>NC_067249.2:83361705-85861705 GCF_019359855.2 Lolium perenne
TACATTATTAAGCATAAGAAGGAAAAAGATAATATTGTTGTTGATGCTCTATCTAGGAAAAATATGCTATTAACTCAACTTGATGTTAAAATTCCTGGATTAGAAATACTATGTGATTTTTCTGCTACTGATCATGATTTTGCTGAACCATATCGCTTGTGTGCTATTGGTAAAGCATGGGAAAAATATCACATACATGATGGGTTCTTGTTTAGAGCTAACAAACTATGTGTTCCAGAATCGTCTGTGCGTTTGCTCTTATTGCAGGAATCTCATGCTGGAGGTTTGATGGGTCACTTTGGGCGTGAGAAGACGCTACTCAGGCTAGCTGACCACTTTTATTGGCCAAAGATGAGGCCGGATGTGGACATATATGTGAAGAGATGCATTACTTGCAACAAGTCCAAGTCCAAGCTGAAGCCTCACGGTTTGTATACTCCTTTACCGGCACCTACTACACCATGGGAAGACATTAGTATGGATTTTGTGTTGGGTTTGCCACGTACTAAGAGAGGCCATGATTCTATATTTGTGGTAGTTGATAGATTCTCTAAGATATCACATTTTATTGCCTGCCACAAAAGCGACGATGCGTCGCATATTGCTAACCTATTTTTCAGGGGGATTGTACATTTACATGGAGTCTGATACGTCTCAAACGTATCTATAATTTCTTATGTTCCATGCTAGTTTTATGATGATACTCACATGTTTTATACACACTTTATGTCATTATTATGCATTTTCCGGCACTAACCTATTGACGAGATGCCGAAGAGCCAGTTGCTGTTTTCTGCTGTTTTTGGTTTCAGAAATCCTACAAAGGAAATATTCTCGGAATTGGATGAAATCACGCCCAGGGTCTTATTTTTCCACGAAGCTTCCAGAAGACCGAAGGGGATACGAAGTGGGGCCACGAGGGCCAGTACCCATAGGGCGGCGCGGCCAGCATGGGGCCCGTGCCGACTTATGGTGTGGGGCCCCCGCGCCGCCTCCAACCCTACCCTTCCGCCTACTTATAGCCTTCGTCGCGAAAGCCCCAGTACCGAGAGCCACGATACGGAAAACCTTCCAGAGACGCAGCCGCCGCCGCCAATCCCATCTCGGGGGATTCAGGAGATCGCCTCCGGCACCCTGCCGGAGAGGGGAATCATCTCCCGGAGGACTCTTCATCGCCATGATCGCCTCCGGATTGATGTGTGAGTAGTTCACCCCTGGACTATGGGTCCATAGCACTAGCTAGATGGTTGTCTTCTCCTCATTGTGCTATCATGTTAGATCTTGTGAGCTGCCTATAATGATCAAGATCATCTATTTGTAATGCTACATGTTGTGTTTGTTGGGATCCGATGAATATGGAATACTATGTCAAGTTGATTATCAATCTATCATATATGTTGTTTATGTTCTTGCATGCTCTCCGTTGCTAGTAGAGGCTCTGGCCAAGTTGATACTTGTGACTCCAAGAGGGAGTATTTATGCTCGATAGTGGGTTCATGCCTCCATTGAATCGGGACGATGTGAGAAAGTTCTAAGGTTGTGGATGTGCTATTGCCACTAGGGATAAAACATCAATGCTTTGTCTAAGGATATTTGTATTGATTACATTACGCACCATACTTAATGCAATTGTCTGTTGTTTGCAACTTAATACTGGAAGGGGTGCGGATGCTAACCCGAAGGTGGACTTTTTAGGCATAGATGCATGCTGGATAGCGGTCTATGTACTTTGTCGTAATGCCCTGATTAAATCTCATAGTATTCATCGTGACATATATGTGCATTGTTATGCCCTCTCTATTTGTCAATTGCCCAACTATAATTTGTTCACCCAACTTGCTATTTATCTTATGGGAGAGACACCACTAGTGAACTGTGGACCCTGGTCCATTTTTTTACATCTGAAATACAATCTACTGCAATACTTGTTCTTTACTGTTCTTCGCAAACAAACATCATTTTCCACACCATACGGTTAATCCTTTGTTTACAGCAAGCCGATGAGATTGACAACCTCACTGTTTCGTTGGGGCAAAGTACTTTGATTGTGTTGTGCAGGTTCCACGTTGGCGCCGGAATCCCTGGTGTTGCGCCGCACTACACTCCGTCACCAACAACCTTCACGTGTTCCTTGACTCCTACTGGTTCGATAACCTTGGTTTCATACCGAGGGAAAACTTTCTGCTGTACGCATCACACCTTCCTCTTGGGGTTCCCAACGGACGTGTGTCAACTGCACGCATCAAGGATTTTTTCTGGCGCCGTTGCCGGGGAGATCAAGACACGCTGCAAGGGGAGTCTCCCACATCCAATCTCTTTACTTTGTTTTTGTCTTGCTTTATTTTATTTTATTTACTGCTTTGTTTGTTCTCTATATCAAAAATACAAAAAATTAGTTACTAGTTTTACTTTATTTACTGTCTTGTTTGCGTTCTCTATATTAAAAATACAAAAAAATTAGTTACTTGTTTTACTTACTTTATTTAGTTTGCTTTACTTGTCTTTATTACTGTTAAAATGAATACTCCCGAGAACACTAAGTTGTGTGACTTCACTAGTTAGGCTTAATGGAAAACAACAAAAATATTAGAGATCTTTATAGTATTTATCTTGAGTTAGGACATGAGGTGTTTGAAGAGAAAATTAAAAAACCTATGGAACTTTATATGCATGCTAATGACAATGTTATTAGTATGAATGCTTTGAACACCATTGTTGCTAATGCTATGGAAAATTCTAAACTCGGGGAAGCTGGTTTTGAGGAGCATGATATTTTTTGTCCCCCAAGCATTGAGGAGAAAATTAATTATGATTATAATATGCCTCCTGTATATATGATGATTATGGTGATGAGAATAATGATAGCTATCTTACTGAATTTGCTCCCACTACAATTAATAGTAATGCACATGCTTATGTGGAGAGTAATAATTTTATACATGTAGCTCATGATAAGAATGTTTCATGTGATAGTTATATTGTTGAGTTTGTTCATGATGCTACTGAAAATCTTTATGAGAGAGGACAATATGGTTGTAGGGATTTTCATGTTACTAAAACACCTCTCTTTTTGCTTAAAATCTTGAAGTTGCGATTGTCTTGTTTTCCTATGCTTATTGCATTATGCTTACATGACTTGTTTATTTACAAGATTCCTTTTCATAGGAAGTGGATTAGACTTAAAAGTGTTTCTTATTTGCTTTTGATGCTCTCTTTTGCTTCAACTCTTATTTCTTGCGAGAGCATCATTAAAATTACTGAGCCCATCTTAATGGCTATAAAGAAAGCACTTCTTGGGAGATAACCCATGTATGTTTTTATTACTATTTTGCTGAGTCTTGGAAGTTGTTACTACTGTAGCAACCTCTCCTTATCTTTATTTTATTGCATTGTTGTGCCAAGTAAAGTCTTTGATAGTAATGTTGATACTAGATTTGGATTACTGCGCAGAAACAGATTTCTTACTGTCACGAAATTGTGCAGCCCCGTCTATAGGTAACTCAGAAAATTCTGCCAATTTACGTGCGTGATCCTCAGATATGTACGCAACTTTTATTCAATTTGAGCTTTTTCATCTGAGCAAGTTAAGTGCCCCAGAAAAATTCGTCTTTACGGACTGTTCTGTTTTGACAGATTCTGCCTTTTATTTCGCATTGCCTGTTTTGCTATGCTTGATGGATTTCTTTGTTCCATTAACTTTCAGTAGCTTTGTGCAATGTCCAGAAGTGTTAAGAATGATTATGTCACCTCTGAATATATAAATTTTCAATTATGCACTAACCCTCTAACGAGTTTGTTTTGAGTTTGGTGTGGAGGAAGTTTTCAAGGGTCAAGAGAGGAGGATGATACAATATGATCAAGAAGAGTGAAAATTCTAAGCTTGGGGATGTCCCCGTGGTTCATCCCTGCATATTTCAAGAAGACTCAAGCATCTAAGCTTGGGGATGCCCAAGGCATCCCCTTCTTCATCGACAACTTATCAGGTCACCTCTAGTGAAACTATATTTTTATTCAGTCACATCTTATGTGCTTTACTTGGAGCGTCTGTTTGCTTTTATTTTTGTTTTTGTTTGAATAAAATCGGATCCTAGCATTCTTTGTATGGGAGAGAGACACGCTCCGCTGTTGCATATGAACATATGTGTTCTTAGTGGTACTTTTAATGTTCATGGCGAAGGTTGAAAACTGCTTCGTTCATTATTATATGGTTGGAAACAGAAAATGCTTCATGTGGTAATTGGTATAATGTCTTGAATAATTTGATACTTGGCAATTGTTGTGCTCATATAGATCATGTTTAAGCTCTTGCATCATGTACTTTGCACCTATTAATGAAGAACTACATAGAGCTTGTTAAAATTTGGTTTGCATGATTGGTCTCTCTAAGTCTAGATATTTTCTGGTTAAGGTGTTTGAATAACAAGGAAGACAGTGTAGAGTCTTATAATACTTGCAATATGCTCTTATGTAAGTTTTGCTGTACTGGTTTATACTTGAGTTTGCTTCAAACAACCTTGCTAGCCTAAGCCTTGTATTGAGAGGGATTACTTCTCGTGCATCCAAATCCTTGAGCCAAAAACTACACCATTTGTGTCCACCATACCTACCTACTACATGGTATTTTTCTGCCATTCCAAAGTACATTACTTGAGTGCTACCTTTAAAATTTCATTCCTTGTCTTTGCAATACATAGCGCATGGGAAAATAGCCTTAAAAACTATTGTGGTATTGAATATGTTGCTATGTATCTTATTTCTTATAAGTTGCTTGTTGAGCGGTAACCATGTTTCTGGGGACGCCATCAACTTTTACACCTTTGTTGAATATCATGTGAGTTGCTATGCATGTTCGTCTTGTCTGAAGTAAGGGCGATTTTCATGATCAAATGGTTTGAGTATGCATATTGTTAGAGAAGAACATTGGGCCGCTAACTAAAGCCATGAATCATGGTGGAAGTTTCAGTTTGGACACAAATCCTCAACCTCTTATGAGAATATTATCTGTTGTTGAATGCTTAAGCATTAAAAGAGGAGTCCATTATCTGTTGTCTATGTTGTCCCGGTATGGATGTTTAAGTTGAGAATAATCAAAAGCGAGAAATCCAATGCGAACTTTCTCCTTAGACCTCTGTACAGGCGGCATAGAGGTACCCCTTTGTGACACTTGGTTGAAACATATGTTATGCAATGATAATCCATGTTAATCCAAGCTAATTAGGACAAGGTGCGAGCACTATTGGTATTCTATGCATGAGGCTTGCAACTTATAAGATGTCTTATACATAACACATATGAATTATTACTACCGTTGGCAAAATTGTTTCTATGTTTTCAAAATGAAAAGCTCTAGCACAAAAATAGTAATCCATGCTTCCCTCTGCGAAGGGCCATTCTTTTACTTTATGTTGAGTTAGTTTACCTACTTCTTTCTATCTTAGAAGCAAACACTTGTGTCAACTGTGTGCATTGATTCTTACATGTTTACCTATTGCACTTGTTATATTGCTTTATGTTGACAATTATCCATGAGATATACATGTTGAAGTTGAAAGCAACCGCTGAAACTTATATCTTCCTTTGTGTTGTTTCAAAGCTTTCTACTAAGAATTTATTGCTTTATGAGTTAACACTTATGCAAGTCTTATTTATGCTTGTCTTGAAAGTACTATTCATGAAAAGTCTTTGCTATATGATTCAGTTGTTTAACCATTGTCTTTACCATTGCTTCGAATCGCTGCATTCATCTCATATGCTTTACAATAGTATTGATCAAGATTATGATAGCATGTCACTTCAGAAATTATCCTTGTTATCGTTGACCTACTCGAGGGCGAGTAGGAACTAAGCTTGGGGATGCTTGATACGTCTCAAACGTATCTATAATTTCTTATGTTCCATGGTACTTTTATGATGATACTCACATGTTTTATACACACTTTATGTCATTATTATGCATTTTCCGGCACTAACCTATTGACGAGATGCCGAAGAGCCAGTTGCTGTTTTCTGCTGTTTTTGGTTTCAGAAATCCTACAAAGGAAATATTCTCTGAATTGGACGAAATCAACGCCCAGGGTCTTATTTTTCCACGAAGCTTCCAGAAGACCGAAGGGGATACGAAGTGGGGCCACGAGGGCCAGTACCCATAGGGCGGCGCGGCCAGCATGAGGCCCGCGCCGGCTTATGGTGTGGGGCCCCCGCGCCGCCTCCAACCCTCCCCTTCCGCCTACTTATAGCCTTCGTCGCGAAAGCCCCAGTACCGAGAGCCACGATACGGAAAACCTTCCAGAGACGCAGCCGCCACCAATCCCATCTCGGGGGATTCAGGAGATCGCCTCCGACACCCTGCCGGAGAGGGGAATCATCTCCCGGAGGACTCTTCATCGCCATGATCGCCTCCGGATTGATGTGTGAGTAGTTCACCCCTGGACTATGGGTCCATAGCAGTAGCTAGATGGTTGTCTTCTCCTCATTGTGCTATCATGTTAGATCTTGTGAGCTGCCTATCATGATCAAGATCATCTATTTGTAATGCTACATGTTGTGTTTGTTGGGATCCGATGAATATGGAATACTATGTCAAGTTGATTATCAATCTATCATATATGTTGTTTATGTTCTTGCATGCTCTCCGTTGCTAGTAGAGGCTCTGGCCAAGTTGATACTTGTGACTCCAAGAGGGAGTATTTATGCTCGATAGTGGGTTCATGCCTCCATTGAATCTGGGACAAGGATGTGAAAAGTTCTAAGGTTGTGGATGTGCTGTTTCCACTAGGGATAAAACATCAATGCTTTGTCTAAGGATATTTGTGTTGATTACATTACGCACCATACTTAATGCAATTGTCTGTTGTTTGCAACTTAATACTGGAAGGGGTGCAGATGCTAACCCGAAGGTGGACTTTTTAGGCATAGATGCATGCTGGATAGCGGTCTATGTACTTTGTCGTAGTGCCCTGATTAAATCTCATAGTATTCATCGTGACATGTATGTGCATTGTTATGCCCTCTCTATTTGTCAATTGCCCAACTGTAATTTGTTCATCCAACATGCTATTTATCTTATGGGAGAGACACCACTAGTGAACTGTGGACCCCGGTCCATTCTTTTACATCTGAAATACAATCTACTGCAATACTTGGTCTTTACTGTTCTTCGCAAACAAACATCATTTTCCACACCATACGGTTAATCCTTTGTTTACAGCAAGCCGGTGAGATTTACAACCTCACTGTTTCGTTGGGGCAAAGTACTTTGATTGTGTTGTGCAGGTTCCACGTTGGCGCCGGAATCCCTGGTGTTGCGCCGCACTACACTCCATCACCAACAACCTTCACGTGTTCCTTGACTCCTACTGGTTCGATAACCTTGGTTTCATACTGAGGGAAAACTTTCTGCTGTACGCATCACACCTTCCTCTTGGGGTTCCCAACGGACGTGTGTCAACTGCACGCATCGGAGTCCCGAAGACTGTTGTTTCTGATCGTGACGTGAAGTTTATGAGCTACTTCTGGAAGACGCTTTGGAGAAAGCTGGGGACGAAGCTGCTTTTTAGCACTACTTATCATCCCCAAACTGGTGGTCAAACTGAAGTGGTGAATAGAACATTGTCACAACTGTTGAGATCCATGATTAAGAAGAACCTGAAGGAGTGAGAAGATTGTTTGCCGCATGTGGAGTTTGCTTATAACAGGGCGGTACATTCTACCACAGAGTTGTGTCCCTTTGAGGTGGTGTATGGTTTCAACTCCATTACTCCGCTTGATTTGTTGCCTCTACCCATACATGAGAGAGTCAATATGGAGGCATCAAAGAGGGCAGATTTTGTGCGAAAGATTCATGTGAAGACTAAAGAGTTGATAGAGAAGAAAGACAAGAGCAATGCTACAAGGATGAACAAGAAGCGCAAGGAGATGTTGTTCAAGCCTGGTGATATGGTCTGGGTACATTTTCGCAAGGATAGGTTCCCGAAGCTACGGAAGTCCAAGTTGCTTCCTCGTGGTGCTGGTCCTTACAAAGTGCTTGCCAAGATCAACGATAATGCATACTCTGTAGATCTTCCAATTGATGAGTTTGGTGTCAGCAATTCTTTCAATGTGGCTGATTTGACACCATATGAAGGAGAAGACCTTGGACCGTCGAGGTCGACGCCTTTTGAAGGGGGGGAGATGATGAGGACATCCCTACTACACTACTACCTCCGTCAAGATGAAGACGATGCTGATGTGAAGCTCAAGTCCAATGAAGTCAGGATTGGACCAATGACACGAGCTCGTGCGAAGCTACTTAAACAACAGGTGAACTTGTTCCTAAGTGATACTTTGATCGACGAGAATTTTATACTGCCTAAGTCCTTTTACTTATGTATGGTCAGTAATGAAGAAGGAGCAAGCATCGCACGAGGAGGAGAGGAGCAGCTGGACAAGAAGCTGGACATGGAGCTGGCCATGAAGCTGGACATGAAGACATCCCATGGAAGCGTGAGGGAGGAGAGGGAGGCATGCGCGAGGGAAGAAGACGAAGTCCAGGCCAGCGCTAGGCCCGGTCTGACCGGCCGCCACGCCGGCGCACCCGGTCCGAGACCCGGTCCAACCGGGCGCCTGACCGGCCGAGCCCGGCGCCGACCGGATCCACAGCCGGTGCCAACCGGGCACCATCCAGTATGACCGGACCCCTAGCCTGGTCACCACCCGGTGCCAGGCCCGGTTTCGACCGGACCAGCCCGGTCCCAGACCCGGTCGACCGGCTCCTGAGCCGGCCGTGTCCGATTCTGTCTCGACCAGATCTATTCTGGGTCAGTTTTCTATGTTTCTTTTCGACCCCTGGTCGTCCTGAACCCCTATATAAGTGCCCAGGATGCCCCCAAATTAGGTTTAGACCACGTTTAAGATAAACTCTAGTTCATAGTTGATTGCTTTGCAACTCTATTGAATCCCTACACCATATTGCATTGATTTGGTGTATACCCTGAAAAGTCTTGTGTGATCTGCCGTTCCATTGGGAATTAGACGGTTGCAACTTGCCGCTTCGTGGTCGTCGGCTACGTGCGCAAGTGTGTGGAGTTGCGAATATCTTGCAGGGTTGAGAGCTGTTGCATTGGCGACAGGGACCAATCGAGAGATCTCATTGCGTCATACAAGTTATCATCCACTTCATCATCAAGTTATCTCCGATGTGTTCATCCCGTGATCATCATCACCACAATGCTTACTGAGAAGATCGGACAACCCCTTATCATGAAGTGTAAGCAAAACATATAGAAATTGGTGTAAAACAAGCATGAAGCATCAAAAGTTATAGATACGTTTGCAACGTATCAATTTGCTGCCTAGACTCCATGTGCTTTGAAGTCTGACGCTCTTTAAATCTCCTCTAGGCATGTCCCAATAGAAATGGCTGAATCAATCGCTTCTAGCAGCCGTTCTCTCCTCTAGCACTTTGGATCTCTGTGGGTGCATGTGGTGACCCGGCATACCACTGCATGGTGTAGTATGCAAGTCTGATATAACACCAATGAAACACCGTTCCACTAGTATTATATCGCTCAGAGTGGTACAACAGAAACATATGCGGGTCCAAGGCATGTCTATAGAATTACAACACTGACTCTGTTACATAAGATCATCACAGCCTCCTACTTTACAATGAGGTAAAACTGCAAATAAACTCAAGAAGAACGACTCGTAGTCTAGTCCTAACACGAACTCTATTTGTAGAGTATTTGACTAGCTATAGGGGCTATGAATAGATTCTAGCTAAATAGGAGCTAGGTTTAGGAAGCGTTCCTTTCTATTGCTAATCTAGGTTTTCTCCTTGTTGGATGTGGTATCTGGCTCTTCTAACAGGGTCCTGACCCTTGAAGTAGTTGTTGACTCCTCGGCCTTCGAGTTGCATTGTAGATCCTCCTTCGATGCCTCCATATCTAAGCAGGGGGTTTCAGAGTGGGATGAGTACGAGCGTACTCAACAAGTTCATTATAGGAAAGAGGTGTTTAATGCACTAGCTAGGGCATTAGACCAGAAAGTCTAACACCAATGCAGGTTTTCATAATCATTTCTTCAAAAGGTTGCTTTTATTCAGAAGAACTATGTCCGTCAGCCTTCACCGGTTGACTAGAACTTCATGGAGTTCCTTTCCGGCAGCGTTCGCAGTTCCAAAACCCGAAACAAGGAGTGACTGGTCACGATTCGTTACACTCTGCAGAGGTGTGTTGCTTTACCCATAAGAGATCTTAACCTTGGTGCCAACCGAGCTATAGTTCTCGTCCACACTTCCTTTGGTGTGAGGCCCGGTATAAGGTCCTAGTCAATCATGTTCCTCCGCTACCTCGAACATCCACCCTTTGTTGCATACCCCGACCCTGGGTCCTCGTCGGTCCCATTATTCCCACTCACGGGTGGACCCCGACCACGACAACAGTTTGGGACTCGTTAACCAAACTCCTTCGCCGGTAGCTGCAACCCATCATAGACCGCAATACCGTGGGGAACTTAAGGCTTCCCCAGCCCACCACTTGCTCCTCGGGCGACAAGTGTCTGCCGTGGGGACTTAAGGCTTCCCCAGCCCACCGCTTGCCCCCGATAGATAACAAGTGTCTACGGTAAAGCGCGTCCGTTGATGAACGAGAGGTGGACACACTTTTGACTACTCCGTCCCACTCCAGATCTTATGGTTAACACGGGTATTATGGCACAAGAATCACTGGACGACATTTGTTGTTTAATCCTAGATGGATATAAACCCGTGCAATGGAACCTCCACCATATCAACACATACCATGGTTCCATTGCCCACCACATAGTCATATTCATAGTTATGAAAATAGTATTTTTGATTTTTATGCAAGAGTGATAAGTATAGTATTTTGCAAGTTATTTGGTAAAAATACTCAAATGACATGAGCAAGCGATGAACTTGCCTTTCTTGACTGCAAGATTACGCAGGCAAGGTCTTCGATACGCAATAACTCCAAATTCTGAAATAGCATCATCGTTCGGTAAGGACGATGTTTTTAAAAGATTGGCAAGGATGCAATAATGCCTAAGTATGAGATGCAATCGCTCTAAGCGTGACCTAACCCCGATGATTTAGGATTAGTGAGTTGTCAGATTGTTTTAGGGTGTGTTGCATTTTTTTAGAGTGATTCACAAACAAGGTTCTTATTCAGGGTTGTGTTGTTTTAGAATCATAAGCAGGTGGTAAAATGCATAGTAATAATCATACACACCCAGGAATAGTAGTTGTATAATAAGTAAAGAGCAGTTGTCAATTTTAAGTCTAATATTGCATGGTTGATGATTACTTATTATATATTTAAAAAGAATAACTTTTGAAGAACATGTTCTTGAATAAAGAACAAGTATGATAATTAGATTGGTGGGGTTCTATGGTTGACTATGGTTTCATCTAGTTTCGGGAGTAAGTATTAGATGGATCACAACCTAGTTGGATTCATCAACACCAAGGGCTTGTAAGGTTGAGTTAAGCCTAGGCATCTTGAGCAATTTATTATAAATAGTTGCTATCAAGGTTGGTATACCTTGCTGGTGATAGCTGGTTATTGGCTATAGGGCCTATTAGGCAGGATTGATGATGATTCCTTATTTTCTTCAAAAGAATAACTTTTGAAGAACATACTTCTTAAGTAATAAGAAGTATTACAATTAAGGTTGAGGTTGTCTTGGATTAACTATTGGATCTCTAAGTAGAGGATGGTTGGTTCCTAAATAGGATGGTTCATAAGTATCTCACACTAGTAGGGTTTAGTGTGTATGTAATATGATGCACAATATGGGCATGGTTGCTATTAGGGTTCATCACAATGGTGTGATGTTAAGCATGATCCATTAAGGTTGATATCACTAAGGATAGGATCTAGGGTTTGCTCTTGGTTAACCCTATTTGATCATCTAGGTCTAATGAAGATGGACATATTGAAGTTGTTAATGACTTTGGAATAAAAATAATATTGGATTTGGCATTTTATTATTTTTAAAGAATTTAATAATTAAGGTAATTATTATTTAGGGTTTAAATCCTTCTAATAATGATTTAATTAAATAACAGACAAAGAAAATTCATTTTAATGTTTTATTTATTTATTTACTGGTTTTTATTTAATTTGGAAAGTTTTCCTAATTATTGAATTTTTATTGAATTAGAATTAAATTTAAAGGCTTAAATAACAAGTATAAAATAATTAAATTTTTATTAAAAATAAAAATTTCATTATATATTTTTATTGGATAGAGTTTTCTTTTGTAAGAATTTTAATATCTTATTTACATTTTTCTGACTTGCAATGAATTTTCTATAATTTTGCAAAGTTTCAGACAAATTCTGGAATTTTGAATTTAAGTGCAATTACTAAAGTTACCCGGTACAGATCGAACCCTAGCAGCTGACCAGTGGGGTCGTGTCCACCTCAGCCGCCACGTAGGCGGAGACTGGTCAAATTGACTCTGGAGTTGACCAGCCACGTCACCTCGCCGGAGAGAGCTCCGGCGATCGACGGCGACGTCGATATTGAGCTCTAGAGATGGTGAGAATGGTATCGTTCGAACCGTTACTCGACGCAGAGTCCTATGGTACCATCGCCACCATCGAGAGGTCACCGGAGTAGCTCCGGCGAGCTCTACCGCGGCGGCGCGATTCCGGCGAACTCGGGAAATACGCTACGGTGGACCAAATCATGCAAATGAATAGTCCAGAGATGCGCAATCGTACTCTGGTGACGTTGGTGTGGTCGATGGCGTCGATCGTGTGCGGAGATGAGCTCAACCTCGCCGATACCGGAGATGAGCTGCGGAAGGGAATCGCCGAATTCGCCTGACTCAGGGCTTCCCTGGACGCGATCTTCCTCCCAGATGGAATAGCAGACGAGGCGCACCTCCTGGTCCTAACCCTGGCTTCCGGGGTGGCTTGAATCGGCGGCTAGCCAGAGAATTCTCCGACAGCAACTCCGGTGATTGGAGAAGATAGAGAGAGATGGAGGGTTTGAGAGAGATTGTGGTGAGGTGGCGAAGATTAAGCTCTCCACGACGCTCCTCTCGGTGGTTTTATAGCCCGTGGCGTGCTCTGAGACGACGACACGTCGCCGGTGATGGCACAGCTGTGGCGGTGACATCGGCGGGGTTTCTGGCATGATTCCACTCGTATTTGGATCAGCTCGGATGCGGCGAGTCTTGAATTTGTTGTTGAGCGGGTCTCTGGCGTCCGCGCTCGTCCTTATCGGCGACGAGGTCGTGGCCGACTGGCACAGACGCGGTGGCGAGCTCGGGAAGGAGAACGAAGACGATTGTCTTCTAATTTGGAGGCCGTTTCGTGATGGGCTGGTTTGGGCTGTGCTGGGCTAGCGTGGGTGGGCTGCTCAGTGGGCTGCACGGCCATGTAAGGTCCAGGTGAGACTCTCTCCTTTTTCTCTTTTATTTATTTTCTGTTTTATATATTTTCTGTTTTCAATTTCTAGTTTGAATTCAGTTTTGAATCCAATTCTGTTTGCAGATGTTTGTAAATATTTTAACTTGGCATTTACTTTTTAAGTAATAATTCTACTTGAGACATACTATTTTGATTTTTGATATAATGATAGTTTCATAATACACAATATTTCAAATAGGTATGTTGATAATTTAGAATTTCCATTCTCTTTCTTTTGGATTTCCAAGTATTGATGATACTTGTAATACTTGTTAATAATAGATGAAATGTTTTCTTTGATTTATCTAGCAAGAGTTAATTAATGGATTGTGATCTTAGTGCTTAGTCTCCTATTTTGAAATAGGCTTTCAAGAGTGTGATTTCATGGGTCCTAAGTTTTATAATTCCAGTAAATGATCTTGTGACATGATTTCATGCACCTAAGTATTTCTAAGGATTTGATCTCTTCTTTGAGAATCTGATCTCTTACTTATGATTTTATGGGAACACTTATTTATTAAGGTCTTGGTTTATGAGGATAAATGGTTGATCACCACACATGGGTTAAGTGTATGGTTTAGCACTAGGTTTTTCTTATATTCAACAATTAGAATCATAAGAATGGATTTACTTATGAGCACCAAATGATTCATAGGTTAAGGTTAAGCTATAGGCATAGCTTCTATGTAGATGTTGATACCATGTTAGGTTGACTAGAGTTTAGTCTTCCGCACCACTCATAGGATAGTTCAATCCAAGCTCATTTATATTGATTTAGGGCTGGACTAGACAATGGTTTGTTACTACTCAGTTGTCTCTGTAATTATCATAAGGTAAATGGTTTGGGTTTACTAGTAGTTCCCCTATGATTTTATGTGTTGAATAATATCTGCTTATCCTACTATGGTTTAATTGATAATTATATATCCCCAAAGTATGATCATGGATTAGACATGATCAACTTGTTATTAATATCTTCTACCTCAAGTTCTAAGGGTTTATGATCATTACTTAATTTATAATGATCATGTTTTGACGTCCTAAGATATCTCTCATGAATTAGGTTCCTTACTTCTAAGATCACGTATTGTCTTTATCAACTAGGGTATAACACTTCTATTTTACTTTCTAGGATGAGCTTACTATGGTTGCCTCATTAGTTTATATCCCAGGAGGATGCCTGAGATATTCACTTAGAGTTCTCTCACTGAATGATGATTTAAATGCATAGATGTATATCCAAGGTTTAGCTCAAGGTTTGTTCTTGCTTCTCTAATTATTATAGAACTCTCACCTCTCTAGGTTTGATGTATAAAAATATGGAATAGGGAAGGATATACATTTCTAGAGTTGATCTCCTTGTTATGTTTCCAAGAATGGAGTAAAATGAATACCATGAGGTTTCATGGTAGGATCATGGAATAGTTTTAAGACATGGAAAAGGTAAGTCAAGGATGGTTTCTTACTTTGTAGTTGAATAGATGTTCATATGTTATGGCAAGGATTACCATATTATGATCATCTTTTATAAGATCATGCAATTGATCCTTGATTAATGTGTTATTGTGTTGGTTTTAGTTCCATTTGATCTAACTCCTTAGATCAAATCATTACTACCCAAAACAAGGTTTTAGCAAAGTCACATTGAGGTTTATAGCGCTTGACTTGATGAGCTACTTCAATTCCACCAAGGTCAAGTGAAACTTCAGTTACTGTGACTATTTTACTTTAAAGCGCGAAAATTCCCCGGATTTTCTATGCATGAATGCAATGCACACATCTGTTTCCTCTAGTTTTGTAACCCCAATACCTGGGATATTACAGTGCAATACTAGAAAACGGGCCTTTAGTCCTGGTTGGTATGGGGCTTTAGTCCCAGATGTGCAACCGGGACTAAGAAATCGGGACTAACCCCCCCCCCCCCCTTTACTATCGGTTGTGTAGCGAACTGGGACTAAAGGGACGTGGAGGGGCTTTAGTCCGAAAGGTGTTACCAACCGGGACAAAAGTCCTCCACGCGTCAAGCGCAGGGGCGTGCCCTTTTCTCTGCCATGACAGAGAAAAGAGCCGTTTCTCTACCGCGGCAAAGGTTTAGGGTTTTTTGTTTTTCATTCAAATCGACGGTATTACATGCCGCAATCAAGGAAGCATTATACAACACCGTCATGAATACCATTATTGTCATGAATACAATAATGCATATACAATATAAGTATCCACATAATCAACGGTATTACTTAGGATTCCTATCTTCTAAATACATACTTCCGATGGTATTCTCCATTTGGATCTATGGCCTCCGTAAGTAAGAATACCGCCAATTCATGTTGAATTGCTCGTACGCAATCCTTTGTTAGGAGTTTGTCCCGCAGACGTCCGATCTAATGTAAAGAAGTGGATCACTATTTATGAATGAAACTCAACATGATGTCTTTGTGTCATGTGCCAAGTCCGCGAACTCTCTCTCGGATTTTCTCCACAATGACCCATGTCTCAACATCATATCTTTCTTATGGTCTTTTTTGTGCCACTGCAACAACCTGGCATGCTCTTTGTTTCTGAACAAACGTTTCAATCGTGGTATTATACGAGCATACACATCATCTTGGTAGAAACCCTCTTCCTGGGGCGCTCGCCATAAATATCACCAGGGTCCTCTCGTCTGATCTTATACCGCAATGCAGTGCATACCAGGCATGCATCCAAATTCTCCTACTCACCGCGGTAGAAGATGCAGTCATTAATGCATGCATGTATCTTCTGCATGACCAATCCTAGAGGGCAGACAACCTTCTTCGCTTCGTATACATACTGGAGGGCAATTCATTACCCCTTGGAAGCTGCTTCTTCATTATTTTCAGCAACTTTCCAAATCCCGAGCCAGTCACACCATTCTCTGCCTTCCATTGCAACAATTTTATTGTACTACCTAGCCTTTTCTAGCCATCCTCGCAAGTTGGGTACAACAATTTGTTGTGATCCTCTAACATCTGCTCGAAGTTTAACCTGTTCTTTTCAATTTCGATGTCTCTCTTTGCATCAATGACCCAACCAAGATCATCAGCGGGCTCATATGATGCCTCTCGATCTTCTGCTTCCCTCGTTGCAGTTAAACCGTATTCAGGCAACATGGATAGTTGCCATCATCCTATTCTTCCTAATTGTCTTCCGTCATAACCCCTCTTTCTCCGTGCTTGGTCCAACAATTGTAGCTAGGCATGAAACCGAACCGCATCAGGTAGGTGTGATGGGTTGGGAGGAAGAGTAATCCTTCTTATTCTGACAGTCAACCCATGGACAACACATAAAACTCCGACCGTTTGTTTTCCTTACCCACATGGATAAAAAAATTCAGGCCCACAATAAACTCGTTATGGCATCGGTTACCGTACAACCATTGCCGGTACATCTGCATTATATAATTAAGTTTATCAAAAAACCATTACAGAAGATCACAAATAGTGAAGCGATGTACATCGACATATGCATTTTATCAATGACGGATGAAAGGATAAAGTTATTAACCTCGATCGAGAAGGGAAAAAAGAGGATAAAACTTAAGTGTGGCTCGGGCACTTCATATCCTATTTGTTGTGTGAACTCAAGTGGCATCATGCTTTTAGGCATTTCATCGAGTACCTCTTGTGTATGAGAAGGGAAAGAAAAACAACATACACCTCTTGTGCTAAGAAGTGAAAAAGCTAAGTGTGTGGCTCGCAAGATTGAGTAGGGCACTTGTATATATATAGTGCTAGACCTTTAGTCCCGGTTGGGATAGCAATCGAAACTAAAAGGGCTCGCAGCGTGGTGCGGCAGGCCGCAAACTCTTTAGTCCTAGTTGATATCTCCAACCGGGACTAATTAAAGGGTGGCGACGGCCCGTGCGCGTCCTAGCCGCTCGAACCGGGACTAATGCTCACATTAGTCTCGGTTCGTAATTCGACCTGAACTAATGCTAACGGAAGGCCTATTCTCTAGTAGTGAAAGTATTTGAGTTTTGTAATAACAAGAGAATAATTATTTAGAAACTTCTTTTTTCGTTTTTTTCTTGTCATGACTGTTCTACTTATTTAATGAATTGAGCCAAAAAAAATTGCCCCCTCTTTCAAAAAACAAAAAGCACGGCGACAGCCACATGGTTCGGTTGAACAGAAGCAGAAAAGAGTGTGCGCTGCCAAGATCTGGCTCATGTTGAGGCAGCTGTCATATCATTGGCCCAGAACTGAAGCGGCTTTTTGACTAGTGCCACCCCCTGCCCGGTGCGTCGCTCTGCCCCTCTGTCCCTCGGCTGGAACCGCGTCGCCGACGAGCCCGGCCGGCCGAGTGCGCGTCCACTATTTCCATCCAGCCAGTTGAGCCGGCAAAGGCGTCGAGACGTGGACTCGTCCTGTATGGACGTACTCCGTGCTAGTAGTAGTACTGTCTGAGGTCTCGCCGCATGGGATGATAAACACACTCTCGCTATCGTCGTGGTACAAGGTGATCCAACAGGGGAAAACAAAAGAGATCCTGTTGGCCAGACCTAGAGACCGCACGAGTACGCAGGTCCGCATACGACCCATGCTTACCCCAACGAGCAAATCTAATGCAAAGACGTACATACAAGAGCTCTAGTGGGTTTTACCGGCGCTATATTTTTAGTGGTAGGTGACGTGCCCGTCAACAGCGAGGCGCTACTGGCGACTTTGTCAACCTCAAGATATACCGGCTCAGTTCCTCGGAGGTGCTCATAGGGGTAGAGTGTGCGTGTGTGCGTTTATAGGGGTGATTGTACGTGCGTGTTTGTGAGCGTCTGCGTTGTACTGTGTTCTAAAAAAAAAAATTTAAGTTTCACTTTGAGATAAGCAAATTTGGAGAGACAAAATTTCGTTTATGCTTTGTTTGGTACTAGAGTTTTTTGTGAGAATTAGTGGGAAAATTCCTACCAAATTCTAAATCCCCACTTCTAAAAGCATGTTTGATATTAAAGTATTGAGCAAGTTTAATCTCTGGTTATCTCCACTTTTTCCTAAATTTTAGTGTATCTTTCTCAATCCCATTACTCTACACTTAATTACCTAGTGAATTGGGAATGGGGTTTTGTGGGGATCGAGTCATGGTAGCGGGTTCACCCAATACTCTAGAGTATTATCCCCACTAATTCTTAAAAAACTCTAGTACCAAACAAAGCCTTACTGGATGCAACGCGGAAAGCCACATGAGGTGATCTCGGTGAGGTGAGACAATGTGTAAGACACCGATGATCGAGGTGCGAAATTATACACGATAAGAATGCACATAACCTTGGCCGGGTTTGTGTAGGAGACCTGGACCTACGGTACATGAAGATCTAGTCTTAGCTAGTTCTGTATCTGTCTGTCTGGCTTAGTGTCGTGTCTTGTACTCCATGGCAACATGGGCTTCATAAAGTCTTATAGTATTCGCTTGGTTTTGTCTTTGCACGTTAGTAGCATTTGTCGTCTCTTCTAGCATGTTTGTTTTGCGAAACATATACAAAATCAGACACTCACAAATATGTACATATACTGACCACATGAATACATGCACGCATATCTTAACCCTGTGAGCACTTTTGAGAAACCGGGATAGATTTAACGGATCTTAAGATTAACAAAATCACCTGACGACTCACTATTGACTTAAAGAAAATTCGGCCGGATGACTTGCTGAAATAACACCACGTGGTGGCTATATCCCAACAAGAATCATACTGGTTGGAAACAGCACACGCGCGCTGAGAGCGCACATCACATCGTCCCAATTGCTTTATTTTCGGTTTTCCCCACCTGGCCGACTGGCCCCTACTTCCTTGACAGGTCAAATCACAAACCGGCTGATGATCCAAGCCAAGGTCGACGACGAAGCATCGGCATGGCCCGGCGAGCTGCGACACGCGGTTGTTCCGTCCATGTATGTGAACGAAATAGCTAAGCTGTTCACCCATGCAGAGATTCTTCCGCGTCCCATCTGGCCATGCGTGCATCGATAGGCGATTTACACAAAAATAACTCAAAAGTGAAAGAAAAGCACAGACTAACCCTCCGGCGAAACTATTTCACCAATCTAACCCTTTTGTGTGGCGCCCCTCCCACGGGCACCACACATGCCCATGTGGCTCCCCTCCTGCTGGCGCCACTGACCCAGCCGACGTGGCCCCCTCGCCGCTGAGCTGGTGCGCCCATCCGACGTGGCAGCATGTGTGGCGCCCCTCCCAACGGCGCCACACATGCACTTGTAATCCCCCAAACCATACTGTGAGACAATTCGTCTGGGACTTAGCCGTTTTGCGAGACTCGATGTGTGGCGCCGACGCCACGGGCGCCACACTAGCACGTGTGGCGCCGATGCCACGGGCGCCACACATCCACTTAAGTGTGGCGCCCGCGCCCGCCCCCAGCCCGACCCTCTCTTTCTCTTCTTTCTCTCCTCTCTTTCTCTCCTCCAACCGCCGCCGCCGGCAGCCTCTCCGCCGCCCCCCACCAAATCCTCCACGGATTGGACAGATCTGACCGGCCAAATCCATCCCCATACAATCCTCAAGGTATTCCCCTTCGTTCCCCTTCGATTCATCCAAGATTTGGTCCGGTTTAATTCGTTCCCCTTCGATTCATCCTAGATTGGAAATGTTGGTTGTGTTTGAACCATAGATTTGTATGCATGTGTTTGAACCATAGATTTGAACCATAGATTGTATGCATTGTATCCAAAGATGTTTGAAATGGCTATGGTGTTCTATCCCTAGATATGAATGTATGTGTGTATGGAACCTTATGTATGTATGTGGTGAAAGGCAAAATTGGAGCTTAGCAAATGCATTCTATTGTCTTACATATGTCTATTATGTGCCTAGAAATGGTATGTCTTACGAAATTCATATGTGTGATGTATTTGGATATGAACTCTCATGTATGTGTGATGTATAGGTGATTCGAAAGTTAGATATATTCTCATGTATTCTTGATGGAATAACTCATATTTGTTAGGAATGTATGTGTGATGGCTTATTTGGATATATTCTCATGTATGTGTTGCTCATATTTGGTATGAATGGCTCATAATATGTTGTATGTGTTGCTCATACATGTAGGATGGTGTGGCTTCTGGATGAAGAGTACGACAGGTTGCACCGGGCTATTCATATGACGGAGAAGGGAACGGATCTTCAACCTTTGAAGATTCGTTACCATGGCACATCGGATATACCGTATGACGAGAGGTACACGGAGTTCATCCGGCCTACCGGTCTTCTCCCGTTCATATCCCTTGTAAGCCGTGGGGGGCCACTCATGAACCCCTCGGCACTCACCGCCCTTGTCGACCGGTGGAGGCCGGAGACTCACACCTTCCACTTGAGGGCCGGCGAGATGGCCCCTACTCTCCAGGATGTTTCCATGATCCTTGGACTACGTATTCAGGGCGAGCCACTGTGTATGAACACAGCTTCTGATGGGTGGCGCCAGCAGATGGAGGTGCTTATTGGCAGGGCTCCTCCGCCGCCAGCAGATCCAAAGAAGAGAGCTCCCGCCGGCGCGTCTTTCGAATGGATCAGGACTAACTTTGGAGAATGCCCGGAAGAGGCCGACGAGGACACTCGGAGGACGTACGCCCGCGTGTACTTATGGTACATGATTTTGAGGACTCTCTTTCCTGACAGTGGGGGGAAGCTGGCCCATTGGTGTTGGCTGAAGGCGCTAACGGTGTTGGATGACCGTTGGAGTTGGGGAACAGCGACACTTGCCTACCTCTACCGGCAGGTGATGACAAGCCTGTCGGACCGTTGCGGTATTTCATTAAGGTATGATCACCAACTTTCAATGTACGATACTATGATGTGGTGGATTTGTAACCATGAACGGGATGACGCAGAACACTGCACGAAAGATGCGGCGGTTAGCCAGCTTGCTAGGTTGCCGGGAAGCCGAAATCGCTACATCTTCGTCTTCAGAAGAGCGGGAGGTATGGACTATTTTGTTGCTGTCAAACATGTTCTTCCTATTTTCAACTTTGTAATCTCATGTGTTCGTGTTTGTGAAGATTCCTGAGGACGAGCTAATTCTGAGTCAAGCCATACTTCCAAAGCGTACCTCGAAGCAAGGCCCACGGTCAGCTTACCAGTTGAAGCCAAGGGGCAAGGGTCCAAACCGGTACACTCCGGAAGATTATGTCAACCGAGGAAAGAAGGTTGTCACTGAGGAGGATGAGGGGCCGCGGCGGAGATCAGCTTTGTCGAGGATGAGGAACGACGAGCCGTTCTCTTCAGAGGAGGAGGAGGAGGAGCAGGAGGAGCAGGAGCAGCAGCAGGAGCAGCAGCAGGAGCAGCCACGGCAGCGGACGAAGAGGATGGCTGTCCGGAAGCAGCCCGCGAGGACGGCACGTCGAGGACGCTACTAGGATGTGCTACGTGTTGTTGTGAACTCTATATTCATAAGTATCGATTTGTGAACCCTATGTCATTTCGAACCATGGTGTGTAATGCTACTTGTTGTTTGAATCTACATGCTACAATGTGACCTATGAAGTGTTATATGTGTATGTCATGAAATTGCTACTTGTTGTGTCCAATGTTATACTCGTAACTGTTGGAGTTTGGTAGGATTTTTCATGTTTTTAACACAAGTCAATGTGTGGCGCCCTTCCCACTGGCGCCACAAATGCTAGTGTGGCGCCCGTGGCATCGGCGCCACACATGCCAACTTATATGAACTACTGGGTCGAAAACATCCAGGGGCTCCGGACGATAAGTCCTTAGCCGTTTTCGCGAGCCTCTATGTGTGGCGCCCGTGGCATCGGCGCCACACATACTAGTGTGGCGCCCGTGGCGTCGGCGCCACACATCGAGTCTCGCAAAACGGCTAAGTCCCAGACGAATTATCTCACAGTATGGTTTGGGGGATTACAAGTGCATGTGTGGCGCCGTTGGGAGGGGCGCCACACATGCTGCCACGTCGGATGGGCGCACCAGCTCAGCGGCGAGGGGGCCACGTCGGCTGGGTCAGTGGCGCCGACAGGAGGGGAGCCACATGGGCATGTGTGGCGCCCGTGGGAGGGGCGCCACACAAAAGGGTTAGATTGGTGAAATAGTTTCGGCCTGTCAGAGCATGTTTTATAATTTGCCATGCATTACTTAAGATTTTTATAATTTGCCACACATTACTTAGTCCTCTATAATTTGCCACACATTAGTCCGATTCCTTTATAGTTTGCCATAATTCTCCTTTGTACGTATCTATTCAGTTTTTTAACTCCAAAATATTTGTGAAATACATAAATACAATACATTGGCTATCCTAGGAAGGGAACAAATCATGAACCAGCTCGTTGATGAACCAGAAAATGAGCACTAGCGATACTGCACTCCCCGCGCGCCTGCGCCCTGCCTGGCCGTAGCCGCCGTGGCCGGCATCCGCCGCGGCCTCACGGACGGATGCGTCTTCTGCGTCCCGTGCTCTCCACAAGGCGCCCCGTGCTCGGTCGATGGCGCGCCGTTGGCGGTCGTGCGCAGCTGTACGGTCCTTTGCCAAGGGGTGGACCTCCACCTCCTCCACCGTTCGTAGTGCGCGCGCCGTCCGTGGTGGCCGGCGGGCAGCGGCACTCCCGCTCCGGCTCCTCCTTTTCTGATCCGTTGGGAAACGATGGATTTGGGGATCCCAGCGATTTTAAAACTGCTCCATTTCGAGCCATTCCGTCTAGCAGACCCCGTATTTTCAAAAATAAAAACCCCGGGAAGTTCATCTTCATTGATCATACTACGGATCATACATACATATTGATCATACTACGGATCATACTACATCTAACTACGGATCAACCTACGTCTAGTCATCAAGGATGACGTAGGGGATGAAGGCGATCCTCGCCGCCTCCTCCTGCGCCTCCCGCGCCTCCCGCACCTGCCGCGCCTCGAACTCCTGGACGGCGGCGATGGCCGCCGCCTGCTCCTCTGCCTCCGCCCGAGCTTTCTCGGCGGCATCCGCCTCGGATTCGGCCACCGCACGGTGGAAGGCCGCCTCCTCTTCCTCCTCGCCGCCGCCGCTTCCTCCGCCGCTGGTGCTGCCGATGGTCGCCCTCCATGCCGCCATCGCCGCGCGGTCGCGCTGCCACTGCGCGCGCCACTTCTCGAACGCTTCGCCGCTCATCGGCGGGTCCTGCCGGTACCACCGCCCACCCGCGGCGTACTCCCGGAGCGGCTCTGGCACGTACAGCGCGCCGGCGTACTTGCAGGCCGCGCGACGGCTCCCGGCGGCGGAAAGCTTGCACTTCAGCCGCCACGCTTCCTCTACGGTGTCCGGCGAGCGGGATCGCTTCGATCCGCTCGCCGGCGAGGCGCTACTGCGGCGGCGGGAGTCCATCCTGGCTTGGGGGTGGAATGCGGCGCGGAGGAGCGGCTAATTGCTCGCCGGAGCAGGAGGAGGAGGCGGCGGCGCACGGCGGAGCTAGGGTTGCGAGTGAGGGGTTAACCCCTCACTCGCACCTGCGCCCACTATATGTACGGGGCGACGGGGCCGATTTCCTGGGCCCCGTATTCCGCCGAAACGGGGCGGCCCGAATACGGGGCCTGCTAGACGGCCCAAACCGCGCCTGCCCCGTATGTCGCCGGAATTTTACGGGGTGGGCGGGTTATACGGGGCCTGTTAGACATGCTCTAAATGTACTGTATTTCACAAGTATCTTGGAGTTAAAAAACTGAACAAATCTGTAAAAGGAGAAATATGGCAAATTATAAAGGAACTAGACTAATGTGTGGCAAATTATAAAAGGCTAAGTAATATGTGGTAAATTATAAAGGTTCTAAGTAATATGTGGCAAATTATAAAATCTCCCCCAGCCATGTTCTCAGGAAGGTTAACAGGATTCTTTTTTATTCGAATGGACCAAAACTGTTCGTTCGGATTTGGGCTTTCATTCATCCGGTGTGCCCAGGTCATCCCGGCCTTCCGGAGAACGCTCGGGGAGTCCGGCGGAAACGAAAGCGCGGGAAACGTCGAGAAAACTTCTCGCGCGACTGGTGGCCCCAACTTGTCGGCGAGAAAGACCGATCGCCGTCCTCATTGCATTGTCTTCCGCGCGCTGGTAAAGCCTGCCGCCGGTCAGTCATCACCGGACGCATCGCTTCCACGAGGCGATTAAATGTCGTCACCTTGAATTCACGCACGGTTTCCTCTATTTATCGCGGAACTACCGCTCTGGCCGCATGCACCACTCCCGTCTCCCTATTCAAAACCAAAGATCTCTCCCCAATCTCCTCGACCGAGCAATGGCGGACGGTGTGGCGAACAACGGCTTCGGCCGGCGTTCTCTCCACCAATGGGAGGGGAGGCTGCTGCACGCGGCGGGCTACCCTGCACCGCCGGACTTCCGCGTGCCCGGAGGCTGGCGCCTGAGCGCGGGGGGCGTCCCGATCCCGCTGCCGCCACTAGGACGCGCCGCCCTCTAGGCGGAGATCGACGCGGTGCTTGTCACCCTCAGCGACGAGCAGCGCGCCGAGCCGAGCTTCTAACCCGACAACTACGAGGCATGGACGGACTTCTTCCGGCAAAAGTACGAGCGCGAACTCGCTGCCTACGACGGCCCTCCCCTCCTCCCGCGCGCAACAACGCCGCCGGCCGCCGCCATTGGTGGAGCGGGCCGGGCCGCACCCTCGAGAACATGCTCACGCACATCGAGGGCGGCAACTAACCCTTACTGGGGATGCCTCCACCGGTGGCGCCTTCCTTTTCGCGCCGGCACGGGAGCTCGTGGACGCCGCGACGGATGGCGTCGTCGTCGTCATCTGGGTCGGCGTCGAGGTTGGCATCAAGGTCAGGCGGGTCGGCTCCTCCACCAGCGATGCCGAGGGCGCAGTAGCGGCGCCTGATGTCTACGGGTGCTTCTATTCTTGTAGACAGTGTTGGGCCTCCAAGAGCAGAGGTTTGTAGAACAGCAGCAAGTTTCCCTTAAGTGGATCACCCAAGGTTTATCGAACTCAGGGAGGAAGAGGTCAAAGATATTTCTCTCAAGCAACCCTGCAATCACGATACAAGAAGTCTCTTGTGTCCCCAACACACCTAATACACTTGTCAGATGTATAGGTGCACTAGTTCAGCGAAGAGATAGTGAAATACAAGTGGTATGAATGAATATGAGCAGTAGTAACGGCGCCAGAAAAGTGCTTGCTGGCGTGCAGTTGATGGTAGTAATATTGCAGGAAGTAAAGATGCAGTAAAACAGTAAACAAGCGATGATTGCAGTATTTGGAAACAAGGCCTAGGGATCATACTTTCACTAGTGGACACTCTCAACATTGATAACATAAATAAATAAGTTCTCTTCCTTTGTGCTACATATACTCTTGTTTGATAATGAACACCATTCGTTGTGTAGGGCTACAAGAGCACCTCAATGCCGGAGTTAACAAGCTCCACAACATTCAGCATTCATATTTAAGTAACCTTTAGAGCATAATAGATCTTTGCAATTTAAACCGAGTACTAACATAGCATACACACTATCACCTTTACACTATGAAGGGGGAATAGATCACATCAATACTATCATAGTAATAATTAACTCCATAACCTACAAGAGATTATGATCATAGCCTATGCCAAGAACTGCATGATGCACACACTGTCACCATTGCACCGTGAAGGAGGAATAGACTACTTTAATAACATCACAAGAGTAGCACATAGACTAATAGTGATACAAAGCTCATATGAATCTCAATCATGTAAGGCAGCTCATGAGATCATTGTATTGAAGTACATAGGAGAGAGATTAACCATAGCTACCGGTACAGCCCTTAGCCTCGAGGGAGAACTACTCCCTCCTCATGGGAGACAGCAGCGGTGATGAAGATGGCGGTGGTATCGATGGAGATGCCTTCCGGGGGCACTTCCCCGTCCCGGCGGCGTGCCGGAACAGAGACTCCTGTCCCCCAGATATTGGCTTCGCGATGGCGGCGGCTCTGGAAGGTTTCTCGTACCGTGGCTTTTCCGTACCGATGATTTAGGTCAGGGAGCTTTAAATAGGCGAAGAGGCGGAGTCGGAGGGGTTACGGAGCCGCCACACAATAGGGGGGTGCGGGCCCTAGCCTGGCCGCGCCAGCCCCATGTGTGGGCCCCCTGTGGCTCTCCTCTGGTCGCTCTTGGGTGTTCTGGAAGCTTCGTGGAATTCTAAGATGCTGGGCGTTGATTTCGCCCGATTCCGAGAATATTTCCTTACTAGGATTTCTGAAACCAAAAACAGCAGAAAACAGCAACTGGCCCTTCGACATCTCGTCAATAGGTTAGTTCCGGAAAACGCATCAAAACGATATAAAGTGTGAACAAAACATGTAGGTAATGTCATAAAACTAGCATGGAACATAAGAAATTATAGATACGTTGGAGACGTATCAAGCATCCCCGAGCTTAGTTCCTACTCGCCCTCGAGTAGGTAAACGATAACAAGGATAATTTCTTAAGTGACATGCTACCAACATGATCTTGATCAATACTATTGTAAAGCATATAAGATGAATGAAGTGATTCAAAGCAATGGTAAAGATGATGACTAAACAACTGAATCATATAGCAAAGACTTTTCATGAATAGTACTTTGAAGACAAGCATCAATAAGTCTTGCATAAGAGTTAACTCATAAAGCAATAGATTCTTAGTAAAAGGCATTGAAGCAACACAAAGGATGATTAAGTTTCAGCAATTGCTTTCAACTTCAACATGTTTATCTCATGGATATTTGTCAACATAAAGCAATATAACAAGTGCAATAGGTAAACATGTAAGAATCAATGCACACAGTTGACACAAGTGTTTGCTTCTAAGATGGAAGGAAGTAGGTAAACTGACTCAACATAAAGTAAAAGAAAGGCCCTTCGCAGAGGGAAGCAGGGATTAAATCATGTGCTAGAGCTTTTTAAGTTTTGAAATCATATAGAGAGCATAAAAGTAAAGTTTTGAGAGGTGTTTGTTGTTGTCAACGAATGGTAGTGGGCACTCTAACTACCTCATCAACCAGACTTTCAAGAGCGGCTCCCATGAAGGACGTTATCTCTACCAGCAAGGTAGATCATCCCTCTTCTCTTTTGTTTACACATGTATTTTAGTTTTATTTATGGATGACACTCCTCCCAACCTTTTGCTTACACAAGCCATGGATAACCGAATCCTCGGGTGCCTTCCAACAATCACATACCATGGAGGAGTGTCTATTTGCAAAATTAAGTTGCTTACTGATAGATCAGGGCAAAGCATGTGAAGAGAATTATTAATGCAAGTTAATTAATTGGGGCTGGGAACCCCATTGCCAGCTCTTTTTGCAAAATTATTGGATAAGCGGATATGCCACTAGTCCATTGGTGAAAGTCTGTCCGAAGTAAATGACAAGATTGAAAGATAAACACCACATACTTCCTCATGAGCTATAAAACATTGACACAAATAAGAGATAATAGCTTTTGAATTGTTTAAAGGTAGCACATGAAGTATTTGTTTGGAATGGCAGAGAAATACCATGTAGTAGGTAGGTATGGTGGACACAAATGGCATAGTTTTTGGCTCAAGGATTTGGATGCACGAGAAGAATTCCTCTCAATACAAGGCTAGGCTAGCAAGGTTGTTTGAAGCAAACTCAAGTATAAAACGGTGCATCAAGACTCACATATGAACATATTGTAAGCATTATAAGACTTTACATTGTCTTCCTTGTTGTTCAAACACTTTAACCAGAAAATATCTAGACTCTAGAGACCAATCATGCAAACCAAATTTTAACAAGCTCTATGTAGTTCTTCATTAATGGGTACAAAGTACATGATGCAAGAGCTTAAACATGATCTATATGAGCACAACAATTGCCAAGTATCAAATTATTCAAGACATTATACCAATTACCACATGTAGCATTTTCTGTTTCCAACCATATAACAATGAACGAAGCAGTTTCAACCTTCGCCATGAACATTAAGAGTAAAGCTAAGAACACATGTGTTCATACGCAACAGCGGAGCGTGTCTCTCTCCCACACAAGCATGAATTTATTCAGAGAATGAAAATAACAAAACGAAAATAAAAACAAACAGATGCTCCAAGTAAAGAACATAAGATGTGACCGAATAAAAATATAGTTTCAAGAGAAGAAACCTGATAAATTGTTGATGAAGAAGGGGATGCCTTGGGCATCCCCAAGCTTAGACGCTTGAGTCTTCTTGAAATATGCAGGGATGAACCACGGGGGCATCCCCAAGCTTAGACTTTTCACTCTTCTTGATCATAGTATATCATCCTCCTCTCTTGACCCTTGAAAACTTCCTCCACACCAAACTCGAAACAAACTCATTAGAGGGTTAGTGCATAATCAAAAATTCACATGTTCAGAGGTAACACAATCATTCTTAACACTTCTGGACATTGCCCAAAGCTACTGGAAGTTAATGGAACAAAGAAATCCATCCAACACAGCAAAAGAGGCAATGCGAAATAAAAGGCAGAATCTGTCAAAACAGAACAATCCGTAAAGACGAATTTTTCAGAGGCACTGTACTTGCTCAGAAGAAAATGCTCAAATGGAATGAAAGTTGCGTACATATCTGAGGATCACGCACGTAAATTGGCAGATTTTTCTGAGTTACCGACAGAGAACCATGCCCAAATTCGTGATAGCAAGAAATCTGTTTCTGCGCAGTAATCCAAATCTAGTATTGACTTTACTATCAAAGACTTTACTTGGCACAACAATGCAATAAAATAAAGATAAGTAGAGGTTGCTACAGTAGTAACAACTTCCAAGACACAACAAAACAGTAGCAAAATAAAGACATGGGTTATCTCCCAAGAAGTGCTTTCTTTATAGCCATTAAGATGGGCTCAGTAATTTTGATGATGCTCGCGCAAGAAATAAGAGTTGAAGTAAAAGAGAGCATCAAGAAGCAAATAAGAAACAATTTTAAGTCTAACCCACTTCCTATGAAAAGGAATCTTGTACACAAATAAATTCATGAAGAACAAAGTGACAAGCATAGGAAGATAAAACACGAGTAACTTCAAGATTTTCAGTAAAAAGAGAGGTGTTTTAATAACATGAAAATTTCTACAACCATATTTTCCTCTCTCATAATGATTTTCAGTAGCATCATGAACAAACTCAACAATATAACTATCAAATGAAACATTCTTATCATGAGTCTCATGCATAAAATTATTACTACTCCCAACATAAGCATAATCAATTTTATTAGTTGTAGTGGGAGCAAATTCAACAAAGTAGCTATCATTATTATTCTCATCAAGTGTAGGAGGCATAGTATAATCATAATAAACTTTATCCTCCATAGTAGGCGGCACCAAAAGACCACTATCATTATAATCATCATATATGGGAGGCATATCATAATCAACATAAACTTTCTCCTCAATACCCGGAGGACTAAAGAGATCATTTTCATCAAAACCGACCTCCCCAAGCTTAGAATTTTCCATAGCATTAGCAACAATAGTGTTCAAAGCATTCATACTGATAACATTCCCATTAGCATGCATATAAAGTTCCATGGGTTTTTTTAATTCTCTCTGCAAACACATCATGTCATAATTCAAGATAAAGTTCATAAAGATCTCTCATTTTGTTGTTGTTTTCCATTAAGCCTAACTAGTGTAAACAAGAAACAAAAAGATGCAATTGCAGGATCTAAAGGAAATAGCTTCGAGCACACACACAACGACAACAGAAAAGTACTTAGTTACCTGGGACCGGAGTATGAATGCCTTTTACCTTTCCTCCCCGGCAACGGCGCCAGAAAAGTGCTTGATGTCTACGAGTGCTTCTATTCTTGTAGACAATGTTGGGCCTCCAAGAGCAGAGGTTTGTAGAACAACAGCAAGTTTCTCTTAAGTGGATCACCCAAGGTTTATCGAACTCAGGAAGGAAGAGGTCAAAGATATTCCTCTCAAGCAACCCTGCAATCACGATACAAGAAGTCTCTTGTGTCCCCAACACACCTAATACACTTGTCAGATGTATAGGTGCACTAGTTCGGCGAAGAGATAGTGAAATACAAGTGGTATGAATGAATATGAGCAGTAGTAACGGCGCCAGAAAAGTGCTTGTTTGGCGTGCGATTGATGGTAGTAATATTGCAGAAGTAAAGATGCAAGAAACAAGAAACAAGCGATGATTGCAGTTTTTGGAAACAAGGCCTAGGGATCATACTTTCACTAGTGGACACTCTCAACATTGATCACATAAATAAATAAGTTCTCTTCCTTTGTGCTACATATACTCTTGTTTGATAATGAACACCATTCGTTGTGTAGGGCTACAAGAGCACCTCAATGCCGGAGTTAACAAGCTCCACAACATTCGGCATTCATATTTAAGTAACCTTTAGAGCATAATAGATCTTTGCAATTTAAACCGAGTACTAACATAGCATACACACTGTCACCTTTACACTATGAAGGGGGAATAGATCACATCAATACTATCATAGTAATAATTAACTCCATAACCTACAAGAGATTATGATCATAGCCTACGCCAAGAACTACACGATGCACACACTGTCACCATTACACCGTGAAGGAGGAATAGACTACTTTAATAACATCACAAGAGTAGCACATAGACTAATAGTGATACAAAGCTCATATGAATCTCAATCATGTAAGGCAGCTCATGTGATCATTGTATTGAAGTACATAGGAGAGAGATTAACCACATAGCTACCGGTACAGCCCTTAGCCTCGAGGGAGAACTACTCCCTCCTCATGGGAGACAGCTGCGGTGATGAAGATGGCGGTGGTGTCGATGGAGATGCCTTCCGGGGGCACTTCCCCGTCCCGGCGGCGTGCCGGAACAGAGACTCCTGTCCCCCAGATCTTGGCTTCGCGATGGCGGCGGCTCTGAAAGGTTTCTCATACCGTGGCTTTTCCGTATCGATGATTTAGGTCGGGGAGCTTTAAATAGGCGAAGAGGCGGAGTCGGAGGGGTTACAGAGCCGCCACACAATAGGGGGGCGCGGGCCCTAGCCTGGCCGCGCCAGCCCCGTGTGTGGGCCCCGTGTGTGGGCCCCCTGTGGCTCTCCTCTGGTGGCTCTCGGGTGTTCTGGAAGCTTCGTGGAATTCTAAGATGCTGGGCGTTGATTTCGTCCGATTCCGAGAATATTTCCTTACTAGGATTTCTGAAACCAAAAACAGCAGAAAACAGCAACTGGCCCTTCGGCATCTCGTCAATAGGTTAGTTCCGGAAACGCATCAAAACGATATAAAGTGTGAACAAAACATGTAGGTAATGTCATAAAACTAGCATGGAACATAAGAAATTATAGATACGTTGGAGACGTATCAGCGCCCTCGTCATCCGCGAGGGGGGCTCCGGTCGTCGTCTCCATCTCGCAGCCGCAAGAGGAAGACGTCCAAGAAGGAGGCCGCCGCTGCGTCCCAGCTCGCCGAAGAGGAGGCCAAGTGGGCCGAGGACGCGGCGATCCGCGAGGCCATCGCGAGGTCGCTGACCAACCTCGTCCCCGCCGACAACGCCCTCCCGATGGACACCGCGCTCCCCTGGTCCAGGCAGTACTGGGAGAGGCAGGAGGCGGAGCAGCAGAGGCGTCTACTGGACCTGGCGGCCGCGCGGCGCCGCGCCGCCCTTGCCACACCTACCGCACCCGTGCCGCTGATCAAGCTGGAGGAGAGCAGCGACGATGAGTTGTATCGGCCGACGCCGCCACATGGCGACCCTGGTCAGGTCCAGCCGTTGGTACGGAGACGCCGGCAGAGCAGCCAGCAGGCGCCACCGCCGGAGGACGACGACAACTACAACGACGATGACGACGGTGACTACACGGCGTTCTACCGCCATTTTGGCATGTAGAACACCGTTCTTTTAATTAGTTTATATTCCCTCTCCCCAAATTCAAATGTATTACGACGAACTTGCCTCCTATATATGTTAAATATCTCTAAATTTCGCCTATATTTGAACATATTTCGTCTGGTTTTGTTTGAATTCGCCTATATTTATTCATTCCCTTGAGCTCGCCGTTGGAAATATGGACCTCTCGAGACCAAATTTTACATCCATCTGGCGGTAAATAGTGCCGGATTTTGGCCTTGGGAGCCAACGGGCTGGAGATGTTCTCAGTACATCCGCTTCTCTGCCAATAAATTAATACATGTGTGCAGGTACTAGCTATTGCAACTTTATTAAGATATGGAGGGGGTAGTACTGTTCGATGATGATGATGATGCGCGTCTATTGTATTTTCCATATCGAGTCAAAGCAAATCTATCCACGAGTATAGAGCTGACTTTAGTACTCCCTCTGATTCATATTAATTGACTTCAATATGGATGTATCTAGAACTAAAATGTGTCTAGATACATCCATAGTAGAGTCAATTAATATGAATCGGAGGGAGTACATGTATTTACTCATCCACAAGAGCACCAGGGTTACACAACCCTGACAAATAAGAAATTTGGCGAACACTCAAAGCCACGAGAAAGAATGCTTCTCCGGGTGCATACGTGTACACTTCTGGTGCTCCATTTAGCAAAAAATTAGCCACGACAAAAACAAAAATGGTGGATGATTGTAAAATTAAAAAAATCAGACATGTGCGTACATCCCTGTAGTAGCCCACATTGTCTTATACGAGTAATTTATGTATGTATGGCTTACTAATACAGTCATGTGCGTGCGTGATGTCATGTGTACCGAAAAGGCATGGCATATAAGAGAGCCATAAAGATATTGTACCAACACCTCGATACGATCGAGCGGAGACCCTAACCCTAGCCTCGCCGGGAATAGAGGGTACCCTCCGTCGATGGACTAGCGGATCTGGAGCGGCCAAGATATCACCAAGGATGGCCGAGACAACCGGCATGGGTAGCACCCTTAATTAGCAGTATCTCTGCCGGCGTAGCGAATTCGTCGTCCAACGGCGCCGTTGTCAGAACCAAGCGCATGTTTAACGCCGACCGTTTGTCTCAGCATTCGTATGAGTGAGAGGGGCTTGGAAAAGCGGTTACCTATGGATGACGGTAACCCAAAATACCATACCAAACTTCTAATCTGTGTTTCTCAACATAAAAGAAGAAGGTTACCCTCTAAACTTGAGAATTGTCACACGGGACCAATTAGCAAGATTAGTTAGCAATATTATTTTTAGCTTCAATTCCACTCGAGCCTTTTACATTCTATTTTAAATGGACCGTTGCGCTAGTATGGACTTCGGCCTTTTAGACATTTGGCCCAGCAAAAGTTGAAGTCTAGATAGTGATGGATTCTTTGGAAGTCGCCCCCCGGATGTTTAGAGTGACTCAACTCTCTTCGTGTTGATGATTAGTGGGAGGTGGGAAGTGGGAAGTGGGAACTGGACGAGATGCTCTTCTGCCCCTAGAGATGAAAATCATCTGTGACCTTAAACTAGTTTGCCATTCGTTACCCGGCCCAGGATCTGAATAGAATTTTTCTTTCAAAACCTCAAATGATGAACTGAATGGGTAGCTCTGCTGCAACAACCTATATAATTACTGCCACACGTTTGATAATACAAACTCAATTACTGTAGCAAATAGCAAGTAGGCAAAGTATAAGCTATCCAAAAACTGGTGCGATCATGTTGTACCTCCATGCCTCCGTTGTTATTTACTTTGCGTTCTAAGTTTAGTAAATTTCAACCTTTTCAAGTTTGGTAAAAAAATGTAGGCAGAAATATCAACAGCCATAATACCAAATGCATATATATACTATGAAAATATAGGTTATGCTGATGCTAGTACTGTAGACTTTTTAAATTGTAGAAGTTGACATTTTTTCTAAATATATAGTGAAACTAACAAAATTTGAGCTTGATTAAACCCATAAACATGAACTACTAGTTGTGAAAGGGGAGTACCACTAATAGCACAAAGTAGAACATATTTTTGTACTACGAAAAACTTGTGTGCACGCATGCATGGCAGTGTACCTTTTTTTTACACGCACGCAAGGTACTTAGTGTTAGTAATTAATGAAGATGGCGAATAAAAGGGCATAAATATGCCACCCGGCAGTTAATAAATTGGAAAAGGCGGCACCGTACGTGCAGGACCAGTCTAACTATATAGTAACCAGTGACCAGAAAGTAACCGCTGATCACCCGTCAATGCCGTACGTACGTAATACCACGTCCACTCCTCCCAAGTCAAGCAATAGAATATTTCGTATATATTGCCTGCCTGCATGTATTGGACCACATACGTACATACGTCAAAAGATAGCGCTACGTACCAAAACCTTCTACTACGTACATACTTAGATTTATGTATCACTAATATAAGATGTTTAAGCTTTTATTAGATTATGTATCAATAGTATTATTAGTGTGTAGATACGCTCACTAGGGTGCGTATCTAGTTTACTTAATTAAAATATCTAAAACTTTTTATATTTGAGGGAGTATTTGCTATATCGCGCCAGTTGCATAACCTCCTAGTACACCTTAATTGGCCACAGCCCTGTACGGTACGTAGCAACGTTTACCACTTTCCAGAGAAAGAGGAAAACCCCAAAATAGATTGACAGAGAGACGATGCGCTCGGCTCTGGCTAGCTAGTAGCTCAGCTGTCACCATGTCGCTGTGAAACTTTCTCTATCGTCCTTCCGCCACCAGCCAGCCGCTTCTATAACTACCCCTCCCCCATACCCTTCTCTCTCATTCATCCGGTCATCTCTCCCGCCGCACCTCGCAACAACTTCACACACCTCCACTTCCACCTGCAGCGGAGAGCGAGCGAGCTTCCTTGCCACCGCCATTACCTGCGATGATGCCTGATCAGCGGGAGGTGTCCAGCCCGGCCTCATCAGGGGGCACGTCGTCCTCGCCGCCGGCGTCGCCGGCCGCGCGGCGCACGGGCGGCGTAGCAGGCGAGGCGATGCGGGCTCGCCACCCATCGTACCGCGGCGTGCGGATGCGCGCGTGGGGGAAGTGGGTGTCTGAGATCCGGGAGCCGCGCAAGAAGTCGCGCATCTGGCTCGGCACCTTCCCCACGCCCGAGATGGCCGCGCGCGCGCACGACGCTGCCGCGCTCGTCGTAAAGGGCCCCACCGCGGTGCTCAACTTCCCGGAGCTCGCCGCGTTCCTCCCGCGCCCGGCCTCCGCGGCGCCGCGCGACGTGCAGGCCGCTGCCGTGCGCGCCGCCGCCATGGACGTCCCTCCGTCCCTGCTTCATCATCCGGCTATCATCGCCGCCGCCGCATTGTCCTCGTCGCCGGAGGCCACGCCTTCCGCGGCCAGGAGCGCCTTCTCCGTGGAGGACGACGACTTCGAGGGCATCTTCGAGCTGCCTCGCCTCGACGACGACGCTGCGGAGCTCGTGTTCGTCCACGACGTGACGCTGGCGGACGTGTCGTCGTGGTGCGACCCTGTCTGGATGGACGACCAAGGCTACCCGCCGGCGGCGACGACGCAGGACCACCTGTTCGGCGGCATCGGCCTCGATGCCGCGGACCAACACGGCTGGGGCACGTCAGTTAGCACCCTCTTGTGGAACCTGTAATTGCTAATTATTCTGGGTAATCTAAGGCTCCTTTTCATCTCTGCTCTTCTCTGTCTTCTTTTTCTTCCACTAGTAAAAGTGCACGTGCAACGCACGTCTTCATCAAGACTAAAACCAAACCAAAAAAAGAAAAATCAATTCTCAACAACGATGTGGGAGCTACAAATCATCTGACCTTCTTGCAGCATTCTTCCTCCTCAACAGAGTTCATGCATGAGGCCTAGGTAAGAGTATATAACAACCAAATGAAAAGGAGAAGAGGACGGAATAAAAGTGAAGTCGCTTAATCACACACACAACACTATTTTTTTCTTGGAATTGTAAGCTAAGAAAAAGTATGTAATCTACAAAATGTTTACACCACTGGGACAGAACTTTGATAATTGATCCTTTTGATTTAAACAAAGATGAAAATTAGAGAATCGTGGCATAATATTTATAAGAAATATAATGATAATTTCAATTTTCATTCCACCAATCTGAACATTGTGTTTGTACATAGATAGCATTTAGTCATATAAGTTTGACTACATGCTTTCTCGGGCATCCAATGAATTGAAGATTATATCGTAGATCAACATGATGTTTCATAAGAATAACCTGTGGTATGTGCCTGAAACAAAACTGGAAGCGCTAAAATATACCTGATGAAATTAGATTGTGAAGACAACATAAGTGAGCATCTATAGGGCTACAAATCGAAATATAAGCGCTCTTCAAATAGGAATCCATTTTCTAACTGGCTTTCGTGCTTTGGTGAGTCGTCCGAGATCTTTTCGACCCACCATTTATATAAATCAAATCTAACAAAGCTAGCATGCATGCTGCTACAGCTAGGGACCTTTATAGTGCTACCCATCTTGGTGACAAATTACTAATAAACATTTATGCAAGAGCAAGGTTAATCTTTCCTTCTTTTTCATTAGTGCAGTACTTGGTTTTGCTTTCGAACGTGATGCCACAAATAAGAGCATTGTCGTCGGAAAATTTTAGGAAAGTGCCACATGATGTCTTGACATAGATGTCGGTCTGCAAGAATTCTTTGTGGGTTGCTCTGCCAATCATGATACTTACGTTCCGTCCATGAGCAGATTGGTCAAAATTAAAATGGCACCTCATGAATATATAAGTTCCGACATGATGCATGGATCCAAGCAATTATTGATCATTTCCATAAAAACTTGACCATTGTTTTAATTATTGTATTATGCATCAAGGTAGAGCTCAATTCCCGCTGACTGGTATGGAAAGGAGCATAGAGAATGAAAGGTTTACAACATCTGTGCAAATGGTTCAGATCCAGAAGTAAAATGGAATTGCAATTTTAGAAAGGAGAAAAGGGACTAACCTGTGGTGAATATAACAACACAATATTTTAAGTTCTCCAGTTTCCTTGGCTGAAGGAAAACAGAAGGATCAGTTCAAGGTTAGAATTGACCGTCCAAATGGTGTTGTCAGCTTCCTCAACCGTACTCATGGTAACATTCCAGAATCGACAACTCTGGCCCTACTCTGTTGTAAATGACCTAAAGTTGAACAAAGCCACATCAAATAACAAAAACGATCGACCATAGCACACTACAAAAAAATACTAAGATGTTATAAATCTCAATCCTTATGAAATGATGCAATTTCCACAATGTTCAACAGTAGACAATAGAAAAACATTAACTAAAAAATATACAGGACTCGCACCTACAGGAAAGTAAGAAACAGTAGGTAAATATAAAACACATTTACAACAAGCTAAAAAATATCTGAATGCACGTGTAATCTTAGAAATCTCTTCACTCATTCTAAGCAGTAGGTAAATATAAAACAAATTAAATTCTGAAAAAAATAAACAAATCAATGAAGAGGTCTAATAATATAGTAACGTAAAAAATCATATACTTATGAGAGATTCAGTTTGTACCTCATGCTCAAAATCCAAATAAACTGACAATATGAAAATACAAAATCTGTCCGAGATACTCGAACACATTGATTTACTTCATTTTTATGCTTAAGTGGGGAAAAAATTATACTTACTCTGGTGTACTGCACAAACTTGCAATCTACGCACTAAAAAGATGACAACACAAATTTAACATTTATTTATACACAGCAGTCCCTTATGAAATTTAAAATTTCATTAGTGAGGAGCAAGGGTGCATGCCACTACTTATTATTAATTTCAGACCTGGATGTCTAATCTACCTAGATCATCCTTGAGCAAGGAAGTAAAGGTGAAGACCTCTGAACGCTCTCATTGTCTTCCCTCTGTCATACAGCCAAACACATGCTTCATCTTGGAGCGCGGTTAGATCCACCATCAGATTTTAGCTTCTTCGTTGGAGGTTCTTCAATGGGATTGATGCTGGCATTAGTGCGGTCAAAAGCATCAGCCATTTGCATCTCTAGGGCATGTTAATCCACATTTGCAAATGCTGAGTTCCACTTTTAAAACCTGTTAGTATCCATCGTGGGCTACCAAAGAACTGAAAGTGGATAAATGGCATTAGATGGCGAAAGGATTTGCATTACAGCATTAGTATAGGGATTTTGATTACTCGAAGCTGGTGCATAATCAAGTATCATCATTAGTCCACAGATCTTAAGCGCCGCTAGAATCGGTGAAAAGTCAATATAAATAGTTCATCAAACTATTAATGTCGGCTAAAAGATCTCACCGACAAAACAATTCATGTAACATAAGATTGTGTCAAACATTTTTTAAGTAAATATAAATAGTTCATCAAACTAATAATGTCGTCTAAAAGATCTCACCGACAAAACAATTCATGTAACATAAGATTCGAAATAAACAAAACAAAACAGAGATTAAAAATAAAACCACCAAATCTGGAAGCACAAGAATATTTGCTACAAACCACTGCTTCTACATTTAACATCTTTGGCAAGGGGTGATTGAACACATGTAACCAATATCAAGTCTCGGAATAGGGTGATAGAGATAGTAAAATGCTCAACATGAAAACTAATTAGGAAATAAATATATAGAAACTGAAAATGTATCTGTCCACTCATCCGGTTCTTGCTCCCAAACAACTATCCTACATCCTAGCAGTCTTTTTCAGTATTTGCATCATCTTTCTTAAGCCAACTTTTGATCACTACTGAGTTGCATCCTTGTGTTTATTCAAATCACTGACATGTGTACAAGAACACGTAGTAGAGGATTAGGTGTTAGACAAAGTTTTGTACAGTACAAAAATATGATGCCAACCAACTGCATATATTAGAAACAGATTAGCTGCAGGAACTGGCTAGCTTTCAAGAAAAACATTTAAATTTTCAATGACCAAATGCTACATTAGTGCAGAACCACATATGATCATAATATGTCCAAACCAATTTGGCCAACTTGCATCAACTATGAAAAAATCAATTCTGCTGCTGCAACATGTATAAAAGCACACAGCATTACCTAATAGGCTAATGTCCATGCAAGAAGCTATCTCAAGATCCATATTTCCATCGGGGGCATGGAAGCTTCATGCAAGCAAAACAAAAAATAGGTTACAGAGTTTACCTCAGAGTTTGCATGGTGACCAGGCCACTCTGAAACGTCAAATTTCTCTGCGATGTTTTGAGATCATAATCAAGATTGAAAAATTAAAATAAAACCAATCATATAGAGTTTCCCAAAGGTATTCTGCAAAATGAAGAGAATTATACATACAAGTTACTATCAGGCCTATGGTATAATAAGAATATTAGAAGATAAAGAAAAATAATATAAAAATGTGGTGTTAAATTTCCAATCAAGTAAAAGGTCATATTTATATTCGTTGGTACGCTGACTTTTATCATAGCACGGTACACAACAATGTTACTGCATAAGACAATACATTTTGCTATCAACTAACTATATAAGAAATAGTATGTGTACACTCCTGCCTATGAAAATATCCAGAGCAGCAGCACCTAGCCGCAAGGTGCTCCAACATCTCAGTGCAAGTTTCATGTTAATGTCAAATTATAAGTCCTACCAGCGATAACACTATCAAGAAGTAAGTCCTACTACAATTTCCATCAAACCCCTAAATGGTGCAGCATAAACATAATATTCAATGTTAGATCAGAAGGCTCCAACCTGAGCTCTGAGTGTGTACAACATGTCTACTGGTACCTCAGGAGAAGGTGAAGTGCAGCTGTGCAGGTTAAGGAGTGTCAAATACTCGAACGCTTTTTGAGTACTTGGTACAGTCAAATGGAAGTACATCTTATTGTAGACCTTAATACGAAGTTTGAAAAGTGAATGGTGTAAACTGACCTCCCCACAAGCCTCCGTGGCAGCAGGCCATTTTCAAAAATTTGCGCTCTGAAATCTCATCTTTTAGTTTTTGCATACCACTCCCTATCTCTCTGCCTCTTGACCTCTTTAGGATCTGCATATATAGCATGTTTTAGTAATTCACATAATCTGTGCCATGCTCAACGCAACCTTCCTTATTAACTACCTTGGCTTTGCCCAATAGTTATGTCCTGAATGGATTGCCCTTGGAAGATGAAATCCATTTGGTGATTGACAATATCATGTAATCGAGCAACTGAAAATACACATTCACAACCAAATAAATAAATTTCTAGAAAACAAAATAGGTTTAGGCATCCAGAACATTACTACATTTTTTTTACATGACATTAGTACAATTATATACATGTAAGCTGTAAGATGTAACCATGTATATCAAAATATCTACACCACTCACTATGGTAGGCAGAGGACCGTTGCTTAATCTGATATTCTTTCCGGTTGTACCTTGAAATTATTGCACATAATTATTTCAGAGAAGAATCTGCATGAAAATAATAAAGCTCGCGAGAAATCTGAAACAACGTGCTAGAAGTGAAAAATAAAAAACTTCAAATAATATCTTTCAGGATGGAAATAAAGCTTTATCCTTCTAAGAACAAAAGTACTAATAAGATATATCTCAATTTCTGGACATCCAAAAAGGATGAAACAAAAAAAATCTGTTGTTCAGGTCTTACCAAGGATCTGTTAATATACTATATTTAGATTTAGATCAATGTAACTGAAAATGTCAAATTCGGAAATCAATGAGGCATATGCAAATCAAGTCCATTAACCACATTGGATATTTGAAATACTTCCCAGCTTGCTAAATAGTTGACGAAAAGCCTGGTTAAAAGCCTAATCTTTCTCATATTTAATTAATCAAACCATTTTCTTTCGTTATCTGAATAACTTTTAAATTGTTTACTGAACTTTTCTTTTCTTTGTCAAACTGTACTGAAGTTCAGGTTTTGTACTTCGTCAATTTTAACTCATGCAATAATTCAAGCAATACGACAGAAAAAAATAGTTCCATCTCCCATGTAAAACGGATTATACTCCTAGTCAAATTGCAAAAGCCAACAACACAGGACAAGGAATCCCCTCCAATCTTTAAAGACGTGCACATAGATTACTCATCCTCCCTCCAATCATCTAAAATCAAAAGTAAAACAACAGTGAACTGTCACATCGACCTGAAGAATTAACGAATTACCTCCATTACTCTAGCAACAGAAGCATGTCAAGGCGTGGCAGATGGAGAGGTTCCGTCAGTGGACGGGATCAGTGGCAGAAATAAAGGCGTGAGGCCGGAGTCCATTGAGACCCTGTCGTTGAGGGTGAAGAAGATGTCGCGGTGGGTACGGACTATTGGCGGGAGCAGGGAACGTAACCTCGATGCTCGACTCCAGTGCTCTCACTGGCCAAAAAAATCGTAGCGGCGAGCTCCACGAAGGCAGCAGCGGATCTCGAGTTTCCTGCTAGTCTTGTGACGGCGACGTCGGATACGGCGTTTCTTCGAACTGAGGAAGACCGCGGGGACGGCATCCACGGCGGCGTGCGCGGGGACGGCATCCACGGCGGCGTGCGCGGGGACGCGGGGGCGGGGGGACTGCTATTGTGGAGAGCGGCGCCGCGGTGTGATGGTCGACGGCGGCAGCGGCATGCGGCGGCGCGCGGGAGGAGGCGCCGTGTGTATTCTGTACAGCGGCGGCATCGGCTCCTGTTTCTCTCGGGCGTGGAACCGCTCTATGCGGTACCCAGTGGAGACGGGATTAGTGGAGACAGGATCCTGCGCTCAACGCGTTGAGTTGCTCAACATTGGGTGATTTTGGGTCGTTGGATGTGGCAAGTGTAGGGCCTAGATCTGTTGGATCTGCCTCTCTCTTCCTTTTTATATTAGTGGAGATGTATATAGTACCTCTCTATTCTCTTCCATTTTCTCTTCGGATCCTTTACTAGTGTCTCGTAGGCTATAGTATTGCCATGAAGCTTTACTGGCTCTCATTTTTACTCGTTCAGTTTGGGGCCCTTGCATTTTAAATCTGTTTCTCATTTCTTCGGTTTGGGGCTCTTCTATTTTAAATCTGTTTCTCATTTGTTCGGTTTGGGGCTCATCTTCTATTTTAAATTTGTCTCTCATTTGTTCCGTTTCGAGTAATTAAACAGAGCCTTCTAATATGGCCCTCATGAGAAATAATTAAAATGCATAAAAAAGGTGTATGCATGCAAATTGTATACTATGTACATACTCAAGTTCATAAAGCCTCAAGCGGTACTTCTCCTAGGTAACTAGACTCCTGGTAGTACACGAATGACGGCTTTCACTTCCCAGTGCAAAGCAACACTATTTGTGGTACTGCGATGCCTTTTGTACGTACCATATGCATGCAGAAAAAAAACAGTATACCGCCAAGTGTTCCTTTTGAACATTTGTTGCTATTATTGAACTGATTGTGCGACTACACTGCCGCTGTGTAGGAAGTAGACTCTTATGCTGTACCCCTACATCAAATCAGATACCCCACATCAACCAGTATGAGCTCTTTCTAGAAAAAAAAAATTAATATTACTTTTTAAGTTTCTTTTAAATATGAATATGTATACATGGCTTGTATATTCGTGCGAAGTGTGAGTAGAAACTGGTTCTGTTTTGGGCTATATAAAAAATCTAAGTAAATTTAGGAATAAAATATGTGTTTTCTGTCAGATAATTGCCTTTGTTATTTACCAAAATACAATGTATTTTCAATCAAAATTAAATTTCTAACATACAATAACGGTCTACATATCTAGCTATATATTTTTCTTTCTAGTTTTTGGAGACCCAGAAGTTTGAGTTCCAAAATTTTGCAAAAAAAAAGGCTCACCGGTGCCCAGTTGCACGAATCAATTTTCGCTAAGCAAAACATATATAGTATACATGATGGCTGAAAGAAACATTGTTGTCCGTTTTTCAACCATTCAGTATTTCAATTACATACATGGAAATATGTCCGCGCAAGCATGCATGCATGATGATGTGTCATACTTTATTTGTTAGTTTTTTTGTTTGTTGTCATTCTTGCAGTCATCTTTCTGTCCCGTGCGCGTATATATTGTCATATTGAACACCACTTTTGTGGTTGAGAGCATTTACACTGATACACCAAGTGAGGTTGCATTCCATTGCGAGTGCATATGTCAGCATGTGTTGAGAACTTGAGATGCGTAGCAGCTCTCATAGTTGAAAGCAGTCCAAGTCCAAATAGGACCAAGAGAATACAAGCTTTGTATGTACTATAGCAATCTCCAGCTCTTCCGTCCCTGTCTACATGTGCCGGCCTGTTGAGAAGTTCAATTGATCGGATCACAAGAGAATACAGAACATGCCTTTACCGTACGGCTAAAATAGCTCCTCGTACATAATAAACCTTACCGTTACTGTGCAAACCGTGTCGAGAAATCGTTTGCTACAGAAATGATCATCACAAATGGTTTGTTGTACGTTTTCGCCAGCGCATTACAAGATCACAAACAAGAAATGTTGATCTAGATGTCTATGTTGTATTCAGATGGCACACGTTTGTTTCAATAAGCACTATGATTTCAGCAAACGTAGCCGACCTTTTATATCCAGTAGCCCATATAACTCAACATTGCATGCAAATACATTAGCAGAAAATATTTATACGGAGTATTAGATTTTACATTTCATACACCGTGTCTACTAGAAGGTAAACATGAAAAAGCTAAAAACGTGAACCTTAGAGAACATGAGCCAACTTGACCGGAGGTGTCGTCCGCACGTCCAGCCAAGGTGGAGCGTGAGGATGGGTCGACTCGATGTCCAATGCCGCCTAGCTAGTAGGTCATCGACACTTCGACAAGGAACGATTCCGGCCAGAAGCTAGCTCATCCGCCTCGCCGACCAAGTGATTCTTCGGAGGACTAGTCATGGTCGTATAAAGGGAGCGTCCATGGAATGTACTAAGACCTGATAAGATCGATGATCCTTATTTATACGAAAAGGCGGTAGGGTTTGGTTTTGTTGGGTCGCTATGAGCCCACATGGCACACATGATTCAAGTAGGCATAACCGTTTGCATAGTCGATTGATCGCAAACGGTTTTGCTTCTTTTAGCCGTGTGAGCACTGGTAGAAAAAGGGCCTTTAATCCCGGTTCGCAACTGCCATTAATCCTGGTTGCGTAATCGGGATTAAATATGCGGGACTAAAGCCCCCCCCCCCCTTAGTCGCGGTTGCTTACGAACCACGACTAAAGACCCGTCCACATGGGCGCCAGCCGTCCGTCGGGGTGGAGGACCTTTAGTCGCGGTTGGCCAGACCAACCGGGACTAAAGGTTTCCGCAGGTTTAGGGTTTTAACCCCCCTAAATTTGGTTTCTTTTTAATTTGTTGTGTTTCATTTCTTTTATATTTTGTTTTGTGTTTCATTTTAATTACAAAGAAGTTTCAGTACACATATTCTACGCTACTATATATACACGTTACACGTTGATGCATATGAATGTACAATTTCAAACAAGTTTAAAATTTCAAACAAGAAGAATTCAAGAGGAATATATAATATTCAATCTCGGGTGACCATATACAACTTCAAACAAGTTTTCATATACAATTTTCTGCAGCAGAAGTTCTTAGTTCTCGTAATAGTGCTCTCCTGTAGGATCGACGACTTCCCCTCATCAAAAATCCTGCTAATTCCTCTTGAATTGGTCGGAAGCGAGCTTCTGGAGTAAGCTTCCTCCGCAAGTCATTCATTCGCAAGTCGATATCCTGAGCCCTCCGCTCAGAGGTGTGTCCCCGGATGAACTCACAAACATAGTATCCACATAGATTGGTCCCCGGTGGCTGAGTATCCACATTAGCTAACACTCTAAATGTTAACTCATCTTTGAATTCACCGGTTACTTTCTTTTTGAACCGTTTCCAAACCCTACAGGGCAAAGAAATTAAATGAACAAAGGGAGTTATTAGTTACTTGATATCAGGAAATGAACGAAAGAGGCCGATATAGTGCGCAAATGATTGAAAATAATTATTTTTGCAGCATTAATCTTATGCCGATCCAATGCTTTGTATCCATATTCAGATAGTCCATGACGAGAACTCTGGAGTTGTCAAACTGAATTATTAGCAGAATCCAGTGGAACCTACGGACACGTTACAGGCACAGTCATGCATAACAACTCATCGATTAGACATAACATGGAGTAAACAAAAGAGAATATGCACAAGACAGAAACACTCACCCAAAATGGTAAGAAAATATAATTTCACTTTTGAGTTCCTGCTTTGTAATGAAGTCGTACAGGTCTCTCTCCACGTCGTTGGGGATTCTAACACATATCCATTAATGATATGTGGGTCAATGAACCCAACATCAAGGATGTTCCTCTTTTTGCATTCCCCAAGCTTCATTCTGCATAATACCGTACAAAAGAATATAGTTAGGACAATATAGTGCAGGCAATGAACGAGATGTGATGTAGAGATTTAATTATAGAAATAAATCACTTACAGAACGTAGCAACTCAGGATAGATTTGTCGAGCTCGCGCAGATTGAACAACTGGAACAATTCACTCATATGAATTTGTACACAGTACTCTTCGTTGGGATTATGTTTTATGAAATTGTTGTACCAGTGTAGCAGATTTCTCATATGTGTTGGTCGACTCGCTTCCTGCGCAGGCTCGATGTGAGGCCCATTCCGCACATATGTAAATGCTACCTCACTTACTGGCGCATCCTCAAGGCCTAACAATGCACGAAGAGTCATACTGAACTCGGCCGCTCTTTCTTTGGCCGTTGTTACAGTCATTCCCTGTGCTCAAGCAGCTGCTAGTATAGCGGGGTCCAATAGTTCCGTGTCCTTATCCATATCGGCTCTGAAGGACAACGTCGTAGCGGAAGGACCGGCTTCCACTATGAGCGGGGGGGATCGATAGTTTTTTCTGTTCCCCGAGCTGGGCAACTTGTTTCCCGCATTTTTTAGTTGCTTCTTTCTTATCCTCCAAGGCTTTCTTCTCCTTCTCCGCCAAGGCTTTCTTCTCCTTCTCCTTCGAGGCTTTCTTCTCCAATATTTCTTTTTGCCTACGAAATTCACGTCCATAGTCGTCTCGCAGATTTTGCTGGACTTGGGACGGTGTCGTCAAAAAATCCTTAGCCCACTTCTTTTGCTTCTCAGTAAATACCTTCTTGGGCTCACTTATTGGCTCTTTTTTCGCCTTTATATTCGCCTTCCATTTCTCATGGTGAGCAGCCGCGGCCACGTTGGTTTCCTCTTTAGTAAGTTCCCAAGGTCTCGGGAGGAGAGGCTTCAGTGATGGCATTGGTACCTTTGTGGTCTTAGGTACATAAGGCTCCGGGTTAATAGTCCAGGAGGGGGTTGCCTTTCTGTCGGCCTTCTTCTGCTTCTTCGCCGGAGGCGGACTGGGGGACGGCGGCTGCTTACCCGCCCGAGGTGGATTGGGGGGCGGCATCGGCTGGCGTGAAGGAGGTGTAGGTGAACCACCACCACCACCACCGGAGGGGGTGGACTTGTTGGCCTTGGTGCCTCGCCTGGAACCTTGATGTACTTATTTTTCCATAGAACGAACTGGCACTTGACATGTCGAAGTCTTTTCTCCCCTTCGGGTGTATCATAGTCAATCTCCAGGTCCTCGCACCCTTGGACTATGTCTTGCACCGTGGCACGAGCATAGCCATCTGGAATGGGGTTGTTGTGGTGGAGTGCTCCAGGTGTACAAGGTAAAGTGGAGCCGATCGCTACCTTCATGGAAATGTTCCCCATTGCATAATGCAGCTCACATTCTTTCATCTCCTGTACATCGTCCATGGGGTAGCGAGGCTCCGGTGCAGTAATATTGATCGTCGGTGCATTAGCACCAGCCGGGGCCTCTGTGGAAGCCACACTGCTTCTCCGCTGCTGGCTTTCGACATCCGCTGCACGATCTTCATGCGGCCCTGTCGATCTTTCTTTTACTAGTTCATGCACAATCTGCTTCACCTCATAGAGTTCCGATGCCAACTTCCCCACAAGATCTGCACCCCGACCCGTCTTTCTCTTACGGCTTGTGTAACTGTACGGGTCATTGTCCTGGGGAAACCCTACTTTCCACGGAATGGCGCCTTTGCCTCGTACACGTCCTGGGTGTTCACGATTCCCGAGGGCTAATGTCAGCGCGTCATTCTCTCTGTTGAATTTGATCTTCCCCTCTTGAGCTTGGGTCATTGCGTCAATAAGGGCTTGGGTGGGAGTAAACACTTTCTTCCGGTGAACACACCTCCCTGTCACGGGGTCTAGCGAACCCCCATGCCCGTACCACCAGCTTTTGGCCTTTGGGTCCCATCCCTCTGTACCTAGAGGGATTCCTCGCTCCCTCAGGTCGTTCTCCATCTTCTCCCACTTAGGCTCCGAAAGGAGGTATCCCCCTGGCCCCATAATATGATTGTACACTTTCTTAGCCGCATTTTCCTTGTTTTTCTGATATGGCCTTGAAATGCTCCGATTGCTTTTGCCTCACAAATTCGGGCCAATCATCTTTCAGTTTCTCATATTGTCCATTGAAATCCGGAGTCTTGTTCTGGGAGACATAGTCACGGGCTAAATTTTTCTTGAAGTTCCGGAATGCTTCGGCCATCTTCTGAAGAGCAACTCTTTGACTAGCCTCCCCCTCTCACGTCCACCCATAATCTCGTTCCCCTTTTCATCGTGGTTGTTGAATTCCCGAGGTAGAATGAAATGTTCCATAAGCTTTCTCCATAAATCCTTTTTCGTTCTCTTGTCGACAAAACTGAAACCAACACGTGCCTTCTTTGGCTCATTCCATTCCTGGACGGTGATCGGGACGTTGTCTCTAACAACGACTCCGCATTGGTTGATAAACTTTGTATAGTGCTTTTTGGGCTCCAGCGGCCTGCCGTTTTCACTGACAACATCGATGGTATATGCTTCTCCTTGTCTCATCGTCTTGGTTTTGCCACGCGGCTTTGTACTCGATTTTTTCGACAATCCGGCCGAGGGCTAAAAAAAGAAAGAGAGTCGTGTTAATACATATTTATTCAAATCAGTAAATTTGTATCACTAGAGACTCAATGCATATATATAACTCGCCGGAGGTGGTTGCTAATTGCAATTCGAGATCGTTGTTTGTCGACGTTTGCCCTCCATCAACAATGTCATTTCCTTCATCATCACCTTGTCGACCTTCACCTTCACCATCAAGGTTTAGATAAGAAGAGACATCCTCTTCTTCATCTTCTTCCGGAACATAAGGAATATCGCCGTTTATGATGGCGTTTATATGTCTCTCAGCTTCCTTTTCATAGTTTTCCATAATCGGGTCAGCTCTATCGTCCGCCATATGTCACTCCTGAAGACATGCATGTATTAAAAACTAATTAAGTAAAGGAACTGATCAATGGCGGCGAGGGCGGCGAGGAGGGAACGTATTACCTGCTCTGTTGCATAGAGGGCGGCGAGGGAGGCGACGCTCGATCTGCTGCGGAGAGGCCTGCGAGGGCGCCGGCGACTGCTGCAGCGAGGGCTGCGAGCGAACGAGAGTGTTTATTAATAAAAACATATAACTATTTTTATATATAAGTTGTAATATAGAAGGGGCGGTTGTGCGCTGCCCCCTCGCCTCCCCCTCCGTATACACCGACCCTTCTCTGATCCTCTCTCTCTCATAAAAAAAAAAAAAACCCGCGCGTATACGGAGGGGTCGGCGATGGTGCGGCGCACTAGTTGTGTGCCGCCCCTCGCCACCCCTCCGTATATGCGCGGGGTCGGTGTATACGTCCTTCTCCGATCCTCTCTCTCTCTCCTAAAAAAACAAAAAATTCTCGTATAACGCAATGCAGTGCATACCAGGTATTCATTCAAATTCTCGTATTCACCGCGGTAGAGGATGCAGTCGTTAATGCATGCATGTATCTTCAGAACCTCTAAACCTAGAGGGAAGACAACCTTCTTTGCTTCGTACGTACTGGCGGGCAACTCGTTATTCTTTGGAAACATATTCTTCAACATTTTCTGCAAATTTTCAAATCCTGAGTCAGCTACACCTTCTTGTGCCTTCCATTTCAGCAAATCCATTGTGCAGCCCAGCTTTTTCAGACCATTATTGCATCCTGGGTACATCGAATTTTTGTGATCCTCTAACATGCGATCCAAATTCTCCCTCTCCTTTTCAGTTTCGCAGCGTCTCCGTGCATCAGCAATGGTCCGACCAAGATCATCAGCGGGCTCATCACGTACCTCTTCTTCACCTTCTCCTTCCCCTTCCCCTTCTGCTTCCCCTCCTTCAGCATCCTCCATGAAAGTATCACCGAAATGATCAGGATAGTTGTCATCGATATCATCCCCTTCTTCATCTTCTTCCATTCTAACACCTCTTTCTCCATGCTTGGTCCAACAATTATAGCTTGGCATGAAACCGTGCCGAAGCAGGTGCACGTGAACGACTCTTGGGAAGAGTAACCCTTCTGATTCTTACAGACAACACATGGATAGATAACAAAACCCCCCTGCTTGTTCGCATTAGCCACTACGAGGAAATCATTCAAACCCGTAATGAACTCATGCGAGAGTCGGTTACCGTACATCCATTGCCGATTCATCTGCATTATTATTATATAAAGTATATAATTAACCATCATGCATTTGTTAAACTAACTAGCTAGAAATAATAGAAATTAAACAATGAACTACACACATGCATATTTTATCAATGACACATGAAAGGTTCAAGTTGCTAACCGCGATCGAGGAGGAAAAATAAATGAGAAAGCTCAAGTGTGGCTCGGACACTTCATATCATGTTTGTTTCATGCTCTCGGGCATTTCATCGAACACCTTGTGTGCATAAGAGGATCTAAAGCCAAACCCACCACCCCTTGTGAATAGAAGTGGCACACAAAGTTGCTAAGTGAAGTGTGCTGAAGTGTATTTATAGGGGTGGGGCTTTAGTCCCGGTTGGCCTGTGTGCCGGTTGGCCAGGCCAACCGGGACTAAAGCCCCGCCCGTACACCAGCTGTCGACCAAGCCCGCTGGACCCAGACCTTTAGTCGCGGTTCGCCTGCAGAACCGCGATTAAAGATCCCATTAGTCGCGGTACGAACATTTTGGGGACTAAAGGGGTGGTATGGAAGCCTCGTTTTCTACCAGTGTATATAGGATAAATACTTCCTACCCCCGAACTATTCTTCAACCGGTTGCAGAATAATATTCTAAGCACCGACTTGAACTTTCCTGGACACATGGTTGACCTTCCTGGATCCCGGATAGCACGATTGACCCTTTTGTCAGAACTAACTCGAACTTTTCTTTTCTTTAGAGCTACTGATTATACTTTGAGTTACTCAACAATTTTTCAGAATTGTGCCAATGATATACCATTGGATAGATAATGAAAAACCTCAACCTTTTCATGTTCACACTTTTCGCAGATTTGGCACATTTGAATTACATTTTGAAAATACGAAAACATTTCTATATGGCAAAAAACGAAATTTTATTCCGATTTTTGAAACCCCTTCCAAATGGTGGAACTGATGTACCGTTGGACAGATAATGAAATTTGAATTTTTTTTGATATTTCGAGTTTTTCAAATTCCGCGTAGTTTTTGAATAACTTTTAAAATACTAATATCCAGATGTATTAAAAATCGGCGGACGGTAATTTCAAAGAATTTTTCAATCGTTTATCGGAATGACAACGATATTTAGTTGGAAAAGCTATGGAGCATATGCAACTTTATCATGTTTTATGTTTTTTTCAGATTTTGTATGGATTTTGATCAAGTTTGAAAAAACCGAATTTCAGACTATTTAAAACCGAGCGAATATTGTTTGGATGACATTTTTTCAAACGTTTGTCGGAATGATGGAAATGTACGATGTTGAAAAAATGTTGAAATTTCATAAATTTTTCATGTTTTATATTTTTTCAAATTATGCCTGGATTGGATTTCAAAAATAGAGCATTGAACTACCCGATTATATGCGCTTGCACTACACGTGCATTGAGCGTGAACTACCCTGCGCGGTTTTGGGATAAATGTTGAACTGCCTCCCTGTTAAGGTTGAATTCCCTACCCTTTAAGGTTGAACTACCTGCCCTGTGAAGGTTGAACTGCCTGCCCTACCAATCTATCAATGATATCGACAGGATAATTTTAATTTTTTTGAATTAATGCCCAACTGTTTTGGAGTGATCGACGGGAACCAAATTATTTTCCCGGAATTCCAAAATGATATATTCAAACAATGGGAATGATATATCACTGGAAAGGTGTCAATAAGGCGTATCTTTTTTGTATCTAACTTTTGTCCCAAATCCGTACGGTTTAAAACTAATTTTAGAAGTTTGAAAATCACGTCATCCATGTTCTTTGCCAGATGATGACTTCAATTTGATGGGTTATATCCCTTGATTTTTTGTGAAATGTAGTAGATAATTTAATTAGACTCATACTCTACCATATAAAGCTTTTGGTGCCAATGATTGAGGTGGTCGGCGATGAAAATGATGAGATTTGCACAATAGATTTCTGCACCGCAAAAAACAGAGTATTAAACTGCCCGATGACATGACCTTGAACTTCTCGTACGATGAGCTTGAACTGCCCGACGCTGTTTTACGAAATGTTGAACTGCCTACTTGCAAGGTTGACCTGCGCGCTTGTCAAGGCTGAACTGCCTACTCGTTAAGGTTGAACTGCCTGCCCTGTGAAGGTTGAACTGCCTCCCCAAATCCGTAAGGTTTAAAACTAATTTTAGAAGTTTTAAAATCACGTTTTTGGTGTTCTTTGCGAGATGATGACTTGAATTTGATGGGTTGAATCCATTGATTTTTTATGAAATGCTATAAGTAATGAAATTAGACTCATACTGTACCATATAAAGCTTTTGGTTCCAACGATTGAGGTGGTCGGTAATGAAAACGATGAGGTTTGCACAATAGATTCCCGCCCCGAAAAATATAGCATTGAACTTCCCACGATATGAGCTTGAACTGCTTGGGCAACGTTTTTGTACTTCTCGGTGATGTTTCACGGAAATATTTAGTAAAACCGATACAATTTTCTTGTACGGTGTCCGTTTTCAGTATGTGAACATATTTGGGATGATTTTCTTCGAACACTTTTACTTCCCGTAGTTACCGCATGTACTTGCTGTAGTCATCGCTTGAACTTTTCGGAATCAGTGTTTGTACTTCCATGGGATGACTATATATTTTCTACATTTAGATTTTGTAGTTTTACTTGTACTTCCTATATTAATTAAGCGGGTGTACTCCTCGTGTTGAATGGTTGTACTTCTCAGCGTAAAGTATTTGAACTCCCTCGCGGATGACAGGATTATCTACCATATAAATCTTCGTGAGATAAGGACTTCAATTTGTTTGATTAAATTCCTTGACTTGCTGGGAAATGCAATAGGTAATGAAATTAGAATCATACTCTACCATATAAAGCTTTTGGTTCTAACAGTTGAGGTGGTCGGTTATCAAAACAAGGAGATTTGCACAATTGATAAGTGCATTTTGCATCATCATTATTGCTACATATATGATTAGTTTTCATTGTTATTTTCCATCATACATAATTATCTATGCATTTTTAGTCAATTCCAGGGACTTTCCTATAAAGTCCCCTTCATTGGAATTTAATTCCTGGGAGGCAGAAAACCTCCTTTTTCACATTTTATTTGTTTCAGGACTTTTTGGATCGCAAAAAATCGACGAAAAAACTACATGATCAGTTTGTCACTCGGAGAAGGACCATGAGGGAATGAATCATGCGGGGGGGGGGGGGGGCACGAGGGCCAAACGGACCCAGGTGGTGCTCCCTACATGTTTGGGCGCACCACCCAAGGCCTTTTGCGCCTCGGGCATCGTCTCGGCCCTCCTTTAATAACAGAAGCTCCGTTTCGCCTATAAACGTAAGCCATATTTTTTCGGAGATTTATTGAGGTGGCGGCAGAGGCGAAAGTCCTCTCCTACTCCGGGAGAGGGCAGATCCTGCTGCACCGGTTCCTCCGGTGAAGGGGAAATCGACGCCATCGATATCCCCACTCCTCCTTGGCTTGGGAGGAGGAATCTCCATCAACATCTCCGTCATCACCTTCATCACCACCATCTCCATCTACGAGATCGACGTCATCCCCTTATAGTTTGTGTTGAGTTAAACCCCGAATATTGTTTTTAGTGCTATTGCATGTTCGTGATTGGTACTTTGTCATTATTTGGTGGGGAGATTGTACAATAGGTATAATTGTAGCTAGATTAAGCATGGGATGAGTGGTAACTACACATTAAGTTTGCTCTAAATGTGTACATATATTCAAATCATCACTGACCTAAGCTGCTGTTGTCCCCATTCTAACATCACTAATAAAAAATGCAAGGAATTTAGTAGAGGAGTGGATCCACAAAAGTAGCGGGTCATCACACATAAAGTCAGCTAAGAACCGCCATACAATATGGAATCTAGATTCACCGCAACTGCTGACGCATAACCACAAAAGCCTTCGGTCGATGTCACGAGAAAAACGTTGTTGCATAGTGCGTATACCACAACACACATCCACCACTGATCTCCACTACATCTAGTCGAACACAACCCGTCGAAGCGTTTCTTAGCTGCCTACATCTTGAAAAGTCCTAATACCACCCCCCGACCATGATGCTTCGTCCCACACCAAATTTTGGAGAGTGCGAGGAGATGAGGTCCTTAGGAGATGCACATTGAGAGACAACTAGGGTGTGTCTCATTCCTTTTTCTGCATCTGGGGAGAGATGTTCTCCCTGAAGCCATGATTGACCAGGCCAAGTCAAAAATCATGTTGTGCCTTTAGTTTGGTTGCAACATTTTATTCTTCATTTGTGCACTTTGTTTGCGTGCTGATGCATGTAAAATCCATACATGAACTTTGTCCTTTATCATATTGAATTTCCACATATTTGCAACATATATGATGATAATACCATGTTCAACATTAATTTATGGGGATTTACCAATGATCCCCTTTATTTGGTTTATAACTCTGCAGAACAGGAAAACCTTGTGTTGTGTATTTTCACTTTCAGAGACCTATACGGAGTCAAATTGATCTAGGATTTTTGGAGCGTCAATTTTTCATCAGGAGAAGCACCCTGGAGCTTTGGACGACGCCTGGATGGGCCTGAGGCCCAAAAGATCTCAGGTGGCGCGCCCAAGCACTTAGGGCGCGCCACCTTGATGCATCTAAAATGCATACATGAGTTTGTCCTTTATCATATTGAATTCCCACATATTTGCAACATATATGATGATAATACGATGTTTTACATTGATTTATGGGGATTTAACAATGATCCCCTTTATTTGGGTTATAACACTACAGAATAGGAAAACCCTATTTTGTGTATTTTTCACTTTCAGATACCTATACGGAGTCAAATTGACCTGGGGTTTTTGGAGCGTCACTTTTTCATCGGGAGAAGCGCCCTGGAGCTTTGGAGAACACCTCGATGGTCCTGATGCCCAAAAGACCTCAGGTGGCATGCCCAAACACTTAGGGCGCGCCACCTTGATGCATCTAATTAAAATGCATACATGAACTTTTTAGTCCTTTGTCATATTGAATTCCCACATATTTGCAACATATATGACGATATACCATGTTTTACATTGATTTATGGGGATTTACCAATGACCCCCTTTATTTGGGTTATAACCCTGCAGAATAGAAAACCCTGTTTTGTGTATTTTTCACTTTGAGAGACCTATATGGAGTCAAATTGACCTGCGATTTTTGGAGCGTTACTTTTTTATCGGGAGAAGCACCCTGGGACCTGGAAGCACACCTGGAGAGGCCTGAGGGCCGAAAGAGGCCAGGTCGCGTGCCCAGTAAGTTAGGGCGCGCCACCCCCCTCTTTCAGCCGTTGATCATCCGATTGCCCTGATTCTTTCGCCCACCGACGTATTTTGCCGTAAAATGACTATATATATGACCCCTAAGAGTTCTCGGGAGGAGTGCACCGCCCAAACATAGAAACACGAAAACGGAGGCTGCTGGAGAGAAGATTGGAGTGGGAGAACTCCGCCGGGATCACCGCCGGAGGGATCTCCACCTTGTCCAATGTCTTCATCATCATCACCATAACCAAGAGGGAGTAGTCCACCTCTGGACTGCGGGTTTGTGGCAGTAGCTTGATCTATTTCTCTCATGTTCTTCATAGTTCTTAGTGCCATATGAGCTGCCTATCATGATTATTTTATATTTGTAATACCTATGTGGTGAATCCTTATTCTATGATATTTTTTATGAGATCTGATCATATTATATTGTGATATGTATTTATAGATGCATATTATGTACCCCGTTCTTAAGTATTTTTTCTGATCAAACATATGTGCAAGATCGTGTGTGGGGTGATGTGTGTATTAGATGTAGTAGCATTGTTTTAGTGATTGGATAGTGACAATATGTTCAAGATCTATTATGGCTTTGCCTTTCTTTTGCTCCCTCGCTAGGGAGAAAGTGAATTTATGTCTATGTTCACCACGTGACAGTAGTGGTGATCTTCATTGTTCAAGGTAGCATATTTGATATTCAAACTTCATGCCAAAGTAATTATTTCTATGCTCTGTTAATTCTTAATACAAGATTGACGAAGTTTATTTCTTGTGGAGTATAAGAGAGATGTGTTGCATCATCTCTATCTTAGGACGTGATGCCCATATTAATTTTGATTTTACATATACTATTATCTACACCTTCGTATCTCATTGATGAACTGCTGTTTGTCCACCACAACTTTAAGAGAGAATAAAGGGAACCCATGAACCCCGGCCCACTTTTTATCATAAGAAACACCTTTATATTGCTTTTACCTTGTTTTCTATTTTCTACACTATTTTACTCCGAAAAAACAAAAATATTTACTTTTCTTATTTGCATCCAAAACACAGATAACAATCAACCCCTTTACTGTTTTTACTTAGTTATTTTATCGAGTTTAGTTTTTACTTGTTTTATTTCTACTTGTGTTATTTACTTACACGAAACCTTGTGCTTGACAACCACACTGTGGAGTTGGGGACACAATGCATTTACTTTACCAGTAGGATTGCTAGGAGAAGAGATAAGAGTATACTCTTTTGTCTAGTTCCCCGAGAGTTCGATACAAAACCCTAGACTCACCCTTATGGGGAAAATACTTTGCTGACACAACACTCTGCACTTGGAGTCCCAAAGCCATCATGACATTTTCTGGCACCGTTGCCGGGGAGCTGAGAATAGTTACATTGGAGTGGTTGCTACGTGAGAAGCTCCAAGCAACTCCCACGGCAACTGCAGACATTTTCGGGCGCTGTGTCTCATCAAAGCTTGGGGAGGTAACATCACTGTGACTCTTATCTCTTTTAGTTTTTGCTTGTTAATTTCCTTTTAAAGCAACTAGCAAGCTGGCCCTCGTAAATGCGAAGGCACCATCTTTATTGCATCGAAAGTGTTAATTATTTAATTTGTCTTATATAATTTTTCTCCCATTTATTTTCTTTGTTGCGTGGCAGAAAATAAAATATACATGTGCAAATTTTCATTTTACGTGATTATATTGCTATTAAGTAGTAAAACAATTAATTTAGACATGGACACATTCTCTATCTTTTGTATGTTCTAGTTTTTCTAGTCCTATTGTCCTTGTATAAAATGTGAGATTGCATCCATCCTTGGTTGCATATATAACTGGATCCATCTTTTATTATAAAATATATATTTTTTAAACAAACCCTTCGGCCATCAAGCATTTGAATCTACCAATCAACACACGTTGACATGTTAGAATTCAGCCAATATTTATAAGGTATTTCTATTTCCGTGCCCTTGGTTCGTTAGTTGTACTCAGTTTTCCTCATCTCTTAGTTTTTCCTCAGTTTTCCCCTCCCTCTAGTTTGAAACCCCTCGCAGACGCTCGGACGGGAGGGTTGGCGTCTGGTCAAAGGCCTTGCCGTTAACGGTGACGGGTGGAGCTGCACAAGGGCAGTTCCTCCCTGACCGTCTCGTGCTGACGGGTAGGGTTAGGAGACACGTCGGAGAAGCCATCCATCAATCGCTGACGTGTGGGCCGTTTTATTTCCTGATTGTATACGCGGTGCTGCCAATGACAAATGGGGCCGCTCTATAGGGCTGCCACAGCCAATGAACAGTGGGGTCGTGTATTTTTCAGGAAAAGACATATATTGCCGCTCTGTGGGGCTGCCGCAGACAATGACCAGTGGGGTCGTGTATTTTTTAGGAAAAGACATATATTGCCGCTATGTTGGGCTACCGCAGACAATGACCAGTAGAGTAGTGTATTTTTCAGAAAAAGACATATATTGCCGCTCTGTGGGGAGGCCGCAGACAATGACCAGTGGAGTCGTGTATTTTTTAGGAAAATACATATATTGCCGCTCTATGGGGCTGCCGCAGACAATGACCAGTGGGGTGAATCTTATGCTAAACATGGCTGGAACCTAGTGTTGTGTATCTCATTAGAGCAGCCCCCCAACGCCAGCCCCGATAGATTTTGAAATTTAAAATGATATTTAAAAACCCAAATTCATACGAAATTCAAACAAAATTTATACAAAAGTAGCACGAATTTAAACATAACTAAAACTTAAACTTAATCCTGATCTACTGGTTGTCGGTTGGGGCACTCGACGGCCCTGCCTCGTCATCGTTCTTCTCCATTGCCGCATGCGTCCGTGCCCGCTTATCCTCCCTTGCTTCGCGCATCTGGCGTTGGAGCATGGCGGCCGGCATTGCAGGGGCTTGCCGGCGGCGCTGTCCCCGCGCTTCCAGCCTTTCACGAGAAGCTTCGATCTCTGTGCGCCTCGCCTGCTGGCGGGCGAACGCCTCGTAGTGGCGATGAGCGTTGAGCTCTGCGAGCTTCTGTCGCTCCGCCTCCATGAGGCGGCGTTCCGCCTCCTTCGTGGCCGCTCGCTGGCGCGAGATATGGAGGACGTGCTCGAGATTCGCGTCGTTGACGAACTCGCGCTCCTCCTCCTTCAACCGCTGGTATCGTTGCACGTTCAGCGACGCGAGGATCGCCGCCTGCTCCAGGTGGGCGGGGGCGTGCGGCGGCTCGCCCGACTGCGCTACCTCCTCCGCCGCCTCTGCTTCCGCATCTACGACGTAGGCCTTGTGCCACGCCGCGAACTGTGGGTCCTCGTCCTCGTCAGAGCTGTACTCCGCGTCGTCTTGCGGCTCCGGCTCCGGCTCCGGCTGCGGTGGTGGTGGAGGCAGCACGCGGCCGTTGAGGCCAAGCATCGAGTAGGTGGTCTTCAGACGGTGCGACATTTTGATGTGGAGAGAAGAGAATGGAGCGGTAGTGGTGGAGATGAGAGGAGAGAATGGAGCGGCGGTGGTGGATGGCGTAGTACTATAAAGCGGTGGCAACTACCCACATTTACGGTGACTGGACGCCGCGTGGTGAGTCGCTGCCATCGGGGCCGCCTCGGTTTCCGTGCGGGAGACCATTAAAAGACGATGACCAACCTTCCTGTGTCGCGGCCGATGCGAACCGTCGCGTCCTCTCGCTAACAAGGCACCCCCACCAGCCATATAGTACGGTATTTTGGTGTGGCTCTAACCACGTATTTTGGCGTACAATTTCCTAGTTGTGTTAAGTAATGCGCGCGATAAGTTTAGCATGCATGAACATCTTATAAAAGTGAAGGGATCCCAAAAGTGAAAGCATGTACCAGCCTCTCGGATCAAATACATATCAATATTCCCAATCAAGTTGGGATAGAATTCAAATCGTACATACGGATGTACATGGACACATCGAGAAAGTGGAGAAGCTTTTTTTTAGACGGAGGTAGTAGTTCGAACAATTTTTTCCCAATTTGAAATTGAAAATTACAAATTTATCATAATTTATACCAATTTGCGGCGTCGAACACGGCCGCGCAGCAATGGGCTAAAAGGGCCGGGATGACGGGCAGCTGAGGGGTGGTCATCTGCGCCATCCGCAAACTCGGTCATGGAGGAAGGCTGGATCTGCGGCTTCGCAACCACTCTTGGCACCGCCGCCATCTTGGTGTACGTCATCAGCGATGGATCTGAGGAGGGCTGGATCGGCGGCTTCGCAGCGCAGTTGTAGACGATGGCTTCAATCGTCTTGGCATCGAGTTCGCACGGCCGCCGTCGCAGCGATGTTGTAGGCGATGTCTTCAATGTTCTTGGCATCGATGACCACTGTCGGCACGGCCGCCGTCTTGGTGTTCTTCATCAGCAACAGATCTGAGACGAGAAATGAAAATGAGACAGAGAGAGACATTTCAACTATTTCTGAGGGTTGGATCCTTACCGGCACTCTTAGATCCACGCCGCCGCACGCACGGTTAGATCCGCGCCGCCGCACGCACGCTGCAGATCCACGCCGCCGCACGCACGCTCACTAGTAACATAGGGGTCTTCAATGACGGTATGATACTGCCGATTTGGAAATCCGTCAGCGGTTGTCTTTTTCTATGACGATTGGTCGTTTTCGCGTCACAGATGGCGGCTTGGAACGCTTGGCCCGAAAAAATAGTGATGGGCGAGGTCTAAACGTCAGCGATTGTGCAGAAATGAGCGTCGCGGGTGGTTGGCCGCCTGAACTGCTGAGTCAGCAGGGGGCGCGCGTCACAACAAGTGGGCTTCGGGCCGGTGGACACACCTGACTCACACTCTGCACGCTCCTGTTCATGTACTTTTGTGTGTGCCCACACAACAGTCCAAGCCTTGCAGCACTGGGACCTATATTTGTAAGGGGAGACAACCACTGTCTGCACACATGTACCTGGCCTGCACCACTCGGGCCCGCATGTCAGGTGCCGACACGACCCACCTGCGTGGGGCCGCTCGTTCCGATAGCCTCCCAGCGTGGGAAGGGGACCTGAACTGTCAGTACCACCAACATGGGTTCCACATGTCAGTTGCCATGCCAAAAATATTTCCGCACGTGCCAGCACAAGTGTCTGCCTGCCGTCAATTCTGGACGCATGGCCCCGCAGGTCAGAGCCTGCTAGGACCCTTCTCTGAGAGTTTTGGTGGGTTTTGCATGCCAGTGATCTATGGGGACCGCATGTCAGAGCCTACTGGGACCCTTGTCTGAGAGTTTTGGTGGGTCCGACATGACAGAAATCTATGGGGCCGCATGTCAGAGCCTGCTGGGACCCACATATAACAATTTTAGTGGGTCCGGCATTCCAGAGATCTGTGGGATCCGCATGTCAGAGCCTAGTGGGTCCCAGCATGCCCGAGCTTGGTGGGCCCAACATGCCACAGTGTGGACCCGATATGTCGGAACCTGTGGGTCCCGTATGTCAGAGCTTGGTGGGTCCCTGGTCCCGCCCCCGTTGGGGCCACATGCAGCCGTGGGACCTACTGGATTCACTATGTGTCCCACCTGTCAGCTACGTGTCGTGGTGTCCTTGGGCCAGATTGGCTGACTAATTAAAGGCCTAAGGCCAATTTATTCAGGTCGAAACAAGACACGTAGAGGAAATTACTTGGCCCAATTCCAATTTATTCAGGTTGAAACAAGACACACAGAAGAGCCCAGAATATATTCGAAGCCGATTAATGGGCCCAAGGCCTATTCCTGGAAAGTTATATCCCAGCCACAGATAGAATTCCCATACCTACACTGAGATAGTCCAGTTCGCAGCTCAAGCTGCTATAGGCTCAGTTCAATGTTCTACCACGAATGAAGGTCGACTTGTATTAGGACCTTCTTTGGGTTACCCGCAATATCAATAAAAAAAGAAACCCCTCAAAAAAATCAATAAAAAAGAGGAGCACAACGGGTAGTATTTGACAAGCAAACGGGCTTATTTGGCAGAAAGTATGTCGCGGCCAACACTTGATTGCGTACAAATCATCCGCTTTACTTTGATGCCCGAGTAATGTTAATTTTCAAACTTTCAAATATCAGAACAAGAACCAGTCACATTCACCACTACGGTGAGAGTAACCCTGTTGAACAAATCAGCCTTTCTCTTGTTTTTATGAAATATTGGGCAGACCTCCATAACCTGCCTAATGAAGTTGTTCAAACCTCTACCTTGTGCCACCATGTTTCTTTGTGTAGATCAACATGGACCTCATCCCCGGTTCCATTGATAAACAACGAAACCTGAAAGTGCCGCAGGTTCATTACATGAATTACATTTTGCAGAAAACAGTAGCGTAGATAGAAACTACAAAATTTTTTCACAGCTACAAAGCTGGAACAAAAGTAACTCCCGCAGGTTCATCTCATGGTTCCAGCGCTGGGAGAGAGACCAGTAATCCAGTTTTAGGGTGCCACCATATTTTTCGTTAAACTTAATTAGGTAATGAAAAACGATCGAAAAAAATATTTTAATAAATACAGGTTAACTTAAGATTACATAATTAAAACTACTAGGATATGAAGAGCAGGAATTCAGAAGAACATCTCATGTACACGGTCATCTGAATGTTCCCCTCTACGGGTTCTGGGCGCAGGCGTAGGTCGTTGTAAACCTCCTTCAGATCCTTGTAATAGTATATGGCGCATTCTACGTTCTTATGGATCTCCAACAGCGGCTTGCACATCGCATAGCGCACCAATTCATGGTCCTTAACCTCACTGCTCGCCAACAATCTTTGTTGCACAGCCTCAACACGTTTCTGCTCTATAAACATGTTCTCTTCAAGGAGGCGCTGGCGCTCAAGCCGTAGCTCCGCATTCTTAGACATCTCCTCCTGGAGGCGACTATTGTGCTGGTTCATCTTCACAACAGTCTCCTCCTGGAGATCGTGCTACTGAGCGATCTCCCGCTGAAGCTTGTCGCGTTCGCCAAGAAGATCGGTTACCTTATCCTCCAGCAGCTGCTTGTTCGATGGGGAATTCTTCTCTGTGAGACTTGAGGTGTGCGTACTCAACTACAATAAACACCGAAAATCATGAGCAAGACGATAGCTAATATGAAAATAACAACATCTAGAGGCAATAATGGATTACTGACATCGTCCCTCCTTAGGCTGGGGGAGATCTCCTCGGTCGGCCCTAGATCTGCCGCTGCCATATCGGTAGCAAGTCCTCGTACGGGGGAGGGCTCGCCCGAGCCGTTGATCCTTGAGAAGATATTGATCGGAATCAGAATATGGGCTAGAAATTAACGAGGAAGAAAAAGAACGCAACAAGAGCTTTATTCGTCCACAAAATACATCTATGAATTTGAAGCTAGACTTACCCTGACATCGAGATCCCACAGCGGCCACGTTGGCCTGCCGAGGACCAGCCCTCGACACGCGGAAGACGCTACCTCAAAGAAAGGACCGACATGGATGCCTGCAGAGAAGGGCTATTTGCCGCCGGCAACATAGATACTACGAAAAGATAAGAAACTTCCATGGCGGAATCAGCATTCCTCTTCTGATTTCTCCTTGTATAATTAGACATGGCAATCGCAGCCTGGGCTAGCGTGGAAGTAGGAGCTAGTATGACGAAAGTAAGAGAGCGGGTTATTGCTCGAGCTCTCCGCAGGTGGAAACTGAGGAAGAAGAGATAGTGAGCAGTACGGTTGGTGAGGTGAAAGGTTTATTAATTCTTAAGTCCATACCACCGTCTCCTCACCTCTCTAGAATCAATCTTGCCATCCATTTCCTATCAACGGACTATAGGGAATTAAATGGCCGCTGGAGTTAATTCCTCGACCTCATCGCAGTATTATTCCCATCTGTCCCCAATAAACAACCCCTGGCGGTTCGTTCTACCCTGCATTTCGGCAAGTTCCAAAAAACCCCATTGTTTGCAGTTGCTCTCCCTCCCTCTCCTTCAATCCCTCCAATTAGTTCGACATTCTTCAGCGCTGGCATGGACAACGGCGGCCTATTTACGCTAAAGACGAGCGTCGTTCCCCATGGGACGACCAAGGTGGACGTGGTGTACACGAATGACCCTTCCGTTCTCGAGAGCACCCTCCAGATGTACGAACACAAGCTGTGAGAGGACAGGCCCAGGTTCATCGGCCTCGACCTAGAGTACACTTCGGATCAATCAAGAACCATCGTCGTTCAGTTGTCCATGGACCAGCACGTCCTGGTGTACAATTTCTGCAGGTGTGTTCTCCGCATGCTCCTCCTTTATCCTTTTTTTGAGAAACACTTCCTTTATCTTGGATCTGCTTTCTTATTTCGAAATAGACTAGGTTCTAACTTGAATGAAAACACGAACAAACTAACTTGTATGAAAAATATGGTCTGAAACTGTAATATCCAAATAACTTTTATAATTTTTTTGGATTTACCATGGTATCTTTTTTCATACTTTTGGTACTCAAAAAAATTTCATGTCTTGCACAAATTTCATGTACTCATACTCACCGATAATCGGCATGGATGTCAAGATATTAACAACTGAATCTTAACTTGACACTTGAATTAGATCATATAGTCGCACCAATAATTCGTGTTAGTTTGATGTGTATCACTGATGCAAAATAATTGTTTCACTGCATCAAGTAAACATTTATTGGAAGCAAAAAAATGTGTACTATTTATGCATATACTATCTTACAAGATTGATTTGTGTTAACATGCAGGAGTCCTGACATGCAGGCGCTGCGAGAATTCCTTCAAAATAAAGGAATTTGTTTCACAACTGTTGACAACACGGGTGACTCTATCAGGCTTGCTAAAGATGGCATTACAATTCCTGAACATAAGTGGATTGACATCCAGGATATGATCAATTTCAATGGTCCTGGCAAGAGGACTGGCGTGGGTGATTTGGCTGCGGTCAGCATTGACCCATTTTACAAAAAACATGAAGAACAAGTTCCCTACTAAGAGCCACAATCACTGGGAGTGGCAGCCATTGCCTGAAGTAAACTTGAGGTATGCCGCGATTGATGGTTATGTCAGTTTTGAGTTGTACTGGCGACTCAACAAAATCAATGAAGGGCAGCGTCAAGCGCAACAAATTCCAAGGGAAGTGTTTTGCACTGATTGCAAGGAAGCAACTAGGTTGGCCAATCTCCCTCCTGCCTAGTGCCATGAAAACAAGTTTGTCGGGACAAACTACTGGGACTGGGTATCTTATTGCAACAAGCACAACATACCATTTGATCCGAAGAAAATGCCTCCAGGGGTAAAGGCCCCATGGGAGCCTACTTTGGGGTATTCATGGAATGGCGGTGCACGTGTTGATCACAGTGTTGGAGATATGCCCAAGAGGCAATAATAAATTGGTTATTATATATCTTTATGTTTATGATGAATGTTTATATACCATGCTATAATTGTATTAACCGAAACATTGATACATGTGTGTTATGTAAACTACAAGAAGTCCCTAGTAAAGCCTCTTGTATAACTAGCTTGTTGATTAATAGATGATCATCGTTTCATGATCATGAACATTGGATGTTATTAATAACAAGGTTATGTCATTATGTGAATGATGTAATGGACACACCCAATTAAGCGTAGCATAAGATCACGTCATTAAGTTCATTTTCTATAAGCTTTCAATACATAGTTACCAAGTCCTTTCGACCATGAGATCATGTAAATCACTTATGCCGGAAGGGTACTTTGATTACATCAAACGCCACTGCATAAATGGGTGGTTATAAAGGCGGGATTAGGTATCCGGAAAGTATGAGTTGAGGCATATGGATCAACAGTGGGATTTGTCCATCCCGATGACGGATAGATATACTCTGGGCCCTCTCGGTGGAATATCGTCTAATTAGTTTGCAAACATATGAATGGTTCATAAGCGACTACATACCACGGTACGAGTAAAGAGTACTTGTCATGAGACGAGGTTGAACGAGGTATAGAGATACCTGATACGTCTCAAACGTATCTATAATTTCTTATGTTCCATGCTAGTTTTATGACAATACCTACATGTTTTGTTCACACTTTATATTGTTTTGATGCGTTTTCCGGAACTAACCTATTGACGAGATGCGGAAGTGCCAGTTCCTGTTTTCTGCTGTTTTTGGTTTCAGAAATCCTAGTAAGGAAATATTCTCGGAATTGGACGAAATCAATGCCCAGCATCCTATTTTTCCACGAAGCTTCCAGAACACCCGAGAGCCAGCAGAGGGGGGCCACAGGGCCACCACACGCCAGGGTGGTGCGGCCAGGGCCTGGGTCGCGCCCCCCTATTGTGTCACCGCCTCGTCAGCCCTCCGACTCCGCTTCTTCGCCTATATAAAGGTCCCTGACCTAAATCTTCGATACGGAAAAGCCACGGTACGAGAAACCTTCCAGAGCCGCCGCCATCGCGAAGCCAAGATCTGGAGGACAGGAGTCTCTGTTCCGGCACGCCGCCGGGACGGGGAAGTGCCCCCGGAAGGCTCCTCCATCGACACCACCGCCATCTTCATCACCGCTGCTGTCTCCCATGAGGAGGGAGTAGTTCTCCATCGAGGCTAAGGGCTGTACCGGTAGCTATGTGGTTAATCTCTCTCTCTGTACCCCAATACAATGATCTCATGAATTGCTTTACATGATTGAGATCCATATGATGAGCTTTGTATCGCTATTAGTCTATGTGCTACTCTTGTGATGTTATTAAAGTAGTCTATTCCTCCTTCACGGTGTAATGGTGACAGTGTGTGCATCGTGTAGTACTTGGCGTAGGTTATGATCATAATCTCTTGTAGGTTATGGAGTTAATTATTACTATGATAGTATTGATGTGATTTATTCCCCCTTCATAGTGTAAAGGTGACAGTGTGTATGCTATGTTAGTACTCGGTTTAAGTTGCAAAGATCTATTATGCTCTAAATGTTACTTAAATATGAATGCCGAATGTTGTGGAGCTTGTTAACTTCGGCATTGAGGTGCTCTTGTAGCCCTACACAACGAATGGTGTTCATTATCAAACAAGAGTATATGTAGCACAAAGGAAGAGAACTTATTTATTATGTGATCAATGTTGAGAGTGTCCACTAGTGAAAGTATGATCCCTAGGCCTTGTTTCCAATACTGCAAACACCGCTTGTTTACTGTTTTGCTGCATGTTTACTTCCTGCAATATTACTACCATCAACTGCACGCCAGCAAGCACTTTTCTGGCGCCGTTACTACTGCTCATATTCATTCATACCATTTGTATTTCACTATCTCTTCGCCGAACTAGTGCACTTATACATCTGACAAGTGTATTAGGTGTGTTGGGGACACAAGAGACTTCTTGTATCGTGATTGCAGGGTTGCTTGAGAGGGATATCTTTGACCTCTTCCTCCCTGAGTTCGATAAACCTTGGGTGATCCACTTAAGGGAAACTTGCTGCTGTCCTACAAACCTCTGCTCTTGGAGGCCCAACACTTTTCTGGTGCCGTTGCCGGGGAGGTAAGGTAAAAGGTATTCACATCCTCCGACTACTAAGCTATTTCCTAGTATTGTTGCCGGTGTGTGAGTGCTCGAAGCTATTTCCTTTAGATCCTGCAATTGCATCTTTTTGTTTCTTGTTTTTATTTCACTAGTTAGACATAATGGAAAACAACAAAAAAAATTGTGAGCTTTTTAATCTTTTTCCTGAGTTAGAATTGTTTGATGCGAAAATTAAAAAACCTATGGAACCTTATTTGCATGCTAGTAGCAATGTTATTAGTATGAATGCAATTACTACTAATGCTATGGAGAAGTCTAAGCTTCGGGAAGCTAGTTTTTGTGATATTTTTAGCTTCCCATCTTTAGGGGAGAAAATTTGCTCTGATAGTACTTTATCTCCCATATGCGATAACTCTAATGATGCTTGTGACATTTTAAATCCACCTACTGAAAGTATTCCTTTCAAGATACCCATGAAAATTATTGAACGAGTTATAGATAACCGCTTTGAAGGGGATGGAACTGTCCATCCTGGAGATCATTTACTCTTTTTGCATGAATTATGCGGGTTATTCAAGTGTGCAGGTATCTCTATGGATGAAGTGAAGAAGAAATTATTCTCTATGTCGTTGTCTGGTAAAGCAGCGCATTGGTATAAACTGCCGAAGGATGAGCATTCTCTTGACTGGAAGGATATTATGCCTCTATTTTATTCTAAATTCTGTCCTCCAAGTGAAATTCACAAAGACCGAAACCGAATATATAATTTTTGGCCTCATGATGGAGAGAGTATTGCCCAAGCATGGGAGAGATTGAAGTCTTTAATGCTCAAATGCCCCAATCATGAGCTTCCTGGTAATATCATCATTGATAATTTGTATGTAAGACTTTCTTTTCAAGATAAAACCTTGCTGGATACTGCTTGTTCTGGATCATTCACGCGCAATAAAGAAGAGTTTAAATGGGACCTTCTTAATCGGATTCAGGAGAACGCTGAAGATTGGGAGAACGACAAAGGTAAAGAGTCAGGTATAAATTATGATTATGAATGCATTGAAACTTTTATGGATACTGATAAAATTCGAAATATGAGTGCTACTTATGGTCTTGACCCTCAAGTTGTTGCAAATCTTTATAAAGCTTTTGCCTCTCATTTTGAATTGCCTAGGAAGAATTTTGATAAGTATCATGAACCTTTTAAAGACGCTTGCATGAAGGATGAAATTGTTATTAATGATTGCAATAAGCATGCCCAAACTTCTGAAAATGCTATTTCCTATAAGCATGTTAATTTTTGTGGAATGCATAGACCTTGTGGAATAAATCAAATCGAAGATGAATATTGTATCCATCATATTAATGAAAAAACTAGAAAGTGGTCTAGGGCTCTAGATGATCTTGGTAAAAAAGTTTGTGCCCTCTATCCTTTTATTTGTGAACTTTGCCATAAAGCGGGTCATTTTAATTTTCAATGCTCCTCCAATGATAATTCGAACCCCATGAGTGCTGCAAATTTGTATTGTGATGATGAAATTACTCCTAATCAGCATGATGAACTTACTTTATTTTTGTGGTGTGAAGAGTTATCAAGAAAAATCTCTTTGTTACATATTAGTGATCTTGATATTGATGATGTCCTGCATGGGTGTTTTTCTTATTGCATTGATAATTGCCATACAAATAATTACATACAAAATATTTTAGAAGATGACACTTTGCCAAAGTATGATAGGACCGCTGTGTGTTTTGAACTTATTAATGAAAAGGAGGAATCCTCCCAAGTTTCTTCTATTGTTTCTGGAAATAAAACAGGTTATGTGGAGAAGCCTCTCATCAAGCCTCTCCCTCCTAAAGAAAGGAACGAGGAGAATGAGAAGAAGAAGAAGGGAACGAAGAAGAAGAAGAAGGGGAATAAAAAGAAAGAGGTAACAACATATCCCCGCGTGTATGAGATAACGATAGGTAACCGTAAGTATGTTGCTCCTGATGATTATTATGATAATGAATCTGAATACAATGATCTTCCTATGCCCTCTACCTACATTAGTGATCATGATTTGAAAGAGCACACTACTTTTGATATTGCAAATCTCTGGGAAACTAATTCTGAAAATGATAATGTTAATAATTGCCATAGTATCAGTACTATCCATGCTTCCTCCCATAATGATATAGAAAGCTCTAAGCTTGGGGATGAGGTGTTTGAAAATCCTTTTGCTACTGATCATTATATGTTTGATACATCTCCTTCTAGTAACAATGATGGTATGGTCACAGATGAACATACTGTGAAAGACAACTATTCTATTTCTTATGATGACACTGTGCCTCCAATCTTTGATGATTATTATACAGAATTCTATGATATAGGTTATAACTATCCTTATGAAACTTGTCATAGTTATGATTGGATTGCCAAAAACAATTCCCTTAGTATGCAACTTGTTTACCATGTTCAAATTCTTGATAATGATCCTGCTCCAATTACTATTAATGAGAAGAATTCTTCTTATGCCAAAATTAATGATACTTTTATGCATATGAACCATGATAAGAATGTTTTGAGTGATGGTTATATTGTGGATTTCATCAATGATGCTACTGAAAGTTATTATGAGAGAGGGAAATATGGTAATATGCATCTTAATAATATTAAGTTTCCCCTCTTTATGTTGAGAATCTTGAAGTTACTTGTGTTTTATCTTCCTATGCTTGTCACTTTGCTCCTCATGAATTTATTTGTGTACAAGATTCCTTTTCATAGGAAGTGTATTAGACTTAAATGTGCTTTGAATTTGCTTCTTGATGCTCTCTTTTGCTTCAACTCTTATTTCTTATGTGAGCATCATTAAAATTACTGAGCCCATCTTAATTGCTATAAAGAAAGAACTTCTTGGGAGATAACCCATATGTTTATTTTACTACAGCACTTTTGTTTTATATTTGAGTCTTGGAAGTTGTTACTACTGTAGCAACCTCTCCTTATCTTATTTTATTGCATTGTTGTGCCAAGTAAAGTCTTTGATAGTAGGGTTGATACTAGATTTGGATTACTGCGCAGAAACAGATTTCTGTCTGTCACGAATTTGGGCAGGGTTCTCTGTAGGTAACTCAGAAAAATCTGCCAATTTACGTGCGTGATCCTCAGATATGTACACAACTTTCATTCAATTTGAGCATTTTCATCTGAGCAAGTCCAGTGCCTCTACAAATTTCGTCTTTACGGACTGTTCTGTTTTGACAGATTCTGCCTTTTATTTCGCATTGCCTCTTTTGCTGTGTTGGATGGATTTGTTTGTTCCATTAACTTCCAGTAGCTTTGGGCAATGTCCAGAAGTGTTAAGAATGATTGTGTCACCTCTGAACATGTGAATTTTTGATTATGCACTAACCCTCTAATGAGTTTGTTTCGAGTTTGGTGTGGAGGAAGTTTTCAAGGGTCAAGAGAGGAGGATGATATACTATGATCAAGAAGAGTGAAGAGTCTAAGCTTGGGGATGCCCCCGTGGTTCATCCCTGCATAGTTTAAGAAGACTCAAGCATTTAAGCATGGGGATGCCCAAGGCATCCCCTTCTTCATCGACAACACTATCAGGTTCTTCTAGTGAAACTATATTTTTATTCCGTCACATCTTATGTGCTTTACTTGGAGCGTCTGTTTGTTTTTATTTTTGTTTTGTTTGAACAAGTTCATCCTTGTGTGGGAGAGAGACACGCTCCGCTGGTTCATATGAACACATGTGTTCTTAGCTTTTAATGTTCATGGCGAAGTTTGAAACTGCTTCGTTCATTGCTATATGGTTGGAAACGGAAAATGCTTCATGTGGTAATTGGTATAATGTCTTGAATAATTTGATACTTGGCAATTGTTGTGCTCATATAGATCATGTTTAAGCTCTTGCATCATGTAGCTTTCATCTATTAATGAAGAACTACATAGAGCTTGTTAAAATTTGGTTTGCATGATTGGTCTCTCTAAGTCTAGATATTTTCTGGTTAAGGTGTTTGGACAACAAGGAGACGATGTAAAGTCTTATAATGCTTACAATATGTTCATATGTGAGTCTTGCTGCACCGTTTTATACTTGAGTTTGCTTCAAACAACCTTGCTAGCCTAGCCTTGTATTGAGAGGAATTCTTCTCGTGCATCCAAAACCTTGAGCCAAAAACTATGCCAATTGTGTCCACCATACCTACCTACCACATGGTATTTCTCCGCCATTCCAAAGTACATTACTTGAGTGCTACCTTTAAAACTTCCATTCTTTGCCTTTGCAATATATAGCTCATGGGAAAATAGCCTTAAAAACTATTGTGGTGAAGAATATGTACTTATGTATCTTATTTCTTATAAGTTGCTTGTTGAGCGGTAACCATGTTTCTGGGGACGCCATCAACTTTTACACCTTTGTTGAATATCATGTGAGTTGTTATGCATGTTCGTCTTGTCTAAAGTAAGGGAGATTTTCATGATCAAATGGTTTGAGTATGCATATTGTTAGAGAAGAACATTGGGCCGCTAACTAAAGCCATGAATCATGGTGGAAGTTTCAGTTTGGAGACAAACCTCAATCTCTTATGAGAATATTATCTGTTGTTGAATGCTTAAGCATTAAAAGAGGAGTCCATTATCTGTTGTCTATGTTGTCCCGGTATGGGTGTCTAAGTTGAGAATGATCAAAAGCGAGAAATCCAATGCGAACCTTCTCCTTAGACCCTTGTACAGGCGGCATAGAGGTACCCCTTTGTGACACTTGGTTGAAACATATGTTATGCAATGATAATCCGTGTTAATCCAAGCTAATTAGGACAAGGTGCGGGCACTATTGGTATACTATGCATGAGGCTTGCAACTTATAGGATATCTTATACATAACACATATGCTTTATTACTACCGTTGACAAAATTGTTTCTATGTTTTCAAAATAAAAGCTCTAGCACAAAAATAGCAATCCATGCTTCCCTCTGCGAAGGGCCATTCTTTTACTTTATTGTTGAGTCAGTTTACCTATTATTTCTATCTTAGAAGCAAACACTTGTGTCAACTGTGTGCATTGATTCTTACATGTTTACTTATTGCACTTGTTATATTGCTTTATGTTGACAATTATCCATGAGATATACATGTTACAAGTTGAAAGAAATTGCTGAAACTTAATCATCCTTTGTGTTGCCTCAATGCCTTCTACTTTGAATTTATTGCTTATGAGTTAACTGTTATGCAAGTCTTATTGATGCTTGTCTTGAAAGTACTATTCATGAAAAGTCTTTGCTATATGATTCAGTTGTTTACTCATTGTCTTTATCATTGCTTCGAATCGCTGCATTCATCTCATATGCTTTACAATAATGTTGATCAAGATTATGTTGGTAGCATGTCACTTAAGAAATTATCATTGTTATCGTTTACCTACTCGAGGGCGAGTAGGAACTAAGCTTGGGGATGCTTGATATGTCTCAAACGTATCTATAATTTCTTATGTTCCATGCTAGTTTTATGACAATACCTACATGTTTTGTTCACACTTTATATTGTTTTGATGCGTTTTCTGGAACTAACCTATTGACGAGATGCCGAAGTGCCAGTTCCTGTTTTCTGCTGTTTTTGGTTTCAGAAATCCTAGTAAGGAAATATTCTCGGAATTGGACGAAATCAATGCCCAGCATCCTATTTTTCCACGAAGCTTCCAGAACACCCGAGAGCCAGCAGAGGGGGGCCACAGGGCCACCACACGCCAGGGTGGCGCGGCCAGGGCCTGGGCCGCGCCCCCCTATTGTGGCACCGCCTCGTTAGCCCTCCGACTCCGCTTCTTCGCCTATATAAAGGTCCCTGACCTAAATCTTCGTTACGGAAAAGCCACGGTACGAGAAACCTTCCAGAGCCGCCGCCATCGCGAAGCCAAGATCTGGGGGACAGGAGTCTCTGTTCCGGCACGCCGCCGGGACGGGGAAGTGCCCCCGGAAGGCTCCTCCATCGACACCACCGCCATCTTCATCACCGCTGCTGTCTCCCATGAGGAGGGAGTAGTTCTCCATCGAGGCTAAGGGCTGTACCGGTAGCTATGTGGTTAATCTCTCTCTGTACCCCAATACAATGATCTCATGAATTGCTTTGCATGATTGAGATTGTAACATCCCAATTTTCAACAAAAGAAGCAGAATTCCAGAGATCAAAATTTCAAACCAGCAAAAACTTTTTCTTGCATATAGTGCCATGCTTAGGACTTGTGCATTTGAGTGATATGCCAGGATGATTGTTAAATATGTGTTTGTGCTATGCTCTAAAACCCTAAGGTGACCATGTGAGGATCACCAAACAAATAAATCAAAAAGAGAAAGAAATCAAATAAAAGAAAAACCCTAAAACCCTCACATATGCTCTATGGCATTTTTATAAATTTTGACCCTAGACCAGTTTGGTATTCACCATTAATTGAAAAATGTTACTAAACATTTATTACAACTTTTGGAATCAAAGAATCCCAAATCAAATGGATTTCAAATACAAAACTTGCTCACATAGAATAATAGTCAAATCTGCCCATTATAATCTGGTCACCACTTTGAGCCCTCATATCTCAATATTTTCAAACTAAACTTTTTCAACTCTTTGCATGTCATCCAAGAGGACATCAAGGTGAACACTTTTTATAAAGACCACCATGCCAAATTCTTTTTGATCATTAGCTATGCTCAACCAAAGTTGCAACTTTTTATTAAGTTCAACAATCTCACACTTGTCAATTTTGGCAATTCTTTGAATTCGAAAATTCCACCACCACACTCCCTCACCTCTGGTCATTTCTAACTAAATGAATTACTCACAATTCAACACCTGCAAGCTTTTGCATTGAATCAAATTTAAATAAAATTCACAAATAGCATCTATGTAACTATTTGATACTATTCCAAATAGTGATCTAACCTAACCCTAACTACCCTATTTGCACCCTACTGGTCCCCTTGTCCCCTCTCTCACTTAAACCCCCACAGCAACCCTAGGGAGGCAAGCCTTAGCTTGCATGGCATGGCCATGCCGGCCATGTCGAGCCACCCCTCTCTCCATTGCTCTCCAACCCTAGCCCTGGTGTCCCTGATCACCACCTCACTCATCTACATCGCCTAGCACCGGCCATGTCGACGGAGACGCCGTGAACTCGCCAGAAAATGCGCGCCCAAAATCTCCCAGGATGCCACTCGCGTCGCGCGTGGACATGCCGTGGGCATCACTGGCCACGCACCGCCCCGCCAGCACACGCACGCCCCGGACCCTCCCGCTGCTCGTCGAGCCTCAGCGTGACACCGCGATGCCGCCAGACATGTGCGCAGCCCCGACCCTTGCCCGCCACCGCCGGAGACGGGGACAAGATCCCGTGGACGCCGCCGCCAGATACGGACGCAATGCATCACCCACAGACGCTGCCCGACCGTGCCGTTGCTACCTACAGATTCGCCTGGATGAGGAGATCGTCGTAGCACCCTCGCCTAGCCCAACCGCTCGCCGGAATAGCCGCGAGCCTATCGACCACCACCCTGCCCCGCAACCCTCACCCCAATCCTATAAATAGCGAGTCCCTAGAGGCAACTGAGCACACCACCTCGCTCACCACCCCTCACTGCCTCTCCACCACCCCACCACTCGCTCAATCCTCGCCGGAGCTGCTCCAATTTGAAGATCAGAGCCGCCAGTACCCGGAGGTCGCCGCCGTCGATTGGAGCCGTTCCAGGAGGAGCCACTGCTACCAGCTGCTTCGCCGTCGTCCACATCTACCTCGAGCACACTGCCAGCCACCGCGGGAGCCCTGGTTAGCCCTCCGATCCCCTACTGCCGCCGCGCCGGTGAGCCTCTCTCGCCGGCGACGACGACGAACGAGCACCGTAGATTTCCCCTCTAATCCTACGTCTCTGGTTCATCCATACCGTTTCGGGTTTAAACACTCGCTGACGGGTGGCCCCCGCTGTCAGGCAGCCCGCGCGTCACTGGACCGTGGCTGGGCTGGCTTGGGCCGTTTAATTTGAATCTGGCCCAGTTAGTTTTTCCCGCCGGCCATTTAATTCAAACTGGATTTAAACTAATTCAAATAATTCCAATACTGCCTCCACTTCGAAAATCAATAGATTCAAATTGGCTAAACCAAATTTAATGAACTTTATATTGTTGGAAAGCTAGTGAAATTATCTACAACATGCCACTGGTCCCATGACCAGGTTCCTTGTAGAATTAATTTGATAAAAATAACAAGGCAGGGACTTTTCCCTATTCAAATAATTATTAAAAATCAAACAAAATAGATATTAAGTTAACTCCAACTCTAATAGCTCACATTTGACTTACACTAATTGATTATGCAATAAAATGGTGTGGTCATTTTGCATGATCATGCCCTAGTTTAATTAATGGATAATATAGCTAGTTTAACTAGTTGATATTGTCCAAAACTATTAAAGTAAATTATGTGGAGTCTTATACTTCATTTAAAATTGTCTCACATGAATTCATGGGATGTTTGGACCCCTGGTCCAAACTCTCTTATATGAATTACTTGAGATTTAAATCATATGTAGTGTTATTAAATGATATGAGGTGATCTACCTCATTTAAATCATTTTCACAAATGATGATGATGAACATTTGACTTAGGTCAATAGGAGTTCATATATGATTGTTTGAGAAATTAAATCTTAAGAAGATTTCAATGAGAGGAAATTATTTCTCAAGAACCCTATGGAAACTATCATTTACATATTAAATACAAAGAAGTAAAATCTCCTCAAACACCACAACCCATGCACTCTAATTAGATTACTTGTGTGCATAGAATAGTTTGTGTGTTTATATGTGATGTATGGAATAGCCATTGAATTAGTGAGTAATTATACTCGTATTCAAATTTAGACGCTAGCACCAGAGAGTACGCCGAAGAAGAAGGTTGCTACCAAGAGGAGGAGGAGCAACAGTTTGAGAACTACCAAGGCAAGCTAATATTCTTGCAAAGTGCAAAGTTCTACTAAGAACAAGGCACACTCATCTTTTCTTATGCTTCATGAACCCATCCCAAGTTTTATCTTTCAAGTTTTCCAATTTGAATATTGAAGTTTACTTTTATAGTTAACTTTGGTCTAAGTCTAGAATACTACAAGAGTATCAAACTTAGCCTAGCTAGCATTACAAGTAGTTAGCACACCTCATGACTAGATGCTAGTGCTAATATTAAAACTTGACTACTCTAGATGGGAACATGTGACCTGAAATGAATTTGAAACTTTGGAATGATGATGCATTCCATTGAATGAATTTTGAAGGTGAATATGACCAAGAGAAGATAGTGATTTTTGATTAAAAACTGATATTGGTTTGGATGCGATACCTTTCCAATTTTTGAGTACCCCCACAATACCTGATTATGGGTAAGGGCTTAACTAGAAGTTTATGCATCTTAGTATGGGTTCCCTCTGAACACACATCATAGGGGTTATGCCGAGGCTGCCTCCGTTGTTGGGAAATGATGTGAATTGAGGTGAATTGTACGGCCAAGCCCTGTGCAGTTCCCAGGTTGACAGTTGGTCTTCACTGGGAGGCCAAGCTCATGGGGAGAGGTGCTCATACTAGGATTTGTAAATGAAAGGTTATGGTTGATGATCCACGTACTGTGTTACGATGATTCAGGGTTATCCCGAGGGATGAAATCAAATGTTGTGGCACAAGTGTGCAACCTCTGCAGAGTGTAAACCTATTCGAATAGCCGTGTCCACGGTTACGGACGGTTGGAAAGGCCATACAGTTTCCAGTATTAGATTTTGAAAGTTTGATAAAATGAATGGTGAATGGTGACTTGACTTTTGATTCACAACCATGTTGTGGGAATGACACTAATGTTCCCACTTGAGTTAGTTAGTACATGAATACTTCTTTATCAAATACTTGTGAACAAAAATTGGCTTTGTGCAAATAAACTAGAGCTTAGCACCCCTTACTAGATTTGTCTAGCACTTACATTAGTATTAGTTTGCGAGTACTTAAAGTACTCACGGCTTTGTCCCTGGCTATTCAAATGGCCAGAGTATGAAGATGAACAGAATTACCAAGAAGCGGAACAGTAGGACGCCTACGACAACTAGGAGTTTTCTGACGTCAAGCGTTGGCCTGTGGACTAGAGAGTCCCTTTATCTTTACGCTTCCGCTATGAACTTGTGTTTGTTCGTTGATCGATAGATCAACTATTTGTGTAATATGGATCATGTGATTCAAGTTGTAAGACAATATGGTTTGTAATAAATGATGACTGTGATATTCGACTATTATGCCTCGCAACAACATTATCCTGGGATTGCGATGAATGACATAATAGGCATCTGGACTTAAAAATCCGGGTGTTGACAAGTTGGTATCAGAGCCATTGTTTGACCTTAGAAAATCTTAGTTAGAATGGGCGTTCATAAAAACCTAACTTTGAAATCAAAATAAAAAGAATATTTATGAAAAAAATTATTCATATTCTTGTCTTGGAGGCTTTTTCGAAATTTGTTAAAGCATGCTCTTTCTTATTATGCCTACTTAAAATTTTGCCACACTTGTTCAAATCTCTAACTTAATCTCCCCTTTCACTTTCAGATGGAGCCCAACGCACCAGTCAACACCAAGTTTTACCAACTTGGTAACGGAGGCAGCTTGATTTTCGAGCACGATCTCAACGCGGTCTCAAACTTTCTGGGACGCCTTCAGCCCGAGTTCCATGGGATCCAGGTGAATGATCAGCCTGGCGGAGAGCTGCAATGGATCATTACTGCTGATCTGAGGGGAAACATGGAGTCTCCCACCACGGAGAGAATCCTGTTCTCTTTCCGTGAGAGAAACTGGCTCGATGGGCTTGCACGAGGCCTGCAGGAGGGACTTGCGCGCCTCTGTGGACAGAACGCGGTGCGCCTGCTTGCGTCCCGTTTCGCTCACCTAGTGAAGCGTGATGCCACAGGAGTGCCCATGACTCTGCAGCCCCACCCTGAGTTGAGGCACCACGCCGAGCATCTAGACTTCATGCTGTACCATACTCAGCTGGATCTGGATAACGCCCGGATGTACGCGAACCAGACTCACCTCGCACTGGCCACTCATGGCGATGCTATCAAGATGCTGTCCAGGGACCGCAACAAGCTTCGCCTGCGGTGTGCGAAGAAGGATGCTACTATCACGCGCCTTCGTGCTCAGATAGCATCACTTGAGACCACTGTCAAGGCTCGGGAGGAGCAGCTGCAGGAGATGGAGGAAGACGAAGCCGGTATCGATATTCAGGGAGGAGGAGCCTTCCTGAGTGACGATGACGACTTCGAGGAGGATGAGTTCACTGAGGAGGAAGACTACGCGTTCCTGGAGCCAAACCCTGAGGATGTCGTTCCCATCGACATTGAGGATGAGGGTAGCCGCACTTGAGCACTTATGTAGGTGTGAGTTGTATCCCGTCCCGTGTATCGTAGCATGAGAAATGGTTCTTAAAACCATTGGAAGTGGGACATGTTAGTTTGTAATGTGTGATGTGGAATGAATGAATGAATGCTTGTGTGTGTCATCCAAAGCATTCAAGTTTTTACAAGTTTTTGAAACTCACTCAAAATAAACCATAGAATTTCCCTCTTATCTTATCAGTTTTCTGTATGATCAGATGGCCCCTCCCAATCGCAACAATAACGATGCCATGATGCAACTGCTGCAAACCCTGCTTCAAGACAGGGAGACTGAAAGAGCTGAACGTCAAGCCAACATCGCAGCCCTGCAAAACCTTGCTAACCAAGGCCATGGAAATCATGATCATCCCGGATCCAAACTCAAGAACTTCCAGAATACCAACCCTCTGGTGTTCAGCAAGACTGAAGAACCCCTCGACACCGACGACTGGCTCCAGACTATGGAGAACAACTTGGAAGTCGCCGGAGTCGAAGCCAATGAGAAGGTCCTGTTTGCAACTCACTATCTTGCAGGACCAGCCCGAGCCTGGTGGACTAGCACCCGCGCCATGAACGGAGGTCAAGTCATGACTTGGGCAGATTTCAAGCTCAAGTTCAGCAAGTACCATGTGCCCCCGGGTCTTATCAAGAAGATGCGGGATGAGTTCCGTGAATTGAAGCAAGGAAGGATGACGGTGGTAGAATATCGCGACAGGTTCCTTACACTGTCAAGGTACGCCCCCGACGAGACCGACACCACCGAGAAGAGGCAGGAGAGATTCCTGAACGGACTACATGATGAGATGCAGACTGTCCTCGTCAACATCCCCTTCGCCGACCTTGAAGCCCTTGTTGACTCTGCCATTCAGATGGAGGGCAAGTTGAACCAAGCCAATGAGAACCGCAAACGCCACATGATGCACCAGAGTGGGCCCAGCAATACTCCAAAGTATCGCCCCAGCTCAAGCGGAGGTTTTGCCCCCAGAAACAACAAGCCCCAGATGCAGACTTCACGCCCCGGTTTTCAGAATCGGAGTGGAGGAAACCCCAGGCCAGGAGGCCACCACAACAACCACCACAACTACCAGAACAACACCAATCACTTCAACCGCGCCCCGATGCGAGCCCCCAACACCAACAACAACAACACCAACACCGCTCCAAGGACTGGGAGCAACGCTGTTCCCGTCGCCACCAAGGACAAGTCCACCATCACTTGTTATGAGTGCGGTGTAGTGGGACACTACTCCAACGAGTGCCCCAAGAGGCTCGCCAAGCTCGCCGGCAACACCGCTGCCCCTACGCAGCAGCAACGCCGTGTCTCCACCGGCAAGAAGTTCGCCCCCAACAACCCCAATAACCGCAGCGGTCGCCTCTTCCACATGAATGCTGAAGAAGCCCAGGAAGCACCAGATGTTGTACTGGGTATGTTTTCTGTCAACTCAGTACCTGCCAGAGTGTTGTTTGATTCCGGAGCATCGCATTCTTTTGTCACCGAAGACTTTGCATCCACAAGTAAATTTCAACCTATCAGTTTGAAGCATGTTATGATAGTTCAAATCCCCGGATCAACCACCAAAGCCAGAAAATTTTGCAAAAATGTACCCATCAGAATCCATGAAGTAGACTTTTATGCCAATCTGATTATCTTGGGAACCAAAGGTTTGGAAGTTGTACTAGGAATGGACTGGATGGCAAAACACCAGGGACTGATTGACTGTGCCAAGAAAGCCATCACCATGACTAGCCACACCGGTATCATAGTAGAACATGTATCTGAAAGATTACCCAGGAAATTTACCTGCAACCAAAGTGTAGCCAAACCAACTCTGGATCAGATCAGGGTGGTCCGTCGATACCCTGATGTGTTTCCGGAAGGTCTACCCGGTATGCCCCCAGATCGGGATATCGAGTTCATCATCGAGTTAATCCCTGGAACCGGACCTATATCCCAGAGAGCCTATAGCATGAACCCAGCAGAGTTAGTGGAGCTGAAGAAGCAACTGGATGAACTGCTAGCCAAAGGTCTGATTCGACCAAGTGCGTCACCTTGGAGATCCCCGGTGCTGTTTGTGGACAAGAAAGACGGTGCCAGTCGTTTATGTACGGATTATCATAAGCTTAACGATGTCACCATCAAAAACAAATACCCCTTACCAAAGATAGAAGACCTGTTTGACCAGTTGACCGGTGGCACTGTGTTCTCTAAGATTGATCTTAGGACTGGTTATCATCAGCTGAAGATCCGTGCATCGGATATTCCCAAAACTGCCTTCACCACCAGATATGGATTGTATGAGTACAATGTCATGTCATTTGGATTAACCAATGCCCCAGCCTATTTCATGAACCTCATGAATAAGATTTTCATGAACTTTCTGGATAAGTTTGTCGTTGTTTTCATCGATGACATTCTTATTTACTCCAAGTCCGAAGAAGAACATGAGCAACACCTGGAAGCTGTCCTAGATACACTTCGGGAACATCAGCTGTATGCTAAGTTTAGCAAATGTGAGTTTTGGCTGAAAGAAGTAGGATTCCTGGGACATATCTTGTCTGCAGGAGGTATTGCCGTAGATCCCGCCAAGATCAAAACAGTGGAAGAATGGAAAGCCCCAACCACTCAGACTGAAGTCCGTGCCTTTCTTGGATTGGCCGGATACTACCGTAGGTTTGTTGAAGGATTTTCCAGTATAGCTCGACCCATGACCCAACTGTTGAAGAAGGACAAGAAGTTTGAATGGACAACAAAATGTGAAGAAAGCTTCCAGACACTGAAAACAAGACTAACCACAGCCCCAATCCTAATCATGCCGGATATCACCAAACCATTTGACGTCTACTGTGATGCGTCCAAGATTGGTCTTGGATGTGTGTTGATGCAGGAAGGCAAGGTGATATCTTACTTGTCTCGACAGCTGAAGCAACATGAGAAGAACTATCCATCCCATGACCTCGAACTTGCCGCCGTCGTCTTAGCCTTGAAAGTATGGCGTCATTACCTCATGGGTAATCGATGCGAGATATATTTAGATCACAAGAGCCTAAAATACATTTTCACCCAGAAAGAACTAAACATGAGGCAAAGGAGATGGTTAGAATTGATAAAAGATTATGATATGGAAATCCATTACCACCCCGGCAAAGCCAATGTAGTGGCAGATGCCCTGAGTAGACTGCCGTGTCAGTTGAACTCCATGATAGCAGCAGAACAACCTAGCCTACACCAAGAGTTCGAACAGTTCAGAATGGAACTAGTTAGTGAAGGATTCCTAGCCAGCATAGAACTTCAGCCCACTTTGATCGGTCAGATCAAAGAAGCACAAAAGGGAAATGCCAGCATCGACGGAATCAAGAGCCAAATAGCTGCCGGGAAAGCACCAGGATTCACCATAGATGAAGAAGGAGTTCTTTGGTACAACAGACGCCTGTGCGTACCATCGGACTCAGAGTTGAAGCAAGTTATTCTGCAAGAAGCCCATGATACCCTTTATTCTATGCACCCCGGAGGTACCAAAATGTATCAAGATCTGAAGGAACAATTCTGGTGGCATGGAATGAAGAGAGAAATTGGAAGCTACATCGCCAAGTGTGATATCTGTCAGAGAGTCAAGGCGGAACATCAGCGACCCGCAGGACAGCTGCAGCCATTGCAGATTCCAGAGTGGAAGTGGGACTCAGTAGGAATGGACTTTATCACCGGACTGCCCAAATCCAGCAAAGGAAATGATTCCATTTGGGTAGTTGTTGATAGACTGACCAAGGTAGCCCATTTTATCCCTGTCAAAACCACCTACCAAGGCCCAAAGTTAGCTGAGCTGTACATCTCCAGAATTGTCGCCCTGCACGGAACCCCGAAGTCGATAGTGTCAGATAGATGATCACAATTCACCTCAAGATTCTGGCAGAAAGTGCATGAAGGACTCGGAACCCGGCTAAATTTTAGCACTGCCTATCACCCTCAGACCGATGGACAGACTGAGAGAGTCAACCAAATCTTGGAGGACATGCTGAGAGCATGTGTACTGGAGTACGGATCCAAGTGGGAAGACTGCCTGCCTTACGCAGAATTCTCTTACAACAATAGCTATCAAGCCAGCCTGCAGATGGCCCCCTTTGAAGCCTTGTACGGAAGGAAATGCCGTACCCCTCTGAACTGGTCGGAAGTAGGAGAAAGCCAAGTCTTTGGCCCAGATGTTCTTCGAGAAGCCGAAGAGAAAGTGCACCAGATCCGCGAGTACCTCAAGATGGCGCAGTCAAGACAGAAGAGCTACGCCGACAAGAGACGCCGAGAGATGACCTTTGAGATCGGAGATTTCGTCTATCTCAAAGTATCCCCCTTGAAAGGAATGCAGAGATTCCAGCTGAAAGGAAAGCTTGCACCCCGATATGTCAGACCCTTCAAAGTTCTCAGCCGCCGAGGCGAAGTATCTTATCAACTGGAGCTACCTGAGGAAATGTCGGCTGTGCACAATGTGTTTCACATCTCACTCCTCCGGAAGTGCCTAGAAGTCCCCGAGAAGACTGAAGTATTCAAGAACATTGATCACCGATCGGTGGATATCAACACAGACTTGACATACCGCGAAGTGCCAGTTCGCATCCTAGAGGAAGCTTACAGAACCACTCGCACCCGGAGCATCAAGTTCCTGAAGATACAGTGGAGTAACCATACGGAAGACGAAGCCACTTGGGAGCGGGAGGAAGATATGAAGAAGGAGTACCCAGATCTCTTTAGTACCTAACTTCTTTTAGATCTCGGGACGAGATCTTTTGTAAGGGGGAAGGGTTTGTAACATCCCAATTTTCAACAAAAGAAGCAGAATTCCAGAGATCAAAATTTCAAACCAGCAAAAACTTTTTCTTGCATATAGTGCCATGCTTAGGACTTGTGCATTTGAGTGATATGCCAGGATGATTGTTAAATATGTGTTTGTGCTATGCTCTAAAACCCTAAGGTGACCATGTGAGGATCACCAAACAAATAAATCAAAAAGAGAAAGAAATCAAATAAAAGAAAAACCCTAAAACCCTCACATATGCTCTATGGCATTTTTATAAATTTTGACCCTAGACCAGTTTGGTCTTCACCATTAATTGAAAAATGTTACTAAACATTTATTACAACTTTTGGAATCAAAGAATCCCAAATCAAATGGATTTCAAATACAAAACTTGCTCACATAGAATAATAGTCAAATCTGCCCATTATAATCTGGTCACCACTTTGAGCCCTCATATCTCAATATTTTCAAACTAAAATTTTTCAACTCTTTGCATGTCATCCAAGAGGACATCAAGGTGAACACTTTTTATAAAGACCACCATGCCAAATTCTTTCTTGATCATTAGCTATGCTCAACCAAAGTTGCAACTTTTTATTAAGTTCAACAATCTCACACTTGTCAATTTTGGCAATTCTTTGAATTCGAAAATTCCACCACCATACTCCCTCACCTCTGGTAATTTCTAACTAAATGAATTACTCACAATTCAACACCTGCAAGCTTTTGCATTGAATCAAATTTAAATAAAATTCACAAATAGCATCTATGTAACTATTTGATACTATTCCAAATAGTGATCTAACCTAACCCTAACTACCCTATTTGCACCCTACTGGTCCCCTTGTCCCCTCTCTCACTTAAACCCCCACAGCAACCCTAGGGAGGCAAGCCTTAGCTTGCATGGCATGGCCATGCCGGCCATGTCGAGCCACCCCTCTCTCCATTGCTCTCCAACCCCGGCCTTGGTGTCCCTGAGCACCACCTCACTCATCTACATCGCCTAGCACCGGCCACGTCGACGGAGACGCCGTGAACTCGCCGGAAAACGCGCGCCCAAAATCTCCCAGGATGCTGCTCGCGTCGCGCGTGGACATGCCGTGGGCATCACTGGCCACGCGCCGCCCCGCCAGCACACGCACTCCCTGGACCCTCCCGCTGCTCGTCGAGCCTCAGCGTGACACCGCGACGCCGCCAGACATGTGCGCAGCCCCGACCCTTGCCCGCCGCCACCGGAGACGGGGACAAGATCCCGTGGACGCCGCCGCCAGATACGGACGCAATGCGTCACCCACAGACGCCGCCCGACCGTGCCGTTGCTACCTACAGATTCGCCTGGACGAGGAGATCGTCGTAGCACCCTCGCCTAGCCCAACCGCTCGCCGGAATAGCCGCGAGCCTGTCGACCACCACCCTGCCCCGCAACCCTCACCCCAATCCTATAAATAGCGAGTCCCTGGAGGCAACTGAGCACACCACCTCGCTCACCACCCCTCACTGCCTCTCCACCACCCCACCACTCGCTCAATCCTTGCCGGAGCTGCTCCAATTTGAAGATCGGAGCCGCCAGTACTCGGAGGTCGCCGCCGTCGATTGGAGCCGTTCCAGGAGGAGCCACTGCTACCAGCCGCTTCGCCGTCATCCACATCTACCTCGAGCACACTGCCAGCCACCGCGGGAGCCCTGGTTAGCCCTCCGACCCCCTACTGCCGCCGCGCCGGTGAGCCTCTCTCACCGGCGACGACGACGAACGAGCACCGTAGATTTCCCCTCTAATCCTACGTCTCTAGTTCATCCATACCGTTTCGGGTTTAAACACTCGCTGACGGGTGGCCCCCGCTGTCAGGCAGCCCGCGCGTCACTGGACCGTGGCTGGGCTGGCTTGGGCCGTTTAATTTGAATCTAGCCCAGTTAGTTTTTCCCGCCGGCCATTTAATTCAAACTGGATTTAAACTAATTCAAATAATTCCAATACTGCCTCCACTTTGAAAATCAATAGATTCAAATTGGCTAAACCAAATTTAATGAACTTTATATTGTTGGAAATCTAGTGAAATTATCTACAACATGCCACTGGTCCCATGACCAGGTTCCTTGTAGAATTAATTTGATAAAACTAACAAGGCAGGGACTTTTCCCTATTCAAATAATTATTAAAAATCAAACAAAATAGATATTAAGTTAACTCCAACTCTAATAGCTCACATTTGACTTACACTAATTGATTATGCAATAAAATGGTGTGGTCATTTTGCATGATCATGCCCTAGTTTAATTAATGGATAATATAGCTAGTTTAACTAGTTGATATTGTCCAAAACTATTAAAGTAAATTATGTGGAGTCTTATACTTCATTTAAAATTGTCTCACATGAATTCATGGGATGCCTGGTCCAAACTCTCTTATATGAATTACTTGAGATTTAAATCATATGTAGTGTTATTAAATGATATGAGGTGATCTACCTCGTTTAAATCATTTTCACAAATGATGATGATGAACATTTGACTTAGGTCAATAGGAGTTCATATATGATTGTTTGAGAAATTAAATCTTAAGAAGATTTCAATGAGAGGAAATTATTTCTCAAGAACCCTATGGAAACTATCATTTACATATTAAATACAAAGAAGTAAAATCTCCTCAAACACCACAACCCATGCACTCTAATTAGATTACTTGTGTGCATAGAATAGTTTGTGTGTTTATATGTGATGTATGGAATAGCCATTGAATTAGTGAGTAATTATACTCGTATTCAAATTTAGACGCTAGCACCAGAGAGTACGCCGAAGAAGAAGGTTGCTACCAAGAGGAGGAGGAGGAACAGTTTGAGAACTACCAAGGCAAGCTAATATTCTTGCAAAGTGCAAAGTTCTACTAAGAACAAGGTACACTCATCTTTTCTAATGCTTCATGAACCCATCCCAAGTTTTATCTTTCAAGTTTTCCAATTTGAATATTGAAGTTTACTTTTATAGTTAACTTTGGTCTAAGTCTAGAATACTACAAGAGTATCAAACTTAGCCTAGCTAGCATTACAAGTAGTTAGCACACCTCATGACTAGATGCTAGTGCTAATATTAAAACTTGACTACTCTAGATGGGAACATGTGACCTGAAATGAATTTGAAACTTTGGAATGATGATGCATTCCATTGAATGAATTTTGAAGGTGAATATGACCAAGAGAAGATAGTGATTTTTGATTAAAAACTGATATTGGTTTGGATGCGATACCTTTCCAATTTTTGAGTACCCCCACAATACCTAATTATGGGTAAGGGCTTAACTAGAAGTTTATGTATCTTAGTAAGGGTTCCCTCTGAACACACATCATAGGGGTTATGCCGAGGCTGCCTCCGTTGTTGGGAAATGATGTGAATTGAGGTGAATTGTACGGCCAAGCCCTGTGCAGTTCCCAGGTTGACAGTTGGTCTTCACTGGGAGGCCAAGCTCATGGGGAGAGGTGCTCATACTAGGATTTGTAAATGAAAGGTTATGGTTGATGATCCGCGTACTGTGTTACGATGATTCGGGGTTATCCCGACGGATGAAATCAAATGTTGTGGCACAAGTGTGCAACCTCTGCAGAGTGTAAACCTATTCGAATAGCCGTGTCCACGGTTACGGACGGTTGGAAAGGCCATACAGTTTCCAGTATTAGATTTTGAAAGTTTGATAAAATGAATGGTGAATGGTGACTTGACTTTTGATTCACAACCATGTTGTGGGAATGACACTAATGTTCCCACTTGAGTTAGTTAGTACATGAATACTTCTTTATCAAATACTTGTGAACAAAAATTGGCTTTGTGCAAATAAACTAGAGCTTAGCACCCCTTACTAGATTTGTCTAGCACTTACATTAGTATTAGTTTGCGAGTACTTAAAGTACTCACGGCTTTGTCCCTGGCTATTCAAATGGCCAGAGTATGAAGATGAACAGAATTACCAAGAAGCGGAACAGCAGGACGCCTATGACAACTAGGAGTTTTATGACGTCAAGCGTTGGCCTGTGGACTAGAGAGTCCCTTTATCTTTACACTTCCGCTATGAACTTGTGTTTGTTCGTTGATCGATAGATCAACTATTTGTGTAATATGGATCATGTGATTCAAGTTGTAAGACAATATGGTTTGTAATAAATGATGACTGTGATATTCGACTATTATGCCTCGCAACAACATTATCCTGGGATTGCGATGAATGACATAATAGGCATCTGGACTTAAAAATCCGGGTGTTGACAGAGATCCATATGATGAGCTTTGTATCGCTATTAGTCTATGTGCTACTCTTGTGATGTTATTAAAGTAGTCTATTCCTCCTTCACGGTGTAATGGTGATAGTGTGTGCATCGTGTAGTACTTGGCGTAGGTTATGATCATAATCTCTTGTAGGTTATGGAGTTAATTATTACTATGATAGTATTGATGTGATTTATTCCCCCTTCATAGTGTAAAGGTGACAGTGTGTATGCTATGTTAGTACTTGGTTTAAGTTGCAAAGATCTATTATGCTCTAAAGGTTACTTAAATATGAATGCAGAATGTTGTGGAGCTTGTTAACTCCGGCATTGAGGTGCTCTTGTAGCCCTACACAACGAATGGTGTTCATTATCAAACAAGAGTATATGTAGCACAAAGGAAGATAACTTATTTATTATGTGATCAATGTTGAGAGTGTCCACTAGTGAAAGTATGATCCCTAGGCCATGTTTCCAATACTGCAAACACCGCTTGTTTACTGTTCTGCTGCATGTTTACTTCCTGCAATATTACTACCATCAGCGCACGCTTGACAAGCACTTTTCTGGCGCCGTTACTACTGCTCATATTCATTCATACCATTTGTATTTCACTATCTCTTCGCCGAACTAGTGCACTTATACATCTGACAAGTGTATTAGGTGTGTTGGGGACACAAGAGACTTCTTGTATCGTGATTGCAGGGTTGCTTGAGAGGGATATCTTTGACCTCTTCCTCCCTGAGTTCGATAAACCTTGGGTGATCCACTTAAGGGAAACTTGCTGCTGTTCTACAAACCTCTGCTCTTGGAGGCCCAACACTGTCTACAGGAATAGAAGCGTGCGTAGACATCAATACCGATGATCAAACCTCGGACAAGTAAAATATCGCGTGACAAAGGGAATCGGTATCGTATGTAAATGGTTCATTCGATCACTAAGTCATCGTTGAATATGTGGGAGCCATTATGGATCTCCAGATCCGGCTATTGGTTATTGGTCGGAGAGAAGTCTCAACCATGTCTGCATAGTTCGCGAACCGTAGGGTGACACACTTAAGGTTTGATGTCGTTTGAGTAGATATTGAATATGGAATGGAGTTTGAAGTTTTGTTCGGAGTCTCGGATGGGATCCAGGACATCACGAGGAGTTCCGGAATGGTCCAGAGAATAAGATTCATATATAGGAAGTTATATTCCAAGTTTGGAAATGATCCGGTGCATTTATGGAAGGTTCTAAAAGGTTCTAGAAAAGTCCGGAAGAAATGCATTATGGAAGGAGGAGTCCCGGAGGGACTCCACACCCATGGCCGGCCAAACCCTAGGGGGGGAGTCCCAGGTGGACTCCACCAAGGTGGCCGGCCAACCCCCCCACCAAGGAAAGGTGGGAGTCCCACCTTGAGTAGGACTCCCTCCTTGAGTAGGTTTCCCACCTAAGGTAGGATTTCTTTTGGGGTCTTATTCGAAGACTTGGGATCCAACTCTTTGGGGCTTCCACCTATATAAGGAGGGGCAAGGGGAGGGGGCCAGCCACCTCAAGACCACAAGCTGGCCGCCCCCCATAGCCAGCGCCCAAACCCTAGCCGCCTCCCCAACCCTAGCCGCCTCCTCCTCCACCATAGCTCCCGCATACTCTTAGGCGAAGCCCTGCCGGAGTTCTCCACCACCACCGACACCACGCCATCGTGCTGCCGGGATTCCGAGGAGGATCTACTACTTCCGCTGCCCGCTGGAACGGGGAGAAGGACGTCGTCTTCATCAACACCGAACATGTGACCGAGTACGGAGGTGCTGCCCGTTTGTGGCACCGTCGAGATCAAGATCTTCTACGCGCTTTTGCAAGCGGCAAGTGATCGTCTACATCCACCCCGAGATCTAATCTCGTTAAGCTTTGCGAATCTTCGAGGGTTAGTCTCATCATCTCCTCGTTGCTACCATATACTAGATTAGATCTTGGCTTGCTTTTCGTTCTTGCGGTAGGAAATTTTTTGTTTTCTATGCTACGAATCCCATCAGTGGTATCAGAGCCGTGTCTATGCATAGATTGGTTGCACGAGTAGAACACAATTGTTTGTGGGTGTTGATGCTTTGTTGTCTTTAGTTCGAGTACTTTGCATCTTTGTGGCATAGTGGGATGAAGCGGCTCAGGCTAACTTTACATGACCGCGTTCATGAGATTTGCTCCACGCTCGACATGCAACTTGTATTGCATAAGTGGCTTTGCGGGTGTCTGTCTCTCCTACTATAGTAAAGATCCAACTTACTCTTTCTATTGACAACATTAGTATCACCGTTGTGGTTCATGTTCGTAGGTAGATTGGATCTTATGCGAAAACCCTAAACCACGTAAAATATGCAAACCAAATTAGAACCGTCTAACTTGTTTTTGCAGGGTTTGGTGATGTGATATGGCCATAATGTGATGATGAATATGTATGAGATGATCATTATTGTATTGTGGCAACCGGCAGGAGCCTTATGGTTGTCTTTAAATTTCATGTTGAGTAGTATTTCAAAACAGTTGTAATAGTTGCTATATGGAGGACAATCATGAAGACGGCGCCATTGACCTTGGTGCTACGCCGACGATGATGGAGATCATGCCCGTTGATGATGGAGGATCATGTCCGTGCTTTGGAGATGAAGATCAAAGGCGCAAAGACAAAAGGGCCATATCATATCACATATGAATTGCATGTGATGTTAATCCTTTTATGCATCTTATATTGCTTAGATCACGACGGTAGCATTATAAGATGATCCCTCTCACTAAATATCAAGATAATAAAGTGTTCATCCTTAGTATGCACCGTTGCTAAGACTTGTCGTTTCGAAGCATCTCGTGATGATCGGGTGTGATAGATGCTACATGTGCATACAGCGGGTACAAGCCAGTTTTGTACACGTGGATACTAAGGTAGCCTTGACGAGCCTAGCATGTACAGACATGGTCTCGGAACACGAGATACCGAAAGGTAGAGCATGAGTCATATGATTGATATGATGAACACTTTGGTGTTCGCCATTGAAATTACATCTTGTTCGTGATGATCGGGCTTGGCGTGGTGGATTTGGTTTGTGTGATCACTAAAGCAATGAGAGGGATATTGTTTTGAGTGCGAGTTCACCTAGTTTTTAATTTTGTTGAATTAAAATTTGAACTCAATTTGTCATAAACTTAGTCTAAACTATTGCAAATATATGTTGTAGATCATGGCGTCCCCATCAATCAATTTTGACCAGATCCTAGAGAAAGAAAAGCTTAAAAGCAATGGTAGCAACTTCACCGACTGGTTCCGTCATGTGAGGATCTTCCTCAATGGCGGAAATCTGCAATATGTGCTTGATGCACCGCTAGGTTCCCCACCACCTCCTGCAGTGTCCGAGGAAGAAAGGAATGCTTTCGAGAATCGGACTAAAGTGTACTCTCAAGTTCAGTGTGCCATCTTATGCAGCCTAGAGGCAGAGCTCCAAAAGCGTTTTGAGCACCATGACCCCTGTGATATGATCAATGAGCTCAAAGTTATCTTTGAAACTCATGCGGCTGTGGAGAGCTATGAGGCCTCGAAGCAGTTCTTTGGCTGCATGATGGAAGAGGGTAGCTCCGTTAGTGAGCAAGTGTTCGCTATGTCCGGACACGCGAAGAAGCTCAGTGACTTGGGGATTATCATCCCCAACCAGCTGGGTATTCATCGTGTTCTCCAATCACTGCCACCAAGTTACAAGAACTTCGTGATGAACTACAATATGCAGAACATGAACAAGGAGTTACCTGAACTCTTCTCCATGCTAAAATCTGCTGAGATTGAGATACAGAAAGAGCACCAAGTGTTGATGGTCAATAAGACCACCAAGTTCAAGAAGCAGGGTAAACCTAAGAAGGACCTCAAGAAGGGCGGCAAGAAAGCTGCCGCTCCTCCTGAGAAGCCTAAAGGTGGCCCTAAACCTGATACTGACTACTATTACCGCAATGGGAAGGGGCACTGGAAGCGGAATTGCCCCATGTACTTGGCTGATCTGAAGAGCGGCCTTGTCAAGAAGAAGAAAGGTATATCTGATATACATGTTATAGATGTTTATCTCACTGGTTCTCGTACTAGTGCCTGGGTATTTGATACTGGTTCGGTTGCTCACATTTGTAACTCGAAGCAGGAACTACGGAATAAACGAAGCCTAGCGACGGATGAAGTGACGATGCGCGTTGGAAATGGATCCAAGGTCGATGTGATCGCTGTCGGCACGCTCCCTCTACATCTACCATCGGGATTAGTTTTAGACCTTAATAATTGTTATTTGGTGCCTGCGTTGAGCATGAACATTATATCTGGATCGTGTTTAATGCAAGACGGTTATTCATTTAAGTCTGAGAATAATGGTTGTTCTATTTTTATGAATAATATCTTTTATGGTCATGCACCTGAGAAGAATGGTTTATTTCTATTAAGTCTCGAAAGTAGTGATACACATGTTCATAACATAGATGCTAAGCGAATTAAATTGAATGATAATTCTACTTATATGTGGCACTGTCGTCTTGGTCATATTGGAGTGAAACGCATGAAGAAACTCCATTCCGATGGACTACTTGAGTCACTTGACTTTGAGTCACTTGACAGATGCGAAGCATGTCGAATGGGAAAAATGACTAAGACTCCATTCTCTGGTATTATGGAGCGAGCTACAGACTTATTGGAAATCATACATACCGATGTGTGCGGACCAATGAGTGTAGCCTCGCGCGGTGGTTATCGTTATGTTCTAACCTTCACAGATGATCTGAGTAGATATGGGTATATTTATTTCATGAAACATAAATCTGAAACTTTCCAGAAGTTTAAGGAATTCCAAAGTGAAGTAGAAAATCAACGTAACAAGAAGATCAAGTTTCTGCGTTCTGATCGCGGAGGCGAATATCTGAGTTATGAGTTTGGCATGCATTTAAAGAAATGCGGAATACTTTCACAGTTGACACCGCCAGGAACACCACATCGCAATGGTGTGTCCGAACGTTGTAATTGAACTCTCTTAGATATGGTTCGTTCTATGATGTCTCTTACTGATTTGCCATTATCATTTTGGGGTTATGCATTAGAGACAGCCGCATTCACTTTAAATAGGGCACCATCTAAATCCGTTGCAACGACACCGTATGAATTATGGTTTAATAAGAAACCTAAGCTGTCGTTCCTTAAAGTTTGGGGTTGCGAAGCCTATGTAAAAAAGTTACAACCGGACAAGCTAGAACCCAAAGCGGAGAAATGCGTCTTCATAGGATACCCTAAGGAAACTATAGGGTATACTTTCTATCACATATCCGAAGGCAAAATCTTTGTTGCCAAGAACGGAACCTTTCTTGAAAAAGAGTTTCTCACTAAAGAAGTGACTGGAAGAAAAGTAGAACTCGACGAGGTTACTGAACCTTCTCTCGTTGATCAGAGTAGCGCAGTACCGGAAGATGTTCCTGTGCCGCCCGTACCGGTAACAGAGGAAGCTAATGATAATGATCATGAAACTTCGAACAAAGTAGCTACAGAACCTCGCAGATCGACAAGGGAACGTACCACTCCAGACTGGTATGATCCTTGTCTAAATGTCATGATTGTGGACAACAATGATGAGGACCCTGCGACGTATGAAGAAGCAATGATGAGCCCAGATTCCAACAAATGGCAAGAAGCCATGAAATCCGAAATGGGATCCATGTATGATAACAAAGTATGGACTTTGGTAGATCTACCTGATAGCCGCAAGGCTGTTGAGAATAAATGGATCTTCAAGAGAAAAATAGATGCTGACGGTAATGTTACTGTCTATAAAGCTCGACTTGTCGCAAAGGGTTTCCGACAAATTCAAGGTGTTGACTACGATGAGACTTTCTCACCTGTAGCGAAGCTAAAGTCTGTGAGGATTTTGTTAGCAATAGCTGCATTTTTCGATTATGAGATTTGGCAGATGGATGTCAAAACGGTGTTCCTTAATGGTGACATTGAGGAAGAGTTGTATATGGTACAACCCAAAGGTTTTGTCGATCCTAAAAATGCTAACATGGTATGCAAACTTCAGCGTTCCATTAATGGACTGAAGCAAGCATCCAGGAGTTGGAACCGACGCTTTAATAAGGTGATCAAAGACTTCGGGTTTATACAGTACCATGGAGAGGCCTGTATTTACAAGAAAGTGAGTGGGAGCTCTGTAGCATTCCTGATATTATATGTAGATGACATTACTTCTATAAATGTTGATAGAGTACCCGCCTCCAGGAGGCCTCAAAAGGGGCAAAACCATCGTGGTCGTCCGTTTTACCATGGACAGTGAATTCGCGAGCCCACGTTTCACCCTGGCCGTTAGATGCGGTATTTTCTTTTTCAACCTGACGCTACTCATTCACGGTCCATGACACTCGGGCCCGAAAGCGTGCGGGGCCGCCAGCAAGAGACAGATACGACAGCACTTCTCGTCGCTTTCGTTCTCTTGGACGGGTGAAAACCTAGATGGCGTCCCCCACCTCCTCTCCTCCTCCCCAATCGCAGCTCTCCTCTCCTGCGCCGCCTCGTCCCTCGAGCGGTCGAGCTTGCGCCGTCTCGCACTCGCGGGCGCGTATGCGGGGGAGAGGAGGATGTGGCGGCGGTCCTTGGTGCGGGATGTGCGCTCGACCTGGCGCAGGCGGCGCAGCAGAGACATGGAGGAAGAGGAGCAGATACGTCAGGCCGCTGTGAGGTCGGCAGCGACTGGTGCCCTGCGGTGGAGGGAGGCGGCGTCCATCGCTCCGGTGCGCCGGCGTGGGGCGAGATCGAGGAGGCGTCCGTCGTGGCGGGGCGAGCACGAGTTTGCGGCCGGAGAGGGCGTCTCCCCCAAGCCTGATCTCCACCACTAGCGCCCTGGAAGGCGACGGCCTCTCTCCTCTGCTCCAGCCCGACGCGAGGCCGGAGAGGGCACTCCAAGGTGGAGGAAGCCAGCGGCGCGCCGCCTCTCCCCCGGAATGGAGCCGGACAGGGATGGCCGCGGTCGTGGCCGAAGGAGCTGCCGCAGGAGTGTGCACTTCTCAAGATGGACCTGGACTCGGTCGATCTGGCGCGGCAGTGAGCTTTTGCTCTTGGTGGTTGACCCTGGCGGTAGTGCTAGCCAAACTAGCTTCAGGTAAATCTTCTCCCGCTTCCGTTGTATATGCCTTTTTATTCAAACTATTTGTCACTTCGCGCGGCTCTGATTCGTATGTAACAATTGGTTCAATCTCGGTGAAGATTATTTTATCTTTTTGTGTTTTACTTGTCTGATTGTATTTCAAAATTTGTTGTAATGCCTTACCCTAAAGAATTATTTCGATGCAGTAGGTTTGCCCACTGTATGTTTGTTATATTGCCTTACTCTAAAGAATTATTTTCTGCTTTGCGTGAATTTTCCATATATTTTTGTATTCAGTTTATTTCAGCAGTGAGTTTGATTGGCCAATAAATTATCTGTCTCTAGGTTTTCAGGACTGTTTTGGGTTGAGAAAATGAGTATTATATGTTGGCTTATTGATACCTCCTATTTTGTAGGTTTGGTCCTTTCTTCCCTTACTAATTTTTGGTTATTGATAAAAGGAACAATCCAATAGTAGAGCTTGTTGACGGACATGGTCTCTCTGTCTCTATCACACACACACACGCATAGTCATGTTTGTTCTTGCATTCTGATGTTATGGTCCGTGGTAAACGTAAAGGGAAACATCTTGAACACAGTCATGGAATGATTGATGCTACACTCACATGTATAATTTTTTTAAAATTTTCCCATAAAGTTGTTGACTGCGATTATGTGCCTTTGTGATCATGTGAGATATTTCTTTTGCTAGACCTTCATGTGATTATGTGCCTTTGTGATTAACACATTTAACTGAACCTGTAACAAATGGTTTGTGTTGCAATTTAGTTGAGGCAGAGATCTCAAGGTCCTTTCAGATATTTTGGTTCCATGAATTAGTATTGTGCTGCAAAAAGTGATAGATAATTATGCTATATATTGTAATGTTGCCCCTGTTGTATTTCATCGCACTTCTTAGTTTCATGCATTTTACATAATGTAATTAGTGCTGACATAAAATTTAATTAGAGTGGGATTTCTTTCTATTCTTCCCTGTTTGCTTAGTCCCCATGTCACTATAAAATGTATGACATGTCTGAGAAACACATCTATCTATTTGCACCTATGAGTATTCATTTGATTCAGTGAGTATGCCTGCTAATATTTCTTTGTTACAGAATAATTTGATTTTGCATTATAATTATAAGAATATAACAACAGATGAGCCCAGGTGCACCTTTAGAATATTATTGACACATACATATCTTAAGTTGTTTTTGGAAAATAATCAGACCTGAGGAATATATGTACTTAAGCAGTTATTTTTTCTGCCATTGGAAATCTGTAGCTGTTTCATTTTCCCAATATGTATTTAATTCTTGAACAACTATTCGAGTGCATATAACTAAGAGCTTGTTTATATTTAATTGTTTAAAAAACATTAGTGGAGTGCAGACATGTTCATCTCCGCTACTTTTGCCTTCTGCAGGTCCTTTCGTGTGCAGAGTCGAGGCTGTAGCAGTGACAATGGTTCTCTCCACAGGTTCCAGAGCCTACGACTCTTTGCATCAATGTGTATGCTTCTCCGTTCTTGAGCCCTGCTTAGTGATTTGATAAATTGGATAGAATATCAGACCATTTGCGAATCCTTGTGGTCAATACATGAATTTATTCCTGGATTTATGATAAGTAGCCTTATATATTTCTGGAATACTACATCAAAATCACATATCTGTTGTAGTCTTTCAAATTTCTATAATATTTTTGGTCATATGGGCTTTTCCTTTCAATATGCAGTTGGTCGTGTCAAGGTTGTGGAGCTGCTGTTCGATCAAATGTCTTACTGGTATGTACTCTTCAATGAAACTTCTCCTCCTGGCATTATATGAGTGTAGGTTCTATATGTAATCATCCACTTCCGCTAAGTAACACGACTTACATACTTTCGTTTCCGTGTGCTGGACTTTTCTCGCTAAGCATCAATGCACTTTTTGATCGTACACCGGCAACCGATGCTACTAAAAGTGTCCACTAGGGGAATATGATAATACATATGTATTCTAGGTTGGATATTTCTCTTGATTGATTTCTCAGATGTTCTGAGACTATTAAATACTAGGAAACCCTTGGATAATCAAGGTGTTGTCACTTGACTCATATATTTAGTTACATTTTTAACAGAACTACAGAAGGTCTTAGGTATTGACTTTCTGATGAGAAAGTAGCGATTGGATGGATGAGCACATGCTAGCCAGTGTAGCACTTCTCTGGGCTTGCTGGGGGCGGCGATGGGTGGAGGGTGCGCTTGGGGCGGCGCTGGCCTAGAGGAGGAGATACATCCATGGGAGGCTCGGTCCCAGCTCTCCTTCCTCCCTCCCTGCTCCCAATCCTATATATTTTAGATTTATTTGTGCAATTTCTTCTGTGCTACTTTAACACCCTGGATCTGGCAAGCACATAGGCTTGCTTCTTGTTTTGTGATCAAAAGTGAGCCTGGTAGTAGTGCAATATTATGCAACTTCTGAATTATTGGTGACTGAGCTATATTTGGCCATGTAGAGACTGCGTTTTCTTGCTGTCGGTTGTTGCCCAAGGCTGTGGAGCTCTGCGCCATTTTGAGGTTTGAGCTCTCTGCAGCTCGTGCTCCTCATCGTCATGGGCAGCGTGCAGTCCCTCTCTCACTTTCTCTTTCTGTGCACAGATCGGGCCCCACATGAGACAGCGGGGCGCGGTCTGCGTGATGGTGCTGCCTCATGAGATCCATGTACGACGGTACTTCTTCTGGTGCGGGGATGTGCAGTGGCTCGGAGACAGATGCTGCAGGCGGCGGACAGAGGAGGGAAGCGTCGGTTACGGTCGGCGAGGTACGGCCCTTTACCTACATTGCGACCCCCTGTGTCCGTTATACACTTCTACTTCTCCCCAATTTGTTATCTTGCATGCTCTGTGATGGCTATTTCTCATTCTTGGACTTGCACAGAGATTGGAGCCAGGTCTCGCTCATGTTCTCTAGGTCTACATATATATTTGGATGTGTATTGGATTTTTAATTTATTTTTCTGGTCATATTTTCCATATATGAATATTTAGAGTTCTAATGAATCCAATTTGTTTTCCAGGCTTGTTGCCCAGCATTTTCTTCAGCTGGTAATATATTTGTCCTCCTCTTTAGTATCTGCTAGGTTGCAATTTGTTATCTAATCGCAATTTTGGTATTGTGTGTTATGGTTCAGTCAAAAGCTCACGAAATAGAGTGCATGAATATTGGTGTTGATCCCCTTCCCAAGATAGCTAGAAGATGTGAATATTGTGAATATTTACTGCAGGCATGAACAATTAATATTAAGGGGTGGCCACAACATGGCGTAGCAATCAGAAACTTAAGATTTGATGTTAAGTTGAAGCATGTGGCGACCCTTCCCCTATTGTAATGCCTGCAGACGCGGGTGACGCCCATGTTATACGGGTATGGTGTTTTGCTTCATTAAGAGCTTCTCTGGTCAATAATACCACCATGTTTCTGTTGACCATATGCTTACATGAGGGCTGCCATGAAGCATATCCATGTTGTACTCGTTCTGGTTGTAATTCTGAACTTTACTGCCTATAATATAATTTCTGTTGTATTTTCATGGGTAGAGCAGGGCCAGAGTGCGTCACCGCCTTGACCAGATTTCGTCAACCTCCCTGTCAGGTTCCTACTGGAGGTGCTTCACCGACTTAGAATCTTGCTATTGTTTCTTGTATGGGTTCTTACGGTCGGTTTGCAGGTTCGACATGCCAGTGCCGAGCAACACACCCGAGTTGAAGAAAGACCTTGAGATTTTGCAGGTATGGTGGCATCTGGGTGAATAGTTTGCAGTGGTAGTACTTTTGTGTGAGGCTGCATTATGTAACCGTGGAAAACAGAAATATTTAATTAAGCATGTAGGAACAAGGTCCTAAATCCTAATGAGAAAGCATCAGCATTTTTATAGGCGTGTACTAGAATGTAGAGCATATATACTCATGGATTTGTCTTCTGCTTGTGTGTTATTCTCATAATAATAGCATGTTCCACCTAGACTAAATACAATTGTTTTCTTTACTTTGATCTCGGTAGCAGAGAAAATAGCAATTGAGGAAACATGAATGGTTTGGTGAATACTTAGTACCATCCATATTTTATTGTCAACATGTACCGTCTTTGGAGGCTTATATGATAGTACTACAATCTGGTCTAACTGTGTTAATTCTAAGAAGAACTGAATATTATCATATTGCTTATCAAATTGTATCCGTACATGCTCCATTTTTTTTTCCTTAGATGCAAAAATGCCTTTATGTCCATGCAGTTTATATCATAGCTTACAAGCTTGTGAGCTGAATCTATTCAACTCTAATGAGCACAAAGTGGCATGTGGTACTAATTTTATCTCTTCTAGATTTAGCTGGATTGTGTCTCAATGCTTATGTGATAAATCTACGCAGGAAATGACAAAAGGTTCAGGAGCTTTCTGTCTTCAGGTTGCGAGATAATTAAGTGGGTGCATCTCATCTAATTTAGTTTTGGTTGAAAGATTTTATCTTGTGATTATGGAGTGTGACAGTCTTTCAATTCATCTCATCTAATTTAGTTTTGGTTGAAAGATTTTATCTTGTGATTATGGAATGTGACAGTCTTTCAATTCTTCCTACAACGTATTTGTTGTTGCATACTTTACATGGTCTTCAGTCATTGTGATGGCATTTCATTTTCGAGTCAACAGTCCTTGTGACATCATTCTTATTTTACTTGCTGCCTATTGTAGGTGTCAGAGCAATCAAATTTTACACATTCAACGTCACTCTTGTTGATGAACACACGACAATTGAGATTTTATCTCTAAATTGAACGAATACTACTCAATCACTTCAGGACAAAGTAAGCTGCACATTTCTACTCCTGTAGTTTTGGAAGTACTTATTTGGTGGTTTAGCAGAAATGAACCGATTTTTGCTATGGATCTTTCGAAAAAAATATAGCAAGTGTTGTTTTCCTGCATTAATTTGGCTGCCTTGACTTCTCAGTTGACACGATGGTGTAGTTCACTGGAAAGTTATGGACCCATAACAGACTGTTACTGATATCATGTAGCTCATCTTCTCTAATTTCACAAATAATGTTTTTGCGTAATGAACTCCAAAAGGGTTTGAGTAATGCCCACCTGGATGCCAATGAGGAGTATGTGCATATATCCAGGCTTCCATTTTTCTAAATATCCATGCTTCCTTATATTCATGTAATGTAATATCCTTAGCTCTGTGAGTAAATTAAGGTCAGGCTGGAGGGTGTAAGTGCAAGTGGTGGTGAAGTTGGTAGAATATATATTGCTGGAGGGGCTAGGGTATAGTTTGTGTATATGCATATCACTGTTGGGGAAATCGTTAACTGGTAACTTATCGGTCAGCTGGCGAGTTGGGGATTAATGGACTAATCGGCCAGTTAATCAATTTATCGGCCGATGAATCAGTTTATCGGTTACTCGGTGGCCCTCCGAGTAGGGATTAATCGGCCAGTTAACTGGTTAATCGGCCGATTTTTGTAACAGTGGTGCATATAATAATCCTAAAGAAAATCCAAGTGAGTGCCTTTATTGTGTTCCTTTTATGTTTTGCTTGCTTTGACAAGGATGATTTTTTTTATAGATTTTTCTTCATGAGAATTAGTGGGCAGCCCGTATAACCTGATGAGAGAAATTCACGTAGGAGTAGTCTGCTTTCTGTAGCAATAACTTTATGGTGTATGGTCTTCAATTCTTATTTATCATATATGATGGCTTGAGGTTTGCTAATCCATGATTTGATCCTGAAATTTACTTACATATATCTATGGGATGTCACAGATGAGGGAGGAGCAGACTCACCGGCTCAGACGGCGGTTTCGGCGCTGGCAGACTCCTCCACGAGTAAGGCCCTCCTCTTCCTCTCAATGCATCTTCCTTTCTGAACTCCCTCTCACTTTCTCTCTCTGTCCACAGATTGGGCCACATGTGGGATGGCGGGGCGTGGTCTGCGTGACTCCATGAGATCCATGGACATCGGCTCTTCGTACGGCGTGGGGATGCGCAATGGCTCGGTGACAGAAAGCATGTGTTGCATGTGAAAGCATGAGAATTATGGACAGTGATTTTGACTTGCATCCAGACATCCAGGTATCTTACTTAGTATTTAATTTGTTATTTTAATATGCAGGTGCTAATGCGGATATGCATTTCATTCCAAGTACTATGGACAATGATTCTTTCTGTCCCGGCAAAACCTCAGATTCACCCAATGTTGGTAAGATAAACTATGTCTCCAGCTTTGCTAACTTTGTTTCTTGATCATATTAAATGGAAATTGTGTTTCTTAGAAAAAAAAACTCAAACACAGTTTTACAAAAGCTAGGTAGAAATTAGGTGTTCGTATTATGCGGAAAAGTACTATTTTTCTCTGCTATGTAATGGAGCTTTCTGATTACATGATTCGTTTTGTGCTTCACAATTTTCATTTATTTACAGTGTTTCGGTTAATATATTACATGGGATTTATGTCATTTCATCCATATTGCTATTGTGTGTTGCTTCAGTGCCACCCTTGGCATGATGATTTGGTAGGACTAAGCATGGGATTTCCCTTGAGGAATGCCCAAACTAAATTTAATGATATTAAAATTGCTTTTTTCTGCAAATATGTGATCATTGGCAACTACGGCAACGCCTTGAGTCGATAGTCGACGCCAACAGTGAAACACAAGCAATTCATGATGTAGTTAACCTTAATGCAAGGCATATTTGCTAAATTGAGGACAACATTAGTGCCCTATTCTTCTCCAAGATAAAAAGACAGTATGGAGTCCAAGGCAATCACTCACCATGCTTACTTTGTGTATGTAAACTTTATGAATTTCACAAGAGGTTCTAGGTGAACAAATGCTTATTGTAGGATTGGAGTCTGCCTTAGGATCAGTTTATCCTATGGGCCTATACTACAGTGTTTATCTGACGACGGGGAGCTACTGCTGCCGCAGCAAAAAGACGCGTCTTCCCTGAGTTGAAGCCGCCAGCCACCGCTCCTGCTTGCTGCTGCTGCCGAGAAAAATCGCAGGCTTCTTCAGTTAAACAAGGTACAACCCAGTCTCGTATCCTTTTGTTGCCCATATACTAGCAATCTGATCTGTGTATGCAACCTGCACATTAACAAAAGGAAGGATGTCGATTTAATTAACCTTTCCAGTGATTAAATTCCTTTGTACTGCTAAATTCATTGTTCATTTCAAAGAGTATACAAGGGAATTGATGTTGCACGTATAAAGAGCTCCAAATTGATGAGGCGGTATTTTAGCCCATTTCCCTTTCGGTGTGTACGGAACAAATTTTGTCTTCCAAATAGTTCTCAGTTGCCATCACTATTGTTTTGACAACGCAATTTCCCCCCTGTAGATACTACTACTATATAATGGAAAAGTTATATGGGGCAAGCCTAAATCTTCACAGCACCTCCTTGTAGATACTGCTACTCCATTATTTTCGGTGACATGGGAAGGTAAATGTAAGCCATTACTGCCTCAACTTACTGCTTACACTACACATTTTAATTCATCACATTACCATGTGCTGTGCATTTTAAAAGCCACTTGATCCTCTTGTTTTCTGAAAGTTTCAAAGCCACAAGGCATATCCATTAACAATTCGTTTCTCTTTTAACCTGCAGTTTTACTTGTGGTTTGAAACAAGATTAATTATGCTAAGATGACTTATTATACCCTAGCATATGCATAGTCTTCTGCTCTCTCTGATTGTGTATGAGAATATCATCTTCTATCCGGGCGATATTTGACTCTTTTTTGTCTGGATCTTCTGATCAAGCGCTATCTAGCGCTAATAGTTCTATAGCAGTGTATATTTAATGTTTTTTAAAGGAATAGATAGAATTGTCTTCAGTAATTCTTCATAAAATGCAACTTGTGTTAGCAGTAATTTTTTAACATACTGAAAGAGAATCCCTTTTTTAACACACTAGAGCTGCACCCCATGTTTGTAAATTAGCAGTCTTTAAATCTCTCATAGTAACAGTTGAGCGATCTAAAATTAAGCCATAGGTTTGTAAATCTCTTCTCTTTTATGTGCAGAACTGATGCAGAAATTATAGAACCCTATGTGAAGAAAATTATGGATGAGAATCGTGGATAGAAGTATGGGTGTGGAGCCATGGGGTGTTCAAAAGTTTTGCATGCTCCTGAGTTTGTTCAAAATCATCTAAAACTCAAGCACCCTGACTTGGTCTCTGTGTTGACTTCTGGATTTTTGTGGTGATATCACCTGATCATGTATGCTGCTCAGTTGTGCGGTTGTGCCCCTTTATCTTTGAATTCAGCTTTGTTGATTGCTATTGCTTTCCTTTTTTCAGAATATTGATATAGTGATATTATTTCCACATTGGTAAGTTGACATTGCATCAATAATCGTGTTATTCCACCAGAGATTTTTTTGTGTTAGAAGGAAGGTCAATAGCGAGGAATGTTAGGTGAAATGCATTGTGGCTCTCGGGTGCTTCACACCCCCATATTTGGAAAAATAAAATAAAAAAGGTTAAAAAATCATTTTTTTTAAATCAAAGATGATCATGTATTGTACTTGTATAAAAATATTTCCCTAGGAAATTACTTTCATTGTATCCTGGGTAAAAAAACTCGAAATGCCCCATGACCAGGTACTATTCACTTTATATTCGTCATAAAGTTGCTACAGTTTGGTAATATTTTTTTGTTGGAATGAATTGATTGGAAGGAAAATCAAGCTCTTTGACATTGTCATAAGAGTAATGCCTATGTATCTACCGGTGATTTTGTACATACTTAACTTTGTCTATTCTTAATAGTAAGATAGGTTAAAACTTATGTTTAAATTCTGAGTTGATTCTGCCATTTGCGCGATAGCGCAACGGGTCATCTAGTATTATTGATTGGGAATGATATAGAATTATTAAGTAGTGTAAAAGGTTATTTGAATAAGTGTTTTTCAATGAAGGACCTTGGTGAAGCAGCGTACATTTTAGGCATCAAGATTTATAGAGATAGATCAAGACGCCTAATAGGGCGTTCACAGAGTACATACCTGGACAAGATTCTAAAGAAGTTTAGAATGGATGAAAGTAAGAAAGGATTCTTACCGATGTTGCCAGGTAAGGTCTTGAGTAAGACTCAAGGTCCGGCTACGGCAGAAGAAAGAGAGAGGATGAATCAGATCCCCTATGCCTCGGCAGTAGGCTCTATCATGTATGCAATGCTATGTACTAGACCGGATATAGCACATGCTGTTAGTTTGACTAGCAGATATCAAAGTGATCCAGGAATGGAACACTGGACAGCGGTCAAGAATATCCTGAAGTACTTGAAAAGAATTAAGGATATGTTTCTTTGTTATGGCGGTGACCAAGAGCTCGTTGTAACCAGTTACACCGATGCAAGTTGGAACACTGATCCTGATGACTCTAAGTCTCAGTCTGGGTATGTGTTTATATTGAATGGTGCTGCGGTAAGCTGGTGCAGCTCCAAGCAGTGCACGGTGGCGAAGTCTTCAACATAATCAGAATACATAGCGGCTTCGGAGGCTTCATCGGAAGCGGTATGGACGAAGAGGTTCATTGTTGAGCTCGGTGTGGTTCTTAGTGCATTGGACCCACTAGTCATTTATTGTGACAACATGGGTGCCATCGCCAATGCACAAGAACCAAGGTCACACAAGAAGCTGAAGCATATCAAGCTGCGTTTTCATTTGATTCGCGAGTACATCAAAGATGGAGAAGTAAAGATTTGCAAAGTACACACTGATCTGAATGTACCAGATGCGTTGACTAAAGCTCTCCCTAGGGCAAAGCATGACCAACACCAGAAAGCCATGGGTGTTAGGTACCTTACAATGTAATCTAGATTATTGACTCTAGTGCAAGTGGGAGACTGTTGGAGATATGCCCAAGAGGCAATAATAAATTGGTTATTATATATCTTTATGTTTATGATGAATGTTTATATACCATGCTATAATTGTATTAACCGAAACATTGATACATGTGTGTTATGTAAACTACAAGAAGTCCCTAGTAAAGCCTCTTGTATAACTAGCTTGTTGATTAATAGATGATCATCGTTTCATGATCATGAACATTGGATGTTATTAATAACAAGGTTGTGTCATTATGTGAATGATGTAATGGACACACCCAATTAAGCGTAGCATAAGATCACGTCATTAAGTTCATTTGCTATAAGCTTTCAATACATAGTTACCAAGTCCTTTCGACCATGAGATCATGTAAATCACTTATGCCGGAAGGGTACTTTGATTACATCAAACGCCACTGCGTAAATGGGTGGTTATAAAGGTGGGATTAGGTATCCGGAAAGTATGAGTTGAGGCATATGGATCAACAGTGGGATTTGTCCATCCCGATGACGGATAGATATACTCTGGGCCCTCTCAGTGGAATGTCGTCTAATTAGTTTGCAAACATATGAATGGTTCATAAGAGACTACATACCACGGTACGAGTAAAGAGTACTTGTCATGAGACGAGGTTGAACGAGGTATAGAGATACCGATGATCAAACCTCGGACAAGTAAAATATCGCGTGACAAAGGGAATCGGTATCGTATGTAAATGGTTCATTCGATCACTAAGTCATCGTTGAATATGTGGGAGCCATTATGGATCTCCAGATCCCGCTATTGGTTATTGGTCGGAGAGAAGTCTCAACCATGTCTGCCCACTTAAGGTTTGATGTCGTTTGAGTAGATATTGAATATGGAATGGAGTTCGAAGTTTTGTTCGGAGTCTCAGATGGGATCCAGGACATCACGAGGAGTTCCGGAATGGTCCGGAGAATAAGATTCATATATAGGAAGTCATATTCCAAGTTTGGAAATGATCCGGTGCATTTATGGAAGGTTCTAGAAGGTTCTAGAAAAGTCCGGAAGAAATGCATTATGGAAGGAGGAGTCCCGGAGGGACTCCACACCCATGGCCGGCCAAACCCTAGGGGGGAGTCCCAGGTGGACTCCACCAAGGTGGCCGGCCAACCCCCCCACCAAGGAAAGGTGGGAGTCCCACCTTGAGTAGGACTCCCTCCTTGAGTAGGTTTCCCACCTAAGGTAGGATTTCTTTTGGGGTCTTATTCGAAGACTTGGGATCCAACTCTTTGGGGCTTCCACCTATATAAGGAGGGGCAAGGGGAGGGGGCCGGCCACCCCAAGACCACAAGCTGGTCGCCCCCCATAGCCGGCGCCCAAACCCTAGCCGCCTCCCCAACCCTAGCCGCCTCCTCCTCCACCATAGCTCCCGCATACGCTTAGGCGAAGCCCTGCCGGAGTTCTCCACCACCACCGACACCACGCCGTCGTGCTGCCGGGATTCCGAGGAGGATCTACTACTTCCGCTGCCCGCTGGAACGGGGAGAAGGATGTCGTCTTCATCAACACCGAACGTGTGACCGAGTACGGAGGTGCTGCCCGTTTGTGGCACCGTCGAGATTAAGATCTTCTACGCGCTTTTGCAAGCGGCAAGTGATCGTCTACATCCACCCCGAGATCTAATCTTGTTAAGCTTTGCGAATCTTCGAGGGTTAGTTGTAGGATAACGTTGCATAGAAAACAAAAATTTTCCTACCGCGAACATGAAATCCAAGCCAAGATGCAATCTAGAAGACGGTAGCAACGAGGGGATTATCGAGTCTCACCCTTGAAGAGATTCCAAAGCCTACAAGAGGAGGCTCTTGTTGCTGCGGTAGACGTTCACTTGCCGCTTGCAAAAGCGCGTAGAAGATCTTGATCACGATCGGTTCCGGCGCCACGAACGGGCAGCACCTCCGTACTCGGTCACACGTTCGGTTGTTGATGAAGATGACGTCCACCTCCCCGTTCCAGCGGGCAGCAGAAGTAGTAGCTCCTCTTGAATCCAACAGCACGACGGCGTGGTGTCGGTGGTGGTGGAGAAGTCCGGCGGAGCTTCGCTAAAGCTACGCGGGAGTTATGGAGGAGAGGGGGCGGCTAGGGTTTGGGAGGGGGTGGCTGGCCACTTCAAGGGGGGCGGCCAGCTTGTGGTCTTGGTGTGGCCGGCCCCCTCCCCTTGGCCCCTCTATATATAGGTGGAACCCCAAGTGTTGGTCTCCAAGTCTTCGAATAAGACCCGAACCAAAAACCTTCCATATGGTGGGGAAACCTACCCAAGCTAGGACTCCCACTAGAGGTGGGGTTTCCACCTCCCATATGGGGGGTGGCCGGTCCCCTAAGGGGGAGTCCACTTGGGACTCCTCCCCCACTAGGGTTGGCCGGCCATGGAGGTGGAGTCCCATGTGGACTCCACCTTCCTTGGTGGTTTCTTCCGGACTTTTCTAGAACCTTCTAGAACCTTCCATAGAACCTTCCGCGACATTTTAATTCACATAAAATGGCATCCTATATATGAATCTTATTCTCCGGACCATTCCGGAACTCCTCGTGATGTCCGGGATCTCATCCGGGACTCCGAACAAATATTCGAACTCCATTCCATATTCAAGTTCTACCATTTCAACATCCAACTTTAAGTGTGTCACCCTACGGTTCGTGAACTATGCGGACATGGTTGAGTACTTACTCCGACCAATAACCAATAGCAGGATCTGGAGATCCATAATGGCTCCCACATATTCAACGATGACTTTAGTGATCGAATGAACCATTCACATACAATACCAATTCCCTTTGTCACGCGATATTTTACTTGTCCGAGGTTTGATCTTCAGTATCACTCTATACCTTGTTCAACCTCGTCTCCTGACAAGTACTCTTTACTCGTACCGTGGTATGTGGTCTCTTATGAACTCATTCATATGCTTGCAAGACATTTAGACGACATTCCACCGAGAGGGCCCAGAGTATATCTATCCGTCATTGGGATGGACAAATCCCACTATTGATCCATATGCCTCAACTCATACTTTCCGGATACTTAATCCCACCTTTATAGCCACCCATTTACGCAGTGGTGTTTGGTGTAATCAAAGTACCTTTCCGGTATAAGTGATTTACATGATCTCATGGTCATAAGGACTAGGTAACTATGTATCGAAAGCTTATAGCAAACAACTTAATGACGAGATCTTATGCTACGCTTAATTGGGTGTGTCCATTACATCATTCATATAATGATATAACCTTGTTATTAATAACATCCACTGTTCATGATTATGAAACTAATCATCCATTAATCAACAAGCTAGTTTAAGAGGCATACTAGGGACTTCTTGTTTGTCTACATATCACACATGTACTAATGTTTCGGTTAATACAATTATAGCATGATATATAAACATTTATCATAAACATAAAGATATATAATAACCACTTTTATTATTGCCTCTTGGGCATATCTCCAACAGTCTCCCACTTGCACTAGAGTCAATAATCTAGATTACATTGTAAGGTACCTAACACCCATGGCATTCTGGTGTTGGTCATGCTTTGCCCTAGGGAGAGCTTTAGTCAACGGATCTGCTACATTCAGATCAGTATGTACTTTGCAAATCTTTACTTCTCCATCTTCGATGTACTCGCGAATCGAATGATAACGCAGCTTGATATGCTTCAGCCTCTTGTGTGACCTTGGTTCTTGTGCATTGGCGAGGGCACCCATGTTGTCACAATAGATGACTAGTGGGTCCAATGCAATAGGAACCACACCGAGCTCTATAATGAACCTCTTCATCCATACCGCTTCTGACGAAGCCTCTGAAGCCGCTATGTACTCCGATTCTGTTGAGGATTTCGCCACCGTGCACTGCTTCGAGCTTGCCCAGCTTACTGCAGCACCATTCAATATAAACACGTACCCAGATTGTGACTTAGAGTCATCAGGATCAGTGTTCCAACTTGCATCGGTGTAACTTGTTACAACGAGCTTTTGGTCACCTCCATAACAAAGAAACATATCCTTAGTTCTTTTCAAGTACTTCAGGATATTCTTGACCGCTGTCCAGTGTTCCATTCCTGGATCACTTTGATATCTGCTAGTCAAACTAACAGCATGTGCTATATCCGGTCTTGTACATAGCATGGCATACATGATAGAGCCTACTGCCGAGGCATAGGGGATCTGACTCATCCTTTCTCTTTCTTCTGCCGTAGCCGGACCTTGAGTCTTACTCAAGACCTTGCCTGGTAACATAGGTAAGAATCCTTTCTTACTTTCGTCCATTCTAAACTTCTTTAGAATCTTGTCCAGGTATGTACTCTGTGATAGCCCTATTAGACGTCTTGATCTATCTCTATAAATCTTGATGCCTAATATATACGATGCTTCACCAAGGTCTTTCATTGAAAAACTATTATTCAAATAACCCTTTACACTGCTTAATAGTTCTATATCATTCCCAATCAATAATATGTCATCTACATATAATATCAGGAATGCTACAGATCTCCCACTCACTTTCTTGTAAATACAGGCCTCTCCATGACACTGTATAAACCCGAAGTCTTTGATCACCTTATCAAAGCGTCGGTTCCAACTTCTTGATGCTTGCTTCAGTCCATAAATTGAACGCTGAAGTTTGCATACTTTGTCAGCATTTTTAGGATCGACAAAACCTTTGGGTTGTACCATATACAACTCTTCCTCAATGTCTCCATTAAGAAACGCCGTTTTGACATTCATCTGCCAAATCTCATAATCGAAAAATGCAGCTATTGCTAACAAAATCCTCACAGATTTTAGCTTCGCTACAGGTGAGAAAGTCTCATCGTAGTCAACACCTTGAATTTGTCGGAAACCCTTTGCGACAAGTCGAGCTTTATAGACAGTAATATTACCATCAGCATCTGTTTTTCTCTTGAAGATCCATTTATTCTCGACAGCCTTTCGGCTATCAGGTAAGTCTACCAAAGTCCATACTTTGTTATCATACATGGATCCCATTTCGGATTTCATGGCTTCTTGCCATTTGTTGGAATCTGGGCTCATCATCGCTTCTTCATACGTCGCAGGGTCCTCATCATTGTTGTCCACAATCATGACATTTAGACAAGGATCATACCAATCAGGAGTGGCACGTTCCCTTGTCGATCTGCGAGGTTCAGTAGCTATCTCGTTTGAAGTTTCATGATCATTATCATTAGTTTCCTCTGTTGTTGGTGTAGGCGGCATAGGAACAACTTCCGGTACTGCGCTACTCTGATCAACTAGTGAAGATTCATCAATCTCATCGAGTTCTACTTTTCTTCCAGTCACTTCTTTAGTGAGAAATTCTTTCTCAAGAAAGGTTCCGTTCTTAGCAACAAAGATCTTGCCTTCGGATCTGTGATAGAAGGTGTACCCTATAGTTTCCTTAGGGTATCCTATGAAGACGCATTTCTCCGCTTTGGGTTCTAGCTTGTCCGGTTGTAACTTCTTTACATAGGCTTCGCAACCCCAAACTTTAAGGAACGACAGCTTAGGTTTCTTATTAAACCATAATTCATACGGCGTCGTTTCAATGGATTTTGATGGTGCTCTATTTAAAGTGAATGCGGCTGTCTCTAATGCATAACTCCAAAATGATAACGGCAAATCAGTAAGAGACATCATAGAACGAACCATATCTAAGAGAGTTCGATTACGACGTTCGGAAACACCGTTTCGTTGTGGTGTTCCCGGCGGTGTCAATTGTGAAAGTATTCCGCATTTCTTTAAATGCATGCCAAACTCATAACTCAGATATTCACCTCCGCGATCAGATCATAGAAATTTAATCTTCTTGTTACGTTGATTTTCTACTTCACTTTGGAATTCCTTAAACTTCTCAAAAGTCTCGGATTTATGTTTCATGAAATAGATATACCCATATCTACTCAAATCATCTGTGAAGGTTAGAACATAACGATAACCACCGCGTGATGCTACACTCATTGGTCCGCACACATCGGTATGTATGATTTCCAATAAGTCAGTAGCTCGCTCCATAATACCAGAGAATGGAGTCTTAGTCATTTTTCCCATTAGACATGCTTCGCATCTATCAAGTGACTCAAAGTCAAGTGATTCAAGTAATCCATCAGTATGGAGTTTCTTCATGCGTTTCACTCCAATATGACCAAGACGACAGTGCCACATATAAGTAGAATTATCATTCAATTTAATTCTCTTAGTATCAATGTTATGTATATGCGTATTACTACTATCGAGATCTAACAGAAATAAGCCATTCTTCTGTGGTGCTCGACCATAAAAGATATTATTCATAAAAATAGAACAACCATTATTCTCAGACTTGAATGAATAACCGTCTTGCATTAAACAAGATCCAGATATAATGTTCATGCTCAACGCAGGTACATAATAACAATTATTTAGGCTTAAAACTAATCCCGAAGGTAGATGTAGAGGAAGTGTGCCGACTGCGATCACGTTGACCTTGGATCCGTTTCCAACGCGCATCGTCACTTCATCTTTCAGCAGTTGTCGTTTATTCTTTAGTTCCTGCTTCGAGTTACAAATATGAGCAACCAAACCAGTATCAAATACCCAGGTACTAGAACGAGAACCAGTGAAATGAACATCTATAACATGTATATCAGATATACCTTCTTTCTTCTTCTTGACAAGGCCGCTCTTCAGATCCGCCAAATACTTGGAGCAATTACGCTTCCAGTGTCCCTTTTCCTTGCAGAAATAGCACTCAGCATCAGGTTTAGGGCCAGTCTTAGGTTTCACAGGAGGCGTAGCAGCTTTCTTGCCACCCTTCTTGAATTTGCCTTTAGACTTGCCCTGTTTCTTGAAACTGGTGGTCTTGTTGACCATCAACACTTGGTGCTCTTTCTTGATCTCAATCTCAGCAGCTTTAAGCATGGAGAAGAGTTCAGGTAACTCTTTGTTCATGTTCTGCATATTGTAGTTCATCACAAAGTTCTTGTAACTAGGTGGCAGTGATTGAAGGATACGATTAATCCCCAGTCTGTTAGGAATAACTATTTCCAAGTCACTGAGTTTCTTCGCATGCCCGGTCATAACAAGCATGTGCTCACTTACGGAGCTTCCTTCTTCCATCGTGCAACTGAAGAAGTGTTTCGATGCTTCATAGCATTCCACGGCCGCATGAGTCTCAAATATAGTCTTCCACTCATTGATTAACTCATGTAGATCGTGGTGCTCAAAACGTTTTTGAAGATCGGCTTCCAGACTGCATAAGATGGCACACTGAACTTGAGAGTACCGAGTTTTCCGAGTTGCGTAAACAGCTTTTACTTCATCGGTTTCAGTTTCTGCAGGAGGGTCACCTAGCGGTGCATCAAGCACATATTGCAGATTTCCGCCATTGAGGAAAATCCTCACATGACGGAACCAGTCGGTGAAGTTGCTACCGTTGCTCTTAAGCTTTTCTTTCTCTAGGAACTGGTTAAAATTGATTGGGGACGCCATATCTACAACATATATTTGCAATAGTTTAGACTAAGTTTATGACAAATTGAGTTCAATTTTTAATTCAACTTAAATAAAAACTAGGTGAACTCCCACTCAAAACAATATCCCTCGCATTGTCTTAGTGATCACACGAACCAAATCCACCGCACCTAAACCCGATCATCACGAGAAAAGGTGTGATTTCAATGGCGAACACTCAAAGTGTTCATCATATCAACCATATGATTCATGCTCTACCTTTCGGTATCACGTGTTCCGAGACCATGTCTGTACATGCTAGGCTCGTCAAGGCCACCTTAGTATCCGCATGTGCAAAACTGTCTTGCACCCGTTGTATGTACTTATTGAATCTATCACACCCGATCATCACGAGATGCTTCGAAACGACAAGACTTGGTAACGGTGCTACTAAGGATGAACACTTTATTATCTTGAGATTTAAGTGAGGGATCATCTTATAATGCTACCGTCGCGATCTAAGCAAAATAAGATGCATAAAAGGATTAACATCACATGCAGTTCATATGTGATATGATATGGCCCTTTTGTCTTTTGCGCCTTTGATCTTCATCTCCAAAGCACGGACATGATCTCCATCATCAACGGGCATGATCTCCATTATCGTTGGCGTAGCGTCAAGGTCAATGGCGCCGTCTTCATGATTGTCCTCCATGTAGCAACTCTTACAACTACTTTGAAATACTACTCAACATGAATTTTAAAGACAACCATAAGGCTCCTGCCGGTTGCCATAATACAATAATGATCATCTCATACATAGTCATCATCACATTATGGCCATATCACATCACCAAACCCTGCAAAAACAAGTTAGACGTTCTCTAATTTGGTTTGCATATTTTACGTGGTTTAGGGTTTTCGAGTAAGATCCAATCTACCTACGAACATGAACCACAACGGTGATACTAGTGTTGTCAATAGAAGAGTAAATTGAATCTTCACTATAGTAGGAGAGACAGACACCCGCAAAGCCACTTATGCAATACAAGTTGCATGTCGAGCGTGGAGCAAATCTCATGAACGCGGTCATGTAAAGTTAGCCCGAGCCGCTTCATCCCACTATGCCACAAAGATGCAAAGTACTCGACTAAAGATAACAAAAGCATCAACGCCCACAAACCATTGTGTTCTACTCGTGCAACCATCTATGCATAGACACGGCTCTGATACCACTGTAGGATAACGTTGCATAGAAAACAAAAATTTTCCTACCGCGAACATGAAATCCAAGCCAAGATGCAATCTAGAAGACGGTAGCAACGAGGGGATTATCGAGTCTCACCCTTGAAGAGATTCCAAAGCCTACAAGAGGAGGCTCTTGTTGCTGCGGTAGACGTTCACTTGCCGCTTGCAAAAGCGCGTAGAAGATCTTGATCACGATCGGTTCCGGCGCCATGAACGGGCAGCACCTCCGTACTCGGTCACACGTTCGGTTGTTGATGAAGACGACGTCCACCTCCCCGTTCCAGCGGGCAGCGGAAGTAGTAGCTCCTCTTGAATCCGACAGCACGACGGCGTGGTGTCGGTGGTGGTGGAGAAGTCCGGCGGAGCTTCGCTAAAGCTACGCGGGAGTTATGGAGGAGAGGGGGCGGCTAGGGTTTGGGAGGGGGTGGCCGGCCACTTCAAGGGGGGCGGCCAGCTTGTGGTCTTGGTGTGGCCGGCCCCCTCCCCTTGGCCCCTCTATATATAGGTGGAACCCCAAGTGTTGGTCTCCAAGTCTTCGAATAAGACCCGAACCAAAAACCTTCCATATGGTGGGGAAACCTACCCAAGCTAGGACTTCCACTAGAGGTGGGGTTTCCACCTCCCATATGGGGGGGTGGCCGGCCCCCTAAGGGGGAGTCCACTTGGGACTCCTCCCCCACTAGGGTTGGCCGGCCATGGAGGTGGAGTCCCATGTGGACTCTACCATCCTTGGTGGTTTCTTCTGGACTTTTCTAGAACCTTCTAGAACCTTCCATAGAACCTTCCGCGACATTTTAATTCACATAAAATGACATCCTATATATGAATCTTATTCTCCGGACCATTCCGGAACTCCTCGTGATGTCCGGGATCTCATCCGGGACTCCGAACAAATATTCGAACTCCATTCCATATTCAAGTTCTACCATTTCAACATCCAACTTTAAGTGTGTCACCCTACGGTTCGTGAACTATGCGGACATGGTTGAGTACTTACTCCGACCAATAACCAATAGCGGGATCTGGAGATCCATAATGGCTCCCACATATTCAATGATGACTTTAGTGATCGAATGAACCATTCACATACAATACCAATTCCCTTTGTCACGCGATATTTTACTTGTCCGAGGTTTGATCTTCGATATCACTCTATACCTTGTTCAACCTCGTCTCCTGACAAGTACTCTTTACTCGTACCGTGGTATGTGGTCTCTTATGAACTCATTCATATGCTTGCAAGACATTTAGACGACATTCCACCGAGAGGGCCCAGAGTATATCTATCCGTCATTGGGATGGACAAATCCCACTATTGATCCATATGCCTCAACTCATACTTTCCGGATACTTAATCCCACCTTTATAGCCACCCATTTACGCTGTGGTGTTTGGTGTAATCAAAGTACCTTTCCGGTATAAGTGATTTACATGATCTCATGGTCATAAGGACTAGGTAACTATGTATCGAAAGCTTATAGCAAACAACTTAATGATGAGATCTTATGCTACGCTTAATTGGGTGTGTCCATTACATCATTCATATAATGATATAACCTTGTTATTAATAACATCCAATGTTCATGATTATGAAACTAATCATCCATTAATCAACAAGCTAGTTTAAGAGGCATACTAGGGACTTCTTGTTTGTCTACATATCACACATGTACTAATGTTTCGGTTAATACAATTATAGCATGATATATAAACATTTATCATAAACATAAAGATATATAATAACCACTTTTATTATTGCCTCTTGGGCATATCTCCAACATTAGTCTCATCATCTCCTCGTTGCTACCCTCTACTAGATTAGATCTTGGCTTGGTTTTCTTTCTTGCGGTAGGAATTTTTTTGTTTTCTATACTACGAATCCCATCACACAGTAGGGCAATGGCTGTATATGGTGAGCTAGCAAGGGGAGGGCCTGTATCTGGTTGGGAAGCTCAAACAAGGATTCCCGACGAGAACAGAACTTGGACTGCCAACTCATGGGAGGCAGGTACAAGCCGACCCGGCAAGCGCGTCAAGAGGTATGATGATAATTGGTGAACTAGGTTGGCGTTATATGTTTCCTAGATTGTACATAAGTTTAGAATGGTGAACTAGTAGTATTGTTTAGGTGATGTAATTACTTCTGCAACAATGTGTATGAGGTTTCAGAACCATGCTTACCTAATTACGCTCAATGTGTGCTAATTAATGTTATTTCTTCTATACATAAGTTTGGAATGATGATAATTGGTTAACTAGGAGTATTGTTTATGTGATGTAATTACTTTTGCAACAATGTGTATAAGGTTTTAGAACTATGCTTCCCTGATTACCCTCAATGTGCTGACTGGGCTAGAAATTAACGAGGAAGAAAAAGAATGCGACAAGTAATTTATTCGTCCAAGAAATGCATCAAGGAATTTGAAGCTAGACTTACCCAGACATCGAGATGCCACGACGGCCACGTTGCCCTGAGGACCCGCCCTTGACACACGAAAGACACTCTCTCAAAGAAAGGACTGACATGGAGGCATGCAGAGTGCAGAGAAGGGCTGTTTGCCGCCGGCAAGGCACATACCATGGAAGGATAAGAAACTTCCATGGCGGAATCACTAGTTTCGTAGGATAAGTTCCACTGGATAAGCTGCATAAACTAACATCTATTAGTCTGTTACATAGCTTAAAGGTGCCAACACCAGTTTTATATGACCCCAAAATGGCAAACGTCTAACAGATAACTTACCGAAGACAATTCAGCTAACCACAACACATACTACTAAACGCACAAATTATGCCAACTAATCGCTTGGTTAAACTGCTACGAGGAGTAATCGTTTACGGTCACCCAGTGCGACGTGCATCTGCTGCAACCATCTCATCTCCAGCCTTCAGCTCGACAGCTTCCTCGACCCTGACTAGCGGGCTGGCGGTCGGGCGCAAGATACCCCTGCAGACCTCCGCCAAGAAGGAAGCGCTATCTTCGATATCACGGAGCAGCTCTAACGGAATGCTCTTCTCCTAAGAGCTCTCGCATCACAGGGGGAGGCGTGAAAGCTCAACTTGCATATCCTCAGCCGCCACTGTCAGACCCTCGCAAACGTCACCGCTAGAGTCCTGCGAAAGCTAGCAAATATAATTAAGTCCAATCATTACTAAATTTACTAATACTTCCTACTCCAAAGATTAAGGCTTATACTCCGTACGATCAAAATAAATTGAGTCCACTTTACTGAAAAATACGCATGCATGTACTCTAGAAACTTAACTACAAGTACTAGATGCCTATGGATATAAAGTTGGGTCAATTAATATGGGCCGAAGAGAGTAATATTTTTAGAAAATCAAACTATGGAAAGTTTGACCAAATTTTTTACAAAAAGTTATTAACTTGCAAAATACAAAATTAATATCACTGGATAGATAATGAAATTCGTTTTATACGATATGTACAAAATATCATATATATTGATAGATTATTCTAAAAGTTTCGTCAAAATTTACTTGGTTTGACTTTTCAAAAAAACTTAGGGATCCTTAGATTCATAGGATAGGAAACACATAGGAATAGGCAAAGCAAAGGGTTTGGATGTCATGCGCATTTGAATCATAAGGAAATCTAAAGTGTGTTCGATTGTAACAAAGGAATTTTTCCATGAGGTATGACAATAGCTAAGAAATGAGTTTTCATATGTGCCGTGAGATCGGTCAGACAGTCCTGGACAGTAGTTGCATTTTGCTATTGCTAGAAGACTAAAAGGAAGGTAATTAGGCGAGACGAAGGAACCTTGTAATAACAGTGCTTGAGCTTGGTCCTTTTCAGCGTTTGGAAAGTTTGCGCCTCACCTTCTCCGTAAATCTCGAAAAGCTTCTTTTTGGCAAAATTGAATATCTCATGTGCCGTATATTTTACCGCAAGCTTGACCGCTTCCTTTATCTGATCTTCTACCCCAATTAGCTCAGCAGTCTTCTTTGGTAGGTCCTCAACATCATGCGAAGGGAACATATATATTAATCCAAGTGCCATCTGTTGTAATAAAGCATAAAAGGGAAAGTAGGCGAGTCGAAGTAACCTTAGTCTCCAGACTCTTGATCCTCTTACGGGGCAGAGGCGGGGACGGTAGTAAACCTTCCTCTTCGAGCTCTCCCTTGGCAGGCATGACGCGGAAGGATGTGGGGGGAGATGCGCTGGGACGAATAACCTGAGCCGATGGCACCGCACCTTCTTGTCCGATCTCTCCTTTGGCACACATACCACTGAAGGGTGTCGGGGAAGAAACTCTGGAAGGAAGAACCTGAGGCGATGGCACTTCAACTTCTTCTCCAAGCTCTCCCTTGGCAGACATGGCGCTGAACGGTGTGGGGGAAGAAGCTCTGGAAGGAAGAACCTGAGGCTATGGCACTTCACCTTCTTCTCCGAGCTCTCCCTTGGCAGACTTGGCATGGAAGGGTGTGGGGGAAGAAGCGCTGGAATGTGGAACCAAAGCCGATGGCACCGCACCTTCCTCTCCGAGCTCTCCCTTGGCAGACATGGCGTGGAAGGGCGTGGCAGAAGAAGCGCTGGAACGATGAACCTTAGCCGATAGCACCGAACCTTTTTTTCCTGAGCTCATCCGTGCCAGGTGTGAGCGGAGAAGAACTGGAACAACTAAGCTGGATACGAAGGTGGAGAAAAAATCTACTACAACACCCCCTTCCAGGTGTGTGTTTCTGCCTGTGTAGGGTGTGGTTGTGGGGGTGAGGGCAGCAAATTCTAGCATCGAATGGCCCACACGTCAGTGATAGAGTTTACGTTTAAAATATTTATCACGTATATGATATGTGACCAACATGGAAGGAAGGAACTAAAAAAATGAACTAGATAATCTTGGAAAGTTCGAAAATAATTGACTTCGGGTCTAAAGGTAGTCATTTTGTCTTACATTCCAGCAAATTTGATGATATTGGCAGACTTTACAAAAAATAGCTAGTTATTCAATAATATGACAGACCTAAATTGGGAAAGTTTGACATAATTTAAAGAAGTAAATTACGTATTACAATATAACTTGAAGATTAAAATCCTTAATCCTAGATTTTGACCTCCCCAAGCAACGAGTAAACTACGTTAAACTACCATGATCGGGCCTGTGTGTACGGGTCAATACCTCTTCTCAGAGGAGCTGAGGAAGGATTGTATCGAGGCGATAAGGATATGGAAAAAATGAAATTTTGAAAAAAAGTTAAAAGAAAGAGTGCAATTAATGGAGAGAGGAGGACCGGAGCCGAGGAAGAAAAATTATTTTGCTAGTCTGTAATAAATGGTTGCTTTGTGAGCTACAACTACGGGTCACCACCATCGGCTGGCTGCTCAATCTGGCTGCCAAATTTGGAACATTGCATGGTGAATTCAGCTACAATGTGCAATATAACAAGAGTTCCACAATGTAGTAGTTCCAAAAATTTCATAATGTGGGTCCCGCCATCTTGCTCGCTAAGACAACGAAGAAAACAATTAAGGAACTACCCTAACTATGTTGTACAAAAATTCGCAATTAGCTACTACACAAATTGGTAAAAATAATGAGATTGCATCAATTACTACATGCATGCATGATAATATATATATATATATATCCTGGTGCACTAAACTAGCTAGCAGGATTCCCTTCTACCTCTTTCTCTATCATCCTTTTCGTGTGAAACCCTTTTTAATCTATTGTCGTCGAATCATCGATCTACACCATTGACCGGCTTTGGCTGGTGTGACTAACTTTCCGTGTGATGGCTAGTTTATAAAATGACACACACTTAGTTGTTTGTTATATAGTATACACGCATTATGCAGATATTCAAATCTGATCCCGAGCTCATCCGCTCCTCTAGAACGAGCCAATCAAATCCCTACGCGTGGAGTGGGGCCATATGTATTTGGCTATGTATAGTTCGTATATTCTGTTGCACGTGACTGTGTCGGTGGCCCTTCCTGACAAATGTTTCAGACCAATTTCTGCTAGTGATTGGCGAGGCACCATTGAATCCCTACATAGCCGTTGTCACGAATTAGCAGGAGGCTCTGGCTTCCCTAGCAACATAAATAAAGAAGAGAGACGAGATGAGAATGAAGAAATGGAGGCCTACCAATGTCACATCGCTTGGGACAGAATTAAAGAAGAGTGAGGAAGCTCGGTGGAGTAAATGAATGGAAACAGTGCAGCTGACCCCATCGTATTGTACTGGTATATGGTTCATATTCGGGTAACAAAACTGAAACATGGCACACATTTCTAGAACGATGTTCGGTCCAGATATAGGGACCAAATGAGCTCGGGAGCAAAAATTCCATGTCCATTATGTTCTTAATTAATCTCAGGTCTAGCAACACACATAATTGTTGAATTCTATACATTTCTTAGGGCGGCGTGTAGTACATAATTGGTGGGATTCCCCACCACCTTCTTGCTGCTTGACCCTTCTAGTGAAACCTAACTGGTATCTACATGTGCATATATATACACGCTAATTAATTTCCCCTAAATCGGAACAGAATAAAAATATATACACATATGTTTGTTAATTTGTTTTTTAGGGTTTACGGTTTAGGGGTTTAGGTTCATGGTTTAGGATTTGCTTAGGGTTTAGGGTTTAGGGTTAATTTAGGGTTTAGGTTTAGGGTTTAGGATTTTGAAATTATGGTTTTAGCTAGGGAACGTTTAGAGTTTAGGGTTTTAGGGTTAGGGTTAGGCCTTAGGGTTAGGGTTAGGGTTTAGGATTTATGGTTTAGCGTGAAGGGTTTAGGGTTAGGGTTTAGGGTTAGGATTAGGGTTAGGGTTTAGGGCTTAGGGTTTAGGGTTTATGGTTTAGGGTTAGGGTTTAGTGTTAGGGTCTAGGGTTTAGGGTTTAGGGTTAGGGTTATGGCTTAGGGTTTATGGTTTAGGATTAGGGTTTAGGGTTAGGGTCTAGGGTTTTGGGTTTGGGGTTAGGGTTAGGGCTTAACTAGGATTTAGGGTTTAGGTTTATGTTTATCTAGCATTAAGGGTTTAGGGTTAGGGTTTAGGGTTTAGCTTTAGGGTTAGGGTTTAGGGCTTAGGGTTTAGGGTTTAGGATTTATGGTTTAGTGTTAGGGTCTTGGGTCTAGGGTTTAGGGTTAGCGTTAGAGCTTAACTAAGATTTATGGTTAGACTTTTAACTATACATGCGGCCTAGGAATTAGGTTAGGGTTAGGCTTAGGTTTAGGTTTAGGGTTAGGGTTAGGGTTTAGGGTTTAGGGTTAGGTTCAGGGTAAATGGTTGATTTGTGAGCTACGTACTGCTCCGGGTCACCACCGTCGGTTGGCTGCTCAATCTGGCTGCCAAATTTGGAACATTGCATATGGTGAATTCACCTAAAGTGTGAAATATATATAGCAAGAGGTCGACAACAGAGTGTAGTTCCAAATATTTTACAATGTGGGTACCTCCATCTAGCTAACTAAGACAACAAAGAAAAAAATTAACGAACAACCCTCACAATGTTGTACAAAAATTCGCAAATAGCTAGTACACAAATCGGTAAATATAATGAGATTGCATTTATTACTACGTACATATGCATGGTAATATATATATGTATATATCACGATGGACCAAACTAGCATGATTCCCAACTTCTTTCTGTCCCTCTCTCACATCCTTTTCGCGTGAAACCCTTTTTAATCTATTTCCATCGAATCATCTATCTATACACCGCCATAGACAGGCTTCAACTGGCGTTGTGACTAACCTTCCGTGTGATGGCTAGATTATATAATGACTCGCTTAATTAGTTGTTTGTTATATACGCACATCATGTTCTCTATTAATCTACGGTCTAGCTACACACATTTCTTATGGCGGCGTGTATTGGTACATATATAATTGGTGCGATCCCCCCCCCACCTTCTTCCTGCATGACCCTTATAGTGAAACCCGAATTGGTATAGCTATATATATATATATATATATATATATATATATATATATATATATATATGTGTGTGTGTGTGTGTGTGTGTGTGTGTCTACATATATAACGCTAATTGCCCCCAAATTAAATGGGGGCAGAATAAATATATATATACACATCTGTTTTATAATTTGTTCAGGGTTAGGGTTTAGTTTAGGGATTTATGGTTTACGGTTTAGGGGTTTAATTATGTTCATGGTTTAGGATTTAATTAGGGTATAAGGTTTATATATGGTTTAGGTTTAGGGTTTAGGGTTTATGGTTTTAGGGTTTAGGGTTAGCCAGGGTTTAGGATTTAGGGTTAGAGTTGTAAATGTACATGCGTTCGTTCTTGGAAAATATGGATCAGGAGAAGATAATAAAAAAGAAAAGAAAAAGAAAAGTTGAGAGATCGAGGCAGAGCGCGACCTTTGGGTAAAGCGTGAGACATGCATTGCCTTTTTGGGTAAAGTTGACTGTCCTTGTGAGTACAAGTTTGCACTGACACCGCCTGCGCGAGCTATTAATAGCGCCACCCTAACTACACTCCAAAACCAACAATCACTCATCCTTTCACCTGTATGGAATAATATTTGTCGTAGATCTGGAACAATTTTATTCAAGATCTACGACGTGTAATATGGCCCGGAGGGGTCTGGCTAGGCTTGTGTTGGAAGATTCACTGAAGGATCGGATCGACCTGCATTGAGGGCTTTGGTGGAAAACCCAAAAACCTTTGTTACATAGCGTTAGCTAATAGACAACACTCCAATTCGCATTTATTAGTTGATTCAACTTTGCCTAGATTCGTATGTACCTAGTTAATTTACTAAACTTCATGTGTTTCTAACAAGTGGAATCAACTATCATACTGTGCATATGGATCAAAGATTGATGCCTCTTATTAAGGATGAAAATCCTACAAAAGAAAGTCCATATATATTGTATGGCTCTCCTAGTTTGAATAGAAAAAAGTCATTGGTTCATATGAATTCATGTAGGATTGAAGTGGACAAGCATGACATTGCATGCAAATATAGGTCTTTGTGTAATAATTGTGCGTTTTTCCTATCATGCAAATCTAGGTCCTGAAGTGGGCATTGCATGCATATCTAGAGTATATATATACGAATGCAAATAACGAAACCAGCTAGAACGTTCGTCCATGGAAAATCTGGATCAATAGAAGAGAAGAGAAGAGAAGTGAAGTGATGAAAAGAAAAGAAAACAAAAGAAAAAAATAAGTGGAGAGATCGAGGCAGAGCGCGATCTTTGGGGTGAAGCGGGAGACATGCATCGCCTTTTTGGGTGAAGTTGACTGTCCTTGTCAGTACAGGCTTCCACTGGATACGACTGAAGCGGGAGCTTGCTCACGCACGAAGCAAAGTAGAAGCTCTGCAGTACTCTTGTCAGTACACCTCTATCAAATCCTCTGCGCACCCTCTATCGTCCATCTTTCTCTCTCCTTTTGTCTGTCCGGAAGTGTAGTGGCAGGAGAGCAGGCCCTAAATTCACCGATATCTCGAGTGCAGCAGAAGAAAATCCATACCCCGCTTCCGCGCCTGTCGTTCTTATATTCCCAAGAACTCGGCCTGCGCGAGCTATCAATAGCACCATGCAACTACACTCCAAAACCAACAAGCACTCATCCTTCCACCTGTATAGAATAATATTTGTCCTAGATCTGAAATAAATTTGTTCAAGATCTGCGACATGTAATATGGCCCGGAAGGGTCAGGCTAGGCTTGTGTTGGAAGATTGAGGAACGATCGGATCCAGCTGCATTGAGGGTCTCTGGGTCAGCTGACCCCGGCCGGTGGAAAACCCCAAAACCTTCATTACTTACGCTAGCTAACAGATAACACTCCGATTCATATTAGTTGATTCAACTTTGCCTAGATTCGTATGTACCTAAACACAACTTCGTCCTCAGATCTTAAACTTGGTAGTAGATGAGAACTAACTTCGTGCTCAGACAAGTCCTAAACCATTTAATTTCCATCGTGATTGGTGCTAGTTATGGGATGCAACATCAGTTGCAACTAAGATTTGTTGCAAAGAAAAAATGAAGTCAGACGAGTTGCTTCCTGCTGTACTATTCCACATGAACCTGGCTCGTGGCAGAGGAAAAATTTCTTCAGAATTCCTTCGGTGGTTTCCAGTGTAACAAGCACTGCTACAGTGCATATTCCTATAGGAACAGTAATTATATACACTTTCCTTACCAATTACAATATGCGACAGTTATTATGGCCCATAGGGATCGAGCAGTAGATTAGCTGACCCTAGTAAAAAAACGTACAGTACTACATATAATATAGACCCTATTGCCATCTCTTCTAGCTTCATCCCTTAGAAGGTTTCGAGTTTTCGTTCATCGATTCTAAAATTTATGAAGTAATTGTTGGTTTAAAAGTTTTCCTACTATAAACAAAGGGTATTCATTTTCCGACTGCGTACCATTTTCTTGTTCCGATCGAGAAGGACCGGCTGACCAATGGCTGGCCCGACTAGACTATACCGTGGGAGTAGCGGCTCTATTGCCGCGTTCTATGATCATAGCCCCAACTAGCTATAGCATGGTAATAAATTTGCTATCACATTGGTTTGTATTGTCTTGTCTAGTCAATGCCGATGGCGGTATGGCCAAAGATACGCCATCGACGGATAGAGGGGCAAGATAGATTCTGCATGATTGTGATTTTTCCCACAGCAGCACTTGCTCACGAGAAAGCTGACATTGATCTGCCGCAGCTTGATCACATAATATTTTTTCGAGAAAATTGCACAAACCCATCATTGTTGCCGTCTCTTGCACAAACTACTTAATTTTACTGTCTTTTGCAAAAAAATCCATTAAACCTATATTTTTATAGGAATTCTTACTTCCCCTCATAGTCCCACACCTCCTTTTGACAGTCCTTTGTTGTTCCTGAGGTGGAATGCAAAACAAATTTTGGTTGTTTTGGTCAAAATAGTTTTTGGGCTCACACTATGCTTTAGTCATTTTTTGTTTTGCCTAGAGCGGCAGCGGCGGCACGCCGTCGAGACGGTCTGGAAGTTGAAGACGAAGAGCATCTGAAGGATTCCGTTGTAATTTTCGTTCTTTTGGGGGTGCTTTGTACTGTTCGATGTTTCTCATAATGCTAGGATTCTATTCACAAAAGAAATGTGCATAAGCACGATGAAATCACACATTTTCATTTTGTTTTTACCCTAGAGAGGGTACAATTTACATACTACCAGAAAACGGGGTAAATGTAAAATGAGCATAACCTAGCGTGGCAAATAAAATTTTGAAGCGAGGCAGTATGCTGTCTGAACCACCGCCACCTCTAGACTGACATGTGCGTCCTTGTGTATGACCACCGTAAGTTACATGTAGGCAGGTCATCTACGTCAGAGCGTGCGTCAAACAGAGCCAATTGTACTGTGTATATGCAAGCACGACATCGAGCTGAGAGTTACTGTAGCGCTATGTCGTGGGAAAAAATATTGTACGTACTGTTTAAATTCGCACTAGATACATTCGCACTAGATCTCATATGAACTATGACATCCACTCAAACTTCTTTTAAATTTCCCATGCATATATAGTAGAAAAAAGAAACAACATTTGGGTCATATATGAATTCCGGTACAATTAGAGGGTATAAGATCTGACGAAATTGCAGCCCTATTTTTGTTTGTTCCTTTACCTCCCAGTCTGCACGCAACAACATTATATACAGATATTACCCTCCAAATTTTGTTTGTTCCTTTACGTCCTAGTCTGCACGCAACAACATTATATATACAGTAGACACTCTTTATGCATAGGAACGTTCAAATTTAGACGAACGAGGGAGTATGATATACAATATACATATACACACATACACCCACAATAATAATTAACATGCCCGTGCTTTGCACTTTTGTATGAGGATTCCTAGCTAATTGACTTTATATTATGTGCAAGCACACATAATATAAGCATTACTCCAAAAATATTATAGCTATTATTTGATTATTCTCACGTTGCATCACATATGCATCAGCACTGTAGAGTATTTATTTTGTGAGTATCTATTATTATTATGGATTAGTAAAATATATATTGAGTACGTGATTCGTGTGGTACAATAGAAACCACATATATACTTTCCCAAGAAAATTAGCAAATAATCCATTGTGTACATGAGCGTATATCGATGTATGAACCTTTTTTCGTCGTTAAGGGCATGTTTGGTTCCCAGCCACACATGCGCACACACACACGCACACACACACGCACACACACACGCACACACACACCTTGTGTCTTTGCCCGGCCAAGTCCCGAATTAACCACATTTGCCCCACACTGGCCCAACTGTGTGCCGCCTCTGTCAACCCCCACACCCCGAGAGACCGAGACCCCCCGACCCCAAACCCTAGCTACTCGAACTTATATATCCGGATCTCCCTCATCTGCTCCCCATTGGTCGCGGCCACCGTCATGCATGCATGGAGGTCGAGCGTGTCGAGGTCGTGGATAGGGGAGCGACAACGATACAACAACCACGCCACCGCCGCACATCTGGACAACCATGAATGCAACCTCATCTCTTGAGATCAAGTCACATGTCACATGGGGAAAGATAGGCTTTTGTATTCCTCGAACCTCGGTATCCTCCCCTCCCGGTTAAGCTGAGATGAGAGCTAGCGCAACATGCATGTGGAAGGTGCAAGCCAAGCGCATGCCGGTTTGCCGCTGGTTGATGTGTGTCGGAGTTGGCACCGGGAATGGCGGAATCGGTCACATCTACACACCGACAATATGGCTGACAAATTTGTGTTTATGTGTTCACACCTTCAAGGGTTACCCATCACGGGGCGGGTCGATCTGGTTTTGTTAATTTAGGACCCACCGACGGGTACGGAGGCGGGTGATCGAGGTGGCATGGAGATCGAGGTGGTGGAGGCAGGTATGTAGGTCGCAAACCCGCCTCCATACCTAGCGGCACTACTACGAAAAAGGCAATCAGTGGCGCACCACATATAGCCTTCAGTGGCGCACTAGTGGTGCGCCACTGCTATCACGCCACTGCTAACTCCTAGTAGTGGCGCACTAGGGGTGCGCCACTACTAGCCTGGATACCAGTGGCGCACTGCGTGGTGCGCCATTGACAGGTCCAGCAGTGCGCCACTATTACTCCAAAGTGGTGCGCCACTGTTGGTCAGTGGCAGTGCGCCACCACTGTCTAGACGAGGTGCGCCACTGCTACCGTTTTGCGTGCGCCACTGTTTCAGCGAGGTGGTGCGCCACTGCTGCGTGTGGACGTGCGCCACTGCTGTCTCCAGGACGTGCGCCACTGCTGAGGTTCCTGGTGCGCCACTGCTAGTCTCGGAGGGGATCACAGGGCAGTGCGCCACTGGATCCAGTGCAGTGCGCCACTGCTACTTAGTGGACGTGCGCCACTGATGGGCCACTAGTGCGCCACTGCTACGATTTCGAATTTTTTTTTGTATGCTGGCAGGTATTTATACAGGTTGTATATCACAGTACAATAGCACAATACAGGATATATAACACATATAAACAACAGCACAACTTATCCATACATAGTTCTTCACATTAGCCCCACATGATTCACAAGAATTCACATTAGAGAAGTTACGAGGTTACAATGCAAGTTACGGGGTTACAAAGTCGCAAATGAGCTAGTGGTTACACAAGATCGATCATCTAAAGTACAATCACATAGAAGAGAGCTAGAGTCACTACTAGCACCATCCCGATGATAGTGGTCTTCATCCGGTTCCTCCTCCGCTCCCTCCTCTCTCCCGCCAAATAGCGTGCGTATCTATCTTCGGCCTCCGCTCTAGTGGTGTACCCTTTGTAGCTGTTACCGCTAAAACGGTGAACCTGTCTCCTACACTCCTCCCAGTCGTTGTAGACTCCGGGGACCTTGCCCTTGTACACGACATACCACGTCATATCTGCACATATATGAACAAGCCAAAGAAACATTAGTTCACGCTCATAGATGTTTGCAACGAATAAGAGCAAACTCAAAAATGATCCAAGTAGTATGAACTAAAAGGCATGCCTCATACATTGTTGGTCGGAACAAATATTAACATTTAGGGAAGGGGTCAGTGAAACCAAGTAGGATGCACAAGAGATTGATACTTGTGTCATTGCACCATGTTCACTGACCCCTCCCCCAAGTGTATAGGTGACCAAACATTCTAATCATCGGCATTTTGAGATACCAAAGCAAATGGAATGACAAGGGCCTCATATATTGTTGGTCAAAACAAATATGAACATCCCGGGATGGCGTTAGTGAGGCCAGGTAGGATGCACAAGAGATTGATATTTGTGCCATCACACCAGGCTCACTAGCGACACCTGAGTGTACTGATTGACCGAACATTCTAATCATCGGCACTAAAATGGAAGAAAGAGCCAAGTGGTATCAACTAAATAGCATATGCCTCATACATTATTGGTCGGAACAAATATTAACATTCAGAGAAGGGGTTAGTGAAACCAAGTAGGATGCACAAGAGATTGATACTTGTGTCATCGCACCAGGTTCACTAGCCCCTCCCCCGAGTGTACAAGTGACCAAACATTCTAATCATCGGCATTTTGAAATACGAAAGCAAATGGAAGAATGACAAGGGCCGCATACTTTGTCGGTCAAAACAAATATTAACATTCCGTGATGGCGTAAGTGAGGCCAGGTAGGATGCACAAGACATGGATATTTGTGCCATCACACCAGGCTCACTTACGTCACCACGGAGTGTACAAGTGACCAACCATTCTAATCATCGGCCAATGCAATTAAGAAGTGCCAACTCAAATAAGAAGATAAGTAGCTAGTATGAACTAAATGGAATGCCTCATACTTTGTCGGTCAAAACAAATATTAACATTCCGTGATGGCGTCAGCGAGGCCAGGTAGGATGCACAAGAGATTGATATTTGTGCCATCACACCAGGCTCGCTTACGTCACCACGGAGTGTACAAGTGACCAACCATTCTAATCATCGGCCAATACAATTAAGAAGTGCCAACTCAAACAAGAGATAAGTAGCTAGTATGAACTAAATGGAATGCCTCATACATTGTTGGTCAAAACAAATTTTAACATTCAGAGATGGAGTAAGCGAGGCCAGGTAGGATGCACAAGACATGGATATTTGTGCCATCACACCAGGCTCGCTTGCTCCACCCCCGAGTGTACAAGTGACCAACCATTCTAATCATCGGCATATGCAAACAAAATTAACGACCAAATCAAGTGCGAAAAATGACAGAGCCATATATATAAGTTCACAAACATAGCCGAACTAGTAATTAATAGCAAGTAAAGTGATGGATAAAGTTTATTACAACAGAAGCTCGTCTTTAGTTCACAACTACATAACTAGGCTCGCACATCAATACTTTCTCGGAGCGTGGATAAAACCGCCGCCTTTCTTCAAGCACATCCATGAGCGGTAGTCGTCACCCTGCATTTGGAGCATTGTGTCTATGTCACTGTTTGACGGCTGATAGCCGGCGTAGAACTCCCCCGCGCTTCTAACGACATCTTGATGGATGATTTCACAAAACTCTACTTGGATGCGGAAGAAGTCTTGCTTGATGCCGTCGTCAGGGACCCGCGACAATTTGTTGGCCCAGTCTCTGAGATGCTCAGGTAGCGTAAGCTGCTGCTGGTCCCGTATGAACTTATCCATGTGATAGAGGGCATAGTAGGCATCCTTGTTACTAGAAGGCGGCTTCTTGACGCAGGGAAACTTTGTTTGGTGCTTGAACACATGCTTCCCGTACCTAACATTTGGCCTCTGCATGTTGCCTTTCGCTTTGACGTAGGCATTGAGAGCATCATCAAGTACGCCCTTGACATTCGTGTAGTCCGTGGTTGACTTACCGTCCGCATCGAGGTATGTGGTCACGGAATGTTTCGGGGTTCTGGAGATGAGTGTGCATGTTTTGTCTCTGCGTAGAACACATAATGTTTAAGAACATGACGATTGAAATCTAAAAAAATCACGAGTTAAGACCGGTACGGTGAGGGGGTGACTTACTCGGGAAATACAGGCAGGAGGATGTTACACTTCTTCTGGTTCGCTAGAAAGAAGTCTTTGAGGTATCCACTCGCGACTGCCCGGTCTCCGACGGTGGCCAAGTGGACGGCACGCATGTAGAAGGGGTCGGCTATCGCGATGTCCGGGATGTTGTGTCTAATGATCCGCATCGCCTTACTGAGCGAGTATAGGCGAATGAAGGTGTAGTGCAGCGGATAACTGTTCAGCATGGCGAAGATGTCATCATACCGCAGGAAGATCTTCTCCGCGAAGCCACTATCGACAAAGCCATGGCCCGAGGGCACCTTGGCAACATACACTGGGTATCCATGATCTTTCTCCCTGAGACGCCGCTCCTCCATAAACATAATATCGTCAACCAGAGATCGCATAGGACCGGGTGCAGCATCGTACAATCTTTGAATTAGCATCCGCTCACCCGACACATGCACCCTCGCCTCTATATTCTTGGGCACTGGTGGCCCGTCCTGAGCACGGATAGGTGCCGGCTGGCTGGCAGACTTGTCATCCTTCTTCTTTCTTTTCCGTCCCTTCAGCTTCGTATTTACTGGGACTGCATTCTCCTCTTCGCAAGCCTTCTTCAGTGTGTTAGGACTGATAACACTTCTCACCTCGGCTATCGGCTGAGTCTCGGTGAAGTCGGCAGCTGGAGGCGTCTCCTGAGAACAGAATAGGCGCCGCTTGTTGCAATAGGTTTTCCCCTCGGTGGCAGCTTGAGAGGGTTGGCTACTGAGATCGTAGTCCATCACCCCAAAATCGAAGTAGCAGTCCAGGTTGGCGAACGTACTGTCCTCGTCCGGATCATCGTTCGGATCCTGTGCCATCTGGATGTCCACATCAGCTGATGGCGGCACCGTTGGGGTGGTCTTGCCATGGCTTGGCGCCGGCACGGCTGGGGGTGCTGTCTGTGGGGTGGTGTCCCTCGCCCCCAAACGAATCTGGCTCTTTGGCCAAACCATGGACCAATTGAAGCAATGCTGGAGGGTAAGGACCTCATCTTCGTCGGCACCATGCGGTTGAAAGGGAGGTAGCACGTCGTCGCAGCCTCAAAGCACCCGAACCAGTTGAATCCTATACACGTCGGGTTGCATGGGTCTATCGTGTAACTGACGGTTGCTCGGTTGAACGATTTTGGCCTTGGCAACATCGATCAACTCGCCGTTCACAAACTACAGGAGAGTGCATGGGACGTCGACGGCGGAGCTCTGCGGAAAACATGTAGGGCGTTAGGGATGGCTAGCTAGTCAAAGGCAAGGATATGGAAGTCATTGGCCAAGGGTTGGTTACCGTGATGGCGTCCAGCTCGGCTAAGGTCGAGGCACCGCCGGCGGCGGGCGTGCAACTGATGGAGTGGCCGCCTGTTGGCGTGGTGCCTGGCGGCGTATTATCCGCAGCGACGGGTGCATTGAGCTGAAGTAATGGCGCCGCGGGAGACACCAAGGTTGGCGCCGCGGGAGCCACCACGGTTGGCGCCGAGGGAGCCACCAAGGTTGGCGCCGCCGGAGCTACCAATGTTGGCGCCGCCGGAGACACCATTGTTGCCGCCTGCGGACTCACCGATGCCTCCACGTTGTGGGAGTTGCTGCCCGTGAAACTGGGAACCGGGGGTTCCCCCTTTTTCCCTCCCTTATACCACGCGTCCGGACCGGCAACCAAGGTAGGGATGAGGGAGCTAAGCGTCGTGCCCACTTGGTCCTCCACTTGCTGTCGTTGCGTCCTCTGTTGGGTCTCCACGATTTGTTGCACTTGTTGCCGCACTTGCTCCTCAACCAATGTCGGGATCTGCGCAAATTGTGCCTTGAGCTGTGCGACCTCCTTCTCATCGATGGTGGCCTTTTTCTCCTTTTTCCCCGACTTATAGTATTCTGACCATTTCATAGAGCATCCTTCGCCGACCACACGACCAGCCGACGTCGGCTTACTCAATGGATCCCTCTTCTTGTGGGCATTCAACGCCCTATTTAATGGGTTGTCCCAAGGGGCACACTGCGAGGAGCTCGTGGACCCCGCGCCGCTACTAGCTTCGTTTTCACTTTCCGCAGCAACCTCCTTAGCCTACGGGAGGAACATGCATGAACCATTTAGAAATTTGGATTCATCAATAAGAATGCAACCATAAAGGAGCTAATTAAGCGGGTGCATTCCTTACCAGAAGAGCCTCAAACTGCTTCACATCCGGAGTGGTGGTGAGCTCCTTTGTTTCCGGGTCAATACGGTACCGGGCCAGGAGAAAGTTCCTGGTTTGCTTGTTTTTGTATTGCGGGAAGAGGGGCTCGAGGCCGTTCTTCACACGCTCCTCATCCGCGGCGTCCCATTTCAGTTGCGCCACCCTAAAACCGCCAGGACCAAGTTTGTGGGTGCCTAAGTTCAGTTTTCGCATGTCCTTCCCCCACTGACTAGAATCCGACGTTGACTCGCTCTCGCACTTGATCTTGAAATCAGCGTAGTCTTGCTCGGTGATCGAGGGATTTGACTCCTTGATCTTCTCGTAACTCTCACCACTATTAATCATTTTCTTCACTCGGTTCATCCAACTAGCGAGGGCGGTGCTCATCTTCGTGAGGGCGGCATTTTGCAGTTTGTTCCGTATGAGACGCTTTTGTGAGCAGTCCACCGGGAACTCGTATCGTTCGTGCAGCTTCTTGAAGAGGAGGGTGCGCAAATTCGCTCGGTCAGGATGCCTGAGGTTCTCGGTGTTGATCGAGACCGTGCTCCAGAGGATGCACCCGAGTTGGGCAGAGTACCCTTTGACTAAATCAGGGGGCGCCGTTGGATGCCCACTGGCGTTCACTTCGGTGAATGCCTGCTTCACGGTGTTGAGCACATTCGGGCGACGCTCCCTCCGTAGCTTATTCGGTTTGCCGGTGTCATCCTCGCCGGCACCATCCGTGGTGTCATCCTCGCCGGCACCATCAGTGGTGTCATCCTCGGCGGCATCGTCCGCTCGGTACTCTGGATCGGTGCCATCATCCTCGCCGTCGTCGCGGCGAGGTTGTGACTCCATCACCTCCATTTCATCGGTTAGCATCCAGAATGGCTTGCTACCGCTGCCGCCGGCCTCTTCGTTGTTGGCCATGTTCGAACTAAGTAGGAAAAATGCATAAAGATAGCGCAAGATTTCACGGAAAAATTGGGCATGACCTATGCTAATTTATGGACATATGAGTGCCCCATTTTCGCCGAAACGGAAATGAATCAACATTTCGGCGATAATGGGCAACTCTATCGATCCCTGCACAAGAATATGACACAAAAATACACCATAGGTGCACGACAGGGGAATCACATCACAGCAGCAGCAGCTAGCAGCACCAGCAACAGCTAGCAGCAACACCAGCCAGCAGCAGCAACATCAGCCAGCAGCACCAGCCAGCCAGCAGCACACCAGCCAGCAGCACCAGCCAGCCAGCAACACACCAGCAAGCACCAGCATCAAGCAAGCACCAGCAGCACTAGCAGATAGCACCAGAAAGTAGGAGAGGTGAGGTGTTGCTCACCGTGAGTCGCGGGGAGTCGTCGAGAGGTGAGGTGTTGCTCCGGGTCGAGAGGTGAGGTCTTCTGCAGCGGCGTTAGCAGTTGAGGGCGGCGCGGCGTGCTTCTCCTGCTCCTGCTCCAAGTCTCAGCCTTGCAAATGTTCAAAATAAAAAAAAGTCAGTAAGCTTTGAACTCTAAAAATAAAGAGCTACCTAGCACATGCACCTAGCAGCACCTCACCTCTATAAATAAAAGAGCTACCTAGCAGCAGCCTAGGTAGCACCAGAAAGCAACAGCACTAGAGGAGGAGGAGGGGCATCGGGGGCTACCTGTCTGCAAGTGCGGCGGTGGTCCTCTGTGGCAGCGTCAGCGGTCGAGGGCGGCATGGCGTGCTTCTCCAGCTGCTACTCCAAGGTGCGCCTAGCGGTCAGGTGCTGCTACAACTAGTGCTGTAAACATCAAAATGAACACTGTGAGCATCAACAGTTAGAACTAAATTAGTGTGTATGAACTAAACCAGAGAATGAACCAGTATACTGCTAATTAGTGTGTGTGAGGCATTGGTTGCATGGTAAAGTCACACAGTATGGACAGTTGGAACAAAAACAACTTTTCCATGATATTTTCCATGATTTTTCCCCCTTCCTTTCTTGCTACACTACCAAGAGTCCAAGATCAATGGAAATGCTGCTGCCTTTATGATATGCATATAACCAGAGACATAGCATAGACAAAATAAATGGTAAAACTGAACTACAAAGAACTAGCTTGCATTCCTATGAACTCCAACACATACAGTACAAAAAAATTTCAGCCTTCTAGTTTTGAAAGCCTACAAGACACGTGTATGCTTTCGACAGAGTAAGCCTACAAGACACTTGTATGCTAAAAAAACTAACTGCTTTAAATTGTAAGCACATAGCAGCAGCAAGCAAGCTATAAGCTACTGCCACCTAAACCTAAATTTCCTAAACCTAGCAGCAGCAACAATCAACCTAGCAACTAACAACCTAGCAGCAGCAGCAATCAACCTAAATTTCCTAAACCTAGCAATCAACCTAGCAACTAACAACCTAGCAGCATCAGCAATCAACCTAGCAACTAGCAAGCACCAGCAGCAGCAACACCTAGCAAGCACCAGGAAGCACTAGCAAGCACTAGCAAGCACTACATATTTACCATGAAGTTCTTGGATCAGCCAAATTTTCAAACCACTAAACCTACTGTCAAGAGAGAACATTTCCAAATTTCCATTTCAACAGAGAACATTTCCAAATTTTCAAACCACTATAAAAATATCTACCTCAATAGCTAATAAAGCAGTTAGTTTTATGAATGCCCAGGAGGAACTACTCTGGCATGTAACCAGATTATGATTTTTATGAATGCTGTCAAATCAGAGAATTGGAGAAAGGGGGAAACAAACGCTGAAGCATTTGGTCGAACTGATACCAGACAGTGCCTTCATGACTTAATAATTTGTCCCCAACTAAATCACAATTCACCCAAGCAGCTAAGCAATGCATCTCAGATCGGCACATGACAAGCTACGGGTGATCGTGTCGCAGTGAACACACAAATCGGAGGAGGAGGAGGAGGAGGAGGAGGGGAAGGGTGGTGATTACCGAAGAGCCTGTGCGCAGGAGGGCGAGCAGGTGGCGAGGAGATCCAGGAGAGGAGGGCGTCGAAGGGCGTTGGAGGGCGAGCAGGTGGCGAGGAGGGCGAGCAGGTGGCGAGGAGGGCGAGCAGGTGGCGAGGAGGGCGTGGCGGAGTGCTCCTCGTGATCCTGCTCCGCGGCGTGGCGTTGAGGGCGTGGCGGCGTGCTGCTCCTGCTTCGGTCGCGGCGAGTACTGCAGGGGCGTGGCGGTGAGGGCAAAGCGGATGAGAATCGAGGGGGGAGGCGACCGCCGGCGGGGAGGTGAATCGAGGGGGGACGTACCTGCGCGACGGTCGCTCGCGTGAGAGGGGTGGCGCCTGCTCAGGGGAGGGGTGGCGGCCGCTGGTGGGAGGTGGCGTTGCTCAGGGGGCGCCGATGGGACGGGGCGGAGGCGGTGTCGCGAGGCAGATCGAGGGCCGCCGGCGTCGGAGAGGATTGGGGAATGGTGAATGGGGATGGGCAGAAGAAGACGGCAGGGATTCCTCTAAGTCCCCAGACACACTTAGCAATAGCGCACCTCTAGGGGTGCGCCACTATGAGGCTTGGCAATAGCACACCTCTCGGGGTGCGCCACTGCCTCTTTAGGTTTAGGTCAAAAGAAAATCGCGTGGGGATTTGACATATCCCGAAACGTAACGCACTGGCTCTGTCCCTGGTTGGATTGTGCCAAACCCTGCCGCCCAGGTTCGAACCCTGGCGGCCCCATTTTTTTCCTTTTCTTTTTAAATTTATTTAACACTATCATAAACATCCAAAATAGCATAATACACAAAAATAAAAGGCATAAATAATTAGAATTATGTAGAATATTTAAAATACTATAGAATCTAGAAAATATCCAAAAATATAAATTATATGTCTATTTTGATCGGTACAATGTGTAGATTAACAATATGACATCCATTATTCATACAAGAAAATGATACATAATTATCTTTTCACAATCTTCTTGCCCTTCTTTCTCGCGGTTGAATAATTTAGCCCCGGAACTCCTAGACTTCTTCTCTTGAATGGACGGCCTTTAGGTAGGGTGGTCCTGCTTCTTCTTGTTGTGTATGGTTCTTCATCATCGTCGTCGTCATCTTCCATCTTCGAATCGCCGTACTGGTCAAAGTCTAGCTCGTTGGCGGCTCCATCCATTCCGATGATGCTCCTTTTGCCTCTCCTCACGACAACACGGCTGGGCTTTTGCGGGTCAGTAATGAAGAAGCATTGGTCCACTTGGGAAGCTAGTACCCATGGCTCATATTTCGCGGTGACCTTTGCGCCCGCTGTCTTGGATTTGGCTTCGGGTATAACCATGGTGGTGAAATGCCGGTCTACTTTTTTGACGTTCTTGGCCCACCTGACACGGAACATCGGCACATTCTCTCCGGCGTAGCTCAGTTCCCAGATCTCCTCGATCTTTCTGTAGTATCTCTGCTTGACGTCACCGGTGTAGGACTCCATCGTTACCCCGGAGTTCTGATAATCGCTCTTCATGTCCTTTTCCTCGGTGTAGAATGTGTAGCCGTTGATATCGTACGCCTGAAATGTCATCAGGTTGTGGTCGGCGCCCTGTGACAAGGCGAATATGAGTTTTTCTTCCGCAGAAGAATCCTCGTCTATAGGGTACGTCAGCATCTTGTCCTTGAACCACCGCGTGAAGGTTGAGTTGTGCTCTTTGATTATATCTCCGTCCGTCCTCTGTTGGCCCTGATCACTGTACGTCTTTGCGATGAAGGTTTTGTGCTCTACCACCCAAGGATCGACAACGTCTATGTGTTGTAGCACGACTAGGTTTGCTCTTTCAAAGTCGGCGATTCGACCCTTGAAGTCGACATGCATTTCGCGGCTACCGTCGCGGTGACCCCATCCAGCGAGCTTCCCGAGATGCCTGTTTACGGGCAGGCCAACGGGGTTCTCGATTTCTAGATAACTCGTGCAGAAGGAGATGCACTCTTCGGTCAGAAAGCCCTTGGCTATGCTTCCGTCTGGACGTGCCCTGTTGCGAACGTACCCTTTGATGACACCATTCATCCTTTCGAACGGCATCATGCTGTGCAGGAACGTCGGCCCCAGTTGGATGATATCCTCCACGATATGTACCAGCAGATGCACCATAACGTCGAAGAATGCGGGCGGGAAGTACATCTCAAGCTCACACAGTATCACCACGATCTCTTCCTGTAGCCTTCTAAGTTGCCTCACGCCAACAGACTTCCGAGAGATGACGTCGAAAAAGTTGCATAGGCCAAAAAGCGTTTCACGGACGTGCGCGTCCATGATCCCACGGATTGCAACCGGAAGTATCTGCGTCATCAGCACGTGACAGTCGTGAGACTTCATCCCGCTGAACCTCTGCTTCGCTTTGTCTAGGTACCTGCTTATCTTCCCTGCGTAACCGTAGGGAAGTTTTACTCCTAGGAGACAGTCGAAAAACTGCTCGATCTCCTTCTGACTTAGAGTGAAGCATGCGGGGGGCAGTAATATTCAATCTTTTTGGCATTTTTTCCCTTGCGACGACTTTGCGTGTCCTCCGCCTCATCATCGTGATCGTCATCATCATCATCATCATTAGGGCGTCCCGCGTGAAGCTCCTCCCTGATCCCAATTGATTGCAAGTCGTACCTTGCTTTCGGCCCATCTTTGGTCTTCTCTGGCATGTTGAGGAGGGTACCAAGCAGACTCTCGCACACGTTCTTCGTGATGTGCATGACATCAAGGCTGTGAGGCACACAGAGGATCTTCCAGTACGGCAAGTCCCAGAAAACAGACCTCGTCTTCCATACCTTAAGCAGCGGCTCCGGCGCCTTTCGCTTCTTTCCCGGCGGTGGGCACTCTTTCCAATTTTTCAATAGCTCGTCTATTTGCTCGCCGCTTCTCGTACGTGGCTGTCTTCGGGGTTCGTCTTGACCATCGAACATGTCCTTGCGTTTCCTCCATGCGTCGTCCTCGCGAAGCCACCTTCGATGTCCCATGAACACCGTTTTCGAGGACCCGGGATCTCTATCTAGCTGGCGGTACGTTGTGTCGTCCATGCACCTGACGCATGCATTGAATCCGTGGACCGCCTGCCCCGCGACATATCCGTAACCAAGAAAGTCGTGCACCGTCGTGAGCAGTGCGGCTCTCATAGGGAAATATTCTTCCGCGGCGGCGTCCCACGTATTGGCAGGCGTGTCCCATAGCGTGGCTAGCTCCTCTTTCAGAAGCCCCATATACAGATTGATGTCGTTCCCTGGTTGTTTCGGCCCTTCAATTAGCATACTCATTTGAATGTACTTCCTCTTCATGCACAACCAGGGGGGGAGGTTGTACATCCACACAAACACGGGCCAGGTGCTATGCGTGCTGCTCTGGCTGCCAAACGGATTGACTCCATCGGTGCTCGCGCCCAGCCTTATGTTCCTAGGATCGTCCCCAAATTCTGGGTACTCGAGGTTCAACGCATTCCACTGGCTAGCATCCGAAGGGTGTCTCAACATCATGTCCTTTTTCTTTTTGTCCGGATCATCTGCGTCATCTTCTACCTTCCTCATCTCCGCGTGCCAGCGCATTAGCTTTGCTTGCTTAGGATCCGCGAAATACCGCTGCAGACGAGGAGTGATCGGAAAGTACCACACCATCTTCCGAGGAGCTTTCTTCCCCTTCTTGTACCGACTGACGCCGCACACCGGACATATGGTACACTCCGCGTGCTCGTTCCGATAAATGATGCAATCGTTCAAGCACACATGATATTTCACATGCGGTAAATCCAAAGGACACACGATTTTCTTGGCCTCCTCGATACTAGTCGGACCCGTGTTACCTTTGGGAAGACGTTCCTGCCAGAATGACATGTTGTCGTTGAAGGATGTGTCGGTAATTTTGTGCTTTACCTTCATCTCCAGAGCCATGAGCGTTACTTTCAGGCGGGTATCCTCCGGCCTGCATCCTTCATACAATGGAGTAACCGCGTCTACCTCCAGTTGATCCATCTTGGCTTTCTCTCGGGCGGCAGCTCTTGCGTTACTCGTCTGCTTGAGAAGCAGCTCTTGAAGATAAGGGTCCTGCACCCAGTCCATCGACGATGGTCCATCGTCTTCATCTTCATGATCGTCATGATGACCTCCATCTTGATCTTCCTCATCATCAGGTCCAGGATCTCCTACATTGTGATCATGATCATCTCCGGGATCTTCTACATCCTGATCATGCCCGAGATCTTCTACATCCTGATCACCTGCTTCCTTATTTCTTGTTGAAATCCCATGGACAAATTCATAATCATCTTCGTCGCCTTCCCACCGATAGCCATCCATGAAACCACGCATGAGAAGGTGGTCCCGCACCATATCGGCTTTAGGGTCCATAAGGCTCGTCAGCTTGCATCTTCTACACGGACATCTTATCTCCTTTTGGTTATTTCTAATCATCTCGGCTGTCGCGGCTTTCAAAAACCTAGCCACAACGCCTTCGCTCATCATGCGGACCATGGTCGCCTGCGGGTATAGAGAAAATGGATATCTTAGCATACCAAAAGGAAATTTTGGCATGACCTTCCCTAAAAATAGGACATATGTATATGCGTAGTATGCCCACTATTCGCCGAAACGGAAATGAATCAACGTTTCGGCAAAATATTGGCAACTCCATCGCATTTCAAATCCCTGCAAACAAACACATGCAACACATGTGTGGATCGGAGGCTTTGCATATACAACACATGTGGAGGCTTCGCATACAACACACATGCACGTGAGACGCTTTTCGCGCATGCGCACAACACATGAGCTTCGCATAACATATGTGCACACACACGTGTGTGTGCAAGACGATCGGAACCGGTCACACACAAAGCATAAAACCAACAAAGTTACCGATACGGCGAGACCTAGAGTGTTGGATGAGTTAAAAAGTTGAGATTGAGTAGGGTATTGAGCTAAGAAAGCTTCACCATTACTTACCTATGAAGAAAATTAAGTTTACCAACTTAATTTTGGTGAATGAAGAGGTGAAAATGAGGTGGGAAGGAGGGGCAACACGACCAGATCCAGATTTGGTGGGAGGTGGTGGTGGAAGAGTGTTTGGGGAAACTGGGTGGCACATGTGAGTGGAGGGTGAAAAGCAGGAAATGGTCCCAGGTTAGCAGTGGCGCACCACCAAGCCGTGCGCCACTTCTAGGGTGACATAGCAATGGCGCACTGCTAAGTGGTGCGCCACTGCTCACCTGGTACCTGCAACCCACGCCCCTGCCCAACTTAGCAGTGGCGCACCATGTCGGCGGTGCGCCATAGCTAGTAGTGGCGCACCACGGCAGTGCGCCATTGCTAAAGCCCTCATCTCTAAAGGGCCCTGGCCACCTCCTAGCAGTGGCGCACCACTACGCCATGCGCCATAAGTAAGCAAAGTAGCAGTGGCGCACCATGGAGACGTGCGCCACTATTAGTTTTGGGTAGGAGCTGGCCTCCTGTCAGGAATTAGTAATGGCGCACCAAAAACAAGGTGCGCCACTACTACATTTGTAACAGTGGCCCACCATTTTGTGGTGCGCCACTGCTAAGTAGTAGTGGCGCACGGCCATCATGGTGCGCCACTGAAGTCAACCTTACGGCTAGGCCTTTTCCTAGTAGTGCGGGTGCCACCCAGACGGAGTGAGATGAGGTGTTGTTGTGAAGTGTATAATAAAGGGCTCCTTAATTTGGTTTCATATAATAGGATAGGAAAATCATGTATGAATAGGAAAAGTTAGGGACTACACTCTTCGGTTATTCTCACGTAGCATCAAACATATGTGCATCAGAAGCAGAGTATTTGGTTTATGAGTATATATTTTTTAAGATTAATAAAATTCGGAGTAAGATTCCCAATACAATAGAAGCCCCATATATATATTTACAAAAAAGGATAGCAAAATTCTTGTGTATATATATATATATGATCGTGTATAATGTACTTGTATGAACCTTGTGGTTCATGTGTTCACTTTCTTTTATCGTCACGCGTGAGGACGTCCGGATGGCAATGGGTACTTGTCACCCGTTAACCCGACGGGTACCCGCATCAGATGGAGGATGGTGTATATGGTGAAAAACACACATGCATTGTCTCTTGACGGATCCTCTGATACGATTAGTGGGTATGCAGAGGCGGTATATATGGAGGTTGCAAACCCGTACCGTCAACCCGCATTGATGGGACTGATGGAACCCACACCTCTCACTCAATAAATGAGAACTCTATAACTAGACACATAGACACACACACACACACATACAAACACACTGACACACACACAACCACACAGGCACACACACCCACAGACACACGCACACACAGACAGACACACACACACTCATACACACACACACACACACAAACACAGACGCAGACACACCCACACACACAGACACACACACATGCACACACACACACATACACACACACACACCCACACCCACACACAAACAGACAAACACACACCCACCACACACACACACACACGCACACAAGCACACACACACACAAACACACTGACACACACATGCACACAGACACACACACACATACACACAACCACACACACACACAACCACACACATACACACATACCCACAGACACACACACACAGACAGACACACACCCACCCACCCACACCCCCCACACACACACACAAACACACACACGCACACAAACACAGACACACCCACACACACAGACACACACACACATACACATACACACCCGACACCCCCCCACACACCCACACCCCCCACCCACCCACACACAAATAGACACACACACACACAAACATACACACATAGACACACACACACAGACACACACAAACACACACGCATACACACACCCGCACACACCCACCCACACACACAGACACACACACACACCCACCCACACAACCACACACACACACACCTTGCGTCCATGCCAAGTCCCGAATTAACCACATTTGCCCCACAGCGCGACCCAACCATGCGCCGCCTCTGTCAACCCCGCCCACAAACCGAGAGACCGAGACCCCCCGACCCCAAACCCTAGCTACTTGATCGATATTATATATCCCAATCCCCCTCACCTGCTCCCCACTGGCCGCGGCCACCGCCATGCATGCATGGAGGTCGAGCCTGTCAAGGTCGTGGATAGGGGAGCGACAACGACACAACAACCGACACCCCACCGCCACACATCTGGACAACCATGCATGCAACCTCCTCTCTTGAGATCCAGTCACATGGCACATGTGGAGATATATGCTTTTGGCTTCCTCGAACCTCGGCGTGCTCCCCACGTACACACCGACGATGATGGCTGACAAATTTGTGTAGTGTTTCTGTGTTCACACCTTCAAGGGTACACATCACGGGGCGGGTCGATCTAGTGGAGTTAATTTAGGACCCGACCACTGGCGGGTATGGAGGCGGGTGAGGTGGCATGGAGAGGTGACGGAGGTGGGTATGGAGGTCGCAAACCCACCTCCATACCTAGCGGGTGCCACCCGACCGGAGTGAGATGAGGTGTTGTTGTGAAGTGTATAATAAAGGGCTCCTTAATTTGGTTTCATATAATATGATAGGAAAATCATGTATGAATAGGAAAAGTTGGGGTTTATTTATTTATTTCATTTGCTTAGGAATTGTGTTGTTCGATTTAGATCCTATAGGATTTTTTGGTACATTCCTTTGATTCATATGATAGAAAAATCATAGGAATAATAAAATCATAGGATTGAGACGAAGTCATCTGGCTAGTTGAATCCTATGGGAAGATGAGTTGTGTTTGATTGTGCCAAAGGATATTTTCCATGAGGGTAAGACCTAATGTATTATTCCTATATGATTTGTATTAAAAGATTCCTATAGAACTAGTTCCGATATATAGGACATATGTTCCTAGTAATAAAATAATTAGGGTGTCAGAAAAATTCCCATATATAGGATCTAAACCCTACACGTAGAGTTCCCTCTTACAAATTATCCTATATTTGAATCAAAGAAGTGTTTTTTTTTTTGATTCCATGGGAACATATCCTATATATATAGGAACCAATTCTATAGTAATCTTGTAGTGCAACTATAGGAATATAACTTTAGGTCGTACCTCATGGGAAAAACCTTTGCACAATCAAACAAAACTATATTTCTATATGATTCAACTAGCCATGGCATCCCAATCCTAGCCCAGCCTTTCCATTAGTTAAGAGTTTTGCATACGTTGGCTATGAATCCTTGATACAGTAATAACAAATGCATGCACGTGCATGTTTTGTACTTTTCTATATCATGATTTCTAGCTAATTAATTGATCTTACAAGATGTACAAACACATATAATTAATACAAGCATTATTCCACAAAATATTAGGACTACACTCTTCGGTTATTCTCACATAGCATCAAACATATGTGCATAAGAAGCAGGGTATTTGGTTTATGAGTAGATATTATTTAAGATTAATAAAATTCTAAGTATGATTCCCAATACAATTAGAAACCCCATATATATACTTAGAAAAAGGATAGTAAAAAAATTCTTGTGTACATATATGAACGTGTATGATGTACATGTATGAACCATGTGGTCGCTGAGCAAGGTCAGAAGGTCGTTTAATTTGGTCACGCTCGTGGCACCTGCAGGCCTTTGAGTGATTTTGTTTATTCAGTAATTTGAACAAAAGGTCCTATTCGCTAAACACTGCTAAATATGAATTCCTTAATTTTCAACCGTTGGATTGACTCAAATGAATGGTTAGATTTGTCTCCAAACTACAGGTCAATATGAGCACACTATATAAGGACAGAACGAGGAAGAAAGAGGAACTAACTTTGCGTACTCAAAGAAGAAGAACATAGTGAGAGAGAGAGCGAGGGAGAGCAACTGACTCTGCGTACTCTTTAAATTCCTCCCATAGATCTGGCGGGGCGCTCGTGTTGAGCGCATCCGTCCTCGGCGGGCCCGGCCGGCGCGTGGCTCCGCCTCTCTATCGTCTTCCGCCAGGTCTCTTTGTTCATGTCGCTGAGGGGAAGACGTTGCCCGGAGAGGAGGTGTGACCTTGGCGCGGACGGCGGCACCTTCAGTGAACCGGCTGGACCGCACGACGTCTTCTGGTTGATACAAAGGTATATCTCCTCCGATCCTCGAGCTACCAGCGCCGCCGTGCTATAGATCTAGTTACTTTTTTTAGGGAAAGATCTAAGGTACTAGTAGAAAATAATTAGTCTCTATACAGTACTGCACATCATCTTCCCCCTCTGCCTTGTGCTGTCTAATTAAAGACAGTGATACTTGTAGCTGACTAGCTGCCATCTTTTCACTCTTCGTGTATGTAACTACGTATTTTTCCTATATACGACGAGTTGCTGAACTCTGGAGAAGTTCTCCTATTTTGTACGGTCTACTTAGTTTGTACGGAGTATCTAGCCCTACGTACAACCCACTAATAAGTTCTTCCTTCTTCCCTCAAAAATCAAAAGTTCTTCCTTCTATATGTAGGTTTGCATTGGACAGGAGGCCATTATATTCTCTAGCTGGTCGCTATTGTGACGCTTTGGTACACCGCACAAAACATTTTTTAGTTAAGAGTGATTTGGGCAGTGTTACCGAAATGCCACATCTGGTGACATTATTAGATTTCGGTGACACAGCACGAAAAAGCCAGACCTCCCCTTGGAAAGGTAGTCAATAGTATCCATAGTGGTAACCTGATGACTTATACCACATGTTTACTACGGCCCTGCCTACAGCAGCGAGAAGGATGCAAGAAAGGCCAAATATGCCATCGGTTTTCTGATGAAGTGTTGTCGCTGTATTTAGGTTTGGGAAGTGAGCTTTATGGAACTCACCTTGTTCGCATCAAGTTATCCAAGACATACATGTTTGGCTTAGGTAAGAGGGAGGCAATGTATATCGATCTTTGTCCATTGCTTTTAATTTGAACCCATTTAAATTTAGTCTGTTCATAATTAAATATTTAAACTTGTCGACCTTTTTACATTCATGTCCTATATTTTTTTTCTATTTTATACGGACTACTTAGTTTGTACGGAGTATCTACCTTGTCCTACTTACAACCCACTAATAAGTTATTCCTTCTATATGTAGGTTTGCATTGGACAGCAGGCCATTATCTTCTCCAGCTTGTCGCTATTGTGCCGCTTTGGTACACTGCCCAAAACACTTTTTAGTTAAGAGTGATTTAGGTAGTGTTACCGAAATGCCACATCTGGTGACGTTATTAGATTTTGGTGACACAACACGAAAAAGCCAGACCTCCCCTTGGAAAGGGCATTCGGTAGTATTCCAAAGTGGTAACCTGATGACTTATACCACATGTTTACTACGGCCCTATCTACAGCAGCGAGAAGGATGCAAGAAAGGCCAGATATGCCATCGGTTTTCTGGCGAAGTGTTGTCGCTGTATTTAAGTTGGGGAAATGAGCTTTATGGAACTCACCTTGTTCGCATCAAGTTATCCAAGACATACTTGTTTGGCTTAGGTAAGAGGGAGACAATGTATATCGATCTTTGTCCATTGCTTTTAATTTGAACCCAATTAAATTTAGTCTATTCGTAATTAACTATTTAAACTTGTCGAACTTTTTACATTCATATCCTATTTTTTTCTATTTATACGGACTACTTAGTTTGTACGGAGTATCTACCTTGCCCTACTTACAACCCATTAATAAGTTCTTCCTTCTATATGTAGGTTTGCATTGGACAGTAGGCCATTATCTTCTCCAGCTCGTCGCTATTGTGACGCTTTGGTACACTGTCCAAAACACGTTTTAGTTAAAAATGATTTGGGCAGTGTTACCAAAATTCCACATCTGGTGACCTTATTAGATTTCGGTGACACATCACGAAAAAGCCAGACCTCTCCTTGGAAGGGGCAGTCAGTTTCACTATCGGCTTACGTAAGAGGGAGACAATGTATATCGATATTTGTCCATTGGTTTTAATTTGAACCCATTTAAATTCATGTCCTATAATTTTTTGCAGTGAGCTTCTTCGAGGAAAGCGCTAGGGTTTAGGATTTATGGTTTAGGGCTGATGACTTCCTTGCGCTTCTTACACCGGAAGAGATGGAAAGGATGGAGGTTAAGAAGGGAGAATTTTATATTTCACTAACACCACCCAAAAAAGACACACCATGTAGGGTAAGGGGAGCTGCCGGTAGTATTGGAGTGCCGGCAGTGCCATTTTGTGTGACAACAGTTATACTAAAAACGAGCTAGTTGTTTGCTGTTTCTCCAAGTACGTTTGTCGTATCAGCCTGTCTAATTCTTAATGCGTTTATCATTATTTACGTATATATATTTCTACTTACTCGTGAAATTTATTGTGTCTTAATTAGGCTTTGTATGGCGTCCAGATCAACGAAGTTAATGCATTATAGTCTCCACGGTCTTCTTGCTCGGGACGTCGGCGCCTGACCAAATAATTTACTTTTTTAGTGGGGGACGATCTAGGGGACGGAGATTCCGGCGATGGATCTGGAGACGAAGTTGAAGAAGACAGACTGTTATATTTCGGTGACACCGCCCAAAATATCGATTGCTTTTTTAGTATCTCAATGCCATCCCACCCTATACATAATCATGCGATTGGAGATGCAGGGGGAACCAGGAGGAGGAACTGAAAAATAAAAAAGGGGACATTATTTTATTCCTAGGAAAAGCTGTAGCCATCCTGACAATTCCAATTGTACTTTGAACCCGTTCACGAGAGACTTGTTTTACTGAGAGATATATACTAGAATTTCTTATTTTGCTTTTTTTTATTGCATGTAGGGATTTGTATGTTGTGCAACCTAAATTATGAACAAAGTTGGTGTTCATTTGGTCAACCATTTGTGTATGTGAATACGCGAGGTGAAAATAAACTTTTTTCGGGAAATTTCTTACTAGCTAAGTTGTTGTTTAGCATGCTAGAGGCTGCTTTGCTTCTTTTTTACACGATTCTTGATAGGAACCGTCTCTTGGGTAGGGCGGTGTCTGCTAAATGGCGTGGTAGGTTGGAGACATTTATTTCACTTTGCGTGTGTGCATGTGTCTTTGACTGTTTCCTCATGGAGTACGATAAATTTTTACATTGGAGCTCTCTAGAGAGAGTGGAGGTCACAATGTAGTAGGATAGGACCGTATGTCCGGCACACCGGCCTTTTTGCTTAGGGCCTGCGTGTACGTGTACTTCTGTACAAAAGGGAACTGAGGAACGGCATCTAACCGTGCGTACTTTATTGACCACACGTACGATATAGATCCAACGCCTGCATGTGGGTGTGGCAGGTTTACTATGAAACCAGCTAGCACATAACCTTTTTATTTACAATGAATAGCCGGAGTTTTGCTTTTCTTCTTCTTATATCTTATTGAACTAGAGATTGGAAGCAAAACTAACCATTTCGTTATATGAGTTCAATCCAACGGGTGGCAGTGAAGGGAATCAAGGTGTCCACTTTTTAGCAAAGTCTTACAAATCTTTCTTGGACCTTTTCGATCAAAACCGAATAAACGATATCAATGGAACTACTTAAAAGGCATTTGTTTTGTGGCAACTACACACATGAAATCATTGAATTGGCGCAATTTTCACGTGCTTTTTTCCAAGTGCTCATACGTAATAGTTTTTTTTACTGTAATTTGTTTCCAAGTGCATATAATTTTTTGCCAGTCAAGATTTACTGTAATTTATCAAAATTTGGATCGTCCGTGTGCATTTGTTTGGTGGCATCTATAAATGAAAGCATTGAAATTGGCACAATTCTCATATGATTTTTTTTCCAAATGCTCAGACGTAATAGTTTTTTCTCCTGTGAAGTAGTAGTTGTTTTATTTAGAATAGATCGTGCAATGACCTTTTGTTATAGGCCCATTTGCAGCCCAAGTTTAGGTCTGACATGCAAAGATCCACCTATCAGAACTGGGGGCCCTTGTGTGTCTGAAATGTCCCAAAAGTTGGCGCCCATTCTAGGAAATTTGAAGCGATTGAAATGTCCCTTCTAACCATGAATCTGGCAAAATTTTATTTATGACCTGTTATGACAACAAGGGTATTCTAGTATTGTTACCCAATTTCAGGATAACCCACACACATAGCTGCACGGCTGCAGCCAGCTGAGCCTTACCCCGAGCTACTTTTCCCCAATTGGACGAACCCTAGATCTGGCTCCGCCTCTTCGACCAGATCCACCACCCCCACCCCCTGATGTGTGCGGTTGACACACGTCCGTTGGGAACCCCAAGAGGAAGGTGTGATGCAGACAGTAGCAAGTTTTCCCTCAGAAAGAACCAAGGTTTATCGAACCAGGAGGAGCCAAGAAGCACGTTGAAGGTTGATGGCGGCGAAGTATAGTGCGGCGCAACACCAGGGATTCCGGCGCCAACGTGGAACCTGCACAACACAACCAAAGTACTTTACCCCAACGTAACAGTGAGGTTGTCAATCTCACCGGCTTGCTGTGAACAAAGGATTAACCGTATTGTGTGGAAGATGATTGTTTGCGAAGAACAGTAAAGAACAAGTATTGCAGTAGATTGTATTTCAGATGTAAAGAATAGACCGGGGTCCACAGTTCACTAGCAGTGTCTCTCCCATAAGATAAATAGCATGTTGGGTGAACAAATTACAGTTGGGCAATTGACAAATAAAGAAGGCATAACAATGCACATACATATATCATGATGAGTACTATGAGATTTAATCAGGGCATTACGACAAAGTACATAGACCGCCATCTAGCATGCATCTATGCCTAAAAAGTCCACTTTCAGGTTATCATCCGAACCCCTTCCGGTATTAAGTTGCAAGCAACAGACAAATGCATTAAGTATGATGCGTAATGTAATCAACACAAATATCCTTAGACAAAGCATCGATGTTTTATCCCTAGTGGCAACAGCACATCTATAACCTTAGAACTTTCTGTCACTGTCCCAGATTTAATGGAGGCATGAACCCACTATCGAGCATAAATACTCCCTCTTGGAGTCACAAGTATCAACTTGGCCAGAGCCTCTACTAGCAACGGAGAGCATGCAAGAACATAAACAACATATATGATAGATTGATAATCAACTTGACATAGTATTCAATATCCATCGGATCCCAACAAACACAACATGTCGGATTACAAAGAAACGATCTTGATCATGATAGGCAGCTCACAAGATCGAGCATGATAGCACAATTAGGAGAAGACGACCATCTAGCTACTGCTATGGACCCATGGTCCAGGGGTGAACTACTCACACATCAATCCGGAGGCGATCATGGCGATGAAGAGTCCTCCGGGAGATGATTCCCCTCTCCGGCAGGGTGCCGGAGGCGATCTCCTGAATCCCCCGAGATGGGATTGGCGGCGGCTGCGTCTCTGGAAGGTTTTCCGTATCGTGGCTCTCGGTACTGGGGGTTTCGCGACGAAGACTATTTGTAGGCGGAAGGGTAGGTCAGGAGGCGTCACGAGGGCCCCACACAATAGGCCGGCGCGGCCAAGGCCCAGGCCGCGCCGCCCTAGCGTGTGGCCGCCTCGTGGCCCCACTTCTTATCCTCTTCGGTCTTCTGGAAGCTTCGTGGAAAAATAGGCCCCTGGGCGTTGATTTCGTCCAATTCCGAGAATATTTCCTTACTAGGATTTCTGAAACCAAAAACAACAGAAAACAGAAACTGGCTCTTCGGCATCTCGTCAATAGGTTAGTGCCAGAAAATGCATAATAATGACATATAATGTGTATAAAACATGTGAGTATCATCATAAAAGTAGCATGGAACATAAGAAATTATAGATACGTTTGGGACGTATCAAGCATCCCCAAGCTTAGTTCCTACTCGCCCTCGAGTAGGTAAACGATAACAAAGATAATTTCTGAAGTGACGTGCTATCATAATCTTGATCAATACTATTGTAAAGCACATGAGATGAATGCAGCGATTCGAAGCAATGATGAAGATAATGAGTAAACAAATGAATCATATAACAAAGACTTTTCATGAATAGTACTTTCAAGACAAGCATCAATAAGTCTTGCATAACAGTTAACTCATAAGCAATAAATTCTTAGTAGAAAGCTTTGAAACAACACAAAGGAAGATATAAGTTTCAGCGGTTGCTTTCAACTTCAACATCTATATCTCATGGATAATTGTCAACACAAAGTAATATAACAAGTGCAATAGGTAAACATGTAAGAATCAATGCACACAGTTTACACAAGTTCTTGCTTCTAAGATAGAAAGAATAGGTAAACTGACTCAACAATAAAGTAGAAGAAATGCCCTTCGCAGAGGGAAGCATGGATTACTATTTTTGTGCTAGAGCTTTTCATTTTGAAAACAAGAAACAATTTTGTCAACGGTAGTAATAAAGCATATGAGTTATGTATAAGACATCTTATAAGTTGCAAGCCTCATGCATAGTATACTAATAGTGCTCGCACCTTGTCCTAATTAGCTTGGGTTAACACGGATTATCATTGCATAACATATGTTTCAACCAAGTGTCACAAAGGGGTACCTCTATGCCGCCTGTACAAGGGTCTAAGGAGAAGGTTCGCATTGGATTTCTCGCTTTTGATCATTCTCAACTTAGACACCCATACCGGGACAACATAGACAACAGATAATGGACTCCTCTTTTAATGCTTAAGCATTCAACAACAGTTAATATTCTCATAAGAGATTGAGGTTTTATGTCCAAACCGAAACTTCCACCATGAATCATGGCTTTAGTTAGCGGCCCAATGTTCTTCTCTAACAGTATGCATACTCAAACCATTTGATTGTGAAAACCGCCCTTACTTCAGACAAGACGAACATGCATAGCAACTCACATGATATTCAACAAAGGTAAAAGAGTTGATGGCGTCCCCATAAAACATGGTTACCGCACAACAAGCAACTTATTAAGAAATAAGACACATAAGTACATATTCTTCACCACGATAGTTTTTAAGCTATTTTGTCCCATGAGCTATATATTGTAAAGGTAAAGAATGGAATTTTAAAGGTAGCACTCAAGTAATGTACTTTGGAATGGCGGAGAAATACCATGTGGTAGGTAGGTATGGTGGACACAAATGGCATGGTTATTGGCTCAAGGATTTAGATGCACGAGAAGAATTCCTCTCAATACAAGGCTAGGCTAGCAAGGTTGTTTGAAGCAAACTCAAGTATAAAACGGTGCAGCAAGACTCACATATAAACATATTGTAAACATTATAAGACTTTACATCGTCTCCTTGTTGTTAAAACACCTCAACCAGAAAATATCTAGACTTAGAGAGAACAATCATGCAAACCAAATTTTAACAAGCTCTATGTAGTTATTCATTAATAGGTGCAAAGTACATGATGCAAGAGCTTAAACATGATCTATATGAGCAACAATTGCCAAGTATCACATTATTCAAGACATTATACCAATTACCACATGTGGCATTTTCCGTTTCCAACCATATATCAATGAATGAGGTAGTTCAACTTTCGCAATGAACATTAAAGATAAAGCTAAGAACATATGTATTCATACGAAACAGCGGAGCGTAATATCTCCAATATAAAGGATTGTGGGATCCGACTTTATTCAAATAAAATAAAAACTAAAGCAAACAGACGCTCCAAGCAAAGCACATAAGATGTGACTGAATAAAAATATAGTTTCATTAGAGGAACCTGATAATGTTGTCGATGAAGAAGGGGATGCCTTGGGCATCCCCAAGCTTAGATGCTTGAGTCTTCTTGAAATATGCAGGGATGAACCACGGGGGCATCCCCAAGCTTAGACTTTTCACTCTTCTTGATCATATTGTATCATCCTCCTCTCTTGACCCTTGAAAACTTCCTCCACACCAAACTCGAAACAAACTCCTTAGAGGGTTAGTGCATAATTCATATATTCAGAGGTGACATAATCATTCTTAATACATCTAGACATTGCACAAAGCTACTGAAAGTTAATGGAACAAAGAAATCCATCAAACATACCAAACAGGCAATGCGAAATAAAAGGCAGAATCTGTCAAAATAGAACAGTCCGTAAAGACGAATTTTACAGGGGCACTTAACTTGCTCAGATGAAAATGCTCAAATCGAATGAAAGTTGCGTACATATCTGAGGATCACGCACGTAAATTTACAGATTTTTCTGAGTTACCTACAGAGAATTGTGCCCAGATTCGTGACAGCAAGAAATCTGTTTCTGCGCAGTAATCCAAATCTAGTATTGACTTTACTATCAAAGACTTTACTTGGCACAACAATGCAATAAAATAAAGATAAGGAGAGGTTGTTACAGTAGTAACAACTTCCAAGACTCAAATATAAAACAAAAGTACTGTAGTAAAAACATGGGTTGTCTCCCATAAGCGCTTTTCTTTAACGCCTTTCAGCTAGGCGCAGAAAGTGTGAATCAAGTGTTATCAAGAGATGAAGCATCAACATTACCTCGGGCTTTACGCCTACCCTTCTTACTCTTTTTATTACTCTTTGGTTTAGGGAATACATGTCTACCTCCCGGTGTAGAGGTGAATTTTAGGGTGCCTTCTCCCACATCTATGATTGCTCCCAATAGTTTCAGCAGAGATCTTCCAAGTGTGATTTGTCCTGTTCCTACACATTCAATAACAAGATAATCAGTGGATACCGTTCTTCCAAGAATGGTTGTATGCACACCCTCGGCTACTCCCTTAGGAATTATAACAGAGTTATCAACAAGAGTTATTCCTTCTCCTCCTTCAACGAGTCCCCAAAGTGTCAAAGATTCATAAATACTCTTAGGCATAAGGCAAAATTCAGACATAATATCACAATAGGCAGGAAAAGTTTCACCACCAATAATAACTTTAATAGTAGAGTCCCACATTGAAGGTTCAGAGTTCACTAAAACTTGATCAAGACGGTTACGAACATAACTATAGTTTTCTTTCAAGCGAGATGCACTTATCTCAAGAGTGTTTAATCTATTATAAATGCTAATAAGAGCTGAATCAAAGTTATTAGCTGAACTATGTGATGCAACCAATTTTTTTATGGCATTAAAAGCTTGATCACCATTGCAATGAAGGAAATCTCCTCCTACTACAGCATCCAAGGCATATCTATAGCGAATCATAAGCCCAAAATAAAAATTACTAAGGAGCAGGCTTAGAGTCATTTGCGGTTTAGCTTTACGATAAGAATCAAAAATTCTAGACCAAGCATCTTTAAAACTCTCCTCATCCCCTTGTTTAAAAGTAAAAACTAATTCCTCAAGTGAAGAAGTAACAGGTGCAGAACTAGACATGATAACAAAAGTAAACTAAATGCTAGTAACTAATTTTTTTGTGTTTTTGATATAGAGAGCAAGACAGTAAATAAAGTAAAGCTAGCAACTAATTTTTTTGTGTTTTGTTTAAGTGCAGCAAACAAAGTAGTAAATAAAATAAAGCAAGACAAAAACAAAGTAAAGAGATTGGAAGTGGAGACTCCCCTTGCAGCGTGTCTTGATCTCCCCGGCAACGGTGCCAGAAAAAGAGCTTGATGCGTGCGGTTGACACACGTCCGTTGGGAACCCCAAGAGGAAGGTGTGATGCAGACAGTAGCAAGTTTTCCATCAGAAAGAAACCAAGGTTTATCGAACCAGGAGGAGCCAAGAAGCACGTTGAAGGTTGATGGCGGCGAAGTATAGTGCGGCGCAACACCAGGGATTCCGACGCCAACGTGGAACCTGCACAACACAACCAAAGTACTTTGCCCCAACGTAACAGTGAGGTTGTCAATCTCACCGGCTTGCTGTGAACAAAGGATTAACCGTATTGTGTGGAAGATGATTGTTTGCGAAGAACAGTAAAGAACAAGTATTGCAGTAGATTGTATTTCAGATGTAAAGAATAGACCGGGGTCCACAGTTAACTATCGGTGTCTCTCCCATAAGATAAATAGCATGTTGGGTGAACAAATTACAGTTGGGCAATTGACAAATAAAGAAGGCATAATAATGCACATACATATATCATGATGAGTACTATGAGATTTAATCAGGGCATTACAACAAAGTACATAGACCGCCATCCAGCATGCATCTTTGCCTAAAAAGTCCACTTTCGGGTTATCATCCGAACCCCTTCCGGTATTAAGTTGCAAGCAATAGACAATTGCATTAAGTATGGTGCGTAATGTAATCAACACAAATATCCTTAGACAAAGCATCAATGTTTTATCCCTAGTGGCAACAGCACATCCACAACCTTAGAACTTTCTGTCACTTTCTCAGATTTAATGGAGGCATGAACCCACTATCGAGCATAAATACTCCCTCTTGGAGTCACAAGTATCAACTTGGCCAGAGCCTCTACTAGCAACGGAGAGCATGCAAGAACATAAACAACATATATGATAGATTGATAATCAACTTGACATAGTATTCAATATCCATCGGATCCCAACAAACACAACATGTAGGATTACAAAGAAACGATCTTGATCATGATAGGCAGCTCACAAGATCGAGCATGATAGCACAATTAGGAGAAGACGACCATCTAGCTACTGCTATGGTCCCATGGTCCAGGGGTGAACTACTCACACATCAATCCGGAGGCGATCATGGCGATGAAGAGTCCTCCGGGAGATGATTCCCCTCTCCGGCAGGGTGCCGGAGGCGATCTCCTGAATCCCCCGAGATGGGAATGGCGGCGGCTGCGTCTCTGGAAGGTTTTCCATATCGTGGCTCTCGGTACTGGGGGTTTCGCGACGAAGACTATTTGTAGGCGGAAGGGTAGGTCAGGAGGCGTCACGAGGGCCCCACACAACAGGCCGGCGCGGCCAAGGCCCAGGCCACGCCGCCCTAGCGTGTGGCCGCCTCGTGGCCCCACTTCTTATCCTCTTTGGTCTTCTGGAAGCTTCGTGGAAAAATAGGCCCCTGGGCGTTGATTTAGTCCAATTCCGAGAATATTTCCTTACTAGGATTTCTGAAACCAAAACAGCAGAAAACAGCAACTGGCTCTTCGGCATCTCGTCAATAGGTTAGTGCCGGAAAATGCATAATAATGACACATAATGTGTATAAAACATGTGAGTATCATCATAAAAGTAGCATGGAACATAAGAAATTATAGATATGTTTGGGACGTATCACCCCCCATCTTCCACGCCATTGCTGCGCTACAGTCACACGTGTGCCGTCCTTCCTCCTTGGCCACATAGACAACGTCTCGCCCAAATCGTCTGTCACGCCGCGTCTGCCCGCTGATGCAGTTCAAGCGCTATTCCGCAAGCATACCGTCTTTGTTGCGCTAGCAATAATGCAGACCCCTGCGTTGGGTATACTATTGTACAAGCCGAGTTATTTCTGTATTCTCTATATGCACGTGATTGTTTGGTCAATTTGCCATGGACTAGCTGATGGGGTTTCAACTGCCTGCTCGTATAGAAGTTGCGAGAAGTTAGTTAGTTGTTCTAGCTAGTTCCGTGTCTGCCTACGTGCAGGTTGATGTAGTTTGTTACATTTGGATGGATTATGTACGAGGAGCATCGTCTCAGTCTGCTGTTATGAGTAGAGGTATTCCCTCCTGCCGTATATGCTAGAGTCATAGCTCCAAGCAATATTTTTAATTTAGCCCTTTTTGTATTGTGCAAATTATTGAGTTTATAATGGGGATACCTATCAGCTTCTTTCTTTGAAAGAACTAGTATGTGGATGTCCCTTGATTTCACTAGTTCCTGGTTTGTGGTTCCAACACTAGTGTATCTTTTTGATTTCATTTTTCTGTCCATCACTCACACCAGCACGCACACATCCTACATACTTAATACACATCTTATGTTTGTGCTCGTTATCTTAAATGTAGCTAAAAGAAATCCTCCAATGAGACCAAATAATCATGTTTTCCTTGAAATGGTACGTAATGGTACCCAACTGACGACTTCTTGTGTACAAATGTTGCTTGCACCCCAACATTCCCAGAAAATAGTGGTAAGGAAGTAGACAAAGCATCTAAGCACATCAAGACAATATCGGCATCCAAGGCACACCGAGGAGATACATATCTGGAACCCTTATTACCTCAGAAGAATCTTCAGACCTCACCTGCTATCTTAAGAGCTAAGGTGCTAATTCGTTCTTTCAGCTCTGTTGTATCATATATGTTGTTTGATTGAATACACAAATTAATTGTTGCCATGCTTGTTTTGACCAATCTGTATTGTGTTTCTTACAAGGATACGGAGAAACGTACTGCCATCAACAACGAGAGGGCCGCTAAGCAGATGCCTCCAGATGGAACCATGATCCAGTCTCCTGGCCTGCCAGCTGCCAGTTGCAGCAGCTCGTCTCTGCCGCACGGAGGATATACGTATCTTGAACCCTTAGCTCACGAGAACTATCAGACCATCGCCGCTATCGTAAAAACTAAGGTGCTAGTTCGTCCATTCTGTCCTACCTATCATATATATGTTGCTTGATTGCAAATGCAAATTAATTTTTTAATGATTGCTTGTCCAATCCCTATTCTGTTTCTTACAAGGGGACAGAGAATCCTACTGCGAGCAACAATGAGAGGGATAAACGGATGCCTTCAGATGGAACCATGATCCAGCCAAATATGAACAGATCATCTCCTGGTCTGCCAGCTGCCAGTTGTACCATCCCGTCGCTGCCCGCACGAAGAATATACTTATCTTGAACCCTTAGCTCACGAGAATCATCAGAATTGCACCGTTATCTTAAAAACTAAGGTGCTAGTTCGTCCATCCTGTCCTACCTATCATATATGTTGCTTGATTGCAAATGCAAATTAATTTTTGTAATGCTTGCTTGACCAATCCCTATTGTGTTTCTTACAAGTGGACGGAGAATCCTACTGCCAGGAACAATGAGAGGGATAAACGGATGCCTTCAGATGGAACCATGATCCAGCCAAGAATGAACATATCTTCTGGTCTATCGGCTTTCAGTTGTACCAGCCTGTCTCCGCCCCACGAAGGAGATACATATTTTGAACCCTTATTTCATGAGAAGCTTAAGACCTTACCCGCTACCTTGAAAGCTAAGGTTCTCGTTCGTCCATTATGTCTTGCCTTATCATATATGTTGTTATACTTGGTTGATCAATCCATATCATGCTTCTTACAAGGGAATGGAGAAACCTACTGCCAGTAAGAATCAGAGAGCTGACCAAATGCCTTCAGATGCAACAGCAATCCAGCCGGGAACGGAAAGATTATCTCCTAGCCTGCCAGCTTCCACTTGTCCCAGCACGAGTCCCAGCAGAGAATTATCAGTGGGAACACATGTTGAATGTGAAACAAGTAGTTCCAGAAGTGCCTCGCCAAAATATAAACGACGAAAAACGGATCTTAGCTGAACGCTACGCAGATCCTTGCGTCTAGAACACTCTTTTGCTCCAGGTAAGTTCTAATACGAATTGCTTACTTGCATTTTGGTTAGCTGCATGATGGCATTTTTTCTGACTTCTTCTTTCTAGGCTGTAGCACAGTTAATGATCGTACTGCACATATCCTTATGGATATTGAAGTCTCGGGTAGTTGTACTCAGGTTGAAAATGTGGCTGAAGGCATGTTTCATGTATTCCTTTGCCGGTTTCCTCCAGGAGTAAGATCTTTATACTATGATATACTAAATAGTGGTATTTTATATGTTGATCCAGACGTCGAAGGAGATGATGTTCTGGAAATTGTAGATAGAGTGGGAAAAGGACCCAACAGGTTGTTGGAATCTCCGGATGCCACACTTATTGCCGTCATTCCAAAAGGGAAGACCAGGCCCGTGTCAGCTCAAATTTCTGCAAACATTGCGACTGAATGCAACATTGCAGTGAGGAAATTCGTGCCTGTTCGTTCGCATTGGAGTAAGTACAAGGGGGACACTGGGCTTCTCTAAACTATTACAGTAAAGTTGCGGTAAGTACGGCCTTTGCACCACCTGTAATCTTTATTTGAAGCTGCTAATTTTGGGAGTCTATCATTCGTTTATCCATGCTCTTCCATGTCACTAGGAAAGTGGTAAGATGGACATAAAATTATCACAAGTGAAAAAGAGTTGTACAAACATTCTTCAGAAAGGCCTTCGGCAATATTGGTACCTCCTTGAAAAGAAGTACTTTGACATAGATCCAAATGACGTGCCAAAAGAAAGTCCAGTTCTATCGATGAATAACGGTGAGTGGAAGGCGCTAGTAGACCACTGGAGGCATCCCAAAATGGTGGTCAGTTCCTTTCTGAACTCAAAGTTTTTGCCATTTACATTGTAATGTACACAGTTACTAATTCTACAATTCCTGCAGAAGATATGTGCTGCCAACCAAAAAATCGTTCTAAGGTCCAATACCATCAATCAACTGGGTCACGAAGCTACGAAGTGCACTTGCAAAATTTGGTAAGAAGTGATGGATGTTTATAGTTTTGGTGGCCATTTTGATTTTTATTTCGCAGTGCATGTGCTCATTTATATGACCGTTATGTGTTATTGTATCGAGTTCTTGGTTTAATACTGTGATGTACATGTTTCCATTGAACTAAACTCCTGTTTTAATCGGTACCTATTTGTATGAACTTTCGTTCGCATCATTGCTTCCCTGCAAATCTGTATGTTATGTCTACAGGCTTGATGCTTTGCAGTGCACCACTCATGATAGTTATCCACATGAGAAACCAGAATTATATGAAACTTTGTGACCAGATCCCCATAGAACCTGTAAGCTAGCTTCATGTATGTGTTTGATTTCAGGGAGACAAGTACAAAGGTAAAGAACCCACTCCTCTAGATATATTCAAGGAATGCCACTTCAGCCGGAAAAATGGCTTCTCCTCCACTTTAAAAGATGCAATCGTAAGTCAACTTTCATAGGGTAACCTTTTTTAAGTTGTTGTATCTGGGTGTTTGTGGTAACCTGTTTGCTTCATTGCAAATGAAGGCTGAGATGGAAAAGCAGCTAACTATACCTACGGCAGATGGAGGACGCAAGACCGAGATCCAGGTTTTATCTGAGATCCTCACGAAAAATACAGCAAAACCTGGCTTTCTTCGGAATGTGGGACTTATTATTCCTTCTGGATCGAAAATAAGGAATCTGGCTGTAGAACTGGAGAGAGAAGATGGGTAGTGCAAAGCTACAAGATGTTGTTAAGAACCAGCATGATCAAATGGTTGAGCTGACCAGCCAGGTACAAGAAGCAGAAAAAAGTGGGCTGACATGGAAGGAACAGTTGATACGTTGACTAAAATTATACAGCAGCAAAGCTAGAGATTCGAACTCAGAAATGTGTTTATCTGGTGGTGCATGGTCATGAATTGAACTGTTATATTTTCGCTGGTGCCAGATAACTGTTATTTCTATTTGCGGACTGGCGCTGCCAAGGTCAACCACAATAGGTAGTTTTAGACAGATCCAATGGTGCTTTATGATCAAATTTATTTGCATGTAATTATACCTGTAATTATGTCATGTATTATGTCGTTTGTAATTTCTCTTTCAAGAGTAGGCCGTAATGGTGTGAAGTAAAGCTCACTGGGCCGTTGTCGGATGCATTGAAACAAATTTAGCCCAGTACTTTTTATCTGGGCCTTAACAGGAGCTATATGTCTAGCCTATACAAGCCTAGAATTTGGCCCGTAAACCATCGAATCCTTGCTTGGGCCAAATTGTAAGTGGACGCATGATGTTATATGGGCCCAACAAGAAGAATAAAGATAAGCCTTTCTTGGCGGTCCGTAGACAGCCCAATAATGTCCGACAACATCATGGGCTGCCCGTTATGGGCTGGCGTAACCTGTGGAAGTAAGGTCGTAACATGGGCCTTGGAAATCATAGCCAAGAATAACGATTGTCGTGGTATGGTCACGGCATATGCCATAGGGTGGCTAATCGAAGTGGTTCCTGAGGGATCTCACGACGGTATCCGGATGCGGGTATGGGCACGAGCGACACGGCGACGTACCCAGGTTCGAGGCCCTCCGATGGAGGTAAAACCTCTACTCCTGCTATGAGTGTATATGATGATCACACAATACAATGGTGCTCCTAGAGCTGTATCCGGCTGCTCCTGGGAGGCTAAGGAAGACGATGGTCTCTCTCTCAGGGCAGCTCTAGGGGTGGAGTGAAGTAAGAATGATCGATCCCCTGCACGAGAGGGGGTAGTGCGGCTTATATAGGCGCCGGCACTTTACATATAAGACCCTATAGTTTACTGGCCGGCTTGGCCGGCTTCGGCTTCCGCTCCTTCCCGAGGCGGTGACGTCAGGAGCAGTTGAGGCATCGTGGCCTGTCCCATCCGACTGCCACGGTCAGCGGTATGGAGAGGAGGTGTCCCTGTCGCCGTCAGCCACTGTAGCCGGTACGGATCGTCGTAAGCCCTGACGGCCTGTCCGGCGCGCGGCACTATTGCTCCACAGTGCCCCGCGCTTTACGGAAGATGGAGTCAGCGTGGACTTTAGGAACCCGGATCACCAACCCGGTTCCTTCCAGTGCAAGACTCGCCAGCCTCGAGTCGGTCTGAGGTACAAACCCCAGTCGGATATGGCTTGTAGAAGCCGGCCCAGCTACAGCATTGGTGGCCGTAGCCAGGCCGACTAGGACCTAGAGCCAGCCGGCTTCCGGACCAGCCGGCCACGGCGCCAGCCTGCTGCTCCTCAGCCGGCCTTTGCCGCGAGCCGGCCAGTGGCCAGCCGGCTGCTCCGCGTCCATTGCCCTATCCGGGGTCTTCCCCCCGACATTAGCCCCCGAAGCTGGCAAGGTCCTGCGTCTAGAAGGACCTAGGCAGGTTTTCCTGGCTTCTCGAATATACTTGACGGCACTTGGAGGGGCCGACTGAGAATTTCCATTCAGCCGGCTGCGCCCTCATCCGGCTCGTTCCTGCCGGCTGCTTCTGGCCGGCCGCTTTTTACACTTATACAGCTTTCGCTTTCTCGCAAGTTTTGGCGGAGTCTCCGCCTTGTTGACGACTTTTAGTCCGGGTTGGACTTATTGTCCGGCTCCGGCTTGCGGCGCGCCGGAGCCTCCGCCGCCTCGGGTCCCGCGCCCGACTTGACCGGTCTGACGCCTGGCGCTGCGGTCGGTTCGTCTGGTCACATCAATGTTCCTCCGGATCCGGTGCGGTAGTGGGCGACGTGGTGTGGCCGTTTTCGATAACCGTCGTGGTCGTGGGAGGAGTTATGGCGCAGTAAATCCCTATCGTGGCCCACGATCGCCACGTGGCCGCGCAACTGGCGCGCCAGGCGGCTATAAATGCCCCCGGTAGCGGTACCGAGGCGCCCTTCTTCTTCCTCGCATTCTTCGCTCAAACTTCTTCTTTTCTTCGCTCGAGCGCTCCGTCGCACGCCAACACTCCTGGCGAACTCCGGCGAGCAGCTGCCCCGACGTTCTCCCGCCGGGCCGCCGCCGCCACTCCACCAAACCGGCGCTACGGGGCCGCGCGTTTCCACGGAGCGTCCTCAGCCGCCGTCGTCGCCGCCGCCGTCGCAAGGCTCTTCGTCGCCGTTCCGCCTCTCGTGGACTTCTTCCTCTTCGTCGACAATGGCCTCCCCCAGCGGATCGTGGAGGGGCTCATATATGCGGGAGGATGACATCGAGCGGCTGGTGCGCCTCCGTCGGATCCCGTCGGCGGTGGTCTGGCGGGCGCCCGGCGAGGAGATGGAGCCCGAGCCGCGGCCCGGCGAGCGCGTCGTCTTCGGCGCGCATCTGGATCGCGGGCTGGGCCTGCCGGCTTCAACCTTCTTCCGGCAGTTCCTGGACAACTTCGGCCTGCAGCCGCACCACCTGCCGGCCAACGCGTGCGTCCTCCTCAGCTGCTTCGTGGTGTTCATGGAGGCCTACACCGGCTTATGGCCAGACATCGACTTCTGGAGCCGGCTGTTCTACTTGAAGGCGCAAACCACCGAGGGCCGCCTGCGGGCCTGCGGCGCCGCCTCGATCTACACCCGGCCTGGTACGCCCTTCCCCAAGATCCCCACCGTTGACTCGGTGAAGAACTGGCAGATGTCGTTCTTCTATGTGCGCAACGAGGGGCAGCTCGTCGACCGGATCAACCTGCCGGAGTACAATCCGGCCCCTCCAGTCGGCCGGATCAACTGGAGCTACAACGCCCGCGCGTCGGATCCGGACGCCAAGGTGAACCAGCTCTGGGACTTCTTGGGGGCAGCCGTCGAGAACGGGCTGACTGCGGAGGATCTCCTCTGCACCATCGCTGAGCGCCGGGTGCTGCCGCTCCAGAGGCGCACCCACAAAATCGGGCACATGTCCGGCCGGTTCGACCCGAACCGGACGTCCAAGGCGGTGCTCACCAAGGCCCAGGTGGCCAGCCGGGTGAACAACATCACCAAGGCGAACGTGGCGGACGACTGGAGCTACGGGCTGGCGCCCCACGACAGGGACCACCTACCCAAGCAGGTAAGCTTGTGTTTTTCGCCGGCTTCCGGCTTGCGGCTACGAGGCCGACTTCCTTTTGCTTCCGCCAATTTTTGGCTTGTTGTTTGCTCATGCTTTTTCTGTCTTTCTAGCTCTTTGAGCGCCAGAACGCCGAGGACGGCGACCTGGCGACGAGGAGGTGGACGCCGGATCACGTCGATCCGGCTGACCAAGCCGGCGACCAGGCCGGCGACGACGACCTGCTGCAGGCGCCTGATCTAGGCGGCCAGGGGGAGCACAATCCGCCCCCCTCACCAGAGCAGCAGGAGGACGAGGAGCCGGCGACGTCCGGCACGGGGCCGATCCCGGCCGTGCCTCTGCGCGCGAGGCCGCCAAGCACCACGGCGACTTCGGCGCGCTGATACGTCTCCGACGTATCGATAATTTCTTATGTTCCATGCCACATTATTGATGTTATCTACATGTTTTATGCACACTTTATGTCATATTCGTGCATTTTCTGGAACTAACCTATTAACAAGATGCCGAAGTGCCAGTTGCTGTTTTCTGCTGTTTTTGGTTTCAGAAATCCTAGTAAGGAAATATTCTCGGAATTGGACGAAATCAAAGCCCAGGGGCCTATTTTCTCACGAAGCTTCCAGAAGTCCGAAGGAGAGACGAAGAGGGGCCACGGAGGGGCCACACCCTAGGGCGGCGCGGCCCCCCCTTGGCCACGCGGCCCTGTGGTGTGGGGCCCCCGTGCCGCCTCTTGACCTGCCCTTCCGCCTATAAAAAGTCTCCGTGACGAAACCCCCAGTACCGAGAGCCACGATACGGAAAACCTTCCAGAGACGCCGCCAACACCGATCCCATCTCGGGGGATCCAGGAGATCGCCTCCGGCACCCTGCCGGAGAGGGGAATCATCTCCCGGAGGACTCTACGCCGCCATGGTCGCCTCCGGTGTGATGTGTGAGTAGTCTACCCCTGGACTATGGGTCCATAGCAGTAGCTAGATGGTTGTCTTCTCCCCATTGTGCTATCATTGTCGGATCTTATGAGCCGCCTAACATGATCAAGATCATCTATCTGTAATTCTATATGTTGCGTTTGTTGGGATCCGATGAATAGAGAATACTTGTTATGTTGATTATCAAAGTTATATCTATGTGTTGTTTATGATCTTGCATGCTCTCCGTTACTAGTAGATACTCTGGCCAAGTTTTTGCTATTAACTCCAAGAGGGAGTACTTATGCTCGATAGTGGGTTCATGCCTCGCATTGACACCGGGACAAGGATGAAAGTTCTAAGGTTGTGTTGTGCTGTTGCCACTAGGGATAAAACATTAGTGCTATGTTCAAGGATGTAGTCACTAGTTACATTACGCACCATACTTAATGCAATTGTCTGTTGTTAGCAACTTAATACTGGAGGGGGTTCGGATGATAACCTGAAGGTGGACTTTTTAGGCATAGATGCAGTTGGATGACGGTCTATGTACTTTGTCGTAATGCCCAATTAAATCTCACTATACTCATCATGATATGTATGTGCATGGTCATGCTCTCTTTATTTGTCAATTGCCCAACTGTAATTTGTTCACCCAACATGCTGTTCGTCTTATGGGAGAGACACCTCTAGTGAACTATGGACCCCGGTCCAATTCTCTTTACTGAAATACAATCTACTGCAATACTTGTTCTACTGTTTTCTGCAAACAATCATCTTCCACACAATACGGTTAACTCTTTGTTACAGCAAGCCGGTGAGATTGACAACCTCACTGTTTCGTTGGGGCAAAGTACTTTGGTTGTGTTGTGCAGGTTCCACGTTGGCGCCGGAATCACTGGTGTTGCGCCGCACTACATCTCGCCGCCATCAACCTTCAACGTGCTTCTTGACTCCTACTGGTCCGATTAAACCTTGGTTTCTTACTGAGGGAAACTTGCCGCTGTGCGCATCACACCTTCCTCTTGGGGTTCCCAACGGACGTGCCAACCACACGCATCAAGCAAATTTCTGGCGCCGTTGCCGGGGAGATCAAGACACGCTACAAGGGGAGTCTCCACTTCTCAATCTCTTTACTTTGTTTTTGTCTTGCTTAGTTTTATTTACTACTTTGTTTGCTGCACTAAATCAAAATACAAAAAAATTAATTGCTAGTTTTACTTTATTTGCTATCTTGTTTGCTATATCTAAAACACAAAAAAATTAGTTTACTTGCATTTACTTTATCTAGTTTGCTTTATTTACTGTTGCTAAAATGGCCAACCCTGAAAACACTAAGTTGTGTGACTTCACAACCACAAATAATAACGATTTCTTATGCACACCTATTGCTCCACCTGCTACTACAGCAGAATTCTTTGAAATTAAACCTGCTTTACTTAATCTTGTTATGCGAGAGCAATTTTCTGGTGTTAGTTCTGATGATGCTGCTGCCCATCTTAATAATTTTGTTGAATTATGTGAAATGCAAAAATATAAAGATGTAGATGGTGATATTATTAAACTAAAATTGTTCCCTTTCTCATTAAGAGGAAGAGCTAAAGATTGGTTGCTATCTCTGCCTAAGAATAGTATTGATTCATGGACTAAATGCAAGGATGCTTTTATTGGTAGATATTATCCCCCTGCTAAAATTATATCTTTGAGGAGTAGCATAATGAATTTTAAACAATTAGATACTGAACATGTTGCTCAAGCTTGGGAAAGAATGAAATCTTTGGTTAAAAATTGCCCAACCCATGGACTGACTACTTGGATGATCATCCAAACCTTCTATGCAGGACTAAATTTTTCTTCGCGGAATTTATTGGATTCAGCTGCTGGAGGTACCTTTATGTCCATCACTCTTGGTGAAGCAACAAAGCTTCTTGATAATATGATGACCAACTACTCTGAATGGCACACGGAAAGAGCTCCACAAGGTAAGAAGGTAAATTCTGTCGAAGAAACCTCTTCCTTGAGTGATAAGATTGATGCTATTATGTCTATGCTTGTGAATGATAGGACTAATATTGATCCTAATAATGTTCGGTTAGCTTCATTGGTTGCACAAGAAGAACATGTTGATGTAAACTTCATTAAAAATAATAATTTCAACAACAACGCTTACCGGAACAATTCTAGTAACAACTATAGACCATATCCTTATAATAATGGCAACGGCTATGGTAATTCTTATGGGAATTCTTACAACAATAATAGGAGTTCACCCCTGGACTTGAAGCCATGCTTAAAGAATTTATTAGTACACAAACTGCTTTTAACAAATCTGTTGAAGAAAAGCTTGGGAAAATTGATATACTTGCTTCTAAAGTCGATAGTCTTGTTGCTGATGTTGATCTTTTGAAATCAAAAGTTTTGCCTAATGAGAATCATCATAATAAAATTACTACTACAGCAAATGCCATTCAAGTTAGAATTAATGAGAATATAAGATTAATGGCTGAACTGCGTGCTAGGTGGGATAGAGAAGAAAATGAAAAACTAGCTAAAGAAAAGAATATAGCTAAAGTTTGGACTATTACCACCACTAGTAATGCTAATGCTACACATGTTGCTGCACCTCCTACTCATACTAATAAAAGAATTGGTGTTAGCAACGTTTCCACTTCTAATGCAAAGCGCGAAAAACTGCCTGAAACTGCTAAAACTGCTGAAACTGCCTTTGATAAAGCTGCTGAAATTTTTTCCAATGTTGGGGATGATGATCCCATTGCTTTAGATTATAATGATTTGAATTTTGATGATTGCCACATCTCTGAAGTTATAAAGTTCTTGCAAAAACTTGCTAAAAGTCCTAATGCTAGTGCTATAAATTTGGCTTTTACACATCATATTACAAATGCTCTTATAAAAGCTAGAGAAGAGAAACTAGAGCGCGAAGCCTCTATTCCTAGAAAGCTAGAGGATGGTTGGGAGCCCATCATTAAGATGAAGATTAAAGATTTTGATTGTAATGCTTTATGTGATCTTGGTGCAAGTATTTCTGTTATGCCTAAGAAAATTTATAATATGCTTGACTTGCCACCGCTGAAAAATTGTTATTTGGATGTTAATCTTGCTGATCATTCTACAAAGAAACCTTTGGGTAAAGTTGATAATGTTCGCATTACCGTTAACAATAACCTTGTTCCCGTTGATTTTGTTGTCTTGGATATTGAATGCAATGCATCTTGTCCCATTATATTGGGAAGACCTTTTCTTCGAACTGTTGGTGCTGTTATTGATATGAAGGAAGGTAATATAAAATATCAATTTCCTCTCAAGAAAGGTATGGAACACTTCCCTAGAAAGAGAATGAAGGTACCTTTTGATTCCATTATGAGAACAAATTATGATGTTGACACTTCGTCTCTTGATAATACTTGATACACACTTTCTGCGCCTAGCTGAAAGGCGTTAAAGAAAAGCGCTTATGGGAGACAACCCATGTTTTTACCTACAGTACTTTGTTTTTATTTTGTGTCTTGGAAGTTGTTTACTACTGTAGCAACCTCTCCTTATCTTAGTTTTGTGTTTTGTTGTGCCAAGTTAAGCCGTTGATAGAAAAGTAAGTACTAGATTTGGATTACTGCACAGTTCCAGATTTCTTTGCTGTCACCAATCTGAGTCCACCTCCCTGTAGGTAGCTCAGAAAATTAAACCAATTTACGTGCATGATCCTCAGATATGTACGCAACTTTCATTGAATTTGAGCATTTTCATTTGAGCAAGTCTGGTGCCATTTTAAAATTCGTCAATACGAACTGTTCTGTTTTGACAGATTCTGCCTTTTATTTCGCATTGCCTCTTTCGCTATGTTGGATGAATTTCTTTGATCCATTAATGTCCAGTAGCATTATGCAATGTCCAGAAGTGTTAAGAATGATTGTGTCACCTCTGAATATGTCAATTTATATTGTGCACTAACCCTCTAATGAGTTGTTTCGAGTTTGGTGTGGAGGAAGTTTTCAAGGATCAAGAGAGGAGTATGATGCAACATGATCAAGGAGAGTGAAAGCTCTAAGCTTGGGGATGCACCCGGTGGTTCACCCCTGCATATATGAAGAAGACTCAAGCGTCTAAGCTTGGGGATGCCCAAGGCATCCCCTTCTTCATCGACAACATTATCAGGTTCCTCCCCTGAAACTATATTTTTATTCCATCACATCTTATGTGCTTTTTCTTGGAGCGTCGGTTTGTTTTTGTTTTTGTTTTGTTTGAATAAAATGGATCCTAGCATTCACTTTATGGGAGAGAGACACGCTCCGCTGTAGCATATGGACAAGTATGTCCTTGGTTTCTACTCATAGTATTCATGGCGAAGTTTCTCCTTCGTTAAATTGTTATATGGTTGGAATTGGAAAATGATACATGTAGTAATTGCTATAAATGTCTTGGGTAATGTGATACTTGGCAATTGTTGTGCTCATGATTAAGCTCTTGCATCATATGCTTTGCACCCATTAATGAAGAAATACATAGAGCATGCTAAAATTTGGTTTGCATATTTGGTTTCTCTAAGGTCTAGATAATTTCTAGTATTGAGTTTGAACAACAAGGAAGACGGTGTAGAGTCTTATAATGTTTTCAATATGTCTTTTATGTGAGTTTTGCTGCACCGGTTCATCCTTGTGTTTGTTTCAAATAAGCCTTGCTAGCCTAAACCTTGTATCGAGAGGGAATACTTCTCATGCATCCAAATACTTGAGCCAACCACTATGCCATTTGTGTCCACCATACCTACCTACTACATGGTATTTTCCACCATTCCAAAGTAAATTGCTTGAGTGCTACCTTTAAAATTCCATCATTCACCTTTGCAATATATAGCTCATGGGACAAATAGCTTAAAAACTATTGTGGTATTGAATATGTAATTATGCACTTTATCTCTTATTAAGTTGCTTGTTGTGCGATAACCATGTTCATCGGGGACGCCATCAACTATTCATTGTTGAATTTCATGTGAGTTGCTATGCATGTCCGTCTTGTCTGAAGTAAGAGAGATCTACCACCATATGGTTAAGCATGCATATGTTAGAGAAGAACATTGGGCCGCTAACTAAAGCCATGCTCCATGGTGGAAGTTTCAGTTTTGGACAACAATCCTCAAATCTCAAATGAGAAAATTATTAATTGTTGGTATATGCTTATGCATAAAAGAGGAGTCCATTATCTGTTGTCTATGTTGTCCCGGTATGGATGTCTAAGTTGAAGAATAATCAATAGCGAGAAATCCAATGCGAGCTTTCTCCTTAGACCTTTGTACAGGCGGCATAGAGGTACCCCTTTGTGACACTTGGTAAAAACAATGCATTGTGATGATCCGGTAGTCCAAGCTAATTAGGACAAGGTGCGGGCACTATTAGTACACTATGCATGAGGCTTGCAACTTATAAGATATAATTTACATGATGCATATGCTTTATTACTACCGTTGACAAAATTGTTTCATGTTTTCAAAATCAAAGCTCTAGCACAAATATAGCAATCGATGCTTTTCCTCTATGGAGGACCATTCTTTTACTTTCAATGTTGAGTCAGTTCACCTATTTCTCTCCACCTCAAGAAGCAAACACTTGTGTGAACTGTGCATTGATTCCTACATACTTGCTTATTGCACTTATTATATTACTCTATGTTGACAATATCCATGAGATATACATGTTACAAGTTGAAAGCAACCGCTGAAACTTAATCTTCTTTTGTGTTGCTTCAATGCCTTTACTTTGAATTATTGCTTTATGAGTTAACTCTTATGCAAGACTTATTGATGTTTGTCTTGAAGTGCTATTCATGAAAAGTCTTTGCTATATGATTCACTTGTTTACTCATGTCATATACATTGTTTTGATCGCTGCATTCACTACATATGCTTTACAAATAGTATGATCAAGATTATGATGGCATGTCACTCCAGAAATTATACGTGTTATCGTTTTACCTGCTCGGGACGAGCAGAACTAAGCTTGGGGATGCTGATACGTCTCCGACGTATCGATAATTTCTTATGTTCCATGCCACATTATTGATGTTATCTACATGTTTTATGCACACTTTATGTCATATTCGTGCATTTTACGGAACTAACCTATTAACAAGATGCCGAAGTGCCGGTTGCTTGTTCTGCTGTTTTTGGTTTCAGAAATCCTAGTAAGGAAATATTCTCGGAATTGGACGAAATCAAAGCCCAGGGCCTATTTTCTCACGAAGCTTCAGACGTCCGAAGGCGAGACGACGAGGGGCCTCGGAGGGGCCACAGTCTCGGGCGGCGCGGCCCCCCGTGGCCGCGCGGCCCTGTGGTGTGGGGCCCCGTGCCGCCTCTTGACCTGCCCTTCCGCCTATAAAAAGTCTCCGTGACGAAACCCCCGCATCGAGAGCCACGATACGGAAAACCTTCCAGCACGTCGCCAACGCCGATCCCATCTCGGGGGATCCGGAGATCGCCTCCGGCACCCTGCCGGAGAGGGGAATCATCTCCGGAGGACTCTACGCCGCCATGGTCGCCTCCGGTGTGATGTGTGAGTAGTCTACCCCTGGACTATGGGTCCATAGCAGTAGCTAGATGGTTGTCTTCTCCCCATTGTGCTATCATTGTCGGATCTTGTGAGCTGCCTAACATGATCAAGATCATCTATCTGTAATTCTATATGTTGCGTTTGTTGGGATCCGATGAATAGAGAATACTTGTTATGTTGATTATGAAAGTTATATCTATGTGTTGTTTATGATCTTGCATGCTCTCCGTTACTAGTAGATACTCTGGCCAAGTTTTTGCTATTAACTCCAAGAGGGAGTACTTATGCTCGATAGTGGGTTCATGCCTGCATTGACACCTGGGACAGTGACAGAAAGTTCTAAGGTTGTGTTGTGCTGTTGCCACTAGGGATAAAACATTAGTGCTATGTTCAAGGATGTAGTCACTAGTTACATTACGCACCATACTTAATGCAATTGTCTGTTGTTAGCAACTTAATACTGGAGGGGGTTCGAATGATAACCTGAAGGTGGACTTTTTAGGCATAGATGCAGTTGGATGACGGTCTATGTACTTTGTCGTAATGCCCAATTAAATCTCACTATACTCATCATGATATGTATGTGCATGGTCATGCTCTCTTTATTTGTCAATTGCCCAACTGTAATTTGTTCACCCAACATGCTGTTCGTCTTATGGGAGAGACACCTCTAGTGAACTGTGGACCCCGGTCCAATTCTCTTTACTGAAATACAATCTACTGCAATACTTGTTCTACTGTTTTCTGCAAACAATCATCTTCCACACAATACGGTTAACTCTTTGTTACAGCAAGCCGGTGAGATTGACAACCTCACTGTTTCGTTGGGGCAAAGTACTTTGGTTGTGTTGTGCAGGTTCCACGTTGGCGCCGGAATCACTGGTGTTGCGCCGCACTACATCTCGCCGCCATCAACCTTCAACGTGCTTCTTGACTCCTACTGGTCCGATTAAACCTTGGTTTCTTACTGAGGGAAACTTGCCGCTGTGCGCATCACACCTTCCTCTTGGGGTTCCCAACGGACGTGCCAACCACACGCATCACGCGCCAGGGGAAGAAGCAGGCCAGTGAGCCTCGCTCCACTGCCGCCTTGGAGGCGAAGGCGAAGAAGCTCCGCCGGCAGCAGCCGAAGAAGGTTCCGGAGCAGGCCGGGTGAGTTCTCTTTCTCTTTCTTGTTTGATTCCTTTTCTTTCCTTACTTTTTATGCTTATCTTCTCTTTGTTTGTCCGGCTAGGGCTCCCATCAAGTTTGCCCAGGGCGGCGGCTCCCGGCAAGCTCCGCGCGTCGCGTCGCCGCCGCTGCGCCAAAGGAGGGAGCCGACGCCGCAGCCTTCATTGCGCGCTCCTACGCCACCGCCGCCTGCGGGTACTGCGCCTTCCGCAGGGGCACCTTCCTTCGCCGTGCCGCTGGCCTCAGCGCCTGATCGCGGCACGCGGGTCGAGCCGACTCGGCGGCCGACGCTGGACGACATGTTCCCGCGCCGGACTCGCCTTCTGGACCCCGCTGCTGGGGCCGGCCGGGGCATGCCGCCTTCACCCGGAGCCGGAGCCGGAAGGGCTGCACCGTCCGCGACCGGAGCCGGGGCCGGCAGAGCTGCGCCGCCTGCGACCGGAACTGGCACCAGGCCCAACGTGGTGGAGCTGGACGAGAGCCCGGAGGGGGCACCTCAGGCGCCGGAGATAGCTGCGCCGGCTGGACCATCCGCTGCGCCCGGAGCGTCGCCGCCGCCGGAGCCGACGAGGGGTGAGCCAGCCAGGCGGGAGCCGGCAAGGGATGAGCCGGCGCGCACGGAGGGCGCCGACTCGCGCGCACTGGTGAGGACAGGGACCCCATCGGCGTCGCAGCAGGGCCTGCATGTGGCCAAGGGCGCACTTCTTCTTCAGGTGCCGTCCGCCTCCGACTCCAGCCTCGGCTCGGCTGCCACCATGGAGCAGGCGTGGCTCCGCGCCGACTCCTACGAGGTGACCAGCCGGGAGGGGAACCCTGGCCAAGCATCGGTGGAGATGTTCTTCTCCAGCCTGCAGGCCCACCTCAAGGCCAGGGCTGCCGAGACCGCGGCCAGCGTTGCCAAGGTGGAGGAAGCCGGCAAGGTAAGCTTTATCTGTTTTTTGATTTGGTTATCATCCTGGTAGCCCTCCGAGGCATGGGCCGGCTGCTTGGAGCCGGCCCGGGTTTCGCCTGGCTGACTGACTTTCTTTTTTCCTTAGGCTGTGATGGATCGGCGCACCACTTTGTACAATCGCGCCGTCACTCATTGCCACAAGGCCAAGCTGGACCGGGCCGACTTGGCCCGCGAGCTGGAAACCGCCAAGGGTGAACTCTTGCTTCTTTCGACTCGATGTCTTATTTTCTTTTGAATCTTCGCTGGCTGACGTTTCTTTCCGGCTGCCTCGCAGTTGAAGCCGCCAAGGTCCCGCGGCTGGAGTCGGATCTCCGGGCTGCTCGCGCCCAGTGCGCCGAGAGCGAGGAGGCGGGCCGTTCTTCAGCCGCCAAGCTCAAGCTAGCTGAGCAGGAGCTGGCACGGCTGCGCCTGCTGGAGCAGAACCACCTCTCTGAGCTCAACTCCCTTAGGACGGCGGAGAAGGAGAAGGTGGACGATCTGAGCCGGCGGCTAACGGAGGTGGAGAAGCAGCGGCTTGTGCTGCAAGAGGAGGTCACCGCCAAGTCCACGGAGCTGACGGCTACCGCCAAGCGCTGGACGGATGAGATTGGCGCACTTGATCGCGGCTTGGCGGGTGAGTGCACCTTAATGTTCCTTTCCCTTTGCCGGCTTTCGGCTGTCGGCTGCCGGCTTTCGTTGGCAGCCGGCAGCAGAAACTTCTGATGTCTTTGCTATCTCCATCTTCGGGCTGGTGGCAGTCGGTTCTTGCCGGCTGCCGCCAGGCTTTTCCTTTTGGCTTAGGACTTCAAAAATTTGCATTTTTCAGCTTATTTCGGCTTCGATGATTTCTGACTTGCTTCTTCTTGCAGCGGCCTTCCCGGAGACGCAGGACGCGGCTTTGGCAGGCGTTGGCGCTGCGCGCGAGTCCAGGAGGCAGGAGACCGGCGAGGGCAGCTCGGAGTATTTCTCCATGGAGGATCACATGGCGTCCATGGCTGCCCGCGTCGAGCCCATCACCAAGCTCGGCTGGGAGCTCCGGAAGGCGGTTGAAGAGCTGGCGCCGATGCTGTGACCTGAGGAGGCGGTGCCGCAAGATATCTCCAGCCTCACCTCCCTGATGGAGCGGGCGCCGGATCGCTTCCTCGACTGGAAGGAGTCGGCCACGCGCGCTAGCGCCGACATGGCGCTGTCCTTCGTCCTCTCTTGGTACAACGAGGTGGACCTGGGGCAGCTTGAGTTCCGGCGAGCCGGCGTGGAGGACAAGCTCCCAGCCGAACTCAAGGCTGCCCGTCTTGCCCGAGCCAGCGCCATCACCGACTTCGTCGACAAGGGCGCCTTCGTCGCGGACCCGAACCCTCCTCCATCCGATGAGGACTACATGGAAGATGAGGAGGCGGAAGACGAGCCCGAAGACGACCCGGTAGCCGGCTCCGCGGACGCTCCTCCGGCTGGTCCTTCTCCAGCCGCGTCTTAGTTTTACCTGTCTTTCCAGTTGTTCTTTTGCCAAGACAATTTATTAAATCCCCGGGATGCCGGGTGCGCATGTATGAATATTATCATCCTTTAATTATGTCACACTTTAATGTGTTTGTTAATCATTTGTGTGCCGAGTTGCTTTCTTTCGACTCGTTCGCTTTTTCCCATCCGCCCCACTCTTTGGCTGTGCTCTTGCCGGTCGTACGTCCGACTTGCGATCCGTCGCCGGATCAAGAGCGGGCCGCTGGGTGAGGCTGACAGTATTTCAGTCGAACGAGCTGAATTCGGCAATCCGGCACTTATATGAAAAGTTGCAAGTCAACTCGCTTTTACTCTTTCCCTTAGTCGTTTTTCGCGTGCCGGCTCCCTAGGCCTTACTCCCGCCAGCCGGACAGCCGGGTTGCGGTCTGTAGCTGGATCGGAAGCCGGCTGTCGGAAACCGGATCACGTTACTGAGCCGACTGCGTGAGAGGGTTCAAGCCAATTGGCGAAACAGAGGCAAAGTACGCGAAAAACTTGTCGGAAACGGCGCTTTTGGCGCGTGCTTTTTCATAGCTTACAAAAGGGATACAAGGGATACATACATTCCTGCTCTCATGTGTAAAATGGGCGGAGTAAGTTGACATTCCAGGGACGTTTAGTCTCCTCGTCAGCCTTGTCCGGCTTGTTTTTCTTAGCCTCTTGGGCATCTATGAGATAGTAGGAATCATTGCCTACTGCCTTGCTCACGATGAAGGGACCCTCCCATGGGGATGACAGCTTATGCTGTCCGGCTGTCCGCTGGATCAGCCAGAGCACTAGGTCTCCTTCTCGGAATGCTAAGGGCTGGACCTTCCGGCTGTGATAGCGTCGGAGGCTTTGCTGGTAGATAGTAGATCTAGACGCAGCCAGCAGCCGGGCCTCTTCGACCAGGTCAACTCCATCTTCACGAGCTTCTTTGGCCTCGGCTTCAGTGTAAAGCTTGATCCTTGGCGCGTCGTGCTCGATATCAGTCGGCAGGACGGCTTCGGCCCCGTATACGAGGAAAAATGGTGTGAAGCCGACTGAGCGGTTTGTCGTTGTGCGCAGGCTCCACAGCACATTGGGCAGTTCCTCAATCCAGCAGCCGGCTGTTCGCTCGAGCGGCTCCATCAGCCGGGGCCGGATGCCGGCTAGGACTAAGCCGTTAGCCTTCTCCACCTGTCCGTTGGACTCTGGGTGTGCCACAGAAGATAGGGCCATCCGGATCCCCATTTCCCCGCAATAGCGAGAGAAGATGCCTTGGGAGAAGTTGCTGCCGTTGTCGGTGATAATGCTGTGGGGGTAGCTGAATCTCACAATGATTTCCTTGAGGAATGTGACGGCTGTGGACCCGTCCAGTTTCTTGATCGGCTTGGCTTCAATCCACTTGGTGAATTTGTCAATCATCACCAAGAGATGTGTCATGCCGCCTCGCGCCGTTCTGAATGGGCCTACCATATCCAAGCCCCATACGGCAAATGGCCATGTGATGGGGATGGTTTTTAAGGCGGAAGCCGGCTGGTGTCTCTTCTTTGCGAAGCGCTGACAGCCGTTGCACTTCTTCACCAACTCTTCTGCGTCTTTGAGCGCAGTCGGCCTGTAAAAACCGTGCCGGAAGGCTTTGGCCACTATGGCTCTGGATGAGGCGTGATGTCTGCACTCTCCTTGATGGATTTCCCGTAGGAGTTCAATCCCTTCAGCCGGCTCGACGCACCGCTGGAACACCCCACTTACGCTGCGTTTGTACAGCTGGTGGTTGATGATGGTATAGGCCTTGGCCCTTCTCTCAATCTGCCTGGCCTGGACTCTATCCTCAGGCAGCACACCGTCGGTGAGGTAGGAGAGGAATTCTTGTGCCCATGAAGGTACGCATCTTATCTCGAATACGCTAACCAACAGGGCCTCCTGCGTGGGAGCTTCCGGATCCGACTGCATGGTCGCCGGGTTCGGCTTGCTAGCCGGCGGGTTTGGCTTGCTAGCCCCCGAGTTTGGCGATGAAGCCCCCGGGTTGGACTGAGAAGTCCCCGGGTTCGGCATGGTAGCCGGCGGGTTCGGCTTGTTAGCCCCCGACTTGGGCGATGAAGCCCCCGGGTTCGGCTGAGCAGCCCCCGGGTCAGCCGGTACGAATATTGAATCTGAGTCCGATGACGGTATGATGGACGGTTTCTTGAGAACCGCCAAGGCGATGCCCGGCGGAATGGCTTGCCGGGTTGAGCCAATCTTGGACAAGGCGTCAACCGCCTCGTTGTTTGCCCGTGGCACATGGTGGAATTCGCAGCCGTCGAAGAAGCCGGATAGCTGCTGGACATGGAAGCGGTATGAGGCCATGTTGGCGTCCTTCGCGTCCCAGTCGCCAGATGCTTGTTGTATGACCAAGTCGGAGTCGCCGAAGCAGAGTATGCGACGCACGCCAATCTCCTTGGCCAGCTTCAGCCCATGAATGAGCGCTTCGTACTCCGCCACATTGTTGGATGCGGCGAAGTGGATCTGCAGGACGTAGTCCAGCCGGTCTCCCTTGGGAGAGGTGAGGACGATGCCGGCTCCCAAGCCGTTGCGCATCTTCGAACCGTCAAAGTGCATCTTCCAGTGTGTGGAATCCGGCACAGGCGGCAGGTACTGCATCTCGGCCCAGTCGACGAAGAAGTCCGCGAGGATCTGCGACTTGATGGCTGTGCGTGGCTCGTACAGGATGGTGTGGGCGGCTAGCTCCAAGGCCCACTTGGCAACCCGGCCGTTGGCATCCTTGCTGCCGATGATTTCCGCCAAGGGCGCTGTGGCAACCACCTTGATGAGGTGCTCTTGGAAGTAATGCTTGAGCTTCTTGGCCGCCATGTAGACGCCGTAGGTGACCTTCTGGTAGTGGGGGTAGTTTTGCTTCGACTGGGAGAGCACTTCGCTAAGGTAATAGACCGGACGTTGGACCAGCTGCTCCCTGCCGTCTTCTTTGCGCTCCACCACCAGGACAACGCTAACCACTCGATTGGTGGCTGCGATGTACAACAGCATCGGCTCCATTGAAGCCAGCGTTGCAAGGATTGGCGCGGTTGAGAGCACGCGCTTCAAGTCACGGAAGGCCTCATCCGCCTGCGGTGACCAGACGAATTTGTCCGCCTTCTTCATCAATTGATACAGGGGCAGTGCCTTCTCCCCCAGCCGGCTGACGAAGCGGCTCAAGGAAGCCAGGCAGCCAGCAAACTTCTGGACGTCCTTGAGGCACTGCGGCAGTTCCATCTTCTCCAGGGCACTGATCTTGTCCGGGTTGGCTTCGATCCCTCGCTGAGAGACGAGGTAGCCAAGGAGCTGGCCAGATGGCACGCCGAATGTGCACTTGGCCGGGTTGAGCTTCATCCGAAATCTTCTCAGATTGGTGAAGGTTTCTCTCAGGTCATCAAGGAGGGTAGTCGTCTCCTTGGTCTTTACAACGACATCATCCACATATGCGTGAACGTTTCTGCCGATTTGATCCTGTAAGCATTTTTGCATGCACCTTTGTTAGGTGGCGCCTGCATTTTTCAAGCCGAACGGCATAGTCGTGTAGCAATAAGCCCCGTACGGGGTAATGAACGAAGTCTTTATTTGATCAGCCGGATTCAAAGGAATCTGGTGGTAGCCTGAATAGGCGTCTAGGAAAGACAACAGTTCACAGCCGGCAGTCGAGTCTATGACTTGATCTATGCGCGGCAGGGGGAAGGGATCCTTCGGGCACGCCTTGTTCAGGCTGGTGTAGTCGATACACATGCGCCAGGAGCCGTTCTTCTTCAAAACCAGGACCGGGTTCGCCAACCAGTCCGGGTGCAGCACTTCCATGATGAAGCCGGCAGCTAGGAGCCGGGCGATTTCTTCACCGATGGCCTTCCTTCGTTCTTCGGCGAAGCGCCTGAGAGGCTGCTTCACCGGCTTGGCTTCAGGCCGGACGTGGAGGTGGTGCTCAGCCAACTCCCTCGGCACACCCGGCATGTCTCTTGGAGTCCATGCGAAGATGTCCCGATTCTCACGGAGGAAGCTGGTGAGCTCGCTTTCCTATTTCTTGCTCAAGCCGGCACCGATGGTGACGTACTTGTCCGGCTGCGCCGGGTCCAGCAGGATCTTCTTGGTGTTGTCGGCCGGCGGGAAGTGGGTCGTCCCAGCCGGGTTGCCTGCAGCCGGCATGTCTGTCTGCGCGGCTTTGGCGAGGGCGACGGCGTCGTGGATGAGCTGCTTCTCGGTGGCGATGACCAGCGTCTGGGCCATCTTGGAGCTCTGCGTGGCGCAGTCCATGGAGCGGCGATAGTCGCCGGCTACGGTGATGACCCCCTTGGGGCCAGGCAGCTTCATCTTCAGGTACCCATAATGGGGCACCGCCATGAACTTGGTCAGGGCCGGCCTGCCCAGGAGCGCGTGGTAGGGACTCATGAGGTCCACCACCTCGAACTCGATTCTCTCGGTGCGGAAGTGATCCGGCTTCCCGAACATCACCTCCAGCGTGATCCGGCCGATCGGCTGGCAGCAGTGGCCTGGCACGATGCCATGGAAGACGGTGGGGGTGGGGCGCAACTCGGCCTCTTGGATGCCCAGCTTGCGGGCGGTGTCGCGGTAGAGGATGTTGATGCTGCTGCCGCCGTCGATGAGGACGCGCGAAAAACGCACGCTGCGCCGGGTTGTGCCGATGGTGGGGTCGAGGACCATGGCGTTCTCTGCGCCGGCTTGGCCACCCAGCCCGCCGGCTGGTGGGGGCGGGGGTGGAGGCGGGAGAGGTTCACCGCTTGTCAGCCGCTTCATGAAGTGGCAATCGCGGGTGGTGTGGTTGGAGGGGTTCTTGCCGCTGTGGTACTTGCACGGCGAGTCGAGCATCTGCTCGAAGGTGTACTTCGGCTTCCATTGCCGGTCTTGCTTCTGGCGGCGGCTGCCGCCTGCCGCGTTGTCTGCCACGGCGGCTACGTGGGCGGAGCCGTACCGGCGGTCCGGCTGGTCACTGTGACGCTTGCCGCGGTAGTTGCCCCGCCGGCTGCCATGCGAGGCGCCCTCAGCCGGCTTGTTGTTGTCTCTTCTGGCGGGGGCCGGAGAAATTTCAGCCGGCGCCTTGCCGGCTTCCTCAGCCAGCGCGTACTTGTCGGCGATGGCCATCAAGGCGGCCATCGACTTGGGGTCGCTGCGGCGCAGCTTGTGCCACAACATGGTGTTGGGCCGACAGCCTCCCATGAAGAAGCTGATGGCCTGGATCTCGTGCACGCCCTCGCAGGAGTTGCGCATCTCGCACCAGCGCGTTAGGTACGCGCGATCCGTCTCGTCGGGGCCCTGCTTGCACATCTCAAGCTGCTGGGGGCGACCCGGCCGGCGGTAGGTGCCGGTGAAGTTGCTGATGAAGGCCGCTTCGAAGTCCAGCCAGCCGTTTATGCTGCCGGCTGGCAGGTTGTTGAGCCATGTGCGGGCGGAGCCGACCAGCATCAGGGGGGAGTAGCGCACAGCCCAGCGCTTTTTGCCTTTGGCGATGCCGACTGCGGTGGAGTAGTCCTGCAGCCAGTCCTCCGGCTTGGCGGTGCCGTCGTACTTGGGGGTGTCGCGGGGGAGCGTGAAGCCCTCAAGCGTGGGCTCGTTGGCGATGCGGGGCCCGAAGCACTTTGGGCCGGCTGGAGCTTCTTCTTCCGCAATGCGGGATTCGACCAGCCGGTCGAGGCGATCTCGGGCGTCGGCGGGCTCGATGCGCGGGCCCAGCCGGGAGTGTGCCGGCTGGCGTGTGCCGGCTGCTTCTGGAGCCGGCCGGTGCTGACGGCGGGGCTCGGAGTCTTGCTCCTGGTTCCGGCTCGGGGGAGGCCGGCTGCGGCTGCTGCCGCTCGGCTGGTGGCTCGGCCTGCTCGAACTTGCGTGCGTGGCCTGGGAGTCACGGTGCCGGCTTGGCGCTGGGGAGGCGGACTCGGCCGAGTCCCTGGCGCCTTCCCTGTCGTTGCCTGCAGCTCCACGAGCGTGAGAAGCTCTGGGGGCATTGACATACCTAGGGTCGGCCGCCTGCCTGGTGGCTGCGTTGAGCAGCTCAGTTACCCGCTTGGTCTGGCGGCGTAACTCTTCGCCCTGAAGGCGGTTCAGCTCTTCTGCGGCGGCTTGTGCCGCGCGCATGTTCTTGTCGGGGGTGTTGTAGACGGGGAGCTCCGCGGACGGAGCCGGCGAAGGAGCGCCATCGCGGGCGATCTCGGCGCCGAGGTCACGGCCCCTGCGGCGGATGTGGCCGGCTCGGCTTGGCTCGTCGCCGCCTAGAGTGAGGCCGTGGGCGCGGTTGTACTCGCGCTGGGTGATCTCCATCTGGCGCTTAGCAGCAGCCAGTTCTTCGGTTTGCTTGAGGAGGAGCTGGCGGTGCGCCTCCAGATCTGCCTCGATGGTGGTGGGGTCGCCGCCAGGCGTGAGCGGGGTGCTCAGCTTTGCCCGGACTTCATCCGGCCGGGACGGTGGCGGTGGCGCTTTCGGGCCCGAGCCGGAGGCGTTGGGGTCGACGTTGCGCTCCAGGTTGGGGCCGCGGGTGCGCGGGTTCTTGGTGGGGAGCTCCTCGCCAGCCATCATGACTTGCACGACGACGGGGCTGGCGGGAGCGCTGCTGCCGGCTCGCGGAGGAGGGCTTGCGCAGCGCAGGACCTGCCGCGGGTAGCGCGGCGGTGCGACGGTAGCGACGTAGACGTCGTGGCCGCCGAAGGAGATGACGCTGCCGCCGGCTGGGAAGGGCCGGTCAGCAAAGCAGCCAGCGTTGTCGCTGACGCAGTCGAGGGAGCCGAATCTCCAGATCAAGCCTGAAGCGACTCGCTCGCCGGTGGTGATGGTGAGGCCCGTCCGGATGAAAACACCGGCCGAGGACGCTGAAGGCCCCACGGTGGGCGCCAAATGTCGTGGTATGGTCACGGCATATGCCATAGGGTGGCTAATCGAAGTTGTTCCTGAGGGATCTCACGGCGGTATCCGGATGCGGGTATGGGCACGAGCGACACGGCGACGTACCCAGGTTCGAGGCCCTCCGATGGAGGTAAAACCTCTACTCCTGCTATGAGTGTATATGATGATCACACAATACAATGGTGCTCCTAGAGCTGTATCCGGCTGCTCCTGGGAGGCTAAGGAAGACGATGGTCTCTCTCTCAGGGCAGCTCTAGGGGTGGAGTGAAGTAAGAATGATCGATCCCCTGCACGAGAGGGGGTAGTGCGGCTTATATAGGCGCCGGCACTTTACATATAAGACCCTATAGTTTACTGGCCGGCTTGGCCGGCTTCGGCTTCCGCTCCTTCCCGAGGCGGTGACGTCAGGAGCAGTTGAGGCATCATGGCCTGTCCCATCCAGCTGCCACGGTCAGCGGTATGGAGAGGAGGTGTCCCTGTCGCCGTCAGCCACTGTAGCCGGTACGGATCGTCGTAAGCCCTGACGGCCTGTCCGGCGCGCGGCACTATTGCTCCACAGTGCCCCGCGCTTTACGGAAGATGGAGTCAGCGTGGACTTTAGGAACCCGGATCACCAACCCGGTTCCTTCCAGTGCAAGACTCGCCAGCCTCGAGTCGGTCTGAGGTACAAACCCCAGTCGGATATGGCTTGTAGAAGCCGGCCCAGCTACAGCATTGGTGGCCGTAGCCAGGCCGACTAGGACCTAGAGCCAGCCGGCTTCCGGACCAGCCGGCCACGGCGCCAGCCGGCTGCTCCTCAGCCGGCCTTTGCCGCGAGCCGGCCAGTGGCCAGCCGGCTGCTCCGCGTCCATTGCCCTATCCGGGGTCTTCCCCCCGACAATGATAGGCCTTCCTTGGCGGCCTGTACAGTGTACACGGCCCAACAAAAACCGACAACATCATGGGCCGCCTTTTATGGGATGGCCTAACCTGTAGCAGTTAAGGCCGTAACATGGGTCTTGGAAATCATATCCAAGTTGGATCGATGGGCCGTAGATGGCCCATTTGTGGTCTGGCACGTGGCACCTAACCATGCGACACGTGTTGCGTTGCGATACGTCCACGTACGTGCATGTGTCAAAAGCCGGATGGACATCTCGTACGGTGCAGCTTGCAGCTATGAAATGTTTTATTGGTCCACATGGCTGCTCTTCCAACGGGCCACGTGTCTGCATTTTATTAGTCCACGCGTAGGAAGCTGGTTGATGGTCTCCTCGCGAGACGACCAAAAAGACAGTCAACCGACCGGACTGACATGTTAATCATTGACTTGATAGCCTTACACAACGATCGCTGGCATAGGGAACCAGTGCTATGACGGATATGTCCGTCACAACGGTCCGGGCCGGCTGGGCTTTGGGCTTGGACCTACCCGTCATGGATCTATGACGCGCCTCCCTAACCGTCATCCGGGCCATCTGTGACGCGAGATCCGCCACGGTCCTGGAAACCGTCAGGATGAGAACTCTGTGACGGATTTTGCACATTCGATGACGAACTAAAATCGTTATAGAAGACCCATATGTTACTAGTGGTTGCAGTTCAGCACTGTCGCGGCCGCCAGAGTAAGAGAGGAAATAGGAGAGAGGAAGATGTGACAGGACTATGCGACTGCCAGGGTTGGTAGGTATGTGCTCTGCTCTTCTCTCCGTATGCGTCCATCGAGGTAGAGAGAGATATACAGGCCGTCTGATCATAAATGATCCAATGGTGCAAGCGTACGTTGAGCTATCAACCAACCAAGATCCGTGTGACATACATCTCGACCAATCAGAGATCAGCCAGTGAGTACAAGTGAGGAAAATTGAGTAGAACTAAGAGGGGGAAAAGTGAGGAAATGTTTATCGGAAGGGCAAAACTGAGTAGGACAGAGTAAAACAACTGGACCCGCAGGGGGAAAACTGAGTAAAACTAAGTAAAACAGGGGCACCCAAATAATAAAGGGAGTAAGGGAAATTGAAGCTTTTAGCATAAAAATTGTTAGATTGTGTTATTTGAACAATATATTACATTTTGGCCGACATGATATTGTTTGCAATTCAAAGATACACAAGTGTGACGAATTTGGACTCATTTGGCAAAGTTTGTAAGCATTGTTGGTATTTGGGAGATGTGTTGAGTAGAAAGCCCTGCATCTTCATAGCTAGTAGCTCATGGACTAAGAAGTGGTTTTGGGAAAAACTTCATATCTCTATATTTCCTTTTCCATTATTATTTCTCTAGGTTGTAGGTAACATAACAAGACTCCATGGGAAGGTTCCACCATGTTTTGAATTATTTTGAATTAAACTAAACCCAAAACTATATTTTTTAGTTTAGTCACTTAGAAAATGATAAATGTGGCTTAAGCGATGAACTTATTTGAGGTGCATGACCATAGAAAACTTGCAATAACACATACATTATTGTGATTATTCAACATACAAAGGGATCCCCAATACAAATTGTTCACACAAAGGGATCCCCAATACAAAGGGATCCCAAATACAAATTGTTTATACAAATTCAAATTAATTGTTCAACTCTTTCTCTTGCTCCTGGTGTGACTCGCTGGGGCCACCACCTTACTCGGGGTAACCCTACCAGTGATATTTCCGGTGTCTACCTTCCTTTTGCCCTCTTTCTTGTTCTTCTTATTCTCTTCGGGTTGTGTGAAGACAACCATATCATACGAAGCTTGTGCTCTTTCTTCTAATGCATTTTCTTCCCTTGCTTCTACAATCTACTCTTCCATCTGTTCACTCATCTGGCGCACCATTTATTCAACGGCCTCATGATCCATCTGTTCCCTCTGGTCTCGATCCATCGGTTCAAGCAACTCTCGATCCATCTGTTCCCTCTACTCTCGATCCATCGGTTCAAGCAGCTCTCGATCCATCGGTTCAAGCAGCTCTCCATCCATCGGTCAAGCAGCTCGCGATCAATCTCCTCATGTTGAATTCCTGCTTCAATCTCCTCATGTTCAATGCTGCTTCAATCTCCTCATGTTGAATTGTTGCTTCATTCTCCTTTGCATTTTCTGCTCCCGCCTGATCTTCCATTCCCAAAGCTGGGTCAACTGGATTTTTACAAAGGCTAGCAATGTGTCCAGGAATTCCACAATGTTTGCACTTACATTTTCAAATCGGTGCACCACCCTCTGCACTAGCTCTGGTCCTATTCTTCCTCGGCCTACCTGCCGGTCTAGTCAAAATTGGGGAGTACAGTTTGAAGCCTGGATCGACTTTCATCCATTGGTCTTTTCCCAACAAGGTAGGAACATTCATAGCATATGCAACCGTAAATTTGGCAACAGAGAAATGCTCTGACACATACTGATCAACTTCACCTTCTGCACCCCCTATAACACTCCTGAAAAACAATGCGTGTATGCAGGGTATCCCACGGATCTGCCATCGCCTACAATGGCATGTCCTATGAACCAAATTCACTGGATACCTCCACTGCATGTTTTTACTGTCAGTGTAGGTTACCTCAGCCTCCATTCCTTTTTTGACGCATTTGATCTTCAACTGTTTTGCCCTGGCATGCAAAGGCTTAATCAAAGATGGAAGCATGAGATGGCCTTGATATTTTGTGGCTGCAATTCTTTGATGCAGATCGATCTTTATCATGATAATCTACCTAATCTTATCAAATATTTGCCACATCATAAGCCCTTTCAATGACTTGATTTTTCCATTGAAACTCTCTGCAAGGTTACTTGTTACATAGTCTACCTTGCAAATTTCATTGAATTGGCTTCTTGACCACATCCTACCATGATGCTCATCCAAGTACTCCTTCACCCCAGGTTTTTGTTTATACAACACATCCAAATGAAACAGATGCTTCCTAGTGCTACATGTGTATGAAGCTGGCCATAGGTTGTCAGTAAAAACTTTACCCTTGACTCAACCTCCAAAACTCCATAAGTAACAGGGGACATCCAATTGTGTCCATCAACTGCAGTAGTAGCAACTAGCTGTCCTTTAAACCTGCCATGAAGAGTTGTTGCATCCATGGCCAAATAAGGCCTGCAACCATCCAGAAATCCTTTCTAGCAAGCTTTGAAACAAACAAAAGCCCTTCTAAAACATTCCTTCTGCATTACCCTCCCGCTTTTCAATTTGTAGGGAACTGTATGCTTGTCTATCGCTACAACACTACCTGGACTAGCCATCTCCACTTCAGCTTTGAAAGTGTAAAGCAACTGAAAGCTTTCATTCCATGGACCATTGATCCTGTCAAGAGCCATTTCCTTTGCATAGAACATCCTCATGTAAGGTATTTGCATATCAAACTTCTCAACCATATTTTTTTAGAGTGTTGTTGGACCAAGTGAAGGAGTTTCTCTCATCCAATCTATGATTGCCAACCACCTAGTTTTCGCTAGCTTTTTTTTCACCTCTGGCGCTCCCCCTCGAGGTGGACAAGTATGGATGACCTGGTTCTTCTTTATCTGAAACATAATGATAAGCGATGTCAGTAACAGTTAACAAATTTTACACCATGATCTAAAATACACAACTGGTTGGCGTAGTACCGGAACCAAGGTGCTTATGAGCATTTTGGATGCATGCATCCTCCACCTACACCTCTTGTATGGGCATTTAACTGTGAACCTACCTGGCTCACTTTTAATAACCTCATAATCATTCTTGGAGAGAATGCAATATGTAGTAAGTGCATTACGATAGTCCATCATCGCTTGAAATACGGTGCCTTCTGCAAGCTGAGGATCCGCCCTGTTCCACTCAATTGTTGGCATTGTTCTCATCCTTCTCTTCATCATCAGTGTCATCAAATCTGGCACCTTGTGCAATATCTTCCATGTATTGATCCTCCATTGTCTGCTTACTGCATCGATCTAGCAATTCAGGAAACATCAACTCATCCTCATCATCTTGAGGAGACTGGTCCTCAATATCTGCATTGTCCTCCACATCGACCGCATGAACGATCTGACTACCACTAGCACTAGGGACAGATGGTGCTGCTGTAGACCTACAAGGAGCGCGGTGGTGCAAACTATTAGCAGAGGCAGCAACAGTAGAGAGACATGATGCCCGACCATCTGATGATGCCCCAACACCAGATGATGCTTGGCCCCTGTCCACATGGATAAGAATTTTACCGACACGGCAAGAAGCATTCAAAGCAAAAAATAAATTCCCACATCGTCGTCGGAAATTAGTGGAACCAATCTGATGGGGATACACCCATAGGGGGTGGGTCGCCAGTCCCACTCGCCATGAAGATGGAGGCCTGGGTGGACCGCCAGTCGCCCAAGCGACTGGGCCCTAAGGCGACTGGGCCGTGATCCCGGTGTGAGGATCTGCGCGACTGGATAAGGAGTTTACTTGCGAGAGGGGTGGCGAATCCCGGATTAGTAGCAACTGTTATGATTCGGAGTTATCTCCATGTAACCCTAGATCGGGGGTACCTATATAAACCCCCGAGCTTAAACCCTAGAGGACACATTACTCGAGATCCAATCTCCCCTTGTAAGCTCTTGGCTTAGCCGCCGACTGAGCCCCCCCAATGTAATTCTCCATTGAGTAATAAGATCTAGCAGGACGTAGGCCTTTTACTCTCCGGAGGGGCTGAACCTGGGTAAACCCCTTGCGTCTTGTGCACCTCGACCCGCAGATGGCCATGTCTCCTTGCCCCCGTATCAACGAAGTGCTACCCCCGGTAGTACCTGCCGTGGTCACATCCACGACAGTGGCGCCCACCGTGGGGCATGGGGCATCAAGCCTTCGAGCTACGGTGAGGCCCTACTCGCCTACACGTCGGCAAAACTCGCCTCCACGCCGGCCGATCGCCTCCGGCAGGATGATCGCCACGGGCAACTTCTTCCACATCCAGCCAAGCTCTTATCAGCCGGCTTCCGCACCCCTCACGCATGCGTGGATGGTGCCGGTCGGCACGATCAACCTCTTCGTCGGGCTCGCCAGCGTCAGCGACCCCACTGAGCCCCGTCCGGGCCAGCTGCACAACCCCTTCTCGCCGGGACAGCTCCTCACCACCACTCTCCCGGTCACCGGCAAAGTCTACGTCGAGGGCGAGTCAGCCCTGGAGGATGACGCCGACTCGACGGCCGCAGCGCTGGTCGCCGGGTCCCCCGCTGCGGCATCAGTCGCCGAGTCCACCGCCACAGCGTCGGTCGCCGATTCCATCACCGCGGCATCGGTCGATGACTCCATCTCCCTAGTCTCTCACCCGAGCGACTTCGAGGACGACTCCGTCCTCCCTCTTTTCGGTAGCGACTCCAAATCGGACTCCATCGACGACTTGCATTAATAGTACCCGATCGCCGTCTTCATGGCGGGAGGTGAGGAAGTGCCTCCAAACGACCCCTTCTCCACCCCCCTCCCAGAAGCTGCCAACGCGACCGAGATCCAGGCGCATCGGACGGCCCTTGAGGAGCACAGGAAGAAGGAGCTTGCCGAGCGGCAAAAATTTCGCCTCGAGCAAGAAGAAGTGAGAGCTGTGTCTCACTACCGTCAACAGCGCAATCGCCTGCGCCTGGAGCGCGCCCGCGCGCAGGATTTCCCCAACGCCCGCCTCAACTTCGACGACCCAGACGGAGAAGTCCGGGTCGCCCGAGTCCAGAACCCCGACATCCTAGAATCAAGTCGGGCCGCCGCCGGCAGAGCAGCGCATGGAGCGCCGCCACCGCCACCACCGCCGCCCCCACCGCCACCTGAAGCTCCCCGGGCGGAGGTCGACGCCAACAGCCTGCCTCTACACTCGTCTCCGGCCGACAATGTCGCGGCCGCTCAAGCCGTCGTTGCCAAACTCCCCGAAACTGGAGACGGCGCGATCCTCGTCCAGCACGCCAAGGCCCTCGTCGCCAAGGCTCTGGAACAGCAGCATGCCGCTGCCGACTCGCAAGGGCGACTCTACTCACGCTCTTCCTCCAGCCGCGCCACTTCGTCAGCGGCGGTGAATCGCGCAGTCGCCAACGTCAACAACTGCCCGCCACCAGGACCACGCGCAGCCCACTCGACCAACCACCGAGTCGAGCCACGCCCCGTGCGAGCAATGGTCGCCGCCAATGGGCAGCCTATCGACGCGCGCACCCACATCGTCAACGACCAGGAGTGGCGGGCGCGCAACCGCGCGAATGACCGCTACGCCGACGAACTCCCGCGCCAGAGCGCATTCAATCGGGTTGGCCCGGCGTGCTTCGGCCCCATGATGAGAGGCGAGCCCTACCCCGTAGGGTTCAAGGGGCCTCGCGACATCGAGAAGTACGACACCCACATTGACCCCACGGTCTGGATCGACTTGTACACCATGGCAATGGGCATCCAGGGCCACTCCAAGCTGCTCGCCGCCCGTTACCTGTCCCTCATGATGGATGGCGTAAACCGCCACTGGTTCAACACCCTCACCCCCAACAGCATCGACTCATGGGAGGAAGCCCGCGCCGTGTTCATCCAGCACTTCGCTAGCGCGTACACCCGCGCAACCACCATAGAGGACCTGGATCGCTGCATCCAGGGCCCACGCGAGTCGACTCACCGATGGGTGCAACGGTGGCAAGACATGTGGACAACCTCCAGCGGCATCAGCACGGACACGGCGATCTACTGCTTCCGGCGGTGCTGTCGGTACGAGCCGCTCAACGCCAAGCTCCGTCGCGGCAGCAGAGACAACATCTCCATCGCCGAGCTCTTTGACATCGCTCTGCGCTACACCGACGAGGATCCTGCAGTCGACTCGGACGACGAGTATGGGCAACGGCGCAATCGCCGCCCCGCTCAGCCCGACAATCGCCGTGGCGACTACCGGTTCGGCGGCCGGTCAAGCAACGGCAAGCGCCGCACAGACGGCGGACACACCGAACTCGTCGCCAACGCCGATTACGAGCAGCGCGACCCGAAGTCCTTCCGTCGCGATAACCGCGCGCCACGGGAGGATCGACCTCAACCCAAACGGTTCGACGCGCGCAGCCTGCTGGACGCCCCGTGCATCTACCACAGCAGGGAGGGCAAGCCCTCGACACACACGATGGGGAATTGCTACTCCCTGAAACAGATAGAGAAAGCTTGCCGCGCCAAGGAAGCCGACGGCAGTAATCAGCACAAGGACCGCTCCAAGGACCAAGACCAGCACAAAGAAGACGGCTTCGGCCGCAGCGCCGACTCGCTCCATACCTTCACCGTCGGGACGGGAAGGTCCTCACAAGGGCGGTGGCCGTCCACGCAGTCATCCTCGACGACATCCCCGGTGGCTGAACTGGTCCGAGCAGAGCATCACGTGGAGCCGCGAAGATCACGCCCCACGCATCGAGTACCCCGGCCGAGTGGCGCTAGTCGTCCGGCCCAAGGTGGCCGACTACTGGCTGCCAAAGACACTGATGGAAGGAGGGAGTTCCATTAACATCCTATACTACGAGACCTTCCAGCGGCTCGGCCTGCCAGACTCGCGCCTCGAGAACACAAAAGTCACGTTCCACGGCATCGTCCCGGGGCGGAAGGCCTTCCCGATCGGCAAGATCACGCTGCCGGTGACCTTCGGCACACCGGTGAACTACCGGACCGAGCGGATAACGTTTGAAGTGGTCAACTTCCGAAGCCCATACCACTGCGTCCTCGGTCACCAAGCGTTCGCCAGGTTCATGGCGGTGCCCCATTACGCCTACAACATGATGAAGATGCCCGGGCCCCGCGGCATCATCACCGTCCACGGCGACCCAGAGATGGCACTAGATTGCGAAGACAATGGTGCCAAGCTTGCCGACGCCATCATCGCCAAGGAATACGACCACAACGTCAAGCTCGCCAAGTACCCAGTCGACCGCAACGACCCCGCCATCCTCGAGAAGCCGACTGAGCTCGACTCGTCCGGTGCAACCTTCAAGCCTACAACTGACACTCGCCAAGTAGATCTTGTAGAGAACGATTCGAGTAGGCAAGTTACCATTGGGACGGGCCTGTCCGCCCAATAGGAAAGCGCGCTCATCAAGTTCCTCCGTGAGAATCGAGATATCTTTGCATGGAAACCATCTGATATGCCAGGTGTGCCGAGAGAACTTGCTGAGCACAAATTACATGTTGACCCCACCGCACGCCCCGTTAGGCAGGTGATGCGACCCGTGGGCAAAGAGCGTCGGCGCGCAATCGCCGAAGAAGTGAACCGGCTACTCGCCGCCGGCTTCATCATAGAGATCAAGCACCCGAAATGGCTGGCAAACCCAGTTCTAGTGCTGAAGAAGAACAAGACTTGGCGCATGTGTATCGATTACACTAGACTTAACCGCGCCTGCCCCAAGGACCCATTCGTCCTACCGCGAATCAATCAGATCATCGATGCGGTCGTGGGGTCGGAGTCGCTATGCTTCCTCGACGCCTACTCTGGGTACAATCAAATAAAGACGGCCAAAGAAGACCAGGAGAAGACGGCGTTCATCACGCCACTCGGCGCCTACTGTTACACGTCCATGACCTTCGGCCTCAGAAACGCTGGAGCGACTTACCAGCGGTGCATGAACAACTGCCTGGAGAGCCAAATCGGTCGCAACGTAGACGTCTACATAGACGATGTGGTAGTCAAGTCGACTCGACAGGATGATCTAGTCGCCGACCTCGCCGAGACGTTCGCCAATCTACGGCGCTACCAGATAAAGCTCAACCCCCTGAAGTGCACCTTCGGGGTTCCATCCGGACAACTCCTCGGCTATGTCGTGTCCAAGCGCGGCATCGAGCCCAATCCGGAAAAAACTTCGGCAGTCATGCGAACCAAGCAACCAATCTGCCTGGTCGACGCGCAGAAACTCGCCGGGCGAGTCGCGGCCCTTAGTCGCTTGATACCCCGACTCGGTGACAAGGCCACACCACTCTATCGCCTCCTGAAGAAATCGGAGTCGTTCGAATGGACGGACGAAGCGCAGAAAGCCCTGGAAGAACTTCAGCACGCCTGCGGAACGCTCCTGTCCTTGCGGCCCCGCTGCCAAACGAAACCATGCTACTGTATGTCACCGCGTCCAATCGCGCGATCAGTGCGGTAATGGTTGTTGAGTGCCAGGAGGAGGGGAAAGACCAGCTAACACAACGCCCAGTCTACTACATCAGCGAGGCCTTAATCGAGTCAAAGCAGCGGTACCCGCATTACCAAAAACTGGTATACGCAGTGCTCAGGGCCCAACAGCGACTGGCCCCTTACTTCCACGAGCATCCCATCAAGGTGGTCTCTTCAACGCCACTCGCCGACATCATCCGCAACCACGATGCAACCGGTCGGATCGCCAAATGGGCAGTCGAACTCGGCGTCCACAACATCACGTACGAGTCACGCCATGCCATCAAATCCCAAGCGCTCGCCGACTTCCTCGCCGACTGGGAGGAGGCCCAGCAGCCGAACTCTCCCGCAGACCTCAAGCATTGGACATTGCACTTCGACGGCTCCAAAAACCTCGAAGGAGCAGGAGCAGGGGTCGTCCTCACTTCGCCCAAAGGCGACATCGTGAGATACATCCTGCAACTCCGATTCGAGCCCTGCACCAACAACATGGCCGGGTATGAGGCGCTACTCCACGGCATGCGCGTCGCAAAGGAGATGGGTGCAACACGACTGCGTTGTCTCGGCGACTCCGACCTCGTCGCCAGCCAGACATCCGGCACCTGCGACGCCACCGACGCCAACATGATCGCCTACAAGCGAGCAGTCGACCAGGCCAGCGCTAGCTTCGCCGGTCACGTCGTCGAGTGGGTCGACAGATGCAAGAACGAAGAGGCGGATGCGCTGGCCAGGCTTGGCTCCAAGCGACTCCCGCCACCGCCCGACGTCTTCCTCGACATCCTCAGCCACTCGTCGGTGCGCGCGCCACGGGAGATCGACATCGCCGAACCACCGGCACCCGACTCCGCTCTAGTCGCACTCGCCTCCGACACCGACGACTGGACGACACCGTACCTAGGATACCTCCAGCGCCAAGCACTGCCGATGGATGAACGGAAGCACGCGCACTCGTACGCCATTGCAAGTCCTTCACCATCATCAACAACGAACTGTACAAACGCAGCGTTTCTGGAGTGTTCCAGCGGTGCGTCACCGCCGATGAAGGACGCAAAATCCTGCGCGACATCCACGCAGGCGACTGCGGCCACCACGCAGGAGCGCGCTCGATCGTCGCCAAAGCCTTCCGGCACGGCTTCTACTGGCCAACAGCCCTCGAAGACGCAGTCGACCTCGTCCGCGCATGCGCTGGATGCCAGAGGTACGCAAGTCAACCGCACATGCCGGGCTCGGCGCTGAAGACTATACCCCTCACCTGGCCGTTCGCCGTTTGGGGCATGGACATGGTGGGAAAATTTAAGACAGCCCCCGGCGGATACACTCATCTCCTGGTCGCTGTGGACAAAATTCACCAAGTGGGTGGAGGCAAAACCCATCAAGAAGTGCGATGGTAAAACAGCCACCAAATTCCTGCGCGAACTGATCTACCGCTACGGCTACCCCCACAGCATCATCACGGACAACGGCACCAACTTCGCCAAGGGGGAAATGGCCGACTTCTGCGAAGACAAGGGCATCCGACTCGACCTCACGTCAGTCGGACACCCCGAGTCGAATGGGCAAGCAGAAAGAGAGAACCAGAGCATCCTCCATGGAATCACACCACGGTTAGTAGTACCACTGAAGCGCGTAGCCGGATGCTGGGCAGAAGAACTCCCTTCCGTACTTTGGGGCATTCGCACAACACCCAATAGGACGACTGGCTTCACACCCTTCTTCCTCGTGTACGGCGCCGAAGCTATCATGCCCACGGACATCGCCTACGATTCGCCACGAGTCACCAACTACGCCGAAGAAGAAAACGAGCGCGCTCGACAAGATGACGTCGATCTCCTCGACGAAGCACGCGACTTCGCACTCGCCAGGACAGCCATCTACCAGCAAGGCCTCCGCCGCTATCACAGTCGCCGCGTCCGCGGCCGCTCCTTCCAAGAAGGCGACCTAGTCCTGCGGCTAATACAGGACAAGAAAGGCATGCACAAGCTTTCCCCCCCCATGGGAAGGGCCATTCGCCGTCAGCCGCGCGCTCGGAAATGACTCCTACTACCTCACCGACGTTCGCAAGGATGACAAAGGCGAGCCACTCACCAGGGAAGTCGAGCGCCCCTGGAACATCAACATCCTTTGTCGGTTCTACACCTAGAAAAGGCATGTAAAGGATCTCCTGAATATCAAATAAAAAAGCCCGTCGCGTCAAAAAATCGCATTCGTCGATCGTTTCGCCGTCACTCGCCACACAACCTTATCTCCCATCTCATAAACATGAGCTCAGTCGCCAAACGTGCGACTCGAGACTGGGAGACCTTCGATTGCTGCTGCTGGCCAACCCTATGTCCCTTACACCGACAAGCGAAAACGACGACTGAATCCTCCAGCAGGGTCGCCCGCCCGACCAGCCCTCCGGGCCCTGGCAATCGTACAGTGCTACGCTATACAGCACGCCAAAAATGCCCTCCTCTACCTTAGGCAGGTGACTTGAAAGGCTAAGTACTTCGACCAGGGACTCCGCAAAACGGACCCGCGGCTCGCCAAGGAACAACGCCACACCAAGAACCCCTTTGGAGTCGCCCAGCGACTAGCTCCCCGAGCCACGACGAGAGGCGCGCTACTCAAAAGAAACAGCGCAAAAACCAAAATGACCCACCCCTCCACCCATGAGGCTGCTATTCGCACTAAAAATGACTACGTACTGCGACTGGGGACGCCCAGCTCGACAAGGAAAACAGTCAAGTCGATAGCCTTCATCGGGGACGCATGGCGACTGTCCCCTCTGGCCATGGAGGGTCGGCTCGCAAGACACAATCACAAAAAATAGAGGCCAACAAACAACAGTTCGCCAAAAGCAAATAACTTATGTACAACTAACACCCACGAGTCACACGCTCACAGGGACAAAATTTTTCATACAGGTCAGAAGGGCGTCCTCGTACAAATGACCAACTACTTGGAGGGCCCCGGGTTCTCCTCTATCCCCGGCTCGGCTCCATCCTTCCCATGGCGGAACTTAGGGGTGTACCGGACAACCGGATAGGTGGACAAGGCATTGGTGGCCGCAGCATGGAACAGTCGCTCGGCAGGGAAGTCCTTCGGGCCCGCCTCCTTCTCCGCATCCTCAGGAGCAGACTGGCTGACGATGTGCGTCTCCAAGTCCGCAGTCGCCAGCACTCGGTCAGCATAAGGGCGCACCGCCTCCATCAGCCGCAGCACCTCGGCGACATCGAACTCGCCGGTCTCCGATGGGAAGCCAGCCGTCACTTCCTCCACGTCGAAGCCCTCCGAGTAGTGGGCAAGTACCATGCTCAACGCCATGGTAACGCCCACCCGGCAAGAAGATCGGCGGAGCCAGTCGACCACCGCCGGGATGTCGGAGACGGCCTTGAGGACCGATGGCGCGTCGCGAGGAATTACCTCCCGCGGACTAAGGAACTGGAGCGCCGCCAGAATCTCGCCAGCACAGGCGATGATGCGCGTGGTCGCAGCCTTGACGCACTCGCCAACTCCATGAGCTTGCACTGGCCTGGAAACAAAAAGAGGTCAACATCAACAACATCGTCATACAAAAAAAGGGAGACTCACCACGCTCGGGGACTGGCCCCCGAGACGAACTCGCGACGCTCGGGGAATGGCCTCCGAGGCGGACTCGCTACGCTCGGGGACTGGCCCCCGGGACGGACTCGCCACGCTCGGGGACTGGCCCACGAGACGGACTCGCCACGCTCGGGGAGTGGCCCTCCGAGACGGACTCGCCACGCTCGGGGACTGCCCCCGAGGCGGACTCGCCACACTCGGGGTCGCCCTCCCAGCGGACTCGCCGTGTTCAGCGACTGGCCCCACCAAAAAAGGAAAACAAGGAGGAAAACTTACCAAGAAGCTGCCGCGACATCTCGCGGACGAAGGCCTCGAAGCTGGTCTTTTCGGCTTGCACCGCCAAGACAACACCCTTCGACGTCGCCTTCTCCGTGGCGAGCTCCTTAGCGTGCTGCTGTTTCAGGGCCGCAAGCTCTTCCCGCAGCGCCGCCGTAGCGCCCCGGGCTGTGTCCCTGTCCTCCGCCGCAGCCTCAAGCTTGCCCTTGTACTCGGCGATGACGTCCTCCAGCTCCTTACTCTTGTCCTCCAGGACCTTTGTAAGGTCCGCGATCTCCGCCTTCGCCTTCTTCTTCGCCTCCTCAGCCTGGGTCGCCCGGAATTGAGCCTCCCGATAGAAGGACTCCTTCACGAACCCTTCGCGGGCCTCGACAAGCGCCCTCTCCTGCGCCTCTGCTACATGAAGTGGATGTTAATGAGATCAATTCAACACCACGCGGAAAATAAGAAGACAAGTGCAAAAAAAGGGGGGGGAGAAACTCACTGCCAATGGCGATGAGTTGGCGGTTCTTCTTCGCCGCCTCCTCCACGAGCGCCGTCAGACGCTTCACCTCCGCCTGCACGAACAAGAGGAGCGATTGTAAGCAACAGAAAAAAGAGTAGTCCGGATCCAAATGAAAAAAAAGAGACTCGACTCGCCCCTTCAGCCCAAGTCGACCCTCGGGGACTGGGGGGGAGACCGGACCACAAATAAGAAGAACTTACCACATGGACTTCGCCGAGCGCTGCGTGAAGCTCGGTAAAGGACAAAGACGATAGCGGAGGCCGACGCGACTCGTGCATCCCGCCACCCTGTACCATCGCCTCGGTCGATGGCGTCTCCTCGGCCGGCGCCTCGGGGCTGATGGGGTGAGCGTGATCCCTGGCGGCTTTAGTCCGGCGCTCCCTCATCTTCGCCGACAGGCCGCTCCCCTCCGCAGCGCCCTGCTCCTTCCCCGCTCCGGGCGGTGCGTCATCTGGGCTCCGAGCCGCCGCCGACTCGGCACCCGCCATCTCCTCCTCCGCCACGGGTGGAGTGACGTCCGGACCCCGCGCCGTGGTCGACTCGACGCCCGCCTTCGCCACCTTACCGCTGCTCGCACTCGCCGAGGGGGCGCTCCTGGTGATTGGCCCAGCTGAGCTGGCGGTTGCACCCGCCGCCTTGCTCGCGGCGGCGGGTTCCTCACGAGACGAAGCCATGCTCGCGGGGTCGGCCGCCATCTTCTTCGCCTCTGCGGCCTTCTTCAGCTCGGCCGCCTTCTTCGCCTCGGCGGCCCTCGTAGCCGCTACCCCGCCGATCGGGGTGGGCCTCGACAGGGCCTTCTTCTTCGACCTGCAGGAGATCGACGTGAGCTCCTCGCCAATTTACTAAGACGGCGGAGCAAGAGTTAAGGACGGATACTCACTTCACCGTCGGATTCGCCTTTACGCCCGGGCCAACTCGGGCCCCGGCCTCAAGGGCATCCTTCAGGGGGCGCCGAAGATCGGTGGCACCCTCGAGGATGGTCTAACGCAACCGCTTGGACCGCGTCTTGTCGCCCCCCTTCACGGGCCCTTTTCCCTCTGGGGGCAAGGTCGCCTCCTCTTCCTCGTCATCTTCCGGGGGGCTCACTCCCGGTGCACCCTGTGATGAGGAGGTCGCCCCTCTCTTCGTGCCGCGTGGGAGTCGGACGTAATCTCTTACATCGGAGTCCGACTCGGTGCGGTCTCCCTCGTCCTCGGCATCGTCCTCCTCACCTTCGGTCATCTCCGGAGGCTCTTTCCCCGTGAGTGGGGGAAGGTGGTTAATGACTTTCTGCCACCGCTGCATTCCGACAGGGGAGCGCGTCAGCAAACTCAAAACTCCAATCATGCATCCAAAGATATTGACAAAGACAGTAGGGTACCTCGGGCGCCGGCTTGTCCTCGGAAAAAGGCTGCAGCCCGTTGTCGAAGGAGGTGAAGGCGGCCGTGGTGACTTTGGCGAGCGCCTTATGGTACTCGACTTCGTCCCACTCGGTTGCCGTCGACCGGGTGCAGTCGTTCTACCCCCGATACTCCCACATGAAGTGGGCTCGGCAGCGCAGAGGGATCAAGCGGCGGCCGAGCCAGCAGTTGTACATGTTGGCCGCTGTCAGGCCGCCGTCCTTCAGCGCCTGGATCGCCAGGCGCATCTCCTTCACCACCTCCTCCTGGTCGTGCGGCAGCGACCACACGTTAAGACGCCGAGGGACACTCGGCTCGGATGTGTACTGGGGAATACGAACTCCACCCGGAGGCGTGTACTCCAGCGCGTAGAACCAGAACCGGTGCCATTGCGACTGCGCCTTTTTGGGGAGCGCCATGTCGTTGAAGCTTTCCCCCGACTTCACCTGGAAGGTGATTCCGCCGTTCGGGATGAGCGCCTGGTCGCTCTTGCTGGCCCTGGTCGCCCGCTGTTGCCTGCCAAAACCCACCGGCGAGCAGCGACGAGCAACACAGAGAGCCGGGAGGCTCCCAGGACTGCTTGTGGCCCCTGGTCCCTCGGGCGACGGCCCGCAATGCTCCGTCACACGTCCTAGCGGTTGCAAGGGCATGCCACCTGACCTATACCTGGTCAGGAAGGTGTTGGATTGCTACGATTAGTTTCCTGCATGGCAGACACATAAACATTAAATGAGCCTCGATCGACTCTCATGTTACCCTGTGAATCGGCTCAAAGAGCCGATTACCCCATGGTTCATATTGGATCTACGATTGTCGTGTTATCGTCACGACATATGCCATAGGGTGGCTAATCGAAGGTGGTTCCTGAGAGATCTCACGGCGGTATCCGGATGCGGGTATGGGGACGAGCGACATGGCGACGTACCCAGGTTCGAGGCCCTCCAATGGAGGTAACACCTCTACTCCTGCTAGAGTGTATATGATGATCACACAATACAAGGTTGCTCCTTGAGCTGTATCCGGCTGCTCCTGGGAGGTTAAAGAAGACAGAGTCTCTCTCACAGGGCAGCGCTAAGGGAAGTGGTGAGGTGAGAATGATCAATCGTCCCCCGCACGAGGGGGTAGCCCAGCTTATATAGGCGCTGACACTTTACATAAAAGACCCTATAGTCTACTGGCCGGCTTGGACGGCTCCGGCTTCCGCTCCTTCCCGAGGCAGTGACGTCAGGAGCCGTTGAGGCCTCATGGCCTGTCCCATCCGGCTGCCAAGGTCAGCGGTATGGAGAGGAGGTGTCCCTGTCGCCATCAGCCACTGTAGCCATTACGGATCGACGTAGACCATGATGGCCTGTCCGGCGCGTGGCACTATTGCTCTACAGTGCCCCGCGCTTTACGGAAGATGAAGTCAGCGTGGACTTTGGGAACCCGGATCACCAACCCAGTTCCTTCTAGTGCAAGACTCGCCAGCCTCGAGTCGGTCTGAGGTACAAACCCCCAGTCGGATATGGCTTGTAGAAGCTGGCCCAGCTACAGCATTGGCGGCCGTAGCCAGGCCGACTAGGACCTAGAGCCAGCCGGCTTCCGGACCAGCCGACCACGGCGCCAGCCGGCTGCTCCTCAGCCGGCCTTTGCCGCGAGCCGGCCAGTGGCCAGCCGGCTGCTCCGCGTCCATTGCCCTACCCGGGGTCTTCCCCCCGACATTAGCCCCCGAAGCTGGCAAGGTCCTGTGTTTAGAAGGACCTAGGCAGGTTTTCCTGGCTTCTTGAATGTACTTTGACGGCACTTGGAGGGGCCGACTGAGAATTTCCATTCAGCCGGCTGCGCCCTCATCCGGCTCGTTCCGGCCGGCTGCTTCTAGCCGGCCGCTATTTACACTTATGCAGCTTTTGCTTTCTCGCGAGTTTTGGCGGTGTCTCCGCCTTGCTGGATGAATTCTGGGCCGAGATGAACTTGATGTCCGGCTCCGGCTTGCGGCGCGCCGGGGTCTCCGCCGCCTCGGGTCCTGCACCCGACTTGACCAGTCTGACGCCTGGGTTCTGCCGCCGGTTCGTCTGGTCACATCAATGTCCCCTCCGGATCTGGTGCGGTCGTGGGCGACGTGGTGTGGCGGTTTCCGATAACGGCAGCGGTCGAGGGGGGAGTTGATGCGCAGAAAATCCGGGCGACGTGGCCACGATCGCCACTTGGAGGCTAACCGTCCACCGCGGGCGGCTATAAATGCCGCGGGGGAGGGTACCGAGGCGGCCACTGCCTCACTTCGTCTTCCTCGCGCCTCCGCTCCTCTCGCTCTCTTCTTCGCGCTCGAGCCTCTTGCTGCTCCGGCGAGCGTCTTTTGCTGGCGAACTCCGGCGAGCGCATCTCCGCCGATCCGCCGCCGCTACTCCGACGAGCCGGCGCCACGGGGCCCCGCGTTTCAACGGAGCGTCCTCCGCCGCCGCCGTCGCCGCCGTCGCGGGGCTCTTCTTCGCCCTTCCGTCTTTCGTGGTCTTCTTCCTCCTCCTCTTCGTCGATGGCGTCCGCCAGCGGATCATGGAGGGGGTCGTACATGAGGGACGACAACATCGAGCGGCTGGTGCGCCTCCACCGGATCCCGTCGTCGGTGGTTGCGAGGGCGCCTGGCGAGGAGACGGAGCCCGAGCCGGAGCCCGGCGAGCGCGTCGTCTTCGGCGCGCACCTCGACCGCGGGTTGGGCTTGCCGGCGTCCAACTTCTTCCGCCAGTTCCTCGACAACTTCGGCCTGCAGCCGCATCATCTGCCGGCCAACGCCTGCATCCTCCTCAGCTGCTATGTGGCCTTCATGGAGGCTTACGCCGGCTTGTGGCCAGATATAGATTTCTGGAGCCGGCTCTTCTACCTCAAGGCGCAAACCACTGACGGCCGCCTGCGGGCCTGCGGCGCCGCCTCGATCTACACCTGGCCGGGTACGCCTTTCCCAAAAATTCCAACCGTTGACTCGGTGAAGAACTGGCAGATGCCATTCTTCTACGTGCGCAACGAGGGCGGGCTCGTCGACCGGATCAACCTGCCGGAGTTCAACCCGGCTCCTCCAGTCGGCCGGATCAACTAGAGCTACAACGCCCGCACGACGGATCCGGACGCTGAGGTGAATCAGCTCTGGGACTTCCTGGGGGCGGCCGTCGCGAACGGGCTGACCGCCGAGGACCTCCTCTGCACCATCGCCGAGCGCCGGGTGCTGCCGCTCCAAATGCGCACCCACAAGATCGGGCACATGTCCGGCCGGTTTGACCCGACCCGGACGTCCAGGGCGCCGCTCACCAAGGCCCAGGTGGCCCACCGGGTGAATAACATCACTAAGGCGAACATGCCGGAGGAGTGGAACTACGGGCTGGCGCCCCACAGCAGGGATCAGTTGCCTGAGCTGGTAAGTTTTTTCTGTTTAGGCCGACTTCCGGCTTGCGGCTGCGGGGCCGACTTGTCTTTCTTTCTGCCGAGTTCCGGCTTGCCGTTTGCTCATGTCTTCTGTTTTTCCAGCTCTTCAACCGCCAGAACGTCGAGGACGGCGACCTGGCGACGAGGAGGTGGACGCCGGATCACGCCGATCCGGCTGGCCAAGCCGGCGACCAGGGCGGCGACGACGACCTGCTGCAGGCGCCTGATCTAGGCGGCCAGGGGGAGCACAATCCGCCCCCTTCACCGGAGCAGCAGGAGGACGAGGAGCCGGCGACGTCCGCCACGGGGCCAATCCCCGCCGTGCCTCTGCGCGCGAGGCCGCCAAGCACCACGGCGACTTCGGCGCCCAAGGGGAAGAAACGGGTTGGCGACCCCCGCTCCACCGCCGCCTTGGAGGCGAAGGCGAAGAAGCTCCGCCGGCTGCAGCCGAAGAAGGTTCCGGAGCAGGCCGGGTGAGTTCTCTTTTTCTCTTGTTTGATTCCTTTTCTTTCCTTGCTCTTTATGCTTATCTTTTTCTTATTTGTTCGGCTAGGGCCCCATCAAGTTTGCTCAGGGCGGCGGCTCCCGGCAAGTCCCGCGTGTCGCATCGCCGCTTCCGCGACAGAGGCGGGAGTCGACGCCGCAGCCTCCCTCGCGCGCGCCTACGCTGCCGCCGCCTGCGGGTACTCCGCCTCCTGCAGGGGCGCCTTCTCTCGCCGTGCCGCTGGCCTCGGCGCCTGGCCGCGGCACGCGGGCCGAGCCGACGCGCCAGCTGACGCTGGACGACATGTTCCCGCGCCATGCTCGTCTTCTGGACCAAGGCACTGGGGCCGGCTTGGGCATGCCCCCTTCGACCGGAGCCGGAGCCGGCGGGGCTGCGCCGCCTGCGACCGGGGCCGGGACCAGGCCGGACGTGGTGGTGTTGGAGGAGAGCCCTGAGGGGGCACCTCAGGCGCCGGAAGTGACTGCGCCGACTGGGCCATCTGCTTCGCCCGGAGCGCCGCCACCGCCGGAGCCGACGATGGAGGAGCCGGCCAGGCAGGAGCCGGCAAGGGATGAGCCGGCGCGCACGGAGGGCGCCGACTCGCGCGCGATGGTGAGGATGGGAGCCCCATCGGCGCCGATGGGGAGCCTGCATGTGGCCAAGGGCGCCCGGCTGCTGCACGTGCCATCCGCCTCAGACTCCAGCCTCGGCTCGGCTGGCACTATGGAGCAGGCGTGGCTCCGCGCCGACTCCTACGAGGTGACCAGCCGGGAGGGGAACCCAGGCCAAGCATCGGTGGAGATGTTCTTCTCCAGCTTGCAGGCCAACCTCAAGGCCAGGGCTGCCGAGGCCGCGGCCAACGTCGCCAAGGTGGAGGAAGCCAGCAAGGTAAGCGCTTCATCTGTTTTTCAATTTGGTTATCATCCTGGTAGCCCTCCGAGGCATGGGCCAGCTGCTTGGAGCCGGTCCGGGTTTCGCCTAGTTGATTGATTTTCTTTCTCCTTAGGCTGTGGCGGAGCGGCGCACCGGCTTGTACAACCGCGCCGTGACCCACTACCACAAGGCCAAGCTGGCCGGGCCGACTTGGCTCGCGAGCTGGAGGCCGTCAAGGGTAAGATCTTTTTCCTTCCGACTTGATGTCTTCTTTCTTTTTAGTCTTGGTTGGCTGACGTTTCTTTCCGGCTGCCTTGCAGCTGAAGCCGTCAAGGTCCCGCGGCTGGAGGCGGATCTCCGGGCTGCTCGCGCCCAGTGCGCCGAGAGCGAGGAGGCGGGCCGATCTGCAGCCGCCAAGCTCAAGGTGGCTGAGCAGGAGCTGACGTGGCTGCGCCGGCTTGAGCAGAACCACCTCACTGAGCTTGCCTCCCTTAGGACGGCGGAGAAGGAGAAGGTGGAGGATCTGAGCCGGCGGCTAACCGAGGTGGAGAAGCAGCGGCTTGCGCTTCAGGAGGAGGTCACCACCAAGACCACGGAGCTGTCGGCCACCGCCAAGCGCTGGGTGGGCGAGATTGGCGCGCTCGACCGTGGCTTGTCGGGTGAGTGCATTTTTTCTTTCTCTCCTTCCCTTTGCCGGCTTTCGGCTGTCGGCTGTCGGCCTAGGTTGGCAGCCGACGGCAGAAACTCTGATTTTTTTCGCTATCTCCATCTTCGGGCTGGGGGCAGTCGGTTCTTGCCGGCTGCCGCCAGGCTTTTCCTTTTATCCTTCGGAATTTCCATCTTCGGACCGGGGGCAGTCGGCTCTTGCCGGCTGCCGCCTGGCCTACTTTAGGACTTCGAAAATTTGCATTTTTCAGCTTATTTCGGCTTTGATGATTTCTGACGTGCTTTTTCTTGCAGCGGCCTTCCCGGAAACGCAGGACGCGGCATTAGCAGCCATTGGCGTTGCGCGCGAGTCTAGGAGGCGGGCGACTGGCGAAGGCAGCTCGGAGTATTTCACCATGAAGGACTATATGGCATCCATGGCTGCCCACGTCGAGCCCATCACCAAGCTTGGCTGGGAGCTCCGGAAGGCGGCTGAGGAGCTGGTTCCGATGCTGTGGCCCGCGGAGGCGGTGCCGCAAGATATCTCCGAACTCATCTCCTTGATGGAGCGGGCGCCGGAACGCTTCCTCGACTGGAAGGAGTCGGCCACGCGCGCTGGAGCCGACATGGCACTGTCCTTTGTCCTCTCCTGGTACAACGAGGTGGATCTCAAGCAGCTCGAGTACCGGCGAGCCGACGTGGAGGGCAAGCTCCCGGCCGAATACAAGACTGCCCGGCTTGCCCGAGCCAGCGCCATTGCCGACTTCGTCGACAAGAGCCTCTTCGTCGCGGACCCGAACCCTCAGTCTGATGAGGAGTACGAGATGGAAGATGAGGAGGCGGAAGACGCGCCTGAAGACGACCCGGCAGCCGGCTCCGCTGACGCTCCTCCGGCTGGTCCTTCTCCAGCCGCTGCTTAGTTTACCTGTTTCTGTCGTTGCTTTTGCCAAGACAATTTTATTAAATCCCCGGGATGCCGGGTGCATATGTATGAATATTATCGTCCTTTCGTTATGTCACACTTTAATGTGTTTGTTAATCACTTGTGTGCTGACTTGCTTTCTTTCGACTTGTTCGCTTTTTCCCATCCGCCCCACTCTTTGGCTTTGCTCTTGCCGGTCGTACGTCCGACTTGCGATCCGTCGCCGGATCAAGAGCGGGCCGCTGGGTGAGGCCGACAGTATTTCAGTCGAACGAGCCGAATTTGGCAATTCGGCACTTTTATGAAAAGTTGCAAATCAACTCGCTTTTACTCTTTCCCTTAGCCGTCTTTCGCGTGTCGGCTTCCTAGACCTTACTCCCGCCAGCCGGACAGCCGGGTTGCGGTCTGTAGCTGGATCGGAAGCCGGCTGTCGGAAACCGGATCACGTTACTGAGCCGGCCGCGTGAGAGGGTTTAAGCCAATTGGCGGAATAAAGTAGAGTGCGCGAAAAACTTGTCGGAAACGGCGCTCTTGGCGCAAGCTTTTTCATAGCTTAAAAAAGGGATACAAGGGATACATACATTCCTGCTCTCAAGTATAAAATGGTCGAAGCAACCTGACATTCCATGGACGTTTAGTCTCCTCGTCAGTTTTGTTTGCCTTGTTTTTCTTAGCCTCTTGGGCATCTATGAGATAGTAGGAATCATTGCCTACTGCCTTGCTCACGATGAAGGGACCCTCCCATGGGGATGACAGTTTATGCTGTCCGGCTGTCCGTTGGATCAGCCGGAGCACTAGGTCTCCTTCTCGGAATGCTAAGGACTGGACCTTCCGGCTGTGATAGCGTCGGAGGCTTTGCTGATATATGGCGGACCTGGATTCGGCCATCAGCCGGACCTCTTCAACCAGGTCGACTCCATCTTCGCGAGCTTCTTTGGCTTCAGCTTCTGTGTATAGCTTGATCCTTGGCGCGTCGTGCTCGATGTCAGTTTGTAGGACGGCTTCGGCCCCATACACGAGGAAGAAGGGTGTGAAGCCGACTGAGCGGTTTGGCGTTGTTCGCAGGCTCCACAGCACGCTGGGCAGCTCTTCAATCCAGCAGCCGGCTGAGCGCTCAAGCGGCTCCACCAGCCGGGGCCGGATGCCGGCTAGGATCAAGCCGTTTGCTTTCTCCACTTGGCCGTTTGACTCCGGGTGCGCCACGGACGATAGGTCCATTCGGATCCCCATCTCCCCACAGTAGCGTTTGAAAATGCCCTCAGCGAAGTTGCTGCCGTTGTCGGTGATGATGCTGTGGGGGTAGCCGTATCTTACGATTATTTCTTTGAGGAACGTGACGGTTGTGGAGCCGTCCAGCTTCTTTATTGGCTTGGCTTCGATCCACTTAGTGAATTTGTCAATCATCACCAAGAGATGAGTCATGCCGCCTCGCGCTGTTCTGAACGGGCCTACCATATCCAAGCCCCATACGGCAAACGGCCATGTGATGGGGATGGTTTTCAAGGCGGAAGTCGGCGTGTGCTTTTGCTTGGCAAAGTGTTGGCAGCCGTTGCACTTCTTCACCAGTTCTTCTGCGTCTCTGAGCGCAGTCGGCCAGTAAAAACCGTGCCGGAAAGCTTTGGCCACTATGGCTCTGGATGAGGCGTGATGTCCGCACTCTCCTTGGTGGATTTCCCGTAGGAGTTCAATCCCTTCAGCCGGCTCGACGCACCGCTGGAACACCCCATTTACGCTGCGTTTGTACAGCTGGTGGTTGATGATTGTGTAGGCCTTGGCCCTTCTCTCAATCTGCCTGGCCTGGACTCTATCATCAGGCAGCACACCGTCGGTGAGGTAGGAGAGGAATTCTTGTGCCCATGAAGGTACGCATCTTATCTCGAATACGCTGACCAACAGGGCCTCCTGCATGGGAGCTTCCGGATTCAACAGCATGGTCGCCGGGTTCGGCTTGCTAGCCGGCGGGTTCGGCTTGCTAGCCCCCGAGTTTGGCGCTGAAGCCCCCGGGTTGGACTGAGAAGTCCCCGGGTTCGGCATGGTAGCCGGCGGGTTCGGCTTGTTAGCCCCCGACTTGGGCGATGAAGCCCCCGGGTTCGGCTGAGCAGCCCCCGGGTCAGCCGGCACGAATATTGAATCCGAGTCCGGTGATGGTATGATGGACGGCTTCTTGAGAATCGTCAAGGCGACACCCGGTGGAATGGCTTGCCGGGTTGAGCCAATCTTGGATAAGGCGTCAGCCGCTTCGTTGTTTGCTCGTGGCACATGGTGGAACTCACAGCCGTCGAAGAAGCCGGATAGCTGCTGGACGTGGAAGCGGTACGAGGCCATGTTGGCGTCCTTCGCGTCCCAGTCGCCCGATGCTTGCTGTACGACCAAGTCGGAGTCGCCGAAGCAGAGTATGCGGCGCACGCCAATCTCCTTGGCCAGCTTCAGCCCACGAATGAGCGCTTCATACTCCGCCACATTGTTGGATGCGGCGAAGTGGATCTGCAGGACGTAGTCCAGCCGGTCTCCCTTGGGAGAGGTGATGACGATGCCGGCTCCTAAGCCGTTGCGCATCTTCGAGCCGTCAAAGTGCATCTTCCAATGTGTGGAATCCGGCACAGGCGGCAGGTACTGCATCTCGGCCCAGTCGACGAAGAAGTCCGCGAGGATCTGCGACTTGATGGCTGTGCGCGGCTCGTAGAGGATGGTGTGGGCGGCTAGCTCCAGAGCCCACTTGGCAACCCGGCCGTTAGCGTCTTTGCTGCCAATGATTTCCGCCAAGGGCGCTGTGGCGACCACCTTGATGGGGTGCTCTTGGAAGTAATGCTTGAGCTTCTTGGCCGCCATGTACACGCCGTAGGTGACCTTCTGGTAGTGGGGGTAGTTTTGCTTCGACTGAGAGAGCACTTCGCTGAGGTAGTAGACTGGGCGCTGGACCAGCTGCTCCCTGCCGGCTTCTTTGCGCTCCACCACCAGGACAACGCTAACCACTCGATTGGTGGCTGCGATGTACAATAGCATCGGCTCCATTGAGGCCGGTGTTGCGAGGATTGGCGCGGTTGAGAGCACGCGCTTCAAGTCACGGAAGGCTTCATCCGCCTGCGGTGACAAGACGAACTTGTCCGCCTTCTTCATCAATTGATATAGGGGCAGTGCCTTCTCCCCCAGCCGGCTGACGAAGCGGCTCAAGGAGGCCAGGCAGCCAGCGAACTTCTGGACGTCCTTGAGGCACTGCGGCAGTTCCATCTTTTCCAGGGCACTGATCTTCTCCGGGTTGGCTTCGATCCCTCGCTGAGAGACGAGGTAGCCAAGGAGCTGGCCAGACGGCACGCCGAATGTGCATTTGGCCGGGTTGAGCTTCATCCGAAATCTTCGCAGATTGGTGAAGGTTTCTCTCAGGTCATCAAGGAGGGTAGTCGTCTCCTTGGTCTTTACAACGACATCATCCACATATGCGTGAACGTTTCTGCCGATTTGATCCTGCAAGCATTTTTGCATGCACCTTTGGTAGGTGGCGCCTGCATTTTTTAAGCCGAACGGCATAGTCGTGTAGCAATAAGCCCCGTACGGGGTAATGAACGAAGTCTTTATTTGATCATCCGGATTCAAAGGAATCTGGTGGTAGCCTGAATAGGCATCTAGAAAAGACAACAGTTCACAGCCGGCAGTCGAGTCTATGACTTGATCTATGCGCGGCAGGGGGAAGGGATCCTTCGGGCACGCCTTGTTCAGGCTGGTGTAGTCGATACACATGCGCCAGGAGCCGTTCTTCTTCAAAACCAGGACCGGGTTCGCCAACCAGTCCGGGTGCAGCACTTCCATGGTGAAGCCGGCTGCCAGCAGCCGGGCGATTTCTTCACCGATGGCCTTCCTTCTTTCTTCGGCGAAGCGTCTGAGAGGCTGCTTCACCGGCTTGGCTTCAGGCCGGACGTGGAGGTGGTGCTCAGCCAACTCCCTCGGCACACCCGGCATGTCTTTTGGAGTCCATGCGAAGATGTCCCGATTCTCACGGAGGAAGCTGGTGAGCTCGCTTTCCTATTTCCTGCTCAAGCCGGCACCGATGGTGACGTACTTGTCCGGCTGCGCCGGGTCCAGCAGGATCTTCTTGGTGTTGTCGGCTGGCTGGAAGTGAGTCGTCCCAGCCGGGTTGCCTGCAGCCGGCATGTCTGTCTGCACGGCCTTGGCGAGGGCGACGGCGTCGTGGATGAGCTGCTTCTCGGTGGCGATGACTAGCGTCTGGGCCATCTTGGAGCTCTGCGTGGCGTAGTCCATGGAGCGGCGATAGTCGCCGGCTATGGTGATGACCCCCTTGGGGCCAGGCAGCTTCATCTTCAGGTACCCATAGTGGGGCACCGCCATGAACTTGGTCAGGGCCGGCCTGCCTAGGAGCGCGTGGTAGGGACTCACAAGGTCCACCACCTCGAACTCGATTCTCTCGGTGCAGAAGTGGTCCGGCTTCCCGAACATCACCTCCAGCGTGATTCGGCCGATCGGCTGGCAGCAGTGGCCTGGCACGATGCCATGGAAGACGGTGGGGGTGGGGCGCAACTCGGCCTCCTGGATGCCCAGCTTGCGGGCGGTGTCGTGGTAGAGGATGTTGATGCTGCTGCCCCCGTCGATGAGGACGCGTGAGAAGCGCACGCTGCGCCGGGTTGTGCCGATGGTGGGGTCGAGGACCATGGCGTAGCTGCCCGGCTTCGGCAGGACAGCCGGTGTGTCGCGGCGATCAAAAGTGATGGCCTGCTCTGACCAGTTTAGGTACTGGGGGACCGGTGGTATGACCGCGTTGACCTCGAGGGAACGGCTCTGCTGGCTTGTCTTGTCCTCGGGCTCGGAGGTGAAGATGATGTAGGTAGCATCTTCGGCCAGATATCGGCCGCCATGGTGCACTTGGTTAGCCTCGTGGTGCTCGAGGTTGGCGTTCTCTGCGCCGGCTTGGCCACCCGGCCCGCCGGCTGGTGGAGGCAGGGGTGGAGGCGGGAGAGGTTCACCGCTTGTCAGCCGCTTCATGAAGTGGCAGTCGCGGGTGGTGTGGTTGGAGGGGTTCTTGCCGCTGTGGTATTTGCACGGCGAGTCGAGCATCTGCTTGAAGGTGTACTTCGGCTTCCACTGCCGGTCTTGCTTCTGGCGGTGGCTGCCGCCTGCCGCGTTGTCTGCCACGGCGGCTACGTGGGCGGAGCCGTACCGGCGGTCCGGCTGGTCGCTGTGACGCTTGCCACGGTAGTTGTCCCGTCGGCTACCATGAGAGGCGCCGTCTGCCGGCTTGTGCTCGGCCGACCTGTTGTTGTCCCGTCTTGCTGGGGCCGGTGAAATGTCTGCCGGTGCCTTGCCGGCTTCCTCAGCCAGCGCGTACTTGTCCGCGATGGCCATCAAGGCGGCCATCGACTTGGGGTCACTGCGGCGCAGCTTGTGCCACAGCATGGTGTTGGGCCGGCAGCCTCCCATGAAGAAGCTGATGGCTTGGATCTCGTGCACACCCTCGCAGGAGTTGCGCATCTCGCACCAGCGCGTCAGGTATGCGCGGTCCGTCTCGTCCGGGCCCTGCTTGCACATCTCAAGCTGCTGAGGGCGACCCGGCCGGCGATAGGTGCCGGTGAAGTTGCTGACGAAGGCCTCTTCTAAATCCAGCCAGCCGTTGATGCTGCCGGCTGGCAGGTTGTTGAGCCAGGTGCGGGCGGAGCCGACCAGCATCAGGGGGGAGTAGCGTACCACCCAACGCTTGTTGCCTCGAGAGATGCCGACTGCGGTGGAGTAGTCCTGCAGCCAGTCCTCCGGCTTGGCGGTGCCGTCGTACTTGGGCGTGTCGCGGGGGAGCTGGAAGCCGTCGAGCATGGGCTCGTTGGCGATGCGGGGCCCGAAGCACTTGGGGCAAGCCGGCGCCTCCTCTTCCGCGATGCGGGATTCGACCAGCCGATCGAGGCGGTCTCTGGCGTCGACGGGCTCGATGCGCGGGCCCAGCCGGGAGCGTGCCGGCTGGCGCGCGCCGCTTGCTTCCGGAGCCGGCCGGTGCTGGCGGCGGGGCTCGGAGTCTTGCTCCTGGTTCTGGCTTGGAGGAGGCCGGCTGCGGCTGCTGCCGCTCGGCTGGTGGCTCGGCCGGCTCGAGCTTGCGTGTGTGGCCCGTGAGTCACGGTGCCGGCTTGGTGCTGGGGAGGCGGACTCGGCCGTGTCCCTGGCGCCTTCCCTGTCGTTGCCTGCAGCGCCACGAGCGTGAGAAGCTCTGGGGGCATTGACATACCTGGGGTCGGCCGCCTGCCTGGTGGCCGCGTTGAGCAGCTCAGTCACCCGCTTGGTCTGGCGGCGTAACTCTTCACCTTCAAGGCGGTTCAGCTCTTCTGCGGCGGCTTGTGCCGCGCGCATGTTCTTGTCGGGGGTGTTGTAGACGGGTTGCTCCGCGGACGGAGTCGGCGAAGGAGCGCCGTCGCGGGCGATCTCGGCGCCAAGGTCGCGGCCCCTGCGGCAAATCTGGCCGGCTCGGCTGGGACCGTCGCCGCCTGGAGTGAGGCCGTGGGCGCGGTTGTACTCGCGTTGGGTGATCTCCATCTGGCGCTTAGCAGCAGCCAGTTCTTCTGTTTGCTTGAGGAGGAGCTGGCGGTGCGCCTCCAAATCCGCCTCGATGGCGGTGGGGTCGGCGCCAGGCGTGAGCGGGGTGCTCAGTTTCGCCCGGACTTCGTCCAGCCGGGACGGTGGTGGTGGCGCCTTTGGGCCCGAGCCGGAGGCGTTGGGGTCGATGTTGCGCTCCAGGTTGGGGCCGCGGGTGCGCGGGTTCTTGGTGGGGAGCTCCTCGCCAGCCATCATGACTTGCACGACGGCGGGGCTGGCGGGAGCGCTGCTGCCTGCTCGCGGAGGAGGGCTTGCGCAGCGCAGCACCTGCCGCGGGTAGCGCGGCGGTGCAATGGTGGCGACGTAGACGTCGTGGCCGCCGAAGGAGATGACGCTGCCGCCGGCTGGGAATGGCCGGTCGGCGAAGCAGCTAGCATTATCGCTGACGTAGTCGAGGGAGCCGAATCTCCAGATCAAGCCTGAAGCGACTCGCTCGCCGGTGGTGATGGTGAGGCCCGTCCGGATGAAGACACCGGCCGAGGACGCTGAAGGCCCCACGGTGGGCGCCAAATGTCGTGGTATCGTCACGGCATATGCCATAGGGTGGCTAATCGAAGGTGGTTCCTGAGAGATCTCACGGCGGTATCCGGATGCGGGTATGGGGACGAGCGACACGGTGACGTACCCAGGTTCGAGGCCCTCCAATGGAGGTAACACCTCTACTCCTGCTAGAGTGTATATGATGATCACACAATACAAGGTTGCTCCTTGAGCTGTATCCGGCTGCTCCTGGGAGGTTAAAGAAGACAGAGTCTCTCTCACAGGGCAGCGCTAAGGGAAGTGGTGAGGTGAGAATGATCGATCGTCCCCCGCACGAGGGGGTAGCCCAGCTTATATAGGCGCTGGCACTTTACATAAAAGACCCTATAGTCTACTGGCCGGCTTGGCCGGCTCCGGCTTCCGCTCCTTCCCGAGGCAGTGACGTCAGGAGCCGTTGAGGCCTCATGGCCTGTCCCATCCAGCTGCCAAGGTCAGCGGTATGGAGAGGAGGTGTCCCTGTCGCCATCAGCCACTGTAGCCATTACGGATCGACGTAGACCATGATGGCCTGTCCGGCGCGTGGCACTATTGCTCTACAGTGCCCCGCGCTTTACGGAAGATGAAGTCAGCGTGGACTTTGGGAACCCGGATCACCAACCCGGTTCCTTCTAGTGCAAGACTCGCCAGCCTCGAGTCGGTCTGAGGTACAAACCCCCAGTCGGATATGGCTTGTAGAAGCCGGCCCAGCTACAGCATTGGCGGCCGTAGCCAGGCCGACTAGGACCTAGAGCCAGCCGGCTTCCGGACCAGCCGGCCACGGCGCTAGCCGGCTGCTCCTCAGCCGGCCTTTGCCGCGAGCCGGCCAGTGGCCAGCCGGCTGCTCCGCGTCCATTGCCCTACCCGGGGTCTTCCCCCCGACAACGATAACATGGGGATCCTGCTTTATCAAAACCAAGTTAAATCAATCTACGACAGTTTAGGGTTTTCACCGCATGACCGGAACGTCCTACACGTAGTTGAGCCTAGCAGATACGAAAGATAACAGAAAACTAGTCCTAGAGGAGGCCTAAAAACCAACGTGGAGTTGATTCCCGGAACATCCCTTCTAGGATCGGCAAACCACACCTTACGCACTACAGGATCATTCAACCCTTTTGCAAGGCCTAACCATGCGGATATCAAACTAATCCTTGAAGAACAAGGAACAACTATAATAGATCAGATTTACTAAATAAAGACGAAGCAAGGTGCTGCCCTTACACCTAAGATAGGTGTAAAGGCAGCTAGATATCGAGGGGCAGCATAGCTAAGCAGACATATCAGAAAAGTATCGATGTAAGCCCCAAAACATCTATGATAAAGGTGTTACTCGCCATCAACAAGGCTTCAGTACGAGCAACACCAGATAACGAATAAACCTATACTGCCTAGATCGCAAGATGCGATCTAGGCAGCATGATGCTTACCCGGAAGAAACCCTCAAAACAAGGGGTGGCGATGCGCCTAGATTGTGTTTGTTGTGAACGTGATCGTCCTCCTTTCTCAATAACCCTAGGTACATATTTATAGTTCGGGGACTTTCTATCTTTGGAATAAACCTAGTCGTATACAACCAAACTCTATCTCTTAATTCTAAACTAAGATGCGATCTACCATAATGTACAGATACACGGGCCATCTAGCCCAAATTCTCGCACGAGGCCGATTCAGAGACACTTCATGTACATATCCTCCAAGCCCATCTCAATTACGGCCCATCTTCTGATTTGGCCAAAATCTGGTGATAACACATGCCCCCCTGGTTTTGGCAATAATAATTCCAAAACCACTCTGTTTCTTCATCGGGTCATGTGTTGCAGAGAAGAACCGCTGCAGTGCCCTTCCATCATGATGCCTTGCCTTCTCAACTTCTCCGCACTGCACGATTTGACAGTTTTGGCACCGCATCCTCGAAACTGCCATAGCATTGAATCATCTTCCACTATATCCCCTTTATTTAAACTCATCCGAGCAGTTCGCTTCCTCATCCCCTTCCTCTGCATTAGCACTCGAAAAACCCCCTTCCTCTGCCATGGACTCCTCCTCCTCCTACTCCTCGGGTCTTTCTCTCGAGATGACTCAGCTCGTCGGTTCTGAGGTGGAAGAGGCCCTAGACGCTTGAACACTGAAACCTCACTTGCGCCCTTCTTCTGCTTTCTACATCCCGGGCAGTTGTTGATTGTAGGCAATCGGCTCATTCCTGAGTCCCAGCAGTGCTTAAAGAAAGGACAATCCCAGTGCATGTCCATGTCTTCCTGCTCTCTTGACCTCCCCTTAGCGCGATGCTCATATCCTTCGTCGTCTCTATCATATCGACGATATTTCCTGTTGTCTGCATCAGACCGACGATATCCTTCGTCATCCATGTCATACCGCTGGCGTCGGTCGTACTGACGTTCGTATTTGTTAAGGAGATGCGCGGAGAGTGGTCGTTGGTACCACACGTTTCTCACTTGTTCCTCGGTGAGGTACCGTCTGTCATCATATCAGGGCCGGTCGCGTGGATGGGACTCCTCCTTATCCTTGCCACGGGAGTGACCAATGTCTTCTTTATCCTTGCCATGGCGGTCTACAGGCCCTGCCATGTTAACATCGAATGAGAAACCTCGCTCGCACCTCGTGGAGTGATGGAGTTCCACCATGTTGATGCCAGGAAACGGTTGCGTGTCCAGTTTCATGGCAAACTGACCGAGGATCAGACGGCCTTGTTCTATCGCCATTTGGATCTGCCGACGCAACTCCTTGCAGTCATTGGTGATATGGGTGAACGAGTGATGCCACTTGCAGTATGGTCTCCCGTTCATCTCTTGCGCCGTAGGGATTTTATGCCCTTCGGGTAACTTCAGCTGTTTTTCCTTCAGCAGTAAATCGAATATCTGCTCAGCTTTGCTTATTTCAAAGTCAAACCCTTTTGCAGGCCCTGGTTGTTTCACCCATTTGCAGGACACGGGGACTGCCCCCCGAGCCCATTCAGCCACGGATACCTCCTGATCTTCTGCAAAGTCTTCAACTTCTTCTGTCTCGACCAGGCCTATCAGGCGCTTGAACTTATCTTGGTACAATTCTGGGTGGCGTTGCTCATATAATGTTAATTTCTGAGCCATGTGCGCCAATGAATTGTATTCCACTTGGAAAGCCAGATCCTTGATCGGCGCTGCGAGGCCTACCACTGCCAGATCGACTGCTTCTTTCTCAGTTAAACGAACCGAAAAACATCGGTTCTTGACAGTCTTGAAACGCTGAATGTATTCAGACACCGTTTCTCCCCGCTTTTGCCGCACCTGCGCCAGATCGGCAATGCCAGCCTCGGTAGCTTCTGAGTGATATTGTACATGAAACTGTTCCTCCAGTTGCTTCCATGTCCGGACTGAATCTGGTGGCAATGAGGTGTACCACCCAAAAGCTGGTCATGTGAGAGACTGTGCAAAGAACCTTACACGTAACGGGTCTGATGCTGAAATCATGCCCAACTGTGCCAAATATCGGCTCACATGCTCAATTGAGCTAGACCCTTCTGATCCACTGAACTTTGAGAACTCACGGAGCCGGTACTTGGGCGGCAGCGGGATCAGGTCATATTCGTTGGGATACGGCTTGGAATAGCCGATTGTTCTCCTCTTTGGCAGGATACCGAACTGGTCTCTCAAGATCGTACTGATTTGTTCCATGGTGTGAGCTGCAGGGGTTGAGCTTTCGTGACTCGTTCCAGTGGCATATTTAGCTAGCCACGCCTGTTTATCGGCATCCGCTCCAGAGCTCCCTCCTGCTGCAATCTGGTTCGTGCGCGCCCAATTATTGCAGTCTGGCAAGTATGTGCACATGTATCCATGTGGGATCTCTTTAGGTGGCTCATACAGGAATTGGTAATCGCCCGGATCACCTCTAACCTTGTAGACGACGTATGCCAGTGAACCCTGTGGATCTGGAGCTGCAAGCGTGAATGGCAGCTGCGGTCTGGTGTGGAACGGTATTTCTCCCTGGTGAGTTCCTAGGGCAGGCCCTGACGGGGAGTACTGATGTTTCATGATTTCCTGAACCACACGAACGGCAATACGCTCCAAAGTGTTCACCAGGCTCTCAGAATGAAGGTGTAGAGAATGAGCCACCATGTAATTAACTTCCTGGCGTAGAGCTCTGGTGCGTTCCTCCGAAGGGAGAGACAGATATACTTCATCGAGAACGCCTTCGGGTGAGAATCCTTTAAACCTAATGCCATGTGTAAGGGTCCTTTCGAAAGAGCCGATGAGATTGGCTTCGAAGACAGCTTTAAGCTCATCATATTTCTTCTTGTGATCTTCAGGCAGATCTTCGTACTTGACTGGTTCGTCCGACATCTCAGCTGCAGATGTTGACGTAGTTGTTGTAGAAGGTCCCACCGGGCGTGCCAGAATGTGTTGCCTGCCAAAACCCACCGGCGAGCAGTGACGAGCAACACGGAGAGCCGGGAGGCTCCCAGGACTGCGGGTGGGCCCTGGTCGCTCGGGCGACGGCCCGCAATGCTCCGGCACACGTCCTGGCGGTTGCAGGGGCGTGCCACCTGACCTATACCTGGTCAGGAAGGTATTGGATTGCTTCGATTAGTTTCCTGCATGGCAGACACGTAAACATTAAATGAGCCTCGATCGGCTCTCAGGTTACCCTGTGAATCGGCTCAAAGAGCTGATTACCCCATGGTTCATATTGGATCTACGATAACATGGGGATCCTGCTTTATCAAAACCAAGTTAAATCAATCTACGATAGTTTAGGGTTTTCACCGCATGACCGGAACGTCCTACACGTAGTTGAGCCTGGCAGATACGAAAGATAACAGAAAACTAGTCCTAGAGGAGGCCTAAAAACCAACGTGGAGTTGATTCCCGGAACATCCCTTCTAGGATCGGCAAACCATACCTTACGCACTACTAGATCATTCAACCCGTTTGCAAGGCCTAACCATGCGGATATCAATCTAAACCTTGAAGAACAAGGAACAACTATAATAGATCAGATCTACTAAATACAGACGAAGCAAGGTGCTGCCCTTACACCTAAGATATGTGTAAAGGCAGCTAGATATCGAGGGGCAGCATAGCTAAGCAGACATATCAGAAAAGTATCGATGTAAGCCCCAAAACATCTATGATAAAGGTGTTACTCGCCATCAACAAGGCTTCAGTACGAGCAACACCAGATAACGAATAAACCTATACTGCCTAGATCGCAAGATGCGATCTAGGCAGCATGATGCTTACCCGGAAGAAACCCTCGAAACAAGGGGTAGCGATGCGCCTAGATTGTGTTTGTTGTGAACGTGATCGTCCTCCTTTCTCAATAACCCTAGGTACATATTTATAGTCCGGGGACTTTCTATCTTTGGAATAAACCTAGTCGTATACGACCAAACTCTATCTCTTAATTCTAAACTAAGATGCGATCTACCATAATGTACAGATACACGGGCAATCTAGCCCAAATTCTCGCACGAGGCCGATTCAGAGACACTTCATGTACATATCCTCCAAGCCCATCTCAATTACGACCCATCTTCTGATTTGGCCAAAATCTGGTGATAACACCCGCCCATGGAAGATTGATACCCACAGGGGAAGTATGGCGGGCAGCCCAGGTAGCACGCGCACAACGCCACGGACAGCGAGATCTGCTGGACGCTGTGCGACCCGAGGTCGGAAACCTTGATGTTGTAGAAGGCCAGGAGCTGCCGGAAGAAATCCGAGGTGGGGAGAGCAAACCCACGATCGAGGAAGCTCAGAAAGATCACAAATTTCCCGGGTCGCGGGAGTGGCTCCAGCTTGTTTGCCGCCGGGACCCGCCACCGCTCCTGCTTGAACTCCGGAATGATCCCGGAGGCGACGTACGGGAGGAGAGATTCCCGCGTGACCTTCGACTTGCCCCAGCCTTTCGCTGCCATGGATGTGTGTGGAACTCAGAGTGAAGAGGAGATGAAAAGAGAAGAAGAACGCGGTGGAATGGTCAGCCCTAATCCCAGGGGCTGCCCTTTATACCATTGTACTCGCCCAGATTAAGGATGAGATCCGTCCGTTAATCCGTTCCGGAATCGCCGCCCCGTAATCGACGGTCGAGATTTGCGCCGGCTCAGGCAGCCGTTAAACTAGCCGTTAGCGGTCACGTCAGGCCCAACGGTCAACAGCATGCAAACGGTTAACGCCTCGGTCAACGTGAAATCTAGCCGTTGGCTCTTCCACGTGTCCCCGCGGGGGATGTGCGCCGACTGGCAGACGACGACAGGCCAACGCCGACTGTCCAACGACGACTGGCTAATGCCGACTATCATACGCCGACTGGCTGATCGCGCTTTGGCGACTGGAGACTGGTACCGAACCTGCAACTTTATCTCTGGGAGCCCGATGGCGATTCATCTTGATCCATCACCGCGCCTCTCCAAGACTCGCTTTGGATCCATGCTTCATCACCACCGCGCTCGGGGACTACTGATGGGGATACACCCATAGGGGGTGGGTCGCCAGTCCCACTCGCCATGAAGATGGAGGCCTGGGTGGACCGCCAGTCGCCCAAGCGACTGGGCCCTAAGGCGACTGCGCCGTGATCCCGGGGTGAAGATCTGCGCGACTGGATAAGGAGTTTACTTGCGAGAGGGGTGGCGAATCCCGGATTAGTAGCAACTGTTATGATTCGGAGTTATCTCCATGTAACCCTAGATCGGGGGTGCCTATATAAACCCCCGAGCTTAAACCCTAGAGGACACATTACTCGAGATCCAATCTCCCCCTGTAAGCTCTTGGCGTAGCCGCCGACTGAGCCCCCCCCCATTGTAATACTCCACTGAGTAATAAGATCTAGCAGGACGTAGGCCTTTTACTCTCCGGAGGGGCTGAACCTGGGTAAACCCCTTGCATCTTATGCACCTCGACCCGCAGATGGCCATGTCTCCTTGCCCCTGTATCAACGAAGTGCTACCCCCGGTAGTACCTGCCGTGGTCACATCCACGACACAATCTTCACTCCGTGCTGTTGAAATATTCGAAATGAACTGGATCGCGAGGGCCCCAGGTGTACTTAGTGCAGATGTTATCTTTCAAATCCCTCAACGAGATGGTGGTTGCAACCACCGCTGGGATGTAAAATCCATTCATATTGCATTTAGAATCACGCGTAAAAGCTAGTATCCCGCCTAACCACCAGCGGAAAAGCCAGCGCTGGATCAATCTGTTGCCTGCCAAAACCCACCGGCGAGCAGCGACGAGCAACACGAAGAGCCGGGAGGCTCCCAGAACTGCTGGTGGGCCCTGGTCCCTCGGGCGACGGCCCGCAAAATCCGGCACACGTCCTGGCTATTGCGAGGGTGTGCCACCTGACCTATACCTGGTCAGGAAGGTGATGGATTGCTTCAATTAGTTTCCTGCATGGCAGACACGTAAACATTAAATCTGAGCCTCGATCGGCTCTCAGGTTACCCTGTGAATCGGCTCAAAGAGCCGATTGACCCATGGTTCATATTGGATCTACGATAACATGGGGATCCTACTTTATCAATACCAAATTAAGTCGATCTACGACAGTCTAGGGCTTTCACCGCATAATTGGAACGTCCTACGCGTAGTTGAGCCTGGCAGATATGAAAGATAATAGAAAATTAGTCCTAGAAGAGGCCTAAAAACCAACACAGAGTCGATTCCCGGAACAACCCCTCTTGGATCGGCAAACCATACCTTACGCACTACTGGATCGTTCAACCCGTTTGCAAGGCCTAACCATGCGGATATCAAACTAATCCTTGGAGAACAAGGAACAACCATAACAGATCAGATCTACTAAATAAAGACCAAGCAAGATGCTGTCCTTACACCTAAGATAGGTGCAAAGGCAGCTAGATATTTAGGGGCAGCATAACTAAGCAAACATATCAGAAAAGTATCGAAGTTAGCCCCAAAACATCTATGATAACGGTATTACTCGCCATCAACAAGGCTTCAGTACGAGCAACAGAAAACAACGAATAAACTGATACTGCCCAGATCGCAAGATGCGATCTGGGCAGCATCACGCTTACCCGGAAGAAACCCTCGAAACAAGGGGTGGCGATGCGCCTAGATTGTGTTTGTTGTGAACGTGATCGTCCTCCTTTCTCAATAACCCTAGGTACATATTTATAGTCCGTAGACTTTCTATCTTTGAAATAAACCTAACTGTGTACGAACCAAACTCTATCTCTTAATTCTAAACTGAAACGTGATCTACCATAATGTACAGATATACGGGCAATCTAGCCCAAACTCTCGCACGAGGCCGATTCAGAAACACTTTATGTGCATATCCTCTAAACCCATCTCAATCATGGCCCATCTCCTAATTTGGCTAAAATCCGGTGATAACACATGCCCCCTGGTTTTGGCAATAATAATTCCAAAACCACTCTGTTTTCCTTCATCGGGTTACGCGTTGCAGAGCAGAACCGCTACAGCGCCCTTCCATCATGATGCCTTGCCTTCTCAACTTCTCCATACTGCAGGATTTGACAGTTTTAGCACCACATCCTCGAAAACCGCCACAGCATTGAATCATCTTCCACTGTATCCCCTTTATTTAACCTCATCCGAGCAGTTTATTTAACCTCCTCATCCTCTTGTTCTGCATTAGCAATCGAAACTCCCCTCCTCTGCAACCATGGACTCCTCCTCTGCCTCCTGCTCTTCGGGTCTCTCCTCCCAATCCTCCTCCTCCCGTGAGCCAACGCCGGAGTACGACCCGATAGCGGCGTACGAGGCCCTCGCCCCACTGTGGTGGGACGAGGCGGATTGGGATTTCGCCGTCAGGTCAGAGAATGACGAATCCTTGACCGACGGGGAGGATAACTTCCAGTTCCTCGTTGATGGGGAGTTGGAGGAAGAGAGCGATGACGACGCTTTCTCCTGGGGCGAGGACATCCCCTCCGACGAAGAAGATGAAACGGAGGACGACACCTCCTCCGATGAATACCCGCCGGCGAAGCGCTTCCACGCCGGGTCAGAGGACGACGACGATGACGACGAAGAAGAAGAAGAAGCCCCTGCCGACGGCTTCAGCAACAGCGACGAAGACATCGCCGGCAGCAACACCGATGGCAGCGAGGACGGCGACGACGAGGGCAGCGATGGCGCCGGCCCCTAGATTAGGGACTACTAGAATAGGGCTAGTAGTATTACATTAGGTAGCAGATCTCCCTTTTGTGAGCAATCGGCTCTTATTGTAAAAACCCCTTTTAATCAATGAAGAATGCTTCTATGTCTGATTTTTCCGATTGTCAAAGTAGGTCAACGCACAAAGAGCCGATAGCAACGCATCGGTCTTTTACCATAAAATGCCAGTAAGACCAGACTCAGTTACTATTTAGACAGGTCCAAGCGGACATTCCCCAAATTCAAACGGTAACCTGTGACCCTCGTCTAAAGGACCACACTCAGATCTCCAATTGCCCATCGAACAGATTCAACTCGCTTCAACGCGAATCCCAGATCCCCAACCGCGCAGATTCATCTCCGCCAGCGAATCAGATGGTGGAATTGTCCAACGCCAACGCAACGGTCTCTGGCCTGAAGGTAATCTTTAACTGCCCCTCGCCATCCGAGCATAGTGTTAGAACTAATAGCAAACATCTGAATTAATGCCTTATTCCACCATTAATTTTAGGTATCAGACATTCTGTTGCCGCATCCTTCTCTTCCAAACTCTCTTTGTCTTGGCCCCCGTACTGTCGAGAGTCCTGCCCATCTGATTTCTTGCGAGGCCCATAGGATCCCCTTCGTGAACCAGAATTTAGATCTAACTTCTTGGGCCGACTGCTTACGAGCCTGGCCTAACCCTCCTGAAGATTGGGTTTCCTGGTACAGTAGAGTATCCAAAACTTACCAATCCAAATGGGAAACCACAGGAGTAGCCGATGCTCTGTCCTTATCATTGTCTCCCCTTGAGAAGCATGAAAACCTTCTAAAAACCATCGGCTACTTCTGGTCTGATGATCTGAACTTCTTCATGTTTGGCCACGGCCCCATGACACCAACTCTGCTAGATGTGGTAATGATCACTGGCCTAGACGTTACATCCCCCAGCCCCTCTGCTTTTATGCTGCCAAGGGTCCCTTTCAAGCTCTCTTCCAAAACAGAGTGCACAAACTAGGGTGCTTACCTTCGATGCCACATGAAAATAAAGGCCCTGTAACAGAGAAAGAACACACGGCCTTCCTAAATTTCTGGTTGGAACACTTCATATTCTGTGGCCCTTCACTTGCTCCGACCAAGAATTATCTTCCCTTGGCCTATGAACTTGCCAGAGGCACCCAGCTTGGCATCAGCAAACTGTTCCTTGGAGAGGTCTATCGATATCTCCAACTAATGTCCGTCAAATTATCTTCCAAAAAACAGTCAAAACAGGAGGTCCCTGGTGGTTTATTCAGCTATGGGCTCAGCTGTATTTCAAGAACCATATCCCAAACTTCCCACTTTTGGCCACTTGCACCTTTCCAGATGCTAACGGGAAGCAGATCCGATGCACTAGCTACGGCCAAGCCTTATATAGCCTTCCAGGTAGTAAACTGACCCCCAAGGATGCATCAAAGTGGTTCAGCATTTTCTTCCAAGGCCTGGACAATCCTCTCTTCTTTCCTTACACGGAATCTAAAATTTTTGAAAACCCAGTCTCCTTCAGGCTAGACAGCTTTGCCGATGACACCAGCACCTGGCAATTGTATTCCACCATGATCCGTCCCTGCTTCCTTCCAGTTGGCATGAGCACATCAAACAGAATAATCAAACCTGGTTATGAGTCCTATCAGCCGTTCGTAGCAGCCCGACAGTTTGGTCTTGGGCAGGTGTCTCCCCATTTCTTCCTCCACCACTTAACAGAGAGCAGAGCTGACTTGCCCGATCTCCTCACCGGTCAGAGGTGTTACTCTTTCTTTGATGCTCTAGCCATCCCAGTCCCTAACAGCCTCTCTTTCACCTCGTCAACCGATGGTTTTGAGACCTGGTGGTCAATGTGGAAAACTCATGCCTTCAGGAGAGCTCTGGGACCGTTGCTGAAACAACTCGATGCTGAATATAATATCCCCGCAGAACAGGTACTACCACTCGCAAATTTTCTTGAAGTGGCTTACAATGATTTTTATAACCTTGCTATGTCTCCTTGCAGCAACAAGATGGTCCAGAACCTACACATGATGACGGCTCCCCCTTTGAATTCATCCCACCGGCTCCTGTGGTCCTCTTCTGCAAAAGCTCGCCACCCTTGAAAAAGGTCGTGATGCAGAGCCTGCCGATTTCACCAAAATCGGCTTCCAAGAGCAAAGTATCTTCCGGGCCAGCTGCCCCCCGAGCCCCAACCAAGGCGAGAACGACAGTGAGGAATCTAGCCGCCAGGAAAACTTTGAAGCGCCGGAGCCCTTCTCCGGATCAAAAGAGCTAGCACGTACGTTGATCCATGCCTTGACTGATTTCATCTATCCTTATGGGCTTCTGCAAACATGCTTGTGCTTACTAACTCTTTTTTTATAGGCCTCCACCGAAGACAACTCCAGCGAGGAAACACAATCCAATCGAGGGGATTCGCGCTCGGACAACTCTGGGAAAATCACCACGCAGAGCCAGCCAGATTTGCCACCATCGGCTTCCAGGAAAAGGCCAGTTCCTGAACCTGTTGCCCCCCAAGCTCCAATCAAAGTGGGGCAGGGCATGAGCACCAAGAGGACTCGAAAGGAACCGCAAGCCCCTTCATCAAACCAAGAGGCTTCAAACGTAATTACCCTCCATGCTCTCCGCGGCTCATCTTTCATGCTAATCCATTGCTGCTCACATCGGCTAACCACCTCCTTTGCAGACTGATGACACTTCTAGTGGGGGAGTCGAGGAAGTACAGATGCCCTCCGCAAACCTGGATCCCGTAATCCCTAAAGGTGCCGTTGACAAGGTCGCCAATTTGGCCAAGCCCCCAGCAGAAACACAAGAGCCGATTACCTCATCATCGGCTGTCCCCCTGGTCTCAGGAGAGGTATACTCCTTTCGTTTGGCTTACCCTTCCCTTTTGCTGCATACTGACGCTGTTTCTGTTTGTCCGGGTTGTGACCTCTCGGGCTTGCTAACGTTCGACCCTGAATCCATCGAACCAGCTCCTTCTACGGCATGCGATGAACCACGACCCAGCGCTGTCCTATGTCAATTCCAGCATCTCAAAGCCTTGCTTTCCTCCCCAATCGAGACGTTGGTCGAAGACCCCGAGGAAGTGAAGAGCGTTCTTGAAGAAATCAAGCACCATCTCCCGGTAACGTTGCAGGTGAAACTTTGGCCAGTTGTGACTCTGTCTGTCTACGGGTCAAGGGTGAAGTTAGCTCGTCAGAGAATCGATCTACGCCACGCCCAACTTCCGTTGAAAGCCGACATTGCAGACAAATGTCAGCGGCTCAATGAGAAAAAGGCAGCCTTAGATGCCAAAACTGACACCTCTGTCAGCACCGCCGAACTTGACACCTTGCGAAAGGAATTGGAGGACCTTGAAGAGAGGGTCCGGGCAACCAAACAACTTATTTACGATAAGGAAGCTCTTATTGCCCGCTCCCAAGAGGAAGCAGAAGGCCTCAAAGCTCAACTGAAAACTGATCTGGCAGAAATACGTGCCCTGAACAAACGGCTAGTGATGGGCGAGGACGAAGATGACGAGGCCGAGATCGCCGAGGTGGATCGTGTCCATGCTGACGCCCTCCGTGCCTTCGAGGCATTCCTTCAGTAGAGCCTATCCATGTAACCTGATACCTGCTCGTAACAGTTTGTACCTCTAGAGTCGATGGCTGCGCATCGGCTTTTTAGTCTAAAGTCGATGTCTGTGCATCGGCTGTGCTTTGCGTCCTGTTGCTTTGTATATTTTTTTATTTTTTTACTGGCCGATTTCATGCATCGGCCCCCATATTTCACTGTCCATCATCCCACATACTTGGGAAATATTTCTTGAGATGCTGACCATTGACAGCCACTGGGAACTTCACACCGCTCAGCTCCTCGAGCATGTATGCATTACCCTTTAAAACTTGGTCGACCCTGTACGGCTCTTGCAAATTTGGAGACCATTTACCATACATTGCATCCTTAGTCCCCAATGGCAATACAGCTTCCCATACAAGATCACCAACGTGGAACTCCTTTGTTCTCACCTTCTTATTATATGCGCGAGCTACCTTGGCTTTGTTCTCTTTAATTTTCTCAAGCGACCACAGTCTAAGTTCCGTTAGATCCTCAATGCTATCACTCATCAGGGCTGCATATTCTTCAGTTGTTAAATCATTCTGAAACGTAATACGTCTCGACCCAGCCGCGATTTCCCAGGGCAATACGGCTTCTTGTCCATAGACCAGATGGTATGGCGAGGTTTTTATCGCTCCATGACATGACATGCGATAAGCCCACAAAGCCTCTGACAATACCTCGTGCCAACGTCTAGGGTGCTCGTCGACTTTCCTCTGAATCAGCTTGATAAGGCTCTGGTTGGATGCTTCAGCTTGCCCATTTGCTTGAGCATAGTATGGAGACGATCGGATCAACTTAATTCCCATGTCCTCGCAGAACTTTCTAAACTCGTGAGAAACGAAGACCGAACCTCCATCGGTCGTGATAGTCTGGGGAATCCCGGATCTATGAATGACATGTTCTTTCACGAAATTGATAACATCTTTCGATGCCACTGACTTCATAGGGACGGCCCCCACCCATTTAGTGAAATAATCTGTAATGGCCAAAATCCAGATATGGCCTTTGCTCGATGGAGGATTGATTTTGCCGATCATATCCATTCCCCAACCTCGAAATGGCCAAGGCTTGATGATGGGGTTCATTGCTGATGCGGGTACCGTCTGAATTTTCCCAAACTTCTGACACACTTGACACCCTTTATAGTACTTAAAACAATCCTCAAGCATGGTGGGCCAATAAAACCCCGATCGCCTGATCAACCATTTCATCTTATGAGCCGATTGGTGAGTTCCACAGGCGCCTTCGTGTACCTCATGTAAGAGCCGATTTGACTCGGCTGGTCCCAGACATCTGAGAAGTAACCCTTCCAAAGTCCTGTACAACATGTCATCCCCAATAAGGACATACTTCATGGCCTTGTACCTTATCCGTTTAGGTGCCCCCCGAGCCGAATCTTCCAAGTAATTGAAGATATCGGCTCTCCAGTCATCCGATTCCAGGAACTGTACCTGAACATCGGCTCCACCTGCTACGTCCTTGTAGCCTGACGCCATCTGTGCGAGATCGTTCGCCTCGGTATTTGGCGACCTCGGGATCCACTTGAAGTTTATGTACCTAAATTGTGCCATCAGCTCACAGCATTGCATCCATAATGGGAAGAGCGACTCGCTCTCACATTTGTATTCCTCCGTGAGTTGGGAAATCACCAATTTTGAGTCTCCAAAAAGTTCCACTGCTTCTGCCCCGGCTTCCATAAGCAACTCCATTCCCTTGTGTATTGCTTCATACTCAGCGACATTGTTGGTGCAAGGGGTAGGTAGCCTGATGGAGAAGGAATATGTTGCCCCCCGGGGCGACACGAGTAGAATGCCGATGCCGCAACCATCATCACAAGCCGATCCATCGAAAAACATGGCCCATGCACGCACAGACAGTGCTGCTATATCAGTGTTGATTCATTCAGCAATAAGATCGGCCAACGCCTGTCCCTTGACTGCTTTCACAGGCTGATACCGGATATCAAATTCCGATAATGCAAACATCCACTTACTGATTCGGCCTTTCAACACAGGAGCCGACAGCATATGTTTGATGACATCTGATTTGCATATGATGACAATTTCCGCTGACAGCAAGATGTGACGAAGCTTGGTGCAGGTAAAAAATAGGCAGAGGCACAACTTCTCGATCTCAGGGTACCTAGTCTCTGCATCCAACATCCTTCTGCTGATGTAGAAAGCGACTCTCTCCAGACCATCATAAACTTGCACCACCACTGAGGCGATGGAAGTGTTAGCTACTGACAAGTAAATATAGAATGGTCTGTCTTGCTGGGGCGGAACCAACACAGGTGGCTTCGTTAGATACTCTTTAATCTCGTCAAACGCTCGTTGTTGCTCTGCCCCCCAGCGAAACTCCTCATCAGATTTAATTTTTACCAATCCCATGAACGGCTCGATTCGCCCTGACAGATTGGAGATGAACCTTCTGACGAAGTTGATTTTGCCGATGAGACACTGGAGTTCCTTCTTCGTTGACTGGCCGTTACACCAAAAGCACACTTCTTTGGATTCATCCTTAGCCCGAATTTTCTAGTTCGGTCCAGGATGCATCGCAAATCCTCCAAGTGTCCTTCTACTGAAACACACTTGACTACCACGTCATCAATGTAAATCTCCACCAACTTGCCGATCAGATCATGAAAGATGTAATTCATGGCTCTTTGGTATGTTGCGCCGGCATTTTTCATTCCAAATGTCATGACTACATATTCAAACAAAACCCACCGAACCTGGTACTTTGAATGCAGACTTGTGTATATCTTCTGGAGCCATAAAAATTTGGTTGTAACCGGCATTTCCATCCATGAAACTTAAAACCTTATGACCAGCAGTTGCATTGATCAATGTCTCTGCTACCGGCATTGGATACTCATCCTTTGGAGTGGCTCTATTGAGATCCCGAAAATCTATGGCGACGCGCCATCGGCCGTCCTTTTTCTCTACAGGTACGATACTAGAAATCCACTCAGCATACCTGCATGGCCTGATGAACCCGGCGTTCAAATTTTTCTCGATCTCTTTCTTGACTTCTTCTAAAATTTTGGCCTTCATCTGTCGTGCTCGCTGCTGGAACGGCCGAAATCGTTTCTTAAGAGGGAGCCGATGCTCAATGATGCTCCTGTCTAACCCGGGCATCTCTGTGTAATCCCAGGCAAAGCAATCTGGGTATTCTTTCAACAAAGCTATCATCAGGCCCCTCAGATGCAGATCTAACTTTTTGCTGATAAATGTTGCTCGTGGCTTATCCCCAGGACCAATGTCAATCTCTTCTAGCTCATCAGCCGATGTAAATCCATATTGCACAATTCTTTTCTCCTTACTGGTAGATCCTAAAATGTTGATAATAATGCAGTAGCTGAAAATGTTAATCCTCTATATTCACGTATATTGCTTAAATTTTTTGAGGTGTCTCAGTCGTACTAAAAATTTAGTTTTGCAGCAGCAAAAAGCTGGACAGATTCTGCCTTACTTTGTTAGGTCCGTTATTTTGAGTATCAAAATGATTTTTACTTGAAACTTTTGATATTATAGAATGAGTATAACATTATTTTCTCTCTGGTTCATGAAGATATAATTTTATACTTGAGTAAAATAGCAGAAAGCATGATTTGTTTGTACCTCTAACGTCACCCATAGAAAAGAATGGGCAGAAAAGTTTGTGTTGAAGTTTTTTCACAGGGAATAGAGGAATATCACACTAAGATGATTTAAGTATAATGAAGATCATAAGCTTGGGTATGCCCATGACATCCCACTGGACTTATTTAAAAATATCCTGGTTTGAGCACCTCTAAACTCTATTTTTTGAGCAACATAGAATTTTCGCGAAAACTTGAAGCATCCTTGTTTTATTTGTGTCTAGTTGTGTTTTGGTTTATGAGAGTACCATCATATTGAGTATTTATAATTCATATGAATGAGCTTCTGTACCGAACTCTTTATCTCTGAATGTTCAAAGTTAAATAAGTTGCACACTTATAAAAGAAAAGGAGGAATGCCTAAAAGCTGAAATTTATTTTGTGTATGGTATTTCTAGTTTCACATTATTGAGTGATGATTTGTTATGTGCCTTATTCAGTGCTACTTCTTGATAGTACACATATATGTTTCATTTTAAGTATCATTGTTTGATGATGAATGAATAGCCTATGGATACTATTGCATGCTTTTAGACCTCTTGCTAGCCAAAAGATTTGAATTTTTACACAATCATAGACTTGTTTCCAAGCTCAACACAAATCCAATGTCTATCATACCTACTTATATATATAGAACTTGCTATTCTAAGCATAACGTGTGTGTTTTTCCTCCAACATTTTCAAAATTTCCTTTTTGTGTAATTTAAAGCTCATAAGAAAGTAAGGTTTGGTAGGAAATACCACTATGCATGTTGTTGGTTTGACTGATTATGAGTAACGAGCTAGACCGTAGCCATGTTTACTTGGGAAGTCTTTCAACATTTCACTTTTGGGGTATTGCACCCTGGGTTGATCATCATTTATTTTGTTTTGTTTATGGCTATCTCTTGTGAAATAAGTAGAGGTTATTTAAGCAAGTAAGAATGCATTGCTAGAGAAGATCAATGGGCCGCTAACCGAAGCCATGCTTAATCATGGTGGAAGTTTCAGCAAGAGCATCCTTAGTAGGAAGAGTGAAAAAAGAGTTGCATAAAAAAGAGTTGCGAAAAAAGAGTTGTGAAAAAAGAGAGTGAGAAAAGAAAAGAAACAAAAAGAGTATGAGAAAAAGTGAGAGAGAGTTAGAGAGGATGCTCAACGTTTGTTGTTCATGTTGTCCCGGTATGGATGCCCTATAGTTGAGATGCACATTTCCTTTGGTCCTTTGTACAGGTGGCATGAAGGAACCCCATTGCGATACTTGGCTAAAACATGTATGTCGAAAAGTCTTGGTAACCCGGAGTTGAGTAACAAGAGGTGTAGTCTTTAGCATTCAAGAAAGTGAGGCAACACTTACTCATAAGAGGTCAAACTCGTGACACATAGATATTTTCATACATGAGATACTTGGTACCCCATCCTTATTATTATTGTTGTTGGCATGAATTTCATAGCTCGAAACCATGTTTTATGCTCTTTACTTTTTATTTTGTTGGAGGTTTAGCACATACATTCCCTACTTACTTTCTTGTGTTCAAGAGTGAAAAGAAATATTTCTGAAAAGAGAGGACAAAGAGTCTTCCAATAATTCCATAGGATTATTCCAAGCATGCTTTATGATTCATAATACTTATCATTAATGGTTTCTTACAATGCTATTTACTATTATGTATGCTTTGTAGAATGGAAGTGTGATCACTTGATTAGTTCATATTACTTATTGTCATTGTTTATTGACTGAACCTTGTGATACTTTGCATGATTATTTACAAGCTATATTTTATAAACTTCAAAGTTCATGTTAGTTTTATCACCTTCATGCTCGGGACGAGTATAGGTTAAGCTTGGGGATGTTGATGCATGTAAAATGCATACATAAAATTTTCCTTTATCATATTGAACTAGCAGGGCGGCCCTCGCAAATGCGAGGGCATCTTCTTTATTTCTCGAGTTGGGAAAAGAATCTGAGAATAAGTCTAAATCAATTCATCCTCAACCTTCAAGTCTCTCATTCGAATGGTGCAACAATGCTGCCATTTCCTCCTTTTTAAAATGCAATAGACAATAAACTTGGAAAAATTAAAGTACACATAATCAAACTAAACATTTTAGGTTTTCCGTAGATTTCTAAACAAAACTGGGAGAAAAATGTAAATCAAGAAGATAAGTTTCTATATGTATCCATTTGTCAGGAACAGAAATTAAGTAGTTGGAGCTCAGAATGTCGGACCCTTAGGCACGCCATGACCACCCTCACGTAGGCACCAGGTTAGCTTGGTATAATACTATTCAACCAAAGAATACTATAACATGTATAATATACAATATAGTTGAACTATGGTACCATAGACTAAGAAATCAGAAAAAATGTGAAGATATGGAGTGGACAGAACAAATCAACCTTCTACCCAAATAATTCATAACCTATAAATGAAATCTTGTGAGCATAATAGTTCTAGTAGTCCTTATAGTGTATGCTGAAGCTTAGAGGGTTTTTGTGTCCCTACTGCTACCCATCTTAAACTTCCTGTTAAAATGTTTAGATAAGAAATTATATATGTTTTAAGAAATAATATTTTTCTTTCAGGGAAAGTGGCAAGGTTTATTACATCATAGCAAAGGTGAGTAATATGATTGGGTTCCAGTGTGTTAACATTATCAACATATTGTCTAACAAATACCCAAAGAATTACCATGTCTTTTTTCTGATAAACCTGTACAACAAATACACACTTTTGCCCAGGTTCTTAATGCATGCACAAATTACGGTAGTGTCTATCGAATCCACTTAAATTTGGATGTTTTGCTCCTTGGTTTCACCTGCATGCTAAACAACTTCTATACAATGTTTCTACGTTCTTACAACCAAACCATTTCTCTCACAAAGTGTTTCATAAGCACAATTATTGATTCTTAATTGGATGTAGAGAACTTACAATATGTAAATACATGAGGAGAAGATCATATTCTTGGAGAGGTTAACACGCCTGAAGTCCTGAACTGTAAATTCAATGGTTTCCTATCAATCCTATAACAACGGACAACAATGATGTTCCACGTGGTAGCCTCCGCAGCACAGGATAGCAGAAAGAGCACATGTGCTGAGTGACAAAGACATGAAGAGATGGCATACATGTAGTAAATCAATTTATTTACCGAAGATAATGGGCAGCGCCATGATCAAGTAATTTTTTTTAGATCAACAGGGATATCCCCCAGCTCCATTTTCATTGAAAAAGAAACCAAGTCTTACAGGGAAAAGGAAACATAGTTCATCACAGGGTTTGGAGAGTGGCATTATTATTCTTGCTGGGGAAATAGCTGCCATCCCACCTACTCCCGAACAGTCTAGTTTCGATTACAGCTCAAGGAAATAGAACTCTACGTCGGCTTGGAGGGTTTTTGCTCCGACACTTCCAAATGCACCTCTTTTTTCCTGGGCACATTTTCACTTGTGCTTCGATCACGTCACCACATGAATGTTGTGAGATTCGCTAGGATTGTCCAAGAGGTAGGTCAGTGTCGCCCGCCCTTCGTAGCTCGAATTCCAGGTGGAGATCCAGTCGAAGGAGAGGCACCTTACCCCACTGGGAGGCAAAGTGGAGCTTTTAAACTGGCCAGCAGCAGGTCCATGAACTGACCGCTTTTTCCAGTTTCTAGATCCTTAAAAGGTTTCTTCCAATCTCGAAGGAGAAATAAAACCATTCGCCACACCTGTTTCACATTAATCCATGTAGTCTTGTTAAACACAAGGTTATTCCTATTCAGCCATAAATCCCACAGGACGGCAGAAGAAGCTACATTGAAATGCTGAATTTCTTATTATAAATCCATTTAGTTGCAACAGATTCGAAATTGATAACATGCACATCAAAGACTTCTTTAAACAGGTCCCAAAGGGATCTAGCAACAATGCACTCAAACATAAGATGATGTACTGTCACAAATTCAGCACCACCGATCTCCTCGCCCGCGACTCCGACTGGCTGGCCATCGACGCCACCATCATCCGCTGGCTCTTCCTCACCGTCTCGCCGGACATCTTCAAGACCGTCGTTTGGGAGGGCGATGATGCCCGCACGGTGTGGGTGAAGATCAATGGCCTCTTCACCAATAACAAGCTCCAACGTGTTGTCTTTTTGCAGCAGGAATTCTTCGGCACACCCCAGGGCAATCAAGCTTTGGACGCCTACTGCCTGCGCCTCAAGGACATCTCCGATGAGCTCCAGGACCTTGGGTTCCAGATTGGCGACGAGCTCCTCCTCTCCACCCTCACCGCCGGCCTCAACGAGGACCTTGGCAACGCTGCCTCCAACCTCACCCTCATGACCAACCCTACGTTCGAGCGGGCGGTCGACTACCTCAAGCTGGAGGAACGTCGGCTGAAGGGCGTGCGCGCCCGGGCGGTCCACACTGCCCTATGGGCCAGCAGCAACAGCATCCTTCCTCATGGTGGAGGGGCTCCGTCGGCGCCCACACCCGCCCGTCTGAACCCCGCGCCTCAACCGCAACAACACCAAGGAGGAGGGGGTGGTGGTCGCAACCGTCGCCGTGGCCGTGGTGGTGGCCGCGGCGGTGGCAACAACAACGGCAGCCCCGGCATCGTCGGTCCGCTCCCCGGGTACTCACACCGCACTCCGCCATGGGCGGGCGGACACAACCCCTGGATGGGGGTCGCGCACGCCTACACCATGCCCGTTCCGCGCCCCCCGTCCCCGGCACCGTCGGCCCCCGTCCGCCGACGCACCAGGCCTTCATCGCCGCACCACCGAAGGCTCCCGCCGGCCAGCCCTACGCCCCCGCCTACGGCGGCATGATGCCGCAGGCCCCGACGGCCCATTGGGACCCCGCATTGTACACCGCCCTTCAGTACGCCCCCTCGCCGGGAACTTACTCTGGCGGTGGCGACTGGTTCATGGACACCGGAGCCTCCGCACACATGGCTGCTCACCCGGGTAATCTTTCCACTTCATCTCCGACTTCCACTTCCTCTCGCATCATTGTCGGTAACAGTTCTGGTCTTCCCATCTCTCATGTTGGCTCCACTCATTTTCCTTCTAGCTCCAAATGAATGGATCGTAGCGAACAAGAGGGGGGGTGAATGGGCGCTACATCAAGTTTTAGTCTTTTTCAATTTTTAGTGCAACGGAAGATAAAGATGATAGCTCTAGCGATGGTGGTGTTCCTACAATGATCCTAGACAAGTACAACAAGCAAAGGAATCACACAAGATAGTAAGAGTAAGGAGCGGGACAACCGGAGGGCGCGGAGACGAGGCGAGGTTTGTTTCCCGCAGTTCCTCCCACAAAAGGGAGTACGTTTGCGTTGACGAGGTGCTAGACTCACACAAGAGACTAGATGACCACACCACGAAGGAAGGCCTCATCTTCTTCCTCGAGAGAGCTCCACGAAGGTGCTCCCCCTTTTCCACTAAGGCACCGGTCGAGGCGGTGATTCCTTCACAAGGTTGGGGCGAGCTCCATGATACGTCTCAAACGTATCTATAATTTCTTATGTTCCATGCTACTTTTATGATGATACTCACATGTTTTATACACATTATATGTCATTATTATGCGTTTTCCGGAACTAACCTATTGACGAGATGCCGAAGTGCCAGTTCCTGTTTTCTGCTGTTTTTGGTTTCAGAAATCCTACTAAGGAAATATTCTCGGAATTGGACGAAATCAACGCCCAGTATCTTAGAATTGCACGAAGCTTCCAGAACACCCGAGAGCCACCAGAGGAGAGCCCTGGGGGCCCACACAACAAGGCGGCGCGGCCAAGGAGCCAAGCGCGCCGCCCTACTGTGTGGTGGCCCCGTCAGCCTTCCGACTCCGCCTCTTCGCCTATTTAAACGTCCCTGACCTAAATCTTCGAGACGGAAAAGCCTCGGTACGAGAAACCTTCCAGAGCCGCCGCCATCGTGAAGCCAAGATCTAGGGGACAGGAGTCTCTGTTCCGGCACGCCGCCGGGACGGGGAAGTGCCCCCGGAAGGCTTCTCCATCGACACCACCGCCATCTTCATCACCGCTGCTGTCTCCCATGAGGAGGGAGTAGTTCTCCATCGGGGCTGAGGGCTCTACCGGTAGTTATGTGGTTAATCTCTCTCTCTGTACCCCAATACAATGATCTCATGAATTGCTTTGCATGATTGAGATCCATATGATGAGCTTTGTATCACTATTAGTCTATGTGCTACTCTTGTGATGTTATTAAAGTAGTCTACTCCTCCTTCACGGTGTAATGGTGACAGTGTGTGCATCGTGAAGTACTTGGATAGGTTATGATCATAATCTCTTGTAGGTTGTGGAGTTAATTATTACTATGATAGTATTGATGTGATTTATTCCCCCTTCATAGTGTAAAGGTGATAGTGTGTATGCTATGTTAGTACTCGGTTTAAATTGCAAAGATCTATTATGCTCTAAGGTTACTTAAACATGAATATCGAATGTTGTGGAGCTTGTTAACTCCGGCATTGAGGTGCTCTTGTAGCCCTACACAACGAATGGTGTTCATCATCCAACAAGAGTATATGTAGCACAAAGGAAGAGAACTTATTTATTTATGTGATCAATGTTGAGAGTGTCCACTAGTGAAAGTATGATCCCTAGGCTCTGTTTCCAATACTGCAAACACCGTTTGTTTACTGTTCTACTGCATGTTTACTTCCTGCAATATTACTACCATCAACTGCACGCCAGCAAGCACTTTTCTGGCGCCGTTACTACTGCTCATATTCATTCATACCACTTGTATTTCACTATCTCTTCGCCGAACTAGTGCACCTATACATCTGACAAGTGTATTAGGTGTGTTGGGGACATAAGAGACTTCTTGTATTGTGATCGCAGGGTTGCTTGAGAGGGATATCTTTGACCTCTTCCTCCCTGAGTTCGATAACCTTGGGTGATCCACTTAAGGGAAACTTGCTGCTGTTCTACAAACCTCTGCTCTTGGAGGCCCAACACTGTCTACAAGAATAGAAGCACACGTAGACATCAAGCACTTTTCTGGCGCCGTTGCCGGGGAGGAAAGGTAAAAGGCACTCATACTTCGGTCCGAGGTAACTAAGTACTTTTTTGTTGCCATTGTGTGAGTGTTCGAAGCTATTTCCTTTAGATCCTGCAATTGCATCTTTTTGTCTCTTGTTTTACACTAGTAAGGCTTAATGGAAGACAACAACAAAATGAGAGATCTTTATGAACTTTATCTTGAATTAGGACATGATGTGTTTGAAGAGAAAATTAAAAAACCCATGGAACTTATGCATGCTAATGGGAATGTTATTAGTATGAATGCTTTGAACACCATTGTTGCTAATGCTATGGAAGAATTTAAGCTTGGGGAGGTCGGTTTTGATGAAAATGATCTCTTTAGCCCTCCGGGTATTGAGGAGAAAGTTTATGTTGATTATGATATGCCTCCTATTTATGATGATTATAATGATAGTGGTCTTTTGGTGCCGCCTACTATGGAGAGTAAATTTGATTATGATTACACTATGCCTCCTACACTTGATGAGAATAATAATGATAGCTACTTTGTTGAATTTGCTCCCACTACAACTAATAAAATTGATTATGCTTATGTGGAGAGTAATGATACTTTTATGCATGTGAATAAGAATGCTTTATGTGATACTTATATTGTTGAGTTTGTTCATGATGCCTCTGAAAATTATTATGAGAGAGGAAAATATGGTTGTAGAAATTTTCATGTTACTAAAACACCTCTCTATATGCTGAAATTTTTGAAGTTACACTGGTTTTATCTTCCTATGCTTGTTACTTTGCTCTTCATGAACTTGTTTATTTACAAGATTCCTATGCATATGAAGCATGTTAGACTTAAATGTGTTTTGAATTTGCTTCTTGATGCTCTCTTTTGCTTCAACTCTTATTTCTTGCGAGTGCATCATTAAAATTGTTGAGCCCATCTTAATGGCTATAAAGAAAGAACTTCTTGGGAGATAACCCATGTCTTTATTTTACTACAGAACTTTTGTTTTATATTTGAGTCTTGGAAGTTGTTACTGCTGTAGCAACCTCTCCTTATCTTTATTTTATTGCATTGTTGTACCAAGTAACATCTTTGATAGCAAGGTTCATACTAGATTTGGATTACTGCGCAGAAACAGATTTCTGTCTCTCACGAATTTCGGCAGGGTTCTCTGTAGGTAACTCAGAAAAATCTGCAAATTTACGTGCGTGATCCTCAGATATGTACGCAACTTTCATTCAATTTGAGCTTTTTCATCTGAGCAAGTTAAGTGCCCCTGGAAAATTCGTCTTTACGGACTGTTCTGTTTTGACAGATTCTGCCTTTTATTTCGCATTGCCTCTTTTGCTGTGTTGGATGGATTTCTTTGTTCCATTGACTTCCAGTAGCTTTGGGCAATGTCCAGAAGTGTTAAGAATGATTGTGTCACCTCTGAACATGTGAATTTTTGATTATCCACTAACCCTCTAATGAGTTTGTTTTGAGTTTGGTGTGGAGGAAGTTTTCAAGGGTCAAGAGAGGAGGATGATATACTACGATCAGGAAGAGTGAAAAGTCTAAGCTTGGGGATGCCCCCGTGGTTCATCCCTGCGTATTTCAAGAAGACTCAAGCATCTAAGCTTGGGGATGCCCAAGGCATCCCCTTCTTCATCGACAACTTATCAGGTTTCTTCTCTTGAAACTATATTTTTATTCGGTCACATCTTATGTACTGAGAGGGAATGCTTCTCGTGCATCCAAATCCTTGAGCCAAAAACTATGCCATTTGTGTCCACCATACCTACCTACCACATGGTATTTCTCTGCCATTCCAAGCAAATACTTCATGTGCTACCTTTAAACAATTCAAAAGCTATTATCTCTTATTTGTGTCAATGTTTTATAGCTCATGAGGAAGTATGTGGTGTTTATCTTTCGATCTTTTCATTTACTTCTGACAGACTTTCACAATGGACTAGTATCTTCATCCGCTTATCCTATAATTTTGCAAAAAGAGCTGGCAATGGGGTTCCCAGCCCCAATTAATTACAACTTTCATTAATAATTCTCTTCACATGTTTTGCTCTGATTCATTAGTAAGCAACTTAAGTTTGCAAATAGACACTCCTCCATGGTATGAGATTGTTGGAAGGCACCCGAGGATTCGGTTAGCCATGGCTTGAGAAAGAAAAGGTTGGGAGGAGTGTCATCCATAAATAAATAAAATGAAAACTAAACTAAAGTACATGTGTAAACAAAAGAGAAGAGGGATGATCTACCTTGCTGGTAGAGATAACGTCCTTCATGGGAGCCGCTCTTGAAAGTCTGGTTGATAAGGTAGTTAGAGTACCCGCTACCATTCGTTGACAACAACAAACACCTCTCAAAACTTTACTTTTATGCTCTCTATATAATTTCAAAACTCAAAAATCTCTAGCACATGATTTAATCCCTGCTTCCCTCTGCGAAGGGCCATTCTTTTACTTTATGTTGCGTCAGTATTACCTACTTCTTTCTATCTTAGAAGCAAACACTTGTGTAAACTGTGTGCATTGATTCTTACATGTTTACCTATTGCACTTGTTATATTGCTTTATGTTGACAACTATCCATGAGATATACATGTTACAAGTTGAAAGCAATTGCTGAAACTTAATCATCCTTTGTGTTGCTTCAATGCCTTTTACTAAGAATTTATTGCTTATGAGTTAACTGTTATGCAAGTCTTATTGATGCTTGTCTTGAAAGTATTATTCATGAAAAGTCTTTGCTATATGATTCATTTGTTTACTCATTATCTTTAACATTTCTTCGAATCGCTGCATTCATCTCATATGCTTTACAATAGTATGATCAAGATTATGATAGCATGTCACTTCAGAAATTATCCTTGTTATCGTTTACCTACTCGAGGGCGAGTAGGAACTAAGCTTGGGGATGCTTGATACGTCTCAAACGTATCTATAATTTCTTATGTTCCATGCTACTTTTATGATGATACTCACATGTTTTATACACATTATATGTCATTATTATGCGTTTTCCGGAACTAACCTATTGACGAGATGCCGAAGTGCCAGTTCCTGTTTTCTGCTGTTTTTGGTTTCAGAAATCCTAGTAAGGAAATATTCTCGGAATAGGACGAAATCAACGCCCAGTATCTTAGAATTCCACGAAGCTTCCAGAACACCCGAGAGCCACCAGAGGAGAGCCCTGGGGGCCCACACAACAAGGCGGCGTGGCCAAGGAGCCAGGCGCTCCGCCCTACTGTGTGGTGGCCCCGTCAGCCTTCCGACTCCGCCTCTTCGCCTATTTAAAGGTCCCTGACCTAACTCTTCGAGACGGAAAAGCCACGGTACGAGAAACCTTCCAGAGCCGCCGCCATCGCGAAGCCAAGATCTGGGGGACAGGAGTCTCTGTTCCGGCACGCCGCCGGGACGGGGAAGTGCCCTCGGAAGGCTTCTCCATCGACACCACCGCCATCTTCATCACCGCTGCTGTCTCCCATGAGGAGGGAGTAGTTCTCCATCGGGGCTGAGGGCTCTACCGGTAGCTATGTGGTTAATCTCTCTCTCTGTAGCCCAATACAATGATCTCATGAATTGCTTTGCATGATTGAGATCCATATGATGAGCTTTGTATCACTATTAGTCTATGTGCTACTCTTGTGATGTTATTAAATTAGTCTATTCCTCCTTCACGGTGTAATGGTGACAGTGTGTGCATCGTGAAGTACTTGGATAGGTTATGATCATAATCTCTTGTAGGTTATGGAGTTAATTATTACTATGATAGTATTGATGTGATTTATTCCCCTTCATAGTGTAAAGGTGATAGTGTGTATGCTATGTTAGTACTCGGTTTAAATTGCAAAGATCTATTATGCTCTAAGGTTACTTAAACATGAATATCGAATGTTGTGGAGCTTGTTAACTCCGGCATTGAGGTGCTCTTGTAGCCCTACACAACGAATGGTGTTCATCATCCAACAAGAGTATATGTAGCACAAAGGAAGAGAACTTATTTATTTATGTGATCAATGTTGAGAGTGTCCACTAGTGAAAGTATGATCCCTAGGCTTTGTTTCCAATACTGCAAACACCGCTTGTTTACTTTTCTACTGCATGTTTACTTCCTGCAATATTACTACCATCAACTGCACGCCAGCAAGCACTTTTCTGGCGCCGTTACTACTGCTCATATTCATTCATACCACTTGTATTTCACTATCTCTTCGCCGAACTAGTGCACCTATACATCTGACAAGTGTATTAGGTGTGTTGGGGACACAAGAGACTTCTTGTATTGTGATCGCAGGGTTGCTTGAGAGGGATATCTTTGACCTCTTCCTCCCTGAGTTCGATAAACCTTGGGTGATCCACTTAAGGGAAACTTGCTGCTGTTCTACAAACCTCTACTCTTGGAGGCCCAACACTGTCTACAAGAATAGAAGCACACGTAGACATCACTCCACACCACAAGGAGGCTCCCAACAACCCATGGAGCTAGTACAACACCAAGCTAGCCTCCATGGATGCACTTCTTCCAAGATTCCACTATAGGAACTCTACCACCAAGATCCACTAAGGACTACCACGAATTGGTGAAATTTCTCTCGGTAGAACGATAGATCGGGGTCTCCTCCACCACTCCTCAAAGTATGAGCAAGATTGATTGGGTACAGAGGGAGATCCACTAAGTTTGAGCTCAGCAACAATGGAGGAGAGGGAGAGAGAAGAGCTAAAAACGAGCTGGCGAAGAAGGGGCCTTTATATAGGTCCCTCCAAATCCAACCGTTATGTGCTGTTTTTGCCTAAGCGGTACTACCGCTTCTGGAAAGCGGTACTACCACTCTGAGTTCGAATCCCCACAGAACTTGTCCACATGGACACATCGCGGTACTACCGCTCGCGATACCGCTTGTGGTACCGCAATAGGGTCCAGACCTTACTGGATCCAAAGCGGTACCAAAGCGGTACCAGAGCGGTACTGCCGTAACATGTTACGGTACTTGAGCGGTACCGTGGGCGGTACTACCGCTTGCAGGCGGTACTACCGCTCATGGTACCGTAAAGGTACCGTAACTTGTTCTGTGGGACAATCTCGTGTGCAATCCTCAGAGTGGTATCTCAGAGCGGTACCAGTAGAAATAGCGGTACTACCGCTCCTGGTACCGGTAGTACCGCTATGGCTAAAACAGCTTTTTCCTCTTTTCCTCTCCTACCATGTTACCTCACGACACACACACAAAACCAGAAAACCTAAGATCTACGCTTCAGTCTTCCGATCATAGTGTGTTCAGCGAGGGCACCGTACACCTACAAATCCATCAAAGACAATCTTTGTGCACAGTTAGAATTGTTCGAGTGTTGTTATCAAACACACAAAACAAGGGTTATAGATCTTGCTCTTACAATCTCCCCCTTTTTGGTGTTTGATGACAACACACGAATTTGCAATAATTCATAGGATATTATGATAAGGTATTTGGTTTGCAAGAGTAGACGAAGCTCCCCCTAGATGTGTGCATATTTAGAATATGCATTTGTATACAAATGCACACATCCTAGAGAGAAACTCCCCCTAGATTCTATAAACCAAGCATAAGTGCTAAGAAGAACATATGACAAGATCATATAGCACAAGCACACTATGGAGGCAAGTATAAGGGCATATAGGAGAGTTTGGGTGAAACTTTTCATACCTTTGCCTTGAGAAAACCCAAACTCATAATAATAAGAGCCTCCATAGGATTGATGTAGCCAATCAAAGGATAAATAGTGAAGACCATTAAGCTACGAATGATTAAGTCTCAATACAAACCGGGGGATCGGGAGATCCACAAATAGAGTAGCAAGCACACATACGAATAAAGTTCCAAATAACTAGGGGAAGATTTTGATGCCAAGGCCGAAAGAACCAAAAAGAAGCACCAAGCCCTTGGCATCCCCATGCAAATTCCCGTCCCTAATAGACCAACTTCTCCCCCTTTGGCATCGAGACACCAAAAAGGGAGAAGGAGCATACTAACGCCCCAAGGAGATCACTCGTCATCATCATCCTCGTCGTCTTCATCTTCATCCTCATCACCCTCGTTCTCAACATCTTCCTCCTCTTCATCTTTGTCTTCATCATCATCGTCTCCATCTTGAGCAAGACCATTCCCATGAGGTGGTGGAGAAGAACGAACAATGTGCTCGGGGATGGAGTCCTCGGAACTTGACCAAGTAAGCTTGGACTTCCACTCACCGGGAGGAGTGATGTTGTCCTCGGAGCCCTCAAAGACAGGAAGCTGCATATGCCTCATCATCGCCTTTTGGCGTTGGTGGATCTTCTTGTTGTCATGGTGAGCTTGATACATCCTATCTTCAAGGTCCCTCTTGAAGCAAAAGGACTTCTTGAGGCGAGCGGTGAGCTTGGCAAAGAGGCCCTTGGTCTTGACAGAGTTGGGCACATAGTCGGAATCATCACTATCGGCTTCGTCTTAGTCCTTGTCCTTGGGAGCATTCTTGCCATACCTTGGAGGGTCATGCTTCTTGACAAGGGGGCTCTTCTCCTTATGGATAGTGATGTTGGGGCGGCATTGGTCAAGAAGATCTCCACGTCCATCTCGATCCCACTTGAGACAAATGAGCCTCATGATGAAGGGTGCATATTGAGGGAGCTTGCGGAGGAAGGCACAATCACGCATCTCATGCCAGATGAAGTCCATGATATCCAATTGTTTGCCCCTACCCCTCATCTCATCGGTGCGCACGAGAAGGTTTACAAGGAAGCCATGCACCTCATCATGGTTGGTGTCTTTGGGGTTGATGGTGCTGCGATAGATGCGGTTCATGGTGTCGTAGACGGGAAGGAGGTTGTAAGCACTTCCACATAACATCCTCCCGGGAATGTAGAGGTGTGCCATCTTCTCTTTGGCCATAGGCTTGGCCTGGAGGTGAATCTTGAAGAAGTTGATGTCAAACTCGGGAAGTTCATATCCAATGCCTCTGGCAAAATCCTCCCACGTGGCTTCCATCACATGCTCCCTAGTCATCCACTTCAAGGAGCGGAAACCATCCTCATCCTCAAGGAACACAACAGTGGCATAGAACTGGCATATTATCTCCTTCGAGTAGTTGTGAGAGAAAGTCATCAAAGGAATAAGACCTTGTTCTTCGCATATCTCGAGTGCTTCCCCAAAGTACTCGGGCTTGGCTTGGAGCTTGTCCATGTTGATGGAGTATTGAGGGCAACACCGGAACTCCTTTGACCCATAGACTTCATTGTATATCCTTTCTTGATCGGCATGGTAGAAGAAGGAGTTGCGGCAGAGACGAGAGTTCTTTGGCACCAAGTAAGGATTGACCCCTCGAACTTGCAAGAATTGGGCTTTCTTGAGATCTTTCATAGATATCTGAGGACCCCGGACGGTCCTTTTGCCCGCTGTCGCTGCTGCTGCATCCCTTTGATGCTTGGTGGACCTTGTTGGTACAATCTCATCTTGCTCTTCGTCTTCTCGATAACGACGAGAGGAGGGCTTGACCTTGCCGCCACCACGGGGCCTAGATGATCCTGTGAATAGCAAAGGTTTGGGAGGGAACAGGGGATAAGTGCACAAGCCATGGAGTTAGAGATCAAGGAGGACACTAACAAGCAACATTGGTGAAACTAGTCAAAGCGGTAGTACCGCAACCAAACCCGGTAGTACCGCTTGGACTGGTAGTACCGCCTGCGAACAAGCGGTACTACCGCTCAAGCTCAGCACATCTAGATCTTGGTTGAGGACATGACAAAGAAGTTCATAGTGTCACACATTGTTGCTAGCTAGTATCCTCGTACATGTAGAGCTTCCAAGAGGGCTTCTCCACTGCAAACCTCCATCAAACCCTAGCCTATGCATCTAGGGAGTTCAACACACCCTAGAGAGAGAGATTAGGGTTCATACCGGAGGACATGGCGGAGAAGAAGGTGGGGAAGCTTCTCCACGGAGGAGATTTGGCCGGCAGCGGCTGGAAGAGGAGACCGGGGCCGATTTCCTCGAGGTCTTGAGCTTGGGGCGCAGTTGAATTGAGGAGGATGGGGGTTTGTGGTGGTTTGGGATGAATCCCGACCCAACCGGTACCTCTAGTCAAAAATGCAAGTGGTAGTACCGCTCGTAAAAGCGATAGTACCGCTTACCGGTACTTGCCCGGTACCTCGGGCGGTAGTACCGCTCTGGGAACAAATTCAGTTTCGTCAGATTACTGCCCAAAGCGGTAGTACCGGCCTGAGATCCAGTAGTACCGGGCTCCAAACTCAAAGACACTCAGATTTTGGTGTAGACTTGTGCTTTTAGACTGAGTTCGCTCGAGAGATAGATCATGGCTTAGGATTAGATGGCGGAACTGTTAAGGTACTACCCAACCAAGCTTGCAAGAATCAAGGCAAGAAAAGCCAAGCTTGGGTGAATCTCCCATGAAGAATATGAAGAAAAGAGAACCGAAGGCAAATGAAGAAAAGAAATCAAAAAGAAAAGAAAAGCTCCTCAAGGAGGAGATTGGTGGACGAAGCCACCGTGTAAGAGTTTAGTAGTGTGAGGTCGCGTAGATGTATCTAGGATTCACGGCTACAACTCAACATGAAGCTCATTAGTCACTTAGTTGACGAATAGCATATGTTTTGGATTTCTTTATGCATTATGGGGGGAGGGATAGCTCAATAAGTTTAAACCGCACTCCCCCTATATTCGTGCATGCTTTACATCTAGACATGTAGTACAAAAGCGGTATTATCCACTCTTGACACGACGTCCGGATGAGAAGCACAAGGGTAGAGAAGCAAACCTTGGCCGGTAGAGAATGAGTCCATTGCTTTGTCGGGCTCATTAAGGAAGTATTGATTCTCTAGGTGCTTGGGGTTGCTATACCGTTGGACCCCTTCATATCTTGCTCTTGAGTATGTCTTGTACTTTGCTTGAGTCATGAAGGAGTCTTCACGCTTTAGGTCCCCGGCGAGAATGGACCAATAGGATAGATTCTTGTGTGGTCCCTTAATCTTCATCATGGTTTAGGTCCTCGCCTTGACCCTCATTGTTGTTGATGCCGAACTTTAGGTTGTGGAAGAGGTGATCTAGCACTTGGTTGTCCAATGGAAGAGTCTTGGCCTTGTGGTGTAGATGGCTCCACATGGGTGGAACTTCGTCCTTCCCCGGTACACATAGAAGGTAGCTTTTGAGATCGGCGAGTGCCAACACCCATCCTTCCTATGGTAACCGGGGGAATTGCATCTCCTTTCTCACAAGAAGCACTTCGCCTCCTCCAAAGAACTATCATATCCATTGAAAGGTCTCATCACTCAATACCACAAACCACATAATAGACTCATACTCCACCATCATGTTTGAGTGACTTCTTAGGTTTGTTTCTCACTTCCGGCAACCCCATGACGTTAGGGTAAGAGTATGGCTAGGAGTATAAAGTGGATTCCTTCTTTGCCAATGAAGATATCCAAGATCTTGAGCACAAACTCCATTCCATTGTTGCTTCTTCTTGCAAGGATTATGTCATAGAATTTGTATTGAAATTGTTTTAGAAACTTCATCATGGTTCATTTCCTTCAACACAATTCCTACAAAACACAATCTCTACACAAGGAAGCAAATTCCATTAGTCCTAGGCCGTGGTCTCTTGAAGAGACTAGCTCCACAAGAGAACCACTACATGTTCATAATAGTAGGTACAAAGACCCAAGAGTTTAAAGCAATGAACAAAGAAAACATATGCAAGAGCCTTGACGAGGTAGGACTTAATCACCACCTTGTTAAGGCTCCAATACCTTTAAGCTTGCTTGTGTTGTCATCATGAGAAAGATAGAGATAAGAGACTTGATGAAGACAACAAATTCCTTGCTTCCGAACATAAGACTTGTGGCTTCAAGGTTAACCACCCAATAAGCATCTCCGAAAGCAAGGTTCTTCATGGATCAAGAGTTAGAAATAGGAGCCCATTTTTCAATGGGCCCTATCTTCACATTCTTCTTTTCATTGATCCTTCTTTCTCTTTGATCTTCTTTGGCATGATTGCCACTTCTCCTTCATTGCATAAGTCCCCATAGGCTTCAATGACTCCTTCCAAGAATTGGACTTGGACTTGGAGACTCTCAATCTCGGACTTCAAGTGGTTAACTTCATTTTCGTGATCCGATAGAGCTTCCTCAAGAAGAGAATTTCTTCTCAAGAGTAAACATTTGTGTCTCTCCAAAGTAGCAATGTCGTCTTCATGAGTACAACCTTGCACCTTCTCTTTACTCAAGCGATAGTATTCATCCAAGGCCTTCTCTTGAGTTGAGATGACTTCCAAGAATTTTGCATTGTGTCCTCTCAAGAAGCAAACTTCGTCAAGGAGCTTGTCATAACATGAATTAGGATCTTCATCTTCTTTCTTCTTGGCAAAGGTTGTTACATCCTCACGCGACCATTCATGATTTTCTTCAAGATAACACTTCTTTGCCTTGAGCTTGTCCACCAAATGGTCTTGATCTCCTAGCATGTTCGTTCTAGGCTTCTCGGTGGAGGAGATCTTGATGACGTCGTTGTTGGAGGAAAGCTTGGAGAGCCCTTTGGAGAGAGATCTAAACCCGCTCTTGCGAACGAGCATTCCATCATTTTCGTCCCTTCTCTCATAGATACATTCCGCAACAATGTGCCTTTTGTCACCACAATTGTAGCAAGATGATCTCTTCCTTCTCTCATAGATACACTCCGCAACAAGGTGCCTTGTGTCGCCACAATTGTAGCAAGATTGTATGGAGCTTCGTCTCTTGTATCCATTCCAAAAACTCTTGACGGCAAGAGCCATGTGTTCATGATATTCGGCCTTGAGATCATCCGGACTCCACTCAATGGGATCCACATTGCTTTCACTAGCTCCATAGTCCTTCATCTTCAATGCAAGGTTGAGCTTGCGAGTATTGTGGGTGCGAGCAACACGGTCTTCCACATTCTTCTTAGATATGGCCATGTTGTTCACTTCATCGAAACGAGAGCTTTGGATGCTCTCATTCCCGAGGAAGAGCTTGTCAAGTTTATCCCATGCTTCCTTGGCGGTCTTGAGCGAGCGGATATGAGCGCGATCCTTGGGCGTGACGGCCATGTGAATCATGTTGATGGCGGTGGCGTTGAGTTGACCATCCACGACCTCTCTTCTTGTCAAGTTCTTTGGGTCTCTTGGTGAATAACCTTCCTCAATGATGCGCCAAAGCTCGGTAGACGCGCTGCGCACATGAGATTTCATCAAGAATTGCCAATTTTCAAAGCTATTGGATTCAAGTAGCGGTGGTGAGCCATGAGTCAAGATGTGAGGCATGGGTATTGGGGCATTTAGGGAGTAATCACTTGGTGGGGGCACCGCATGATAACCTCCTAATTGTCCCTCAACCGGTGATTCATCCTTCCCTTTTGATGAAGTGCCAATGTCCTCAAGTTCCCCTTCTCGAGGTGGTTTTGTCGATTGCGCGACAAAATCAACAAGAGGAAGGGTGTTGACTTGTGGTGGAGGAACATCGACACTTGCCTTGGGGGTTGATTTGGGAGCAATCAACTCCATTATCATAGCCTTCATTTGAGCTACAATGGATGACTCCAATTTCTTGAGGTCATCCAAAGTAGCCGGAGTGCTCTCAACAATTGATGGTGGAGGTGATTGCTCACCGGGAAGGAACCCATTCTCTCCATTCTCTTGTTCGGCCATTTCTTAGGCGGTAAACCCCGAGCAAGAAAACCTTGCTCTGATACCAATTGAATGGATCGTAACGAACAAGAGGGGGGGTGAATGGGCGCTACGTCAAGTTTTAGTCTTTTTCAATTTTTAGTGCAACGGAAGATAAAGATGATAGCTCTAGCGATGGTGGTGTTCCTACAATGATCCTAGACAAGTACAACAAGCAAAGGAATCACACAAGATAGTAAGAGTAAGGAGCGGGACAACCGGAGGGCGCGGAGACGAGGCGAGGTTTGTTTCCCGCAGTTCCTCCCACAAAAGGGAGTACGTCTGCGTTGAGGAGGTGCTAGCCTCACACAAGAGACTAGACGGCCACACCACGAAGGAAGGCCTCACCTTCTTCCTCGAGAGAGCTCCACGAAGGTGCTCCCCCTTTTCCACTAAGGCACCGGTCGAGGCGGTGATTCCTTCACAAGGTTGGGGCGAGCTCCACACCACAAGGAGGCTCCCAACAACCCATGGAGCTAGTACAACACCAAGCTAGCCTCCATGGATGCACTTCTTCCAAGATTCAACTATAGGAACTCTACCACCAAGATCCACTAAGGACTACCACGAATTGGTGAAATTTCTCTCGGTAGAACGATAGATCGGGGTCTCCTCCACCACTCCTCAAAGTATGAGCAAGATTGATTGGGTAGGGTGGGAGATCCACTAAGTTTGAGCTCAGCAACAATGGAGGAGAGGGAGAGAGAAGAGCTAAAAACGAGCTGGGGAAGAAGTGGCCTTTATATAGGTCCCTCCAAATCCAACCGTTATGTGCTGTTTTTGCCTAAGCGGTACTACCGCTTCTGGAAAGCGGTACTACCGCTCTGAGTTTGAATCCCCACAGAACTTGTCCACGTGGACACATCGCGGTACTACCGCTCGCGATACCGCTTGAGGTACCGCAATAGGGTCCAGACCTTACTGGATCCAAAGCGGTACCAGAGCGGTACTGCCGTAACATGTTACGGTACTTGAGTGGTACTGTGGGCGGTACTACCGCTTGCAGGCGGTACTACCGCTCATGGTACCGTAAAGGTACCGTAACTTGTTCTGTGGGACAATCTCGTGTGCAATCCTCAGAGCGGTATCTTAGAGCGGTACCAGTAGAGATAGCGGTACTACCGCTCCTGGTACCGGTAGTACCGCTATGGCTAAAATAACTTTTTCCTCTTTTCCTCTCCTACCATGTTACCTCACGACACACACACAAAACCAGAAAACCTAAGATCTAGGCTTCAGTCTTCCGATCATAGTGTGTTCAGCGAGGGCACCGTACACCTACAAATCCATCAAAGACAATCTTTGTGCACGGTTAGAGTTGTTCGAGTGTTGTTATCGAACACACAAAACAAGGGTTATAGATCTTGCTCTTACACCAAACCATTGCCTCTCAATAATGTCTTAGTTTCACCACATCTTGTTCAGAATTTAGTTTCCGTTAAAACTCTTTCTCGTGATAACTCTATAACTGTGGAATTTGACGAGTTTGTTTTTTTTTGTAAAGGACGCCCGTACCCGGATGGTTTTGCACCGCTGTGAGAGTTCCGACGATCTGTACCCCGTTCAGCCGTCTCCCTCCACTCACGCTGCACCTCGGGCGCTCTCCGCCGGCGTCGACCTTTGGCACGCTCGTCTTGGCCATCCCAGCTCCACCTCGCTCCGCCAAATAATGAGAGGCTTTTCCTTTTCATGTAATAAAATGGCGGCTCACTCATGTGATGCCTGCCGACTGGGTAAACATGTTTGGCTCCCCTTTAGTGCTTCATCCACAGTTGCTTATTTTTCTTTTCAATTACTTCATAGTGATGTATGGACGTGCCCTATACCGAGTCATTCTAGTTTTCTTTATTATCTTGTTATTCTCGATGATTTTTCTTGTCTGGACTTTTCCTCTTCGTAAGAAATCTGACGTCGCCTCGACACTCACCGCCTTTTATTCTTATGTCTCTACGCAGTTCGGTCGCCCCATCCTCGCCCTCCAAACCAACAACGGCAATGAGTTCGACAACACCACCATCCACACCCTCCTATCCACCCACGGCACCCTCTTCCGCCTAACCTGCCCATACACTTCCCAGCAGAACGGCCGCGCCGAGCGCATCCTACGTACCCTTAATGAATGCGTCCGTACCCTCCTGTTCCATGCACACATGCATGCCCCCTAGTTCTGGCCGGACGCCCTCTCCACCTCCATCCTCCTATTCAACCTATGCCTGTGTCGCGCTCGCTGGAATTACACACCCCATCACCTCCTGTTCGGCTCACCCCCTTCATACGATGGTCTCCGTATTTTCGGTTGTCGCTCTTTTCCTAGCACTGCCGCCACTCGCTGGAATTACACACCCCATCACCTCCTGTTCGGCTCACCCCTCATAAACTCGCCCCTCGCTCCATTCCGAGTGTATTTCTCAGTTACCCGGCTAACACCAAAGGCTACTGTTGCTATGATCCGGTCTCCCACCGCGTCATCACGTCCCATCACGTGTACTTTGATGAGCACTGTTTTCCCTTTGCACAGGAACAGGTGACGACTCCTCCTCCCGTGACTGACAGTCCGCGGCGTCGCAGCCCTACCTTGGTGGAGGTCCCTGGCTCGGTAGCGCCCCCGCGCGCTCCCTCTACTACAGCTGTGACGCCCCCCGTGATGCCCTCGAGCACTACCTCGGGCTCCCACGTGGCGCCCTCGAGCCCCGCCTAGGGTGCTGCCGCCTCGCCCTCGAGCTCTGCCTCGGGCACCGCCATGTCGTCTGCGCCCTCGACCGCGTCGCCGTCGAGCCCCAGCTCGGGCGATGCCTCGCCTCCTGCCCCACCTCCGCCTCTTGCGCCGCCGGCCACGGGGCCCCTCACGCGCGCACGTGCGGGGATTCGCGTCCCGAGCACGCGGTACCCCTCGGACGCGTACGTCTGCACCGCGTCGACTTCTGCGCCTTCACCATCTATGTCGTCGCCCCTGCCCGCCTCTGCACGGGCTGCTCTCCGCGACCCGCAGTGGCTTGCGGCCATTGATGTCTACGCACACTTCTATTCCTGTAAACAGTGTTGGGCCTCCAAGAGCAGAGGTTTGTAGAACAGCAGCAAGTTTCCCTTAAGTGAATCACCCAAGGTTTATCGAACTCAGGGAGGTAGAGGTCAGAGATATTCCTCTCAAGCAACCCTGCAATTACGATACAAGAAGTCTCTTGTGTCCCCAACACACCTAATACACTTGTTAGATGTATAGGTGCACTAGTTCGGCGAAGAGATAGTGAGATGCGAGTGATATGGATGAATATGAGTGGTAATAGCAATCTGAAATAAATATGGCAGCGAGTAAACATGCAGTACAACAGTAAGTAAGCGGTGTTTGCAGTATTGGAAACAAGGCCTAGGGATCCTACTTTCACTAGTGCACACTCTCAACATTGCAATCATAATTGAATATAAATAAGCACTTCACTATGCTATTCCGAATTACTCTCTGGCGGGATAACGAACACTAATTCACCGTGTAGGGCTGCAAAGCAAACCTTAAAGATGTATTCCCAAGTACTAATGAACACCCCACGCTGTCACTTTGAGCATTCATAGGAGGTACTAACACACCACAATTTCATAGAGACATCCAACTCAAATCATAACCCAGTGAACAAGTATTCTGTGAAATATAGCCTAAGAGACCCACACGGTGCACACACTGTCACCTTTACACACGTGGGACAAGGAGTCTCCGGAGATCACATAAGTAAAATCCACTTGAATAGCATAAGACATCTAGATTGCAAAGCTCACGATCACATAGATGAACACATAAGTATTACTCTCAAACACTCTCTTGTTGGATGACAAACACCATACATTATGTAGGGCTACAAGAGCTCCCTCAAGCCGGAGTTAACAAGCTCCACAACATACGGAATTCGTATTAAAGTAACCTCTAGAGCATAATAGACAAGAGTAACATCTACACATACATATAGATCACATCATGGGAGAGAGAGATGAACCACATAGCTACCGGTAGAGCCCTTAGCCTCGAGGGAGAACTACTCCCTCCTCATCATAGGAGACAGCAGCGGCGATGATGATGGCGGTGATGTCGATGGAGATGCCTTTTGGGGGCAATTCCCCGTCCCGGCGGCGTGCCGGAACAGAGACTTCTGTCCCCCGAATCTTGGCTTCGCGATGGCGGCGGCTCTGGAACTTTTCTCGTATCGTGGCTTATTCCTTTAGGGTTTTCGCGACGGAGGCTTTATATAGGCGAAGAGGCGGAGTCGGAGGAGTCCTGGTGCAGCCAAACCATAGGGGGGCGCGCCCCCCCCTTGGCCGCGCCGCCTTGTGGGGTGGGGCCCCCCTGGCTCCCCTCTGGCCCCTCTTCGGTGCTCTGGAAGCTTCCGGGAAAAATAAGGTTCTGGCCGTTGATTTCGTCCGATTCCGAGAATATTTCCTTTCTAGGATTTCTGAAACCAAAAACAGCACAAAACAGGAACTGGCACTTCGGCATCTCGTTAATAGGTTAGTTCCGGAAAATGCATCAAAACGATATAAAGTATGAATAAAACATGTAGGTATTGTCATAAAACTAGCATGGAACATAAGAAATTATAGATACGTTGGAGACGTATCAGCCATGCAGGACGAGTTCGACGCCCTGCAGTGGAACCAGACATGGACGCTTGTTCCCCGCCCCCCTCACGCCAACATCATCACCGGGAAGTGGGTCTTCAAGCACAAGTTCCATCCGGACGGTACTCTCGACCGTCACAAGGCGTGGTGGGTGGTTTGTGGTTTTCGCCAGCGCGCCGGCATCGACTTCACCGACACTTTCGCCACGGTTGTCAAGCCTGGGACGATCCGCACCGTCCTTCAGCTCGCGGTCTCCTGTGTGTGGCCCGTGCACCATATGGACGTCTCCAACACCTTCCTTCACGGCCATCTCGAGGAGCAGGTCTTCTGCCAGCAGCCCACGGGTTTCGTCAATAGCGCCCACCCCGACCATGTGTACCTGCTCTCGCGCTCGTTATACAGGCTCAAGTAGGCCCCACGCGCCTGGTACCAGTGCATCGCAGCGTTTCTTCACCAACTCGGCTTCCGCTCCACCAGCTCCGATGCCTCGCTGTTTGTGTGCAACAACGGCGCCACCACCGCGTACCTGCTGCTCTATGTCGTCAACATCATCTTGACGGCCAGCTCCACGGACCTCCTCAGATAGATCACCGAGCGTTTTCGCTCGCACCGACGGCTTCTTCCTTCATTAGCGCAAGTACGCCCACGAGCTCCTGGACCGGGCTGGTATGCTTAATTGCAAACCCGCGGCCACGTCTGTCGACACGAAGTCCAAGCTCTCCGCCACGGATGGTTCCTTTGCTACGGACTCGTCATCTTATCGCTCCATCATCGGTGCCCTGCAGTACCTCACCTTGACTCGCCCCGAGCTGCAGTATGCTGTTCAGCAGGTGTGCCTTCACATGCACGCTCCGCGGGATCCTCATTGGGCTGCGGTCAAGCGGATTCTCCGCTACATTCGTGGCACCATGGACTTCGGCCTCTCCCTCCACGCCTCCACTGCCACAGACATCGTCGCCTACTCGGATGCCGATTGGGCAGGCTGCCCTGACACGCGTCGCTCCACGTCTGGCTACTGCGTCTACTTCGGACCTTCGCACATCTCCTGGTCGTCTAAGCGACAACCCACGGTTTCTCGCTCCAGCGCCGAAGTGGAGTACCGGGCTGTTGCTAATGCGGTTGCCGAGGTCTCCTGGCTGCGGCAACTCCTCGTTGAGCTCTCATGTCATGTCGCCAAAGCCACCGTGGTCTACTGCGACAACGTCTCCGCCGTCTACCTCTCCGCCAACCCGGCCCACCATCACAACACCAAGCATATTGAGCTGGACATCCACTTTGTTCGGGAACAGGTGGCCCTTGGACACATTCGAGTACTTCATGTGCGCACCTCCCAACAATTTTCGGATATCATGACCCAGGGTCACCCTACGACATCATTTGAGGAGTACCGGTCCAGTCTATGCGTTCGACCAGGCGACGCTTCGACTGCGAGGGGAGGGGGGTGTTGAGATACATATCCTTGTATATCCGGATGTGTATCTTCTGTAGTTATGTATAGCAATACATATCTTTGTATTTATTATTGGGTCCGCCTCCTTCCTTGTATAGTCGAGGACGTGGCCTATATATGTACCGCCATATGCATCCGATCAATATATCGAGTATTGCATCTCTCTACAATCTCTACGAGCCAAGAACTTGCTCTAAGCTAGATCTGGGCTGTCACCAATTTTCGATCATTCGTGCATGCTGCATCTGCTCCGTCGTCTGGCAACCGAAGTTGAAAAATATAAACTGCTGATCTGCATGCACGTGGGTACCGAGGAACCGCCAGCGGCCGCAGCGTGATGGTCCTAGCTTTTTTTCTGGTGCGTGCATGAGCCAACCGGCCAAGGCCATCGAGGAGCGCGGCGGCGGCGGCGGCGACACGGGTGACACCTAGCCTGTTTTTCTTGCGATGGAAGATATCATGGCCTATTAGATTAGATGTAATATCAAAAGGTACGTGAAAAATAATGTAGGCCAGTGGTGGGTAATTTTCTTGAACTTTCCCGGCGATAAATCATCTCTAAAATCTATCGGAATCATTAAAAGTAGAAAAACTAGAGGCCAGAATTTTCTGATTATTGTTGGATTTTCTAGACGATTTCTAATTTTCTGGTTGCCCATCATTTACTTTTTATATTTTAGATTCGCACATATGTGCAACATATTTAATGATAATACCATGTTTTACATTAATTTATGGGAATTTACTAATAAGAATAGTCAAGTGAACCCATGAACCCCGGTCCACTTTTTATTATAAGAAACACCTCTATATTGCTTTTATCTTATTTTCTATTTTCAGCACTATTTTAATCCGAAAATAAAAAATATTTACTTTTATTATTTGCATCCAAAACAACAAAAACAATCAACCTCTTTACAATTTTTACTTAGTTATTTCATCTAGTCTACTTTTACTTGTTTTATTTTTACTTGTATTTTATTATTTACATGAAACCTTGTGCTTGATAACCACACGGTGGAGCTGGGGACACAAGGCATTTATTTTACTTGTAGAATTGCTACAAGAAGGGAGAAGAGAATACTCTTTGTCCAGTTCCCGAGAGTTCGATATAAACCCTCTAGTCATCCTTGTGGGGAAAATACTCTTATGACACAACACTTTGCACTTGGAGTCCCAACATCATCACCTGTCAACAAAGTTAGATTCTGGGTAGGAAATGGAAATTATGGTTGTGGTTGCTGATACGTTGCAAACGTATCTATAATTTTTTGATACCTCATGCTTGTTTTACACCAATTTCTCTATGTTTTGTTTCGACTTCTTTGCACTTTTATACATTTTACAACATTAACCTATTGACAAGATGCCACAGTGTCAGTTCCCTGTTTTCTACTATTTTGTATTTCAGAAAAGTTGTAAAGAAAATATTCTCGGAATTGGACGAACCAAAAACCGAAGTTCTTATTTACCGTAACGAAGACGGAGTCCAGAGTAGAGACGAAGAGGCGCCACAGGTCACCAGACTAGCCCTAGGCGCGGCCCAGGTCCTGGTCGGGCCAAGGGGTGGTGTGGGCCCCCAGGCATCCACCGGCCTCACCCTTCCGCCTATTTATTCACGATCTCGGGAAAAACCTAAACACCCGAGCCTCCATCCAAGAAAAGTTCCGACGCGGCCGCCATCGCCGACCCTAGCTCGGGAGGGTTTTGAAGCTCTTCCCGGCACCCTGCCGGAGAGGGAGATCATCATCGGATGCCTCTACATCGCCATGCCCGCCTCCAAAGTGATGCGTGAGTAGTTCATCCCTGGACTACGGGTCCATAGTAGTAGCTAGATGGTTGTCTTCTCCAATTTGTGCCTCATGTTTAGATCTTGTAAGCTGCCTAACATGATCAAGATCATCTTTATGTAATGCTACATGTTGTGCTTGCTAGGATCCGATGAATATTGAATAGTATGTTGAGATCGATTATATACTTGTCATATGTTATTTGTGATCTTGCATGCTCTCCGTTGCTAGTAGATACTCTGGCCAAGTAAATTCTTGTGACTCCAAGAGGGAGTACAGTCACCTCTCACACCTGCCTCCACTACCATTTCAAATCCTTTTTTGCAAACGGTTTCTCCCAATAATCAAGCCGATCGTATTCAAACCTTTCCTTCAGAGAGAGACTCATCTAATGCTCAATTACCGGGCTTACTACCCTTTTTCAAATTTCCATCATTCAATCCCATTAAATGGCCCGATGACACATACCATACCTGGTTCAAGGCCCATGGGCCGGCACCTGCATTTCAGGAGGTTACCTCTTTTAGAGATTTCTCGGCTTTCCTCTACGGGAAAAAATTCTCTCCTACCTTTGTCGCTTCCGCCTCCTCGCATTCACCACCCTCGTCATCTCCGGAACCGCCTCTGCCACCGCCCGTAGTCGCTGAGCAGTCGGAGGCTCATACTCCGACAATGGCCAACATCCCTATTGATCCAAGGCCGTTCGTGCCCCAGGGATACCAGATTCAGAACATCGCCGGGCGGGTGGGAGTCAAGCGCGTGGTGGTTCCGCGGCGCCCAAAAGAACACGAGCAGTACGCCATCGCCACCATTACGCCTTTCCCTGAAGGTTTGGTTCCTTTCCAGAATGTTAGGGATGTTCTTGAAGAATATTTGACAGAAGTTGCTAGAGTGGGCTTTGTTAGTTTGCATTCTTGCTCGTTTGGTGCCGCCTATGTGCAGTTCAGAAATGTGAGTGATAGAGACAGACTCATTGCTTCTAGTCCTAATCAGTTTGGAGATGTCAATATCTCTTTTGTTAAGCATGATGAGGGAGTGAATTGGAGGGGGTCACTTTTAATAGAGATGTATGGCTGCTTCTTGTTGGTCCCCCTTTAGACCATATGACTACTGAAGATCTAAATGCCTACTTTGGTGATATTGGTTCTCTGTTGCTTTGGGAAAAAGATCCAAACCGAAAAGGAAGGGTTCTTGTTAAAGTTAGGGTCACTGACCTTATGGATATTCCTAAAAGCATTAGGATGACTGAGAGTTCCAGGCCAGATGCTCAGTCCTGGATTTTTCTTGTTGAAGTTCTGTTAGATAATCTGCTTGGTGGTGGGCCAGCAGATGAAGACCCTCTGCCAGATGATGGAGTGGACCCACACCCTCTACCTGGTCATGCTTTGCCTGCTCCTCTGTTTAACCATGCTCCAGTGATACCTGCTGTGCAAGATGATCCAGATAATAATGATGGGTGGGGTCACTGGGCCATAGGTGCAGAGCAAGAGCAACCTCAACCTATGGAGGTAGAGGAGCAGGAGCTTATTCAGCAGGAAGAAATGGTTTTGGATGATCAACAGCTTGGACCTCCTCTCCTAGATACAAACAGCTTTGTCAATGTCTCATCCTCTAGTTCTGAAGGTTCTGCTACTCATGATCCTCAGTCTGCTGGTGGCCCTTCATGTGGTCCTCTTAGTCAAGCACAAGTTGAAGTTTCTGAACAGCAAATGGATCAGCCTATCTTGCCTTTGGGAGAGGGTTTATTAAATATTCTACAAGCTTATTCTTCTCAAGATGATTCTCTGCCAGATATCTCAGAAAAGGATTCAGCTGGGTCTTCTATGCTTGGTCAGTCTTCACAAGTTCTGACATCTGAAGATGATGATTTTTTTTCTTCCTACTGATGTCAACTTGGTTTCACCAAATGAAGCACATATTCAGCTAACCCTTGGCAAGTGCAGACCTATTTCTTCCCTGTACCTGAGGAACATGATTTGACAAAAAGGTTCTCTGCTGAAGGCATGGCTCTATGGGAGAAATACTTTGCTCCAAATTCAAATGGTCTTGCAGATAATGACAGTACCTCATTGGTATACATTCCTGTTAGCTGGTTTAATTTCATAACCCTTATGCTATTAACCCCTGAAAAATTCGATTGGGCTAAGGGTTTTCTGTCATCACAGCTTTGGGATATTATGAAGGAGCCAATGCACAAGGAAGACACTGTTAAATTTGCTATTCCTGACAAATGTGGCACTACAAAAGCTCCTACATGGTTCTCTCTCACTGAATTGGTGGATGAGCTTCCTATCTCATCTGAGGATGCTCTCATCACTCCAAAAAGGAAAAGAAGAGATAGCAAAACTGCTCTGGTTGAGTCTGAGGTAAGAAGGAGTCCCAGGCTTGTTCTGTTAAATGATGGGTATAAAAACCATGCTAATTGCTCTGACAAATATTGCCTCACTTGCAATGTTGCCCCTCCTATTATCAACACTAAAGTGGCTAAGAATCTGGCCATATCTTTCTTTAAGGTGCTATAAGATACTGTTGAAAAAAGAATTCTGAAGAAAGGAAAGACCACTATAGAAGAGAGCAAGTTGACTGGCCCTCAAGGAGTGATTGGCAGCAAGAAAAGCAAAGCTTCTTCCTCAAGCTCTCAGAATAAAGTCAATGAGAAGGGGCAACAAAAGGCTAATGTTCTTGCACAATAGGCCAAGAAAAAAACATCCAAGTAGTTCTTAATGCATTCATCCATATGTATTTTTGGATCTTATGGGGCTAGTTTGATTCCAGTGTGGTTCCAAAACCTGTTAAGCAATGATCATGTCATGTGGCTTTTGTACTCTGTGAACCTTATGAGTATCTTTGTTAATGGTGGAGTCATGATAACTGTTTTAATCATCCTGGTGCCTAAGTTACTTTTTTACTTTGGGAAGCTTTTGATATTATCATCTTGTTATATATGGATAATTACAAATCTTTGAAAATTATGAACTGGAATCTAAGAGGTATTAATTCAGAGAAAAAATGGGTGGCATTATCCAATAAAATTGAGGAATCTGGTTGTGATATCATTTGCCTTCAAGAAACAAAGAGAGAATCCTTTGACTTGGCTTATATTAAAAAAATTGCCCAAAGAAATTCACAAGGTTTGAATTTGTACCCTCTGTGGGGGCTTCTGGTGGATTGATTATAATTTTGAATGGATCTCTTTTCAAGGGGGAAATGGCCTTTCATAATGAATTTTCTCTTTCTGTGAAATTTCAATGTAACCTGTCCAATGATTCTTGGATTTTAACCAACATCTATGGGCCCTGTCAATCTGAGAGAAAAAGCATTATTTATTGACTGGTTTGCTAATATTGACATGCCTCAAGACACTGATTGGATAATCATGGGGGACTTTAAATTCATTAGAAGTCCATCAGATAGAAACAAACCTGGAGGGGATTTAAATGATATGCTGCTCTTTAATGAGGCAATAAGTAATCTTGGCATTGTGGAACTGCCTCTAAAAGGGAGAAAATTTACTTGGAGTAATATGCAGAAAGATCCCTTGTTAGAAAAGCTAGATTGGTTCTTCGCATCTGCTTCATGGACTATTTCATACCCTGCAACATTTTCTCACCCTCTTGTGAAGCCTACCTCAGATCATGTTCCTTGTGTTGTTGTGTTCAATACAAAAATCCCCAAGGCAAAAGTGTTCAGAATTGAAAATCACTGGATGCAACACAGTGAGTTCAAACAGATTGTCCAGGCTGCTTGGAACATTCTAGTGAGTTATATGGATAGTTCTAAAAACATTAATGCAAACACTACAAGAAAAGTTGCCATGGCCGACGAAGTTGAAGTCGCGCCGTGGTTGCTGGTGTACCATGGCCGACGATTTTTGGTCTCTCCGTTGTGCATGTCAAAACGTTTTTTTTCTCGTTTTTGAGGCCACCTAGCCCGACAAAAACGGCCAAAACGTGGCGTATGGTGGCCTGGGACGTGGTGCATCTCGAAATCTCGGGTTCGCCGGCCGAGTCAACGCAAATCCGCATCGCCGAGGGATGTAGGGCCCAGATGGCAGCCTCTCTGGCATTGTTTTTTTTCTCGATCGCGCCATCTCGTTCAACGCTCTCCGATCGAGCCGTTTACGATGCAGGATCATGGGTCCCGCATGTCATCCTCTATGAACCAAAATTCTTTCTATTCTTGGATTTTTTTTAACCCCCTGATTTCTGGCTACTTCCTTTTTCTTTTGATCCCTTGCCGCCTTTGGAAACGTTGAGACCGCTGCTGCTAAATGGGACCCGCATGTCATCCTCTATGTGCAATCAACTTTCTTTTCTTGGAGTTTTTTTTGGCACCTCATATTTGGTCACTTGCCTTTTTCTTTCGATCCCATGCCACCTCTCAAACGGTGATACCGCTGCTGCTAAATGGGACCCGCATGTCATCCTCTGTGTACTGTAAAACTTTCTTTTCTTGAATTATTTTTGGCACCTCATATTTGGTCACTTGCCTTTTTCTTTCGATCCCGTGCAGCCTCTCAAACGGTGATACCGCTGCTGCTAAATGGGACCCGCATGTCATCCTCTATGTACTATAAAACTTTCTTTTCTTGAATTATTTTTGGCTCCTCATATTTGGTCACTTGCCTTTTTCTTTCGATCTCATGCCACGTTTGAAACGTCGAGGAACCTGCTGGCTCATGGGACCCGCATGTCATCCTCTATGTGCTATAAAAGTTTATTTTCTTTATTTTTTTTCACCCTCTGATTTTTGGCTATTTCCTTTTTCTTTTGATCCCCTGCCGCCTTTGAAAAGTTGAGGACTCTGCTGGCTCATAGGTCCCACATGTCAGCCTCTATGTACAATCAAGTTTCTTTTCTTGAATTATTTTTGGATCCTGATATTTGGTCACTTGCCTTTTTCTTTCGATCTCATGCCACGTTTGAAACGCTGCTGGCTCATGGGACCCACATGTCATCCTCTATGTGCTATTAAAGTTTATTTTCTTGGATTTTTTTTCACCCTCTGATTTTTGGCTATTTCCTTTTTCTTTTGATCCCGTGATGCCTTGGAAACGTTGAGTAAGCTGCTGACTCATGGGACCCGCATGTCATCCTCTATGTACAATCAAGTTTCTTTTCTTGAATTATTTTTGGATCCTGATATTTGGTCACTTGCCTTTTTTCTTTCGATCTCATGCCACGTTTGAAACGTTGAGGAACCTGCAGGCTCATGGGACCCGCATGTCATCCTCTATGTACTATAAAAGTTCATTTTCTTGGGGTTTTTTCACCCTCTGATTGTTGGCTATTTCCTTTTTCTTTTGATCCCCTGCCGCCTTTGAAACATTGAGGACTCTGCTGGCTCATAGGTCCCACATGTCAGCCTCTATGTACAATCAAGTTTCTTTTCTTGAATTATTTTTGGATCCTGATATTTGGTCACTTGCCTTTTTCTTTCGATCTCATGCCACGTTTGAAACGTTGAGGAACCTGCTGGCTCATGGGACCCGCATGTCATCCTCTATGTCCATCAACTTTCTTTTCTTGGATTTTTTTTGACCTCCTAGTTTCTGGCTACTTTCTTTTTCTTTTGATCTCAAGTCGCATTTGAAACGTTGGGACCGCTGCTGCAAAATGGGACCCGCATGTCATCCTGTATGTACTATAAAAGTTTTTTTCTTGGATTTTTTTCTTTTGATCCCCTGCCGCCTTGGAAACGTTGAGTAAGCTGCTGCAAAATGGGACCCACATGTCATCCTCTATGTACAATCAACTTTCTTTTTTTTTGATCTCAAGCCGCATTTGAAACGTTGAGACCGCTGCTGCTAAATGGGACCCGCATGTCATCCTCTATGTACAATAAAGTTTTTTCTTGGATTATCTTTGGCTCCTGATATTTTGGCACTTGCCTTTTTCTTTCGATCTCATGCCGCCTTTGAAACGTTGACTAAGCTGCTGGCTCATGGGTCCCGCATGTCATCCTCTACGACAATAAAAGTTTTCTTTCTTGGAGTTATTTTTGACCCCTAATTTCTGGCTATTTGCCTTTTTCTTTTGATCTCCTGCCCCCTCTGAAACGATGAGGACGCTGTTGGTAGGTCGGTCCCACATGTCATCCTCTATGAACAATAAAAGTTTCCTTTGATGGATTTATTTTGAACCCCTAATCAATTTCTGGATATTTCCTTTTTTTCTTTTGATCCCCTGCCGCCTTGAAATCGCTGAGGATGCTGCTGCCTCATGGGTCCCGCATGTCATCCTCTCAGAACGGTAAATGTTTCTTTTCTTGGATTTTGTTTACCAAACGATTTTTGGCTTATTTTTTCTTTCGATCTCCTGCAGCCTTTAAAACGTTGAGGACGCTGCTGGCTCACGGGTCCCACATGTCAGCCTCTATGAACAATAAACGCTGAGGATGCTGCTGCCTCATGGGTCCCGCATGTCATCCTCTTAGAACGAAAATGTTTCTTTTCTTGGATTTTTTACCAACAGATTTTTTGGTTTATTTTTTTTCTTTCCATCCCCTGCCGCCTTTAAAACGTTGACGACGCTGCTGGCTCATGGGTCCCCGATGTCAGCCTCCCCGTACAACAAACATGTGATATCTTGATTATTTTGCAGACAATAAACAGTGTATTGCGCTCTGAGCTATTTCAAACGGATAAATTAAATCTTTATTTTTACATAAACAAACTTATATGTTGAATCTCCTTGTTTTTTTGTTTTTGCGAAGCATAGGACTTTCCTGTTTTGTTTAGAAAATTCCAAACTTTCCTGTTTTGGAGTGGGCTGAAATTGTACGAGTCAAAAGGCCAAGCAGGATAGTTCGAAGGCCCAGATGTCCAGATGCAGCCCAATTGAAATCTTTCTTCTTGGGTTTTTTTTCACCCCCTGATTTCTGGCTACTTCATTTTTCTTTTGGTCCTGTGCCGCCTTGGAAACATTGAGACCGCTGCTGCAAAATGGGACCCGCATGTCATCCTCTATGTACTATAAAATTTTCTTTTCTTGAATTATTTTTGGCTCCTGATATTTGGTCACTTGCCTTTTTCTTTCGATCCCGTGCAGCCTCTCAAACGGTGATACCGCTGCTGCTAAATGGGACCCGCATGTCATCCTCTATGTACAATCAAGTTTCTTTTCTTGAATTATTTTTGGCTCCTGATATTTGGTCACTTGTCTTTTTCTTTCGATCTCATGCCACGTTTGAAACGTTGAGGAACCTGCTGGCTCATGGGACCCGCATGTCATCCTCTATGTGCTATAAAAGTTTATTTTCTTGGATTTTTTTTCACCCTCTGATTTCAGGCTATTTCCTTTTTCTTTTGATCCCCTGCCGCCTTGGAAACGTTCAGTAAGCTGCTGACTCATGGGACCTGCATGTCATCCTCTATGTACAATCAAGTTTCTTTTCTTGAATTATTTTTGGATCCTGATATTTGGTCACTTGCCTTTTTGTTTCGATCTCATGCCACGTTTGAAACATTGAGGAACCTGCTGGCTCATGGGACCCGCATGTCATCCTCTATGTGCTATAAAAGTTTATTTTCTTTGTTTTTTTTCACCCTCTGATTTTTGGCTATTTCCTTTTTCTTTTGATCCCCTGCCGCCTTGGAAACGTTGGGTAAGCTGCTGACTCATGGGACCCGCATGTCATCCTCTATGTACAATCAACTTTCTTTTTCTTTTGATCTCAAGACGCATTTGAAACGTTAAGACCGCTGCTGCTAAATGGGACCCGCATGTCATCCTGTATGCACAATAAAGTTTCTTTTCTTGGATTATCTTTGGCTCCTGATATTTTGTCACTTGCCTTTTTCTTTCGATCTCATGCCGCCTTTGAAACGTTGAGTAAGCTGCTGGCTCATGGGTCCCGCAGGTCATCCTCTACGAACAATAAAAGTTTTCTTTCTTGGAGTTATTTTTGACCCCTAATTTCTGGCTATTTGCCTTTTTCTTTTGATATCCTGCCCCCTCTGAAACGATGAGGACGCTGTTGGTAGGTCGGTCCCACATGTCATCCTCTATGAACATTAAAAGTTTCTCACATGGCTCCTGATATTTGGTCACTTGCCTTTTTCTTGCGATCTCATGCCACGTTTGGAACGTTGAGGAACCTGCAGGCTCATGGGACCCGCATGTCATCCTCTATGTACAATAAAACTTTCTTTTCTTGGATTTTTTTTGGCACCTCATATTTGGTCACTTGCCTTTTTCTTTCGATCCCCTGCCGCCTCTCAAACGGTGATACCGCTGCTCCTTAAATGGGACCCGCATGTCATTCTCTATGTACAATCAAGTTTCTTTTCTTGAATTATTTTTGGATCCTGATATTTGGTCACTTGCCTATTTCTTTCGATCTCATGCCACGTTTGAAACGTTGAGGAACCTGCTGGCTCATGGGACCCGCATGTCATCCTCTATGTACTACAAAAGTTCATTTTCTTGGGTTTTTTTCACCCTCTGATTTTTGGCTATTTCCTATTTCTTTTGATCCCCTGCCGCCTTTGAAAGTTGAGGACTCTGCTGCCTCATAGGTCCCACATGTCAGCCTGTATGAACGATAAAGCTTTCCTTTCTTGGAGTTTTTTTACCCCCTAATTTCTGGCTACTTTCTTTTTCTTTTGATCTCAAGCCGCATTTGAAACGTTGGTACAGCTGCTGCAAAATGGGACCCGCATGTCATCCTCTATGTACAATAAAAGTTTCTTTTCTTGGATTATGTTTCACCCTCTGATTTTTGGTCACTTGCCTTTTTCTTTCGATCTCATGCCGCCTTTGAAAACGTTGAGGAACCTGCTGGCTCATGGGACCCGCATGTCATCCTCTATGTACTATAAAATTTCTTTTCTTGGATTTTTTTCACCCTCTGATTTTTGGCTATTTCTTTTTTCTTTTGATCCCCTTCCGCCTTGGAAACGTTGACTAATCTGCTGGCTCATGGGACCCGCATGTCATCCTCTATGTCCATCAACTTTCTTTTCTTGGAGTTTTTTTTACCCCCTAATTTCTGGCTACTTTCTTTTTCTTTTGATCTCAAGCCGCATTTGAAACGTTGGGACCGCTGCTGCAAAATGGGACCCGCATGCAATTCTCCATGTACAATAAAAGTTTCTTTTCTTGGATTATTTTTCACCCTCATTTTTGCTCACTTGCCTTTTTCTTTTGATCCCCTACCGCCTTGGAAACGTTGAGTAAGCTGCTGACTCATGGAACCCGCATGTCATCCTCTATGTACAATCAACTTTCTTCTTCTTTTGATCTCAAGCCGCATTTGAAACGTTGAGACCGCTGCTGCTAAATAGGACCCGCATGTCATCCGCTATGCACAATAAAGTTTCTTTTCTTGGATTATCTTTGGCTCCTGATATTTTGTCACTTGCCTTTTGCTTTCGATCTCATGCCGCCTTTGAAACGTTGAGTAAGCTGCTGGCTCATGGGTCGCGCATGTCATCATCTACGAACAATAAAAGTTTCCTATCTTCGAATTATTTTTTACCCCTAATTTTTGGCTACTTCCTTTTTCTTTTGATCCCCTGCCGCCTTTGAAACTTTGAGGATTCTGCTGGCTCATGGGTCCCACATGTCAGCCTCTATGAACAATAAACCTTTCCTTTCTTGGAGTTATTTTGACCTCTAATTTCTAGCTATTTCGCCTTTTTTAAAATCTTGTGTCGCCTTGGAAACGTTGAGAATGCTGCTGCCTCATGGGTCCCGCATGTCATCCTCTCAGAACGATAAATGTTTCTTTTTTTTGGATTTTTTTACCAACTGATTTTTTTTTCGATCCTCTGCCGTCTTTAAAAACGTTGACGACGCTCCTGGCTCATGGGTACCCGATGTCAGCCTCCCCGTACAAGAAACATGTGATATCTTGATTATTTTGCAGACAATAAACAGTGTATTTTGCTCTGAGCTATTGCAAACGGAAAAAAATAAATCTTTACTTTTAAATAAACAAACTTATATGTTGAATCTCCTTGTTTTTTGTTTTTGCGAAGCATAGGACTTTCCTGTTTTGGAGTGGGCTCAAATTGTACGAGTCCAAAAGCGTCCAGCAGGATAGTTCGAAAGCCCAGACGGCCGGATGCAGCCCAATTGAAATCTTTCTTTTGTTGGATTTTTTTGAGCCCATGATTTCTGGCTACTTCCTTTTTTTTTGGAAACGTTGAGAATGCTGCTGCAAAATAGGACCCGCATGTCATCCTCTATGTACAATAATTTTTTTTCTTGGATTATTTTTGGCTCCTGATATTTGGTCACTTGCATTTTTCTTTTGATCTCATGCTGTCTTTGAAACGTTCAGATCGCTGCTGCAAAATGGGACCCGCATGTCATCCTCTATGTACAATAAAAATTACTTTTCTTGGATTATTATTTTTGGCCCCTGATATTTGGTCACTTGTCTTTTTCTTTCGATCTCATGCCATGTTTGAAACGTTGAGGAACCTACAGGCTCATGGGACCCGCATGTCATCCTCTATGTACTATAAAAGTTCATTTTCTTGTGTTTTTTTCACCCTCTGATTTTTTGCTATTTCCTTTTTCTTTTGATCCCCTGCCGCCTTGGAAACGTCGAGTAAGCTGCTGCAAAATGGGACCCGCATGTCATCCTCTATGTACAATCAACTTTCTTTTCGTGGCTACTTTCTTTTTTCTTTTGATCTCAACTCTCAAGCCGCATTTGAAACGTTGAGACCGCTGCTGCAAAATAGGACCCACATGTCATCCTCAATGTAAAATAAAAGTTTCTTTTCTTGGATTATTTTCACCCTCTGATTTTTGGCTATTTCCTTTTTTCTTTCGATCCCCTGCTGCCTTGAAAACGTTGAGGATGCTGCTGCCTCATGGGTCCCACATGTCATCCACTATGAACAATAAAAGTTTCTTTTCTTCGATTTTTTCACCCTCTGCTTTTTGGCTATTTCCTTTTTCTTTTGATCCCATGCCGCCTTGGAAACGTTGAGGATGCTGCTTCCTAATGGGACCCGCATGTCATCCTCTATGTATATTAAAAGTTTCTTTTCTTGGATTATTTTTGGCTCCTGATATTTGGTGACTTGCCTTTTTCTTTCAATCTCATGCCGCCTCTGAAACGTGGAGTAAGGTGCTGACTCATGGGACCCGCATGTCATCTTCTATGTACAATAAAGTTTCTTTTCTTGGATTTTCCCCCCTGATTTTTGGTCACTTGCCTTTTTCTTTCGATCCTATGCCGCCTTTGAAATTGAGTAGGCTGCTGGCTCATGGGTCCCACAGGTCAGCCTCTATGAACAATAAACCTTTCCTTTGTTGGATTTATTTTTTACCCCTAATTTCTGGCTATTTGCCTTTTTCTTTTGATCCCCTGCGGCCTTTAAAACGATGAGGACGATGCTGGCAGGTCGGTCCCACATGTCTTCTTCTATGAATAATAAAAGTTTCCTTTGTTGGATTTACTTTCGACCCCTAATTTCTGGCTATTTGCCTTTTTTTTCTTTTGATCCTCTGCCGACTTTGAAATGATGAGGATGCTGCTGGCAGATCTGTCCCACATGTTAGCCACTCTGAACTATAAATGATTCATTTCTATGATTTATTTTTGACCCCTATTTTCAAGATACTTGCCTTTTTTTTGGATCTCCTACCGCCTTTGAAATGTTGAGGACGCTGCTGGCTCATGGGTCCCACATGGCATCCTCTTTGGACGATAAACCTTCATTTCTTGTTAATGACAGGTTTTTCTGTATTATTTTTGCAGACTAATACAAGCTCTTTCGCTCCAAGATCTTGCAAGTTAATAGAATAAATCATGGAATTATTAGGATATGTTTTAAATTTCAAATCCACTTTATGAATTTTTTAAAAATACCGTGATCCATGTGGGTATGGAGCGATCAAGGATTTTCATATTGGCCATGAGCAGTTTCAAAAATTGCAACCGGATAATTCTAAATAAATAAAAACAACTTTTATGCAGAATCTCCGTGTTTTTGTTTTTTGCCATCATAGGATATATGGTTCATTAGAAAAGGGCCAAAATTGCATGAGCAGAAAAGCCAATTTCTAGTTATTGGGCTTCAACAGCCTGAGCAAGTAGGCCTATAGCAAATACCATGTAGATGGCCGTTGGAACCCAAAAGTATTTATTGCCTAGACTTAGATGCCAAACTCAGGCACTCAGCCTTATTGACATGAACCTTGCTATGCACACGACAATTTCAGTCTGATCCGTGTACGCAACACAAGATCAAACCCAACGTGTGAGGAAGCAGGTGGCAGCAGACCTCCAGATGCTCAATCGTACACATATCATGTAGGAGTTGTCGTATGTACATTAGTTCCGTATTGACATGTTTGTTTCTTTGGTTAACATGTGGGGTCCGCACAGTCACTTAGGTCGCACATCAACTTCTTTGCTCATAGTTGATGCATGTTTAGTGGCCTGCAGCAAGAATCGCTGCCCCCAGGGATGTACTTTACCCTTTAGCGGCGAAAAAAATAGGAATGGTCCTCTCATGACTATGATCAACAAGAGGTGGCTATATTATAAAGGACGTACACACATTGTAATTATAGTGCTGAAATAAAGTCAATCCTAAAACAGCCATGCATGGGTTATAATATGAAGGCAACACGAAATACAAAAGCAGGGTAGTGTTCAAATAAACTGATTCAAACTAGTACATACTAAAAACAGTGTACTACTTCTCAACATACTAAAAGCATAATAAAAAAGTGTGTCAGTGTTTTTCTAAAGGTAACACCGAACGGGCAATGTTTAAAGCAGGCTTAAACCACATAGCCGCTTGTCGGACACTACCCCAACTAACTCTGGGAAGACTGATAACTCCCACAGTCTCACCTTCATCTGGCTGGAGGTTGCAGCGCAAAATTTTAGGGTATTGATTATGAAGATACTTCCGGTATGCTGTGTAGACGCAGTTTTTCCTCATGAATGGAACCAATGTGCCATCAGGAGCTTTGGATTCACGCTTCTTCAGGTTGGCAATGATCGGGTAATTGAGTCCGAGGAACAGAGAGTGGTCGCCGAGGCTGTTAACCTGCCTCCAATGAAAGTCCCCTGCACGTGCTGCAACGAACAGAGATATGGGATCCTGCTCAAAGACGTAGGTGGCAACAGGAGGATACTGCCGTAGCTGAAGCCCATTAGCAGCATAGGGAATGTCAGGAGGTACTTCAGCATTGGCAATCCCAATGTTGTTTACTGTAAGGATGATCATCAATCGCTTGCCATCAGCAGTTGGAGCGAGGAACCACGCGTACTGCTGATCATCCACCACCGGTGGCGGGATTACGAACATGGACATCGGGTTTTCTGCAATATTAGAAATGGAGACGAATAGGGTGTTACTGGCAACCATATTCAAACAGCAAGACTTGTTCATCGTTCATGCTCACAGTATAAATACGACTATGTAAGCTAAGGACATTGGTCATTCATGTGTTCAAATCGAGTGTCCAATATATCAGTTATACTGCATGCATCCCACGAAACTAGTCTTAACTTCGCCAAAACTAGACACTAGTTAGTGTATACACAGTTATATACTACCTCTGTCCCACCGAAAGTGTCTGAGATTTGTCCAAATTCAGATGTATCTAGACAGTGAAAGCATATAGATACATTCAAATTTTGACAAATATATCATCTTAAGTTTAAGTCCTGTGTTGTAGTTAATTCCCTTTGTCTTAAGTGATCCAACGGTGTATATGATTAGATATTTGTATACAATATAGGAGTACAGACAATCTACCAGTTGGTCCAGTTTTAAACTGAGTATAGAGCTTCAATCATGACCCTTGGAGTGCTAAATCTAACGGTGCACAACAGCAGGATTCTCTGTGAAGAGTGCACATAGCTAACTCTACAATATTTTAGAACCATCACGTGAGCCTTGGGTCTACCCCAAAAAATGACCAAATATCTGAAACCCCTGAAGCATAGGAATAACCCCATTCAAAGAAATCGCTATTCAGCACTGCTACATGGATCAATGGAAGGTTCTTACGGTCTCAACTCTCAAGGAAACATCAAACGAAAAGGTAGATAAGAAATGAGTGAGTGTTAGATGTACACATATTTTTAATTTTTTATTTGTTCCCTTCGTTTGCCGACTGATGGGAAGAAACATCATTTTTTGTAGGACCACTCTTGTTTTCGTATTTTATATATGCATTGTTGGCAATATTTTCTTTCGAAAACCATGAATATAGCTCGAGCTACATGTAGCATGGTTTTTGAAAATTTTGAGAGCTGCATTTTGAAGTTCCAAAGAAAACGGAGATTAAATACGGGTGTCAACAATGTTGTGTTCTACCAACATTCAAATGTCCAAATCAAAATATCTTATATTTAAGGTTTTGCAACAACAACAAAATCTGACATATATTTCCAACATTTTGTAACTTCAAAATCTATCAGATTCTGTCATTTTTGTGCGGCCCGAATATAGGGTATCTCAATTTCAGATTTTACACTCTGGTAGAATAATACATTCTCTACATCTATTTTTTTATAGATTTTTTATATATTCTTTCAAAACTTGCGAAAGGCATGCTATAAATATTCTTTTGATTATCAAACAGAATCTTTAATGGTTTGACGTGCATACATACTAGTAATATAAAAATATAAAAGTTCTCGCCTTGTACACATTTTGTTGATTTTTTGGAATGAATACAACAATCAATTTGGTAGATAGAGTACTAAACATTTCATGGGAAACTTAAAGCAGCTTGCCAAACAAAGGCTAATAGAAAAAAAATAGAGGTATGACAGGCATAACATCCACGATGGGGTTGAAATATGCATAAGCTTCGGGCAATTTGGCAAAGAAAAATCTAGCTGGATAAAGAACAGAATTAAAAAAGGTACAGGTTAAACTAAGTAAATTAGGCATAACAAGTATTTCATTCTTGTTTAGTAAATAATTGGTTTTTGATTGAGTTACTTTTCTAAGGGAAAACAGGAGAAGGCAGATATTCAAGACACTTTTGGTGGGACGGAGGGAGTAAATCAAAAGTAAGAAAAAGTTATAACATGTTTCATGAGATGGAGTACTAAATAACGGCCATATGCATCTCTTCGATGCAGAGGCCGGGGTACCTCGCCCTCTATTTCGAGCAAAAATCAACTAGTTATATGAAATAATGGGTGTAAAAGTTAATCAAGAAGGGTGCCTTCATTGTGCTACGTTAACATTTGAGATACTTGTTAATTACATCCATATTCTGCAGTGGATAGAGTTACTAATTCAGGATTGCATTCACATACGGAGTATACTATGTTTGCTGATGACTGATTAGTACTAATTCGTTGCAAGCAACGGTTCATTCATATTCAGATACAGGATGTGATCGTTAAGTCATATACTTATGAAAGTCCTTATGCATCTCTCTGATGCAGGTGGCGGGGGTCTCTCGTCCTCCTTTTGGAGCAAAAATCAATTAGTTATATATGAAACAATGGGTGTAAAAGGTTATCAAAAAGGGTGCTTTCATAGTGCTACCTTATCTTTTGAGATACTGGTTAATTACATCCATATTCTGAAGTGGCGTAGAATTACTAATTCAGGAATGCAATCACATACTGAGCATACTATGTTTGTTGGTGACTAATTAGTACTAATTCATTGCAAGCAACGGTTCATTCATATTCAGCAAAAGGCGGTGTGATCATTAAGTCATTTATGAAAGGTAAAATATAAACAAGGTAGTTCATGAATAACTTCATTGATTAAGGCAGTGTATCATGCAATGCAACATAAGGACTGAAAAAATACCATTTGGGGTGTCCCAGCAGTACGTCCAGCCCCTAATTTCGTCCACCGCAAAAACTTGGCCACCGAGTTCAATGGCATCACAGAACGCGGGCACAATTTGTTCAGGTGTAGGGTTCTTCAGCATTCTCCAGTCGCCACCCCCTTCAAGGTAGAAAATCCTTTTGTCGAACAAGGCGATGAGCTTGTAATCTGCGTACCTCCCACCTTTTGTGGGCACTTGGCAGATTACAATCTTCAACAAATTAATTGCTCGACTCCAGCAAAGATAGTATAACCAATCTTTAGTAGCAGGTTGATATGTAACACCATGACCAATCTTCGGATCAGGTGGGGATGGAAGGGGGATATGTCGCTCGGTGTAGACGTTCACAAGGCAGCACTGGCACCCACGATGATCGGCGGCGGCGATCCAGTCGCCGTTCGCGCCAAGCCATTTTCTATCGTGCATGAACGGCAGGGTGACAGAACGGCGAGGTTGGTCGAGGGGCACCAGGTCGTACACGGTAACATGCAGACAAGATGCTGTCGCCACGAACCAGGGTTCATCGAACCAATAAGAAGGCGGAGGCATCAGCAGGCAGGGTTCATCCCAATGGTGCATCTTACCTTCATCATTGCTGATCTGGTCGTAGAGCTCCCTGGAACATGCGGCAAGTCGGACGGTGTAGGTAACGTCCAGATGCGCAGCGATGAGGTCGATGTTGTCGCCGGTGAGAGCCTCTAGGTGGCCGTCCCCGCCGCACCGGCAAAGCCTTGAATATTCCATCACGTGAAGATGAATTTAGATGGATGGCGGATGCAACTGTGCTTGGGGTTTCGGAGGAGAGGGCGAGCGCTATGGAAGGAACGATGCGCGCCGCGGCCGGCTGGGGTGAGGAGAGAAAGGTATAGTACTAGTGATGCGGCGTGGTGGGGATCGAGATCCTGCGCGTGCGCGTGATTCTGGGAGGGTGAAGAAAAAGATGATAGACATGCAAGGGGCAAAACCTAGGCAGTACTCTAGGCTGCTGCTGCTGCGACTGGGCGCCGATTTGACAGTTGGTAGATGGTAGACTAGCACGCCACCCATCTATAAATTTGCGACGACTTTTGGTGCAGTGATGTCTCGTCACATCAGCTTGAGCAGAAAGGTTTTTTTTTATAGTTTCCAATACGATATATTTTTCGCCGATAATCGTAGTACTCTATGCCAGAGACACGTACCTTAACACGTGGGCAGCATGCAACCGCGCGAGCACCAAAATGAAATGAGAGATGTTTTAGAGCAGAACTTCATTTTCAATGCATTCCTAGCTTGGTTTGGAAACCGAACGGAGCTTCAGTGACTTGATGCTTCCAAGTCTCATTGTGACTAGGTGCCACTATCTACCATCCATTCATGATCCAACGTTCCAAACTATCTGTTATTTCAAAGCTAAAAAAGAAAAACTATTCAGAAAATTTTGAAAAAAATCCAGTAATATGTAGATGCCTTGTTTTAAAATCTATGAATATTTCATCCCATTCGGACGACTAGCTTGTGATTAAATAGCTTCTTACGTATTCGAGCACTAGTTTAAACTAAATATATATTTGCTCACAAACCTATGATTCAAATCGAATGAAACTCCACCAAAATATAAATCGAAATATGCATGATTTACTGCAATGTTGAGCGGATAATTCAATCCCACGAAAAGACAATATGCTCCAAGACCAGTAATCTCTTCCCTAGCTTATCTGAACATAACTGACAGTGTCCTTAGAGAACATCTTGCAGCCTCAGTAAAGCCTCAGGTATGAACAAGAAGCATTTCCATTTACAGATCACGCTAAGAACCACAACCCAGGATCATCCTCATAGCCTATATCATCAAGGTTGCCCTCCAAAATGCTTATGTTTTTGGAAAGTTTTCTTGACGTTAGGGAAGATTCTGAAGGGCTTAGCTTCGCTACAATAGCAACAAATGGAAAATTTTCGCCGCTAACAAGAGTATCCCACCATTTTAATATACACTTATTAGTAGTTGATCAATTGTGCATTGCAAAACACAAAGTTCAAATCAAATGTGCAACATACCAACAGAAAGTTAACTCGTAGTTTTACGAGCACATGGCGATATTAAGGTGATGAAGCAATATAAACATCAAAAGAAGAGGCAGAACAAGATCTCCTACTCAGGGGAACTCTTGCTGGACGCCGAGATATAGGTCGCTAGCTGTGCACGGAGATCCTCCTTCTCCTTGATAATCGCCTTAAGGACGGCGGTTTGTCCGCGCATTAGCACCCTCGAGATCTGCCTCTTGAGCTTTAATTTCAACCTCTGTTCCATGAGATACTTGATGAGGTTGCTTCCAGTATCCATCCATGTGACGCTCTTGTTGTTCAGTTCCACCCAGTAGGCGTTCTGCTGCTTAAGCATGTCGACGTATCACGCAAGATAAAAGGAGATCTCCTTCTCCAACGCGAAAACTCTGTGAAGACGATCACACTCCAGGGTGAGGGAGTGTTCATTCTCCAGCTGGCTGCCTATGTGGGCCTTGTTCTCCTCCTTTTGCAACAACAATCATTGTATGAAAAAAAAGAAATCAACCCATTCATATATGAGTATTAATTACCCGCAAACAATAGGAGTACTAATTTCTAGCATGGATATTGATAAAGGAATGGACAACACTCGGACGCTCCAAAAATACCACAGGGTTCATCAACACATAATTAATCGGAAAGCAGTGATTACATAAACTACTCCCTCTCTCACAGTTTATAAGGCACGCGCGTACCCCTAGGTTGCAAATTTGATCAAGTTAGCATTAGTTATATGTTATAAAAATTATATCATTAGAAAGTTCAGATGTTCTATTTTCTAATGATATAATTTTTGTATTATATAATTTAAATCATATAGGTTAAATTGATGACCTAGGGGTACGCGCGCGCCTAATAAACTGTGAAGGAGGGAGTATAAAAAAACAAGTGGACAGAGGCATACAGCCTACCTGCCTTGGCCGGGAAACGGGGCCGAACTTAGCTTCGAACGGCCGGACTTGGGGCGCCACCGTCGTTGTGGTTACCGGGGAGACATTTGAACCGCCGGCCCTGTGAGATGTAAATAAATGTAAAAAACGGTTAGAAAATAAGAATCAACTGAAGGACACACCGCTAGAAACTTACCCGGACGAACCCTCGCCCTTGATGGTGGTGTTTGCATCATCATCATTCATCAATGTGACGCTCTGGTTATCAGTTCCACACAAACGCGGTTCTGCTCATTAAGCCTGTCAAGCTCGGCAGTAAAGGTATTGATGCCTTGCTGAAGATAAAGGCAGATCTTGTTCTCGGACGCCAAATCTACGTGAACAGGCTCAAACTCCGGGGTGAGGGAGAGTTCATTCCCCAGCTGGCTGCCTATGTGGGCCATGTTCACCTCCATTTGCTGGCACGATCATTGTATGGAAAAAAAAGAATCCAACCAATTCATATATGAGTAATTGCACGCAAAAAAATAGGAGTACTACTAATTTCTAGCACAGATCTTGATACAGGAATGGACATCACTTGGACGCTTCACAAATAGCACAGTGTTCATCAACACATAATTAAAAGGAAAGCCGTGATTACATAAACTACTCCATCCGATCCCTTTTAGTACTCCATAGTAGTAGTTAACACGGATTTAGTAAAGTTGTATTCTCCCTCTGATCCCTTTTAGTTGACTCGGATTTAGTACAAAGTTGTACTAGTACTAAATTTGAGTCAAATAAAATGGATCGGAGGGAGTACTAAATCTGAGTCTATTAAAATGGATTGGAGGGAGTATAAAAAAAACAAGCTGGGAGTATACAGCCTACATGGCTTGGCCGTGAAACGGGGCCGAACTCAGCTTCCGACGACCGGACTTGGGGCGCCACCGTCGTGGTGGTTACCGGGAGACGTTTGAACCGCCGGCCCTGTGAGATGTAAATAAATGGAAAAAATAGTTAGAAAATAAGAATGAACTGGAGGACACGCCGCTAGAAACCTACCCGGACGAACCCTCGCCCACTGGCTCGCTCTCCATCGAATAGAGGATAGACTGCTCTGCGAGAATGCTCAGGTGATCATAAGTGGCCATACAACGACGCGCTAGCTGGCTAGATGTCAAGTTTTTCTCGGCGGTCCTAGTCCTCATCGTCTTCCCTAGGATATCCTGCCGCCGGGCCGCCCGGCTCAATGGAGCCATGGCTTGCGAGGTACTTTACTAGTTAGGGTGGAGGGCTGGTGAAGGCTAGTTACTAGCTACCAGGACAACAGAAAGAGAAGAAGGGTGGAGGGCTGGTCAAGGCTAAATCTTACATACACCCAGAAAAGACCATCGTGCCCTCGCGGGGCTTCTGAGCAATTATAGAGACGTGTGTTCTCAAATGGGCAAGATAGGGTACCTTCCCAAGGAAGCATCTAGCACCCAAGCCGATGGACTGCGCGTTGAACAATGGTTACAGTATGTGTAAAAAGAAAAGATAACAAGGGAAATGCATGACAGGGTCCAGAGGTGCATTTAATCGGACATGGAATTCCATATTTTATTACACCATAGAGTATGTGAACATAAGACTAGTCATAATGGGAAGTATCATAGACTAGTATCATACATATGATACTAGTTTATGATACAACACCTACAATGCATAGTATCATGAAGTAGTATCATAGTTTCATCATATTTAATATTTTGTAGAATCTCAATGCAAATATGTGTACATGATGTGTTTGTCACTAAAGTTTTTAGTTTTACGTGCTATGATACAGTATCTATGATACTCCCATTGTGGCTAGTCTAAACACAGAATACAATCAAGCGCTTAGTGTTTACATAAAGGGCCCTAACTGAAGATAGGAAACGCAAGCAAGTCCCTCTCCGCCAAATAAGATCATATATCGTCGTTAGGGCCGCCCTGGTGAATCCTCTGAATGAAAAAAGCCCATAGTTGGCAACCTAAACCCGCCGCTCTAGTCCGAATAGGAACTTCCGTCCGACGAGAACCTTTTGACAACAAAAATTAATTAATTCAGTAGTGCATAAACCGCAATTTCAATTAGATAAACACGAAGATTAAGATAGGCGCATGTATCACCTGTCGATGCGAACCCAGATAGTCAGCTCCGTGCATGGTTGAAACCATTGCAACGACCACTCTAGTTCCGACGCTTTGGCGGCGCCCGGCGTGGTCGTGCTGTTCGCCAGAATAGTGGCCGTATGGTTGGGGCGCATTAAACCAATCTCAGAGCGATTAGGTGATGGCTTGCCGTGCGACGACATACTCACCTTGTACTTCGGCCACACGCACGCCGCCGACCTAACGCACTCAACGGATAGGCTGGCCAGCACGCATCCATTCTCCAGATGGACTTGCGTATATGTGTGCCAGACGAACACGGTACCATCGTTCCCGTAGAAGATGACCGGACGTCTTGGCTCTGGCGGTGCCAGCACCGGGATGATGAACGCCATCGCGGTGCCGTACGGGATCATGTCCACACAAATCGAATGGATTTCTCTGAGGTGGGCGATGAGCGCTGCTGGCGAGGCGGCGAAGTCGCAGCCAGCCTCTGTGCAGTCGCACGGGCCGTGCGGGCACGCGAGCTCGTGGTCGTGGAGCCTGTTGTAGGTGACCACGCTCCCGCACCCGTCGTGGGGGCACTCCATCCTCTTTAATCTGCTTTGAAGAGGATATTGATGGGGAGGGGAGGGGAGGGGTGAGTGGAGAAGAAGGATGGTGGTGGCTTTATTAATTCGGGCCTCACCGTCCCACCAGTTTGGCTAAAAAAGGTGACGCTGAATGTTTCACTGTCTATGTTTTCACACGCAGTACACCTTATATGATGGCCAAAAATGGGATATGAAGATTTTCTCGAAATATCAAAAAAAATAGATTTATGTTTGACATATGTGTGATGTTACTCAAAATTGAACTACATGTTACAAATGGACGGTCGGCAATTTTGAGGGAAGAAAATGAATTTTAAATATTGAAATACTTTGAGTGTCTCTGTGTGAAGCCTTGCACTAAGATCATAGAAATTTCCATTACCCTTGTACGGATGGTGGGTCCTAAAAGTTGAAGTAATTTGACTGCAACAAAAAGAACTTCAATGAAAATAAAAATGTGGACTAGCTTGTGTCATCATATGAGATATAGATGCTATAAAGATAACAAACTACAATCCTAAGGGTGATTTATATAAATCAAGTTTGATTTCTTGCTTTCATGTATGAGTTAATTTATTAACATGGCTTTCTACCCCCCCCCCACCACCCCACCCACACACACACTCTCTCTCTCTCTTAAATGGGGGTGAGAGGAGAAGAAGGATGTTCGTAACTCAGGCCTCACCATCCTACCAGACTTTGGTCGTTGCCCAAGACATCCATGACCTAAAAAACTGACGTTGACTGTTTCATAGTCTACATTTTCACAAGCATTATACCATATATATTGGCCAAAATGTGATGTGTAGATTTTCTCGAATTGTACCGTATTTGGATTCATGTTTGACGTATGAGCGGTTTTACTCAAAATTCAACTACATGTTCAAATTGCCAGGTCGGAAAATTTGAATGAAGAAAATATAGTTTAAATATTGAAATAAGTGTGCATATATATATATACTAGCACTATGCCCGCGCGTTGCTGCGGATGAGCGAAAATTGTTTAAACCACATCAGAAATATGATTGCATGACTACCAGGACGCTTCAACACATCATCTAGAGCACAAGGACTTGTAATTGAGCCGGGGTTTCGGCCGAGGCACTCGAGTCCTTTTTATATGTTGCCCTTCCTTTTAATATTGGGTAGATAGTTACGATGATTTATTCATATCACATCATGGCCCGTGCCTACTGATAGTTCTTAGCTTTTAGAAATTTGTGACCTGTGAACTGTTCTTTTTCAATTTCCCTATGTATTTCCTTGAATGAAATAAGCAGATATTTGTGATGCTATTTTGAAAGAAAAAAAAGTTTATGAAAACATCCATAGAGGTTTTGCATTTCTACAGCGCCACACTAAATCACTGGACAACATTAACAAAATTAATCAAATGAACGACCTTTTGTATGTTTAAATTTTTAAGTCAATTGAATCGAACTCTCTTCTTATTTTTCTTGTGCTTTGCTCTCTTTTCTTCTTTATTCCACTTGGTGCCTGAGCCACTGAATCGACACGGGGAAGCAAACTTTGGCTCAAATAGAATAAGATAGCATGAACAACATCACATGTGATTCCCTTTTGTGGCTGGATTTGCGACGCATAAGAGAAACAATTTTGAAGTTGTATGTTGCCTGGCCGCAGCTGCGGTGCGGCCTCAGGGGCGCTGATCTCCTGTAGCCCAACGAGCCAGTGGTGTTGGGCGGAGCAGAGCGCATGAGGAGGAGGAGGCGTCCTCACTCCACGTCATGCGGGCTAGGAAGATGACGACCCGGACGTCGCGGCTGGCTGAGATGGCGATGAGTCGATGACGGTGGAGCTAAGCTGCAGATGGCGAAGGGTTTTCCAGTAACCGTGCCCTGGCTGCTGTCGCGAGCGGCATCGCCCGGTCACCAATTCTCTATCGCGTTGGTGCAGCTCCGTGGCCACCGAGCGGCCATCTCATGGGGCAACGCCTTGGCCGCCCCTGGCGAGTCGCCACCGCGCGCGGACACAGACTTGCCGTCACGCAGGAAATCGTGGCGCCAGTATGCGTCAGCTTGCCGGGATATGAAAACCGAGGGCGTTCATTCTTCCTGCACTCTTCCTGGATTTTTATTTTTAAGAATTGTGCTAGATATGGTAGTATTTTCGAAAACATGAAAGCCAACCTCATATTGTTTTGTAGATTTTTTTCTCATAATTTTTTTTTCCGTCAAAGGTGCGTAAAAAAAGAATTTAATGTATGCACACCACTTTGAAGTGGTCAACATCTTCTTCGGCCTTCTAAGATTGCCAACAATTAAGCTATTGCTTTTGACCAAAGGTAAATAACCAGCTGCCGACAGCAGTTGTTAAGTCTCGTGCTGGAACAGAGGAAAAGAGTGCATGCTAGGTCACATATCTTCAGAACATCACTGTAAATTTGCAATATGTAGGGTGGCACTGGAGCTGCAATCTGAGCGCATCATCTGAATCCTTGCAATCTTATGTGAGTAGAACCAAATCGCTCGTGCCTGACACTGACAAAGAGATGAGAGGAGAGGGAAGGCGTGGAACCTGGGGCGGGCTGCGAGGAAGGGGTCGCGGGGTCGACCACGCCCTCGCCGGCATTTTCAGCGGGCGCCGGCGTTTGTTTTGATAAGTTGCTGCAGGCCATGCATCCGTCGACATGGCCGCCTCCGGCACGGCGAAAACCATGATGCCGGTCTTGATCTCGTACCTGTATTGTTGCGCGGCTCTGGCCTACGTCTCCCAGACGCCCCTCCGGTCGATGGAGAAGCTCGCGGCGGCGACGGTAGTGATCGCGGTAGTGGACATAGCTCCGTCGGGCGAGGCAGTGCGATGGCTTACCTGCCTCAAGCCCTCAACCACACCCACGAGGCCACAAGCTCACCTCTGTGCCGAAGATAAAACCAGGACACTGGACGTTCAGCATAGCAAAGAATCAGCCACCCGGACAAAACGGCAGGAGACTGCTCCTTTCGTCTTCCTCAACCACAACTATCTAGACAATCGTCGCTTCATAGGGGCAGCCTCGTCGAGCAGCTGGATGACCGCCACCAGTCGCTAGGAACTCCTCGGACGATCGACACGAATGTGCGGCGTGGTTCTGGGGCGCAAAAACGTCTGTGCCATCTACGGAACAGTTGTTCCGTCGCTGTCGCCGTGTGGTTCTCGGCAGCACCGGCCAAGAGGAACGATCGTGGAGGCGGCCGACAGGAACAGTGACGGAAGCAGCAGCCGCAGTGCTACGGACCCGGTCCCGGCAGCGCAAGGCGGTGGTTCCTCGCCGATCGGGGCCTGCAGTTACGGAGGAACGACGCGTGCATGCTATTCTCACGAGTCAAGGTAGGGTGCGAGCAATAATCCTAGGCCTACGGGCAAAACCTACGAAATGAACTTACGGGAGGAACGTGTCTGGTTGTGGTTGGATAAGTATTGAGATGCGGTTGCTTTTAAGCAAATTAGGATCCACCACTGCTAACCACGTCAGCCCGTAAGTATTTTACGTAACTAATTGCCCGTAAGTGTAGCATCTCTCGGGTGCGAGGAGCGGGTCGTGCGGGTGGTTTCTATCTTTCTCTTCCGTTTTTCTTGCCGAGGGGACACAGTATTTGTTTCGGTTTGTTTTCTCAGTCACCAGGCTTTGTTTAGGTCGAGGGAGGGGACGACGTACGACGTACCAGTCCAATTGGAATTTAATAGTTAAGATGTGTGTGTGTGTGCGCGCGCGCACTACGATACGTAAAATTGTCATTACCATTTTACGAATGTGGTGGGTCCTAGAATATTGAAGCTAATTTAAAAAAATGTGCTAGCTTGAGTCATCGTATGAGATAAAATTGCTATACAAATAACAAACTTACAACCTTAAGGTAATTTAAAAAATATTTATTTTCTTGCTTACACATGTGTGGTCATGTTGATTGCATTGTATATTAGTATGAACTTACTAATAATTATCCCCAATTTTGGCAGCAATGTCCATCTTACCGTTCACATATATTTTATTCAACTTCATTTCACACAAAAATACATTCTACTTTATTAGTGTAAAATAAGAGCTTTATGTGAGCTTTATTGTGAAGTGGCTACCTGAGAGAAGGGCCAAATTTTAAAGGTAACAATTTCGAAACATGGCATACTTCATAAGATGACCATTTAGGTGATATATATGTTGATTATTTCTCGAGTTTGTAATATATGTGGGCTTATGTTGAGTTTTAACCAATTTTGGTCAATTTAAAATTGCATGTTCTTTAAAGTTCGGCATGAGTTTTGGTAGAAAATATGCAGATTTTACCATGGGAGGGTGTTATGCTCCATGCATGACAAAACTACAAAGAAAAGATGAACAATTTGTACAAATGGCGAAGCCGGTGAATTTGAAGCAAATTGAATGCAACCAAAGGAAATTCATTAAAACTAAAAAAAGATGAAGAGTTGACGAGGAAATGGTATGGCGATTTGAAAATAAAATGAATCACTACATATGTGAATCTGGTCATAATAAACGAAAATGCCAAGTAGAGTTTCCGATTTTGTTCATAAAAATAGATCAAATTTGAACTAGATTTGTGATGTAGATTGGTCATAGAAACCACTATAAGCCATCGCAATGTACGGAAGTGAATGATTCTAGGCATCCATATTTTAATTACTTCACGTAATGTAATTGAACAAGCTAGATTGGGTATTGCCCCATGAAATTGTACCACACATGCCAACAATAGTAAACCTGATTGCTTCCAAGTATGCCAACATTATGTGGCTTGATTACATGTGCATTAAACTTAAAATGCCTGTTTATTTATTTTGTTTTAGTAGTCGTATGACAGTGAAGGATCCAGAGTTGCATTAATCGGCGAATTGGGTTACATATTACATAGACTAATTCATGGTAAACATAAAATACATCCAATCCCTCAACATTTTTAGATAAAGGTCTAAGTAGTAAAGATTGGAACATCAATCAGGTCCTTCCCCACCGAAGTAGATGACCACCTCCAACACTACGGCCGTCCTGACAAGAACCATCAGCAAAACGTCTCTTTTAGTCCTTGTACTGAGTACTTTGAAGCCGGAAGCCCCAGACACACCCTTCCTGTTACGGTGATGAAGCAATATAAACATCAAAAGAAGAGGCAGAACAAGATCTCCAACTCAGGGACACTTGGTGGACGCCGAGATATAGGTCGCTAGCTGTGCAAGGAGATCCTCTTCTCCTTGCTAATCGCCCTGTCACAAGAAAAACAAATTAATTCAGCATTACTTAAATCCGCATTAGCATCGTCCCAATAAGATTGAGGGTAGTGTTATGTTCACTCACTCCTTATCGATGCGCAAATAGATAGTCAGCTGCTTCGATGATTCATTGCCGCACAGGTACCGCGGCGGCATCGAGAGGAACGAAGTGACATCTCCCAAAGAAACTGTGCCCGGAGTCGGGCTGCTCGTCGGCTCTAATACCGCCTTCAACACGTCAAACAAGTGTTCCCCGGTAAGCTTACGCGGCCCCGGCATCGGCGGGCCGTTCGCCCACATCGTCACCCTATACCGGGGCAAGTTGCACGCCGCCGGCCTGACGCACACGAAGGATACCGCGGTGTCCATGCCGAAGGGTGGATGTGCAAGGCGAACACTGCGCCATCCGTCCCGTAGCCGATGAACTATCGTTTTGGCGAGCCCGGTGCCGGCACCTTCAGATGAACCAATCCGAAGTCCTCGTCGTACGGGAACCTATCCACAACGGTCAAGTGGGCTTCTCTGAGGTGTAGGATGAACGGTACCTGCGAATCGGCGAATTCGCAGCCGGGGTGCGTGCAGAAGCAAGAGCCGTGCGGGTGATGTCTACGGGTGCTTCTATTCTTGTAGACAGTGTTGGGCCTCCAAGAGCAGAGGTTTGTAGAACAGCAGCAACTTTCCCTTAAGTGGATCACCCAAGGTTTATCGAACTCAGGGAGGAAGAGGTCAAAGATATCCCTCTCATGCAACCCTGCAACCACAAAGCAAGAAGTCTCTTGTGTCCCCAACACACCTAATAGGTGCACTAGTTCGGCGAAGAGATAGTGAAATACAAGTGGTATGAATGAATATGAGCAGTAGTACGGCGCCAGAAAAGTGCTTGCTGGCGTGCAGTTGATGGTAGTAATATTGCAGGAAGTAAAGATGCAGTAAAACAGTAAACAAGCAGCGATAGCAGTATTTAGGAACAAGGCCTAGGGATCATACTTTCACTAGTGGACACTCTCAACATTGATCACATAACAGAATAAATAGATAGATGCTAGACTCTACACCCTCTTGTTGGATTATGAACACCACTAACTATGTAGGATTACACGAACCCTCAATGCCGGAGTTAACAAGCTCCACAATATTCAATGTTCATATTTAAATAACCTTAGAGTACATGACAGATCAACATAACCAAACCAAGTACTAACATAGCATGCACACTGTCACCTTCACACTACGAAAGGAGGAATAGATCACATCAATACTATCATAGCAATAGTTAACTTCATAATCTACAAGAGATCACAATCATAGCCTACGCCAAGTACTACACGATGCACACACTGTCACCATTACACCGTGCAGGAGGAATAAACTACATTAATAACATCACTAGAGTAGCACACAGATAAATTGTGATACAAAACACATTGCAATCATAAAGAGATATAAATAAGCACTTCACTATGCCATTCATAACAGTGAATAAGTATTCTGTGAAATATAGCCTAAGAGACCCACACGATGCACACACTGTCACCTTTACACACGTGGGACAAGGAGTCCCCGGAGATCACATAAGTAAAACCCACTTGACTAGCATAATGACATCTAGATTACAAGCATCATCATATGAATCTCAATCATGTAAGGCAGCTCATGAGATTATTGTATTGAAGCACATAGGAGAGAGATTAACCACATAGCTACCGGTACAGCCCCGAGCCTCGATGGAGAACTACTCCCTCCTCATGGGAGACAGCAGCGTTGATGAAGATGGCGGTGGTGTTGATGGAGAAGCCTTCCGGGGGCACTTCCCCATCCCGGCGGCGTGCCGGAACAGAGACTCCTGTCCCCCAGATCTTGGCTTCGCGATGGCGGCGGCTCTGGAAGGTTTTCTCTGGTTTCGTCGAACGTCATAGGGTTTTCGCGACGGAGGCTTTAAGTAGGCGGAAGGGCGGCGTCATAAGGGGTCTGGGGCCACCAGACACTAGGGCGGCGCGCCCCCCTCCTGGGCCGCGCCGCCACCATGTGTGGGCCCCCTGTGGCCCCTCTCTGGCGGCTCTCGGGTGTTCTGGAAGCTTCGTGGAAAAATAGGATGCTGGGCATTGATTTCGTCCGATTCCGAGAATATTTCCTTACTAGGATTTCTGGAACCAAAAACAGCAGAAAACAGGAACTGGCCCTTCGGCATCTCGTCAATAGGTTAGTTCCGGAAAATGCATAAATATGACATAAAGTATGCATAAAACATGTAGATATCATCAATAATGTGGCATGGAACATAAGAAATTATCGATACGTCGGAGACGTATCAGCATCCCCAAGCTTAGTTTCTGCTCGTCCTGAGCAGGTAAACGATAACAAAGATAATTTCTGGAGTGACATGCCATCATAACCTTGATCACACTATTGTAAGCATATGTAATGAATGCAGCGACAAAACAATGGTAATGACATGAGTAAACAAATGAATCATAAAGCAAAGACTTTTCATGAATAGTACTTCAAGACAAGCATCAATAAGTCTTGCATAAGAGTTAGCTCGTAAAGCAATAATTCAAAGTGGAGGTATTGAAGCAACACAAAGGAAGATTAAGTTTCAGCGGTTGCTTTCAGCTTATAACATGTATATCTCATGGATATTGTCAATGTAAAGTAATATAACAAGTGCAATATGCAAGTATGTAGGAATCAATGCACAGTTCACACAAGTGTTTGCTTCTTGAGATGGAGAGAGATAGGTGAACTGACTCAACATAAAAGTAAAAGAAAGGCCCTTCGCAGAGGGAAACAGGGATTAAATCATGTGCTAGAGCTTTTTAAGTTTTGAAATCATATAGAGAGCATAAAAGTAAAGTTTTGAGAGGTGTTTGTTGTTGTCAACGAATGGTAGCGGGTACTCTAACTACCTTATCAACCAGACTTTCAAGAGCGGCTCCCATGAAGGACGTTATCTCTACCAGCAAGGTAGATCATCCCTCTTCTCTTTTGTTTACACATGTACTTTAGTTTAGTTTTTATTTTTTTATTTTTTAGATGACACTCTGATACGTCTCCGACGTATCGATAATTTCTTATGTTCCATGCCACATTATTGATGTTATCTACATGTTTTATGCACACTTTATGTCATATTCGTGCATTTTCTGGAACTAACCTATTAACAAGATGCCGAAGTGCCAGTTGCTGTTCTCTGCTATTTTTGGTTTCAGAAATCCTAGTAACGAAATATTCTCGGAATTGGACGAAATCAACGCCCAGGGTCCTATTTTGCCACGAAGCTTCCAGAAGTCCGAAGAGGAGACGAAGTGGGGCCACGAGGTGGCCACACCCTAGGGCGGCGCGGCCCCCCCTTGGCCGCGCGGCCCTGTGGTGTGGGGCCCTCGTGCCGCCTCCTGACCTGCCCTTCCGCCTACTTAAAGCCTCCGTTGCGAAAACCCCAGTACCGAGAGCCACAATACGGAAAACCTTCCAGAGACGCCGCCACCGCCGATCCCATCTCGGGGGATCCAGGAGATCGCCTCCGGCACCCTGCCGGAGAGGGGATTCATCTCCCGGAGGACTCTACGCCGCCATGGTCGCCTCCGGAGTGATGTGTGAGTAGTCTACCCCTGGACTATGGGTCCATAGCAGTAGCTAGATGGTTGTCTTCTCCCCATTGTGCTATCATTGTCGGATCTTGTGAGCTGCCTAACATGATCAAGATCATCTATCTGTAATTCTATATGTTGCGTTTGTTGGGATCCGATGAATAGAGAATACTTGTTATGTTGATTATCAAAGTTATGTCTATGTGTTGTTTATGATCTTGCATGCTCTCCGTTATTAGTAGATGCTCTGGCCAAGTTGATGCTAGTAACTCCAAGAGGGAGTATTTATGCTCGATAGTGGGTTCATGTCTCCGTGAATCTGGAGGGGTGACAAGAACCTCTAAGGTTATGGATGTCTTTGTTGCCACTAGGGATAAAACATTGGTGCTATGTTCAAGGATGTAGTCACTAATTACATTACGCGCAATACTTAATGCAATTGTCTGTTGTTAGCAACTTAATACTTTGGAGGGTTCGGATGATAACCTGAAGGTGGACTTTTTAGGCATAGATGCATGCTGGATGGCGGTCTATGTACTTTGTCGTAATGCCCAATTAAATCTCACTATACTCATCGTAATATGTATGTGCATGGTCATGCCCTCTTTATTTGTCAATTGCCCAACTGTAATTTGTTCACCCAACATGCTGTTTATCTTATGGGAGAGACACCTCTAGTGAACTGTGGACCCCGGTCCAATTCTCTATACTGAAATACAATCTACTGCAATACTGTTCTACTGTTTTCTGCAAACAATCATCTTCCACACAATACGGTTAATCCTTTGTTACAGCAAGCCGGTGAGATTGACAACCTCACTGTTTCGTTGGGGAAAAGTACTTTGGTTGTGTTGTGCAGGTTCCACGTTGGCGCCGGAATCCCTGGTGTTGCGCCGCACTACATCCTGCCGCCATCAACCTTCAACGTGCTTCTTGGCTCCTCCTGGTTCGATAAACCTTGGTTTCTTTCTGAGGGAAAACTTGCTGCTGTGCGCATCATACCTTCCTCTTGGGGTTCCCAACGAACGTGTGAGTTACACGCCATCAAGCTCTTTTTCTGGCGCCGTTGCTGGGGACGTGAAGGAAAATTACACCACAGAGATTTCTAACTCCCACGTCAACTGCACGCCAGCAAATCTTTTTCTGGCGCCGTTGCCGGGGAGATCAAGACACGCTGCAAGGGGAGTCTCCACTTCTCAATCTCTTTACTTTGTTTTTGTCTTGCTTAGTTTTATTTACTACTTTGTTTGCTGCACTAAATCAAAATACAAAAAAAATTAGTTGCTAGTTTTACTTTATTTGCTATCTTGTTTGCTATATCAAAAACACAAAAAAATTAGTTACTTGCATTTACTTTATCTAGTTTGCTTTATTTACTGTTGCTAAAATGGCCAACCCTGAAAATACTAAGTTGTGTGACTTCACAACCACAAATAATAATGATTTCTTATGCACACCTATTGCTCCACCTGCTACTACAGCAGAATTCTTTGAAATTAAACCTGTTTTACTGAATCTTGTTATGCGAGAGCAATTTTCTGGTGTTAGTTCTGATGATGCTGCTGCCCATCTTAATAATTTTGTTGAACTATGTGAAATGCAAAAATATAAAGATGTAGATGGTGACATTATAAAATTAAAATTGTTCCCTTTCTCATTAAGAGGAAGAGCTAAAGATTGGTTGCTATCTCTGCCTAAGAATAGTATTGATTCATGGACTAAATGCAAGGATGCTTTTATTGGTAGATATTATCCCCCTGCTAAAATTATATCTTTGAGGAGTAGCATAATGAATTTTAAACAATTAGATACTGAACACCATTGTTGCTAATGCTATGGAAGAATTTAAGCTTGGAGAAGCTGGCTTTGATGAGCATGATATTTTTAGTCCCCCAAGCACGGAGGAGAAAATTTTCTTTGATGATACTATGCCTCCTATATTTGATGATGAGAATAATAATGATAGCTACTTTGTTGAATTTGCTCCCACTACAATTAATAAGAATGACTATGCTTATGTGGAGAGTAATGATACTTTTATGCATGTGAATAAGAATGCTTTATGTGATAGTTATATTGTTGAGTTTGTTCATGATGCCACTGAAAGTTATTATGAGAGAGGGAAATATGGTTATATGCATCTTAATAATATTAAGTTTCCCCTCTTTATGTTGAGAATCTTGAAGTTACACTTGTTTTGTCTTCCTATGCTATTCACTTGGTTCTTCATTGACCTGTTTATTTGCAAGATTCCTTTTCATAAGAAGCATGTTAGGCTTAAATTTATTTTGAATTTGCCTCTTGATGCTCTCTTTTGCTTCAAATACCATTTCTTGCGATTGCACCATTAAAACTGCTGAGCCCATCTTAATGGCTATAAAGAAAGAACTTCTTGGGAGATAAGCCATGTGTTTATTTTGCTACAGTACTTTTATTTTATATTTGAGTCTTGGAAGTTGTTTACTACTGTAGCAACCTCTCCTTATCTTAGTTTTATGCATTGTTGTGCCAAGTAAAGTCTTTGATAGTAAGGTTCATACTAGATTTGGATTACTGCGTAGAAACAGATTTCTTGCTGTCACGAATTTCGACCTGCCTCCCTGTAGGTAGCTCAGAAAAATCTGAGAATTTACGTGCGTCATCCTCAGATATGTACGCAACTTTCATTCAATTTGAGCATTTTCATTTGAGTGAGTCTGGTGCCTCGATAAAATTCGTCAATACGAACTGTTCTGTTTTGACAGATTCTGCCTTTTATTTCGCATTGCCTCTTTTGCTATGTTGGATGAATTTCTTTGATCCATTAATGTCCAGTAGCTTTATGCAATGTCCAGAAGTGTTAAGAATGATTGTGTCACCTCTGAACATGTTAATTTTTATTGTCGCTAACCCTCTAATGAGTTGTTCTAAGTTTGGTGTGGAGGAAGTTTTCAAGGATCAAGAGAGGAGTATGATGCAACATGATCAAGGAGAGTGAAAGCTCTAAGCTTGGGGATGCCCCGGTGGTTCACCCCTGCATATTCTAAGAAGACTCAAGCGTCTAAGCTTGGGGATGCCCAAGGCATCCCCTTCTTCATCGATAACATTATCAGGTCCCTCCCCTGAAACTATATTTTTATTCCATCACATCTTATGTGCTTTGCTTGGAGCGTCGGTTTGTTTTTGTTTTTGTTTTAGTTGAATAAAATGGATCCTAGCATTCACTTTGTGGGAGAGAGACACGCTCCGCTGTAGCATATGGACAAGTATGTCCTTAGTTTCTACTCATAGTATTCATGGCGAAGTTTCTCGTTCGTTAAATTGTTATATGGTTGGAATTGGAAAATGATACATGTAGTAATTGCTATAAATGTCTTGGGTAATGTGATACTTGGCAATTGTTGTGTTCATGTTTAAGCTCTTGCATCATATACTTTGCACCCATTAATGAAGAAATACATAGAGCATGCTAAATTTTGGTTTGCATATTTGGTTTCTCTAAGGTCTAGATAATTTCTAGTATTGAGTTTGAACAACAAGGAAGACGGTGTAGAGTCTTATAATGTTTACAATATGTCTTTTATGTGAGTTTTGCTGCACCGGTTCATCCTTGTGTTTGTTTCAAATAAGCCTTGCTACCCTAAACCTTGTATCGAGAGGGAATACTTCTCATGCATCCAAAATACTTGAGCCAACCACTATGCCATTTGTGTCCACCATACCTACCTACTACAAGGTATTTTCCGCCATTCCAAAGTAAATTGCTTGAGTGCTACCTTTAAAATTCCATCATTCACCTTTGCAATATATGGCTCATGGGACAAATAGCTTAAAAACTATTGTGGTATTTAATATGTAATTATGCACTTTATCTCTTATTAAGTTGCTTGTTGTGCGATAACCATGTTTACTGGGGACGCCATCAACTACTCTTTGTTGAATTTCATGTGAGTTGCTATGCATGTTCGTCTTGTCTGAAGTAAGAGCGATCTACCACCTTATGGTTAAGCATGCATATTGTTAGAGAAGAACGTTGGGCCGCTAACTAAAGCCATGATCCATGGTGGAAGTTTCAGTTTTGGACATTTATCCTCAATCTCATATGAGAAAATTATTAATTGTTGTTACATGCTTATGCATAAAAGAGGAGTCCATTATCTGTTGTCTATGTTGTCCCGGTATGGATGTCTAAGTTGAGAATAATCAATAGCGAGAAATCCAATGCGAGCTTTCTCCTTAGACCTTTGTACAGGCGGCATAGAGGTACCCCTTTGTGACACTTGGTTAAAACATGTGCATTGTGATGATCCGGTAGTCCAAGCTAATTAGGACAAGGTGCGGGCACTATTAGTATACTATGCATGAGGCTTGCAACTTGTAAGATATAATTTACATGATACATATGCTTTATTACTACCGTTGAAAAAATTGTTTCATGTTTTCAAAATCAAAGCTCTAGCACAAATATAGCAATCGATGCTTTTCCTCTATGGAGGACAATTCTTTTACTTTCAATGTCGAGTCAGTTCACCTATTTCTCTCCACCTCAAGAAGCAAACACTTGTGTGAACTGTGCATTGATTCCTACATACTTGCATATTGCACTTATTATATTACTCTATGTTGACAATATCCATGAGATATACATGTTACAAGTTGAAAGCAATCGCTGAAACTTAATCTTCCTTTGTGTTGCTTCAATGCTTTTACTTTGAATTATTGCTTTATGAGTTAACTCTTATGCAAGACTTATTGATGCTTGTCTTGAAGTGCTATTCATGAAAAGTCTTTGCTATATGATTCACTTGTTTACTCATGTCATATACATTGTTTTGATCGCTGCATTCACCACATATGCTTTACAAATAGTATGATCAAGGTTATGATGGCATGTCACTCCAGAAATTATCTTTGTTATCGTTTTACCTGCTCGGGACGAGCAGAACTAAGCTTGGGGATGCTGATACGTCTCCGACGTATCGATAATTTCTTATGTTCCATGCCACATTATTGATGTTATCTACATGTTTTATGCACACTTTATGTCATATTCGTGCATTTTCTGGAACTAACCTATTAACAAGATGCCGAAGTGCCGATTCTTTGTTTTCTGCTGTTTTTGGTTTCAGAAATCCTAGTAACGAAATATTCTCGGAATTGGACGAAATCAACGCCCAGGGTCCTATTTTGCCACGAAGCTTCCAGAAGTCCGAAGAGGAGACGAAGTGGGGCCACGAGGTGGCCACACCCTAGGGCGGCGCGCCCCCCCCCCCTTGGCCACGCGGCCCTTTGGTGTGGGGCCCTCGTGCCGCCTCCTGACCTGACCTTCCGCCTACTTAAAGCCTCCGTTGCGAAAACCCCAGTACCGAGAGCCACGATACGGAAAACCTTCCAGAGACGCCGCCGCCGCCGATCCCATCTCGGGGGATCCAGGAGATCGCCTCCGGCACCCTGCCGAAGAGGGGATTCATCTCCCGGAGGACTCTATGCCGCCATGGTCGCCTCCGGAGTGATGTGTGAGTAGTCTACCCCTGGACTATGGGTCCATAGCAGTAGCTAGATGGTTGTCTTCTCCCCATTGTGCTATCATTGTCGGATCTTGTGAGCTACCTAACATGATCAAGATCATCTATCTGTAATTCTATATGTTGCGTTTGTTGGGATCCGATGAATAGAGAATACTTGTTATGTTGATTATCAAAGTTATGTCTATGTGTTGTTTATGATCTTGCATGCTCTCCGTTATTAGTAGATGCTCTGGCCAAGTTGATGCTAGTAACTCCAAGAGGGAGTATTTATGCTCGATAGTGGGTTCATGTCTCCGTGAATCTGGAGGGGTGACAAGAACCTCTAAGGTTATGGATGTGCTGTTGCCACTAGGGATAAAACATTGGTGCTATGTTCAAGGATGTAGTCACTAATTACATTACGCGCAATACTTAATGCAATTGTCTGTTGTTAGCAACTTAATACTGGAGGGGGTTCGAATGATAACCTGAAGGTGGACTTTTTAGGCATAGATGCATGCTGGATGGCGGTCTATGTACTTTGTCGTAATGCCCAATTAAATCTCACTATACTCATCATAATATGTATGTGCATGGTCATGCCCTCTTTATTTGTCAATTGCCCCAACATGCTGTTTATCTTATGGGAGAGACACCTCTAGTGAACTGTGGACCCCGGTCCAATTCTCTATACTGAAATACAATCTACTGCAATACTGTTCTACTGTTTTCTGCAAACAATCATCTTCCACACAATACGGTTAATCCTTTGTTACAGCAAGCCGGTGAGATTGACAACCTCACTGTTTCGTTGGGGCAAAGTACTTTGGTTGTGTTGTGCAGGTTCCACGTTGGCGCCGGAATCCCTGGTGTTGCGCCGCACTACATCCCGCCGCCGTCAACCTTCAACGTGCTTCTTGGCTCCTCCTGGTTCGATAAACCTTGGTTTCTTTCTGAGGGAAAACTTGCTGCTGTGCGCATCATACCTTCCTCTTGGGGTTCCCAACGAACGTGTGAGTTACACGCCATCACACTCCTCCCAACCTTTGCTTTCTCAAGCCATGGCTAACCGAATCCTCGGGTGCCTTCCAACAATCACATACCATGAAGGAGTGTCTATTTGCAAAATTAAGTTGCTTACTGATGAATCAGAGCAAAACATGTGAAGAGAATTATTAATGCAAGTTAATTAATTGGGGCTGGGAACCCCATTGCCAGCTCTTTTTGCAAAATTATTGGATAAGCGGATGAGCCACTAGTCCATTGTGAAAGTCTGTCAGAAGTAAATGACACGATCGAAAGATAAAACACCACATACTTCCTCATGAGCTATAAAACATTGACACAAATAAGAGATAATAGCTTTTGAATTGTTTAAAGGTAGCACATGAAGTATTTGCTTGGAATGGCAGGAAATACCATGTAGTAGGTAGGTATGGTGGACACAAATGGCATGGATTTTGGCTCAAGGATTTGGATGCACGAGAAGTATTCCCTCTCAATACAAGGTTTAGGCTAGCAAGGTTATTTGAAACAAACACAAGGATGAACCGGTGCAGCAAAACTCACATAAAAGACATATTGTAGACATTATAAGACTCTACACCGTCTTCCTTGTTGTTCAAACTCTTTACTAGAAATTATCTAGACCTTAGAGAGACCAATTATGCAAACCAAATTTTAGCAAGCTCTATGTATTTCTTCATTAATGGGTGCAAATTATATGATGCAAGAGCTTAAACATGAGCACAACAATTGCCAAGTATCAAATTATCCAAGACATTTTATCAATTACTACATGTAGCATTTTCCGTTTCCAACCATATAACAATTAACGAAGCAGTTTCAACCTTCGCCATGAACATTAAAAGCTAAGAACACATGTGTTCATACGAACTAGTGGAGCGTGTCTCTCTCCCACACAAGGATGAACTTATTCAAACAAAATAAAAATAAAAACAAACAGACGCTCCAAGTAAAGTACATAAGATGTGATGGAATAAAAATATAGTTTCAGGGGAGGAACCTGATAATGTTGTCGATGAAGAAGGGGATGCCTTGGGCATCCCCAAGCTTAGATGCTTGGGTCTTATTGAAATATGCAGGGATGAACCACCGGGCCATCCCCAAGATTAGACTTTTCACTCTTCTTGATCGTAGTATATCATTCTCCTCTCTTGACCCTTGAAAACTTCCTCCACACCAAACTCGAAACAAACTCATTAGAGGGTTAGTGCATAATCAAAATTTCACATGTTTAGAGGTGACACAATCATTCTTAACACTTCTGGACATTGCCCAAAGCTACTGGAAGTTAATGGAACAAAGAAATCCATCCAACACAGCAAAAGAGGCAATGCGAAATAAAAGGCAGAATCTGTCAAAACAGAACAGTCCGTAAAGACGAATTTTAAAATGGCACCAGACTTGCTCAGATGAAAATGCCCAAATTGAATGAAAGTTGCGTACATATCTGAGGATCACGCACGTAAATTGGAAGATTTTTCTGAGTTACCTACAGAGAAATCTGCCCAGATTGGTGACAGACAGAAATCTGTTTCTGCGCAGTAATCCAAATCTAGTATGAACCTTACTATCAAAGACTTTACTTGGCACAACAATGCAATAAAATAAGATAAGGAGAGGTTGCTACAGTAGTAACAACTTCCAAGACTCAAATACAAAATAAAAGTACTGTAACAAAATAAACACATGGGTTATCTCCCACGAAGTTCTTTCTTTATAGCCATTAAGATAGGCTCAGCAATTTTAATGATGCACTCGCAAGAAATAGTATTTGAAGCAAAAGAGAGCATCAAGAGGAAAATTCAAAACAAATTTAAGCCTAACATGCATCCTATGAAAAGGAATCTTGTACACAAATGAATTCATGAAGAACAAAGTGACAAGCATAAGAGGATAAAACACGAGTAACTTCAAGATTCTCAACATAAAGAGGGGAAACTTAATATTATTAAGATGCATATACCCATGTTTCCCTCTCTCATAATAACTTTCAGTAGCAACATGAGCAAACTCAACAATATAACTATCACATAAAGCATTCTTATCATGAGTCTCATGCATAAAATTATTACTCTCCACATAAGCATAATCAATTTTATTAGTTGTAGTGGGAGCAAATTCAACAAAGTAGCTATCATTATTATTCTCATCATCAAATATAGGAGGCATATTGTAATAATAATCAAATTTATCCTCCATAACAGGCGGTACTAAAAGACTATTATCATCATCATAAATAGGAGGCAAAGTATCATCAAAGTAAATTTTCTCCTCAATGCTTGGGGGACTAAAAAGATCATGCTCATCAGAACCAGCTTCCCCAAGCTTCCCCAACAATGGTATTCAAAGTGTTCATACTAATATGTTCCATGGGTTTTTAATTTTCGCGTCAAACCATCCATGTCTTAAATCAGGAAATAGAATAAGAAGCTCACTGTTGTCCATTATGCCAAACTAGTGTAAACAAGAAACAAAAAGATGCAATTGCAGGATCTAAAGGAAATAGCTTCGAGCACACACACAATGGCGCCAAAAAAGTACTTTACCTGGGACCGGAGTATGAGTGCCTTTTACCTTTCCTCCCCGGCAACAGCGCCAGAAAAGTGCTTGATGTCTACGGGTGCTTCTATTCTTGTAGACAGTGTTGGGCCTCCAAGAGCAGAGGTTTGTAGAACAGCAGCAAGTTTCCCTTAAGTGGATTACCCAAGGTTTATCGAACTCAGGGAGGAAGAGGTCAAAGATATCCCTCTCATGCAACCCTGCAATCACGATACAAGAAGTCTCTTGTGTCCCCAACACACCTAATAGGTGCACTAGTTCGGCGAAGAGATAGTGAAATACAAATGGTATGAATGAATATGAGCAGTAGTACGGCGCCAGAAAAGTGCTTGCTGGCGTGCAGTTGATGATAGTAATATTGCAAGCAGTATAAATGCAGTAAAACAGTAAACAAGCAGCGATAGCAGTATTTAGGAACAAGGCCTAGGGATCATACTTTCACTAGTGGACACTCTCAACATTGATCACTGATACGTCCAAAACGTATCTACTTTCCCGAACACTTTTGCTATTGTTTTGCCTCTAATTTGTGTATTTTGGATGCAACTAACACGGACTAACGCTGTTTTCAGCAGAACTGTTCTGGTGTCTCGTTTTTGTGCAGAAATCCAACTTTCGGGAAAATCCTCGGAATTTATGCAGAAGGCCCTATTTTCCCAGAATAATGACGGAGCTAGAAGGACAATTAAGGTGGAGGCCCGAGGGCCCCACACCAAAGGGCGGCGCGGCCCAGGGGGGGCCCGCGCGGCCCTGTGGTGTGGCCCCCTCGGCCGGCCTCCGACGCCCTCCTTCGGACTATTTATCGGCCTCGACCTAAAAACGCACGGAGAGAAGTGGAAGTCGCCAGAAACCCTCCAGAACGCCGCCACATCGCGAAACTCCGTCGCGGGAGCCAGAAGTCTCCGTTCTGGCACTCCGCCGGGACGGGGAATTGGAGGAGATCATCGCCATCATCACCGCCAACGCCTCTACATCAACCAGCCATGTTTCCCCCATCCATGTGTGAGTAATTCCCCCGCTGTAGGCCGAAGGGGATGGTAGGGATTGGATGAGATTGGTCATGTAATAGCATAAGATTGTTAGGGCATAGTGCCTAGTGTCCGTAATTGGTACTTTGATGATATTGTTGCAACTTGTTATGCTTAATGCTTGTCACTAGGGCCCGAGTGCCATGATCTCAGATCTGAACATGTTATTGTTTCATCAAGATAATCATTGTTTATGGTCTTACCTATAAGTTGTATACACATGTCGCTGTCCGGAACCGATGGCCCCGAAGTGATAGAAATCGGGACAACCGGAGGGAATGGTAGCGATGTGAGGATCACATGTGTTCACGGAGTGTTAATGCTTTGCTCCGGTACTCTATTAAAAGGAGTACCTTAATATCCAGTAGTTTCCCTTGAGGCCCGGCTGCCACCGGCTGGTAGGACAAAAGATGTTGTGCAAGTTTCTCATTGCGAGCACGCACGACTATATATGGAACACATGCCTATTGATTGCTTTGTACTTGGACACCGTTTTATTATTATCTGCAAATGCCCTGCTATGATTGTTACATGAGTTTCTCTCATTCATGCAACGCCCGTCATCCGTCCCCGTGCCTACAGTATTTTAATCCTGCTGTTTACTAAAATCACTACTGCTGTCTCTGTTACTCTGCTGCTGTTATTTCACTACTGCTACTGCTATAAAACTGTTACTACTGATAAACTTTTGCGAGCAAGTCTGTTTCCAGGTGCAACTGAATTGACAACTCCGCTATTAAGGCTTCCAAGTGTTCTTTGTCTCCCCTTGTGTCGAATCAATAAATTGGGTTTTACTTCCCTCGAAGACTGTTGCGATCCCCTATACTTGTGGGTCATCAAGACTATTTTCTGGCGCCGTTGCCGGGGAGCATAGCTTTATTTGGAAGTTCACTTGGATTAATATTGTTCGCTGCAAATTCTCCATCATGGGTAAACCTCGCGATACTAAGATCGCCATATTGCCATCCACTACAAGAAAAGGTACAATTCTGAATACCTCTGCTGCTCTTGATTCACCATCTGTGATTGATAAACTTGTTTCACCGCCGCATGCTTCACATGCGGGTACTTCTGCTGAATCTGAAAACCCTCATAATATTGATAATGTTTCTGCTGTGCTTGATGATAGTGGTTCATTGGGATCTTTTCTAGATGCTACAATTGCTAGGTCTAGACAAATTGAAAATACTGAAACTCCTAATGCTACTACACCTGTTAATTCACCTGAACTTGATTATTTTAGCGATGATCCTAATGAAGATTATGTGGAGCTTAATGATGATTTTATTGAAAAATGTAATGCTACTACTGATGCAAGAAAAATTAAAAAGTTGCTTGCAGAACATGCTGTTAGATATAAACTGTCTCCTGATCCTAAGTTTGCCACATCTCCTATAAACATTAAGGATAAAGATTATGATTTTTCTCTTGATCTATCTCATATAGCTATTGTTGAGAAAACACCCTTTTGTGGTACTGAAAAAGAAAGTGCTGTTGAACACATGACTGAGTTATCTACTCTAAGTAGCTTGTTTTCTGATGATGTCAAGATGCGTACTTACTTTGTTGCTAAAATCTTTCCATTCTCATTAAAGGATGACGCTAAAACTTGGTATAATAATTTGCCACCTAATTCTATTAGAAGTCCAAAAGAACTGCTTGATGTTTTCTTCCGCAAATACTTTCCTGCTAGTGCTCAACATATTGCTTTGCAGAGAATTTATAATTTTGACCAGGGAGATGAAGAGAAATTGCCTGAGGCTTGGGCGAGATTTTGCTCTCTTATTAGAGCTCGGCCTGACCATGATTTGGAAAAGCATGATTTACTTGATATATTTTATAGTGGACTAACCATTGAGTCTAGGGCATACCTGGATAGTTGTGCTGGTTGTGTTTTCAGGAAAAGAACTCCAGACGACGCTGAAGAATTATTGGCTAAAATAAGCCGGAATTATGATGATTGGACTACGCCTGAACCAACTCCAATGCCAATATTGAAGAAGAGGGGTTTAATTAAATTGAATGATGAAGATATGAGGGAAGCCAAGAAGTCTCTCAAGGAGAAAGGTATTAAATCTGAAGATGTGAAGAATCTACCTCCCATAGAAGATATATGTGAGATAATTCCCCCTTCATCCATGATTGAGGTAAACTCCCTTCAACGCTTTACTAGGGAAGATATTCCGTATTCAAAACCTCCTGCACAATGCTTAGATGAGTTTGATAATTATATTGTTAAGCAAGAAAATTTTAATATGAGAGTAGAGAATCATTTAATGGAAAATTCTCGAGCTATTAGTGAATTGCATGATATTGTAGAGAGAACCTCCAATGATGTTAAGATGCTTGTTAAACATTTCCATATGATTCAAACTCAAATTGATCAACTCACTAAAGTGCAAAATCACTTGTTAGGGAATAATTCTAAAGAGAAACATGCTTATGAAGTAACAACTAGAGGTGGTGTCTCTACCCAGGATCCTCTATATCCTGAAGGGCATCCCAAAAGAATTGAACAAGATTCTCAACACATTGAACCTAGTGCTCATTCTAAGAGGAAAAAGAAGAAGAAACATAAAAATGTTGTAGAATCCTCTGAACCTGCTAATGATCCTAATAGTATTTCTATTTCTGATGCTGAAACTGAAAGTGGGAATGAACATGATAATGATAATGATAATGATAAGAATGATGCTCCTGATAAAGAAGAGGTAGAAGATGAACCTGAAAAGCATGCTAAAAATAAAAAGTACACTAAAGAAGATTTTATTGCTGAGAAACATGGTAATGAAAGAGAACCTTGGGTGCAAAAGCAAATGCCTTTTCCTGCTAAGAAACTAAAATCAAAGGAAGAAGAACACAATAATAAATTTTGCGATTGGATGAAACCTTTATTCTTGCAAATCCCTTTGACTGATGCTATTAAATTGCCTCCTTATTCAAAGTATATGAAAGATATTGTTACTAACAAAAGGAAAATCCCCAATGAGGAAATTTCCACTATGCTTGCTAATTACTCTTTCAATGGCAAAGTGCCAAAGAAGTTGGGCGACCCAGGTATACCTACTATTCCTTGTTCTATCAAGAATAATTATGTTAAAACTGCTCTATGTGACTTGGGAGCCGGTGTTAGTGTTATGCCTTTTTCTCTTTACAAGAGACTTTACTTAGATAAGTTGATACCTACTGATATATCTTTGCAAATGGCTGATAAATCTACTGCTATTCCTGTTGGTATATGTGAGAATGTTCCTGTTCAAGTTACTACTAACTGCTTGATATTAACTAATTTTGTTGTGTTGGAAATGCCGGAAGATGATAATATGTCTATTATTCTTGGGAGACCTTTTCTTAACACCGCAGGGGCTGTTATTGATTGCAATAAAGGAAAGGTTACTTTCAATGTTGATGATAGGGAGCATACCGTTTATTTTCCCAAGAAGATTGAGAAAGCGTGTGGAGTTAATACTATTTCTAATGTGAGAACTATCAAAGTGGGAACTATTGATTGTCCTATATATGAGCCTAAGGAAGAATATCAAACTCTTGTGATTGGATCCATATCAATACAATTCAAGGTAACATGATTGATTTGAGGTTTATTTCTTCTTATGCTATGTAAAATTTATTTGGTGACAAGACTTGATCAACCTTGTTAACGAATACCTTTTACATGCATAGAGAGGGTAAACAACATCTCTTTCTTCCTCCATTTGCTCTAGTTGCTGTAGCATTTTTAATTTGCAAAGTTCCTTAGTTATTTGGAGATTTCAAAAAATTTCCTGGCCAGTAATAATAAACTAAATAGCCAGAAATGTGCATTTTTCAAAGTTTTCAAAAATTCACAAAAATTATACCGTTGGTCCTATTTTTCGACGAGGCACCTGGGAGCACCAGAGGATGACCTGTGGGGCACCAGAGGGCGCCAAACCACAGGCCGGCGCGGCCAAGGAGGTGGCCGCACCACCATGTGGTGTGGGCCCCTCTTTGCCCCACTTTGTCATCTCTTTCTCCCAGCACCTTCTCTCTCCCGAAAAAACTCGTACCAAGTTCCTCTCTCTCGCGTTTTTGCTCCAGAGCTCCAGATTTCTCGATCTCTTTGCTCAGCCCAGATTTCTTGCTGAAATTTGGCACATTTGCTCCTTGGTATGTGACTCCTCCACCCATCCAAGTAGAATTTTGTTTGGTTGAGTATATCTTGAATATTTTGCTGCTGTAGGTAACATGTTTAGTGAGCTTGCATGCTTGTTCTAAGTTGTATAAACTAGTTTTGATGCATGATTAGTACTCTAGCAAGTTCCTATAGTAGTTCCCCTTGATTATATGTCACCAAATCAAATTTTTATATTGTTTGTTGAAAATTTCAGAAAATGGAGTGGAATAGATATCAATTGAACCAACAAGAATTGGAAGTCCAACAAGTTATGAGGGTGAACCGTGAAGAGGGAGTATACCCCTCTTACTACCCGTGCGCGGATTTCATGAGAAGAGCGGGAATATTTGAAGATGTTCAAAGTCTAATTTCTCGTGCGGGGCTGAGTGACTTTGTTGAAGGAGAGCCAAGACAATATGCAAAATTAACTATGTCTTTTGTGCAGGACTTCAAGTTTAATTGGTCGCGACCTAACCACATGGTCCAGTATAAAATTTACAATAAAGCTGTCAACTTGCCATTCAGTGATTTTTGTGCAGCAATTAGAGTACCGCAATGGGGGTCATGCGAGAAGATAAGGGGATCGCCACAAGAACTCTTGGACCTCTTCAAGATGATTTGCGATGGAAGGAGTTTCTTAGGGGATAATGGTAAAATCACTAGTATTCAGCTCCCGGCTATCCGCTACTTTGCCTATTTTATTACCAAATGCGTTCTTGCTAAAAAGATTGGTGGTAAACTTTCTATCCCGGATTTGGCTTTTCTAGCTGCGGCACTGCAAAATAGTAAGACTTATAATTTGGGGGCTTTGATAGCTTATAGACTAGCTACTAACTGTGAGAAAGGTGGAATTTGTGGAGGTCTCATCGCCTCTCGTTTACTAGCTTTTCATTATGTAGAACCTCATCATTTTGATATTCCGTTCCCCATAGAAAAACTTGACATAGCCTCTATGATTAAACATGAATTTGTTTCAGATTTCTCCAACTTGGGTAACCTGTTTTACAAGATGACATTTTATAAGAAAGTCTGGAGAATAACTAAGAAAACTGAGAAACTAGTAAGATTGCCTGCGCCTGTTTTGTCTAACCTTGATTCCAGGGGAGATTGGTCGGTCACAGAAGGTGCACTGGATGCACACATAGAGAGAGGAGGTCAACATGCAAGAGACGACACGGAGGTCGAGGAGCACCTCGACTCATCATCCGATGCAGCAAGTTCCTCGCATCAACATGGTGGATATGCGGAGCCTCCACGCTTTTCTTCTGCACAGGAACTTTACTATGACTACTCCATGGACTACCCACCGGCGAGGAACAACGACCCTCGTTGGGGTTGAACTCCACTTAGGCCAAAAGCCTAAGCTTGGGGGGAGGTATACCGGCATCACTCATTCTTTGCATATTATGATTGCTGGATACTTGTACATACTTGTTTTGTTTGTTTGAGTGGTTTTCTAATGAGAGGAAGATGATATTTGGGGAAGTGCTGCCTGCAAACAGATTCTGGAATGTTACCGTAAAAATTCTCAAAAATATCCAGAGCGTCATTTTGAGCTGCCAATTTTTGTGCAGGTTCCCCAGGTTGTTATCTAACTTTCATTAGTTGAACACTTTTCGAGCTGAGCAACGTAAGATTTTGTTAAAAATCGATTTCTGTACTGCTGTCAGGTTTTGGCAGATTTCTGCCACCTCGCTTTTCTGTGTTTCTTTTAGTTTGCTATTTCTTGTTTTTGCTTTGTTTCCTTTCCAAAATACAAAAAGACCAAAACTATTTCTGTTGTTTCTCTTCAACATTTGTTTGCTTTGGTTTCTTGCATTTGTTTCGCTTTATTTGCTATTGCTAGTTTGCTACAAGAAAACCCAAAAAGATTTTGCTTTGTTTGTTTGTTTCTAATTCGAAAACACCAAAAATATTTGCTGTTCTTCTTTGGTTTGTAAAGTTCTTTATGAGTTCAATGGTCTTCGGTGGCTGGAGCGTGGTTTTCATTTCATATTATCCAAGCTACACAAGTGAAAAGGCAATAATGACGATCTACAACAATCTGATTGTGGTGAGAGGCTGGTATGAACTCTATTTGTTTTCATTTTTGTACATATACTCATCCATGTGAGCATGCTTAGTTGGTTCATGTGAGGTATATGTTATTTGAGAAAGTCTAGTAGTTCATGATCTCTCATGTTTAGCTCCAATTTATTAATATGAGTAGCATGTCATGGATGTTTGCTTGCATTGTTTTATTCATAAGTAAGTATGGCATTGTGGTATCCTCCTCTGAATAATTCATTTATATCGACTTGGCACATGCTCACGCATGCATATGACTGAACAAAAAGTCAATTAAGCCTCGATGATCTATATTGCTTCAGAGTTCTTGTATCACTTTTATGCCTCCGTTAATTTATTTTGCCGCAAGCATGATTATGACGATTCTTTGCTCTCTTGATTTGTCGCTCCCTAGTCTATTGCTAGCCTTCACTTGTACTGAGCGGGAACGCTGCTCGTGCTTCCAAACACATGAAAACCAAGTTATTCCAGAGTGTCCACCATAAATACCTATGCATGGCATTTCAAACCATTCCAAGTAAATTCTCATGCGCTACCTTTAAAACCTTCAAAATGCTTCTCAATTAGTGTTTATGTTTCATAGCTCATGAGGAAGTATGTGGTGTTTAGCTTTCAACCTTGTCATTTACTTTTGACGGACTCTCATATGGACTAGTGGCACATCCGCTTATCCAATAATTTTGCAAAAAGAGCTGGCAATGGGATTCCCAGTCCCGAATTAATTAACTTAAATAGACACTCCTCCATGGTTTGTGATTGTTGGACGGCACCCGAAGGATTCGGTTAGCCATGGCTTGTGTAAGCAAAGGTTGGGGGAGTGTCATCATCATAATAAAACTAAAATAAAAAGGCACTCCTTCATGGTATGAGATTGTTGGCAGGCACCCGAGGATTCGGTTAGCCATGGTTTGTGTAAGAAAGGTTGGAAGGAGTGCCAAATAAATATGCAATAATTCATGGGAGCCGCTCTTGGAAGTCCGGTTGGCGAGGTAGTTGGTGTACCCATTACCATTCGTTGACAACAATAAACACCTCTCAAAATAATTTTACTCCTGTCTTTATAAAAATGAAAAGCTCTAGCGCATGTTAATCCCTGCTTCCCTCTGCGAAGGGTCAATCTTCTACTTTTATGTTGTGTCTCCATTATTTCTTTGAGCACTATCTTGAGAGCACAACTGTCATTCTTAGTATAATATGCTTGTCTCAAAATATGATTGATTGTGGTATAACTTTGATGCATTTATCTTTTGACAATCACTACTTCTAGTCTTTCTATGAACTCCAAAGGTGCCCGGGCATTTATGTTTTGCCAATCAAATACAGGCAAGCGAGATACCACTTTATCATACTCTCTTATGAACATTGCAATCCTGCTTATATACATGATTCATGATGCTTATTATTAATTGTTGGTACCTCTCCATGATTGACATAGCTGTTAGATGATCTTATTTGCATGTATCTCATTATGAATTGCTTAAGTATTAGCCATAGCATGAGAATATATACATCATATGAGCAAATGTGTTCGTGAAAGTTCTTTTATCGCTCAGTTGTTAACTGAATTGCTTGAGGACAAGCAATAAGCTAAGCTTGGGGGGAGTTGATACGTCCAAAACGTATCTACTTTCCCGAACACTTTTGCTATTGTTTTGCCTCTAATTTGTGTATTTTGGATGCAACTAACACGGACTAACGCTGTTTTCAGCAGAACTGTTCTGGTGTCTCGTTTTTGTGCAGAAATCCAACTTTCGGGAAAATCCTCGGAATTTATGCAGAAGGCCCTATTTTCCCAGAATAATGACGGAGCCAGAAGGACAATTAAGGTGGAGGCCCGAGGGCCCCACACCATAGGGCGGCGCGGCCCAGGGGGGCCCCGCGCGGCCCTGTGGTGTGGCCCCCTCGGCCGGCCTCCGACGCCCTCCTTCGGACTATTTATCGGCCTCGACCTAAAAATGCACGGAGAGAAGTGGAAGTCGCCAGAAACCCTCCAGAACGCCGCCACATCGCGAAACTCCATCGCGGGAGCCAGAAGTCTCCGTTCTGGCACTCCGCCGGGACGGGGAATTGGAGGAGATCATCGCCATCATCACCGCCAACGCCTCTACATCAACCAGCCATGTTTCCCCCATCCATGTGTGAGTAATTCCCCCGCTGTAGGCCGAAGGGGATGGTAGGGATTGGATGAGATTGGTCATGTAATAGCATAAGATTGTTAGGGCATAGTGCCTAGTGTCCGTAATTGGTACTTTGATGATATTGTTGCAACTTGTTATGCTTAATGCTTGTCACTAGGGCCCGAGTGCCATGATCTCAGATCTGAACATGTTATTGTTTCATCAAGATAATCATTGTTTATGGTCTTACCTATAAGTTGTATACACATGTCGCTATCCGGAACCGATGGCCCCGAAGTGACAGAAATCGGGACAACCAGAGGGAATGGTAGCGATGTGAGGATCACATGTGTTCACGGAGTGTTAATGCTTTGCTCCGGTACTCTATTAAAAGGAGTACCTTAATATCCAGTAGTTTCCCTTGAGGCCCGGCTGCCACCGGCTGGTAGGACAAAAGATGTTGTGCAAGTTTCTCATTGCGAGCACGCACGACTATATATGGAACACATGCCTATTGATTGCTTTGTACTTGGACACCGTTTTATTATTATCTGCAAATGCCCTGCTATGATTGTTACATGAGTTTCTCTCATCCATGCAACGCCCGTCATCCGTCCCCGTGCCTACAGTATTTTAATCCTGCTGTTTACTAAAATCACTACTGCTGTCTCTGTTACTCTGCTGCTGTTATTTCACTACTGCTACTGCTATAAAACTGTTACTACTGATAAACTTTTGCGAGCAAGTCTGTTTCCAGGTGCAGCTGAATTGACAACTCCGCTGTTAAGGCTTCCAAGTGTTCTTTGTCTCCCCTTGTGTCGAATCAATAAATTGGGTTTTACTTCCCTCGAAGACTGTTGCGATCCCCTATACTTGTGGGTCATCAATCACATAACAGAATAAATAGATAGATGCTAGACTCTACACCCTCTTGTTGGATGATGAACACCACTAACTGTGTAGGATTACACAAAACCTCAATGTCGGAGTTAACAAGCTCCACAATATTCAATGTTCATATTTAAATAACCTTAGAGTGCATAACAGATCAACATAACCAATCCAAGTACTAACATAGCATGCACACTGTCACCTTCACACTACGAAAGGAGGAATAGATCACATCAATACTATCATAGCTATAGTTAACTTCATAATCTACAAGAGATCACAATCATAGCCCACGCCAAGTACTACACGATGCACACACTGTCACCATTACACCGTGCAGGAGGAATAAACTACTTTAATAACATCACTAGAGTAGCACATAGATAAATTGTGATACAAAACACATTGCAATCATAAAGGGATATAAATAAGCACCTCACTATGCCATTCATAACAGTGAATAAGTATTCTGTGAAATATAGCCTAAGAGACCCACACGGTGCACACACTGTCACCTTTACACACGTGGGACAAGGAGTCTCCGGAGATCACATAAGTAAAATCCACTTGACTAGCATAATGACATCTAGATTACAAGCATCATCATATGAATCTCACTCATGTAAGGCAGCTCATGAGATTATTGTATTGAAGCACATAGGAGAGAGATTAACCACATAGCTACCGGTACAGCCCCGAGCCTCGATGGAGAACTACTCCCTCCTCATGGGAGACAGCAGTGTTGATGAAGATGGCGGTGGTGTTGATGGAGAAGCCTTCCGGGGGCACTTCCCGGTCCCGGCGGCGTGCCGGAACAGAGACTCCTGTCCCTCAGATCTTGGCTTCGCGATGGCGGCGGCTCTGGAAGGTTTTCTCTGGTTTCGTCGAACGTGATAGGGTTTTCGCGACGGAGGCTTTAACTAGGCGGAAGGGCGGCATCAGAAGGGGTCTGGGGCCACCAGACACTAGGGCGGCGCGCCCCCCTCCTGGGCCGTGCCGCCACCATGTGTGGGCCCCCTGTGGCCCTTCTCTGGCGGCTCTCGGGTGTTCTGGAAGCTTCGTGGAAAAATAGGATGCTGGGCATTGATTTCGTCCGATTCCGAGAATATTTCCTTACTAGGATTTCTGGAACCAAAAACATCGAAAACGAGGCGGCCCTTCGGCATCTCGTCAATAGGTTAGTTCCGGAAAATGCATAAATATGACATAAAGTATGCATAAAACATGTAGATATCATCAATAATGTGGCATGGAACATAAGAAATTATCGATACGTCGGAGACGTATCAGCGGGCACGCCATCATGTGCTTGTCTTCCTCGTTGTAAGGGAACTCCCTCCCGCACCAGTCGTTGATGCACTGGATCGTCGGCTTCAGAGGCTGCTTCTTCGGCACAGGCAACTCCATAGTCTAAGATCTGATGAGGGATCGGAAAGGGGCGCGGGGGGTTGTGGCGGCGGCGGCGCGAGCGAGGGGGGAGCAGTGAAAAGCTGAGAACTGAGATGGGAGATTGATGTTTATGGAGATTGATGTTTCTTTATAGAGGGCTCTTCTTTTAACTGGAGCCTCTAGACTGGTGGACACATGACCTGTGCTCACTGAAGTGTGCGACCTCACGCATGGGAACCACACGTAAGTGACAGACCAGTTGGTGTACTCGGGTGATTATTACTACCTCCATCCCAAGGAATAAGGCGCACACATATTTCAAGACGAACTTTGACCATAAAAATTGAGCAACAAAATCTTGATTATATTATATGTAATTAGTATCGTTGGATTCGTATTGAAAAGCACTTTCTAATGATGCTAATTTCATACGGAAAATCTTTATATATTAGAAGTAATTTTTAGTCAAACGAAAAACACGTAAAACGAGGACTCCTTATTACCTGAATCGGAGGTAGTATAATGTATTAGTACTCCATAGTTTCCTATGGATCCAAGGGTAGGAAATCCAAGTTATCTCATTTACAAGACATTATTTTTTCCATGAAGCCAAGTTAACTCATCAATCAATTGGTATATTTTGGTTATATTCAAACTTTTACTTGAAACTAGTTGGTCATTCCATTCTACTACTCGCTTAAAACTTTTACTGCGGGAAGGGAGGGGGGGTGATGCTACCCTGAATTTGTGGGACCCAAAAAAAACTCGGAAATACGAGCGATGCATCAAAAAGAAACACATTCATCCCCCTCCCCCAGTGATTTGACCTAGATTTGAAATCAAGGCACACGTGATTCAAAAAAGGCAATCTAAAAACATGGATTATTCATCATTTTGTACATATATATAGGGAAAATACCAAACAAGTCATACCAGTGTTTTAGAGAAGAACCCTCAATTAGATTGGCACCATGTTGGACTTCGTCGAACTAAATTTTCTCCCACATGCATGTGAGCTTCGTACCACTACACAAGAACCATGCCAGACTTTTGAATCATGGCCCAATTTTATGTATATATTTGAACTTTTCATCATGCACGCATGAATACTTTGCAAAATATGTGCATTTTGGGTTGTCGCCCGTAAATGTGTTTTTGCTTGTCTACCACCAATCAAGTTTTCATTCGCGGGGAAACATGCATGACAGGATGACCATTTCCAAGGTTTCATGAATTATCTCAATGTGCATCCATATATATACAATTTCTTGGGCTAAATCCGATAAAATGCAAATTTGATACAGTGTGTAGATGAAGTACAGATCAAACTAATAATTTAAAAAATACATGGGTGTGTGACCTGAATGTGTGGATCGAGCCAAGTACATTTTATATAATAATGGCCAAACACATGCACTGCACCCTCCTACTAGAACAAATTAAAACAAGAAGGGCGAGAGCATCATGAGATTGCTCGACGTATCTAAATTTCAAAACGAGCCGAATTAATAAGTTATTGTGGGGCTTGATAGAAAAGATCGAAACAAAGCATGCATAGTCATATCATTTGTGGTTCATAATACCTCTATGGATAATACCAAATAAACATGGCATATATACACTTCTATTTTTAAGACAAGAACCCTGCATATTTTTTTGCACCATGTGTTTGAGGCCTCGCTTACCCAGAAGTGTGTGTGGGAGCATTGCATGCTACGAGAAACAATGCCAAACATTTGAATCGCATGACTCATTTTTTGGTAGTGATATATAGGTTTATGGTTTATATACAAGGTTTTGTGTTAGGGTCTAGGGGTTTAATATAATTAGGGTTTAGGGTTTATAGAGATTGACATCATCTGTTTCATTTCACATTTGTGATGTACAATACTACATACCTAAGTAAAATTGATCATTCTTAGTCACTCAAAAATGAAGCTCGTGGTCGGGAGGTTTTTGGAATTTACATGTTTGAAACCCAATACCACTTCTCTTCATGCTTGACTTCATAATTAATTAAGACAGAGTTTACGGTTAGGGGGTAGATACATGATTTTTCTGGTTTGAATATGTCTAGATCGACCTTTGTACGTTTATCAACTTGAATGCTTAATGTATAACATAAGAAGACTATGTGCTTTGGTTTTTCATTTTTCATTTTTTTTATTTTTATGCCCATTTGAATTTTGGTCAAATCCTAGGTTAATTTGACCAAGAGTTAAACACGTTTAATACATGAATATGAAAAAGTAAGCATGTATCCTTCTTAATTAGTCACTCCAAAATGAAGCTCGTGGGAGGTTTTTGAATTTCCATGTTGAAACCCAATACCACTTCTCTTCATGCTTGACTTCATAAGACAGAGTTTAGGGTTAGGTGGTAGATACATGATTTTTCTCATTTGAATATGTCTAGATCGACCTTTGTACGTTTATTATCAACTTGAATGCTTACTGTATAACATAAGAAGACAATGTGCTTTGGTTTTTCTTTTTTTTTTTGAATTTTTATGCCCATTTGAATCTTGGTAAAATTCTAGGTTTGACCAAGATTTGAACAAGTTTAAATCATGAATATAAAAAATTAAGCATCTATCCTTCTTAGTCACTCCAAAACTCTTGGGAGGGTTTTTGAAATTTCCATGTTTGAAACCAAAAAACCACTTCTCTTCATGCATGCTTGACTTCATAAGACAGAGTTTAGGGTTAGGGGTAGATATATACATGATTTTATGGTTTGAATATTTCTAGACCTTGTTTATCAACTTGAATGCTTACTATATATATGACATAAGAATGCTACATCCTTTGTTTTTTCATTCTCTTGATTTTTTTCTGGATTTTTATGCCCATTTGAGTCTTTTGGTGAAATCCTAGCTAGGTTTGACCAATATTTACACAAGTTTAAAACAAGAAAATGAAAAGGTAATCATGGATCCTTCTTAGTCACTCTAGAATGAAGCTTTTGGGATGTTCTTGAAATTTCCATGTTTGAAACCCAAAACGACTTCTCTTCATGCTTGACTTCATAAGGCAGAATTTAGGGGTTAGGGGTAGGTACATGATTTGTCTAGTTTGAATATGTACAAACATTGTTTATCAACTTGAATGCTTACTATATGACATAAGAAGAGAATATGCTTTGAAAATTCAAACATATGGTAAGCATTCTTATGTGTCATATAGTAAGCATTCAAGTTGATAAACAAGGTTTGGACATATTCAAACAAGACAAATCATGTATCTACCACCTAACCCTAAACTCGGTCAATTTTATGAAAGTCTAGCATGAAGAGAAGTGGTTTTTGTTTCAACATGGAAATTTCAAAAAACCTCCCAAGAGTTACATTTTGGAGTGACTTAAGAAGGATAGATGCTTAATTTTTCATTTTCATGTTTTAAACTTGTTTAAATCATGGTCAGACACCTAGGATTTGACCAAGATTCAAATGGGTAGAAAATTTAAAAAACTTGGAAAAATAAAAAACCAAATTATGAAGTCTTCTTATGTCATGTAGTAAGCATTCAAGTTGATAAACAAGGTCTAGACATATTCAAACTAGACAAACCAGTATTTGAATTTTTATACCCATTTGAATCTTGGTCAAATCCTAGGTTTCACCAAGATTTGAATAAGTTTAAAACATGAATATGAAAAAGTGAGCATGTATGCTTCTCAGTCACTCTAAAATGTAACTCTTGTTGGGAGGGTTTTTGAAATTTCCATGTTTGAAACCAAAAACAACTTCTCTTCCTGCATGCTTGCCTTCATAAGACAGAGTTTAGGGTTAGGGGTAGATATATACATGATTTTATGGTTTGAATATGTCTAGACCTTGTTTATCAACTTGAATAATGCTTACTATATATATGACATAAGAATCCTCTGTCCTTTGTTTTTCATTCTTTTGATTTTTTTTCTGAATTTTTATGCCCATTTGAATCTTTTGGTCAAATCCTAGGTTTGACCCAGATTTAAACAAGTTTAAAACATGAAAATGAAAAGGGAAGCTTGTATCCTTCTTAGTCACTCTAAAATGAAGTTTTTGGGAGGTTTTTGAAATTTCCATGTTTGAAACCCAAAACCACTTCTCTTCATGCTTGAGTTCATAAGACAGAGTTTAGGGTTAGGTGGTAGATACATGATTTGTATGTTTTGAATATGTCTAGAGACCTTGTTTATGATTACTATATATATGACATAATAAGACCTTGGTTTTTCATATATTTTTTGATTTTTTGAATTTTTATGCCCATTTGAATCTTGGTCAAATTATAGGTTTGGCCAAGATTTGAACAAGTTTAAATCATGAATATGAAAAATTAAGCATCTATCCTTCTTAGTCACTCCAAAACTCTTGGGAGGGTTTTTGAAATTTCCATGTTTGAGACCAAAACCACTTCTCTTCATGCATGCTTGACTTCATAAGACAGAGTTTAATTAGGGTTAAGTTAGGGGTAGATATATACATGATTTTCTGGTTTGAATATGTATATGCCTTGTTTATCAACTTGAATGCTTACTATATATATGACATAAGAATGCTATGTCCTTTGTTTTTCATTCTCTTGGTTTTTTCTGAATTGTTATGCCCATTTGAATCTTTTGGTCAAATCATAGGTTTGACCAATATTTAAACAAGTTTAAAACAAGAAAATGAAAAGGTAATCATGGATCCTTCTTAGTCACTCTAAAATGAAGCTTTTGGGATGTTCTTGAAATTTACATGTTTGAAACCCAAAACGACTTCTCTTCATGCTTGACTTCATAAGACAGAATTTAGCGGTTAGGGGTAGATACATGATTTGTCTAGTTTGAATATGTCTAGACCTTGTTTATCAATTTTAATGCTTACTATATGACATAAGAAGACTATATGTGTTTTGCTTACTATATGACATAAGAAGACTATGTGATTTGACCAAGATAATTTAAACAAGTTTAAAACATGAAAATGAAAAGGGAAGCTTGTATCCTTCTTAGTCACTCGAAAATGAAGTTTTTTGGGAGGTTTTTGAAATTTCCATGTTTGAAACCCAAAACCACTTCTCTTCATGCTAGACTTCATAAGACAGAGTTTAGGGGTTAGGGGGTAGATACATGGTTTGTCTAGTTTGAATATGTCTAGACCTTGTTTATCAAATTGAATGCTTACTAGCTACATGACATAAGAAGACTATGTACTTTGGTTTTTCATTTTGCTGTTTTTTCATTTTCTGACCATTTGAATCTTGGTTAAATCCTAGGTTTGACCATGATTTATGCAAGTTTAAAACATGAATATGAAAAATTAAGCATCTATCCTTCTCAAGTCACTCCAAAATGTAACTCTTGGGAGGGTTTTTGAAATTTCCATGTTTGAAACCAAAAACCACTTCTCTTCATGCATGCTTGACTTTCATAAAATCGACCGAGATTAGGGTTAGGGGGCAGATACATGATTTGTCTGGTTTGAATATGTCCAAACATTATTTATGAACTTGAATGCTTACTATATGACATAAGAAGACTATATTCTTTTAAAATTCAAACATATGGTAAGCATTCTTATGTCATATAGTAAGCATTCATGTTGATAAACAAGGTTTGGACATATTCAAACCAGACAAATCATGTATCTACCACCTAACCCTCAACTAGCTCGGTCGATTTTATGAAAGTCTAGCATGAAGAGAAGTGGTTTTTGGTTTCAAACATGGAAATTTCAAAAAAAATCCCAAGAGTTACATTTTGGAGTGACTTAATGTAAGCCCCAGGAGTAGGAAAAACCCAGAGCGCGCAGGTAAGAGGGGTTTATGTGCATGAGGTCACTACAAGGGACCGTGAGGTCGCCTCGCATTCCCAAGCATATGGGTAGGCCAAGCAACAGCTCGACACGCCCATGCACACAACTCCCACCTCAAAGGCTCACGGTAGGCTTTCCAGGCCTGAGTGCTTCACCTTCCTGTGCACTTCACACATACACACACTGTGCACATGATACGAGGGTAGAATACAGCTTGAATATCACAACATGACTATGTATGACACAAAAGATGGAAATAAGGTTCATATATATAGCAACGCTCTAATGAGCAAGATCCAAATGACACTCAGAGGACACATGCCCCAACATTACATCATACATAAGATAGTCAAATAGTCTGGGTACAGACAAGAACCAAATGGGACTAAGAGTCCTGAAGATAATCAAGCGGTGTTTCCATAACCAACATGCCACAGGCTGCTGCCTTAGGAACGATCCTGCTACGCAATGAAGTCGTCGTTCGTGAACTCGACAAAGTAGCCTCCAGCGTACTGCTCATCATCTGTCGTACCTGTTCGTCGAAAAGCGGGTTCCGAAAAAAGAGGGAGAAAAACGAGGGTAAGTACCAATGGCACGTACTTGCGAGACAAGACCAGCTATGCTCGCTGGTGGGCGGTGTAAACTTCGCCCGGCTTTATGTGGAGTTTAGCGGCAGCAAAGCACTATCCAATAGAGACACGCTACAACTTCCGTCTAATAGAGAAGGTGAGAGAGCGCATATTCTAGCAGTTCTATACTCTGCAATCAACAACCCAGCCAAAAGCGATCCCCCTTAGCCAAGAGGTACTAACAAGGCACTCACACAGTTGACAATTTTATATCCATTCCATTATAATAGGGCTAACTTACTACGCAAGTAATTAGCATGTTATTAACGACAACTTTAGGTGTAAGTTGTTCTATGATCGAGTTAAACAGCTCCAAGTTGTCCATAACCGCGGACACGGCTTTCCGAAAAGATTTAACCCTGCAGGGGTGCACCAATGTTACCATACACGCATGCTCGAACCCGCATAGCAAGTGCGGAGTCTCACAACAAGACCGTTCCCAGATCAACAAGAATGCCTAGGGGGGCCACCCGACTAAGCTACCCGAAACGAAGTTCGGCCGTACTCCGATGCAGACTCAGGGTTTGCGTTAACGGCTAGGCGTGCGAACCACACGCTTCGCTAAACGTTCCGCGGGGTACAGTACAGAAGTAAACACCCGAAGGCAACAGTAATAAACACCCGAAGGCAACAGTAATAAACACCCGAAGGCAACAATAAGTAAAGCATGGCATACATGGCATAGGCAAATAAAACCAAGGTTGTGGCCCCCTTTTCAACAGACTTGAGAAATGGTAATGGGTGATGGGGGGTCCCGATAAAACCTCCCACGAGTGGTTAGCGCGCTCAGTCTTAGAAATAGATAACAAGAACTCGGGTCCTAGGGGACATTAGCAAGTCAAAGTTCCGATGCTTTCGCAAACGGGCTCACAGATGCCTCTGCATATTATATCCCTTTGCAATTTTAAGTTGTAGCAAAAGTTATCATCATCATTTTCGAAAAGGTAGTACATGTGTCAACATCCCAACAAGATATCCCGAACATTTCGAGATATCAACAAAAACCCTAAACTCGCCTACGACTCGCAAAGCTGGCAAACAACAAACAAAAGGTAGGGCGAGGAGGTGTATCTCGGACATATAGGTAACAGGTGGAATAGGACACGTGACACAACAGAATCGCAACATAAGGATAGCAATAGATCAAAAGAGCATGAAAATGTAAAATAGGTGAAGGGGTGGGCTCGCCTGTCAGATCAGAGGTAGAAGCACCGACACAATCCTCCAGGGGGAGCTCGTACTCCTGCTCGTACTGCTCTGCGTCGGCGTCTACTCGAGAAGAACCAAATAACACATACAAGGAAAGTAAAGGCACAAATCAATACAAGTATGAAATGCGCAATATCATGCATGAGGTGCAAGGGTTTCATACATAGCAAATTAAGTGGGGTGCTTTCCAAAGTAGCATGAAATGATAAAAAACACCCACACATAGCATTTAGTTGAAGTTGCACTTTTAATTTGGCCGAACCAGGGACGCGGCCAATGATGCATGACATGGTGTTATTTGAAAACCTCACATTTTTCTAATGCATTTGGATATAAAGTTTACTAAATTTGGAGTTATAGATATTAAGTTATGAATTTTGCAAGTTCTAGCAATTTAATCCCAATTTATAAAGTGGTCAGATTTTATATCGTTCAAAAGTTGAAACAAGTTTTATAAGTATGTAGATTATGTTTTTCCGATATGCCAGGATATAATGTTTGTATGAATTGAAGTTTCAATAGTTGGTTTTTAAAACAAAACAGAAAGGTGCTGTAAGCAAGAAACCTGAAACAGAAAAAGAGAAAGAATTCTGGGACATAGGCACCAGCGATGCAAATGCCAAAAAGGTGTGTTATCTGCGCCGGCAAGATTCGAACCAGGGACGGCCTTGCAGATGCAAAGAAACGGAATCAGCGTTCTGCTGTTGTTTGATTGTATGGACACGGGATTCAGCTAAGGCATAGTGTAGCTCCAGGTTAACTGAATTTCTGAAGAGAAAAGACAGTTGCTATCTGAACGTAAGACTGAAACTATGCAGCATTTTCTGGGAGCCGAACATGCAAAAAGGAATGGCCTTCTATACGCCGGATGTGGATTTGATCACAGGGTTGCCTGGTCCAGCTACTAGAGGTACAACCAGTGGAGCTGTGCGAAGTTTTCGAATTAAAGCAGATACACTGCTATCTACTTTACTGCAAACCGGTTTCTGAATTTTGACTGACGCACAGGACAGCGCCATCTGAATAAAATTCAGAGAACGCACGCAACGGGTAAAATAGACAACGATGGCGATCAGCGATGATGGCGATTCAACCATGCGTGGAAGGAAAGTGCGGGGAAAAGGGTGGAGATGATTCAGCGGCTCACAGTGGTGCTGCTGGGCGAAGGAATTGGTCGGGGACGAGGCAGAGGCGTGGCGGCGTCCGTCGGCGTCCGTGAAGAAGACGGCGCTTGCAGTGACGATGGCGAGCAGACCCTGGCGTCTCCGGTTCCGTGAAGTAGTCCGGGAGGTAGAGGAAGGAGTGGCGGTGCGATTCCCGTCCTCAGCTGGGCGTGCGGCGGTCCATGGCGACGGCGGCGGACGACGGCAGTGGCGGTTTTTCTCTCGTTATTTCACAGAGAGGTGCAAGAGGCGGAGAAAGAAAAAGGGGCGGCGCGGCGCGGGTGAGGAAGGAAGCGAGCTAGGGTTCTGCCAGCACCTGGTGTATATGGAGGGGAAGAGGGGCAGGTGGCAAGCATCCTGAAGGGGGAGAAGATCATGTGGTGAGGGAGGTGTTCGTACAGGTGGTTGTCGTCACGAGGGAGACGACGTACAGGGGAACTGGGCTCAGCGCTTTGCTCCTGGTTGGGCCAAAGATAGAAGAAGGCTGTCGTGGCCTTGGGCAAACTCCATGGAAGAAAAAAACTACTAAGGCTGCTGTTTACTTTTTCCTATTTCTGTTTTTATTTCTTTCTCTTTTTAAATCCTTTTCTGAAAATTTGAGAAGAGATAATATTTGAACATTTGAAAAGGAATTGAATTTTAGGGAAGGCTCAGCCTTATATACCAACTATGGTAGGCTTGAGAGAAATAAAAGAATGAAAAGAATAAAAGGGAGATAAAGAGATTTAGTAGAAACCAAAATAATTGGAGAAGGAAGAAACCCAACTCAAGATCATCTTATTATTAGCATAGCAAAATAGAAAGAGAGGTAGGTTTAACAACCATAATAGAAATTTGGCATGACCTATTTGAAATATAGGTCAAGTAGAGGGATAGGTTTGGCTTGTTAGCTTTTCTTGGAACATCACAAGAGGGAGGGAATGAACCAAGAGAGAGGAAGAGAGGAAGAACCACAAGCAAACAAAGCAAAGCCAAAACCAAATGCAATTTTAGAAAAACCAAAGGTGGTGATATGCATGAATGGAACATGATGACATGAACAAAATGCAAGAAAGGTAAAAAGGATCTAGGTATTACTCTTGGGATGTTACAAACGCCCCCCCTTGAAGGAATCGCGCCCCGAGATTCTCAGGAGGAAGAGAAAAAGGACGGGTACTCGGAACGGAGTTGATCTTCCCGCTCCCAAGTTGCTTCTTTATTGGAATGGTGCGACCACTGCACCTTGAGGAACTTGACAGACTTGTTGCGAGTTCGACGTTCAGCTTCATCAAGAATCCGAACGGGATGCTCTTTGTAGGAGAGGTCTTCTTGGAGGTCGATGGACTCGTGATCAACTGCACGGCCCGGATCTTTGAAGCACTTCTTGAGTTGTGACACGTGGAAGACATCGTGCACTTTGGAGAGCTTCTCAGGGAGTTCAAGGAGGTAAGCGACTTCACCACGCTTTGCTAGAACTTTGAAAGGACCAATGTATCTTGGCGCCAGCTTGCCTTTGATACCGAAGCGATGAGTGCCCCTCATAGGAGTAACACGAAGGTAAGCTTGATCACCAGGCTGATATAACATATCATGGTGCTTGCTATTATAATAGCTTTTCTGCCGAGATTGTGCTATTTTCAGATTATCACGAATGATTCGCACCTTTTCTTCAGCCTCGTTGATGACATCGGGGCCAAAGATTTGCCTTTCACCAGTTTCAGACCAGTTCAGAGGTGTTCTGCATTTGCGACCATAGAGAGCTTCAAAGGGTGCCATGCCCAAACTGGCTTGATAGCTGTTGTTGTAAGAGAACTCAGCGAATGGAAGGCATTCTTCCCATTTCATGCCGAAGGAGATAACACAGGCACGGAGCATGTCCTCGAGAATTTGATTGACTCTTTCGACTTGCCCACTCGTTTGCGGATGGTAAGCTGTGCTGAAAAGCAGATTAGTTCCCATAGCTTTCTGAAAGCTTGCCCAAAACTTGGAAGTGAAGATACTTCTGCGATCAGAGCTTATTTCCAATGGAACACCATGAAGAGAAACAATCTTTGCAGTGTAGAGCTCAGCCAACTGACTAGCAGATATTGTTTCTTTGACAGGAAGGAAGTGAGCAACCTTGGAAAGACGGTCGATCACCACGAAGATAGCATCATTGCCTTTGCGAGACTTTGGAAAACCAGTCACAAAGTCCATCTCAATCTTATCCCATTTCCACTCAGGAATCTTCAGGGGTTGGAGGACACCGGCAGGTCTCTGATGTTCTGCTTTGACACGGCGACAGACATCACATTCTGAGACATAGCGAGCAACATCCCTTTTCATCCTAGTCCACCAATAGGTAGACTTGATATCGAGATACATCTTTGTGTTGCCAGGATGGATAGAAAGAGGAGTGTCGTGAGCTTCTTTGAGAATGAGGTTTCTCAGGTCTGGATCATTTGGAACAACAAAACGACCTTGGAAGAAGAGAGTTCCTTGATCGTCGAGAGATAAAGACTTGTACTTGGACTTGTGCATATTCTCTTTGATATTCTTGCTGCAAATATCTCGCAACTGTCCTTTTCGGATCTTATCTTCAAGAGTTTGCGTGATCACCAAGTTTGCAAGGTAGCCTTGGGGAACAAGCTCAAGATTCAATTTCCTGAATTCTTCATAAAGAGCAGGTTGACTTTCTTGAATCATGAGGTTGTTGCAATAGGACTTGCGACTAAGGGCGTCAGCCATGACATTAGCTTTGCCTGGAGTGTAGCTGATAGAGAGATCAAAGTCCTTGATAGTTTCCATCCATCTTGTTTGACGGAGGTTCAAGTTGGGTTGTGTGAAGATGTATTTGAGACTCTTGTGGTCGGTGAAGATCTCACATTTGTTGCCCAACAAGTATTGGTGCCATGTTATTAAAGCATGTAACACGGCTGCAAAGCTCAAGATCATGTGTGGGATAGTTGAGTTCATGCTTTTTCAACTGACGAGAAGCATACGCCACAACTTGACGTTCTTGCATGAGGACAGCACCTAGACCATGAAGAGAGGCATCACAGAATATCTGGAAAGGCTTAGAAGTATCTGGAAGAACCAGGACAGGTGTGGAAGTGAGCTTCTGCTTGAGGAGATCAAAGCTTTCTTGGCATTGAGGAGACCAAAGGAACTTCTTGTCTTTCTTCAGGAGATCGGTAAGAGGCTTGGCGATCTTGGAGAAATTCTCAACGAAGCGGCGGCAGTAACTTGCCAAACCGAGGAAACTTCTCACTTGCTTGACATTCTTCGGAGCAAGCCATTCAACGATCGCCTTGACGGTTTCAGGATTGACAGCAATGCCTTTTCCCGAAATGACATGACCAAGATAGACGACTTGAGGAAGCCAAAATTCACACTTGGAGAACTTGGCATAGAGACGGTGTTCACGAAGCTTCATGAGGATGAGGCGAAGATGCTCTTCATGCTCCTCATTGGACTTGGAGTAGACAAGGATATCATCAAGATAGACTACCACAAACTTGTCGAGGTACTCCATGAAAATGTAGTTCATCAACCGAGAGAAAGTGGCAGGAGCATTAGTGAGACCAAAGGACATGACGGTGTATTCGTAGAGACCATAACGAGTTTTGAAGGCTGTCTTGGGTACATCCTCCTTGCGGATTTTGATTTGGTGATAACCACTTCTCAAATCCATCTTAGAGAACACAGTTGCACCCGCAAGCTGATCAAAGAGCTCATTGATGCGAGGAAGAGGATATGTATTCTTGATCGTTTTCTCATTGAGAGGGCGGTAGTCAACCACCAATCGATCAGTTTTATCTTTTTTCTTCACGAAGATGGTAGGACATCCCCATGGAGAAGTGCTTGGCTGAATGAAACCAAGTTTTCGCAACTCGTCAAGCTGCTTCTTGAGTTCAGCCAACTCATTTGGACCCATCTTGTATGGCCGCTTTGAGATAGGAGCTGTTCCAGGCTCTAGTTCAATGACGAACTCAACAGCCCTGTCAGGTGGCATACCTGGAAGTTCTTCAGGAAAGACATCAGGAAAGTCGCAAACCACCGGTATAGACTCAAGCTCCGGAAGCGAACTAGGATTCAAAGCAAAGAGCTGAACGGAAGGTGTTTGAGAAGGTGTATAGGTCAAGGTTTCTGATGAAGTAGGAAAAGAAACTGAATGGTTGGCGCAATCAATGATGACTTTGTTGGCCTTCAACCAATCCATGCCAAGGATGACATTAATGCCAGAGTTTCGAAGGAGTATCAAGGAGGCGAGAAAGATATGGTTTCCAATTTGAATTTGGTTACCATGGCTTATCTTCGAAGATATCATTTGTCCTCCGGGAGAGTGAACCACGAGATTAGATGGCAAGATCTCTTGTACTAACCCATGTGTATCAGCAAAACTTGAAGACACAAATGAAAGAGAAGCTCCTGTATCGAACAGAACTCTTGCAGGAATAGAGTTAACAAGCAAAGTACCAAGCACGACGTCGGTAGCTTGTTCAGCTTGCTCAACGTTGATGTTGTTGACGCGAGCAGCCCTCGGACCTTGCCTGGTGTTGTTGTTGAAGGCACGGCCCGGAGCTGGTGCACGAACCATCGCATTTGTTGCAGTAGAGCGAGGTGGTGGTGGAGGAAGCTTCTGAGGGCAGAAGGTAGAGATGTGCCCAACCTGACCACACTTGTAGCATGTGGGGTCGGCACGTGGACCCATCGGCCTTGGTCCACCATAAGCAGGCCTTGGTGGAGATTGGTAGGTCCTCTGCTGAAGCTGTGGGGTGGGAGGGCGGGGAGCATACCCAGCGTGTGCTGCGCGGGGAGCATACCCAGCTTGTGTAGCTTGTCCTGGCGGTGCGGGATAAGGAACCCACAACCTTCGCTTCTGAGGCGGCGCTGAAGAAGGAGCACCAACCTCTCGAGTATGCTTGCGTGACTCCTTGAACGCAAGCCTACCCGACTCTTCCTTGATAGCAGTGTTGACCAGCTTGTCAAAGGTGTCCGTCGAGACATGAGTGAGCGCGTACTTGAGTGCCGGCTTGAGGCCATTACGGAACCTCTTCTGCTTCTTGGCATCAGTAGACACTTCTTCGCCACCATAGCGAGCTAGCCTTGAGAACTCGATGCTGTATGCCATCACGTCTTTGTTGCCCTGGACAAGACTGAGGAATTTCTCCTTCATCCTGTCCATTAGCCCTTCAGGAATGTGGTGGCTTCTGAAAGCTTCCCTGAATTCTTCCCAAGTGACATCAGGAGCATTGGCGGGACGCATCTCGAGGAAGTTCTCCCACCATGCTGCGGACCCTCCTGTCAGTAGGTGAGTCGCAAACCGCACTTTGTCTTCTGGAGCGACTCCCGCTGTGTGGAGCATGCGGTTGACATCGTGCACCCAATCATCTGCATCCAGCGGTTCAGGAGTAGAGTCGAACGATCGCGGGTTCAACTGCAAGAAGTCCCGGATCATCACTCGACCATTGTCATGACGAGCTTGATCGAAGTTGTGCTGGGTTTGCTGCATCTGGCTCAACAGTTGAGTCATTTGCAACAGGGCTGGTCCCAACGAAGGAGGTGGCGGAGGTCTAACCATCCTGTTGAGGGAAAACATAAGACGGTTGAAACAACATATGACAACATAGCTTAGAACAAGGATTTAAGACCAGATAACATATCGCTCCATAGAATTCATCAAGGTACACCATACAAGGTTCAAGTACACATGAGATCCATACAAACGGATACAAGGATAGAAAAACTAGAACATCCACTCGACACGCAGGACAGTGGAGTAAACGGTAGTTCCATGAGAATAACGAAAAGAAAGCAGGCTCCGGAACAAGGAAGTGGGCGAGATAGCATCGGATCAAAGGAGAAAAACATGTTAGTATGAAAATACCAACATGTCAAAGAAACAGATTATATGTGGAGATTGACAAAGGATGATAATGAAGCAACCATAGTACAGAAGAGCACAGAATGGCGGAATATAAAACAACATTTTGCAACGAACAAAACAGACGGCGGCTATGGTCCCAGCACACAACCTGTCACCTGAGAATAAGAAAAGCAAACAAACATGTAGGTTTCCTAACAAAAATAGATGAATTACATACCATGCAATTACTGTTCTAACATTAGGACGAACTAGATAGATATTATAGTGGTGTTTCTTGAGAGTTTATAGAGCAGGAAACGCTTTGCTAGTCTTAGTATGAACAAGATAAAAATTAATACTATTTTTTGCAACACACAGTACAATCATAGACGCTCACATGTACATGCATACACTCATCACTCACGCACACACACTCTACCCCTTCGAGACATCCAGGAAAATGCATCCAAGAAACTGATCCGACGGGTATTGATATTGACGAAGTCACCACTATCACCACAATGTCATCGGGAACGCCGCATCCCACACAAGAATATTCCTCCATTTTTGAGACACCAAAGCGTCAAATCTGGGGGTGCCACTGCCTCCTAACCATCCAACCACAGGTTGGTTCTCAGTGATTTGGTACTTGAAATGCACTACATGATATCTAATATGAAGTCGGTGTGAGGCTAACAAGCAGGGTGCGGCGGCGTTGCTTGACGTGAGTCGGTGTGATGCCATCACAAGATGAAGTGCATGGTCCATGTGATCTGGATTAGGGGATACTAGCATAATACCCGTGTGTTGCAACGGGTTAATAACGAAAGATCGCTCTCTCCAAAAATAGAATAAATGGAATATAATCACAATGTCTATGTCCAGGATGTGTGGCCACATGGTCCTCATTTTTCTTTACAATCTGTGGTACGTCAGTCTTATACAATGTGCATTATTTTTTGTCACCACAGAGACAACTCTGATGCTCGATCGACCGATCCGAGTCGATCAATCGACCGATCTAATTGACATGTTTGAACAAACGATCGAATAATTCATAGTATTTATTGAATGATACTCCGTCCGTGACAAAAATAAGGCGTCTAAGGATTAGTTAAAAGTATGTTTTTAAAATTTGACCAAGTTTATACAAAAAAATATAAATATTTACAATACTAAATCATTATCAATAGATTCACCCTAAAGTATATTTTCTTAATATGTCAATTTGATATTGTAGATGTAAATATTTTTTAAAATATTTGGTCAAAGTTTGTAAGGTTTGACTTTTGACCAATCCTTAGACCCCTTACATTTTGGGACAGAGGGAGTATATCGTAAAAGGTGCCCTTTCACACCATCTTTTTTTACAAAACACGGTACAATATAAATGCTCACTAAGTACATACACTCGCTTCTATGAACGCACAAATGCACATGCTACCTCTATGAACACCTTCGAGATACTTTGTCTGAGAAACTGATTCGTCGAGAACACACGTCGAAACGTGGCCCCAACTGAACAGATATTTCTCTTTACTAATCAGATATTTCTCTTTATTAATGAAACACCCACGCGTGAAACTTGGTTTTTTAGCGAGAATGTCACTGCGTCCTAAACATGTGGTTGATTCTTGTCACTAACCTCTTAAATGTTGCAGGGTCTGAAAGTTTTGTTTTTTAAGGATTTTTAGTTGCATAAGTGTTGAGATTTGTATGTCCTACGAATTTTAAATGGAAAATGCATGCACGTGCAAAAATTAGGAAAAGAAACCTAGAGTCATATAAGTTGTCACTGTATGTTTGCGAATGAAAGAAAAGTTAGAAAATTTAAAGTTGCACGGCAAGAGGAGCCTAATCAATGGGTCTCTTTTGGCTTTTTTCTTTTTTGCCGATCGTGCCGATCTAACCGGGATTGTCGGACACGCGTTGATGAACCACGGCAGAGGAGAAAGGACGGATCACCTGCTGATATAAAGATTGACCAGTACAAAAGCCATCTCCATCAATCTACGCTCATTAAGGAGAGGGTTCCTTAGAGAATAAAAGGGGAGCGAACGAAAAAGATGTGTGGCTGAACCGATCTATGCTTGTTTTAGCGATTAGAATTAGGAAAGGGATGCTGATTTTGCTACCTAGTGCTACGGATTGGATTTTGGTCGTGACCTAACTAATCCTGATAAGAACTCCTCATGGAGCCGGTCACGCTGACCTTACTTTTTATGTTCGGGTGAGTTGTATACACGTTTGACGTTGATACGTCTCCGACGTATCGATAATTTCTTATGTTCCATGCCACATTATTGATGTTATCTACATGTTTTATGCACACTTTATGTCATATTCGTGCATTTTCTGGAACTAACCTATTAACAAGATGCCGAAGTGCCGATTCTTTGTTTTCTGCTGTTTTTGGTTTCAGAAATCCTAGTAAGGAAATATTCTCGGAATTGGACGAAATCAAAGCCCAGGGGCCTATTTTCTCACGAAGCTTCCAGAAGTCCGAAGGAGAGACGAAGAGGGGCCACAGGGGAGCCAAACCATAGGGCGGCGCGGCCCCCCCCTTGGCCGCGCCGGCCTGTGGTGTGGGGCCCCCGTGCCGCCTCTTGACCTGCCCTTCCGCCTATAAAAAGTCTCCGTGACGAAACCCCCAGTACCGAGAACCACGATACGGAAAACCTTCCAGAGACGCCGCCGCCGCCGATCCCATCTCGGGGGATCCAGGAGATCGCCTCCGGCACCCTGCCGGAGAGGGGAATCATCTCCCGGAGGACTCTACGCCGCCATGGTCGCCTCCGGTGTGATGTGTGAGTAGTCTACCCCTGGACTATGGGTCCATAGCAGTAGCTAGATGGTTGTCTTCTCCCCATTGTGCTATCATTGTCGGATCTTGTGAGCTGCCTAACATGATCAAGATCATCTATCTGTAATTCTATATGTTGCGTTTGTTGGGATCCGATGAATAGAGAATACTTGTTATGTTGATTATCAAAGTTATGCTATGTGTTGTTTATGATCTTGCATGCTCTCCGTTACTAGTAGATGCTCTGGCCAAGTAGATGCTTGTAACTCCAAGAGGGAGTACTTATGCTCGATAGTGGGTTCATGCCTGCATTGACACACAGGACGATGTGAGAAAGTTCTAAGGTTGTGTTGTGTTGTTGCCACTAGGGATAAAACATTAGTGCTATGTTCAAGGATGTAGTCACTAGTTACATTACGCACCATACTTAATGCAATTGTCTGTTGTTTGCAACTTAATACTGGAGGGGGTTCGGATGATAACCTGAAGGTGGACTTTTTAGGCATAGATGCAGTTGGATGACGGTCTATGTACTTTGTCGTAATGCCCAATTAAATCTCACAATACTCATCATGATATGTATGTGCATGGTCATGCCCTCTTTATTTGTCAATTGCCCAACTGTAATTTGTTCACCCAACATGCTGTTCGTCTTATGGGAGAGACACCTCTAGTGAACTGTGGACCCCGGTCCAATTCTCTTTCTTGAAATACAATCTCTGCAATACTTGTTCTACTATTTTCTGCAAACAATCATCTTCCACACAATACGGTTAACTCTTTGTTACAGCAAGCCGGTGAGATTGACAACCTCACTGTTTCGTTGGGGCAAAGTACTTTGGTTGTGTTGTGCAGGTTCCACGTTGGTGCCGGAATCCCTGGTGTTGCGCCGCACTACATCCCGCCGCCATCAACCTTCAACGTGCTTCTTGGCTCCTCCTGGTTCGATAAACCTTGGTTTCTTTACGAGGGAAAACTTGCTGCTGTGCGCATCATACCTTCCTCTTGGGGTTGCCCAACGAACGTGTGAAATACACGCCATCAAGCTCTTTTTCGGCGCCGTTGCCGGGGGAGATCAAGACACGCTGCAAGGGAGTCTCCACTTCTCAATCTCTTTACTTTGTTTTTGTCTTGCTTAGTTTTATTTACTACTTTGTTTGCTGCACTAAATCAAAATACAAAAAAATTAGTTGCTAGTTTTACTTTATTTGCTATCTTGTTTGCTATATCAAAAACACAAAAAAATTAGTTACTTGTTTTACTTTACTTAATATCATGCATGTTTTTATTTCACTAGTTAAGCATAATGGAAAACCACAAAAATATGAGAGATCTTTATGAACTTTATCTTGAATTAGGACATGATGTGTTTGAAGAGAGAATTAAAAAACCCATGGAACTTTATATGCATGCTAATGGGAATGTTATTACTATGGATGCTTTGAACACCATTGTTGCTAATGCTATGGAAAATTCTAAGCTTGGGGAAGCTGGCTCTGATGAGCATGATCTTTTTAGTCCCCCAAGCATTGAGGAGAAAATTTTCTTTTATGATTACAATATGCCTCCTATATATGATGATAGCCACTTTGTTGAATTTGCTTCCACTACAACTAATAAAATTGATTATGCTTACGTGGAGAGTAATAATTTTATGCATGAGACTCATGATAAGAATGCTTTATGTGATAGTTACATTGTTGAGTTTGCTCATGATGCTACTGAAAATTATTATGAGAGAGGAAAATATGGTTGTAGAAATTTTCATGTTACTAAAACACCTCTCTATGTGCTAAATTTTTTGAAGCTACACTTGTTTTATCTTCCTATGCTTGTTACTTTGCTCTTCATGAACTTGTTTATTTACAAGATTCCTATGCATAGGAAGCATTTTAGACTTAAATGTGTTTTGAATTTGCCTCTTGATGCTCTCTTTTGCTCCAAATACTATTTCTTGCGAGTGCATCATTAAAACTGCTGAGCCCATCTTAATGGCTATAAAGAAAGAACTTCTTGGGAGATAACCCATGTATTATTTTGCTACAGTACTTTGTTTTTATTTTGTGTCTTGGAAGTTGTTTACTACTGTAGCAACCTCTCCTTATCTTAGTTTTATGTTTTGTTGTGCCAAGTTAAGCCGTTGATAGAAAAGTAAGTACTAGATTTGGATTACTGCACAGTTCCAGATTTCTTTGCTGTCACGAATCTGGGTCCACCTCCCTGTAGGTAGCTCAGAAAATTAAGCCAATTTACGTGCATGATCCTCAGATATGTACGCAACTTTCATTCAATTTGAGCATTTTCATTTGAGCAAGTCTGGTGCCATTTTAAAATTCGTCAATACGAACTGTTCTGTTTTGACAGATTCTGCCTTTTTATTTCGCATTGCCTCTTTCGCTATGTTGGATGAATTTCTTTGATCCATTAATGTCCAGTAGCATTATGCAATGTTCAGAAGTGTTAAGAATGATTGTGTCACCTCTGAATATGTCAATTTATATTGTGCACTAACCCTCTAATGAGTTGTTTCGAGTTTGGTGTGGAGGAAGTTTTCAAGGATCAAGAGAGGAGTATGATGCAACATGATCAAGGAGAGTGAAAGCTCTAAGCTTGGGGATGCACCCGGTGGTTCACCCCTGCATATATCAAGAAGACTCAAGCGTCTAAGCTTGGGGATGCCCAAGGCATCCCCTTCTTCATCGACAACATTATCAGGTTCCTCCCCTGAAACTATATTTTTATTCCATCACATCTTATGTGCTTTTTCTTGGAGCGTCGGTTTGTTTTTGTTTTTGTTTTGTTTGAATAAAATGGATCCTAGCATTCACTTTATGGGAGAGAGACACGCTCCGCTGTAGCATATGGACAAGTATGTCCTTGGTTTCTACTCATAGTATTCATGGCGAAGTTTCTCCTTCGTTAAATTGTTATATGGTTGGAATTGGAAAATGATACATGTAGTAATTGCTATAAATGTCTTGGGTAATGTGATACTTGGCAATTGTTGTGCTCATGTTTAAGCTCTTGCATCATATGCTTTGCACCCATTAATGAAGAAATACATAGAGCATGCTAAAATTTGGTTTGCATATTTGGTTTCTCTAAGGTCTAGATAATTTCTAGTATTGAGTTTGAACAACAAGGAAGACGGTGTAGAGTCTTATAATGTTTTCAATATGTCTTTTATGTGAGTTTTGCTGCACCTGTTCATCCTTGTGTTTGTTTCAAATAAGCCTTGCTAGCCTAAACCTTGTATCGAGAGGGAATACTTCTCATGCATCCAAAATACTTGAGCCAACCACTATGCCATTTGTGTCCACCATACCTACCTATACTACATGGTATTTTCCGCCATTCCAAAGTAAATTGCTTGAGTGCTACCTTTAAAATTCCATCATTCACCTTTGCAATATATAGCTCATGGGACAAATAGCTTAAAAACTATTGTGGTATTGAATATGTGATTATGCACTTTATCTCTTATTAAGTTGCTTGTTGTGCGATAACCATGTTCACTGGGGACGCCATCAACTTTTCATTGTTGAATTTCATGTGAGTTGCTATGCATGTTCGTCTTGTCTGAAGTAAGAGAGATCTACCACCATATGGTTAAGCATGCATATGTTAGAGAAGAACATTGGGCCGCTAACTAAAGCCATGATCCATGGTGGAAGTTTCAGTTTTGGACAACAATCCTCAAATCTCAAATGAGAAAATTATTAATTGTTGTTATATGCTTATGCATAAAAGAGGAGTCCATTATCTGTTGTCTATGTTGTCCCGGTATGGATGTCTAAGTTGAAGAATAATCAATAGCGAGAAATCCAATGCGAGCTTTCTCCTTAGACCTTTGTACTGGCGGCATAGAGGTACCCCTTTGTGACACTTGGTAAAAACAATGCATTGTGATGACCCGGTAGTCCAAGCTAATTAGGACAAGGTGCGGGCACTATTAGTACACTATGCATGAGGCTTGCAACTTATAAGATATAATTTACATGATGCATATGCTTTATTACTACCGTTGACAAAATTGTTTCATGTTTTCAAAATCAAAGCTCTAGCACAAATATAGCAATCGATGCTTTTCCTCTATGGAGGACCATTCTTTTACTTTCAATGTTGAGTCAGTTCACCTATCTCTCTCCACCTCAAGAAGCAAACACTTGTGTGAACTGTGCATTGATTCCTACATATTTGCTTATTGCACTTATTATATTACTCTATGTTGACAATATCCATGAGATATACATGTTACAAGTTGAAAGCAACCGCTGAAACTTAATCTTCTTTTGTGTTGCTTCAATATCTCTACTTTGAATTATTGCTTTATGAGTTAACTCTTATGCAAGACTTATTGATGCTTGTCTTGAAGTGCTATTCATGAAAAGTCTTTGCTATATGATTCACTTGTTTACTCATGTCATATACATTGTTTTGATCGCTGCATTCACTACATATGCTTTACAAATAGTATGATCAAGATTATGATGGCATGTCACTCCACAAATTAGCCGTCTTATCGATTTACCTGCTCGGGACGAGCAGAACTAAGCTTGGGGATGCTGATACGTCTCCGACGTATCGATAATTTCTTATGTTCCATGCCACATTATTGATGTTATCTACATGTTTTATGCACACTTTATGTTATATTCGTGCATTTTCTGGAACTAACCTATTAACAAGATGCCGAAGTGCCGATTCTTTGTTTTCTGCTGTTTTTGGTTTCAGAAATCCTAGTAAGGAAATATTCTCGGAATTGGACGAAATCAAAGCCCAGGGGCCTATTTTCTCACGAAGCTTCCAGAAGTCTGAAGGAGAGACGAAGAGGGGCCACAGGGGAGCCAAACCATAGGGCGGCGCGGCCCCCCCCCTTGGCCGCGCCGGCCTGTGGTGTGGGGCCCCCGTGCCGCCTCTTGACCTGCCCTTCCGCCTATAAAAAGTCTCCGTGACGAAACCCCCAGTACCGAGAACCACGATACGGAAAACCTTCCCGGAGACGCCGCCGCCGCCGATCCCATCTCGGGGATCCAGGGAGATCGCCTCCGGCACCCTGCCGGAGAGGGGAATCATCTCCCGGAGGACTCTACGCCGCCATGGTCGCCTCCGGTGTGATGTGTGAGTAGTCTACCCCTGGACTATGGGTCCATAGCAGTAGCTAGATGGTTGTCTTCTCCCCATTGTGCTATCATTGTCGGATCTTGTGAGCTGCCTAACATGATCAAGATCATCTATCTGTAATTCTATATGTTGCGTTTGTTGGGATCCGATGAATAGAGAATACTTGTTATGTTGATTATCAAAGTTATGCTATGTGTTGTTTATGATCTTGCATGCTCTCCGTTACTAGTAGATGCTCTGGCCAAGTAGATGCTTGTAACTCCAAGAGGGAGTACTTATGCTCGATAGTGGGTTCATGCTGCATTGACACCGGGACAGGACGAGAAAGTTCTAAGGTTGTGTTGTGCTGTTGCCACTAGGGATAAAACATTAGTGCTATGTTCAAGGATGTAGTCACTAGTTACATTACGCACCATACTTAATGCAATTGTCTGTTGTTTGCAACTTAATACTGGAGGGGGTTCGGATGATAACCTGAAGGTGGACTTTTTAGGCATAGATGCAGTTGGATGACGGTCTATGTACTTTGTCGTAATGCCCAATTAAATCTCACAATACTCATCATGATATGTATGTGCATGGTCATGCCCTCTTTATTTGTCAATTGCCCAACTGTAATTTGTTCACCCAACATGCTGTTCGTCTTATGGGAGAGACACCTCTAGTGAACTGTGGACCCCGGTCCAATTCTCTTTACTGAAATACAATCTACTGCAATACTTGTTCTACTGTTTTCTGCAAACAATCATCTTCCACACAATACGGTTAACTCTTTGTTACAGCAAGCCGGTGAGATTGACAACCTCACTGTTTCGTTGGGGCAAAGTACTTTGGTTGTGTTGTGCAGGTTCCACGTTGGTGCCGGAATCCCTGGTGTTGCGCCGCACTACATCCCGCCGCCATCAACCTTCAACGTGCTTCTTGGCTCCTCCTGGTTCGATAAACCTTGGTTTCTTTCTGAGGGAAAACTTGCTGCTGTGCGCATCATACCTTCCTCTTGGGGTTGCCCAACGAACGTGTGAAATACACGCCATCAGACGTACCATCACCAACCACCGCGACCTGTTTTAAATTTAATACGTAGTAAAGATAGTTTATATGACAAGATTATGGGGGAGATTGTTAGTAGTAATCTTATCAATGTGGTTGGCTAGTAAAGGAGCTAGCTTAGTCATGAAGTATCCAAGGTATGTAGAGAGAATTGTAGAATGGGGAATGTTCTAGAGTAAGATATTTATGAGTAGTATGAAATATCTAGAGTTTGTAGAGTATTCTAGAAGTATGGTATAGGGTTTGGATTCTGGCACATGGCAACAATCTAAAGGGTCATGTACAAGCTTCCTAGTATTATAAGCCATGTGTGTGAAGCACATCAAGGTGTGTGAAGCACATACAGACAGAGAGCTCGAGGAGTGGCATGGGCAAATGCGCAGGTTTCTGCCATCTGCCACGCGCATTGAGAGCAGGGCGGAGCTGGATCTATGGGACTTCTCTGTCGATGCTTTTTTAGACGGACGAATCAGTATTGACTTGCGGGGGGCATAGGTGTAATTTTCGGAAATTTATGGGTAGTTTGAAGTTGGACGAAAATTTTGCCTTAGTTTCTTTATTATTATATATTATTAGGTATAGATATAGATTGACACGGGTTTAACTAGATTGGATTGCATGACAGTAAACCAATTCTAGATACTTACATGCTAATATAAATCTCAGTTATGACTAGATTCAGATGTATATAGACACATTCTAGTTGACCAAGACATGCTTGAACCTTCTATGGTAACAACCCAAAACGTGTAGGGGGGAGGGGGTCTGGTTACCTCGACGGCGGCTTCGTGTAGTCATACTCGGCATCCTTGCGGGTCACGTCGACGACGGCGGGGGTGCTGCGGTTGCGGTGGGCGTCGGCGTCGAGCAAGCAGATCTGGGGCGGTCGATGATGGTTTCGGGGAAGCAGATCTGAAACGAGGGAGTCGGTGAAGCAGATCCGGTGCAGTGCACGGCGTCGTTGGTGAAGAGGATCAGGTACGACAGACGAGGGAGTCGGTGAACTCAGATAGTGCAGTGCACGGCGGCGTTGGTGAAGCAGATCTGGTGCTGCGGACGAAGCAGTCGGTGAAGCAGATCCGATGCAGTACACGGCGGCGTTGGTGAAGCGGATCTGGTGCTGCGGACGAGGGAGTCGGTAACCTCAGGTAGGTGAGGTGGTAGGCCGGCTAAGTACGGCCGGGATATTCCGGTGCGGTGGTCCGGCAGGTGAGAGATGATGGGCCTGGAGTATTGCGACAGATTTTTGGCGGAAATGGGGAAGACAAAAGGAAGGCGGTAGACTATATATATCAGAGGGGATCTGTAAATTACGAACGAGACCCCAACCCACGCCGGCTTCACTTGTCTGCCATTGCGTCATTGGTAATAGGGGTCGAATGGGAATTCGAAATATGTGTATGGAGGCTGGAGTTTTGGCGCTCAACTCGTATTTTGAATCTCCCTGGTGTATAAGCAGTACAGTATACTAGATATTGAATCATAGACCAGGGAAGACAAGTACAGTAGTACAAAAATACTGTAATGTCTACATTGCATGATGCTAATCTACCTTGCGTTAGTGTTTGTAGTGGTAGCTAAGTGGTGCAAGGAAGACATATTTGTAATTTCTACAACTAAGATATGTCTATATACATCCGGATTAGACAAAACTAAGACACCTCCTTTTAGACGAAGGTAATACTATTACTTTTGAATCTCTTTGTACTAATGCTGATGATTTAGATCCTCAGAGTTTCGTACGGAGTAGTAGAAAAAAACTAGGCTCCTCTCGAGAAACAAATAAGCATCCAATTAATTAAGTACGTGGGCGGTTATTATTATTTTAACAAGGAAACTGTATTTGTGCCCTATGGCCCGTCATCTTCAAAACCGTCCAAAATGCATGCATCTAGCGGTTTCCAGGCCCTGGCGTGGCGGTTAACATTCGTCTTCCTCATTTCGTCTTCTCCCTGACACTCTCGCATGTGCCCCTCTCGCTACCCTCCATGGAAGCGTTCTACCACGGGCACACTTTCCTCGCTCATGGAACAACCACCATTACGGCCAACTATACCAATATGGCGTCTAAGGTGGAGGAACACATCAACAAAATCGAGTTGATCTTGGAGAAAGAAGACTCGTACAAAATTGTTGGCCTAGACGTAGAGTACATCTATGGGCCTGAACAGAAGGCTGCCCTCATACAGTTGTGCATGGGCACGGACTGCCTCCTGTACCAGATTTCCTCGGCCGACCAGGCATGCCCCAAACTCGCTGACTTTCTTGGCAGGGCTGACGTAACATTTGCAGGTGTTGACATCGGCAACGACATTACCAGGCTTGGGCGTTGCAACCTCTCAGTGGCGAACTTCGTGGACATCCAGAAAAGGTGGAAGCCTGCCGATTCCACTAGTAACAATAAGGATTCGTTGGCTGACTATGCTGCGGCCATTATAGACAGCCAGTACAAATCTATCATGAAAAAACTTACGCATGGGGAACACAAGCTGTGGAAGCAGGTGCCCTTGTCCATGAAGCATATCATGTATGCAAGCATCGACGCATACGCGACATATGAGGTATACAGGCGAATAGTGAACTTTGAGAAGGGTCAACAAAAATTGGCGGAATTCCAGGACAGCGGGAGTAAGAAGAAGAAGAAGAAGAAGAAGAGCAGCATGGTACAGGCTGTGGAAGCTGAAGAGGAAGACCACTGAAAAGGATAGCCTAGTGTTAAAAGTAGTATAGTACTAGTATGTATACGATCGTGTGTGTATGCACTAATGCACCCAGTGATAAGTAGTTCTGTACATCCAGCTATATTTTATCTTGCAAGTACTCCGTAGTGTTAAAAGCAGTACAGTACTACTATAGTATGTACGATCGTGTGTGTGTATGCTCCCAGTGTCGTGAGTACATAACTGATAAGTATAAAATAAGATTTGCAAAAAAAGTATATAATAATAATATGTATGGTAGATCTTTTTTTATCTTGCATACTCCCTACGATCCATAATAAGTGTGTCGTTTCACTCTAACAGCATGTACTGTGTTGTCCACAACAGCTATCCTCATCCACAAGCAATAAAAGTGTAGTCCATGCCCATATATATAGTGGACACGTACAAGCTTTTGGTTGCTCATAAGTAAATAGTAGAGTAATTATTTTACTCTATGCTCTGTCTTGCATGTGTGTACTTCTAACAAATATGTGCGTCCCAGCGTGTGCCAAAGTTAACCTTATACTGAGTATACTGTATTGTATTACTCCCTCTGATCCATATTACTTGATACTAAAATGGAAGTATCTATAGCTACAATATGTCTAGATACATCTACACTAGCGTCAAGTAAAATGTAGTTGCTGTTTCAGTAATCTTTTGGTTCCCATAGGTGGTGCCTTAAATGACAAAAGTCGTGGCCATATCAAAACCATGATTAAGCCGAACCTCTGCCCCAAGACATGACATCTCTTCTAGAATGCTCTCCGTCCATAATAAAATAATCAATGGATGGGACTGGATACCTTCGTTGGGAAGGTATCGTCACCTGTCGAGTAGGGTGTATGTAGGCATCCTATCACGTCAGGACAGCTATCCAGTAGTAATATCCATCTCCCAGTGACCCAGTCTATCAATGGACATGGCACCTATCGAGGTACTGCTGATGATTTTGTACGTATATTTATATGAGCACGATGCTTTGTACAAAGTTGTCCCTGTCACCTCAAGGTTGCATTAGCAGGACGAAAAACAGTTACGGAGTACTCCCTTTCTTGTTCTTTTTCTTTTGTTGTCACAGATTTGAAACCAATAAGTTCAAGTTATGTTCCTGATGATGTTACCCAACAATAGAAGCGAAACTGAAATAATAGTACAACTCAGACAGTGTTAGTACTAGTACTTTACTAGAGGTTACATCTGCATTAGCACTATACTAGTACGTATCATCATATGGAGTAGGAGTACTTATTTTGAGGATTAATTGTTCTCCTTCTCGATGCGAATGTAGAAACGCATCAGCTTGGAAGGTCCACTGATACGTCTCCAACGTATCGATAATTTCTTATGTTCCATGCCACATTATTGATGTTATCTACATGTTTTATGCACACTTTATGTCATATTCGTGCATTTTCTGGAACTAACCTATTAACAAGATGCCGAAGTGCCAGTTGCTGTTTTCTGCTGTTTTTGGTTTTAGAAATCCTAGTAACGAAATATTCTCGGAATTGGACGAAATCAACGCCCAGGGGCCTATTATGCCACGAAGCTTCCAGAAGTCCGAAGACGAAACGAAGTGGGGCCACGGGGTGCCCAAACCCTAGGGCGGCGCGGCCCCCCCTGGCCGCGCCGGCCTGTGGTGTGGGGCCCCCGTGCCCCCTCCTGACTTGCCCTTCCGCCTACTTAAAGCCTCCGTGACGAAACCCCCAGTACCGAGAGCCACGATACGGAAAACCTTCCAGAGACGCCGCCAACGCCGATCCCATCTCGGGGGATCCAGGAGATCGCCTCCGGCACCCTGCCGGAGAGGGGAATCATCTCCCGGAGGACTCTACGCCGCCATGGTCGCCTCCGGAGTGATGTGTGAGTAGTCTATCCCTGGACTATGGGTCCATAGCAGTAGCTAGATGGTTGTCTTCTCCCCATTGTGCTATCATTGTCGGATCTTGTGAGCTGCCTAACATGATCAAGATCATCTATCTGTAATTCTATATGTTGCGTTTGTTGGGATCCGATGAATAGAGAATACTTGTTATGTTGATTATCAAAGTTATATCTATGTGTTGTTTATGATCTTGCATGCTCTCCGTTACTAGTAGATGCTCTGGCCAAGTAGATGCTTGTAACTCCAAGAGGGAGTATTTATGCTCGATAGTGGGTTCATGCCTGCATTGACACCTGGACAGTGACAGAAAGTTCTAAGGTTGTGTTGTGCTGTTGCCACTAGGGATAAAACATTGATGCTATGTCTAAGGATGTAGTTGTTGATTACATTACGCACCATACTTAATGCAATTGTCTGTTGCTTTGCAACTTAATCTTGGAGGGGTTCGGATGATAACTTGAAGGTGGACTTTTTAGGCATAGATGCAGTTGGATGGCGGTCTATGTACTTTGTCGTAATGCCCAATTAAATCTCACTATACTCATCATGATATGTATGTGCATGGTCATGCTCTCTTTATTTGTCAATTGCCCAACTGTAATTTGTTCACCCAACATGCTGTTTATCTTATGGGAGAGACACCTCTAGTGAACTGTGGACCCCGGTCCAATTCTCTTTACTGAAATACAATCTACTGCAATACTTGTTCTACTGTTTTCTGCAAACAATCATCTTCCACACAATACGGTTAATCCTTTGTTACAGCAAGCCGGTGAGATTGACAACCTCACTGTTTCGTTGGGGCAAAGTACTTTGGTTGTGTTGTGCAGGTTCCACGTTGGCGCCGGAATCCCTGGTGTTGCGCCGCACTACATCCCGCCGCCATCAACCTTCAACGTGCTTCTTGGCTCCTCCTGGTTCGATAAACCTTGGTTTCTTTCTGAGGGAAAACTTGCTGCTGTGCGCATCATACCTTCCTCTTGGGGTTCCCAACGAACGTGTGAGTTACACGCCATCAAGCTAAATTTCTGGCGCCGTTGCCGGGGAGATCAAGACACGCTGCAAGGGGAGTCTCCACTTCTCAATCTCTTTACTTTGTTTTTGTCTTGCTTAGTTTTATTTACTACTTTGTTTGCTGCACTAAATCAAAATACAAAAAAATTAGTTGCTAGTTTTACTTTATTTGCTATCTTGTTTGCTGTATCAAAAATACAAAAAAATTAGTTACTTGCATTTACTTTATCTAGTTTGCTTTATTTACTGTTGCTAAAATGGCCAACCCTGAAAATACTAAGTTGTGTGACTTCACAACCACAAATAATAATGATTTCTTATGCACACCTATTGCTCCACCTGCTACTACAGCAGAATTCTTTGAAATTAAACCTGCTTTACTGAATCTTGTTATGCGAGAGCAATTTTCTGGTGTTAGTTCTGATGATGCTGCTACCCATCTTAATAATTTTGTTGAACTATGTGAAATGCAAAAATATAAAGATGTAGATGGTGATATTATTAAATTAAAATTGTTCCCTTTCTCATTAAGAGGAAGAGCTAAAGATTGGTTGCTATCTCTGCCTAAGAATAGTATTGATTCATGGACTAAATGCAAGGATGCTTTTATTGGTAGATATTATCCCCCTGCTAAAATTATATCTTTGAGGAGTAGCATAATGAATTTTAAACAATTAGATATTGAACATGTTGCTCAAGCTTGGGAAAGAATGAAATCTTTGGTTAAAAATTGCCCAACCCATGGACTGACTACTTGGATGATCATCCAAACCTTCTATGCAGGACTAAATTTTTCTTCACGGAATTTATTAGATTCAGCTGCTGGAGGTACCTTTATGTCCATCACTCTTGGTGAAGCAACAAAGCTTCTTGATAATATGATGATCAACTACTCTGAATGGCACACGGAAAGAGCTCCACAAGGTAAGAAGGTAAATTCTGTCGAAGAAACCTCTTCCTTGAGTGATAAGATTGATGCTATTATGTCTATGCTTGCGAATGATAGGACTAATATTGATCCTAATAATGTTCCATTAGCTTCATTGGTTGCACAAGAAGAACATGTTGATGTAAACTTCATTAAAAATAATAATTTCAACAACAATGCTTACCGGAACAATTCTAGTAACAACTATAGGCCATATCCTTATAATAATGGCAACGGCTATGGTAATTCTTATGGGAATTCTTACAACAATAATAGGAGTTCACCCCCTGGACTTGAAGCCATGCTTAAAGAATTTATTAGTACACAAACTGCTTTTAACAAATCTGTTGAAGAAAAGCTTGGGAAAATTGATATACTTGCTTCTAAAGTCGATAGTCTTGCTGCTGATGTTGATCTTTTGAAATCAAAAGTTTTGCCTAATGAAAATCATCATAATAAAATTGTTACTACAGTAAATGCCATCCAAGTTAGAATTAATGAGAATATAAGATTAATGGCTGAACTGCGTGCTAGGTGGGATAGAGAAGAAAATGAAAAACTAGCTAAAGAAAAGAATGTAGCTAAAGTTTGGACTATTACCACCACTAGTAATGCTAATGCTACACATGTTGCTGCACCTCCTACTAATAATAATAAAAGAATTGGTGTTAGCAATGTTTCCACTTCTAATGCAAAGCGCGAGAAACTGCCTGAAACTGCTAAAACTGCTGAAACTGCCTGTGATTAAACTGCTGAAATTTTTTCCAACATTGGGGATGATGATCCCATTGCTTTAGATTATAATGGTTTGAATTTTGATGATTGCCACATCTCTGAAGTTATAAAGTTCTTGCAAAAACTTGCTAAAAGTCCTAATGCTAGTGCTATAAATTTGGCTTTTACACATCATATTACAAATGCTCTCATAAAAGCTAGAGAAGAGAAACTAGAGCGCGAAGCCTCTATTCCTAGAAAGCTAGAGGATGGTTGGGAGCCCATCATTAAGATGAAGGTTAAAGATTTTGATTGTAATGCTTTATGTGATCTTGGTGCAAGTATTTCTGTTATGCCTAAGAAAATTTATAATATGCTTGACTTGCCACCGCTGAAAAATTGTTATTTGGATGTTAATCTTGCTGATCATTCTACAAAGAAACCTTTGGGTAAAGTTGATAATTTTCGCATTACCATTAACAATAACCTTGTTCCCGTTGATTTTGTTGTCTTGGATATTGAATGCAATGCATCTTGTCCCATTATATTGGGAAGACCTTTTCTTCGAACTGTTGGTGCTACTATTGATATGAAGGAAGGTAATATAAAATATCAATTTCCTCTCAAGAAAGGTATGGAACACTTCCCTAGAAAGAGAATGAAGGTACCTTTTGATTCTATTATGAGAACAAATTATGATGTTGACACTTCGTCTCTTGATAATACTTGATACACACTTTTTGCGCCTAGCTGAAAGGCGTTAAAGAAAAGCGCTTATGGGAGACAACCCATGTTTTTACCTACAGTACTTTGTTTTTATTTTGTGTCTTGGAAGTTGTTTACTACTGTAGCAACCTCTCCTTATCTTAGTTTAGTGTTTTGTTGTGCCAAGTAAAGCCGTTGATAGAAAAGTAAGTACTAGATTTGGATTACTGCGCAGAAACAGATTTCTTTGCTGTCACGAATCTGGGCTGTTTTCCCCTGTACGTAACTCAGAAAATTATGCCAATTTACGTGAGTGATCCTCAGATATGTACGCAACTTTCATTCAATTTGAGCATTTTCATTTGAGCAAGTCTGGTGCCATTTTAAAATTCGTCAATACGAACTGTTCTCTTTTGACAGATTCTGCCTTTTATTTCGCATTGCCTCTTTTGCTATGTTGGATGAATTTCTTTGATCCATTAATGTCCAGTAGCATTATGCAATGTCCAGAAGTGTTAAGAATGATTATGTCACCTCTGAATATGTTAATTTTTATTGTGCACTAACCCTCTAATGAGTTGTTCTAAGTTTGGTGTGGAGGAAGTTTTCAAGGATCAAGAGAGGAGTATGATGCAACATGATCAAGGAGAGTGAAAGCTCTAAGCTTGGGAATGCCCCGGTGGTTCACCCCTGCATATATTAAGAAGACTCAAGCGTCTAAGCTTGGGGATGCCCAAGGCATCCCCTTCTTCATCGACAACATTATCAGGTTCCTCCCCTGAAACTATATTTTTATTCCATCACATCTTATGTGCTTTTCTTGGAGCGTCGGTTTGTTTTTGTTTTTTGTTCTGTTTGAATAAAATGGATCCTAGCATTCACTTTATGGGAGAGAGACACGCTCCGCTGTAGCATATGGACAAGTATGTCCTTGGTTTCTACTCATAGTATTCATGGCGAAGTTTCTTCTTCGTTAAATTATTATATGGTTGGAATTGGAAAATGATACATGTAGTAATTGCTATTAATGTCTTGGGTAATGTGATACTTGGCAATTGTTGTGCTCATGATTAAGCTCTTGCATCATATGCTTTGCACCCATTAATGAAGAAATACATAGAGCATGCTAAAATTTGGTTTGCATATTTGGTTTCTCTAAGGTCTAGATAATTTCTAGTATTGAGTTTGAACAACAAGGAAGACGGTGTAGAGTCTTATAATGTTTTCAATATGTCTTTTATGTGATTTTTGCTGCACCGGTTCATCCTTGTGTTTGTTTCAAATAAGCCTTGCTAGCCTAAACCTTGTATCGAGAGGGAATACTTCTCATGCATCCAAAATACTTGAGCCAACCACTATGCCATTTGTGTCCACTATACCTACCTACTACATGGTATTTTCTGCCATTCCAAAGTAAATTGCTTGAGTGCTACCTTTAAAATTCCATCATTCACCTTTGCAATATATAGCTCATGGGACAAATAGCTTGAAAACTATTGTGGTATTGAATATGTAATTAGGCACTTTATCTCTTAATAAGTTGCTTGTTGTGCGATAACCATGTTCACTGGGGACGCCATCAACTACTCTTTGTTGAAATTCATGTGAGTTGCTATGCATGTTCGTCTTGTCTGAAGTAAGAGCGATCTACCACCTTATGGTTAAGCATGCATATTGTTAGAGAAGAACATTGGGCCGCTAACTAAAGCCATGATCCATGGTGGAAGTTTCAGTTTTGGACATATATCCTCAATCTCAAATGAGAAAATTATTAATTGTTGTTACATGCTTATGCATAAAAGAGGAGTCCATTATCTGTTGTCTATGTTGTCCCGGTATGGATGTCTAAGTTGAAGAATAATCAATAGCGAGAAATCCAATGCGAGCTTTCTCCTTAGACCTTTGTACAGGCGGCATAGAGGTACCCCTTTGTGACACTTGGTCAAAACATGTGCATTGTGATGATCCAGTAGTCCAAGCTAATTAGGACAAGGTGCGGGCACTATTAGTACACTATGCATGAGGCTTGCAACTTGTGAGATATAATTTACATGATACATATGCTTTATTACTACCGTTGACAAAATTGTTTCATGTTTTCAAAATCAAAGCTCTAGCACAAATATAGCAATCGATGCTTTTCCTCTATGGAGGACCATTCTTTTACTTTCAATGTTGAGTCAGTTCACCTATTTCTCTCCACCTCAAGAAGCAAACACTTGTGTGAACTGTGCATTGATTCCTACATACTTGCTTATTGCACTTATTATATTACTCTATGTTGACAATATCCATGAGATATACATGTTACAAGTTGAAAGCAACCGCTGAAACTTAATCTTCTTTTGTGTTGCTTCAATACCTTTACTTTGAATTATTGCTTTATGAGTTAACTCTTATGCAAGACTTATTGATGCTTGTCTTGAAGTGCTATTCATGAAAAGTCTTTGCTATATGATTCACTTGTTTACTCATGTCATATACATTGTTTTGATCGCTGCATTCACTACATATGCTTTACAAATAGTATGATCAAGATTACGATGGCATGTCACTCCAGAAATTATCTGTGTTATCATTTTACCTGCTCGGGACGAGCAGAACTAAGCTTGGGGATGCTGATACGTCTCCAACGTATCGATAATTTCTTATGTTCCATGCCACATTATTGATGTTATCTACATGTTTTATGCACACTTTATGTCATATTCGTGCATTTTCTGGAACTAACCTATTAACAAGATGCCGAAGTGCCAGTTGCTATTTTTTGCTGTTTTTGGTTTCAGAAATCGTAGTAACGAAATATTCTCGGAATTGGACGAAATCAACGCCCAGGGGCCTATTTTGCCACGAAGCTTCCAGAAGTCCGAAGACGAAACGAAGTGGGGCCACGGGGTGCCCAAACCCTAGGGCGGCGCGGCCCCCCCTGGCCGCGCCGGCCTGTGGTGTGGGGCCCCCGTGCCCCCTCCTGACTTGCCCTTCCGCCTACTTAAAGCCTCCGTGACGAAACCCCCTGTACCGAGAGCCACGATACGGAAAACCTTCCAGAGACGCCGCCAACGCTGATCCCATCTCGGGGGATCCAGGAGATCGCCTCCGGCACCCTGCCAGAGAGGGGAATCATCTCCCGGAGGACTCTACGCCGCCATGGTCGCCTCCGGAGTGATGTGTGAGTAGTCTATCCCTGGACTATGGGTCCATAGCAGTAGCTAGATGGTTGTCTTCTCCCCATTGTGCTATCATTGTCGGATCTTGTGAGCTGCCTAACATGATCAAGATCATCTATCTGTAATTCTATATGTTGCGTTTGTTGGGATCCGATGAATAGAGAATACTTGTTATGTTGATTATCAAAGTTATATCTATGTGTTGTTTATGATCTTGCATGCTCTCCGTTACTAGTAGATGCTCTGGCCAAGTAGATGCTTGTAACTCCAAGAGGGAGTATTTATGCTCGATAGTGGGTTCATGCCTGCATTGACACCTAGGACAGTGACAGAAAGTTCTAAGGTTGTGTTGTGCTGTTGCCACTAGGGATAAAACATTGATGCTATGTCTAAGGATGTAGTTGTTGATTACATTACGCACCATACTTAATGCAATTGTCTGTTGCTTTGCAACTTAATACGGAGGGTTCGGATGATAACCTGAAGGTGGACTTTTTAGGCATAGATGCAGTTGGATGGCGGTCTATGTACTTTGTCGTAATGCCCAATTAAATCTCACTATACTCATCATGATATGTATGTGCATGGTCATGCTCTCTTTATTTGTCAATTGCCCAACTGTAATTTGTTCACCCAACATGCTGTTTATCTTATGGGAGAGACACCTCTAGTGAACTGTGGACCCCGGTCCAATTCTCTTTACTGAAATACAATCTACTGCAATACTTGTTCTACTGTTTTCTGCAAACAATCATCTTCCACACAATACGGTTAATCCTTTGTTACAGCAAGCCGGTGAGATTGACAACCTCACTGTTTCGTTGGGGCAAAGTACTTTGGTTGTGTTGTGCAGGTTCCACGTTGGCGCCGGAATCCCTGGTGTTGCGCCGCACTACATCCCGCCGCCATCAACCTTCAACGTGCTTCTTGGCTCCTCCTGGTTCGATAAACCTTGGTTTCTTTCTGAGGGAAAACTTGCTGCTGTGCGCATCATACCTTCCTCTTGGGGTTCCCAATGAACGTGTGAGTTACACGCCATCATCCACCAAGCACCAGGTACAGCGGCGGCACCGAGAGGAACGACGTGAGTTCATCAAACGCGACGTCGCCCGGCAAGGCGCAGCTCGACGCCTCCAAAGACACACTCACGGTGTCCGCCCTGCTCCTCGCGTGCGCCAACGAGCACGACGCCGGCCCATTCGCCCACATCTTTGCCGTGTACAGAGGCCACACGCACGCGGCCGCCCTAACGCACACGGTAGACACAATGGTGGTCGAAGTCGAACCGAGCACGCCGATGATCAGGACGAACACGGCGCCGTCCTCCCCTTCGGCGATGATCCGCAGGCACGGCGAACCCGGCACCGGCACCGGCACCTGGAACACTTTGGTCGTGTTGTACGGTGGGAGCTTGTGCACTTGGATCGAGTGGGCCGCTGCGAAGTGGGCGACGAGCGCTGTTGGCGGGGCGGCGAAGTCGCAGCCGGGCTCCGTGCAAGCGCAAGGGGCGTGCGGGCATGCAATCTTGTGGTCGTGGACCTAGTGGTAGGCCACCAAGCTCCCGCAGCTGTTGTAGGGGCACTCAACCATCGCCGCTGATACGACGGCGTCCATTGCCGGGTCCTGCTCGAATCCGCCGCGGGGTTCCACGCACCTATGGCACCGGTTCCCGGGAAGCTCGCTGAGGCAGCGGCCGCAGGCCAAATGATTACCCTTGCACTACACAAATCAAAGTTCATGGATTCCCATTTTTGCAGTAGTGAACCCACAAAAGAAACATCAATGGAGTGTGGGAGGGAAAGGGATCGACCTTGAAGACGGGGGGCTTGAGGGGCTGGGAGCAGAAAATGCAGTGAAGCACGGTGGAGTCCATCTTCAGGGTAACGGTGACAGTTTCCAGCATTGCGAGCGCGCGAGGAGTATGGCCTATCGATGGCCTCTCTTATCTCCTAGCCTCGAGGCTAGAGTACTCTATTTAAGGGGATGGGAAGGGATTTTGCTTAAGACGAGGAAAACCCAATATAGTACCTCCATCTCAAAGCTTAAGGCTTATACTCCGTATTATTTTTAGAAAGTCAAATTATGTCAAAATTGACTAAGCATTTTCCGAAAATCATGGTAGTTAAAAAATGTGTATCTCCGCCATCATACTATTTGAGACTATATTTGTGATGGTAATAGGCACAACTACATACATAAAAATTGACATCATCTGATTATTAGTTATTTGGACTGCGGGATGAACTCTTTGGAACTGTGCATTAAGCACCGGTAACCACTTAGGGCTTCTTTGATTCATAGGATTGACATAGGAATTATGTTGGATTTGATTCCTATGGGAAAATTTCAATCCTACACCTTTCCTATTTCTACACTCTCCACATTCCTTTGATTGAAAGCAGCCCTTATAGTGCTTCTTTGTTTTTTATAGTAAGTGAAAGGACATCTAAAAAACAGGAGAAATGATCTGGAAGTGCAGATAGTTTTATACCCCTCTGTCTCGGTTCACAGGGCCTAATCTGAACAAATATTTGTCCCATATTACCTCTCATCTAAGGCCTGCATGCATTTAAATTAGAAGTACTAGTAACCTTCTCGAATTAGTCTCCACCTTCCCTTTTCTCCTTTTTCTATTCTCTGGGAACAGCCTTGTGCATGCTAGTGGAGTGTGAAACCAAACAAGTTTGCATGGGGGCATGTGATCGGCTGCTTGCACGCTTTGTACACCATTAGTGGAGTATTAGGGCATGTACAATGGTGATATTTTAGCAGTGCCACGTAGGATAAACGCTGATGTGGAAGAAAGAGAAAGATGAAAAAAGACTTTGCCTTCTCTTAGCTAAGAGATCATCTCTTAGCATAAATCTCTCTCACCACAAATTTAGGATGTCTCGTTACCAAAGATAAGACTAAAAAACAACCCATTGTACATCATGTTTTATTGTCATCCGGAGGAGGCAGCGCTCCGGAGAGTTTTCGTCATCCAATGAAACAATGCCTTGGTCCTGCTGCAAAATAAACCAAGCCCTCTAAATCGAGACGGAGGGAGTAAATCAGATGGAGGGGTTACAATTACATATAGTAGTTGGAGTATTCACTTCCGATTCACAAAAAAAAAAGAGTATTCACTTCCACGCTGCATCATTATTAAGTATAAGTACGACTACAAACAGTTCAGCACAAATATGAAAGAAAGACCCCATAAAAAAATAGCAGCCGTACGAACACTCTAGTACTTTACAAATTGACAGTTTTTTCAACTACGCAAAGTAGCTGTAGCTACATCTGCTTGCATAAGCGAATGTAGAAACGCAGCTCCTTGGACGATCCAGCACCAACGAGGTATGGCCCCGGCACAACGAGGAACGACGTGAGCTCCTCAAACACGACAGCGCCCGGCGACGCGCTGCCAGAAGCATCGGCAGACATCTTCACGACATCCCGCCTGCAGTCCGATTTCGAGGACGGCGGCGGGCCGTGCGCCCAGATCTTCACCCTGTAGAGCGGCCACACGGATGTGGCCGACCTGACGCATACCAAAGACAAGACAATGGCCGGGCCGAGCGCATCGATGTACAGGAAGAACACGGAGCCGTCATCCCCTTCGACGACGAGCCGCCTGCACGGAGAGCACGGGTGCGTCATGGTCACCCGGAACTCTATGGACTTGCCATACTCTAACCTGTGCACCTGAATCGAGTGGGCCTCTGCGAGGTGAACGAGGAGCGCTGACGGTGGGGTGGCGAATTCGCAGCCCTGCTCCGTGCAGTTGCACCGGTCGTGCGGGCACGCGATCTGGTGTCTTAGGGACTCGTGGTAGCTGACGTTGACCCCGCAGCCATCGTGGGAGCACATGACCTGCGCCGTTCCAGCGATGTTGTACGCGATGGCCTCCAAATTCGTAGCGTTTATTTCCATGGTGCCGTCCATCGCCGCCTCGTGGTTGAATCCGGAGCCGCGCTACTCTTTTTCTGGCACCGTTTACTTGGAACCTCGCCGACTGTGGCAGGCGGCAGGCCTCATACCACGCTGCAACTCCGATCAATATTAATTGATGGTAAAATGGATGTATCTACAACTAAAATGTGTCTAGATACATCTATATTACCATCAAGTAATATGAATCGGAGGGAGTACAAGGAATGACAGTTTAGCACAAGTGACACCAGCAAATAAAAGTCAATGGACTCTCAGAGGAAAAGGGAGCGACCTTGTTGAACTTGGGGCAAATCAATGGAGTCTGAGAGACAAATGATGCGATATCTAAAGCCGGTTAGTGGAGAGGGAGAGAGAGAGAGAGAGAGAGAGAAAGAGAGAGAGAGAAAGAGAGAGAGAGAGAGAGAGTTGTGTGTGTGTGGCGGGGGGGGGGGGTTGTTCACTTCTTCTTGGTTTAAAACGAGGATTCGTACAAGGTAATAGAGCCCGCATGCTCGGCTGGGTAGATAGCCAGAAGCCCAGAAGTGAACCCCAACATGGTCGTGCCACAAGGATTCATATTTGAATTTTTTTGGGGGGGGGGGGTAGCAGAATGGCATGGCCAACAAGTTTCAAGTAAATTTTGTTAGTATTGTTCATAGTGGAAGTATGTAAACCACGAATTATATGACTCCATCATTTCTTTCGACCTTTTTATATCGAGCCCCACAATAACTTTGGCTTGTTTACAAATTTAGGTCGATCAATCTCACGACGCCCCTTTATAACAAAATAAGTTGAACTAGTATTCCAATAAAAAATCATTTTCGCATACATTGTTCGGTACTTTTCATAACTGAAGGGCTTACTCCCTCCGTTAGGGATTATAATGCCAGCGTGCATCCCTATATCATTAATTTGATTACAACATAATATGAATTTTATGGTACAAAAATTATATCATTACAAACTAGATGTCCATTTTAACTTTTTAATCGTATATTTTGGGTAATATATATATATATATATTGTGTATTATGTTGCTCAATTTTACAACATAGGTATACTTGTCAGCCTTGTAATATCCTAATGGACATATAGTACATCACAAATTTGTAACTTCATGCTTTGTTTTGCCATTTTACGATTTTTCGAACCACCTTCGGCTTGATTTCAAATTTAGGTCAAACTATCGGTGCATGCTATGTGTTATACTTGGATGCACCGCACATGTTTGGCCATTGTTTTAGGCTTCCACATCTTGGGGGCATGTCATGTATTTACCTAGTTTTTTAATTCTAATTCATGTACCCTTCCTTCCAATTACATTTGAAATAAAACTTTTAGCCCAGAAATAATTCAGTATATGGTTGCACACAAAGATAATCCGTGGATCGTTGGAAATTGCCATCGTACGTAGCTACCATGTCTCTTATGCAGACCTGTGAAAATTGGATTGGTGGTAGTGTGTACACATCATGCGGTAGGCACTTCATAGAAAACACCCATTTAATATAATTTTTCTCCTTTGGGCAGTAATCAAGAGAAGAAAAAACACATGATTCAAAAGTTTTAACATATGCATGGTTCTTGTGTAGTGGTACCAAGCTCACGTGTGGGAGGAAAATAGTCCCACAAGCTTCATTTTGTAGTGACTAAGAAGGATCCATACATGCTTACTTTTTCATATTCATGTTTTTAACTTGTTTCAATCTTGGTCAAACCTAAGATTTGACCAAAATTCAAATGGGCATAAAAATTCAGAAAAATGAAAAAAATGAAAAACCAAAGCACATAGCCTTCTTAATTATGTCATACTGTAAGCATTCAAGTTGATAAACAAGATCTAGACATATTTGAACCAGAAAAATCATGTATCTACCCCTAACCCTAAACTTTGTCTTGTGAAGTCAAGCATGAAGAGAAGTGGTCTTTGGTTTCAAACATAGAAATTTTAATAACCTCCCAAGTGCTTCATTTTGGAGTGACTAAAAAGGATATATGATTACTTTTTCATATTCATGTTTTAAACTTGTTTACCTCTTGGTCAAACCTACGATTTGACCAAGATTCAAATGGGCGGAAAATTCAAAAAAAACATAAAAATGAAAAACCAAAGCACACTGTCTTTTTATGTCAAACCTAGGATTTAATCAAGCATGAAGAGAAGTGGTTTTGGGTTTCAAACATGAAGAGAAGTGGTTTTGGGTGTCAAACATGGAAATTTCAAAAACCTCATAAAATGACATAAGAAGACTATGTGCCTTGGTTTTTCATTTTTTGATTTTTTTTTAAAATTATGCCCATTTGAATCTTTGTCGAATCCTAGGTTTGACCATGGTTTAAACAAGTTTAAATCATGAATATGAAAAATTTAGCATCTATCCTTCTTAGTCACTCCAAAATGTAGCTCTTAGGAGGGTTTTTGAAATTTCCATGTTTGAAACCAAAAACCACTTTTCTTCATGCATGCTTGACTTCATAAGAATGCTTACCATATGTTTGAATTTTAAAAGCATATAGTCTTCTTATGTCATATAGTAAGCATTCAAGTTCATAAACAATGTTTGGACATATTCAAACCAGACAAATCATGTATCTACCCCCTAACCCTAATCTCGGTCGATTTTATGAAAGTCAAGCATGACGAGAAGTGGTTTTTGGTTTCAAACATGGAAATTTCAAAAACCCTCCCAAGAGTTACATTTTGGAGTGACTTAAGAAGGATAGATGCTTAATTTTTCATATTCATGTTTTAAACTTGTATAAATCATGGTCAAACCTAGGATTTGACCAAGATTCAAATGGACAGAAAATAAAAAAAAGCAAAATGAAAAACCAAAGTACATAGTCTTCTTATGTCATGTAGCTAGTAAGCATTCAACTTGATAAACAAGGTCTAGACATATTCAAACTAGACAAACCATGTATCTACCCCCCAACCCCTAAACTCTGTCTTATGAAGTCTAGCATGAAGAGAAGTGGTTTTGGGTTTCAAACATGGAAATTTCAAAAACACTCCCAAAAACTTCATTTTAGAGTGACTAAGAAGGATACAAGGTTCCATTTTCATTTTCATGTTTTGAACTTGTTTAAATCTTGGTCAAACCTAGGATTTGACCAAAACGTTCAAATGGGCATAAAATTTCAAAAAAAAATTAAAATAATGAAAAACCTAGGATTTGACCAAGATTCAAATGGGCATAAAATTTAAAAAAAATGAAAAAATGAAAAACCAAGGCACGTAGTCTTCTTATGTCATATAGTAAGCATTCAATTAAGTTGATAAACAAGGTCTAGACATATTCAAACCAGGAAAACCATGTATCTACCCCTAACCCTAGCTAAACTCTGTCTTATGAAGTCAAGCATGCATGAAGAGAAGTGGTTTTTGGTTTCAAAGATGGAAATTTCAAAAACCTCCCGAAAGCTTCATCTTGGAGTGACTAAGAAGGATCCATAGGAAACTATGTACTAATACAGTATAATAATCACCCGAGTTATTAGAGCAACAAGTCTGTCACTTACGTGTGGTTCCCATGCGTGAGGTCCCACACTTCAGTGAGCACAAGTCACGTACGCTAGGTAAGCAAACTCCCAGCCATATTCTTTGTCAAGCGAGATGCATCAAGACTCTCTCTCTCTCTCTCTCCAATTATCCACCTCCATTGGCTGCCGGTTTTGGTAGGGAGTTTCTAGCTCAGCTCGGAGGCCATGGTGTGCAGGCTCTTTAGAAATGGCGATTTGGTCGCGCCAAGTGGTTCGTGCCCAGCTGCGACGAGGATCAATCCGGATGGTGGCTGTGAAGGACCCGATCGCATTTCTTGCTTTCAGCCTGGGGTCTACCATGTAAATCTTAGGGATTTAGACGTAATTTCCTATTTATTTTGTGTCATGCTGTAAACTGCTCTCTGATGCGTATTGGAAATCTGGGTCCTTCAGGATCGTTCGGTTGTCCCTCCAACAAAAAAAAACATCTCTCTCATTCTCGGCTTCGCTCGCTCCCACCCTCTGCGCACTGACAACCCTGCACAACAGTCAAATCACCCGAAAAAATGTAGACACCATAAATAAATGGGGCCCCGTGACTGCTCTCCCTTCGTCTCCTCCCGTGTGATCCCTCTTCCTCCGATTCCCGACCTTGCGGAAAATAAAAATGAAATGAAAGAGTTTCACTGGACGGGCAAACACATGTGCTGCCTAGTAATAATAATAAAAACATAAAAAAAATCGACCTACGAATCTATTAATAAGTTAAACTAGGGTTCTGCACAGTACTACGGATCAATTTCAGAAAATGCAACTACGGGGTTCGATTTTGGCCTGCTAATATAAAATTAAATAATCTGAACTAGCATTCCTCTAAAAAATCATTTTGGTATGCATCGTTTGGTACTTTTGATAGCAAGAGTGCTTACTCCCTCCGTTAGCAAATAGTCTTCCTTTTCATGTTTATGAAGTATAGCATGAAGAGAAGTGGTTTTGGGTTTCAAACATGGAAATTTCAAAAGCCAAGTTAACTCATCTATCAATTGGTACATTTTGGTTATATTCAAAATTTTACTTGAAACTTGTTGGTCATGCCATTCTACTACTTGGCTAACACATTTTTCAGCTCGGGAAGGTAGGGGAAGGGGGCATGCATGATGCTACCCTGAATTTGTGGGACCCCAAAAACTTGCAAATACGAGCGATGCATCCAAAAGAAACACTCGTCCCCTCCCCGCATGATTTTGCCCTACCTAAATTTGAAGTCAAGCCAAAGGTGGTCCAAAAAAGGCAATCAAAAGGCATGGATTGTTCATCATTTTCTACATAGCTAGGGAAAATACCATACTGCCATACTAGTGTTTTAGAAAATAGCCCTTCAAATAGTTTGGCAACATGTTTATCAACTTTAATGCTTACTATGTGACATAAGAAAACTATTTGATTTGGTTTTTCATTTTTCTGTTTTTTATTTTATTTTTCTGCCCATTTGAATCTTGGTCAAATCCTTGGTTTGACCAAGATTTAGACAAGTTTAACACGTGAAAACGAATAAGTAAGCATGGATGCTTCTTAGTCACTCCAAAATGTACCAACTGATAGATATGTTAACTTTGCTTCATGGATGTAAATGGGTTAACTTGGATTTCCTACCCTTTGAATCCATAAGAAACTTTGTTCTAATGCACTATAATAATCAATCGAGTTTTTACACCAACAGGTCTGTCACTTACGTGTGGTGCCCATGTGTGAGGTCCCACACTTCAGTGAGCACAAGTCACGTGCAATAGGTACGTAAACTCCCGGCCATCTTCTTTGTCAAGAGAAGACGCATCAGGATGCGTACTGGACGTCTCTGGGTCCTTCAGGATCCTTCGGTTGTCCCTCTCATAAAAAAAAATCTCTCTCATTCTCGGCCTCGCTCGACTCGCTCGCTCGCTCGCACCTCCTGCTCAGTGACAAACCCTGCACAACAGTCAACATCATCACCCGAAAAAGGGGAGACACCATAATGCTCTCCCTTCTTCTCTCCTTCCAAGCGATCCCTCTTCCTCCGTGTTTCACTCAACGGGCAAACACACATGTGCTACATAGTAATAATAAAAAGGTACTGTAGAAAAATCGATATACGAATCTATAATTAAATAGGTTAAACTAGGGTTTTGTCCAGTTCTATAGATCAAGGTTCAAAAAAAATCCAACTACGGGGTTCGAACAACACGATTCTAATCCAAGAATTTTTTTCGACCTCATCCAAATGGCCTCAAACTATAGGGTTAGCATCAAGTGCAGTATGTGTGAAAACGTATGCACTATGTGTGCTATAACTTGTATGTCTTTCAAATTTGAACCAAATTTGAATAAGTTTGAAATATTTGAAAAGGGGCTTTTGGCTTAAACGTTTGAAACCAAAAACCACTTCTCTTCATGCATGCTTGACTTCATAAGACATAGTTTAGCTAGGGTTAGGGGGTAGATACATGATTTTCCTGGTTTGAATATGTCTAGACCTTGTTTATCAACTTAATTGAATGCTTACTATATGACATAAGAAGACTATGTGCCTTGGTTTTTCATTTTTTGATTTTTTTTTAAATTATGCCCATTTGAATCTTGGTCAAATCCTAGGTTTGACCATGGTTTAAACAAGTTTAAATCATGAATATGAAAAATTAAGCATCTATCCTTCTTAATTAGTCACTCCAAAATGTAGCTCTAGGGAGGGTTTTTGAAATTTCCATGTTTGAAACCAAAAACCACTTCTCTTCATGCATGCTTGACTTCATAAGACAGAGTTTAGGGTTAGGGGTAGATATATACATGATTTTCTGGTTTGAATATGTCTAGACCTTGTTTATCAACTTGAATGCTTACTATATATATGACATAAGAATGCTATGTCCTTTGGTTTTTCATTCTTTTGATTTTTTTCTGAATTTCTATGCCCATTTGAATCTTTTGGTCAAATCCTAGGTTTGGCCAAGATTTAAACAAGTTTAAAACATGAAAATTAAAAGGGAAGCTTGTATCCTTCTTAGTCACTCTAAAATGAAGATTTTGGGAGGTTTTTGAAATTTCCATGTTTGAAATCCAAAACCACTTCTCTTCATGCTAGACTTCATAAGACAGAGTTTAGGGGTTAGGGGGTAGATACTGGTTTGTCTAGTTTGAATATGTCTAGACCTTGTTTATCAACTTGAATGCTTACTACATGACATAGGAAGACTATATACTTTGGTTTTTCATTTTTCTGATTTTTTTAAATTTTCTACCCATTTGAATCTAGGTCAAATCCTAGGTGTTTGACCATGATTTAAACAAGTTTAAAACATGAATATGAAAAATTAAGCATCTATCCTTCTTAGTCACTCCATGTTTGAGACCAAAACCACTTCTTTTCATGCATGCTTGACTTCATAAGACAGAGTTTAATTAGGGTTAAGTTAGGGGTAGATATATACATGATTTTCTGGTTTGAATATGTATAGCCCTTGTTTATCAACTTGAATGCTTACTATATATATGACATAAGAATGCTATGTCCTTTGTTTTTTCATTCTCTTGATTTTTTCTGAATTGTTATGCCCATTTGAAGTCAAATCATTTGAAGGATACAAGCTTCCCTTTTCATTTTCATGTTTTAAACTTGTTTAAATCTGGGTCAAACCTAGGATTTGACCAAAAGATTCAAATGGGCATAAAAATTCAGAAAAAAATCAAAAGAATGAAAAACAAAGGACATAGCATTCTTATGTCATATATATAGTAAGCATTATTCAAGTTGATAAACAAGGTCTAGACATATTCAAACCATAAAATCATGTATATATCTACCCCTAACCCTAAACTCTATCTTATGAAGGCAAGCATGCAGGAAGAGAAGTTTCAAACATGGAAATTTCATGGTTTGACCAAGATTTAGACAAGTTTAACACGTGAAAACGAATAAGTAAGCATGGATGCTTCTTAGTCACTCCAAAATGTACCAACTGATAGATATGTTAACTTTGCTTCGTGGATGTAAATGAGTTAACTTGGATTTCCTACCCTTTGAATCCATAGGAAACTTTGTTCTAATGCACTATAATAATCAATCGAGTTTTTACACCAACAGGTCTGTCACTTACGTGTGGTGCCCATTGATGACCCACAAGTATAGGGGGTGTATCGTAGGATTTTCGATAAGTAAGAATGTCGATCCCAACGAGGAGCAGAAGGTGTTGACAAGCAGTTTCGATGAAGGATTCCCTGTAAATGCTCACAGACAAGTATTCAGGGGGTTTTGATGTAACAGTTGAATAAAGTACGAGTAAGTAAAGTGCGAGAGTAACAATTGCAGCGAGTGGCCCAATCCTTTTTAGCGCAAAGGACAAGCCGGGTTGTTTACTTATAATGACCAAAAGTTCTCGAGGATACACGGGATTTTAGTCTAGTGCTTTCGCTACATACGGCTAAATAATCTTCATTGTTATGATAAGTGTTGTGTGGGTGAACCTATGCTAATGTACCGCCCTTCCTAGGACTAATACATACTTGTGATTATACCCTTGCAAGCATCCGCAGCTACAAGAAAGTAATTAAGAATAAATCTAACCACAGCCTTAAACTCTGAGATCCTGCTATCCCTCCTGCATCGATATACCAACGGGGGTTTAGGTTTCTGTCACTCCGGCAACCCCGCAATCGGCAAACGAGTACAAGATGCATTCCCCTATGCCCATAAAGGTGAAGTGTCATGTAGTCGACGTTCACATGACACCACTAGAAGAATAACACCACAACTTAAATATCATAACATTGAATATTACTCAACCATAGTTCACTACTAACATTTAGACTTCACCCATGTCCTCAAGAACTAAACGAACTACTCACGAGACATCATATGGAACATGATCAGAGGTGATATGATGATGAATAACAATCTGAACATAAACATTGGTCCAATGGTTTCACTCAATAGCATCAACAACAAGTAGAAATCGATACCGGGAGAGTTTCCCCTAACAAACAATCAAGATCAAACCCAAATTGCTACGGCGGTGACGAGGTCCAGCGGTGGAGACGGTGGTGATGATGGTGGAGATGATGATGATGGTGATGGAGATGATGTCCAGCTCGATGACGGTGACGATGGCGTCGATTTCCCCCTCCGGGAGGGAATTTCCCCGGCGGATTCCTGCCCGCCGGAGAGCTCTTTTCTCTCTGGTGTTCTCCGCCCCGCAGAGGCGGCTGTGGCTCTTCGCGACGTACCCTCTGGAGCTTAGGTTTTCGGGACGAAGGGTTTCGCGAAGAAAAGGAGGCGAAAGGGGCTGTGGGGCCCCCACACCACAAGGTGGCGCGGCCAGGCCATGGGCCGCGCTGGCCTGTGGTCTGGCCCCACCTTGGGCCTTCTCAGCTCCTCCTTCTGGCTTCCTTCGTCATCTTGAAAAATAGGATTTTTGGTATAATTTCCTTCCACAGTTGATCTTCCGAAATATTGCGTTCTGATGGTGCTTTTTCCAGCAGAATCCTGGCTCCGGTGCTTGATCCTCCAATAATCATGAAACATGCAAAATAGATGAAATAACATAAGTATTATGTCCAAATATGAAGTATATCAATGAATAACAGCAAATTATGATATAAAATAGTGATGCAAATTGGACGTATCAACCCCCCCAAGCTTAGACTTCGCTTGTCCCCAAGCGAAAATGAACTCGGTAAACAGGACCACATGTTTATGGAGTGAAGAGTCGATCAATAAAATACGGACAAGAAGCATCATATTCATTCACACAAGACATTCTAGTAAACAACTTCCTCATATAACTCAATCTTGAAACATGTATAAGGTAATCACAAATAAAGGTGCATAAGAAATCATAATTGGTGATGGCAAACTTTGTTCTTGGTCAGAGAACAGTTAACAGATTATACTTATCTATTGAGCAGCGCTCTCATATTAAAGCTTATGGTAAACTTGCATACTCAATCATATTAATCATTGATGACTTTCAAAGCTATATTCATTCAGATAAAACTTGTACTAAACAAGGAAGAGTAAAGACATGATGAAGCAAATCACAATGTAATAGTTTGATCACAACAACTAAAATGCTTGCTTGAGATGGAGGGGAATAGGTTTACTGACTCAACATAAAATAAAAGACAGGCCCTTCGCAGAGGGAAGCAGTGATTAAATCATGTGCTAGAGCTTTTTCAGTTTTGAAATCATATAGAGATAATAAAAGTAACATTTTGAGAGGTGTTTGTTGTTGTCAACGACTGGTAGCGGGTACTCTAACCCCCTTGCCAGACAACCTTCAAAGAGCGGCTCCCATTTTATTTTTATTTTGTGTGGCACTCCTTCCAACCTTTCTTTCACAAACCATGGCTAACCGAATCCTCGGGTGCCTGCCAACAATCTCATACCATGAAGGAGTGCCTTTTTATTTTAGTTTTATTATGATGACACTCCCCCCAACCTTTGCTTACACAAGCCACGGCTAACCGAATCCTTCGGGTGCCGTCCATCAATCACATAACATGGAGGAGTGTCTAATTAGTTTAATTAGTTTGGGACTGGGAATCCCATTGCCAGCTCTTTTTGCAAAATTATTGGATAAGCGGATGAAGCCACTAGTCCATTGGTGAAAGTTGCCCAACAAGATTGAAAGATAAAACACCACATACTTCCTCATGAGCTATAAAACATTGACACAAATAAGAGATACTAAGTTTTGAATTGTTTAAAGGTAGCACATGAAGTATTTACTTGGAATGGCAGAAAATACCATGTAGTAGGTAGGTATGGTGGACACAAATGACATAGGTTTGGACTAAGGTTTGGATGCACGAGAAATATTCCCTCTCAGTACAAGTCTTTGGCTAGCAAGGCTAATTAGCAAGCATAAGAGTTGAAGGAAACAAACAAATATACATGTGATAGAAACAATCATGCATCTTCCTTGTAAGCACAAACAATTTTAACTTCGGAATAATAAGCTATGAGCTAACAAGAAAGAAAGACAATGAAATAACTACATGTATTTCTCTTTTCTACTTAAACCTCAAAGTGTTGTTGCTATTGACCAATGCTAAGTTTGCCAAAACCAAATAGATTTATTCAATGCTCCCAAAGTGATACCAATACTAACAACAAGGTAAATCATATAGTAGAGATTGCAAACTAAAATAAGATGTGCAATATGTAAATGATAAGACTTCTCATTAATATTCCATAACGATAACTCACACCTAGGGATACATAGATAACCAACTAAAGGAGAGATACTTCCAAACTGCAACCCATCTTATATGATAACTTCCCTACTCATGATATGACACTACTTGACAATAAAAAGTAAAAGGTAGTGATGATGTGATACCGCGGCACTCCCCCAAGCTTGGAACAAACCAAGGGGATGCCAATACCGATGATGAATTACTCCTGCGGCGATGGTGGTGATGAACTCCCGTCATCAAACTTCCAAGGAAGAGGCTCTCCATCAAGAAACGACATCTTGGTCTCGGGAATCCTGAAACTAGCAGGACGGCTTATGTATTTAAACCTGTTTTCATACTCACAGTTCTGATTCTGAACGTCATAGAGTTGTGCTTGGAGCTTGTTGGTGGTGTCGTGAAGTGAGAGGATGTCGCCCCAAAGCTTTGCAGTTTCCTTCTCATGTTCAGCAATGAGTTCAGACACAATCCTGTGGAAGATATCCACCTCACGCTCAGCCATCTTCTTGTATTTGAAAACCTCTTGTTCTAGCTTCTCCATCCTGTCTTCCAAGCTTCCTTCTCCTTTAGGCCCCTGGACATCCTTGATCTGCAGTTCTCCTTCAACGAGCAGCAACTCCTTGGGGTGCATCCTCAGCTCTTCCATGTACAAGTTGCCAACATCCTTGCAGGAGCTGTCCTTCGGAGTTTCCGACGAAGACATGATGGCTCTAGATCCGAAGCAAATCCTGGCAGAAACATCTCGAAACAAAACACGTCGAGAAAACGATATACGGACCTCCAGGGGTCAGGGGGATTATATAGCAAAAAATTTCTCGACAAAAGGAAAGTACCAGATCGAACCAGAGTCGGAAAGGGGCGACGAGGAGGCCAGACCATAGGGCGGCGCGGGCCCAGGCCAGGCCGCGCCGGCCTATGGTGGCATGCCCTCGTGCGTCTTTTCCACTCTGTTTCGATCTCGTAATTTTTCATATTTTCCAAAAACAGCAAAAATATAGTTCGGAAAGTAAATTGCGAACTTTTCATTACCAGTACTGTTACCTATTCAAAGTCGAGTTCTGGCGGACTGTCAATTTGTCCTTTAATGAATGCCTCCGGTGTTTCCACTCGAATAATATCAACATCAACATTATAAGAATCACCTGAGATATAATGCTTGAGTCTTTGTCCATTCACCACTTGCATAGCATTGCCTTGGAGAGAGCTAATTTTAATTGCTCCTGAACGATACACCTCCTCAACAACGTATGGTCCTTCCCATTTCGAGAGTAATTTCCCTGCAAAGAATCTGAGACGAGACCGATACAATAGGACTTTATCCCCAATATTAAATTCTCTTTTGATAATCCTCCTATCATGCCATTTTTTAACTTTCTCTTTAAAGAGTTTAGCATTTTCATAAGCTTCACTTCTCCATTCATCTAGAGAACTTAATTGCAACAACCTCTTATCACCGGCAAGTTTAGGATCTTTATTTAATTCTCTAACTGCCCAATAAGCTTTGTGCTCTAGTTCTAAAGGTAAATGACAAGCTTTCCCATAAACCATTTTATAAGGTGACATTCCCATGGGATTTTTATAAGCAGTTCTATAAGCCCATAGTGCATCCTTCAATTTACTAGCCCAATTCTTTCTAGTTTTATTAACAGTCTTTTGCAAGATAGATTTAATCTCTCTATTTGATAATTCTACTTGCCCACTAGTTTGAGGATGATAAGCGGAAGCAATTCTATGATTAATACCATACCTAGCAAGAGTTTTTCTAAAACCTCCATGAATAAAATGAGAACCTCCATCAGTCATAATATATCTAGGCACTCCAAATCTAGGAAAAATTATGTCTAAAAGCATTCTTAAAGAGGTCTCACCATCAGCACTTTTTGTAGGTATGGCTTCCACCCATTTAGTAACATAATCAACAGCAACAAGTATATGAGTGTTACCTTAAAGACGGAAAAGGTCCCATGAAGTCAAATCCCCAACAATCAAATGGTTCAATAACAAGAGTATAATTCATAGGCATTTCATTACGTCTGGAGATATTACCAACCCTTTGGCATTCATCACAAGATAAAATAAACTTTCTCGCATCCTTGAAGAGAGTTGGCCAATAAAAACCTGATTGTAGAACCTTTTGCGCGGTTCTTTCTCCGGCGTGATGTCCTCCATAAGCACTACCATGACATTTACTCAATATCTCTTGTTGTTCATATTCGGGAACACACCTTCGCAGAATACCATCCACTCCTTCTTTATATAAGTGTGGGTCATCCCAGAAATAATGCCTCAAGTCATAAAAGAATTTCCTCCTTTGCTGAGCTGAAAAGGTTGGAGGCAAGTACTTGGAAACAATAAAGTTAGCATAATCAGCATACCAAGGACTGTCTCACGAGCTCACCTTTATCACAGCCAATTGTTCATTTGGAAAACTATCATTAACAGGAACAGGATCATAAGCAATATTTTCCAATCTAGACAAATTATCAGCAATAGGATTATCAGCACCTTTCCTATCTACAATATGTAAATCAAATTCTTGCAAAAGAAGTACCCATCTAATAAGCCTCGGCTTAGCATCTTTCTTTGTCATAAGGTATCTAATTGCAGCATGATCAGTATGAATCGTAACTTTTGAATCAACAATATAAGATCTAAATTTATCACAAGCAAAGACTACAACTAATAATTCTTTTTCAGTTGTAGCATAATTTCTTTGAGCAGCATCAAGAGTTTTACTAGCATAATGAATAACATTCAGTTTTTTATCTACTCGCTGTCCAAGAACAGCGCCTATAGCAAAATCACTAGCATCACACATAATTTCAAAAGGCAAATTCCAATCAGGAGGTTCAACTACAGGAGCAGTTGTTAAGGCTTTGTTTAGAGTTTCAAAAGCTTCCTTACAATCATCATCAAAAACAAAAGGTACGTCTTTTTGAAGAAGATTAGTAAGAGGCTTTGAAATCTTGGAGAAATCTTTAATAAATCTCCTATAAAACCGAGCATGACCAAGAACACTACGAATACCTTTAACATCCCTCGGATAGGGCATCTTCTCAATTGCTTCAACTTTAGCTCTATCAACTTCAATACCTCTCTCAGAAATTTTATGTCCCAATACAATTCCTTCATTAACCATAAAGTGGCATTTCTCCCAATTAAGAACAAGGTTAGTTTCTTCACATCTCTGCAAAACTTTATCAAGGTTTCGCAAGCAACTATCAAAAGAATTCCCATAGACGGAAAAATCATCCATGAATACTTCCACAATACTCTCACAAAAGCCATGAAAAATAGCAGACATGCATCTTTGAAAAGTAGCAGGAGCATTACATAAACCAAAAGGCATACGCCTATAAGCATAAGTTCCATAGGGACAAGTAAAAGTGGTTTTCTCTTGATCTTTAGTTTTAATGACAATTTGTGAAAACCCAGAATAACCATCAAGAAAGCAAAAATGAGTATTTTTAGACAATCTTTCTAGCATTTGATCAATAAATGGTAAAGGGTAATGATCTTTCTTAGTAACTTTATTAACTTTTCGAAAATCAATCCACATTCTATACCCTACAACTACTCTTTGAGGGATGAGCTCATCATTATCATTAGGCACAACAGTCATTCCTCCTTTCTTGGGAACGCAATGCAGAGGACTAACCCATCTACTATCAGCAATAGGATATATAATACCAGCTTCAAGAAGTTTTAATACCTCATTCCTTACCACCTCCTTCATCTTCGGAATTAGACGACGCTGATGTTCAACAACAGGCTTTGCATCATCTTCCATATTAATAGCATGTTGGCAAATAGAAGGAGAAATCCCCTTCAAATCATCAAGAGTGTAGCCAATAGCTCCTCGGTGTTTCTTCAATATTTCCAATAACCTTTCTTCTTCAATCTCTGAAAGCTTAGAACTAATAATAACAGGATATATTTTCTTATCATCAATATGAGCATATTTAAGATTATCAGGTAAAGGCTTTAAATCAAAAACAGGATCTTCCTTTGGTGGCGGTGTTGTACCCAAATCTTCCACCGGTAAATCATGCTTGAGAATAGGTTGGCGAAGAAAACTTTCCTCAAGCTCATCTCTTTCTTTCCTAAAAACTTCACTCTCGCTATTCTCCAAATGTTGCTGCAAAGGATTATTAGGAACAAGAACAATAGATGCACACTGCTCCATTTTAAAATCATCACTAGGCAAATCAGCTTTATAAGGAGTTTTGGTAAATTTAGAGAAGTTAAACTCATAAGATTCACCAGCAAATTTAGTCAAAAGTTTCTCTTTCTTGCAATCTATAATAGCTCCACAAGTATTTAGAAAAGGTCTACCAAAAATGATAGGACAATAATCACTAGCAGCAGAACCAAGTACCAAAAAGTCAGCAAGATATTTAATCTTACCACATAGAACTTCTACATCTCGAACAATACCAATTGGAGAAATAGTTTCTCTATTAGCCAGCTGAATAACCACATCAATATCTTCAAGTTCACAAGAATCAATTTCGTGCATAATCTCCGTGTAAAGCTCATAAGGAATAGCACTAACACTTGCACCAATATCACATAAACCATAATAGCAATGATCACCAATTCTAACAGATAGCATAGGAACACTAACTTTTTGGGTTTATTAGGATGTGAAACAATATTAGAAGCATCTTCACAGAAAATAATATGACCATCCTCCACATTTTCAGTCACAAGATCTTTAACTATTGCAACAGCAGGTTCAACTTTTATTTGTTCTTCAGGTTCTACAGGTTTCTTTTCACTTTTATGAACCACACTATTTATAACAGAGTACTCCTTCATTTTAGCAGGGAAAGGAGTTTTTTCAATATAAGCTTCAGGAATAACATGATCAGCAGTTTCAACTACAACGCATTTATTAATAGATGAATCAATTTTATCTTTATACGGTTCATGATACTTATCAAAATTCTTTTTAGGCAATTCATAATGAGAGGCAAAGGCTTTATAAAGATTTGCAGCAACTTGAGAATCAAGACCATATGTAGCACTCATATTACGAAATTTATCAGTATCCATAAAAGCTTCAATGCATTTATAATCATAAATTATACCTGATTCTCTATCCTTGTCGTTCTCCCAACCTTCAGTATTTTCTTGGATCCGATCAAGAATGTCCCTTTTAAACTCTTCTTTGTTGCGTGTAAATGATCCAGAACAAGAAGTATCCAGCAAGGTCTTGTCTTGAAAAGAAAGTCTTGCATAGAAATTATCAATAATAACATTACCAGGAAGCTCATGAATGGGGCATTTGAGCATTAAAGACTTCAATCTCCCCCAAGCTTGGGCAATACTTTCTCCATCATGAGGCCAGAAATTATATATGCGGTTATGATCTTTGTGAATTTCACTTGGAGGATAGAATTTAGAATAAAATAAAGGCACAATGTCCTCCCAATCAAGAGAATCACCATTCTTCAGCAATTTATACCAATGCGCCGCTTTACCAGACAGCGATATAGAGAATAGTTTCTTTCTAACTTCATTCATGGCAATACCTGCACATTTGAATAACCCGCATAATTCATGCAAAAACAGTAAATGGTCACCGGGATGGACAGTTCCATCCCCTTCATAGCGGTTATCCATAACACGTTCAATAATTTTCATAGGTATTTTATATGGTATCACTTCCTCACCTGGCGCCTCATCCACTACCGTTGCAGTAGTAGTAGATTTCCCAAATAGAAATTGAAGAGAAGATCTCTCCATAATGACTTATAGCAGCGAGTGAAATAAAATCAGCACAAACAGTAAAGGTTTTCCTTACCAATTCCACTTACCAATAGCGCTTCACTCCCCGGCAACGGCGCCAGAAAATAGTCTTGATGACCCACAAGTATAGGGGGTGTATCGTAGTATTTTCGATCAGTAAGAATGTCAATCCCAACGAGGAGCAGAAGGTGTTGACAAGCAGTTTCGATGAAGGATTCCCTGTAAATGCTCACAGACAAGTATTCAGGGGGTTTTGATGTAACAGTTGAATAAAGTACGAGTAAGTAAAGTGCGAGAGTAACAATTGCAGCGAGTGGCCCAATCCTTTTTAGCGCAAAGGACAAGCCGGGTTGTTTACTTATAATGACCAAACGTTCTCGAGGATACACGGGATTTTAGTCTAGTGCTTTCGCTACATACGGCTAAATAATCTTCATTGTTATGATAAGTGTTGTGTGGGTGAACCTATGCTAATGTACCGCCCTTCCTAGGACTAATACATACTTGTGATTATACCCTTTGCAAGCATCCGCAACTACAAGAAAGTAATTAAGAATAAATCTAACCACAGCCTTAAACTCTGAGATCCTGCTATCCCTCCTGCATCAATATACCAACGGGGGTTTAGGTTTCTGTCACTCCGGCAACCCCGCAATCGGAAAACGAGTACAAGATGCATTCCCCTAGGCCCATAAAGGTGAAGTGTCATGTAGTCGATGTTCACATGACACCACTAGAAGAATAACACCACAACTTAAATATCATAACATTGAATATTACTCAACCATAGTTCACTACTAACATTTAGACTTCACCCATGTCCTCAAGAACTAAACGAACTACTCACGAGACATCATATGGAACAAGATCAGAGATGATATGATGATGAATAACAATCTGAACATAAACCTTGGTCCAATGGTTTCACTCAATAGCATCAACAACAAGTAGAAATCGATACCGGGAGAGTTTCCCCTAACAAACAATCAAGATCAAACCCAAATTGCTACGGCGGTGACGAGGTCCAGCGGTGGAGACGGTGGTGATGATGGTGGAGATGATGATGATGGTGATGGAGATGATGTCCAGCTCGATGACGGTGACGATGGCGTCGATTTCCCCCTCCGGGAGGGAATTTCCCCGGCGGATTCCTGCCCGCCGGAGAGCTCTTTTCTCTCTGGTGTTCTCCGCCCCGCAGAGGCGGCTGTGGCTTTTCGCGACGTACCCTCTGGAGCTTAGGTTTTCGGGACGAAGGGTTTCGCGAAGAAAAGGAGGCGAAAGGGGCTGTGGGGCCCCCACACCACAAGGTGGCGCGGCCAGGCCATGGGCCGCGCCGGCCTGTGGTCTGGCCCCACCTTGGGCCTTCTCAGCTCCTCCTTCTGGCTTCCTTCGTCATCTTGAAAAATAGGATTTTTGGTATAATTTCCTTCCACAGTTGATCTTCCGAAATATTGCGTTCTGACGGTGCTTTTTCCAGCAGAATCCTGGCTCCGGTGCTTGATCCTCCAATAATCATGAAACATGCAAAATAGATGAAATAACATAAGTATTATGTCCAAATATGAAGTATATCAATGAATAACAGCAAATTATGATATAAAATAGTGATGCAAATTGGACGTATCACCCATGCGTGAGGTCCCACACTTCAGTGAGCACAAGTCACGTGCAATAGGTACGCAAACTCCCAGCCATCTTCTTTGTCAAGAGAAGACGCATCAGGATGCGTACTGGACGTCTCTGGGTCCTTCAGGATCCTTCGGTTGTCCCTCTCATAATCTATTGCTTGCAACTTAATACTGGAAGGGGTTCGGACGATAACCTCAAGGTGTATTATTAGTCATCGACGCAGTTGGATTACGGTCTATGTATTATGTTGTAATTACAAAATGAATCTCATAGTAATCATCTTGTCATGTATGGTCTTTATATTGTCAACACAGCTGTAATTTGTTCACTCAGCATGTTATTTATCTTTATGGAGAGACACCTCTAGTGAACTGTGGACCCCGGTCCTTTCTTTTACACTGATAAAATCATCTTGTTATGTTTACTTATAGCAAGCATTGTTATTTTTAATTCCACTGCAAACAAACTTCATCTTTCCACACTATACGGTTAATCCTTTGTTTTCAGCAAAACCGGTGAGATTGACAACCTCACTGTAAGTTGGGACAAAGTATTTTGGTTGTGTTGTGTGCAGGTTCCTCATTGTTGCTGACGCCAGTAGTGTGCCATGCCATAAGTCAGCTAGCAACACCTTCAGAAGTCACGCCTTTCTCTTACTGGTCGATCAAACCTTGGTTTCTTACTGAGGGAAAACTTGCTACTGTGCTCATCATACCTTCCTCTTAGGGTTCCCCAACGGTATGCAATCTGCGCTCATCAGTTGCATACGCTCTGGTGTTGTGGTAAGCACTTCTCCCAAGTGGTGAAATTACCACACACTACTGTGAACTGACATGAGAATATGGAAGTAACATGAGCACTAAATAAACATTGTTTAGCCCTCGCTACTAGCAAATAGCAGTTAGTTGAGATGTTACCTAGCTAATATCAAATAGGCGTTCACCAAAAGTACAAGTTACTCACACAAGTAGTAGTTCATTAAGCAAACGACATAGTGTTGCATCATCAGATCTTCTTCTCTAGTTCTTCACTTCCTCCTCTTTAGATCTTGGTGTTTCCTCTATTATCCTACATGGTGTCAGCCCACTCATGCCTCATGTTCCTCTAGTCCTCATTATGAGGAGCACCGATACCATCTCTATCATAATTCTCGTCAGGTCTCACATCATTCTCATCTTGGAATAACTCATCAACACCTCACCCTTAGATACAGTTATGCAGAATTCAACATGAAGAACTAACTTAACTTTGTTGTGGAAAGTATGGAATGGTTTATGATGAAGCATTTTAAACCTATTTTTTAGAGCAGCAAATGCCCTCTTGATCATCACTCTAAGGCTAGAGTGCCTGAGATTGAAAAGTTTCTTGGCATTTTTGGGGTAGAACAATGTGGAGAACTCATCGAGATAGTACCTTGTTGACCTAAAGGATGGCAGAATTCCCGTGCAGCAAGCATATCCTGCATCAGCAAGGTAGAACTTGGCCTTGGAGATTTTCAGGCCATCTAGTATTTCCAAGCTATCAATAAGAATTGTTGAATCATGAGCTAATCCTTGGGGATTTTGAGACCATCTGGTCTGTCCAAGCTATTGATAGCTCGAAATTTTGCACTTTCTACTGAGTTTTTTAAGCACACAATTACTCATATTGTCTCTCATTTCATGCTCCATCTAGTTATAGCCATGCCTATTTTGTGTACTTACGAGTTCATGTTCGCTTTCATTTGTGGTTTGCATATTTAGTAGTTTTAGTAGGATTTTATCACTTTTCCCTTGTCTTTGACATGTGTGTAGGCGTTATGTACAATCATGGAGAAATGAACACAAAAGGGACCAAGAGTATACAATATGGGAGAATTACAAGCACCTCAATCGGAGGCCATGGTGTTGTAGCCATATGAGGTGTGAGAAAAGTGATATTTTCATAACATCTTATATTTAAGATCTAAGGCCATGGTTTTGTAGCCCTCGTCCATACGAGTTCAACGAGCCAAAAAAACACCTCCATCGGAGATTGCTTGAAGAAATGGCGGACAATATACGAAACTGCAGAGAGAATAATGACCATCGGTATGGGTAGAGCTCACATGTACTGTCTGCCCGTACTGGGCTCCGTTGGCTTCGTTTCGTCAAATAGGACAACATTTGAGCAGGTCCTATGGGCATATTTACCCCCGAGCTCTGCCGGATCGCGAAACTGACCTCCAATGCCTATATAAGGAGGGGAGGAGTCAAGGGAGAGCATCATTCATCCATGCCCTAGGGGCGGTGCCCTGCAGCTCCACTGCCGCCACCTCCATCACCATCTCCACCAACACACAGGAGGAAGAGGGGACTAGGATCTTGAAGGGAAACGCATCGATCTCCATCATCATCATCCTCATCAACATCATCAACATCTTCATCACCGATCCCGTTTGTCTACATGTTTGTGATCCAAACACTATTGGGATTTGCACTTGTATACAATTGTACCTTCATACTGAATCCATATTATTGTCATGATGTTGATCCCCTTCATGTATGAGTAGTTCCTTTTGTTCTTGGGGAGATATGGAAACCCTAGTAATATTATGATGTGAAATAAAGATGAATTATAACTTTGATTTATTAGCTATGTGTTAGTTCTCTCTCTTGTATGTTATGTGAAGTGCACCAACTAGTGAGGGAACTAGCATTGGTAGTATGGTGAAGTGTACGACGAGAACTGACATTACCGTACGACACTTTATTGTATGGAAAAGGGGGATAAAGGGAGATTCACTAAGCTCATATCTATAACTATGGGAAAACCCTTAGTTACGATAGTCAATATGTGGTTTGCAGAAGACTAGTTCCTGTGGTTATTTACAGATGTGATGACCAATGGTTTTCTGAGCGCATCTTATTACAAAGCTCTCTCCACACATAACAAAAATGAAAGATATGGGTTCATCATAATCATAAGTAATACCAATACTAGCGGTGGAACCTACACTCCTCGAGAACTCCTCAACCATATCGAAACACACTCCATCAACACTCTCTAGCTTTAGAACTTTTGTTATTTACTTTCCTCTTAGTTACATACAACTCTCAAATATTTTCCATCTTGGCAACTTACAGTATAGGCTATTTCCAAACCACGGTTTGGGTGCGAACGTGGCTGCTCTTGTGACAACGCATTTGCGGGGTTGTGTTCATTGTCATTTGCAAATCTTCCAAGGGACGAACATATATAAATAATATTTGCTGCTACAGGTACTGCAACAACCCTGTTGTTGATCACAGGAACCTAGTCATCAGCTATCATCAAGAATTGTTGCATCATTATCTAATCTTTCCCATCCACCTAACACATATGTGAACTTCATATCAAAGTCAACATCGACAATCACGTTTTGGCTGGTCTAGTGCTTTCTTCCCATGTATGCATTAAAGTCCCTTCTTGGCACCATCAATCGCCCCAACACAATCTTTATATAAACATGAACAATTAGGCCTCAGTGCAAACCATGCAGTCGACATGAAGACAAAGTTGCTCATCTTAAAATATGGAAACAATCGGTGTCTATGTTTGATCTTGAGAGTAGTGCGAGTAGATGGCGGCTTGATCATCTCTTCTCCGAGTACATGACTTAAACATGGGGCCATATGAGACGGAAGGCCTAGAGTTGCGACGAATTGCTTTCTAGTGAATCAAAAGCATCCAAACCTGAACCACAACTATGAGGGAAGCCGTGTAAACATAAAGCTTCAACTTATCATCCTATTTGTCGTCGTGGTGAACAGACAGATGCCATAGGATGGCTTAAGTTGGGGCCAAATGTGCGCTAGAGGATTCGGGGGAGCGTTTTGGGTAACACAAGGATGGATTTCTGATGGGATTCCCGTATCTTATTGATGAACTTGGCCTTGGCCAGAGGTTGAAGAAGAATAGTACAAGCTCTCCTTCTCTTCTCCTAACTAGTGAATCGTCTGTCTAATGGATCCTGGCTCTTCCCGCGCAGGGGTGTGCTCCCTCTCCTTATATAGGGGAGAGGGTGGATTATAAGGGAAGAAACCCTAATGGCATCTTTCACTAGACAAACTACTTTACAAAGCCTCTTTGGCCTCAGGTGACGTCGGTATGTCTTTAATCAGGCAGTGATGAGATCCTCCGGTAGCTTTTACGTCATCTTCTGCTTTGGCGCCAGGGCTTCGTTTAAAGCTGACCTGCTTCGCTCATCCTTGTCCTCTAGTCCTTGAGAGAATCTTTGACTAGAATGCCGACATGCTACAGTGTGGCATGTACCGGTATTCCGGTATCACCTTGAGTTTAACACATTCCGGTATACCCCTCCTAGGATACCGGTACACTTACAGTTTGCCATAAACTTAACTTTGTCATCCGGATTAATCTTTAAACCGGTACCTCAATAGCCTAAAAAAGGCAAGCTTTCCATGCCTTTGGCATACCGGGGGTCATCCCCCCAACATTAGTCCCCGAAGCTGGTATAGTCCGACGGATCCTATCCGACGGACCATGCCAGGTTCTTACCTTAAAACGTACCGGTTTAATTCTTCTGGTTTCCAAGATCATCTTAGCATTCTTACTCAAACCATCCGGTATCTTATTCCGGTGGCTTCGCTATTAAAGTCTCCTCGGCGAAGTCGAGAATATCTCGGGAACCGCGCCTGACAGAGACATGCGCACTGTGCCCTGTGCAGCATTGTCAGGGGTAAAATCGTTTCGACTACCGCACACGCAATTAATACGCCGCACCGGATCACTGTGACCACCGTGTGGCACCTTGCTCTTACGCGTGTACCGATGCGCCACGTGGCGGCCCACCAGGAAAGTGCGCGGGCCAGGCCGCACCGCGGCCCGTTAATCCTTTGCTATAAAGGGGCGCGACGGTTCCTCGTCGTCTCCCTCCTCGCATTCTCCCAACTCCAGGGCAGTTGCGCCAGGTGCCCTTTGCTCTCCTCTCACCGTCGTTCGCCGTCAAGCCTTCGCCCTCCGGCGAACCTTCGTGCGACAGCCTCGCGGGACTTGCTCGTCAATCGGAACTGCGCGCGCTACCTCCGTCTTCGGCCGAGAGAAGCGGTACTGCTCCTTCTTTCTCCTCCGCGCTCGTCGTCGTCGTTCGATTCCTCGCCGAACTCCGACGAGTAGCTGACTCCGTCGGGCCTCCAAGTCTGCACCGCCGCCCTCAGGTCCGTTTGTTTGTCTCAACTCGTTTCCCTTTGCGCCACACTGTTCTTGGGCCGGTAGATATTTATTCCCTCTTTTCTTTTGTTTTTTCTCTTACTCGTAGATCTTCACGAAGGGATAGATTTGGGAAAACTTGTTTGTAGCTAGGTTCCGCACTTAGCAAATATGTCTTCAGAGGATTCTCTTCCGGAAATCTCCGCTAGCACCCACCATAGCGAAAGTCCCGCTATCTCTTCCGGAGAGGAAACTCCGGTCGATCAGGCTGCCGACGGGCTCGAGGCAGACCTCGCCCAGAGTGACAAAGATACCGGCAGCTCTGCCCAAGCTACCGGTGACCAAGGAGGAGGAGCCGGCAGCTCAAGCCAGGGTGCCGCTGCCCAGTCTTCCGGCATCGACCTGGACTCTTATACACGCGGGGCCTGGATGGGCTCCGACGTGACTCAAGCGGAGATCGATTGGCTCTACCGGTCCCGCAGGATACCGGAAAATGTATTCTGCTGGATTCCTGGCAAGGAGCGAGTACCTGTGCCTCGTCCAAGTGTATATGTGGTCTTTGCCGCTCATTTTGAGCGCGGCTTAGTCCTTCCAACGTCGGATTTCTTCCGGTGCTTTCTAGATTTCTACGAACTCCAGCCCCATCACCTTCTGGGCAACTCCATCTTCTATCTTTCTTCCTTCACTTCTTACATGGAGGGATACGCCGGTATCACTCCTTCTGTAGATAATTTTCCTTCTTCTATTATCTCCGGAAGAATTCTATCCAAGATAGGAAACTTCCGCACCCCAAGTCGTTCGTTCGGTGTGGGTGTTGCATCCTCTCGCCCCGCCAAGGGAGCTGCTTCTATAAACTGTCCGGTTTGGAATCTGTCCGGACTTGGCAGAAATCTTTTTTCTATATCCGGAACAGTGGCCTGGAAGACTTCATCAACCTTCCGGAATATGTCCCCGGGCCTCCCTCTATGAAGAATTGGCTTCACAACCCCAAGGACCATAAGGAGTCCAAGCGGGTGGCCCTCTTTGTTGAGAAGAACAAGGAGGAGACCAACCTTTGCACGGAAGACCTCGTCAGGACTTTTGTCTCGCGCCGGGTGATGCCCCTTCAGCGCCGCGCCCATAAGATCAGCCAGATGTCAGGTCCGAAGGACCCGACAAGAATTACGACTCACACGCTGAGCGCCACTGACTTGGTCCTTAAGGCCAAGCAGATCTGCCAGAACCCGCTGAGTCCCAGCGGAGAGTATGGGCTGCTCCCTTACAGCCGCAGCAACTCTCCTCCGCCCCGAGTAAGACCTCGGGATCTCCGGAAAACCTTTTACCGGTGTAGTTGTGAATCTTTTGTTCTGACTTGTTCTCTTGTGTTTCAGAACTTCCGCCGGATCGCCAGGGAGGAGCCGCCCTCTTACGCCCCCAACCGGCGTTTCCACGACGACTGTGACGCTCACCCCTACGTGAAGGGGAGGCACAAGATGGGTCCAACGCATGTCAGACGCCCCGGTAACTTCTCAACTCCTCATCCGGCACATGATTCCGACAGTGACAATGAGGTTGTTATCCTCGAGGTATATTGTCCATCTCTTTTTTCCTTATAAAGTTGTTTCTCGGTAGCTCCTCCTTCAGCCGGTGAAACTCCTCAGGTCGTTGAGCATGTTGCTCCTCTGACGGTCGAGGTTGGCCAGGAATTCCTGGACAACCTGGCCTCCCGGGGGCGGAAAAACAAGGCTCCGGCCCCTGAGGTTGGCCCCAGCGAAGCTCCACCCGCCAAGCGCAAGAAGAAGGGGAGCGCTAGGCCTTACGCAGGGAGGAAGCGGAGGCATGAGATGCCGGTCGCTACCGGGTAAGACTCCGGATTTTCATATCTCTTATTTTTCGGTTGAGTTTTTCATTGCTCACTGCTTTTTTCTAACTTCCATATGTTTCCTTTCTCAGGGCGCCCTGGTCCTTACGAGGAGTGCGCCTGGCATGCAGCCGGAAGCTCCAGCGGATGCTGCCAGGGCCGCTCCTCCTTGTCATGCAAGTCCGGTACCTTCGGGTGCCGGTAAATCTCCAGCCTCCCCTCAGGGAGGAAATATAAGTTTGGGGCGCGTGGCCCCTGAACCTTCAAACCCCCGCGCGGAGGAGAATTTCACCTCCCCTCTAGACATTGAAGACACCGGTGCCAGCAACATAGGCGCCGGTAACGAAGATAGTGAACGGGCGGAACCTCCGGTTCCTCCCACTCCAAAGAAGAAGAAGAAAGCTGTCGCTTCCCCCTCCAAGGCTGCGCCGGAACCTTCCGGGCCAGCAACCTCCTCGCCGAAGGACGCACCGTCACCGCCTCCGACACCTCCTGCCGGCAAAGCTACCGCCGCCCCCGAGCTACCTCGCCCGGAAGGCGCGACCTTCACCGCTCAGCAACTTGCTGCAGCGGTTACCGCGGCGACTGCGCCCCCTTCCGGATCGCAGTCATTGGTGCTGCACGCCGGACGCGCCGCAGTTGTTGCCGGCGAAAAGGCTTCAGCTCAGCTAGGCCGGATCGTCGAGCTCAGCTGCAGCGAGGCTGACCTGGGCCCTCTACGCGAGTACGCGGAGAAGTGGAACCGGGCGGACCTGTCCGCCGCCACTCGCGGCCTCGGCAAGGACAAGCTGCCGGTTGTGGATAACTCCGGCCCGCGGAGCACGGCTCAACATCTTAGCCGGCTCAAGCGTGCCGTGAAGGAGTTCGACGCGGCCTGGCACGACGCCAGCGCCAACGTGGTGGTAAGCTCCACACTTCAAACTTCAAACTTTTTTCTTTTATATCAATGTCGGTTTTCAAACTCCGAACCTATAGATATATCCTCATAGTCCCCGAGTTTCGGGTTGAGCACGCAGTACTTAGCGCGAAACTTTCTTGAAAGACAAAACCGGCATAGCTAGTCCCCGAGTTTCGGGTAAGCACAAAGTTCTTAGCGCGAAACTGCAAAAAACCGGCATAGCTAGTCCCCGAGTTTCGGGTTAAGCACAAAGTACTGAGCGCGAAACTGCAAAAAAACGGCATAGCTAGTCCCCGAGTTTCGGGTTAAGCACAAAGTACTTAGCGTGAAACTGCAAAAAACCGGTATAGCTAGTCCCGAGTTTCGGGTTAAGCATCAAGTACTTAGCACGAAACTGCAAAAGACCGGCATAGCTAGTCCCCGAGTTTCGGGTTAAGCACAATGTACTTAGCGCGAAACTGCAAAAAACCGGCATAGCTTAACCGCAACTTTTAACTTGTACAGGGCACCCTCGACCTCCGGAAGCAGCTCTTCGAGGAGCTGTTGTGGGAACACCGGCACCTCTCCGAGGCCTTCGCCAGCCTCGAGCTTGCCCACGGCAAGTGCCAAGGTTAGTTTCTCCTCGCTGGCATACTTTGTACCGGTTTTATTTTACAATCTTTATTCACAAGTTCTTTGTGCAGCTGCCCTTCCGGAAGCCTCGCTTGAGGACCTTACCGGCCAACTCTCCAACCTCAAGGGTAAGTCTTGTTAATTTTTCCTCTTTTTATTTGAGCACTTTGGCTTCTTGTATTAAACTTTTGCTCTTCCGGATCGCAGCTGAGAAGGAGCAGCTCGCCCTCGAGCACCGCAAGGCTCTGGATGCTCAGCGGAACATCGCCGCTGAGCTGAAAGACAAGCTCATCCAAATTGAACTCCGACACACGCAGGAGCTCAAGGAGGCCAAGGCTGCTGGCAAGGCCAAGCTTGATGAGGCCCTCAAGGACTTCAGGGACGCCAGCGGGCAGCTGCAGAAGGAGCTGGAGGAGGAGACCAGGCTGCTGAAGGAGGCGGAGGACCGGAACGCCACCCTCGCGTCGGACCAGGCCCAGTTTAACCGGGTGGTTATCCAAGCCGATGAGCTGGCGCTCAGTAAGTTCTTTTTTCTTCTCTCTCGCTTATTAACTTATATCTTCCGGTAGTGTGTCCTTATACCGGTTCCTTTTTCCCTTTTCCTTTAGAGCTTTTCCCGGACTCCCAGCCACACGCGCACAAGAAGGTGATGGAGCTTCGGGCTGAACATGGTACCAGCAGTCCGGATGCCCCGTGGAGCCCATATGAACATCTCGTTGCGCTGCATGCCCGGGTCTCCCATATGAAGGCTGTCGACCGGCACCTTGGCGACGTGCCGGAAGTGGCTATGCAGGTCTTTAAGTTCCTGTGGCCCGGGGAGGCTGTACCGGAGAACCCGACTCTCCTCGCCTAGCGCCCGAGGGACGCCGGTAAGAGGTTCAGCGAGTGGAAACGCTAATCGGCTCGTGCCGGAGCTGATGCAGCGCTCCGCGTTGCCTGCTCTGGGTATGAGGAGCTGGACCTTGACGCCCTCCATAGCTTGCGCGGCGGGGCGCCTACCGACACGGACCCCGCCAAGACCGCCAAGCGCAAGGATCGCGCGTACCGGGTGGCTCAGTCCGCTCCTACCAGCACCTTCATCCCTCCTCCCGCTGACCTAGCGGATGAAATGTCTGAGGATGAGGAAGAAGAAGATGCTGGCGAAGATGAGGAAGAGGCCCCTGAAGATGGTGATGCTCCTCCAGAGCAAGCTCCGGAAGCGCCTGAAGCTGCCCCCGAGCCCCCTGTTGCTTGAAATATCTCAATGCCTGTGTGCCACACCTGCCTGTCTCAGGATAAAACAATTGCCGTAAAATTCCCCCGGTATGCCGGGTGCGTGATGTAATACCATAAATTAAGTCCTTTTGGATGTGCTACCTTAATTATACCGGTATCTTATATGATATACCGGTAGCTTATTATGTTATGTTGGTGTGCAACTTTACCAGCTTGTCCTTATCATTTGCTTTGATCTTGCACCGTGAAGATTCCGGATTTGTTTCCGCATCCAATCTGATGCACACTTGGTTCTTTTGCTTTGGCTCTGCCTACCTCTCTGGGTGTTTTGGCGTATGAGTCACAAAGTTCTTTTGCCAAGCAAGCACTTTCTTGAACTTAGAAAGAATTCGAAATTTTTCACAAAAAACCGGTACAACCGGGGTTAGTTAAACTTTCTTCGGATTGTTTGTTTTCGATTTCTCTTCACACTTTTCACGTGTTTGGATCCTTCCGGTTTATCTTGCTTGCCATGAAGCCGGGTTTCGGACAGCAGCAAAGTCGAAGACTCCGGTAGGTTTAGCACGTTACTAAACCGGAAAAGAAAGTGTCTAACAATCAAACCGGTATACTGAAAAAATAAACATATTGCATGCAATTCCAGTAGAGGCAGTCCCCGAGTTTCATTCGAGGTGCCGGCATCTTTTATTCATAGCAAATAAGGTACAAAAAGGAACGCCTTACATCACATCTTCAGGAATAGAAGGGGCGCAGCAAGGCTATGTTCCATGGGCGCTTGGTTTCCTCTTCGGATATGTCCGCCTTTCCCTTTTTCGATTCCTGTGCGTCGATCAAGTAATATGCATCATTGTGCAGAGCCTTGCTCACAATGAATGGCCCTTCCCACGGAGGTGAGAGCTTGTGCCGTCCCTCAGTGCGCTGCACCAGGCGTAACACCAAGTCCCCTTCCCGGAACACTCTCGGATTAACCTTCCGGCTATGATAGCGTCTGAGGTTTTGCTGGTATATGGCTGACCTTGCCAAAGCCATCTCTCTTTGTTCCTCCAGTAAATCGATATCATCCTCTCGGGCCTCTTTTACCACTTCTTCGGTATAGAGCTGAACCCGTGGTGAGTCATGGATAATGTCGGTTGGTATTACCGCTTCCGCTCCATAAACCATGAAGAATGGTGTGTATCCGGTAGACCGGTTTGGTGTTGTTCTTATGCTCCACAGCACTGATGGCAACTCATCGAGCCAGCATCTCGGCGTTTTTCAAGTGGTTCAATGAGCCTCGGTTTGATACCGGAAAGCACCAGCGCATTTGTTCTTTCCACTTGGCCATTGCCTTGTGGGTGTGTCACTGAACACAAATCCAACCGGATGTTATTGTCCTCACAGAATCATTTAAATTCTCCCTGGGCAAAGTTTGTCCCATTGTCGGTGATAATGCTATGCGGGAATCCATACCACAAGATAACATCTTTCAAGAACTTCACGGCCGTATGCCCATCGCATTTTGCAATAGGTTTCACCTCAAGCCATTTAGTAAATTTATCGACCATCGCCAAGATGTGAGTCATGCTTCCTCTCGTTGTTTTGAATGGTCCAACCATGTCCTGGCACCACAAAACAAAAGGCCAAGTTATCGGTATAGTTTTCAGACAGGATGCTGGGGTATGATTTTGCTAGGCGTACCTCTGGCACCCATTGCATTTCCGTACCAAATCCTCTGCATTTTCCAGCGCCGTGGGCCAGTAGAACCCATGCCAGAACACTTTTGCCACCAGCGCTCTGGATGAGGCATGGTGTCCGCACTCCCCTTGGTGAATCTCCACGAGCATTTCTTTTCCTTCTTCCGGTTCCACACACCTTTGGAGGACACCGGTAACACTTCTTTTGTACACTTCGCCGTTGATGATGGTAAAGGCCTTGGACCTTCTTTGGATCCTTCTTGATTCAGTTTCGTCAACCGGCAAGGTGTCGTTGATCAGGAATTCCTTAATAGGTTCAACCCAAGTTGGTGCTTCTCGAACCGTAAACACCGGTACATCTATCTCCATGCTATCCACCAGCATAGCTTCTTCCGGTTTTGACCCCGAAGTCCCCGTGTTTGCTAGAACAGTCCCCGGGTTTCCTTCGTCAATATCCATTGGTACAATGTGTGATTCCGGTACGAAAATTGATTCCGACTCCGGACTTGTTTGATCGCCGGTGTCCTTAGGTGAGCCAAGGCTATTCCGGGAGGAATTTCCTGCCTGGACGAGCCTAGCTTGGATAAAGCATCCGCAGCTTTGTTTTCTGCCCGTGGCACATGGTGAAACTCACACCCTTCGAAGAATCCGGCAATCTTTTGCACATGAAACCGGTATGAGGCCATGTTGGCATCTTTCGCATCCCATTCTCCGGAACATTGATGTACCACAAGATCTGAATCACCGTAGCAAATGATCCGGTGTACGCCGTTCTTTTGCGACCTTGAGTCCGTGAACCAGAGCTTCATATTCAGAAACATTGTTTGATGCCCTGAAATGTACTTGCAGAACATACCGGAGATGATCTCCCTTAGGTGTGAGGTGAGGACTACGCCGGCGCCTAGACCCTCTTTGAGCTTGGATCCATCAAAGTGCATCTTCCAGTACTCTATTTTTTGTTCCGGCAGTTTGTACTGCATCTCCGCCCAATCGACCAGGAAATCCGCCAAGGCTTGTGATTTTATGGCATCTCTCCTTTCATATACCGGTACGTAAGGTGATAGCTGGATTGCCCATTTGGTGATCCGGCCACTGGCGTCTTTGTTGCCCATAATTTCTGAGATAGGTGCCTCGCTCACCACTTTCATTGGGTGCTCTTCGAAGTAGTGCTTGAGCTTCGTGGCGGCCATGAACACGCCATATGTCATTTTTTGGAAGTGAGGGTAGTTTTGTTTTGAGAGGGAAAGCACCTCGCTCAGGTAGTATACCGGCCTCTGCACAGTTTTTCCTTCCTCATCTCTTTCTACCACAACCACAACACTTACGACCCGGTTTGTTGCGGCTATGTAAAGCAACATGGGTTCTCTTTCCAAAGGCGAGGCCAATACCGGAGCCGTTGCCAGCATTTGCTTAAGCTCCTTGAAAGTTGCGTCTGCCTGGGGGGTCCAGACGAAAGTATCCGATTTTCTCATCAAGGCATAGAGCGGCAAGGCCTTTTCTCCCAACCGGCTTATGAACCGGCTCAGCGATGCTAAGCTTCCGGTAAACTTTTGCACATCCTTAAGATCCTGCGGTATGGTCATTCTCTCTATGGCTCTGATTTTTACCGGGTTAACTTCTATACCGCGGCTTGATACCAGAAAGCGAAGCAATTTTCCGGCTGGAACACCGAAGGTGCATTTTGCCGGATTAAGTTTCATCCGGAATCTTCTCAAGTTGTCAAACGTTTGCCTCGGATCATCGATCAAGGTGTCTTTTACCTTAGTTTTTATCACGACATCGTCTACATAGACTTGCACATTTTCTCCGATTTGATCAAACAGGCATTTTTGCATACAGCGCTGGTACGTTGCACCAGCGTTGCGCAACCCAAAAGGCATGGTAACATAGCAATAAGCCTCGTGCGGGGTAATGAACGCAGTCTTTATTTGATCTTCCTTTTTCAGGGGGATTTGATGGAAACCGCAATAAGCATCCAGAAAAGACAACAACTCACAACCAGCAGTAGAATCGATCACCTGATCAATCCGGGGTAAGGGGAATGGGTCTTTTGGGCAAGCCTTGTTCAGGTTGGTGTAGTCAATGCACATGCGCCACACCTTTGGAGCTTTGGGGTCTTCCTCTTTTTTCTTCTCGACCAGCACCGGATTGGCCAGCCACTCGGTATGCAGCACCTCCACGATGAAACCAGCGACCAGTAACTTTGTCACTTCTTCTCCTATGATTTTTCTCCTGTCTTCAGCAAACCGGCGTAAAGGTTGCCTCACCGGCTTCGCATCCTTCCGGACGTTTAAAGAGTGCTCAGCCAACTCCCTCGGAACACCCACTAAGTCATCGGTAGACCAGGCGAAGATTTTCCTCCGCTATCACCAGCAATTCTGCCAGGTTTGATCCGGCGGAAGCGGTTTCCAGTGAGACTTTATAGCTTCCCACCACAGTTAAGGGTCCACGAGGTGCCGGCATCTTCATCTTGAGATATGCAGTATGAGTTGAGGCCATGAATGCCGCCAATGCCGGTCTCCCCAGCAGTGCATGGTAAGGACTGTCCAAATCCACCACTTCGAACAGAAGATTCTCCACCCGGCAATTGTCACGTCCTCCAAAGGACACATCCACCCGGATTTTTCCCATGGGTGAGCAGGATAAGCCCGGAACAATTCCGTGGAAAGTTGTGTGGGTTGGCTGCAGCATGTTTTCAGTTATGCCAAGCGTTCGCATAGTGTGCCGGTACATGATGTTTATGCTCCTCCCGTTGTCTATCAGCACTTTGCTGAATTTGACTCTTGTCGTTGGCCCATGCATCATTGAGTCCACAACTAGAGCATAACCACCCGGGTTTGGCATTATCTTTGGGTGATCCTTGAATGACCAGGTGATTTCTGATCTGACCACAACATGTATTTTGGAACTGCCGGCATCACTGCGTTCACTTCCATGGAATGGCGATGCATACTTTGCTTATATGTGGGTTCAGTGACAAGCACAACACAACACAGGTGTGGATCTTGATAAACATTCCGGCCCAAAGGTGCCGGTGGTGGTGCTTGGTCATTGCCATCCCCACCTGATGAACTTCTTGCTGCTGCTGCCGGTTTGGCTGAGGCAGCACCGGTTGTGCATTTGCACCGGTGAGCGGTGGTGGTGGGGGTAACCTTCCGGAACCTTGATTTCCGGTTTCGTCGTGCCTCTCTCCATCAACGTTTTGGTCTAGGAGCAATATTTCGTAAAATGATTTGCCGGTCTCGCTGGATTCGGTGTGTGCCATCGGCACGGTTGATCCATCGCGGATTCCATGGTGTATATATCTTCATTTTGCCACGGTTTCTTTTCAACCCATTGTTTCTTTGGACCCGCCCACGGCTACGATCCGGTTTTTTGTCTTTGGCTTCCGCTGGCGCCGGAATGATCCTGCACCGCGGCCACTTGCTGCGGACCATACCTTCGATCCGGAAAATCTTCCCTTCTTTTGTTGTGCTGGTTGTCCCGGTACTGATCCTGGCGCGGCTGGCTTGTTTGCGCCGGCTTAGCCTGAACTGCCGGTTGCATTGGGTCTCCCAGCGCGTAGTTATCTGCCACGCTTATCATTTCCGCCAAAGTTGTCGGCATGTTTATTTGCAATTTTTGCCACAAGGGTGAGCCTCTCCGGCACCCATTGCAGAACCAAGCGATAGCTTGCGCTTCTATCACCCCCTCGCAGGAGTTCCTTGTGGAATTCCACCGGGTCAGATAATCCCGGTCTGTTTCATTTACGCGCTGCTGGCACAAAGCAAGCTGCTGCGGTCTGTTTGGCCTCAGGTATGTGCTACTGAAGTTGCTCACGAAAGCTTCCTCAAAATCAAGCCAACCATTTATGCTTCCCTTTGGAAATTTTTTAAGCCAAATGCGTGTCGGTCCTACCAGGAAGGACGGTATGATTCTCACGGCCCAACGCCGGTTTCCTCCGCCTGTGGCGATACCTCTGTTGGAGATATGCCCAAGAGGCAATAATAAAATGGTTATTATAATATATCTTTGTGTTTATGATAATGTTTGCATACCATGCTATAATTGTATTAACCGAAACATTGATACATGTGTGTTATGTAAACAACAAGGAGTCCCTAGTAAGCCTCTTGTATAACTAGCTTGTTGATTAATAGATGATCATGGTTTCGTGGTCATGAACATTGGATGTTATTAATAACAAGGTTATGTCATTATGTGAATGATGTAATGGACACACCCAATTAAGCGTAGCATAAGATCACGTCATTAAGTTCATTTGCTATAAGCTTTCGATACATAGTTACCTAGTCCTTCAACCATGAGATCATATAAATCACTTATGCCGAAAGGGTACTTTGATTACATCAAACGCCACTGCGTAAATTGGTTGTTATAAAGGTGGGATTAGGTATTCGGAAAGTATGAGTTGAGGCATATGGATCAACAGTGGGATTTGTCCATCCTGATGACGGATAGATATACTCTGGGCCCTCTCGGTGGAATGTCGTCTAATTAGCTTGCAAGCATATGAATGGTTCATAAGAGACCACATACCACGGTACGAGAGAGTACTTGTCGGAGACAAGGTTGAACAAGGTATAGAGATACCGATGATCAAACCTCGGACAAGTAAAATATCGTGTGACAAAGGTAATCGGTATCGTATGTAAATGGTTCAATCGATCACTAAGTCATCGTTAAATATGTGGGAGCCATTATGGATCTCCAAATCCCGCTATTGGTTATTGGTCGGAGAGAAGTCTCAACCATGTCTACATAGTTCGCGAACCGTAGGGTGACACACTTAAGGTTTAATGTTGTTTAAGTAGATATGGAATGGAGTTTGAAGTTTTGTTCGGAGTCTCGGATGGGATCCAGGACATCACGAGGAGTTCCGGAATGGTCCGGAGAATAAGATTCATATATAGGAAGTCACTTTCCAAGTTTGGAAATGATCCGGTGCATTTATGGAAGGTTCTAGAAGGTTCTAGAAAAGTCCGGAAGAAATCACCATGGAAAGTGGAGTCCCGGAGGGACTCCACCTTGCATGGCCGGCCAACCCTAAGGGGGAGGAGTCCCAGGTGGACTCCACCAAGGTGGCCGGCCACACCCCCCAAGGAAGGGTGGGAGTCCCACCTTGAGTAGGAGTCCCACCTTGGGTAGGTTTCGTCCCTTTGGTAGGTTTTGGTTTCGGGTCTTATTCGAAGACTTGGATACCAACTCTTGGGGATTTCCACCTATATAATGCGGAGCAAGGGGAGGGGGCCGGCCACACCTAGCCCTCTTGGCCACAGCCCCCAAATGGCCGGCGCCCAAGACCCCCGCCCCTCTCCCCAAACCCTAGCGCCCATCCTCAACATAATACTCCCGCGGCGCATAGGCGAAGCCCTGCCGGAGTTCTCCACCACCACCGCCACCACGCCATCGTGCTGTCGGGATTCCGAGGAGGATCTACTACTTCCGCTGCCCGCTGGAACGGGGAGGAGGACGTCATCTTCATCAACACCGTACGTGTGACCGAGTACGGAGGTGCTGCCCGATTGTGGCACCGTCAAGATCTTCTACGCGCTTTTGCAAGCGGCAAGTGATCGACTACATCCACCACGAGATCTAATCTCGTTAAGCTTTGCGATCTTCGAGGGTTAGTCTCTTAATCTTCTCGTTGCTACCGTCTACTAGATTAGATCTTGGCTTGTGTTTTCGTTCTTGCGGTAGGAAACTTTTTGTTTTTTATGCTACGAATCCCATCAACCTCCGCCACCAGCAACGTACACTGCGGTCACGTAGTCCGCAAGCCAGTCTTCCGGCTTAGTGGTGCCCTCATATGTTTTTGTATCACGGGGCAACTGGAAGTTCCGCACCGGTGGCTCTTCCCTCATGATCCGCGGGCCAAAGCATTTTGGACCTGAAGGACCCTCGGCTTCGATTATTTCAGAAAGATGCACTCTGTCCAGCATGTGCCTCGCATACTGGTCTGGCAGGTGTCTTTCTCCAACATGCTCTCCCAACGGGTTCCGGTAAATTCCGACCCTTTCCATTCCTGAATCAGCTTCATCGTAATGTTCCGGTGTCACGGCTCTTGCCTGCCGGTACCTTGGTGGAGGCATTTCCTCTTCAGCATAAGCTGCCCTTGCAGCTCGATAATTTTGCCCGGTTTCACCTTTACCGGCATAAGTGTTTCCGGCATAGCCTTTTCCGGCATAGCCACGACCTGCCCCTTGGCTTTTTCTACCAGCATCGTGTTGCCCGGCCTGTTGTTTTCTGGCAAGTACCGGATCATACACAGTCATTTGCTGCGCATTTGCTTCTTTTTCTCTTCTTCTGTCCGGATGGGGGGACGATGCCTGCCCATGCGACTTGCTTCCGGCATTCTTTGCCGAACGCACCGATTTCAATGCTGCAGCTGCTTTGTTTACCCTAGCAAGCTCAGAATTTTGTTCCTGTATCATTTCTAGCAACTCTCTAACTCGATCTTGTTGTTTCGCTAAAGCATCACCGGTAAGCGAATCACACATCTCTACTGCAGCCTTAGTAGCTTTTATTGTTTTATCCGGACTGTTGTACTTAGGTTTTTCTACTATGCTCAAGGATACCGACGAACTCTTTCCGGCAAGAACCTCCCGGCGTAAGTCTTGGTCTAAGTTACGACCTCTAAGCCGGTTTTCCGCTACTCTAGCAGGCTGAGCGCTAACGGAAGCAAAGCCATGGGCAGCGTTATACTCACGTAGGGTTAGGTTCAGCTCGCGCTGAGCCTTGATGATGTCCGCTCCTCCGGAGAGCAGTTTCTGCCGCTGCGCCTCCAGCTCCGCCTGAGCCGCTGCCGGATCGATGTTCTGCGCGATGGGCGTTGCCAGCACGCTCATGGCCGCTTGGAGAGGAGTCTCCGGTGGCGCTGCAGATGTACCCGCAACCATTTGGTCGCGCTCGGTCGGTGGCTTGGCCGTCCGCGCGGACTTCGCTTGCCCAGCGCCTTCCGCCGCTACCTCCTTGCCGGCGTCAGCCGCGCTAACCACCAGCACTTCCACGCGGCCGGTGGCGCAGCCGTTGCGCAGCCCACGAGCTGCAGATCTTGGCGGGTCCGGTGCCACCGGCACCGGCGAGAGGTACTGGCGCACAGGGACGGTGCCGAGGTAGACACGGTGGCTGCCGAACTCGATGACGCGACCATTCTTGGGGAACTTACCGCCGTTGGAGAAGCAGCCAGCGTTGTCGTTGATGAAGTCCAGCGAGCCGAGGCGGTAGACGAGGCCACTGACCACAATTTTGCTAGATACAAAACAATAAAATAAATAATATATATAAAAAATACAGATTTTGACGAAATTCCATTTTTTGTGGTACTTTAGTTGATGTTACTCTAGTTGATGTTACTCTATTTATCCTGTAGTTTAATTCAGTTTTTATTTCGATGTATTCTGTAATGTAAATACAATGAAATTAATTGTGTAAAATGAAATTTCAATAAAATAAAAAAGGAGTCTTCATGTCCCGTTATCGAGGACCTCGTTTAAAAAAAATACGTACCAGGACTCACTAGAGGCCCGCCCGAATATGAACTCCAGCAAGCGCAGCTGCTGGCCCCAAGGTGGGCGCCAACTGTCGTCGTGGTGAACAGACAGATGCCATAGGATGGCTTAAGTTGGGGCCGAATGTGCGCTAGAGGATTCGAGGGAGGGTTTTGGGTAACACAAGGATGGATTTCGGATGGGATTCCGGTATCTTATTGATGAACTTGGCTTTGGCCAGAGGTTGAAGAAGAACAGTACAAGCTCTCCTTCTCTTCTCCTAACTGGTGAATCGACTGTCTAATGGATCCTGGCTCTTCCCGCGCAGGGGTGTGCTCCCTCTCCATATATAGGGGAGAGGGTGGCTTACAAGGGAAGAAACCCTAATGGCATCTTTGACTAGACAAACTACTTTACAAAGCCTCTTTGGCCTCAGGTGACGCTGGTATGTCTTTAATCAGGGAGCGATGACATCCTCCGGTAGCTTTTACGTCATCTTCTGCTTTGGCGCCAGGGCTTCGTTTAAAGCTGACCTGCTTCGCTCATCCTTGTCCTCTAGTCCTTGAGAGAATCTTTGACCAGAATGCCGACATGCTACAGTGTGCCATGTACCGGTATTCTGGTATCACCTTGAGTTTAACACATTCCGGTATACCCCTCCTGGGATACCGGTACACTTACAATTTGCCATAAACTTAACTTTGTCATCCGGATTAATCTTTAAACCGGTACCTCAATAGCCTAAACAAGGCAAGCTTGCCATGCCTTTGGCATACCGGGGGTCATCCCCCAACACTATTTTTTTTTTATTATCTGAAATAAATGAACTACATAACTAAAGGTAGCGGGTGGGAGTTGGTTATAGGTGCTTACAACCTTGGTTGAAGGTGGCGTCATGCTGCTGGATACGAAGAGGCTCGCCGGTGTTTCAGATATGCGAGTCCCACTGCAGCCGGACCGCGAAAACAGAGGGTGACAGAGTCGGTGCCGGAGATCTGCTAGGTTGGAGCAGGTGGTGCCCCGGATCAAAGTCACCGCCACCACCTCCTTCGCCGCCCGAGAGGAAGAGTGAGGATGGAATTTATACTACAATGGTGGTGACCGACTAAGAAGGCAGTGATGCTACTTTCGCGCGTAAACACGGAGCCAATTTTCCGGCCCCCACCATCTCCATCGTTCTTTTCCACGAACATTTTTCCTCTTTTCGCGTCCACCAGTGCCTATCCCAGCACCTGTCCCAACAAAGATGGTGAAACTGAGCATTCCTCCAGAGACAAGCTCAAGGGTGCTTTAAACTTCGTGCTAAGCAAGAACTCGAAAAACACAACAAAACTGCCGATTTTTCTATCCGTAGATGCAAGAAACTAAACGCGACGCTAAGGTTTGCGGAAGGGGATTCAGTGAAGCAAGTCATGTTGTAACTGGACCCTCTCATCCACCCTCCATTCCCCATCCAACAACCCACACAAAGCAAAGTAAAAAAGATGCCAACACGTACAACCAGAGCTGCTAGATAGACATCGAGGGTGGCAGGATTTGAGGTTTCGCGACCGTTCTCGTGCTCGTTCCAGCCGCCAGTGCTGAGGCCTGAGGAGAGAAGTGGCCGTCGCTGGCTGAGAGGAATATGCCCATTGCTGGCGGGAGGATAGGGGCAACTGCGAAGGAGTGGAGGGAGCCGCGCCGCAACAGAGGAGGGGGGGAGGTCGCGGCAGCAAGTAGTGTCGCAACATAGGAGTAGGCGCAGAACTATTGGCGCCGAACGAGATGGCCTAACCGCCACCACGGAGGAGGGCCAGCGCTGCCGCAGTCGTCCTAGTGATCTCTTTATCTCTAGCACGGAGCCCTGAACCACCACTAGCATCGGTGCATGTTAGGTTCAGTTTTGGTCAACTCGCCGTGGGCCGTTGGATGGGGAATGGAGTGTGGATGAGAGGGTTCAATTACAACGTGACTTGCTGTTTGCAAGTCAGTGAATCCAGGTCCAAGGTTTGCACCTACTCCGGATCCGCTGGAGCGAGGCGTGCGGGGATGCCCACGAGCCACGATTGATATTTTGGGCTACCCACTAGCTCTCTCACACCGGCTCCACCGATACCGCTGGAGTGAGCGAAGGGACTGCCGACCACGAATCAGTGCATGAGCTACATTCAGCGAGTGCGGCAGGCAGGGTTGACTGCATATTTCCGCGGTTTCACGTGATTGCAATAAAGTGAAATGAAGGATGATCGCTCACCCATGGTCGATTGGCGACAGGAGGTCCAGATACCACTATATCTGGCCGTTGGCAGCACACTCCCTCGCTCGGTCCATCTGTCGCACATAGCGGATCGCCCGAGAATTAATGTGCACTGTTAGCACATTTAATGGCCGGGCACATGTCCTTTTGGTGCATCAGTGAACCACTTGCCACATTTGGGTGTTGTCGTGTGATTTTTATGGAAACGGTGTGCCCATGTGTTCCTGCCGACTCCTAGATCTCGTCCAAAAATTGCAACAGCCGCCGTGGGTTTTGGCAGTACTCTCTACTGCATACGCTGGAACTACAAGTCACGATTCAAAGGTACCCTCTACCTCTATTCGAAAATAAGGGTCGCGTATATCTATATTCTCATATGTTACACAATAAACCATGTCTAGATACATGACAATTTAGACAAATTTACGAATTTTGAACCAAGAGAATAGTTATCCTATATACTATTTTTTGTTGTTTAGATGTTATTTGTAAATCGTGTCACTGGGTAAAAGTGCAAAAGCGCAGAGAACACATTTTCTTGTTTCCTTATAACGTTAGCGTCGGAAGAGCACACGGCTGATATTTGAACTCGCATTGCGCAGGGAAGGCACACGAATGATATTTGAACTACAGGTTGCGTGCTGGAAAGGCACGCGGCTAGTAGTAAATACTACTCGCGAGTTCCAGATGCAGGTGAGTATCCGCAACGGTTAGTTAAACTAGATGACCCGTTGCGCTATCGCGCAAATGGCAGAATTCAATCAGAATGTGAACCATAAGTTTTGACTTATTTTAATATCAGAGGCTCGGAGCGGAGCTCTACTCTTCTTGCCACTGTCGTCACCATAGTGGTAAAGGGAGGGCATTCGGGTTGGGTGGCCATCCAGGCGAGCTATAACATCATCCGATGGCGTGAGTTGGATCCGATGGTGTGAGTTGGAGAAAATGTTCTCGATGGTCCATCCACCGTCCTTTGGCTACTCCATTTGCTCCCATGCCACGGCTCCTTCTGCCCCTCGTATGATCTGCTGCGCTATCGTGCAAATGATAGAATTTAATCAAAATTTGAACCATAAGTTTTGGCTTATTTTGATACCGGAGGCTCAGAGTGGAGCTTAGCTCTTCTTGCCGCCACCATCATCGTAGCGGTGAAGGGAGGGCATTCGGGTTGGGTGGCCATCCGGGCGAGCTATAGCAGTATCAGATGGCGTGAGTTGGAGAAAATGTCCTCGACGGTCCCTCCACCTTCCTTTGGCTACTCACTTTGCTCCCATGCGACGGCTCCTTCTGCCCCTTGTACGCCCTACTTTTCCTCTTCCGACCCCTTAGACGCACTTGGCATCCGTGATGCTAGTAGCCGTCCTCAGACGAATTTATGTTAATTGTACAACAGTTTAAGACCTCTATCAATCAATGGTAGAGTTATATCTGCATGGTATCTTAATCTATGAAAGTGTAAGAATACAACAATGGTATTGAAGATGAAAGGTAAGTAAGATATAGCAAATCGGTTAGTGGGTAAATCAAGTGAGTTCGTGGTCAGACAACACGTAAGCTCCATGTTTATGTATGTATGCACACGTAAAAAAAGTGGGGAAAAAATGAGATAATATTGTAACCATTCTGATAGATCCCTCATACGGAAACAGAAAGGAAAAAAGATGGCACAAAACAGAGCACATAGACACATAGCTGATCACATACAGAGCAAGCATATGAGCTACTCCGGCTCTGTGAACACGACCACCAACAACAAGTGGTCTTCGGCAGTTTTTGAGACTGGTGCTTCCGTTCTCACAAAGATCTCGAGATTCAGTCGAAAATTCAGACATAACACAATTGCACCGCCGATAATGCACGACATATCAAAACAGATTAACAAATGTGTAATGCTCACGGTAGTTGCAGAATCTTACAACTTCCAGCAAAGTAATAATAATGTAGAAAAAGCACCACCAAAAAGAAGAAAAGAAGTGCAAAAAGAAAAACCTCCCAGAGCAAGATATGAAATGCAGAAATAGGCCTCTCACTAAGTTAAACAACAGATATAGCACTACAGGTTCAACTTGGCTACATGGTACTACAAAAATAATCTAGGGAACAACGAACAGATCAGATCAGATACATAGTACATAATGAAGTATAGGAGCTAGGTCTAGCCTAACTTGCAGCCCATTTCGATTTCCCTTGTCTGAGAAGGTTATAATGGAGCTTCCTCCGCTTGTTTGACTTGTGGTTCCCAAAACCTGTGGTCTTCGGCAGCTTTCGAGATGGTGGTGTTTCCCTCTCAAGCTCAGGTTCTTTTCTCCAGTTTGCTCAAGGATATGCTTTCTGAACTGGCAATATTAAAGTCTCTGAATATTGATGTCGTTGATACGTCATCAGTTCTGCAGTTTCGTTACAAATTGGCGTCATATTGAGAAACATCAAAACTACATGTCAAAGAAAGGTTGATGCATAAATCCATCTGTAAATACAAGTGCTCTAGTGAATATGCTGTCCATGGCACAACCCTTTATATGCCGTACTGGCAGGATTCAAGAGATCAAGCTGAATCTAATTGTTATCAGTAGTTTGAAAAAAAAGAACTGACATGAGATCATAACTAAATGAAAATTTTCCCATTATGTACGAAACTCCTACAGTTTTTAATTCCATGAACCCATAACTTAATGAAACAAAAAAGTAAAATGCAATCATTCTTCACTACACCATGACAATATACACTTCTATATAGTTCCTTTGAAAACATATATGATATTTGAGCACTTCAAAAGACATGTCCAACTCAACGAAAAAGCTAGAGCCTACATGTTTCCTTAACATGCCGATTACCATAGTGGCCCATATTCACCGATGATAACTAAATGTCAATTACCATAGTGGCCCATATAAATAAAAAAAGTAAGTAAGTATCATAGCATACCAGTAAAGGACATGCTAGAGCATTGTCGATGCTTCCATCTCCCTGAATCATGAGTATGAGACTCCGAATCATCAGGGAAGCTGGAGAAATGCAGAATGCAAAAAATGGAACAAGCAAGAGGAGTAAGGAGACAAATCATGGCACAATGTGAGCAAAGAAAAGGCGATCTGCAAACTGGCCTTAACATAAGGGCCCTCTTTTGGAACAAAGAATCTCAAGAAATTTCAAAGCAACAACTCAATTAATGCGAAAATGAAAAAAAAATACATGTACAATGCACCAGACAGGGACTATGAAAGAAATCCAATTCAAGGCAGTGCTATGTTGACACCATATGAGCAAAAGCTACCCTGTCAACATAGCCAATAAATATATGGAAAACACTGCTAATCATCCGGCGGATCGCATGCATTGCGTCGTCAGTGCACGCGACCATCGGATCAAATCCATCGAGCAAACTCATTTTCACCTTGCTTGCATTATCCTCTTCCTCGTCTTCTCCCCACGGGCGGCCCTCAATGCTGCCATCCTCCGTGGGCGTTGCTGCAGAGTGCCCACGCCGCCACCGACGCAGAGAATGAAGGTAAACACATCAAAACTCTAAGCCTTGCGTTAGGAGCTGCGCCCATATTAACATGTAGATTGCACAAATGTTGGCTCCACATATGAACTTCTGTGAAAAAATATATCTAACACTATTTCGAATTAACAATTGCTGCTACCGAATGGCGGCTTAAGTATAAATGCAGCACTAAGAGAATATCAATGTAGGACCTGACATCATCGTCGTCACTATCAAACATGATATCCTTAGGCTCCAACATCATCATAAGCATATATACTCGTTTGATTGCAAATATGTGAGTGAATGCAATAGAGGATTGATTGTCAGCAAGAATGCTTTGTTAAATCTTGCGCAGCACTAATTAATCACATGAAAAAAGGGATGCAGAAGGTTTGAAGTGGCTAAATTCTGATCCCAAATGGTCAGGCAAAAAACATGGAGCTACGGGAGGGGTGCACACAAAGAGAAGAACATGGAGGAATAAAACCCTGAGAGCGGAAACTGCTGCAAGCCTATAAGCATATAAAATATCAGGTATGTGATAGTTTTGGTATCAGAAAAGATGAATAACACACAAAATCATGTTAGAAGTTATTAAATATCAGATATATGGAAAACGCTTAATTGCAGCATGCCGGACATTTTGTAAGTGATAATATGATCATCTGTCAGTGCTAACGAATTCAAGTCTTCTTTAACTAAGTTACCACTGCAATTTCTAAGTGACAAAGCAAAGAGCATGCGAATAGGGAAATAACATCGGCAACAAAAAAAAACTGCTCTCCTGCATTACAACTGGACGGTTCAACCAGTGGGGCAGTGGAGGTAAACATGGCCGGGTGTTCAAGTTATTTTTCAGCTTCTACTTTACTGCTAGAACTACACTTGACAGACTACAATGAATGGATACACCTTCAATCATGTGTGTTTGTGATGAACAAGCAGAACTGTATCAGAATTAAGAATGGAGTAAGGAGAATAGGAGATAGGTGACCTGAGTTGATTGCTTGATGCCCTCATGGTGGGGACGGTGGAGATTTCTATCGTCACAAGGTCCAGGGAGATGCTAGCAGATGGTACAGTTACATGGAGAACTAATAGTTACCATTAGCGTATCAGGGACATGAATAGTTCTGTAGTAGGATCCTCGTGACCTGGCACAAAAACAAATAACGCACAAAATAAACAAACAGCCAGGGGCTTCATTATTAGCCTAGAACTGGAAGACATTTAAACTTTGTTGCTGGTTTCAGTAACAGAGGCAAATATATGTAATTTGTGGGTGATGCAAAAATTGTCACATCAGGAAGAAAACATATGTGTTCATTATCAATACAGAAGAGAGGAAATGTGACGATGTACCTTGTTGCCTGGTGCTTGATGTGGAGGATCAGACCTGAATTATTTTCACAGTTTCCTACTTGCTCCCTTCCTATTCCACCAAACAGAGAGAGCCATTCCTAGGAGGAGAGGAAGAAGTCGATCCTAAACTGACAGAAAACAAACCGAAGGGCATTAAGACATGATTATAAAATTAGACAACCACCTCCACCCGTGAAAAAAGACAAGCATGATGGAATAGAGGAGAAGAGAGGTGAGTGGGATAATCATACCTACAGATGGTTGTTGTCGATGTCTGTGAATCTCCTGGATAACCAAACTGTAGTGGCTCAGAGAGTTTCTGAACATGACCTAACACCAGTTGATAAGGTAGTAATGCAGGGGTACCTAAGGAAGACCTCACAGTCGATTCACAGCTGCCAGAACACTTCAGTCTGCATCATAGTAATATTATCATCAGCCAAAATTAACCGTGACGCAAAATTACACACATCAGCGATGTGTCGACCAACTACACCATTGAATCAACCATTTGGTTTTCGAACCATATAAATAAAGGGCACATTAAAATAAATAGCACATTAATTCATCCATATAGTCAAGCTTTACACATCACATATATAAATAACTCCAAATGAGATTTGTTTTACACAAATCAGCTTGCTAAATAGTAGCTTCAGTTGTTATTCTAGTTAGTAGTAGCAGCAAGTAGCTGGGTGTCCGAAATATAGAGCTTCATACTCACCGGTTGGAATTTCTTGCATGTGAACTGCATGCATATGCAAAACCTCTAGATAGTAGTAGCAACTGGGTGTCTGAAATCTAAAGCTTCATACTCACTGGTTGGAATTTCTTGCGTGTGAATCGCACGCACATGCATGACTTGCTGCTGCAAAAATCAAAGACGTTGAAAAACAAGATGCATCAGATACCAAAGGCTAAATCAATCAATATAATGAACCTGAAACTCATAGAGTAAATAGTCACAAGGACAAAATGTTGCAAGGACAAGGCTAAAACAACTTCAATTTCAATATGTTCCTGAGATGCACATTTCTTTAAGCAAGGACACAATATTGCAGGGAATGTTCGCAAATTACTAAGTATTTACTCCACAAACTATTCTTTTGTATTGAAGGACCGAGGTCCATTCTCAGTTCTTGCGATGTGCTTAACATTATCTGTCCATGGTGAGGAAATAAAACTTTGTTACTCATCTAAGTATACCAGACTAAATGTAACACTTCGAAATTTAATGAATGTCCTACTTCTACAACCTTTCATCTCATATATTTTGCACCGCGAAAACATATATATCCTTAGCAGGTAGCCAAACAACCAATAATCTAAAACCAACTCAGACCGACGAAGGCGACGGAATACGTAAACATAACCTGAGCAATATAATCACAGAATACAAAGCTTGACGAGTAAGATAAATCACACGTTAGCAGCATGAGTGCAGGCTCTTATACCTTGGTGGTGGTAGTGTCATTACGGCGCGGCGACAGGAAGGGTACCTACAGAGGACACGCATAAAATCATATATTTGCTTTTGAAGATGAATCAGATACTACAAATTTTGTACTACAACATAAAACATAAGTTATCATTTGTATATAGTCCAAATACACCTTGCATATAGAAGTAGCAAAGGGAGTGAACTATGAAGAGGCAAACCTGGCATATTATCTCACTGCATCATAAGCAGAATATTTGAACTACATCAGCAAAATAAAGAAGTCAGAATACACATAACAAATGTAAAAAGGGAAAAAATTAGTAATCATTGTATTGCCTAAGTATTATTGGTACAGATTTGAAAATTACTATGATATTAGATGTCAACATTCTCACCTCAAATAGAGTATGACCAGCTGCCAATCCAAGTTCATGACGGAGGTAATGGCGGTCACTCGATGCAGTGACGCTGCTATTCAATAAACCACAAGAAGGCCAAGAAGATAGTTGCTTGTCGTCCTCCATATCCAACAGAAGGGTTCGACATGACCAAAAAGACCTATATCAACATCATTCAGAGGAAGTGATCAACATCACCATAGGGGAACCAATCCTTTTTTTAGCAGCTCACCATGCATAGACCTTTCCATCGTCTGGGTATTGGATCATGGACGAGCTCCTCAAGGCGAGCGCCACCCTGCTCCGTGCGCCCTCATGCATCGTCGTCCTGCTGCGAGCTACTGTGGCCATCCGTCACCCTCCTCCGGGACTGTGGTGACCCGGCATACCACTGCATGGTGTAGTATGCAAGTCTGATATAACACCAATGAAACACCGTTCCACTAGTATTATATCGCTCAGAGTGGTACAACAGAAACATATGCGGGTCCAAGGCATGTCTATAGAATTACATACAGACTCTGTTACATAAGATCAGCACAGCCTCCTACTTTACAATGAGGTAAATCTGCAAATAACTCCAGAAGAACGACTCGTAGCCTAGTCTTATCACGGACTCTATTTGTAGAGTATTTAACTAACTACAGAGGCTAAGAATAGACTCTAGCTAAATAGGAGCTAGGTTTAGGAAGCTAGTTCCCTTCTATGGCTAAACTAGGTTTTCTCCTTGTTGGACGTGGTATCTGACTCCTCTGAAATGGTCCTGTCTCTTGAAGTAGTTGTTGACTCCTCGGTCTTCGAGTTGCACTGTAGATCCTCCATCGTGGCCTCCATATCTAAGCAGGGGATTTAAGAGTGGGATGAGTACGAGCGTACTCAACAAGTTCATTATAGGAAAGAGGTGTTTAATGCACTAGCTACAGCATTAGACCAGAAAGTCTAATACCAATGCAGGTTTTCATAATCATTTCTTTAAAGGTTGCTTTTATTCAGAAGAACTATGTCCGTCAGCCTTCACCGGTTTACTAGAACTTCATGGAGCTCCTTTCCGGCCGCGTTCGCAGTTCCATATCCCGGAACAGGGAGTGACAGGTCACGGTTCTTTACACTCTGCAGAGGTGTGTTGCTTTACCCATAAGAGATCTTATCCTTGGTGCCAACCGAGCTTAAGTTCTCGTCCACACTTCCTTTGGTGTGAGGCCCGGTATAAGGTCTAGCCAATCATGTTCCTCCGCTACCTCGAACACCCACCCTTTGTTGCATGCCCCGACCCTGGGTCCTCGCCGGTCCCATTATTCCCGTAATTTCAGGGTGGACCCCGGCCACGACGACGATGCAGGATCGAACCAAACTCCTTCGCCGGTAGCTGCAACCCATCATAGACCGTATTACCGTGGGGAATTAGAAGGGGATCCCCACCCACCAATTGTTCCGCAAGCAGCAACTGTCTACGGTAAGCAACAGCTATACCGTGGGGAATTAGAAGGGGATCCCCACCCACCAATTGCTCCGCAAGATACAACCGTCTACGGTAAGCGCATCCGTTGATGAACGAGAGGTGGAAACACTTTTGACTACTCCGTCCCACTCCGGATCTTATGGTTAACACGGGTATTACGGCACAAGAATCACTGGCGACATTTGTTGTTTAATCCTAGAGGGATATAAACCCTTGCAATGGAACCTCCACCATATCAACACAATCCATGGTTCCATTGCCCACCACATAGTCATATTCATAGTTATGAAAATAGTGGTTTTGTTTTTTATGCAATAGTGATAAACATAGTACTTTGCAAGTAATTTGGTAAAAATACTCAAATGACATGAGCAAGCGATGAACTTGCCTTTCTTGACTGCAAGATTATGCAGTCAAGGTCTTCGATACGTAGTAACTCCAAATTCTGAAATAACATCATCGTCCGGTAAGGACGATGTTTAAAAGATTGGCAAGAATGCAATAATGCATAGGTATGAGATGCAATCGCTCTAAGCGTGACCTAACCCCGATGATTTAGGATCAGTGAGTTGTAATGATTAGTCCAGGGTGTGTTGCACTTTTAGAGTGATTCACAAACAAGGTTCTTATTCAGGGTTGTGTTGTTTTAGAATTATAAGCAGGTGGCAAAAATGAATAGTAACAACCATACACAACCAGGAATAGTAGCTGTATAATAAGTAAAGAGCAGTTGTCAATTTTAAGTCCTATAATACATGGTTGATGATTCCTTATATTATAATTCAAAAGAATAACTTTTGAAGAACATGTTCTTAAATAAAGAACAAGTATGGTAATTAGGTTGGGTTTCTATGGTTGGCTATGGTTTCAGGTAGTTGCTGGATTAAATATTAGATGGATCCCAACAAAGTTGGATTCATCAACACCTAGGGCTTGTAAGGTTAAGATAAGCCTAGGTATCCTAAGCAATTCGTTATACAAGTTGTTGTCAAGGTTGGTTTATCTTGCTGGTGATAGCTAGCTAGGGTTTATAGGTCCTTATGAGCAGGGTTGGTGATTTCCTAAATAGGATGTTAATAATTATCCCACACTAATAGGGTTTAGTGTGTATGGGATATGATGTCAATATTAGCATGGTTGCTATTGGAGTTCATCACAATGGTGTGATGCTAGTTAGAGTTAAATATAGATGAGATCTTTGTGATAGGAACTAGGTTTGATTAAGATGAACACATGGGATACTAATTAGTAGTGATGGGGTTCTACCTTTTATGTGGACATAGGTATGTATTTAGTTGCTACTATGGAGTTATGAATGAAAAGAAGATACCATGATCACATGCTCTAACCTAGGGTTTAGGTTAGAAGTAATTTAGGTTTCATATTGATTATTGGAGCTAGGGTTTGGTGCATAATAGAGTTAGGGTTTTGGAGTTTCCCATGAAATGATAGGATTATAATATCATTCAAAATGGAATTAGGGTTTTCTGATTACCATATAGGTCTATGATTAATAACTTCAATTTAAAGTTGAAGTTATTAATAATTTTGAAATAAAAATAATATTGAATTTGGCATTTTATTATTTTTAAACAATTAATAATCAAGATAATTATTAATCAGGGTTTAATTCCTATTAATAAAGATTTAATAAATTCCAAATAAAGAAAATTAATTTTATTGTTTTCTATATTTACTTCACTGGTTTTTTATTTATTTTTTACCTTTTTCCTAATTATTGAATTTTAATTGAATTTAGAATTAAAATTAAAGGCTTAAATAACAGGTATTAATAATTAAATTTTTATTAAAAATAAAAATTTCATTTTATATTTTTATTGGATAGGATTTATCTTTATAAGAATTTTGATATCTTATATTTATTTTTCTGAGCTATATTGGATTTTCTACAATTTATCAAAGTTTCAGCAGTTATTGGATTTGAAATAAAACAAACGAATTAGCTAAATGTACCCGGTCTAAACTCTACCCAGGCACTGACTGGTGGGCCAGTGTCCACGTCAGTGCCCTGGTGGTGCTGAGGTGGCAGGAGAAGCTGCTGGCCGGCGGCCAGTTGCCGTCGACGGCGGCGATTCGGGGCTCACGCGGACGGCTACGCACTCTACTCGAACCAGCACGCCAAGGCAAACCATATGGTGGCGGCGCTGCTCCAAAATGGTCGCCGGAGCTCGCTCGCCGGCGAGGCCGAGCGGCAGAGCTCACGGGAGAACGAGGCGGCGGCACTACGGCGAGTAATTAAGCAAGCTATGCAGGCTAGGCGGGTCAGTGGCTCACCAGGAGCACGCAGAGCTTGACGGCGAGGTCGGAGCTGGCCTAGTTCGCCGAAATCGATGGCTCCAGCCGTCGGAGAGGTGATGTCGCCGGCGCCGATTTAGGTCACGGCGGCTCAATTCCTCCTGTGGGTGTAGCAAGTCGAGGACGGCGGAGACGATGGTGGTCACGGCTTGGCTCGGGGAGGCCTCCATCGCCGGCGGTAATGGATACTGGCGGAGCCAGGGTTTCGGGTTGGAGAGAATTTTGGCAGAGAGAGGGAAATCCCGAGCTAGGGTTCTTCGGGGAGCTTTATATGGCGCCAGGAACGTGCCTCGTCACGACGCCGATCGTGGAGAGGTCGCCAGCGAGAGGGGAGGCAGAGCACGCCTTCGTGCTGGCGTCCATGCACGCTTGAGAAGATGAGGACGAGGTCCTCACGCTGATTTAGATGAAGGGGTACATTGGGCTGTGCTGGGCTGTGGTTGCTGGGCTGGTCTTGGGCTGCGGCTTGGGCCGTGGTGCTGGACTGCTTTGTAGGCTGCTGCTGGGCTGCTCGGCCAGGTAAGGCTCTTTTCCCCCTTTTCTTTTATCTATTTTCTTTTTCTGTTTTATAATTCTGTTTAGAATTCAATTTTGAATTCTTTTATATTTTGCAGGTCTTGCTTATTTGAAACATATAAGGATTAGTTCAGGATACTGCAAGGTCTTGAGTGGTGTATTTGCAAATTTAATGTGGCACCATAACATTGGTTTAATTATTATTATTGGTATTTGAATTTCAATACCCCTATGGACATGAATTTGAATATTATCTTTGGGAATATTCAAATTGTTTTCCAGTTGGTAGTTTTCTTACTTAGTAATATTTCTTGTTTTATTTGGTATTGCTAAGTTGCCAAGTAAAGTTTGTTTATGGAGTTCTAATAAGTAGGTGACTAAATGGCATGATTTCATGTGCTAAAAAATATCTCTAAGGACTTGATCTCTCATTTGAGATTGTTGGTCACTTACACATGAATTTATGGGAGCAGTTGCTTGTTAAGGCCTTGTGAGGTTTATCTTAATTTCTATTTCAAGTTAAATACTTGTACTATTATTTTAATAACACCTTGAAATACTTAGAGTAGGTATTACTCTCATCAGGGTTTGGTTTTGATTCTAATGATAAGTAGTTGATTACCACTTATGGGTTTGAATTATTAAATATAGTATAAGGTTAATCTTTGGTTCATAATTGAAACCAAAGATATAGTTTGTGAGCAATTTCTAAGGTTCTACTGAGATTCACCTAATGGCAATTGGTTTGAATCTCATCTATAGCCTGGTTTGTATTATGATCACCATAGTGATACATAAACTAGGGTTGAGGTTTAATTCTTGGTTGTGAGATGGGATGACACCATATTGCATGTGCTAGGGTTAATCTCCCCTAACCATTATAAGGTGGTTGTTTATTTAACATTTTATGTTCTCCTCTAGTTACTATGATATTGAGAATTGGTTTTATCTTCTACCAATTGGCTTCTATTATTAACCTCAATTTATCATTTAAGTAACTACATTGGTTATAGTTCTTTTTTTAGTTAACTTTGGTCATATGGGTATATGGTTTCTCACCATATAAAGCATAGAGTTTAACTCTAAGGTTTTCTTAGGTTGTTTAATTTATGAAGTATGGTTATGGTAGGATTCTACTTATGATCACCAAGTGGTTCACAAGTTAAGGTTGGGATATAAGCCTAAGGTTGCTTACTAGTGATCTCCCAGTAATTTCATGTGGAAATGAGATCTACTTATCCTATTAGGGTTTATTCTCAATACCTCAAGTTTTTTTAGGGTTTATGATCATCACTTATTTAATAATGATCAAGGTTTGGCTTCCTAAGGATCTCTCATTAAATAGGTTTCTCACTTCCATGATCAAGCATTGTCTTGATCAACTAGGTTATAGTACTTCTAATTTACCTTCTTGAATAGGACTACTATGGTTGCCTCTAAAGTTTATATCCCAGGAGAATGTCTGAGATATTATGTTAAGGTTCTACTTAATCAATGATGATATAATCATCAAGTGTATGGATAGTTATCTCCCTCATATTCAATTGTTTCCTTAACTACTTAAGTGTAACACCATAGCTTGGGGCTTTCTTATAAAGGAATGGTTTATCCTAGAGTTTATGGTGTACTCACCATATCTCAATAGGTATCTAGTCTAAACTCCACTTGGCTATCTTGGTTGAATTAATCTCCTCCTTACTTTATCAATTCATGGATATGTTATTATTCCATGTGATACTAGGTTGTCTCACCACTCCAAGATATAATGGTTAATCTCCTAATACTTTTAGTTCACAGGTTGTCCTTTATTCTTAAATAGGTAAATCTAATATTGGTATGAGTGGTCTCTCTCTCATTTGGGAAAGACTTGTATATTACTCTAGGGTTCCTCATGAAGAGGATGATTTGAATACTTGGATGTATATCCAAGGTTTAGCTCAAGGTTTGTTATTGCTTTTCTAATAATTATAATAGAACTCTCACCTCTCTAGGTTTGATGCTTAACTATTTGATATAGAGAAAGATATATTTTTCTAGAGTGGATCTCCTTGTTATGTTTCCAAGAATGAAATAATATGAATACCATGAGGTTCATGGTAGGATCATGGGTTTGTTTAAGACATGGAAAAGCTGGGTGAAGAATAGTTTCTTCATTCATTGTTACTTGATTTACAAGTAGTTGTATATTCATATGCTATGGCAAGACTTACCTTATTATAATCTTTTATAAGATCGAGCAATTGATCATTGGTAAAGTGTTGCTATGTTGATTATTAGTTCCATTTGATCTAACCCCTTTGATCAAATCATCTCTACCCAAAACAAGGTTTTAGCAAAGTCACATTGAGGTTTATAGCGCTTGACTTGATGAGCTACTTCAATTCCACCAAGGTCAAGTGAAACTTCAGTTACTGTGACTGTTTTACTTTAAAGCGCGAAAATTCCCCAGATTTTCTATGCATGAATGCAATGCACACTTCTGTTTCCTCTATTTTTGTAACCCCATTACCTGGGATATTACAGTCTCTACCCCTTAAACTAAACTTCGTCCTCGAAGTTTGATCTCTCTCACGTTTTGGAGTGTGGATCTGACTTGTGCAGATTAAATCTTTTCTTGAACTCCGTGGTGATCTCACTGGATATAATTGAATACATCTCTTGTCCAGATTCTTCCTGGAATCCATTATGACTTGTCTCTGAACCATGGATTTTTACTTCAATTCCATGATTTCTTTCAATATTATAATCTTGTTTCCTTTCTCATTGAAGATTCAATGATTGGGACTTCTTCTTGTCCTGGCAGTCTTAACTACAGACTAATTTGATAATATACTCCTAATTGGTAAATAGGTCTTGATTTTCCCTTACTACCAAAATTGCAGTAATGGTACTTAATGGGTCCTAACTATGGAATTGGTCGTGATGGTTTATTTTCCTAAGAATGGATTAGACTCATTTAGTCCATCCAATCATGGTTTATAGTTGATACCTCTAACTATTTTAGGTTATTTAGGTTCCATGAAAGGAATCATTCAAATAGACTTTAGTTTTGGTATGGTCAATCTACTTCAGTCTTTGGCCTTCTTGAGCTGTATTTGGTCTATGGTGTTTTCTTCGTCCAGCTTCTTTATGCTTGACCTACTTGAGCTTTCGTACTTCTGAGTAAATACTACTCACTTGAACAAGTGATACTCCACTTCTTACGTCCTCGAGGTATGAACCTCGGCTTCTGGTCTGACATCCTTCTGAAAGTAGTGTTCAACAATCTTATGAAAATAAGATCGAACTTCCTCTCAGTTCAGACCTTCTTCTTCTATCTTTCTCCAACTACTGAGTCATTGTACATCAAACTCAATCTTTACTCTACCCCTTAGAGTTTTCTTATGGTCTTCACTCCTTTTTCTTCCAACTATTGGACTTATGGTTAGAATATTGGTCTAGGTCTAGCTTTTGGTTTGTACTTCTTCTAAGGTCTCGTGAAGGATCTTTGTGGTATATTCACTCAGTTGTGGACATCCAATGTGAATCCTTCGACTAACTGATTATAGATCTAGCTATTTGGCTGACAAGATTTTTATTTGTTCACAAACTTTTGTTACAAATAATTAAATCGTGGACTATTAGTAATATCAACTGATACCAGCTGTGGTTATTATACCAACTGTGGCTATTTGATATCTAAAAATGAATTCTATTATAGGTTCTGATCAATTGGACGAGACATCTTCTGCTTTATCTCGCAGTATTTATCCTATACCAATTGTGGTCTTCTGATATCAATTATGGTCTTCTCATATTTGCTATGGTTTCATAAGTCATCTTCCTTTTTCGAGGGTTTATTGTTGCAAGAAAACCACTAGCTGACACTATGAATATAGTATCCTGAGTGATTTTCCCATGCATTCCCCCTTCTATATTGACTATGGATCTGCTTGAGCTTCTCCATAATCACCAGATTTCTTACCTTCATGCTTCTTATGTACTAAAGTACTCCTCTGTTGAGGTAAAGCATGAGTTTTAATTGGTACTTCCTTCAGAGTATTGTGGTTACTTCCCACAACTTTGTTTCTTTTATTTGATGAACCTTCATCTTGTCTTCAGAATCTTCCGAATTCGTCACTTCCTCACACGAATACCATTACCCTCTAGATCTTTAACATCAAGTAAGAACTTGATATAGCAACATGCATTTGCATATCAAAGTTTAAACTTCATGTATGGATCTAGTCAAACAAGGAAAATCCAATAAAATCCAAGAAGATTTAGCTTTGTGTTTATAATACACATCATCATAAGCCTGAATTATAATAGTTGAGTAAGACGTCTCTAAACATCAGGCTCTGATGTGTAGTATATAACACCACATAATATAGGTTTATATCGTGATACTTAGCACGAATATATTGGATTCTATGATTTGTCTCAACTTTTACCTTACTTGCACAATTGCAATGAGATAAACTTGAAACAAAGTGGTTTGGGATGGTTAAGGTTAACCTAATTTTCTTTGGAAGTACTAATTTAACTTCTATTTTGTTAATGACTAACTCACATAATCTTTATAAATTCTAACATAGCTAAACTAAATACATAACTATTGGAGTATAGCTCCTATACTTCTAAGTGTTTCTACCATAAGCATATGGTCATGATGTGCTTGGCACACTTCCCATATTTTTGGAACACAATTCTTGCACCCTTGTTTTGTACTTGGCTTCTTATTGTACTCCTCTTAATTAATTATGAGGTTCTAGTCCATCACATAATGATTCTCAGATGAATCATATATGATTACTATCTCTACCATGTATGTAGACATATTTTATTCCTATTTCTCTTCCTTACCTCCCATGATTGACTCATCATGGTCTATACTACCTCATATAACTCATAGTTATCACTTACTATCAGTTGTTTCACAAGTCTGGATAGATTTTACTTACCCTATTACTAGTATTGGTATACCCTTCTAGTAGGATATCTTCCTTATCTTTATTACTTGATATTACTCCTATTACAGGTCTGGGTAATTCTTACTTAACCATGACATGTGTTGGTACACATCTTCCAATAGGATAGCTTCCTTATGGTTGTATCCTCTCTTTGGACTACCATGTATTGTATACCAACTGTGATCTACTCATCTATTGTTTTAAGGACTTGATTGTGTACTACATGTTTTGGATTAGCTAACTAACTTTACTTTATCTTGGTAGGTTAGGTAAAAAAAAATGTTGACTCAAGTGTGTCAGGATTATTCTCAAGTGAATATCCATCTCGAGTCATAAGAAGTATTTGGTTTACCTAGGATAACTTCCTATAGACACTACCAATCCTATAGGTCTCCTTTTAAAGGGTTTTAATCCTAGGGTCAAAGCATTTGCTCTGATACCAACTGTGGTGACCCGGCATACCACTGCATGGTGTAGTATGCAAGTCTGATATAACACCAATGAAACACCGTTCCACTAGTATTATATCGCTCAGAGTGGTACAACAGAAACATATGCGGGTCCAAGGCATGTCTATAGAATTACATACAGACTCTGTTACATAAGATCAGCACAGCCTCCTACTTTACAATGAGGTAAATCTGCAAATAACTCCAGAAGAACGACTCGTAGCCTAGTCTTATCACGGACTCTATTTGTAGAGTATTTAACTAACTACAGAGGCTAAGAATAGACTCTAGCTAAATAGGAGCTAGGTTTAGGAAGCTAGTTCCCTTCTATGGCTAAACTAGGTTTTCTCCTTGTTGGACGTGGTATCTGACTCCTCTGAAATGGTCCTGTCTCTTGAAGTAGTTGTTGACTCCTCGGTCTTCGAGTTGCACTGTAGATCCTCCATCGTGGCCTCCATATCTAAGCAGGGGATTTAAGAGTGGGATGAGTACGAGCGTACTCAACAAGTTCATTATAGGAAAGAGGTGTTTAATGCACTAGCTACAGCATTAGACCAGAAAGTCTAATACCAATGCAGGTTTTCATAATCATTTCTTCAAAGGTTGCTTTTATTCAGAAGAACTATGTCCGTCAGCCTTCACCGGTTTACTAGAACTTCATGGAGCTCCTTTCCGGCCGCGTTCGCAGTTCCATATCCCGGAACAGGGAGTGACAGGTCACGATTCTTTACACTCTGCAGAGGTGTGTTGCTTTACCCATAAGAGATCTTATCCTTGGTGCCAACCGAGCTTAAGTTCTCGTCCACACTTCCTTTGGTGTGAGGCCCGGTATAAGGTCTAGCCAATCATGTTCCTCCGCTACCTCGAACACCCACCCTTTGTTGCATGCCCCGACCCTGGGTCCTCGCCGGTCCCATTATTCCCGTAATTTCAGGGTGGACCCCGGCCACGACGACAGTCTGGGATCGAACCAAACTCCTTCGCCGGTAGCTGCAACCCATCATAGACCGTATTACCGTGGGGAATTAGAAGGGGATCCCCACCCACCAATTGTTCCGCAAGCAGCAACTGTCTACGGTAAGCAACAGCTATACCGTGGGGAATTAGAAGGGGATCCCCACCCACCAATTGCTCCGCAAGATACAACCGTCTACGGTAAGCGCATCCGTTGATGAACGAGAGGTGGAAACACTTTTGACTACTCCGTCCCACTCCGGATCTTATGGTTAACACGGGTATTACGGCACAAGAATCACTGGCGACATTTGTTGTTTAATCCTAGAGGGATATAAACCCTTGCAATGGAACCTCCACCATATCAACACAATCCATGGTTCCATTGCCCACCACATAGTCATATTCATAGTTATGAAAATAGTGGTTTTGTTTTTTATGCAATAGTGATAAACATAGTACTTTGCAAGTAATTTGGTAAAAATACTCAAATGACATGAGCAAGCGATGAACTTGCCTTTCTTGACTGCAAGATTATGCAGTCAAGGTCTTCGATACGTAGTAACTCCAAATTCTGAAATAACATCATCGTCCGGTAAGGACGATGTTTAAAAGATTGGCAAGAATGCAATAATGCATAGGTATGAGATGCAATCGCTCTAAGCGTGACCTAACCCCGATGATTTAGGATCAGTGAGTTGTAATGATTAGTCCAGGGTGTGTTGCACTTTTAGAGTGATTCACAAACAAGGTTCTTATTCAGGGTTGTGTTGTTTTAGAATTATAAGCAGGTGGCAAAAATGAATAGTAACAACCATACACAACCAGGAATAGTAGCTGTATAATAAGTAAAGAGCAGTTGTCAATTTTAAGTCCTATAATACATGGTTGATGATTCCTTATATTATAATTCAAAAGAATAACTTTTGAAGAACATGTTCTTAAATAAAGAACAAGTATGGTAATTAGGTTGGGTTTCTATGGTTGGCTATGGTTTCAGGTAGTTGCTAGATTAAATATTAGATGGATCCCAACAAAGTTGGATTCATCAACACCTAGGGCTTGTAAGGTTAAGATAAGCCTAGGTATCCTAAGCAATTCGTTATACAGGTTGTTGTCAAGGTTGGTTTATCTTGCTGGTGATAGCTAGCTAGGGTTTATAGGTCCTTATGAGCAGGGTTGGTGATTTCCTAAATAGGATGTTAATAATTATCCCACACTAATAGGGTTTAGTGTGTATGGGATATGATGTCAATATTAGCATGTTTGCTATTGGAGTTCATCACAATGGTGTGATGCTAGTTAGAGTTAAATATAGATGAGATCTTTGTGATAGGAACTAGGTTTGATTAAGATGAACACATGGGATACTAATTAGTAGTGATGGGGTTCTACCTTTTATGTGGACATAGGTATGTATTTAGTTGCTACTATGGAGTTATGAATGAAAAGAAGATACCATGATCACATGCTCTAACCTAGGGTTTAGGTTAGAAGTAATTTAGGTTTCATATTGATTATTGGAGCTAGGGTTTGGTGCATAATAGAGTTAGGGTTTTAGAGTTTCCCATGAAATGATAGGATTATAATATCATTCAAAATGGAATTAGGGTTTTCTGATTACCATATAGGTCTATGATTAATAACTTCAATTTAAAGTTGAAGTTATTAATAATTTTGAAATAAAAATAATATTGAATTTGGCATTTTATTATTTTTAAACAATTAATAATCAAGATAATTATTAATCAGGGTTTAATTCCTATTAATAAAGATTTAATAAATTCCAAATAAAGAAAATTAATTTTATTGTTTTCTATATTTACTTCACTGGTTTTTTATTTATTTTTTACCTTTTTCCTAATTATTGAATTTTAATTGAATTTAGAATTAAAATTAAAGGCTTAAATAACAGGTATTAATAATTAAATTTTTATTAAAAATAAAAATTTCATTTTATATTTTTATTGGATAGGATTTATCTTTATAAGAATTTTGATATCTTATATTTATTTTTCTGAGCTATATTGGATTTTCTACAATTTATCAAATTTTCAGCAATTATTGGATTTGAAATAAAACAAACGAATTAGCTAAATGTACCCGGTCTAAACTCTACCCAGGCACTGACTGGTGGGCCAGTGTCCACGTCAGTGCCCTGGTGGCGCTGAGGTGGCAGGAGAAGCTGCTGGCCGGCGGCCAGTTGCCGTCGACGGCGGCGATTCGGGGCTCACGCGGACGGCTACGCACTCTACTCGAACCAGCACGCCAAGGCAAACCATATGGTGGCGGCGCTGCTCCAAAATGGTCGCCGGAGCTCGCTCGCCGGCGAGGCCGAGCGGCAGAGCTCATGGGAGAACGAGGCGGCGGCACTACGGCGAGTAATTAAGCAAGCTATGCAGGCTAGGCGGGTCAGTGGCTCACCAGGAGCACGCAGAGCTTGACGGCGAGGTCGGAGCTGGCCTAGTTCGCCGGAATCGATGGCTCCAGCCGTCGGAGAGGTGATGTCACCGGCGCCGATTTAGGTCACGGCGGCTCAATTCCTCCTGTGGGTGTAGCAAGTCGAGGACGGCGGAGACGATGGTGGTCACGGCTTGGCTCGGGGAGGCCTCCATCGCCGGCGGTAATGGATACTGGCGGAGCCAGGGTTTCGGGTTGGAGAGAATTTTGGCAGAGAGAGGGAAATCCCGAGCTAGGGTTCTTCGGGGAGCTTTATATGGCGCCAGGAACGTGCCTCGTCACGACGCCGATCGCGGAGAGGTCGCCAGCGAGAGGGCAGGCAGAGCACGCCTTCGTGCTGGCGTCCATGCACGCTTGAGAAGATGAGGACGAGGTCCTCACGCTGATTTAGATGAAGGGGTACATTGGGCTGTGCTGGGCTGTGGTTGCTGGGCTGGTCTTGGGCTGCGGCTTGGGCCGTGGTGCTGGACTGCTTTGTAGGCTGCTGCTGGGCTGCTCGGCCAGGTAAGGCTCTTTTCCCCCTTTTCTTTTATCTATTTTCTTTTTCTGTTTTATAATTCTGTTTAGAATTCAATTTTGAATTCTTTTATATTTTGCAGGTCTTGCTTATTTGAAACATATAAGGATTAGTTCAGGATACTGCAAGGTCTTGAGTGGTGTATTTGCAAATTTAATGTGGCACCATAACATTGGTTTAATTATTATTATTGGTATTTGAATTTCAATACCCCTATGGACATGAATTTGAATATTATCTTTGGGAATATTCAAATTGTTTTCCAGTTGGTAGTTTTCTTACTTAGTAATATTTCTTGTTTTATTTGGTATTGCTTTGCAAGAAATAAGTTGCCAAGTAAAGTTTGTTTATGGAGTTCTAATAAGTAGGTGACTAAATGGCATGATTTCATGTGCTAAAAAATATCTCTAAGGACTTGATCTCTCATTTGAGATTGTTGGTCACTTACACATGAATTTATGGGAGCAGTTGCTTGTTAAGGCCTTGTGAGGTTTATCTTAATTTCTATTTCAAGTTAAATACTTGTACTATTATTTTAATAACACCTTGAAATACTTAGAGTAGGTATTACTCTCATCAGGGTTTGGTTTTGATTCTAATGATAAGTAGTTGATTACCACTTATGGGTTTGAATTATTAAATATAGTATAAGGTTAATCTTTGGTTCATAATTGAAACCAAAGATATAGTTTGTGAGCAATTTCTAAGGTTCTACTGAGATTCACCTAATGGCAATTGGTTTGAATCTCATCTATAGCCTGGTTTGTATTATGATCACCATAGTGATACATAAACTAGGGTTGAGGTTTAATTCTTGGTTGTGAGATGGGATGACACCATATTGCATGTGCTAGGGTTAATCTCCCCTAACCATTATAAGGTGGTTGTTTATTTAACATTTTATGTTCTCCTCTAGTTACTATGATATTGAGAATTGGTTTTATCTTCTACCAATTGGCTTCTATTATTAACCTCAATTTATCATTTAAGTAACTACATTGGTTATAGTTCTTTTTTAGTTAACTTTGGTCATATGGGTATATGGTTTCTCACCATATAAAGCATAGAGTTTAACTCTAAGGTTTTCTTAGGTTGTTTAATTTATGAAGTATGGTTATGGTAGGATTCTACTTATGATCACCAAGTGGTTCACAAGTTAAGGTTGGGATATAAGCCTAAGGTTGCTTACTAGTGATCTCCCAGTAATTTCATGTGGAAATGAGATCTACTTATCCTATTAGGGTTTATTCTCAATACCTCAAGTTTTTTTAGGGTTTATGATCATCACTTATTTAATAATGATCAAGGTTTGGCTTCCTAAGGATCTCTCATTAAATAGGTTTCTCACTTCCATGATCAAGCATTGTCTTGATCAACTAGGTTATAGTACTTCTAATTTACCTTCTTGAATAGGACTACTATGGTTGCCTCTAAAGTTTATATCCCAGGAGAATGTCTGAGATATTATGTTAAGGTTCTACTTAATCAATGATGATATAATCATCAAGTGTATGGATAGTTATCTCCCTCATATTCAATTGTTTCCTTAACTACTTAAGTGTAACACCATAGCTTGGGGCTTTCTTATAAAGGAATGGTTTATCCTAGAGTTTATGGTGTACTCACCATATCTCAATAGGTATCTAGTCTAAACTCCACTTGGCTATCTTGGTTGAATTAATCTCCTCCTTACTTTATCAATTCATGGATATGTTATTATTCCATGTGATACTAGGTTGTCTCACCACTCCAAGATATAATGGTTAATCTCCTAATACTTTTAGTTCACAGGTTGTCCTTTATTCTTAAATAGGTAAATCTAATATTGGTATGAGTGGTCTCTCTCTCATTTGGGAAAGACTTGTATATTACTCTAGGGTTCCTCATGAAGAGGATGATTTGAATACTTGGATGTATATCCAAGGTTTAGCTCAAGGTTTGTTATTGCTTTTCTAATAATTATAATAGAACTCTCACCTCTCTAGGTTTGATGCTTAACTATTTGATATAGAGAAAGATATATTTTTCTAGAGTGGATCTCCTTGTTATGTTTCCAAGAATGAAATAATATGAATACCATGAGGTTCATGGTAGGATCATGGGTTTGTTTAAGACATGGAAAAGATGGGTGAAGAATAGTTTCTTCATTCATTGTTACTTGATTTACAAGTAGTTGTATATTCATATGCTATGGCAAGACTTACCTTATTATAATCTTTTATAAGATCGAGCAATTGATCATTGGTAAAGTGTTGTTGTGTTGATTATTAGTTCCATTTGATCTAACCCCTTTGATCAAATCATCTCTACCCAAAACAAGGTTTTAGCAAAGTCACATTGAGGTTTATAGCGCTTGACTTGATGAGCTACTTCAATTCCACCAAGGTCAAGTGAAACTTCAGTTACTGTGACTGTTTTACTTTAAAGCGCGAAAATTCCCCAGATTTTCTATGCATGAATGCAATGCACACTTCTGTTTCCTCTATTTTTGTAACCCCATTACCTGGGATATTACAGGGACTCCCGCCCGTCATGTCTGCCATTAGAGCAAGATAATTCCAACAACAGTGAAAAATATAGCTAGAAAAACATTAATTACCGCTACAAATATGGCATTGTAAGGTAAGGAAATAATAATCAGCACTGAAACTATAAAAGTAATGGTACATCATGAAGATGAGTTATACCGTGGTAGATATTAGCATAGTACACACTTGGGTGAGTGCTACATGGGCAATGTCCAACCAATATTCAGAGAAATCAACAAACGCCTGCAGAAAAAAAAAGGTAGAGCTAGCTAGGATAATGCGAACAAAATGAACACACTCATACAAGGAAAACAGAGAGCGAAGTATACCTGAGCAAGGAAGAAGCGCAGCTGAGTTGAGACCTTTCCAGAGCAGCTCGAACTGTGATTTCTATAAAATTAGATGTGGATCTCATCTCCTGCAGCAAAAGATCGTTCAATTAGATGTGGATCTCATCTCCAGCAGCAAATATCTTTCAATTAGATATGGATCTCATCTCCAGCAGCAAAGATTGTTCAATGGCTAAAAGTGGAAAACAAACTCAACCAGATGGATTAAAAGAAGAAGGAGAGGGGATCCCGGACGGCCGTAAGGAACGCCACTGAGCCTCGAGTCCTCCCCGGGTTGGCTCCTTGCAACCCAAGGTCGTAGAGGACAAGAAGAAGGGACACCCAACCCTAGCTGCGAAATCCAAATTAAATTAGAGGCGGAAATCCAGGGAGGGTGGAAGAAGGGAGAAGAGGAGGTGTTGGTTGATACGTCCAATTTGCATCACTATTTTATATCATAATTTGCTGTTATTCATTGATATATTTCATATTGGGACACAATACTTATGTTATTTCATCTATTTTGCATGTTTCATCATTATTGGAGGATCGAACACCGGAGCCAGGATTCTGCTGGAAAAAGCACCGTCAGAACGCAATATTTCGGAAGATCAACTCTGGAAGGAAATTATACCGAAAATCCTATTTTTCAAGATGACGAAGGAAGCCAGGAGGAGGAGCCAGGAGCAGCCAGGGTGGGCCCACACCCTAGGGCGGCGCGGCCCAGGCCCTGGCCGCGTCGGCCTATGGTCTGGGGGGCCCACACCCCTTTTCGCCTCCTTTTCTTCGCCAAACCCTTCGTCCCGAAGACCTAAGCCACAGAGGGTACCTCGCGAAGAGTTACAGCCGCCTCTGCGGGGCGGAGAACACCAGAGAGAAAAGAGCTCTCCGGCGGGCAGGAATCCGCCGGGGAAATTCCCTCCGGGAGGGGGAAATCGACGCCATCGTCACCGTCATCGAGCTGGACATCATCGCCATCACCATCATCATCATCTCCACCATCATCACCGCCGTCATCACCGCTGGACACCGTCACCGCCGTAGCAATTTGGGTTTGATCTTGATTGTTTGATAGGGGAAACTCTCCCGGTATCGATTCCTACTTGTTGTTGATGCTATTGAGTGAAACCATTGAACCAAGTTTATGTTCAGATTGTTATTCATCATCATATCACCTCTGATCATGTTCCGTATGATGTCTCGTGAGTAGTTCGTTTAGTTCTTGAGGACATGGGTGAAGTCTAAATGTTAGTAGTGAACTATGGTTGAGTAATATTCAATGGTGTGATATTTAAGTTGTGGTGTTATTCTTCTAGTGGTGTCATGTGAACGTCGACTACATGACACTTCACCATTTATGGGCCTAGGGGAATGCATCTTGTATTCGTTTGCCAATTGCGGGGTTGCCGGAGTGACAGAAACCTAAACCCCCGTTGGTATATCGATGCAGGAGGGATCGCAGGATCTCAGAGTTTAAGGCTGTGGTTAGATTTAATTCTTAATTACTTTCTTGTAGTTGCGGATGCTTGCAAGGGGTATAATCACAAGTATGTATTAGTCCTAGGAAGGGCGGTACATTAGCATAGGTTCACCCACACAACACTTATCACAACAATGAAGATTATTTAGCCATATGTAGCGAAAGCACTAGACTAAAATCCCGTGTGTCCTCGAGAACGTTTGGTCATTATAAGTAAACAAACCGGCTTGTCCTTTGTGCTAAAAAGGATTGGGCCACTCGCTGCAATTATTACTCTCGCACTTTACATACTCGTACTTTATTCAACTGTTACATCAAAACCCCCTGAATACTTGTCTCGTGAGCATTTACGGTGAATCCTTCATCGAAACTGCTTGTCAACACCTTCTGCTCCTCGTTGGGATCGACATTCTTACTTATCGAAGATACTACGATACACCCCCTATACTTGTGGGTCATCAAGACTATTTTACGGCGCCGTTGCCGGGCGTGACGCGCGATTGGTAAGTGGAATTGGTAAGGAAAACCTTTACTGTTGTGCTGATTTTATTTCTGTCTGCTGCTATAAGTCATTATGGAGAGATCTTCTCTTCAATTTCTATTTGGGAAATCTACTACTACTGCAACGGTAGTGGATGAGGCGCCAGGTGAGGAAGTAATACCATATAAAATACCTATGAAAATTATTGAACGTGTTATGGATAACCGCTATGAAGGGGATGGAACTGTCCATCCTGGTGATCATTTACTGTTTTTGCATGAATTATGCGGGTTATTCAAATGTGCAGGTATTGCTATGGATGAAGTGAGGAAGAAACTATTCTCTTTGTCGCTGTCCGGTAAGGCGGCGCATTGGTATAAATTCTTGGATAATGTGGTTTGTCTTGATTGGTATGATATTGTGCCGCGGTTTTATTCTAAGTTCTATCCTCCAAGTGAAATTCATAAGGATCGGAATCGCATATATAATTTTTGGCCTCATGATGGAGAGAGTATTGCCCAAGCTTGGGGGAGATTGAAGTCTTTAATGCTCAAATGCCCCATTCATGAGCTTCCTGGTAATGTTATTATTGATAATTTCTATGCAAGACTTTCTTTTCAAGACAAGACCTTGCTGGATACTTCTTGTTCTGGATCATTTACACGCAACAAAGAAGAGTTTAAAAGGGACCTTCTTGATCGGATCCAAGAAAATACTGAAGGTTGGGAGAACGACAAGGATAGAGAATCGGGTATAATTTATGATTATAAATGCATTGAAGCTTTTATGGATCTTGATAAATTTCGTAATATGAGTGCTATATATGGTCTTGATTCTCAAGTTGCTGTAAATCTTTATAAAGCTTTTGCCTCTCATTATGAATTGCCAAAGAAGAATTTTGATAAGTATCATGAACCGTATAAAGATAAAATTGATTCATCTATTAATAAATGCGTTGTAGTTGAAACTGCTGATCGTGTTATTCCTGAAGCTTATATTGAAAAAACTCCTTTCCTGCTAAAATGAAAGAGTACTCTGTTATAAATAGTGCGGTTCATAAAAGTGAAAAGAAACCCGTAGAACCCGAAGAACAAATAAAAGTTGAACTCATTGTTGCAATAGTTAAAGATCTTGTGATTGAAAATGTGGAGGATGGTCATATTATTTTCTCGTGAAGATGCTTCTAATATTGTCTCACATCCTAATAAACCCAAACAAGCTAGTGTTCCTATGATATCTGTTAAAATTGGTGATCATTGTTATTATGGATTATGTGATATTGGTGCAAGTGTTAGTGCTATTCCGTATGAGCTTTACACGGAGATTATGCACGAAATTGATTCTTGTGAACTTGAAGATATTGATGTGGTTATTCAGCTGGCTAATAGAGAAACTATTTCTCCAATTGGTATTGTTCGAGATGTGGAAGTTTTATGCGGTAAGATAAAATATCCTGCTGACTTTTTGGTACTTGGTTCTGCTGCTAGTGATTATTGTCCTATTATTTTTGGTAGACCTTTTCTAAATACTTGTGGAGCTATTATAGATTGCAAGAAAGAGAAAATTTTGACTAAATTCGCTGGTGAATCTTATGAGTTTAACTTCTCTAAATTTACTAAAACTCCTTATAAAGCTGATTTGCCTAGTAATGATTTTAAAATGGAGCAATGTGCATCTATTGTTCTTGTTCCTAATAATCCTTTGCAGCAACATTTGGAGGATAGCGAGAGCGAAATTTTTAGGAAAGAAAGAGATGAGCTTGAGGAAATTTTTCTTCGCCAACCTATTCTCAAGCATGATTTACCGGTGGAAGATTTGGGTAGAACACCGCCACCAAAGGAAGATCCTGTTTTTGATTTAAAGCCTTTACCTGATAATCTTAAATATGCTCATATTGATGATAAGAAAATATATCCTGTTATTATTAGTTCAAAGCTTTCAGAGATTGAGGAAGAAAGGTTATTGGAAATATTGAAGAAGCATCGAGGCGCTATTGGCTACACTCTTGATGATTTGAAGGGGATTTCTCCGTCTATATGCCAACATGCTATTAATATGGAAGATGATGCAAAGCCTGTTGTTGAACCTCAGCGTCGTCTAATTCCGAAGATGAAGGAAGTGGTAAGGAATGAGGTATTACGACTTCTTGAAGCTGGTATTATATATCCTATTGCTGATAGTAGATGGGTTAGTCCTGTGCATTGCGTTCCCAAGAAAGGAGGTATGACTGTTGTGCCTAATGATAATGATGAGCTCATTCCTCAAAGAGTAGTTGTAGGGTATAGAATGTGCATTGATTTTCGAAAAGTTAATAAAGTTACTAAGAAAGATCATTAACCTTTAACATTTATTGATCAAATGCTAGAAAGATTGTCTAAAAATACTCATTTTTGCTTTCTTGATGGTTATTCTGGGTTTTCACAAATTGCTGTTAAAGCTAAAGATCAAGAGAAAACCACTTTTACCTGTCCCTATGGAACTTATGCTTATAGACGCATGCCTTTTGGTTTATGTAATGCTCCTGCTACTTTTCAAAGATGCATGTCTGCTATTTTTCATGGTTTTTGTGAAAGTATTGTAGAGGTATTCATGGATGATTTTTCCGTCTATGGGAATTCTTTTGATAGTTGCTTGCGAAACCTAGATAAAGTTTTGTAGAGATGTGAAGAAACTAACCTTGTTCTTAATTGGGAGAAATGCCACTTTATGGTTAATGAAGGAATTGTATTGGGACATAAAATTTCAGAGAGAGGTATTGAAGTTGTTAGAGCTAAAGTTGAAGCAATTGAGAAGATGCCCTATCCGAGGGATGTTAAAGGTATTCGTAGTGTTCTTGGTCATGCTGGGTTTTATAGGAGATTTATTAAAGATTTCTCCAAGATTTCAAAGCCTCTTACTAATCTTCTTCAAAAAGATGTACCATTTGTTTTTGATGACGATTGTAAGGAAGCTTTTGAAACTCTTAAAAAAGCCTTAACAACTGCTCCTATAGTTGAACCCCCTGATTGGAACTTACCCTTTGAAATTATGTGTGATGCTAGTGATTTTGCTGTAGGCGCTGTTCTTGGACAGCGAGTAGATAAAAAACTGAATGTTATTCATTATGCTAGTAAAACTCTTGATGCTGCTCAAAGAAATTATGCTACAACTGAAAAGGAATTATTAGCTGTAGTCTTTGCTTGTGATAAATTTAGATCTTATATTGTTGATTCAAAAGTTACTATTCATACTGATCATGCTGCAATTAGATACCTAATGACAAAGAAAGATGCTAAGCCGAGGCTTATTAGATGGGTACTTCTTTTGCAAGAATTTGATTTACATATTGTAGATAGGAAAGGTGCTGATAATCCTGTTGCTGATAATTTGTCTAGATTGGAAAATATTGCTTATGATCCTGTTCCTGTTAATGATAGTTTTCCAAATGAACAATTGGCTGTAATAAAGGTGAGCTCGCGAGACAGTCCTTGGTATGCTGATTATGCTAACTTTATTGTTTCCAAGTACTTGCCTCCAACCTTTTCAGCTCAGCAAAGGAGGAAATTCTTTTATGACTTGAGGCATTATTTCTGGGATGACCCACACTTATATAAAGAAGGAGTGGATGGTATTATGCGAAGATGTGTTCCTGAGTATGAACAACAAGAAATATTGAGTAAATGTCATGGTAGTGCTTATGGAGGACATCACGCTGGAGAAAGAACCGCGCAAAAGGTTTTACAATCAGGTTTTTATTGGCCAACTCTCTTCAAGGATGCGAGAAAGTTTATTTTATCTTGTGATGAATGCCAAAGGGTTGGTAATATCTCCAGACGCAATGAAATGCCTATGAATTATACTCTTGTTATTGAACCGTTTGATTGTTGGGGATTTGACTTCATGGGACCTTTTCCGTCTTCGGAAGGTAACACTCATATACTTGTTGCTGTTGATTATGTTACTAAATGGGTGGAAGCTATACCTACAAAAAGTGCTGATGGTGAGACCTCTTTAAGAATGCTCTTAGATATTATTTTTCCTAGATTTGGAGTACCTAGATATATTATGACTGATGGAGGTTCTCATTTTATTCATGGAGGTCTTAGAAAAACTCTTGCTAAGTATGGTATTAATCATAGAATTGCTTCGCTTATCATCCTCAAACTAGTGGTCAAGTAGAATTATCAAATAGAGAGATTAAATCTATTTTGGGAAAGACCGTTAATAAAACTAGAAAGAATTGGGCTAGTAAATTGAAGGATGCACTTTGGGCTTATAGAACTGCTTATAAAAATCCCATGGGAATGTCACCTTATAAAATGGTTTATGGGAAAGCTTGTCATTTACCTCTAGAACTAGAGCACAAAGCTTATTGGGCTGTTAGAGAATTAAATAAAGATCCTAAACTTGGGTGATAAGAGGTTGTTGCAATTGAGTTCTCTAGATGAATGGAGAAGTGAAGCATATGAAAATGCTAAACTCTTTAAAGAGAAAGTTAAAAAATGGCATGATAGGAGGATTATCAAAAGAGAATTTAATATTGGGGATAAAGTCCTATTGTATCGGTCTCGTCTCGGATTCTTTGCGGGAAATTACTCTCGAAATGGGAAGGACCATATGTTGTCGAGGAGGTGTATCGTTCAGGAGCAATCAAAATTAGCTCTCTCCAAGGCAATGCTACGCAAGTGGTGAATGGACAAAGACTCAAGCATTATATCTCGGGTGATTCTTATAATGTTGATGTTGATATTATTCAAGTGGAAACACCGGAGGCCTACATCAAAGGGCAAATTGACGATCCGCGTAACTCGACTTCGAATAGGTAACAAGATCGGTAATGAAAAGTACGCAATTTACTTTCCGAACTATATTTTTGCTGTTTTTGGAAAATATGAGAAATTACGAGTTTGAAACGGAGTGGAAAGGACGCACGAGGGGGTGCCACCATAGGGCGGCGCGGCCTGACCTGGGCCCGCGCCGGCCTATGGTTTGGCCGCCTCGTCGCCCCTTTCCGACTCTGGTTCGATCTGGTGCTTTCCGTTTGTCGTGAAAAATTTTGCTATATAATCCCCCGGACCCCTGGAGGTCCGTATATCGTTTTCTCGACGTGTTTTGTTTCGAGCTGTTTCTGCCAGGATCTGTTTTTGGTTTAGAAGCACCATGGTCTCCAAGAATAAGGGCAAGGAGTTTCCGGATGAAGATGATCGAGATCTCGGGTGGAAAGAGGAAGACAAGGACGTCAAGGAAGAAGATGAAGAAGAGGTGGAGGAAGACTCGCGCGCACGCCCGCGTGCTACCATCGCAAGCATCAAGGTGGTGGACAACCCTTTTTGTGCAAACAAGAGCGCAAGAATTCGCACTGGAGGAGCAGTCCCACGTCATTACCTAGCTCCGAAAACATCTCCATCAGGCACTCATCACCCCTTCCACAATCTAATTTTCAATAATCAAATTGAAGGGACTCCCAAGGCAGCATTGCCTAGCCAATGGGATATAGATCGCTCTAACACTGCAGGAGAGAAGGAGCCTGAGGCTGAAGAGTGGGGAAATAACTCCAAGAGCTGGGACTCGCCATCAGACAGACTCTTTAACCGCGTCGAGCACAATTCAGAGATGATTCGCAATCTCATATACAGGATTGACGAGCTTCAGGAGCTTATTGAGAAGCTTGTCAGGAATTCATCACCACCATCACCGAAGGAGTAATTCATCATTGGTATTGGCATCCCCTTGGTTTGTTCCAAGCTTGGGGGAGTGCCGCGGTATCACATTATCACTACCTTTTACTTTTATTGTCAAGTAGTATCATATCATGAGTAGGGAAGTTATCATATAAGATGGGTTGCGTTTGGAAGTATCTCTCCTTTATTTGGTTATCTATGTATCCCTTGGTGTGAGTTATCGTTATGGAATATTAATGAGAAGTCTTATCATTTACATATTGCACATCTTATTTTAGTTTGCAATCTCTACTATATGATTCACCTTATTGTTAGTATTGGTATCACTTTGGGAGCATTGAATAAATCTATTTGGTTTTGGCAAACTTAGCATTGGTCAGTAGCAACAACACTTTGAGGTTTAAATAGAAAAGAGAAATACATGTAGATGTTTCATTGTCTTTCTTGTTAGCTCATAGCTTATTATTCTGAAGTTAAAATTGTTTGTACTTACAAGGAAGATGCATGATTGTTTCTATCACATGTATATTTGTTTGTTTCCCTCGACTCTTATGCTTGCTAATTAACCTTGCTAGCCAAAGACCTGTATCTTGAGAGGGAATACTTCTCGTGCATCCAAACCTTAACCCAAACCTATGCCATTTGTGTCCACCATACCTACCTACTACATGGTATTTTCTGCCATTCCAAGTAAATACTTCATGTGCTACCTTTAAACAATTCAAAACTTAGTATCTCTTATTTGTGTCAATGTTTCATAGCTCATGAGGAAGTATGTGGTGTTTTATCTTTCAATCTTGTTGGGCAACTTCCACCAATGGACTAGTGGCTTCACCCGCTTATCCAATAATTTTGCAAAAAGAGCTGGCAATGGGATTCCCAGTCCCAAATTGATTAAACTAAATATACACTCCTCCATGGTATGTGATTGATGGACGGCACCCGAAGGATTCGGTTAGCCATGGCTTGTGTAAGCAAAGGTTGGGGGGAGTGTCATCATCATAATAAAGCTAAAATAAAAAGGCACTCCTTCATTGTATGAGATTGTTGGCAGGCACCCGAGGATTCGGTTAGCCATGGTTTGTGAAAGAAAGGTTGGAAGGAGTGCCACACAAAATGAAAATAATATGGGAGCCGCTCTTAGGAGGTTGTCTGGCAAGGGGTTAGAGTACCCGCTACCAGTCGTTGACAACAACAAACACCTCTCAAAATGTTACTTTTATTCTCTTTAGATGATTGCAAAAATTGAAAAAGCTCTAGCACATGATTTAATCCCTGCTTCCCTCTGCGAAGGGCCTGTCTTTTACTTTATGCTTTGAGTCAAGAAACCTATTTCCCTCCATCTCAAGCAAGCATTTGAGTAGTTGTGATCAAACCATTATATTGTGATTTGCTACATCATGTCTTTTATTCTTCTTTGTTTAGTACAAGTTTTATCTGAATGAATATAGCTTTGCAAGTTATCAATGATCATGAGAAAACCATTATGATTGAGTATGCAAGTTGTGCCTTATAAACTTTAACATGGGAGCGCTGCTCAATGAGATATAATCTGTTAATTGTTCTCTGACCAAGAACGAAGTTTGCCATCACCAATTATGATTTCTTATGCACCTTTACTTGTGATTACCTTATACTTGTTTCAATATGAGTTATAAGAGATTGTTTACTATAATGTCCTGTGTGAATGAATATGATGCTTCTTGTCCGTATTTTATTCATCGACTCTTCACTCCATAAACATGTGGTCATGTCTATCGAGCTCAGTTTCGCTTGGGGACAAGCGAAGTCTAAGCTTGGGGGAAGTTGATACGTCAATTTGCATCACTATTTTATATCATAATTTGCTGTTATTCATTGATATATTTCATATTGGGACACAATACTTATGTTATTTCATCTATTTTGCATGTTTCATCATTATTGGAGGATCGAACACCGGAGCCGGGATTCTCTTTGGAAAAAGCACCGTCGAACGCAATATTTCGGAAGATCAACTACGGAAGGAAATTATACCGAAAATCCTATTTTTCAAGATGACGAAGGAAGCCGGGAGGAGGAGCCGGGAGCAGCCAGGGTGGGCCCACACCCTAGGGCGGCGCGGCCAGGCCCTGGCCGCGCCGGCCTATGGTCCGGGGGCCCACACCCCTTTTCGCCTCCTTTTCTTCGCCAAACCCTTCGTCCCGAAGACCTAAGCCACGAGGGTACCTCGCGAAGAGTTACAGCCGCCTCTGCGGGGCGAGAGAACACCAGAGAGAAAGAGCTCTCCGGCGGGCAGGAATCCGCCGGGGAAATTCCTCCGGGAGGGGAAATCGACGCCATCGTCACCGTCATCGAGCTGGACATCATCGCCATCACCATCATCATCATCTCCACCATCATCACCGCCGTCATCACCGCTGGACACCGTCACCGCCGTAGCAATTTGGGTTTGATCTTGATTGTTTGATAGGGGAAACTCTCCGGTATCGATTCCTACTTGTTGTTGATGCTATTGAGTGAAACCATTGAACCAACTTTATGTTCAGATTGTTATTCATCATCATATCACCTCTGATCATGTTCCGTATGATGTCTCGTGAGTAGTTCGTTTAGTTCTTGAGGACATGGGTGAAGTCTAAATGTTAGTAGTGAATTATGGTTGAGTAATATTCAATGGTGTGATATTTAAGTTGTGGTGTTATTCTTCTAGTGGTGTCATGTGAACGTCGACTACATGACACTTCACCATTTATGGGCCTAGGGGAATGCATCTTGTATTCGTTTGCCAATTGCGGGGTTGCCGGAGTGACAGAAACCTAAACCCCCGTTGGTATATCGATGCAGGAGGGATCGCAGGATCTCAGAGTTTAAGGCTGTGGTTAGATTTAATTCTTAATTACTTTCTTGTAGTTGCGGATGCTTGCAAGGGGTATAATCACAAGTATGTATTAGTCCTAGGAAGGGCGGTACATTAGCATAGGTTCACCCACACAACACTTATCACAACAATGAAGATTATTTAGCCGTATGTAGCGAAAGCACTAGACTAAAATCCCGTGTGTCCTCGAGAACGTTTGGTCATTATAAGTAAACAAACCGGCTTGTCCTTTGTGCTAAAAAGGATTGGGCCACTCGCTGCAATTATTACTCTCGCACTTTACATACTCGTACTTTATTCAACTGTTACATCAAAACCCCCTGAATACTTGTCTGTGAGCATTTACAGTGAATCCTTCATCGAAACTGCTTGTCAACACCTTCTGCTCCTCGTTGGGATCGACATTCTTACTTATCGAAGATACTACGATACACCCCCTATACTTGTGGGTCATCATTGGTTACCGGCATCGCTGTAGATGTAGGAGGAGGAGGACGTAGCCGGCGTGGAAAGATTCGCTCACCTTGGCTCACCATTGATTCACATCGCCCGATCCGGCGCTCCGACGCACTAGAGAGGGCGACCACCCTGTGGGGAGAGAGAGAAGACCGCTGGGGCGGCGGCTGATGCGGCCACGGCCTGATGCCCGCGACCGGTGGCTACCATGGCCTCCTGGCGCTCTACGCAGCGGCCCGAGCGAGGCACGAGGCGGCGGCGCCCGCGCTGCCTCCCGACCATGCTTCTCCAGCGCTCGGAAGAGGAGCGGCGAGGTCGATGCGTGGTCCACTGTGCTCCGACCTCCTAGGCGACCTGAGTTGGGCAAAATGGGAGGAGGAGAGAATGCGGCGGATTGGGGAAGACAGGAGGAAGCGGAGCCAATCGTGGTGTCTAGGTTTTCAGCTTAGGCAAGAGAAATGACAGACTCACAGCACGAGCCCTCTTGCCTCTGCCACGCGACCCCACTCAAAGAAGACCCCAAATGTCATAGACTTCTCAGCACAGCGCTAACGTGAACGAGGAAGAGGTAAAATGGATGGTGGTCAATCGCTGCGGGAGGCAAAATTTACTGTCCAGCACCGATCGGACGACCAACGAAGGTTTGCCCCTTTGGATGCCCTGGTTGGCCGGGTAGTCTAGGAACATTTATAGAAGTAATTCCAAACATGAGCGGTAGGCTATTCTGTATTGATGTCCTAGTGTAGGCTTACATTCAGAATTTCACTTACAGGGCGGCATGATTTATCTTTTCAAAATCAGAATTATAATGCATCACTTTCTTCCATGTCGTCTCCATTCAAGCAGAACATTAAACAATAAATGTGGTTTAACATGCTGAGACGCTCATTACTCCCTCCATACCATACGGATACGGGGAGTACAGAGTAATTATAATGCGGAGAAAGTAACTGCTCGGTAATTACATGGTTCTTGGTGACCTAACCCTCCCCTCCTCCCCCGACCTAACCCTCCCCTGGGCGGCGGCGCCGCGCCACTCCGGGGAGCCCATCCTCACCGGCCTCCGGCCCCTCCTGCCCCTCCCTCCCCTCGCCGCCGCCTCCAGAGGTGTCGCCAGGCAAAGCCCGCGTGGCATGGTGGTGGCGGGGGCTTCAGATGGTCCCGATCATGGGGGTTCAGGAGCGGCGCCCACGATCTCCTCTGGTGGTGGTGGTGGTGCGTGGCGTCGACGGTCGGAAGGCGAGGCGGCGGCGGTGGTGGTGTGGCCGGATCTTGGTCCTTGGGGCCTGGAGGCGGCCGGCTGCTGCGCCTTCTCCTCCGCATGACGGGATGCTCCATCCGCATCACATGGGAGCCGGGACGGCGGCCACGGGCATGGCGGCGGCGACCTCCTCCCCGGAGGTGGACAACCTCGATGGGATCTGGGGTGGCGGATCATAGGATCCCACACAGATCTCCGGCGGTGAAGATCCAGTCGACGACGACTTTAGGGTGACGGGGCAGCCGGTGAAAACCGTGCTTCACTCTCGGGCTTGGCGGATGATGGCGGCGTCGCTTGGCATCGTTACCTTGTCGAAGGCATCGCATTTTCTTGTCTCGTCACTCCACTCGGCGAGTTGGAGATGTGTGGCTGCCGGTGAAAATCGTGCTCCGACCCTGGTCATGGCGGGCGATGGCGACGTTACGCGTCGTTACCTTCTTGAAGGCATCGTCATTGCAACCTGAAGTTACTCCCTCGTGCTGCTCCGGGGGAAACTCTAGATCTGGGTCTCTCGGATCGGACGATGGCGGCGCTACCTGCGTCGTTCTACCTCTTGGGGCATCGTTTTTGGAGCAGCTGCTGGATGTTGGCGGATGTTGGTGGAGTGGTATTCATCTACCACATTGTTGGCGCTGAGTCTCGGTGGCATGGTTCTACAGGGTATCAACTACGGATGCGGGATGATGTATGCGTGCAGGATGGTGGAGCCACTACTAGGAAAAGGCCTAGCTGTAAGACTGCCAGCAGTGGCGCACCATGACTGCCGTGCGCCACTACTACTTAGCAGTGGCGCACCACAAAACGGTGGGCCACTGTTACAAAAGTAGTAGTGGCGCACCTTGATTGTGGTGCGCCAAAAATAAGTGGTGACAGGAGGCCAGCTCCTCCCCCAACCTAGTAGTGGCGCACGTCTCCGGGGTGCGCCACTGCTACATTCCTTACCTATGGCGCACGTTGGAGAGGTGCGCCACTGCTAGGAGGTGTCCAGAGCCCGTTTAGAGATGATAGGCTTAGCAATGGCGCACTTCAGTGGTGCGCCACTGCTACAGAGGTTACCTATGGCGCATGTCATTAGGTGCGCCACTGCTAGGGGGTGGCCAGAGCCCCTTTAGAGATGAGAGGCTTAGCAGTGGCGCACCACCTAGCAGTGCGCCATTGCTATGTCACCCTAGCAGTGGCGCACGGCTATGTGGTGCGCCACTGCTAACCTGGGACCATTTCCTGCTTTTAACCCTCCACTCACATGTGCCACCCACTTTCCCCAAACACTCTTCCACCACCACCTCCCACCAAATCTGGATCTGGTCGTGTTGCCCCTCCTTCCCACCTCATTTTCACCTCTTCATTCACCAAAATTAAGTTGGTAAACTTAATTTTCTTCATAGGTAAGTAATGGTGAAGCTTTCTTAGCCCAATACCCTACTCAATCTCAACTTTTTACCGCGCATCCAACACTCTTGGTCTCGCCGTATCGGTAACTTTGTTGGTTTTATGCTTTGTGTGTGACCTGTTCCGATCGTCTTGCACACACATCACGTACACGTGTGTGTGCACATATGTTATGTGCGAAGCTCGATCATGTGTTGTGCGCATGCGCGAAAAGCGTCACGTGCATGTGTGTTGTATGCGAAGCCTCCACATGTGTTGTATATGCGAAGCCTCCACACATGTGTTGCATGTGTTTGTTTGCAGGGATTTGAAATGCGATGGATTTGCCAATATTTTGCCGAAACGTTAATTCATTTCCGTTTCGGTGAATAGTGGGCATACTACACATATACATATGTCCTATTTTTAGGGAAGGTCATGCCAAAATTTTCTTTTGGTATGCTAAGATATCCATTTTCTCTATACCCGCAGGCGACCATAGTCCGCATGATGAGCGAAGGCGTTGTGGCTAGGTTTTTGAAAGCCGCGACAGCCGAGATGATTAGAAATAACCAAAAGGAGATAAGATGTCCGTGTCGAAGATGCAAGCTGACGAGCCTTATGGACCCTAAAGCCGATATGGTGCGGGACCACCTTCTCATGCGTGGTTTCATGGATGGCTATCGGTGGGAAGGCGACGAAGATGATTATGAATTTGTCCATGGGATTTCAACAAGAAATAAGGAATGAGGTGATCAGGATGTAGAAGATCTCGGACATGATCAGGATGTAGAAGATCCTGGAGATGATCATGATCACAATGTAGGAGATCCGGGACCTGATGATGAGGAAGATCAAGATGGAGGTCATCATGACGATCATGAAGATGAAGACGATGGACCATCGTCGATGGACTGGGTGCAGGACCCTTATCTTCAAGAGCTGCTTGTCAAGCAGACGAGTAACGCAAGAGCTGCCGCCCGAGAGAAAGCCAAGATGGATCAACTGGAGGTAGACGCGGTTACTCCATTGTATGAAGGATGCAGGCCGGAGGATACCCGCCTGAAAGTAACGCTCATGGCTCTGGAGATGAAGGTAAAGCACAAAATGACCGACACATCCTTCAACGACAACATGTCATTCTGGCACGAACGTCTTCCCAAAGGTAACACGTGTCCGACTAGTATCGAGGAGGCAAAGAAAATTGTGTGTCCTCTGGATTTACCGCATGTGAAATATCATGTGTGCTTGAACGATTGCATCATTTATCGGAACGAGCACGCGGAGTGTACCATATGTCCGGTCTGCGGCGTCAGTCGGTGCAAGAAGGGGAAGAAAGCTCCTCGTAAGGTGGTGTGGTACTTTCCGATCACTCCTCGTCTGCAGCGGTATTTCGCGGATCCTAAGCAAGCAAAGCTAATGCGCTGGCACGCGGAGATGAGGAAGGGAGAAGATGACGCAGATGATCCGGACAAAAAGAAAAAGGACAGGATGTTGAGACACCCTTCGGATGCTAGCCAGTGGAATGCGTTGAACCTCGAGTACCCAGAATTTGGGGACGATCCTAGGAACATAAGGCTGGGCGCGAGCACCGATGGAGTCAATCCGTTTGGCAGCCAGAGCAGCAGGCATAGCACCTGGCCCGTGTTTGTGTGGATGTACAACCTCCCCCCTGGTTGTGCATGAAGAGGAAGTACATTCAAATGAGTATGCTAATTAAAGAGCCGAAACAACCAGGGAATGACATCAATCTGTATATGGGGCTTCTGAAAGAGGAGCTAGCCACGCTATGGGACACGCCTGCCAATACGTTGGACGCCGCCGCGGAAGAATATTTCCCTATGAGAGCCGCACTGCTCACGACGGTGCACGACTTTCTCGGTTACGGATATGTCGCGGGGCAGGTGGTCCACGGATTCAATGCATGCGTCAGGTGCATGGACGACACAACGTACCGCCAGCTAGATAGAGATCCCGGGTCCTCGAAAACGGTGTTCATGGGACATCGAACCTGGCTTCGCGAGGACGACGCATGGAGGAAACGCAAGGATCTGTTCGATGGTCAAGACGAACCCCGAAGACGGCCACGTACGAGAAGCGGCGAGCAAATAGACGAGCTATTGAAAAATTGGAAAGAGTGCCCACCGCCGGGAAAGAAGCGAAAGGCGCCGGAGCCGCTGCTTAAGGTATGGAAGACGAGGTCTGTTTTCTGGGACTTGCCGTACTGGAAGATCCTCCGTGTGCCTCACAGCCTTGATGTCATACACATCACGAAGAACGTGTGCGAGAGTCTGCTTGGTACCCTCCTCAACATGCCAGAGAAGACCAAAGATGGGCCGAAAGCAAGGTACGACTTGCAATCAATTGGGATCAGGGAGGAGCTTCACGCGGGACGCCCTAATGATGATGATGATGATGACGATGACGATGATGAGGCGGAGGACACGCAAAGTCATCGCAAGGGCAAAAATGCCAAAAAGATTGAATATTACTGCCCCCCGCGTGCTTCACTCTAAGTCAGAAGGAGATCGAGCAGTTTTTCGACTGTCTCCTAGGAGTAAAACTTTCTTACGGTTACGCGGGGAAGATAAGCAGGTACCTAGACAAAGCGAAGCAGAGGTTCAGCGGGATGAAGTCTCACGACTGTCACGTGCTGATGACGCAGATACTTCCGTTGCAATCCGTGGGATCATGGACGCGCACGTCCGTGAAATGCTTTTTGGCCTATGCAACTTTTTCAACGTCATCTCTCGGAAGTCTGTTGGCGTGAGGCAACTTAGAAGGCTACAGGAAGAGATCGTGGTGATACTGTGCGAGCTTGAGATGTACTTCCCGCCCGCATTCTTCGATGTTATGGTGCATCTGCTGGTACATATCGTGGAGGATATCATCCAACTGGGGCCAACGTTCCTGCACAGCATGATGCCGTTCGAAAGGATGAATGGTGTCATCAAAGGGTACGTTCGCAACAGGGCACGTCCAGACGGAAGCATAGCCAAGGGCTTTCTGACCGAAGAGTGCATCTCCTTCTGCACGAGTTATCTAGAAATCGAGAACCCCGTTGGCCTGCCCATAAACAGGCATCTCGGGAAGCTCGCTGGATGGGGTCACCGCGACGGTAGCCGCGAAATGCATGTCGACTTCAAGGGTCGAATCGCCCACTTTGAAAGAGCAAACCTAGTCGCGCTGCAACACATAGACGTGGTCGATCCTTGGGTGGTAGAGAACAAAACCTTCATCGCAAAGACGTACAGTGATCAGGGCCAACAGAGGACGGACGGAGATATAATCAAAGAGCACAACTCAACCTTCACGTGGTGGTTCAAGGACAAGATGCTGACGTACCCTATAGACGAGGATTCTTCTGCGGAAGAAAAACTCATATTCGCCTTGTCACAGGGCGCCGAACACAACCTGATGACATTTCAGGCGTACGATATCAACGGCTACACATTCTACACCGAGGAAAAGGACATGAAGAGCAATTATCAGAACTCCGGGGTAACGATGGAGTCCTACACCGATGACGTCAAGCAGAGATACTACAGAAAGATCGAGGAGATCTGGGAGCTGAGCTACGCTGGAGAGAATGTGCCGATGTTCCGTGTCAGGTGGGCCAAGCAACCGAAATGGGATGCCGCGGATGAGGAGCGTGTGAAGAACGGCCTCGAGCCCCTCTTCCCGCAATACAAAAACAAGCAAACCAGGAACTTTCTCCTGGCCCGGTACCGTATTGACCCGAAAACAAAGGAGCTCACCACCACTCCGGATGTGAAGCAGTTTGAGGCTCTTCTGGTAAGGAATGCACCCGCTTAATTAGCTCCTTTGTGGTTGCATTCTTATTGATGAATCCAAATTTCTAAATGGTTCATGCATGTTCCTCCCGTAGGCTAAGGAGGTTGCTGCGGAAAGTGAAAAGGAAGCTAGTAGCGGCGCGGGGTCCACGAGCTCCTTGCAGTGTGCCCCTTGGGACAACCCTTTAAATAGGGCGTTGAATGCCCAAAAGAAGAGGGATCCATTGAGTAAGCCGACGTCGGCTGGTCGTGTGGTCGGCGAAGGATGCTCTATGAAATGGTCAGAATACTATAAGTCGGGGAAAAAGGAGAAAAAGGCCACCATCGATGAGAAGGAGGTCGCACAGCTCAAGGCACAAGTTGCGCAGATCCTGACATTGGTCGAGGAGCAAGTGCGGCAACAAGTGCAACAAATCGTGGAGACCCAACAGAGGGCGCAACGACAGCAAGTGGAGGACCAAGTGGGCACGACGCTTAGCTCCCTCATCCCTACCTTGGTTGCCGGTCTGGATGCGTGGTATAAGGGAGGAAAAAAGGGGGAACCCCCGGTTCCCAGTTTCACGGGCAGCAACTCCCACAACGTGGAGCCATCGGTGAGTACGCAGGCGGCAACAATGGTGTCTCCGGCGGCGCCAACATTGGTGGCTCCGGCGGCGCCAACCTTGGTGGCTCCCTCGGCGCCAACCGTGGTGGCTCCCGCGGCGCCAACCTTGGTGTCTCCCGCGGCGCCATTACTTCAGCTCAGTGCACCCGTTGCTGCGGATAATACGCCGCCCGGCACCGCGCCAACAAACGGCCACTCCATCAGTTGCACGCCCGCCGCCGGCGGTGCCTCGACCTTAGCCGAGCTGGACGCCATCACGGTAACCAACCCTTGGCCAATGACTTCCATACCCTTGCCTTTGACTAGCTAGCCATCCCTAACGCCCTACATGTTTTCCGCAGAGCTCCGCCGTCGACGTCCCATGCACTCTCCTGCAGTTTGTGAACGGCGAGTTGATCGATGTTGCCAAGGCCAAAATCGTTCAACCGAGCAACCGTCAGTTACACGGTAGACCCATGCAACCCGACGTGTATAGGATTCAACTGGTTCGGGTGCTTAGCGGCTGCGATGACGTGCTACCTCCCTTTCAACCCCATGGTGCCGACGAAGATGAGGTCCTTACCCTCCAGCATTGCTTCAATTGGTCCATGGTTTGGCCAAAGAGCCAGATTCGTTTGGGGGCGAGGGACACCACCCCACAGACAGCACCCCCAGCCGTGCCGGCGCCAAGCCATGGCAAGACCACCCCAACGGTGCCGCCATCAGCTGATGTGGACATGCAGATGGCACAGGATCCGAACGATGGTCCGGACGAGGACAGCACGTTCGCCAACCTGGAGTACAACTTCGATTTTGGGGTGATGGACTACGATCTTAGTAGCCAACCCTCTCAAGCTGCCGCCGAGGGGAAAACCTATTGCAACAAGCGGCGCCTATTCTGTTCTCAGGAGATGCCTCCAGCTGCCGACTTCACCGAGACTCAGCCGATAGCCGAGGTGAGAAGTGTTATCAGTCCTAACACACTGAAGAAGGCTTGCGAAGAGGAGAATGCAGTCCCAGTAAATACGAAGCCGAAGGGACGGAAAAGAAAGAAGAAGGATGACAAGTCTGCCAGCCAGCCGGCACCTATCCGTGCTCAGGACGGGCCACCAGTGCCCAAGAATATAGAGGCGAGGGTGCATGTGTCGGGTGAGCGGATGCTAATTCAAAGATTGTACGATGCTGCACCCGGTCCTATGCGATCTCTGGTTGACGGTATTATGTTTATGGAGGAGCGGCGTCTCAGGGAGAAAGATCATGGATACCCAGTGTATGTTGCCAAGGTGCCCTCGGGCCATGGCTTTTTCGATAGTGGCTTCGCGGAGAAGATCTTCCTGCGGTATGATGACATCTTTGCCATGCTGAACAGTTATCCGCTGCACTGCACCTTCATTCGCCTATACTCGCTCAGCAATGCGATGCGGATCATTAGACACAACATCCCGGACATCGCGATAGCCGACCCCTTCTACATGCGTGCCGTCCACTTGGCCACCGCCGGAGACCGGGCAGTCGCGAGTGGATACCTCAAAGACTTCTTTCTAGCGAACCAGAAGAAGTGTAACATCCTCCTGCCTGTATTTGCCGAGTAAGTCACCCCCTCACCGTACCGGTCTTAACTCGTGATTTTTTTAGATTTCAATCGTCATGTTCTTAAACATTATGTGTTCTACGCAGAGACAAAACCTGCACACTCATCTCCATAACCCCGAAACATTCCATGGCCACATACCTCGATGCGGACGGTAAGTCAACCACGGACTACACGAATGTCAAGGCCGTACTTGATGATGCTCTCAATGCCTACGTCAAAGCGAAAGGCAACATGCAGAGGCCAAATGTTAGGTACGGGAATCATGTGTTCAAGCACCAAACAAAGTTTCCCTGCGTCAAGAAGCCGCCTTCTAGTAACAAGGATGCCTACTACGCCCTCTATCACATGGATAAGTTCATACGGGACCAGCAGCAGCTTACGCTACCTGAGCATCTCAGAGACTGGGCCAACAAATTGTCGCGGGTCCCTGACGACGGCATCAAGCAAGACTTCTTCCGCATCCAAGTAGAGTTTTGTGAAATCATCCATCAAGATGTCGTTAGAAGCGCGGGGGAGTTCTACGCCGGCTATCAGCCGTCAAACAGTGACATAGACACAATGCTCCAAATGCAGGGTGACGACTACCGCTCATGGATGTGCTTGAAGAAAGGCGGCGGTTTTATCCACGCTCCGAGAAAGTCTTGATGTGCGAGCCTAGTTATGTAGTTGTGAACTAAAGACGAGCTTCTGTTGTAATAAACTTTATCCAGCACTTTACTTGCTATTAATTACTAGTTCGGCTATGTTTGTGAACTTATATATATGGCTCTGTCGTTTTCTGCACTTGATTTGGTCATTAATTTTGTTTGCATATGCCAATGATTAGAATGGTTGGTCACTTGTACACTTGGGGGTGAAGCAAGCGAGCCTGGTGTGATGGCACAAATATCCATGTCTTGTGCATCCTACCTGGCCTCGCTTACTCCATCCCTGAATGTTAAAATTTGTTTTGACCAACAATGTATGAGGCATTCCATTTAGTTCATACTAGCTACTTATCTCTTGTTTGAGTTGGCACTTCTTAATTGTATTGGCCGATGATTAGAATGGTTGGTCACTTGTACACTCCGTGGTGACGTAAGTGAGCCTGGTGTGATGGTACAAATATCAATCTCTTGTGCATCCTACCTGGCCTCGCTGACGCCATCACTGAATATTAATATTTGTTTTGACCGACAAAGTATAAGGCATTCCATTTAGTTCATACTAGCTACTTATCTTCTTATTTGAGTTGGCACTTCTTAATTGCATTGGCCGATGATTAGAATAGTTGGTCACTTGTACACTCCGTGGTGACGTAAGTGAGCCTGGTGTGATGGCACAAATATCCATGTCTTGTGCATCCTACCTGGCCTCACTTACGCCATCACGAAATGTTAATATTTGTTTTGACCGACAAAGTATGAGGCCCTTGTCATTCTTCCATTTGCTTTCGTATTTCAAAATGCCGATGATTAGAATGTTTGGTCACTTGTACACTCGGGGGAGGGGCTAGTGAACCTGATGCGATGACACAAGTATCAATCTCTTGTGCATCCTACTTGGTTTCACTAACCCCTTATCTGAATGTTAATATTTGTACCGACCAATAATGTATGAGGCATATGCTATTTAGTTGATACCACTTGGCTCTTTCTTCCATTTTAGTGCCGATGATTAGAATGTTCGGTCAACTGTACACTCCGGGGTGTCGCTAGTGAGCCTGGTGTGATGGCACAAATATCAATCTCTTGTGCATCCTACCTGGCCTCACTAACACCATCCCGGGATGTTCATATTTGTTTCGACCAACAATGTATGAGGCATTCCATTTAGTTCATACTAGCTACTTGTTTCTTATTTGAGTTGGCACTTCTTAATTGCATTGGCCGATGATTAAATTTTGTGGTCACTACACTTGGGGGAGGCGTTAGTGAGCCCGGTGCGATGACACAAATATCAATCTCTTGTGCATCCTACTTGGTCTCACTAACTCCTTCCCTAAATGTTAATATTTGTTTGGACCAACAATGTATGAGGCCCTTGTCATTCCATTTGCTTTGGTATCTCAAAATGCCGATGATTAGAATGTTTGGTCACCTATACACTTGGGGGAGGGGTCAGTGAACCTGGTGCAATGACACAAGTATCAATCTCTTGTGCATCCTACTTGGTTTCACTGACCCCTTCCCTAAATGTTAATATTTGTTCCGACCAACAATGTATGAGGCATGCCTTTTAGTTCATACTACTTGGATCGTTTTTGAGTTTGCTCTTATTCGTTGCAAACATCTATGAGCGTGAACTAATGTTTCTTTGGCTTGTTCATATATGTGCAGATATGACGTGGTATGTCGTGTACAAGGGCAAGGTTCCCGGAGTCTACAACGACTGGGAGGAGTGTCGGAGACAGGTTCACCGTTTTAGCGGTAACAGCTACAAAGGGTACACCACTAGAGCGGAGGCCGAAGATAGATATGCACGCTATTTGGCGGGAGAGAGGAGGGAGCGGAGGAGGAACCGGATGAAGACCACTATCATCGGGATGGTGCTAGTAGTGACTCTAGCTCTCTTCTATGTGATTGTACTTTAGATGATCGATCTTGTGTAACCACTAGCTCATTTGCGACTTTGTAACCCCGTAACTCGTCTAATATTCGAAATCTTGTGAATCATGGAGGCTAATGTGAAGAACTATGTATTGATATACTGTGATATTGTTTATATGTGTATTTGTGCTGTATTTGTGTTGTTATACTGTTCTATACAACCTGTACAACTACCAGCCAGAAATGCAAAAAATAAAAACGAAAAACTAGCAGTGGCGCACTGGTGGACCCTGAGTGGCGCACGACCACTAAGTAGCAGTGGCGCACTACTCGGTGATCCCCTTCGAAAGTAGCAGTGGCGCACCGAAGCTACTAGCAATGGCGCACGTCTGAGATACAACAGTGGCGCACCTTGACAACCAGCAATAGCGCACCAGCTCGAGGTAACAGTGGCGCACCCCAGGAGGCAGTAGTGGCGCACCAACAACTGAGAGTAGTGGCGCACTGCTGCTCACCAACAGTGGCGCACCCATTTGGAGTAATAGTGGCGCATCGCCAGACATTTCAATGGCGCACGGCGCAGTGCGCCACTGTTACTTAGTGTAATTGTGGCGCACCAGTAGTGCGCCACTACTAAAACTTAGCAGTGGCGTGATAGTAGTGGCGCACCAGCAGTGCGCCACTGATGGGGAATAGTGGTGCGCCACTGAATAGCTTTTTCCTAGTAGTGAGCCGTCTAGCGTCATGGTGGCATCGACGGCAGGTCTTGCAAGATTAATGCGATGATCTTTCTTAAAGATGGAGTCGAGGAAGACGGCGGTAGCAACTTCTGTGGCGTGTGCGTTGGCGTGCGCTGAGAGTCTGCTTGACTGGATGTCTTCTCACCTGCTGTTGGGCGGTTTGGGAAGGCATTTGGTTTTTTGGATGATGTGAGTTGGTGTATTGTCACCCCATTCATTCCACTGTAGGTTTAGTGAGGTGATTTTGAGGTTAATCTTTTGTATTGTTCTTGTAAGAGTTTGTGAATAATCTAATTTTAAAAGCCGTGTGCATCCTGCTTTGGATGCAGAAGCTGGGGTGATATTCCCCCATTTCAAAAATAAAAACATTGGCTTGCACATAACTTGTCAAACCATTAACCAAAGAAACAAGGACTATCGGTGGCTGAACTGAACTTTTGCTGACAGCACATTAGTTTGAGTACAAAAGCTCTAATACAGACAACCGTAAGTTTCAGACAGGAAAACCCATTTTACACAAACACAAACTTCACAAGTAAACCGTGAATTTTACTAAGCCTTTAGAAGAGTGTTGTCTATGATGACGACAAGCGCACCATTAAGCTACTCAGCAGGATGAAAATTGTAATTGGACGGCACTTCCAAAGCCAATCCCAGCAAAGAGCAAGGGCTCGTTCTCCAAATCGGCAAACCCTGCACGTTTAGGCCGCGTTAGGTATCTGAGTCAGTTTTGCGTTTCACTCTGCGCTAGTGAGATGGAGCGTCCTGAGTGTTTCATACGAGATCTGGGTCAGAAAACTATGTTGTTTGGTAACTCGTGAAGCTTTTTTTTTTTATCAGACAGGGAAGACATGTCCCATTGTTTGGTTGCTTGCTACGACCCAATTTGGAAACAACGAAACACAATTCAGCTGTTTAGTTGCATAGTCTTAACACAGTATCATAGTCTTAACACAGTTGAAATTGGATGAAAATATCATGCCATAGCATGTTATATCTAATCACACATCATTCTGAAAAACAATATCCTCACGATCAGGAAGACAATGATCAAATATTTGACCTTTCTCTCACGTACCTCGGGTGCTCCTTCTACAGCAGACACTGCCTCCGGCGGTAGCTATGCTAACGACACTGGCTGATCGATGGCCTCAATTGCCATGGCCTCATCATCCAAGAATCTCTGGTACTTTTGTTGTGCCTCCTCCATTGTTTCATACCCTCTGTAGTTGTTGTTGGAGTAGCCACTGACTTGATCTTGAGAGATCTCCATAAGTTGTAGATTCCTGAAATCCTTCATCGGAACATCACATACCACTAGCACGGCAAAATAAGAACAAGTAAGGTTGTTAATCAATAACAAGCATGAACCATGTCATAACAGATCAACACAACTACAAACAAAGTCATAATATAACAACACAAATGTTAACATGAAATTATTAACTAACAGGGGCATGCATGATCATTGCAAAAGTGGATCACAAGTTCATCCTACACTACTATGGTGTCATCCTACCACCACAACAAAAGTGGGTGTCATCCTAACACCGCAAGTTCACCATCACATTAGGGGTTAGTATATACCACCTCATCATACTTACAAAAAAGGGCTATCAGAAGTCTTTTATCCCTAGCTACAACCAAAATGTACGTCATCATCATCCTCAAGTCATAAGCCAACCCAATTACCCACTATATGCATGCATCCCCTCACCCACGCCCTCAAGGACACCACTACAGGTAGTAGTGGTACTTGGCAAAGTAGTTCCTCAGCCAGAGGGTGCGGTGTGGGTTGTTCATGCCCATAAATATAGAACCCTAGGCCTTATGGTCTACGAGGTGGCCCAACACCACCATAATATCCTCTTCGGTGAAGCCAACCATGTCCATGACCACCTGGTATAGGTTAGGATGCATGTATGTGGGCCTGTTATCCCGGATGGCCCGTGACACTCCTTCACAGAAAAAGTAATGTTGAAGGTCGCAAGCTCGTCGTCTGCGAAGGCACCTATCTTCCTCTTCTCAGCGTTCACCTTTTCAGGCGCGTCAGCAGCCTTTTCAGGTGGCTCGTCAAGGATGATTGTATCAAACTGTTGAGTGTCAGCATCCTCAGCTGAAGGCGCAGTTGGAGGCGTGCCCAGGGGATCACTTGATCCCATGGCAAACTTGCCGGTGGCGGGGGTGAAGGAAAAGATGGCATGCATCTCGTCGTAGTTCGCAATGGGCGAATTAAGGAACTCCGCAACCCTTGGGTGGTCCTACCATATGAAGGGACAATAATGTTAGTTGTGCATGTTTGTGATGAAAAGAGCTGGTGAGGTGGACCAAGCACGCTCACCGCGACGTTCTCGTGGTAGTGCTCATCCTCAAGGATGATGCATTTTCTCTCGTCGCACCATTGAGCTCCGCTTAGATCGCAGAGCCTTCTAACGATGAGCCACCTCTGCCGCCACTTCCTCAGTTGGTTGTACACTTGAGTGGAGCTAACGTCTTCACCGCAGTGTTCAAATAGGGACTTCGCCAAAACATTCAGATGGACTTCGTTGAATCCTTTGTCAGATCTCACTCCGCTCTTGATCAACTTGCGCACCTTCTCCAAGACAAAGCTAGACATGAAGGGGAGCCATTTCATGGTCTCTTTCCCCTTCTGTGAGGCCTTTAGAGCCTTCTCCACGTTAGTGCGGTTCTTGGCATTGCCCCGCCATCCTCACTGCCACCTCTGTCGCTACCTGAGCCACGATATCAGCTACATGCCCATTATCGGCCAGCAAAGGGGTGATCGACACCTTGGCCTAATAGACGGGTTGTGAATCGGTAACATGCGATGAGATTTGGGAGTCTCCAACGTAGACAAGGGCCTTGATAAAGTCATCACAGAAGGAGTCCTGCACAGATCGTACTACAGAGAACGTGAATCTACTTAGCACTAACACAAACCCTAGCAAGATCATGATAAATCTCCCTATTTAGGACTAATCCTACCAACGAGATCAAACCCTAGGTAGATCTGACAACTCATAACCAAGATCTAACCATAACCGGGCAACCAGGGTGAGGGACTCCTTACAGTCATCGCCAAAGGTGAAGAGGTGCTCCACGAGGAAGAAGATGAAGCCGAGATGCAGTCGTCGCAGCCATCTCCGACCAGAGATATGTGTGTTGCTTACCTGCTTGCCGACGGGAGGTGGAGCTTGAAATGGGGGGAGTGGTGGAGAGGTTAGAAATAGAGGATGGGCGTGGGGGAGGTGAAGGAATCCTTCCCACCCCCCTTCAGTTTTCACCGTTGCGCTCCACAGCTCACGCCATCTCCATCCCCGTCCCTGCTCGTGCAGCAAAACATTCGTTTTTCCATCAGTTTCGTGCGAGATGTGGGTGGCTCGCTGGAAATGGTTTATTCGGGCGTTCCTCCCGGGCCAGGCCCAACGCTGCATTAAGAACCGTGTTGTGCAACAACATGGGTGAGACTAGTCAACCAAACGGGTTGTTTTTTGCGCCACCCATGCGAGCCAAGGAGAGCCCAGGCTACAAATACATCCTTAATGAATCCACAACACATTCAAAACTCATATACCCCACCATACGAGAAACTTTTAATTCAGCAAAAGCAAAATGAAACTCCAAGGCATGGAATAATTAAGTGAGAGGGAAACAATTACCAAGTCGATTTCCCTCCGGTTGGGCTGCGACAAGTTGTGTGGGCCAGAGACATGGACGGTGTTGGGGTGTGATACGTCTCCGACGTATCGATAATTTCTTGTGTTCCATGCCACATTATTGATGATATCTACATGTTTTATGCACACTTTATGTCATATTCGTGCATTTTCTGGAACTAACCTATTAACAAGATGCCGAAGAGCCAGTTGCTGTTTTCTGCTGTTTTTGGTTTCAGAAATCCTAGTAACGAAATATTCTCGGAATTGGACGAAATCAACGCCCAGGGTCCTATTTTGCCACGAAGCTTCCAGAAGACCGAAGAGGAGACGAAGTGGGGCCATGAGGTGGCCAAACCATAGGGCGGCGCGGCCCAGGCCTTGGCCGCGCCGACCTATAGTGTGGGCCCCTCGTGTGGCCCCCTGACCTGCCCTTCCGCCTACAAATAGCCTTCGTCGCGAAACCCCCAGTACCGAGAGCCACGATACGGAAAACCTTACTGAGACGCCGCCGCCGCCAATCCCATCTCGGGGGATTCTGGAGATCTCCTCCGGCACCCTGCCGGAGAGGGGATTCATCTCCCGGAGGACTCTTCACCGCCATGGTCGCCTCCGGAGGGTATGAGTGAGTAGTTCACCCCTGGACTATGGGTCCATAGCAGTAGCTAGATGGTTGTCTTCTCCTCATTGTGCTTCATTGTTGGATCTTGTGAGCTGCCTAACATGATCAAGATCATCTATCTATAATACTATATGTTGTGTTTGTCGGGATCCGATGGATAGAGAATACTATGTTATGTTAATTATCAAGTTATTACCTATGTGTTGTTTATGATCTTGCATGCTCTCCGTTATTAGTAGATGCTCTGGCCAAGTTGATGCTAGTAACTCCAAGAGGGAGTATTTATGCTCGATAGTGGGTTCATGTCTCCGTGAATCTGGAGGAGTGACAAGAACCTCTAAGATTATGGATGTGCTGTTGCCACTAGGGATAAAACATTGGTGCTATGTTCGAGGATGTAGTCACTGATTACATTACGCGCAATACTTAATGCAATTGTCTGTTGTTAGCAACTTAATACTGGAAGGGGTTCGGATGATAACCTGAAGGTGGACTTTTTAGGCATAGATGCATGCTGGATAGCGGTCTATGTACTTTGTCGTAATGCCCAATTAAATCTCACTATATTTATCATGACATGTATGTGCATTGTTATGCTCTCTCTATTTGTCAATTGCCCGACTGTAATTTGTTCACCCAACATGCTTTTATCTTATGGGAGAGACACCTCTAGTGAACCGTGGACCCCGGTCCTATTCTTTACATCGCATACAATCTACTGCAATACTTGTTTTACTGTTTTCTGCAAACAATCATCTTCCACACAATACGGTTAATCCTTTGTTACAGCAAGCCGGTGAGATTGACAACCTCACTGTTTCGTTGGGGCAAAGTACTTTGGTTGTGTTGTGCAGGTTCCACGTTGGCGCCGGAATCTCTGGTGTTGCGCCGCACTACATCCCGCCGCCATCAACCTTCAACGTGCTTCTTGACTCCTACTGGTTCGATTAAACCTTGGTTTCTTACTGAGGGAAACTTGCCGCTGTGCGCATCACACCTTCCTCTTGGGGTTCCCAACGGACGTGTCAACTACACGCATCAAGCAAATTTCTGGCGCCGTTGCCGGGGAGATCAAGACACGCTGCAAGGGGAGTCTCCACTTCCCAATCTCTTTACTTTGTTTTTGTCTTGCTTAGTTTTATTTACTACTTTGTTTGCTGCACTAAATCAAAACACACAAAAAAATTAGTTGCTAGCTTTACTTTATTTACTGTCTTGTTTGCACTCTATATCAAAAACACAAAAAAAAATTAGTTACTCGCATTTACTTTATCTAGTTTGCTTTATTTACTACTGCTAAAATGGCCACCCCTGAAAATACCAAGTTGTGTGATTTCACGACCCCAAATAATAATGATTTCTTATGCACACCTATTGCTCCACCTGCTACTACAGCAGAATTCTTTGAAATTAAACCTGCTTTACTGAATCTTGTTATGCGAGAGCAATTTTCTGGTGTTAGTTCTGATGATGCTGCTGCCCATCTCAATAATTTTGTTGAACTATGTGAAATGCAAAAGTATAAGGATGTAGATGGTGATATTATAAAATTGAAATTGTTTCCTTTCTCATTAAGAGGAAGAGCTAAAGATTGGTTGCTATCTTTGCCTAAGAATAGTATTGATTCATGGACTAAATATAAGGATGCTTTTATTGGTAGATATTATCCTCCCGCTAAAATTATATCTTTGAGAAGTAGCATAATGAATTTTAAACAATTAGATACTGAACATGTTGCACAAGCATGGGAAAGAATGAAATCTCTGGTTAAAAATTGCCCAACCCATGGACTGACTACTTGGATGATCATCCAAACCTTTTATGCAGGACTGAATTTTTCTTCGCGGAATTTATTGGATTCAGCTGCTGGAGGTACCTTTATGTCCATCACTCTTGGTGAAGCAACAAAGCTCCTTGATAATATGATGATTAATTACTCTGAATGGCACACGGAAAGAGCTCCACAAGGTAAGAAGGTAAATTCTGTCGAAGAAACCTCTTCCTTGAGTGATAAGATTGATGCTATTATGTCTATGCTTGTGAATGATAGGACTAATGTTGATCCTAATAATGTTCCGTTAGCTTCATTGGTTGCCCAATAAGAACATGTTGATGTAAACTTCATTAAAAAATAATTTCAACAACAATGCTTATCGGAACAATTCTAGTAATAACTATAGGCCATATCCTTATAATAATGATAACGGTTATGCTAATTCTTATGGGAATTCTTACAATAATAATAGGAATACACCCCCTGGACTTGAAGCTATGCTTAAAGAATTTATTAGTACACAAACTGCCTTTAACAAATCTGTTGAGGAAAAACTCAATAAAATTGATATTCTCGCTTCTAAGGTTGATAGTCTTGCCTCTGATGTTGATCTTTTGAAATCAAAAGTTATGCCTAATAGGGATATTGAAAATAAAATTGTTACTACAGCAAATGCCATCCAAGTTAGAATTAATGAGAATATAAGATTAATGGTTGAATTGCGTGCTAGGTGGGATAGAGAAGAAAATGAAAAACTAGCTAAAGAGAAAAATGTAGCTAAAGTTTGGACTATTACCACCACAAGTAATGTTGATTCTTCACATGTTGCTGCACATCCTACTATTAATGGTAAAATAATTGGTGTTGGCAATGTTTCTACTCCTAGTGCAAAGCGTACAAAATTGCCTGAAATTGCTAAAACTGCTGAAACTGCCTGTGATAAAACTGCTGAAATTTTTTCCAACCTTGGGGATGATGATCCCATTGCGGTAGCTCATAATGATTTAGATTTTGATGATTGCCACATATCTGAAGTTATAAAGTTCTTACAAAAACTTGCTAAGAGTCCCAATGCTAGCGCTGTAAACTTGGCTTTCACAAAACATATTACGAATGCTCTCATAAAAGCTAGAGAAGAGAAACTAAAACTTGAAACTTCTATTCCTAGAAAGCTAGAGGATGGTTGGGAACCCACAATTAAAATGAGGGTCAATGATTTTGATTGTAATGCTTTATGTGATCTTGGTGCAAGTATTTCTGTTATGCCTAAGAAAGTCTATGATATGCTTGACTTGCCACCATTGAAAAATTGTTATTTGGATGTTAATCTCGCTGATAATGCTAGAAAGAAACCTTTGGGGAGAGTTGATAATGTTCATATTATGGTTAACAATAACCTTGTCCCCGTTGATTTTGTTGTCTTGGATATTGAATGCAATGCATCTTGCCCCATTATATTGGGAAGACCTTTTCTTCGAACCGTTGGTGCTACTATTGATATGAAGGAAGGTAATATTAAATATCAATTTCATCTCAAGAAAGGTATGGAACACTTACCTAGAAAGAGAATGAAGTTACCTTATGATTCTATTATTAGAACAAATTATGATGTTGATACTTCGTCTCTTGATGTTACTTGATTTACACTTTCTGCGCCTAGCTGAAAGGCGTTAAAGAAAAGCGCTTATGGGAGACAACCCATGTTTTTACTACAGTATTTTTGTTTTATATTTGAGTCTTGGAAGTTGTTTACTACTGTAGCAACCTCTCCTTATCTTAGTTTTGTGTTTTGTTGTGCCAAGTAAAGTCTTTGATAGTAAAGTTCATACTGGATTTGGATTACTGCGCAGTTACAGATTTCTTTGCTGTCACGAATTTCGACCTGCCTCTCTGTAGGTAGCTCAGAAAAATATGCCAATTTACGTGCATGATCCTCAGATATGTACGCAACTTTCATTCAATTTGGGCATTTTCATTTGAGCAAGTCTGGTGCCATTTTAAAATTCGTCTTTACGAACTATTCTGTTTTGCCAGATTCTGCCTTTTATTTCGCATTGCCTCTTTTGCTATGTTGGATGAATTTCTTTGATCCATTAATGTCCAGTAGCTTTATGCAATGTCCAGAAGTGTTAAGAATGATTATGTCACCTCTGAACATGTTAATTTTTATTGTGCACTAACCCTCTAATGAGTTGTTTCGAGTTTGGTGTGGAGGAAGTTTTCAAGGATCAAGAGAGGAGTATGATGCAATATGATCAAGGAGAGTGAAAGCTCTAAGCTTGGGGATGCCCCGGTGGTTCACCCCTGCATATTCTAAGAAGACTCAAGCGTCTAAGCTTGGGGATGCCCAAGGCATCCCCTTCTTCATCGACAACATTATCAGGTTCCTCTCCTGAAACTATATTTTTATTCCGTCACATCTTATGTGCTTTGCTTGGAGCGTCGGTTTGTTTTTTTTGTTTTTGTTTTTGTTTTTGTTTGAATAAATGGATCCTAGCATTCACTTTATGGGAGAGAGACATGCTCCGCTGTAGCATATGGACAAGTATGTCCTTAGTTTCTACTCATAGTATTCATGGCGAAGTTTCTTCTTCGTTAAATTTTTATATGGTTGGATTTGGAAAATGCTACATGTAGTAATTCTAAAATGTCTTGAATAATTTGATACTTGGCAATTGTTGTGCTCATGATTAAGCTCTTGCATCATATACTTTTGCACCCATTAATGAAGAAACACCTAGAGCTTGCTAATTTGGTTTGCATATTTGGTCTCTCTAAAGTCTAGATAATTTCTAGTATTGACTTTGAACAACAAGGAAGACGGTGTAGAGTCTTATAATGTTTACAATATGTCTTTTATGTGAGTTTTGCTGCACCGGTTCATCCTTGTGTTTGTTTCAAATAACCTTGCTAGCCTAAACCTTGTATCGAGAGGGAATACTTCTCATGCATCCAAAATCCTTGAGCCAACCACTATGCCATTTGTGTCCACCATACCTACCTACTACATGGTATTTCTTCGCCATTCCAAAGTAAATTGCTTGAGTGCTACCTTTAAAATTCCATCATTCACCTTTGCAATATATAGCTCATGGGACAAATAGCTTAAAAACTATTGTGGTATTGAATATGTACTTATGCACTTTATCTCTTATTAAGTTGCTTGTTGTGCGATAACCATGTTTCTGGGGACGCCATCAACTATTCTTTGTTGAATATCATGTGAGTTGCTATGCATGTCCGTCTTGTCTGAAGTAAGAGAGATCTACCACCTTAATGGTTGGAGCATACATATTGTTAGAGAAGAACATTGGGCCGCTAACTAAAGCCATGATTCATGGTGGAAGTTTCAGTTTTGGACATATATCCTCAATCTCATATGAGAATAATAATTGTTGCCACATGCTTATGCATTAAAGAGGAGTCCATTATCTGTTGTCCATGTTGTCCCGGTATGGATGTCTAAGTTGAGAATAATCAAAAGCGAGAAATCCAAAATGCGAGCTTTCTCCTTAGACCTTTGTACAGGCGGCATGGAGGTACCCCACTGTGACACTTGGTTAAAACATGTGTATTGTGATGATCCGGTAGTCCAAGCTAATTAGAACAAGGTGCGGGCACTATTAGTATACTATGCATGAGGCTTGCAACTTGTAAGATATAATTTACATAACTCATATGCTTTATTACTACCGTTGACAAAATTGTTTCATGTTTTCAAAATAAAAGCTCTAGCACAAATATAGCAATCGATGCTTTCCTCTTTGAAGGACCCTTTCTTTTACTTTTAATGTTGAGTCAGTTCACCTATTTCTCTCCACCTCAAGAAGCAAACACTTGTGTGAACTGTGCATTGATTCCTACATACTTGCATATTGCACTTATTATATTACTCTATGTTGACGATTATCCATGAGATATACATGTTATAAGTTGAAAGCAACCGCTGAAACTTAATATTCCTTTGTGTTGCTTCAATACCTTTACTTTGATTTATTGCTTTATGAGTTAACTCTTATGCAAGACTTATTGATGCTTGTCTTGAAGTACTATTCATGAAAAGTCTTTGCTTTATGATTCACTTGTTTACTCATGTCATTACCATTGTTTTGATCGCTGCATTCATTACATATGTTTACAAATAGTATGATCAAGGTTATGATGGCATGTCACTCCAGAAATTATCTTTGTTATCGTTTTACCTGCTCGGGACGAGCAGAACTAAGCTTGGGGATGCTGATACGTCTCCGACATATCGATAATTTCTTGTGTTCCATGCCACATTATTGATGATATCTACATGTTTTATGCACACTTTATGTCATATTCGTGCATTTTCTGGAACTAACCTATTAACAAGATGCCGAAGAGCCGATTCTGTTTTTTCTTCTGTTTTTGGTTTCAGAAATCCTAGTAAGGAAATATTCTCGGAATTGGACGAAATCAACGCCCAGGGTCCTATTTTGCCACGAAGCTTCCAGAAGACCGAAGAGGAGACGAAGTGGGGCCACGAGGTGGCCAAACCATAGGGCGGCGCGGCCCAGGCCTTGGCCGCGCCGACCTATAGTGTGGGCCCCTCGTGTGGCCCCCTGACCTGCCCTTCCGCCTACAAATAGCCTTCGTCGCGAAACCCCCAGTACCGAGAGCCACGATACGGAAAACCTTACTGAGACGCCGCCGCCGCGAATCCCATCTCGGGGGATTCTGGAGATCTCCTCCGGCACCCTGCCGGAGAGGGGATTCATCTCCCGGAGGACTCTTCACCGCCATGGTCGCCTCCGGAGTGATGAGTGAGTAGTTCACCCCTGGACTATGGGTCCATAGCAGTAGCTAGATGGTTGTCTTCTCCTCATTGTGCTTCATTGTTGGATCTTGTGAGCTGCCTAACATGATCAAGATCATCTATCTGTAATACTATATGTTGTGTTTGTCGGGATCCGATGGATAGAGAATACTATGTTATGTTAATTATCAAGTTATTACCTATGTGTTGTTTATGATCTTGCATGCTCTCCGTTATTAGTAGATGCTCTGGCCAAGTTGATGCTAGTAACTCCAAGAGGGAGTATTTATGCTCGATAGTGGGTTCATGTCTCCGTGAATCTGGAGGAGTGACAAGAACCTCTAAGATTATGGATGTGATGTTGCCACTAGGGATAAAACATTGGTGCTATGTTCGAGGATGTAGTCACTGATTACATTACGCGCAATACTTAATGCAATTGTCTGTTGTTAGCAACTTAATACTGGAAGGGGTTCGGATGATAACCTGAAGGTGGACTTTTTAGGCATAGATGCATGCTGGATAGCGGTCTATGTACTTTGTCGTAATGCCTAATTAAATCTCACTATATTTATCATGACATGTATGTGCATTGTTATGCTCTCTCTATTTGTCAATTGCCCGACTGTAATTTGTTCACCCAACATGCTTTTATCTTATGGGAGAGACACCTCTAGTGAACTGTGGACCCCGGTCCTATTCTTTACATCGCATACAATCTCTCGTAATACTTGTTTTACTGTTTTCTGCAAACAATCATCTTCCACACAATACGGTTAATCCTTTGTTACAGCAAGCCGGTGAGATTGACAACCTCACTGTTTCGTTGGGGCAAAGTACTTTGGTTGTGTTGTGCAGGTTCCACGTTGGCGCCGGAATCTCTGGTGTTGCGCCGCACTACATCCCGCCGCCATCAACCTTCAACGTGCTTCTTGACTCCTACTGGTTCGATTAAACCTTGGTTTCTTACTGAGGGAAACTTGCCGCTGTGCGCATCACACCTTCCTCTTGGGGTTCCCAACGGACGTGTCAACTACACGCATCAGGGTGCCATTCAACCTCGGTGTCCAATGGCGCCACCACTACGGCTGCATTTTTGCACCATCCCCCTCTAACACCACCATCACTTCATCCTCGTCTCCTCCTTAACCGCCTCCGACTTCACCTCCTCAAACATGACCAAGTCCATCGCCATCGCGGCGCAGACCAAATTAACATCTCGGCTGGCGCTTGTAGTGCAATGTGATTCCTCGTTAACCCCTGAAGAACCATGCCCCATCGCCACCGGCTGGTTAAAAAGGTCAATTTTTTATACCTAAACAAGATTGTATACAACCCAAAGAATCCACAATATAGTGATCTATTTGTTCATTCAGATAGTAATTTTGTTCTCATTAAGATATAAAAATCTATTATTATTACATCGATATTACAATGCAACGGCTTGCTACTTAATTGTGAGGGCAGAAATTCAGCTTCGACCTCATTGCTTGAGGTTGAAGCTGTCTTTCTTCAGCATCATATTCGTTGAGGTCTCTATTTAGCACAACTTTCTCCGTGCTCAATACAACATCAACTGCGCCAGCACCTTGATCTAGCCCAATTTTTATTTTTGTACTCTGTTTTTTGTTAAACGTTTAATTTATTTGATGTTTGAATAAAATCCTAAACAAAATTGGGGAATGTGGTTTGAAATGGACGCGCCCCAAAGCGACACCAAGATGCGACATCCTCAAAACGCTCAATACGACGCTCAATTCGAACATGGTTTGGGGGACGCGACTGGAGGAGCCTCGTGTCCGGAGCCCGGAGGTGCATGGTACCCATTGTGTTACAAGGCCAACACCTCATCGATGATGAGGTTCCGCGGGAGGAATCCGTTCACGGTCACGGCTGACCGTCGTCGGTTCAACACCAATGCTCTATTGATGTGGCTTTGAAGGATGTAGTAGGCGGAGATCTTCTAGCTAGGGCGTGTTTTGGTAGCCTGGGTCGGGTTCTTGCAAAACTGCGCCAGGGAGAAGACCCCCCCCCCCTGCGCGTTCCAGAAGGGCCATGGGCCATATTTGGCATGTTATTTGGTCGCATGGGACGACAATTTCTACACCGGGTAGGGAATTGAGGCCCCATTGTTTGGTTGCGTGCTTCCAGCGCAACTTGGACACACGAAAACACGAATCATATGTTTGGTTGCACAAATCACAGTTCTATATCCTTACCACATTTCAAACTGGGTGACAATACCATGATGGTACCTTCGATCCGGATTACAGATAGTAGTATGATAAGCTTTTTCACTAGAAGACCTAGGTTTAATCGAACCTTGGGAAGCACTGCTAAAATGGTGTAAAGGAAACGTCTACAAGACTTGCTAGTTTATTTTATTTTCTGTTTACCGGACCTTTCTAGTTTACTTTTAAGGGGCTGGGTCCAATTAGTTTGGTCACTTTATTCTCATGGAGCACCCCATGCTCAATCTAGTCGTGGATCATTTTGGTGGAGGGATGTTTTCTGTTATGTTCATGATTTCAGAAGCATTTCTAGATGTCTCATTGGCAAGGGGGGTACTATTTTATTTTGGAAAGATTTGTGGCACACAAATAGTTTGCTGTGCGATCAGATTTCTAGGCTCTTCTCGTTTGCTCTAGATGAAGACATCACTGTTGGTGATATGGTAGGTGCTGCAGAGTTAACCTCCATGTTTAATTTACCCCTTTCGGCACAAGCTTACCATGAACTGATTCAGGTTCAGTCTTATTTGCAAATGGTATCCACGAATGATCAGATTAAGGATACTAGAGTTTTCCCTTGGGGGAGCTCCTCTTACACGTCATCCAAGTTCTACAACTTTGTATTTGCCCAAGCCCCCACTGATCATGCCCTACAAGCAATTTGGAAATCGAAAAGCCTTCCTGAACTTCATTTTTTCTCTTGGCTGCTCATGAAGGACAAAAGATCTGATGGCCAGAAAAAGCTGGACTCTAGATGATGGCCCCTCATGCGTGCTATGCACAAACTAGGTTTCAGAGACTCGTGATCACATCTTCTTCCTTTGTCCTTTCTCCTCTTCATGCTGGGCTAGCATTGGAATTCTGTGGGGCTGTTCTTTATCAATTTCTCCCAGATTTACATTGGCTCGAAGTTTGTTCAATGGACCTCTATTTATGGAAATCACAGCGTGTGTACATGAAATATATTGAAGGAAAGGAATGACTACATTTTAAAAAACCAGAACCCATCTTTTGATCGTTGGAAGGTTCGGTTCCAGAGTGACTTACTACTCCATCAACATCGTGTGAACCCAGCACTAGTGCAAACTCTGCTAGATTGGATCGTCTCTACTTTTACTTGAACATATGTCTTTGCTACTTCTTGTACACTTCCTCCCCCCTTGATCTCTCTCTTTAGTTTGTACTTGGGTCTTTCCATTTTGCTAATATATAAAAGAAAATCCACACCGTAGGGGATTCCCCTACGGTCATGCTCTTCAAAAAAAAACTTTTAAGGAGGTTGTGTTCAATGGTGGAAATACCAGGGTTAAGGTTTCTCGTGTAGCTATGCATACATATATAATTGAAGCGCGTATGTGTAACAAATAAAATATAGATAAGATATTTGTGAGTAGCACACCCGTAAATACTCTTTCCCCTAAAGCCAGAGGTGACAAGAGCCTCTTGGTCCAACCAGTGTCCTCACAGCCGCAAGCAACAATAGTTATTAAGGATTTGAATACAGGACAAAGTATTAAGCTAGATTATTGTGACATAATCCCGAATGAATCACTAAACATGTATCGTTACTTTCCACTTTCTGTCACTGAGGTTTCGCGGTAGCACGCCGTTCTCCACTCATCCCACCTCTTCCCTTGATCGATCGAAATGATATGGGTACCTGCAGATCATCGAAACGAAGCAAAGAGACAAGGATACACGATTGTAAAACTCTTATTCAATCCTTACACATATAATAAGATTAGATGCACGTAAACGCTGCAAGGATTCACCCAAACCCGCAACCCATGAGAACTACTCACACATAATATCAAGACCAATAACAAAGATAGAAATCATTGTGGCAAATACTTAGATTGAAATCACAATATTTTTAAAATGATCACCAATTCTCAAGGAGATCTCTATTACAATGGTGATGGCTATGGATATGGAGGATATTGGAGATGGGATGGATCTCCTTCGGTGTGGTGCAGATGGATCTGATGGATGGCGGCTTTGTTCGGCGATGAATGGCTCTCCTTTTGGCGTCGGGTCCTTCACGAAACTTATAGGGTTTAACCTCAGGAAGGCAACGGCGGATGGTACGTGTGGACTGTACGGGCGGGGCTTGCTAGTCAACCTTGCCGTACTCCTAACTCGATTTCCTTCAGTAGTTGCACGCCCATTTTTCATTGGGAAAAGCTGGTGTTCCCCCGGACGATTACTTATCAAATCCTCCGGGTCCTGCCAGGCACGCGGTGTGTTGTGGTCCACGCGCACATGGGTGGGTCCCGCTGAACCAAAGGCAGAAAATATCCCGTCCATCTTCTTCCTCGCTTCCATGCGCGCGGCCAAGATCCGCCTTCGCCTGGAGCCGCGTCTGCACGCGACGCCGTCGGTCAACTCCGCAGCAGGCCACTGTCCGCCGCTCCCGCTCCTCCCCGGCCGGTCGCCGCTGGTCGCTGGCCGCCGCTCCCGCTTCTCGCCGCCGCGGAGGACTCCGGCAAGGAGATCCGTCGGAATCTGCCACCTCTGCCGTGGGGCAGCCATGCTGAACTGCGCGCGCCGCCGCGCTTCCATGGGGATCCCACGGAGCTTGGACTGCGCGCCACCGAGCAGAGCTCGTCGTGTCTACCTGCTCCGGCTGCTGCTGCTGGCGTCCGTGACGTGGTGGCGAGATTTTCTCCGTCCTCCGGCTCCCCCAACCATGGTCGTCATCCTCCTCTTCCCCTTCCCTCTAGCTGCAAGTCAACGGCCGCCTGCTGCTAACGGCTCCTCGGCGTTTTTTTCTCAGGGGCGTGATGCTACAATAGCAAAAAAAATTGCTACAATATTTTTGTTTTCTTGCTACTATACCATATTTTTTTTGCTACTATGTCTCCGGCGAGTATCCGGCGGAATCAGGTTTTGCTACATTTGTTCTAGGTTTTAGCTATAATAGTATACGTTTTTTGCTACAAGTTCTCCGGCGAGGTCTCCGGCGAGACTTCGATGAGGTCGGTTTTGCTACAATAGCAAAACAAAGTTGCTACAATCTTTGTGTGTATTTGCTACTATAGCATATATTTTTTGCTACTAAGTCTCCGGTGGGTCTCCGGCGACATCTCCGACGAGTCTCCGGCGAGTTCTGTGTTTTTAGGTGAAAATAAATTTTGCTACAATTAAAGCGTTTTTTGCTACTTTGGTACATCATGGTAGCAAAAGTGGGAGAGAGGGCTGGTTGGTTTAATCTGACGGCCGAAAACATTCCAGATCAACAGATCGGACGGTTGGGGACCCGGGGGATTAGATTTCTAATCCCCCGGGGGACGCCCAGCACTTCCCTTTTTCATTATGACGTGATTTCCTACACATCATCCAAAATAGAAGAAATTACACATCTTTGCATTAATTAGTCATTAGTACCAAGTTGAGAGGTAAACTTAGTGAATTTCTTCAGTTAGTTAAGGGTTTAAATGCGAGAAAAAGTGGCGTATTTCACAGCCATCAACTTCCTAAAGCTTAAACTTGATTGTCCTCGAGCAATAAACAAAGAACCATAAGGAACTTGGCGTTTAAACCAAAACAACGAGAAAGCAAAATCACTTACAAGTGGTAGCCTTATGAGTCCAGCACTTCTTCCGTTTGAAAGCTTAGCGTAGTTTGAGAATTGCCAAGAATACAATTCAAGCATCGGTAGCTCGAGACAATCAAAATAAAGATTATAAGTATGAATAACTAGTTGTGTCAACAATAACTCTAGCTTAAGTAGTTAACTCTCAGTTTGCCAAGGAACACCGGAAGTTTATTATAATCAAATTAAGTATGACCATTCATGTCAAAAGAGGTATAAGCAATGAAGTATCTTAATTACGCCCACATCAATTGATCAAGGCTATCAAAACACTTACTATACATTCATTGTATTTAAAGAATATCTTATATTTACTAATTGGAGGCACCATAAGAGCCACCACATTAATCCACATCATCAAAATAATTATGACAATTAGATCTAAAATTCATGGCTAGGATTAGTCAAAAAAGTATGATTTATATTGTAACGTAAAAAAGTCAGGTTGGCACGTTAGTTTTATTTGTTGTTGTGCGCAGTCCGTCCTGGATCGTGAGAAATCCAAAATATAGTTGGTACGAGGCTACACAGTTTGTGTCATATACGTTTAATCTGCAAGGCTGAAAAAATAAAAAATAAAAAACGTATGGCTAAAGTACTCTTTTTTAGAGACCAACATACGTACGTCTGGCTGTAGTACTCCTCTGGTTGGGCGCTCCATAGTCCCATCGTCAATCTAGGCTTCTACAATCATTGAATCTCCTGATATTTCAGGTCTTGCAATTAAGTATGGCTGAGGGACGTACGTAGACGAGATTTACCAACAGAAGTTTGGAGAAGAACAGCCGAGCTGGAGAGGCGTTGTGGCAGTTGCGAACTGTCCGGTTAATCTGCTTCTCCAGTATTTGAATCTTCTGATCTTTCAGGTCCTGCAACTGAGTATGGTTGAGGGATGTATAGGTGGTGTACCGACCAAATTTGGAGAAGAACCACCGAGCCGGAAAATCTGAACGTGCGGCATTGTTGCTGCCGGACGGCCGCACATAAGTTGTGAGCTCTCCGGTTCCGGAAATTATTTTGGTGAGCTTCTCCGTCATCGACAAATACGGGTAGAACGATTTACCAGGTACGTAAATAAAAAGGTGCATGGTGGTTCACCACGTACTGCTCAAGCATGTAGTTTTCTTCCTTCTACTCGACGAGATGTTCATTGCCTTCTGCATGCTAGCACGGCTTAGCCAAGTTCATTGCTTACAGGTTCTCATCCTAAACATGCTAAGCCAATGAGTTTTCTCCCACGTCAAGCCTCTCCTCAAGATCATCCCGACCAATTATGTAGCTGCTTTCATGTTTGTGCATCAAATCGTGTCTTACATCGACGAGTGAGGTCGTTGGCCTCTGCACAGTTTGCAGCGGCCCGAGGTCCCATACTGTGAAGCTTCAAGGGGATGTGGTGCTCGGCAATCCTTCTTACTTTGATGAATCATTGTTGGACTTGCACGTTGTAGTTAAGTTGTTTGACGAATTAATTATTTGAGTTCAGGTGTTTGTCAAATTAATTTTTTGGCATCTACAACATCGTTTTATATGTTATTATGATCCTATCCACAACTAATTTACTTATATTTTCCTAATTAACAGTCAATGCCAAGAATTATGATGAACTATTTATTCATTAGCACTGACAATCTGTTAACGTGCCTACTTATGTACATTAGATTTTTAGCAGGAGTTGGATTTTCATGCTGACACAAGGATGCAGAGCAGCAAAGGAAAATTATGTATCAAATTTGAAAAAAAAATCTGCAGGTATGTTGCGGCGTATTGTTCTTTGTATGAATTATAAGTACCAAATTGTATGCTCGGCTTCTATGGTCCTGTCCTCTTCTTCAGGATTTGCAAATGGTTTAAATGCATTTTCGTGCCAATGTACCTATATGAGCCTCCTTAAATTATGTCTAGACCTATAAAAATTGTCGTAATTCCATGCCATAAATTGTTGTGATGTCTGCTGGGAATAAGGGTAAAAGGTTAAATATAAAACCACGGTTCAAATTTTGTTCCGTGATTCTCTAGCAACCGATATTATGCAATGCATTTGGGGGTTCAATATATCTTACCAGCTTCCTTCCATGTACTTTTAGTGTCGATGAGCAAAAGATGACAGATTGTGCATGGTTGATGGAGATCTCCACTAGGTGAAGGTTTCATACTTTTAATAAACATATTTATTCTTGATGCTCTGTTCGTATCTGTAGTATTTTTATATCCTTTTTTAAAATAGGGATTTCTATGTAACCCCACATATGTCAGCATGAAGTTAATATTTCAATTTTTAGCTGAAGAAATTGAACCTCTGCCCTCTCAGGAGTGAAATAATAATCTTCTAAGGAATACGTAAGCTATGTAAAGGATTGGACTGATTGATTTAAGAAACTGCTGCAATGCGTTGAATTTAATAATATTTTAGTACACAACTCATAAACTGTTGATCCATTGCTCGAGAAAATAAACTTTGATAATAATTAGTTCAAAATTTTCTTCTCATAGTGATGTAATGTTGATTGCGTAGGTACAAAATTCTAAAACTTGATTGATACTTTGTTGGGTGTTTCCATATTATACGCTTCCTCAATGTATCATATATCATATACATATGAAGACATAATTAGCTATGCCTTTTCTTTTGTAGGATAAAAATGTGCATATAGAGGAAGTGTTTTATTTCTAAGGCCTCAACATCAATCGAGCTGACGATATATAAAGGGTTTTTTTGATTGATTTTAACAAAATACAAACATGTGTCTTCAATTTGTCGGTGGCTTTTAATTCCATGAACATACCTTGGTATTCCTCTGTTTTGTCACTTTCGTCTCATGATTACATGTTTTCTCTTTTCCTAATAGGAAGAAAGTGAGACGATTGTTCACTCTCGCGAAGTTATGATTTTCATCTCAAAGGTTTTCTTCGGAAGAGGACTTTTTTATCTTACAATTTTATACATGCATTATTTGTAATAGGAGAGTCATGAGGTACAACTGAAATAATTAAAATTGCAGCTCTGTGGTGCTATATTCGATCTATAGAGAAATTTCTAGCCCGTGTAGCGGCACGGGTTAATGGCTAGTTCATCTAATAGTAGTGAGTCCATACCAAGACTTTATAAGTGATACTTTTGGATTCTTTGATAGTTTCCAATCAAGATTCATGAATGACCCTTTTAGTAAGATTTGCGAGAATCATGGGGCCCGCGGAGTTGGTAGCATCACAAGAGTGTGCACAACAGCATGTTGACACACGTCAATCAATATCATACATTGGTTCACATGTTAACACACGTAAAGCAATATCACACATTGATTCACAACATTACAGCTTCGCATGTGTCTCAGCTACCACTAGGTTTTAATTATATCGAGCAACTCCTATCAAGAGTGCTATCAAGTCTATCCCAACAGCTATGGAGTTAAGTATCTTCAAAGTTAAACCCTTAAGACAATCAGTCATCATACAAGCCATAATTTTAGACTTTTTCTTGTTGTACTTGTTTGGCAATATTATTTCCAAGGCACGACTCGGTTAACTAAATGAACTAGAGTAAGAGCTTTCATAATTAATTAAACATAAAAATAAAAAATCTACGCCAATTTCTTCAAAACACTCCCACTAGTGTACCGTATCTTAACAAGTCTACTGACTAGCATAAATAATTTCAAAGTTCTAAAGTGGGATACATAAGACATACCTCTTGTAGGCGACTTCATATTTCTCTTCCTTATGATTTGTTCCTTCAAAACTCTTGGTAGATCTCTCTCATTAATGATATCAAAGCCAAGAGGAAAATGCAATTCCGCTCTTTTCAAGAACAAGGATAAAAGGAAAAATCTTTTTGTATTTTTGAGAATTGGGATTGAGAGGGAAAAAGAAAAAGGTTGGCGACGAAGTAAGGAACTAAAAACAAACCAATAAAAAGGAAAATGAACTAAAACTAAAGTGTTCGAATAAACCAACATGAGTGTTTCAAAGCTCTTTCAAATAGGTAGAGTACAAATTTATTCAACACAAATAAAAATGCTTGAGGAACACATCCCCATGCTTAGGCTTTTGCAAGCTCTCTCGTTGAGCTCATTGTGATGGAGGATAATTCCCAAAGTTCCATTGGCCGCTCCAGTGAGTGAAATGGGAATTGAGACCGGTGGTGTTGTCTCGAAGGTTGATGTCGAGGTTGCTCAGGTTCTCAATGCTTCCTTCGAGCGGGTACATGTCCTGATAGGTGGAAGTGGTGGACTGGCTGCTGCTCCTGTTCTGGTCCTACATGTTCTTGTTCAACTTCCTCTTCTCCTTCGGGTTCATCTTGTTGTTGTGGTAGATTTGCCTCAACCTGCCCATGATAATGCAAACGCCTATCCTCGAGAGAGAACAGACCATTAGGCAGAGGGCAGCGATCAAGTGATTAGCTCCCGGTATGTTAAAGTAATATCTACCATCTATCTTTCTAACCATAACACATGCATTCAAAGTAGTAAACCAAGACGGCGAGGGCCTTCCAATGCTCGTAAATTACTTAGATGTTAATTCCTCTTGCCAAGATGTTGATGACTCCACCTCCATATATGGGGCCCCGAGCTTCAAGTGCTTGGTGGTTCAGGTAGAGGATGAGAAGGGTGCCCAAGTTTGGGCGGATGTTGATGTCTGGGAACACATCCTTTGCGAGGATCATCATGTCCTCTTCATTGAGTCTTTTGAAATCACCACATGCCTGCAAGTTGTTAGCAATAACATAGTCAAATAGCGAATAACAGAGAACTCAATTCAATTCCCCTGGGAGAGTGTGCTAAATACACTCATCCTAGTAAAATATCTGCTAGGTTGTGGATTCAGAGTAAAGCATGCATAGCGGTTGGCGGTGGTGCTATTCTCCAAGACAAAGTAGTTGCACAACTCATATAGAGTCGGTTCATACTCACGGTTCATCAAACGGAATGATATCCGGTCGACTCCGGGTTGATTCTCCTCAGAGTTGTGGTACTTTCCCACAATATGCTTCAGGGTGCTGAGGAACTCGAGTGTCAAGCTGTGATAGGTAGCGGCCTCCTGAAAAACAAAGTCAGGCAAACCAACATTGTTGCAAAGAGTATTGAAATCATGGCGTAGGCCTAGTTGATTCAGAATATGGGGGCATGCCCATTTTTTCGACTTGATCTCGCGGTCCTTGAGATGGTTGAAACGGTTAAGATGACGATATGTCATCCAACTCAATACCGAGCGAAGCAGGGGTGTCCTCAACCGGTAGTGTAGCATGTGCAACCACACCACACGAGCGGCTCCTTGTGTTCATCTAAAAAAGTAATTAGAACGTAAGTATCTTTAAGCACACATTAAAAACTTTAACAAAAATAAAAAGCTGATCTGATAGAAATAGAAATAGACCTAGGTTTTTCCCTAGAAGACCTAGGTTTAATCGAACCTTGGGAAGCACTGCTAAAATGGTGTAACGAAAACATCTACAAGACTTGCTAGTTTATTTTATTTTCTGTTTACCGGGCCTTTCTAGTTTACTTTAAAGGGGGCTGTGTTCAATGATGGAAATAGGCAAGGGTTAAGGTTTCTCCTGCAGCTATGCATACATATATAATTGAAGCGCATATGTGCAACAAATAAAATAGAGATAATAGATTTGTGTGTAGCACATCCGTAAATACTCTTGCCCCTAAAGCTAGAGGTGACCACATCCTCTTGGTCCAACCATTGTCTTCACATCCGCAAGCAGCGATAGTTGTTAAGCATATGAATACAGACCAAAGCATTAAGCTAGATGATTGTGCCATGATCCCGAATGAATCACTAAACATGTACCGTTACTTTTCCCTTTCTGTCACTGAGGTTTCGCGGTAGCACGCCATTCTCCACTCATCCAACCTCTTCCCTTGATCGATCCGAATGATATGGGTACCTGCAGATCGTCGAAATGAGGCCAAGATACAAGGATACATGATTGCAAAACAATCCTTAGACATATAATAAGATTAGATGCACATAAACACTGCGAGGATTCACCCCAACCGGCAGCCCGTGATGACTACTCACACATAATATCAAGATCAATAACAAAGATAGAAACCGTTGTGGCAAATAATTAGACTGAAATCACAATATTCTTACAGTGGTCCCAATTCTCAAGGAGATGTCTATTACAATGGTGATTGCTATGGCTATGGAGGAGATTGAAGATGGGATGGATGAACTATGGTGGTCGATCTCCTTCGGTGTGGTGCAGATGAATCTGATGGATGGCGGCTCTATTTGGCGACGAATGGCTCTCCTTTTGGCGTCGGGTCCTTCACGAAACTTATATGGTTGACCTTAAGAAGGCAATGGCGTATGGTACGGGCGGACTGTACAGGTGGGGCTTGCCCGTACCGATGCCCGTTAAAGTACCTGGAACCGCCTCTTCGAGCATAGTCAACTTTGCCGTACTCCTAACGCGATTTCCTTTAGTAATTGCAGGTCCATTTTTCATTATGACGTGATTTCCTGCACATCATCCAAAAATAGAAGAGATTGCACATCTTTGCATTAATTAGTCATTAGTGGCAAGTTGAGAGGTAAACTTAGTCAATTTCTTGTCTTAGATAAGGGTTTAAATGTGAAAAAGTGGCGTATTTCATAGCCATCACATGCCATGTCATGTTACATACGATCACACATCATTCAGAAGAACAATATCCTCACGATCATGACAAACAGGAAGACAATGATGTAATCTTTGACCCGACTCTGACGTACCTCCGGTGCTCCTTGTAGAGCATGTACTGCCTCCGGCGGTAGATGTGCTAATAGCACTGGATGATCGATGGCCTCATGATCCAGGAAGATGTGGTACTGTTGTTGTGCCTCCTCCAATGTTTCGTACTCTCTGTAGCTGTTGTTGGAGTAGCCACTGACTTTGTCTTGATAGATCCTCCATGAGCTGTAGATTCCTGGAACCCGTCCGCGGAACACCACATACCACTAGCACGGCATAAGAATAAGTAATCGATCACAACCATGAACCAATTCATAACAGAGCAATAGAACTACACAAATGTTGACAGCAAATGATAAACTAATAGGGGCATGCATGATCATTCCAAAAGTGGATCACAAGTTCATCCTACAGTACTATGTTGTCATCCTACCACCACAACAAAAGTGGGTGTCATCCTGACACCGCAAGGTCATCATCACCCGAGGGGTTAGTATATACCACATCATCATAGTTACAAAGGGGGGCCATCAAATGTCTTTCAACCCTAGCTACTGCCAAAATGTACATCATCAGCATCATCATCAAGTTCATCACCTCCATGCATGCATCCCCTAAGCCACCCCCTCAAGGGCACCACTACAGCTTGTAGTGGTACTTGGCTACGTAGTTCCTTAGCCAGAGGACGTAGTGTGGCTCGATCATGACCACAAAGATGCAACCCTAGGCCTTGTGGTCGACGAGGTGGCTCAGCGCTGCCTTGAGATCCTCCTCGGCGTAGCCAAGCATGTCCATGACCGCATTGTATAGGTCAGGGTGCATGTCTGTGAGCTTGTTGTACTGGATGGCATGTGCAACTTCCTTCACAGCAATAGTCATGTTCGTGAAGGCAACCAGCTCTTTGTCGGCGAAGGTACCTCTCTTCCTCTTACTGGAGGTCGCCTTGTCAAGCGAATTGGCAGCCTTCTCAGGTGCCCCATTGAGAATGACCGTTTCAGACTCCTGGGTTTTAGAATCCTCAGGTGAAGGAGTAGTTGTAGCCGTGCCCAGGGGCTCACTGGATCCCATGGCGTACTTGCCGTTGGCAAGGCCGAAAGAGAAGATGGCATGCATCTTGCGTCGTAGTTTGCAATGGGCACATTCAGGAACTCTGCGTCCTTTGGGTGATCCTACGATATGATGGTACAATGATGTTAGTTGTGCACGTCGGTGATGAAAACAGTTAGTGAGGTGGACAGAGCGTGCTCACCGCGATGTGCCCGCAGTAGTGCTCACCCACAAGGATGATGTATTTGGTATCATCGCACCACTGAGCCCCCTTAGATCGCGAAGCCTGGTAATGGTGAGTCTCCTCTGCTGCCACTTCCTCAGTTGGTCGTACACCTAAGTGGGGCTAACGTCTATACCACAGTGTTCCAACAGGGCCTTCGCCACAACAATCAGATGGACTTCCTGGAATCCTTTGTCAGTTCTCACTCATGTCTTGATCAAGGCGCACATCTTCTCCAACACGAAGCTGGACATGAATGGAAGCCATTTCATGGCCCCGTTCTCCTTCTTTGAGGCCTTCAAGGCCTTGGCCGCGTCACTTCGGTTCTTGCTCTTCTTTGTGGAGGCCAACCTCGCCGCCACCTCTGCCGCTACGTGAGACACCAGGTCAGCCACATGCCCATTGACGGTCGGCAGAGGGGTGACCGCCACCTTGGACTGATAGAGGGGCTGTGAATCGGCAACTTGCGAAGGGATCCGAGAGTCCCCAACGCAAACAAGCGCCTAGCTAAAGTCATCATAGAATAAGTCCTACACACGTCGTACTACATATAACGTGAATCTACTTGCGAACAAAGACATGGCTAATGTGGACAACACAAACCATACCAACATCATCCTAAATGAGACAAGCAATATATTGCAACTGTGGATAGCACAAACCCTAGCAATATCATGGTAGCTCAGCACATTTGGGACAAGCAAGGAACCGGAAATGTGGCACCCTAGCAATATCATGGTAGCTCAGCACATTTGGGGCAAACAAGGAACCGGAAATGTGCCACCCTAGCAAGATCATGATAACTCAGCACAATCGGGACTAACCCATGCAACAAGAATAAACCCTAGCCAAGATCTGACAACTCCTAACCTAGATCTAAACAAAACCGAGGTACCGGGGTGAGGGAATCCTTACAGTCATCGCCGGAGGTGAAGAAGTGCTGCATCGGGAAGAACATGAAGCCGCCCAGATGCAGTCGCCGCCGCCGCTGCCACCGTAGCCAACCGGAGATGTGTGCGACTCTTACCTTCTTGCCGATATTTGGGTGGAGAGTGGAGGGGGGCAAAAACAGGCGATGGGGCACGGGGCACTACTAGGAAAAGGCCTAGCCGTAAGACTGCCAGCAGTGGCGCACCATGACTGCCGTGCGCCACTACTACTTAGCAGTGGCGCACCACAAAACGGTGGGCCACTTTACAAAAGTAGTAGTGGCGCACCTTGATTGTGGTGCGCCATAACTAAGTGCTGACAGGAGGCCAGCTCCTCCCCCAACCTAGTAGTGGCGCACGTCTCCGGGGTGCGCCACTGCTACTTTTCTTACCTATGGCGCACGTTGGTGAGGTGCGCCACTGCTAGGAGGTGTCCAGAGCCCCTTTAGAGATGATAGGCTTAGCAATGGCGCACTTCAGTGGTGCGCCACTGCTACATAGCTTACCTATGGCGCATGGCATTAGGTGCGCCACTGCTAGGGGGTGGCCAGAGCCCCTTTAGAGATGAGAGGCTTAGCAGTGGCGCACCACCTAGCAGTGCGCCATTGCTATGTCACCCTGGCAGTGGCGCACGGCTAGGTGGTGCACCATTGCTAACCTGGGACCATTTCCTGCTTTTAACCCCTCCACTCACATGTGCCACCCACTTTCCCCAAACACTCTTCCACCACTACCTCCCACCAAATCTGGATCTGGTCGTGTTGCCCCTCCTTCCCACCTCATTTTCACCTCTTCATTCACCAAAATTAAGTTGGTAAACTTAATTTTCTTCATAGGTAAGTAATGGTGAAGCTTTCTTAGCTCAATACCCTACTCAATCTCAACTTTTTACCTCATCCAACACTCTAGGTCTCGCTGTATCGGTAACTTTATTGGTTTTATGCTTTGTGTGTGACCGGTTCCGATCGTCTTGCACACACGTCACGTACACGTGTGTGTGCACATATGTTATGCGAAGCTCGATCATGTGTTGTGCGGCGCATGCGCGAAAAGCGTCACATGCATGTGTGTTGTATGCGAAGCCTTCACATGTGTTGTATATGCGAAGCCTCCACACATGTGTTGCATGTTTTTGTTTGCAGGGATTTGAAATGCGATGGAGTTGCCAATATTTTGCCGAAACGTTGATTCATTTCCGTTTCGGCGAATAGTGGGCATACTACGCATATACATATGTCCCATTTTTAGGGAAGGTCATGCCAAAATTTTCTTTTGGTATGCTAAGATATCCATTTTCTCTATACCCGCAGGCGACCATGGTCCGCATGATGAGCGAAGGCATTGTGGCTAGGTTTTTGAAAGCCGCGACAGCCGAGATGATTAGAAATAACCAAAAGGAGATAAGATGTCCGTGTCGAAGATGCAAGCTGACGAGCCTTATGGACCCTAAAGCCGATATGGTGCGGGACCACCTTCTCATGCGTGGTTTCATGGATGGCTATCGGTGGGAAGGCGACGAAGATGATTATGAATTTGTCCATGGGATTTCAACAAGAAATAAGGAAGGAGGTGATCAGGATGTAGAAGATCTCGGACATGATCAGGATGTAGAAGATCCCGAAGATGATCATGATCACAATGTAGGAGATCCTGGACCTGATGATGAGGAAGATCAAGATGGAGGTCATCATGACGATCATGAAGATGAAGACGATGGACCATCGTCGATGGACTGGGTGCAGGACCCTTATCTTCAAGAGCTGCTTCTCAAGCAGCCGAGTAACGCAAGAGCTGCCGCCCGAGAGAAAGCCAAGATGGATCAACTGGAGGTAGACGCGGTTACTCCATTGTATGAAGGATGCAGGCCGGAGGATACCCGCCTGAAAGTAACGCTCATGGCTCTGGAGATGAAGGTAAAGCACAAAATGACCGACACATCCTTCAACGACAACATGTCATTCTGGCACGAACGTCTTCCCAAAGGTAACACGTGTCCGACTAGTATCGAGGAGGCCAAGAAAATCGTGTGTCCTCTGGATTTACCGCATGTGAAATATCATGTGTGCTTGAACGATTGCATCATTTATCGGAACGAGCACGCGGAGTGTACCATATGTCCGGTGTGCGGCGTCAGTCGGTACAAGAAGGGGAAGAAAGCTCCTCGGAAGGTGGTGTGCTACTTTCCGATCACTCCTCGTCTGCAGCGGTATTTCGCGGATCCTAAGCAAGCAAAGCTAATGCGCTGGCACGCGGAGATAAGGAAGGGAGAAGATGACGCAGATGATCCGGACAAAAAGAAAAAGGACAGGATGTTGAGACACCCTTCGGATGCTAGCCAGTGGAATGCGTTGAACCTCGAGTACCCAGAGTTTGGGGACGATCCTAGGAACATAAGGCTGGGCGCGATCACCGATGGAGTCAATCCGTTTGGCAGCCAGAGCAGCACGCATAGCACCTGGCCCGTGTTTGTGTGGATGTACAACCTCCCCCCTGGTTGTGCATGAAGAGGAAGTACATTCAAATGAGTATGCTAATTGAAGGGCCGAAACAACCAGGGAACGACATCAATCTGTATATGGGGCTTCTGAAAGAGGAGCTAGCCACGCTATGGGACACGCCTGCCAATACGTGGGACGCCGCCGCGGAAGAATATTTCCCTATGAGAGCCGCACTGCTCACGACGGTGCACGACTTTCTCGGTTACGGATATGTCGCGGGGCAGGTGGTCCACGGATTCAATGCATGCGTCAGGTGCATGGACGACACAACGTACCGCCAGCTAGATAGAGATCCCGGGTCCTCGAAAACGGTGTTCATGGGACATCGAAGGTGGCTTCGCGAGGACGACCCATGGAGGAAACGCAAGGATCTGTTCGATGGTCAAGACGAACCCCGAAGACGGCCACGTACAAGAAGCGGCGAGCAAATAGACGAGCTATTGAAAAATTGGAAAGAGTGCCCACCGCCGGGAAAGAAGCGAAAGGCGCCGGAGCCGCTGCTTAAGGTATGGAAGACGAGGTCTGTTTTCTGGGACTTGCCGTACTGGAAGATCCTCCATGTGCCTCACAGCCTTGATGTCATGCACATCACGAAGAACGTGTGCGAGAGTCTGCTTGGTACCCTCCTCAACATGCCAGAGAAGACCAAAGATGGGCCGAAAGCAAGGTACGACTTGCAATCAATTGGGATCAGGGAGGAGCTTCACGCGGGACGCCCTAATGATGATGATGATGATGATGACGATGATGAGGTGGAGGACACGCAAAGTCGTCGCAAGGGCAAAAATGCCAAAAAGATTGAATATTACTACCGCCCCCGCGTGCTTCACTCTAAGTCAGAAGGAGATCGAGCAGTTTTTCGACTATCTCCTAGGAGTAAAACTTCTTTACGGTTACGCGGGGAAGATAAGCAGGTACCTAGACAAAGCGAAGCAGAGGTTCAGCGGGATGAAGTCTCACGACTGTCACGTGCTGATGACGCAGATACTTCCGGTTGCAATCCGTGGGATCATGGACGCGCACGTCCGTGAAACGCTTTTTGGCCTATGCAACTTTTTCGACGTCATCTCTCGGAAGTCTGTTGGCGTGAGGCAACTTAGAAGGCTACAGGAAGAGATCGTGGTGATACTGTGCGAGCTTGAGATGTACTTCCCGCCCGCATTCTTCGACGTTATGGTGCATCTGCTGGTACATATCGTGGAGGATATCATCCAACTGGGGCCGACGTTCCTGCACAGCATGATGCCGTTCGAAAGGATGAATGGTGTCATCAAAGGGTACGTTCGCAACAGGGCACGTCCAGACAGAAGCATAGCCAAGGGCTTTCTGACCGAAGACTGCATCTCCTTCTGCACGAGTTATCTAGAAATCGAGAACCCCATTGGCCTGCCCGTAAACAGGCATCTCGGGAAGCTCGCTGGATGGGGTCACCGCGAGGGTAGCCGCGAAATGCATGTCGAATTCAAGGGTCGAATCGCCGACTTTGAAAGAGCAAACCTAGTCGCGCTACAACACATAGACGTGGTCGATCCTTGGGTGGTAGAGCACAAAACCTTCATCGCAAAGACGTACAGTGATCAGGGCCAACAGAGGACGGACAGAGATATAATCAAAGAGCACAACTCAACCTTCACGCGGTGGTTCAAGGACAAGATGCTGACGTACCCTATAGACGAGGATTCTTCTGCGGAAGAAAAACTCGTATTCGCCTTGTCACAGGGCGCCGAACACAACCTGATGACATTTCAGGCGTACGATATCAACGGCTACACATTCTACACCGAGGAAAAGGACATGAAGAGCGATTATCAGAACTTCGGGGTAACGATGGAGTCCTACACCGGTGACATCAAGCAGAGATACTACGGAAAGATCGAGGAGATCTGGGAGCTGAGCTACGCCGGAGAGAATGTGCCGATGTTCCGTGTCAGGTGGGCCAAGAACGTCGTAAAAGAAGACCGGCATTTCACCACCATGGTTATACCCGAAGCCAAATCCAAGACAGCGGGCGCAAAGGTCACCGCGAAATATGAGCCATGGGTACTAGCTTCCCAAGTGGACCAATGCTTCTTCATTACCGACCCGCAAAAGCCCAGCCGTGTTGTCGTGAGGAGAGGCAAAAGGAGCATCATCGGAATGGATGGAGCCGCCAACGAGCTAGACTTTGACCAGTACGGCGATCCGAAGATGGAAGATGACGACGACGATGATGAAGAACCATACACAACAAGAAGAAGCAGGACCACCCTACCTAAAGGCCGTCCATTCAAGAGAAGAAGTCTAGGAGTTTCGGGGCTAAATTATTCAACCGCGAGAAAGAAGGGCAAGAAGATTGTGAAAAGATAATTATGTATCATTTTCTTGTATGAATAATGGATGTCATATTGTTAATCTACACATTGTACGGATCAAAATAGACATATAATTTATATTTTTGGATATTTTCTAGATTCTATAGTATTTTTAATATTCTACATAATTCTAATTATTTATGCCTTTTATTTTGGTGTATTATGCTATTTTGGATGTTTATGATAGTGTTAAATCAATTTAAAAAGAAAAGGAAAAAATGGGGCCGCCAGGGTTCGAACCTGGGAGGCAGGGTTTGGCACAAACCAACCAGGGACAGAGCCAGTGCGTTACATTTCGGGATATGTCAATCCACCCAGCGTTATTGTTTTGACCAAATCATAAAGTGGCAGTGGCGCACCCCTAGAGGTGCGCTATTGTTAAGCCTCATAGTGGCGCACCACTAGAGGTGCGCTATTGCTAAGTGTGTCTGGGGACTTAGCCGAATCCCTGCCCTCTTCTTCTCCCCATCCCCATTCACCATTCCCCAATCCTCTCCGATGCCGGCGGCCCTCGATCTGCCTCGCGACGCCACCCCGTCCCTCGATCCGCTCCGTCCCATCGGCGCCCCCTCCCCTGAGCAGGCGCCACCACTTCTCACCAGCGGCCGCCACCCCTCCCCTGAGCAGGCGCCACCACTTCTCACGCGAGCGACCGTCGCGCAGGTACGTCCCCCCCTCGATTCACCTCCCCGCCGGCGGTCGCCTCCACCCTCGATTCTCATCCGCTTTGCCGCCACGCAGATCCTTTGCCTCGAGCCCTCACCGCCACGCCCCCGCAGTACTCGCCCTCGACGCCACGCCGCGGAGCAGCACGCCGCCACGCCCTCGACGCCACGCCGTGGAGCAGGATTACGAGGAGCACTCCGCCACGCCCTCGCCACGCCGCGGAGCCGGAGCAGGAGGAGCACGCTGCCACGCCCTCGACAGCTGACGTCGCTGCAGAGGACCGACGCCGCGTGTTGTGGGTATACTTCATGGGTGTACCATCGACAGTGCCTAGATCCGGCAAGCCCGGGTGGCCCACAGATGGTGATGAGGCATGTGGCCCATCGGGTGGCCCAGTTGCTATTGATCCTGACGGAGGATGTCCGGCCCAGGAGCAGGGAGCCGGATCTGACCGACCTTTGGAGGAACCCGGATCCATGAAGGCCCAGTGGGGACCCGGATCTGGTACGACGTAGATGGAAGGGAGGATCCTTGGCGTACACGGCAAGACATTGTACCGTAGTTAGGAAACCTGTATCCGGGTAGGACTCTCCATGTAAACCCTAGATCCGTGCGCCTTTATAAGCCGGATCCCGGGAGCCCTAGAGGCACAACCACAACTCATTGTAACAACGCGAAAGCCCCCAGATAATTCCAGACAAGCAGCAGTAGGCCCTGTCGTCGTGCAGGTGTTCCGAAGCTGGGTAAATCGCGTACCACCGTCCCGTCTGCACTCCGCCCTATGGCCCCTACTTCTTCTCCCCCTCGTGAGGATCCCTCCTCCGAGGTACCGTCGAATAGGCAACGACAGTTGGCGCCCACCGTGGGGCCAGCGGCGTCTGGAGGCCGGAACCGGGAGGGTTCCGCCATGGGAAGCTACGACGACACGATCACGGTGGGGCGTGTTCTTTACGCCGGGAATCTTCCGATCGTCCCTCCGGATGAGTGCTGGATTCCGGCTAAGACTAACCCCGTCAAGCTCTCCATCGTCCCAGTTGGCGGCATACACATCTTCATCGGGGAAACCGTCGATTCCGACGGAAACCCACTGGTAAGTAACGCTGACGTGACCGCCGCTGAGCAGGACGCAGTCGCGAAGATCCGATCTGAGTCGCAGGAACTTCCTAAGGAAGATTCCGCCTTAGATCTGAAAAAATTAAAACCCACCCAATCCGCCCCTGAGCAGGAAATAACGGTGGAAGACCAGTGCAGATCCGCCTGGGTCTCCCAGGTGTTAGAAAAGCAAAGGTGTCACTTCGTACACTTCATAGCCCATACCGCAGGAGCCGCCCCTCAAGAAGTCGGAGCTGGTCCCGTGCAGGTTGAGGCGCCGGAAAACGCTGCTCCGGATCAGCAGGAGGCTGTCGGAGAAAGCGGAGCCCCGGTGGAAGAGTCAATTCTGGGGAATCTAAGCCCAATTTCCGGAGATACCCAATCCATGGACACTGAAGAGTTCGACCGCAGGGTGAAGGAATATGGATACGGTGATCAGTCTGAAGTTGATTCCGCCCAGCCAAAGCAGGTACTTGCGACCGTGGCGGCGCTGGGAGAACATGAATTAGAAGGAGTAGCCAGCCAATCCGACCCACAGCCATCCCATCAGGGATCTCCAATGTCGCGGGAGCGACCCCGCAAGGATTCTTCCTCGGAGGACCTCCTGTCGCCTGAAGAGATGGTTGCACAAGCAGGCATGGATGCGGTTTATCGCTCGGATATTCTTAACAAACCCATCACTCCCGAAGACATAGAAGCATTAGAAGCTAAGAGACTGGAGCTGCTGGCCACAGCCAAAAAGTTTAAGGACACTGCAGCCGCCATGCTGGAGGAACGGAAGCACGCCACATTTTTTGTGGAAGACTTCATCCAGCGCGAGCAGGAGGTGGACGAAGGACTGGCAAAGGTCAAGGAACTCTGAAAGCATTGGGAGGACAAGATCGTTGAAGCTCATCATGAGGTCGAAAAGGTCCGGCGTGAGTTGATAGCTCCCCGCAGGATCACCTTCGCAACTCCAACGGAGCAGCAGCCGTTCGCCACCCCGAAGGACAATATGACGAAGGCTGTAGAGATCTTGAAGAAAAAGAACGAGGAGATCGATATCGACTACGTTCACACGCTCGTCGCGTCAGCAATGATGCAGCAGAGCAAGGCAGACACTTCACGCAAGTTGGAATCTAACCCGGAGCATTGCGTCTCCACTGCGCAGAAGGACGCCCACGATAATTGCCATCGAGATGACGAATCGCGAACCGGCTCTTCGGAACGCAGAAGGAAAGCCAGAGAGCACCCAAATCCAATCCCCGTCCCATCAAGGACGCCTTCGTCAGATCCAAGAAAGGGAAAGGATGCAATGTACTCTGGACGGGACAAGTACCGCAACCCCTCTCCTCCGCCTAATGGTTACCCGCGCCCCCCTCGCCGCCGTAGTCCAGCCGGAAACATCAGGCCCCAGGGCCATGGTGGAATTATTATCCGCGACAACGTGCTGCCCTCAAGAAACAGAAACAGGGAGCGCACGCCGGAACCTCGCCGGAACCAGAACAACGATCGTGAGCCCGAGCCTAGGAGGAGTCGGAATGAGGAGCGCGACCCGGAGCCTCGCCGGAGCCGGAACGGCCAGGACAGCCAACGCCGTGACGAAGGTAGCCGCAGGAGCCGGAGCCAGCACCGGGAAGGCCGCGGAGAATCTGAAGGCGGAAGCAAGAAGTCAGATCGACCCCCTCGCAGGTCTCCCTCACCACCACCTAGCGGTGGTGGCGGAGGTGGAGGCGGAGGCGGCGGCCGAAGATCTCGCTCTCGTTCACAGTCTCCTCGCCACGGTTCGCGCGACGCGCGGGAACGCCTCAACGAATACAGAACTGATTACATCGGTCCAAAATGCTTTGGCAGGATGATTCGAGAGGAACCAAAGCCAAGGATGAATCTCAAGCTACCCGGAAATCTGAAGAATTATGATGGCACGGAAAGGCCGGATACCTGGATTGAGGATTACTATAATGCTGTAACCTTCGCCGGAGGAACCCCTAACATCGCCTGCCGCATGCTTCAGTTGTACCTTGTAGGTCTAGCCTGGATCTGGCTCAGCGACCTCGAGAAGAACTCCATCTTTTGCTGGTTTGACCTGAAGACCGCTTTCGAGAAACACTTCAGGGGCACCTACAAGAGACCTGCCACAACAAGCGACCTGCAGGCATGTATCCAGAAGAAGGGTGAAACGTCCAGGAATTTCCTCACCCGATGGTTGGCATGCAGAAACGAGTGCGAGAACGTTGATAACCGCACAGCAATGCACGCCTTCATTGGTGGCTTGCAGCGAGGAGGACTGCTGCGGCACAAGCTGACCTGCTTGGTCAATGCAAACAAGCTGACTTTGGATGACATGATCACCATCGCCAGTGATCATACTGCCGCCGATGACGACGCTGGCGGAGATCTAGCAGCTACAGCAATCCCCCTGCACCAGCAAAAGAAGAACCGTGATAACGGCAGCAGCAGCGGCACCAAGCGGAAAAACCTTGATGACCAAAAGAGTGGTGGATCCGACTTGATCGCCATGGCCTTTCAGCGCGGAGGCCAAGGTGGCGGAAGAGGACGCGGCCGTGGAGGCGGAGCCAGCAGGGGTCAGCAGCACGGCACTGAGGTCACAGCTGGCGGATCCCGCGCCCCGCAAACCTACGAGGAGTACAGAGACATGCCCTGCCTGGCCCACCTGGATCCGTTTACAGGGAAGTCCACTCACACCAACCGCAACTGCAAGTGGGTCAATGATCTGAAAACGACCCGGAAGCAGGATACAAGCGAGCCCGGAAGCACCGCCCTCGCGGCAAAGGAGGCAAGGGCAAGAACAAAGACAAGGAGGAGGACAGTTCCGAGGCAATGGATGATGATGATAACTCGCCGGATCACAAGGCAGGGTCCGCAGGTAAATCCAACCCATTCGAGAAAAAGAGCGTGGGGGCTTACCACACTTTCCTCGGAACCCCAACAGTCCGCGCTACCAAGTCAGCTACCCGGATCCTGAATGCCACAGTTTCGGCTGTGCCGCAGGATGTCAGGTGGTCGGAAGTCCCTTGCACATTTGACAGGGAGGATCACCCTGTCATTGTGCCAAAAGAATGCTACGCCTTGGTTGTAAGTCCCCGCATAGACGGGTATGACTTCTCCAAGTGCCTCATGGATGGTGGAGCCAGCTTGAACATCATGTACCTGGAGACTCTAGAACGGATGAACCTCACCAAGGAACAGCTCAAACACAGCACAACTGAGTTTCATGGCGTGGTTCCGGGTAAGAAGGCGAATTCCCTCGGCAGCATCACACTTCCCGTGGCCTTCGGCGATGTTCACAATTTCCGCGAAGAGAAGATCACGTTTGAAGTTATGCCCTTCAAGAGCTCCTACCACGTCATCTTCGGCAGGCCCACCTACCACAAGTTCCACGCGAGAGCGTGCTACATCTACAACAAGCTCAAGATTCCGGGTCCCAAAGGTATGATTACCGTATCCGGAGACTACAAGAAGGCTCATGAATGCGAGTTAGGCGAAGCCGCCTTCGCAGAGTCTGTGATATCTGGAGAGGAGCTGTAAGGCTACAGAGCCGCGGTGGATCCGACTGAGATGCAGACCACCAAGAAGCAGATCTCTGAACAGAAGACCTCCTTCAAGGCCGCGATAGAAACCAAGAAGCACGACCTCATCGTAGGTGACCCTTCCAAGCAGGTTTCGGTCGGAGCCAACATGGACACCAAATAGGAAGACGCGCTCGTCGAGTTCCTCCGCGCTAACATGGATATCTTCGCATGGCAACCTTCTGACATGTCTGGAGTACCTAGGGAACTCGCCGAGCACTACCTCAACATAAATCCGGGGGCTAAACCGGTGAAGCAAGCTATGCGATGCTTTGGAGATAAGAAGCGCCGCGCCGTAGGAATGGAACTAGCTAAGTTACTAGAGGCAGGTTTTGTAATAGAAGTTATCCACACTGATTGGGTCGCAAATCCCGTCCTTGTACCCAAAAAGAACACTGAAATACTAAGAATGTGCATCGATTACTCCGGCTTGAACAAGCATTGCCCGAAGGATCCATTCCCCTTGCCGCGCATTGACCAAGTCATTGATTCAACGGCGGGGGCGGAACTTCTGTGTTTTCTTGATGCGTATTCCGGGTATCATCAGATCCGATGAAGGAGTCTGACCAAAAGGCGACTTCGTTCATCACCCCCTTCGGCACTTACTGCTATGTCACCATGCCCTTTGGTTTGAAAAATGCAGGTGCCACCTATCAACGTACGATGTAGCGGTGCCTGGAGGACCAAATCGGCCGGAACGTGCACGCCTATGTCGACGACATCGCGGTCATGACCCGGAAAGGATCCGACTTGATCAGCGACCTCACAGAAACCTTCGACAATCTCCACAGGTACAAGATGATGTTAAATCCGCTAAAGTGCGTCTTTGGCGTGCCAGCCGGAAAACTCCTTGGCTCAATAGTCTCTCATAGAGGCATTGAGGTTAACCCGGAAAAAATCAAGGCAATACTGTGTATCAAACGGCCAACTTGTCTTAAAGATGTGCAACGACTAACTGGTTGCGTCGCAGCAATCAGTAGGTTTGTTAGTCGTCTTGGCGAGAAGGCGCTACCTTTGTACAAGCTGCTGAAGAAAACAGACAAATTCGTCTGGGACGACGCAGCCGACGCAGCTCTTCGGGGGTTGAAGGAAATACTCACCTCCCCACCTATCTTGGCAGCCCCAGCAGAGTCAGAGCCAATGCTCCTTTATCTGGCAGCTACCAACAAAGTCATCAGTCTCGTCATCGTGGTGGAGCGAAAGGAAGAAGGTCATGAATATGACGTCCAAAGACCTGTCTATTACATTAGCGAGGTACTGACGGAGTCAAAGCAAAGATACCCTCACTTTCAGAAGCTAGCTTATGGAGTGTTCCTAGGCAGCCGGAAGCTGAGACATTACTTCCAAGAGCACCCAGTAACAGTTGTGAGCAAGGCTCCGCTGTCAACGATTCTCAACAACGCTGACGCAACAGGACGTACGGCTAAATGGGGCATCGAATTATCCGCCTTCGACATCGCTTACAAGCCTAGGACTGCGGTTAAATCCCAAGTCTTGGCAGATTTCGTCGTAGATTGGACAGAAGCTCCGGATGCAAGTCTGGAGCCGGAACCAGAAACATGGGTCATGCACTTCGATGGATCCAAGCAGCATCAAGGCTCAGGAGCCGGAGTCACCCTGAAGTCCCCTACCGGAGAAGAACAGCAGTATGTTCTGCAGATCCACTTCGAAGCTACAAACAACATGGCGGAGTACGAGGCTCTACTACACGGTCTGCGCATCGCTAAGGAAATCGGGATCAAGCACATTATATGCTTTGGAGATTCCGACCTGGTGGCACAACAAGTAGCCGGAACCTGGAACGCCAGAAACTCCGTTATGGCGGCCTACAGAGACGAAGTTGACGAGATCGCCAAGTGCTTCCTCGGATATGAAGTCAAGTACGTCAGGAGAGACGATAACGCAGCGGCAGACATGCTATCCAAGCTCGGATCCGGCAGGAAGCAAATTCCGCCTGGCATTTTCCTGGAGCACCTACGGATACCCTCAGTTAAAGGCGCTAACCCGGAAAATCCAGAGGTGGCAGTATCTCCGGCAAAGGAAGTGATGGTTGTCATTCCGGCTTGGACCCAGCCTTTCCTGGATTATCTCATTGATCAGAAGTTGCCGGAGGACGAGGTCCTAGCACGACAGATCATCAGACGAGCAAGATCCTACACAATCGTTGATGGACAGCTATACAAACGAAGTGCAGCGGGAGTTTTCCTCAAATGCGTTTCCAGCCAAGATGGCATTGAAATACTCAGAGAGATCCACGCAGGGGATTGCGGGCATCATGCCGCTCCCAGGTCCCTCGTTGCCAAAGCTTTCCGGCTAGGATTTTACTGGCTCACAGCTAAAGAAGATGCTGACAAGCTGGTAAAAACCTGCCGAGGTTGTCAGTACTATGCTACTCAACCAAATGCTCCAGCCCAAGAGCTGAAGACCATACCTATCACCTGGCCGTTTGCGGTCTGGGGGCTCGATATGGTTGGTAAGTTAAAAAGATCATCTCCTGGCGATTTTGAATACCTCCTGGTCTCTGTTGACAAGTTCAGCAAATGGATCGAGGCTAAGCCAGTGAGAAAAGCCGACGGTGCTACGGCACTAAAATTCGTCTGCAGCCTCGTGATGAGATTCGGCATCCCACACAGCATAATCACAGATAATGGCACAAACTTCGCACAGGGAGAATTGAAGGATTACTGTGAGACAGTAGGGATTAGGCTGGACCTTGCATCTGTGGCTCACCCACAATCCAATGGTCAAGTTGAAAGGGCTAACGGCCTAATATTATCAGGAATTAAGCCACGCCTTGAAGAACCGCTGTGACGAGCAGCTGGAGCTTGGGCTGACGAGTTGGAAGCTGTTTTGTGGAGTTTGCGAACTACCCCTAACAGGTCAACAGGGTTTACCCCATTTTTCCTGGTATACGGATCCGAAGCCGTGCTTCCCTCCGACATCATCCACGATTCACCGCGAGTTTCCGCCTTCAACGAAGAAACAACTGACAAGGCTAGACAGCTATCTGTAGATCTGATCGAGGAAGCTCGGAATTTAGCTGACCAGCGCTCCGCCATCTACCAGCAGAAACTCCGACGTTATCACAGTCGTCGAGTCCGAAATCGCTCTTTCAGAGCAGGAGACCTGGTCCTCCGCCTTCGGCAGGTGAAAGACCATAAGCTGCAATCTCCTTGGGAAGGACCCTTCGTCGTTAGCAAAGTGCTTCATAACGGATCGTACTACCTTGTTGATTTCCGAGAGCTGAAGGATAGACCTGCTAATTGGCACCGGAAACGCAAGCGTGAGGATCCGGATGACATCTACGACGAGACAGATCGCCCCTGGAACATCGCACAGCTACGTCCTTTCTACACTTAGCGTATTTTTTCCGAGTTACAAACTCTGTAATAGTTATACATGATCAATGAAATAAAGCTTATGGTTCACTCTTTGAGTCTTTTACCTCCTTTACTTGTTCATTTTAGATCGTGTATGTTTTTCTGACTAAAACCGCAGAGCTGGATGTTTCCGCCTAGGCATGTATGAAAGTTGTGATTTTTCAAAATCGTCCTTTAGGACGTAAGCCTAAGTTTTCTGATTAAATTGTTATCTGTTGCGAACTCGTGGATTCCTAGTAGCGATTTCCGGCACCTATGCTTGGGGGCTTGTTTCCGCGGTTATTGACGGATTGCCATTAGGCTTCGTCGCCGCTGGCGAGTGTTTCCGGCTACGGTCTTCCGGCTCGCGTAAGGTCAAGCGGGCGAGCCGGAAAACAACGAAGTCAGCACTTGCTTTTCAATACAAAAACGAAACATGCATATAATATTAAACGGATAGCAGGATAAGTGTTTTCCGCCCGCGCATAACATGTCTTCGTCCCTAGCTACTTAAAAATTTAAGTTATTCATTACAAACCCACTCCGGGGTCAAAAGTGATACATCGGTTTTCATTGTTTCACAGGTTCTCGGAGGACTGCTCTTCGTCAGAAGCTATGTAGGCGGAGCCATCATCCGAGCCACCGCCTGAGCCGCCGTCATCGAAGTCGGAACCTTCCTCGTCGTGGTCAGCACTTGACCCGGAGCCTTCCTCATCGCCCTCCTCGGTAGGTTCTTCTTCCTCCTCTTCTGGGTCGGAAAAGCCTTTGGGAAGATCATATTTGTTGTACCAAAACGAGTGGTTAACTCTTCCAGCAAAAAGGCGATCAAATCCCATGGCCTCCGAGAGGAGATGTCTCATGACGGTATCCTTGGGGACTCCGCGTGCGACATCTGCAAATCTCATGGTGGGGAAGTGCGCCTTGCAGGTGGCTAGCACGAGGGCAGCGACTCCGCGAGATGAAGATTCCTGCCAATCCTTGATAAGTTCCGGCACGTTCCGCATGAGTTTCATCATGCGGTCAATCACCGTTGTCTTGGCTCTCTTTAGGTTGAGGGACTTGGCGATTCCGAGACATGCTTCGACGAGATCATCGATTGAGGTCCGCGCTTCATCATATGCCTCAGTTCTTTTGAAAGTTGAATCTTTGGTCCACTCAAAGCCTAGGCTTGCTGCAAAGTAAAAAGGATCAGTTTCTTCCGCGGACAGAGTAAATTTTGAGGAAGCCGGAGTCAAGACAATAACAAAAAGGGTCCTTACGGAAGATCAGCTTGTCAATTGCTTCCGCCTCTGCCTCCTGGCTCTTGTTCTTGGCCGCCAGGGTGGTCACCCTTTGCTGGCTCTTCTTGAGTTTATCAGCCAGTTCCGCCATCTCGCGAGAATGTTTCTCGGAGAGCTCCTTCTTTTCTTTAGTTTCCTTCTTGGAGGACTCTTTCAAGAAGTTCTTCAGAGTTTCATTCTCCGCCTCCAATACTTGGACCTTGGCGGATAAGGCATCGATGGTGGGGCGTTTGTCAGTTTCTTCTGAGAACAGAACATCACACAAGTTATATACTATAGTGGTTCACACAGTACAAATTTAGGCAAACTGGATTTCTCACCCTTCAATCGGGTCTCCAGGCGGAGCACAGCTTGACGACTATTCTCAGCAGTCTGGCGCAGCCCTTCTATCTCCGTCATCTGCTCCAGCACATGGACGCGCAGATCTTCGTGCAGCTTCCGCGTGCTCTGAGACGCAGAGAGGATTTAGCCGGAAATTCAAAATTCTGGGGGCTGGCGAGGAGTTTAAAGTTTTGGATTGAGAAAATTTCAAATTTCCGTCTAAGACTAATGTTGAGAGAAGCATCGGCTAACACATGTTACACGGAAAAATGTCTGAACCAATGCTTGGGGGCTAGTGTTACCTGGCGCACCTCCTTATGCTTAGCAAAAAAGACCTTGAGTTCGCTCTCAAGGTCGGAGAGCTCCTTCATCTCCGTATCCGCAGGCCCCCATACTTTCTCCATCATGGCTGAAATTTCCGCGTGACGTTGAGAAAGGGGGAGCTTCTGCAGCGACGAAGTTTGGGACGCGCCAGTGGCATGGATCAGCTGCACTTTCTGCTCGTACTGTTCGGCCGTTGGCTCGGCGGAAGTAGCGGTAGGTTGCTCAGGCGGAGGAGCAGATGAGGAGGCACCTTTGCCGGAATCGCCTTGCGCAGTCTCGGTGGCCGGATCTTCAGGGATGTCATCAATGTTGATAACGTCCTTAGGATCCGGCTTGGCGGCTGAAGCGGCTTTGGGTGGAACTCCGACTTCTGGTGTGACTGGTATGGAAGCCGGAGATGGCCTGGTCTTCTTCTTGGGGGCTTTAGGGACTTTGGGGGGCTGGTTTTCGGAACTTCTGTTGCGAAAAGAAAAGAGCATTACGATTAGGTATGTGCTGATTCACGATAGCGGAAGAATTTTATTTCAAAGACTTTGCGCTTACCCGGAAGGTCTGAAGAACTGCTGGATATCCGTTTGGGACCGGTTGCTGGTATCGATGAGCTTAAGGCGCTTTTTCTCCGCCTCCGCCTTGCGAGTTGCCGCGATGCTGAGCACGTCGCGGGCACGTTTGGCCGAAGGGCTGGAGGGTGCAGCCCTTTTCCTCTTAGAAGGGCGCGGAGCCTCGTGAGCTTCCGCCTCTGAGGCAGCTTCCGGATCTGTGTTGCCGGTGGAAGGAACCCGGAGGAGAGTTCCGAGTTCACTTTATTCAAGCGCCTCGAGCTGATGCATAGAGTTAAACACTCAGACAAAAATTTGAATGCGAATAAACACAATGGGCTAACGTCAAGGCGACGTACCGCGGTTCCGGAGCCATTCATGTGAATGTCTTTATTGCACACGTGAACGTGAAGTTCACGCGGAATCTTGATGAGGACCCGGATCCTCTTGTCGATGGCGTCGGCGGAAAGATTGTCTTTTGTGGCGCGCATTGGGTCGTCGCGCCCTGTGTACTGGAACATCAGCTGGTCCCTGTGTTGGAGCGGCTGGATCCGCTTGGTGAACCAGGAAAGGGTCAAGTCCTTCCCTGTCAGCCCCTCTTCCGTCAGCTTGCAGATCCGCCTAACGGCGCGTGTGAGCTGGGGCGAGTCGGAAAGGTGGGGGCAGTGTGACCATGCCGGAAGCTCGGTGGTGGGGCAGTTCTTGAACGGCGGCAACTTCCTCGTGCTCGCCGGGTCGGAGACGTCCTTCAAGTAGAAGAAGCCCCCAGACCAGTACCGCGCGGATTCGTGGCGGTCGGTGTGGGGGTAGACGCGGCCTGGGCGGATCATGAAGGTGATGGATCCGCATGTTGCTAGTTCGGTGGACTGCCGGATCCTCTCCTTCTTGACAGTGAAGTAATATTGGAACAGGGAGAGCTCGGGAGTTACCCGGAGATGGCCCTCGCAGAGGGTGACGTGATTGCTGATCGCAAGCACGCTGTTCGGAGAAATGTTATGGGGCTGGAGCCCATAGACCTTCAGGATTTCCAGGAAGAAGTCCGAAGGCGGAAATGAAAAGCCCCGCTCCACCAGTGCTTTCGTCAGCACCATCTCGTTGTCTTCCGGAGCTGGAGCTAAAGCATTTGGAACTGACCTCCAGCTTCCGGGTTGCAGGAAGCCCTCCGCCTCGAGGTTCTTCAGCTCCATCTCAGTGGTGGTACAGGGCCACCACTTTCCCTTGGCTTCAGAGTCTCGTTGACGAGCCTTCGATTTTTTGGCGACTTCTTCCACCTTGTGCTCCGCCTGATCCGCCCCGGAGGCTTTTTCCGGGTTAGCGGAAGTCCCTTCAGCCTCCTTGACAGAATCCTTTGAAGGATCCAGCCTGACTGGGACGAAGGGTGGAGGGGCGGAAGAGATTGGGGTTGCCAGGATTGGTTCAGAAGTTGGAGGCGGAGTCGTTGAAGACATCTGAAGAAAAGACATTGGCGGAAACATTCCTTAGTCGGATCCAGCATCGTCAACCTAATGATCATCCCTACCGACTACGGCGCGAGAGCGAAGCATGAGAACTCACCGTGATGGAGTCCGCGGTGGCCGGAGTCGCCGACGACGAGGTTTCGACGCGGTGGCTCGCTGAAGTTAAGAATAGGACGAACTCCGTACGGCGGCGAAGCAGCTCCGGCGAGAGTCCGGTGAGATTCCGGCACGGCGGAGAGACAGCTCGAGGCGGCGCTTCGCAGAGAGGTTGAAAGGGGGTGAATGAGGGTTAGGGGGTCGATGGCGGATATTTATAGGCAGGGGGGACGAGATTCGTGCTCCGCATCCTGTGGTCAGAACGCAAGCGTCGCGCCGTTGGATGCGTGACACGTGTCCCAAACTCTAACGGTAAAAATGGCTAGAGATATGTTACCGCACAAATCGCGCGAAAATGGCGCCAGAATTGGCGGAACCGTTTGAGTCTGCTAAAGATTCCGGGTAAAGGCGCGAAGATAAGTAATCCCCATTCGCAAGCGGGGGAGTAACCCGGAGACATGTTTGAAGCTGTCGATGTATGAAGTCCCGCAGGATGGGGGATTTTCTAACTAAAGGTTGGGAAAGAAGAAAATGTGAAGTTGGAGTTCTTCAAATTTCTCCGCGTTACCAAACGATGCCGGAAACCTAAGGTGCAAGCATGGCGGAAACTGCAGGCGAAACTCGGAGAACTCTGGGGGCTACTGTTGTGGGTATACTTCATGGGTGTACCATCGACAGTGCCTAGATCCGGCAAGCCCGGGTGGCCCACAGATGGTGATGAGGCATGTGGCCCATCGGGCGGCCCAGTTGCTGTTGATCCTGACGGAGGATGTCCGGCCCAGGAGCAGGGAGCCGGATCCGACCGACCTTTGGAGGAACCCGGATCCATGAAGGCCCAGTGGGGACCCGGATCCGGTACGACGTAGATGGAAGGGAGGATCCTTGGCGTACACGGCAAGACATTGTACCGTAGTTAGGAAACCTGTATCCGGGTAGGACTCTCCATGTAAACCCTAGATCCGTGCGCCTTTATAAGCCGGATCCCGGGAGCCCTAGAGGCACAACCACAACTCATTGTAACAACGCGAATGCGCCCAGATAATTCCAGACAAGCAGCAGTAGGCCCTGTCGTCGTGCAGGTGTTCCGAAGCTGGGTCAATCGCGTACCACCGTCCCGTGTGCACTCCGCCCTATGGCCCCTACTTCTTCTCCCCCTCGTGAGGATCCCTCCTCCGAGGTACCGTCGAATAGGCAACGACACCGCGCATCCTTCCAAGGTAGCCCAACTCCCCCCCCTCCTCAGTTTATTGCTGCTGCCATGTCCCTGCTGCTGCTGCTGCTAGCTAGGTGCTCCCCTTTGCTTGCTTGCTTGCTGCTAGAGTAAATCGTGCATACGGTTTTGTTCAAATTAATCCTAGCTACCATGTTAGTTTTCAGCTTACTGGATGAAAGCTTGATGTTCTTGCTGCATATGTGTATCATTTAAATACACACCTTATATTATTTTAAATTGGAGCAGTAGTAGATATCTAGTGATTTTAAGCTACTGACTATTATGCAAATAAGCCATAATTAGGCGCCATACCTGACTATAAAACTGTGCATCAGTAGAAAATACGATGGATTTTTAATATTGTTGTGCATAGCTAGGTACCATCATTCATCAAAGCATCCAAATGTTGTTCTCTGGGATCCATTTGTTAGTTGTTTGATTGGTTTGAGTGTGTGTGTGGTGGTGGTGCAGAGATTGCCGCAGCGACGTCCATCGTCACGCGCACCTTGGAGCAGCAGCTGGAGAAGCACACTGTGCCGCCCTCGACCGCTGAAGCCACCGCAGAAGACCGCCGCCGAATTTGCACACAGGTAGCCCCCGATGCCCCTCCTACTCCTCTATTGATGCTACTTGCTGGTGCTACCTAGGCTGCTGCTAGGCTGCCGGTAGAAAGTGTTTTAACACTGTAATTGATTCATTTGCTCCATGTCTTTGCAAAATGATGTTGTAATTGGTTATCTCAACAATGATGCTGACAGCCATTTTATATGTCAAAAGATATCTGCTTGTGGCTGCTGTTGGTTGGCTGGTAGGTGCTTCTGCTAGCATATTAGTGATAGGTGCTGCTGCTACATATAGTAGATGTACATGTAGTTCCTGCTGTTAATGAGAATGCCATTAATTCACCATCAGGTTAACTCTGGCCACATTTGCAACATTTGCAAGGCTGCTAGGCTGTTGTAGCTCTTTTATTTTTATAGTTCAAAGCTTACTGACTTTTTATTTTGAACATTTGCAAGGCTGAGACTTGGACAGGAGCAGGAGAAGCACACCGCGTCACCCTCGACTGCTAACGCCGCTGCAGAAGACCGCCGCCGCATCCTCCAAGGTAGCCCTCGATGCTGATGATGCTTGCTGCTGCTGCTTGCTATTGCTGCTAGCTTGTTGCTTGCTGCTTGTTAGCTGCTGCTTCTTGCTAGCTGCTGCTTGCTTGCTAGCTGCTGCTGCTTGCTGCTTGCTAGCTGCTGCTTGCTTGCTACTGCTTGCTAGCTGCTAACTGCTGTTGCTGCTAGCTGCTGCTTGCTAGCTGATGCATGCATATACCTAGCTGATGCATGCTGTTGAGTGCTCAGCTGGTGGAGGATCAACTGTATATGTGCCATGGTGTATATGGAGGAACAATTTTGTATGTGCCATGGTGCTCAGCTGGTGGATTGTTTTCCTGGTGTATTTGTGTCATATTCTTGTGCAGGGATCGACAGAGTTGCCCATTATCGCCGAAATGTTGATTCATTTCCGTTTCGGCGAAAATGGGGCACTCATATGTCCATAAATTAGCATAGGTCATGCCCAATTTTTCCGTGAAATCTTGCGCTAACTTTATGCATTTTTTCCTACTTAGTTCGAACATGGCCAACAACGAAGAGGCCGGCGGCAGCGGCAGCAAGCCATTCTGGATGCTAACCGATGAAATGGAGGTGATGGAGTCACAACCTCGCCGCGACGACGGCGAGGATGATGGCACCGATCCAGAGTACCGAGCGGACGATGCCGCCGAGGATGACACCACTGATGGTGCCGGCGAGGATGACACCACGGATGGTGCCGACGAGGATGACACCGGCGCACCGAAGAAGCTACGGAGGGAGCGCCGCCCGAATGTGCTCAGCACCGTGAAGCAGGCATTCACCGAAGTGAACGCCAGTGGGCTTCCAACGGCGCCCCCTGATTTAGTCAAAGGGTACGCTGCCCAACTCGGGTGCATCCTCCGGAGCACGGTCTCGATCAACACCGAGAACCTCAGGCATTCTGACCGAGCGAATTTGCGCACCCTCCTCTTCAAGAAGCTGCACGAACGATACGAGTTCCCGGTGGACTGCTCAGAAAAGCGTCTCATGCGGAACAAAGTGCACAATGCCGCCCTCACGAAGATGAGCACCGCCCTCGCTAGTTGGAGGAACCGAGTGAAGAAAATGATTAATAGTGGTGAGAGTTACGAGAAGATCAAGGAGTCAAATCCCTCGAGCACCGAGCAAGACTACGCTGATTTCAAGATCAAGTGCGAGAGCGAGTCAACGTCGGATTCTAGTCAGTGGGGGAAGGACATGCGAAAACTGAACTTAGGCACCCACAAACTTGGTCCTGGTGGTTTTAGGGTGGCGCAACCGAAATGGGACGCCGCGGATGAGGAGCGTGTGAAGAACGGCCTCGAGCCCCTCTTCTCGCAATACAAAAACAAGCAAACCAGGAACTTTCTCCTGGCCCGGTACCGTATTGACCCGGAAACAAAGGAGCTCACCACCACTCCGGAGGTGAAGCAGTTTGAGGCTCTTCTGGTAAGGAATGCACCCACTTAATTAGATCCTTTATGGTTGCATTCTTCTTGATGAATCCAAATTTCTAAATGGTTCATGCATGTTCCTCCCGTAGGCTAAGGAGGTTGCTGCGGAAAGTGAAAAGGAAGCTAGTAGCGGCGCGGGGTCCACGAGCTCCTCGCAGTGTGCCCCTTGGGACAACCCTTTAAATAGGGCGTTGAATGCCCACAAGAAGAGGGATCCATTGAGTAAGCCGATGTCGGCTGGTCGTGTGGTCGGCGAAGGATGCTCTATGAAATGGTCAGAATACTATAAGTCGGGGAAAAAGGAGAAAAAGGCCAGCATCGATGAGAAGGAGGTCGCACAGCTCAAGGCACAAGTTGCGTAGATCCCGACATTGGTCGAGGAGCAAGTGCGGCAACAAGTGCAACACATCGTGGAGACCCAACAGAGGACGCAACGACAACAAGTGGAGGACCAAGTGGGCACGACGCTTAGCTCCCTCATCCCTACCTTGGTTGCCGGTCTGGATGCGTGGTATAGGGGAGGACAAAAGGGGGAACCCCCGGTTCCCAGTTTCACGGGCAGCAACTCCCACAACGTGGAGCCATCGGTGAGTCCGCAGGCGGCAACAATGGTGTCTCCGGCGGCGCCAACATTGGTGGCTCCGGCGGCACCAACCTTGGTGGCTCCCGCGGCGCCAACCGTGGTGGCTCCCGCGGCGCCAACCTTGGTGTCTCCCGCGGCGCCATTACTTCAGCTCAATGCACCCGTCGCTGCGGATAATACGCCGTCCGGCACCGCGCCAACAAGCGGCCACTCCATCAGTTGCACGCCCGCCGCCGGCGGTGCCTCGACCTTAGCCGAGCTGGACGCCATCACGGTAACCAACCCTTGGCGAATGACTTCCATATCCTTGCCTTTGACTAGCTAGCCATCCCTAACGCCCTACATGTTTTCCGCAGAGCTCCGCTGTCGACGTCCCATGCACTCTCCTGCAGTTTGTGAACGGCGAGTTGATCGATATTGCCAAGGCCAAAATCGTTCAACCGAGCAACCGTTAGTTACACGGTAGACCCATGCAACCCGACGTGTATAGGATTCAACTGGTTCGGGTGCTTAGCGGCTACGACGACGTGCTACCTCCCTTTCAACCCCATGGTGCCGACGAAGATGAGGTCCTTACCCTCCAGCATTGCTTCAATTGGTCCATGGTTTGGCCAAAGAGCCAGATTCGTTTGGGGGCGAGGGACACCACCCCACAGACAGCACCCCCAGCCGTGCCGGCGCCAAGCCATGGCAAGACCACCCCAACGGTGCCGCCATCAGCTGATGTGGACATGCAAATGGCACAGGATCCGAACGATGGTCCGGACGAGGAAAGTACGTTCGCCAACCTGGAGTGCAACTTCGATTTTGGGGTGGACTACGATCTCAGTAGCCAACCCTCTCAAGCTGCCGCCGAGGGGAGAACCTATTGCAACAAGCGGCGCCTATTCTGTTCTCAGGAGACGCCTCCAGCTGCCGACTTCACCGAGACTCAGCCGATAGCCGAGGTGAGAAGTGTTATCAGTCCTAACACACTGAAGAAGGCTTGCGAAGAGGAGAATGCAGTCCCACTAAAAACGAAGCTGAAGGGACGGAAAAGAAAGAAGAAGGACGACAAGTCTGCCAGCCAGCCGGCACCTATCCGTGCTCAGGACGGGCCACCAGTGCCCAAGAATATAGAGGCGAGGGTGCATGTGTCGGGTGAGCGGATGCTAATTCAAAGATTGTACGATGCTGCACCCGGTCCTATGCGATCTCTGGTTGACGGTATTATGTTTATGGAGGAGCGGCGTCTCAGGGAGAAAGATCATGGATACCCAGTGTATGTTGCCAAGGTGCCCTCGGGCCATGGCTTTGTCGATAGTGGCTTCGCGGAGAAGATCTTCCTGCGGTATGATGACATCTTCGCCATGCTGAACAGTTATCCGCTGCACTACACTTTCATTCGCCTATACTCGCTCAGCAAGGCGATGCGGATCATTAGACACAACATCCCGGACATCGCGATAGCCGACCCCTTCTACATGCGTGCCGTCCACTTGGCCACCGCCGGAGACCGGGCAGTCGCGAGTGGATACCTCAAAGACTTCTTTCTAGCGAACCAGAAGAAGTGTAACCTCCTCCTGCCTGTATTTCCCGAGTAAGTCACCCCCTCACCGTACCGGTCTTAACTCGTGATTTTTTTAGATTTCAATCGTCATGTTCTTAAACATTATGTGTTCTACGCAGAGACAAAACCTGCACACTCATCTCCATAACCCCGAAACATTCCGTGGCCACATACCTCGATGCGGACGATAAGTCAACCACGGACTACACGAATGTCAAGGCCGTACTTGATGATGCTCTCAATGGCTACGTCAAAGCGAAAGGCAACATGCAGAGGCCAAATGTTAGGTACGGGAAGCATGTGTTCAAGTACCAAACAAAGTTTCCCTGCGTCAAGAAGCCGCCTTCTAGTAACAAGGATGCCTACTACGCCCTCTATCACATGGATAAGTTCATACGGGACCAGCAGCAGCTTACGCTACCTGAGCATCTCAGAGACTGGGCCAACAAATTGTCGCGGGTCCCTGACAACGGCATCAAGCAAGACTTCTTCCGCATCCAAGTAGAGTTTTGTGAAATCATCCATCAAGATGTCGTTAGAAGCGCGGGGGAGTTCTACGCCGGCTATCAGCCGTCAAACAGTGACATAGACACAATGCTCCAAATGCAGGGTGACGACTACCGCTCATGGATGTGCTTGAAGAAAGGCGGCGGTTTTATCCACGCTCCGAGAAAGTCTTGATGTGCGGGCCTAGTTATGTAGTTGTGAACTAAAGACGAGCTTCTGTTGTAATAAACTTTATCCAGCACTTTACTTGCTATTAATTACTAGTTCGGCTATGTTTGTGAACTTATATATATGGCTCTGTCATTTTCCGCACTTGATTTGGTCGTTAATTTTGTTTGCATATGCCGATGATTAGAATGGTTGGTCACTTGTACACTCGGGGGTGGAGCAAGCGAGCCTGGTGTGATGGCACAAATATCCATGTCTTGTGCATCCTACCTGGCCTCGCTTACTCCATCCCTGAATGTTAAAATTTGTTTTGACCAACAATGTATGAGGCATTCCATTTAGTTCATACTAGCTACTTATCTCTTGTTTGAGTTGGCACTTCTTAATTGTATTGGCCGATGATTAGAATGGTTGGTCACTTGTACACTCCGTGGTGACGTAAGCGAGCCTGGTGTGATGGCACAAATATCAATCTCTTGTGCATCCTACCTGGCCTCGCTTACGCCATCACGGAATGTTAATATTTGTTTTGACCGACAAAGTATGAGGCATTCCATTTAGTTCATACTAGCTACTTATCTTCTTATTTGAGTTGGCACTTCTTAATTGCATTGGCCGATGATTAGAATGGTTGGTCACTTGTACACTCCGTGGTGACGTAAGTGAGCCTGGTGTGATGGCACAAATATCCATATCTTGTGCATCCTACCTGGCCTCACTTACGCCATCACGGAATGTTAATATTTGTTTTGACCGACAAAGTATGAGGCCCTTGTCATTCTTCCATTTGCTTTCGTATGTCATAATGCCGATGATTAGAATGTTTGGTCACTTGTACACTCGGGGGAGGGGCTAGTGAACCTGGTGCGATGACACAAGTATCAATCTCTTGTGCATCCTACTTGGTTTCACTAACCCCTTCCCTGAATGTTAATATTTGTTCCCACCAATAATGTATGAGGCCCTTGTCATCCCATTTGCTTTGGTATCTCAAAATGCCGATGATTAGAATGTTCGGTCGATCACTACACTCCGGGGATGCGTTAGTGAGCTTTGTGCGAGGACACAAATATCAATCTCTTGTGCATCTTACTTGGTCTCACTAACGCCGTCCCGGAATGTTGATATTTGTTCCGACCAACAATGTATGAGGCATGCCTTTTAGTTCATACTACTTGGATCGTTTTTGAGTTTGCTCTTATTCGTTGCAAACATCTATGAGTGTGCACTAATGTTTCATTGGCTTGTGCATATATGCAGATATGACGTGGTATGTCGTGTACAAGGGCAAGGTTCCCGGAGTCTACAACGACTGGGAGGAGTGTCGGAGACAGGTTCACCGTTTTAGCGGTAACAGCTACAAAGGGTACACCACTAGAGCGGAGGCCGAAGATAGATACGCACGCTATTTGGCGGGAGAGAGGAGGGAGCGGAGGAGGAACCGGATGAAGACCACTATCATCGGGATGGTGCTAGTAGTGACTCTAGCTCTCTTCTATGTGATTGTACTTTAGATGATCGATCTTGTGTAACCACTAGCTCATTTGCGACTTTGTAACTCCGTAACTCGTCTAATATTCGAAATCTTGTGAATCATGGAGGCTAATGTGAAGAACTATGTATTGATATACTGTGATGTTGTTTATATGTGTATTTGTGCTGTATTTGTGCTGTTATACTGTTCTATACAACCTGTACAACTACCAGCCAGAAATGCAAAAAATAAAAACGAAAGACTAGCAGTGGCGCACTGGTGGACCCTGAGTGGCGCACGACCACTAAGTAGCAGTGGCGCACTAGTCTGGGACCTGTGGCGCACTACTCGGTGATCCCCTTCAAAAGTAGCAGTGGCGCACCGAAGCTGCTAGCAATGGCGCACGTCTGAGATACAATAGTGGCGCACCTTGACAACCAGCAATAGCGCACCAGCTCGAGGTAACAGTGGCGCACCCCAGGAGGCAGTAGTGGCGCACCAACAACTGAGAGTAGTGGCGCACTGCTGCTCAACAACAGTGGCGCACCCATTTGGAGTAATAGTGGCGCATCACCAGACATTTCAATGGCGCACGGCGCAGTGCGCCACTGTTACTTAGGGTAGTTGTGGCGCACCAGTAGTGCGCCACTACTAAAAGTTAGCAGTGGCGTGATAGTAGTGGCGCACCAGCAGTGCGCCACTGATGGGGAATAGTGGTGCGCCACTGAATAGCTTTTTCCTAGTAGTGGGGGGCGGTGACGGAATCCTTCCCGGCCCCTTTTTCGCTTTTCGTCGATGCGCGCTGCAGCTCCTGCCATCTCCCTTCTAGTCTCTACGCGTGCGCCGAAGATTCCCTTTTGCATCAGCTTCGTCCCAGATTTGAGTGGATCGCTAGAAACGGCTGATCTGGGCGTTCCTCCAAGATCTGGCCCAAGGGTACTTTAGTATCCGCTTCGTGCAACAATGTGGGCGAGGCCACACAACCAAATAAACCAAAAATTGTTGGATCGATATGAGCCAAGGCGAGGCCAGACAACCAAACACGCCCATAGGCGATAGGAGAAGTGGGCGATGACGTGCGAGAAGGCCCCGGGCCGGGCCTGGCCCACACCTCACGGCTGGCAGCACAAACAGTACAAGCACGACCTGATTGCTACTCTAGCTAGCAGAGGCGAGCTAGAAGGTGTCGTAGTTGAGACATTCTTTCTATAAATGTTGAAAACACTACCCTCTCAACCAGGCCATCTGAAAGGGGCAAACGAATCTGGGTCGTCCAATCAGGTTGCAACAGTAAAATCAGCATCCCACTTCTCACCTCAGTCGTCGGATGCAGTAATTTTTCTTTCACTACTTGCTTATCTGAATGACTCCATGACGGTTGGGCCCATGTGCGTGCGGGGCCGGTGTTTCAGCGAGCGATCCAGCATAATGACCACGTCCGTTTTGCCGGAATGGTGAAAACCTAGATCGAGATTCACTCCCCAATCCCGTCCATCCTCTCCTCCCCAATCCTCTTCTCTCCTTCTCCCCAACCGTGGCGGCGCGCGTGGAGGAGCGGAAAGGGACGGCGGTGACCCGTGCGGCGCCAGCGGTGGCGGACTCGCCCTTCCCCGCGCGCGAGGAGACGAGATCGCGGGGGCCCTCGTCCTGCGCGAGTGGCGGCGTGCGGCTCCTGTCCTCTCGGCTGCGGGACTCGAGGGTCTCTCGCGCCTAGCGACGGCGCGGTGGAAGGCGGCGGCTGGACGGGGCAGTGGAAGGCGGGGGCGCGCCAGCCCCGCCGGTGGGAGGCCGGCGTCGCGGCTGCCGAGGGGATTGAGGCGGCGGCCCGCCGGCTCAGAGGTCGAGCTCGCGCCGTCTCGCCCTCCCGGCCGCGTATGCGGGTACAACGGCGGCGGCTGCCTCGGGAGAGGAGGATGCGGCGGCGGTCCTTGGTGCGGGAGGGGCTCGAGGAGCTCGACCACCACCAGCGCGTCCCCTGCTCCATGGCGACCGGCAGAAGTGGCGCTCGCCCGCAGGTATGCCCTCGTGGCCTCTCCCTCCCCGTATTTGCTCTCTTTCTCTCTCCTGTCTATCACCTCCTATGCCTCCTCCCTCTACATCTTCCTCCAGCACGGCAATGGAAGAGGATTGGGGACGAGGTGAGGGCAGCGACGACCTCCTCATCCAGCCTGGTCCCGGCCTTGAGCACGGCAGCGACCACCCCATCCTTCCCCGTCTCCTCCTCGATCTGCCTGCTCCACCTACAGGTCCCTCTCCCTCTGCCTCCATCTCTCTCTCTGTCTCTCTCTCTCTCGTGTTGGCATCCAACCAACCCGGCTAGAAGGTTTTGAAGATAGAACCCTTATGAGTATGTCTATTTTTATTTAGGTGGAGTAGAGGTCAACATTATGTGATACTTCAGAAGTACTTTTTCCATTGAGGTATATTTTACCTTTGATTATGGTTAATTAATTGAACAAAACAAGTTTGTATCTTGAGTCTATCTAAATTTTTTTAAGGGATGTATATGACAGTAATGTATCATAGGATTGCAAATGCCTTTACATTTTTTTTTTGTATTTGACAGATATTTAGATTCTATTACATGCTTGGCTATAGAGGTTTGCAAAACTGGGCATAGCATGCCTTGCCAGCCACCATTCTTGTCGTTACCCTGGTCATCTACACCAGGTAGTTAATTCAGCTCCTTGATTCTTGTTGTTTCACATCAAAATGCATCAGCTAAAGTTCAAACAAATGCTTGTTTATGAAAAAAGTTGCACGCTGCATCATTTTCTTGTTTTCCTTTGTGTCATACTTTCTCAGGATACTAGCATATTTGCTATCTTTTCTTTTTTATGTGATAATATTGCACCTGCTGGGTGCAGAACCATGGAGAGTAAAGGGGTAAAAAAGAAGAACTGAAGATGGAACGAAGAAGTTTCACAGGAAGATGGCACAAATACCCTGGCTCTTCCTTGATGTGGCAGGTCAGTAGGTGAGACAATGTGACTTAAAAGGAGTAATGAAGTTCCCATGTGCATGTATATTTTCTTACCAATTGCAGGTGTACTTGTTTTTGTTCAGACAGACAAAGCTCTAGCTTAGAAACTTCTTGGGCTAATCGAATTGGTGAATACCATGCTACATAAGCAGATTATTTATTCCTCTTTTTATTAATTTTTCTCGTCTCAAGAGATCCTCATAAATAGTACCTTAATTTAGCTCTTCGGTTAGCAATATAATGATCTGCCAACCTACTGATTACCTAATTTTTAGCAACACATGAAAAATAAATCCACAACTCAGTTTTGGTATTATTTTATTTTTAAATTGGGTTTAGGATGGATTAGGAGCGCCCTCTATCATACTTCGTCCGAATTATTGCGAGTTGTGTGTTGCGAGTCTTCGACACGAGGTTGGTTCTATTTACTTTATTTTGTATTCGTCCGAATTATTTGTTGTGGCCCTTTGCATTTGGGCTTATGGCGTTAGCAGTTTTTCTTGATATATTGGTTTGCTTGCCTCAGGGACACGATGTTTCCAAGCTAGAGAAGAGGGTTGAGCAGGGATGCAGCTTCTTTCCGTCGCTAGGTGAGGACTCAGGTTGTAGTTTCTTACTTCAAGGAAATGGTAATGTGGTTTGTTACTGCAGAACGTTTATATGACATAATTTGGTCCAGCCCTGTGTTTTCCCGCTGTAGCAGTAATATGTGTTCATGAGGGTGTTGGTGTTTAAATAATGTCGTGGTATTTGATCTCAAAAAGAAAGTAGTAGTATGTGTTCCGGTTCCCTAGAGTGATCTCCCATTTCATGTACAAAATGGAATTTGGCTGATTGAATTTCTATCATATTGTTTGTTTTGTTATGAAAATAAAACTATTTTTTGGCCTTCTCTCTGCATATTTATCCATGACAAGCTGATTGAATTTCTATTATACTATGTGTTTGTCATGGTTAATAGTTATGCTACTTGGGGATTAATAAAAATGTACTGCAAACTTTTGAAATCGATGAGTGCTGTCTATGCAATTGATAATACCTTTCAAAACATTGCTCTGTGGAGTTTCTTCTCTGATGTACGATATAATGATTATCATCCAGCTACTAATTTTCAGCTCATGTACTCGCTAAATTCTTCTTGAAAATTTGATTGAGTTACCAGTTTGTGTTCCTGTTATGTCTGTGGCTATGACGGGACGGAGAGCTTCTGCGGAAGCCAGAAGAGCTCCTCCCGGTGTTGTTGGAGCTGCTTCGGCGGCAGCGGGGGAAGAAGAGACATGAAGTAGGGGTCAAAGAAGGTCACGGGGTTGTCCCTCCGATAGAGGTGCCATCAGCGTCAGAGTCGGCATCGTCATCTTCCTTGGTGTCACTCCGAGCTCCAGGACATCAGGTATGAGACACAAAATTTCTCCCTCCACTCAGATCTTACACGGTTGCCTACGACTCCCACGAACTCGTCCTCCTCACGTCGCCACTGGGTCTGCACTGCTAGCAGAGTTTTCCAACATATTGGCGCTATAATTGTCAATTGCAGTATGGTGTAGAATGAAGCTATATATTTGTTGTATAATGCCAAGGGCTATGTAGTTACGTAATATTGTAGTTAAATTTTGATGGAAGCATTCAAATACATAATGTGTCCCTTCTCTAGCTCTTTGTGAAGGTTTCCCATACCTTTATAGGCTTATACGGCTTTACTATCATTTTTTGAACTTTTAGGACGTTGTGGGTTAATAGTGCTTTACTATCAATTTTTTGCCTCACAATTTCATTTCCAGAGGTCATAATCCAATTTCATTATTTAATTGAGTTGTTGTCTCTGACATTTGTTTGATCCAAAATTAAATGAGTATCAAGCTCTTGATGGTGGCTGCCTATTGTTTTTTTTTTTTTTTTTTTTTTTTGAACAGAAGAAGGCCCCGAAGGACCTATAGACCACTTATATTAATATAAACACAGTACATTTTACATCTAGATCCAAAGGAGACAGGAAAAAACAAGTTGGTCCCTAACTTATGCAAGGAGAACCTCAACATCCTGATGGAAAACGCAATCAGGTCCAAGACTCTTCCAAAGCGAGCATAGCATCGCCGGCACCGGGGACGAAACCTCTTGGTACGACGAAGCCTCCAAGGCTGCTCCAAAGAACTCGCGAGGAGAGAGCCACTGCCTCCCATCTGGCTCACTGGCCGGGAGGAATGAGGATGGCCGCCCTTCGACCTGAAGAAACAATGGCGCGGAGACCGCCAATCGACCAACTTCGTGGGCGGCGTCGCTTCCAGAGAAGACCGCCCTTCAACCACTACGTTGGGCGGCGTAGCTCGAAAACCACCATTGTTGATGTGCTCAGAACCTAGATGCGATCTCAAAACACCAGAGAAGAGCTTCACCTTGAGCAACGAAAAAAGTGGACCGTGGAAGATGAGCTCCACCTGACCTCCATGAGGCCGCTGAATCCAAGCCCCGTCACCACCACCTCGGCAGCCGCGGACAGCAGGAGAGAGCGACCGGAAACAGCAGACGATTTTATTGAACCAGCTCTGACCAACTCCTCTCCCATGAGAGATCCACCATGGATTTGTCAAGCAGAAAAGAGGAGGCCTGGATCCGGCGTCGCTGCGAGTCACCGGAAACCAGCCGGAGAGAAAAAGGGAGAAGAACGGCATATAGCCAAACGCCACAAGGGACAAAATACAAAGAAAGCCTAATCTACAGGCTACTCTATTGCCGGTACCATCCCTTCGCACTCGTCGCACGGCAACGCCGGCGGCCGAGGCTCCGGTCCGGCCCGGAAAAACGGAGAGGACGACCAGAGATGGGGAGTTTCGAGAGAGACCTGGAGAAAGAAAGAAGAGCCCAGCCGTCACCTGCGCCGGCGCTCGGATAACTCTGGATTTAGATTAATCTATTTTTTATTAACATACAATTCATTTATCAACATAAAAACATTTGAAAACTATCATCATTGTTTTTTATTAAACATATCAACTGAACCAAAATACGGGAACCTACAATTGATTTATGCATGAAACAATAGGCAGCCACCTATTGATTTCTTTTTGTAAGAGGAAGAGCAGTGATTTATAGGCAGAGCAAGATAGACGATATTATACACTTCCATGTTCAAGGCAAGCACATCAGCAGTTTCAGTTCAGAGAAGGGTGCTTTAATTGGTTGTAGTTGTTTGGACTTTTGAATTGTTGTAATATGTTATATTGCCCTTTTCTATTGGCGATTGCGGTACTTCTCAAGTATCTGTCGCAGCCCATGTACATGCCACGGTCTGAAACTGAAAGTGTAAGAATTATGACCTCATCGTCTATGTCTTCCACAGTGTTTTGGGACTGGAGCTCCAGTGCCTGCGGCCCTAACACTACCCATGGAGCTTTTCTATTGCTGAACTGAAGCCTGCTTTCTTGCAAGCTGATTCTAGGCAAGTGTTTGTGCTGACATCTTGTTTGTTTTCTTTTTGCTGCTTCTTGTTGGGACGTAGGCTCTATAAATGTCACTCGTGATCCATTTAACTTGATTTCAGTTGTTTTCCGATTTTTATCTGGAAGCCAAGGCACATGTACAAGAAGGTAGCATACCAATGATCATATAGTTAGGTCGTGCATGTCAGCTGTGTGTTGCTAATTTAAGTCCGTTCTCTCAGTGCTTTCTAATATATGTGATTCTTGGTTAAATATTTGCTTATTCCCCTGTCCAACACCTACTGTGCTTCAGTTAATGGCTTACAACTGCTAGGATGATAAGCTTAGGATTTGTAGTGGTGGCACTTGCGGATCTCTGAGAAATACTATTTTTATTTTTTGTTTGCAGGATTAGAAGGGCGTCCATTGCTGTCGTCCATTCCTCATGTCGTGTGCTCCACCATTCCTTTAGAGGATAGGCAGATTCTTATTATAAGCTTTGGCAGCCACAGACACAGACACAACAGAGGTAACCTCCCAATTAATACTTCTGGCTGTATTAGTTTTCAGTTTTTAAGCGAGATCTACTATTATGTGAATGTACTTTTTCTGAAGTCTTTGGGTTCGTTTTATCATGACTTTCATTTGTATACTTTTATAGAACTATGACAATATTAAATAGTAATGTCCAGTATATTAGTAATGTTTTGCATAGAGATCTGGATCCATATTGATTGGTACTCTTCTGTAAGTTCATAATGTCTTATGAAACTGTACGTGGTTCTCTTATGAATTAAGGTATTTCACTGGTGCTACTCGGATGTACAATATGGCTTGGCATCCTCACATTTTTATATGACTCCCCTGTTTACTCCCTTTTCTGATTCATGTGTGAAGTATATTGTTCTTAGTTAGTTGTTTCAGTTGCATTTCAGTCGCATACCATGTGATTGGTAGGCTAAGGTTTATTGCCTATTCCCATGTCATTGTGATTCTTCTTTTAGTTCAAATTTGAACTAAAGCCCCACATTTTATGGATCGAGGGAGTATTAGATTTGTATTTTCGAACATGACATGTTCTCCGGTTGTGTGTGAATTTAAGCCCCAATATTGGATAGGCTTTTCATCGCATTACTATGACATGCGGATGTTCATTATTGTTTAACATAGAAATGAAGCCTATCCAAATAAATAATTCTGCATACTATTAGTTAAAAATGAAGTTAAGAAATGCAATTCTGTAATGTCTGGACATAATTTGTTTACTGTTTAATACCATGCTTTATTATTGAAGTCAATAGATCTGAATTATCATATAGACGAAAAAATATGGGCATCACTTGGCCAATCTCAGCAAACACTCATTTGCTTCATGCATACACACTATTGATCATTGACACAGTGTACTGTACTGCGTTTGAGTCTGAAATTTGAGTTATAATATGTGAGACTTTGACACAATACTTTCATGCACCCCTGGAGTAAACTCGGCACCAAGCCCATTATCTTGCATGCTCTGTGGTGTTTTAGTTCTATCGCAATAGTATGTCAATATTGATTCTGTAATTTTCTAACTAGGTACCGTTTACACATACTTGGTTCGGATGACATGGGTGAGGCTGAATTTACTTTTATTGGAAGACTTGCTCAGGATATCACTGGCGTTTCACCTCAAGAAGCTATACTGAATAATTACCAAGGCATCATTCCAATTGCTAATCTAGCTATTGCATCTGCACAAATTAGGCATACATCCCTAAGTTGGGTGCCGCTGTATCCTACAAATATCAGTTCCTTATATGCGTGACAGCCAACAGTTTCCAAAGTGAGCTGGGCATCGTTAAATGTTCGCACAGTTGAAGCATGTTATTCACCTGAGTGAGGAAAAACTCTACCAGGGTAATCAATAACCTAGCATATTCTATCTGAGACGTTCCAATCCTTTGCGGAAAGAGTGTGCCTTCTAATATGCAATTATCAATATTGACAAGTAACTGAAGTGCCTGGTGTTATTACTTTTGTATGCTTCTCCTTATGTTAGTTGTATCTAAGAGCTTCAAATGGAAGACTCCAAATAGCATGCTTGTATGTAACACTCACAGCATGCTTATATTTAACAACTTTCAAATAATGTCTTCAAATAGTATCTTCTATTGTATAAAGATGGTAATGTAATCCGAGCATTTAAGAACAATATATTTTCGTATATTACTGATGTTCTATTTGTATAGGTTTGTCAGTTTGTATTGGAAGCTGCTAATTTGAAGTCATGTGATAGCAACTGATGTTTGTTCATACTTGACAATCACATAGATAAGTAAAGTATCTCTCACCGGGGGTTAAAGTTACAATAGTGCTTCTTGAAATAAGAAAAAGAAAACCTAGGAAGTATCTTCTCTCTTTTTTCCGAAATTTTGTCCCCAGCAGTTACTTGAGCATGTTGCCAGTTTCGTACTTCTGACTTTGTTAAATTATCCAGCGACCTCTGTTCTACGGATTGAAGATGGGGCTTCTACCATATATGAGAAGGCCTCTAAGGGTGTCCCTGCAGGCCTTCTGCCTTTCATTTGTCCTGATTTTTATTCCTCCTTGGCAATTCAGAATTGGAGGATCCATTGGAAGCCGATTATCACCCAAATCAGTATTTTTATGGTGACCACAGACGTTTCCTTCTGTTGGGAAATAAGCCATCATTTTGTCCAGGTTCGTTCTCTGCTATTCAAATCAAACATCATCCTATTAGATGTACATTTCTTTCACTGTCTGGATTCTTCAGCTTGACTTTAAATCTTCAGTACAACTGCTTCCAACAAATTTCAGGTTGTGCATATAAGAAGGTGCAGTTTTACTCCACCTTAGAACACTTGCCGCTGCAGAAACTAATCCTGCTGATTATATCCCTGAAACATTGGAACTAAGTGCTCCACGGTCGCTCATGCAGTATCTTGCCTTCCAAGATTAGTGTGTAGTATCTGAATGTAACATAGAACCTTGGCGTTGGGGTGCCTTTTTCGAGGAATATGGTGAAACTGACAAAAGAATTATGACAGCCTGTTGAAGCGGCTTGCGGACTTCACTTCAAATATTGTTGGAGCGCTCAAAGTTGTTTGGCACCTCCAGCTTGTCCCTTGGTATACCATCTCCCTCTTGTCTATCTTCTGATTTTCCTATCAAATTCGTGATTTATGCTTAGTTCATGTGTTGTTCTTAATGTTTTTTGCTCTGGTTGTTATTGGTGGTTGACACAAATGCAAAAGGAGAGTCACAAATTTGGGATCAAATTTGGGGACGACAGACCTGCGCTCGGCAGCCCTCCTCCATCAGCCTCGGACTGCCATGGCTTGCAGGAACAGCTGACACCCGCGGCCAATATGGTCAACGACGTGGCTGCTTGCCTTCTGTGCGCTAGCCTTGTGGGGCACCACGGCGTAGGGAGCTGATGACTTGAAGCGGCAGGAGCCAACGGCCGGACGTCGGGTGGTTAGGAGGTGAGGGAAGAATAAAAAAGGGGCCGTCAGATGGGTGCCGCCTGTAGCGTTGATGCTCTTCTCTCCAAGAAATTCGCCTCCACGGCTGCTTTGCGGATGGAGTTCCCGGTGGCTTGTCCGTATGGTTGATGTGAGTTCGCCCTTGTTTATCTCGTTCTTTGCCTTCCATTCTCCCTTGTTTGCTAATTATTTCAGTTGATTCTTCTCTTTTCCTTTGCATCCAGCCATCCAGGTTTTTTCTAGGATGTAGTGCAGATGGTGAACTTATATCGTCATCGTGTTTCGCTTACTGTTGTGTCCCAGCCCCACTAGAGAATGAAATATAGACTGCTTAGTTGCACTTTGTTTTTTCCTCATAATAACTGTTTTTATCATACGTGTTCTTTCATTTTCTATGCTTTGCAATAGCTACTAATGCAGATATTTTCGCTTTCCAAAGTTACCATATATCCAATTGTTCTGTTGCGGTGACTTGGCTGCTGACTTTTTTTTTTCCTATTCCAGTGTATGAAATAGTTGAAGTAGTTTTGACACCATATATCCAATTGGCCAATTGGGCTTATGCAGATGCCAAATGTGTGTCGGTTGGACACCATATTCTCAATGTTAGTACTAATGTTACTTAAAATAGAACACACACTTGGAAACGATTACCAATATTCCTGTCTAAAAAACATCGCTTTGGTTTAGTAATCTGCTCAGCTCTGTTCTAGATTTAGTTGAAGGGATGTTAAAGAGGAGGCATCATAGTGTTCCTTAAGAGTGCAAAAAGTTTCTAGAGTGTTTTGCTTTTCTCAATTTTGCCTTTCGGCTCTTAATAACTATTGTTTATGTTTTGTCCAAAATTTGGAAAGGGATGCTGAAGATTAGGATGGGGTTGCTGATGCTTGAGATGGGGTGAATCTTGGGGAACTTCCTTGGATTGCATGGATATGAATGGACTGATCCTGGGGTGTATGTCTACTGAATCTACATCATCTGCGCCCCTTCTGATGAAATCAGGAGCTGACCTGTGGAGCTTTATTGGGATGATCGAGAATACCTTGTGGCTCTGTAGGATTATTCCTCTAGCTACGTGAAAGCATTGTTCCCTCTCGATTGTTCCCATTTTCTTTTTACGGCTTTGTTACAGAATTTTGATGTTGTGACTGCTTTGTTTGGTTGCCTCTTAATGGAAGGTGGAAAACCCCCTTCATCTAAAGAAGGGATGTTAAAGAGGAGGCATAGTGTTCGTTAAGTGAAAAGTTTCTTGAGAGCGTGCTTTGCCTTTTTCAATATACTTGTAGATTCTTTGTGACTGCTCTTAATGACTATTGTTTATGTTTGTTTAGAATTTGGAACATGTGTGTTGAAGATTAGCGATTCAGCATGATCATAGAGATGGATATGCACTAAAGTTAGGTGTGCTACATGCTGCTGCTGAATTATACATGTATTAACTTTTTTTAAGACAGATAGGTATCACACAATTGATTGAAAGATGGGTTTCCCTAAAAAAGAAGGTCCTAGCTGTTGGCTACAACAAAAAAACTCTCGATCTCTGTTGGCTGTTTGGGTAAGCATCTCTTGTTGCTTCTTGCACAGGCGTATAATCAACATTCTAAATGTCCTTAGCTATCGACAAGCAGTCTTGCTCCGGTTGATAGTGAGAAAATGAGGGAAACTTAACTCAATGTCATTGTACATTGGCTTAATTTTTGTAGAATGCACATACGGGTTGCACCACTTAGGTGCCGTAATACACTTATAATAGTGTTTATACGATGGTTACAATAGCGTCTTGCTTTTGCCTTTGCGCCGGCACGGGGAGGATCCGCGGCAGCGACGACCGAAGGCGACGGGCGCGACCGGAGACGGGCCAGCCGCCTCAAGTGAAGGACTGGTGTGGTCGACCTCTTCCTCCTCCTACGTGAACACCTGGTACAGGATGTCCACCCAGGTGCACTCACTCTTCTCCTCTTCCTGATTTTGTGACTCCTTTCCGCAAGGTGTTCGATGAAATTCCAAGGAGGTTTGGGGAGGATTGATCTCTATAAGCTATGTGATTTAGTTCTTCAAAAATATTAGTTCCAGTCAATCATATCAAGAATCCTATATATTTTAGATTTATTTGTGCAATTTCATTTGTGCTACTTTTAACACAATCTGTAATGATATCAACCTCGCTGCCTATTGTACGAATCCCTGGCCAGATCGTGTCCTCTCACCCAGTTCTTACATAGCATTATTTGTAGAGTAGTTTGATTCACTGTTGTTTCTCACTTTTCAGCTGCACTGCAGGGAATGGTGGTGGAGTGGTGCGAGTCAAGGAAGGGCTAGGAGAGGTGAGAGCATCCCACTGACTCCCACGCGATGGCTAGCAAAGGGATTGGAGTTAGCTCTCGCTCATCTGTTCTAGATCCAGTATGTTATTCAGCTCATTAAAATTGTTGGTGTTGATGATAATTTGGTGCTCTTTTTGCAGCTTTGACATGGATCGGAGCAAAGAGAAGAGTCACAGGCAGGTGATTTGGAAGAAAGAGGTGACCACCATCTCAACAAAAGAAATTCTTACTCCAGGGAGCATTTCTTACTAAATATCAAAATCCTTTCAATTCTTGTTGTGGCGAACGGTGCCAGTCAGCGATGTAGCGCTGTCCACACGCGACGACCAGGTCAGGCATGTCGATCCCCTCCCTTCTCTCTCTCTCTCTCTCTCTCTCTCTCTCTCTCTCTCTCTCTCTCTCTCTCTCTCTCTCTCGCGTTGTGCATTGTCGTAGCTAAAATGGTTCATTTAGAGAAGGGAGGAGAAGGGAGTTTGACCAAGTTTTTATTTGCCTTAAGTTTTTTACATTCTGTGATTCTGAAGCAAATGTTACACATGTTAATGCTCTTTCATGGCCCATGTTAAGAAACATATTGTATTGCTTCCTTTTTATGAAAGCAATGTTGTTTTCTGACTGTGAGGTTCTCCATGCATATGGATTGATCATATTTTCAGTGTTCTGAAGTTTCATATGAGGGTAGGCAGGTACAGATTAATGTTAAGGCATGAAAATTAGGGAAATGCTAATCGGTGTATTAGAAGTTTGCTCTTTGAATTTTGAGCACATCTACATGCTGCCATTGATTTTCTGTACTGGCAATGTATTTGGCTCATATGTGATGATAGAATTCTTGCAATGTACTGCCATAGATTAAGTTCGTGTAGCTATTATTACATTTTGTATATAATAATAATAATTAGCAAGTTACACTCATGTTTTAGTATACTAGCATTCAGAGTCAGAGTTAATCTTGCGCTGTCGGTATGGGTTACAGGAGTATTCTGTATTAACACATTTGTAAATGGGAAAATTTGTTGCTTTAAAGCATTTCTAATATTTTTGCATTACTTTGCACAATTGATTCATTGATCATGTCCTGATTCACATAGTTTTTTAGCATATGAAAATTCACACTCCAATGTAATATTAGTAAGTAGGCTATCTGGTTGCCATTATGGACATAAATACTACTATTGCTTCTGCAGTTCATTTTTTTTAGCAAAATGTGTATGTTAACTTTTTTTGTCAAGCTCTTAAACCAATTTTAATGGTCAAACTATTTAGTGGGTTTTTTGTGAGTACAAGCATGGGTGGATCTAGCCCCCAGTGACACCGAGCGGCTGCCCAGGCTGCTCTGGCAAGTTTTTCTTAAATTTTAGTGTACTTTTTTCAGGACGATTATATGCCCTTCACTTCCATGGGATGTAGTTTGAAGTGGCAAAGGAACTTGTGATTCATGGCAGATAGAAAAGTCTGCTATAGTCTGGTATATTAAATAGCCGTCGTATGCAATATGGGGTAGACATAATTCAAGCAAATCCCTCTTGAGTTGTTTCTCCTTATATAGCATAATACAACAGTTGTCGCCTTTTATTCGCTTGTAATATGAGGTATAATCATTTGCTATTTTGAGTACAAGAAAATAAAGATCCCAGGCACTGAAAACATCTTTATTTGTAGCTGAACTGGATGAACACTTCTGATATTGTTTTGCAATCATGATATATTCTGAATTTCTATTGGCAGGGTGGTGATGATGTCGCTCTCTAGACAGACTGGCAGAAGATGAAGCGGCTGCCGATTACTTGAAATTGTTTTAGTGTGTAGCTTACTACTAAATCTAAGACATCTATATTGCATGGTTCATTGTAATCTGGCACCGTTGCCATAGAGTTTTATGATGAAATTATTGTCACTTTACTTGCAATATAGTAATGTTGCTTTACTTGCAATATAGTTTTGTTGCTGCTTAAAAATTTGTATTATTTCTGAATATTTCATTGCCATTCATGTAAATAATGAACTATACTTTTTTATTCATGACATCAATGTACCTTCAAAATATTTACTACTTCTATTGCCAGGGTGGTGATGATGTTGCACACTGGCAGAAGATGAAGCTGATTACCTAAAATTGTTTTATTCTGTAGCTTACTACTAAATCTAAGACATCTCTATTGCTTGGTTCATTGCAATCTGATATTGCTGCCGTAAAATTTTATGATGATATTACGTGGTAATTCTTAATATTAAAATAAGCTAAAATTTATGGTTTAAATTCTGGTTTGATTATGTCATTTGCGCGATAGCGCAACGGGTCATCTAGTACTAGTTGCAATTGCAACATTATAATATCGTGTAGCAAGTACCAACGAATTGGTGCCATAACATGTCCAAATCATGCATGCATTATGGTGTCTCGACGATCGACAACTGCATGTACAGTTAAACTGCTAATGAAATCGCTATATCAGCAATGCTCTAGCCTCGATACATGAAGAAGAAAATCCCTCTTCCCAGAAAACAAAGCTCTGCTCCCTGTACGTCGTCGTCTGTGCTATGTATTTCCAGTCGTCTGTGCTATGTATTTCCTCAAGCATACGTAGGTTAGAAGCACCGGTCCCAGCGTAAAAGATACTGAACCCTGTAAGGGTCCATGCTAATGTCGTGTTATTAAATTTTAGAGAGAGTCTAGAGGGCACGCATAGTACACCTTTCGTTGTCGAGCATCACGACAAGCAGGCAATAACTGCCAAAGTGATTGTTGGCATGGCCTCGGCCCGCCATGTGGACACCGGCGCAGTGGGCCTAGTAGTATGCTGTCATAGTAGTCCATGTAGGCAAATACTTGGTCTGATCCATTTTAGAGGTACCACTATAAAAAGGGAAACCTTTCCAAAGGTCACCTGGGCAACCACGTGATGACGCGTGGCACGTTGGCCAGACGCGCCGATCGCATTCGGCCGCGTACACGCTTAGTCCGCAACGCCGCAGCTTATTCACTCCTGCGCGAGTACGTGCGCGAGTACGTACAATACACCGATCAATCAGTGAACCAGGCTCTATAGTACGTGCTAGCTCTAGCGCATTCTCGAGAGATCAGCTAGCTAGATTTCTCTGCGCTATAGCTGGACTACTAAGAATCGATTGATTCATGTCGAGCTTTTAGATAGAAGATCGAGTACAACTTATCTTTACTATTAAATTGTAATGGGACGTGATGGTTGGTGATGGTACGTCCTTCCGCGTTAAAAAAAAAAATACCGCACGGCCGTGTCCGATTCTAATTACATAAAGTTTGCCTTATACCCGCCCCTTACCACCTAATACACGGAGTCCTATCCAATTACTAAAGATCGTGAATACAGCGCCGCGCCGTTCTTCTTGCCTTGATTATTAGCTAGCTCAAATGTGGCGAGAGCTCCCAGTAGAAACGTTTGGTTGAACTTTTCTTCCCAATACCGTAAACAAGAAATCTTCCTAATTGTTGTAGGTCGCAAATGATGAACCAAAAAATCACTTTGTCTAAATGCATATTTTAAAATGTCAAAATCTGAATAAAATAATTCTTTTGTGTACATTCGGATATTTTATGCTTTCAAACAAAGTTATGGGAAAAGTATTTTTTATGGGCATGCGTTTCAACTCCAGTATGGTATTATTTGTTTTTTCGCGATGTGTGCAAACATAAAATGTCTAAATATACACGTAAAATTTATGTTAGAACCCGTGACCATGATTTCTCGGGCATCTCCAACGGCCGCGGAGACTGAAAATGCATCTGGGTCCTACTCCAGTGGGGCAACACAAAGTGATCGAGCCGTCTGCTGCGACGCAAACCTCGCCCAAATATGCGTCAAGTTTGCGTCTCCGTGGTTGCGCCGAGTGTCCGCCTAAACTTACGTAGGACCCGCGCGTCAGTGGCAGGGAGGCCGATAACATTCCCGCCAGTGGTCATTCACCGCCGAAAAATCAAAGTAGACCGACGCCAGCAGTCCAGAAGCGATGGACGTCCTCGCCACCGCAGCCACCACCATGGATTCCGAGGGAACCCTCGCACCCGCCGCCGCCCCAGACTCCCCCATAGCCACGACCATAGCCCCAATGGAGGCCGCAGCTCCGACGGAAGCAAAGCGTGCCACCACCGGCGGCCGGGACGCTAAGCCGAAGGCGGCAAAGAAGGTGTTGTCGCACGAGGAGAAAGGCGTCGAGGCTGCGAAGCGTTGCGGCCGGCGCAGGAACCAGAAGGAGAGGAATGCATCGGCCGCCGCCATGGAGGCCACCCAGCAGGCGTGGCAGATGCAGCTGAAAGCCGGTGCCGCGGAAGTAGGCCTCCATCAGAGCATAGCGGAGGCCATGATGCTCGTCAAGCGAGAGGGGATCATCGGCGACGCTCCCCCGACCTCGTCGGTGAGCTCGGTAAGTTCCCAGCTGCATCCTGGAACGTCCGCTCCCTTGCAGGTCCACGCGGCGTCGCGGTTCGCCTCTGGCGTGGCGCCGGTGCAGTTCAACGGGGCGCCAGTTCCCGACGTCCCGCCAATTTGAGGCTACAACATGTTTTCTGAATTTTCTGAACCTAAAATGGCCCACGTCGGAAATGCGTCGGCCCGCTAGAGCCACCCCGCAAATGGATGCATGACCCTTTTCATTTCCGCGGGCCGATGCAAACGGACGCACGCGGATATTTTGGCCGTCCGAAATACGTCAGCCCGCTGGAGATGCCCTTAGTGTCCTATTGTCCTTGCCACTTTTTCACCCCTCGCTATGCAGCTCATAGAGTGCATGTCGGGTTCGTTATCGCATCCTTGATGCATGCCGTCCTCGATAATTCCTACACGCCCGAGGCCATTTGCCGCCTCAGCCCCCACTTAGATTGCAATCTTCTCGGACATTGATTCGCTCGACTCCAGAGGAGATCTCCTCAAGTTAGGGAAGGAGGAGGATATCGAGGACAACATATGCATAGCAAAAATTAATTGGGGAATTAAAAAGGAGATACAAAATGGTGTGCATCAATAAAATCGAACGATCCCTCTACCGATACATACATGTATTTTTCTTACCCGTAGCAACGCACGGGTATTGTGCTAGTATACCAGATACGAGTACAACCCAATTACATACAAACCACAAATACACTAATGACGAGCGAAGGACGAGTACAACTCATTAAACACACGAGTACAGGTGCGGACAAAGCACGAGTACAGTCAGACATACAAGCGAGTACATGTACAGAAGTACAGGTGCACACACGAGCGACTACAGTATAGAAGTATAGGTGCACACACGAGCGAGTACAGTATAGAAGTACATGTGCACACACGAGCGAGTACATGTACAGAAGTACAGTCGTGCACACGAGGAAGTACAAGTACATAAGTACAGTCGTGCACACGAGTAAATATAAGTTTGGAAGTACAGGTACAGTCGCCCACACGAGCAAGTACAATGATCGAGTAAAGGAAAAAACTGCACCAAATACACTAAAAATAGAAGTACTTATCACTTGAAGTACGAGTACAGTTAGGTACACAACACGATTACAACCATATTAATATTGGAAGTACGAAAATAAATTATCTCGAAATATATTAACATGTGATCTAGTTTTGAAGATCTCGACGCGAGGGTCTCAAAAGTGAAAACGGTTTATAATTTGGACTTACGGTTCTAAAGATATTTTATTTTGAAGAAACGAATCTAAAAATTAAAGGAAAAACTGGACCCTCTCCTCTTTAATCCTACCTTGCTTCCCCTTGCGACACTTGGCGAGCAGGAAGACTACTTCCCACCAAAATTCTTGCACCACAACGCGCCACGTGTCGCATGCGGAGAAAGTTTCAGACCTTCACGAAGGTCGGCCTTTTTTAGAGAATTCGCCATTTTAGACATGAAAAATTTCTATTTCGATCGGGCCGCAGATATGAAATCGGCCTATTTGTCTTGTATGTCCGTTTGGGATGGGAGGCAGCCCTAGCGGCCCGACACAAATATAGTATTGATTTTCATATATTTCTTAGATAAGACGGCATAATTTAAGTTTTACAAAAAAGAAAAAATAGACACTATACTATAAGAACTTCAAACTCTAGCCCACTAGTCGTTATGTTAGGTCGATGAGCGCGGGCATCTCTCTTGGCCAGTTGGGCGCAAAGACGTCCATGGTGATCACCACTATAGGAGGAGGAGCGGGTGTGGCAGGAGCTGGCAACGGCGTGGGAGTAAGCGGTTTAGCAGAGGACTAGATTTGGTCCATTTGCACTATCATGCGGGCCCGACGCGGCATAGAGCGGACATGCTCTTCGTCCATGATTCGAACTCAAATTTAGGGTGCAAATGTGTCGGCGCGGATAAATTGGTCCTCATGGATAAAAACGAATACTTAAATCCGTTTACCTCGGGCAGTTGAATATGTCCTAAACATGTATCAATTATTTAATTAGTGCTGGAGTGAGTATTTGTATTAACATGCGCATGGAGCCGCGTGTCAGGGTTTGTCGTGGCTTTCCCCAAGTGGCAAGATGGAGTACTCCATAATAAGTGCGCCGGCCCGCCATAATTAGCAAAACATCTATGTCCAATTATGTAAAGCTACCACAACGACGTACGGCCGACTTCCTGACTTGCTGTCTACGGCCGGCCTTCTTTTAGGTTTTGTTTGGCGACCATCCGAAGTTTGTTACCAGCTGGTCTACCTCCTCAAAGTAAGTGTGTATTGTCTACCTTTTCTCAACAGTGTAGTCAAAAGTTACTTATATTACTAGTATGACATAGCCTCGGAGACGGAAAAAAATTTAACCTTACACAAGGTTGGAAATCCAAACACAAACTTGCTACAAACATAATTAACGCCTCATTCAAGGCATTATTTCCGTGGCCACAGTCGGATTTTCATTGGTTGAATCTGTCTATATTTTTGGTTTGGCCTTTGGAGTTAGGGCATGTATAATAGAATGACGTGAGCCTTTTTTTTAGAGAATGACGGGGTGGGGTGCGGGGACAGCCCCACCGCTTGTTATTATTACCCGAAAATGACTTGGCAGTCAATCCATCTTTACATGGTATGAGAAAAGGAGGACAGGGGAATTAAGAGAATACATCCGATCAAGTAAAGCTAGCTAGAAAGAAGGATCAGAGCACACGTCTAGGGGTGCTTTGTCTTCGACCTTGAAATGCCAACGCCACAGAGCGAGATCGTCGCATGCCCGCCTCACCACAACGCTCGATAGAGAGGTCTGACTGTTGAAGACCCGATCATTGCACGCTTTCCAAATAGCCCAGAGAAACACTACGACGCCGAAACACCAAGTGCTAAGGGGCACGTGCACGGGAGCCTGCAAGTCACAGAACGAGAACTGCCCCGCCGGGATCCCCCCCCCAACCGATCGAAGATATCCGCCGCCGGTGGACAGTCGAAAAACAAATGTAAGATATTTCCTAAGTTAGAGGAGAGAGAATATCGAAGAAAACATATTGTATTCTCCTAGCTAAAGGGTGATCCTTTAAAAAATAAGGGAACACAATTATCTCGATTGCACCACATGTCTTCGTTTAGGAATCTGTATAATTTTCTACTAAAAATAATTAATTTGCATTAATTGCAAGAGACGGTAATAGTAAGAGATAGTAGTGTATAATACACGTTATAGTAATTGCCTTCTCTAGTCTAGTTGACACGGATGGAAAAAAGAAGGTTACCATTGTACGTATGCCCTTAGCTCTCAATTAATGGCACATTGTCTATCCATGTGTGTCATGCATCTCCTGCTGAAGTAAACGCATTTTTCCCATCGGTAGGCTTTTGGTTGAAATGGTTCAATGCAATGCAGTTTTAGATTGGCAACCATGAGGTTTTTAGTTCAACATCGGACTGTCGCAATATAATAAATAAATTGAGGCCTACGTCCATCCACATTTACATTCAAGTGAGGCAGGCGTAAACAAAAGTGTTAATTAAAGTATAAAATGCATTGATTTAATTTCTCCATAAAATTACACTTTTTGTGTTAATAAGTCCGATGCATGCAATACTATAATTATTTGCTCCACATCTAGACCTGATGGAGCCACATGTGAGAAGGAAGGTTAAAGTATAAATGGATTTCCTTTCTTCTTCCCCATCAGGTTAGGCTTTTGGGGTGAACTGGTTCGGTGCATGTGATTGTACAGGTTTACACTCCCTCTCAACAGGTGGATAGAAGAAGAAGAGAGGGTGCAACAATAATTTTAGGATAATCTGTTTAATCTAGGAGTGGAACTAGAGAGGCTGGGCTCTTATACCATGCAAAGTTTATGTACTAGCCAACACAATAAAAAGTCCGAAGTAATAAAAAGAGTTAGTCAATCCACTTATACACACATCAACACCACTCTTCACATGTGAAAGGAGAAGAGAAATTGAACACACATAACTCAAACTTAGGCACAAGAGGCCTTGTACATGGACGGAGGGGGCAACAACAATTTTAGAACAAATTGTGCCACATGAAACTCAAACTCGATACCTTAACTTCAATACCATGTCAACCTTCACACATTGTAGCTAACGCAAACAAAAGTTTGAACTAATGGAAATGGCTAGACAGTCGACTTATACACTTCAACGGGAGCAGATGTTTAGTGGAGGCAGGTACAGAATACTCTTAGTTTTTTAATACAAGGAATGATACTTAGTTAACCTATAAGAAATGTCAATTCGCCGCATGGAATCGGATGCCCTTTCTTATTTTTCCAGGCGAAATGTATCCTAGCTATATCTGCTTTTGATGGGACGATTTCATGAGAAGCCAACATCAATTATACGTAGAAAAGACAACCTGCAAGGACGGCTACTTCCCTTGTTTGGCACAACAGGGCGGCGCCACATGCATCATGGGGGTGGTCGTTTGTCGTTACAGATCGAGCTCGGATATATATATATATTATTTGTTGGTTTCGGTAGAGTATTGTTTGGGGTGATACTTGAGAAAGAAACAAAACATGTAAGGGCCCCCGTCAGGTTGGACAAACCAGGACATATTCGCGCGCAAGAATTGGGCTTTGTTGGTCATTTCGTTCTTATTAGTAATCATTAACCCCCTCAAAAAAAGTAATCATTACTGTGTTCAGGTTAGAGCTTAATTAACAAACAGAAGGACTGTGCTATCGCTAACCTTTCTTTGTCTTGACGTATACTCTATCGTTAACCTTGTTATTAGTCGCTGTTGCTTATGGGCGGCCAATGGCGCCGTGTGTTTCCCCACCAAAATTATATAATTACACATCTGCGACAGATTAATTAAGATCTTGCCGAATCTAGTGATGCAATGACAAGACGACCAATCGTTAAACTAGCCTAATGGGGAAAAGCCACACTTGCACCACATTAGTTTTGGCACTAGTGGATATGCAACTGGCCAGTTAATATATTACACCAGCGCGCGAGTCACTCCTTCAGTCGTGCCGACCTCTAATTGTATTGTTTGATCACAAAAGTTGTTGCCACTAATGGCAGGGTGGAGGGCTGTTTTCTAATGTTTGGAATGGGAAAACGCTTCGCTCGGCCCCCGCGTCGCTTCGCTCTGGGGCAACTCAGGTGGCGACGAAACCCTAGCCACCGAGCCCCTTCTCCCCCACCTTCCTCCCCCTTGCCGCCGCCAGAGGAGACCGCCGGAAAGCCGGCGCGAGCTGCCAAGGACGGTGGCGGCAAGGATCTCGCGGCTCTGCTTCTCTGGCGGAGCGCTTCGGCACCCAGGGCGGCGGCATTGTCGGATGAGGGCAGCACGGGTCCTGGCGGCGGTAGGCGCTCGCTGGTGCAGCTGACCGTCCTCCTTGGTCGCGCATGCGGCGAGGGGATGGTGGACGGCGGTTGCATCGCGGGGGTCACCCCGTTTGACCTCCACCAGATCTGAAGACGGCGTCTCCGCACCGCGCGGATCCCACTCACTTGTCTTCGATACCTCCGGATCTGCATCCCTCTCAGGGTGGTGGGGCAGGGGCTCTGTTTGGGAGAAATCCCCGGCCGGCGGCGGCGGCCCGGCGTTGGCGACGTCTATGACGCATCTTTCCTCCTTGGGGGCTACGTCGAGGTACATCCCTTTCCCCTCCTTCCCTTACCTGGGTGAAAACCCCAAGTCCTTCGGATTGGGAAGTGGCGGCGCTATGTCGTCGTTCTCCTCCTTGGAGGCGCCGTCTTGGTTCTATGGAAGGTGGCCGGTGCTGTGTGCAGTCTAGTATGCCTGTGGCGGCAGCTACGGAGGATCTGTGGTGGCGTGGTTATTCTTGCCGTGTCTTCGGTGGTGACTTGGTCCAAAAGCTTGTGTCTTGCTGATTGGTTGGTGTGGTGGCCGGCGAAGCCGTTGGTGGACAGCTCGCGTGCAGAGGTGGTCGTGCTCAAGGCTTTCTTCCCTGGCGACTTGGCCTATGGTGTGAATCCATGCTCTCGGGTTAGCAGCTCTACTTCTCGACGGTACGGTGCCCTACGAGCTAGGGCGAGAAGGCAGGGGCCTTCTTCGGAGGTGGAAACGAATTTCACATTGGCGGTGTCACGTTGGCCAAGGTGACAAAGGCAGGATCTTTCTCCGGCGGTGTCCTTGTCTTCACGGCATAGTCTCCACCCTCGGTTCATGTCGGCGTTCTATGGTCTTGAAGCCTAAATTGTACTCTCTATTAATTCTTTGCTTGCGTGTGGCTTTGAAACCTGTAAGATGTTCGTTCAGCACCATGTACTTGCTTTTTCGATAAAGGGTGATTTATTACTCAAATAAAGTAATACATCCGGCCTCTGCATAGCTAGGATGCACACAGCCGCAACAATCCACAAGATAGCACTAAAAAGAAAAACATTATGTCTCAGCTATTACAAAACAAAAAAGAGTCTAAGATAACGCTGCATAGCTAGGTCGGTCCGCAGATCACGCTGCCATCCATGTTGGGAAAAAATATTCCTCACCGTGTCCTCCAACCATGTAGACACCTCCATAAATAGATCGCGATACTCCGCACGTTGTAGTTGTGACCACAAACGAAGCGTAGCCGTACACCGGTAGATAACCTACATAAGAGAAGCATTTTTATTATTAAAAACCTTATCATTTCTACATATCCATAGCGACCATGTAATATCAATCGCTCCCACCCTAAAAAGTGGTTTGAACCTAGGATCTACACCATTACACCATGTACTTGATATTGTGGCGTTATTAATTTAATGCAGGACTACGACCTAATGTTTAAAATATTTGGAATTGTTGATACTCCACTCGATTGTGTGCTCGCATATTCCCATGGAAGTGCTAGAGAAGCGTGATGCCTTAAGATTGTATCCGTCGACACTACCAATTAGCTAAACTTGTAATTAGTCTTTGCTAAGGCTTGTGGAGAACTGGTGGAGATATAGTGCACTCATCACTTGGAAATGATAATACGTGGTTTATTTGCTCATTATAAATGGGGGTTTGGCAATAGATGATTCCATGAATTGTATGTTGCATGTATCTTTCTACTTGGTATATATCTTTTTTCGAAATGGGGCATTGCCCAGCCTCTGCATCACTGTGATGCACACGGCTTTTTATTTATTTGAAAGGTTCAAAAATATTCAGAAGTTTACATCACAGATCAGAGATAGTTGAGACAAGTATCAACCATCGGAAAATGAATAAAAACACAGAATTATCCATTTTGTATCTTACTAGTGTGTCGTCACCCAGTAGTCTGGAAAAAGAAGTCCTAAGTAACCGTCAGCAGGCGGTTGCACCCAATATCCATAGTCTACCGCTGATCCTCCGGAAGAAGGAAAGCCCATTGTTGGATCCAGTATGCCGCATGCCGTATAACCTGCAAAAGATTAGTTCCCTTTTTTCTGTTAAAAATTATGTCATTCCGGTTTGTCCAAATAGACCAGCATACAGCAGATATGCCAATCCGTATTCTATTCTTATCCAATTTATAAACCCCATTAAGCCAATTACAAAACATATTAGTAATATTTGCAGGTGGATGTATACCAAAAGTAAAATAAATAATTCGCCAAACAATTTTGGCAAATGGACATGATAAGAATAAGTGATTTATGGTTTCTGGCTCATTACAAAAACAACATTTAGTGCATCCATGCCATTCCGTTTCACCAAATTGTCTTTTGTAAGCAGTACTTTATTGTTAAGAAACCACATAAAATTTTAGATCTTGAGAGGTATTTTTAATTTCCATGGATATTTGCGTAAAAAAGGAGTATGACCATTCATTAAGTCAAGATACATTGATTTAACTGAAAATGTTCCGTAATCAGTAAGTTTCCAAACAAATTTATCCGGAGTGTTTGTCAACTGTACCATCATTAGCCGCTGACAAAGATTAATCCATTGATTCCATTTGTTTTCGTTAAAAGCCCTCCTAAAAGCAATATTAAGCGGATTTTGTGCCAACACAGTAGCAACTAAAACATTCTTTCGCTGTACTATATTATACAACGCCGGGTATTGTTGTGCTAAAGAAGTGTCTCCTAGCCAAATGTCCTCCCAAAACCGTGTATCGGATCCATTCCCCACTTTGAAAAACTCCCAGCTAAAAAAACCATCTTTCAGACGCATAAGACCCTTCCAAAATGGAGAATCAATAGGTTTTCCCTCAACCTGTGCTAACGTTTGGTTTTTTCAAATATTTATTAGAAAGAAGTTGCTGCCACATTCCCTCCTCACTGAGAATTTTAAATAACCATTTGCTTAGCAAACATTTATTTTTTAGTTCAAGAACTTCAATGTCTAACCCTCCTTGGTCTTTAGGTCTACAAACCATACTCCATTTTGTAAGCATATACTTCTTCTCCGTTTCATCCGTTTGCCAAAAAAAAACTTGAGCGGTAGAAATCCAAACGTTTTCTAACCCCTACAGGAATCTCAAGGAATGACAACATGAACATTGGCAAACTCGTCAAAACTGAATTGATTAAGATTAACCGATCACCGTAGGAGAGCAGTTTACTTTGCCAAGTCCCTAATTTTGCCCCAAAACGGCTCTCTATAGGATTCCATTCGGAATTTCTAAGTTTCCTATAATGCACAGGAATACCGAGATATCTTATCGGTAAGGACCCAGCCTCACACCCAAAGATTTGTCTGTAATCCTGTTCCTTTTCTTTAGCCTTCCCAAAACAGAATATCTCACTTTTATGGAAGTTAATTTTCAATCCAGACAATTGCTCAAACATAGAAAGGATTAATTTCATATTTACGGCCTTTTCAACATCATGTTCCAAGAATAATATTATGTCATCCGCATATTGGAGTATCGATACTCCCCCATCAACCAAATGAGGAATGGGACTCCCTACATGACCCTCTTCTTTCGCACGAGCAATTAAGAAGGCAAGAACATCGGCGACAATGTTGAAAAGAATTGGAGAAAAAGGGTCACCTTGTCTCAATCCTTTCCTAGTTTGGAAATTGTGTCCAACATCGTCATTAACCTTAATTCCGACACTACCTCCCTGGACAAAGTTTTTAATCCAATCACACCATTTGGGATCAAAGCCTTTCATCCTTAGCACTTGTTGGAGAAATGGCCATTTAACTTTGTCGTAAGCCTTCTCAAAGTCAATTTTGAAAAGAACTTTGTCTAACTTTTTCCGATTAATTTCATGAACAGCTTCATCTAGGACAACTACTCCCTCAAGGACTATATGCAATGTTGATTCATTTGTTAGAGACACATGCGCATACACCAAGTATGACAATGTCACCATGTATGTCTTGTTGCCGATGGAATATTGTCTCCTACCGTAAAAATAAACCGCGCCACTGCAAAAATAATATTCCGCTCCAATGAGACACAACAGCGCTTGTTGTTATTTATAAAGAGTATGTATGGTTATAAAATGTTTTTTATGTGCATGTTTACACCAAGGAATTCATGCATATTAGTTGTATTTCTTTAATGGATGGGAGCCCTCTTAGTCTATGAAGGACGCGCGGCTAGCGCGGTGGCTAGGCTTGGCAGTGGCCAGCCTGCCCGCCCGAGATCGATTCCCATGAGGGACGATTTTCTGGTGTCTCTCCGGGGGCTCTGCCCCAGAATAAAATCCCCTCCACACATATGTGCCACAACTACTAGCTCCTAGGGACACCCAAATTATGTGTGCTGTGTGTATAGTTCTAGAGTCTAGCTTGTGCACTAGTGGTGTGCGTGTGTGTGGTGTGAGTGTGGTGTTGAGTTAGTGCATAAGTTCAGATGCTACAGCTGTAACACAGATCGAGGGGTCTAAAAAAAAAAAACCCAATGGCCTCTTTTTTTACTTTAATTATGAGCAGAACGGCGCGCCTACTTGATCCCATGCATGGTATCCTCTGGGCAAGACATTGTACGCCTGACGTCGCTCTCTCAAAAGGACTAGAACAAAGTCTCGGAGAGAACACAAGTAGCTTTCTCCCCATCTATAAGTCATGGTTTCTTTATCGTTTTTCAGATCGATCGACCCTAGCTTAACATTAGAAAAACACCCGTCGACATGGATCAATTAATTCACCTGCCGGTCATGTCTGGCGAGAGATCGACTGAGTAGGCAGCGGGTCGATGACCACGTCCATACCAGCGTAGGTCACCATGACGAACTTTTAAGCTCTAATTAATGATCACCTGCACTAATGATCGATGATGCTTAATTAGATATATATATGGGATTGCAGAGAGATCTCATGCTTAAATACTATTTTGCAGTCGCATCGATTGATCCTGCAAATCGTTAATCGTAAGAATGGTGATGGTGTTATCTCCACGTGAGAGTGATATCCCTCCCATTCTTCTCCCTGTTTTGTCCGCTTCGATCTTCGATTTCCTCCATCGGTTGTATCTATCGTGTCTATGATATCATCTATATGAAGACTTTGTTGCTGCCCTTTATGGCTAAACGTAGTTTGCTCATTGGGCTTGTTTGCATTCTTCATATCAGATCAAAACAAGGCACACCCCTGTACATACGTAACTATCATCAGTCACACCCTAATTAAATTAAGTGCGTCGTAGCAATACCGGTAGGAATAAGGGCATCTCCAACGGGGCGACACATTTCGGACGGGTAAAATGGTCGCACGTGTCCATTTACGTTAGGCCGCGGAAACGAAATTGGTCGTTTTTACCACGCGTCCGTTTGCGTCTGGGGATGCCTCTAGTGGGGCGACATATTTGGCCAGTGAACAAGAATTCAGATGTTTTAAACAACAAAATAAAAAAGGTTCAAAGTAGTCTTAATTATTACATCCAAGTTCTTAAAAATCTATTATTACCTAATAATAAAAGTAAAAGGGTTTCTCCCTCGGTCGTTGTCCAACTTAGAATTGCCTCCAAAGTTTGCAAAAATTACCCACCATGCCCTCCACAAGTGACTTATAACTCGAAACGTTTTTTTTGTTTTTGTTTTCCTCCGTCGCTGGAGTTTCTGCTCTGCTCGCGCCGTCGTCCTCCTATCCTCCTGCCCCACGTCCCCACGGAAACTAAGAGCATCTCCAGCCGCGTCCCCCAAACCGTCCCCCAAAGCGCGCCGGATTGAGCGTTTGGGGGACGTATTTCGTTGGTGCCGCGTTTGGGGGACGTCGCTCCCCAGTCGCGTCCCCCAAACGCCGCCCCCAAACATTAAAAATAATTTAAATAGATAGAATAAAACTCTTTACTAATATTCAAATCGGTTCAACATAAATAAATTACATATAAAACTTCGAAAAAACATAATTAAATTACATATAAATTATTTTAAACTACTACTTCTTCTTCGATGATGGCCCCGCCTCGTCGTCGTCATCACGGTGGCGCTTCCTGCTCGTCACCTCTTCCGAAGAGGCTGTGTCGGTCGACGCGTCGGAGTCCTCCTCGTTGTCGCCGGTGCTCGCCGGCTGCGCCTTGGCCTTGGCCTTGGCCTTGGCGGTATTGGCCTTCGCGTCCGCCTCCGCCTTCGCACGGGCCACCGCCGCCTCCTCTGACCCTTCTTCCTCCGCATCCTCCTCCACGCCCAGCCATTCCTCCGCGCTGTCAGGTGGCGGGAGGGAATCGTCGCCGCTGCTGGGCGTCCGAGCTTTCTCCCACCAATGGCGCCATTCAGCAGGATTTCCCTCGCTGGAGGTGTCGGACGGGAGCTCGGAGATGTAGCTCATCGTCGCTGGAGGTGTCGGATGCGGCCGGTGAAGATCCAAAAGCGCCGACGTACGGGTCTTATTGAGCAGCGGTTGCTCTTTCGAGGAGTCCCGACTCCATTCCGGCGGTTGCCGCGTCGTCGACACGGTTGCCAATGCGACGGTTCCGCTTCCCGGCAACTGCACCGTCGCTACGTAGGCGGCGGCTGAGCGTCCGAGCCGCTGACGCGTCGGGCCCGCGTCGGTTCGCCTCGCTTTTCGTTGTGTCCGGCGTGCCCGGAGCGTCCCCTGTGGGACGGGGACGGGCTCGGGGCGCCGGACACCGTATCGGGCCGCGCCGGACAAAAATGGGCTTTGGGGGACGCGGCTGGAACGCATTTTTTTTTAGGGAAGGCTTTAGGGGACGCGGCTGGAGATGCTCTAAGAGCATCTCCACTCGTCTCCCCACAGAGCCCCCCACGGCCACTTTTTTTCATCCGGACGGCGAAATTCGGCCCAGTCACGCCCCCGGTTCCTCGTTTTGGTCCGGATTTGGACCTATTTTCATCCGGCGATCCCACGCCATCCCCGGCCCCCCGGGGAGCGCTCGGGGACTCCGGATGAAGCTAAACCAACCGCCCACGCCCACGTGTCTCCTCTTTCGTCCGGATTCCCCGAGCCATCCTCTTTTTCCCCGAGAAACGCCGCTTGGGGAGCACACGACTGGGAAACTACTCCTCCCCACGCCAAATCTTCCTCCAATCCGAACGAAAATTTCGCCGGATTTAGGCGTGGGGAGCGCCAACGAGTGGGGATGCTCTAATCCCACCCACCCACAATGGTTGAGGCTATTGCGGCCAATCGCAAGACGGAGGAAGCTGGGAGCCGGCAGCGTGAGGACGAGTGGAGCATGGCGCGGTGAAAACCAGTTCCCGAGCCCCATGTCCCCACCGCTGCTCGCGCCGGCCATGCTGCGCCACCTCCCTCTGGTCACGGCCGCCTACGGTGCCTCGCCATTAGCCAAGGTGCTGAGTCAACCAGGGCCGGTTTCCACGCGGCGCCCCTCCCAAATTCTTCTGGGATGCAGGACGCGCACCCGGCGGCAACGCAGCACACCGAGGATGAGGATGTCGTGCACGAGGCTGGGCAATGATGGCATCACCTCCAGACCTGCCCTGTACTTCTATCCCCTCCAGGCGGAGTACTGAAATATCATAGCGAAAGGCATGGGTGCGGCCGGACTGGATTGGTTCGCAACAGTGCTTTGCTGTACAGACGAACCGAGCGCCCCAACCCTGTACTGAACTGCTAATCACACAGGTACAGGAAGTGATTCCTTACTTCTGTGCTACTAAAAGAATTATGCCTGCATATACTGAATTTACTTTACAGTGTTAAAGAAAGAAATTCAGTTGAAGTTACTTTAGAAATTTTGTCAAAAGAGACCACCTGCCCCAATTCATTGACAAAAAGGACCACCTCTGAGGCAAATTGACAAAAAAGACCACCTCTGGGGTGGCGGCAGGGCCCCCAGCCGACACGTGGCGCTTGCCGCCGGAGGGAGGGGCGGCAGGGACCCGCCGCCGCACCAGGTGGCGGCACGTTACCGGGCCATGTCGCCGTCCGTCGCGCCGTCAGCTGGCCTGTCGCGTGGTGGGCCATGCCGCCGGACCCAGCGGCGGCAGGACGACGTGGAGATGCCTCCACAGCCGGTGGCGGCAGGCCCCGCCATCCACCACGCGCGCCGACGACCGCGCCCAGAATCTGGCGTCGTGGCTCGCGACAAGCATCTTCCGGCCGGCAGAATCATTGCACTGATTTCCGAGATTAACGGCGCTGATTCCGAGGCTTCTTTCCCGCTCGAATATTTCTGTGCATGCGGTGACTTTTAGCTGATTGATTCGATTTCGAGGCTGAGTGAGCTAATTTTCGTGACTGCGTTGAGTGCGAGTTCTGTACACGCTATACATGCATTCAGCCTCTTCTATTTAAATCGCTCACACCCTCACTCTGAGCTCTCACAGTCTACGCGCGTACTCACTCTGACACTCACACTCACACTCAGCTCGCTCACACTCACACTCACACTCTCACGCTGTCACTCTCAGCTTGGTCACACTCACACTCACACTCTCATTCTCAGCTCGCTCACACTCTCACTCTCAGCTCTCTCTCAAGTATTATGTGTACGGTGCAGGAGCTGATTTAGCTGCAGAAAAGATATATCAAGGTAAGAGTTTAACAAGCAGATCTATTATATTTTATTTATGTACTTACAACGTAATTAGGTATGTAATATAATTAGTTTGTGTCATTAGTGCATGTGCTGCGGTTGCATGCATAGACAGGGTTAAAAAATGTTAGGACATAGACTATTATTTTATGTGTTGCGGTTGCATGCATTGACACGGTGAACATTAGTAGTAAATAATGATCTTTTATAATTAGACTAAGTAATGGTGCATATTAGGACTTAGCCCGAGCTGAATATTTTTCGTTAACTGTGGCGTTTAATTAGGGAAGCCTAGTAGTCGTGCTTTGACCCACCCTTTGTGAGCTGTAGAAAATTTCATGCATATCATCCAAAGAAAACTGCCCACTAACTGCGCGCTTAATCTGCATGCATTGGCTTAGCATCAATTCTCCATCAGAACCGCATGCGGATCCTACTCTTTTCACACCGGGGGAAGGGATATGAATACTAGAGAATCGTTGGAAGAGGGGGTACTCCCTAATTAATCGTGACGGTAGTTAATGCAAACACGCCTAAAATAGTCTGTGTTTAGAAACATCATATTTTGCCAGGCGCGCCGGTTAATCTGTACCGGAGGGAGTAGTAAATAATAATCTCTTCTAATTAGACTAAGTAATGGTGCATCTTAGGACTAAGTGGAGTAAGTAATTGTGTTGTGTTATGATTATTTAAAAATGTTAATGACATGTTAAATATTATTGTGTTGTAATCTAATATAATTATAAAAATATTGTGCGGTAGGTACGATGGAAACTTTGTTAGTGTTTTATGGAGACGTCGTACGCGACGAATTTTCTGGTGTCGATGTGTCGCGCTGCGACTCGATGAAAGTTGTAGTGACAGACATGGTCAATAGAGAATTTTTGGATGTTAGAAGATGCATCCGAGCACAGTTTGGACGTGAGATGCGTGGGAAGAAGATGACCGTTGAGGCTCTCATCGTTGTAGGAGGAAATGATGGGACACCTGCCCGTTGGGGTTTGCGGGAGGTAAAGAGTGATAGAAATTGGGGTACGTACATGAGGTTTGCAAGCACACCTGGTGCTGCTATGTACGGAGAGCCCATGGTGTATGTTCAGTTTATATCAGGTGATGATGGTGCCGGAAGCAGTACCGGCGCTGGTGAAGAGGAGATGGCCATCATCACAGGACCGAGCACCGTTCAGTCGGAGCATTTGGCCCTGACTGCAGCAGGCATGATAGGCCAATCAGAGCAAGCGGCACTGACTGCAGGCCATAGCACCGGCCCATCGGAGCATATGGTCGCCCAGTTTGCTGCCGAGCCAGGATACTGGTCCGCGTTCGTTGATATTAGCGAGCGTGTGGAGGGACTGCCGGAGGCATTGGACGATGACGCTCGTTCTTCTTCGTCTGAATCCTCCTCGGACGAAGAAGGTGCCGGTCCTTCCCGGAGGGCGGTTGCGGCACCAATGGACCCTGAGTTCTTAAAAACAATGACCATCAGCAATGAATTCCACTCTGTTCCAGGCCTAGGGGAAGACAGTCTGCAGGTTGGGCAAACTTTCCCAGACAAGGACTCGGCTGACCAAGCAATCAAGAGGTATGCGTTGGCCATATCTCGGCAACACAGAGTGAAGCAGTCTGATCGAAGGCAGCTGAAAGTCATATGCGTCAAATTGAATGAGGAGGGTTGCAGGGGGAGAGTTATCGCTCGGGTGAGCCCTGGGGTATGTCAGCCATGGCATATCTCAAAAATAGAACCCCATAGCTGCGAGCAATTGGGGTCTCTCGACAAGCACCGCAACGTCACTGCAAAATATGTATCACATATCATGCAAGTGGCGGTGGAAGAAGATATAACCCTTGGTACAAAGAAGCTGCAAAAAACCGCGGAAGATCTGATTGGCTTCCCGGTCAGCTTTAGTAAGGCAAGGCGGGCGAAGGAGGAGATTTTCCAGAGATTGTATGGCACCTATGAGGAGGCATATGATCTTGCCCCGAGACTACTCCACCAGATAGCAGCAACTAACCAGGGGACTCAAGTGGTCAGGAGAGTTCGTCAACACCCTCTGGAGGAAAACCAAGAAATCCTTGATCGTTTATTCTGGGCATTCCCCCAGACTATACGTGCATTCCATCACTGCCGCCCTGTGCTGTCAATAGATGGTACCTTTCTCACAGGAAAGTACAAGGGCACACTCTTGGTGGCGATCGCAGCTGACGCAAATAATCAGCTCTTGCCTATTGCCTATGCACTTGTCGAGAGTGAAAACAAAGATAGCTGGTTATGGTTCCTCAGCTGCTTGAAGATGGGAGTCGTGATAGATCGGCCCGATGTTTGCATCATATCAGATCGCAACACAGGCCTTTTGAGCGCTCTCGAAATTATCAAGAATTCATCGGACCCTCTCTGGGGGTGGCCCGACCTGGAGACAAGGTGGTGCATGAGGCACCTGGCTGCCAATTTTTACTCAAAGTTCAAGAACAAGGACTGGTTCAAGCTATTTAAGAGGATGTGCATGCAGAAGACTGAGGCGAAGATGAATGCTATTTGGGCTGGAATCAACAAAGAAATCGAGAGTGCTGCCTTGCCGCCGAGAGAAGACCGGAGGGGCCGGAGAACTGAAATAAATTTGAGTACATGGATTAATCAGAACTGCCCTGATTTAAGTAAGTGGGCGCAAGCTCACGACTCAGGGGCTCGGTACGGCATAATGACCAGCAACATGTCAGAGGTTTACAATGGCGTGCTGAAAGGTGTGCGAGCCCTCCCTATCACAGCCTTGATTACTGAAACTTGGAACCGGACTCTGTCATACTTTGCAGATAGAGTGCAGGTCGCAAACACACGGTATGTGATGAACAAGCAATGGTCTGAAAAGATGCAACGACATTTGGATGAGAAAGCTGAAAAATCCAAAAGTCATGGGTTTCGTCAAATTGATGCACTTCATAATAAGTGGGAAATCCACGTACGAGCCAAGTGGGTGAAAGGCCACCATAGAGGATCGAGAAAGCAAGCTGTTCAACTCGGCCCCAACACGTGTGAATGCAGTTGCAACAAGCCCAAGCTTTTAGGATACCCATGTAGTCATGTCCTTAGGGCGGCTGCAGCACAGAACATCAGCGTGGAGAACTACATATCTCCCTACTTCAACATCCAGAACCTACTCGGAACTTGGAACGGTGAGTTCTGGACCTGGGGACTCAACGGACACTATAGGTACGAGTTTCCAGAAAGAACTACCAAATGGGTTCCGGACCCGACATTGAAGAGAACCGCGAGGGGACGACGCCAATCTCGTCGTCATAGGAATGACATGGATCATAGCCAGGCAGGAGAACCTCGCCGTTGTCGCCTTTGCCGATGCCCCGGTCATGCGCGAAATGAATGCCCTTACCGCACATGATGTAATTTTTTGTTTTCAAATATTTGTATGGTTGGTGTGCTGTAATAAAGAGACATGTATTAATGTATTATTATATGATTATCGTATCGCTGAATGCATACATATTTTAATTAAACTTTTATGAATGTTTGATTAATGTATTAATGTATGATTATACCATCGATGGATGCAGGTTATGATGTCGGATTTGCCAGACCTATTGCGAAGATCCTGCGATGCCGGACACCGTTGCCACCTCTGGTTGAACCCGAATGCGCACTCAAACCCACCTCCGGTCTTCAGGGTACGAACCATTAAGAACAGGTTTCTTGTTAACAGTGTTTTTGAGGAACATCTCACGGCCCATGGACTTCTACCATTTTCTAAGCTGACATCGAGCAAGGAGAAGTTCACGTTAGACCCATCTCTTCTATCGGCCCTTGTTGATCGTTGGAGACCTGAAACCCACACCTTCCACTTAAGTTGTGGGGAGCTGACTCCTACGCTAAAAGATGTTTCCATGATCACAGCCCTGCCAATCAAGGGTACTCCTTTGGTCCCTGCCGCTTATTCTAGTATTTGGCCGACTGTGGTACAGGACCGTCTTGCCGTACCAGTTCCCTCTACCTCGCATACATCTAATCCACGACGCGACTCATCTCTACTTGAACGATCACAGTCCGCACACATATCTCAACGCCATGGTGCCACACAGGTAATCAACTTGCGTACATACATTCCTCCTGAACTTACAACAATGACACATTTTTTTCCAATTGTATTAGGAGGACGATCATTTTCCGTCATATCCATCTGGACAACGATTCTCCTACACAGAAGGCGAATACTCGCAAAGATTCAACACTCAGGTATACTCATATTTAATAATTACCTACCAACACGTGATTATTTACATGCCTACTAATAACATATCGTTTACGTTCGCAGGAATCTGTTGACCCTACGTGGTCCAACATGGGAGCTGGTTTAGGCCACAATATGCCTCCACTGCGTGGTCGTGACCACATGCAATCGCAATACCCAACACAGGTTAATTCATGTTAATTACATACATGATTATTGCGTGCATGTTTCTGACAGAGCCATTCAATACGCAGGAATCTTTAATCCCGACATGGCCCGATATGACGCAGCAACCACAATACTACGGCAGCACTTCCCAACAACCTCGCAATGATGTTACCGGGATAGTTGAAGAATTCTTTGGAGGTGCTATTTTCGGCACAGATGCCAGTTTGATTCCCCCAAATCTGGAATCTCCATACATATTTCAGACTCCATCGCCAGCAGATGAGACACGTACAGAGGATGAGGAAAATCAGTATGGCCGAGGTTTGCGTCCACCTCATCCCCCTCGTCCCCGGTTGTCGCCTTCCGGTCCAAGGCCACGGCAGCATCGTCGTCGTCGTCGTCAGGAATGATACAAATCGACCTTACTTCTATGTATCATATATTTATCTATGTATGAGACATTTTTCTATGTATCTCGGAGACATATTAAAATTAGTTCCAATAAGTTTGATTTCTAAATTAACTCCAATAATTTACACGCGGACTTTTTCCGGGAAATCAACATTTATTATTAATACATCTGCCGAAATAAAGTTGGAAATATAACTTAAATTAAAATACGGCTAATCACTACAACGAAATTTAAGATACAACGCGAAAGTAAAACAGAATTTAAATACAACAGATCACTCTATTTGCCCTGCGTCCAGCGTGGCCATTTTCCAGTCTTGTCGCCGCGTTCTTCTGCTGCCTGCGCCTCAGCAGCCCTTTCTCTTAATCTCTTTCTTTCCGCTTCACGGGCCTCCCTGCGCACCTCTTCCTCTGCATACCTACGTGCAGCCTCATCATCCATCCGCTTCTGATTTACCTCACGATTTCGAGCTTGCTCTGCCCTTAATTTTTGTATCTGTCTCTCTCTTTCTGCTTTATCATTTGCAATAGCCTTTTCGAAACGCTCCTCCTCATGGAACCTTGCCCATGCACGCCGCTGTTTCTCCTCCACCTCGCGGCGTGCCCACTCCGGCTGCTCCTGGTCTATCCAGTGAAACCACATGCAAAGGGGCGGGGGAGACTACAACACAAATAATACGGTTAATAAACAAAAATTAATGACATACAATTAATTTTTTTTAATCATGCTGTTAGAACATACCGCAGGCCTCGAGGACGATGAACTTGTTTGCCTGGGTGGATCACGATCATAGCTCGCGCACATGAAATATTTCATGCCGAACTTATCAGAAAAATCAACCACCTCCTTCACCTTCGCAAGGCGGCCGCACCAACACCTCTCTGCTCTCACCCCCGGTGGCAAGCTTGCATTCTTCCCCTTCATCGGCCTAAAATCCTGGTCCGAACAAGGCACACTCATACTCACTCCAATATTTTGCGCACGAAACAGAGACGCGGAGAAGGCAAACTCGATCCTGCTGCTTCGATTTCTATGCGGGGGAGCCGACTTATATAGCCTTCAATTAGTGTGAGCAGTACCAAAAAATTAGCGCACAGTTATGCTCTAATTACTGTATCTGCACAGAATTCCTACACATATAGGGCGCTTTCGGTGGTTAATTTCCTGTATCGAGCGGGAAAATCTGACACTTAAAGCATGACTTGAAATCAGTGCAGCCAGCTTTAGTCAGTGTCACCAGCTGTGTCGGAGCTGGTCGGCCGGGCAGATTCCCTCGACGCCAGATTCTGGGCGCGGTCGTCGGCGCGCGTGGTGGATGGCGGGGCCTGCCGCCACCGGCTGTGGAGGCATCTCCACGTCGTCCTGCCGCCGCTGCGTCCGGCGGCATGGCCCACCACGCGAACGGCCAGCTGACGGCGCGACGGACGGCGACATGGCCCGGTAACGTGCCGCCACCTGGTGCGGCGGCGGGTCCCTGCCGCCCCTCCCTCCGGCGGCAAGCGCCACGTGTCGGCTGGGGGCGCTGCCGCCACCCCAGAGGTGGTCTTTTTTGTCAATTTGCCTCAGAGGTGGTCCTTTTTGTCAATGAATTGGGGCAGGTGGTCTCTTTTGACAAAATTTCGTTACTTTACTGTTCGATCTGTAACCTGATTCTCCTGCAATTTGACTATGCAGGCCGGGTGATGTTCCAAAGAATCACAAGAAAAAGAGAACAGAGATGCCGCTTGCCTGCTCCCGTGCGGGTACTCCTCCTGTCCAGCCCCATCTTCGGATCGTCTTCCTCCCGTACGATAGTAGCCACATTGTGGTGCTGCCTGGAGTTTTCTTCCGCTTCTCGTGAATGATTTGCTCTTCCGCTCCGCTGCTCTGCAATCAGCCAGCCCCACGCAACACTCATCATGGCAGATTGCAGCTAAACGTAAATGATTAGCTAGCTGTGCTAATTTCGAATGGATAGGTAAGCAAGGAAGCAAATTTATTGGAAAGAGATCGAGATGATAAGCTGCGGTCAAAAACTGGAAAAAAATAGATAATACTAGAAGACAGTACAAGGGATAAGAAACAAGTATGCGGTGCACAAAGATTACCCTTTTTTTTTTTCACTTTTGCTATTTATCTGTCGGTTGTTTTCCTTTTCGTCAACACTCGAATTTCTGGCTCGATCGGTCCTCTCTGAAATCGCGCTGGAGAATATGGTTCTTTCTTTTTTCTAGCGATCGTTTTGTTAGCATCCGGTCTTAACCGGACCTTTTTCTGCCGCGAGCTGGAACAACTAGCTGGGGAAAGAGAGGAGGCCAATTAGTACTGTGGTACATTTTAATACTTGCTGTTTGACATGTACTGTATCTATGCGAACTATGGGTAGTTGATCGACATATGCTACTTTCTCCGTCCCATAAAATTTGTCTTAAGTTTGTCTAAATACTAGTTGATTTGACACATTATCTACATGTTAAATACAAGATATTTTACACGTACATACAAGGTTGCGACATGTAATTATGATCCAATTTTACACGTATATACATGGGTACCTACACGTAAATTACTAGTTTATTGCACATGTATACATGGTTTTTGTACATGTAAATTACTATCTAATTAGCATGTATATATATTTGAATTACATGGAATTTACAGTGTAACTACACATGTATATTTACATGTAATTAGCTATTAAATATATATAAGAATTAATGTGTAATTACAAACTAGTAAACATGTATATACAAATGGTTTCATATGTGATTATATTTCTCGAGCCGCGTAAATTACTCCCACTATTCCATAATTCTTTTCTTGATTTTAGTTTAAATTTAAACTGAAATTACAACACAATTATAAAACTGAGAGGCTACTAGGTTTTTCTATACGCGTATTGCTCGCGCATATGGTCGTTCGTTACTTCGTTAGTGGCCCTCCTGCGGCCCTGCATGTGCAAGGCGAGCATGGCGACGTACTTGTGGACGAGAATAAGACCGTCTACCCCGATGCATGCAGATGATGTGCATGACGTCGGTAGAAGAAACCTGTTCAGTTTCTATTCTCATCTTTACTTTTTTCGTTTTCAAATAAAGCAAACAGGCAGAAGGTGGCGGCCTGACGGGGAAAGCAACATGCATGCTGACCAAAAATTCGGGTGTTGCTGAATAGAAAAACACCTGTTATCGAATATCTGTAGTGCATATGTATATAAATTAGTTTTTCTTGCGATACAAAAAGAAAATTTGTGCAATTGGTTACACAATGGAGTATGTAAAAATACGTTTCCCTTCAATGTACAACTTGTTAATTAACTCCCATATATCCCGCGGCCAATATATTTTGAAAAGCGCAAAATTTGTACATAATTGCTAAGTTTCAGCTAGCTTAGACGTAGCTTATGTCGTAGTCATGTGCTCCTGCGTCAGATTTCATTTTTATTGATCTCGTAGCTCACCTGGGGAGTTTTGCCTTGCATAAGCCTGTTGAAAACTGGTGATCGGTGCAATACATTGATGTCATTGTTGGAACCGGCCATGCTAAAGTATGACTGACAAATCCATAAATCTTCAGATATCACTGTGACAGTGCATCCCTCTGCATGGCCAGTGATCGGAATCTTCGTCGGAAGAGGAGTCAATGACCTCAGCGCGGAACTTGTCAAACATCTTCCACATGTCCATCTGCATGGGTAGCAACCGTTGATCAATGGTCGCCAACAATAGCGCCCAAAAGATGAGTAAGAAAACTACCAGCGCAACTGACCAAACAGGCCCTGGGCGGCGAGGCCGGGCGGCGCAACCGGAAGATGTTTGGCCCACAAACACGTGACAGATGCGCCCTAGAACCTACCCCGACTCAGATCATGTTCTCCGACGCGGCGAGGGCTGAGCAGACGACGTGTACTGCGGTGGTGCGGCGGGGTGGGGTTGGGGTGGTGGCGTCGCACTAGGGAAGCAAAGAAGGGGAAGAGGAAGCAAATCCGCGCAGCCGATTTCGATGTCCCTGGCGTGGGGGACCGGGTAAAAAAGGAGAACGCTCGGCGCGACGACGCATCGTCCGTAGAGACGCAAATGTGCCACATATTTAGACCGTGTTTGCGTCTCTGCGGACGGCCCGGTCACTATGTGTCACCTCGCTGGAACAGGGTGCATATGCATTTTGCGACGCGCGTCCGTTGGCATCGCCCCGTTAAAGATGCCCTAAGTCTATCAGTGTGGAAAAAACAGCCTTAGTGGCGTATACCTAGCATGCCGTCGGTATTACGAGCGGTATGTTAGTCCCCACGCCGCTGGGAACTAAAATAGCTTCTAAAGGTGTATACGATGTACCCCCATGGAGCCTTCCCAATCCATCCACGATAGGCTACCAGGTGAGCAAGGTCTGGGTGCTTGCTTGGATCCTTCTCCGTAGGTTGGGCCACGCGTCGTGATGCTGTTGGCAGAAAAAAATATATTTTTTGAGGGAATAAAGAGGTCGTGACCTAGCTCCCATTGCATCGATTCGCTAGCATCCGCGGAACCCTAGCACGTCACTTGCCCACTCCCACACCCATTCCTCTCCTCGATCTCCTCTCACGGCGCTCCCTCCCGCCCCCCTCCGCGGGAGCGGTGCCGTCGTCGAGCCCCGGGCTTTCTCCTCGAAACCTAGCCGCCTCACCCGGACCCACTCGCTCGCGCCCATCTCCTTCTCCGAGCGAGCCAGCCAGCACAACTCCGCCTCTTCCTTGCCCCTGCCAACCATTCATCAAAGGAAAAGCGGCGGCCCGAGCTCCGCCCTCCCATCACGTCACCGGTTCAGCCGTTCAGCTCCCATTCCCACTCTTTGTCCTTCTCCACGCCGCTCGTCCTCCAAGCAGGAGGACCGTGGGATGTTGTTGTTGCAAAACTTGTGCCCTAGAGGAGCGCGCGGGGGCGCCGCCGTTGGAGCTCCGCCATCGAGCCCCTGGCCCATTTAGCTTGATGCAATCTCGATCTAGAAGGAAGAAAACAGAGTGCCACATCCATGATGCACTGCCATGCTCCACCTCTTCTTCAAGGTTCCCTCTCTCCCTCTCCCGTATGTGTTATGATGTAGAGAAATCTACGTAAGGTAACTATTTGATGATATGTCTATGAGGCATGTAATTATTTATTTGGGGGTTATATGTTGCAGGTTATAAATGGTGAGTGTTGGTCGTCATGGACAACCAGAAGAAGAGGTAGTTGGTCGTTGACAATCCGAAGAAGAGGTAGCAACACATCATCTTTTCACATTCTCCTTCATTTCATAAAATTATCTTCAATTCCTCGTAGAAAAATCTGTGCATAAAGGTAAACACTACCTCTTGGTGAACTAAAACTGATTGCAGAAAATGTTGACATTAATGATAGTGTCGTTACTGAAAAGGTTCGGACCCAAATGTGTTCTCAAGTACATATAAGAGTGAGCCAGAAATTATTTGCAAAATAATCTATTGTCTATGCAGTTTATACTCTATGGACTTGTGTACAGTAATTTCAGGTTTAATGAGTTTTCTTCCATGACTTTTTCCAGATCTAGGAATTTTCTGGGTTATTCATATAGAGTAAAGTTCCAGTGTTGCAGCATCACCAGGTATAATTGTTAAAATATGGGTGAACAATGTCATTGACGGATAACGTGCTTATGCTCTTAAATTACTTCAATATATGGGTACTGGGTTTAGTGTACCTGGTGTGGTGTGCTACCAGCAGTTAAATAAGGCACTCCACATTCTCTGGAATATATATCTATTAATCATGTATCTGGATTATAGAAGTTTTTTGGGTGTTTAATATATGGTGAACTGGGCAAGATAATAGACATCTCAAAATGCACCCTTTCCATTCTGTTGACCCTGGAGATACTGGGAATGCTTTTTCATTCACATGCTATGTAAAGCCTGAGTTTTTTTTATTTTTTTGGGGATTGTATTCTATGGCTTTCTTGGTTATCACCCTATTTATGTATCTTTCTTTTCCTGAGATAAGGGCGTATGCATTTCTTGATTTTTTTTATAAGGATGGGGTTTATCCCTTAATTTCCAACATATTCTAAACAAGATAAAAGAAAGTGATGTATGCTGCAAGCCAAGTTGATGCTTGTTGTGCATAAGTGGCCAGAGTTACGATGCGGACGGTTGCTCTCCATGGCGGCAAGGGGTCAGCCGATATGATTCGTGCTAGGCAAGATTGAAAGTCTCAGACTTACCTAAACATCTTCTGCCTTTGATTTATTAGTTTCCAGATCATGTATTGGTTCAGAAATATGGCTTCTTATTTCTTCTCTTTTTTGGTGTCCAGGTGCAGGTTAGTACCTTCCTATTTAATATTGTGCCAAGCGGAGGTAGTGACACAAGTTGAGGAACTAACCTCTATCTTTCGTTCCGTACCTATTTCTAATTTTGTTGCTAATATGTGTGTGCAATTCATAGAGTACACATTGTCCCAAATTTGTCAATGTAAGGGACAACAAGGATACCATGGATGTGCTTGCCAGTTTATGTATGTAGCCTCTAATGTTAGTGTTATTGTGATAGTGAATTTAGAGGACATGCCAATAATCTTCTAGGTTTGTATGGAATTAGTTATTCAGTTTTCACAGCAGACACCATGTTCCGTTCATAAATCTAATGGAATAATTATGTCAGGATCCTTTTCTTCTCATATGCCTAGACACATATATATGGTTCGTTCGTGATCTGTGTGAATTGAGATGATTTATTTTCATAGTTTTGCTACACATGTTGGTATGCATCTTTATTCATATCACATCTCATGTGTTTCGTCGTAGTTCAGTGAATTCTTTGTTAATAATTTGAATAACATGTAGGATAACGTTGCATAGAAAACAAAAATTTTCCTACCGCGAACACGCAATCCAAGCCAAGATGCATTTTAGAAGACGGTAGCAACGAGGGGGTATCGAGTCTCACCCTTGAAGAGATTCCAAAGCCTACAAGATGAGGCTCTTGTTGCTACGGTAGACGATCACTTGCCGCTTGCAAAAGCGCGTAGAAGATCTTGATCACGATCGGTTCCGGCGCCACGAACGGGCAGCACCTCCGTACTCGGTCACACGTTCGGTTGTTGATGAAGACGACGTCCACCTCCCCGTTCCAGCGGGCAGCGGAAGTAGTAGCTCCTCTTGAATCCGACAGCACGACGGCGTGGTGTCGGTGGCGGTGTAGAAGTCCGGCGGAGCTTCGCTAAGCTACGCGGGCAATATGAAGTGGAGGAGCAAAGCTAGGGTTTGGGAGGGGGTGGCCAAGCTATGGTCTTGGGGTGGCCGGCCCCCTCCCTTGGCCCCTCATTATATAGGTGGATCCCAAGTGTTGGTGTCCAAGTCTTCGAATAAGACCCGAAACCAAAACCTTCCATAGGAGGGGGGAAACCTAGCCCAACTAGGACTCCCACCCAAAGGTGGGATTCCCACCTCCCATGTGGGGGGTGGCCGGCCCCCTATGGTGGAGTCCACTTGGGACTCCACCCCCACTAGGGCTGGCCGGCCATGGAGGTGGAGTCCCTTGTGGACTCCACCTTCCTTGGTGGTTTCTTCCGGACTTTTCTAGAACCTTCTAGAACCTTCCATAGAACCTTCCGTGACATTTTATTTCACATAAAATGACATCCTATATATGAATCTTATTCTCCGGACCATTCCGGAACTCCTCGTGATGTCCGGGATCTCATCCGGGACTCCGAACAAATATTCGAACTCCATTCCATAATTCAAGTGCTACCATTTCAACATCCAACTTTAAGTGTGTCACCCTACGGTTCGAGAACTATGTGGACATGGTTGAGTACTCACTCCGACCAATAACCAATAGCGGGATCTGGAGATCCATAATGGCTCCCACATATTCAACGATGACTTTAGTGATCGAATGAACCATTCACATAAATTACCAATTCCCTTTGTCTCGCGATATTTTACTTGTCCGAGGTTTGATCTTCGGTATCACTCTATACCTTGTTCAACCTCGTCTCCTGACAAGTACTCTTTACTCGTACCGTGGTATGTGGTCTCTTATGAACTCATTCATATGCTTGCAAGACATTAGACGACATTCCACCGAGAGGGCCCAGAGTATATCTATCCGTCATCGGGATGGACAAATCCTTTGTTGATCCATATGCCTCAACTCATACTTTCCGGATACTTAATCCCACCTTTATAGCCACCCATTTACGCAGTGGTGTTTGGTGTAATCAAAGTACCTTTCCGGTATAAGTGATTTACATGATCTCATGGTCATAAGGACTAGGTAACTATGTATCGAAAGCTTATAGCAAATAACTTAATGACGAGATCTTATGCTACGCTTAATTGGGTGTGTCCATTACATCATTCACACAATGACATAACCTTGTTATTAATAACATCCAATGTTCATGATTATGAAACTAATCATCCATTAATCAACAAGCTAGTTTAAGAGGCATACTAGGGACTTCTTGTTTGTCTACATATCACACATGTACTAATGTTTCGGTTAATACAATTCTAGCATGATATATAAACATTTATCATAAACATAAAGATATAAATAATAACCACTTTATTATTGCCTCTAGGGCATATCTCCTTCGATCTCCCACTTGCACTAGAGTCAATAATCTAGATTACATTGTAATATACCTAACACCCATGGCATTTTGGTGTTGGTCATGCTTTGCCCTAGGGAGAGCTTTAGTCAACGGATCTGCTACATTCAGATCAGTGTGTACTTTGCAAATCTTTACTTCTCCATCTTCGATGTACTCGCGAATCGAGTGGTAATGCAGCTTGATATGCTTCAGCCTCTTGTGTGACCTTGGCTCTTGTGCATTGGCGATGGCACCCATGTTATCACAGTAAATGATTAATGGGTCCAATGCACTAGGAACCACACCGAGCTCTACAATGAACCTCTTCATCCATACCGCTTCTGATGAAGCCTCTGAAGCCGCTATGTACTCTGATTCTGTTGAAGACTTTGCCACCGTGCACTGCTTCGAGCTTGCCCAGCTTACTGCAGCACCATTCAATATAAACACGTACCCAGATTGTGACTTAGAGTCATCAGGATCAGTGTTCCAACTTGCATCGGTGTAACTTGTTACAACGAGCTCTTGGTCACCTCCATAACAAAGAAACATATCCTTAGTTCTTTTCAAGTACTTCAGGATATTCTTGACCGCTGTCCAGTGTTCCATTCCTGGATCACTTTGATATCTGCTAGTCAAACTAACAGCATGTGCTATATCCGGTCTTGTACATAGCATGGCATACATGATAGATCCTACTGCCGAGGCATAGGGGATGTTACTCATCCTTTCTCTTTCTTCTGCCGTAGCCGGTCCTTGAGTTTTACTCAATACCTTGCCTGGTAACATAGGTAAGAACCCTTTCTTACTTTCGTCCATTCTAAACTTCTTTAGAATCTTGTCCAGATATGTACTCTGTGATAGCCCTATTAGGCGTCTTGATCTATCTCTATAAATCTTGATGCCTAATATATACGATGCTTCACCAAGGTCTTTCATTGAAAAACTATTATTCAAATAACCCTTAACACTGCTTAATAGTTCTATATCATTCCCGATCAATAATATGTCATCTACATATAATATCAGGAATGCTACAGAGCTCCCACTCACTTTCTTGTAAATACAGGCCTCTCCATGACACTGTATAAACCCGAAGTCTTTGATCACCTTATCAAAGCGTCGGTTCAAAATGTTGATGCTTGCTTCAGTCCATAGATTGAACGCTGAAGTTTGCATACTTTGTCAGCATTTTTAGGATCGACAAAACCTTTGGGTTGTACCATATACAACTCTTCCTCAATGTCTCCATTAAGGAACGCCGTTTTGACATCCATCTGCCAAATCTCATAATCAAAAAATGCAGCTATTGCTAACAAAATCCTCACAGATTTTAGCTTCGCTACAGGTGAGAAAGTCTCATCGTAGTCAACTCCTTGAATTTGTCGAAAACCCTTTGCGACAAGTCGAGGTTTATAGACAGTAATATTACCATCAGCATCTGTTTTTCTCTTGAAGATCCATTTATTCTCGACAGCCTTTCGGCTATCAGGTAAGTCTACCAAAGTCCATACTTTGTTATCATACATGGATCCCATTTCGGATTTCATGGCTTCTTGCCATTTGTTGGAATCTGGGCTCATCATCGCTTCTTCATATGTCGCAGGGTCCTCATCATTGTTATCTACAATCATGACATTTAGACAAGGATCATACCAATCAGGAGTGGCACGTTCCCTTGTCGATCTGCGAGGTTCAGTAGTTTCCTCGTTCGAAGTTTCATGATCATTATCATTAGCTTCCTCTGTTGCCGGTGTAGGCGGTACAGGTACAACTTCGATCTTGCGCTACTCTGATCAACGAGTATAGATTCATCAATCTCATCGAGTTCTACTTTTCTTCCAGTCACTTCTTTAGTGAGAAATTCTTTCTCAAGAAAGGTTCCGTTCTTAGCAACAAAGATTTTGCCTTCGGATCTGTGATAGAAAGTGTACCCTATAGTTTCCTTAGGGTAACCTATGAAGACGCATTTCTCCGCTTTGGGTTCTAGCTTGTTCGGTTGTAACTTCTTTACATAGGCTTCGCAACCCCAAACTTTCAGAACGACGACTTAGGTTTCTTATTAAACCATAATTCATACGGTGTCGTTTCTACGGATTTTGATGGTGCTCTATTTAAAGTGAATGCGGCTGTCTCTAATGCATAACTCCAAAATGATAACGGCAAATCAGTAAGAGACATCATACTACGAACCATATCTAAGAGAGTTCGATTACGACGTTCGGACACACCGTTTCGTTGAGGTGTTCCCGGCGGTGTCAATTGTGAAAGTATTCCGCATTTCTTTAAATGCATGCCAAACTCATAACTCAGATATTCACCTCCACGATCAGATCGTAGAAATTTGATCTTCTTGTTACGTTGATTTTCTACTTCACTTTGAAATTCCTTAAACTTCTCGAAAGTTTCGGATTTATGTTTCATGAAATAGATATACCCATATCTACTCAGATCATCTGTGAAGGTTAGAACATAACGATAACCACCGCGCGATGCTACGCTCATTGGTCCACATACATCGGTATGTATGATTTCCAATAAGTCAGTAGCTCGCTCCATCATACCAGAAAATGGAGTCTTTGTCATTTTTCCCATTAGACATGCTTCGCATCTATCAAGTGACTCAAAGTCAAGTGATTCAAGTAATCCATCAGTATGGAGTTTCTTCATGCGTTTCACTCCAATATGACCAAGACGACAGTGCCACATATAAGTAGAATTATCATTAAGTTTAATTCGCTTAGCGTCAATGTTATGTATATGCGTATCACTACTATCGAGATCTAACAGAAATAAGCCATTCTTTTGTGGTGCTCAACCATAAAAGATATTATTCATAAAAATAGAACAACCATTATTCTCAGACTTGAATGAATAACCGTCTTGCATTAAACAAGATCCAGATATAATGTTCATGCTCAACGCAGGTACATAATAGCAATTATTTAGGCTTAAAACTAATCCCGAAGGTAGATGTAGAGGAAGTGTGCCGACTGCGATCACATTGACCTTGGATCCATTTCCAACGCGCATCGTCACTTCATCTTTCAGCAGTTGTCGTTTATTCTTTAGTTCCTGTTTCGAGTTACAAATATGATCAACCGAACCAGTATCAAATACCCAGGTACTAGAACGAGAACTAGTGAGATAAACATCTATAACATGTATATCAGATATACCTTCTTTCTTCTTCTTGACAAGGCCGCTCTTCAGATCAGCCAGATACTTGGAGCAATTACGCTTCCAGTGTCCCTTCTCCTTGCAGTAATAGCACTCGGCATCAGGCTTAGGGCCGTTCTTAGGTTTCATAGGAGGCGTGGCAGCTTTCTTGCCACCCTTCTTGAATTTTCCCTTAGACTTGCCCTGTTTCTTGAAACTGGTGGTCTTGTTGACCATCAACACTTGGTGCTCTTTCTTGATCTCAATCTCAGCAGCTTTTAGCATGCCAAAGAGTTCAGGTAACTCCTTGTTCATGTTCTGCATATTGTAGTTCATCACAAAGTTCTTGTAACTTGGTGGCAGTGATTGAAGGACACGATTAATCCCCTGTCTGTTAGGAATCAGTTTTCCCAAGTCATCGAGTTTCTTCGCATGCCCGGTCATGGCGAGCATGTGCTCACTAACGGAGCTGCCTTCTTCCATCATACAGCTGAAGAAATGTTTCGATGCTTCATAGCATTCCATGGCCGCATGAGTCTCGAATATAGCTTTCAGCTCATTCATCAACTCATGAGGATCATGGTGCTCAAAACGTTTTTGAAGATCGGATTCCGGATCGCACGGGATGGCACACTGAACTTGAGAGTACCGAGTTTTCCGAGTCGCGTAAACAGCTTTTACTTCCTCGGATTCATCTTCTGCAGGAGGGTCACCTAGCGGTGCATCAAGCACAAATTGCAGATTTCCGCTAGAGAGGAAGATCCTCACATGACGGAACCAGTCGGTGAAGTTGCTACCGTTGCTCTTAAGTTTCTCTTTCTCTAGGAACTGATTAAAATTGATTGGGGACGCCATCTCTACAACATATATTTGCAATAGTTTAGACTAAGTTTATGACAAATTGAGTTCAAATTTTAATTCAACATAATTAAAAACCTAAGTGAACTCCCACTCAAAACAATATCCCTCGCATTGTCTTAGTGATCACACGAACCAAATCCACCGCACCTAAACCCGATCATCACGAGAAAAGGTGTGATTTCAATGGCGAACACTCAAAGTGTTCATCATATCAACCATATGATTCATGCTCTACCTTTCGGTATCACGTGTTCCGAGACCATGTCTGTACATGCTAGGCTCGTCAAGGCCACCTTAGTATCCGCATGTGCAAAACTGTCTTGCACCCGTTGTATGTACTTATCGAATCTATCACATCCGATCATCACGAGATGCTTCGAAACGATAAGACTTGATAACGGTGCTACTAAGGATGAACACTTTATTATCTTGAGATTTTAGTGAGGGATCATCTTATAATGCTACCGTCGCGATCTAAGCAAAATAAGATGCATAAAAGGATTAACATCACATGCAGTTCATATGTGATATGATATGGCCCTTTTGTCTTTGCGCCTTTGATCTTCATCTCCAAAGCACGGACATGATCTCCATCATCTTCGGGCATGATCTCCATCATCGTCGGCGAAGCACCAAGGTCAATGGCACCGTCTTCATGATTGTCCTCCATGTAGCAACTATTACAACTACTTTGAAAATACTACTCAACATGAAATTTAAAGACAACCATAAGGCTCCTGCCGGTTGCCACAATACAATAATGATCTTCTCATACATATTCATCATCACATTATGGCCATATCACATCACCAAACCCTGCAAAAACAAGTTAGACGCTCTCTAATTTGGTTTGCATATTTTACGTGGTTTAGGGTTTTCGATATAGATCTAATCTACCTACGAACATGAACCACAACGTTGATACTAATGTTGTCAATAGAAGAGTAAATTGAATCTTTACTATAGTAGGAGAGACAGACACCCGCAAAGCCTCTTATGCAATACAAGTTGCATGTCGAACGAGGAACAAGTCTCATGAACGCGGTCATGTAAAGTTAGTCCGAGCCGCTTCATCCCACTATGCCATAAAGATGCAAAGTACTCAAACTAAAGATAACAAGAGCATCAACGCCCACAAACCATTGTGTTCTACTCGTGCAACCATCTATGCATAGACACGGCTCTGATACCACTGTAGGATAACGTTGCATAGAAAACAAAAATTTTCCTACCGCGAACACGCAATCCAAGCCAAGATGCATTTTAGAAGACGGTAGCAACGAGGGGGTATCGAGTCTCACCCTTGAAGAGATTCCAAAGCCTACAAGATGAGGCTCTTGTTGCTGCGGTAGACGATCACTTGCCGCTTGCAAAAGCGCGTAGAAGATCTTGATCACGATCGGTTCCGGCGCCACGAACGGGCAGCACCTCCGTACTCGGTCACACGTTCGGTTGTTGATGAAGACGACGTCCACCTCCCCGTTCCAGCGGGCAGCGGAAGTAGTAGCTCCTCTTGAATCCGACAGCACGACGGCGTGGTGTCGGTGGCGGTGTAGAAGTCCGGCGGAGCTTCGCTAAGCTACGCGGGCAATATGAAGTGGAGGAGCAAAGCTAGGGTTTGGGAGGGGGTGGCCAAGCTATGGTCTTGGGGTGGCCGGCCCCCTCCCTTGGCCCCTCATTATATAGGTGGATCCCAAGTGTTGGTGTCCAAGTCTTCGAATAAGACCCGAAACCAAAACCTTCCATAGGAGGGGGGAAACCTAGCCCAACTAGGACTCCCACCCAAAGGTGGGATTCCCACCTCCCATGTGGGGGGTGGCCGGCCCCCTATGGTGGAGTCCACTTGGGACTCCACCCCCACTAGGGCTGGCCGGCCATGGAGGTGGAGTCCCTTGTGGACTCCACCTTCCTTGGTGGTTTCTTCCGGACTTTTCTAGAACCTTCTAGAACCTTCCATAGAACCTTCCGTGACATTTTATTTCACATAAAATGACATCCTATATATGAATCTTATTCTCCGGACCATTCCGGAACTCCTCGTGATGTCCGGGATCTCATCCGGGACTCCGAACAAATATTCGAACTCCATTCCATAATTCAAGTGCTACCATTTCAACATCCAACTTTAAGTGTGTCACCCTACGGTTCGAGAACTATGTGGACATGGTTGAGTACTCACTCCGACCAATAACCAATAGCGGGATCTGGAGATCCATAATGGCTCCCACATATTCAACGATGACTTTAGTGATCGAATGAACCATTCACATAAATTACCAATTCCCTTTGTCTCGCGATATTTTACTTGTCCGAGGTTTGATCTTCGGTATCACTCTATACCTTGTTCAACCTCGTCTCCTGACAAGTACTCTTTACTCGTACCGTGGTATGTGGTCTCTTATGAACTCATTCATATGCTTGCAAGACATTAGACGACATTCCACCGAGAGGGCCCAGAGTATATCTATCCGTCATCGGGATGGACAAATCCCACTGTTGATCCATATGCCTCAACTCATACTTTCCGGATACTTAATCCCACCTTTATAGCCACCCATTTACGCAGTGGTGTTTGGTGTAATCAAAGTACCTTTCCGGTATAAGTGATTTACATGATCTCATGGTCATAAGGACTAGGTAACTATGTATCGAAAGCTTATAGCAAATAACTTAATGACGAGATCTTATGCTACGCTTAATTGGGTGTGTCCATTACATCATTCACACAATGACATAACCTTGTTATTAATAACATCCAATGTTCATGATTATGAAACTAATCATCCATTAATCAACAAGCTAGTTTAAGAGGCATACTAGGGACTTCTTGTTTGTCTACATATCACACATGTACTAATGTTTCGGTTAATACAATTCTAGCATGATATATAAACATTTATCATAAACATAAAGATATAAATAATAACCACTTTATTATTGCCTCTAGGGCATATCTCCTTCATAACAATGTACAAAACAGACAAGATAACAGATAGCTTGAATAAATGCTTGTTGGAATTTATTCAATTTTGATGGGATTCGTAGCATAGAAAACAAAAAATTTCCTACCGCAAGAACGAAACACAAGCCAAGATTTAATCTAGTAGACGGTAGCAACAAGGAGATGAAGAGACTAACCCTCGAAGATTCGCAAAGCTTAACGAGATTAGATCTCGGGGTGGATGTAGACGATCACTTGCCGCTTGCAAAAGCGCGTAGAAGATCTTGATCTCGACGGTGCCACAATCGGGCAGCACCTCCGTACCCGGTCACACGTTCGGTGTTGATGAAGACGACGTCCTTCTCCCCGTTCCAGCGGGCAGCGGAAGTAGTAGATCCTCCTCGGAATCCCGGCAGCACCACGGCGTGGTGGCGGTGGTGGTGGAGATCTCCGGCAGGGCTTCGCCTATGCGCTGCGGGAGATGTGGTGGAGGAGGAGGCGACTAGGGTTTGGGGAGAGGCTAGGGTTTGGGGCGCCGGCCTAGGGGGTGCGGCCAACTAGTGGACTTGGGGTGGCCGGCCCCCTCCCCTTTCTCCTCATTATATAGGTGGAAGCCCCAAGAGTTGTAGTCCAAGTCTTCGAATAAGACCCCAACACCAAAACCTACCTTTGGTGGGAAACCTACTCAAGGAGGGAGTCCTACTCAAGGTGGGAGTCCCACCTTTCCTTGGTGGGGGGTGGCCGGCCACCACAGGTGGAGTCCACCTGGGACTCCTCCCTCTAGGGTTTGGCCGGCCATGGTTGTGGAGTCCTTCCGGGACTCCACCTTCCATAGTGCGTTTCTTCCGGACTTTTCTAGAACCTTCTAGAACCTTCCATAAATGCACCGGATCATTTCCAAACTTGGAATATGACTTCCTATATATGAATCTTATTCTCCGGACCATTCCGGAACTCCTCGTGATGTCCTGGATCCCATCCGAGACTCCGAACAAAACTTCGAACTCCATTCCATATTCCGTATCTACTCAAACGACATCAAACCTTAAGTGTGTCACCCTACGGTTCGCAAACTATGCGGACATGGTTGAGACTTCTCTCCGACCAATAACCAATAGCGGGATCTGGAGATCCATAATGTCTCCCACATATTCAACGATGACTTAGTGATCGAATGAACCATTTACATACGATACCGATTCCCTTTGTCACGCGATATTTTACTTGTCCGAGGTTTGATCATCGGTATCTCTATACCTCGTTCAACCTCGTCTCATGACAAGTACTCTTTACTCGTACCGTGGTATGTAGTCTCTTATGAACCTTTCATATGTTTACAAACTAATTAGACGACATTCCACCGAGAGGGCCCAGAGTATATCTATCCGTCATCGGGATGGACAAATCCCACTGTTGATCCATATGCCTCAACTCATAATTTCCGGATACCTAATCCCACCTTTATAACCACCCATTTACGCAGTGGCGTTTGATGTAATCAAAGTACCCTTCCGGCATAAGTGATTTACATGATCTCATGGTCGAAAGGACTAGGTAACTATGTATCGAAAGCTTATAGCAAATGAACTTAATGACGTGATCTTATGCTACGCTTAATTGGGTGTGTCCATTACATCATTCACATAATGATATAACCTTGTTATTAATAACATCCAATGTTCATGATCATGAAACTATGATCATCTATTAATCAACAAGCTAGTTATACAAGAGGCTTACTAGGGACTCCTTGTTGTTTACATAACACACATGTATCAATGTTTTGGTTAATACAATTATAGCATGGTATATAAACATTTATCATAAACACAAAGATATATAATAACCAATTTATTATTGCCTCTTGGGCATATCTCCAACAAATTTATCATTTTTAGGAAGAGTAAAATTCATGCATGATTTTACCACCTAATTTTAAATAATTGGTTACATGGAAGTAATGCTTTTCAGTTCTATGTGCTTATTGTTAAAATAATTGTTTAAAAGTATTCTTATAGTGGTACTTATGTATTAATATGGTACCTCTGGATGAATATGGCATGCTCATCATATTTCTTTCATATAGTGGAGTATTTCCTCTTTCTCTTAGATACATCAAAAATTTGTTGGTTTGGTCCAGTCATTTTACGGTTATTCATTTTACTGGATTGATAAGGACATATTACTATTTTGTCATTTTAGATTTTAAACTGAAGTCTGGCATGTTTTCTTTATATGAGGAATAATGTATTTCCTTGTGTTCTATTTCTTATTGGTTCAAATGCATGTCAGTTGCACCCTCCTCTTCACTCTACACTCTAGACATTCCTAACCCCTAGGTGGCTCTATGGTGTTGAGGCCTTGCGAGCTTGCAGAAGTGCAGCGCAATGCCAGCATGCAGGCAGTGGCCGCCGAGGAAGCTCGAGCACACTTGCCCCTTCTACTGAAGACCAAGGTATGTGTTCTTCCTGCAGGAAAACAACGCATGGCTTATAACACTAGCACAATGAACACTAGCAGCACATCGAAAAATGTATCCATTACTTATAGCTGATCTGAAGTTGGGTATATGGATGAGTTGTAGTTTGCCTCTTTGCCAAAATATGAGCAATTATGGGGTGACTTAGATGGTTTTTTTCCTATGTTTTTTAACCTGTTCTTGCCTTTCTAAGATGCATGATAATAGGAGATGTTTGACTAAATTTGTTATTAGATTCTTGCCTATTCTTGTTTTGGTAGAAATAGATAAGTCTATCCATTCTTAACTGAACTTAGTACAAGGTAGTTCTTTTGATTAGAGAAAATATTATACTTTCAGAGGCCTGCTTAACTTTTATTTGTTAATGGTAGTATTTTAAATGTAACCAACTTACCGCCGAGTTAATAATATTTGAAAAAATGTCAAATACTTATTTTGTTGGTTGCAGGTTCTAATATGCACTCTTTGTAAGGTCTTTAGGATATCTTGCATATGCAATTCAGCCAGTCATGTTCCTTTAGTTTGTGTATCGTCATATTCGAGAAATTTTACCATGTGATGTGATTGGTGTTACCTTATTGGTAGGATGATGATGGAGCGTGAAGCACACGTCTGTTGGGAACCCCAAGAGGAAGGTGTGATGCGTACAACAGCAAGTTTTCCCTCAGTAAGAAACCAAGGTTATCGAACCAGTAGGAGATGAAGGCCACGTGAAGGTTGTTGGTGAAGGAGTGTAGTGCGGCGCAACACCAGGGATTCCGGCGCCAACGTGGAACCTGCACAACACAATCACAATACTTTGCCCCAACTTAACAGTGAGGTTGTCAATCTCACCGGCTTACTGAAAACAAAGGATTAAACGTATGGTGTGGAGAATGATGTTTGTTTCCAAAGAACAACAGAGAACAGAGATTGCAGTAGATTGTATTTCAGATGTAAAAGAATGGACCGGGGTCCACAGTTCACTAGTGGTGTCTCTCCAATAAGATAACTAGCATGTTGGGTGAACAAATTACAGTTGGGCAATTGACAAATAGAGATGCACATACATATATCATGATGACTACTATGAGATTTAATTAGGGCATTACGATAAATAACATAGACCGCTATCCAGCATGCATCTATGCCAAAAAAAGTCCACCTTCGGGTTAGCATCCGCACCCCTTCCAGTATTAAGTTGCAAACAACAGACAATTGAATTAAGTACTGCGCATAATGTAATCAACACAAATATCCTTAGACAAAGCATCGATGTTTTATCCCTAGTGGCATCAGCACATCCACAACCTTAGAACTTTCTGTCACTGTCCCAGATTCAATGGAGGCATGAACCCACTATCGAGCATAAATACTCCCTCTTGGAGTTACAAGTATCAACTTGGCCAGAGCCTCTACTAGCAACGGAGAGCATGCAAGAACATAAACAACACATATATGATAGATTGATAATCAACTTGACATAGTATTCAATATTCATCGGATCCCAACAAATGCAACATGTAGCATTACAAATAGATGATCTTGATCATGATAGGCAGCTCACAAGATCTAAACATGATAGCACAAGAGGAGAAGACAACCATCTAGCTACTGCTATGGACCCATAGTCCAAGGATGAACTACTCACGCATCAGTCCGGAGGCGGGCATGGTGATGTAGAGCCCTCCGGTGATGATTCCCCTCTCCGGCAGGGTGCCAGAGGCGATCTCCTGAATCCCCCGAGATGGGATTGGCGGCGGCGGCGTCTCTGGAACTTTTCTCGTATGGTGGCTCTCGGTGATAGGGTTTTCGCGACGGAGAGAATATATAGGCGAAGAGGCAGAGTCGGGAGGCGCCCGAGGGGCCCACCCCATAGGGCGGCGCGCCCAGGGGTGGGGCCGCGCCCCCCTAGGGTGTGGCCGCCTCGTCGCCCCTCTTCGTCTCCTCTTCGGACTTCTGGAAGGCTCCGTGCAAAATAAGACCGTGGGCTTTTGTTTCGTCCAATTCCGAGAATATTTCCTGTGTAGGATTTCTGAAACCAAAAATAGCAGAAAACAGGAACTGGCGCTTCGGCATCTTGTTAATAGGTTAGTGCCGGAAAATGCATAAAAATGATGTAAAGTGTATATAAAACATGTGAGTATTGTCATATAACTAGCATGGAACATAAGAAATTATAGATACGTTTGAGACGTATCAAGCATCCCCAAGCTTAGTTCCTACTCGCCCTCGAGTAGGTAAACGATAACAAGGATAATTTCTGAAGTGACGTGCTACTATCATAATCTTGATCAATACCATTGTAAAGCATATGAAGTGAATGAAGTGATTCGAAACAATGGTAAAGATAATGACTAAACAACTGAATCATATAGCAAAGACTTTCCATGAATAGTACTTTCAAGACAAGCATCAATAAGTCTTGCATAAGAGTTAACTCATAAAGCAATAGATTCTTAATAGAAGGTTTTGAAGCAACACAAAGGATGATTAAGTTTCAGCAATTGCTTTCAACTTGTAACATGTATATCTCATGGATAGTTGTCAACATAAAGCAATATAACATGTGCAATAAGTAAACATGTAAGAATCAATGCACACAGTTACCACAAGTGTTAGCTTCTAAGATAGAAAGAAGTAGGTAAACTGACTCAACATAAAGTAAAAGAAAGGCCCTTCGCAGAGGGAAGCATGGATTACTCATGTGCTAGAGCTTTTTTATTTTGAAAACATGGAAACAATTTTGTCAACGGTAGTAATAATTCATATGTGTTATGCATAAGACCTCCTATAAGTTGCAAGCCTCATGCATCGAATACCAATAGTGCCCGCACCTTGTCCTAATTAGCTCGGATTTCCATGGATTATCATTGCATTACATATGTTTCAACCAAGTGTCACAAAGGGGTACCTCTATGCCACATGTACAAAGGTCCAAGGAGATAGATCGCATTTGATTTCTCAGTTTTGATAGATCTCAACTTGAGGACATCCATACCGGGACAACATAGAAAACAGATAACGGACTCCTCTTTTTAATGCTTAAGCATTCAACAACAGATAATATTCTCATAAGAGATTGAGGATTAATGTCCAAACTGAAACTTCCACCATGATACATGGCTTTGGTTGGTGGCCCAATGTTCTTCTCTAACAATATGCCTACTCAAACCATTTAATCATGATAAATCACCCTTACTTCAGACAAGACGAACATGCATAGCAACTGACATGATATTCAACAAAGGTGTAAAAAGTTGATGGCGTACCCAGAAACATGGTTACCGCTCAACAAGCAACTTATAAGAAATAAGATACATAAGCAACATATTCAATACCACAATAGTTTTTAAGCTATTTTCCCATGAGCTATGTATTGCAAAGACAAGGAATGAAATTTTTAAAGGTAGCACACAAGCAATTTACTTTGGAATGGCAGAGAAATACCACATAGTAGGTAGTTATGGTGGACACAAATGGCATGAGTTTTGGCTCAAGGTTTTTGGATGCACGAGAAGCATTTCCTCTCAGTACAAGGCTTTGGCTAGCAAGGTTGTTTGAAGCAACACAAGTATGAACCGGTACAGCAAAACTTACATAAGAACATATTGCAAGCATTATAAAACTCTACACTGTCTCCTTGTTGCTCAAACACTTTTACCAGAAAATATCTAGACTGTAAAAAGATCAATCATGCAATCCAAATTTCAACAAGCTCTACGGTAGTTCTCCACTAATAGGTTTAAACTACATGATGCAAGAGCTTAAACATGATCTATGAGAGCTCAAAACAATTGCCAAGTATCAAATTATTCAAGACAATATACCATTTACCACATGAAGCATTTTCTGTTTCCAACCAAATAGCAATCAACGAAGCGGTTTTCAACTCCGCCATGAACATTAAAAGTAGAACTAAGAACACCAGTGTTCATATGAAAAAGCGGAGCGTGTCTTTCTCCAATACAAGGAATTCTAGGATCCGATTTTATTCAAACAAAAACAAAAACAAACAGACGCTCCAAGTAAAGCACATAAGATGTGACGGAATAAAAATATAGTTTCACTAGAGGTGACCTGATATTTTTATTGATGAAGAAGGGGATGCCTTGGGCATCCCCAAGCTTTGACGCTTGTACTTCTTGAATATATATTGGGGTGACATGGGCATCCCCAAGCTTGAGCTTTTGTCCATTTTCATCTCATCTCATCATTCTTCTTTCCTACACTTGAAAACTTCCTTCATACAAAACTCATCACAAATCTCATTAGCAGCGTTAGTGCAATGATAATATTAATCAAATCTACAAAGTTCAGTATGACATATGAAAAGCATTTTAATAAGCATTAGCTACTGTAGCAGAACTTCAATAAGGTTCTTTGATCAAGAGAACTCAAAAAGGTGGGCAAAAAGATGCAAATGCAAAACAGTGCAAGAATCTGTCAAAACAGAACAGTTCGTAAAAATTGATTTTTGAAAAATAGTTAAGCTGCGTAACTATAAAAACTCTGAACTAATGAAAGTTAGATAAATACCTGGGGAAGATGCTCGTAAATTGTCAGCTCAAACTTACGTTCTGGTGGTTTTTGGCGATTTTTCTCGTAACGAACCAGAAACAGTAAACAAGATTGCAAATCCCTCAAATACCACTTTCTTACCATTAGAGGCAATTCTTGGGACAAAAACAAAAAAAACATGATAAGGAGAGGTCATTACAGTAGTAATGACTTCCAAGACTCAACAAAGCAGTAAATAACAGAAATATAAATATATTGGGTTGTCTCCCATAAAGCTCTTTCTTTATAGCCATTTAAGATGGGCATGATTATTTGATGGAGCTCTCAAACCCCCCCCCCCCCCCTTTTTGTTTTCCAATTATAAGTGAAACTGACAAAGAAACAAGAACCAAATAAAGAATATAATAAAACTAAATAGGATAAAACCAAAGATAATAAAAGCAACTATATACAATGCTTACGTGTGGATGGGTAATATTGAGTTTGAAGGAGACAACCTCATGTTGGTTGATGAATGGGGGGATGCCTTGGACATCCCCAAGCTTAGATATTTGCATCTTCTTGAATATTCTCTTGGGATCCATCTACACATCCCCAAGCTTGAGCTCTTGCATCCTCTTGCTCATCTCATATCACCATATTGATTGGAACTTAAAAACTGCATCCACATAAAGCTTCACAAAACTCATTAGTAGGTTAGTACTCATTAAATAAAATCCCCAAGTGTTCAAGTATCCCTAATTTCTATAAAATCTATCAAATATTTAGCCACTGTAATACTGAGGTTTCTTATTATTTCAATCGTACGTCGAAAACGAAGGAAACTTTTGAATCCTAAGTACAATATTTAAACAAAGAGAATAGAAATCTGTCAAAACTGAACACTCTGTAAAGATGTCACTCAATGAGATAGTTACGTAACTCAAATCGAAAAACTCATGATTAATGAAAGACAGATCATAACCTCAGGTCTATGCACAAAAAAATTCAGATCAAAATGCCATACTGAGATTTTTCACGAATTTGTGCAGCACAGCACAGAAATCTGTCTCAACAGAATCAGTCCGTAAAGATTGAATTATTAGATCTGTCTACGTACCTCAAATCAGAAAAGTCAGAACTAACGAAAGTTAGATAGCAAGCACTACTATGCACTCAAGAAATTTCAGATCAAGATCACGTTCTGGTGATTTTTAAAATTTTCTACAGTGGAGCACAGGAAATCTGTTTTCTAGGCAGCATAGTGACAATCTTGCATAACAAACTAGGGGTTATCTATACATTCTATTTACAGCGGGATATGTACACTAAATACACTATATACACTATTTACAAGTTTTAATTGAAAATCTTCCATGGAAAGAATTGTTTTGGTTTCGCAGGCATGAACACAAGTGTAAGGGTATTTTACCCTTATCCATTATTTTGGTAACGATGACACCGTGCTAAAGTAATTGGCCTAATATGTTCTTAAGGATAATCTCAGGTATTAGGCAATGAGGCATAAATGGTGTATCAAAGGAACAAGAAGGCTAAAGGAGACCCCCCACTTCAACAACAATCGAAAAGGGGTCTACAGCAGAAATCCGGTCTGCAGCCCGGTCCAACCGGGCCAGCAACCGTCCTGTCCGGCGCACAGCTCGGTCAACCGGTCGCCAACCAGGGAAGTCCGGCGCACGACCCGGTCGACCGGTCGCCAACCGGGCTCTTCACCAGAACACAGCAAATCCGGTTGCCGACCGGTCAACCGGCCTACGGACCGGCGAGTCCGGCGCACGGCCCGGTCGACCGGTCGCCAACCGGGCGCCAACCGGCCGCCAACCGGAGGAGCTCCAGGACCAGCAAAAGGCGTCCGGTCAGTGGTCCGGTCTGACCGGCCTCACCACCGGGCTGTCCGGTCTGTGGCCCGGTCAGACCGGGTTTGTCGAGGAAAAGCTGAGGTGGCAAGTGGCAACGGCCATATTTCGAAGAACACTATAAATAGCCCTTCTCCTACCTCTAGATAGTTAGGCACTACACTACAAGCTGTTCTTGAGCTCTCTCTCTCTTACTCCATTGCTAGAAACACCAAAAGCCTCAGATCTCCCTCCTCCTCCACCCAAACTCAAATCCCTCCGGGGAATCGTTAGAGGAGGACCCGATCTACCGTTCTACCAAGCCAAATCTCATTCCCCCTTGTATTCATTGAGAAGCTTGCTTCCTAGGGTTCCTTGGAAACCCTAGGTGGGCAAGAGGAGTCCGGAAGCATCCGGGCTGTGGATTTGCTCCGGGCAAGATTGTGAAGGTTTGGAGGCTACCTCAAAGTCTACCACAAGTGAGTGAGCTATTCCTTCGTGGGATAGGCTCCGGAGAATAGGGTGAGCCTTCGTGGCGCGGGGAATCCTTCATGAGACCTCCACTCCTCCAAACGTGACGTACCTTGTTGCAAAGCAAGGGAACACGGGAATACATCCTCGTCTCCGCGTGCTATCGGTTATCTCTAAACCGAACTCCTTACTTGTGATTTAACTGCCTGTGAGAGCCTTCGTGCTTGAGTTAGTTGTATCCTCATATAGGTTGCCTCACCTAGTTTGCATTAGGCTCACCTTTATATTCCGCAAAGCCTAATATTGCAAAGAAAGAATTAAAATCTGTAGAAACCTATTCACCCCCTCTAGGTTTACCATCTCTATACTTTCAATTGGTATCAGAGCCTGGACTCTTATTAAGGGCTTCACCGCCTTAAGAGTGAGATGGATAAACTCTTCGAGGGTCTAGATGACGACTCTAACCTTTCGGTTAAAGAGATGAAATCTAGATTCTTGGCATATGATGCCGAGAAGAAGAAAAAGGAGGATGAGCTACAAAACCAAATGACAGAAATGACTGCCATGCTTAAGAACCTAACTGCGGGTGGAACTCCTAGTGGGGCTTCGGCCTCTAAGGAAACCTACCATGATGTTAACCATGACTATCCCGTAAACACTTCACCCATGCCTAATATAAACCATAGTTTTACAGTACCCCATTACGATGGAACTCACTTTCCACATTGGAAATCTGCTATGGAATCTCATATTCGCAGGCTGCCGGTGTGGAGCTATGGGAGCTCATTGTTCATGGACATCGGGAGCCACAAGATCCTACTCGGTTGACCTCCACCGAGTTCTACAACCGTCAACTCAATGCATCCGCACGTGACAAGATTAGAAGTGGCATCAACCGCAAGCTTCTTGATCAAGTCGATGACATTGTCTCCGCTAAAGAGTTGTGGGATCGGATCGTAGTACTCCAAGAGGGAACCGATTTGATCCAATCAGCTCTTTATGAGACCACAAAGCAAGAGGCCCACCAGTTCATGATTCGAGATGGAGAATCCGTATCCGATGCCTATGCTAGGCTTGGTGCTCTGAAAGTAAGGGTCAAGGGACTTGGTGCTGAGAAGTACAATGACGGCTTCGAGATGAACGAAGCCTTCATAAAATCCAAGGTCATTGCTATGATTGCCGTCAAACAAGAATACACCAACCTTGCACTCAACTTGCAAATCATGACCAAGAGCGCCGATCTCAACTCCGATGATCTAGTCTCCTATGTGGCCGCCAATGAAAGCATGGCCAAAGCCGGAAAGAGGCTCAAGGCAATGAACCGTGTTGATGAAGCCTCACACAACCATGAAGCGTCACACAACCTTGCTCTCAAAGCTAGAGCCGACCATGAAAGCAAAGAAGACTATGAAATTGAAGAAGATGAAGAGATGACTTCAAGTAGTGACATTGCTACCGATTTTGCTTTCTTTGCCAAGAAGTACAAGGCAAAGTTCCCAATGCTCCTCAATGACAAGAAGAAGAAGAGAACTTGCTACAATTGTGATGAAGATAACCACTTTGCAAATGAGTGCCCTTATGAGAAAAGGGTAGACAAGCCAAAGTTCATCAAAGGGGTCAAGCCAAGATTGAAGCCGAACCGAATCAACGATCGGTACAAGAAGAACAAGGGAAGAGCTTTTGTTGGGGCCGAGTACTTGTCCGATGAAGAAGAGGAAGATGAGGAGAAGGAGGCCGGAGTGGCCGGTTTAGCTTTCTCTAAGCCCGGGTCACTCTTCACATATGACTACTCCAAAGATTACTCCACGGAGAATGATGTTGGCTCTTCCTTCATGGCAAGAACAACTCAAGATGATGACTCCGATGACTCTCCCTCCTCTCCAATCATTGGCTCTTGTCTTATGGCAAGGGAAACCAGGGTAATGGAACCTCCACCTTCCCTATCTAGTGTTCTTGATGATGAAAACGAAGATCAAGAAGAATTAATTGTGCTTAAGGAACTCTATGATGTTAGATGCACCCTTCGTGGTGAAGCTCTTGTCAAGTTTGATTTCTTGATGGACTCACTCAAAGAAAAGGATGAGTCCATTGAGGAATTAGAATATCAATTGAATGAGAAGGAACGGAGATTCAATCTCCTAAGACAAGAGCTAAAAACCGAAAGGTGCATATCTCAAGGCCTTAAGCAACAAATTGAAACTTATGAACTTGATAAAGTTAAGGACCTAGAAACTATTGATAGGGCTCAAGTATTGACCCAAGAGCTCAATGCCTCAAAGGAGGAACTTGAAGTTGCTCATGCTTCTCTCACTAGGGATCTTGACCACCTTGAAAGAGCTAACAAGCTTGTCAAGGATGAGCTCAAGAAACTTGGAGAGAACCATGATCTACTTCAAGAATCCTACAAAAGGGCTCTTGGATCAATGAAGCATCCCATTGATGTTGAAAAGCTTGCTTGTTCCTCCATTTCCTTTACTAGTGAACATGCTAAACTTGTTGAGGAACATATTCGTTTACAAGAGGAACTTTCTTTGCATGTTGAGACCAATGCATATCTTGAGTCCTTGGTGACCAAATATGGTCTTGACTATCATCCTAATGAATCTTCTTGTGAGCAAGCATCTATTCTTGAGGAAAATGTTAGGCTAACAAAGGAACTTGCAAAGTTCACCACCGCCAAGAACAAGATGGGATTGGATGACCTCTTGAGTAAGCAAAGGTCAAACAATCAAAAGTATGGACTTGGATATGTTCCCAAGTCCCACAAGAAGAAAAACTACAAGAAGGAGAAACCCGCTCAAGATAAGAACAAGAAGGTCACTAACAATGGCAAAGCCTCAAAGGGCAAAGCCACTAGTGGTGACCGCACAGGGCCAAACGATCACTATGCATTATTTGTTGATTATTATGGTGATGTCTATGCTAACTATGTTGGCCCTCCTAATGGCTATGCTTATAGAGAGTACTCAATTTGGGTACCAAAAGATATTGTTGCCATTGCAAAGGAACCCATTAATCGATGGGTTCCTAAATCCTCTACTTGATTTTGTAGGGGTATTCCTCCGGTGGTCCAAAATGGGTGTTTGATAGTGGATGCACCAATCATATGACCGGAGGAAAAGGTGTGCTTGATCAATTCATTGAAGATATCAACAAGAAGTCAAGCATTACCTTTGGTGACAACTCAAAGGGAAAGGTACTTGGGTATGGCAAGGTAGCAATCTCTAAGGACTTGTGCCTTGAGACGGTTATGCTTGTTGAACACCTTGGCTATAACTTACTTTCTATATATCATCTTGCCGATGCCGGTTACAATTCATATTTCACTAAATATTATGTGCAAGTCTTTAGGAGTGACAATCTCAAAGTGGTCCTTGTTGGATATGTGGAGAACAACCTTTACGTGGTTGACCTCTCGAAAGAGAGCCCCTCCTTCTCCACATGTCTAATGGCGGCCAAGCATGACGAAGGATGGTTGTGGCATCGCCGCCTTGGTCATGTTAACATGAGGAATCTTAAACAACTCCTAAAGGGTGAGCATATTGTGGGACTAACCGGCGTTTCTTTTGAGAAAGATCGTGTTTGTAGTGCATGTGTAGCCGGAAAGCAACTCAAGAAGAAGCATCCCATCAAGAGTATTGTTACCACATCTAGGCCTTTGGAGCTTGTAACGGCCCCGGGTAGAACCCCCTATTAGAATTGCTTGTGCTTTTTCTTTTGTGCATCATCATGCATCATGCATCATCACATCCATGTTTTTAATAAATAAAATTACTTTATAAACCCTAAACTATTTTCTTTCCCCTCTCATATGGTTTACATATTAAATCTCCCCTTCTCTTTTCTTCTAACAAAAAAAAACCCTCACCCCCTGGGCCTCCCCTTTTCTTCTGGCCCAACACCTCTCTCTCTTTTCCCTCTTTCCCTTCTTTCCGCGCGGCCCAGCATCGGCCCAAGCCGCGGCCATACCGTTTCGGCGAGGAGAGGAGCTCCTCGTGTCGTTTTCTTCTCCCCGTCGCTATCTCCTTTCCCAGCACAGCAAGCACGCCATGTGCGTGGTCGCCGTGGTCCTCCCCCTCTCACCTGCTCCCTCCCTTCCTTTATCTTTCGGCCCCAGAAACCCTAGCCTCTCCTCCATCCTCCCCTCGCGCCGCCGCCTCCCTTTCCCCTTCTTCTTCCTCTGCAAGCAAACGGGGGAAACCCCCACAGCACCGCCACCGCTCACCGTCGACCCGCCGTCTCCGACCGCCCCAAACCTCGCCACCACCACCAATAGACGCGTCTCATCGTCCTCTACCTCCCTCTGCAAGGAATCGAGCCGGGGGCCCTGTGCTGACGACACGGTCGCCGTTTCTTCTCCGACCCCGGCGGCCTTCTCCGTCAATTCCGTCCACTGTGGGCCTCCTCCGGCCCCATCGTCTTCACCTCGAGCTTCAGGGTAACCTCCTCGATCCCCTGGACATCCTCTCTGTTCCTGTTGCAGCCTCTCTTCCTCGGTTTGACATCGTGCCGACCGCCGCCCGCAGATGCTCACCGTCGATGGCGCTCCGGCGACCCCCAACCGGTGGCGCCTCCTCCTTCTCGTCCGCGCCGGCCAGGCACGTCGTCTGCGCCAAGTATCGCCTCCTGGAACGCCACGAGACGCCGGCGCGCATCCATGCTGTGCCGCGGTGGTCACCGCCCCGCGTCGAACACCTGTTGTGCAGCTGCGCAAGCTTCGCCACGCTGGCAGCCACGTCTCCGCGTGGGCCCTCTCCGTCAGTCTCTGCAGGTAAATCCACCCGCGGTGAGAAACTGCACCCCAGATCCAGATCTCGACTTCTTGCATAGAGGCCCCTGGCCGTTTTGGTTCATGAACCCGCTGTCCCTGCTTCTATTCCATTACAAGAAAACCCCCTGTACCTTTTCAAAACCAACCCGGGGTCCCTCCCCAGGTTAGAATTTGTTTTCGGGTCCTTTCCCAATTAAATAAATCCTGTTTATCTATTTTAAATAACTAAAACTTAATTTGTTAATAACTTTTAATTGGTAACTCGAATTAAAAAGTGTTATATATGAATTTTGATCAGAAAAATGTGAGGAACATGAATATGCCATCCATACATCTGTTTGCATCTTGCATCGTGTCAAGCCGTGATAGTTTGTGCATTTCACCTCACATATATGCGGAGTATTTCGGAATTTCAATTAGTTTTTCCCCGCTCCGTTTAATTTTGAAGTAGCGCACCCCTGCCATGATATGCCATGCTAATCAACACTTAACTTTGCCGGTAGAAAATGCAACTCTAACCTAATTTGCTTGTCCGGGGTTCCGACTCCGATTAAATTGAATAAGTTGCATTGCACCATATCTGCCATGTCATGCATATCATCTTGATCATGATGTATCTTCTTTATCCGTAGTAGTAAGACTTGCATACGTTGTGTGTTCCAGCATTTGCTTCTTCCCGGATAGGATCACGAAGTGGTGTTGAGAGATACGACAAGTTCTTCTGCAGCTTTTCACAGGCGAGCCCACCCCTTCACCTATTTTACATTTACATGCTCTTTTGATCTATTGCTATCCTTATGTGCGATTCTGTTGTGTCACGTGTCCTATCCACCTATTACCTATATGTCCGAGATACACCTCCTCGCCCTACCTATTGTTTGTTGTTTGCCAGCTTTGCGAGTCGTAGGCGTGTTTAGGCTCTGTTGTTTATCTCGATCTGTTATCGGGATATGTTGGGTTGTTGGGAGGTTTTCACATGATATATCATTTGTTGGAGATACACATGCTTTACTTTATTGTTAACAACTAAAATTGTAAGCAGAGGCATCTGTGAGCCCCTTTGCGAAAGCATCGGAACTTTGACTTGCTAATGTCCCCTAGGACCCGAGTTCTTGTTATCTGTTCCGAGATTGAGCGCTCTACCCGTACGTGGGGGAGTGGGACCCCCATCACCCACTACCTTTCCTCGAGTCTGTTTATTGGGAGCCACAACCTTGGTTTTATTTGCTCATATGCACAATATGCACGATTTACTTCTGTTGCCTTCGGGTGTTTATTACTGTACTGTACTCATAACGCGGGACTCCTTATCCTTGGCCGGTCGTTAGTGCCCGCCTTGGAAGCCGTCGCAAATCTCTGGGTCCGTATCGGAGTACGGCCGGACTTCGTCACGGGTAGCTTAGTTGGGTGGCTCCCATTAAACTTTCTCTTGCATTGGGAACGGTCTTGATGTGAGACTCCACCTGTAGTAAGTGGGTTCGAGCATGCGTATGGTTACATTTGGGCAACCCCTGCAGGGTGTACATCTTATCGATAAGCCGTGTCCGCGGTTATGGACGACTTGGAATTGTATAGCTTGATCATAGAACAACTTACACCTTATTTCCTGTTGTTAATAATTTGCTAATAAAACTCTTTCAAAAGTGTGTGTGCCTTTGCAATACCTCTTGGCGAAGGGGAATCGCATTGGCTGGGTTATGTTTGTGTAGTATTTATCTGTTACCTTGTGCGCTCTCTTATCTTCTCTGAGTAGACGGATGTTGTAGCGTGTCTCTATTGGATAGTAGCTTTGCTGCCGCTAAACTCCACATATAGCCGGGTGAAGTTTATACCGCCCACCAGCGAGCATAGCTGGTCTTGTCTCGCAAGTACGTGCCAATGGTACTTACCCTCGCCTTCCTTTCTTTTTTGTCTCCTCCCCCTTTTGTCGGCAACCGATGGCCCGACTTTGACAGGTACGAGATGACGACGTTAGCAAGGTTACCCTTCCGGCTTGGCCTGGGCAGGGTTGTGGACGCCATCGTTTATCTTCGGGACTCTTAGACCAATTTGTATCTTGTCCGTACTCGGACGCATTCGATCTTTTGTATGACTTGGATCTTTGTATTGTATATTTGTATCTTGACTCGTTGGAGTCGTTGTTGTAATATATGTATCTTGTGGGCTCTATTGTAAACCTGTTGTAATGTTACCGCTCGCGTTAATTCCTCTGGCATCACGTGTGTGATTCGTCGCGCACGTCGTGTCGGAGGGCGTCTCTGAATCGATATCATGCGGATTTCGGCGGGTTCGCTGGGATCCTCATGGTACCGGTTCCGGGGTGTCACAAGTTGGTATCAGAGCTCAGGTTGACGGTACCGCACTAGTCCAGCCTGTAGGATAACCTTGCCAATGGTCGTTGAGTTTAGAGTGTCCAAAACTATTTTCCAAAACTCGTTGGATAGATCTGATTAGCTCTGTTTTTCTCCTTATCTATATTCTTTCTCCTCTTACCTTTGCGAGTTTTGAGTCTTTTCTCTTATCTGTTTCTCCGAGTCTTAGGTTCCTACGTGGGTTGGACGATCTATGCCTTTCTCCTAATAGGTCCGAGCTCTGAAGTCTCCCGACAGAAGCGCATCATCGACAGCGGGACAACTTGCTAGTGGTGTCGACCATTCTACATGGAGCAAGAATTCTTGTTAGTGGTGTCGAGGAGATCGACACGTCGCCAGAAGATCCGATAGTTCACCTCTCTCCCCCGTACGTTGAGGTGGAACCTCGGGGCGAGGTTCCTTGTTAGTGGTGTCGATTGTAACGGCCCCGGGTAGAACCCCCTATTAGAATTGCTTGTGCTTTTTCTTTTGTGCATCATCATGCATCATCACATCCATGTTTTTAATAAATAAAATTATTTTATAAATCCTAAACTATTTTCTTTCCCCTCTCATATGGTTTATATATTAAATCTCCCCTTCTCTTTTCTTCTAACAAAAAAAAACCCTCACCCCCTGGGCCTCCCCTTTTCTTCTGGCCCAGCACCTCTCTCTCTTTTCCCTCTTTCCCTTCTTTCCGCGCGGCCCAGCATCGGCCCAAGCCGCGGCCATACCATTTCGGCGAGGAGAGGAGCTCCTCGTGTCGTTTTCTTCTCCCTGTCGCTATCTCCTTTCCCAGCACAGCAAGCACGCCATGTGCGTGGTTGCCGTGGTCCTCCCCCTCTCACCTGCTCCCTCCCTTCCTTTATCTTTCGGCCCCAGAAACCCTAGCCTCTCCTCCATCCTCCCCTCGCGCCGCCGCCTCCCTTTCCCCTTCTTCTTCCTCTGCAAGCAAACGGGGGAAACCCCCACAGCACCGCCACCGCTCACCGTCGACCCGCCGTCTCCGACCGCCCCAAACCTCGCCACCACCACCAATAGACGCGTCTCATCGTCCTCTACCTCCCTCTGCAAGGAATCGAGCCCGGGCGCCCTGTGCTGACGACACGGTCGCCGTTTCTTCTCCGACCCCGGCGGCCTTCTCCGTCAATTCCGTCCACTGTGGGCCTCCTCCGGCCCCATCCTCTTCACCTCGAGCTTCAGGGTAACCTCCTCGATCCCCTGGACATCCTCTCCGTTCCTGTTGCAGCCTCTCTTCCTCGGTTTGACATCGTGCCGACCGCCGCCCGCAGATGCTCACCGTCGATGGCGCTCCGGCGACCCCCAACCGGTGGCGCCTCCTCCTTCTCGTCCGCGCCGCCCAGGCGCGTCGTCTGCGCCAAGTATCGCCTCCTGGAATGCCACGAGACGCCGGCGCGCATCCATGCTGTGCCGCGGTGGTCACCGCCCCGCGTTGAACACCTGCTGTGCAGCTGCGCAAGCTTCGCCACGCTGGCAGCCACGTCTCCGCGTGGGCCCTCTCCGTCAGTCTCTGCAGGTAAATCCACCCGCGGTGAGAAACTGCACCCCAGATCCAGATCTCGACTTCTTGCATAGAGGCCCCTGGCCATTTTGGTTCATGAACCCGCAGTCCCTGCTTCTATTCCTTTACAAGAAAACCCCCTGTACCTTTTCAAAACCAACCCGGGGTCCCTCCCCAGGTTAGAATTTGTTTTCGGGTCCTTTCCCAATTAAATAAATCCTGTTTATCTATTTTAAATAACTAAAACTTAATTTGTTAATAACTTTTAATTGGTAACTCGAATTAAAAAGTGTTATATATGAATTTTGATCAGAAAAATGTGAGGAACATGAATATGCCATCCATACATCTGTTTGCATCTTGCATCGTGTCAAGCCGTGATAGTTTGTGCATTTCACCTCACATATATGCGGAGTATTTCGGAATTCCAATTAGTTTTTCCCCGCTCCGTTTAATTTTGAAGTAGCGCACCCCTGCCATGATATGCCATGCTAATCAACACTTAACTTTGCCGGTAGAAAATGCAACTCTAACCTAATTTGCTTGTCCGGGGTTCCGACTCCGATTAAATTGAATAAGTTGCATTGCACCATATCTGCCATGTCATGCATATCATCTTGATCATGCTGTATCTTCTTTATCCGTAGTAGTAAGACTTGCATACGTTGTGTGTTCCAGCATTTGCTTCTTCCCGGATAGGATCACGAAGTGGTGTTGAGAGATATGACAAGTTCTTCTGCAGCTTTTCACAGGCGAGCCCACCCCTTCACCTATTTTACATTTACATGCTCTTTTGATCTATTGCTATCCTTATGTGCGATTCTGTTGTGTCACGTGTCCTATCCACCTATTACCTATATGTCCGAGATACACCTCCTCGCCCTACCTATTGTTTGTTGTTTGCCAGCTTTGCGAGTCGTAGGCGTGTTTAGGCTCTGTTGTTTATCTCGATCTGTTATCGGGATATGTTGGGTTGTTGGGAGGTTTTCACATGATATATCATTTGTTGGAGATACACATGCTTTACTTTATTGTTAACAACTAAAATTGTAAGCAGAGGCATCTGTGAGCCCCTTTGCGAAAGCATCGAAACTTTGACTTGCTAATGTCCCCTAGGACCCGAGTTCTTGTTATCTGTTCCGAGATTGAGCGCTCTACCCGTACGTGGGGGAGTGGGACCCCCATCACCCACTACCTTTCCTCGAGTCTGTTTATTGGGAGCCACAACCTTGGTTTTATTTGCTCATATGCACGATATGCACGATTTACTTCTGTTGCCTTCGGGTGTTTATTACTGTACTGTACCCATAACGCGGGACTCCTTATCCTTGGCCGGTCGTTAGTGCCCGCCTTGGAAGCCGTCGCAAACCTCTGGGTCCGTATCGGAGTACGGCCGGACTTCGTCACGGGTAGCTTAGTTGGGTGGCTCCCATTAAACTTTCTCTTGCATTGGGAACTGTCTTGATGTGAGACTCCACCTGTAGTAAGTGGGTTCGAGCATGCGTATGGTTACATTTGGGCAACCCCTGCAGGGTGTACATCTTATCGATAAGCCGTGTCCGCGGTTATGGACGACTTGGAATTGTATATCTTGATCATAGAACAACTTACACCTTATTTCCTGTTGTTAATAATTTGCTAATAAAACTCTTTCAAAAGTGTGTGTGCCTTTGCAATACCTCTTGGCGAAGGGGAATCGCATTGGCTGGGTTATGTTTGTGTAGTATTTATCTGTTACCTTGTGCGCTCTCTTATCTTCTCTGAGTAGACGGATGTTGTAGCGTGTCTCTATTGGATAGTAGCTTTGCTGCCGCTAAACTCCACATATAGCCGGGTGAAGTTTATACCGCCCACCAGCGAGCATAGCTGGTCTTGTCTCGCAAGTACGTGCCAATGGTACTTACCCTCGCCTTCCTTTCTTTTTTGTCTCCTCCCCCTTTTGTCGGCAACCGATGGCCCGACTTTGACAGGTACGAGATGACGACGTTAGCAAGGTTACCCTTCCGGCTTGGCCTGGGCAGGGTTGTGGACGCCATCGTTTATCTTCAGGACTCTTAGTCCAATTTGTATCTTGTCCGTACTCGAACGCATTCGATCTTTTGTATGACTTGGATCTTTGTATTGTATATTTGTATCTTGACTCGTTGGAGTCGTTGTTGTAATATATGTATCTTGTGGGCTCTATTGTAAACCTGTTGTAATGTTACCGCTCGCGTTAATTCCTCTGGCATCACGTGTGTGATTCGTCGCGCACGTCGTGTCGGAGGGCGTCTCTGAATCGATATCATGCGGATTTCGGCGGGTTCGCTGGGATCCTCATGGTACCGGTTCCGGGGTGTCACAAGTTGGTATCAGAGCTCAGGTTGACGGTACCCCACTAGTCCAGCCTGTAGGATAACCTTGCCAATGGTCGTTGAGTTTAGAGTGTCCAAAACTATTTTCCAAAACTCGTTGGATAGATCTGATTAGCTCTGTTTTTCTCCTTATCTATATTCTTTCTCCTCTTACCTTTGCGAGTTTTGAGTCTTTTCTCTTATCTGTTTCTCCGAGTCTTAGGTTCCTACGTGGGTTGGACGATCTATGCCTTTCTCCTAATAGGTCCGAGCTCTGAAGTCTCCCGACAGAAGCGCATCATCGACAGCGGGACAACTTGCTAGTGGTGTCGACCATTCTACATGGAGCAAGAATTCTTGTTAGTGGTGTCGAGGAGATCGACACGTCGCCAGAAGATCCGATAGTTCACCTCTCTCCCCCGTACGTTGAGGTGGAACCTCGGGGCGAGGTTCCTTGTTAGTGGTGTCGATTGTAACGGCCCCGGGTAGAACCCCCTATTAGAATTGCTTGTGCTTTTTCTTTTGTGCATCATCATGCATCATGCATCATCACATCCTTGTTTTTAATAAATAAAATTATTTTATAAATCCTAAACTATTTTCTTTCCCCTCTCATATGGTTTATATATTAAATCTCCCCTTCTCTTTTCTTCTAACAAAAAAAAACCCTCACCCCCTGGGCCTCCCCTTTTCTTCTGGCCCAGCACCTCTCTCTCTTTTCCCTCTTTCCCTTCTTTCCGCGCGGCCCAGCATCGGCCCAAGCCGCGGCCATACCATTTCGGCGAGGAGAGGAGCTCCTCGTGTCGTTTTCTTCTCCCCGTCGCTATCTCCTTTCCCAGCACAGTAAGCACGCCATGTGCGTGGTCGCCGTGGTCCTCCCCCTCTCACCTGCTCCCTCCCTTCCTTTATCTTTCGGCCCCAGAAACCCTAGCCTCTCCTCCATCCTCCCCTCGCGCCGCCGCCTCCCTTTCCCCTTCTTCTTCCTCTGCAAGCAAACGGGGGAAACCCCCACAGCACCGCCACCGCTCACCGTCGACCCGCCGTCTCCGACCGCCCCAAACCTCGCCACCACCACCAATAGACGCGTCTCATCGTCCTCTACCTCCCTCTGCAAGGAATCGAGCCCGGGCGCCCTGTGCTGACGACACGGTCGCCGTTTCTTCTCCGACCCCGGCGGCCTTCTCCGTCAATTCCGTCCACTGTGGGCCTCCTCCGGCCCCATCGTCTTCACCTCGAGCTTCAGGGTAACCTCCTCGATCCCCTGGACATCCTCTCCGTTCCTGTTGCAGCCTCTCTTCCTCGGTTTGACATCGTGCCGACCGCCGCCCACAGATGCTCACCGTCGATGGCGCTCCGACAACCCCCAACCGGTGGCGCCTCCTCCTTCTCGTCCGCGCCGCCCAGGCGCGTCGTCTGCGCCAAGTATCGCCTCCTGGAACGCCACGAGACGCCGGCGCGCATCCATGCTGTGCCGCGGTGGTCACCGCCCCGCGTCGAACACCTGCTGTGCAGCTGCGCAAGCTTCGCCACGCAGGCAGCCACGTCTCCGCGTGGGCCCTCTCTGTCAGTCTCTGCAGGTAAATCCACCCGCGGTGAGAAACTGCACCCCAGATCTAGATCTCGACTTCTTGCATAGAGGCCCCTGGCCGTTTTGGTTCATGAACCTGCAGTCCCTGCTTCTATTCCTTTACAAGAAAACCCCCTGTACCTTTTCAAAACCAACCCGGGGTCCCTCCCCAGGTTAGAATTTGTTTTCGGGTCCTTTCCAAATTAAATAAATCCTGTTTATCTATTTTAAATAACTAAAACTTAATTTGTTAATAACTTTTAATTGGTAACTCGAATTAAAAAGTGCTATATATGAATTTTGATCAGAAAAATGTGAGGAACATGAATATGCCATCCATACATCTGTTTGCATCTTGCATCGTGTCAAGCCGTGATAGTTTGTGCATTTCACCTCACATATATGCGGAGTATTTCGGAATTCCAATTAGTTTTTCCCCGCTCCGTTTAATTTTGAAGTAGCGCACCCCTGCCATGATATGCCATGCTAATCAACACTTAACTTTGCCGGTAGAAAATGCAACTCTAACCTAATTTGCTTGTCCGGGGTTGCGACTCTGATTAAATTGAATAAGTTGCATTGCACCATATCTGCCATGTCATGCATATCATCTTGATCATGCTGTATCTTCTTTATCCGTAGTAGTAAGACTTGCATACGTTGTGTGTTCCAGCATTTGCTTCTTCCCGGATAGGATCACGAAGTGGTGTTGAGAGATACGACAAGTTCTTCTGCAGCTTTTCACAGGCGAGCCCACCCCTTCACCTATTTTACATTTACATGCTCTTTTGATCTATTGCTATCCTTATGTGCGATTCTGTTGTGTCACGTGTCCTATCCACCTATTACCTATATGTCCGAGATACACCTCCTCGCCCTACCTATTGTTTGTTGTTTGCCAGCTTTGCGAGTCGTAGGCGTGTTTAGGCTCTGTTGTTTATCTCGATCTGTTATCGGGATATGTTGGGTTGTTGGGAGGTTTTCACATGATATATCATTTGTTGGAGATACACATGCTTTACTTTATTGTTAACAACTAAAATTGTAAGCAGAGGCATCTGTGAGCCCCTTTGCGAAAGCATCGGAACTTTGACTTGCTAATGTCCCCTAGGACCCGAGTTCTTGTTATCTGTTCCGAGATTGAGCGCTCTACCCGTACATGGGGGAGTGGGACCCCCATCACCCACTACCTTTCCTCGAGTCTGTTTATTGGGAGCCACAACCTTGGTTTTATTTGCTCATATGCACGATATGCACGATTTACTTCTGTTGCCTTCGGGTGTTTATTACTATACTGTACTCATAACGCGGGACTCCTTATCCTTGGCCGGTCGTTAGTGCCCGCCTTGGAAGCCATCGCAAACCTCTGGGTCCGTATCGGAGTACGGCCGGACTTCGTCACGGGTAGCTTAGTTGGGTGGCTCCCATTAAACTTTCTCTTGCATTGGGAACGGTCTTGATGTGAGACTCCACCTGTAGTAAGTGGGTTCGAGCATGCGTATGGTTACATTTGGGCAACCCCTGCAGGGTGTACATCTTATCGATAAGCCGTGTCCGCGGTTATGGACGACTTGGAATTGTATAGCTTGATCATAGAACAACTTACACCTTATTTCCTGTTGTTAATAATTTGCTAATAAAACTCTTTCAAAAGTGTGTGTGCCTTTGCAATACCTCTTGGTGAAGGGGAATCGCATTGGCTGGGTTATGTTTGTGTAGTATTTATCTGTTACCTTGTGCGCTCTCTTATCTTCTCTGAGTAGACGGATGTTGTAGCGTGTCTCTATTGGATAGTAGCTTTGCTGCCGCTAAACTCCACATATAGCCGGGTGAAGTTTATACCGCCCACCAGCGAGCATAGCTGGTCTTGTCTCGCAAGTACGTGCCAATGGTACTTACCCTCGCCTTCCTTTCTTTTTTGTCTCCTCCCCCTTTTGTCGGCAACCGATGGCCCGACTTTGACAGGTACGAGATGACGACGTTAGCAAGGTTACCCTTCCGGCTTGGCCTGGGCAGGGTTGTGGACACCATCGTTTATCTTCAGGACTCTTAGTCCAATTTGTATCTTGTCCGTACTCGGATGCATTCGATCTTTTGTATGACTTGGATCTTTGTATTGTATATTTGTATCTTGACTCGTTGGAGTCGTTGTTGTAATATATGTATCTTGTGGGCTCTATTGTAAACCTGTTGTAATGTTACCGCTCGCATTAATTCCTCTGGCATCACGTGTGTGATTCGTCGTGCACGTCGTGTCGGAGGGCGTCTCTGAATCGATATCATGCGGATTTCGGCGGGTTCGCTGGGATCCTCATGGTACCGGTTCCGGGGTGTCACAGAGCTCCTTCATTTGGACCTCTTTGGGCCATCACATTATGATACTCTTGGTGGGAGCAAGTATGGACTTGTCATTGTTGATGATTACTCAAGATACTCTTGGGTCTTTCTCCTTAAGTCTAAGGATGAGACCCATAGAGAGTTCATCACCTTCGCCAAGAAAGCTCAACGTATGTATGAATCCGAGATCAAGGCAATTAGGACCGACAATGGCACCGAGTTCAAGCACTACACTATGCGAGAGTTTGTTGATGATGAGGGCATCAAGCATGAGTTTTCGGCGCCATACACTCCTCAACAAAACGGTGTTGTTGAAAGGAAGAACCGGACTATCATTGAGATGGCAAGAACCATGTTTAGTGAATTCAACTCACCCCACAACTTTTGGGGAGAAGCCATCTCTACGGCCGTCCACTACTCCAACCGGCTCTTCCTCCGTCCCCTCCACAACAAAACCCCATACGAGCTCCTTACCGGTAACAAGCCTAATGTCATTTATATTCGTGTCTTTGGATGCAAATGCCTTGTTAAGAACAACAAAGGAAAGCTCGGTAAATTTAAAACTAGAACCATAGAGGGTATATTTGTTGGATATGCGGAGAACTCTCACGCCTATAGATACTACAACCGGTCCTCCGGGACTATTGAAGTATCTTGTGACGTGGTGTTCTTGGAGGATAATGGCTCCCAAGTGGAGCAAGTTGTTCCATGTGTTGCAGGTAATGATGATGATCCATCTAGTGCCATCAAGCATATGGGCATTGGACACATCCGGCCCATGGAGGTTCATAATGATGATCAAGATGATGGAGTAGATGTTTCAAGCACGCCACAAGTGGAGCCTAGCTCAACTCAAGCCGAACCATCAAGTGCAACTCAAGAACCATCCTCTACTCAAGATGAGTCTCAATCCGAAGAACAAGAAGAAGATCCTCATTCCATGGAGCAAGATCATGATGACGATCAAGAAACATCCTCAACTCATGATCAAGCTCAAGTGGTCCCTCATGATCAAGTACTAGCAAGAGATGAATTCATTGATCATGAAGGAACCGTTCGGAAGATCAAGGCCGCTACAAGGGCAAGTGACATGAAAGTGGATCAAGTCCTTGGTAGCATCTCAAGAGGAGTGGTAACTCGTAGACACCATGCATTACTTATCACTTATTGTCAACATCATGCTTTTGTGTCTAGTTTTGAACCACTTAAGGTACATGAAGCCTTGGTCGATCCGGATTGGGTAATTGCCATGCAAGAAGAATTGGAATGTTTCACTCGTAATGAAGTATGGTCTCTAGTTGAGAGACCCAAGGATCATCGCATCAATGTCATTGGGCCCAAATGGGTATTCAAGAACAAGCAAGATGAGAATGGCATTGTTATACGAAACAAAGCAAGGTTAGTGGCGCAAGGGTTTGCCCAAATAGAAGGTATGGATTTTGAGGATACCTTTGCGCCGGTAGTCTGCCTTGAAGCTATTCGTCTTTTGCTTGCATTTGCTTCTTTCCACAATTTCAAATTATATCAAATGGATGTGAAAAGTGCATTTTTGAATGGTCCCCTAAAAGAAACCGCATATGTGGCTCAACCCCCGGGTTTCGAAGACCCATGCCGACCCAACCACGTGTATTTACTCCATAAGGCACTCTACGGTCCCAAGCAAGCTCCACGTGCTTGGTATGAGTTCCTTAGGGATTTCTTACTACATGATGGGTTTTGCATGGGTATTGCCGATTCCACCCTTTTCACCAAGCGGGTTAAAGGGGGTGGCCTCTTTATATGTCAAATATATGTTGATGATATTATCTTTGGTGGAACTAACCCCAATCATAACAAAGCTTTTGAGCTATTGATGACTAGGAAATTTAAGATGTCCATGATGGGAGAGTTGAAGTTCTTTCTAGGCTTCCAAGTGAGGCAACTTGCAAAAGGCACCTTCATCTCTCAAGAAAAGTATGTGAAGGACATGCTCAAGAAATTCAACATGACCAATGCGAGTCCAATGAAGACACCCATGCCCGTAAAGGGGCAACTTGGTTCATGTGACAGTGAGAAGGATGTGGACATAAAGGTATACCGCTCCATGATAGGATCCTTGCTCTACCTTTGTGCCTCTAGGCCGGATATCATGCTAAGTATAGGGATGTGTGCTCGTTTTCAATCCGCTCCCAAGGAGAGCCATTTAGTGGCGGTCAAACGGATACTAAGATACCTTGTTCTCACTCCTACTCTCGGGCTATGGTATCCAAAGGGGTCAACCTTTGAACTCATTGGCTATTCGGATTCCGATTGGGCCGGTGATAAGGTTGATCGGAAGTCTACCTCCGGGGCTTGCCAATTTATTGGCCGGTCATTGGTGAGTTGGTCATCCAAGAAAAAAAACTCCACCGCCCTATCCACCGCCGAAGCCGAATACATATCCGCGGCATCTTGTTGCACTCAATTGTTATGGATGAAGCAAACCTTGAAAGACTATGGTGTGTCTCTTGGTACGGTGCCTCTTCTTTGTGACAATGAAAGTGCAATAAAGATCGCCAATAACCCGGTTCAACATTGTCGCACCAAACATATTGACATTCGCCATCACTTCCTATGTGATCATGTTGCCAATAAGGATATTGATCTCACTCATGTGGGAACAACCTACCAATTGGCGGATATTTTCACTAAGCCTTTGGATGAAGCCCGCTTTGTTAACTTGAGAGGAGAACTTGGTATTCTTGATCCTAAAAACTTGGATTGATTAACTTCTTGCACTATATTCTTGCATTTATCTTGCTATCTAGCTTAGAGGTATAGCACATATGGGGATAGTCATCTTACCATGTCTTGGTATGATGCATACCTATGTGTGCAACATAAATAGACCCAATGTCATTATATGGACCCAAGCATGTCTCTTCGCGGTCACATGACATTTGCGCTTTCACATAGGGGGAGTAATCCCCCGCCCCTCATTGAGCCTTCATTACACATTGATTTGACTATATAAGGCCCAATGATCTTATTTGCGAGCATCATTCCCAAAATAACTTATGATTCTTGATATACACTTCGAATCATGCCCATTGTTGCTATTCACATCTTGTTTGGATTTTTTTCCAATGGGTATGCCTAGAGAACTTTGTGTTTCCAACCCCATGTCTATGCTCATCTCATCATCATCTATCTATCTATATGTACATGTCATCATTTGAGCACTCACACACATTTACACACAGCATAGGGGCAAAAACGAGGCAAAATTAGATAATTCTGGGCTGGCCGGTCCCTGGCCCGGTCGGACCGGGTCCCTGACCGGATAGTCCGGTGGACCGGGCGGCAACCGGGGTCTGGGCCGGGTCAGCCGGTCACCAGCCCGGTCTGACCGGACTCCTGACCGATCCCGCAGCCTACTATATATTGGGGAAGGGATACCCCTTGGGGTCATCTTCCCCATTGTTCCCCAATCTCCAACCTCCATGGCCGGCGCCCTGACCATCTCCACCACAGCCTAGGTCTTTCCCACCACTAGTTCCTCCCCAAACTTCACCCAACCGTAGATCGGGGTCTCTCAAGCTTCTTCACCGAGGGATTTGGTCCTTCTCGAGTTCGTTTGGGAGATCTTGGGGATTTGGCCCTCAAGCCCTCTTCACGTGTTCTTCTTGCTCCCTTGGGCAACAAGGACAATGTCATCGGGTAAATCTCCCTTCTATTCCCTCTCTTTCTTGCTTTTCCTCTCCCATTGCCACATGTTGAGGAAATTTGAGAAAACTTAGGGTTAGGGTTAGGATTTGTAAGTCCTCATGCCTTTAGAGTGTCTCACACCACAATGCACTTCTCCACTATATTGCTATAGTCTATATTCAAGTTTATGAGCTTTTGCATGGTTTTGTGGTAGAAAATCTGGGCACAACATCACAAATCGACAGACCCGGTCACCAGCCCGGTCGACCGGCCGCTCAACCGGCCGGCCCGGCGTGCGGCCCGGTCAACCGGTCGCCAACCGGATCGTCCGGTCTGCTGCCCGGTTGGACCGGCCTGTGCACCGGGTTGCCCAGTTTTCGCACAATCTCATCACTACACTTGGATATATGCTATGCTTTTTGGATTCCCTCTTATTGATGACATGTACACTTACCCCACTGCTATCCTTGCTCTAATTTCTCATTCACAGGTAGTTGGAGTGGTGAGCCACCACGTGGCAGTGTTGCCAAGCGAGGTAGGACGGCTGATCCTCCCCGCCGTTCTAGTAGTCGTGCACCCCCTCAAGCTCATCAAGGTACTGACACTAGCAGCTCAGCTCGGGGTAGAACCAAGTCTGTTGCTACCAAGCACAAGGATAAGCATGTTGCCCAAGAGGATGATGAGGTAGTGCCAACCATCAATGTTGGGGCTGCAAACCGTCTTGAGTGGCAGGAATGGAGGACAGTGAATCCGTATCGCTTTGAGAAGCCAACTTACACTCGTGCGGACAAGGCATTCTAGACCAACACACAAGCAGCCCTCTGGGAGGGTTTCTATGATTCTCATGAGTATATGAAGCATGGTAATATTGTATCACCCAAGGCCATCAATCCTGACGAACTTGCCTTGCATGATGCCACAAAGTATCATTTTGTGGTTCAAACCTTGAAGAATCTGGGATTGTATGACCTTGTGTGCCTCAAGCCTGATGATACCCAAGATGATCCTACCTTTTGTCCCCTCCTTGTCCGTCGCCGCACACAGTCTTCTTCCATGATGATGCGGACCGCACCCTCACCTGGATGACCGGCAAGACGAAGTACTCATGCTCCTACTCTGAGTTCCGTGCAGCCATGGGTTGTGGTGATGACAGTAATCCAGGGTACAAGATTCACTCACGGTCCAGGCTTACTAGGGGTGACATCTCTTTCTGCTATCCTGCGAACCCTTCGCCTGGACCTCCCACTATCTCTGGGATGTACTACTCCTATCTGGTACTTGCCAAGCTGTTCCGTGAGAACCTCATCAGCAAGTCTGGCGACCACAGTGAAGTCCGGAACTATCACCTCAACTTGATGTACTATTGTCATACTGACAGGGTAAGGAAGATTGATGGCTGTGATCTTATCTACTGTGAACTGAAGAGAGCAATTATGGACCGCATGACTCCCAACTACGCCCAGTATGTTCAGCGGCTCATCAACTACATTGTTCCCGCTCCTCGGAACGCTATTGGTGAAAAAGTCATCATGGATCCATTCAGGTTCCCCATTCAGGAGGCCACTCGTTCAGACGTTCCCTCCATGACGCCCACCACTGAGCGCCGTTCCAAGGCACACCATGATCATGATGCTAGCTCCAGTCACTCTCGGCGCTCCCAGCATGGGGCCGCTCGATTCTTCACATGCATGTTCCAAATGTGCAAGAACAGCAATGATGTTGCACATCAGACCCTTTCTATGACCCAGGAGACACGGAGGCGCCAGAATGAATTCATGGCCTCAAGGAACCACCCTGTTCCTCCTCCTGGACCTGAGATGGAGCCTGTGATAGCACCTCAGTGGGAGATGCCTCTTCTTACCGATGAGATGCTCCAGAACTTCGACTTCTCCGTGTACGCTCATGGTGCTCTTCCTACTAGGACTGCTCGTGCTCCCACTCCTACTACTGATGATGCTGATGATGTTGTGGGTGATGATGATGCGGGTGATGATGATGCACGCGAGAGCTCCTCCTCGCTTGGGTTTGGTCACTACTGATGGGTGCGATAGCATCTCTCCTCTTTTCTTCGCCTTTTTGGTGTTCCGATGCCAAAGGGGGAGAAGAGAGTAGAGTCTAGACCACGGGGTTCTTTGATTGCCACAAGCCATGGGAGTTGCTTTATTTGGATTTTATATGGCTTGTGCTTGTTTACTTTGAGTTTTTCAAGAACCATTTGCTATTTCCAATAATTCGTGTATGGATGTGTATGGACGACTATTATGTGTGCTACTCCATGTTAGGATGATTATGTGTGCTATGCTTATATATCTTGATATGCACATCTCCATACCATGCTTGTTTCCTAAAGATTTTGGGGGAGCTTCTCATGTTTCACAAATGGTGCACTTTGCATTCAAACGCAAATTCTCCAAGTGCACACATTATGGGGGAGCTTTCATAATATCTTATATGGAATCAAGGTTTAGAGCTTATCATAATATCTATTTGTGACTCTAGCTCGGTTTGTCATCGTATACCAAAAAGGGGGAGATTGTAAGGGTATTTTACCCTTATCCATTATTTTGGTAACGATGACACCGTGCTAAAGTAATTGGCCTAATATGTTCTTAAGGATAATCTCAGGTATTAGGCAATGAGGCATAAATGGTGTATCAAAGGAACAAGAAGGCTAAAGGAGACCCCCCACTTCAACAACAATCGAAAAGGGGTCTACAGCAGAAATCCGGTCTGCAGCCCGGTCCAACCGGGCCAGCAACCGGCCTGTCCGGCACACAGCTCGGTCAACCGGTCGCCAACCGGGGAAGTCCGGCGCACGACCCGGTCGACCGGTCGCCAACCGGGCTCTTCACCAGAACACAGCAAATCCGGTTGCCGACCGGTCAACCGGCCTACGGACCGGCGAGTCCGGCGCATGGCCCGGTCGACCGGTCGCCAACTGGGCGCCAACCGGCCGCCAACCGGAGGAGCTCCAGGACCAGCAAAAGGCGTCCGGTCAGTGGTCCGGTCTGACCGGCCTCACCACCGGGCTGTCCGGTCTGTGGCCCGGTCAGACCGGGTTTGTCGAGGAAAAGCTGAGGTGGCAAGTGGCAACGGCCATATTTCGAAGAACACTATAAATAGCCCTTCTCCTACCTCTAGACAGTTAGGCACTACACTACAAGATGTTCTTGAGCTCTCTCTCTCTTACTCCATTGCTAGAAACACCAAAAGCCTCAGATCTCCCTCCTCCTCCACCCAAACTCAAATCCCTCCGGGGAATCGTTAGAGGAGGACCCGATCTACCGTTCTACCAAGCCAAATCTCATTCCCCCTTGTATTCATTGAGAAGCTTGCTTCCTAGGGTTCCTTGGAAACCCTAGGTGGGCAAGAGGAGTCCGGAAGCATCCGGGCTGTGGATTTGCTCCGGGCAAGATTGTGAAGGTTTGGAGGCTACCTCAAAGTCTACCACAAGTGAGTGAGCTATTCCTTCGTGGGATAGGTTCCGGAGAATAGGGTGAGCCTTCGTGGCGCGGGGAATCCTTCGTGGGACCTCCACTCCTCCAAACGTGACGTACCTTGTTGCAAAGCAAGGGAACACGGGAATACATCCTCGTCTCCGCGTGCTATCGGTTATCTCTAAACCGAACTCCTTACTTGTGATTTAACTGCCTGTGAGAGCCTTCGTGCTTGAGTTAGTTGTATCCTCATATAGGTTGCCTCACCTAGTTTGCATTAGGCTCACCTTTATATTCCGCAAAGCCTAATATTGCAAAGAAAGAATTAAAATCTGTAGAAACCTATTCACCCCCCCTCTAGGTTTACCATCTCTATACTTTCAACAAGTGTTCAAGGTCGACCCCCACTTCACCATTACTCATCTTTCCAATCACTTTTCTTTTCTGAAAACATTTTTTTATTTTTTTATATAAGAAGTACAACTAATTTTTTTTTGTAATTCGCATTCCCTATCCATACAAGAGATAGAGAACAACTAGGTACAGGAAGTAAAACTACTTAGAGATAAAGCAAACAAGTGCACACGAAAATATTCACCTACGCTATGGCTCCCCGGCAACGGCGCCAGAAAAATTGCTTGATGGCGCGTGAAGCACACATCTGTTGGGAACCCCAAGAGGAAGGTGTGATGCATACAGCAGCAAGTTTTCCCTCAGTAAGAAACCAAGGTTATCGAACCAGTAGGAGATGAAGGCCACGTGAAGGTTGTTGGTGAAGGAGTGTAGTGCGGCACAACACCAGCGATTCCGGCGCCAACGTGGAACCTGCACAACACAATCACAATACTTTGCCCCAACTTAACAGTGAGGTTGTCAATCTCACAGGCTTGCTGAAAACAAAGGATTAAACGTATGGTGTGGAGAATGATGTTTGTTTCCAAAGAACAACAGAGAACAGAGATTGCAGTAGATTGTATTTCAGATGTAAAAGAATGGACCGGGGTCTATAGTTCACTAGTGGTGTCTCTCCAATAAGATAACTAGCATGTTGGGTGAACAAATTACAGTTGGGCAATTGACAAATAGAGATGCACATACATATATCATGATGACTACTATAAGATTTAATTAGGGCATTACGACAAATAACATAGACCGCTATCCAGCATGCATCTATGCCTAAAAAGTCCACCTTCGGGTTAGCATCCGCACCCCTTCCAGTATTAAGTTGCAAACAACAGACAATTGCATTAAGTACTGCGCGTAATGTAATCAACACAAATATCCTTAGACAAAGCATCGATGTTTTATCCCTAGTGGCAACAGCACATCTACAACCTTAGAACTTTCTCACATCGTCCTGCATTCACTGGAGGCATGAACCCACTATCGAGCATAAATACTCCCTCTTGGAGTTACAAGTATCAACTTGGCCAGAGCCTCTACTAGCAACGGAGAGCATGCAAGAACATAAACAACACATATATGATAGATTGATAATCAACTTGACATAGTATTCAATATTCATCGGATCCCAACAAACGTAACATGTAGCATTACAAATAGATGATCTTGATCATGATAGGCAGCTCACAAGATCTAAATATGATAGCACAAGAGGAGAAGACAACCATCTAGCTATTGCTATGGACCCATAGTCCAAGGATGAACTACTCACGCATCAGTCCGGAGGCGGGCATGGTGATGTAGAGCCCTCTGGTGATGATTCCCCTCTCCGGCAGGGTGTCGGAGGCGATCTCCTGAATCCCCCGAGATGGGATTGGCGGCGGCGGCGTCTCTAGAACTTTTCTCGTATCGTGGCTCTCGGTGATAGGGTTTTCGTGATGGAGAGAATATATAGGCGAAGGGGCAGAGTCGGGAGGCGCCCGAGGGGCCCACCCCATAGGGCGGCGCGCCCAGGGGTGGGGCCACGCCCCCCTAGGGTGTGGCCGCCTCGTCGCCCCTCTTTGTCTCCTCTTCGGACTTCTGGAAGGCTCCGTGCAAAATAAGACCGTGGGCTTTTGTTTCGTCCAATTCCGAGAATATTTCCTGTGTAGGATTTCTGAAACCAAAAACAGCAGAAAACGGGAACTGGCGCTTCAACATCTTGTTAATAGGTTAGTGCCGGAAAATGCATAAAAATGATGTAAAGTGTATATAAAACATGTGAGTATTGTCATATAACTAGCATGGAACATAAGAAATTATAGATACGTTTGAGACGTATCAAGCATCCCCAAGCTTAGTTCCTACTCACCCTCGAGTAGGTAAACGATAACAAGGATAATTTCTGAAGTGACATGCTACTATCATAATCTTGATCAATACTATTGTAAAGCATATGAAGTGAATGAAGTGATTCGAAACAATGGTAAAGATAATGACTAAACAACTGAATCATATAGCAAAGACTTTTCATGAATAGTACTTTCAAGACAAGCATCAATAAGTCTTGCATAAGAGTTAACTCATAAAGCAATAGATTCTTAATAGAAGGTTTTGAAGCAACACAAAGGATGATTAAGTTTCAGCAATTGGTTTCAACTTGTAACATGTATATCTCATGGATAGTTGTCAACATAAAGCAATATAATAAGTGCAATAAGTAAACATGTAAGAATCAATGCACACAGTTGCCACAAGTGTTTGCTTCTAAGATAGAAAGAAGTAGGTAAACTGACTCAACATAAAGTAAAAGAAACTCCCTTCGCAGAGGGAAGCATGGATTACTCATGTGCTAGAGCTTTTTATTTTGAAAACATGGAAACAATTTTGTCAACGGTAGTAATAATTCATATGTGTTATGCATAAGACCTCCTATAAGTTGCAAGCCTCATGCATCGAATACCAATAGTGCCCGCACCTTGTCCTAATTAGCTCGGATTTCCATGGATTATCATTGCATTACATATGTTTCAACCAAGTGTCACAAATGGGTACCTCTATGCCACATGTACAAAGGTCCAAGGAGATAGATCGCATTTGATTTCTCAGTTTTGATAGATCTCAACTTGAGGACATCCATACTGGGACAACATAGAAAATAGATAATGGACTCCTCTTTTTAATGCTTAAGCATTCAACAACAGATAATATTCTCATAAGAGATTGAGGATTAATATCCAAACTGAAACTTCCACCATGATACATGGCTTTGGTTGGCAGCCCAATGTTCATCTCTAACAATATGCATACTCAAACCATTTAATCATGATAAATCACCCTTACTTCAGACAAGACAAACATGCATAGCAACTAACATGATATTCAACAAAGGTGTAAAAAGTTGATGGCGTCCCCAGAAACATGGTTACCGCTCAACAAGCAACTTATAAGAAATAAGATACATAAGCAACATATTCAATACCACAATAGTTTTTAAGCTATTTTCCCATGAGCTATGTATTGCAAAGACAAGGAATGAAATTTTTAAAGGTAGCACACAAGCAATTTACTTTGGAATGGCAGAGAAATACCATATAGTAGGTAGTTATGGTGGACACAAATGGCATGAGTTTTGGCTCAAGGTTTTTGGATGCACGAGAAGCATTTCCTCTCAGTACAAGGCTTTGGCTAGCAAGGTTGTTTGAAGCAACACAAGTATGAACCGGTACAGCAAAACTTACATAAGAACATATTGCAAGCATTATAAGACTCTACACTGTCTCCTTGTTGCTCAAACACTTTTACCAGAAAATATCTAGACTGTAGAGAGATCAATCATGCAATCCAAATTTCAACAAGCTCTATGGTAGTTCTCCACTAATAGGTTTAAACTACATGATGCAAGAGCTTAAACATGATCTATGACAGCTCAAAAAAATTGCCAAGTATCAAATTATTCAAGACAATATACCATTTACCACATGAAGCATTTTCTGTTTCCAACCAAATAGCAATCAACGAAGCGGTTTTCAACTCCGCCATGAACATTAAAAGTAGAACTTGTTCATATGAAAAAGCGGAGCGTGTCTTTCTCCAATACAAGGAATTCTAGGATCCGATTTTATTTAAACAAAAACAAAAACAAAAACAAACAGACGCTCCAAGTAAAGCACATAAGATGTGACGGAATAAAAATATAGTTTCACTATAGGTGACCTGATATTTTTATTGATGAAGAAGGGGATGCCTTGGGCATCCCCAAGCTTTGACGCTTGTACTTCTTGAATATATCTTGGGGTGACATGGGCATCCCCAAGCTTGAGCTTTTGTCCATTCTTCATCTCATCTCATCATTCTTCTTTCCTACACTTGAAAACTTCCTTCATACAAAACTCATCACAAATCTCATTAGCAGCGTTAGTGCAATGATAATATTAATCAAATCTACAAAGTTCAGTATGATATATGAAAAGCATTTTAATAAGCATTAGCTACTGTAGCAGAACTTCAATAAGGTTCTTTGATCAAGAGAACTCAAAAAGGTGGGCAAAAAGATGCAAATGCAAAACAGTGCAAGAATCTGTCAAAACAGAAGAGTTCGTAAAAATTGATTTTTGAAAAATAGTTAAGCTGCGTAACTCTAAAAACTTTGAACTATTGAAAGTTAGATAAATACCTGGGGAAGATGCTCGTAAATTGGCAGCTCAAACTTACATTCTAGTGGTTTTTGGCGATTTTTCTCGTGACGAACCAGAAACAGTAAACAAGATTGCAAATCCCCCAAATACCACTTTCTTACCATTAGAGGCAATTCTTGGGACAAAAACAAAAAAAAAACATGATAAGGAGAGGTCATTACAGTAGTAATGACTTCCAAGACTCAACAAAGCAGTAAATAACAGAAATATAAACATATTGGGTTGTCTCCCATAAAGCTCTTTCTTTATAGCCATTTAAGATGGACATGATTATTTGATGGAGCTCTGAAACCCCCCCCCCCCCCTTTTTTTGTTGTTTTCCAATTATAAGTGAAACTGACAAAGAAACAAGAACCAGATAAAGAATCTAATAAAACTAAATAGGATAAAACCAAAGATAATAAAAGCAACTATATACAATGCTTACATGTGGATGGGTAATATTGAGTTTGAAGGAGACAACCTCATGTTGGTTGATGAATAGGGGGATGCCTTGGGCATCCCCAAGCTTAGATATTTGCATCTTATTGAATATTCTCTTGGGATCCATCTACACATCCCCAAGCTTGAGCTCTTGCATCCTCTTGCTCATCTCATATCACCATATTGATTGGAACTTAAAAACTGCATCCACATAACGCTAGTGGTGTCTCTCCAATAAGATAACTAGCATGTTGGGTGAACAAATTACAGTTGGGCAATTGACAAATAGAGATGCACATACATATATCATGATGACTACTATGAGATTTAATTAGGGCATTACGACAAATAACATAGACCGCTATCCAGCATGCATCTATGCCTAAAAAGTCCACCTTCGGGTTAGCATCCGCACCTTCCAAAGTATTAAGTTGCAAACAACAGACAATTGCATTAAATCTGCTGGCGTAATGTAATCAACACAAATATCATTAGACAAAGCATCGATGTTTTATCCCTAGTGGCAACAGACATCCACAACCTTAGAACTTTCATCACACTGTCCTGCATTCAATGGAGGCATGAACCCATTATCGAGCATAAATATTCCCTCTTGGAGTTACAAGTATCAACTTGGCCAGAGCCTCTACTAGCAACGGAGAGCATGCAAGAACATAAACAACACATATATGATAGATTGATAATCAACTTGACATAGTATTCAATATTCATCGGATCCCAACAAACGCAACATGTAGCATTACAAATAGATGATCTTGATCATGATAGGCAGCTCACAAGATCTAAACATGATAGCACAAGAGGACAAGACAACCATCTAGCTACTGCTATGGACCCATAGTCCAAGGATGAACTACTCACGCATCAGTCCGGAGGCGGGCATGGTGATGTAGAGCCCTCCGGTGATGATTCCCCTCTCCGGCAGGGTGCCGGAGGCGATCTCCTGAATCCCCCGAGATGGGATTGGCGGCAGCGGCGTCTCTGGAACTTTTCTCGTATCGTGGCTCTCGGTGATAGTGTTTTCGCGACGGAGAGAATATATAGGCGAAGGGGCAGAGTCGGGAGGCGCCCGAGGGGCCCACCCCATAGGGCGGCGCGCCCAGGGGTGGGGCCGCGCCCCCCTAGGGTGTGGCCGCCTCGTCGCCCCTCTTCGTCTCCTCTTCGGACTTCTGGAAGGCTCCATGCAAAATAAGACCGTGGGCTTTTGTTTCGTCCAATTCCGAGAATATTTCCTGTGTAGGATTTCTGAAACCAAAAACAGCAGAAAACAGGAACTGGCGCTTCAGCATCTTGTTAATAGGTTAGTGCCGGAAAATGCATAAAAATGATGTAAAGTGTATATAAAACATGTGATTATTGTCATATAACTAGCATGTAACATAAGAAATTATAGATACGTTTGAGACGTATCAGATGACAGGGATTGCGAGGAGAGTTGTGCAGAGGAAGGGCCAGGGAGGGCATGCCAAGATCTACAAGGTAATGATTTTTGTACAATCAGACAATTTATATGTGATCTTTCTGCTCTGCTTATTGTGACATTTTTTGTTTTACAACATGCTAATTTTCAAGAATAACTACTTTGTCTGAATGTTTTGATTTGCTCCATTATTTGAAAACATTAGTTAAGCTGGATGGTGTTATATGTTGATTAAGAATAACTAGGTATTTTTCAAGAATAACTAGGTATGTTAATGTTTTGATTTGCTCCATCATTTGAAAACATTAGTTAAACTGGATGGTGTTAGCTGTTGAATCAGAATTAGATATCCTTTTTTGTGATTCAATTTTAACCATCCAATGCTCTGCCCCATAGTATGTTGAGGCTACATTTTCATTTAATATTCACACTTTCACATGTCACTAGAACAAAATAAATAATTTCCATTATTTGTGGGTGCCATACCATAGTTGCAAAGGTGCGGATGGTAGGGGAATGAAAACTGAAAATGTTACAAGTAAATCACGAAGATTTATGGCATATAAACATCAATTACCAAAATCGGTCAGGGAACAAAAAAACAAAGGATGCAAGTACAGTACTAAAAAGAGTTGATGATGCTACTTAAGAACCTAATCATGGCTCTTTGGGTACATGCAGAGCATAAATGGTTATCAACAAACCGATGCTATGAGCTCCATTGATCTGTAGTTGGTCTACTGATTTGGCACATAAAGAAGAAATGCTTTGATATTTAATGTTGTTCTCCACTCATTATTACATATTTTATCCATCCTGCAAAGTAGTAACCTTTTTCCCTGATTTCTTCCTCTTTGTAGCTTGTCCTCTTGGTAGTACATGGATCGCAGTATTCGTTGATACAATCGATTAGGTACAACCTGATCTCAAATACATTATCTAGACAAAGGGTTTTGTTGCTAGATAGGTGATAATTTCCAGTATCTCCGGTAGGAAAACAGTTGGTACATCCAGTAAGGTGTTCTGGCATAGGATGCATTATAATATATATGCCCATTGTGCCAGAACTCACATATGCAGAGCTAGCTGCTACTTGCTGGTTCACTAGAGACTGGACATTTTGCTAGAGTTTTTCAGAAGCACTGATATATATAACGCACTGTGCTTGACATCCCTATAGAGGTTCTCATGAAGATCGATAGTATGAGAAGAGTGTTTGTTTGGGCCGCATGTGACAGGGTCACCGGAGGGAAGTGTAATACTACTAAGAAAAAGCTTATAGCTGCAAAAATTATCGCCGGCGCACCAAAAAAATGGTACGCCAGTGCTATTTACCACCGGCGCTCCACTTATGCGTTGCGTCAGCAATATCTGTCAATTCCCGGCACAGCTTGCAGTTCTGTTCGCCGGTGATATAGCAGGTCTGCAGGTGCTGGCCGTGCTAGATCAGCTCGCTACGCGAGGCTACAATGCCGGCGCTTTAAAATCGTGTGCGCCAGCCATAGAGGACAATTTTGAAAGAATAAGAAAATGCAGCTGGACCGCACAGCGATCCCAGTCGATCGCGTGGCACAAGTCCTGACCGCACAGCGTCCCATACTTCTCTCACTTCGCAACTCCGTCTCCCTCGCGCACAACTCCTCTCACACGCACAGCTCCATCTCTCTCACCGGCTCATCTCCCGCCGCCGGCCTTGCCGCCGGCACGCCAAGATCTGGAAGCGGAGACTCCCCAGTCCAGGGAGGACGTGGCTCCCGCTCAAGCTCGACCACATCGGGCTCGAGTTCCCCGCATCGAAGCTGAGGCTGGAGGGGAGAGCTGCGGTCGTCGGAGGGGAGAGCTGCGGTCGTCGGAGGGGATGCTGCTGCGGAGCGCGTCCTCGCCGCTGCTCAACCCACCCCTACTGTCTTCGTCCTGCAGGAGGAGTCCTCCGCCGACTGCTGAGAGCGCGGGGATGGACCTGGACGCCGCCGTGGGGCGGAAGGAGGCCGCGCTGTCGGCTGCGGGCGACGACGACGCCCAGGCCGTTCGGCGGACCTGCCGGCATCCACGACCTGGTGTATGGCGGCGCGACGGACCTGCTCCGCGACCTGTTGCTCTGCGACGGCGACGCCCTGGCGGTGGTCAAGCCCGCCCACTCCCCCCGCCCGCCATGTCCTCCTCCACCGTCTCCTGGTTGCGTCACGGCGCCGTTCCGGCCTACTCCACCGTCCCCTAGTAGTGTAAGGTCAATTGGGAAATGGTTTGAAAGCCTAAAACGTTTGGGGGCCTTGGCATCCTCAACCTCAAGAAGTTTGCATCGGCTCGTCGCATGCGGTGGCTTTGGAGCGAATGGAGTGAAGACCCAAAGCCTTGGGTTGGTCTTGGGACGCCTTGCAATGCCCATGACAAGGAGCTATTTGGGAAGGCAACGATTGTCACAATAGGAAATGGGGAAAAGGCTTCCTTTTAGGATGCGTCTTGGCTCCAAGAATTGGCGCCAAAAGACATTGCTCCACTCATCTTCGACCTCTTAAAAAAGAGGAACTGTTTGGTCTAGAAAATTTTGGAGAATGATTTTTTGGGTTTCGCAAATCAATATGCAAACTGGCCTCTCCATGGAGCACATTGTCCACTTTTCCAAGCTATGGGAAATGCTTCAAAATGTTCATTTGAAAAATGACAACATCGACAAGATCACGTGGAAGCCTTCCAATGATGGATGTTACTCGGCCAAGACCGCTTACAACATGCAATATGAGAATCTCTCTATATACCCATTGTCCACTATTGTTTGGAAGCCATGGGCACCACCAAAGTGCATTTTTTTGCTTGGTTGATACTACAAAATAGGATGTGGACGGCGGATAGGCTTAAAAAAATAGGTTGGCCTAATTGTGGGCTATGCAAGCTTTGTAATCAAGTGCAAGAGTAGGCGGACCACCTTCTCTTCAAGTGTCGGTTCACCGTTAGAGTTTGGTCATCTTTGAAAGCTTGGCTTGGCCTACATGATGTTGAACCAAGGGATTGGCAAGTAATAAGCACGGTGAAAGAATGGTGGCTTGAAGGCGTCCACAAAAGAGGGCAGTCGAAATGGGCAATGGCTTCGCTTGACATGTTGGTTTCATGGGAAATTTGGAAAGAAAGAAACGCCGTGTCTTCCGCAACACTTTCATAACATCTAATATGCTAGTTACGAAAATTAAAGACGAGGCGGCAATGTGGAGCCTAGCCGGGGCAAAAGCGTTGATTAGCATTATGCTGCGAGAGTAGGTTTTTATGTATCAGCTTGGCTATGGTCAGGCTTGGTCTGTAAGACCTCTAAAAACCCTTCTCCTTAATCAATGAAAATGTCAAATCTTTTGCCTTGTTTCAATAAAAAAATAACGCCATGATGAAGACTGATTTAGAAATCTTGGTTACCAAGGTCTAGAAAAAACAGCTCACACGCCAACCAAGTCACAGATGTTACTTCAGTATGAAGATTTTTTTCATATCTCACCGTGTAAATTTTTCGGTTCATACATGTCTCCTAAAGCACCATCAGAAAAAAAAACATCAAATTAACTGGATTATTTCCGTTCATGACTTCACGTAACAACAATGTGCCCTCTCGATTATTAAATATGCATAGTCTAGAGGCCTTTGGCATACTTTCCACAAGAGAAATATCCCTTCATTTTACTCAACAGGTAGTTTAGCATAGTTCTAGCATGTGTGAAGTGGTTAACGAGCAAGTCATATAGCCTATCACATGAGCTTCAGGAGATGTTCTTAATCCTTAGCTATGAATTCAGTACATGTCTGTATCCAAGGCAGTGTAATGCTCCCAATTCTCAAATTTTCAATAGATGTCTTTGAGTATTGCTGCTAGAACAATCGCTCATATTTCCTTTTTTACTCTTCTAATGCAGTTACTCAGTACACACCGGAAAGAACATTTCCTCCATTGGCTGTTGGATAGGAGTGGATCTTTCCCACTGTGTTGTCGGCCACAGCGGGAGAGTATTTTCCTCTTCCCAAAGCATGCGTGAGGACGAAGAGACCATGTTTGATCGTGTGCATGATGATTTCGGTCGTGATCTGCTGATGGCTATGGGATGTGCTTGGACAGTGGATGTATGGGGTCAAGGTGCTATGTGCCTTGCCCGCAACAAGGCACTGGATTTCACCGCTCATTTCCCCACCTCGGGCTCTCCTTCCTCCACAGTAGCGCTGCTCCTCCTCCATCCTTGACCGGGCCGCCGACGGCCACTCCGCCAGATTTGCTGGCTGGAGTCGGTCTAGGTTTGGTGCCGGGGTAGATTTAGGTGTAGATCTTTAGGTTTGCTTGCTGTTTGTGGCTGTATACCACCATCTGGGCGTATGCCCCTTAGTGGAGACGGTGGTCTAGATCTCCGCCGCCAGATCCTGACCAGCCTAGGGCTGCTGCTCGTTCTTCCTCTCACTACTAGGAAAAGGCCTAGCCGTAAGACTGCCATCAGTGGCGCACCATGACTGCCGTGCGCCACTACTACTTAGCAGTGGCGCACCACAAAACGGTGGGCCACTGTTACAAAAGTAGTAGTGGCGCACCTTGATTCTGGTGCGCCATAAGTAAGTGGTGATAGGATGCCAGGTCCTCCCCCAACCTAGTAGTGGCGCACGTCTCCGGGGTGCGCCACTGCTACATTCCTTACCTATGGCGCACGTTGTAGAGGTGCGCCACTGCTAGGAGGTGTCCAGAGCCCGTTTAGAGATGATAGGCTTAGCAATGGCGCACTGCTGTGGTGCGCCACTGCTACATAGGTTACCTATGGCGCATGTCATTAGGTGCGCCACTGCTAGGGGGTGGCCAGAACCCCTTTAGAGATGAGAGGCGTAGCAGTGGCGCACCACTTAGCAGTGCGCCATTGCTATGTCACCCTAGCAGTGGCGCACCACTTAGCAGTGCGCCATTGCTATGTCACCCTAGCAGTGGCGCACGGCTATGTGGTGCGCCACTGCTAACCTGGGACCATTTCCTGCTTTTCACCCTCCACTCACATGTGCCACCCACTTTCCCCAAACACTCTTCCACCACCACCTCCCACCAAATCTGGATCTGGTCGTGTTGCCCTTCCTTCCCACCTCATTTTCACCTCTTCATTCACCAAAATTAAGTTGGTAAACTTAATTTTCTTCGTAGGTAAGTAATGGTGAAGCTTTTCTTAGCTCAATACCCTACTCAATCTCAACTTTTTACCTCATCCAACACTCTAGGTCTCGCCGTATCGGTAACTTTGTTGGTTTTATGCTTTGTGTGTGACCGGTTCCGATCGTCTTGCACACACACGTGTGTGTGCACATATGTTATGCGAAGCTCATGTGTTGTGCGCATGCGCGAAAAGCTTGTCGATCACGTGCATGTGTGTTGTATGCGAAGCCTCCACATGTGTTGTATATGCAAAGCCTCCGATCCACACATGTGTTGCATGTGTTTGTTTGCAGGGATTTGAAATGCGATGGAGTTGCCAATATTTTGCCGAAACGTTGATTCATTTCCGTTTCGGCGAATAGTGGGCATACTCGCATATACATATGTCCTAATTTTAGGGAAGGTCATGCCAAAATTTTCTTTTGGTATGCTAAGATATCCATTTTCTCTATACCCGCAGGCGACCATGGTCCGCATGATGAGCGAAGGCGTTGTGGCTAGGTTTTTGAAAGTCACGACAGCCGAGATGATTAGAAATAACCAAAAGGAGATAAGATGTCCGTGTCGAAGATGCAAGCTGACAAGCCTTATGGACCCTAAAGCCGATATGGTGCGGGACCACCTTCTCATGCGTGGTTTCATGGATGGCTATCGGTGGGAAGGCGACGAAGATGATTATGAATTTGTCCATGGGATTTCAACAAGAAATAAGGAAGGAGGTGATCAGGATGTAGAAGATCTCGGGCATGATCAGGATGTAGAAGATCCCGGAGATGATCATGATCACAATGTAGGAGATCCTGGACCTGATGATGAGGAAGATCAAGGTGGAGGTCATCATGACGATCATGAAGATGAAGACGATGGACCATCGTCGATGGACTGGGTGCAGGACCCTTATCTTCAAGAGCTGCTTCTCGCGTACGAGTAACGCAAGAGCCGCCGCCCGAGAGAAAGCCAAGATGGATCAACTGGAGGTAGACGCGGTTACTCCATTGTATGAAGGATGCAGGCCGGAGGATACCCTTTGAAAGTAACGCTCATGGCACTGGAGATGAAGGTAAAGCACAAAATGACCGACAAATCCTTCAACGACAACATGTCATTTCGGCAGAACGTCTTCCCAAAGGTAACACGTGTCCGACTAGTATCGAGGAGGCCAAGAAAATCGTGTGTCCTCTGGATTTACCGCATGTGAAATATCATGTGTGCTTGAACGATTGCATCATTTATCGGAACGAGCACGCGGCGTGTACCATATGTCCGGTGTGCGGCGTCAGTCGGTACAAGAAGGGGAAGAAAGCTCCTCGGAAGGTGGTGTGGTACTTTCCGATCACTCCTCGTCTGCAGCGGTATTTCGCGGATCCTAAGCAAGCAAAGCTAATGCGCTGGCACGCGGAGATGAGGAAGGTAGAAGATGACGCAGATGATCCGGACAAAAAGAAAAAGGACAGGATGTTGAGACACCCTTCGGATGCTAGCCAGTGGAATGCGTTGAACCTCGAGTACCCAGAATTTGGGGACGATCCTAGGAACATAAGGCTGGGCGCGAGCACCGATGGAGTCAATCCGTTTGGCAGCCAGAGCAGCACGCATAGCACCTGGCCCGTGTTTGTGTGGATGTACAACCTCCCCCCCTGGTTGTGCATGAAGAGGAAGTACATTCAAATGAGTATGCTAATTGAAGGGCCGAAACAACCAGGGAACGACATCAATCTGTATATGGGGCTTCTGAAAGAGGAGCTAGCCACGCTATGGGACACGCCTGCCAATACGTGGGACGCCGCCGCGGAAGAATATTTCCCTATGAGAGCCGCACTGCTCACGACGGTGCACGACTTTCTCGGTTACGGATATGTCGCGGGGCAGGTGGTCCACGGATTCAATGCATGCGTCAGGTGCATGGACGACACAACGTACCGCCAGCTAGATAGAGATCCCGGGTCCTCGAAAACGGTGTTCATGGGACATCGAAGGTGGCTTCGCGAGGACGACACATGGAGGAAACGCAAGGATCTGTTCGATGGTCAAGACGAACCCCGAAGACGGCCACGTACGAGAAGCGGCGAGCAAATAGACGAGCTATTGAAAAATTGGAAAGAGTGCCCACCGCCGGGAAAGAAGCGAAAGGCGCCAGAGCCGCTGCTTAAGGTATGGAAGACGAGGTCTGTTTTCCGGGACTTGCCGCATCCGGAAGATCCTCCGTGTGCCTCACAGCCTTGATGTCATGCACATCACGAAGAACGTGTGCGAGAGTCTGCTTGGTACCCTCCTCAACATGCCGTAGAAGACCAAAGATGGGCCGAAAGCAAGGTACGACTTGCAATCAATTGGGATCGTGGAGGAGCTTCACGCGGGACGCCCTAATGATGATGATGATGATGACGATGACGATGATGAGGCGGAGGACACACAAAGTCGTCGCAAGGGCAAAAATGCCAAAAAGATTGAATATTACTGCCCCCCCGCGTGCTTCACTCTAAGTCAGAAGGAGATCGAGCAGTTTTTCGACTGTCTCCTAGGAGTAAAACTTCCCTACGGTTACGCGGGGAAGATAAGCAGGTACCTAGACAAAGCGGCGAGAGGTTCAGCGGGATGAAGTCTCACGACCGTCACGTGTTGATGACGCAGATACTTCCGGTTGCAATCCGTGGGATCATGGACGCGCATGTCCGTGAAACGCTTTTTGGCCTATGCAACTTTTTCGACGTCATCTCTCGGAAGTCTGTTGGCGTGAGGCAACTTAGAAGGCTACAGGAAGAGATCGTGGTGATACTGTGCGAGCTTGAGATGTACTTCCCGCCCGCTTTCTTCGACGTTATGGTGCATCTCGCTGGTACATATCGTGGAGGATATCATCCAATCGGGGCCGATGTTCCCGCACAAAGATGATGCCGTTCGAAAGGATGAATGGTGTCATCAAAGGGCACGTTCGCAACAATGTGGCACGTCCGTACGGAAGCATAGCCAAGGGCTTTCCTGACCGAAGAGTGCATCTCCTTCTGCACGAGTTATCTAGAAATCGAGAACCCCGTTGGCCTGCCCGTAAACAGGCATCTCGGGAAGCTCGCTGGATGGGGTCACCGCGACGGTAGCCGCGAAATGCATGTCGACTTCAAGGGTCGAATCGCCGACTTTGAAAGAGCAAACCTAGTCGCGCTACAACACATAGACGTGGTCGATCCTTGGGTGGTAGAGCACAAAACCTTCATCGCAAAGACGTACAGTGATCAGGGCCAACAGAGGACAGACGGAGATATAATCAAAGAGCACAACTCAACCTTCACGCGGTGGTTCAAGGACAAGATGCTGACGTACCCTATAGACGAGGATTCTTCTGCGGAAGAAAAACTCATATTCGCCTTGTCACAGGGCGCCGAACACAACCTGATGACATTTCAGGCGTACGATATCAACGGCTACACATTCTACACCGAGGAAAAGGACATGAAGAGCGATTATCAGAACTCCGGGGTAACGATGGAGTCCTACACCGGTGACTTCAAGCAGAGATACTACGGAAAGATCGAGGAGATCTGGGAGCTGAGCTACGCCGGAGAGAATGTGCCGATGTTCCGTGTCAGGTGGGCCAAGAACGTCATAAAAGAAGACCGGCATTTCACCACCATGGTTATACCCGAAGCCAAATCCAAGACAGCGGGCGCAAAGGTCACCGCAAAATATGAGCCATGGGTACTAGCTTCCCAAGTGGACCAATGCTTCTTCATTACCGACCCGCAAAAGCCCAGCCGTGTTGTCGTGAGGAGAGGCAAAAGGAGCATCATCGGAATGGATGGAGCCGCCAACGAGCTAGACTTTGACCAGTACGGCGATCCGAAGATGGAAGATGACGACGACGATGATGAAGAACCATACACAACAAGAAGAAGCAGGACCACCCTACCTAAAGGCCATCCATTCAAGAGAAGAAGTCTAGGAGTTCCGGGGCTAAATTATTCAACCGCGAGAAAGAAGGGCAAGAAGATTGTGAAAAGATAATTATGTATCATTTTCTTGTATGAATAATGGATGTCATATTGTTAATCTACACATTGTACCGATCAAAATAGACATATATTCTACATAATTTATATTTTTGGATATTTTCTAGATTCTATAGTATTTTAAATATTCTACATAATTATAATTATTTATGCATTTTATTTTGGTGTATTATGCTATGTACTATAGTGTTAAATCAATTTAATGAAAAAGTGAAAAAATGGGGCCGCCAGGGTTCGAACCTGGCCGGCCAGGTTTGGCAAACCAACCAAGGGACAGAGCCAGTGCGGTACTAATCGATTTCTGTCAAACCCTGGTTTGTTTGTGTTTTGACCCAAACCTATACTGGTAGTGGCGCACCCCTAGAAGTGCGCCATTGCTAAGCCTCATAGTGGCGCACCCCTGGAGGTGCGCTATTGCTAAGGGGGTCTGTGACTTAGACAAAAATCCCCCGTCTCGACCATCCTCCCCATTCCCCACTCGATCTCGATTCACCTCCCACCGGCGACGCCCTCTCCGACGCCACCTCCCACCGGCGGCCGTCCCTCCCTCGATTCACCTCGGACCCCGGCGACGCGCGCAGACCCCGGCGACGTCGCGCAGGTACCCCTCGATTCACCTCCCCGCCGGCGGCCGCCTCCCCCCTCGATCCCCACCCGCCTCACGGTCTCGCCCCCAAGCAGATCCTCTCAAGCTCGCCGCGGAGCAGGAGCAGCACGTGGGTGTCCTCATCTGCGACCTCGTCGGCATCCTCGTCTGCGACCTCCTGCCCCATTTCGCCGCAGAGCACGAGTAGGAGCCACCGCTCGACCGCTGACGCCGCCACGCCCTCGACCGCTGACGCCTTCCAAGGTAGCCACCGCGCCCCTCCTCCTCCTCGATGTTAACTGCTAAGAGTCACCAGTTTGCTTGCTACTGCTGCTGCTCCCCCTCGAGCCGGTGCTGCCATGTCCCTGCTGCTGCTGCTAGAAAGGCTGCTGTGTTGCTCCTAGCTTTCTGCTGCTAGGTTGCTGCTAGGTGCTGCTGTTAGGTGCTGCTGCTATTAGGTGCTGCTGCTAGAAATGAGAGAACCTTGGGTAGCACATTGTTCAGTAGACCTGTGGGTACCATGTTTAGAGTTCAATAAGAGAACAAAACTCTCTTAGGCAGATTAATTCAAAATTATAAATGTTATAGCTGGCAATCAAAAAGGCAGTACTCCAAGAATAGAACAACTGTTTATCATGTTGCTTAAGGATTAGTTTTTGCTTGCTTGATGATGTTGTTCAACCATGTTGTTGCTTGCTTGCTGATGTTGTTCTGGTTCCTAGATGTTGCTTGCTGCTACACTAGCTATTGCATGCTACTGGTATCTTCCTGCTGCTTCTAGTTGCTGTTGTTGGATTGCTTGCTGCTGCCATGTCCCTGCTGCTGCTAGCTAGGTGCTCCCCTTTATGTAGTCATCCAACTCTGCTCTTTTATTAATCCTAGCTACCATGTTAGTTTTTGCTTACTGGATGAAAACTTGATGTTCTTGTTGCAAATGTAGCTTGTCCTTCCAGTAGTTCTTTGTTGCACATTTGTTTTGTTGCAAATTTTCAGTTTCGTCAGATAAACTCTTTGTTTCATATGCTTGCCCTTGCAGTAGTTTTTGCTTGCTTGCTTTGGTGCATCCTTGTAGTAGATAACTAATGAGAAAAGGATTAGAGAAAGCTGGACAAATCAATGCTGAACCATCGTGGTGGTAGTAGCAAATTTAGGTTTAGGAAATTTTAACATACTACTGCTGATTTAACTGCAAAAGAATTAGTAATGAAGAAGAAGCATGGCACTATATTGACAGTAGGTTTAGTGGTCTGTATTTGGCTGCTCTAGTAGATATCTAGTGATTTTAAGCTACTGACTATTATGTATCTGATATTGCCGACTCTATCTTCAACGAAATTCTATTGTACTATGTATGCGTTAGATAGTTGATCATTTTAGCCTAGTGCTTTGGCTATTTGCTTGCTTGCTGCTGCTGCTAGGGCTGTAAAATTGGGTATATTTTGCTTGCTGCTGCTCTAGGGCTGTAAAATTGGGTATTTTTTGCTTGCTGCTGCTGCTAGGTTGCTAGGTTGATTACTGCTGCTGCTAGGTTCTTGAAGTTCACATTTTATACTGATTTGTTACTATTTTTCCATTCAAATGCATATAATTTGGGATCAGAGTGAAGGGTTGATGCTCACAGTGTTTATTTTGATGTTTACAACACTAGTTGTTGCACGCCGCGCCGCCCTGACCTCCACGCACACCTTGGAGCAGCAGCTGGAGAAGCACGCCGCGCCGCCTCGATCACGACGCCACCGCAGAGGACCGCCGCCGCACTTGCGACATGTGTAGCTGCCATATTGTCATTCTTTCACAGCCCTGGAACTTACCATATTGTCATTCATTTTCTTACCATATTGTCATTCTTTCACAGCCCTGGAACTTCAGCACCTGACCGTCGCTGCCATATCTTCCTCGACCCGGAGCAACACCTCACCTCTCAGTGACTCCACGCGACTCACGGTGAGCATGCTGCTAGATGCTAGCTGCTGCTTGTTGTTGATGCATGCTGCTAGCTAGTTGCTGCTGCTAGCTGTTGATGCATTCTGCTAGTCGCTTTGCTACTAGCTGCTGCTAGCTTGCTACCGCTATTGTTGATGCATCTGCTAGTCGCTGCTACTAGCTGCTACTAGCTGTTGTTGCTGCTGCTGCTGCTGCTTGCTGTTGATGCTGCTAGTGTATATGGTGTCATATTCTTGTGCATGTGCCATGGTGCTCAGCTGGTGTATATGAGGAACAATTGTACATGTGCCATGGTGCTCAGCTGGTGTATATGGTGACATATTCTTGTGCAGGGATCGACAGAGTTGCCCATTATCGCCGAAATGTTGATTCATTTCCGTTTCGGCGAAAATGGGGCACTCATATGTACATAAATTAGCATAGGTCATGCCCAATATTGTTAGTGGAATGGATCGTAATATGGTTCAAAAATGTAAACATGTAGGATGGCCGGTCCCGGTGGCCGGCGAGGCGGTCGAGGCCGCGGTCCTGGGCGCCCCCGGGGCCGGGGAAGGGGCCGCCGCGGTGGAGCAGCAAGGGCCCCACGGTCACCGTCACCTGCATCCTCCTCGTCTTCGCATGAGGAACGCTGCTACGAGTTCCTCCTCCGCATCGACGATGACCCACTCAGCATCAAGAGGCTACCGGACAAGTTCGCCGAGTTCGTCGACGGCGTCGAGCCGGCGCACTTGCAGCTACGGGAGGCTAGCTGCAACTTCTGCCGCTGGTCCGTGGAGGTCCTATTCGACGGGCAGGGCAAGATGTACCTGCACACGGGGTGGGACAAGTTCGCCCGTGACCTCCAGCTCGAGCCCGGCTGCCAGCTCACCTTCCTGTACGAGGGGGACGGCGAGATGATCGTCAAGGTGTTCGACGACACCGCCTGCCGTGTGCACTACCCCCACACCGGCGAATCCGGCTCGGACACCGATAGTTAGAACTTAGAGTGTTGTCAACTCTATCTTCGTTGCTTCGTGTTGTTTGAATTCTATATTAAATTGTATGAAGCTACGATGTTAGGTATGATGATGTTATGTCCAAATATCAATCTCTTGTGCATCGTACCTTGCCTCGCTGACACCATCCCGGGATGTTCATATTTGTTTGGACCAACAATGTATGAGGCCCTTGTCATTCCATTTGCTTTGGTATCTCAAAATGCCGATGATTAGAATGTTTGGTCAACTGTACACTCCGGGGTGACGCCAGTGAGCCTGGTGTGATGGCACAAATATCAATCTCTTGTGCATCCTACCTGGCCTCACTGACGCCATCCCGGGATGTTCATATTTGTTTCGACCAACAATGTATGAGGCCATCGTCATTCCATTTGCTTTGGTTTTCCAGAATGCCGATGATTAGAATGTTTGGTCACCTATACACTTGGAGGAGGGGCCAGTGAACCTGGTGCGATGACACAAATATCAATCTCTTGTGCATCCTACTTGGTTTCACTGACGCCTTCTCTAAATGTTCATATTTGTTCCGACCAACAAAATATGAGGCATTCCATTTAGTTCATAATAGCTACTTGTCTCTTATTTGAGTTGGCACTTCTTAATTGCATAGCCCTTTCTTCCATTTTAGTGCCGATGATTAGAATGTTCGGTCAACAGAGGACCCCGGGGTGACGCAAGTGAGCCTGGTGTGATGGCACAAGTATCAATCTCTTGTGCATCCTACCTGGCCTCACTAACGCCATCCCGGGATGTTCATATTTGTTTCGATCGACAAAGTATGAGGCCCTTGTCATTCTTCCATTTGCTTTCGTATTTTAAAATGCCGATGATTAGAATGTTTGGTCACTTGTACACTTGGGGGAGGGGCTAGTGAACCTGGTGCGATGACACAAGTATCAATCTCTTGTGCATCCTACTTGGTTTCACTTACCCCTTCCCTAAATGTTAATATTTGTTCCGACCAACAAAATATGAGGCATTCCATTTAGTTCATAATAGCTACTTGTCTCTTATTTGAGTTGGCACTTCTTAATTGCATTGGCCTTTCTTCCATTTTAGTGCCAATGATTAGAATGTTTGGTCAACTGTACACTCCGGGGTGACGCCAGTGAGCCTGGTGTGATGGCACAAATATCAATCTCTTGTGCATCCTACCTGGCCTCACTGACGCCATCCCGGGATGTTCATATTTGTTCCGACCAACAATGTATGAGGCATGCCTTTTAGTTCATACTACTTGGATCGTTTTTGAGTTTGCTCTTATTCGTTGCAAACATCTATGAGCGTGCACTAATGTTTCTTTGGCTTGTGCATATGTACGCAGATATGACGTGGTATGTCGTGTACAAGGGCAAGGTTCCCGGAGTCTACAACGACTGGGAGGAGTGTCGGAGACAGGTTCACCGTTTTAGCGGTAACAGCTACAAAGGGTACACCACTAGAGCGGAGGCCGAAGACAGATATGCACCCTATCTGGCGGGAGAGAGGACGGAGCGGAGGAGGAACCGGATGAAGACCACTTTCATCGGGACGGTGCTAGTAGTGACTCTAGCTCTCTTCTATGTGATGCTAGTTTAGATGATCGACCTTGTGTAACCACTAGCTCATTTGACTTGTAACACCGTAACACTTGTCTAATATTTGAAATCTTGTGAATCATGGAGGCTAATGTGAAGGACTATGTATTGGTATACTGTGCTGTTGTATATATGTGTTATATATTCTGTATCTGTGCTGTTATACTGTGCTATACAACCTGTACAAATACATGCCAGAAATACAAAAAATGAAAACGAACTACTAGTAGTGGCGCACTACTGGATCATGAGAGGCGCACGACCACCAAGTAACAGTGGCGCACCAGCCTGGACCCAGTGGCGCACAACCCTCTGATCACCTTCGAAACTACCAGTGGCGCACCAAAGCTGCCAGCAGTGGCGCACGTCTGAGATGCCACAGTGGCGCACCTAAACAAGCAGCAATGGCGCACCAGCTCGCCGTAACAGTGGCACACCCAAGGAGGCAGTAGTGGCGCACCGACAACAGACAGTAGTGGCGCACTGCTGCTGAACAACAGTGGCGCACCCCTTTGGAGTAGTAGTGGCGCACCAGTGTACCTATCAATGGCGCACGGCGCAGTGCGCCACTGTTACTTAGGTTAGTTGTGGTGCACCACTAGTGCGCCACTACTAAAACTTAGCAGTGGCGTGATAGTAGTGGCGCACCAGCAGTGCGCCACTGATGGGGGATAGTGGTGCGCCACTGAATAGCTTTTTCCTAGTAGTGTCTGCTCCGGTGGCTGGAGGGAGGTGATGCGGGGAGTGTCGCCGTCTTCCTCAATAAAGTTGGTTCATGCTGGTTCCTTTCGTTCCCTGGATGGCAGTAAAGATGGAGCTCTCCTAGCCATCCATGGTGGCGTGAGGAAGAGTCAATTCGAAGCTGCAAGGTATGCCTCTTCTTGTCTCCTGGCCGGCCTCGGTGGCGAGGAGGAGAAGAAGCGAGGCTTGCCGGTTTTGGATCTGGGGGAGGGATCATGTCCTCTCCTTCGGTGTGGCTTCTGCTCTGCTTCTGTTCTTCTGCAATCTTCTCTTCCTTGCCGTGGTGGCGAGAGGAGGAGCGGCAGAAGGGCGGATTTGACCCAAGCCCGTCGATGCTTGCCTGAAGGGTGCTATGGAGCTTATTGTTTAGAGCTCCCTCGTGCGGAACACACGTCGCTCCTTGATAACGCGTGAAGGACACGTCCGTTGGGAACCCCAAGAGGAAGGTGTGATGCGTATAGCAGCAAGTTTTCCCTCAGTATGAAACCAAGGTTATCGAACCAGTAGGAGATGAAGGCCACGTGAAGGTTGTTGGCGGAGGAGTGTAGTGCGGCGCAACACCAGGGATTCCGGCGCCAACGTGGAACCTGCACAACACAATCACAATACTTTCCCCAACTTAACAGTGAGGTTGTCAATCTCACCGGCTTGCTGTAAACAAAGGATTAAACATATGGTGTGGAGAATGATGTTTGCTTGTAGAAAACAGTAGAGAACAATGATTGCAGTAGATTGTATTTCAGATGTAAAAGAATGGACCGGGGTCCACAGTTCACTAGTGGTGTCTCTCCCATAAGATAAATAGCATGTTGGGTGAACAAATTACAGTTGGGCAATTGACAAATAGAGATGCATACATATCATGATGATTACTATGAGATTTAATCAGGGCATTACGACAAAGTACATAGACCGCTATCTAGCATGCATCTATGCCTAAAAAGTCCACCTTCAGGTTAGCATCCGCACCCCTTCCAGTATTAAGTTGCAAACAACAGAAAATTGCATTAAGTATGGTGCGTAATGTAATCAACACAAATATAGTTAACAAATGCATCTAGATACATCCATATCTAGACAAAATTGAGTCAATTAATATGAATCAGAGGGGAGTGCCTGAAAGTGTTTCATGCTACCAATTAATTCGCTGGCAGGACTGGCTGTAGAAGTAATTGTGCTACTACTCATATGATGAACTGATTGTGTGGGTGTCAAATTTTGCAAAGCGATCATCCACTGAATTCTTAATTATAGTTCAAGTGATCATAACAAAGATAGTACATACTACAGCACCAGAACATAAGAGTACGAATCATAAAGTAGCTCAACATTTTGCATTAGGGCTGGATGGTCCTGAGACTACCGGGACGCCCCTGATGATCTCCGGGCGTGCATCCACTTCAACCCAAAGCTGTGTACTCGGTCCATGGCCTCCTTCTGTAGGCTGGATAATCTCAGGTGCAGGACCTTCGTCTATGAAAGGCTCGTCATCAGTACCATCCACAGGTGCATCAAGGCTGGGTGGTCTTGAGACTACCCGGACGCCCCTGATGATCTCTGGGCGTGCATCGACTTCAACGCAAAGCTGTGTACTCGGTCCACGGCCTCCTTCTGTAGGCTGGATAATCTCAGGTGCAGGACCTTCGTCTATGAAAGGCTCGTCATCAGTACCATCCACAGGTGCATCAAACTGAGATTCATCTTCAAATCTCCCATCAAACTGAGAGACCTCTTCAACTCTATGCTTCTGCAATTAGTACATCAACAGATTAGACAAACATCTAAGGGATGCAACCTGAACAAATGCCGTTTTACATATTTACCTTCTCATCTGGCACAGCACATGTCCCAGAGCTGAAACCCGTTTCCTGAAGCAAGCGCTTTTTCTCTCCTTCCCGTCCATCCATCTGCAACAAGTTAAATTTGAGTACAGAACCTTGCACATCAATGCAAACTATTGATCGAAATAGCGGCAGCATCAATATAAATAATTAACTACATATGCCAGCACACATACAGTGTGAGCAAGATCTGCTTCTCCCGCTGAAGGATCATTATATGGTTCACCATGATAAACCCACCTAACATATTGCGGTCCATCCCAAAAATGTGTAAATGATCTTCCACTACATGGTGAGGCCTCTTCTCACCATTCATACATGTGCAGCGCGGGCAATACACGTCCAGGTTGTGACCTTCATGAGCTCTAATAAACCCCATAAAGGGTTGAACACCATTTATATATGAAGGGGAACATAAGTGTCCATGCAAAGAACCAAGTTCTCATTCCATCTGTTTAATTATGAGATACAATGGTTGGTGATTAATTTAAGGCGAAGTAGGAAATGTATATCCATCGAGTACAAAACTATACTACATGATTATGCATTTCAGCAATCATGTCGAGTACAAAACAAAAAATGCCCATCAACATTTTAGCAAACAGATCGTGTACAAAACTCTGCCATGGCATTTCAGCAAATTAATGGATCGAGTGCAGAACTGACTCTATATGCCCACGTGATACGTCTCCGACGTATCGATAATTTCTTATGTTCCATGCCACATTATTGATGTTATCTACATGTTTTATGCACACTTTATGTCATATTCGTGCATTTTCTGGAACTAACCTATTAACAAGATGCCGAAGTGCCGCTTCAAGTTTCATGCTGTTTTTGGTTTCAGAAATCCTAGTAACGAAATATTCTCGGAATTGGACGAAATCAACGCCCATGGTCCTATTTTGCCACGAAGCTTCCAGAAGTCCGAAGAAGAGACGAAGAGGGGCCACGAGGGGGCCACACCCTAGGGCGGTGCGGCCCCCCCCTTGGCCGCGCGGCCCTGTGGTGTGGGGCCCTCGTGCCGCCTCTTGACCTGCCCTTCCGCCTACTTAAAGCCTCCGTGACGAAAACCCCAGTACCGAGAGCCACGATACGGAAAACCTTCCAGAGACGCCGCCGCCGCAAATCCCATCTCGAGGGATCCAGGAGATCGCCTCCGGCACCCTGCCGGAGAGGGGAATCATCTCCCGGAGGACTCTACGCCGCCATGGTCGCCTCCGGTGTGATGTGTGAGTAGTCTACCCCTGGACTATGGGTCCATAGCAGTAGCTAGATGGTTGTCTTCTCCCCATTGTGCTTCATTGTCGGATCTTGTGAGCTGCCTAACATGATCAAGATCATCTATCTGTAATTCTATATGTTGCGTTTGTTGGGATCCGATGAATAGAGAATACTTGTTATGTTGATTATCAAAGTTATATCTATGTGTTGTTTATGATCTTGCATGCTCTCCGTTACTAGTAGATGCTCTGGCCAAGTAGATGCTTGTAACTCCAAGAGGGAGTATTTATGCTCGATAGTGGGTTCATGCCTGCATTGACACTGGGACAAGGATGACGAAAGTTCTAAGGTTGTGTTGTGCTGTTGCCACTAGGGATAAAACATTGATGCTATGTCTAAGGATGTAGTTGTTGATTACATTACGCACCATACTTAATGCAATTGTCTGTTGCTTTGCAACTTAATACTGGAGGGGGTTCGGATGATAACCTGAAGGTGGACTTTTTAGGCATAGATGCAGTTGGATGGCGGTCTATGTACTTTGTCGTAATGCCCAATTAAATCTCACTATACTCATCATGATATGTATGTGCATGGTCATGCCCTCTTTATTTGTCAATTGCCCAACTGTAATTTGTTCACCCAACATGTTGTTTATCTTATGGGAGAGACACCTCTAGTGAACTGTGGACCCCGGTCCAATTCTCTTTACTGAAATACAATCTATTGCAATATTGTTCTACTGTTTTCTGCAAACAATCATCTTCCACACAATACGGTTAATCCTTTGTTACAGCAAGCCGGTGAGATTGACAACCTCACTGTTTCGTTGGGGCAAAGTACTTTGGTTGTGTTGTGCAGGTTCCACGTTGGTGCCGGAATCCCTGGTGTTGCGCCGCACTACATCCCGCCGCCATCAACCTTCAACGTGCTTCTTGGCTCCTACTGGTTCGATAACCTTGGTTTCATACTGAGGGAAACTTGCCGCTGTACGCATCACACCTTCCTCTTGGGGTTCCCAACGGGCGCGTGTTGAACGCGTATCAAGCAGCTTTTTCTGGCGCCGTTGCCGGGGAGATCAAGACACGCTGCAAGGGGAGTCTCCACTTCTCAATCTCTTTACTTTGTTTTTGTCTTGCTTAGTTTTATTTACTATTTTGTTTGCTGCACTAAATCAAAATACAAAAAAATTAGTTGCTAGCTTTACTTTATTTGCTATCTTGTTTGCTATATCAAAAACACAAAAAAATTAGTTACTTGCATTTACTTTACTTGATTCATCATGTTTCCTTTTAATTTTACCACGAAAGACATACCGGTAGGACGTGGGTCTATAGTTGGGAGAAATAATATAGAAGAATTTTTCAATCATGTTAGTACCATTGAAAATTTTGAAGATAGACACTTGGTAGACCTTGCGCCTACTTATGAAATTGCTGCTGTGCATTTAGTTCGCCTGTTGGAAACTAAATTTGTTAATCTTAATCCTATAATCCAACACATGTTTCTCACACTTGGTGATATGGAAGAAGGGGAAAAGAGAGATTTTGTTTTAGAAACCCTTCTTAGAGAATTTGGCGGTCTAGCAAGAGAAGCTAGAAAGGTCTTTGCTAAATTTAATATGCTTGGTTCTCATACTAATTTTGTTAGTCTCCTTGAAAAGATGGACATGGATAGAATAAGATACACTAATAATATTGATGATGGTGGGGAGATCAAAGCACCAATACCATGTAAACTCTTAGCTATGAATGATGCACTAGAAAATAACTATGCTTGGCTTGTTCCTGAAAATTTGTTTGATGAGAGTAGCACGCCTAAGACTAATGAAAAGGGAGATGCTAAAACTTATGTATCTAATATATTATTCCTGGTTGAGAAAACTCCGCACCCCGCTGTAGAAGTACCACCCTTCGATAATACTTGATACACACTTTCTGCGCCTAGCTGAAAGGCGTTAAAGAAAAGCGCTTATGGGAGACAACCCATGTTTTTACCTACAGTACTTTGTTTTTATTTTGTGTCTTGGAAGTTGTTTACTACTGTAGCAACCTCTTCTTATCTTAGTTTAGTGTTTTATTGTGCCAAGTTAAGCCGTTGATAGAAAAGTAAGTACTAGATTTGGATTACTGCGCAGAAACAGATTTCTTTGCTGTCACGAATCTGGCTGTTTTCCCCTGTAGGTAACTCAGAAAATTAAGCCAATTTACGTGAGTGATCCTCAGATATGTACGCAACTTTCATTCAATTTGAGAATTTTCATTTGAGCAAGTCTGGTGCCATTTTAAAATTCGTCAATACGAACTGTTCTGTTTTGACAGATTCTGTCTTTTATTTCGCATTGCCTCTTTTGCTATGTTGGATGAATTTCTTTGATCCATTAATGTCCAGTAGCTTTATGCAATGTCCAGAAGTATTAAGAATGATTGTGTCACCTCTGAATATGTTAATTTTTATTGTGCACTAACCCTCTAATGAGTTGTTCTAAGTTTGGTGTGGAGGAAGTTTTCAAGGATCAAGAGAGGAGTATGATGCAACATGATCAAGGAGAGTGAAAGCTCTAAGCTTGGGGATGCCCCGGTGGTTCACCCCTGCATATATCAAGAAGACTCAAGCGTCTAAGCTTGGGGATGCCCAAGGCATCCCCTTCTTCATCGACAACATTATCAGGTTCCTCCCCTGAAACTATATTTTTATTCCATCACATCTTATGTGTTTTGCTTGGAGCGTCGGTTTGTTTTTTTTTTTGTTTTGTTTGAATAAAATGGATCCTAGCATTCACTTTATGGGAGAGAGAGACACGCTCCGCTGTAGCATATGGACAAGTATGTCCTTGGTTTCTACTCATAGTATTCATGGCGAAGTTTCTTCTTCGTTAAATTGTTATATGGTTGGAATTGGAAAATGATACATGTAGTAATTGCTATTAATGTCTTGGGTAATGTGATACTTGGCAATTGTTGTGCTCATGATTAAGCTCTTGCATCATATGCTTTGCACCCATTAATGAAGAAATACATAGAGCATGCTAAAATTTGGTTTGCATATTTTGTTTCTCTAAGGTCTAGATAATTTCTAGTATTGAGTTTGAACAACAAGGAAGACGGTGTAGAGTCTTATAATGTTTTCAATATGTCTTTTATGTGAGTTTTGCTGCACCGGTTCATCCTTGTGTTTGTTTCAAATAAGCCTTGCTAGCCTAAACCTTGTATCGAGAGGGAATACTTCTCATGCATCCAAAATACTTGAGCCAACCACTATGCCATTTGTGTCCACCATACCTACCTACTACATGGTATTTTCCGCCATTCCAAAGTAAATTGCTTGAGTGCTACCTTTAAAATTCCATCATTCACCTTTGCAATATATAGCTCATGGGACAAATAGCTTAAAAACTATTGTGGTATTGAATATGTAATTATGCACTTTATCTCTTATTAAGTTGCTTGTTGTGCGATAACCATGTTCACTGGGGACGCCATCAACTACTCTTTGTTGAATTTCATGTGAGTTGCTATGCATGTCCGTCTTGTCTGAAGTAAGAGCGATCTACCACCTTATGGTTAAGCATGCATATTGTTAGAGAAGAACATTGGGCCGCTAACTAAAGCCATGATCCATGGTGGAAGTTTCAGTTTTGGACATATATCCTCAATCTCAAATGAGAAAATTATTAATTGTTGTTACATGCTTATGCATAAAAGAGGAGTCCATTATCTGTTGTCTATGTTGTCCCGGTATGGATGTCTAAGTTGAAGAATAATCAATAGCGAGAAATCCAATGCGAGCTTTCTCCTTAGACCTTTGTACAGGCGGCATAGAGGTACCCCTTTGTGACACTTGGTTAAAACATGTGCATTGTGATGATCCGGTAGTCCAAGCTAATTAGGACAAGGTGCGGGCACTATTAGTACACTATGCATGAGCCTTATAACTTGTAAGATATAATTTACATGATACATATGCTTTATTACTACCGTTGACAAAATTGTTTCATGCTTTCAAAATCAAAGCTCTAGCACAAATATAGCAATCGATGCTTTTCCTCTATGGAGGACAATTGTTTTACTTTCAATGTTGAGTCAGTTCACCTATTTCTCTCCACCTCAAGAAGCAAACACTTGTGTGAACTGTGCATTGATTCCTACATACTTGCTTATTGCACTTATTATATTACTCTATGTTGACAATATCCATGAGATATACATGTTACAAGTTGAAAGCAACCGCTGAAACTTAATCTTCTTTTGTGTTGCTTCAATGCTTTTACTTTGAATTATTGCTTTATGAGTTAACTCTTATGCAAGACTTATTGATGCTTGTCTTGAAGTGCTATTCATGAAAAGTCTTTGCTTTATGATTCACTTGTTTACTCATGACATATACATTGTTTTGATCGCTGCATTCACTACATATGCTTTACAAATAGTATGATCAAGGTTATGATGGCATGTCACTCCAGAAATTATCTGTGTTATCGTTTTACCTGCTCGGGACGAGCAGAACTAAGCTTGGGGATGCTGATACGTCTCCGACGTATCGATAATTTCTTATGTTCCATGCCACATTATTGATGTTATCTACATGTTTTATGCACACTTTATGTCATATTCGTGCATTTTCTGGAACTAACCTATTAACAAGATGCCGAAGTGCCAGTTGCTGTTTTCTGCTGTTTTTGGTTTCAGAAATCCTAGTAACGAAATATTCTCGGAATTGGACGAAATCAACGCCCAGGGTCCTATTTTGCCACGAAGCTTCCAGAAGTCCGAAGAAGAGACGAAGAGGGGCCACGAGGGGGCCACACCCTAGGGTGGCGCGGCCCCCCCCTTGGCCGCGCGGCCCTGTGGTGTGGGGCCCTCGTGCCGCCTCTTGACATGCCCTTCCGCCTACTTAAAGCCTCCATGACGAAAACCCCAGTACCGAGAGCCACGATACGGAAAACCTTCCAGAGACGCCGCCGCCGCCGATCCCATCTCGGGGGATCCAGGAGATCGCCTCCGGCACCCTGCTGATGACCCACAAGTATAGGGGGTGTATCGTAGTATCTTCGATAAGTAAGAATGTCGATCCCAACGAGGAGCAGAAGGTGTTGACAAGCAGTTTCGATGAAGGATTCACTGTAAATGCTCACAGACAAGTATTCAGGGGGTTTTGATGTAACAGTTGAATAAAGTACGAGTATGTAAAGTGCGAGAGTAATAATTGCAGCGAGTGGCCCAATCCTTTTTAGCACAAAGGACAAGCCGGTTTGTTTACTTATAATGACCAAGCGTTCTCGAGGACACACGGGATTTTAGTCTAGTGCTTTCGCTACATACGGCTAAATAATCTTCATTGTTGTGATAAGTGTTGTGTGGGTGAACCTATGCTAATGTACCGCCCTTCCTAGGACTAATACATACTTGTGATTATACCCCTTGCAAGCATCCGCAACTACAAGAAAGTAATTAAGAATAAATCTAACCACAGCCTTAAACTCTGAGATCCTGCGATCCCTCCTGCATCGATATACCAACGGGGGTTTAGGTTTCTGTCACTCCGGCAACCCCGCAATTAGCAAACGAATACAAGATGCATTCCCCTAGGCCCATAAATGGTGAAGTGTCATGTAGTCGACGTTCACATGACACCACTAGAAGAATAACACCACAACTTAAATATCACACCATTGAATATTACTCAACCATAGTTCACTACTAACATTTAGACTTCACCCATGTCCTCAAGAACTAAACGAACTACTCACGAGACATCATATGGAACATGATCAGAGGTGATATGATGATGAATAACAATCTGAACATAAACTTGGTTCAATGGTTTCACTCAATAGCATCAACAACAAGTAGAAATCGATACCGGGAGAGTTTCCCCTATCAAACAATCAAGATCAAACCCAAATTGCTACGGCGGTGACGGTGTCCAGCGGTGATGACGGCGGTGATGATGGTGGAGATGATGATGATGGCGATGGCGATGATGTCCAGCTCGATGACGGTGACGATGGCGTCGATTTCCCCCTCCCGGAGGGAATTTCCCCGGCGGATTCCAGCCCGCCGGAGAGCTCTTTTCTCTCTGGTGTTCTCCGCCCCGCAGAGGCGGCTGTAACTCTTCGCGAGGTACCCTCTGTGGCTTAGGTCTTCGGGACGAAGGGTTTGGCGAAGAAAAGGAGGCGAAAAGGGTCGTGGCCCCCCGGACCACGTGCCGGCGCGGCCGGGGCTTGGGCCGCGCCGCCCTAGGGTGTGGGCCCACCCTGGCTGCTCCTGGCTCCCCCTTACGGCTTCCTTCGTCATCTTGAAAAATAGGATTTTTGTTATAATTTCCTTCCGTAGTTGATCTTCCGAAATATTGCGTTCGACGGTGCTTTTTCCAGCGGTAATCCTGGCTCCGGTGTTCGATCCTCCAATAATGATGAAACATGCAAAATAGATGAAATAACATAAGTTTTGTGTCCCAATATGAAATATATCAATGAATAACAGCAAATTATGATATAAAATAGTGATGCAAATTGGACGTATCAACTCCCCCCAAGCTTAGACTTCGCTTGTCCCCAAGCGAAATCCGAGCTCGATAGACATGACCACATGTTTATGGAGTGAAGAGTCGATAAATAAAATACGGACAAGAAGCATCATATTCATTCACACAGGACATTATAGTAGACAACCTCTTATAACTCATATTGAAACAAGTATAAGGTAATCACAAGTAAAGGTGCATGAGAAATCATGATTGGTGATGGCAAACTTCGTTCTTGGTCAGAGAACAATTAACAGATTATATTTATCTCATTGAGCAGCGCTCTCATGTTAAAGTTTATAAGGCACAACTTGCATACTCAATCATAATGGTCTTCTCATGATCATTGATAACTTGCAAAGCTATATTCATTCAGATAAAACTCGTACTAAACAAGGAAGAATAAAAGACATGATGTAGCAAATCACAATATAATGGTTTGATCACAACTACTCAAATGCTTGCTTGAGATGGAGAGAAATAGGTTTACTGACTCAACATAAAGTAAAAGACAGGCCCTTCGCAGAGGGAAGCAGGGATTAAATCATGTGCTAGAGCTTTTTCAGTTTTGAAATCATATAGAGATAATAAAAGTAACATTTTGAGAGGTGTTTGTTGTTGTCAACGACTGGTAGCGGGTACTCTAACCCCCTTGCCGGACAACCTCCTAAGAGTGGCTCCCATATTATTTTCATTTTGTGTGGCACTCCTTCCAACCTTTCTTTCACAAACCATGGCTAACCGAATCCTCGGGTGCACCGCCAACAATCTCATACCATGAAGGAGTGCCTTTTTACTTTGTTTTATTATGATGATGACACTCCCCCAACCTTTGCTTACACAAGCCATGGCTAACCGAATCCTTCGGGTGCCGTCCATCAATCACATACCATGGAGGAGTGTCTATTTAGTTTGATTAATTTGGGACTGGGAATCCCATTGCCAGCTCTTTTTGCAAAATTATTGGATAAGCGGATGAAGCCACTAGTCCATTGGTGGAAGTTGCCCAACAAGATTGAAAGATAAAACACCACATACTTCCTCATGAGCTATGAAACATTAACACAAATAAGAGATACTAAGTTTTGAATTGTTTAAAGGTAGCACATGAAGTATTTACTTGGAATGGCAGAAAATACCATGTAGTAGGTAGGTATGGTGGACACAAATGGCATAGGTTTGGGTTAAGGTTTGGATGCACGAGAAGTATTCCCTCTCAGTACAGGTCTTTGGCTAGCAAGGTTAATTAGCAAGCATAAGAGCCGAGGGAAACAAACAAATATACATATGGTAGAAACAATCATGCATCTTCCTTATAAGCACAAACAATTTTAACTTCAGAATAATGAGCTATGAGCTAACAAGAAAGACAATGAAACATCTACACGTATTTCTCTTTTCTATTTAAACCTCAAAGTGTTGTTGCTATTGACCAATGCTAAGTTTGCCAAAACCAAATAGATTTATTCAATGCTCCCAAAGTGATACCAATACTAACAACAAGATGAATCATAGAGATTGCAAACTAAAATAAGATGTGCAATATGTAAATGATAGGACTTCTCATTAATATTTCATAACGATAACTCACACCAAGGGATACATAGATAACCAACTAAAGGAGAGACACTTCCAACTGCAACCCATCTTATACGATAACTTCCCTACTCATGATATGACACTGTTATCACCAGATTTTGGACAAATCCAGAGGTGGGCCGTAAGAGAGATGGGCTTAGAGGACTACACGTGGAAGATCTCTGAAGCGGCCTTGCACGGAGAATTTGGGCTAGTTTGCCCGTGTATCTTTAATTATAGTAGGTTATATCTTAGATCAAGATTTAGAATTTGTATCGCGCACGGTGGGATATTCCCACGTTAGAAAGTCCGCTGGACTATAAATATGTATCTAGGGTTTATGGAATAAACAACAACACAACGTTCACCCCAAAACAAACCAATCTCGGCGCATCGCCAACTCCTTCGTCTCGAGGGTTTCAATCAGGTAAGCGACATGCTGCCTAGATCGCATCTTGCGATCTAGGCAGCACAAGCCCCACGTTGTTCATGCGTTGCCCGTACTGAAGCGTCTTTGATGGCGGGCAACGTAGTTATCATAGATGTGTTAGGGTTAGCATAGCTCTTCGTATAAACATGCTTACGTAGTGCAACCCTCGCATGTCTAGCCGCCCTCACGCCTATCTCAGGCGTGGGGGCGGCACCCTGCTTGTTCATCATCTAGTAGATCTGATCCGTTACGATTGCTCCTTGCTCCGCAAGGATTAGTTTAATATCTGCAATAGTTAGGCCTTACGAAGGGGGGGAGGATCCAGCGGCACGTAGGGTGGCGTTCGCAAGTCCTAAACAGGATGTTCCGATGATCAACGTCACGTTGGTTGTGTGGCCTTGTTTAGGATCGGCTTACGAGCACCGTGCGTGGCCGCGAGGCCCAACCTGGAGTAGGATGATCCGATTATGCGGTGAAAACCCTAAATCGTCGTAGATCTCATTAGCTTTATCTTGATCAAGCAGGATCACCAAGTATTCGTGCACCCCGTACGGATCATGGGTGGATCGGCTCTTTGAGCCGATTCACAGATAACCCGAGAGCCGATCGAGGCTCTGATTTAATGTTTACGTGTATGCCATGCAGGAACTAAGCGAGGCATCCCCATCACCTTCTGACCAGGTATAGGTCAGGTGGCACGCCTGCACTTCGCATCGCCGCGTGTGACCGAGAAGAGCATTGCGGGCCGTCGCTCGGAGGGGTCTCAGCCAGCCGCAGCTCTAGGCTCTTCCGGCTCTACCGTGTTGACGGGCCGCTGCCCGCCGGTGGGTTTTGGCGATCAACACATTACGGCACGCCCGGTGGGACAATCTTCTACATCAACCACATCGCCATCTACATCCGAGATGGCGGCGGACGGCACGCCGATCACCTACGAGGAGCTGCTGCTGAGCTCAAGAAGAAACATGACGAGATCAAGGCCACCCTCGGCCGACCTCATCGGCTCTTTTCGGAGAACCCGTACCCATGGCATCGATGGAAGGGGTTCTCACCACAAGGTGCACTCGATGGGATAGATCTCTCTGCCCCGTCGGAGGAACGCACCAGGGCCCTTCGGCAGGAGATCAACTACTTGGTGGCTCACTCGCTACACCGCCACTGCGAAAACTTGGTCAACGTGTTGGAGCGTCTCGCTCGCGCGTGATCCAGGAGATCATGAGCCCCCAGTACACGCCGTCAGGACCAGCTCTCGGGACGCACCAAGGAGAGTTGCCACTCCAGTCCCGTCCACCGCTGCCATACGCGTTGGCAGCACCCGCTGAAGTGCCGGCTACACCGGCATTCGTCGTATCCAAGATCGGTGGTGACCCTAGTGACTACCAGTTCTTGGCTGAGGCGCCCAAGGAGATCCCTCAAGGATACGCGTGCACGTATGTGGGATTGTGGCAACTGGCCACTCTCAAACCAGGCCACAACGTCGGGGGACTCCGGCGCAAACGGGAGGAACGTCGCAACAGAGCTTGAGAAGCGAGACGTGGCTAACTAAGTACGCCACCCCGACGAAACTCCCGAGCCCAGCTCCTGCAGTTGGCTCGTAGCTGGAAAAGCAAACATGGCTGGCTAAGTACGCCACCCCGGCGAATCTTCGTAATACATCTCCCGCAGCCAGCACGGTGGATCAGATCAGTACCATACTGAGAGACCAGTTCGGCATTATGCCGAAAAGGAGGGCAATCGGCTATTCCAAGCCGTACCCCGACGAGTACGAGATGATCCCGCTGCCACCTAAATATCGGCTCCCTGACTTCTCCAAATTCAGTGGATCGGATGGCTCCAGCTCCATCGAGCACATCGGCCGATATTTGGCGCAACTAGGACCAGCTTCAGTGTCGGATCAGCTACGCGTGAGGCTCTTTTCACAGTCCCTCACAGGATCGGCTTTTGGATGGTATACCTCTTTGCCAGCAAACTCCATCCAGTCTTGGAAGCAATTGGAAGAACAGTTCCATACGCAATACCATTCAGAAGCTTCCGAGTCTAGCATTGCCGATCTAGCACAACTACGTCAGAAGCGCGGAGAAACGGTGACAGAGTACATCCAGCGCTTCAGGAATCTTAGGAACCGATGTTATTCGGTTCGTATAACTGAAAAGGAAGCAGTCGAATTGGCAGTAGCTGGCCTTGCAACACAGCTCAAGGACATGGCCTCCCAAGCAGATTATCCCTCGTCGGCGCACATGGTTCGAAACTATCGCATATGAACAGCGCCACCCGGACTGTACCAAGACAAGTTCAAGCGTGCGTAGTCATGGTCGATACAGAGGAAGGTGAAGTGCCTGCGGGAGACCAAGAAATAGCAGTGGCTGAGTGGACTCGGGGAGGAACCCCGTACCCCGCAAATGGGTAAAGCCACCGGGGCCGCCCGGGGATTTGATTTTGACGTGACCAAGACTGAACAAATCTTCGACCTCCTGCTTAAGGAGAAACAGTTGACGATTCCTGAAGGTCTCAAGTTCCCTACGGCGCAAGAGCTAAACGGAAAGCCGTATTGCAAATTCCACAACTCGCTTTCCCATGCCACCAACGACTGCAGGGTGTGGCGTCAGCACATCCAAGCGGCGATAGAGAAGGGGCGTTTAATTTTCAACCAATACGCCATGAAGGTAGACACCCAGCCCTTCCCCGCCGTTAACATGGTAGAAGTCATCTACCCCGAGGGCTGCCAGCCAGGTCCCACGTTCAGCATCAACATGGTGGGGCCTGGGAACCACTCTGGCAAAGATGGAGATGAGGGCAGCTGCTCTCATAGCAAGGACACAGAAGAGGCCGCTCCACGCGATCGGCTCCATCATGATGGCAAGCGCTACGTCACAGAGGGAGACGTGAAGAACATAAGATATCAGCGACCTCTCTACGATCACCTCCTCAACAAATATGTGAGTCGGTATGACCAACGCCGATGGTCCAACTATGATGATGAAGGAGATCGTACGGCTAGAGAAGCCGAAGACATCGTCGGCAGGATCGCGATGAGGAGGAGCACGAGCGCCGTGCCGCGGACAGGCCAAGGGAGCAAGATGACAACGCCGTACACCGGGATTGCCCTTTCTTCGATTACATCGCTGGGATTCAGGAATGCGCCGCTTGCCCACACTCGGCAAGTGCCCACCATGCACCAAGAAGAAGAAGGAGGCAGCCAACGTGTCTGTGTTTGAGCGCTTAGGGCCTCTCCCACCACCAAGCAAACGCGCTGAGTCACCTCGTTGGGCAGATCTTGAGGATTCAGAAGACGAGGGACTAGAAGAAGAAGAAGACAGGTACCACCGTCCAAGGTGGTGCCCTGACGGACTCAGCCGTTCACAGAAACGCAGGGTTCAGCGGTTGCGCGGCCTGGAGGAAGCCGAAAGGTTATACTTGCATACGCTAAGGAAGGCACGGCCTGATCTGGCTGCAAAGGTTCAGCGAGCCCTGAATGAAGAGGGTCGTCCACGGAGAATGGAGTGGCGTCCCAAGCAAAAGAAAGCCGATGATGAAACATCGGCTGGCACAAACATGGTGCTCGTCTTGCCGACAGAGCTTAGTGCTCCACGATTATACGATGCACTCAAGGTGGATGACAGCAGGCGCATCAAGTCAGAGGTTGGGTTGGTTTTATCCAGCCTAACCGAGTAGCAAGATTAAACCAATGAGCAAACCGTGCGAGGCTGATCCTTGTGATCGGCCCCAAAAATTTTATGGAGGAACATTACAAAACCTTCATCAAGCAAGCAATGTGGAGGCCGATTCCCGCAATCGGCCAAAATTATCTTCTGCACATATTCTGTTTATGGTCAGCAACGATCTACTGGGCAGCGGCCACGTCGGCAGATGGAAGTCAGCATGAATCTTTGCGAAGTCGACGTGCAAGTGCAGTGCCCTGACTTACCAAGAAAGCCGATATCTGCAATCATTTGACAGATTCGGCTCGGGGGGCATGTACTCAGATGAACGTGTGCAGATAAACATGTGCAGACATGCGTGCGGTGGAACATTGGGGGCCGATTAAGAAAAATCGGCCAAACAAAAAAAAAAACAACACAAAAGTTTAGCCGATGCAGATACGTGGCCATCGACTCAAGAGGTACAGTTACAGCTGTTATGAGCACGGAGCAGGAAGTGAGTCACGAAAAGAGACTCTAATGGAAGAGCTCCTCAATTGAGTGGCTTGATAACTTCGATTTCCTCTTCAAGAACCTCTGGTTTCCTTTTTGCGAGCAATGTGCAGATCAGGTTAAGGATGGGTTACATCAGATCCACCACAGGGGAGGAGCCGATCTGACTTGCAAAGCGCGAAAGTGGACTGAAGAAGCTCGGGGGGCAGCTCACCCTGAAGGTTCTGCTCTGAGAGCCGATTTTGCTGAAATCGGCTGGTTCCGCGTCATGACTTGGAAACCGATGGCGACACATTTGGTTAGTCCACTGATATGCTCGCCTTGATAAAGGCTCGGGGGGCAACTGATGGCGCAGAATTTGCCGTTCTTAAGAAGCCGAGTGAGATTTCATCAGGCTGAAAATACAATGGTATCGACTTCAGGATCAAGTCGTTTTCGGCAGTAATTCTGGTTCTCTCGTGAGAACGTCGATTTGCCTAGTTGTCCGCCAGAACTCAAAGGGATGGGGCATTAAGTTACCGGTGCGTTGTCATCGGCTTGTTGGCCATTGGCTAAGTGACGATCGGTGGGGTCAGCAGAAGAGAGAATCGGCTCAATCAAACTCAGAAGAAATCGGCAGAATTAAGATTGGGGAAGAGTTCTTCAACGATAAACCAGACTTCTTACATAGAAGAGCTGATTGCTCTCAAAAGGGAGTACTAAGGGGATACATTGCCCCGTCTACTGATGCTAATCCTATTCTAGAGGTCCTATTCTACGGGCCGTCACTGCCCTCGTCGTCACCGTCGTCGGGCCGCCGTCGCGCCGCTGCTCCCGGCGAGCTCGTCGTTGCTGCTGTAGCGGCCGCCGGCAGGACCTTCGTTGTCCTCGTCCTCCACGTCGTCGTCGTCGTCGTCGCTATCATAATCACTGAGATTCCCTGGCCAGGGGCAATGGCGCTTGGCTGGCGGCTCGTCGGAGAAGCTGTCGTCGTCGTCCTCCTCTTCCTCTCCCTCCTCCTTCACCTCGGGGGAGGTAAAGTTATCCCAGGAGAAGCGATCGTCATCGCTCTCCTCTTCCGATTCCCCGTTGGCGAGGAAGCGGAGGTCGCTCTCCCCGTCCGTCGAGGATTGGTCGTCCTCGGACCAGATGGAGAAGTCATGGTCTGACTCCTCCCCGGCCTCAATGGCGCGGCGGATGTTGGCCGCATAGACTTTTTGTGGGCTCGGTGCTGGCATCGGCTCGGGAGAAGAAGACTCGAAGGAAAGTCCCGACGAGGCAGAGGAAGAAGAGGACATGGTGCGCAGAAGGGTTGTTTTTGGAGTGCCGATGGCTGGAACAGAGGAAGAGGATAAAGATGACTATTTAGTCGGCACGGTTAAATAATGAGAAACCTGGTGGGAATTACTGCCATCACAGTTTCCGAAGGGGTAATGTCAGAGCTGTCAAATTTTGCAGAGAAGCTGAAAGGACAGGGCATAATGATGACGGAAGCTGCAAATGGCTCTGTCCTGCCACGACATGACCCTTCGAAAGGAAAATATAATGATTTTGGAAAAATTATTTCCAAAACCAGGGGGGCATGTGTTATCACCAGATTTTGGACAAATCCAGAGGTGGGCCGTAAGAGAGATGGGCTTAGAGGACTACACGTGGAAGATCTCTGAAGCGGCCTTGCACGGAGAATTTGGGCTAGTTTGCCCGTGTATCTTTAATTATAGTAGGTTATATCTTAGATCAAGATTTAGAATTTGTATCGCGCACGGTGGGATATTCCCACGTTAGAAAGTCCGCTGGACTATAAATATGTATCTAGGGTTTATGGAATAAACAACAACACAACGTTCACCCCAAAACAAACCAATCTCGGCGCATCGCCAACTCCTTCGTCTCGAGGGTTTCAATCAGGTAAGCGACATGCTGCCTAGATCGCATCTTGCGATCTAGGCAGCACAAGCCCCACGTTGTTCATGCGTTGCCCGTACTGAAGCGTCTTTGATGGCGGGCAACGTAGTTATCATAGATGTGTTAGGGTTAGCATAGCTCTTCGTATAAACATGCTTACGTAGTGCAACCCTCGCATGTCTAGCCGCCCTCACGCCTATCTCAGGCGTGGGGGCGGCACCCTGCTTGTTCATCATCTAGTAGATCTGATCCGTTACGATTGCTCCTTGCTCCGCAAGGATTAGTTTAATATCTGCAATAGTTAGGCCTTACGAAGGGGGGGAGGATCCAGCGGCACGTAGGGTGGCGTTCGCAAGTCCTAAACAGGATGTTCCGATGATCAATGTCACGTTGGTTGTGTGGCCTTGTTTAGGATCGGCTTACGAGCACCGTGCGTGGCCGCGAGGCCCAACCTGGAGTAGGATGATCCGATTATGCGGTGAAAACCCTAAATCGTCGTAGATCTCATTAGCTTTATCTTGATCAAGCAGGATCACCAAGTATTCGTGCACCCCGTACGGATCATGGGTGGATCGGCTCTTTGAGCTGATTCACAGGATAACCTGAGAGCCGATCGAGGCTCTGATTTAATGTTTACGTGTATGCCATGCAGGAACTAAGCGAGGCATCCCCATCACCTTCCTGACCAGGTATAGGTCAGGTGGCACGCCCTTGCACTTCGCATCGCCGCGTGTGACCAGAAGAGCATTGCGGGCCGTCGCTCGGAGGGGTCTCAGCCAGCCGCAGCTCTAGGCTCTTCCCGGCTCTACCGTGTTGACAGGCCGCTGCCCGCCGGTGGGTTTTGGCGATCAACAGACACTACTTGACAATAAAAGTAAAAGGTAGTGATAATGTGATACCGCGGCACTCCCCCAAGCTTGGAACAAACCAAGGGGATGCCAATACCGATGATGAATTACTCCTGCGGAGATGGTGGTGATGAATTCCCGTCATCAAACTTCCAAGGAAGAGGCTCTCCATCAAGAAACGACATCTTGGTCTCGGGGATCCTGAAACTAGCAGCACGACTTATGTATTTAAACCTGTTTTCATACTCACAGTTCTGATTCTGAAAATCATAGAGTTGTGCTTGGAGCTTGTTGGTGGTGTCGTGAAGTGAGAGGATGTCGCTCCAAAGCTTTGCAGTTTCCTTCTCGTGTTCAGCAATGAGTTCAGACACAATCCTGTGGAAGATATCCACCTCACGCTCAGCCATCTTCTTGTACTTGAAAACCTCTTGTTCTAGCTTCTCCATCCTGTCTTCCAGGCTTCCTTCTCCTTTAGGACCTTGAACATCCTTGACCTGCAGTTCTCCTTCAACGAGCAGCAACTCCTTAGGGTGCATCCTCAGCTCCTCCATGTACAAGTTGCCAACATCCTTGCTGGAGCTGTCCTTCGGAGTTTCCGATGAAGACATGATGGCTCTAGATCCGAAGCAAATCCTGGCAGAAACAGCTCGAAACAAAACACGTCGAAAACACGATATACGGACCTCCAGGGGTCCGGGGGATTATATAGCAAAATTTTTCACGACATAAGGAAAGTACTAGATCGAACCAGAGTCGGAAAGAGGCGACGGGGCGGCCAAACCATAGGGCGGCGCGGGCCCAGGCTTGGCCGCGCCGGCCTATGGTGCCGCGCCCTCGTGCGTCCTTTCCACTCCGTTTCGAACTCGTAATTTCTCATATTTTCCAAAAACAGCAAAAATATAGTTCGGAAAGTAAATTGCGTACTTTTCATTACCAGTACTGTTACCTATTCAAAGTCGAGTTCTGGCGGATTGTCAATTTGCCCTTTGATGAAATCCTCCGGTGTTTCCACTTGAATAATATCAACATCAACATTATAAGAATCACCCGAGATATAATGCTTGAGTCTTTGTCCATTCACCACTTGCGTAGCATTGCCTTGGAGAGAGCTAATTTTGATTGCTCCTGAACGATACACCTCCTCGACAACATATGGTCCTTCCCATTTCGAGAGTAATTTCCCTGCAAAGAATCTGAGACGAGACCGATACAATAGGACTTTATCCCCAATATTAAATTCTCTTTTGATAATCCTCCTATCATGCCATTTTTTAACTTTCTCTTTAAAGAGTTTAGCATTTTCATAAGCTTCACTTCTCCATTCATCTAGAGAACTCAATTGCAACAATCTCTTATCACCGGCAAGTTTAGGATCTTTATTTAATTCTCTAACAGCCCAATAAGCTTTGTGCTCTAGTTCTAAAGGTAAATGACAAGCTTTCCCATAAACCATTTTATAAGGTGACATTCCCATGGGATTTTTATAAGCAGTTCTATAAGCCCAAAGTGCATCCTTCAATTTACTAGCCCAATTCTTTCTGGTTTTATTAACAGTCTTTTGCAAGATAGATTTAATCTCTCTATTTGATAATTCTACTTGACCACTAGTTTGAGGATGATAAGCAGAAGCAATTCTATGATTAATACCATACCTAGCAAGAGTTTTTCTAAAACCTCCATGAATAAAGTGAGAACCTCCATCGGTCATAATATATCTAGGTACTCCAAATCTAGGAAAAATAATTTCTAAGAGCATTCTTAAAGAGGTCTCACCATCAGCACTTTTTGTAGGTATAGCTTCCACCCATTTAGTAACATAATCAACAGCAACGAGTATATGAGTGTTACCTTCTGAAGACGGAAAAGGTCCCATGAAGTCAAATCCCCAACAATCAAACGGTTCAATAACAAGAGTATAATTCATAGGCATTTCATTGCGTCTGGAGATATTACCAACCCTTTGGCATTCATCACAAGATAAAATAAACTTTCTCGCATCCTTGAAGAGAGTTGGCCAATAAAAACCTGATTGTAGAACCTTTTGCGCGGTTCTTTCTCCGGCGTGATGTCCTCCATACGCACTACCATGACATTTACTCAATATCTCCTGTTGTTCATATTCGGGAACACATCTTCGCATAATACCATCCACTCCTTCTTTATATAAGTGTGGGTCATCCCAGAAATAATGCCTCAAATCATAAAAGAATTTCCTCCTTTGCTGAGCTGAAAAGGTTGGAGGCAAGTACTTGGAAACAATAAAGTTAGCATAATCAGCATACCAAGGACTGTCTCGCGAGCTCACCTTTATTACAGCCAATTGTTCATTTGGAAAACTATCATTAACAGGAACAGGATCATAAGCAATATTTTCCAATCTAGACAAATTGTCAGCAACAGGATTATCAGCACCTTCCTGTCTACAATATGTAGATCAAATTCTTGCAAAAGAAGCACCCATCTAATAAGCCTAGGCTTAGCATCTTTCTTTGTCATTAGGTATCTAATTGCAGCATGATCAGTATGAATGGTAACTTTTGAATCAACAATATAAGATCTGAATTTATCACAAGCAAAGACTACAGCTAATAATTCTTTTTCAGTTGTAGCATAATTTCTTTGAGCAGCATCAAGAGTTTTACTAGCATAATGAATAACATTCAGTTTTTTATCTACCCGCTGTCCAAGAACAGCGCCTACAAAGAAAATCACTAGCATCACACATAATTTCAAAGGGTAAGTTCCAATCAGGAGGTTCAACTATAGGAGCAATTGTTAAGGCTTTCTTAAGAGTTTCAAAAGCTTCCTTACAATCATCATCAAAAACAAATGGTACATCTTTTTGAAGAAGATTAGTAAGAGGTTTTGAAATCTTGGAGAAATCTTTAATAAATCTCCTATAAAACCCAGCATGACCAAGAACACTACGAATACCTTTAACGTCCCTCGGATAGGGCATCTTCTCAATTGCTTCAACTTTAGCTCTATCAACTTCAATACCTCTCTCAGAAATTTTATGTCCCAATACAATTCCTTCATTAACCATAAAGTGGCATTTCTCCCAATTAAGAACAAGGTTAGTTTCTTCACATCTCTCGCAAAACTTTATCAAGATTTCGCAAGCAGCTATCAAAAGAATTTCCATAGACGGAAAAATCATCCATGAATACCTCTACAATACTTTCACAAAAACCATGAAAAATAGCAGACATGCATCTTTGAAAAGTAGCAGGAGCATTACATAAACCAAAAGGCATGCGTCTATAAGCATAAGTTCCATAAGGACAAGTAAAGGTGGTTTTCTCTTGATCTTTAGCTTTAACAGCAATTTGTGAAAACCCAGAATAACCATCAAGAAAGCAAAAATGAGTATTTTTAGACAATCTTTCTAGCATTTGATCAATAAATGGTAAAGGGTAATGATCTTTCTTAGTAACCTTATTAACTTTTCGAAAATCAATGCACATTCTATACCCTACAACTACTCTTTGAGGAATGAGCTCATCATTATCATTAGGCACAATGAGTCATACCTCCTTTCTTGGGAACGCAGGTACAGGGACTAACCCATCTACTATCAGCAATAGGATATATAATACCAGCTTCAAGGAGCCGTAATACCTCATTCCTTACCACTTCCTTCATCTTTGGAATTAGACGACGCTGAGGTTCAACAACAGGCTTTGCATCATCTTCCATATTAATAGCATGTTGGCAAATAGAAGGAGAAATCCCCTTCAAATCATCAAGAGTGTAACCAATAGCGCCTCGATGCTTCTTCAATATTTCCAATAACCTTTCTTCCTCAATCTCTGAAAGCTTAGAACTAATAATAACAGGATATATTTTCTTATCATCAATATGAGCATATTTAAGATTATCGAGGTAAAGGCTTTAAATCAAAAACAGGATCTTCCTTTGGTGGCGGTGTTGTACCCAAATCTTCCACCGGTAAATCATGCTTGAGAATAGGTTGGCGAAGAAAAATTTCCTCAAGCTCATCTCTTTCTTTCCTAAAAATTTCGCTCTCGCTATCCTCTAAATGTTGCTGCAAAGGATTATTAGGAACAAGAACAATAGATGCACATTGCTCCATTTTAATATCATTACTAGGCAAATCAGCTTTATAAGGAGTTTTAGTAAATTTAGAGAAGTTAAACTCATAAGATTCACCAGCAAATTTAGTCAAAATTTTCTCTTTCTTGCAATCTATAATAGCTCCACAAGTATTTAGAAAAGGTCTACCAAAAATAATAGGACAATAATCACTAGCAGCAGAACCAAGTACCAAAAAGTCAGCAGGATATTTAATCTTACCGCATAAAACTTCCACATCTCGAACAATACCAATTGGAGAAATAGTTTCTCTATTAGCCAGCTGAATAACCACATCAATATCTTCAAGTTCACAAGAATCAATTTCGTGCATAATCTCCGTGTAAAGCTCATACGGAATAGCACTAACACTTGCACCAATATCACATAATCCATAATAGCAATGATCACCAATTCTAACAGACATCATAGGAACACTAGCTTGTTTGGGTTTATTAGGATGTGAAACAATATTAGAAGCATCTTCACGAAAATAATATGACCATCCTCCACATTTTCAGGTCACAAGATCTTTAACTATTGCAACAAGAGGTTCAATTTTTATTTGTTCTTCAGGTTCTACAGGTTTCTTTTCACTTTTATGAACCGCACTATTTATAACAGAGTACTCTTTCATTTTGGCAGGGAAAGGAGTTTTTTCAATATAAGCTTCAGGGAATAACATTATCATAGCTTTCAACCACTACACATTTATTAATAGATGAATCAATTTTATCTTTATACGGTTCATGATACTTATCAAAATTCTTCTTTGGCAATTCATAATGAGAGGCAAAAGCTTTATAAAGATTTACAGCAACTTGAGAATCAAGACCATATGTAGCACTCATATTACGAAATTTATCAAGATCCATAAAAGCTTCAATGCATTTATAATCATAAATTATACCTGATTCTCTATCCTTGTCGTTCTCCCAACCTTCAGTATTTTCTTGGATTCGATCAAGAAGGTCCCTTTTAAACTCTTCCTTGTTGCGTGTAAATGATCCAAAACAAGAAGTATCCAGCAAGGTCTTGTCTTGAAAAGAAAGTCTTGCGTAGAAATTATCAATAATAACATTACCAGGAAGCTCATGAATGGGGCATTTGAGCATTAAAGACTTCAATCTCCCCCAAGCTTGGGCAATACTCTCTCCAACATGAGGCCAAAAATTATATATGCGATTCCGATCCTTATGAATTTCACTTGGAGGATAGAACTTAGAATAAAACCGGGGCACAATATCATTCCATTCAAGAGAATCCCCATTATCCAGTAATTTATACCAATGCGCCGCCTTACCGGACAGCGATAAAGAGAATAGTTTCTTCCTCACTTCATCCATAGCAATACCTGCACATTTGAATAACCCGCATAATTCATGCAAAAACAGTAAATGATTACCAGGATGGACAGTTCCATCCCCTTCATAGCGGTTATCCATAACACGTTCAATAATTTTCATAGGTATTTTATATGGTATCACTTCCTCACCTAGCGCTTCATCCACTACCGTTGCAGTAGTAGTAGATTTCCCAAATAGAAAATGAAGAGAAGATCTCTCCATAATGACTTATAGCAGCAGGCAGAAATAAAATCAGCACAACAGTAAAGGTTTTCCTTACCAATTCCACTTACCAATAGCGCTTCGCTCCCCGGCAACGGCGCCAGAAAATAGTCTTGATGACCCACAAGTATAGGGGGTGTATCGTAGTATCTTCGATAAGTAAGAATGTCGATCCCAGGGAGGAGCAGAAGGTGTTGACAAGCAGTTTCGATGAAGGATTCACTGTAAATGCTCACAGACAAGTATTCAGGGGGTTTTGATGTAACAGTTGAATAAAGTACGAGTATGTAAAGTGCGAGAGTAATAATTGCAGCGAGTGGCCCAATCCTTTTTAGCACAAAGGACAAGCCGGTTTGTTTACTTATAATGACCAAGCGTTCTCGAGGACACACGGGATTTTAGTCTAGTGCTTTCGCTACATACGGCTAAATAATCTTCATTGTTGTGATAAGTGTTGTGTGGGTGAACCTATGCTAATGTACCGCCCTTCCTAGGACTAATACATACTTGTGATTATACCCCTTGCAAGCATCCGCAACTACAAGAAAGTAATTAAGAATAAATCTAACCACAGCCTTAAACTACGAGATCCTGCGATCCCTCCCCGCATCGATATACCAACGGGGGTTTAGGTTTCTGTCACTCCGGCAACCCCGCAATTAGCAAACGAATACAAGATGCATTCCCCTAGGCCCATAAATGGTGAAGTGTCATGTAGTCGACGTTCACATGACACCACTAGAAGAATAACACCACAACTTAAATATCACACCATTGAATATTACTCAACCATAGTTCACTACTAACATTTAGACTTCACCCATGTCCTCAAGAACTAAACGAACTACTCACGAGACATCATATGGAACATGATCAGAGGTGATATGATGATGAATAACAATCTGAACATAAACTTGGTTCAATGGTTTCACTCAATAGCATCAACAACAAGTAGAAATCGATACCGGGAGAGTTTCCCCTATCAAACAATCAAGATCAAACCCAAATTGCTACGGCGGTGACGGTGTCCAGCGGTGATGACGGCGGTGATGATGGTGGAGATGATGATGATGGTGATGGCGATGATGTCCAGCTCGATGACGGTGACGATGGCGTCGATTTCCCCCTCCCGGAGGGAATTTCCCAATGGATTCCTGCCCGCCGGAGAGCTCTTTTCTCTCTGGTGTTCTCCGCCCCGCATGGCGGCTGTAACTCTTCGCGAGGTACCCTCTGTGGCTTAGGTCTTCGGGACGAAGGGTTTGGCGAAGAAAAGGAGGCGAAAGGGTCGTGGGCCCCCGGACCACGTGCGGCCGGCGTCCAGGGCTTGGGCCGCGCCGCCCTAGGGTGTGGGCCCACCCTGGCTGCTCCTGGCTCCCCCTTCTGGCTTCCTTCGTCATCTTGAAAAATAGGATTTTTGGTATAATTTCCTTCCAGAGTTGATCTTCCGAAATATTGCGTTCTGACGGTGCTTTTTCCAGCAGAATCCTGGCTCCGGTGTTCGATCCTCCAATAATGATGAAACATGCAAAATAGATGAAATAACATAAGTTTTGTGTCCCAATATGAAATATATCAATGAATAACAGCAAATTATGATATAAAATAGTGATGCAAATTGGACGTATCACCTGCCGGAGAGGGGAATCATCTCCCGGAGGACTCTACGCCGCCATGGTCGCCTCCGGTGTGATGTGTAAGTAGTCTACCCCTGGACTATGGGTCCATAGCAGTAGCTAGATGGTTGTCTTCTCCCCATTGTGCTTCATTGTCGGATCTTGTGAGCTGCCTAACATGATCAAGATCATCTATCTGTAATTCTATATGTTGCGTTTGTTGGGATCCGATGAATAGAGAATACTTGTTATGTTGATTATCAAAGTTATATCTATGTGTTGTTTATGATCTTGCATGCTCTCCGTTACTAGTAGATGCTCTGGCCAAGTAGATGCTTGTAACTCCAAGAGGGAGTATTTATGCTCGATAGTGGGTTCATGCCTGCATTGACACTGGGACAAGGATGACAGAAAGTTCTAAGGTTGTGTTGTGCTGTTGCCACTAGGGATAAAACATTGATGCTATGTCTAAGGATGTAGTTTTTGATTACATTACGCACCATACTTAATGCAATTGTCTGTTGCTTTGCAACTTAATACTGGAGGGGGTTCGGATGATAACCTGAAGGTGGACTTTTTAGGCATAGATGCAGTTGGATGGCGGTCTATGTACTTTGTCGTAATGCCCAATTAAATCTCACTATACTCATCATGATATGTATGTGCATGGTCATGCCCTCTTTATTTGTCAATTGCCCAACTGTAATTTGTTCACCCAACATGCTGTTTATCTTATGGGAGAGACACCTCTAGTGAACTGTGGACCCCGGTCCAATTCTCTTCTTGAAATACAATCTACTGCAATATTGTTCTACTGTTTTCTGCAAACAATCATCTTCCACACAATACGGTTAATCCTTTGTTACAGCAAGCCGGTGAGATTGACAACCTCACTGTTTCGTTGGGGCAAAGTACTTTGGTTGTGTTGTGCAGGTTCCATGTTGGCACCGGAATCCCTGGTGTTGCGCCGCACTACATCCCGCCGCCATCAACCTTCAACGTGCTTCTTGGCTCCTACTGGTTCGATAACCTTGGTTTCATACTGAGGGAAACTTGCCGCTGTACGCATCACACCTTCCTCTTGGGGTTCCCAACGGGCGCGTGTGGAACGCGTATCACCACGCAAATGAACAAATTGATCGAGGACAAATCGAGCAGAAAACTATAAAGTGCCAATTAGTTCGAGCATACTGACGATTTTTTTTAGCAGCATCAAGAAAATATAAATCATTAGGCCATCTTGCCCGACGCATGATTGAGCTAGAGATAGCAGCCCTACCGTGGATCAACTTGACCGCCGGTGCGTCTCGAGAAGAACGACGGGGAGGGGAAGCTTCTTCTTCGCACGGACGGGACGGGGAGGCGAAGCTCTTCGCACGGACGGGGATAAGTTGTGTAGGGGTGGGTGGGGGGTCATGCGGCCGGGCCGCCCGGTAGGTGGTGTTTAATGGAGTTGCGTGTGTAATTTGCCGTGCACAAGGTTGAGGAATAGGCGGTTCCCTTTGCCGCGCGCACAATTCAAACTATCCCGCCCATGTAGTTTAAATTCGCCCTATTTTCGTTAAATCGACATAAAGTCATGTGAGTGGGTGGAAATTAGCAAAGTTGCTTGAAAAATAGTAAAACTCTGGAATTATCCTTTAAATAGGCTCTACTTCGTGTGAAAATCGGGGTGTGGAGGCATGTTGAGCTGTTTTATTTGTACTTTCTTCATTAAAACTCCCATTTTATGCACTTTGGATGGAAAGAAATCATTTGTACATAAATTTTGACAACGCCATTTGCAAACATTAATTGTTTTACATGCCAAGATGCACCCATCCACCAAGTATGGGGCAAAAGTTTATCACAATCTAGATATATATGTATAATTAGTGAGGGACCCCTTTTGATTTTGTGCAATTTCCACTAATTAGCTAGAGAGAAGGGGTCAATTAATTAGGCCATGTTAGGGGCTATGTGTTTTAGATTAGGGTTGTGTGGATTCAAATACAACTTCTTTATTTGTGTGCTATGATTAATCAAAACTAGATCGATCGACTGCACACACATTATTAGAGGCACATGCCTTTGCGCACAAAGTGCATGTGTGTGTTGTTGGCCGCTAACGAGAGAGCGGCGAGAGAGCGATTGAAATCCCCAAATTAAACACATATATAAGCATGCATGGTTAGGCCATGCATGCATATTAATTATATATATTGTGAGGCAAATTAATTAAAGTGTGTTTTCATTTCAGACCTTGTCAAAATTCAAGTTAATTAATTGAATTATCAGTACTTATTATATAATTAATGAATCCCAATAATGTCTATATATATATATGATCGATATAGGCCAAATATTAATTGGGGTTATATAATCTAGGGTTTACTAGCTATATATATAGCAAGGTTTTATTAGATTATTGGGTTATTAATTAGCTTGGGGTTATGTGTTTTAACGAGGGTTTGATTAGCTAAGGTTAGTTTTCTATATATATACGGTTTAGGGTTTAGGGTTAATGGCACATATATTTAATTAGAGGACCGCGAGGACCCCTGGCCTGCTTGATGCGCAATTAATAAGGGTCGTCGTTGGCCTATAGCTAGCTATATAGGGTTTTATGGTTTATTTAGAGGGTTTATGTGTTAGGGTTAATTATAACTTGTTGTGAATTAAATTACAACTTTTTTATTAGTGTGCTACACAATTAATCAAAACTCTAGCTAGATCGATCGAGTGTGCACAGACATGCACTATTAGAGGCACCCGCCTTTGCGCGTAAAGTGCAAGCATAATGTGTGTCGTTGCGCTGGCCACACCAATCAATAAAGAGAGAGATAGAGATGAGAGATTATTGAAATTGCCAAGAATGTTCAATTATATATATATATATTACACTATTTTGCAACCGGTGCTCAGAATATTATTTTGAGCACCGTCCGGCCCTATAAGAGATGCGGTCTGGATGAGAAAACTAAAAAAAATGCTCCGCACCCGATCGAAAGAATAACTGTCCCCAATCATCTGCCCGTCACCTACCTTAGGACCACCTCTCCCCCGACCGGATAGAGATCAAGTGACATGCACCTTTTGCATGTCACCATGTGACATGCGGCCTAAATTCGAATTTAAACATTGCGAAAAAATCTGAAAAAAATCATGCATGTTCACAACACATATTGAGATAACCCCAAAAAATTTCAGATCAAAATTCGAAACATACATCGAGAAACAAAAAAGAGAAACTCAGATGTGAATAGTCTACAGAGAAACTCAGATTTGAATTCAGGAACTATTCATGACAGATTTCTCTTTTTTTTTCTCGATGTATGTTTTGAATTTTGATCTGAAATTTTTAGGGGTTATCTCAATATGTGTTGTGAACATGCATGATTTTTTCAGATTTTTTCGCAATGTTTAAATTCGGATTTAGGCCGCATGTCACCATGTGACATGCAAAAGGTGCATGTCACTTGATCTCTATCCCCCCCGACCTGCCTCCAGTCCCACCGCCGTCTAGGATTCCGGCGCCACCCCGACTCCTCATCGGCCAAGATCCCGCCCCAGCCCCAGATCCCCGCACGACGCTCCCCGCACGGCACTGGAGCCTTCCCCGGCGACCTCTGCCAGCGCCTTCCCTGGCCCCGGCGGCCCTTATAGCCGCCTTCCCCGCCCCCGGCGACCGCGACCGCCGCCTTTCCCGCCCCCGGCGACCCCGCAGCCGCCTTCCCCGCCCCCGGCGACCCCGCAGCCGCCTTCCCTGCCCCCAGCGACCCCTGCTGCCGCCTCCCTCGGCAACTGGAGCTTCCCGCCTGGAGCCCTGGAGGGCAACCGCCTCCGCCGCTTTGAGAGGGCGCCCGCCGCCGCCTCGGAGGCCCGCCGCGCCGCCATCTAGAGGGATCACGCGCTGTCGCTGAAGAGCTCGATGCTGCAGGAAGGGGCTTCCGCGCCGCCGCCACAAGGGGCTCTCTCCCACAGCGGGAAGGGGCTCCCGCTTCGCTGCCTGGGCACTCTCCCGCTGGTGGTGCCCCTCCATGTCCCTGGAAGCAAGAGCCGCGAACTCGAGCGCCTCCACGAACAGCACGACCAACTAGCCGTGCTTGGCATTACTCCAAATTAAGTGTTTCTTGCGGTTGTTCTGCAGTTATACGCGCAGCAGCACTTGCCTGATCGTGTGAGCGCAGGTGCTATGTGGTGGAGCGGCACAAAATTGTGTTCCATTGGTTGCTCTTGAGCTGACGCCGACAGGCACTGGAGAAAGCTTGAAACCACCGGACGAACAACCAATTTTATGTCCTCGCCTTTTTCCGTTGTACTACCTCCATTCTCTTTTAATTGACTCAGATTTAGTACAACTTTGTACTAAATTTGAGTCAATTAAAAGGACCGGAGGGAGTATATATGAAGCTGATGTCTGAACTTATTCAGCCCCTACGTCTGAACTTATTTAGACCCTATGTCTGAACTTTGTGTTGTGTCTAACCATCGGGTGTGCTGCATTTCTTTGCCCTTCAACTCAGCGTCAGGAAAGAAACAACTTGAACTAAATGCCTCAGCTGATAGCCTAACACCGCGCTTCCCGCCGCAAGGACGAATCTAGACGAATTTGACAATTGGGTCGGCTACTATATAGCTATGCACATCAAGAAAAAATAATGGAGTAAATGCCACACCATATGTATTAACATCAGGCAATGTTAAAAGACTAAGTGTTAACAGTGTATAATGATACAAGGCAACACACACCATTTGGAGGGCGTTGTAAATCCAATTACTTCAATATATTAATGAGAAATTACACTTACAGCGTCAGCAGTTCAACCTCATAGCACGAGAAGTGCAAGCGCATGTCATCGGGCAGTTCAACGCTCTGTTTTTTGCGGGGCGGAAATCTATTGTGCAAATCTCGTCGTTTTGATCACCGAACACCTCAATCGTTGGCTCCAAAAGATTTATATCATAGAGTATGAGTCTTTAATAACCTATTGCATTTCACAACAAATCAAGGGATTTGAACCCATCAAATTCAAGTCATCATATCGCAAAGAACACCGAAAACATGATTTTAAAATTTCTAAAATTAGTTTTAAACCGTACGGATTTGGGACAAATGTTAGATACAAAAAAGATGCGCCTTGTTGACACCTTTCCAATGATATATCATTGTCATTTTTTGAATTTATCATTTGAAAAATTGCGGGGAAATCCTTTGGTGTCCCGCCACTCCAAAAACCGCATCGGGCAGTTCAACATCATAGCACGAGAAGTGCAAGCGCATGTCACCGGGCAGTTCAATACTCGGTTTTTTGCGGGGCGGAAATCTATTGTGCATATCTTATCGTTTTGATCACCGAACACCTCAATCGTTGGCACCAACAGCTTTATATGGTAGAATATGAGTATAATTTAATTACCTATTGCATTTCACAACAAATCAAGGGATTTAACCCATCAAATTCAAGTCATCATATCGCAATGAACACCGAAAACATGATTTTAAAACTTCTAAAATTTGTTTTAAACTATACGGATTTGGGACAAATGTTAGATACAAAAAAGATGCACCTTGTTGACACCTTTCCAATGATATATCATTCTTATTTTTTGAATTTATCATTTGAGAATTGCGGAGAAATTTTTTGGTGCCCCCGTCACTCCAAAACCCGCGTCGGGCAGTTCAACCTCATAGCACGAGAAGTGCAAGATCATGTCACCGGGCAGTTCAATACTTGGTTTTTTGCGGGGCGGAAATCTATTGTGCATATCTTATCGTTTTGATCACCGAACACCTCAATCGTTGGCACCAACAACTTTATATGGTAGAGTATGAGTCTAATCTAATTACCTATTGCATTTCACAACAAATCAAGGGATTTAACCCATCAAATTCAAGTCATCATATTGCAAAGAACACCGAAAACATGATTTTAAAACTTCTAAAATTTGTTTTAAACCGTACGGATTTGGGACAAATGTTAGATACAAAAAAGATGCGCCTTGTTGACACATTTCCAATGATATATCATTCTTATTTTTTGAATTTATCATTTGAGAATTGCGGGGAAATCCTTTGGTGCCCCGTCACTCCAAAACCCGCGTTGGGCAGTTCAACCTCATAGCACGAGAAGTGCAAGATCATGTCACCGGGCAGTTCAATACTCTGTTTTTTGCGGGGCGGAAATCTATTGTGCAAATCTCATCGTTTTGATCACCGAACACCTCAATCGCTGGCACCAACAACTCTATATGGTAGAGTATGAGTCTAATTTAATTACCTCAATTCATCATCTCGAGAAGAACACCGAAAACATGATAGATTGATAGGGCAGATAGTTCAACATTCACAGGCAGGCAGTTCAGCCTTAACGGGTATGCAGTTCAACCTTTACATGCGTGAAATTTAACATATCGTAAAATTGCGTCGGAAAGTTCAAGATCATTGCATGAGCAGTGCAAGATCATGTCGTTAGGCAGTTTAATACTCTGTTTTTTGCGGAGCGAAAATCTATTGTGCAAATCTCATCATTTTGATCACCGACCACCTCAATCGTTGGCACAAAAAGCTTTATATGGTAGAGTATGAGTCTAATTTAATTACCTATTGTATTTCTCAGCAAATCAAGGGATTTAACCCATCAAATTCAAGTCATCATATCACAAAAAGAACACCGATAACATGATGGATTGATAGGGCAGACAGTTCAACATTCACAGGCAGGCAGTTCAGCCTTAACGGCTAGGCAGTTCAAACTTGACAGGCGCATAGGAAATCATATGTAACAACGCGTTGCAGAGTTCAAGATCATTGCATGAGCAGTGCAAGATCATGTCGTCGGGCAGTTCAATGCTCTGTTTTATGCGGGGCAGAAATCTATTGTGCAAATCTCATCATTTTGATCACCGACCACCTCAATCATTGTCACAAAAATCTTTATATGGTAGAGTGTGAGTCTAATTTAATAACCTATTGTATTTCACAACAAATCAAGGGATTTAAGCTATCAAATTCAAGTCATCATATCACAAAAGAACACCGAAAACATGATAGATTGATAGGGCAGATAGTTCAACATTCACAGGCAGGCAGTTCAGCCTTAACGGGTATGCAGTTCAACCTTTACATGCGCGCAATTTAACATTTCGTAAAATTACAAATAGTTGAGGCTGAGAAGTACAACCATTTGGTGCGAGCAGTGCACCCACTTAATAGTGGAAGTACTAGAAAACCAATGGAGAAAAAACAAAATAATCTAGTCATCCGGAGTGAAGGTGAAATACTTGTGGTTGAGAAGTACAACTATTTGGCGCGAGCAGTGCACCTACTTCATATTGGAAGTACTAGAAAACCAATGTAGAAAAAACAAAATAATCTTGTTATCCACGAGGAAGTTCAACTACTTGACGCTGAGAAGTACAAGTATTCGACACGAGCAGTACACCTGCTTAATATATGAAGTACAAGAAAACTGAGAAAATCCAAATGTACAAAAAAATATAATCCAGTCATCCGCGAGGAAGTTCAAATGCTAGACACAGATAAGTACAACCATTTAACACGAGCAGTACAAGCAGTTATTATAGGAAGTAAAAGAAAACCAACAAAATCCAAATCTAGAAAAAACATAAAAAAATCCCATCATCCGTGAGGAAGTTCAAATAGTTGATGCGGAGAAGTGCAACCATTCAACACGAGCAGTACACCCGCTTAATATAGGAAGTACAAGAAAACCGACAAAATCCAAATGTACAAAAAACAAAAATAATCCCGTCACCCGCGACAAAGTTCATATACTTGAAAACGAGAAGCACAACCATTTGGCATGAGGAGTACACCCACTTAATATAGAAAAGTACAAGAAACCCGACAAAGTCCAAATGTAGAAAAAACAAAATAATCCCGTCATCTGCGAGGAAGTACGTGCAGTGATTCCGAGAAGTACAGGCGGAGACAACATGAAGTATAAGCGGCAATTACATGAATTAAAAAGTGTTCAAAGAAAAATACTCCCACCTAAGTTCACATAGGAAAAAACAATAATAATCCCATCACCCGTAAAGAAGTTCATATGCTTGACAATGAGAAGTACAACCATTCAACACGAGCAATACACCCACTTAATATAGGAAGTATAAGAAACCCGACAAAGTCCAAATGTAGAAAAAACAAAATAATCCCGTCATCTGCAAGGAAGTACGAGCGGTGATTCTAAGAAGTACATGCGGAGACAACAGTAAGTACAAGCGGTAATTACATGAAGAAAATACCCCCACATAAGTTCACATAGCAACATTGTGAAGTTCAAATATTAAGATCCGGGAAGTGCAAAATCTCTTAAAATAGAATATAGCGACAATCTAACATTATCATTTTGAAGCACACATGCTAGTTTTTGTAAAACACACTAGTATCAAAACATATCCAGGAAGTACAACCATGAAGGCCAAGCAGTACAAGGACATGTCGTGGGAAGTTCAGATGCGCGTGGTTGTGCTGAGCATTTTGTGTGGCCATGGACCTTAAACGAACACCGTATGAGAAACTTATAGTTATTTTACTGAACACTTTCGTGAAACAGCACCGAGAAGTACAACCGCATTTCCCTAGAAGTGCAAGTTCATGTCGAGGGAAGTTCAATGCTCTGTTTTTAGGGGGCGGAAATCTATTGTTCAAATCTCATCGATTTGATCACCAACCACTTCAATCATTGTCACCAAAAGCTTTATATGGTAGAGTATATGTCAAATTTCATTACCTACAACATATTACAACAAATAAATGGATCTAATTTATTAAATTCAAATTGTTATCCCACAAAATATACCGGAAACATGATTTCAAAACTTCTAAAATTACTTTCAAATCGTTTGGAGTTGGCAAAAATGATAGATACGAAAAAGATGCGCCATTTTGAGACTTTTCCAACCGTATATCATTTGCATTCTTTAAATATACCGCATGGAAATCGCGGGGAAAATCATTCGGTGCCCGTCTCATAAAACAGGCGGACAGTAATTTGTGTTATTCTATTAAACTGTAAGGAATTAGAGAAAACAATTGGAATAAGAAAGTTGTGCCTAGTCCATAGCTTTCCAACGCCATATCATTTGCATCATTCCGATATACGGTTGAAACAAATCATCCAAATTACTGTCCGCTCGTTTTTTGAGTACATCCGAATTTCGGTATTTTCAAAATTGTTCAAAAACTGTGAGGATTTTGAAAAAACATAAAACATGAAAAAGTTGCGCAACTTCATTATCTTTCTAACGGTATATCATTTGCACAGTTTCGATGAGCGATTCAAAAACCGAACTAAAAGTTCGTTTTCTGGCCATATAGAAGCGTTTTCGTATTTTCAAAATTAAATTTAAACCGTGCAAAATTTGTGAAAAGTGTGAACATGAAAAAGTTGCGGTTTTTCATTATCTATCCAACGGTATATCATTTGCATAGTTCCGACAAATGGTTGGGAAACACGTAGTAGAATCAGTAGCTCTGAAGAAAATGGGAAGTTCAGGTAAGTTCGACAGAAAGTTGAACCCTGTTATCCGGGAAGTACAACCTTGTGTCCAGGGAAGTACAAGTCGGTGCTCAGAATATTATTCTGCAACCGGTTGCAGAATAGTGCTGTATATATATATATATATATATATATATATATATATATATATATATATATATATATATATATATATATATATATATATATATATATATATATGCATGCATGGTAGGCCATGCATGCATGCACACTAATTATATATATACTGTGAGGCAACTTAATCAAAGTGTGTGTTTTCATTCGAGAACTTGTCAATATATTCAAGTTAATTAATTTATCAGCGCTAATTATATAATTAATTAATGAATGAATCTCATGGATCTTCGATCATACATGATCGATATAGGCCATATATATTAATTGGGGTTAATCTAGGGTTTGCTAGCTAGCTATATATATAGAGAGCAGGTTTTTATTAGATCGGGTTATAGCTAGTATAGTTTGGGGTTATGTGTTTTAATTAAGTAGCCAGGTTTGATTAGCTAGGATGGGTTAGTTATATATATATGGTTTAGTTAGGGTTAATGTCACACTTAATTTAGAGGACCACGAAGCCCCCCCTGGCCAGCGTGATGTGCAATTAAGTGTCGTTTGGGGCCTATATATATAGCTAGAGCTAGGGTTTAGGGTTTATAGGGTTTGGGGTTTAGGATTAGGGTTCGGGTTTAGGTATTAGGGTCTAGGGTCTAGGGTCATTAGGCTTAGGATTGTTAGGGATTAGGGTTAGCTAGGGGTTATGGTTTAGGGTTTAGTGTTTAGGGTCTAGGGGTTATGTGTTTTAAGTATGGCATGGTTAGGGTTAGGGTTTAGGGTCTAGGGTGTTTAATTAGGGTGTTTAGCTAGGGTTTAGGGATTAGGGTTTTAGGGTTTTAGGGTTTAAGGTTTAGGGATCATATATCGATCGAGTGCGCACACACGTTTTATATTAGAGGCACCCGCGCCTTTTTCGCATAAAGTGCATGCGTATATATGTCTGTGTTTTTGGCCACAAACGATATATAAATCGAGAGAGAGAGAGATTGAAATCCCCAAGAATATGTTCAAATATATATTAAAAAATATATATGCATGAATGGATGCATGGTAGGCCATGCATGCACACTAATTATATATATATATATTGTGAGGAAACTTAATCAAATGTACGTGTTTTTCATTCGAGAACTTGTCAAAATTCAAGTTAATTAATTTATCAGCGCTAATTAGTTGGTCGCCTACTTGATGCGCAATTAAGTGTCGTTGGCCTATATATATGTAGGGTTTAATTAGGGTTTAGGGTTAGCTACACCTAGGGTAGGGTTAGGGTTAATTAGGGTTTAGGGTCTAGGGTTTAGTGTACGTTTAGTGTTTAGGGTTTAGGGTTTAGTGTTTAGGGTTTAGTGTTTAGGGTTTAGGGTTTAGGGTCTAGGGTTTAGGGTTTAGTGTTTAGGGTGTTTAGGGTGTATGTTTAGGGTTTAATTAGGGATTAGGGATTAGGGTTTTAGGGTTTATGGTTTAGGGATCATCGATCGAGTGCACACACACATTATTAGAGGCACCCGCGCCTTTGCGCATAAAGTGCATGCGTATATAAGTGTGTTTTTTGGCCACCAACGATATGTAGATCGAGAGAGAGATTGAAATATATGTATATCACCAAGAATATGTTCAGATATATATTGAAATATATGCACGAATGATATGTGCAAGGTATGCCATGCGCGCATGCACACTAATTGCATATATATTATGAGGCAACTTAATCAAATGTGTTTTCATTCGAGAGAACTTGTCGAAATTCAAGTTAATTAATTTATCAGCGCTAATTAGTTGGTCGCATGCTTGATGCGCAATTAAGTGTCGTTGGCCTATATATATATATACGTAGGGTTTAATTAGGGTTTAGGGTTTAGGGTTATCTAGCTAGGGTTTTAGGGTTAGGGTTAGGGTTAATTAGGGTTTAGGGTCTAGGGTTAGGGTTTAGGGTTTAGTGTGTAGGGTTTAGGGTTTAGGGTGTAGTGTTTAGGGTTTAGGGTCTAGAGTTTAGGGTTTAGTGTTTAGGGTGTTTAGGGCCGGTGTACGTTTAGGGTATAATTAGGGATTAGGGATTAGGGTTTTAGTGTTTAAGGTTTAGGGATCATCGATCGAGTGCACACACACATTAATTATTAGAGGCACCCGCGCCTTTGCGCATATAGTGCATGCGTATATATATAAGTGTGTTTCTTGGCCACCAATGATATATAGATCTAGAGAGAGAGATTGAAATATATTTAGGGTTTAGGGTTTAGGGTCTAGGGTTAGGGTTTAGGGTTTAGTGTTTAGGTTTTAGGGCTTAGGGTGTAGTGTTTAGGGTTTAGGGTCTAGGGTTTAGGGTTTAGTGTTTAGGGTGTACGTTTAGGGTATAATTAGGGATTAGGGATTAGGGTTTTAGGGTTTAAGGTTTAGGGATCATCGATCGAGTGCACACACACATTGCTAGAGGCACCCGCGCCTTTGCGCATAAAGTGCATGCATATATATATAAGTGTGTTTCTTGGCCACCAACGATATATAGATCGAGAGAGAGAGATTGAAATATATATATATCCCCAAGAATATGTTCAAACATATATTGAAATATATGCACGAATGATATGCAAGGTATGCCATGCGCGCATGCACACTAATTATATATATATTGTGAGGCAACTTAATCAAATGTACGTGTTTTTCATTCGAGAACTTGTCAAAATTCAAGTTAATTAATTTATCAGCGCTAGTTAGTTGGTCGCCTGCTTGATGCGCAATTAAGTGTCGTTGGCCTATATATATGTAGGGTTTAATTAGGGTTCAGGGTTTAGGGTTGGCTACACCTAGGGTAGGGTTACGGTTAGGGTTAGTTAGGGTTAATTAGGGTTTAGGGTCTAGGGTTTAGTGTACGTTTAGTGTTTAGGGTTTAGGGTTTAGTGTTTAGGGTTTAGGGTTTAGGGTCTAGGGTTTAGGGTTTAGTGTTTAGGGTGTTTAGGGTGTATGTTTAGGGTTTAATTAGGGATTAGGGATTAGGGTTTTAGGGTTTAAGGTTTAGGGATCATCGATCGAGTGCACACACACATTATTAGAGGCACCCACGCCTTTGCGCATAAAGTGCATGCGTATATAAGTGTGTTTTTTGGCCACCTACGATATATAGATCGAGAGAGAGATTGAAATATATATATCCCTAAGAATATGTTCAGATATATATTGAAATATATGCACGAATGATATGTGCAAGGTATGACATGCGCGCATGCACACTAATTGTATATATATTATGAGGCAGCTTAATCAAATGTGTTTTCATTCGAGAGAACTTGTCAAAAATCAAGTTAATTAATTTATCAGCGCTAATTAGTTGGTCGCCTGCTTGATGGGCAATTAAGTGTCGTTGGCCTATATATATATGTAGGGTTTAATTAGGGTTTAGGGTTTAGGGTTAATTAGCTACCTAGGGGTTAGGGTTAGGGTCAGGGTTAATCAGGGTTTAGGGTCTAGGCCAAAGGTTTAGGGTTTAGTGTTTAGGGTTTAGGGTTTAGGGTTTAGGGTTCAGGGTTTAGGGTTTAGGGTTTAGTGTTTAGGGTGTTAATGGTGTTTAGGGATTAGGGAGATTAGGGTTTTAGAGTTTTATGGTTTAAGGTTTAGGGATCATCGATCGAGTGCGCACACACATTATTAGAGGCACCCGCGCAATTAAGTGTCATTGGCCTATATATGTAGGATTTAATTAGGCTTTAGGGTTAGCTAGGGGTTAGGGTTAGGGTTTAGTGTTTAGGGTTTAGGGTTTAGGGTTTAGGGTTTAGGGTTTAGTGTTTAGGGTTTAGGGTCTAGGGTTTAGGGTTTAGTGTTTAGGGTGTTTAGGGTGTATGTTTAGGGTTTAATTAGGGATTAGGGATTAGGGTTTTAGGGTTTAAGGTTTAGGGATCATCGATCGAGTGCACACACACATTATTAGAGGCACTCGCGCCTTTGCGCATAAAGTGCATGCGTATATAAGTGTGTTTTTTGGCCACCTACGATATATAGATCGAGAGAGAGATTGAAATATATATATCCCTAAGAATATGTTCAGATATATATTGAAATATATGCACGAATGATATGTGCAAGGTATGACATGCGCGCATGCACACTAATTGTATATATATTATGAGGCAACTTAATCAAATGTGTTTTCATTCGAGAGAACTTGTCAAAATTCAAGTTAGTTAATTTATCAGCGCTAATTAGTTGGTCGCCTGCTTGATGCGCAATTAAGTGTCGTTGGCCTATATATATATATATGTAGGGTTTAATTAGGGTTTAGGGTTTAGGGTTTAGGGTTATCTAGCTAGGGTTTTAGGGTTTTGTGGTTTAAGGTTTAGGGATCATTGATCGAGTGCGTACACACATTATTAGAGGCACCCGCGCCTTTGCGCATAAAGTGCATGCGTATATATGTGTGTTTTTTGGCCACCAACGATATATAGATCGAGAGATAGAGATTGAAATCCCCAAGAATATGTTCAAATATACGCACACACATGAATTATTAGAGGCACCCGCGCCTTTGCACATAAAGTGCATGCATATGTGTGTTGTTCTGGCCACCAACGATAGATCGAGAGAGAGAGAGAGATTGAAATCCCCAAGAATTAGAGGACCCCCTTGCACAAGTGTTGGCCATCTATATATATTATGAATCCCAATAATGTTCATACATGATAGGGCATATGTGTGAAGCAATTTTTTTCCGAGAACTTGTAAAGATTCAAATTTATCAGTGCTAATGGAAACTAGTGCACATTAGAGGACCCCCTTGCACACGTGTTGGCCATCTATGTGTAGTTTGAATCCCAATAATGTTCATACATGATAGGCTATATGTGAATCAATTTTTTCTTCCAAGAACTTGTCAAGATTCAAATTTATCGGTGCTAATGGAAACTAGTGCGCACTAGACGAGCCCCTTGCGCAAGTGCTGGCCATTACATATAGTTTAAATCTCAAGAATGTTCATACATGATAGGCCATATGTGTAAAGGATTTTTTTCCCGTGAACTTGTCAAAATTCAAGTTTATCAGTGCAAATGGAAACTAGTCCAAAAAATTACATAGAGGTCCAAAAGAACTAGACAATAACTAATAGGACCTGCAACTTTACAAAAAGGATCCCAAAACATATAGAAGAAAATCAATCGAGTCCTTCTGGACCGCACATCAGATCTCTGCTCCGCATCCTTTCCAGCAACTCCGTCGCCTGGGACGCACCACTTGGGACGGTGTGGCCGGTAGTCGCCAGGACGAAGGAGAAGAATGGCCTCAGCAATGGCATATTGGCTCTGAAAAGGGCCGCTGAAAGGCCAAGATGTTCACGGGCAAGACGGATGACGCCGTCGTATGCCCCGAGCTTGTGAACGTTAGCAGCTTGACTTCCCCGTTGGCCAGATCTGAAGCACTGACCAAAGCAAGCCTCACCATTAGCGCCATCACCTTGATGGCACCAGATCGGGGTTTGGCCGGCAAGATCCGTCAGATCTGATCCGCCAGATTCACCGTAGGCCAGATCTGAAGCCGATGACGAGATCCCCGACTCCATTGCGCCATTCTGCTCATGGGAAACACTGGATCTAAGCTTACAACAACACTAACTCCCTCGGATCCAAATTAGCTGACTCAACTTTGCTTATCTAAATATGGATGTATCCACACATGTTTTTACTCTAGATACATACACGTCTAAGGAAAGTTAAATCAATTAATTTAGTTCGGAGGGTGTACGATATACAGAGAGAAGTCGGCCTCGTCTCCTGCCGGCGAGGCCGCCGGAGAGAAGGGGGAGAGGAGCCGGGGGAGTGGGAGAGACTCGAGAGAGAAAGAGAAGAGGAAGAAATGAGAGCTCCCTAGGGAAGAACATTATTTTTGTCGTTCTGCTCGTAGCTTGAAACTGTAAATTTCGGCCGCGCGCCAAATCATCCCGCCGCATCCATTCGAAAATCCCGTGACCAGTTTTACCCTTTTAACCCTGGTCCGGAAGCTACAACCCACCGACCATGGAGGGCTCATTCGGTAACAATGAAATATCTTGCCTAGATCCCGAACCCTCCCCACAGGCCCACACCCACCCACCAACCATTCGCCCCATTAGCTCAAAAATACTCTCACACGCCAAAGCTCTGACTCTCTACAGTACTAGATCTGCTTCGCCACTGGCATACTCCTCCACAGCGTAGCCTTATCGTGTTGGCTGTCCACCCACCTGATCCGCTCCCCCGCCGCCCTCGCCACTGACGGATTTGCTTCACCGCCGACCTCGCCACCGACGGATCTGCTTCACCGTCGACCTCGCCACCGACGGATCTGCTTTACCGCCGACCTCGCCACCGACGGATCTACTTCACTGCCGACCTCGCCACCGACGGATCTGCTTCACCGCCGACCTCATCCACAGCGTAGAAATCAACGCCTTTCCTGTCGACGCACCGGATCCTCTCCAACGGAGCCGGGTCTACTTCACCGCGGCCCCCCCTCCACAGAAGCCGATCTATTCCACCGACTACCTAGGCGCAGCGGCTGTATCAACTTCACCGAATCCCTTGCCAGCCAACCATATCTGCTTCACTAATGCCCGCTTCTACTGAAACAGGGTCGACTCATCGTCTCCCGCGTTCGCCGCTGCTGGAATGCAAGTTGCCGCCCCCGTCCACACCGCCGCAGCTTGGTTAGTACGCTGGCCCGTTAGATCACGGTGTTTCTTTAGCCATGTTTTGTGTAGTTATTTGCAGATCTCATATGCCATTAACTTTCTTGATGTGTTACTTCGCATGAAGTTCGTTTAAATATTGTACAGTACAAAAGCATTATCCGGTCGCTACCATCCTGTTCATTCTACTGACACCTGTGTGCATCCACATATTTATAGCCTTATACCCATTCATTTGCTGCCAACTGTTTTTGTACTGCATGCTATTCCTTTTATAGTCATGCTATGGACATTTCCAATCTGGTTGTTCTTATACCACGTCATTAGCTCACCACTAGCCGCTAGCTGTTTTCTCGTGCCTGCTATTCTCACACTGCTTTTATAATCATGCTATGTGCATTTCCAATCTGCTTGCTCTTATACCTCGTCTTTAGCTTATAGCTATTTTTTTCCATGAAAGCTCCTGTCGCACAGCTTGTATAGTTATTGCTGCGTGCATGTCTGGTCTTTGTATTATCGTAGACTAACTTGTCAATGTTATTTTTCCTAGGGTGTGATCATGCGAACCACTTATTAGAATATCCAACATTAACAGCGGGAACGCTAGGGAAGGTTGCAATCTGAGTTCTTGGTTGGCAATTTTGGCAGTTTACTTCCGTTATTATCTATAACCTATATGCATTGTTCCTTATTCAAGAGATTAACACTTGGAACCCTGCCATAGCAATGCCATTCATGCTTTACTATGTTTCTGCCTATTTGATATGCTTGTCTTGGAGCAACTGCGAAGGTGATTTCTGACATTTGGTCATTCTTAATGCCATTTACTTTATGTGGAAAACCTTGGCATTACCCTACTCTAAATTGAAGGAGATATGCCCTAGAGGCAATAATAAAATGGTTATTATTTATATCTTTATGTTTATAATAAATGTTTATATATCATGCTATAATTGTATTAACCGAAACATTAGTACATGTGTGATATGTAGACAAACAAAGAAGTCCCTAGTATGCCTCTTAACTAGCTTGTTGATTAATGGATGATTAGTTTCATAATCATGAACATTGGATGTTATTAATAACAAGGTTATGTCATTGTATGAATGATGTAATGGACACACCCAATTAAGCGTAGCATAAGATCTCGTCATTAAGTTATTTGCTATAAGCTTTCGATACATAGTTACCTAGTCCTTATGACCATGAGATCATGTAAATCACTTGTACCGGAAAGGTACTTTGATTACACCAAACACCACTGTGTAAATGGGTGGCTATAAAGGTGGGATTAAGTATCCGGAAAGTATGAGTTGAGGCACATGGATCAACAGTGGGATTTGTCCATCCCGATGATGGATAGATATACTCTGGGCCCTCTCGGTGGAATGTCGTCTAATGTCTTGCAAGCATATGAATGAGTTCATAAGAGACCACATACCACGGTACGAGTAAAGAGTACGTGTCAGGAGACGAGGTTGAACAAGGTATAGAGTGATACCGATGATCAAACCTCGGACAAGTAAAATATCGCATGACAAAGGGAATTGGTATCGTATGTGAATGGTTCATTCGATCACTGAAGTCATCGTTGAATATGTGGGAGCCATTATGGATCTCCAGATCCCGCTATTGGTTATTGGCCAGAGTGAGTACTCAACCATGTCCGCATAGTTCACGAACCGTAGGGTGACACACTTAAAGTTGGATGTTGAAATGGTAGAACTTGAATATGGAATGGAGTTCGAATATTTGTTCGGAGTCCCGGATGAGATCCCGGACATCACGAGGAGTTCCGGAATGGTCCGGAGAATAAGATTCATATATAGGAAGTCATATTCCAAGTTTGGAAATGATCCGGTGCATTTATGGCAGGTTCTAGAAAAGTCCGGAAGAATGGCACTTTGGAAAGTGGAGTCCCAAAGAGACTCCACTTGCATGACCAGCCAACCCTAAAGGGGAGGAGTCCAAGGTGGACTCCCTAGGGTGGCCGGCCAACCCACCTCAAGGAAAGGTGGGAATCCCACCTTGGGTGGGACTCCCTCCTTGAGTAGGTTTCCCACATATGGGAGGTTTTAGTGTTGGGGTCTTATTCGAAGACTTGGACTAGAACTCTTGGGGCTTCCACCTATATAATGAGGGGCATAGAGAGGGGGCTGAACACTTCAAGCCTCAGCCTTGGCCGCACCCCTTAGAGGGCCGGCGCCCAACCCCCCTCTCTCCCCAAACCCTAGCGGTCTCTCTCCTCCACCACATCCCGCACGCTTAAGCGAAGCTCCGCCGGATTTCTCCACCACCACCGACACCACGCCGTCGTGCTGTCGGATTCAAGAGGAGCTACTACTTCCGCTGCCCGCTGGAACGGGAGGTGGACGTCGTCTTCATCAACAACCGAACGTGTGACCGAGTACGGAGGTGCTGCCCGTTCGTGGCGCCAGAGCGATCGTGATCAAGATCTTCTACGCGCTTTTGCAAGCGGCAAGTGATCGTCTACCGCAGCAATAAGAGCCTACTCTTATAGGCTTTGGAATCTCTTCAAGGGTTAGTCTTGATCATCCCCTCGTTGCTACCGTCTTCTAGATTGCATCTTGGCTTGGATTGCGTGTTCGCGATAGGAAAATTTTGTTTTCTATGCAACGTTATCCTACAGTGGTATCAGAGCCGTGTCTATGCATAGATGGTTGCACGAGTAGAACACAATGGTTTTGTGGGCGTTGATGCTCTTGTTGTCTTTAGTTTGAGTACTTTGCATCTTTGTGGCATAGTGGGATGAAGCGGCTCGGACTAACTTTACATGACCGCGTTCATGAGACTTGTTCCTCGTTCGACATGCAACTTGTATTGCATAAGAGGCTTTGCGGGTGTCTGTCTCTCCTACTATAGTGAAGATTCAACTTACTCTTCTATTGACAACACTAGTATCACCGTTGTGGTTCATGTTCGTAGGTAGATTAGATCTTACACGAAAACCCTAAACCACGTAAAATATGCAAACCAAATTAGAGACGTCTAACTTGTTTTTGCAGGGTTTGGTGATGTGATATGGCCATGATATGATGATGAATATGTATGAGATGATCATTATTGTATTGTGGCAACCGGCAGGAGCCTTATGGTTGTCTTTAATTTTCATGTTGAGTAGTATTTCAAAGTAGTTGTAATAGTTGCTACATGAGGTGAACAACCATGAAGACGGCGCCATGAACCTTGACGCTACGCCGACAATGATGGAGATCATGCCCGTTGATGATGGAGATCATGTCCGTGCTTTGGAGATGAAGATCAAAGGTGCAAAGACAAAAGGGCCATATCATATCACATATGAACTGCATGTGATGTTAATCCTTTATGCATCTTATTTTGCTTAGATCGCGACGGTAGCATTATAAGATGATCCCTCACATTAATATCAAGATAATAAAGTGTTCTCCCCTCGTATGCACCGTTGTAACAGTTCGTCGTTTCAAAGCATCTCGTGATGATCGGATGTGATAGATTCAACGATTCACATACAACGGGTGTAAGCCATGTTGCACACGCGGAATACTTGGGTTTGCTTGACGAGCCTAGCATGTACAGACATGGCCTCGGGACAACGGAAACCGAAAGGTTGAACACGAGTCATATGGATGATATGATCAACATGTTGATGTTCACCATTGAAGCTACATCATCTCACGTGATGATCGGTTTTGGTGTAGTGGATTTGGATCGTGTACCACTTAACAACTATGAGGGATGTTGTATTAAGTGGGAGTTCATTAGTAATTAGATTAAAACATGAACTAATTATCATAAACATAGTCTGAGTAGTATTTTGAATTAATTTAGTAGTATTGGCATCCGTTTTCTACCATGCGCTAGTCTTGTTATTGAGATAGAAATACTGTTAAAATCTGACAAGAAACTTTACGGATTGGTACCGTATTGTTAAAGAATCAAGAATTGATTAAGTCCTATTGCAAACTTTTAGTAAACCTCACATTGTTGATTCAAAGAGCTATGTTTTCAATTAGTACCTAAAGTTATCTTGTCTCCGTCAAACTTGAAGTTCAAATTTGTTTGAAAAGTAAGGAGCTGAAAATTTAGTTTTCAGAAATAATCAAGGTATGAGATATATGTGATATCTAAGACCTTATTACAAGATAATAGAATATAATTTGGTGAGACTACATAAACTCATAAGTTTTATGGGAATGTATGAAGGTTGAAGACGCCAGGCGTCACAATCCTCCAACTATTGGGGCACTAACAATATTCGCATATCCATGAAGTGACCATCCTTAATATGCACCGTTATTAAGACTCGTCGTTTCGAAGCATCACGTGATGATCGGGTGTGATAGATTCTACGAGTGCATACAACGGGTGCAAGCTAGATTTGCACATGCAAATACCAAGGTTAAAACTTTACGAGCCTAGCATGTACAGACATGGTCTCGGAAAGTCGTCATGATATGATGGATAAAATTATGAGTGAAATTGTTCATCATATTACAAAGTTACTAATAGTGAAATCTGGAACACTTGTCATATGATGATCAACTTCAAAGTAAGAACCTCAAGGTTATTGGTATTTGACCAACAAACCGAGAAGTTATTGAAGTTGATATGTTTCTCTGAATAATGAGGAAAGCTAAAAGAGAAACTGCAAAAGATATTTTGGCAAAAAGAAAAAGAAAAGACTAGAAAGTCTAGCTCAGGTGTATATAAATGATATACATGTTATGGTTGTATTTCTAGTTAAGTCACACTATGAAATTTTTGGGTATTAGTACTATATTGGTTGGTATGAAGTGTCATACAAAACAACGCAATACAAGAATACAATGGCCTAAGTGACTGACAAGGAATATGATAAGAATGTTCGCCTGGAACAAAATAAAGTGTTATTATGTTCGTCGTTAGCATTCTATCTAGCCCTTAGAATTTATAATAAAGAACTTAATAATTGTTATTTTGCTCTGGTCAAATGAAAACAATGAGTTGTTCAAATTATGACATTACTCCATATACGGTGGATAAATTATTATAAATCTTAATGGTGAAACACACATACATAACACTGACGCTAAAATGCCATAAGGCAAATGATTTGAATTCCACTTATTTGTGGAACCGCCATTTAGGTCATGTTAGAAAGGAACGCATGAAGGAACTCCATGCAAATGGATTTTTGGAGTCATTTGATTTTTGAATCATTTGGCGCTTGCAAATCTTTTCTAAAGAGAATGATTAAAATACCGTTCATAGGCCAAAAGTAGAACGGACAACTAACTTAGTGGAAAAATACATGATGATGTATGTGGTTCATGGGCATAGTTGTGTGCGGGAGATTCTTCTACTTCATGAAAACTTTCAACAATGAATTGAGTATATATATGTGGATATATTCAATAAGGAAGAAGTTTGAAACATTTGAATGGATTCAAATAAATTTCAGTATGAAGTGGAAATCATCGTAATAGAAATCAAATATCTATGATTGGATCATGGTGGAAATATTTGAATTACGAGTTTTAGCGAACATCTAAGAGAGTTATGAAATTGTTCTACAACTTACGTTTCTTGGAGTATCATAGTGATGATGAAGTATCCAAGAGATATATCCAAATTTTGTTGGATCAATGATGAGATAAAATATTGATGCCATTATATTTTTGTGGATTATGCTTTAGTGACTACCGCTTTTACACTGAATAGAGCATCATCATGATCCGTTGAAATGACACCATACAAGTTATGGCATGGGTATAAACCCTAATAGTCAACCAAAATCGGATGAATGTCTTTGTTGGTTATCCCAGAGATTTAATTGGGAATTCTTCCCACGAGACAAAGACAAAAGTGTTTGTCAATGTTTCTTATTTCCGAGAAATTGTTTCGAGTGAAGTATTTGAGTGGGAGGACAATATAATTTGATAAGGTTTATGAACCTAAGCATAATGATCAGAGTAGCGCAGCATCGGAATTGGTTTCGGAAGCGGCCACGGCGATCATGGCTCTCATGACTACAAAGTGTTTTAGCCATGGAGATCGAAGTACATATTGAACCTTGTAGGTATGGTTTACTTTGTGATCAAATAAATGATTTGTGGACAAAGGATTGATTTTGAACAATGATAAACCAACTACAAACAAAGAAGTTATGATGGGCCCTGACTTCGTTAAAATGGCTATACGCCATAAAATCCAAGATAGATGAATACTTTTTGAAAGTAAATGGATCTATGAAATTGATGGACTTGGATGAAATATCCTTGAAGAAGCTCAACTTATTGAAAAGTTGTTTACGACAAAGTTCAAAGAGTTGACTACGATAAGATTAGATCTTCCGTAGCAATGCTTATAGTCTATGTGGATTATTCTAGTAATCACTACATATTTCTTTTATGAGATATGTTAGTAGGATGGCAAAATACACTACTTAACAGAAGTGTATATTAAAGGTGTATACTAGATACAAACCAAGAGTTTTGCTGGTCCGTGAAATACTAGATAGGTATACGAACTTCAATTGGATGAAGTAAGTATCGCGGAGTTTGAATCTTCACTGGATGAAATAGTCAAAGAGTTTTTGATTTCATCAGAGACGATGAAGAGGCTTGCATTTGCAAGAAATTAAGTGGGAGCGCTGAGACATATTTATAATACTTATGTAGAAGACATATAGTTGGTTATAAATAATGTAATTACATACTTGATTAAAAGGTTTCATTGAAAATTAACTTCAATGAAAGGATATGGACTAAAACATATTTAGTGTCAAGATCTATGAAGATAGATTGAAACACATAATAAGTTTAAGTCGAAGTACATAGAATGGATATTGAAGTAGTTCAATATAGAAATATTAAGAAAATGTTCTTGTCATGTGAAGGTTTAACAAGACTTGAGTGTATCTGACACTCGATGAGTAAAAATACATGAGTGATTTTAGATCACAAATAAAATGTACAAAATCAGATATCTTGTGCTCTAAAATGTTATGAGCATATACCGGAATGATTCATAAGATGATCATAGGACGACAGTAAGAATATCCTTGAGTACTTTAGAAGAACTAAGGATATACATATATATTTTTGTATGAAGAAATGACAAACAAATCGCTGTAAGGTGTTACACCGATATTTATTTTGTCACATATCAAAATAGAATTTCAATCTCAAATTAGACTAAGTGTTGTTTTAAAGGTAGCACAATGAACTAGAAGTTGTCTATGTTAGATTTAGAAGAGTTCTAAATATTGTGATGGATTCTACAAAACGAAGGCAGAGTATGTCATTTGTTTTGACAAATGACTGAGGATGTTGAGTCAAGAAGTTCTTTGAGAACTTGGTGTAGTTTCGATAGTGTCAGAACTTTGAAGCTATATTGTATGTGACAATATTAGTGACTTATTTCAGACCGCGGAATTAAGGTTCCACCATAAGATCAAACATATTTAATGCCAACTCATTTGGAAATGAGTGATGCGTTGAGACGCAAATGAATTACAAAATACATACGTTTCGAGCGTGTCGATCCGTTGACTAAAAACCTCTCCCGTGAGCAATACATGATAAAGCACCATAAGGCCAAGGTGTTATATCTTTACAAATGTAAACTAGATTATTGACTCTAGTGCAAGTGGGAGACTGAAGGAGATATGCCCTAGAGGCAATAATAAAATGGTTATTATTTATATCTTTATGTTTATAATAAATGTTTATATATCATGCTATAATTGTATTAACCGAAACATTAGTACATGTGTGATATGTAGACAAACAAAGAAGTCCCTAGTATGCCTCTTAACTAGCTTGTTGATTAATGGATGATTAGTTTCATAATCATGAACATTGGATGTTATTAATAACAAGGTTATGTCATTGTATGAATGATGTAATGGACACACCCAATTAAGCGTAGCATAAGATCTCGTCATTAAGTTATTTGCTATAAGCTTTCGATACATAGTTACCTAGTCCTTATGACCATGAGATCATGTAAATCACTTGTACCGGAAAGGTACTTTGATTACACCAAACACCACTGTGTAAATGGGTGGCTATAAAGGTGGGATTAAGTATCCGGAAAGTATGAGTTGAGGCACATGGATCAACAGTGGGATTTGTCCATCCCGATGATGGATAGATATACTCTGGGCCCTCTCGGTGGAATGTCGTCTAATGTCTTGCAAGCATATGAATGAGTTCATAAGAGACCACATACCACGGTACGAGTAAAGAGTACGTGTCAGGAGACGAGGTTGAACAAGGTATAGAGTGATACCGATGATCAAACCTCGGACAAGTAAAATATCGCATGACAAAGGGAATTGGTATCGTATGTGAATGGTTCATTCGATCACTGAAGTCATCGTTGAATATGTGGGAGCCATTATGGATCTCCAGATCCCGCTATTGGTTATTGGCCAGAGTGAGTACTCAACCATGTCCGCATAGTTCACGAACCGTAGGGTGACACACTTAAAGTTGGATGTTGAAATGGTAGAACTTGAATATGGAATGGAGTTCGAATATTTGTTCGGAGTCCCGGATGAGATCCCGGACATCACGAGGAGTTCCGGAATGGTCTGGAGAATAAGATTCATATATAGGAAGTCATATTCCAAGTTTGGAAATGATCCGGTGCATTTATGGCAGGTTCTAGAAAAGTCCGGAAGAATGGCACTTTGGAAAGTGGAGTCCCAAAGAGACTCCACTTGCATGACCAGCCAACCCTAAAGGGGAGGAGTCCAAGGTGGACTCCCCTAGGGTGGCCGGCCAACCCACCTCAAGGAAAGGTGGGAATCCCACCTTGGGTGGGACTCCCTCCTTGAGTAGGTTTCCCACATATGGGAGGTTTTAGTGTTGGGGTCTTATTCGAAGACTTGGACTAGAACTCTTGGGGCTTCCACCTATATAATGAGGGGCATAGAGAGGGGGATGAACACTTCAAGCCTCAGCCTTGGCCGCACCCCTTAGAGGGCCGGCGCCCAACCCCCCTCTCTCCCCAAACCCTAGCGGTCTCTCTCCTCCACCACATCCCGCACGCTTAAGCGAAGCTCCGCCGGATTTCTCCACCACCACCGACACCACGCCGTCGTGCTGTCGGATTCAAGAGGAGCTACTACTTCCGCTGCCCGCTGGAACGGGGAGGTGGACGTCGTCTTCATCAACAACCGAACGTGTGACCGAGTACGAAGGTGCTGCCCGTTCGTGGCGCCGGAAGCGATCGTGATCAAGATCTTCTACGCGCTTTTGCAAGCGGCAAGTGATCGTCTACCGCAGCAATAAGAGCCTACTCTTATAGGCTTTGGAATCTCTTCAAGGGTTAGTCTTGATCATCCCCTCGTTGCTACCGTCTTCTAGATTGCATCTTGGCTTGGATTGCGTGTTCGCGATAGGAAAATTTTGTTTTCTATGCAACGTTATCCTACAGTGGTATCAGAGCCGTGTCTATGCATAGATGGTTGCACGAGTAGAACACAATGGTTTTGTGGGCGTTGATGCTCTTGTTGTCTTTAGTTTGAGTACTTTGCATCTTTGTGGCATAGTGGGATGAAGCGGCTCGGACTAACTTTACATGACCGCGTTCATGAGACTTGTTCCTCGTTCGACATGCAACTTGTATTGCATAAGAGGCTTTGCGGGTGTCTGTCTCTCCTACTATAGTGAAGATTCAACTTACTCTTCTATTGACAACACTAGTATCACCGTTGTGGTTCATGTTCGTAGGTAGATTAGATCTTACACGAAACCACTACAGCACGTAACATATGCAAACCAAATTAGAGACGTCTAACTTGTTTTTGCAGGGGTTTGGTGATGTGATATGGCCATGATATGATGATGAATATGTATGAGATGATCATTATTGTATTGTGGCAACCGGCAGGAGCCTTATGGTTGTCTTTAATTTTCATGTTGAGTAGTATTTCAAAGTAGTTGTAATAGTTGCTACATGAGGTGAACAACCATGAAGACGGCGCCATGAACCTTGACGCTACGCCGACAATGATGGAGATCATGCCCGTTGATGATGGAGATCATGTCCGTGCTTTGGAGATGAAGATCAAAGGTGCAAAGACAAAAGGGCCATATCATATCACATATGAACTGCATGTGATGTTAATCCTTTATGCATCTTATTTTGCTTAGATCGCGACGGTAGCATTATAAGATGATCCCTCACATTAATATCAAGATAATAAAGTGTTCTCCCCTCGTATGCACCGTTACTAAGACTCGTAATTTCGAAGCATCTCGTGATGATCGGATGTGATAGATTCAACGATTCACATACAACGGGTGTAAGCCATGTTGCACACGCGGAATACTTGGGTTTGCTTGACGAGCCTAGCATGTACAGACATGGCCTCGGGACAACGGAAACCGAAAGGTTGAACACGAGTCATATGGATGATATGATCAACATGTTGATGTTCACCATTGAAGCTACATCATCTCACGTGATGATCGGTTTTGGTGTAGTGGATTTGGATCGTGTACCACTTAACAACTATGAGGGATGTTGTATTAAGTGGGAGTTCATTAGTAATTAGATTAAAACATGAACTAATTATCATAAACATAGTCTGAGTAGTATTTTGAATTAATTTAGTAGTATTGGCATCCGTTTTCTACCATGCGCTAGTCTTGTTATTGAGATAGAAATACTGTTAAAATCTGACAAGAAACTTTACGGATTGGTACCGTATTGTTAAAGAATCAAGAATTGATTAAGTCCTATTGCAAACTTTTAGTAAACCTCACATTGTTGATTCAAAGAGCTATGTTTTCAATTAGTACCTAAAGTTATCTTGTCTCCGTCAAACTTGAAGTTCAAATTTGTTTGAAAAGTAAGGAGCTGAAAATTTAGTTTTCAGAAATAATCAAGGTATGAGATATATGTGATATCTAAGACCTTATTACAAGATAATAGAATATAATTTGGTGAGACTACATAAACTCATAAGTTTTATGGGAATGTATGAAGGTTGAAGACGCCAAAGGCGTCACAATCCTCCAACTATTGGGGCACTAACAATATTCGCATATCCATGAAGTGACCATCCTTAATATGCACCGTTATTAAGACTCGTCGTTTGAAGCATCACGTGATGATCGGGTGTGATAGATTCTACGAGTGCATACAACGGGTGCAAGCTAGATTTGCACATGCAAATACCAAGGTTAAAACTTTACGAGCCTAGCATGTACAGACATGGTCTCGGAAAGTCGTCATGATATGATGGATAAAATTATGAGTGAAATTGTTCATCATATTACAAAGTTACTAATAGTGAAATCTGGAACACTTGTCATATGATGATCAACTTCAAAGTAAGAACCTCAAGGTTATTGGTATTTGACCAACAAACCGAGAAGTTATTGAAGTTGATATGTTTCTCTGAATAATGAGGAAAGCTAAAAGAGAAACTGCAAAAGATATTTTGGCAAAAGAAAAAGAAAAGACTAGAAAGTCTAGCTCAGGTGTATATAAATGATATACATGTTATGGTTGTATTTCTAGTTAAGTCACACTATGAAATTTTTGGGTATTAGTACTATATTGGTTGGTATGAAGTGTCATACAAAACAACGCAATACAAGAATACAATGGCCTAAGTGACTGACAAGGAATATGATAAGAATGTTACTTTGGAACAAAATAAAGTGTTATTATGTTCGTCGTTAGCATTCTATCTAGCCCTTAGAATTTATAATAAAGAACTTAATAATTGTTATTTTGCTCTGGTCAAATGAAAACAATGAGTTGTTCAAATTATGACATTACTCCATATACGGTGGATAAATTATTATAAATCTTAATGGTGAAACACACATACATAACACTGACGCTAAAATGCCATAAGGCAAATGATTTGAATTCCACTTATTTGTGGAACCGCCATTTAGGTCATGTTAGAAAGGAACGCATGAAGGAACTCCATGCAAATGGATTTTTGGAGTCATTTGATTTTTGAATCATTTGGCGCTTGCAAATCTTTTCTAAAGAGAATGATTAAAATACCGTTCATAGGCCAAAAGTAGAACGGACAACTAACTTAGTGGAAAAATACATGATGATGTATGTGGTTCACCTGGGCATAGTTGTGTGCGGGAGATTCTTCTACTTCATGAAAACTTTCAACAATGAATTGAGTATATATATGTGGATATATTCAATAAGGAAGAAGTTTGAAACATTTGAATGGATTCAAATAAATTTCAGTATGAAGTGGAAATCATCGTAATAGAAATCAAATATCTATGATTGGATCATGGTGGAAATATTTGAATTACGAGTTTTAGCGAACATCTAAGAGAGTTATGAAATTGTTCTACAACTTACGTTTCTTGGAGTATCATAGTGATGATGAAGTATCCAAGAGATATATCCAAATTTTGTTGGATCAATGATGAGATAAAATATTGATGCCATTATATTTTTGTGGATTATGCTTTAGTGACTACCGCTTTTACACTGAATAGAGCATCATCATGATCCGTTGAAATGACACCATACAAGTTATGGCATGGGTATAAACCCTAATAGTCAACCAAAATCGGATGAATGTCTTTGTTGGTTATCCCAGAGATTTAATTGGGAATTCTTCCCACGAGACAAAGACAAAAGTGTTTGTCAATGTTTCTTATTTCCGAGAAATTGTTTCGAGTGAAGTATTTGAGTGGGAGGACAATATAATTTGATAAGGTTTATGAACCTAAGCATAATGATCAGAGTAGCGCAGCATCGGAATTGGTTTCAGAAGCGGCCACGACGATCATGGCTCTCATGACTACAAAGTGTTTTAGCCATGGAGATCGAAGTACATATTGAACCTTGTAGGTATGGTTTACTTTGTGATCAAATAAATGATTTGTGGACAAAGGATTGATTTTGAACAATGATAAACCAACTACAAACAAAGAAGTTATGATGGGCACGACTTCGTTAAAATGGCTATACGCCATAAAATCCAAGATAGATGAATACTTTTTGAAAGTAAATGGATCTATGAAATTGATGGACTTGGATGAAATATCCTTGAAGAAGCTCAACTTATTAAAAAGTTGTTTACGACAAAGTTCAAAGAGTTGACTACGATAAGATTAGATCTTCCGTAGCAATGCTTATAGTCTATGTGGATTATTCTAGTAATCACTACATATTTCTTTTATGAGATATGTTAGTAGGATGGCAAAATACACTACTTAACAGAAGTGTATATTAAAGGTGTATACTAGATACAAACCAAGAGTTTTGCTGGTCCGTGAAATACTAGATAGGTATACGAACTTCAATTGGATGAAGTAAGTATCGCGGAGTTTGAATCTTCACTGGATGAAATAGTCAAAGAGTTTTTGATTTCATCAGAGACGATGAAGAGGCTTGCATTTGCAAGAAATTAAGTGGGAGCGCTGAGACATATTTATAATACTTATGTAGAAGACATATAGTTGGTTATAAATAATGTAATTACATACTTGATTAAAAGGTTTCATTGAAAATTAACTTCAATGAAAGGATATGGACTAAAACATATTTAGTGTCAAGATCTATGAAGATAGATTGAAACACATAATAAGTTTAAGTCGAAGTACATAGAATGGATATTGAAGTAGTTCAATATAGAAATATTAAGAAAATGTTCTTGTCATGTGAAGGTTTAACAAGACTTGAGTGTATCTGACACTCGATGAGTAAAAATACATGAGTGATTTTAGATCACAAATAAAATGTACAAAATCAGATATCTTGTGCTCTAAAATGTTATGAGCATATACCGGAATGATTCATAAGATGATCATAGGACGATAAAGAAGAATATCCTTGAGTACTTTAGAAGAACTAAGGATATACATATATATTTTTGTATGAAGAAATGACAAACAAATCGCTGTAAGGTGTTACACCGATATTTATTTTGTCACATATCAAAATAGAATTTCAATCTCAAATTAGACTAAGTGTTGTTTTAAAGGTAGCACAATGAACTAGAAGTTGTCTATGTTAGATTTAGAAGAGTTCTAAATATTGTGATGGATTCTACAAAACGAAGTAGAGTATGTCATTTGTTTTGACAAATGACCGAGGATGTTGAGTCAAGAAGTTCTTTGAGAACTTGGTGTAGTTTCGATAGTGTCAGAACTTTGAAGCTATATTGTATGTGACAATATTAGTGACTTATTTCAGACCGCGGAATTAAGGTTCCACCATAAGATCAAACATATTTAATGCCAACTCATTTGGAAATGAGTGATGCGTTGAGACGCAAATGAATTACAAAATACATACGTTTCGAGCGTGTCGATCCGTTGACTAAAAACCTCTCCCGTGAGCAATACATGATAAAGCACCATAAGGCCAAGGTGTTATATCTTTACAAATGTAAACTAGATTATTGACTCTAGTGCAAGTGGGAGACTGAAGGAGATATGCCCTAGAGGCAATAATAAAATGGTTATTATTTATATCTTTATGTTTATAATAAATGTTTATATATCATGCTATAATTGTATTAACCGAAACATTAGTACATGTGTGATATGTAGACAAACAAAGAAGTCCCTAGTATGCCTCTTAACTAGCTTGTTGATTAATGGATGATTAGTTTCATAATCATGAACATTGGATGTTATTAATAACAAGGTTATGTCATTGTATGAATGATGTAATGGACACACCCAATTAAGCGTAGCATAAGATCTCGTCATTAAGTTATTTGCTATAAGCTTTCGATACATAGTTACCTAGTCCTTATGACCATGAGATCATGTAAATCACTTGTACCGGAAAGGTACTTTGATTACACCAAACACCACTGCGTAAATGGGTGGCTATAAAGGTGGGATTAAGTATCCGGAAAGTATGAGTTGAGGCACATGGATCAACAGTGGGATTTGTCCATCCCGATGATGGATAGATATACTCTGGGCCCTCTCGGTGGAATGTCGTCTAATGTCTTGCAAGCATATGAATGAGTTCATAAGAGACCACATACCACGGTACGAGTAAATAGTACTTGTCAGGAGACGAGGTTGAACAAGGTATAGAGTGATACCGATGATCAAACCTCGGACAAGTAAAATATCGCGTGATAAAGGGAATTGGTATCGTATGTGAATGGTTCATTCGATCACTGAAGTCATCGTTGAATATGTGGGAGCCATTATGGATCTCCAGATCCCGCTATTGGTTATTGGCCAGAGTGAGTACTCAACCATGTCCGCATAGTTCACGAACCGTAGGGTGACACACTTAAAGTTGGATGTTGAAATGGTAGAACTTGAATATGGAATGGAGTTCGAATATTTGTTCGGAGTCCCGGATGAGATCCCGGACATCACGAGGAGTTCCGGAATGGTCCGGAGAATAAGATTCATATATAGGAAGTCATATTCCAAGTTTGGAAATGATCCGGTGCATTTATGGCAGGTTCTAGAAAAGTCCGGAAGAATGGCACTTTGGAAAGTGGAGTCCCAAAGAGACTCCACTTGCATGACCAGCCAACCCTAAAGGGGAGGAGTCCAAGGTGGACTCCCCTAGGGTGGCCGGCCAACCCACCTCAAGGAAAGGTGGGAATCCCACCTTGGGTGGGACTCCCTCCTTGAGTAGGTTTCCCACATATGGGAGGTTTTAGTGTTGGGGTCTTATTCGAAGACTTGGACTAGAACTCTTGGGGCTTCCACCTATATAATGAGGGGCATAGAGAGGGGGCTGAACACTTCAAGCCTCAGCCTTGGCCGCACCCCTTAGAGGGCCGGCGCCCAACCCCCCTCTCTCCCCAAACCCTAGCGGTCTCTCTCCTCCACCACATCCCGCACGCTTAAGCGAAGCTCCGCCGGATTTCTCCACCACCACCGACACCACGCCGTCGTGCTGTCGGATTCAAGAGGAGCTACTACTTCCGCTGCCCGCTGGAACGGGGAGGTGGACGTCGTCTTCATCAACAACCGAACGTGTGACCGAGTACGGAGGTGCTGCCCGTTCGTGGCGCCGGAAGCGATCGTGATCAAGATCTTCTACGCGCTTTTGCAAGCGGCAAGTGATCATCTACCGCAGCAATAAGAGCCTACTCTTATAGGCTTTGGAATCTCTTCAAGGGTTAGTCTTGATCATCCCCTCGTTGCTACCGTCTTCTAGATTGCATCTTGGCTTGGATTGCGTGTTCGCGATAGGAAATTTTTTGTTTTCTATGCAACGTTATCCTACAGAAATCTGAATGTCTGAAATTCGTATCTCATGCAAAACAACATCTACTACCTTTGTCCATAAATAGATGCCAAAAGTTTGTCTAAATTTGAATGTATCTAGTCACGATTTAGTGTATAGATACATCCGAATTTGAATAAATCTTTGGCATCTATTTATGGACGGATGGAGTAGTTAGTTTTAATCTGATATCTGGTAAATATTGGCTTATTCATTTGGCAGCTCAAGTTTTTTGTTATTTGAAACCAGCTGACTTGGTCTTAAATGTGATATCTAAACATAGATTAAGGACAATGGAGCAGGAGGATTAGCATTTCACTTGATGGCTGAACCTAAAATGACAGGCATGTCGACCACGACTAGTGCACGCAAGAGAAGGACCTGCAGCGAGCCAGTATGTGCTTAGTACATGCATCTTATCTTATCTTGTGCTTATTTCTGCTACATGCTGTTATCTGATCTCTACATTGCGTAATACATGTTTGAATAGTTAATTGTTGTAACTATGTTTGCAATATTACCAGAATGCAGTTTTAATGAAGCAGTCATCATTAGAAGATAGTCGCCAAAGCGACCCTGTGCAACATTATGATGTAAGTCTGTGCTTAGTACAAGTTCCATACATTGTGTTATTTATGGAACTTGTTATTATCTTATATCTGCATTGCATAATAAATGTTTGAATAGTTCACTGTTGTAACTATGTTTGCAATATTACTAGAATGCAGTTGTAATGAAGAAGTCCATAGTAGAAGATAGAGCGCAAAAAAGGTTCCGGGGTGAGCCTATGCAACGATATAATGTAAGTCTGTGCTTAGTACTTGTGACGATCTCATATCGACAATGCTTAATACACGTTTGCATAGTTCATCGTTTAACTCTTGTTGCATTATTATCAGAATGCAGTTGTGATGAAGCAATCTTCATCAGAAGAGAGGCCCACAAAAAGTTCTGATCTTTCTTCTGATGCATCCTCTCATAGCCGTCAACCTAGACCATTCCTTTCATCAAACAGTAAATATCTCAAGGCTGTACTTTATAAAAGACATGGTATTGCTGCTTTAAGATCTGTAGCTGATATGTTGACCAAGAGTACACAAGATTCAATCAAGGCGATTGCCAAATGTCAACGTGTTATTGATGATGCTAATAGAAGTCCTCAATGATTCTATGTAATTTTTTTATTTGGGCACATTAATTGCCTTGTAATTTTCCTAGTTATTTTATTTGTGTATGTAATTGTGTGTATCATTGATATCAGATTTTAGGCTCATGAAATTTAATGCAAGTTGACTAGTCAAACAACCAGGGCCCTACAACAGATTGGGCCGGCCCACTTACAGTACTGTGGGACCCACTTTCATTTTGGGTCGGCCCACTTACTTACTGGGCCGGCCCGTTAACACGATAGTGGGCCCCACCTGCTTATTGTGCCGGCCAACTATCTTGTTGGGCCAGCCCACTTGCTATATGGTGGACCCCACATACTAAATGGGCCGGCCCTGTAACAGGAAAGTGGGACCCACCTGTGTTTTTGGCCCGGCCCACTATCTTGGTGGGCCGGCCCACTTGCTATATGGTGGACCCCACATACTAAATGGGCCGGCCCTTTAACAGGAATGTGGGACCCACCTGTGTTTTTGGCCCGGCCCACTTTCTTGTTGGGCCAGCCCACTTGCTATATGGTGGACCCCACATACTAAATGGGCCGGCCCTTTAACAGGAAAGTGGGACCCACCTGTGTTTTTGGCCCGGCCCACTATCTTGTTGGGCCGGCCCACTTGCTATATGGAGGACCCCACATACTAAATGGGCCGGCCCTTTTACAGGAAAGTGGGACCCACATGTGTTTTTGGCCCGACCCACTTTCTTGTTGGGCCAGCCCATTTGATCTATTGTGGACCCCACGTACTAAATGGGCCGGCCCGATAGCAGGAAAGTGGGACCCACAGGCTAATTGGGCCGGCCCAATAACTTCTTGGGCCGGCCCAGTTGCTTTAAGGTGGACCCCACTTGTTAAATGGGCTGGCCCGATAACAGGAAAGTGGGTCCCACATGTATTGTGGGCTGACCCTTTTGCCTATTGACCGGTCAAAGGAGTGCATTCGGCCCGGCCCACATGCTTAGTGGGCCGGCCCATTAAAGTTTTGACTAGTCAACCTTAGAGGTTAGGCCCAGCCCACGTAACTAATGGACCAGCCCAGCTATATAGTTGACCGGTCAAACTAAGTCAGCTGGCCCGGCCCGCAAACTTAATGGGCCGGCCCGCTTAAGACGTGGCAGGCCTCGTGTGGGCCTACCATCTACCACGGGGTTTCAGCCGGTTAACGCCGTTAACTGCCAGTTAATGGCGTATGCCACGTGTCAGTTTGCATGACGTCAGCAGTCAACGGGCTCCCGGAAACACTTCTGCAACGGTCCGATTTTCCGTGGCGGAAGGGCTCCCAAGCGCGACGGACGGAAAAAATCATTGTAGGACTTTGCCTGACGCAGTTTCGACAACAGAACCCATATCGTCGGGTTAGGCCCATAGGCGACGAAAAATACCCCTTAGCGGACGATTTTGGGACGTTGTCTATCAGAACTTTTCTTGTAGTGTACACAGGTGTGCCACTGCTATATAGCAGTGACCCAACATAAAGTGCTGCTCCACTAGTAGTTATGTTAGCAGTGGCGCACCTGGTGAGCAGTGCACTGATACGTCTCCGACGTATCGATAATTTCTTATGTTCCATGCCACATTATTGATGTTATCTACATGTTTTATGCACACTTTATGTCATATTCGTGCATTTTCTGAAACTAACCTATTAACAAGATGCCGAAGTGCCGATTCTTGTTTTCTGCTGTTTTTGGTTTCAGAAATCCTAGTAAGGAAATATTCTCGGAATTGGACGAAATCAAAGCCCGTGGGCCTATTTTTCCACGGAGCTTCCAAGACCGAAGAACACACGAAGTGGGGCCACGAGGTGGCGACACCACGTGGCGGCGCGGCCTGGGGGGCCCGCGCCGCCCTATGGTGTGGCCCCCTCGTCGGCCCCCGACTCTGCCCTTCCGCCTACAAATAGCCTCCGTGACGAAACCCCGATCGAGAACCACGATACGGAAAACCTTCCAGAGACGCCGCCGCCGCCGATCCCATCTCGGGGGATCCAGGATATCGCCTCCGGCACCCTGCCGGAGAGGGGAATCATCTCCCGGAGGACTCTACGCCGCCATGGTCGCCTCCGGTGTGATGTGTGAGTAGTCTACCTCTGGACTATGGGTCCATAGCAGTAGCTAGATGGTTGTCTTCTCCCCATTGTGCTATCATTGTCGGATCTTGTGAGCTGCCTAACATGATCAAGATCATCTATCTGTAATTCTATATGTTGCGTTTGTTGGGATCCGATGAATAGAGAATACTTGTTATGTTGATTATCAAAGTTATGCTTATGTGTTGTTTATGATCTTGCATGCTCTCCGTTACTAGTAGATGCTCTGGCCAAGTAGATGCTTGTAACTCCAAGAGGGAGTACTTATGCTCGATAGTGGGTTCATGCTCGCATTGACACAGGACGGTGACAGAAAGTTCTAAGGTTGTGTTGTGCTGTTGCCACTAGGGATAAAACATTGATGCTATGTCTAAGGATGTAGTTGTTGATTACATTACGCACCATACTTAATGCAATTGTCTGTTGCTTTGCAACTTAATCTGAAGGGGTTCGGATGATAACTTTGAAGGTGGACTTTTTAGGCATAGATGCGGTTGGATGGCGGTCTATGTACTTTGTCGTAATGCCCAATTAAATCTCACTATACTCATCATGATATGTATGTGCATTGTCATGCTCTCTTTATTTGTCAATTGCCCAACTGTAATTTGTTCACCCAACATGCTGTTCGTCTTATGGGAGAGACACCTCTAGGGAACTGTGGACCCCGGTCCAATTCTCTTTACTGAAATACAATCTCTTGCAATACTTGTTCTCTTGTTTCTGCAAACAATCATCTTCCACACAATACGGTTAACTCTTTGTTACAGCAAGCCGGTGAGATTGACAACCTCACTTTGTTTCGTTGGGGCAAAGTACTTTGGTTGTGTTGTGCAAGTTCCAGGTTGGCGCCGGAATCCTGGTGTTGCGCCGCACTACATCTCGCCGCCATCAACCTTCAACGTGCTTCTTGGCTCCTCCTGGTTCGATAAACCTTGGTTTCTTTCTGAGGGAAAACTTGCTGCTGTGCGCATCATACCTTCCTCTTGGGGTTGCCCAACGAACATGTGAAATACACGCCATCAAGCTCTTTTTCTGGCGCCGTTGCCGGGGAGATCAAGACACGCTGCAAGGGGAGTCTCCACTTCCCAATCTCTTTACTTTGTTTTTGTCTTGCTTAGTTTTATTTACTACTTTGTTTGCTGCACTAAATCAAAATACAAAAAAATTAGTTGCTAGTTTTACTTTATTTGCTATCTTGTTTGCTATATCAAAAATACAAAAAAATTAGTTTACTTGCATTTACTTTACCTAGTTTGCTTTATTTACTGTTGCTAAAATGGCCAACGCTGAAAATACTAAGTTGTGTGACTTCACAACCACAAATAATAATGATTTCTTATGCACACCTATTGCTCCACCTGCTACTACAGCAGAATTCTTTGAAATTAAACCTGCTTTCTTGAATCTTGTCATGAAAGATCAATTTTCTGGAATTAGTTCTCGATGATGCTGCTGCCCATCTTAATAATTTTGTTGAACTATGTGAAATGCAAAAATATAAAGATGTAGATGGTGATATTATTAAACTAAAATTGTTCCCTTTCTCATTAAGAGGAAGAGCTAAAGATTGGTTGCTATCTCTGCCTAAGAATAGTATTGATTCATGGACTAAATGCAAGGATGCTTTTATTGGTAGATATTATCCCCCCTGCTAAAATTATATCTTTGAGGAGTAGCATAATGAATTTTAAACAATTAGATACTGAACATGTTGCTCAAGCTTGGGAAAGAATGAAATCTCTGGTTAAAAATTGCCCAACCCATGGACTGACTACTTGGATGATCATCCAAACCTTCTATGCAGGACTAAATTTTTCTTCACGGAATTTATTGGATTCAGCTGCTGGAGGTACCTTTATGTCCATCACTCTTGGTGAAGCAACAAAGCTTCTTGATAATATGATGATCAACTACTCTGAATGGCACACGGAGAGAGCTCCACAAGGTAAGAAGGTAAATTCTGTCGAAGAAACCTCTTCCTTGAGTGATAAGATTGATGCTATTATGTCTATGCTTGTGAATGATAGGACTAATATTGATCCTAATAATGTTCCATTAGCTTCATTGGTTGCACAAGAAGAACATGTTGATGTAAACTTCATTAAAAATAATAATTTCAACAACAATGCTTACCGGAACAATTCTAGTAACAACTATAGGCCATATCCTTATAATAATGGCAACGGCTATGGTAATTCTTATGGAAATTCTTACAACAATAATAGGAGTTCACCCCTTGGACTTGAAGCCATTCTTAAAGAATTTATTAGTACACAAACTGCTTTTAACAAATCTGTTGAAGAAAAGCTTGGGAAAATTGATATACTTGCTTCTAAAGTCGATAGTCTTGTTGATGATGTTGATCTTTTGAAATCAAAAGTTTTGCCTAATGAGAATCATCATAATAAAATTATTACTACAGCAAATGCCATTCAAGTTAGAATTAATGAGAATATAAGATTAATGGCTGAGCTGCGTGCTAGGTGGGATAGAGAAGAAAATGAAAAACTAGCTAAAGAGAAGAATATAGCTAAAGTTTGGACTATTACCACCACTAGTAATGCTAATGCTACACATGTTGCTGCACCTTCTACTCATACTAATAAAAGAATTGGTGTTAGCAATGTTTCCACTTCTAATGCAAAGCGCGAAAAACTGCTCGAAACTGCTAAAGCTGAAATCGCTGTGATAAAGCTGCTGAAATTTTTTCCAACATTGGGGATGATGATCCCATTGCTTTAGATTATAATGGTTTGAATTTTGATGATTGCCACATCTCTGAAGTTATAAAGTTCTTGCAAAAACTTGCTAAAAGTCCTAATGCTAGTGCTATAAATTTGGCTTTCACGCATCATATTACAAATGCTCTCATAAAAGCTAGAGAAGAGAAACTAGAGCGTGAAGCCTCTATTCCTAAAAAGCTAGAGGATGGTTGGGAGCCCATCATTAAGATGAAAGTTAAAGATTTTGATTGTAATGCTTTATGTGATCTTGGTGCAAGTATTTCGTTATGCCTAAGAAAATTTATAATATGCTTGACTTGCCACCGCTTGAAAAATTGTTATTTGGATGTTAATCTTGCTGATCATTCTACAAAGAAACCTTTGGGTAAAGTTGATAATGTTCGCATTACCGTTAACAATAACCTTGTTCCCGTTGATTTTGTTGTCTTGGATATTGAATGCAATGCATCTTGTCCCATTATATTGGGAAGACCTTTTCTTCGAACTGTTGGTGCTACCATTGATATGAAGGAAGGTAATATAAAATATCAATTTCCTCTCAAGAAAGGTATGGAACACTTCCCTAGAAAGAGAATGAAGGTACCTTTTGATTCTATTATGAGAACAAATTATGATGTTGACACTTCATCTCTTGATAATACTTGATACACACTTTCTGCGCCTAGCTGAAAGGCGTTAAAGAAAAGCGCTTATGGGAGACAACCCATGTTTTGTTTTTACCTACAGTACTTTGTTTTTATTTTGTGTCTTGGAAGTTGTTTACTACTGTAGCAACCTCTCCTTATCTTAGTTTTGTGTTTTGTTGTGCCAAGTTAAGCCGTTGATAGAAAAGTAAGTACTAGATTTGGATTACTGCACAGTTCCAGATTTCTTTGCTGTCACGAATCTGGGTCCACCTCCCTGTAGGTAACTCAGAAAATTAAGCCAATTTACGTGCATGATCCTCAGATATGTATGCAACTTTCATTCAATTTGAGCATTTTCATTTGAGCAAGTCTGGTGCCATTTTAAAATTCGTCAATACGAACTGTTCTGTTTTGACAGATTCTGCCTTTTATTTCGCATTGCCTCTTTCGCTATGTTGGATGAATTTCTTTGATCCACTAATGTCCAGTAGCATTATGCAATGTCCAGAAGTGTTAAGAATGATTGTGTCACCTCTGAATATGTCAATTTATAATGTGCACTAACCCTCTAATGAGTTGTTTCGAGTTTGGTGTGGAGGAAGTTTTCAAGGATCAAGAGAGGAGTATGATGCAACATGATCAAGGAGAGTGAAAGCTCTAAGCTTGGGGATGCACCCGGTGGTTCACCCCTGCATATATCAAGAAGACTCAAGCGTCTAAGCTTGGGGATGCCCAAGGCATCCCCTTCTTCATCGACAACATTATCAGGTTCCTCCCCTGAAACTATATTTTTATTCCATCACATCTTATGTGCTTTTTCTTGGAGCGTCGGTTTGTTTTTGTTTTTTTGTTTTGTTTGAATAAAATGGATCCTAGCATTCACTTTATGGGAGAGATACACGCTCCGCTGTAGCATATGGACAAGTATGTCCTTGGTTTCTACTCATAGTATTCATGGCGAAGTTTCTCCTTCGTTAAATTGTTATATGGTTGGAATTGGAAAATGATACATGTAGTAATTGCTATAAATGTCTTGGGTAATGTGATACTTGGCAATTGTTGTGCTCATGATTAAGCTCTTGCATCATATGCTTTGCACCCATTAATGAAGAAATACATAGAGCATGCTAAAATTTGGTTTGCATATTTGGTTTCTCTAAGGTCTAGATAATTTCTAGTATTGAGTTTGAACAACAAGGAAGACGGTGTAGAGTCTTATAATGTTTTCAATATGTCTTTTATGTGAGTTTTGCTGCACCGGTTCATCCTTGTGTTTGTTTCAAATAAGCCTTGCTAGCCTAAACCTTGTATCGAGAGGGAATACTTCTCATGCATCCAAAATACTTGAGCCAACCACTATGCCATTTGTGTCCACCATACCTACCCATTCTACATGGTATTTTCCAGCCATTCCAAAGTAAATTGCTTGAGTGCTACCTTTAAAATTCCATCATTCACCTATGCAATATATAGCTCATGGGACAAATAGCTTAAAAACTATTGTGGTATTGAATATGTAATTATGCACTTTATCTCTTATTAAGTTGCTTGTTGTGCGATAACCATGTTTATCGGGAACGCCATCAACTCATTGTTGAATTTCATGTGAGTTGCTATGCATGTTCGTCTTGTCTGAAGTAAGGGCGATCTACTCTGAGTTGAATGGTTTGAGCATGCATATTGTGAGAGAAGAACATTGGGCCGCTAACCGAAGCCATGTTCCATGGTGGAAGTTTCAGTTTTGGACAAACATCCTCAAATCTCTAATGAGAAAAGAATTAATTGTTGTTGAATGCTTTAAGCATTAAAAGAGGAGTCCATTATCTGTTGTCTATGTTGTCCCGGTATGGATGTCTAAGTTGAGAATAATCAAAAGCGAGAAATCCAAATGCGAGCTTTCTCCTTAGACCTTTGTACAAAGGCATAGAGGTACCCCTTTGTGATACTTGGTTAAAGCATATGTATTGCGGTGATAATCCAGGTAGTCCAAGCTAATTAGGACAAGGTGCGGGCACTATTAGTACACTATGCATGAGGCTTGCAACTTATAAGATATAATTTACATGATGCATATGCTTTATTACTACCGTTGACAAAATTGTTTCATGTTTTCAAAATCAAAGCTCTAGCACAAATATAGCAATCGATGTTTTTCCTCTATGAGGACCATTCTTTTACTTTCAATGTTGAGTCAGTTCACCTATTTCTCTCCACCTCAAGAAGCAAACACTTGTGTGAACTATGCATTGATTCCTACATACTTGCTTATTGCACTTATTATATTACTCTATGTTGACAATATCCATGAGATATACATGTTACAAGTTGAAAGCAACCGCTGAAACTTAATCTTCGTTTGTGTTGCTTCAATGCCTTTACTTTGAATTATTGCTTTATGAGTTAACTCTTATGCAAGACTTATTGATGCTTGTCTTGAAGTGCTATTCATGAAAAGTCTTTGCTATATGATTCACTTGTTTACTCATGTCATACACATTGTTTTGATCGCTGCATTCACTACATAAGCTTTACAAATAGTATGATCAAGATTATGATGGCATGTCACTCCAGAAATTATCTGTGTTATCGTTTTACCTGCTCGGGACGAGCAGAACTAAGCTTGGGGATGCTGATACGTCTCCGACGTATCGATAATTTCTTATGTTCCATGCCACATTATTGATGTTATCTACATGTTTTATGCACACTTTATGTCATATTCGTGCATTTTCTGGAACTAACCTATTAACAAGATGCCGAAGTGCCAGTTGCTGTTTTCTGCTGTTTTTGGTTTCAGAAATCCTAGTAAGGAAATATTCTCGGAATTGGACGAAATCAAAGCCCAGGGGCCTATTTTTCCACGGAGCTTCCAGAAGACCGAAGAACACACGAAGTGGGCCACGAGGTGGCGACACCACGTGGCGGCGCGGCCCAGGGGGGGCCCGCGCCGCCCTATGGTGTGGCCCCCTCGTCTGGCCCCCGACTCTGCCCTTCCGCCTACAAATAGCCTCCGTGACGAAAACCCCAGGACCGAGAACCACGATACGGAAAACCTTCCAGAGACGCCGCTGCCGCCGATCCCATCTCGGGGGATCCAGGAGATCGCCTCCGGCACCCTGCCGGAGAGGGGAATCATCTCCCGGAGGACTCTACGCCGCCATGGTCGCCTCCGGTGTGATGTCTGAGTAGTCTACCCCTGGACTATGGGTCCATAGCAGTAGCTAGATGGTTGTCTTCTCCCCATTGTGCTATCATTGTCGGATCTTGTGAGCTGCCTAACATGATCAAGATCATCTATCTGTAATTCTATATGTTGCGTTTGTTGGGATCCGATGAATAGAGAATACTTGTTATGTTGATTATCAAAGTTATGCTTATGTGTTGTTTATGATCTTGCATGCTCTCCGTTACTAGTAGATGCTCTGGCCAAGTAGATGCTTGTAACTCCAAGAGGGAGTACTTATGCTCGATAGTGGGTTCATGCCAGCATTGACACCTTCGACAGTGACAGAAAGTTCTAAGGTTGTGTTGTGCTGTTGCCACTAGGGATAAAACATTGATGCTATGTCTAAGGATGTAGTTGTTGATTACATTACGCACCATACTTAATGCAATTGTCTGTTGCTTTGCAACTTAATACTGGAAGGGGTTCGGATGATAACCTGAAGGTGGACTTTTTAGGCATAGATGCAGTTGGATGGCGGTCTATGTACTTTGTCGTAATGCCCAATTAAATCTCACTATACTCATCATGATATGTATGTGCATTGTCATGCTCTCTTTATTTGTCAATTTCCCAACTGTAATTTGTTCACCCAACATGCTGTTCGTCTTATGGGAGAGACACCTCTAGTGAACTGTGGACCCCGGTCCAATTCTCTTTACTGAAATACAATCTCTTTGCCAATACTTGTTCTCTTGTTTTTCGCAAACAATCATCTTCCACACAATACGGTTAACTCTTTGTTACAGCAAGCCGGTGAGATTGACAACCTCACTGTTTCGTTGGGGCAAAGTACTTTGGTTGTGTTGTGCAGGTTCCACGTTGGCGCCGGAATCCCTGGTGTTGCGCCGCACTACATCTCGCCGCCATCAACCTTCAACGTGCTTCTTGGCTCCTCCTGGTTCGATAAACCTTGGTTTCTTTCTGAGGGAAAACTTGCTGCTGTGCGCATCATACCTTCCTCTTGGGGTTGCCCAACGAACGTGTGAAATACACGCCATCATGCACCACCACTAGGGATCTGCCAGAGCCACCCCTCCCCCATACTTACCAGTGGCACACCCCTTTTTGGTACGCCACTGATGTCTACGCACGCTTCTATTCCTGTAGACAGTGTTGGGCCTCCAAGAGCAGAGGTTTGTAGAACAGCAGCAAGTTTCCCTTAAGTGAATCACCCAAGGTTTATCGAACTAAGGGAGGTAGAGGTCAAAGATAGTCCTCTCAAGCAACCCTGCAATTAAGATACAAGAAGTCTCTTGTGTCCCCAACACACCTAATACACTTTTCAGATGTATAGGTGCACTAGTTCGGCGAAGAGATAGTGAAATACAAGTAATATGGATGAATATGAGTGGTAATAACAATCTGAAATAAATATGGCAGCAAGTAAACATGTAGCAGAACTTATTGGAAACGGTGTTTCAATGCTTAGAAACAAGGCCTAGGGATCCTACTTTCACTAGTGGACACTCTCAACATTGCAATCATAATTGAATATAAATAAGCACTTCATCATACTACTCTCCTGTTGAATAAAGAACTCAAATTCATTGGGCAAGTGTGCAAAAGCACACCTCAAAGGCGTATTCCCAAGTACTAATAAACACCCCACACCGTCACCGTGAGCATTCATAGGAGGTACTAACACACCACAATTCATAAGGGAGTTACACACGGCGCACACACTGTCACAGTAACTCCAAAGTTCACATAATAAAACACTTGAATAGCATATGACATCTAGATTGCAAAGCCTATGATCACATAGATGAACAAATTAGTACTACTCTCAAACACTCTCTTGTTGGATAACAAACACCATTCATTGTGTAGGGCTACAAGAGCTCCCTCAAGCCGGAGTAAACAAGCTCCACAACATCCGGAGTTCATATTAAAGTAACCTCTAGAGTGCATAATAGACAAGAGTAACATCTAAATATTCATATAGATCACACCATGGGAGAGAGAGATGAACCACATAGCTACCGGTAGAGCCCTCAGCCTCGGGGGAGAACTACTCCCTCCTCATCATAGGAGACAGCAGCGGCGATGAAGATGGCGGTGGTGTCGATGGAGATGGATTCCGGGGGCAATTCCCCGTCCCGGCGGCGTGCCGGAACAGAGACTTCTGTCCCCCGAACTTGGCTTCGCGATGGCGGTGGCTGCGTAACTTTTCTCGTCTCGTGGCTTACACTACAAGAAAAGTTCTGATAGACAACGTCTCAAAATCGTCCGCTAAGGGGTATTTTTCGTCGCCTATGGGCCTAACCCGACGATATGGGTTCTGTTGTGGAAACTGCGTCAGGCAAAGTCCTACGACGATTTTTTTGGTCCGTCGCGCTTGGGCGCCCTTCCTGGATGTCTGGTTACCTATTTCTGGGCGGCGTTTAGACGTGTTCCGCGTTCTTACGGGTGACGTGGAGGTCGGCGAGGGGACTGCTGTTGCGGTGGGTGCCGGGGAAGCAGATCTTGGGGGGTCGGAGAAGGACATGCTGGGCGGTCGATGAAGTGTTCAGCGCGCCGGCCGAAGTAGAAGGTCGGTGAAGCAGATGATGTGCAGTGCACGGGGACGTCGGTGTCGGCGAAGCTGGTCAGGTGCGGTGGTCGATAGAGTCGGCGAACGAGATACGGTGCGGTGGACGCCGGAGTAGGTGCAGATCAAGCGGATAGGGCAGCCTCGAGGTTTGAAGCCGTGGCAGCTTGAACGGCGAAGTGCGGCGGTGATTTTCCGGTGCGGCGGCCGTGAAGGTGGGAGGTAGGTAAGAGGAGCGGTTTCTCTGAGGGCTTGCGGGCGAAGCTAGGGCGAAGCTGGGCGATAGAGGAGAAAAAGGGAATTTCGCAGTCCTTCTTTTGAGGGAAAAAAATATTCGCAGATCTGAAACTTTGCGGCGCGAGATATTTGGGCGTTGGCGGGGAATTTTACCGCTCGATGAGATTAAATTTTGCCTGCAGTAGGTAATAATAATAATAAATAGTAGGCCCTACTAGTAGTACTGTAAGTCTGTTCAGTAATCCAAGGGGGTCGAGGTAGAGGAATCCATTATGTGAATCCACATTTCAAAGTGTCCAAAAATTCTAAACTGAAATTTTACATGTATATCTAGACATTTTATGTTGGTACATAAGTTTTTTTAAAAAATATGTGGCTCCTGTAAAAAAGACAAATTTTGATGCTGTAACACGACTAAGTACATTTTTTGCCTTTTTTGTACACACCACACAAAATGCTGTTTTTCCACGAAAACTTATGAACGAACATAGGATGTCACAATGTATACAAAAAAAATTATGTCAGATTTTTTTAACATTTATATAATTGTTTTTTTTATTATTTCCAATAATCGGTGCATATGCACGTGTGTGCCAAAACGCCACCTCCAGGGGCTAGGAGTTTCTAAACTTCTTATGGCACATCAAATAAAATGTTGTTCAATCAATAATAATAATGTGCTTATGATTGTTACTCCCTTCCACCATTAATAAAGTCCACATCGGTCTCGTGTCAAACTTTGACTCGAGATTTAGGTACCCACATGATAGTGCTAGTATCATAGCTAGTATCATACACATTGGTCCCACAAAACTGCTGATGTGGCAGCTAATTAAGTAGGAGAGAGGAGATTAGTGTAACATAGGTAGATATTGTATCATAGCGCAAACAACGAGATACATGCTTAGGGTTAGGGGTAGATACATGATTTTTCTGGTTTGAATATGTCTAGACCTTATTTATCAACTTAATTGAATGCTTACTATATAACATAAGAAGACCTTGTTTTTTTATTTTGTTTTTTAATTTTTATACGGATTTGAATCTTGGTCAAATCCTAGGTTTCACCAAGATTTGAAAAAGTTTAAAACATGAATATGAAAAAGTAAGCATGCATGTATGCTTCATAATTAATCACTTCAAAATGAAGCTCTTGGGAGGGTTTTTGAAATTTCCATGTTTGAAACCAAAAACCACATATCATCATGCTTGACTTCATGAGACAGAGTTTAAGTTAGGGGGTAGATACATGATTTCTCTGGTTTGAATATGTCTAGACCTTGTTTATCAACTTAATTGAATGCTTACAATATAACATAAGAAGACTATGTGCCTTGGTTTTTTTTTTTTTAAATTATGCCCATTTGAATCTTGGTCAAATCCTAGGTTTGACCATGATTTAAACAAGTTTAAAACATGAATATGAAAAAGTAAGCATGTATCCTTCGTAGTCACTCCAAAATGAAGCTCGATCTTGAGAGGGTTTTTGAAATTTCCATGTTTGAAACCAAAAAACCACATACTTATCTTCATGCTTGACTTCATAAGACAGAGTTAATTAGGGGTAGCTTGATACATGATTTTTCTGGTTTGAATATGTCTAGACCTTATTTATCAACTTAATTGAATGCTTACTATATGACATAAGAAGACCTTGGTTTTCATTTTTTATACCCATTTGAATCTTGGTCAAATCATAGGTTTGACCAAGATTTGAACAAGTTTAAAACATGAATATGAAAAAGTAAGCACGTACGTATGCTTCTTAGTCACTCCAAAATGAAGCTCTTGGGAGGGTTTTTGAAATTTCCATGCTTGAAACCAAAAACCACTTCTCTTCATGCATGCTTGACTTCATAAGACAGAGTTTAGGGTTAGGGGGTAGATACATGATTTCTCTCGTTTGAATATGTCTAGACCTTGTTTATCAACTTAATTGAAAGCTTACTATATGACATAAGAAGACTATGTGCCTTGATTTTTTTTTAAATTTTGCCCATTTGAATCTTGGCCAAATCCTAGGTTTGACCATGATTTAAACAAGTTTAAAACATGAATATGAAAAATTAAGCATGTATCCTTCGTAGTCACTCCAAAATGGAAGCTCTTGAGAGGGTTTTTGAAATTTCCATGATTGACAACCAAAAAACCGCGTACTTCTCTTCATGCTTGACTTCATAAGACAGAGTTTGGGGTTAGGGGTAGCTTGATACATGAATTTTTTTGGTTTGAATATGTCTAGACCTTGTTTATCAACTTAATTGAATGCTTACTAGATGACATAAGATGACTATGTGCATTGGTTTTTCATTTTATTGTTTTTTTTGAATTTTTATGCCCATTTGAATCTTGGTCAAATCCTATGTTTGACCATGATTTAAACAAGTTTAAAACATGAATATGAAAACTTAAGCATGTATCCTTCGTAGTCACTCCAAAATGAAGCTCGATCTTGAGAGGGTTTTTGAAATTTCCATGTTTGAAACCAAAAAACCACGTACTTCTCTTCATGCTTGAATTCATAAGACAGAGTTTGGGGTTAGGGGTAGCTTGATATATAAATTTTCTGGTTTGAATATGTCTAGACATTGTTTATCAACTTAATTGAATGCTTACTAGATGACATAAGAGTTTTTGAAATTTCCATGCTCGAAAACCAAAAACCACTTCTCTTCATGTATGCTTGACTTCATAAGGTAGAGTTTAGGGTTAGGGGGTAGATACATGATTTTCCTGCTAGTTTGAATATGTCTAGACCTTGTTTATCAATTTAATTGAATGCTCACTATATGACATGAGCAGACCTTGGTTTTAATTTTTTTATACCCATTTGATTCTTCGTCAAATCCTAGGTTTGTTGACCAAGATTTGAACAAGTTTAAAACATTAATATGAAAAGGTAAGCATGTATGCTTCTTAATTAGTCACTCCAAAATGAAGCTCTTGGGAGGGTTTTTGAAATTTCCATGATTGAAACCAAAAACCACTTCTCTTCATGCTTGAATTCATAAGTCAGGGTTTAGGGATATATAGGGGGTAGATACATGATTTTTCTGGTTTGAATATGTCTAGAGCTTGTTTTTCAACTTGAATGCTTACTATATGACATACGAAGACTATTTGCTAACGGAGGGAGTAAGCACTCTAGCTATGAAAAGTACCAAACGATGCATACCAAAATGATTTTTTAGAGGAATACTAGTGCGGATTATATAATTTTATATTAGCAGGCCAAAATCGAACCCCGTAGTTGGATTTTCAGAAATTGATCCGTAGTACTGGGCAAAACCCTAGTTTAGCTTATTTAATAATAGATTCGTAGGTCGATTTTTTTACGTTATTATTATTATTACTAGGCAGCACATGTGTTTGCCCGTCCAGTGAAACTCTTTCATTTCATTTTTCTTTTCCGCAAGGTCGGGAGTCGGAGGAAGAGGGATCACACGGGAGGAGACGAAGGGAGAGCAGTCATGGAGCCCCACTTATTTATGGTGTCTATCCTTTTTCTGGTGATGTTGACTGTTGTGCAGGGTTGTCAGTGCGCAGGGGGTGCGAGCGAGCGAGAAAGGCCGAGAATGAGAGAGATGTTTTTTTTTAGAGGGACAACCGAACGATCCTGAAGGACCTAGATTTCCAATACGCATCAGAGCGCAGTTTACAGCAGGACACAAAATAAACAGGAAATTACATCTAAATACCTAAGATTTACATGGTAGACCCCATGCTGAAAGCAAGAAATACGATCGGGTCCTTAATAGGCACCGTCCGGATTGATCCTCGTCGGAGCCGGGGACGAACCACTTGGCGCGACCAAATCGCCATGGCTACAGAGCCTGCACACCATGGCCTACGAGCTGAGCTAGAAACGACCTGCCAAAACCGGCAGCCAACGGAGGTGGATAATTGGAGAGAGAGAGAGAGAGAGAGAGAGAGAGAGAGTTGATGCCTCTCTCTTGACAAAGAAGATGGCTGGGAGTTTGCCTACCTAGCGTACGTGACTTGTGCTCACTGAAGTGTGGGACCTCACGCATGGGAACCACACGTAAGTGACAGACTTGTTGCTCTAATAACTCGGGTGATCATTATACTGTATTAGTACATAGTTTCCTATGGATCCTTCTTAGTCACTCCAAAATGAAGCTCTTTGGGAGGGTTTTTGAAATTTCCATGTTTGAAACCAAAAATAAGAAGACTATGTGCCTTGATTTTTCATTTTTTAAAATTTTGCCCATTTGAATCTTGGTCAAATCCTAGGTTTGACCATGATTTAAACAAGTTTAAAACATGAATATGAAAAATTAAGCATCTATCCTTCTTAGTCACTCCAATATGTAGCTCTTGGGAGGGTTTTTGAAATTTCCATGCTTGAAACCAAAAACCACTTCTCTTCATGCATGCTTGACTTCTTCATAAGACAGAATTTAGGGTTAGGGGGTAGATACATGATTTTCCTGGTTTGAATATGTGTAGACCTTGTTTATCAAATTAATTGAATGCTTACTATATAACATATAAGAAGACCTTGTTTTTTTTTGAACTTTTATACCCATTTGAATCTTGGTCAAATCCTTGGTTCCACCAAGATTTGAATAAGTTAAAAACATGAATATGAAAAAGTAAGCATGTATGCTTCTTAGTCACTTCAAAATGAAGCTCTTGGGAGGGTTTTTGAATTTCCATGTTCGAAACCAAAAACCACATATCTTCATGCTTGACTTCATGAAACATAGTTTAGGGTTAGGGGTAGATACATGCATGATTTTTCTTCTTTGAATATGTCTAGACCTTGTTTATCAACTTAATTGAATGCCTACTATATAACATAAGAAGACCTTGTTTTTTTATTTTATTTTTAAATTTTTATACGGATTTGAATCTTGGTCAAATCCTAGGTTTCACCAAGATTTGAATAAGTTTAAAACATGAATATGAAAAAGTAAGCATGCATGTATGCTTCTTAATTAATCACTTCGAAATGAAGCTCTTGGGAGGGTTTTTGAAATTTCCATGTTTGAAACCAAAAACCACATATCTTCATGCATGCGCTTGACTTCATGAGACAGAGTTTAGTGTTAGGGGGTAGATACATGATTTCTCTCGTTTGAATATGTCTAGACCTTGTTTATCAACTTAATTGAATGCTTACTATATGACATAAGAAGACTATGTGCCTTGATTTTTCATTTTTTTTAAAATTTTGCCCATTTGAATCTTGGCCAAATCCTAGGTTTGACCATGATTTAAACAAGTTTAAAACATGAATATGAAAAATTAAGTATGTATCCTTCGTAGTCACTCCAAAATGAAGCTCTTGAGAGGGGTTTTGAAATTTCCATGTTTGAAACCAAAAAACCGCGTACTTCTCTTCATGCTTGACTTCATATATAAGACAGAGTTTGGGGATAGGGGTAGCTTGATACATGAATTGTCTTGTTTGAATATGTCTAGACCTTGTTTATCAACTTAATTGAATGCTTACTAGATGACATAAGATGACTATGTGCATTGGTTTTTCATTTTTTTTTAATTTTGCCCATTTGAATCTTGGCCAAATCCTAGGTTTGACCATGATTTAAACAAGTTTAAAACATGAATATGAAAAATTAAGTATGTATCCTTCGTAGTCACTCCAAAATGAAGCTGTTGAGAGGGGTTTTGAAATTTCCATGTTTGAAACCAAAAAACCGCGTACTTCTCTTCATGCTTGACTTCATATATAAGACAGAGTTTGGGGATAGGGGTAGCTTGATACATGAATTTTCTAGTTTGAATATGTCTAGACCTTGTTTATCAACTTAATTGAATGCTTACTAGATGACATAAGATGACTATGTGCATTGGTTTTTCATTTTTTTGAATTTTTATGCCCATTTGAATCTTGGTCAAATCCTAGGTTTGACCATGATTTAATCAAGTTTAAAACATGAATATGAAAAATTAAGCATCTATCCTTCTTAGTCACTCCAATATGTAGCTCTTGGGAGGGTTTTTGAAATTTCCATGCTTGAAAACCAAAAACCACTTTTCTTCATGCATGCTTGACTTCATAAGACATAGTTTAGGGTTAGGGGTAGATACATGATTTTCCTACTAGTTTGAATATGTCTAGACCTTGTTTATCAATTTAATTGAATGCTTACTATATGACATGAGCAGACCTTGGTTTTAATTTTTTATACCCATTTGAATCTTCGTCAAATCGTAGCTAGGTTTGTTGACCAAGATTTGAACAAGTTTAAAACATGAATATGAAAAAGTAAGCATGCATGCGTCTTAACTAGTCACTCCAAAATGAAGCTCTTGGGAGGGTTTTTGAAATTTCCATGTTTGAAACCGAAAACCACTTCTTCTCTTCATGCTTGACTTCATAAGTCAGGGTTTAGGGATATATAGGGGGTAGATACATGATTTTTCTGGTTTGATATGTCTAGACCTTGTTTATCAACTTAATTGAATGCTTACTATATGACATAAGAAGACTACGTGACTTGTGCTCACTGAAGTGTGGGACCTCACGCATGGGAACCACACGTAAGTGACAGACTTGTTGCTCTAATAACTCGGGTGATCATTATACTATATTAGTACATAGTTTCCTATGGATCCTTCTTAGTCACTCCAAAATGAAGCTCTTTGAGAGGGTTTTTGAAATTTCCATGTTTGAAACCCAAAACAACTTCTCTTCATGCTTGACTTCATAAGACAGAGTTTAGGGTTAGGGGTAGATACATGATTTGTCTGGTTTGAATACGTCTAGACCTTGTTTATCAACTTTAATGCTTACTATATGACATAAGAAGACTATGTGCTTTGGTTTTTCATTTTTCTGATTTTTTTATTTTTGATGCCCATTTGAATCTTGGTCAGATCCTAGGTTTTACCAAGATTTAAACAAGTTTAAAACATGAAAATGAAAAGGGAAGCATTTATCCTTCTTAGTCACTCTAAATGAAGTTTTTGGGAGGTTTTTGAAATTTCCATGTTTGAAACCCAAAACCACTTCTCTTCATGCTTGACTTCATAAGACATAGTTTAGGGTTAGGGGTACATACATGATTTGTATGTTTTGAATATGTCTAGACCTTGTTTATCAACTTGAATGCTTACTATATGACATAAGAAAACTACGTATGTGCTTTGGTTTTTCATTTTTCTGTTTTTTTTTGAATTTTCCGCCCATTTGAATCTCTGTCAAATCCTAGGTTTGACCAAGATTTAAACAAGTTTAACACGTGAAAACGAAAAGGTAAGCATGGATCCTTCTTAGTCACTCCAAAATGTACCAATTGATAGATGTGTTAACTTTGCTTCATGGAAATAATAATGTCATGTAAATAAGTTAACTTGGATTTCCTACCCTTGAATCCATAGGAAACTTTGTTCTAATGCACTATAATAATCAACCGAGTTTTTACACCAACAGGTCTGTCACTTACGTGTGGTGCCCATGCGTGAGGTCCCACACTTCAGTGAGCACAAGTCACGTGCAATAGGTACGCAAACTCCCAGCCATTTTCTTTGTCAAGAGAAGACGCATCAGGATGCGTATTGGAAGTCTCTGGGTCCTTCAGGATCCTTCGGTTGTCCCTCTCACAAAAAAAACAAATCTCTCTCATTCTCGGCCTCGCTCGACTTGCTCGCTCGCTCGCTCGCACCTCCTCCTCACTGACAAACCCTGCACAACAGTCAACATCATCACCTGAAAAAGGGGAGACACCATAATGCTCTCCCTCCTTCTTCTCTCCTTCCGAGTGATCCCTCTTCCTCCGAGTTTCACTCGACGGGCAAACACATATGTGCTGCATAGTAGAGTAATAATAAAAAGGTACGTAGAAAAATCGACCTACGAATCTATAATTAAATAGGTTAAACTAGGGTTTTGCCCAAGACTACGAGATCAAGGTTCAAAAATCCAACTACGGGGTTCGAACAACCCCATTTCTAATCAAAGAATTTTTTCGACGTCATCCAAATGGCCTCAAACTATAGCATGGGCGGATCCAGACTATAGCATGGGCGGACCAAGATAATTTAAACAAGTTTAAAACATGAAAATGAAAAGGGAAGCTTGTATCCTTCTTAGTCACTCTAAAATGAAGTTTGGGGAGGTTTTTGAAATTTCCATGCTTGAAACCAAAAACCACTTCTCTTCATGCTTGACTTCATAAGACAAAGTTTAGGGTTAGGGGTAGATACATGATTTTTCTGGTTTGAATATGTCTAGACCTTATTTATCAACTTAATTGAATGCTTACTATATAACATAAGAAGACCTTGTTTTTTTTATTTTGTTTTTTAATTTTTATACAGATTTGAATCTTGGTCAAATCCTAGGTTTCACCAAGATTTGAATAAGTTTAAAACATGAATATGAAAAAGTAAGCATGCATGTATGCTTCATAATTAATCACTTCAAAATGAAGCTCTTGGGAGGGTTTTTGAAATTTCCATGTTTGAAACCAAAAAACCACATATCATCATGCTTGACTTCATGAGACAGAGTTTAGGTTAGGGGGTAGATACTTGATTTCTCTGGTTTGAATATGTCTAGACCTTGTTTATCAACTTAACTGAATGCTTACAATATAACATAAGAAGACTATGTGCCTTGGTTTTTCATTTTTTGTTTTTTTAAATTATGCCCATTTGAATCTTTGTCAAATCCTAGGTTTGACCATGATTTAAACAAGTTTAAAACATGAATATGAAAAAGTAAGCATGTATCCTTCGTAGTCACTCCAAAATGAAGCTCGATCTTGAGAGGGTTTTTGAAATTTCCATGTTTGAAACCAAAAAACCACATACTTATCTTCATGCTTGACTTCATAAGACAGAGTTAATTAGGGGTTAGGGGTAGCTTGATATATGACTTTTCTGGTTTGAATATGTCTAGACCTTATTTATCAACTTAATTGAATGCTTACTATATGACATAAGAAGACCTTGGTTTTCATTTTTTATACCCATTTGAATCTTGGTCAAATCATAGGTTTGACCAAGATTTGAACAAGTTTAAAACATGAATATGAAAAAGTAAGCACGTACGTATGCTTCGTAGTCACTCCAAAATGAAGCTCTTGGGAGGGTTTTTGAAATTTCCATGCTTGAAACCAAAAACCACTTCTCTTTATGCATGCTTGACTTCATAAGACAGAGGTTAGGGTTAGGGGGTAGATACATAATTTCCCGGTTTGAATATGTGTAGACCTTGTTTATCAAAGTAATTGAATGCTTACTATATAACATAAGAAGACCTTGTTTTTTTTTGAATTTTTATACCCATTTGAATCTTGGTCAAATCCTTGGTTCCACCAAGATTTGAATAAGTTAAAAACATGAATATGAAAAAGTAAGCATGTATGCTTCTTAGTCACTTCAAAATGAAGCTCTTGGGAGGGTTTTTGAATTTCCATGTTCGAAAACCAAAAACCACATATCTTCATGCTTGACTTCATGAAACAGAGTTTAGGGTTAGGGGTAGATACATGCATGATTTTTCTTGTTTGAATATGTCTAGACCTTGTTTATCAACTTAATTGAATGCCTACTATATAACATAAGAAGACCTTTTTTGTTTTTTTTTTGAATTTTTATACCCATTTGAATCTTGGTCAAATCCTAGGTTTCACCAAGATTTGAATAAGTTTAAAACATGACTATGAAAAAGTAACCATGCATGTATGCTTCTTAATTAATCACTTCGAAATGAAGCTCTTGGGAGGGTTTTTGAAATTTCCATGTTTGAAACCAAAAACCACATATCTTCATGCATGCGCTTGACTTCATGAGACAGAGTTTAGGGTTAGGGGTAGATACATGATTTCTCTCGTTTGAATATGTCTAGACCTTGTTTATCAACTTAATTGAATGATGCTTACTATATGACATAAGAAGACTATGTGCCTTGATTTTTTTTAAATTTTGCCCATTTGAATCTTGGCCAAATCCTAGGTTTGACCATGATTTAAACAAGTTTAAAACATGAATATGAAAAATTAAGCATGTATCCTTCGTAGTCACTCCAAAATGGAAGCTCTTGAGAGCGTTTTTGAAATTTCCATGATTGAAACCAAAATCCACTTCTCTTCATGCATGCTTGACTTCATAAGACAGAGTTTAGGGTTAGGGGGTAGATACATGATTTTCCTGGTTTGAATATGTGTAGACCTTGTTTATCAAATTAATTGAATGCTTACTATATAACATAAGAAGACCTTGTTTTTTTTGAATTTTTATACCCATTTGAATCTTGGTCAAATCCTTGGTTCCACCAAGATTTGAATAAGTTAAAAACATGAATATGAAAAAGTAAGCATGTATGCTTCTTAGTCACTTCAAAATGAAGCTCTTGGGAGGGTTTTTGAATTTCCATGTTCGAAACCAAAAACCACATATCTTCATGCTTGACTTCATGAAACATAGTTTAGGGTTAGGGGTAGATACATGCATGACTTTTCTTCTTTGAATATGTCTAGACCTTGTTTATCAACTTAATTGAATGCCTACTATATAACATAAGAAGACCTTGTTTTTTTTGATTTTTAAATTTTTATACGGATTTGAATCTTGGTCAAATCCTAGGTTTCACCAAGATTTGAATAAGTTTAAAACATGAATATGAAAAAGTAAGCATGCATGTATATGCTTCTTAATTAATCACTTCGAAATGAAGCTCTTGGGAGGGTTTTTGAAATTTCCATGTTTGAAACCAAAAACCACATATCTTCATGCATGCGCTTGACTTCATGAGACAGAGTTTAGTGTTAGGGGGTAGATACATGATTTCTCTCGTTTGAATATGTCTAGACCTTGTTTATCAACTTAATTGAATGCTTACTATATGACATAAGAAGACTATGTGCCTTGATTTTTCATTTTTTTAAAAATTTTGCCCATTTGAATCTTGGCCAAATCCTAGGTTTGACCATGATTTAAACAAGTTTAAAACATGAATATGAAAAATTAAGTATGTATCCTTCGTAGTCACTCCAAAATGAAGCTCTTGAGAGGGGTTTTGAAATTTCCATGTTTGAAACAAAAAAACCGCGTACTTCTCTTCATGCTTGACTTCATATATAAGACAGAGTTTGGGGATAGGGGTAGCTTGATACATGAATTTTCTTGTTTGAATATGTCTAGACCTTGTTTATCAACTTAATTGAATGCTTACTATATGACATAAGATGACTATGTGCATTGGTTTTTCATTTTTTTGAATTTTTATGCCCATTTGAATCTTGGTTAAATCCTAGGTTTGACCATTATTTAATCAAGTTTAAAACATGAATATGAAAAATTAAGCATCTATCCTTCTTAGTCACTCCAATATGTAGCTCTTGGGAGGGTTTTTGAAATTTCCATGCTTGAAAACCAAAAACCACTTTTCTTCATGCATGCTTGACTTCATAAGACATAGTTTAGGGTTAGGGGGTAGATACATGATTTTCCTACTAGTTTGAATATGTCTAGACCTTGTTTATCAATTTAATTGAATGCTTACTATATGACATGAGCAGACCTTGGTTTTAATTTTTTATACCCATTTGAATCTTCGTCAAATCGTAGCTAGGTTTGTTGACCAAGATTTGAACAAGTTTAAAACATGAATATGAAAAAGTAAGCATATATGCGTCTTAACTAGTCACTCCAAAATGAAGCTCTTGGGAGGGTTTTTGAAATTTCCATGTTTGAAACCAAAAACCACTTCTTCTCTTCATGCTTGACTTCATAAGTCAGGGTTTAGGGATATATAGGGGTAGATACATGATTTTTCTGGTTTGATATGTCTAGACCTTGTTTATCAACTTAATTGAATGCTTACTATATGACATAAGAAGACTACGTGACTTGTGCTCACTGAAGTGTGGGACCTCACGCATGGGAACCACACGTAAGTGACAGACTTGTTGCTCTAATAACTCGGGTGATCATTATACTGTATTAGTACATAGTTTCCTATGGATCCTTCTTAGTCACTCCAAAATGAAGCTCTTTGAGAGGGTTTTTGAAATTTCCATGTTTGAAACCCAAAACAACTTCTCTTCATGCTTGACTTCATAAGACAGAGTTTAGGGTTAGGGGTAGATACATGATTTGTCTGGTTTGAATACGTCTAGACCTTGTTTATCAACTTTAATGCTTACTATATGACATAAGAAGACTATGTGCTTTGGTTTTTCATTTTTCTGATTTTTTTATTTTTGATGCCCATTTGAATCTTGGTCAGATCCTAGGTTTTACCAAGATTTAAACAAGTTTAAAACATGAAAATGAAAAGGGAAGCATTTATCCTTCTCAGTCACTCTAAATGAAGTTTTTGGGAGGTTTTTGAAATTTCCATGTTTGAAACCCAAAACCACTTCTCTTCATGCTTGACTTCATAAGACATAGTTCAGGGTTAGGGGTACATACATGATTTGTATGTTTTGAATATGTCTAGACCTTGTTTATCAACTTGAATGCTTACTATATGACATAAGAAAACTACGTATGTGCTTTGGTTTTTCATTTTTCTGTTTTTTTTTTTTGAATTTTCCGCCCATTTGAATCTCTGTCAAATCCTAGGTTTGACCAAAATTTAAACAAGTTTAACACGTGAAAACGAAAAGGTAAGCATGGATCCTTCTTAGTCACTCCAAAATGTACCAATTGATAGATGTGTTAACTTTGCTTCATGGAAAAAATAATGTCATGTAAATGAGTTAACTTGGATTTCCTACCCTTGAATCCATAGGAAACTTTGTTCTATTGCACTATAATAATCAACCGAGTTTTTACACCAACAGGTCTGTCACTTACGTGTGGTGCCCATGCGTGAGGTTCCACACTTCAGTGAGCACAAGTCACGTGCAATAGGTACGCAAACTCCCAGCCATTTTCTTTGTCAAGAGAAGACGCATCAGGATGCATATTGGAAGTCTCTGGGTCCTTCAGGATCCTTCGGTTGTCCCTCTCACAAAAAAAAAACAAATCTCTCTCATTCTCGGCCTCGCTCGACTCGCTCGCTCGCTCGCTCGCACCTCCTGCTCACTGACAAACCCTGCACAACAGTCAACATCATCACCCAAAAAAGGGGAGACACCATAATGCTCTCCCTCCTTCTTCTCTCCTTCCGAGTGATCCCTCTTCCTCCGAGTTTCACTCGACGGGCAAACACATATGTGCTGCATAGTAGAGTAATAATAAAAAGGTACGTAGAAAAATCGACCTACGAATCTATAATTAAATAGGTTAAACTAGGGTTTTGCCCAGTACTACAGATCAAGGTTCAAAAAATCCAACTACGGGGTTTGAACAACCCCATTTCTAATCAAAGAATTTTTTCGACGTCATCCAAATGGCCTCAAACTATAGCATGGGCGGATCCAGACTATAGCATGGGTGGACCAAGATAATTTAAACAAGTTTAAAACATGAAAATGAAAAGGGAAGCTTGTATCCTTCTTAGTCACTCTAAAATGAAGTTTGGGGAGGTTTTTGAAATTTCCATGCTTGAAACCAAAAACCACTTCTCTTCATGCTTGACTTCATAAGACAAAGTTTAGGGTTAGGGGTAGATACATGATTTTTCTGGTTTGAATATGTCTAGACCTTATTTATCAACTTAATTGAATGCTTACTATATAACATAAGAAGACCTTGCTTTTTTATTTTGTTTTTTAATTTTTATACGGATTTGAATCTTGGTCAAATCCTAGGTTTCACCAAGATTTGAATAAGTTTAAAACATGAATATGAAAAAGTAAGCATGCATGTATGCTTCATAATTAATCACTTCAAAATGAAGCTCTTGGGAGGGTTTTTGAAATTTCCATGTTTGAAACCAAAAAACCACATATCATCATGCTTGACTTCATGAGACAGAGTTTAGGTTAGGGGGTAGATACATGATTTCTCTGGTTTGAATATGTCTAGACCTTGTTTATCAACTTAATTGAATGCTTACAATATAACATAAGAAGACTATGTGCCTTGGTTTTTCATTTTTTGTTTTTTTAAAATTATGCCCATTTGAATCTTTGTCAAATCCTAGGTTTGACCATGATTTAAACAAGTTTAAAACATGAATATGAAAAAGTAAGCATGTATCATTCGTAGTCACTCCAAAATGAAGCTCGATCTTGAGAGGGTTTTTGAAATTTCCATGTTTGAAACCAAAAAACCACATACTTATCTTCATGCTTGATTTCATAAGACAGAGTTAATTAGGGGTTAGGGGTAGCTTGATATATGACTTTTCTGGTTTGAATATGTCTAGACCTTATTTATCAACTTAATTGAATGCTTACTATATGACATAAGAAGACCTTGGTTTTCATTTTTTATACCCATTTGAATCTTGGTCAAATCATAGGTTTGACCAAGATTTGAACAAGTTTAAAACATGAATATGAAAAAGTAAGCACGTACGTATGCTTCGTAGTCACTCCAAAATGAAGCTCTTGGGAGGGTTTTTGAAATTTCCATGCTTGAAACCAAAAACCACTTCTCTTTATGCATGCTTGACTTCATAAGACAGAGGTTAGGGTTAGGGGGTAGATACATAATTTCCCGGTTTGAATATGTGTAGACCTTGTTTATCAAAGTAATTGAATGCTTACTATATAACATAAGAAGACCTTGTTTTTTTTTGAATTTTTATACCCATTTGAATCTTGGTCAAATCCTTGGTTCCACCAAGATTTGAATAAGTTAAAAACATGAATATGAAAAAGTAAGCATGTATGCTTCTTAGTCACTTCAAAATGAAGCTCTTGGGAGGGTTTTTGAATTTCCATGTTCGAAACCAAAAACCACATATCTTCATGCTTGACTTCATGAAACAGAGTTTAGGGTTAGGGGTAGATACATGCATGATTTTTCTTGTTTGAATATGTCTAGACCTTGTTTATCAACTTAATTGAATGCCTACTATATAACATAAGAAGACCTTTTTTGTTTTTTTTTGAATTTTTATACCCATTTGAATCTTGGTCAAATCCTAGGTTTCACCAAGATTTGAATAAGTTTAAAACATGACTATGAAAAAGTAACCATGCATGTATGCTTCTTAATTAATCACTTCGAAATGAAGCTCTTGGGAGGGTTTTTGAAATTTCCATGTTTGAAACCAAAAACCACATATCTTCATGCATGCGCTTGACTTCATGAGACAGAGTTTAGGGTTAGGGGGTAGATACATGATTTCTCTCGTTTGAATATGTCTAGACCTTGTTTATCAACTTAATTGAATGATGCTTACTATATGACATAAGAAGACTATGTGCCTTGATTTTTTTTTAAATTTTGCCCATTTGAATCTTGGCCAAATCCTAGGTTTGACCATGATTTAAACAAGTTTAAAACATGAATATGAAAAATTAAGCATGTATCCTTCATAGTCACTCCAAAATGGAAGCTCTTGAGAGCGTTTTTGAAATTTCCATGATTGAAACCAAAAACCACTTCTCTTCATGCATGCTTGACTTCATAAGACAGAGTTTAGGGTTAGGGGGTAGATACATGATTTTCCTGGTTTGAATATGTGTAGACCTTGTTTATCAAATTAATTGAATGCTTACTATATAACATAAGAAGACCTTGTTTTTTTTGAATTTTTATACCCATTTGAATCTTGGTCAAATCCTTGGTTCCACCAAGATTTGAATAAGTTAAAAACATGAATATGAAAAAGTAAGCATGTATGCTTCTTAGTCACTTCAAAATAAAGCTCTTGGGAGGGTTTTTGAATTTCCATATGTTCGAAACCGAAAACCACATATCTTCATGCTTGACTTCATGAAACATAGTTTAGGGTTAGGGGTAGATACATGCATGCATGATTTTTCTTCTTTGAATATGTCTAGACCTTGTTTGTCAACTTAATTGAATGCCTACTATATAACATAAGAAGACCTTGTTTTTTATTTTATTTTTAAATTTTTATATGGATTTGAATCTTGGTCAAATCCTAGGTTTCACCAAGATTTGAATAAGTTTAAAACATGAATATGAAAAAGTAAGCATGCATGTATGCTTCTTAATTAATCACTTCGAAATGAAGCTCTTGGGAGGGTTTTTGAAATTTCCATGTTTGAAACCAAAAACCACATATCTTCATGCATGCGCTTGACTTCATGAGACAGAGTTTAGTGTTAGGGGGTAGATACATGATTTCTCTCGTTTGAATATGTCTAGACTTTGTTTATCAACTTAATTGAATGCTTACTATATGACATAAGAAGACTATGTGCCTTGATTTTTCATTTTTTTTAAAATTTTGCCCATTTGAATCTTGGCCAAATCCTAGGTTTGACCATGATTTAAACAAGTTTAAAAACTGAATATGAAAAATTAAGTATGTATCCTTCGTAGTCACTCCAAAATGAAGCTCTTGAGAGGGGTTTTGAAATTTCCATGTTTGAAACCAAAAAATCGCGTACTTCTCTTAATGCTTGACTTCATATATAAGACAGAGTTTGGGGATAGGGGTAGCTTGATACATGAATTTTCTTGTTTGAATATGTCTAGACCTTGTTTATCAACTCAATTGAATGCTTACTAGATGACATAAGATGACTATGTGCATTGGTTTTTCATTTTTTTGAATTTTTATGCCCATTTGAATCTTGGTCAAATCCTAAGTTTGACCATGATTTAAACAAGTTGAAAACATGAATATGAAAAATTAAGCATATGTCCTTCTTAGTCACTCCAAAATGAAGCTCTTGGGAGGGTTTTTCAAATTTCCATGTTTGAAACCAAAAACCACATATCTTCATGCTTGACTTCATGAGACAGAGTTTAGGGTTAGGGGGTAGATACATGATTTCTCTGGTTTGAATATGTCTAGACCTTGTTTATCAACTTAATTGAATGCTTACTATGTGACATAACAAGACTATGTGCCTTGATTTTCCATTTTTTTAAATTATGCCCATTTGAATCTTGGCCAAATCCTAGGTTTGACCATGATTTAAACAAGTTGAAAACATGAATATAAAAAATTAAGCATATATCCTTCTTAGTCACTCCAAAATGAAGTTCTTGGGAGGGTTTTTGAAATTTCCATGTTTGAAACCAAAAACCACATATCTTCATGCTTGACTTCATGAGATAGTGTTTAGGGTTAGGGGGTAGATACATGATTTCTCTGGTTTGAATATATCTCTAGACCTTGTTTATCAACTTAAGTGAATGCTTACTATGTGACATAAGAAGACTATGTGCCTTGATTTTCCATTTTTTGTTTTTTCTGAATTTTTATGCCCATTTGAATCTTGGTCAAATCCTAGGTTTGACCATGATTTAAACAAGTTTAATAAAACATGAATATGAAAAATTAAGCATATATCCTTCTTAGTCACTCCAAAATGTAGATCTTGGTAGGGTTTTTGAAATTTCCATGTTTGAAACCAAAACCATGACTTCTCTTCATGCATGCTTGACTTCATAAGACAGAGTTTAGGGCTAGGGGTAGCTAGATACATGATGTTTCTGGTTTGAATATGTCTAGACCTTGTTTATCAACTTAATTGAATGCTTACTATATGACATAAGAAGATTACGTGCCTTGGTTTTTCATTTATTTTCATTTATTTTGAATTTTTATGTCCATTTGAATCTTGGTCAAATCCTAGGTTTGACCATGATTTAAACTAGTTTAAAACATAAATATGAAAAATTAAGCATCTATCCTTCTTAGCCACTCCAAAATGAAGCTCTTGGGAGGGTTTTTGAAATTTCCATGATTGAAACCAAAAACCACTTCTCTTCATGCTTGACTTCATAAGTCAGGGTTTAGGGATATATAGGGGGTAGATACATGATTTTTCTGGTTTGAATATGTCTAGAACTTGTTTTTCAACTTGAGCTTGTCTAGAGCTTGTTTTTATTTTTTTTATACCCATTTGATTCTTCGTCAAATCCTAGGTTTGTTGACCTAGATTTGAACAAGTTTAAAACATGAATATGAAAAGGTAATCATGTATGCTTCTTAATTAGTCACTCCAAAATGAAGCTCTTGGGAGGGTTTTTGAAATTTCCATGATTGAAACCAAAAACCACTTCTCTTCATGCTTGACTTCATAAGTCAGGGTTTAGGGATATATAGGGGTAGATACATCATGATTTTTCTGGTTTGAATATGTCTAGAGCTTGTTTATCAACTTAATTGAATGCTTACTATATGACATAAGAAGACTATGTGCCTAGATTTTTCATTTTTTTAAATTATGCCCATTAGAATCTTGGTCAAATCCTAGGTTTGACCAAGATTTAAACAAGATTATAACATGAAAATGAAAAGTTAAGCCTTGACCCTTCTTATTCACTCCAAAATGAAGCTTTTGGGAGGTTTTTTGAAATATCCAGGTTTGAAACCCAAAACCACTTCTCTTCATGCATAGTTTAGGGTTAGGGGTAGATACATGAATTTTTGGTTTATAGTAAGCATTCAAGTTGATAAACAAGGTATAGACATATTCAAACTAGAAAAATCATGTATATACCCCCTAAGGCTAAACTCTGTCATATATATGAAGTCAAGCATACAAGAGGAATGGTTTTGGGTTTCAAACATGGAAAATTCAAAAACCCTCCCAAAAGCTTCATTTTTTGAGTGAATAAGAAGGATCCATGATTACTTTTTCATTTTCATGTTACTGACTTGTTTAATTCTTGGTCAAACCTAGGATTTGACCAAGATTCAAATGGGCATAAAAATTCAATAAAGAATTCAAAAAATGAAAAACCAAAGCACATAAGCTTCTTAAGTTATAGTAAGCATTCATGTTGATCAACGGAGTCTAGACATATTTAAACATTAAAAATCATGTATATACCCCAAACCCTAAACTCTGTCTAATGAAGTCAAGCACGAAGAGAAGTGGTTTTCGGTTTAATTTTTATTTATTGTTTTTGAATTGTTATGCCCATTTGAATCTTGGTCAAATCCTAGCAGGTTTGACCAATATTTAAACAAGTTTAAAACATGAAAATGAAAAGTAAGTTTGGATCCTTCTTATTATTCACTCCAAAATGAAGCTTTTGGGAGGTTTTTTTAATTTTCCATGTTCGAAACCCAAAATGATATCTCTCCGTGCTTTACTTCATAAGACAAAGTTTAGGGGTAGGGGGTAGATACATGATTTTTCTGGTTTGAATATGTCTAGACCTTGTTTATCAACTTGAATGCTTATTATGTGACATAAAAAGACTATGTGTTTGGTTTTTTTTGAATTTGTTATGCCCATTTGAATCTTGGTCAAATCCTAGGTTTGACCAAGATTCAAACCAGTTTAAAACATGAAAATGAAAAGTAAGCCTGGATTCTTCTTAGTCACTCCAAAATGAAGCTTTTGGGAGGTTTTTTAAATTTCCATGTTTGAAACCCAAAACCACTTCTCTTAATGCTTGACTTCATAAGACAGAGTTTAGGGTTAGGGGCCAAGTATATACATGATTTTTCTTGTTTAAATATGTCTAGACTTTGTTTATCAACTTGAATGCTTACTATATGACATCAAAAGACTATGTGTTTGGTTTTGATTTTTTTGAATTTGTTATGTCCATTTGAATCTTGGTCAAATCCTAGGTTTGACCAAGATTTAAACCAGTTTAAAACATGAAAATGAAAATGTAAGCCTGGATTCTTCTTAGTCACTCCAAAATGAAGCTTTTGGGAGTTTTTTCAATTTCCAATGTTTGAAACCCAAAACCACTTTTCTTCATGCTTGACTTCATAAGACAGAGTTTAGGGTTAGGGGGTATATACATGATTTTCTGGTTTGAATATGTCTAGACTCGTTGATCAACTGTAATGCTTACTATATGACATAAGAAGCTTATGTGCTTTGTTTTTTTTTGATTTCTTTTTTGAATTTTTATGCCCATTTGAATCCTGGTCAAATCCTTTGTTTGACCAAGATTTAAACAAGTTAAAACATGAAAATGAAAAAGTAAGCCTGGCTCCTTCTTAGTCATGAAAATGAGTTAACTTGGCTTTCCAACCCTTGAATCCATAGGAAACTTTGTACTAATGCAGTATAATAATCACCCGAGTTTTTACACCAACAGGTCTGTCACTTACGTGTGGTGCCCATGCGTGAGGTCCCAAACTTCAGTGAGCACAAGTCACATGCGGTAGGCAGGCAAAATACCTGATCAATCCGGGCGGTGGCTGTTAAGGACCCGATCGCATTTCTTGCTTTCAGACTGGGGTCTACCATGTAAAAGTTTGTTCCTTTTGGATGCATCACTCGTATTTGCAAGTTTTTTGGGGGTCCCGCAAATTCAGGGTAGCATCATGCCCCCCTTCCCACGCCAACACAAACAGAGTTCAACACAACCTAATTAAGCAAGGTTCAACATAGACATAGTTCAACAACCCCTAATTAAGCTAATAGGTTCAACACAAACGCTGCTGAGCAGCAAACATAAACAGAGTTCAACAAAAGATGCTGCTTTTGAAGCAGTAGGAGAGACAAACATGCACAACAGTTACGGAGTATATTTACCATCTTCTTCCTGTCGCCTCCTCCCGGTCCCGCTTCTTCTGCTTCTTGCTGCCCATACCTTTAATCTTTGGTGGCTTGGGCTTGGGAGGAGGCACACGACCGGTCTCGATAGATTGTTTCAATTTCTTCCTTTGGAATAGCCCACAGGCCATGTGGTTGGCTATGAAGCCGGATCGGTTAACAGTTTCCCCAACTTTGAGACAGCCAGACCCACCGGCTTCGGCATGCTGCAGGACGCTTCGAAAGTCAACCTTTATGCTCTTTGTGCAGAAGGGGCAGCTGTTCCTGGCACCAGTCCAGGGTTCACTCCAATACTTGTCGAACTTCCCCGCCTTAAGCTTGTTGAGAGTGGCCCTGGCCTTCCTATGACGCGACTCGACATCGCTGTCAACCTCATCAGTAGCAACCTGATACATGCCAAATAAACAGGTGAAGCAAATATGTAGCAGTTGCAACTAATAATGAATATGAATCTAAAAAGATTCTGACGCTAATTCAAAACCCTATAGCGCAAAAAAAAGAGGGAGAGACCATAGAGCAAATCGATACAGGGCTATGTTGAATAAGGGAGAGAGGTGAATCGGATGTGAAGCAAATATGTAGCAGTTGCAACTAATACTGAATATGAATCTAAAAAGATTCTGACGCTAATTCAAAACGCTATAGCGCAAAAAAAAGAGGGAGAGACCATAGCGCAAATCGATACAGGGCTATGTTGAATAAGGGAGAGAGGTGAATCGGAACATACTTCCTCCCCCTCGTCGACGATATTCTCGTCGAAGGTCGGCGGCGGCGGTTCAAAGATGAGTTCAACCTCGTCCTCGTCATCTAGGGGATGCTTCCCAAGAGAGTGGACCCATCTACCAACAGCATCAGATGCCAATGAGCGACCGATGGCCCGACCTTCGGCAATGGCCTCCGCTTCGTCTTTGGCATCCGCTGCGGCGATGATCGCCGCCGTTGCGGCCATGCGTGCTGCGGTCGCGGCTCTGGACGCCTCCTCTGCGGCTAAGGCCAGCCGCGCGGCTTTCGCTTTCGCTGCGTTGACGGCGTCGGTTGGGCTCTCCATCGGTGGAATGGGAAGGGGAAGTGAAGAGAGGGTTTTTTCCTAGTCCGTGGAGAGAGGGAGAAGTGTGGACGTGAAATGGATAGCTGACGATATTTCAAGATTTGGGAGACATAGCACGAACGGGCGGATGATGGCGCGTGGGTGCATTACCTCATACTGCCTCTGTCCTAGAAAGAGCGTACGTGTGGGTTTTCAAGGCATATTAATGATTTTATTATTACCCACACACATTTATTTTGTACTTCTCTACAGTGTTGACCGTGCTACTACTATTTGTGTTAGTGCGCCAAAAACAAAATGTTATTTTCTAAGTGCCAAATTAATCTAGGGCGTTGGTTGTGAACCGGTGAACAAAAAAGAGATAGCCCAAAAGAGGAACACACCAAGGTACAAAAACTAGCATATATGCATGTTTCTATGTACATATATATGACCCTGGGTTTGTAGATAAAAAACATTCATATATGCGCTTACTATTAATATACATAAGTTTATGCTGATTCTCTTGGTTTAGGTATATATATGGTTAGGCATCACTACTAATTCAGAAAAAACAAAAATGTAACCCTTCAAGTGAAGTCATTTTAAGTGACCTAACAACTAAAATTCATATATAGGATTTGTATAGGAATTATGTAGGGTTTAGATCACATGTGAATTTTCCCCACACTAGTTGTTTGATTCATAGGAACATATCCTATAGGAATCTTGCAGTGCAAATCCTATAAGAATAAAACATTAGGTCATACCTCATGGAAAATTTCCTTTGGCACAATCAAGCACAACTCATCTTCCTATATGATTCAACTAGCCATTAAATCTCAATCCTATGTTTTTCATATTTCTATGGTTTTCCCATCCTATGAATCAAAGGAGCCTTAGGGCTTATATCTTTTTTTAGAAAGGCAAACTATGTTAAGATTGGCCAAGTTTTACGAAAAACCTTTAACATGCAAAATACAAAGTTGAGTCATTTCGTTTGAATCGGAGGGAGTACATTTGACGTTATGGTACTATTTGACAGCTGCTTGGCAATCGTATTTTTTCGAACCAAACTTCCCCTTCATGAAGCTTTTATTTTAGCTTCGGTGACTTGATACATCCATATATCTAGACAAAGTTGAGTCAATTCATTTGAATCAGAGGGAGTACATTTGACTATATGGGTATTGTTTGACAAGCTGGCACTTTGTCTTCTTTTTCGAACCAAATCGCCCCCTTCACGAAGCTTTTATTTTGGGATAGAGCTTCAACGACTTGATACTTCCAAGTCTCACAGTGACTTGGTGCCACCATCCACCATCCATCTCAGATCCAATGTATGCGATCGACTTAGAATTTAAACTAAATAATTATTATAATTGCTCAGAAATATTTCAAGAACTTCCAGTTAATCATGCATATTTCGATTTATATTTTGGTGAAGTTTCATTCGATTTGAATCAAAGGTTTGTGAGCAAATATATACTCCCTCCGGTTCATATTAATTGACTCTAATATGGATGTACTAGACACATTTTAGTTCTAGATACATCCATATTGAAGTCAATTAATATGAATTAGAGGGAGTATTTAGTTTAAACTAGTGCTCGTATACGTAAAAAGCTCTTTAATCACAAACTAATCGTCCGAGTGGGATGAAATATTCACAGATTTTAGAACAAGGCATCTACATTTCTTTGGATTTTTTCATAATTTTTGTTTTTAGGTTCGAAATAAGAGATAGTTTGGAACGTTGGATCTCAAATGGTTGGTAGATGGTGGCACCAAGTCACAATGAGATTTGGAGACTTCAAGTCACTGCAGCTCTGTCCTTTTATTTTGACAAACTGCAGAGCCGCTGGTGCATCTATGGTTGCGTACGGCCGACGCCGTTTCTTAGCAAGGAAGTTCTTCCTATAAGTAGTAGTATCCATACTCCACTCCAAGGCATGTATAAAAAAAAGAACCCATCCCGTTCTCGTTTTCCCGATCACTCTTCTCTGAAGATGGAGGAGGCCCTCTTCTTGTGCCCCCTCTGCCTGCTGCCCTTCAAACCCCCCATATCCAAGGTCGCTCCCTTCTGATTTCATTCTTAGGTTCACCTGTGAGAAATGTCAATGACAACTGATGCCACGTACGTTGTTCCGGGCAGTGCAAGGGCGGTCATATGGGCTGTCGGCGCTGCGTCGGCGAGCTTGCGCCGAACCCGTGCAAGAAGTGCGAGCAGCCGGCGAGGTTGCCGCCGTCGAATCGATCTGGGGCAAGATTGCCGCCGTCGAATCGATCTGGGGCAATGGTCAAGTGCGTCGGCTGCCAGAGCTTGGTCGCCTCCACGGAGTCCTACAAGCACTATATCGCGTGCCCGCATGGTCCGTGCGGCTGCACAGAGGCCATCAATACCGGCTGCAGCTTCACCGGCCCGCCGCGGGAGCTCCTGGTACACCTCCAAGCATCCCACTCCATCCCAGTGTTTACGTTCCAGTATGGCATACCCGCCTGGTGCATAGTTCGTGTTCCGGTACAACCGTGGGGACACCTGTTCATCGGCAGTGGGGAAGAAGACGGTAGCGTGTTTGCCATCACCGTTGGCACGCTCGGCCCGACCACCATTGTGTCCTGTGTGTGCATCAGGTCGGCCGCGTGCTTGTTTCCGATGTACAAGGCGCAGCTGCTGGTGATTGGTCCGCCGGCGCCGGCGACGGCTGGGACCAGTGACCTCTCGACGGACACCTTGATGGCGGTAATCGAGCCGACGAGCTCCCCGGCGCCTAGCTCGATCATGTTGCAGCAGCTCACTTCTTTCTTGGCGGTGCCGCCCCGTTACGCGAAGCAGAATGGAGGGCAGCGTGTGTTGCCTATCTGCGTTTGCATCAACAAGAAGGTTATACAATAATCTTCGTTTAGTCATACTGCAATGTAGTTACTCGAAGATCGGAGGGAGTAGCTATTAGCTAGCTAGTTGGAGTGCTAGAATGCAGCTCGGAGTATTATAGTATTTTGGCAGTACTACTAGTATATGTATGTGACTGCAAATTCAAACTAAAATGGAGTATTTCTTGCTAATGTTGTTCTTTTGGAGTCATCATTTTTTTCTGAACGTGTTAACTATGCTATTGTCTAAGGATTCGTTTAGATTTCTTTGGTTGAATTCATATTTCGTCTCTTCCTAATTTGGCAAAACTGCACTGTCATGGGCATTCTTACAAGGTCGCTGAAGTTTCGAAGTTTCTTAATGTATATTGCGTAGGGTGTACCCCCTTAACATGGATCTGTTGCATTTTTGGGTTGTATTTTTTTTTTGGCAATTTTCAGGACCATAAAATAGCACGCCTTCAGTTGAAATTTGAATTAGTGGCCGATACTCGAATGGAGTATCCACGGAGTCGTAGTTGATGGCGAGAAGGTTGATGCCTTGCTAGGTTGGTGTACGTTGCAAAAAGAACAAGGTTGGTGTGTATTTGTTTTATTTGTTCACCATAATACTGACATGGCCATCGATTTGATTAGACAACACAAGCCTGGGATGTTTCACTTATTTATTGTAGGAAGCACGATTAATGTTCTGTAATGATGGGGCTACTCCTATAGTCCGTCTGCTCCTACTCGGGTGTCGGGTCACAGTCACACTCTCCTCTTTTTTTGAACACATTCACACTCTCCTCGAAACTGCAGTAGGCAGTATATGCATAAGAGGAGTAGCGTCTCGGTTCACCTCCGTCGTCTATCCCCACTCCGCCCAGCTTCCATAGCACGCGCCTGCGTCTCCGCCATGGCGCTTTCGCATCCTATCCAGCAGTGCCCAGTTTGAGAGCCACTGTTCTCCAACTCAAACCCCCACCTGCCGCCATTGATCGCCATCTCTCTCCCAAAGTTCGAATCAGTAGATCTCCCAAGAAAATACCAACCCCATTGTACCACCTGCCTCATTGCGATGGCGAAATCGAGCAGGGTCTGTGGATCTGGGCTGTTTCACAAGGTGTTTACGGAAGGCCCCCATGAAGTGCTCATCAGCCAGTGCGACGCCATCACCGCCGCGTCCCTAGTCGGTTCCTCCAAAAGTATTCTTCAGTCAGCCAAATAAAGTGCCACTCTGCCTGCTTCTCAGCCGTTTGGACTTCCGTGTGTTCTCTGTTGTGACCCGGCGGATAAACCATGGGTGTTCAAGGAGGATTTGCCGGTGCACAGCAAGTGCAAACTACTGCCGCTGGACAGGTTCTCCTATGATGGCCTAATGCCACACGGTAAGGATGAGGAGCGGGCAGGCGCCAATGGAGATTGGATCGCCATGGTTGGCCCCGAAGGCAAGTGGAACCTCCTCAATGTCTACACTCATCGCAAGATTAATCTTCCATCTTTGAGGAAGAAGTTGGAAACCACACGCAATCCACTTATATTCGAGTATCAGCGTTCTGCTATTCAACTGCAGAAGATAGCTATTTGCCAAGTTCCTACAGCTGCTAGGGGGTATAAAGATTTCTCCCTTGTCGCAATCTTCGACTTTGCAATTGCCTACCTCCATGGCGAATATCCTCGTACATGGATATTTCTTGAAAACCAGTTTCAGTACGGCGCCATATACTGCGATGCAATTATACATAACGGACTTGTGTTCGCACGTCGAGCTTGGAAATGTTTATGCATGGGATCCTAATCAATTTGGTAACATTTCCTCCCTATCTTTTTTATATACGTAACTTATATAGTATTTCACCTCTTATTTGTTGAACTGTTTTGGCATCTTTTGGCTTAAAGGAATTCCATAGGCGCACACCATAACCCTCTTGTGGTATGGACATATTTAGAATTTAACATCTATAGGAATTTTAGTATGGTCTAATGTGCATGTTGTTCCTTAGGAAAAAGGCCCCCTAGTAATTAAGTTTCTTTATTATTACTCCCTAGAAAATTTAAGGTAGAGTAGAAATAGAATCAATAAAGCTGCCATGCAATATTGATAAAGACTTTCATTTGTTTATATTCCCCCGGTTCTAGAGAATAAGGAGTACTATATTCAAACCATCTAAAATTTGGACCAATATTTTGGGGAACATGTTTTTAATCCATATGAAGTTTTACCAAGATGTTCGAAATATATTTCAAACCATCTTATGTTCGACCATTATTTTTTAAAGTACTAGTATTGGCATCCCAATATCAAATCAATATCACTAGTAGATAAATCATGAAATATATTTTCATGTGACGTGCTCTTTCCTTTTTCAAGGTCCTATAGTGCTCCCTGCTCCATTCATTCCGCGGACGGCTGGATTTGATGGCTATGATGATTTTGACTCTAATAGTCGTACGTGGTGGCTGGCAAGATCTCAAGATCGTTCTAGACTTCTCCTGGTCTATGCACGTGGCGTAATGGATTTTGACGCTGACGGTGCTCCAATGTATTATTATGATAGTACCCCTTCTGTCCATTGCGGTCACGCTGTTCACAGCTATTCGGGGTATACCTGCATTGTATTCTCGAATGACACTAGTCGGTTACTTCTAGCCAACCCGTGGGAAAGGGTTACTAATCTTGGAGACTATTCTACGTTCCTTGGGTTGAACTATCCGATTTTCATGCCAGTGGGTGGTGCAACATTTCCCCCAGGATATTTGACAAGAAGAAACTGCATCTACACCACGCCTCAGACCATTGGCTCTCTGTTTGAAACATCACATCAAGAAATTTTCCGCTTCAGTCTAAATGGCGAATACCACCAAAGCATCTCTTTATCAAGCAGCGGTCCAGGGGCCAAGTGGCATACGGGTTTTTGGTTCATCCCATGCTACACCAACGCACTGGATCGGAACAAAGACAATCAGAGTTAGGGATATTTATGTAATAGTAGGATCATACTACTAGCTAGCTCGGTTGGTCTTGACTCCTATTTAACTATTTATAGCTAATGGACTTAGGTGATTAGCGATGCTATTTGCATGAACCGAGGTGCTTCTTTTAATTTGATCAAATACGGTCTATGCACATGCATGGTTGTTTGGCTGTTTCGGTGTCCCTAGAGGCATACATATATACCGTTATTTAGCAATCTTTATTACAAGACAAAGGTCTTAACCTCATGGTTCACAGAAAGTATAAACGTAGATCAACCATCTAAACATAGAAGACATTCTAGTGTATGATTCTTACATATACACATCAACATCCTATCAGAAAATCTTAATGTGAATTGTACTGGCTGTACAAACCCGTGCATCATTCTCTAGCTGGTTGCACCCAAAAACCAAATCGTGGTACTTCATAGTTGACTGTATGTAGGACAATATACAGATCCAATGCGAAGCCATGGGTATCACTCGCATGAGAACCATATTTCACATGGTTGGAGGTACTCCATATGGCATTTAAAATCATTCCTTGTCCTTCATATGGCCCTAAAAATAGTACAGTTGGATTTGTGGGTTTTAATTTTTTATTAACACACTCAATTGATTGCCCAAACATTGATTAATAATATTATTAAGGGGTGTGATGTTGAAAGCCATAAGAACAATGTGCCAAACAATCTTTGCTAGCGGACGGTAAATGTATACCCATCAGAAATAATCAGCAGACGTGCATGTTTCTTTGGTCAGAATAACTGCTGCACCATCTTAAAAGTAAATGGCATGACCATTTATTTGATTTGATAGCGTGCAACTAGATAAGGCATTACATTACTATCTCTACTTCCTTGGGTCGCCCAAATCTGGAGTACTAAAAGCAAATCCTGGTGATTCATTTGACAAGACAACACGAGATGCGTCCAAATTTCTCCGCCCATATTATTATAGTAATATACGAAATCTGGAGTGCGTTGCCTCGTTGCCTTCCAAGAGAAGCTGCATTCCTTGCCAAAAAAGAGAGAGGCTGTATTTATAACTTCCTCACCGGCCGCCACTAGTACAAACCATCACTCCCTCTCCACCTCCACCTCCATCTCTTCCCTAGTAGCTCCACCTCCATATCGGCGACGGACCACAATCGCGCGGCTTCGACTTCCTCTTCGATGGCGGCGGCGACAGAGGCGTGAGGCACCTTCTCCGCGGCGCATCACTCATCCTCGTCCCGCGGCAACAATGGCCGTATGTGAAATCACCATACCCTTGTGTATGGTAGAGATGATGATGTGCGGATAAAATTTTATTGGCGGTTGCTCATCCTTGTTTGAATATTTGGTGTAGATTCACATCTAGGGCAGGGTGTCAAGCGGGGTGGGTAGCGGGCTAGCTAGTTTCAGTGCGAGTGCTTTAAATCTGCTCTAATCTCAACCACTATTTGCTCTAATTTTCTGCTTTGCGGGACGATTCGCGGACGCCGCTTGCAACCCTAATCTAGGGTATTGATCCTAGTTTAGTAGACTACTAGGATTTACATGCCAATTTGTTTTTAGACTAGATCCGGATATTTGTCAATACTACTACGTACTTCTTCCGTTCGTATTTAATTGACTCTAGTTGAAAGCATCGACAGTTCATTTTCTTCTCTCCCTCGCGTCGACTAATTAAAACCGAACAGAGGGAGTATTAGGAATCCATGTGCATCCGTACTACCAGTAAGGTATTGCGTTGTTGCAGAGGCTCAGTGTAATCAATATCTTTCGATATTAATATACTCACTTTATCAGAAAATAAATTAGTAATCCATGTTCAAACTTGCTAGTTTGATCGACGTTTGATGATGATTTGTGAGGCCATGTATGGGCCTAGTTTGTTTTGCCTGGTGGTCAGTAGGCTGATGATTTATTTTTTTGCTTGGTCGATCTGTGGTCGTTCCATGGCCACTGCTGATTAAGCATTACTAGAATCAACAATTTTTTGCTTGTCTGGTGATTGGAAGTGTATGCGCTAGCACCATCGCACGATGATTAGTCTTAATGGAGATGCAGATGTCGATCAAGAGGGAGAAACATATCTTGATCATGCATTTCTCACGAGATTACTTGGTGATTGGAAGTAGAATCCACAATTTGTTGTGCAAACTTCTCAACATATGCATATATTCAATGAATTGGCTTTATGTGATCAATAGTACTTCTTATTGCAGATGGATGGAGGGGAAAGAGCGAAAAAACCGATACTTAGTGAGATGACTTCTCATTCTGTGACTTCTGATATCCCAGATAACAAGGTAAATATATAGAACGACGATTTGTAGGTGATAAAAGCAGAATCCACAATTTGCCGTGCAAACTTCTCAACATATGCATACATTTGATTAATTAGTTTTATGTGATCAATAGTATTACTTATTCCAGATGGACGTAGGGGAAGGAACGAAAAAGCGGATGCTATGTGAAATGACTTCTAAATCTGTGTGTTCTGATATCCCAGATGACAAGGTAAACATATGGACCGACGCTTGTTTTGCCGCTGCCCCTGTTAGATGGCTAGATGCTCTGGTCTAATTTCTGTTCATGTGCTTATTATTGCAGAAACATAGAGTTGAAGAAAACTCTATATTGTCTCGATGACAAAGGTGAAATGGCATGCCGATCTTTTAAACCTCCGACGCCACCTTGTTTCTTGTCTATGGAGACCGATGCGGTGGACCTGGTGCGATGAGCCTATACACAGCATCATCGTGCCACATGAAGAAGGTTGTGGATTGGGTTTACCCCTGCTGTAGAAATCGGTGGTGCAGCTGGAGCTGCTAGTGTAGAGCCTCTAGTGAACGGTGTCGTGCCACGGGAATTCTCTGAACTGGAGCAAAACGGTTTACCTATTGTCAAGACCGATTTAACTGGTGCTGATGCTGGAGTTGCTACTGATGATCCTGCACCCGAAGGAGGTTTTGTATTGGTAGAACCCGTCATGACTATGCCCACAAGATCTTGATCGGTGGTGGACCTAGAGCTGGTAGGGTAGAGCCTCTAGCAAAAGGTGTCGTGCCACGAGAATCCTCTGAAGTGGATATTGGTGGTTTACCCTCTGTAGAGACTAGTGGTCTACCTGGAGCTGGTATTGTAGAGATTTTAGCAAACGGTGCTGTCCCACCCGACTCCTATGAACTGGAGCATGTACACGATGTGCCTTCGTAGAACCCGACGCACCTTTGTAAGTAGTGGTGATGATTCCGCTGAATCTGATCAAGAAGGATCTGCATCTCTAGGACAAGATGTCATTGTCATTCACACGAACCTGAGCTGAAGTCAGCAACGGTAGCTTATATAGCAAGGACTGTCCTTCAAGCTCTTAAGATCCAGTTTGGTTGTTCACAGGACCAGCTACTCCAAGCAATTGTCACTTGATAAGACCAGCCAGCATGCTTCGTCATGTCCTGCATCTTGTTTGACAAGTGAAGCACCGCAACCTGGTGCATAGTTCAATCCCATCAGCATGGAGAGAGGAGCTATGTTTATGTCAAGATGATTCATGCTGATTTGGTAAGGTTCCATGATAAGATGTATGGGTGGGGTGAGGCAAGAGCCACATTTTGCAGCATTCACACAGTCTTCGCTCTTGAGCCAGACCCCATGGATGCTTAGCCAGTGGTGCAGCTGTCCTGACTTGATATATGTTTTATGATCAGTATGTCATTGTCGTGGAACTGTGATGTGGAGCTACCTTTCTTATGGTTTCTAGGCTTTTGGTTTCAACATGTATTATGGAGCTTACCTTAGGACTTTCTCATGCGTTTGGCTGTTGACCTGTAATGTTTGTGGTTGGTTGTCTAATCTACTTGGCACAATCACATTGCAAAGGCAAATGTTCCTTTTCTCTTTAATTGTTATTATGACTTATGTGTTATAACCAGGCAAGAATATGCAATCTTGGTTCTACGACCGATATATATGTACACACAACTTTTGTTCACATAATAACACTTACACGGGAAAAGAGTAGCTTTCTCTGTTGGACAAACACCAAACCACAAAAGGGTAACAACACAATATTCAAACTAGGTACGGCACCTGTTGAGCATACATGACTTTTGGCGTAAAATCACGTTAACCAACACTAGCATCATCTTGTTCTTTGCAAGGTGCTATGCTTATCAGTCTAATCCCAATACACCACCTACTTCAGGTGGCACGATGATGTCAAGTGTAGGCTCACGGTACCAACTCTCTTGCATTAGTCTCCATTGAATGTACGCCACTTCTTTGCAGTAGACACCATTAGCAATGCAAGCTGAAGGTGTTCTTATCCTCATATCAGGATCACATAATACAGGTGTCAAGCTTCATGCACTAGCCAACACAATAAAAAGTCCGAACTAGGATAGCTAGGAAAAAACATGAAGATCTTTTTTGAATCCCACGCTGAACATCTTTTTTAACTAATTAGGTAAGCTCTGGCGACAAACATATTACAGCAACTCCAGCGGTGGCTCTATATTTTGGCGCTGTGGGCTGAATGGCTGATGCTGCGCATGGAGCCGGAAATAGCTTCACCGGAAGTCGCAAGCGTGGCGGCCAAATGCAGGGCTGAAACAGCGTATTTTCAGAGGCGCTATAAATGCAGCGCCAAAAACAGAATATAATGAAAAATAGAGTGCAGTAAAACAGAAGATCAAACAAAGACTAGAAATAGACATAAAATAGGATAAAATTAGCTTGATAGATACTCCGTAGTTCATATTTTTACAAAGTAGTGCGATAAAACTAAACTAAAACTCGATATCTGACGAGTCCGGTGTCGTGCCCGACACCGGATCCGACGAGAAGAGGTCAATCCAACGGGGGTCGTCCTCGCCAATGGTGGTCGGCCCGGCGAGCTGCGCTTCGATGAAGGCCCGCTTCATCGCCTTCTCCGCCCTCCGTCGTGCGCGGTCCTCCTTCTTCGCTGCCCGCCTCGTCGCCTTCTCCGCCCTCCGTCTGCGGAAGTGCTCGTTCTCGGCGGCAACGTCCTCGGGGAAGCGGGCCGCCCACTCGCGCGCCGCGCGCTCGTCCCGCTCGGTGATGCGCAAACGGCGCTCCGTCTCGCGGCGGCGGTGATGTTCCTCCTGTCTAACGATGTACGGCGGCGGCGCGAGATCCTCGGCCTGCTGGCGCGTCCACACGTCATGGAAATTCATCGACGATCGCGGGCGCCCGAGCCGCCACGCCACGGCGTCGTACGCGCGCGCGGCCTCGTGCGCGGTCTCGTAGGTGCCGAGGCCGATGCGCTCGCCGCCGTCACGTATCTCCGTGTAATACGTACCTTTGGGGCGCGCGCGGACGCCGCGGTACCCCGTGCCCGAGACGCGGCAGTACCGCGAGCTCGACGCGAGACGAGGCATGGCGGCGGTGGCGGAAGCGGAGCCGCGGCGGCGATATTAGGCGCAGATGGGCAAATTTCAGCAACCCGTGTCCATCTTTTTTTTTGGCAGGATTACGCCATGTACCACCTTCCAATTAGAAAATAGTACTGTTCAGCCTTCCCCTGTTGGGCCCAATATTTCACTTTGGGTTGCCAACGGCCATCTACATGGTAATTGCTCTCGGCCTACTTGCTCCGGCTGTCGAAGCCCAATAACTACAAATGGGCCTTTCTGCTCATGCAATTTCGGCCCTTTTCTAATGAAACACAGATCCTATGAATGGCAAAAGAAAAAAAACGCGGAGATTCTACATAAAAGTTGTTTTTATTTATTTTGAATTATTGGGTTCCAATTTTTGAAACTGCTCATGCCCAATATGAAAATCCTTGTTCGCTCCATACCCACATGGATAACGGTATTTTTAACAATTCATAAAGTGGATTTGAAATTTAAAACATATCCTAATAATTCCATGATTTAATCTATCAACTTGCAAGATCTTGGAGAGAAAAAGCTTGTATTAGTCTGCAGAATCCTCACCGTTTCAAAGGCGGCAGTGGATCAAAAGAAAAAAGGAAGTAGCCAGAAATTAGGGGTCAAAAATAACTCCAAGAAATGAAACTTTTATTGTTCGTAGAGGATGACATGCGGGACCCATGAGCCAGCAGCTTACTCAACGTTTCAAAGGCGGCATGAGATCGGAAGAAAAAGGCAAGTGACCAAATATCAGGAGCCAAAAATAATCCAAGAAATGAAACTTATTGTACATAGAGGATGACATGCGGGTCCCATTTTGCAGCAGCGGTTTCAGCGTTTCAAATGCGGTTTGAGATCAAAAGAAAAAGAAAGTAGCCATAAAATATGGGTTAAAAAAAAAACCAAAAAAGAAAGTTTATTGTACATAGAGGATGACATGCGGGTCCCATGAGTCAGCAGCTTACTCAACGTTTCGAAGGCGGCAGGGGATCAAAAGAAAAAGGAAATAGCCAAAAATCAGAGGTGAAAAAAAAACCAAGAAAAGAAATTTTATAGTACATAGAGGATGACATGCGGGTCCCATGAGCCAGCAGGTTCCTCAACGTTTTCAAAGGCCGGTGGGGATCAAAAGAAAAAGGCAAATAGCAGAATTTAGGGTTAAAGAATAAATCCAACAAAGGAAAGGTTTATTGTTCATAGATCTTGACATGTGGGACCCATGAGCCGCGGCGTCAAGGCAAGTGACCAAATATCAGGAGCCAAAAATAATCCAAGAAATGAAACTTATTGTACATAGAGGATGACATGTGGGTCCCATGAGCCAGCACCTTACTCAACGTTTCAGAGGCGGCTTGAGATCGAAAGAAAAAGGAAAGTGACCGAATATCAGGAGCTAAAAATAATCCAAGAAAGGAAACTTTTATTGTACATAGAGGTTGACATATGGGTCCCACTAATACAAGCTCTTTCGCTCGAAGATCTTGCAAGTTGATTGTACATAGAGGATGACATGCGGGCCCCATGTGTCAGCAGCTTACTCAATGTTTCCAAGGCGGCAGTGGATCAAAAGAAAAAGGAAATAGCCAAAATCAGAGGGTGAAAAATAAATCCAACAAAGGAGAGGTTTATTGTCCATGGAGGCTGACATCTGGGACCCACGAGCCAGCAGCGTCCTCTACGTTTAGAAGGCGACTGGGGATCGAAAGAAAAAAGGCAAATAGCCAGAAATTAGGGGTACAAAATAACTCCAAGAAAGGAAGTGTTTATTGTTCATAGATCTTGACATGTGGGACCCATGAGCCAGCAAAGTCTTCAACGTTTCAAAGGCGGCAGGGGATCAAAAGAAAAAGGAAGTAGCCAGAAATTAGGGGTAAAAAATAACTCCAAGAAAGGAAACTTTTATTGTTCATAGAGGATGACATGCGGGACCCATGAGCCAGCACCTTACTCAACGTTTCAAAGGCGGCATGAGATCGAAAGAAAAAGGCAAGTGACCAAATATCAGGACCCGAAAATAATCGAAGAAAGAAATTTTATTGTACATAGAGGATGACATGCGGGACCCATTTAGCAGCAGCGGTCTCAACGTTTCCAAGGCGGCACGGGATCAAAAGAAAAAGGAAGTAGCCAGAAATTAGGGTTCAAAAATAAATCCAAGAAAAGAAACATTTACCGTTCTGAGAGGATGACATGCGGGACCCATGAGCCAGCAGCTTACTCAACGTTTCAAAGGCGGCATGAGATCGAAAGAAAAAGGCAAGTGACAAAATATCAGGAGCCAAAGATAATCCAAGAAAAAAACTTTATTGTACATAGAGGATGACATGCGGGTCCCATTTAGCGACGGCGGTCTCAACGTTTCAAATGCGGCTTGAGATCAAAAGAAAAAGAAAGTAGCCAGAAATTAGGGGGTAAAAAAACTCCAAGAAAGGAAAGTTTTATCGATGAGCCAGCAGAGTCCTCAACGTTTCAAAGGCGGCAGGGGATCAAAAGAAAAAGGAAATAGCCGAAAATCAGAGGGTGAAAAAAAACCAAGAAAATGAACTTTTATAGTACATAGAGGATGACATGCGGGTCCCATGAGCCAGCAGGTTTTTCAACGTTTCAAACGTGGCATGTGATCGAAAGAAAAAGGCAAGTGACCAAATATCAGGATCCAAAAATAATTCAAGAAAAGAAACTTGATTGTACATAGAGTATGACATGCGGGTCCCATTTAGCAGCAGCGGTATCACCGTTTGAGAGGCGGCACGGGATCGAAAGAAAAAGGCAAGTGACCAAATATGAGGTGCCAAAAAAAATCGAAGAAAAAAAAGTTTTATTGTACATAGAGGATGACATGCGGGTCCCATGAGCCAGCAGGTTTTTCAACGTTTCAAACGTGGCATGAGATCGAAAGAAAAAGGCAAGTGACCAAATATCAGGAGCCAAAAATAATTCAAGAAAAGAAACTTGATTGTACATAGAGTATGACATGCGGGTCCCATTTAGCAGCAGCGGTATCACCGTTTGAGAGGCTGCACGGGATCGAAAGAAAAAGGCAAGTGACCAAATATCAGGAGCCAAAAATAATCTAAGAAAAGAAATTTTACTGTACATAGAGGATGACATGCGGGTCCCATTTTGCAGCAGCGGTCTCAACGTTTCCAAGGCGGCACAGGACCAAAAGAAAAATGAAGTAGCCAAAAATCAGGGGGTGAAAAAAATCCAAAAAAAGAACGATTTCAATTGGGCTGCATGTGGACATCTGGGCATTCGAACTATCCTGCTGGGCCTTTTGACTCGTACAATTTCAGCCCACTCCAAAACAGGATAGTTCGGATTTTTCTAAAAAAAACAGGAAAGTCCTATGCTTCGCAAAAACAAAAACAAGGAGATTCAGCATATAAATTTGTTTATGTAAAAAATAAAGATTTAATTTATCCGTTGAAATAGCTCAGAGCGCAATACAACATTTATTGTACGCAAAATAATCAAGATATCACATGTTTCTTGTACGGGAGGCTGACATTGGGGACCCATGAGCCAGCGACGTCGTTTTAAAGGCGGCAGGGGATGGAAAGAAAAAATAAACCAAAAATCTGTTGGTAAAAAATCCAAGAAAAGAAACATTTTCGTTCTGAGAGGATGACATGCGGGACCCATGAGGCAGCAACATCCTCAGCGTTTATTGTTCATAGAGGCTGACATGTGGGACCCGTGAGCCAGCAGCGTCCTCAACGTTTTAAAGGCGGCAGGATATCGAAAGAAAAAATAAGCCAAAAATCATTTGGTAAACAATATCCAAGAAAAGAAACATTTACCGTTCTGAGAGGATGACATGCGGGACCCATGAGGCAGCAGCATCCTCAACGATTCCAAGGCGGCAGGGGATCAAAGAAAAAAAAGGAAATATCCAGAAATTAATTAGGGGTTCAAAAAAAATCCATCAAAGGAAACTTTTATTGTTCATAGAGGATGACTTGTGGGACCGACCTGCCAACAGCGTCCTCATCGTTTCAAAGGGGCAGGAGATCAAAAGAAAAAGGCAAATAGCCAGAAATTAGGGGTCAAAAATAACTCCAAGAAAGGAAACTTTTATTGTTCGTAGAGGATGACATGCGGGACCCATGAGCCAGCAGCTTACTCAACGTTTCAAAGGCGGCATGAGATCGAAAGAAAAAGGCAAGTGACAAAATATCAGGAGCAAAAGATAATCCAAGAAAAGAAACTTTATTGTACATAGAGGATGACATGTGGGTCCCATTTTGCAGCAGCGGTCTCAATGTTTGTAATGCGGCTTGAGATCAAAAGAAAAAGAAAGTAGCTAGTAATTAGGGGGTGAAAAAAAATCCAAGAAAAGAAAGTTGATGGACATAGAGGATGACATGCGGGTCCCTTGAGCCAACAGCTTACTCAACGTTTCAAAGGGGCAGGGGATCAAAAGAAAAAGGCAAGCCAAAAATCAGAGGGTGAAAAAAAATCCAACAAAGGAAACTTTTATAGCACATAGAGGATGACATGCGGGTCCCATGAGCCAGCAGGTTCCTCAACGTTTCAAACGTGGCATGAGATCGAAAGAAAAAGGCAATTGCCCAAATATGAGGTGCCAAAAAAAACTCCAAGAAAAGAAAGTTGATTGCTCATAGAGGATGACATGCGGGTCCAGTGGCGGAGGATGAAAAAAATTTGAGGTCAGGCAAAATTTTAAATGTTAAAAATTGACGCAAAAGAATAAATTGTTTCAAAATATTAATAGTTTATATAATGGTAAGCAATTCACAAATTTTTCCATGTTAGTGAGCTCGCAATTCACAACTTCACAGGTCTTCGCAGGTGTTTGGTTTAGATTGGCTGGCACTAGCAAGTGGCATAAAATATCTCTTCGAATATGCAATTGGAAACGTGAAACGCATTAGTAGTTTGTCAATGTTATTGAGCTTTAAAGTTATAAACTTCAGCAATTTGACAAAAACTTCTACAATTGTACCTCTCCTCTAGCTGCAGCGTTCTTCCCCTTCATGTCCATCTTAATTCTTCTCAAGTCTCGAGTACAAAATCGAAAACAGCTCCGCATTCTCCGGAAAATCTAGATGCTAGACCCGCGTGATTTGCAGGACTAGGGGCGCGCAGCCGGATGGCCTGGCCGGGGGCGAGGGAGTCGGAGGGATCTCGTCGGGAGAAAGCAGCCAACGGCGCAGTGAAATGATCTCCCGGGCGGAATTCGTATCTGGGCGTCTGGCGTGACTCGCGTCGACCGTAGACGAATAGACGAAACAACTGACTCACCGGTATTACCTCAAAAAAAAAAAAAACTGACTCACGGGTAACGAATCACAATCGCTGGTCCTTCTCGCTATCGAAGTGAACCAATCGCAGGACACGGACGGTTGGTTTCCGTCCACCACGCGCGGCACAGCTAGCATAAGCCCAGTTCGGTTGCTTACTTGATTGTTCTCCTCCTGCCGGTGCAACACATCTTTTTCTTTGGTTTTCCCTTAAAAATCTGTACAAAATTGATGGTATATTCACATACGCATATATATACTCGATTTTTTGCTAAAAATCAAGGTAGGGCAAGTGCCATACCTTGCCCAAAGGGGAGCTCCGCCCCTGTGCGGGTCCCATTTAGCTGCAGCGGTCTCACTGTTTGAGAGGCGGCAGGGGATCGAAAGAAAAAGGCAAGTGAACGAATATGAGGTGCCAAAAATAATCCAAGAAAAGAAAGTTTTATAGTACATAGAGGATGACATGCGGGTCCCATTTAGCAGCAGCGGTATCACCGTTTGAGAGGCGGCAGGGATCAAAAGAAAAAAGAAATTGCCAAAAATCAGAGGGTGAAAAAAAACCAAGAAAATGAACTTTTATAGTACATAGAGGATGACATGCGGGTCCCATGAGCCTGCAGGTTCCTCAACGTTTCAAACGTGGCATGAGATCGAAAGAAAAAGGCAAGTGAAAAAATATCAGGAGCCAAAAATAATTCAAGAAAAGAAAGTTTTATAGTACATAGAGGATGACATGCGGGTCCCATTTATCAGCAGCGGTATCACCGTTTGAGAGGCGGCAGGGGATCGAAAGAAAAAGGCAAGTGAAAAAATATGAGGAGCCAAAAATAATTCAAGAAAAGAAAGTTTTATAGTACATAGAGGATGACATGCGGGTCCCATTTAGCAGCAGCGGTATCACCGTTTGAGAGGCGGCAGGGGATCGAAAGAAAAAGGTAAGTGACCAAATATGAGGAGCCAAAAATAATTCAAGAAAAGAAAGTTTTATAGTACATAGAGGATGACATGCGGGTCCCATTTAGCAGCAGCGGTATCACCGTTTGAGAGGCGGCAGGGGATCGAAAGAAAAAGGTAAGTGACCAAATATGAGGTGCCAAAAATAATTCAAGAAAAGAAATTTTTATAGTACATAGAGGATGACATGCGGGTCCCAGTTAGCAGCAGCGGTATCACCGTTTGAGAGGCGGCAGGGGATCGAAAGAAAAAGGCAAGTGACCAAATTTGAGGTGCCAAAAAAAACTCCAAGAAAAGAAAGTTGATTGCACATAGAGGATGATATGCGGGTCCCATTTAGCAGCAGCGGTCTCAACGTTTCCAAGGCGGCAAGGGATCAAAAGAAAAAGGAAGTAGCCGAAATCGTGGGGTCAAAAAATCCAAGAATAGAAAGAATTTTGGTTCATAGAGGATGACATGCGGGACCCATGATCCTGCATCGTAAACGGCTCGATCGGAGAACGTTGAACGAGATGGCGCGATCGAGAAAAAAAACAATGCCAGAGAGGCTGCCATCTGGGCCCTACATCCCTCGGCGGTGCGGATTTGCGTTGACTCGGCCGGCGAACCCGAGATTTCGAGATGCACCACGTCCCGGGCCACCATACGCGACGTTTTGGCCGCTTTCGTCGGGCTAGGTGGCCTCAAAAACGAGAAAAAAAAAGTTTTGACATGCACCACGGAGGGACCCAAAATCGTCGGCCATGGTACACCAGCAACCACGGCGCGACTTCAACTTCGTCGGCCATGGCAACTTTTCTTGTAGTGTTATCCTTTTAGGGTTTTCACATCTGGGAGCATATATAGGCGAAGGGGCGATGTCGGTGGAGTCCCGAGGTGGGCTCCCCACCAGGTGGCGCGGCCAGGGGGTGGCCCGCGCCCCCCTATGGTGTGGGATCCTCGTGGCCCCCCTTCGTCTCTCCTTCGGACTCCGTGAAGCCCCTGGAAAAATAGGAACATGGCCTTTTGTTTCGTCCAATTCCGAGAATATTTCCTGTGTAAGATTTCTGAAACCAAAAACAGCAGAAAACAGGAACTGGCACTTCGGCATCTTGTTAATAGGTTAGTTCCGGAAAATGCATAAAATCATTATAAAGTGTATATAAAACATGTGAGTATTGTCATAAAACTAGCATGGAACATCAGAAATTATAGATACGTTGGAGACGTATCAAGCATCCCCAAGCTTAGTTCCTACTCGCCCTCGAGTAGGTAAACGATAACAAGGATAATTTTTGAAGTGACATGCTACTATCATAATCTTGATCAATACTATTGTAAAGCATATGAGATGAATGAAGTGATTCGAAGCAATGGTAAAGACAATGACTAAACAACTGAATCATATAGCAAAGACTTTTCATGAATAGTACTTTCAAGACAAGCATCAATAAGTCTTGCATAAGAGTTAACTCATAAAGCAATAGATTCTTAATAGAAGGTTTTGAAGCAACACAAAGGATGATTAAGTTTCAGCAATTGCTTTCAACTTGTAACATGTATATCTCATGGATAATTGTCATCATAAAGCAATATAACAAGTGCAATAGGTAAACATGTAAGAATCAATGCACACAGTTGACACAAGTGTTTGCTTCTAAGATAGAAAGAAGTAGGTAAACTGACTCAACATAAAGTAAAATAAAGGCCCTTCGCAGAGGGAAGCATGGATTACTATTTTTGTGCTAGAGCTTTTTAAGTTTTGAAATCATAGAAACAATTTTGTCAACGGTAGTAATAATTCATATGTGTTATGCATAAGACATCCTATAACACTACTAGGAAAACAGTTATCAGTGGCGCACCTGTTTTAGACATCAGTGGCGCACTAGTGGTGCGCCACTAATATCACGCCACTGCTAAGTATGGCGCACCACGCAGTGCGCCACTGGTATTGTCCCTATAACAATGGCGCACTACATCATCATCGACATGCGCCACTGCTAAGATTTTTTTGCATTAAAAAAAATAAAATATGGCCACCAGGACCATATACTGCAGGTTGATTTCAAATATTACAGGGGTCTTGGAGCAAAAACGTCAGATTTAGATCTAGATCCACATCATAAAATTTACAAGGGCCTATTTACAAAATCATGTAGTTCCAGATCGGCATCTGGCGGCGGTTGTCGGTTCGAGACGGCGGCTGGCCGGTTGGTGGCGGTGACGGCGGCTGGCCGGTTGGTGGCGGCGGCGGCTGGCCGGCACCGTCGCGAGCTGCACGCCACGCCCCGTCGACGGCGGTGCTAGACATGGGATGGCGGCGCTAATGGGCACCCTGGGTAGTCGGTGCTCGCGATACTCCTCGACCTCGCCGCCGGCACCGTGGGGCTCGTTGCCGCTAGACGTGGTGCTGCAGCCACCACTGCTTCGGGGAGAGGACTAGGGCCGCGCGCCTCCACCGCTCGACATGGTGCTGCTGCCGCCGCTGCTTCGGGGGAGAGGACCAGGGCCGCGCGCCTCCGCCGCTCGACGTGGTGCTGCTGTCGCCGCTGCTTCGGGGGAGAGGACCAGGGCCGCGCGCCTTCGCCGCTCGTCTCCAAGCAGGACCGCGCACCTCCGCCTCTCGCCTCCAGGCCGGCACGGCGACGGGGGCCGGCACAACGACGGGGGGCCGTGAGACGGGGGAGAAGAACCTGGTTGTGGGGGAAAGGACCTGGGTGAGCGGGAGAGGTGGTGGTCTGGGGCTGGGGGAGAGGACCGGGCACCTCCCCGACCGTGGCGGAGGAGGAGGGGCGGCGGTGGGAGGAGGAGGAGTCGCCGGAGTCGTGGAAGAGGAGGGGCAGCGGCGGTGGATGAGGAGGGGAGTCCTCGTCGTGGTGGTGGTGGGGACGAGCGGAGGAGAGCGAAGTGGTGGTCGTGGTTGTGTTGTGGGAAGAGTGGATTGGGAGAGAGAATGTGGATCTGGGCAGGTGCGTGGTGAGAGTGTTGTGTGTGGGTGGAGAGAGAATGTGGATCTGGACGGGTAGCACAGTGGCGCACCACGCTCACAGTGCGCTATTGCTATTTCCATCAGAGTGGTGCACCACATACAGGTGCGCCATTGCTATTTAAATAGCAATGGCGCACCTATATGTGGTGCGCCACTGCTAACTCTAGACCTGTTTATAACCCAGTCTCACACTTAGTAGTGGCGCAGCACTACACCAGTGCGCCATTGGTAATATGTTAGCAGTGGGGCACCACTTTTTGGTGCGCCACTGCTATATAGTAGTGGCGCACCTGTTTAGTGGTGCGCCACTGTTAGCAATCTTACGGCTAGGCCTTTTCCTAGTAGTGTAAGTTGCAAGCCTCATGCATAGAATACCAATAGTGCTCGCACCTTGTCCTAATTAGCTTGGATTTACATGGATTATCATTGCATTACATATGTTTCAACCAAGTGTCACAAAGGGGTACCTCTATGCCGCCTGTACAAAGGTCCAAGGAGATAGATCGCATTTGATTTCTCGTTTTTGATAGATCTCAACTAAGGACATCCATACCGGGACAACATAGAAAACAGATAATGGACTCCTCTTTAATGCATAAGCATTCAACAACAGATAATATTCTCATAAGAGATCGAGGATTAATGTCCAAACTGAAACTTCCACCATGATACATGGCTTCGGTTAGCAGCCCAATGTTCTTCTCTAACAATATGCATACTCAAACCATTTGATCATGATAAATCACCCTTACTTCAGATAAGACGAACATGCATAGCAACTCACATGATATTCAACAAAAGTGTAATAGTTGATGGTGTCCCCAGAAACATGGTTACCGCTCAACAAGCAACTTATAAGAAATAAGATACATAAGCTACATATTCTTTACCACAATAGTTTTTAAGGCTATTTTCCCATGAGCTATATATTGCAAAGACAAGGAATGAAATTTTAAAGGTAGCACTCAAGCAATTTACTTTGGAATCGCAGAGAAATACCACATAGTAGGTAGGTATGGTGGACACAAATGGCATAGGTTTTGGCTCAAGGTTTTGGATGCACGAGAAGTATTCCCTCTCAGTACAAGGCTTGGCTAGCAAGGTTGTTTGAAGCAAACACAAGTATGAACCGGTACAGCAAAACTTACATAAGAACATATTGCAAGTATTATAAGACTCTACACTGTCTTCCTTGTTGTTCAAACACTTTTACCAGAAAATATCTAGACCTTAGAGAGACCAATCATGCAAACCAAATTTCAACAAGCTCTACATTAGTTCTCCACTAATAGGTTTAAACTACATGATGAAAAAGCTTAAACATGATCTATGAGAACTCAAAACAATTGCCAAGTATCAAATTATTTAAGACCATATACCATTTACCACATGAAGCATTTTCTGTTTCCAACCAAATAGCAATTAACGAAGCGGTTTTCAACTCCGCCATTAACATTAAAGATAGAACTAAGAACACCAGTGTTCATATGAAAAAGCGGAGCGTGTCTCTCTCCCACACATGGATTTCTAGGATACGAATTTATTCAAACATAAACAAAAATAAAAGCAAACAGACGCTCCAAGTAAAGTACATAAGATGTGACGGAATAAAAATATAGTTTCACTAGAGGTGACCTGATAAGTTGTCGATGAAGAAGGGGATGCCTTGGGCATACCCAAGCTTAGATGCTTGAGTCTTCTTGAAATATGCAGGGATGAACCACGGGGGCATCCCCAAGCTTAGACTCTTCACTCTTCTTGATCATAGTATATCATCCTCCTCTCTTGACCCTTGAAAATTTCCTCCACACCAAACTTAAAGCAAACTCATTAGAGGGTTAGTGCATAATAAAAAATTCACATGTTCAGAGGTGACATAATCATTCTTAACACTTCTGGACATTGCACAAAGCTACGGAAAGTTAATGGAACAAAGAAATCCATTCAACATAGCAAAAGAGGCAATGCGAAATAAAAGGCAGAATCTGTCAAAACAGAACAGTCCGTAAAGATGAATTTTTCAGAGGCACTTAACAGGCTCAGATGAAAAAGCTCAAAACTAATAAAAGTTGCGTACATATCTGAGGATCACGCATGTAAATTGGCAGATTTTTTTGATTCTTCTACAGAGAGACCTACTGAAATATGTGACAGGTAGAAATCTGTTTCTGCGCAGCAATCCAAATCTAGTATCAACTTTACTATTAGAGACTTTACTTGGCACAACAATGCAATAAAGTAAATATAAGGAGAGGTTGCTACAGTACTAACAACTTCCAAGACTCAACAAAACAGTAATAAAAACATACATGGGTTATCTCCCAAGAAGTGCTTTCTTTATAGCCATTAAGATGGGCTCAGTAATTTTAATGATGCTCGCGCAAGAAATAAGAGTTGAAGCAAAAGAGAGCATCAAGAAGCAAATTCAAAACACATTTAAGCCTAACCCACTTCCTATGAAAAGGAATCTTGTAAATAAACAAGTCATGTGAGCATAATGCAACAAGCATAGAAAGGCAACACAAGCGCAACTTCAATATTCTCAACATAAAGAGGGGAAACTTAATATTATTAAGATGCATATAACCATGTTTCCCTCTCTCATAATAACTTTCAGTAGCATCATGAACAAACTCAACAATATAATTATCACATGAAACATTCTTATCATGAGCCACATGCATAAAATTATTACTCTCCACATAAGCATAGTCATTACTATTAATTGTAGTGGGAGCAAATTCAATAAAATAGCTATCATTATTATTCTCATCACCATAATCATCATATATAGAAGGCATATTGTAATCATAATTAGTTTTCTCCTCAATAGTAGGTGGACTGAAAATATGATAGTCATCATTGTAATCATCATATATAGGAGGTAAAGTATCATCAAAGTAAATTTTCTCCTCAAAACTTGGGGGACTAAAAATATCATTTTCATCAAAACCGACCTCCCCAAGCTTAAACTCTTCCATGGCATTAGCAATAATAGTGTTCAAAGAGTTCATGCTAATAACATTGCTACAACTATTTTGCAAACAAAGTTCCATGGGTTTTTTAATTCTCTCTTCAAACACATCATGTCCTAATACAAGATAAAGTTCATAAAGATCTCTATTTTTTTTTGTTGTTTTCCATTAAGCCTAACTAGTGAAAATAAAAACAAGAAACAAAAAGATATAATTGCAGGATCTAAAGGAAATACCTTCGAGCACTCACACACCGGCAACAGTGCTAGGAAATAGCTTAGTAGTCGGAGGATGTGAATACCTTTTACCTTACCTCCCCGGCAACGGTGCCAGAAAATAGCTTGATGTCTACGCACGCTTCTATTCCTGTAGACAGTGTTGGGCCTCCAAGAGCAGAGGTTTGTAGAACAGCAGCAAGTTTCCCTTAAGTGAATCACCCAAGGTTTATCGAACTCAGGGAGGTAGAGGTCAAAGATAGTCCTCTCAAGCAACCCTGCAATTAAGATACAAGAAGTCTCTTGTGTTCCCAACACACCTAATACACTTGTCAGATGTATAGGTGCACTAGTTCGATGAAGAGATAGTGAAATACAAGTAATATGGATGAATATGAGTGGTAATAACAATCTGAAATAAATATGGCAGCAAGTAAACATGTAGCAGAACATGTTGGAAACGGTGTTTCAATGCTTACAAACAAGGCCTAGGGATCCTACTTTCACTAGTGGACACTCTCAACATTGCAATCATAATTGAATATAAATAAGCACTTCATCATACTACTCTCCTGTTGAATAAAGAACTCAAATTCATTGGGCAAGTGTGCAAAAGCACACCTCAAAGGCGTATTCCCAAGTACTAATAAACACCCCACACCGTCACCGTGAGCATTCATAGGAGGTACTAACACACCACAATTCATAAGGGAGTTACACACGGCGCACACACTGTCACCATTACACCAAGGTCACAGTAACTCCAAAGTTCACATAATAAAACACTTGAATAGCATATGACATCTAGATTGCAAAGCCTATGATCACATAGATGAATAAATAAGTACTACTCTCAAACACTCTCTTGTTGGATAACAAACACCATTCATTGTGTAGGGTTACAAGAGCTCCCTCAAGCCGGAGTAAACAAGCTCTACAACATCCGGAGTTCATATTAAAGTAACCTCTAGAGTGCATAATAGACAAGAGTAACATCTACATATTCATATAGATCACACCATGGGAGAGAGAGATGAACCACATAGCTACCGGTAGAGCCCTCAGCCTCGGGGGAGAACTACTCCCTCCTCATCATAGGAGACAGCAGCGGTGATGAAGATGGCAGTGGTGTCGATGGAGATGGATTCCGGGGGCAATTCCCCGTCCCCGCGGCGTGCCGGAACAGAGACTTCTGTCCCCCGAACTTGGCTTCGCGATGGCGGCGGCTGCGTAACTTTTCTCGTCTCGTGGCTTATCCTTTTATGGTTTTCACATCTGGGAGCATATATGGGCGAAGGGGCGATGTCGGTGGAGTCCTGAGGTGGGCTCCCCACCAGGTGGCGCGGCCAGGGGGTGGCCCGCGCCCCCCTATGGTGTGGGCTCCTCGTGGCCCCCCTTCGTCTCTCCTTCGGACTCCGTGAAGCCCCTGGAAAAATGGGAACGTGGCCTTTTGTTTCGTCCAATTCCGAGAATATTTCCTATGTAAGATTTCTGTAACCAAAAACAGCAGAAAACAGGAACTGGCACTTCGGCATCTTGTTAACAGGTTAGTTCCGGAAAATGCATAAAATCATTATAAAGTGTATATAAAACATGTGAGTATTGTCATAAAACTAGCATGGAACATCAGAAATTATAGATACGTTGGAGACGTATCAGCCACTGTTATCATACTTACAAGTGGCGCACCACGCGTCACTACTATGTTTGACCAAGTTTTAACACGCCCCCTATACGTAGCAATGGCGCACCATGTACAGGTGCGCCACTGCTACCTCAAATAGTAGTGGCGCACATGCACATGTTGCGCCATTGCTATGTATCGGGGGGGCTGGAAATGTTTAGGCACCATTTAGCAGTGTCGTGATGGGGTTCATTGCATAGAAAACAAAAAATTTCCTACCGCAAAGACGTATAAATCCAAGATCTAATCTATGGAACACCCAAGATCTAATCTATAAGACCGGAGCAACGAGATGGAGATGAGACTAACCCTCGAAGATTCCAAAGCCTACGAGATTAATCTCGTTGTTGTTGTAGACGATCGTCCCCGGTGCTGCAATCCGGCAGCACTTCCGTACTCGGTCGAGCGTACGGTGTCGATGAAGCCCTTCCTCTCCCCGTTCCAGCGGGCAGCGGAGGTGTGGTAGATCTCCTCCAAGTTCCAGCAGCACGACGGCGTGGTGGTGGTGGTGGAGGAAGAAAAGCTGCAGGGCTTCGCCTAAGCTGGAGCAGCGTATGGTGGAGGAGAGAGGCGGCCAGAGGAGGGGACAATGATGGGATGGTGGCCGGCCACCCCCTCCCCTCTTTATATAGGGGGCCAGGTCGGTTGGGGTGGCCCCCTTTCCCATCTAGGGTTAGGGGGGGCGGCGGCCAAGTGGGGGGAAGAAAGATTTCTCCCCCCCCCCCCCAAGTTGATCCCCCCTAGGGTTTTGGGGAAACCCTAGGGGGGTTGGCCGGCCTGGGCCTTGGGGGGCATGTGCCCCCAGCCCATTAGGCCAGGGAGCATCCCCTCGGCCCATGCTTGCCCTCCTAGGTCGTGGGCCCCATGGTGGACCCCTCCGAAACCTTCTAGAACCTTCCAGTCTTCCACCGGAAAAATCCCGAACTTTTTCGAAACCCAGAAATCAACTTCCCTTATATGAATCTTATTCTCCGGACTATTCCGGACCTCCTCGTGACATCCTGGATCCCATCCGAGACTCTGAACAAACTTCGTCTCCATACCATATTCAAATCTACTTATGCGACATCGAACCTTAAGCGCGTCACCCTACGGTTCGCGAAGTATGCAGACATGGTCGAGACTCCTCTCCGAGTAATAACCAATAGCGGGATCTGGAGATCCATAATGGCTCCCACATATTCAACGATGACTTAGTGATCGATTGAACCATTTACATACGATGCTGATTCCCTTTGTCTCACGATATTTTACTTATCCGAGGTTCGATCATCGGTATCTCCATACCTTGTTCAACCTCGTTACCGACAAGTACTCTTTACTCATACCGTGGTATGTCATCTCTTATGATCCAATCATATGATTGCAAGCTAATCAGACGACATTCTACCGAGAGGGCCCAGAGTATATCTATCTGTCATCAGGATGGACAAATCCCACTATTGATCCATATGCCTCAACTCACACTTTCCAAATACTTAACCCCATCTTTATAACCACCCATTTACGCAATGGCGTTTGATGTAATCAAAGTACCCTTCCGGTGTAAGTGATTTACATGATCTCATGGTCGAAGGACTTAGGCAACTATGTATCGAAAGCTTATAGCAAATTGAACTTAATGACTTGATCTTATGCTACACTCATTTGGGTGTGTGTCCATTATATCATTCAACTAATGACATAACCTTGTTATTAATAACATCCAATGTTCATGATCACGAAACCATGATCATCCATTAATCAACAAGCTAGTTATACAAGAGGCTTACTAGGGACTCCTTGTTGTTTACATAACACACATGTATCAATGTTTCGGTTAATACAATTATAGCATGGTATGTAAGCATTTATCATAAACACAAAGATATTATAATAACCACTTTATTATTGCCTCTTGGGCATATCTCCAACAGTCTCCCACTTGCACTAGAGTCAATAATCTAGATTACATTGTAAGGTACCTAACACCCATGGAATTCTGGTGCTGGTCATGCTTTGCCCTAGGGAGAGCTTTAGTCAACGGATCTGCAACATTCAGATCTGTGTGTACTTTGCAAATCTCTACTTCACCATCTTCGATGTACTCGCGAATCGAATGAAAACGCAGCTTGATATGCTTTAGCTTCTTGTGTGACCTTGGTTCCTTTGCATTGGGGATGGCACCCGTGTTGTCACAATAAATGACTAACGGGTCCAATGCACTAGGAACCACACCAAGCTCAACAATGAACCTCTTCATCCATACCGCTTCCGATGAAGCCTCTGAAGCCGCTATATATTCAGATTCTGTTGAAGATTTCGCCATCGTGCACTGCTTGGAACTGCTCCAGCTTACTGCCGCACCATTCAATATAAACACGTACCCAGACTGAGAATTAGAGTCATCAGGATTGGTGTTCCAACTTGCATCGGTGTAACTGGTTACAACAAGCTCTTGGTCACCGCCATAACAAAGAAACACATCCTTCGTCCTTGTCAAGTACTTCAGGATATTCTTGACCACTGTCTAGTGTTCCATTCCTGGATCACTCTGATATCTGCTGGTCAAACTAACAGCATGTGCGATATCCGGTCTAGTACACAGCATGGCATACATGATAGAGCCTACTGCCGAGGCATAGGGGATCTTGCTCATCTTCTCTCTTTCATCTGCCGTAGCCGGACCTTGAGTCTTACTCAAGACCTTACCTGGCAACATAGGCAAGAACCCTTTCTTGCTTTCATCCATTCTAAACTTCTTTAGAATCTTGTCCAGGTATGTACTCTGTGAAAGCCCTATTAGGCGTCTTGATCTATCTCTATAAATCTTGATGCCCAAAATGTATGCTGCTTCACCAAGGTCTTTCATTGAAAAAGACTTATTCAAATAACCTTTAACGCCGCTTAATAGTTCTATATCATTGCCTATCAATAATATGTCATCTACATATAATATCAGGAACGCTACAGAGTTCCCACTCACTTTCTTGTAAATACAGGCCTCACCATGAGTCTGTACAAACCCGAAGTCTTTGATCACTCTATCAAAGCGTCGGTTCCAACTCCGGGATGCTTGCTTCAGTCCATAAATGGAACGCTGAAGTTTGCATACCTTGTCAGCATTTTTAGGATCAACAAAACCTTTGGGTTGTACCATATACAACTCTTCCTCAATATCACCATTAAGGAACGCCGTTTTGACATCCATCTGCCAAATCTCATAATCAAAAAATGCAGCTATTGCTAACAAAATCCTCACAGACTTTAGCTTCGCTACTGGTGAGAAAGTCTCATCGTAGTCAACTCCTTGAATTTGTCGGAACCCCTTCGCGACAAGTCGAGCTTTATAGACAGTAATGTTACCATCAACATCTGTTTTTCTCTTGATGATCCATTTATTCTCGACAGCCTTGCGGCTATCAGGTAAGTCTACCAAAGTCCATACTTGGTTATCATACATGGATCCCATTTCGGATTTCATGGCTTCTTGCCATTTGTTGGAATCTAGGCTCATCATCGCTTCTTCATACGTCGCAGGGTCTTCATCATTGTTATCCACAATCATGACATTTGGACAGGGATCATAACAATCAGGAGTGGTACGTTCCCTAGTCGATCTGCGAGGATCAGTAGCTTCCTCGTTCGAAGTTTCATGATCATCATCATTTGCTTCATCTCCTATCGGCGTAGGCTGCGCAAAAACTTCTTCCGGCACTGCGCTACTCTGATCTATGAGGAAGGTTCATCAACCTCGTCGAGTTCTACTTTTCTTCCAGTCACTTCTTTAGTGAGAAACTCCTTCTCAAGAAAGGATCCGTTCTTAGCAACAAAGATTTTGCCTTCGGATCTGTGATAGAAAGTGTACCCAATTGTTTCTTTAGGGTATCCTATGAAGACGCATTTCTCCGCTTTGGGTTCTAGCTTGTCAGGTTGTAACTTCTTTACATAAGCTTCGCAACCCCAAACTTTAAGGAACGACAGCTTAGGTTTCTTCCCAAACCATCATTCATACGGTGTCATTTCAACGGATTTAGATGGTGCCCTATTTAAAGTGAATGCGGCTGTCTCTAATGCATAACCCCAAAACGATAACGGCAAATCGGTAAGAGACATCATAGACCGAACCATATCTAAGAGAGTTCGATTACGACGTTCGGACACACCATTGCGCTGTGGTGTTCCCGGCGGTGTCAACTGTGAAAGTATTCCGCATTTCTTTAAATGCATGCCAAACTCATAACTCAGATATTCGCCTCCACGATCAGAACGCAGAAACTTAATCTTCTTGTTACGTTGATTTTCTACTTCACTTTGGAATTCCTTAAACTTCTCGAAAGTCTCGGACTTATGTTTCATAAAGTAAATATACCCATATCTACTCAGATCATCCGTGAAGGTTAGAACATAACGATAACCACCGCGCGATGCTACACTCATTGGTCCGCACACATCGGTATGTATGATTTCCAATAAGTCTGTTGCTCGCTCCATTGTACCAGAAAATGGAGTCTTAGTCATTTTTCCCATTAGACATGCTTTGCATCTATCAAGTGATTCAAAGTCAAGTGACTCAAGAAGTCCATCGGAATGGAGTTTCTTCATGCGCTTCACTCCAATATGACCAAGATGACAGTGCCACATATAAGTAGAATTATCATTCAATTTAATTCGCTTAGCATCAATGTTATGAACATGTGTATCACTACTATCGAGATTTAACAAGAATAAATCATTCATCTTAGGTGCATGGCCATAAAAGACATTACTCATATAAATCAAACAACCATTATTCTCAGACTTAAACGAATAACCGTCTTGCATTAAACAAGATCCAGATATAATGTTCATGCTCAACGCAGGTACCAAATAACAATTATTGAGGTTTAAACTAATCCCGAAGGTAGATGTAGAGGGAGCGTGCCGATGGCGATCACATCGACCTTGGATCCATTTCCAACGCGCATCGTCACCTCGTCCCTGGCAGGCTTCGTTTATTCCGCAGTTCCTGTTTCGAGTTACAAATGTGAGCAACCGAACCAGTATCAAATACCCAGACACTACTACGAGAACCAGTAAGATAGACATCAATAACATGTATATCAAATATACCTTTCTTCTTGACGTGGCCGCTCTTCAGATCGGCCAAGTATTTGGAGCAATTGCGCTTCCAGTGCCCCTTCCCCTGGCAGTAATAGCACACAGTCTCAGGTTTAGGACCAGCATTAGGCTTCTCAGGAGGCGCCGCAACTTTCTTGCCGCCCTTCTTGAAGTTGCCCTTGTTAGGCTTGCCCTGCTTCTTGAAACTGGTGGTCTTGTTGACCATCAACACTTTGTTCTCCTTCTGTATCTCTACTTCAGCAGATTTCAGCATGGAGAAGAGTTCAGGTAAATCTTTGTTCTTGTTCTGCATGTTGTAGTTCATCACGAAGTTCTTGTAACTTGGTGGCAGTGATTGAAGGACACGATGAATACCCAGCTGGTTAGGGATCATCATCCCCAAGTCACTGAGCTTCTTCGCGTGTCCGGACATGGCGAACACTTGCTCACTAATGGAGCTGCCCTCTTCCATCATACATCCAAAGAACTGTTTCGAGGCCTCATAGCTCTCCACGGTCGCATGAGTTTCAAAGATAACCTTGAGCTCACGCATCATCTCACAAGGGTCGTGGTGCTCAAAACGCTTTTGGAGCTCTGCCTCTAGGATGCACAGGATGACACACTGAACTTCAAAGTACCGAGTCACCCGAGTCTCGTAAACATTCTTTACGTCCTCGGATATTGCAGGAGGTGGTGGGGGACCTAGCGGTGCATCGAGCACATATTGCAGGCTTCCACCAGTGAGGAAAATCCTCACATGACAGAACCAGTCAGTGAAGTTGCTACCATTGCTCTTAAGCTTTTCTTTCTCTAGAAACTGGTTAAAATTGATGGAGGGGAGCGCCATGATCTATAACATATTTGCAAAGAGTTTAGACTAAGTTTATGATAAAATGAGTTAAATTTTAATTCTTAAATTAACTAGGTGAACTCCCACTCAAAACAACATCCCTCGCATTGTCTTAGTGATTACACGAACCAAATCCACTACACCAAGTCCGATCTTCACGAGAAAAGATGTAGCATCAAAGGCGAACACTCAAAGTGTTCATCATATTCATATGACTCATGCTCTACCTTTCGGTATCCCGTGTTCCGAGACCATGTCTGTACATGCTAGGCTCGTCAAGGCAACCTTAGTATCCGCGTGTGCAAATCTGGCTTGCACCCGTTGTATGCACATGTAGAGTCTATCACACCCGATCATCACGAGATGCTTCGAAACGACAAGTCTTAGCAACGGTGCATACTAAGGATGAACACTTTATTATCTTGATATTTAGTGAGAGGTATCATCTTATAATGCTACCGTCGCGATCTAAGCAAAATAAGATGCATAAAAGGATTAACATCACATGCAATTCATAATGTGTGATATGATATGGCCTTTCTTCTTGTGATTTTAATCTCCATCTCCAAAGCACGGACATGATCTCCATCATCACCAGCATGGCGTCAAGGTCAGTGGCGCCACTTCATGGTTTTCCATCACTTATAGCTACTATAACAACTACTTGAAATAAAGCTATTACATGATGAATAGACACGCAGGTCTTTAACAAAAATTAAAGACAACCATTAGGCTCCTGCCGGTTGCCATAATACAACAATGAACATCTCATACATCAAATATAATCATCATCACATTATGGCCATATCACATCACCAAACCCTGCAAAAACAAGTTAGACGCCTCTAATTTGGTTTGCATATTTTACGTGGTTTAGGGTTTTCGAGTAAGATCCAATCTACCTACGAACATGAACCACAACGGTGATACTAGTGTTGACAATAGAAGTGCAAATTGTAATCTTCACTATGGTGGGAGAGACAGACACCCGCAAAGCCACTTATGCAATACAAGTTGCATGTCAAGCGTGGAGCAAGTCTCATGAGACGCGGTCATGTAAAGTTAGCCCGGGCCGCTTCATCCCACCATCCCGCAAGATGCAAAGTAGACAAACTAAAGCAACAAAAGCATCAATGCCCACAAAACCATTGTGTTCTACTCGTGCAATAGATCTATGCATAGACATGGCTCTGATACCACTGATGGGGTTCGTTGCATAGAAAACAAAAAATTTCCTACCGCAAAGACGAATAAATCCAAGATCTAATCTATGGAACACCCAAGATCTAATCTACAAGATCGGAGCAACGAGATGGAGATGAGACTAACCCTCGAAGATTCTAAAGCCTACGAGATTAATCTCGTTGTTGATGTAGACGATCGTCCCCGGTGCTGCAATCCGGCAGCACTTCCGTACTCGGTCGTGCTTACGGTGTCGATGAAGCCCTTCCTCTCCCCGTTCCAGCGGGCATCGGAGGTGTGGTAGATCTCCTCCAAGTTCCAGCAGCACGATGACGTGGTGGTGGAGGTGGAGGAAGAAAAGCTGCAGGGCTTCGCCTAAGCCAGAGCAGCGTATGGTGGAGGAGAGAGGCGGCCAGAGGAGGGGACAATGATGGGATGGTGGCCGGCCACCCCCTCCCCTCTTTATATAGGGGGCCAGGTCGGCTGGGGTGGCTCCCATCTAGGGTTAGGGGGGGCGGCGGCTGATACGTCTCAAACGTATCTATAATTTCTTATGTTCCATGCTAGTTTTATGACAGTACCTACATGTTTTATTCATACTTTATATCGATTTGATGCATTTTCCGGAACTAACCTATTAACAATATGCCGAAGTGCCAGTTCTTGTTTTCTGCTGTTTTTGGTTTCAGAAATCTTACACAGGAAATATTCTCGGAATTGGACGAAATTAATGCCACGATCTTATATTTCACGAAAGGTTCGAGAGCACCGAAGAGGGGCCAGAGATGGGCCAGGGGGCCCCCACACCACACCTGGGCGCGGGCCCACTCCTGGCCGCGCCACCTGGTGGTGAGGGCACCCTGGTGCCCCTCCGACGCCGCCCTTTCACCTATAAAGTCTCCCAGACGTGAAAACCCTAAAAAGATAAGCCACGAGATGAGAAAAGTTACGCAGCCGCCGCCATCGCGAAGCCAAGTTCGGGGGACAGAAGTCTCTGTTCCGGCACGCCACCGGGACGGGGAATTGCCCCCGGAAGCCATCTCCATCGACACCACCACCATCTTCATCGCCGTTGTTGTCTCCCATGATGAGGAGGGAGTAGTTCTCCCCAAGGCTGAGGGCTCTACCGGTAGCTATGTGGTTAATCTCTCTCTCCCATGTACTTCAATACAATGATCTCATGAGCTGCCTTACATGATTGAGATCCATATGATGAGCTTTGTAATCTAGATGTCGTTATGCTATTCAAGTGGATTTTACTTATGTGATCTCCGGAGACTCCTTGTCCCACGTGTGTAAAGGTGACAGTGTGTGCACCGTGTGGGTCTCTTAGGCTATATTTCACAGAATACTTGTTCACTGGGTTATGATTTGAGTTGGATGTCTCTATGAAATTGTGGTGTGTTAGTACCTCTTTTGAATGCTCACAGTGACAGCGTGGGGTGTTTATTAGTACTTGGGAATACATCTTTAAGGTTTCCTTTGCAGCCCTACACGGTGAATTAGTGTTCGTTATCCCGCCAGAGAGTAATTCAGAATAGCATAGTGAAGTGCTTATATTTATATTCCATTATGATTGCAATGTTGAGAGTGTCCACTAGTGAAAGTAGGATCCCTAGGCCTTGTTTCTAAGCATTGAAACACCGTTTCCAACAAGTTCTGCTACATGTTTAATTGCTGCCATATTTATTTCAGATTGTTATTACCACTCATATTCATCTATATCACTTGTATTTCACTATCTCTTCGCCGAACTAGTGCACCTATACATCTGACAAGTGTATTAGGTGTGTTGGGGACACAAGAGACTTCTTGTATCTTAATTGCAGGGTTGCTTGAGAGGAATATCTCTGACCTCTACCTCCATGAGTTCGATAAACCTTGGGTGATTCACTTAAGGGAAACTTGCTGCTGTTCTACAAACCGCTGCTCTTGGAGGCCCAACACTGTCTACAGGAATAGAAGCGTGCGTAGACATCAAGCTATTTTCTGGCGTCGTTGCCGGGGAGGTAAGGTAAAAGGTATTCACATCCTCCGACTACTAAGCTATTTCCTAGCACTGTTGCCGGTGTGTGAGTGCTCAAAGCTATTTCCTTTAGATCCTGCAATTGCATATTTTTGTTTCTTGTTTTTATTTTTCACTAGTTAGGCATAACGGAAAACAACAAAAATATTAGAGATCTTTATAGTATTTATCTTGAGCTAGGACATGAGGTGTTTGAAGAGAAAATTAAAAAACCTATGGAACTTTATATGCATGCTAATGGCAATGTTATTAGTATGAATGCTTTGAACACCATTGTTGCTAATGCTATGGAAAATTCTAAGCTTGGGGAAGCTGGTTTTGAGGAGCATGATATTTTTAGTCCCCCAAGCATGGAGGAGAAAATTTACTTTGATGATACTTTACCTCCTATATATGATGATTACAATGATGACTATCATATTTTCGGTCCACCTACTATTGAGGAGAAGATTAATTATGATTACAATATGCCTCCTATATATGATGATTATGGTGATGAGAATAATAATGATAGCTATTTTATTGAATTTGCTCCCACTACAATTAATAGTAATGACTATGCTTATGTGGAGAGTAATAATTTTATGCATGTAGCTCATGATAAGAATGTTTCATGTGATAGTTATATTGTTGAGTTTGTTCATGATGCTACTGAAAGTTATTATGAGAGAGGGAAACATGGTTATATGCATCTTAATATTAAGTTTCCCCTCTTTATGTTGAGAATTTTGAAGTTACTCGTGTTTTATCTTCCTATGCTTGTCACTTTGTTCTTCATGAATTTATTTGTGTACAAGATTCTTATGCATAGGAAGCGGGTTAGGCTTAAATTTGTTTCACACTTGCTTTTTGATGCTCTCTTTGCTTCAACTCTCATCCTTATATGAGCATCATTAAAATTACCGAGCCCATCTTAATGGCTATAAAGAAAGCACTTCTTGGGAGATAACCCATGTTTTATTTTGCTACTGTTTTGTTGTGTCTTGGAAGTTTTTACTACTGTAGCAACCTCTCCTTATCATATTGTTGTGCCAAGTAAAGTCTCTAATAGAAAGTTGATACTAGATTTGGATTTCTGCGCAGAAACAGATTTCTATCTGTCACGAATTTAAATAGATCTCTCTGTAGAAGAATTAAAAAAATCTGCCAATTTACATGCGTGATCCTCAGATATGTACGCAACTTTCATTAGTTTTGAGCTTTTTCTTCTGAGCCTGTTAAGTGCCTCTGTAAAATTCGTCTTTACGGACTGTTCTGTTTTGACAGATTCTGCCTTTTATTTCGCATTGCCTCTTTTGCTATGTTGAATGGATTTCTTTGTTCCATTAACTTTCAGTAGCTTTGTGCAATGTCCATAAGTGTTAAGAATGATTATGTCACCTCTGAACATGTGAATTTTTTATTATGCACTAACCCTCTAATGAGTTTGCTTTAAGTTTGATGTGGAGGAAGTTTTCAAGGGTCAAGAGAGGAGGATGATATACTATGATCAAGAAGAGTGAAGAGTCTAAGCTTGGGGATGCCCCCGTGGTTCATCCCTGCATATTTCAAGAAGACTCAAGCATCTAAGCTTGGGTATGCCCAAGGCATCCCCTTCTTCATCGACAACTTATCAGGTCACCTCTAGTGAAACTATATTTTTATTCAGTCACATCTTATGTGCTTTACTTGGAGCATCTGTTTGCTTTTATTTTTGTTTATATTTGAATAAATTCGGATCCTAGCAATCCATGTGTGGGAGAGAGACACGCTCCGCTTTTTCATATGAACACTGGTGTTCTTAGTTCTATCTTTAATGTTCATGGGGGAGTTGAAAACCGCTTCGTTAATTGCTATTTGGTTGGAAACAGAAAATGCTTCATGTGGTAAATGGTATATGGTCTTGAACAATTTGATACTTGGCAATTGTTTTGAGTTCTCATAGATCATGTTTAAGCTCTTGCATCATGTAGTTTAAACCTATTAGTGAAGAACTACGATAGAGCTTGTTGAAATTTGGTTTGCATGATTGGTCTCTCTAAAGTCTAGATATTTTCTGGTGAAGTGTTTGAACAATAAGGAAGACAGTGTAGAGTCTTATAATGCTTGCAATATGTTCTTATGTAAGTTTTGCTTGCATGGTTCATACTTGTGTTTGCTTCAAACAACCTTGCTAGCCAAAGCCTTGTACTGAGAGGGAATACTTCTCGTGCATCCAAATCCTTGAGCCAAAACCTATGCCATTTGTGTCCACCATACCTACCTACCATGTGGTATTTCGCTGCCATTCCAAAGTAAGTTACTTGAGTGCTACCTTTAAAATTTCATTCCTTGTCTTTGCAATATATAGCTCATGGGAAAATAGCTTAAAAACTATTGTGGTATTGAATATGTCGCTATGTATCTTATTTCTTATAAGTTGCTTGTTGAGCGGTAACCATGTTTCTGGGGACGCCATCAACTGTTACACCTTTGTTGAATATCATGTGAGTTGCTATGCATGTTCGTCTTGTCTGAAGTAAGGGCGATTTATCATGATTAAATTGATTGAGTATGCATATTGTTAGAGAAGAACATTGGGCCGCTAACTAAAGCCATGAATCATGGTGGAAGTTTCAGTTTGGACATTAATCCTCAATCTCTTATGAGAATATTATCTGTTGTTGAATGCTTATGCATTAAAGAGGAGTCCATTATCTGTTTTCTATGTTGTCCCGGTATGGATGTCCTTAGTTGAGATCTATCAAAAACGAGAAATCAAATGCGATCTATCTCCTTGGACCTTTGTACAGGCGGCATAGAGGTACCCCTTTGTGACACTTGGTTGAAACATATGTAATGCAATGATAATCCATTTAAATCCAAGCTAATTAGGACAAGGTGCGAGCACTATTGGTATTCTATGCATGAGGCTTGCAACTTATAGGATGTCTTATGCATAACACATATGAATTATTACTACCGTTGACAAAATTGTTTCTATGTTTTCAAAATAAAAGCTCTAGCACAAAAATAGTAATCCGTGCTTCCCTCTGCGAAGGGCCTTTCTTTTACTTTATGTTGAGTCAGTTTACCTACTTCTTTCTATCTTAGAAGCAAACACTTGTGTCAACTGTGTGCATTGATTCCTACATACTTGCTTATTTGCATTCATCATATTACTTTGTGTTGACAATTATCCATGAGATATACATGTTGAAGTTCAAAGCAACCGCTGAAACTTATATCTTCCTTTGTGTTGCTTCAAAACTCTCTACTAAGAATTTATTGCTTTATGAGTTAACTCCTATGCAAGTCTTATTGATGCTTGTCTTGAAAGTACTATTCATGAAAAGTCTTTGCTATATGATTCAGTTGTTTAGTCATTGTCTTTACCATTGCTTCGAATCACTTCATTCATCTCATATGCTTTACAATAGTATTGATCAAGATTATGATAGTAGCATGTCACTTCAGAAATTATCCTTGTTATCCTTTACCTACTCGAGGGCGAGTAGGAACTAAGCTTGGGGATGCTTGATACGTCTCAAACGTATCTATAATTTCTTATGTTCCATGCTAGTTTTATGACAATACCTACATGTTTTATTCACACTTTATATCGATTTGATGCATTTTCCTGAACTAACCTATTAACAAGATGCCGAAGTGCCAATTCCTGTTTTCTGCTGTTTTTGGTTTCAGAAATCTTACACAGGAAGAGGGGCCAGAGATGGGCCAGGGGGCCCCCACACCACACCTGGGCGCGGGCCCACTCCTGGCCGCGCCACCTGGTGGTGAGGGCACCCTGGTGCCCCTCCGACGCCGCCCTTTCGCCTATAAAGTCTCCCAGACGTGAAAACCCTAAAAAGATAAGCCACGAGACGAGAAAAGGTACGCAGCCGCCGCCATCGCGAAGCCAAGTTCGGGGGACAGAAGTCTCTGTTCTGGCACGCCGCCGGGACGGGTAATTGCCCCCGGAAGCCATCTCCATCGAAACCACCGCCATCTTCATCGCCGTTGTTGTCTCCCATGATGAGGAGGGAGTAGTTCTCCCCAAGTGTTGGGGGGATGACCCCCGGTATGCCAAAGGCATGCCAAACCGGATGGTTTGAGCCATCAGGATACCGGTTAGATGTTCATGCCGGAGTCTAAGATAGGCGTTTGGCTGAACGGGCTAAGCCGGTATCCTCAGAGGAGGGATACCGGAACCGGATAGAAAAGGTACCGGACCACCGGAAGGAAGAGCTTGTCGGCAAGGCTGGTCAAAGATCCTCTCCAGAGCTAGAAGACAAAGATGAGCTAAGCAAAGTAGCTTTAAATGAAGGGCTGACGATAAAGAAGAAGATGACGAAGAAAGAAGCCGGAGGACGTCATCTTCCCTGATTAAAGAAGACCCCGGTGTCATCTATGATTAAAGTAGCTTTGTAAAGTAGCTTTGTAAAGTAGTTTGTCTAGTCAAAGATGCCATTAGGGTTTCTTGCACTGTAAGCCACCCTCTCCCCTATATAAGGAGAGGGGGCAGCCCTCCTTCACGGGCGCGGAACACAGAGGGAGAGACAAACCTGTAACTTGTGAGAATCAATGAACATGGTGATCTAGAGCGAGTTCTTCCTTGTGTCTTTCTTCTCCAACCTCTGGCCTTGGCCAAGTTCTTGAGGAAACCATCCGGAAGTTCATCCCACCTGATCACAAACCCTCCCCCGAATCCTCTAGCGTCCATTCGGCCCCAATCTAAGCCATCCTATGGCATCTGTCCGTTCACCACGACGACAGTTGGCGCCCACCGTGGGGCTGGAAGTGGCGCTTGAAGGAGTTCACATTCGGGCGGGCATCCTCGAGGTCGCCGGCGAACGTACGGTGTCCGCGCTCATGCAGCGCATCTACGCCATGGACTTCATCAACGACAACGCGGGCTACTTCGCCAACGGTGGCATCTTCCCCAAGAACGGCCGCATCATCGAGTTTGGCAGCCACCGCGTCTACTTCGGCACCGTCCCTGTGTGCCAGCGCCTCTCGCCGGTGCTGGTGGCACCGGACCCGCCAAGATGGCTCTGTGCTGGTCGCGCCGCCGGCAGCGTCGAGGTAATGATGACCGGTGTGGTTGGTGCAGGAAAAGAGGCTGTGGGTGAAGGTGCTGGTCGTGCGGTTTCGACCCGTGCGGCCAAGCCACCGCTGGAGCGCGACGCAGGCGCAGCGGGAGCATCATCCGCACCACCGGAAACGCCGCTCCAAGCGGCGATGAACGTCCTCGCCACCCCCATCGCGCAGAACGTCGATCCGGCAGCGGCTCAGGCGGAGCTGGAGGCGCAGCGCCAAAAGGTGCTCGAGAGCGGCAAGGACATCATCCGGGTGCAGCGCGAGCTGAACCTTACCCTACGTGAGTATAACGCTGCCCATGGCTTTGCTTCTGTTAGCGCACATGCTGCTAGGATGCCGGAAAACCGGCTAAAAGCTCGCAACCTAGATCAAGATTTGCGCAAAGAGATTCATGACGGCAAAAGTACCTCTGCATCTGTTAGCATCGTGGAAAAACCTAAGTACAGTAGCCCGGATAAAACTATAAAAGCTGCTAAAGCTGCAGTAGAGCTATGCGAGTCGCTTTCCGGAGATGCTTTGGCAAAACAGCAAGAGCGTGTTAGAGAGCTGCTGGAAACTATTGAGCAGCAGAACGCTGAGCAGCTGGCTAAGCTGAACAAGGCCGCGGCCTCAAAATCCGCGCGTTCAACAAAGAATGCCGGTAGCAAGTCCCATGGGCAGGCTTCGTCCCCCCATCCGGAAAGAAGAAGGGAAAAAGAAGTGAATGCGCAGCAGATGACTGTGTACGATCCGGTTCTTGCCGGAAAGCAACAAGCCGGGCAACATGATGCTGGTAGAAAAAGCCAAGGGGCAGAACGAGGCTACGCCAAAGGAGGCTATGCCGGAAACAATCATGCCGGTAGATATGAGACCGGGCAAAATTATCGAGCTGCAAGGGCAGCGTATGATGAGGAGGAGATAGATCCCCCGAGGTACCGGCAGGCAAGGGCCGCGGCACCAGAATGTTATGATGAAGCTGATTCTGCAAGACCGGCAGCATACCGGAACGCATTGGGAGAACGCTTGGGAGAGAGATACTTGCCGGAACGGGATGCGAGGCACCGTCTGGATAGAGTGTACTTGTCAGAAATGATCGAGGAGGAAGGTCCTCCAGGCCCAAAGTGCTTTGGCCCAAGGATCATGAAAGAAAAACCACCAGTGCGCAACTTTATGTTGCCCCGTGACACAAAAACATACGATGGCACTACGAAGCCGGAAGATTGGCTCGCGGATTACGTGACCGCGGTATACGTCGCAGGCGGTGGAGGAACCGTAGCAGGAGGAGGAAACAGGCGTTGGGCCGTGAGAATCATACCATCGTTTTTGGTTGGACCGGCAAGAATCTGGCTAAACAACTTGCCGGCAGGAAGTATAAATGGCTGGCTGGATTTTGAGGAAGCTTTCGTGAGCAATTTCAGCAGCACCTATCAGAGGCCAAACAGGCCACAAGAACTTGCTCAGTGCGTACGGCGCCAACGAAACAGACCGGGATTATCTGGCCCGGTGGAACACTACGAGGAACTCCTGTGAAGGAGTAATCGAGGCACAGGCCATTGCTTGGTTTAGCAGTGGGTGCAGAAGAGGTTCACCGTTGTGGCAAAAGCTGCAGCGGAACATGCCGACAACTTTGGCAGAGATGATACGTGTGGCGGATAGCTATGCGTTGGGAGACCCAACGCAGCCGGCAGTGCAACCTGAGCCGGAACAGCTACGCCAAGAGCAACACCGGGATAACCGGAATAACAAAATAAGAGAAGATTTTCCGGATCGAAGGTACGGTCCGCAGCAAGTTGCTGCTGTGCAGGAAAACTCTGAGGCCAGCGGCAGTCAGAGGCAAAGAACCGGATCGTAGCCGTGGGCAGGTCCTAAGAAGCAATGGGTAGAAAAGAAACCCTGGGTCCAGAAAAGAAACTGGCAAGAACCCGCAAAATACACCATGGAAGCTGCCATGGACCAACCATGCCGGTGGCACACACCGAATCCGGCACACCCGTCAAACCACCTGACGAAGGATTGTACCTGGACAAAGTACTTGATGCAAAAGGGAGCGGTAAAAGATGTACAACCACCACAAGACATGCCGCGGCAACAACAGCTACCGCCACCACCGCCGCTTACCGGGGCAAACGCCTTACCGGTACAGCCAAACCGGCAGCAGTACCAGCAAGTTAACCGGGTGGAGCAAAACGATAACCAACCACCTCCACCGGCACCTTTAGGCCGGAATGTTTACGAAGACCCGCATCTGTGCTGTGTTGTTTTTGTCACTGAGCCAACAGAACGGAGCAAAGTGTGCATCGCCGCTCCATGGAGGTAAACGCCGTGATGCCGGCAGTTCCCAAATACATGATGTGGTCCAATCATGAAATTACCTGGTCATCAAAGGATCACCCCAAAATCATGCCGAATCCGGGTGGATATGCTCTTGTTGTGGACCCAATCATGAAAGGGCCGCAAGCTCGAGTAAAATTCAGCAAGGTGCTGATAGATAACGGCAGCAGCATAAACATCATGTACAAGCATACCATGCATACGCTGGGCATAACAGAAAACATGCTTCAGCCAACGCGCACAACGTTCCACGGAATCGTTCCGGGTTTGTCCTGCGCCCCGATAGGAAAAGTTCGGGTGGACGTAGCATTTGGAGGCCGTGACAATTGCCGGGTTGAAAATGTTGAGTTTGAGGTGGTGGATCTAGACAGTCCCTACCATGCATTACTGGGGAGACCGGCGTTGGCAGCCTTCATGGCCACAACTCATACGGCTTACCTCAAGATGAAGATGCCGGCACCTCGTGGACCGCTGACTGTTGTGGGAAACTATAAAGTCTCACTGGAAACCGCATCTGCCGGATCAAACCTAGCGGAATCGCTGGTGATCGCGGAGGAAAAGAAAAGGATGCAAACAGCTGTTGTGCTGGCTCAGTCCTCACAGTTGAGCTTAGCGGCAATGAGTGGAAACTTGGGCTCACCAGCATTCAAGCCGACGAATGAAACAAAGGACATTGTGCTAGATCCGGCTTACCCAGAGCGCACCGTTCGCATCGGTGCCGGCATGAATGAGGCATAGGAAAGCGCGCTCGTCAGCTTCCTCCGTGAGAATCGGAATATCTTTGCCTGGTCCACTGATGACTTGGTGGGTGTTCCGAGGGAGCTGGCTGAGCACTCTCTAAACGTCCGAAAAGATGCTAAGCCGGTGCGACAGCCCTTGCGCCGGTTCGCTGAAGATAGATGGAAAATCATAGGAGAAGAGGTAACCAAACTACTTGTTGCCGGATTCATTGTGGAGGTCACGCACACAGAGTGGCTGGCCAATCCGGTAATGGTTGAAAAGAAGAAATATGAGAACCTGGAGGCAAAAGCTCCGAAGGTGTGGCGCATGTGCATCGACTACACCAACCTAAACAAGGCCTGCCCAAGAGACCCTTTTCCTCTACCACGAATCGATCAAGTGATTGATTCAACTGCTGGGTGTGAATTGTTGTCCTTCCTGGATGCGTATTCCGGTTTCCATCAGATTCCCTTGAAAAAGGAAGATCAAATAAAAACTGCGTTCATTACCCCGCACGGGGCTTATTGCTATGTTACTATGCCTTTTGGTTTGCGCAACGCTGGTGCAACGTACCAGCGCTGCATGCAAAAATGCTTGTTTGATCAAATCGGAAAGAATGTGCAAGTCTATGTGGACGACATTGTGATAAAAACTAAGGTAAAGAACACCTTAATCGATGACATCCGACAAACATTCGACAACCTAAGAAGGTTCCGGATGAAACTTAATCCGGCAAAATGCACCTTTGGTGTCCCTGCCGGCAAGTTGCTCGGTTTCCTGGTGTCAAGCCGGGGTATAGAGGTCAATCCGGTAAAAATCCGGGCGATAGAAAGAATGACTATCCCTCGAGAACTGAAAGATGTGCAAAAGTTTACCGGAAGCTTGGCATCGCTAAGCCGGTTCGTAAGCAGGTTGGGAGAAAAAGCTCTGCCACTCTATGCTCTGATGAAAAAATCCGACAAGTTCGTCTGGACCCCTCAGGCAGACGCAGCGTTTAAGGAACTGAAAACAATGCTAGCCACAGCACCTATACTGGCTTCACCTCTAGAGAGAGAGCCTATGCTATTATACATAGCGGCAACAAACCGGGTTGTGAGCGTAGTGGTTGTAGTTGAAAGAGAAGAGGAAGAAAAAACCGTCCAGAGGCCGGTATACTACCTGAGCGAGGTGCTCTCCCTCTCAAAACAAAACTACCCTCATTTCCAAAAAATGACTTATGGCGTGTACATGGCCGCCACAAAACTCAAGCATTACTTTGAGGAGCACCCCATGAAGGTGGTGAGTGAAGCACCAATCTCCGACATCATGTGCAACAAAGACGCCAGCGGCCGGATTGCAAAATGGGCAATCCAGATATCACCATACGTGCCGGTATATGAAAGAAGAGATGCCATAAAATCACAGGCTTTGGCTGATTTCCTCGTTGATTGGGCGGAGATGCAATACAAACCGCCAGATCAGAGGATAGAGTACTGGAAAATGCACTTTGATGGATCCAAACTCAAAGAGGGTCTAGGTGCTGGTGTGGTGCTTACCTCGCCAAAAGGGGATCACCTCCGGTATGTTTTGCAAGTGCATTTCAGGGCATCGAATAATGTCGCTGAATATGAAGCTTTGATCCATGGGCTTAAGGTCGCAAAAGAAATTGGTGCGCACCGGATCATTTGCTATGGAGATTCAGATCTTGTGGTACAGCAGTGTTCCGGGGATTGGGATGCAAAAGATGCCAACATGGCCTCGTACCGGTTTCACGTGCAAAAGATTGCCGGATTCTTCGAAGGCTGTGAGTTTCACCATGTGCCACGCGCAGAAAATGAAGCCGCGGATGCTTTGTCCAAGCTGGGCTCATCTAGGCAAGAAATTCCTCCCGGAATAGCTTTGGCTCACTTAAGAGTACCGTCGATCAAACCAAGTCCAGAATCGGAATCAATTTTCGTACCGGAATCACATGTAGTACCCATGGATATTGATGAAGGAAACCCGGGGACTGTACCGGCAAACTCGGGGACTGTTCCGGCAAGCTCGGGGACTGCTCCGGCAAGCTCGGGGACTGTTGTACCCATACCGGAAGAAATGATGCTGGTAGATAGCATGGAGATAGATGCACCGGTATTTTTGGTTCGAGAGATACCGTCATGGGTTAAACCTATTAAGGAATTCCTAATCAACGGCACCTTGCCGGCTGACGAAAATGAGTCAAGGAGAATACAAAGAAGGTCCAAAGCTTACACATTCATCAATGGTGAGGTGTACAAGAGAAGCGTTACCGGTGTCCTTCAAAGATGTGTGGAACCAGAAGAAGGGAAAGAAATGCTTGAGGAAATTCACCAAGGAGAATGTGGGCATCATGCCTCATCAAGGGCGTTAGTGGCAAAAGTATTCCGGCACGGGTTTTATTGGCCCACTGCTTTGGAGAACGCTGAGGATTTGGTAAGAAAATGCAATGGGTGCCAGAGGTACGCCAAGCAAAATCATACCCCAGCATCCGGTTTAAAGACAATACCATTAACATGGTCGTTTGCCGTTTGGTGCCTTGATATGGTTGGCCCATTCAAAACTGCAAGAAGCAGCATGACTCACATATTGGTTATGGTGGATAAATTCACCAAGTGGCTAGAAGTGAAACCTATCGCAAAATGTGATGGGCACACAGCGGTGAAATTCTTAAAAGATGTCATTTTGCGGTATGGATACCCCCACAGCATCATCACTGACAATGGAACCAACTTTGCTCAAGGTGAGTTCAAAAGGTTCTGTGAGGACAACAACATCCGGTTAGATTTATGCTCAGTGGCACACCCACAAGGCAATGGCCAAGTGGAAAGAATGAATGCTTTGGTACTTTCCGGTATCAAACCTAGACTCATTGATGCAGTGGAAAAGTCACCGGGATGTTGGCTCGACGAGCTACCATCGGTGCTGTGGAGTATAAGAACAACTCCAAACCGGTCTACCGGATACACTCCTTTCTTCATGGTTTATGGAGCAGAAGCGGTCATACCGACTGACATCATTCATGATTCACCAAGGGTACAGCTCTATACTGAGCAAGAGGTCAAAGAGGCCAGAGAAGATGACGTGGACTTGCTAGAAGAAGCAAGAGAGCTGGCTTTGGCAAGAACAGCCATTTACCAGCAAAACCTAAGACGCTATCATAACCGGAAGGTTAACCCGAGAGTTTTCCGGGAAGGAGATCTTGTGCTTCGCCTAGTGCAGCGCACTGAAGGCCGGCATAAGCTTTTGCCACCATGGGAAGGTCCCTTCATTGTAAGCAAGGTGCTTCACAATGATGCGTACTACTTGATCGATGCGCAGGAGTGGAAGAAAGGAAAGGCGGACAGGTCCGGAGAGGAGAGCAAGCGTCCATGGAACGTAGCTCTGTTGCGTCCTTTCTACTCTTGAAGTGGTGGTGTAAGAAGTTCCTTTTTGTACCTTATATGCTATGAATAAAAGATGCCGGAACATTGAATGAATCTCGGGGACTACCCCAATAAGGTTGCATGTAACTTGTTTATTTTTTCAGTTTACCGGTTGCTTATTGAATGTTTTTTCTTTCCGGTTTAGTAGTGTGCTAAATCCTACCGGAGTCTTCGACTCTGCTGCTGTCCGCAAACCGGCTTCATGGCAAGCAAGATAAACCGGTAGGAGATAAGCACATGAACTGCGAAGAGGGAGAGCAGGAAAGAACAATCCAGAAAATTTAACTAACCCCGGTTTAACCGGTTTTTTGCAAAATTTCAAAGTTATTTCTAAGTTCAAGAAAATGCTTGTTTGGTGAAAGAACCTTGTGCTCATACGCCAAAGAACGCCCAGAGAAGGCAGGCAGAGCCAAGGCAAAAGAACCAAGTATGCATCAAATTGGATGCGGAAACAATTGGGAAATCTTTGCAGTGCAGGATAAAAGCAGAACCAAAAGCAAATATGCTAAAGCAAACTTAAGATAATTAGCTACCGGTATAACTTACCGGCATAAAATGTTGTCGGATAAGCAAAAGCGGACTTAAGGTTTTACATCATACACCCCGGCATACCGGGGTCAAATTTAACAAAGTCTGTTGTAAAGTAAACAGGAGCAGATAACTTGTTCAAAGCCACGGGGGCATCAGGTGGAGCGGCACCGGCCTCAGCGTCTTCAGGGGGAGCAGCGCCGGCCTCGGGAGCTTCCGGCGGCACGTCCTCAGCTGCCTCATCTTCATCTCCCTCGTCTTCTTCTTCCTCATCGCTGAGGTAGTCCTTGACACCAGGAGGGGGAGGGATGAAGGTGCGGACCTCGGCATACTCAGCAAGCCGGTACGCCCGATCCTGCCGCTTCGCGGTGAGCGCCGGATCCGTGTCTGTGGGAGCATCTTCGCGTACGCCTCGAAGGGCATCCAGATTCAGATCAGGGTACCAGGAGCATGCGGAGCGCAGCGCCGTGTCAGCTCCGGCACGAGCCGCGGAGCATTGCCACTCGCGAATCCGGTGCCCGGCATCCTTGAGCCGGTTGGCAGTAAGCGTGATGTTCTCCGGTAGCTCCTCCTCAGGCCACAGCACCTTGAAGATTTGGATGGCGGCGTCTGGTAGGTCGGCAAGGAGCCGGTCGACGGAGCGCATGTGTTGAACTCGCGCAGAGAGGGCGACAAGATAGTCGTACCCATCCCAGTGCGCGTCCAGATTGGGAAATTCCCGCGCCACCCGATCCTCCCTCACCTTCTTCACGGCGTAGACCTGGGATTCCGGGAAATGCTCTACAGGAAGAAGGAAAAAGCATAAACACAAGACACCGGAAAAAAGCATGTCGGAAGAACAAGGAACGAAGGTACATTTTCAGAAGGAGAAAGCTTATAAGCGAAAGAAGGGGCAAGGCAGGGACTTACGGAGAGCCAGCGCGTCAATCTTCATAATCAACCGATCGTATTCCCGGTGATCAGTGGTCATGGTGTCAATGAGGCGCTCCGCTGCTTTCCGCGATTTCCTCTCCTCCTCCAGCTCTGCCGTCAGTACGGTGTTGGAGTTCGTGGAATCCTCCACGACCTCCGCCAACCTGGCCTCGGCTGCAGCCCGGGCGTCCTTCAGAGCTTGATCGCGCTGGAGCGCGGCTTGCATAGCCTGTTCCTTCAGCTCCCTCAAGGCGGTCTTCTGGGCGTCCAGTGCCTCGTTGTGCTCCTTGAGAAGCTGCTCTTTCTCGCCTAAGTACCGGAAAGAAAGGTTTTAGCAAGCGACAATAGACGAAATGAAAAAAGGGAACGGGTTAGCCGAAAAAGAAAGGATGGTACCTTGAAGCTTGGTAACCTGGGCCTTCAGGGCCTCGATGGTAGCTTCCGGAACAACTGTTGAACAAAAGGATGCGTAAATATCAAAGAAAGAAACATTCCGGTGAAAAGATGCCGGAGGGAAAAGAAACAAAACAAACCTTGGCAGTGGCTGTGGGCCTCGGCGAGGTCCCGATGCTCCCACAGAAGCTCCTCAAAGAGTTGCTTCCGGGCGTCAGCAGTGCTCTGTTCAAAGGAAGATGGTTGTGAGAAAGAAAGAAACAAGAGATCTTAACCCGAAACTCGGGGACTGGCTATGCCGGTTTCGCGCGTTCCTAGTTGAAGTTTCGCGCTAAGAGCTACGCTCTCAACACGAAACTTGGGGACTGGGAGGATAGACAAGATCCGGAAAGAAAAGAAACCGGCATCAACAAAAATACAAGAGGTTTAGCAAAACTTACCACCACGTTGTTGGTAGCATTGTACCATGCACTGTCAAACTCTTTCACGGCGCGTTTAAGCCGCGTGAAGTGTTCTTCAGTGGATCGAGGCCCAGCGGGGTCTGGTGCCGGAAGGCGGTCCTTTCCCAGGCCGCGGGTAGATGCGGAGATGTCCGCCTCATTCCACTTCTGGGCGTAGGGGAGAAGGTGCCCCAGATCTTTGCCCGCGCGTTCCAGCTCAACGATCCGGCCTAGGAGGCCGGTAGGCTTGTCCTGGACAGCAGCAGCGGCAGGCCCGACATGCAGCACCACGTCCCGCGAGCCGCCTGAGGCGTCGCCCTCCACAGCCTTGCCACGGGAAGCCCCAGGCTTGAGGAACTTGGTGATCTTGGGGGTCTCTGCCGGCGCCATTCGCTTGGCCACGGAAGGTCCTTGGCTGGGCGGCGGTGTCAGCGTGGCCCCAGGAGGAGGAGAAGATACCGGCGCGGAAGTATCCGGCGCGGTAGGGGAAGAGCTTGACTACTTCTTCTTTTTCTTCGGGGGAGGAGGAACCAGAGGTTCCGCCTGCCCGGCATCTGTCTGGCCGGCGCCGATGTTGCTGGCGCCGGTGTCTTGGGTTTCTGGAGGGGAGGTGAAGTCCTCCTCCGCGCGGTGATCAGGAGGTGTTGGGGCCGCGCACCCCGAACTTGTAGTGCCTCCCCAAGGGGAGGCAGAGCTGTTGCCGGCACCAGATGGTACCGGACTTGAGTGAGGAGGAGGAGTTGAGGTCCTTGCGGAGCCGGCAGAGCCCTCCGGCTTGGAGCCAAGCTCAAGCGCAGGACTGAAAGAGAGAAAAAGAGAGCGGATTGGAAAAAAGCAACCGGAAAAGGACTTGGTGAAGATGGGGAAAACACAAAAAAAAAAAAGAAGAACTTACCCGGAAGAAACTGGCATCCGTTTCTGCTTGTAGCGCTTGGTGCTAACCTGCTTCCCTCCAATGACCTCTGTCCGAGGGCGTTTGGCAGGGGGAGCATGGCTAGGGCCGGCGCCAGCAGCTGGAGGATCACTCTTCTGGCCTTCGGCCATGAGTTTGTCCAGAAACTCATCCCCAACCTCGGCCTGCAAGGGGGGCACATGCTCATGGACCTGTGGGTTGACGCTGGCTGAGGGAATGTCTACAGAATGGCAGTAACAAAAAGAATATAAGAAAACGAATAGAAAAGCTACCTCAAGCAAGGTCAAGTCATCAGACGAACCAGCTGGCTCCGGCGGAGACTTGCCGAGGCGTGAAGCTGGAGTCCGGCCCATCCTCAGATCCAGCCAATGAATGACAGGATCCGGATCGTACTTGTCCAGAGGCCTCTTCCGGCAAGGGCCTCGCCGGTCTGAGTCAATCCGGGGGAAGCGGGCCTTAGCCTGAAAACAAAGGAAAAAACGAGGATTAGTTGCGAGAATAAAAGTTACCGGTATCACGACCCGAGCCGCACAATTTCTTACTTCTTGGGATGGAGGATTTCTGGAGCTGAGAGGGCAAAGGCCCCACTCCCAGTCATCCGGCATGTCCGTTTGGCAGATTTGGCTAGCCTTTAGGACTACATCTTCCTTGCTCAAGGGCAGGCCGGTGATCTTGGTGGGATCACCGGGGCCGTACATCTCACTAATCTTGTGAGCGCGCTGCTGAAGGGGAAGCACCCGGCGGCAGATGAAGGCACGGATGATATCGTCGGAGCAGATTTTGGTGTCCTTCATCAACTTCAACATGAAGCGTACCACCCGGTTCGTCTCGCTGTGATCCGTACCAGGGTTGTACTGCCAGTTGGTCTTGGCGGGCGGCGCCGGGTTGAACGCCGGCAAGTTGATGAGGTCGGTGGCGCTCTTGTTCTTCACATAGAAGAACGTAGTCTGCCACAAGCGGCAAGACTCGAGGCCGTTAAACTTAAAAAAGGGGCTCCCTTGGCGGGAGCCGATGATACAAGACCCGCATTGAACGGGGGGTTTGGGCTTGGGAATGTCCTTGCCCTGGACCGAGTTGATCCGGAGAGAGAAAAAGCGGGCAAACGTCTCGCGAGCGGGACGGATGCCAATGTAGCCCTCCATGAAGGCCACAAAACAAGAAAGATAAAAAACGGCATTGCCGGGAAGGTGGTGAGGTTGGAGTCGATAGAAGTCAAGGAATTGGCGAAAGAAATCAGAGGCAGGAAGGCCGAAGCCGCGCTCAAAATGAGCAAGGAAAACAATGACCTCACCGGGTTCGAGCACCGGTTCAGTCTCGTCACCTGGAAGCCGGCAGATGACTCCTTCCGGAATCCTCCTAGACCGGTAAAGCCAGTCGATCTCAAACTGAGTCACGTCGGAACCCCTCCAGGCTCCGCGTGTCTTATCCTTTCCGGAGGCCCGGCTAGATGTGCCGGCCTCTTGGTCTCGGCTAGATGCCAGATCCATCCGGGCCAGATCTTCGGTTAGCCCGTCGGAGGTGCTACTACCTTGGTTACTAGAGGTAGCAGCGGGGAGAGACCCTTCACTGGACATATGGATCTAGGCGACACCGGGATCTACCAAAAACAGTTTTCCCCAAAGAGACCCTCGCGCGAAGATCTACGAGTAAGAGGAAAAGCAAAATAAAGAAGGGATAAATACTCTACCACCCCCAAGATCTAAAATGCAAGAAGAAAAGGGGTAAAGGCGCATCAGGCCTAACCTGAGGCGGCGGAGTCACGGAGGAAGAGGTTCGCCGGAGAAACGGTGAGCCTGCGGCCGGCGACGAAGTCCATCGACGGCGAGGTGAGGAAGAACTTGAGGAAGCACGAATGCAGCGGACGCGGTGAGGGCGCTGCAGAAGGTTCCCGCACAACGAAGTCCGGCGGAAGTACGGCGTGAGTTCGCCGGGCGACGGAGCTCGAGCGAGCGACGGCGGACGGAGAACGGCAAAGGCGCAGAGGCAAGGAGCACTGTGCGCGAGGAAGTGGAGAATGCGAGAAAAGGAAGAAGGAGCGGCGGTTGTCGTTATAAAGAAGAAGGGAGGTGGGCTGAAAACCGCTGGGCCGCAGCGGTTCGCCTCGCGGCCCGCGGCGGTTCGCATCATGGGCCGCCACGTGGCGGAGAGGTACACGCGAGATAATGGGAGGCCACACGGAGGCACACACGGGATCCAAAACGGCTAGTGGGATCCGCAGCGGTGCATTAAATGGGCGCGCGGGAGTCGAAGCGAAGTGACAACTGACACTGGCGCATCAGTCACAGTGCGCATGTCTCTGTCGCACGCGGGGCCCAAGATATTATTGACTTCGCCGAGGAGGCGTTAAATGACTAAGATGCCGGAAGAAAAGATACCGGAGAATGACTTGAAAAGAAAGATAATGAAAATCCGGGCAAAGATGCCGGATCCAAGCCCTAAGCCGGATGGATTAAACCGGTATCCAAAGACATGAGAACCTGGCATGGTCTGTTGGATAGAATCCGCCAGACTATACCAGCTTCGGGGACTAATGTTGGGGGGATGACCCCCGGTATGCCAAAGGCATGCCAAACCGGATGGTTTGAGCCATCAGGATACCGGTTAGATGTTCATGCCGGAGTCTAAGATAGGCGTTTGGCTGAACGGGCTAAGCCGGTATCCTCAGAGGAGGGATACCGGAACCGGATAGAAAAGGTACCGGACCACCGGAAGGAAGAGCTTGTCGGCAAGGCTGGTCAAAGATCCTCTCCAGAGCTAGAAGACAAAGATGAGCTAAGCAAAGTAGCTTTAAACGAAGGGCTGACGATAAAGAAGAAGATGACGAAGAAAGAAGCCGGAGGACGTCATCTTCCCTGATTAAAGAAGACCCCGGTGTCATCTATGATTAAAGTAGCTTTGTAAAGTAGCTTTGTAAAGTATTTTGTCTAGTCAAAGATGCCATTAGGGTTTCTTGCACTGTAAGCCATCCTCTCCCCTATATAAGGAGAGGGGGCAGCCCTCCTTCACGGGCGCGGAACACAGAGGGAGAGACAAACCTGTAACTTGTGAGAATCAATGAACATGGTGATCTAGAGCGAGTTCTTCCTTGTGTCTTTCTTCTCCAACCTCTGGCCTTGGCCAAGTTCTTGAGGAAACCATCCGGAAGTTCATCCCACCTGATCACAAACCCTCCCCCGAATCCTCTAGCGTCCATTCGGCCCCAATCTAAGCCATCCTATGGCATCTGTCCGTTCACCACGACGACACCAAGGCTGAGGGCTCTACCGGTAGCTATGTTGTTAATCTCTCTCTCCCATGTACTTCAATACAATGATCTCATGAGCTGCCTTACATGATTGAGATCCATATGATGAGCTTTGTAATCTAGATGTCGTTATGCTATTCAAGTGGATTTTACTTATGTGATCTCCGGAGACTCCTTGTCCCACGTGTGTAAAGGTGACAGTGTGTGCACCGTGTGGGTCTCTTAGGCTATATTTCACAGAATACTTGTTCACTGGGTTATGATTTGAATTGGATGTCTCTATGAAATTGTGGTGTGTTAGTACCTACTTTGAATGCTCACAGTGACAGCGTGGGGTGTTTATTAGTACTTGGGAATACATCTTTAAGGTTTGCTTTGGAGCCCTACACGGTGAATTAGTGTTCGTTATCCCACCAGAGAATAATTCAGAATAGCATAGTGAAGTGCTTATATTTATATTCCCTTATGATTGCAATGTTGAGAGTGTCCACTAGTGAATGTAGGACAGCTAGGCCTTGTTTGTAAGCATTGAAACACCGTTTTCAACAAGTTCTGCTACATGTTTAATTGTTGCCATATTTATTTCAGATTGTTATTATCTTATCTTAACTATTAAATTCCAATTGGACTGGTACGTCGTACGTCGTCCCCTCCCTCGACCTAAACAAAGCCTGGTGACTGAGAAAACAAACCGAAACAAATACTGTGTCCCCTCGGCAAGAAAAACGGAAGAGAAAGATAGAAACCACCCGCACGACCCGCTCCTCGCACCCTACCTTGACTCGTGAGAATAGCATGCACGCGTCGTTCCTCCGTAACTGCAGGCCCCGATCGGCGAGGAACCACCGCCTTGCGCTGCCGGGACCGGGTCCGTAGCACTGCGGCTGCTGCTTCCGTCACTGTTCCTGTCGGCCGCCTCCACGATCGTTCCTCTTGGCCGGTGCTGCCGAGAACCACACGGCGACAGCGACGGAACAACTGTTCCGTAGATGGCACAGACGTTTTTGCGCCCCAGAACCACGCCGCACGTTCGTGTCGATCGTCCGAGGAGTTCCTAGCGACTGGTGGCGGTCATCCAGCTGCTCGACGAGGCTGCCCCTATGAAGCGACGATTGTCTAGATAGTTGTGGTTGAGGAAGACGAAAGGAGCAGTCTCCTGCCGTTTTGTCCGGGTGGCTGATTCTTTGCTATGCTGAACGTCCAGTGTCCTGGTTTTATCTTCGGCACAGAGGTGAGCTTGTGGCCTCGTGGGTGTGGTTGAGGGCTTGAGGCAGGTAAGCCATCGCACTGCCTCGCCCGACGGAGCTATGTCCACTACCGCGATCACTACCATCGCCGCCGCGAGCTTCTCCATCGAACGGAGGGGCGTCTGGGAGACGTAGGCCAGAGCCGCGCAACAATACAGGTACGAGATTGTAACATCCCAAGTTTTAATAAAATGAACAAGAGAGAGAGTTCAAGAATCCAAAATCCAGAGCCAACAAAAACTTTTTATCATCATATAGGACTATGCATATTAGCTCACCTTATGAATTTATTTGAGTGTGCTTTTGCAATGATGCTTGTTTGTGTGTTACTCTCATTCTAAAACCCTAGCAATGATCCCTGGATCAACCCAAGTCAAATGAAAATGAAATAGAAAAGAAATTCTAAAAATCCACTTCACACTCACATCAGGCCTATGCCATTTTTACAAATCTTTGATCTAGGCCAATTTGGTTTGCACCATCACTTGTAAATGGTTACTAAACATTTATTAACTCCTTTGAAATCAAGCCAACTCAATTCAAAACAAATTTGAATCAAAATGGAGCTCACATGTGATTATGGTCATATGTGCCATTTTTACCCTGATGCCCACTTTGAGCCCCTGGATTTTTACTTTTCACTTCTACACTTTGTCAACTCTTTGCACCTCATCCAAGACAACATCAAGCACTTCAACTTTGCCCAAAACCACCACCCCAAATTCATTACCAATTTCAAAAGAGAAGCAAGCAAAGTTGGAACAAACTCACATATGCAAGATCATATGCAAAATGTGATTTTGCATCTCAACTCCATTTTGATCACCACCACCACCAAAATGCTCCATTTAATATATGATTGCAACCCACCAAAAAGATTTGCAAATTTCAAAAATTAATTTCTTGCGGGCATTCTATCAAACACCTTGCTGGCAGGGTGAAAAATTGAGCCCATACCTCATTCTTACCTTGGACTTGGTCCAACCTTGCCCTCTCTGCACTTCTAGAGCACCCTCTCACCTCACCACACCAGTACCACCACTTGCACTGGTCAATGTGTGATCAAATAAATCAAACCTTGCCATGCCGTGGCATGGCATGTCCATCTCATGCCATCTCCTCACCTGGTCGATTCCAGCATGCACCACCATGTCTGGCAGCTCCCTCTCACCTCCCTGAACACGCCCGTGCACCCCCTTGACCAAGACCACGCGTGCACACGTGGGCATTGACGTGCCCAGACACGCCCAGGCATGCCCTGGACGCGCCAGAGCGCGCATGGCGCCAGCCCTGGACGCGCCAGAGCGTGACGACGCCCACGGCCATGCGTCCCCTCCACCCTTGCTCTCAGCGCCAGTCGACGCACGACAGCTCCCTGCATCGCCTGGACACACGCACGGGGCCGTGGGAACGCCGCAGATGACGAGAGCATCCACGACAGCCCGCCATGGCCCGAGTACTCCCATCAAGCGCGCCAGCGCCACAGAGCCTCTGCGGAGCCACGATCACGCTCGTCACCCTCGCCAGTGCACCAGCAACACGCCGCGCCCATCCCTTGCCCCTTGGCGCCCTTGGAACGACGACGCCGTCGATGACTGCCGCTCCGCCCCACGGCCACCCTTCACTGCTATAAAAGGGGCGCTCTTCTTCTCAAATTGGACACACCATTCGCTTCTCCTCCTCACACCACCCCTCCTCGACCTCTCCATTCACCCGATTAGCTACTCCGCCGCCCCAATCGCTACCTCACCGCCGCCGCCAGTACACGGAGCCCGCCGGCGAAGGAGGCCACCCCTGGAGACGAGACTGCTTCAGGCTGCTTCCTCTACCTCGCCAACGTCTTCTCCGCGCTTCGCCGACCCTCGCCGCGCCGCTGGTGAGCCATCGACCCCCTGCCATCGCCGCCAGTGCTCGCCCTTCTCGCCGGAGACGACGACGTCTGTCGTTCGTCCGATCCGATTCTAATCCTACGGTCCACCTCCCTCGTACCGATTCGGTGTTTTAAAACACACTGACGTGTGGTCCCCGCACTGTCAGCTGGCCCGCTGCGCTGGACGCAGTACTGGGCCGGCCCAACTCTTTTTCTCTCTGCAGCCCCGCTATTTCCCGCGCGAGCCCATGGTTTGAATTCAAATTTGGAAAATAGAAAAATACCCTAATCTGATGCAAACTTTGAAATTCAATAGGGATAAATTTACTCGGCCAAATTTTACAAACTTGATATTGTTGGAAAGCTTAGGATTTTATCTACACAATGCCACTGGATTTAACCATAGATCTATTGTAGAATTAAAATGACAAAATAAACAAGGCAGGGACTTTTCTGCCTTATAATAATTCTTAAAAATCAACCATAAATGCTTTTCAGTTAATTCCACCTCCAATAATTCACTTTTCACTTATACTAATTGTTTCTACAAAAATATGCCATGCCTACTTTGAATGATCATGGCTTAGTTGATTTCAATGACTTTATGGCTATTTCTAGTCAAAGGTATTGTCCAAAACTATTAAGAAATCTTATGAGAGAGTTTCTCTCATTTAAATCTTGTCACCACCAATTCCAAATGAAGTAGAGACTCTGGTCATTTAGGTCCCATAGGAATTGTTGGTGATATTAAATCTTTGCTATGCTAGAATTAAATTGTATGCGGTGCTCACCTCATTTAAATCATTTTCTCCAAATGATAAGTGTGAAGAGGTTGACTTGGGTCAACCTAGGTCACATATTATGCATAAGAGAAATTAAATCTTAATAAGATAATGAGAGGAAATTATTTCTCTGAATAATTCAAAGTAACATTGAAGTCTAGTATGAGAGGAAATTATTTTTCTTAAATAATAAGAAAAAACACATCCACCAACTTAATAGTAATAGGTGATGCTAGTTTAAGTGTGTGAACCATGTTTGTGCCTAGTTTAGTAAATTAGTTTGGTGTGATGATTGTGTACTCCGTATTCGTATTTTAGACGCTAGTACCGAGGAGTACCAGGAGGAGGAGGTCTACTTCCAAGAAGAAGAAGACCACTTTGACCAGTTTCCCAACCAAGGCAACATAATACTCTTGCAAAGTGCAAAGCTCACCATGAGCAAAGCATTACCCCCTTTACTTTATGCTTATGATCCTATTTCCCAGATTTACTTTACAAGCTTTATTTACCTTTGTTTTATCAAAGTACTTTTTGATCTATGATTTACCTGGTTAATATTGAGTTAGTACAAGAGTATCAAACTTAGCCTAGAAGCAAAGCAAATACCTAGCACCCCTCATACATAGTTGCTAGTGCTAAATTAAAATGACTACTCTAGATGGGAACATGTGTTTATGAAATGATGATGGTGAAAACCTTGGAATGATGAGTCATTTCCATTGACAGATTTTGAAGGTGAATATGACATGAAATTGACTTGGTGATGTTGGCTAAAAACTGATGATTGAGTTGGATGCGATACCCTTCCAATATTAAGTACCCCCACAATACCTGATTATGGGTAGGGCTTAGCTGGAAATTTATGTGTCTTAGTATGGGTTCCCTCTGAACACACATCATAGGGGTTATGCTTGAGGCTGCCTCCGTTGTTGAGAAATGATGTGAATTGAGGTGAATTGTACGGCCAAGCCCTGTGCAGTTCCCGGGTTAACAGTTGGTTTTCACCGGGAGGCCAAGCTCATGGGGAGAGGTGCCTATACTAGGGTGTGTAAGTGAAAGGTTAACGGTTGATGATCCGCGTACTGAGTTACGATTATTCGGGGTTTTATCCCTGACGGATGAAATCAAATGTTGTGGCACAAGTGTGCAACCTCTGCAGAGTGTAGAACCTATTTGAATAGCCGCGTCCGCGGATATGGACAATTGGAAAGGCCATTCTGTTTCCATCATCAGAATTGATATCTATGTGACTGGTGTTTTGGAATTGGAACTTGAACGGTGATTTTGAATTTGAATCACAACTGAGTTGTGGGAATGACACTAATGTTCCCACTTGAGTTAGTTAGCACATGAGGAGTTGTTTACTAAAATGTTTATCAAATAAAATTGGCTTTATGCAAATAAACTTAGAGCTTAGAACACTATCAATAGTAATGTTAGTACTTACTTTAGTATTAGTTTGCGAGTACTTAAAGTACTCACGGCTTTGTCCCTGGCTATTCAAATGGCCAGAATATGAAGCCGAGCAGCAGTACGAGGATGACGATCAGCAGGACGTCTACCACAACTAGGAGCTTCTAACGTCAAGCGTTGGCCTGTGGACTAGAGAGTCCTTGTATCTTACGCTTCCGCTATGAACTTGTGTTTGTTCGTTGATCATTAGATCAACTATTTGTGTAATATGGATCATGTGATTCCAAGTTGTAAGACATTATGGTTTGTAATGAATAATGACTGTGATACTTAGCTATTATGCCTCGCAACAACAATTTCCTGGGATTGCGATGTATGACATAATAGGCATCCGGACTTAAAAATCCGGGTGTTGACAAGTTGGTATCAGAGCCATTGTTTGACCTTAGGAGACCCTAGTTAGAAATGGACGTTCGGAAAATTTAGTTTCAAGAAGGAATGAAGTATTTCTAAAAATTTAAGTCTTTGTCTTCTCCTTGAGTTCTTTGGAAAAACAAGAAGTCATGCTCTTCCTTAGAAATATAACTAAAATTTTGCCACACTTGTTCACTTCTCTAACTTAATCCTTTACTTCACTTTCAGATGGAGCCCATGAACACGAAGTTCTATCAGCTCGGGAATGGGGGAAGCTTGATCTTCGAGCACGACCTCAACGCCCTGTCCGACCACCTTGGTCGCCCGCACCCGGAGTTCCACGGAGCCCAGATCGCGAACCAGCCAGGAGGCGAACTGCAGTGGATCATCACTGCGGATTTGAGGGGCAAGATGGAGCCTCCCACTTCTGAGAGGATCCTCTTCTCCTTCATGGAGAGCAACTGGCTGGACGGACTTGCCCGCGCCCTTCAGGAGGGACTCGCACGCTTGTGCGGGATGAGCGGGGAGGCACTCAAGCACCCTCGCTTTTCTCACCTCGCGAGGCGTAACTCTGCTGGAGAGCCCATGGACATGTCATCCCACCCGGAGCTGAAGCACCATGTGGAGCATCTCGACTTCATGCTGTACCACACGCAGCAGGATCTCGACCACTCCCGTGAGTATGCCAACCAGACTCACGCCCGCATCATCGAGCAAGGAGACGCCATCAAGATGCTCGCCAACGACCGCAGGACCCTCCGCCAGCAGCGGGCGAAGAGGGATGCCACCATCACTCGCCTCCGCGCGAAGATAGCAGCACTCGAGGCCACTGTCAAGGCCCAGGAGGAGCAGATGAAGAAGATGGAGGAAGATGGAGAAGACATTCAGGGAGGAAGCAACTACCTGAGTGACGACAACGACTTCGAGGAGGATGAGAACACCGAGGGGGAAGACTACGACTTCCTGGACGACGAAGATGATGACCACACCCCCATCGATGTGGATGAGGATGAGGAGTAGTTCACTTATGCACTATCGTAGGTGTGAGTTGTATCCCGCCCCATGTATCTTAGCTTGGAGAAGAAGGGTTCTTAAAACCCTTAGTGTGTAAGCTTGTAATGTGTGTTGTTTGCTATGAATGGATGTATGTTTGTGTCATCATGAAAAGACTTCAAGTTTTAAGCTTTTGAACTTAAAAACAAAACAAGCCATAGAAAATTTCCCTCTTATCTCATGATCAATCTCAATGCTCAGATGGCCCCTCCAACTCGCAACGCGAATCAAGACGCTATGATGCAGATGTTGCAAGTGATGCTGGAAGATAGAGAAGCAGAAAGAGCTGAAAGGCAAGCCAACATTGTAGCACTTCAACAGCTTGCCAACAACAATCAAGGCCACCATGATCATCCAGGATCCAAGCTCAAGAACTTCCAGAATACCAACCCGCCAGTTTTCAGCAAGACTGAGGAACCACTTGATGCAGATGATTGGCTCCAAACTATGGAGAACAATCTAGAAGTAGCTGGAGTTGAAGAGAATGAGAAAGTGCTGTTTGCCACGCACTACTTAGCAGGACCAGCAAGAGCTTGGTGGACAAGCACCCGTGCCATGAACGCGGGACAGTTTATCACTTGGACTGATTTCAAGCTCAAATTCAGCAAGTACCATGTGCCCCCGGGTCTGATAAAGAAGATGAGAGATGAGTTCCGTGAACTGAAGCAAGGCCGGATGTCCGTGGTGGAATACCGCGACAAGTTTCTCACACTGTCAAGGTATGCCCCGGATGAGACTGACACTACTGAGAAAAGGAAGGAAAGGTTCCTGAATGGACTGCATGATGAGATGCAGACTGTGTTGATCAACATCCCCTTTGCCGACCTCGAAGCCCTTGTTGACTCCGCCATCCAAATGGAAGGCAAACTGCACCAAGCCAGCGAGAACCGCAAGCGCCACATGATGAATCAGAGTGGGCCTAGCAATGCCCCAAGGTATCGCCCCAACTCAGGCGGAGGCTTCAGGACCAACAAGCCCAATGCACAGATGTCACGTCCGGTTTATCAGAACCGGGGTGGAGGAAACCCCAGGCCAGGAGGCCACTACAACAACAACACCAACAACAACTACAACCGCGCTCCGCCGAGAGCCCCCAACCCCAACAACAGCAACAACAACACCAACACCGCACCAAGGACCGGGAGCAATGCGATCCCCGTCGCGAACAAGCAAGACAAGACCACCATCACTTGCTATGAGTGTGGTGTAGTGGGGCATTACTCCAATGAGTGTCCCAAGAGGCTCGCCAAGCTCGCAGGCAACCCCGCACCACCAGCTCAGCAGCAACGCCGTGTCTCCACCGGCAAGAAGTTCGCCCCCAACAACCCGAACAACCGCGGAGGTCGCCTCTACCACAATAATGCTGAGGAAGCCCAGGAAGCACCTGACGTGGTGCTGGGTATGTTCTCTGTTAACTCAATACCAGCAAGAGTGTTGTTTGATTCTGGAGCATCGCATTCGTTCGTTACAGAAGATTTTGTATGCACTAGTAAGACTCAACCAATCAGCTTGAAACATGTCATGGTAGTTCAAATACCTGGATCAACAACTAAAGCTAGAAAATTTTGCAAAGATGTACCCATCAGAATCCATGAAATAGACTTTTATGCAAACTTGATTGTTCTGGGAACAAAAGGATTGGAAGTAGTCCTGGGTATGGATTGGATGGCGAAACATCATGGATTGATAGACTGCGCCAAGAAGTCCATCACCATGACTAGTAGCACCGGAATAATAATAGAACACTTGTCTGAAAAACTACCCAGAAATTTCACCTGCAACCAAAGTGTAGCTAAGCCAACTCTGGATCAAATCAGGGTCGTTTGTCGATACCCTGATGTGTTTCCGGATGATCTACCCGGTATGCCACCGGACCGGGATATCGAGTTTATCATCGAGTTAATCCCGGGAACAGGACCTATAGCCCAGAGAGCCTACAGCATGAACTCCGCAGAGTTAATGGAACTGAAGAAGCAACTGGATGATATGATGTACAAAGGTCTGATTCGACCAAGTGCGTCGCCTTGGAGATCACCAGTTTTGTTTGTGGATAAAAAGGACGGTGCCACTCGTTTGGTTACAGACTATCGTAAGCTTAACGATGTCACCATCAAGAACAAATATCCCTTGCCGAAGATAGAAGATCTGTTTGACCAGCTAACCGGAGCCCAAGTATTCTCAAAGATTGACCTGAGGACAGGTTACCACCAACTGAAGATCCGAGCAACAGATATTCCAAAGACTGCCTTTACGACCCGATATGGACTGTATGAGTACAACGTCATGTCCTTTGGACTGACCAATGCCCCCGCTTACTTCATGAATCTCATGAATAAGATCTTTATGGAATTCCTGGATAAGTTTGTCGTTGTCTTCATCGACGACATCCTTATCTACTCCAAATCCGAAGAAGAACATGAGCAACATTTGGAAGTGGTTCTAGAAACCCTTAGGCAGCATCAGTTGTACGCCAAGTTTAGCAAATGTGAGTTTTGGTTGAAAGAAGTAGGATTCCCGGGACACATCTTGTCTGCAGGAGGAATTGCCGTAGATCCCGCAAAAATCAAAACCGTTGAGGAATGGAAAGCCCCAACCACCCAGACTGAAGTCAGAGCATTTCTGGGATTAGCGGGATATTACCGCCGATTCGTTGAAGGATTTTCAAGCATAGCAAGACCAATGACTCAACTGCTGAAGAAGGACCGGAAATTTGACTGGAATGACAAATGTGAAGAAAGTTTTCAGCTACTCAAGCTCAGATTAACCACAGCCCCAATTCTGATCATGCCCGATGTCACCAAGCCATTTGATGTCTATTGTGATGCATCCAAGACTGGTCTTGGATGTGTGTTGATGCAAGAAGGCAAAGTGATATCTTACCTATCAAGGCAACTAAAGCAACATGAACAGAACTATCCAACTCATGACTTGGAGTTAGCAGCCGTAGTGTTAGCCCTGAAGGTTTGGCGTCATTACCTCATGGGTAATCGATGCGAGATATATTCAGATCACAAGAGCTTGAAATATATTTTCACCCAGAAGGAGCTGAACATGAGACAACGCAGATGGATTGAATTAATCAAGGATTACGACATGGAAATTCGCTACCACCCCGGCAAGGCCAATGTGGTAGCGGATGCCTTGAGCAGACTGCCGTGTCAGTTGAACTCCATGATCGCAATAGAGCAACCAAGCCTGTACCAAGAGTTTGAACAATTCAGACTAGAGCTAGTGAGCGAAGGATTCCTCGCCAGCATTGAGCTCCAACCCACTTTGATGAGCCAGATAAAGGAAGCCCAGAAGGGAAATCCCAGCATTGACGGAATCAAGAACCAGATAGCTGCAGGAAAGGCACCAGGATTCACCGTTGACGAAGAAGGAGTTCTTTGGTACAACGAACGCCTTTGTGTACCGTCAGATTCAGAGTTGAAGCAAGTCATTCTGAAGGAAGCTCATGATACACTGTACTCCATTCATCCCGGAGGAACCAAGATGTACCAAGACCTGAAGGAACAATTCTGGTGGCACGGAATGAAGCGAGAGATAGGAAGCTACATCGCCAAGTGTGATATCTGTCAACGAGTCAAGGCAGAACATCAACGACCCGCAGGACTATTGCAACCCTTACAGATTCCGGAGTGGAAATGGGATTCTGTCGGTATGGACTTTATCACAGGACTGCCCAAATCTAGCAGAGGAAATGACTCCATTTGGGTAGTCATCGATAGGTTGACCAGGGTTGCACATTTCATCCCTGTCAAGACCACCTACCAAGGCCCAAAGCTAGCTGAATTATACATCTCCCGAATAGTCAGCCTGCACGGAACCCCGAAGTCAATTGTGTCAGATAGAGGATCGCAATTCACCTCAAGATTCTGGCAGAAAGTGCATGAAGGACTAGGAACCCGACTGAATTTCAGCACAGCTTATCACCCACAGACTGACGGACAGACTGAGAGAGTCAACCAGATACTAGAAGATATGTTGAGAGCCTGTGTGCTAGAGTACGGATCCAAATGGGAAGACTGCCTACCATATGCAGAATTCTCCTACAACAATAGCTACCAAGCCAGCTTACAGATGGCCCCCTTTGAAGCCCTGTACGGAAGGAAATGACGTACCCCTCTGAACTGGTCGGAAGTCGGAGATAGTCAAGTCTTCGGCCCCGATGTTCTCCGCGAAGCCGAAGAGAAGGTGCACAAGATCCGTGAGTACCTCAAGACCGCCCAGTCAAGACAGAAGAGCTACGCCGACAAGAGACGCCGAGAGATGACCTTCGAGATCGGAGATTTTGTGTATCTCAAAGTCTCACCCCTCAAAGAAATGCAGAGATTCCAACTCAAAGGAAAGATCGCCCCCAGATATGTTGGACCATTCAAGATCCTGAGTCGCCGAGGAGAAGTCTCCTATCAGCTGGAACTGCCGGAAGAGATGTCCGCCGTACACAATGTGTTTCACATCTCACTGCTTCGGAAGTGCCTAGAAGTGCCTGAGAAGACCGAAGTATTCAAGAACATCGACCACATAGCCATTGATATCAACAAGGATCTAACCTACCGCGAAGTGCCTATTCGCATCCTTGAAGAAGCATTCAGGACCACCCGCACTAGGAGTATCAAGTTCCTAAAAATACAATGGAGTAATCACACCGAAGAAGAAGCCACTTGGGAACGTGAAGAAGATATGAAGAAGGAATAACCAGATCTCTTTAGTACCTAGTTTTCTCTAGATCTCGGGACGAGATCTTTTGTAAGGGGGAAGGGTTTGTAACATCCCAAGTTTTAATAAAATGAACAAGAGAGAGAGTTCAAGAATCCAAAATCCAGAGCCAACAAAAACTTTTTATCATCATATAGGACTATGCATATTAGCTCACCTTATGAATTTATTTGAGTGTGCTTTTGCAATGATGCTTGTTTGTGTGTTACTCTCATTCTAAAACCCTAGCAATGATCCCTGGATCAACCCAAGTCAAATGAAAATGAAATAGAAAAGAAATTCTAAAAATCCACTTCACACTCACATCAGGCCTATGCCATTTTTACAAATCTTTGATCTAGGCCAATTTGGTTTGCACCATCACTTGTAAATGGTTACTAAACATTTATTAACTCCTTTGAAATCAAGCCAACTCAATTCAAAACAAATTTGAATCAAAATGGAGCTCACATGTGATTATGGTCATATGTGCCATTTTTACCCCGATGCCCACTTTGAGCCCCTGGATTTTTACTTTTCACTTCTACACTTTGTCAACTCTTTGCACCTCATCCAAGACAACATCAAGCACTTCAACTTTGCCCAAAACCACCACCCCAAATTCATTACCAATTTCAAAAGAGAAGCAAGCAAAGTTGGAACAAACTCACATATGCAAGATCATATGCAAAATGTGATTTTGCATCTCAACTCCATTTTGATCACCACCACCACCAAAATGCTCCATTTAATATATGATTGCAACCCACCAAAAAGATTTGCAAATTTCAAAAATTAATTTCTTGCGGGCATTCTATCAAACACCTTGCTGGCAGGGTGAAAAATTGAGCCCATACCTCATTCTTACCTTGGACTTGGTCCAACCTTGCCCTCTCTGCACTTCTGGAGCACCCTCTCACCTCACCACACCAGTACCACCACTTGCACTGGTCAATGTGTGATCAAATAAATCAAACCTTGCCATGCCGTGGCATGGCATGTCCATCTCATGCCATCTCCTCACCTGGTCGATTCCAGCATGCACCACCATGTCTGGCAGCTCCCTCTCACCTCCCTGAACACGCCCGTGCACCCCCTTGACCAAGATCACGCATGCACACGCGGGCATTGACGTGCCCAGACACGCCCAGGCATGCCATGGACGCGCCAGAGCGCGCATGGCGCCAGCCCTGGACGCGCCAGAGCGTGACGACGCCCACGGCCCTGCGTCCCCTCCACCCTTGCTCTCAGCGCCAGTCGACGCACGACAGCTCCCTGCATCGCTTGGACACACGCACGGGGCCGCGGGAACGCCGCAGATGACGAGAGCATCCACGACAGCCCGCCATGGCCCGAGTACTCCCATCAAGCGCGCCAGCGCCACAGAGCCTCTGCGGAGCCACGATCACGCTCGTCACCCTCGCCAGTGCACCAGCAACACGCCGCGCCCATCCCTTGCCCCTTGGCGCCCTTGGAACGACGACGCCGTCGATGACTGCCGCTCCGCCCCACGGCCACCCTTCACTGCTATAAAAGGGGCGCTCTTCTTCTCAAATTGGACACACCATTCGCTTCTCCTCCTCACACCACCCCTCCTCGACCTCTCCATTCACCCGATTAGCCACTCCACCGCCCCAATCGCTACCTCACCGCCGCCGCCAGTACACGGAGCCCGCCGGCGAAGGAGGCCACCCCTGGAGACGAGACTGCTTCAGGCTGCTTCCTCTACCTCGCCAACGTCTTCTCTGATCTTCGCCGACCCTCGCCGCGCCGCTGGTGAGCCGTCGACCCCCTGCCATCGCCGCCAGTGCTCGCCCTTCTCGCCGGAGACGACGACGTCTGTCGTTCGTCCGATCCGATTCTAATCCTACGGTCCACCTCCCTCGTACCGATTCGGTGTTTTAAAACACACTGACGTGTGGTCCCCGCACTGTCAGCTGGCCCGCTGCGCTGGACGCAGTACTGGGCTGGCCCAACTCTTTTTCTCTCTGCAGCCCAGCTATTTCCCGCGCGAGCCCATGGTTTGAATTCAAATTTGGAAAATAGAAAAATACCCTAATCTGATGCAAACTTTGAAATTCAATAGGGATAAATCTACTTGGCCAAATTTTACAAACTTGATATTGTTGGAAAGCTTAGGATTTTATCTACACAATGCCACTGGATTTAACCATAGATCTATTGTAGAATTAAAATGACAAAATAAACAAGGCAGGGACTTTTCTGCCTTATAATAATTCTTAAAAATCAACCATAAATGCTTTTCAGTTAATTCCACCTCCAATAATTCACTTTTCACTTATACTAATTGTTTCTACAAAAATATGCCATGCCTACTTTGAATGATCATGGCTTAGTTGATTTCAATGACTTTATGGCTATTTCTAGTCAAAGGTATTGTCCAAAACTATTAAGAAATCTTATGAGAGAGTTTCTCTCATTTAAATCTTGTCACCACCAATTCCAAATGAAGTAGAGACTCTGGTCATTTAGGTCCCATAGGAATTGTTGGTGATATTAAATCTTTGCTATGCTAGAATTAAATTGTATGAGGTGCTCACCTCATTTAAATCATTTTCTCCAAATGATAAGTGTGAAGAGGTTGACTTGGGTCAACCTAGGTCACATATTATGCATAAGAGAAATTAAATCTTAATAAGATAATGAGAGGAGATTATTTCTCTGAATAATTCAAAGTAACATTGAAGTCTAGTATGAGAGGAAATTATTTTTCTTAAATAATAAGAAAAAACACATCCACCAACTTAATAGTAATAGGTGATGCTAGTTTAAGTGTGTGAACCATGTTTGTGCCTAGTTTAGTAAATTAGTTTGGTGTGATGATTGTGTACTCCGTATTCGTATTTTAGACGCTAGTACCGAGGAGTACCAGGAGGAGGAGGAGGTCTACTTCCAAGAAGAAGAAGACCACTTTGACCAGTTTCCCAACCAAGGCAAGATAATACTCTTGCAAAGTGCAAAGCTCACCATGAGCAAAGCATTACCCCCTTTACTTTATGCTTATGATCCTATTTCCCAGTTTTATTTTACAAGCTTTATTTACCTTTGTTTTATCAAAGTACTTTTTGATCTATGATTTACCTGGTTAATATTGAGTTAGTACAAGAGTATCAAACTTAGCCTAGAAGCAAAGCAAATACCTAGCACCCCTCATACATAGTTGCTAGTGCTAAATTAAAATGACTACTCTAGATGGGAACATGTGTTTATGAAATGATGATGGTGAAAACCTTGGAATGATGAGTCATTTCCATTGACAGATTTGAAGGTGAATATGACATGAAATTGACTTGGTGATGTTGGCTAAAAACTGATGATTGAGTTGGATGCGATACCCTTCCAATATTAAGTACCCCCACAATACCTGATTATGGGTAGGGCTTAGCTGGAAATTTATGTGTCTTAGTATGGGTTCCCTCTGAACACACATCATAGGGGTTATGCTTGAGGCTGCCTCCGTTGTTGAGAAATGATGTGAATTGAGGTGAATTGTACGGCCAAGCCCTGTGCAGTTCCCGGGTTACCAGTTGGTTTTCACCGGGAGGCCAAGCTCATGGGGAGAGGTGCCTATACTAGGGTGTGTAAGTGAAAGGTTAACGGTTGATGATCCGCGTACTGAGTTACGATTATTCGGGGTTTTATCCCTGACGGATGAAATCAAATGTTGTGGCACAAGTGTGCAACCTCTGCAGAGTGTAGAACTATTCGAATAGCCGCGTCCGCGGATATGGACAATTGGAAAGGCCATTCTGTTTCCATCATCAGAATTGATATCTATGTGACTGGTGTTTTGGAATTGGAACTTGAACGGTGATTTTGAATTTGAATCACAACTGAGTTGTGGGAATGACACTAATGTTCCCACTTGAGTTAGTTAGCACATGAGGAGTTGTTTACTAAAATGTTTATCAAATAAAATTGGCTTTATGCAAATAAACTTAGAGCTTAGAACACTATCAATAGTAATATTAGTACTTACTTTAGTATTAGTTTGCGAGTACTTAAAGTACTCACGGCTTTGTCCCTGGCTATTCAAATGGCCAGAATATGAAGCCGAGCAGCAGTACGAGGATGACGATCAGCAGGACGTCTACCACAACTAGGAGCTTCTAACGTCAAGCGTTGGCCTGTGGACTAGAGAGTCCTTGTATCTTACGCTTCCGCTATGAACTTGTGTTTGTTCGTTGATCATTAGATCAACTATTTGTGTAATATGGATCATGTGATTCCAAGTTGTAAGACATTATGGTTTGTAATGAATAATGACTGTGATACTTAGCTATTATGCCTCGCAACAACAATTTCCTGGGATTGCGATGTATGACATAATAGGCATCCGGACTTAAAAATCCGGGTGTTGACAGAGATCAAGACCGGCATCATGGTTTTCGCCGTGCCGGAGGCGGCCATGTCGACGGATGCATGGCCTGCAGCAACTTATCAAAACAAACGCCGGCGCCTGCTGAAAATGCCGGCGAGGGCGTGGTCGACCCCGCGACCCCTTCCTCGCAGCCCGCCCCAGGTTCCACGCCTTCCCTCTCCTCTCATCTCTTTGTCAGTGTCAGGCACGAGCGATTTGGTTCTACTCACATAAGATTGCAAGGATTCAGATGATGCGCTCAGATTGCAGCTCCAGTGCCACCCTACATATTGCAAATTTACAGTGATGTTCTGAAGATATGTGACCTAGCATGCACTCTTTTCCTCTGTTCCAGCACGAGACTTAACAACTGCTGTCGGCAGCTGGTTATTTACCTTTGGTCAAAAGCAATAGCTTAATTGTTGGCAATCTTAGAAGGCCGAAGAAGATGTTGACCACTTCAAAGTGGTGTGCATACATTAAATTCTTTTTTTACGCACCTTTGACGGAAAAAAAATTATGAGAAAAAAATCTACAAAACAATATGAGGTTGGCTTTCATGTTTTCGAAAATACTACGATATCTAGCACAATTCTTAAAAATAAAAATCCAGGAAGAGTGCAGGAAGAATGAACGCCCTCGGTTTTCATATCCCGGCAAGCTGACGCATACTGGCGCCACGATTTCCTGCGTGACGGCAAGTCTGTGTCCGCGCGCGGTGGCGACTCGCCTGGGGCGGCCAAGGCGTTGCCCCATGAGATGGCCGCTCGGTGGCCACGGAGCTGCACCAACGCGATAGAGAATTGGTGACCGGGCGATGCCGCTCGCGACAGCAGCCAGGGCACGGTTACTGGAAAACCCTTCGCCATCTGCAGCTTAGCTCCACCGTCATCGACTCATCGCCATCTCAGCCAGCCGCGACGTCCGGGTCGTCATCTTCCTAGCCCGCATGACGTGGAGTGAGGACGCCTCCTCCTCCTCATGCGCTCTGCTCCGCCCAACACCACTGGCTCGTTGGGCTACAGGAGATCAGCGCCCCTGAGGCCGCAGCTGCGGGCAACATACAACTTCAAAATTGTTTCTCTTATGCGTCGCAAATCCAGCCACAAAAGGGAATCACATGTGATGTTGTTCATGCTATCTTATTCTATTTGAGCCAAAGTTTGCTTCCCCGTGTCGATTCAGTGGCTCAGGCACCAAGTGGAATAAAGAAGAAAAGAGAGCAAAGCACAAGAAAAATAAGAAGAGAGTTCGATTCAATTGACTTAAAAATTTAAACATACAAAAGGTCGTTCATTTGATTAATTTTGTTAATGTTGTCCAGTGATTTAGTGTGGCGCTTAGAAATGCAAAACCTCTATGGATGTTTTCATAAACTTTTTTTTCTTTCAAAATAGCATCACAAATATCTGCTTATTTCATTCAAGGAAATACATAGGGAAATTGAAAAAGAACAGTTCACAGGTCACAAATTTCTAAAAGCTAAGAACTATCAGTAGGCACGGGCCATGATGTGATATGAATAAATCATCGTAACTATCTACCCAATATTAAAAGGAAGGGTAACATATAAAAAGGACTCGAGTGCCTCGGCCGAAACCTCGGCTCAATTACAAGTCCTTGTGCTCTAGATGATGTGTTGAAGCGTCCTGGTAATCATGCAATCATATTTCTGATGTGGCTTAAACAATTTTCGCTCATCCGCAGCAACGCGCGGGCATAGTGCTAGTAACCTATATAAAGGCTGGTTGTTTTACGATGCCTTGATTGCTCCACACACTGTTCATAGCCTATTTATCCACTCTTTACCCTTATCGCTGCCTCACACGTAGTTGTTTTATTAATTTTTTTCCATCGTTCTCTCAATAAATTGTTTTGCCTCTTTTATTTTCCTGGGCAAATGGGCAACCGGCTACCGGCTGAGGAGTTCCTTTTCTCCCTACCGATGTGTGACTCTTCCGGTTTGGTTCAATCGGTGGTCAAAGCGGTGTGGCCCCACCATCAAACACTCTAGAAACTCCACGGTTCGACCAAAAAGACACAAACGAACAAAACTACTCAATTCCTCCCAAACATCGCCGACCCTATCCTCTCCTCAAAGCCTGGCGTCGTCCTCTCTTTCCCTGGCCGACCTGCCTGGCTGCCGCCCTTCTCTCCCTCCAGAGGAAGCCATCAAGGCACCCTTCTCTCCCTCCCGAGGCGGTGGGCGGCCCGGAGGAGTTCGGCGCTCCCATCTCCTTCCCAAGGAGGCTCATGGCATCGGCGCGCTCTTCTCCGGAGGAAGTGTGGCTATAGGAGAAGCCGATGGGAGGAGTTAGCCGCCCCATCTCCTTCCCAAGAAGGCTAATAGTACGGAGGAGGACATCAACCATTGGATCCATCTTCTCCTTCCCGAGCAGCTAAGAAAAGTGGGAGAGCGGCGTCCGTGACTGCTCCGGCTCCTCACCGCCACTGGACGGCGGCGGCCGTACCCGTCACTTCGACCTACTGGCTGTAAGCGGCATGAATGGTGGTGGATGCCGGTCGCTGGCAGGGGCCAGGCCCGATCTAGACCAAGATGGTCCTCTGAACGTCCCCTGCTGCTGGACACCGGGCTGCCATGCTCACCCAGTTTTCTGAGTTCTTCAATGTCTTGATTGCTAGCATCTCAGCAACTGCTGCAGCCCCGATGATATAACCACCTTCAGGTAAGCATGTGCACATGACTGAATTAGTCAAACATGCACCTGTAAATATCCATGCTTCTATTACTGAAGTTTTTCTGTGTCTCCTTTTTTGTACATAAATCAATCAGGAAGGTATGAGCGCCTCCAGGTTGCTTACATGGTTGGCGTTGGGACGACCATCAAAAGTATGTTAGGATCCCTTGCTATTGTGTGGGACTGAAAAGGTTCTGGTGGTTACTTTTCAGAAAAGTAGTGAAAATTATTCATTTGTTTTAATCTCCTCTAAGTGATTGTGCAGCTATTGCATCTGCAGTTCTAAACTATGAATCTACTCAGATGCCCATTATGCCTTAATTAAGCATCTATTTTTAGGCTAATCAAGCTCACAATTGTATGCACATCGATGGCCGTCTGAAGCAGATCAAATTGCATCCATTGTCAATTAAGCTTTCGAGTGGACATACTCTAGGGGAGCTTCCAAGCCTTCCGTTGAAGGATCATGAGTCGAGAATCCAGATACAGTTCCCATATATATTTTGCGTCGTGCACTAAAGTCGTGTCACGTATCGCACGGACTGACAGTGTGCGACAAGCCATGCTATACAGGAAGAGAGAGAGAGAATTGTTCATAATCTTTTCTTGGCCTTCTTGCAGCACTCGGGCAACTTTGCCGTACCACAAGAACGGCTGACAGTATTCCCCTCATCCGCTTCATTATCTAGATTTGTTTAGAGCACTTCTGCAGTCCTGAGGCTTTTCATATGTTTGCTCACTGATTTTATTAAATATTTGTTTTGCATGTAAGGACTGAAGTTTCAGGCAAACCAGAGAGCAGAGGAACAGTATGCAAGGTCAAGATGAGGTCAATTCTAGGGTGAAGCTAGCTGATGAAGCTGTGGGCAAGGATTTGTTTTCTGTTGGCTCACAATAGGTGAGTTCCTCTTACTCCTTGGATTCATTTTCTTATGATGTGCACACCTAGGCTAAGATATGTTATGCACATCAGCTTTCGATGCGAGGTTGTTTCTTAAGTTCATCTACAGGTCTGAATCTATTAATTATGTTGAACTTAATAACTTGGACAAGAAAGTTTAGCTACTATAGATTCTGTAAAGCAAGCATTATTTGTATTATTGTACAAGTGCAAATTAGTGTCATAGGTACCAAGGTTAGTTTATCAGACCAAGTTCTGCTAATAGTAAATTTCAGATCAACAACCTGACCTTAAAATTATAGAAATAGAGTACTTTGTGTCAGCAATAAGGAGATGTACTAATTGTTTTCAATCAGATGGGCGTTGATGTTTGTATAATGCTTTCACTGCCTGGCCACACTTTTATACGTGGTATGCGCATCACAGTTTCAGATACTGTTATGACTATTTTGCTTCTGATTAAGATGTTCTAAAATGATTAAAGTGACTCATCTCACAGGCAGTTCACAAGCTGCAATTTCAGTTGGTAACTTCATTTTATATTTGTGCACATTAATTACTTACTGCTTAATAAAATTTAGTACCGCTTATAGTCCTCCATCTTCATGTTAGCACATTTCCCTTTAGGGAGAGCATTTGTAACTAAAATCCAGTTGATATATATTTCTTGACATCAAATTGCAGTTTCCATCCATGGTTAACTGCACGATGGATTTTTTTTATCTCATCCAGCCACTTTGTTCTTCAGATCTAATTTAGTGATCATGGGTTTTTTCCCATGCTTAAATTTTTATACTATGTAAGGGTGGATGAGTTGCATTATTATTTAGTCCAAAGGTTTTCTGACATCTCTAAAAGAAGAACGGAAAATGATGACAGCTAGTAGAAATATGGCCTTTTGCACCGGTTGGTAATGGCCATATGCACCGGATGGCCAACCGGTGCAAACAATCCGGTGCAAAAGGCCCCCCCCCCTTTTGCACCGGTTCGCTTACGAACCGGTGCTAAAGGGGTCTCCACGTGGCCGGCTGTGGGGCGCTGGGCGGGGGAGCTTTTGCACCGGTTCGTAATACGAACCGGTGCTAAAGGGTCTGCCGCGGCAGAAAAACGTCCCAAAACGCTGCCGCGGCAGAAAAACACTTTTTTTGAATTATTTTCTACTCCCTTTTTTTTTCTTTTTTCGGAATTTCTAATATTTTAGTTATTTCACAAGGTTAGTCTCTAACTACCCTTATCTCTAATCCAATTACTTACTCATGCTCAAACTTCCCGCTCGGTCACCCATCCTCCCACTACTCTAGCACTAGCACGCTTAACTTCCAAGTTCCTTTCCATCCCGCATCCAAGTGCTTCGCGCGCATGTATGTGATAGTAGTATCATATCAATCCTATTAACATGTCGATCGATGTCATATTTCTTTATTGTTCGAATTTCAAATAATTATTTTAATAAACCAAAGTAATGTTGTAATAATAATCCTGAATAAATAAATAAACATTAACTTTATAATTTGTATTATTTTTAATTATTTTCAATTTTTTAATTTTTTTTTTGCCAAACCTAAAACCTAAAAATTTGAAAATCTTATAATTTTCTAAAAGTAATAGCAATCTTTATGCAGGATGCAATTATTAATTTTAATTTTAAAAAATAAAAAAATATGAAATCCTAAATTTCTGGAAAAAAACTAAAATCTTCCTGCTTTCATATTTTCATTTGGAATTTCCAAAATCTAAAAATTAGCTAACCGGGTAAACCCAGGTGAATTCGGATGTAATTTTTTCCCACGATGATTTTGATATATTATACGTTTTTTTTCGACGTCGTACGCAAAAGTTAATGCGGTTTTACCATTTTTCAAACATTTTTTGCAATAAATGTGAAAATTCAAATTTGTTAATTTTCCCTAATAGTAGGTTGCATAACATACATGAATCTCAAAAGATTTTTTTTTTTTGAATAATCTATCATTTTCTTTTCTATTTTACAGTGTTAAAAAAGGCGATCCACGGGGGGGGGGGGGGGGGGTGGAGGTGGGTGGGGAAGCGAAAAAAACCTTTTTGCCTTAGGTTCGTGTTACGAACCGGTGCAAAAAAATAGACCTTTTGCACCGGTTCGTAACACGAACCGGTGCAAAAGAGTTTGTGGCTGACGCCAACCCTTTTGCACCGGTTCGTGTTACGAACCGGTGCAAAAGATCCCGCACGAACCGGTGCTAATGCCCCCTGGACGTGGACACCGCACGAACCGGTGCTAATGACCCCTTTAGCACCGGTTCGTGCCAAATCCGGTGCAAAAGCACTTTCGAGGACAGGATAAAAGCCCTTGTTTCTACTAGTGCAGTGACGAGGTAGAAGATGTGCAAAGTAATGCTATTTTGTAAGCTTATACTTATCCTTAAAATTCATTTAGAAAATATTTATGCCAACTCCCCTAAGTTTTTTGTTCTTCCGAGATAACTTGATTATTAGTTCAAATCAAACTGTTGAGAAAACGGATAGGTATGTTTTCAAATTTGGTGGTAAGTGGGAATTCCATCATTTTATAGAACTAACTGCAGGTCGAAGACCATATTCAGATGGTTAGCTAAGAAGATCTCATCGTTCATGGTGATTGCTACTCGGTTCGGAAGTTATACACAGAAGCTCGAAAGCTAAAGTCCATGAGCGTAATCAGGTGATTAGTTAAAAAGAATTACAGCTCCCGGTGATGGTACTCGGTTCGAAGCTACATACGTAAGCTCTAAAGATAAAGTCGATGAATGCACTTAATTTAAATGGAAGAGGCATATAGGCAGTGCTTCGTTTTTTCACATGAACATTGACAATACCATATTCTATCTAACTTTTTTTAAAATTGCAGTTTGGAGAAGATGGAAGATAATGCCGCCGAAATCACTCTCCAATGCCAATTTTTATTTAGGTATTTCCTTTGTTTTCTTGGGTCAAACAGATCATTGCTTATTCAAACATGCATTATAAAGTGAACTAAATAGGTAGAAGACAACTACCGAGTTTGATTTCTATTTTGTATGGCAATATTTACTTTAAATGAAATATATTGGTTAGGAAGCTACCAATAGAGTATTAGTGATGCCATAAACAAAGAGGCTTCACTTGAAGCTATTGAGTTCCATGCATCCTTAGCATCTCAGATTTTCAAACTTAAAATAAATTAACCTTTTCTAAGAAGTGAAGCGATCATATAGCTTGCTCATAAGTAGAGACGGCCTCCATATGCCGTGGCACAGCTTTGATAGTGAACAATAGAAATTAGATTGGTTATCTGATTGTTTTAAAGTACAAAATACAGAATTGTTGGAAGAGAAATCTTATTCACTTGGAGATTTGTTTTGCAAATTACATGTCCTGTTTTTGCTTTTGCGTAATTTCTAACTTCTCAGAGAATGTGTATGCAGTTTTCCTTCATATATGTGACCAGAAGTGGCGTTGTGATGAGGTCAATAACTAAGCTAAAAAGAGAAGAAAATCCGGAGATAGATGACCAAGTGGAGAGTTGAATGCAGACTATAATTTGTATCTTTGTAAGAGATTTACATGTATGTAATATAGTTGATCTACATGTGACCTTCACATACAAGTAGTACCGCTATGCTCTAAAATGAATTCCTACTAAACAGCTATGTATAATTATCTTAGTTGTATTGTTTTGTTTGTACAAGTACTGTTTGTTGAAGCTAAATGGGTTTTGTGCTTAGGTTTCCGTTGATGATGAATGTGTTGGTGCTACCATGGATGGATCTCCTATTGAATAGGTGCTGCTATAATGATCTCTTAGATTATAATTGCCTCTCTTATATCTCTTACAAACGCACATGTTCAAATCTTTTTTTAAAGGAAAAGAGTGGGAAAAATCCCACTGCAATTTTTATATATCATAAATTGCAATTTTCAGAATTCTGCACATGTTCATAATTGACCATAAAATATGAACTGCAAGTTCAAGGTCATGCTCAGTGATCCATCTAAAGAAAAGGTAGTTCATGTTGACAGTTTCTCGGTTCAAAGACTATGTGCAGAAGCTCAAGACCTCAAGTGGTTTAATGGATAGGGCCGGTGCTTAGTTTCTATGTTTTTAGGCAGTGCAAAAAGTATGCAGCCACTCTTTTATTTTCTATGCATTTTCATGTGATGACCCATTACCGATTTCTTCGCTGTTTGTTTCGTATTGTCTGTTATCCCGCCTATCTCATGTACCCAAATATATGAAAATTTTCTTTTATGTTCGCTCTTTTTATGCTGATTATCATTGTTGTCGAGAGCATGCGTAAACACACGGCCGGTAGGGTTCAATTCAAGAAATCTGCACCTCACGGTTGTGACCTCTCAAGTTTGAACCTGATATGTGTAGGCCGCATTCGCTGCGTCAGTCTGTTGACAACAATCAGCCTCTATCGTTGCCCGGCTAAGCTACCGTCGACGCGGCCCGCCTAGCTAGGCCGTTATTTATGCTGCGTGTGCACAATGTACTGCTACGTTCTAATTGTGTTTCCGCACAACCTAAAACAGAGTACGACTAATATTTGCCAATAGCTTCGTCACTGAATCTTCAATTAAAGAGAGCAATCAGAGCATCGACACCTGCTTTTTCCTGTCAGCAAAGTGACCAAAGTGCTGCACTTTCAGTGCGCAATCTATTTACAAACAGAGTACAACTAATATTACACACAACATCTGCTTCCTCTGCACAATCTATTTATAAAATGTACAACCACAAAAAAGTGCCGCGCTAGCATCGACACCTCGCCTTGCCTGGCCCCTACCGGGCTATGATCCCCTTTTGCCTGTCAGCAAAGCGACCGAACTTATGACATGTATTTTGCCGCTATAGTTAGGAGTTAAACACCATGAAGCATGTTTAGATTGCTAGCAGTCCTGTAATATATAGCATATGTAATGTAATGTCTTGTGAAAAATCCGCTCCATAAAAGCCTACTCTCCTAGGCCATTGGCTATTCAGATTCTGCAGTACCATCTATTGATATCACTGATAATAGCCCATCTTCCATCACTATTTATGCATACCACTAACAACTCTCCTTCCCCCATAAATATTGTGCTCGATGAATGAAACATACCAGGACCGAGGGAAGACTTCACCCTGACTTTTCCCACGATGATTTTGATATATTATACGTTTTTTTTCGACGTCGTATGCAAAAGTTAATGCGGTTTTACCATTTTTCAAACATTTTTTGCAATAAATGTGAAAATTCAAATTTGTTAATTTTCCCTAATAGTAGGTTGCATAACATACATGAATCTCAAAAGATTTTTTTTTTTGAATAATCTATCATTTTCTTTTCTATTTTATGAGTGTTAAAAAAGGCGATCCACGGGGGGTGGAGGTGCGTGGGGAGCAGAAAAACCTTTTGCACCGGTTCGTAACACGAACCGGTGCAAAAGAGTTTGTGGCTGACGCCAACCCTTTTGCACCGGTTCGTGTTACGAACCGGTGCAAAAGATCCCGCACGAACCGGTGCTAATGCCCCCTGGACGTGCAGACCGCACGAACCGGTGCTAATGACCCCTTTAGCACCGGTTCGTGCCAAATCCGTGCAAAAGCACTTTCGAGGACAGGATAAAAGCCCTTGTTTCTACTAGTGCAGTGACGAGGTAGAAGATGTGCAAAGTAATGCTATTTTGTAAGCTTATACTTATCCTTAAAATTCATTTAGAAAATATTTATGCCAACTCCCCTAAGTTTTTTGTTCTTCCGAGATAACTTGATTATTAGTTCAAATCAAACTGTTGAGAAAACGGATAGGTATGTTTTCAAATTTGGTGGTAAGTGGGAATTCCAACATTTTATAGAACTAACTGGCAGTCGAAGACCATATTCAGATGGTTAGCTAAGAAGATCTACTGTTCATGGTGATTGCTACTCGGTTCAGAAGTTATACACAGAAGCTCGAAAGCTAAAGTCCATGAGCGTAATCAGGTGATTAGTTAAAAAGAATTACAGCTCCTGGTGATGGTACTCAGTTCAGAAGCTACATACTGAAGCTCTAAAGATAAAGTCGATGAATGCACTTAATTTAAATGGAAGAGCCATATAGGCAAAGGCTTCGTTTTTTCACATGAACATTGACAATACCATATTCTATCTAACTTTTTAAAATTGCAGTTTGGAGAAGATGGAAGATAATGCCAGAAATCACTCTCCAATGCCAATTTTTATTTAGGTATTTCCTTTGTTTTCTTGGGTCAAACAGATCATTGCTTATTCAAACATGCATTATAAAGTGAACTAAATAGGTAGAAGACAACTACCGAGTTTGATTTCTATTTTGTATGGCAATATTTACTTTAAATGAAATATATTGGTTAGGAAGCTACCAATAGAGTATTAGTGATGCCATAAACAAAGAGGCTTCACTTGAAGCTATTGAGTTCCATGCATCCTTAGCATCTCAGATTTTCAAACTTAAAATAAATTAACCTTTTCTAAGAAGTGAAGCGATCATATAGCTTGCTCATAAGTAGAGACGGCCTCCATATGCCGTGGCACAGCTTTGATAGTGAACAATAGAAATTAGATTGGTTATCTGATTGTTTTAAAGTACAAAATACAGAATTGTTGGAAGAGAAATCTTATTCACTTGGAGATTTGTTTTGCAAATTACATGTCCTGTTTTTGCTTTTGCGTAATTTCTAACTTCTCAGAGAATGTGTATGCAGTTTTCCTTCATATATGTGACCAGAAGTGGCGTTGTGATGAGGTCAATAACTAAGCTAAAAAGAGAAGAAAAATCCGGAGATAGATGACCAAGTGGAGAGTTGAATGCAGACTATAATTTGTATCTTTGTAAGAGATTTACATGTATGTAATATAGTTGATCTACATGTGACCTTCACATACAAGTAGTACCGCTATGCTCTAAAATGAATTCCTACTAAATAGCTATGTATAATTATCTTAGTTGTATTGTTTTGTTTGTACAGTACTCTGTTTGTTGAAGCTAAATGGGTTTTGTGCTTAGGTTTCCGTTGATGATGAATGTGTTGGTGCTACCATGGATGGATCTCCTACTGCATAGGTGCTGCTATAATGATCTCTTAGATTATAATTGCCTCTCTTATATCTCTTACAAACGCACATGTTCAAATCTTTTTTTAAAGGAAAAGAGTGGGAAAAATCCCACTGCAATTTTTATATATCATAAATTGCAATTTTCAGAATTCTGCACATGTTCATAATTGACCATAAAATATGAACTGCAAGTTCAAGGTCATGCTCAGTGATCCATCTAAAGAAAAGGTAGTTCATGTTGACAGTTTCTCGGTTCAAAGACTATGTGCAGAAGCTCAAGACCTCAAGTGGTTTAATGGATAGGGCCGGTGCTTAGTTTCTATGTTTTTAGGCAGTGCAAAAAGTATGCAGCCACTCTTTTATTTTCTATGCATTTTCATGTGATGACCCATTACCGATTTCTTCGCTGTTTGTTTCGTATTGTCTGTTATCCTGCCTATCTGCGGTACCCAAATATATGAAAATTTTCTTTTATGTTCGCTCTTTTTATGCTGATTATCATTGTTGTCGAGAGCATGCAGAAACATACGGCCGGTCGGGTTCAAGTCAGGAACTCTGCACCTCACGGTTGTGACCTCTCAAGTTTGAACTGATATGTGTAGGCCGCATTCGCTGCGTCGATCTGTTGACAACAATCAGCCTCTATCGTTGCCCGGCTAAGCTACGTCACGACGCGGCCCGCCTAGCTAGGCCGTTATTTATGCGCGTGTGCACAATGTAATCGCTACGTTCTAATTGTGTTTCCGCACAACCTAAAACAGAGTACGACTAATATTTGCCAATAGCTTCGTCACTGAATCTTCAATTAAAGAGAGCAATCAGAGCATCGACACTGCTTTTTCCTGTCAGCAAAGTGACCAAAGTGCTGCACTTTCAGTGCGCAATCTATTTACAAACAGAGTACAACTAATATTACACACAACATCTGCTTCCTCTGCACAATCTATTTATAAAATGTACAACCACAAAAAAGTGCCGCGCTAGCATCGACACCTCGCCTTGCCTGGCCCCTACCGGGCTATGATCCCCTTTTGCCTGTCAGCAAAGCGACCGAACTTATGACATGTATTTTGCCGCTATAGTTAGGAGTTAAACACCATGAAGCATGTTTAGATTGCTAGCAGTCCTGTAATATATAGCATATGTAATGTAATGTCTTGTGAAAAATCCGCTCCATAAAAGCCTACTCTCCTAGGCCATTGGCTATTCAGATTCTGCAGTACCATCTATTGATATCACTGATAATAGCCCATCTTCCATCACTATTTATGCATACCACTAACAACTCTCCTTCCCCCATAAATATTGTGCTCGATGAATGAAACATACCAGGACCGAGGGAAGACTTCACCCTGACTTTTCCCACGATGATTTTGATATATTATACGTTTTTTGGCGACGTCGTATGCAAAAGTTAATGCGGTTTTACCATTTTTCAAACATTTTTTGCAATAAATGTGAAAATTCAAATTTGTTAATTTTCCCTAATAGTAGGTTGCATAACATACATGAATCTCAAAAGATTTTTTTTTTTGAATAATCTATCATTTTCTTTTCTATTTTACAGTGTTAAAAAAGGCGATCCACGGGGGGGGGGGGTGGAGGTGCGTGGGGAGCAGAAAAACCTTTTGCACCGGTTCGTAACACGAACCGGTGCAAAAGAGTTTGTGGCTGACGCCAACACTTTTGCACCGGTTCGTGTTACGAACCGGTGCAAAAGATCCCGCACGAACCGGTGCTAATGCCCCCTGGACGTGCAGACCGCACGAACCGGTGCTAATGACCCCTTTAGCACCGGTTCGTGCCAAATCCGGTGCAAAAGCACTTTCGAGGACAGGATAAAAGCCCTTGTTTCTACTAGTGCAGTGACGAGGTAGAAGATGTGCAAAGTAATGCTATTTTGTAAGCTTATACTTATCCTTAAAATTCATTTAGAAAATATTTATGCCAACTCCCCTAAGTTTTTTGTTCTTCCGAGATAACTTGATTATTAGTTCAAATCAAACTGTTGAGAAAACGGATAGGTATGTTTTCAAATTTGGTGGTAAGTGGGAATTCCATCATTTTATAGAACTAACTGCAGGTCGAAGACCATATTCAGATGGTTAGCTAAGAAGATCTACTGTTCATGGTGATTGCTACTCGGTTCAGAAGTTATACACAGAAGCTCGAAAGCTAAAGTCCATGAGCGTAATCAGGTGATTAGTTAAAAAGAATTACAGCTCCTGGTGATGGTACTCAGTTCAGAAGCTACATACAGAAGCTCTAAAGATAAAGTCGATGAATGCACTTAATTTAAATGGAAGAGGCATATAGGCAGTGCTTCGTTTTTTCACATGAACATTGACAATACCATATTCTATCTAACTTTTTTTAAAATTGCAGTTTGGAGAAGATGGAAGATAATGCCGCCGAAATCACTCTCCAATGCCAATTTTTATTTAGGTATTTCCTTTGTTTTCTTGGGTCAAACAGATCATTGCTTATTCAAACATGCATTATAAAGTGAACTAAATAGGTAGAAGACAACTACCGAGTTTGATTTCTATTTTGTATGGCAATATTTACTTTAAATGAAATATATTGGTTAGGAAGCTACCAATAGAGTATTAGTGATGCCATAAACAAAGAGGCTTCACTTGAAGCTATTGAGTTCCATGCATCCTTAGCATCTCAGATTTTCAAACTTAAAATAAATTAACCTTTTCTAAGAAGTGAAGCGATCATATAGCTTGCTCATAAGTAGAGACGGCCTCCATATGCCGTGGCACAGCTTTGATAGTGAACAATAGAAATTAGATTGGTTATCTGATTGTTTTAAAGTACAAAATACAGAATTGTTGGAAGAGAAATCTTATTCACTTGGAGATTTGTTTTGCAAATTACATGTCCTGTTTTTGCTTTTGCGTAATTTCTAACTTCTCAGAGAATGTGTATGCAGTTTTCCTTCATATATGTGACCAGAAGTGGCGTTGTGATGAGGTCAATAACTAAGCTAAAAAGAGAAGAAAAATCCGGAGATAGATGACCAAGTGGAGAGTTGAATGCAGACTATAATTTGTATCTTTGTAAGAGATTTACATGTATGTAATATAGTTGATCTACATGTGACCTTCACATACAAGTAGTACCGCTATGCTCTAAAATGAATTCCTACTAAATAGCTATGTATAATTATCTTAGTTGTATTGTTTTGTTTGTACAAAGACTGTTTGTTGAAGCTAAATGGGTTTTGTGCTTAGGTTTCCGTTGATGATGAATGTGTTGGTGCTACCATGGATGGATCTCCTACTGCATAGGTGCTGCTATAATGATCTCTTAGATTATAATTGCCTCTCTTATATCTCTTACAAACGCACATGTTCAAATCTTTTTTTAAAGGAAAAGAGTGGGAAAAATCCCACTGCAATTTTTATATATCATAAATTGCAATTTTCAGAATTCTGCACATGTTCATAATTGACCATAAAATATGAACTGCAAGTTCAAGGTCATGCTCAGTGATCCATCTAAAGAAAAGGTAGTTCATGTTGACAGTTTCTCGGTTCAAAGACTATGTGCAGAAGCTCAAGACCTCAAGTGGTTTAATGGATAGGGCCGGTGCTTAGTTTCTATGTTTTTAGGCAGTGCAAAAAGTATGCAGCCACTCTTTTATTTTCTATGCATTTTCATGTGATGACCCATTACCGATTTCTTCGCTGTTTGTTTCGTATTGTCTGTTATCCTGCCTATCTGCGGTACCCAAATATATGAAAATTTTCTTTTATGTTCGCTCTTTTTATGCTGATTATCATTGTTGTCGAGAGCATGCAGAAACACACGGCCGGTAGGGTTCAATTCAGTAAATCTGCACCTCACGGTTGTGACCTCTCAAGTTTGAACCTGATATGTGTAGGCCGCATTCGCTGCGTCAGTCTGTTGACAACAATCAGCCTCTATCGTTGCCCGGCTAAGCTACCGTCGACGCGGCCCGCCTAGCTAGGCCGTTATTTATGCTGCGTGTGCACAATGTACTGCTACGTTCTAATTGTGTTTCCGCACAACCTAAAACAGAGTACGACTAATATTTGCCAATAGCTTCGTCACTGAATCTTCAATTAAAGAGAGCAATCAGAGCATCGACACCTGCTTTTTCCTGTCAGCAAAGTGACCAAAGTGCTGCACTTTCAGTGCGCAATCTATTTACAAACAGAGTACAACTAATATTACACACAACATCTGCTTCCTCTGCACAATCTATTTATAAAATGTACAACCACAAAAAAGTGCCGCGCTAGCATCGACACCTCGCCTTGCCTGGCCCCTACCGGGCTATGATCCCCTTTTGCCTGTCAGCAAAGCGACCGAACTTATGACATGTATTTTGCCGCTATAGTTAGGAGTTAAACACCATGAAGCATGTTTAGATTGCTAGCAGTCCTGTAATATATAGCATATGTAATGTAATGTCTTGTGAAAAATCCGCTCCATAAAAGCCTACTCTCCTAGGCCATTGGCTATTCAGATTCTCACAGGTACCATCTATTGATATCATCGATAATAGCCCATCTTCCATCACTATTTATGCATACCACTAACAACTCTCCTTCCCCCATAAATATTGTGCTCGATGAATGAAACATACCAGGACCGAGGGAAGACTTCACCCTGACTTTTCCCACGATGATTTTGATATATTATACGTTTTTTTTCGACGTCGTATGCAAAAGTTAATGCGGTTTTACCATTTTTCAAACATTTTTTGCAATAAATGTGAAAATTCAAATTTGTTAATTTTCCCTAATAGTAGGTTGCATAACATACATGAATCTCAAAAGATTTTTTTTTGAATAATCTATCATTTTCTTTTCTATTTTACAGTGTTAAAAAGGCGATCCACGTGGGGGGTGGAGGTGCGTGGGGAGTAGAAAAACCTTTTGCACCGGTTCGTGTTACGAACCGGTGCAAAAAGGGTAGACCTTTGCACCGGTTCGTAACACGAACCGGTGCAAAGAGTTTGTGGCTGACGCTTTTTGCACCGGTTCGTGTTACGAACCGGTGCAAAAGATCCCGCACGAACCGGTGCTAATGCCCCCTGGACGTGCACCGCACGAACCGGGTGCTAATGACCCCTTTAGCACCGGTTCGTGCCAAATCCGTGCAAAAGCACTTTCGAGGACAGGATAAAAGCCCTTGTTTCTACTAGTGCGGACGAGGTAGAAGATGTGCAAAGTAATGCTATTTTGTAAGCTTATACTTATCCTTAAAATTCATTTAGAAAATATTTATGCCAACTCCCCTAAGTTTTTTGTTCTTCCGAGATAACTTGATTATTAGTTCAAATCAAACTGTTGAGAAAACGGATAGGTATGTTTTCAAATTTGGTGGTAAGTGGGAATTCCATCATTTTATAGAACTAACTGCAGGTCGAAGACCATATTCAGATGGTTAGCTAAGAAGATCTACTGTTCATGGTGATTGCTACTCGGTTCAGAAGTTATACACAGAAGCTCGAAAGCTAAAGTCCATGAGCGTAATCAGGTGATTAGTTAAAAAGAATTACAGCTCCTGGTGATGGTACTCGATTCGAAGCTACATACTGAAGCTCTAAAGATAAAGTAGATGAATGCACTTAATTTAAATGGAAGAGGCATATAGGCAGTGCTTCGTTTTTTCACATGAACATTGACAATACCATATTCTATCTAACTTTTTTTAAAATTGCAGTTTGGAGAAGATGGAAGATAATGCCGCCGAAATCACTCTCCAATGCCAATTTTTATTTAGGTATTTCCTTTGTTTTCTTGGGTCAAACAGATCATTGCTTATTCAAACATGCATTATAAAGTGAACTAAATAGGTAGAAGACAACTACCGAGTTTGATTTCTATTTTGTATGGCAATATTTACTTTAAATGAAATATATTGGTTAGGAAGCTACCAATAGAGTATTAGTGATGCCATAAACAAAGAGGCTTCACTTGAAGCTATTGAGTTCCATGCATCCTTAGCATCTCAGATTTTCAAACTTAAAATAAATTAACCTTTTCTAAGAAGTGAAGCGATCATATAGCTTGCTCATAAGTAGAGACGGCCTCCATATGCCGTGGCACAGCTTTGATAGTGAACAATAGAAATTAGATTGGTTATCTGATTGTTTTAAAGTACAAAATACAGAATTGTTGGAAGAGAAATCTTATTCACTTGGAGATTTGTTTTGCAAATTACATGTCCTGTTTTTGCTTTTGCGTAATTTCTAACTTCTCAGAGAATGTGTATGCAGTTTTCCTTCATATATGTGACCAGAAGTGGCGTTGTGATGAGGTCAATAACTAAGCTAAAAAGAGAAGAAAAATCCGGAGATAGATGACCAAGTGGAGAGTTGAATGCAGACTATAATTTGTATCTTTGTAAGAGATTTACATGTATGTAATATAGTTGATCTACATGTGACCTTCACATACAAGTAGTACCGCTATGCTCTAAAATGAATTCCTACTAAATAGCTATGTATAATTATCTTAGTTGTATTGTTTTGTTTGTACAATACTGCTTTGTTGAAGCTAAATGGGTTTTGTGCTTAGGTTTCCGTTGATGATGAATGTGTTGGTGCTACCATGGATGGATCTCCTACGCATAGGTGCTGCTATAATGATCTCTTAGATTATAATTGCCTCTCTTATATCTCTTACAAACGCACATGTTCAAATCTTTTTAAAGGAAAAGAGTGGGAAAAATCCCACTGCAATTTTTATATATCATAAATTGCAATTTTCAGAATTCTGCACATGTTCATAATTGACCATAAAATATGAACTGCAAGTTCAAGGTCATGCTCCGTGATCCATCTAAAGAAAAGGTAGTTCATGTGGACAGTTTCTCGGTTCAAAGACTCTGTGCAGAAGCTCAAGACCGCAAGTGGGTTAATGGATCGGGCCGGTGCTTAGTTTCTATGTTTTTAGGCAAAGTGCAAAAGTATGCAGCCACTCTTTTATTTTCTATGCATTTTCATGTGATGACCCATTACCGATTTCTTCGCTGTTTGTTTCGTATTGTCCGTTATCCTGCCTATCTCTGCGGTACCCAAATATATGAAAATTTTCTTTTATGTTCGCTCTTTTTATGCTGATTATCATTGTTGTCGAGAGCATGCAGAAACACACGGCCGGTAGGGTTCAATTCAGTAAATCTGCACCTCACGGTTGTGACCTCTCAAGTTTGAACCTGATATGTGTAGGCCGCATTCGCTGCGTCGATACGTTGACAACAATCAGCCTCTATCGTTGCCCGGCTAAGCTACCGTCGACGCGGCCCGCCTAGCTAGGCCGTTATTTATGCTGCGTGTGCACAATGTACTGCTACGTTCTAATTGTGTTTCCGCACAACCTAAAACAGAGTACGACTAATATTTGCCAATAGCTTCGTCACCGAATCTTCAATTAAAGAGAGCAATCAGAGCATCGACACCTGCTTTTCTGTCGGCAAAGTGACCAAAGTGCTGCACTTTCAGTGCGCAATCTATTTACAAACAGAGTACAACTAATATTACACACAACATCTGCTTCCTCTGCACAATCTATTTATAAAATGTACAACCACAAAAAAGTGCCGCGCTAGCATCGACACCTCGCCTTGCCTGGCCCCTACCGGGCTATGATCCCCTTTTGCCTGTCAGCAAAGCGACCGAACTTATGACATGTATTTTGCCGCTATAGTTAGGAGTTAAACACCATGAAGCATGTTTACATTGCTAGCAGTCCTGTAATATATAGCATATGTAATGTAATGTCTTGTGAAAAATCCGCTCCATAAAAGCCTACTCTCCTAGGCCATTGGCTATTCAGATTCTGCAGTACCATCTATTGATATCACTGATAATAGCCCATCTTCCATCACTATTTATGCATACCACTAACAACTCTCCTTCCCCCATAAATATTGTGCTCGATGAATGAAACATACCAGGACCGAGGGAAGACTTCACCCTGACTTTTCCCACGATGATTTTGATATATTATACGTTTTTTTTCGACGTCGTATGCAAAAGTTAATGCGGTTTTACCATTTTTCAAACATTTTTTGCAATAAATGTGAAAATTCAAATTTGTTAATTTTCCCTAATAGTAGGTTGCATAACATACATGAATCTCAAAAGATTTTTTTTTTGAATAATCTATCATTTTCTTTTCTATTTTACGGTGTTAAAAAAGGCGATCCACGGGGGTGGAGGGGCGTGGGGAGCAGAAAAACCTTTTGCACCGGTTCGTGTTACGAACCGGTGCAAAAGGGTAGACCTTTTGCACCGGTTCGTAACACGAACCGGTGCAAAAGAGTTTGTGGCTGACGCCAACCCTTTTGCACCGGTTCGTGTTACGAACCGGTGCAAAAGATCCCGCACGAACCGGTGCTAATGCCCCCTGGACGTGCAGACCGCACGAACCGGTGCTAATGACCCCTTTAGCACCGGTTCGTGCCAAATCCGGTGCAAAAGCACTTTCGAGGACAGGATAAAAGCCCTTGTTTCTACTAGTGCAGTGACGAGGTAGAAGATGTGCAAAGTAATGCTATTTTGTAAGCTTATACTTATCCTTAAAATTCATTTAGAAAATATTTATGCCAACTCCCCTAAGTTTTTTGTTCTTCCGAGATAACTTGATTATTAGTTCAAATCAAACTGTTGAGAAAACGGATAGGTATGTTTTCAAATTTGGTGGTAAGTGGGAATTCCATCATTTTATAGAACTAACTGCAGGTCGAAGACCATATTCAGATGGTTAGCTAAGAAGATCTACTGTTCATGGTGATTGCTACTCGGTTCAGAAGTTATACACAGAAGCTCGAAAGCTAAAGTCCATGAGCGTAATCAGGTGATTAGTTAAAAAGAATTACAGCTCCTGGTGATGGTACTCAGTTCAGAAGCTACATACAGAAGCTCTAAAGATAAAGTCGATGAATGCACTTAATTTAAATGGAAGAGGCATATAGGCAGTGCTTCGTTTTTTCACATGAACATTGACAATACCATATTCTATCTAACTTTTTTTAAAATTGCAGTTTGGAGAAGATGGAAGATAATGCCGCCGAAATCACTCTCCAATGCCAATTTTTATTTAGGTATTTCCTTTGTTTTCTTGGGTCAAACAGATCATTGCTTATTCAAACATGCATTATAAAGTGAACTAAATAGGTAGAAGACAACTACCGAGTTTGATTTCTATTTTGTATGGCAATATTTACTTTAAATGAAATATATTGGTTAGGAAGCTACCAATAGAGTATTAGTGATGCCATAAACAAAGAGGCTTCACTTGAAGCTATTGAGTTCCATGCATCCTTAGCATCTCAGATTTTCAAACTTAAAATAAATTAACCTTTTCTAAGAAGTGAAGCGATCATATAGCTTGCTCATAAGTAGAGACGGCCTCCATATGCCGTGGCACAGCTTTGATAGTGAACAATAGAAATTAGATTGGTTATCTGATTGTTTTAAAGTACAAAATACAGAATTGTTGGAAGAGAAATCTTATTCACTTGGAGATTTGTTTTGCAAATTACATGTCCTGTTTTTGCTTTTGCGTAATTTCTAACTTCTCAGAGAATGTGTATGCAGTTTTCCTTCATATATGTGACCAGAAGTGGCGTTGTGATGAGGTCAATAACTAAGCTAAAAAGAGAAGAAAAATCCGGAGATAGATGACCAAGTGGAGAGTTGAATGCAGACTATAATTTGTATCTTTGTAAGAGATTTACATGTATGTAATATAGTTGATCTACATGTGACCTTCACATACAAGTAGTACCGCTATGCTCTAAAATGAATTCCTACTAAATAGCTATGTATAATTATCTTAGTTGTATTGTTTTGTTTGTACAATACTCTGTTTGTTGAAGCTAAATGGTTTTTGTGCTTAGGTTTCCGTTGATGATGAATGTGTTGGTGCTACCATGGATGGATCTCCTACTGCATAGGTGCTGCTATAATGATCTCTTAGATTATAATTGCCTCTCTTATATCTCTTACAAACGCACATGTTCAAATCTTTTTTTTAAAGGAAAAGAGTGGGAAAATCCCACTGCAATTTTTATATATCATAAATTGCAATTTTCAGAATTCTGCACATGTTCATAATTGACCATAAAATGTGAACTGCAAGTTCAAGGTCATGCTCAGTGATCCATCTAAAGAAAAGGTAGTTCATGTTGACAGTTTCTCGGTTCAAAGACTATGTGCAGAAGCTCAAGACCTCAAGTGGTTTAATGGATAGGGCCGGTGCTTAGTTTCTATGTTTTTAGGCAGTGCAAAAAGTATGCAGCCACTCTTTTATTTTCTATGCATTTTCATGTGATGACCCATTACCGATTTCTTCGCTGTTTGTTTCGTATTGTCTGTTATCCTGCCTATCTGCGGTACCCAAATATATGAAAATTTTCTTTTATGTTCGCTCTTTTTATGCTGATTATCATTGTTGTCGAGAGCATGCAGAAACACACGGCCGGTAGGGTTCAATTCAGTAAATCTGCACCTCACGGTTGTGACCTCTCAAGTTTGAACCTGATATGTGTAGGCCGCATTCGCTGCGTCAGTCTGTTGACAACAATCAGCCTCTATCGTTGCCCGGCTAAGCTATCTCGACGCGGCCCGCCTAGCTAGGCCGTTATTTATGCTGCGTGTGCACAATGTAATCGCTACGTTCTAATTGTGTTTCCGCACAACCTAAAACAGAGTACGACTAATATTTGCCAATAGCTTCACACTGAATCTTCAATTAAAGAGAGCAATCAGAGCATCGACACCTGCTTTTTCCCGTCGACAAAGTGACCAAAGTGCTGCACTTTCAGTGCGCAATCTATTTACAAACAGAGTACAACTAATATTACACACAACATCTGCTTCCTCTGCACAATCTATTTATAAAATGTACAACCACAAAAAAGTGCCGCGCTAGCATCGACACCTCGCCTTGCCTGGCCCCTACCGGGCTATGATCCCCTTTTGCCTGTCAAAGAAAGCGACCGAACTTATGACATGTATTTTGCCGCTATAGTTAGGAGTTAAACACCATGAAGCATGTTTAGATTGCTAGCAGTCCTGTAATATATAGCATATGTAATGTAATGTCTTGTGAAAAATCCGCTCCATAAAAGCCTACTCTCCTAGGCCATTGGCTATTCAGATTCTGCAGTACCATCTATTGATATCACTGATAATAGCCCATCTTCCATCACTATTTATGCATACCACTAACAACTCTCCTTCCCCCATAAATATTGTGCTCGATGAACGAAACATACCAGGACCGAGGGAAGACTTCACCCTGACTTTTCCCACGATGATTTTGATATATTATACGTTTTTTTTCGACGTCGTATGCAAAAGTTAATGCGGTTTTACCATTTTTCAAACATTTTTTGCAATAAATGTGAAAATTCAAATTTGTTAATTTTCCCTAATAGTAGGTTGCATAACATACATGAATCTCAAAAGATTTTTTTTTTGAATAATCTATCATTTTCTTTTCTATTTTACAGTGTTAAAAAAGGCGATCCACGGGGGGGGGGGGGTGGAGGTGCGTGGGGAGCAGAAAAACCTTTTGCACCGGTTCGTGTTACGAACCGGTGCAAAAGGGTAGACCTTTTGCACCGGTTCTTAACACGAACCGGTGCAAAAGAGTTTGTGGCTGACGCCAACCCTTTTGCACCGGTTCGTGTTACGAACCGGTGCAAAAGATCCCGCACGAACCGGTGCTAATGCCCCCTGGACGTGCAGACCGCACGAACCGGTGCTAATGACCCCTTTAGCACCGGTTCGTGCCAAATCCGGTGCAAAAGCACTTTCGAGGACAGGATAAAAGCCCTTGTTTCTACTAGTGCAGTGACGAGGTAGAAGATGTGCAAAGTAATGCTATTTTGTAAGCTTATACTTATCCTTAAAATTCATTTAGAAAATATTTATGCCAACTCCCCTAAGTTTTTTGTTCTTCCGAGATAACTTGATTATTAGTTCAAATCAAACTGTTGAGAAAATGGATAGGTATGTTTTCAAATTTGGTGGTAAGTGGGAATTCCATCATTTTATAGAACTCCTCTTCAGTTACTGCCATGGTAACCTCTCAGATTCTTTTTTGTTTCGTTATTTCTGTTAAAATGCACAAGCTCAGAGCTGACCACATAGACCTAACTGCAGGTCGAAGACCATATTCAGATGGTTAGCTAAGAAGATCTACTGTTCATGGTGATTGCTACTCGGTTCAGAAGTTATACACAGAAGCTCGAAAGCTAAAGTCCATGAGCGTAATCAGGTGATTAGTTAAAAAGAATTACAGCTCCTGGTGATGGTACTTGATACGTCTCCGACGTATCGATAATTTCTTATGTTCCATGCCACATTATTGATGTTATCTACATGTTTTATGCACACTTTATGTCATATTCGTGCATTTTCTGGAACTAACCTATTAACAAGATGCCGAAGTGCCGATTCTTTGTTTTCTGCTGTTTTTGGTTTCAGAAATCCTAGTAAGGAAATATTCTCGGAATTGGACGAAATCAAAGCCCAGGGGCCTATTTTTCCACGGAGCTTCCAGAAGACCGAAGAACACACGAAGTGGGGCCACGAGGTGGCGACACCACGTGGCGGCGCAGCCCAGGGGGGGCCCGCGCCGCCCTATGGTGTGGCCCCCTCGTCTGGCCCCCGACTCTGCCCTTCCGCCTACAAATAGCCTCCGTGACGAAAACCCCAGTACCGAGAACCACGATACGGAAAACCTTCCAGAGACGCCGCCGCCGCCGATCCCATCTCGGGGGATCCAGGAGATCGCCTCCGGCACCCTGCCGGAGAGGGGAATCATCTCCCGGAGGACTCTACGCCGCCATGGTCGCCTCCGGTGTGATGTGTGAGTAGTCTACCCCTGGACTATGGGTCCATAGCAGTAGCTAGATGGTTGTCTTCTCCCCATTGTGCTATCATTGTCGGATCTTGTGAGCTGCCTAACATGATCAAGATCATCTATCTGTAATTCTATATGTTGCGTTTGTTGGGATCCGATGAATAGAGAATACTTGTTATGTTGATTATCAAAGTTATGCTTATGTGTTGTTTATGATCTTGCATGCTCTCCGTTACTAGTAGATGCTCTGGCCAAGTAGATGCTTGTAACTCCAAGAGGGAGTACTTATGCTCGATAGTGGGTTCATGCCTACATTGACACCGGACAAAGTGACGAAAGTTCTAAGGTTGTGTTGTGCTGTTGCCACTAGGGATAAAACATTGATGCTATGTCTAAGGATGTAGTTGTTGATTACATTACGCACCATACTTAATGCAATTGTCTGTTGCTTGCAACTTAATACGGAGGGGGTTCGGATGATAACTTTGAAGGTGGACTTTTTAGGCATAGATGCAGTTGGATGGCGGTCTATGTACTTTGTCGTAATGCCCAATTAAATCTCACTATACTCATCATGATATGTATGTGCATTGTCATGCTCTCTTTATTTGTCAATTGCCCAACTGTAATTTGTTCACCCAACATGCTGTTCGTCTTATGGGAGAGACACCTCTAGTGAACTGTGGACCCCGGTCCAATTCTCTTTCTTGAAATACAATCTCTTGCAATACTTGTTCTCTTGTTTCTCGCAAACAATCATCTTCCACACAATACGGTTAACTCTTTGTTACAGCAAGCCGGTGAGATTGACAACCTCACTGTTTCGTTGGGGCAAAGTACTTTGGTTGTGTTGTGCAGGTTCCACGTTGGCGCCGGAATCCCTGGTGTTGCGCCGCACTACATCTCGCCGCCATCAACCTTCAACGTGCTTCTTGGCTCCTCCTGGTTCGATAAACCTTGGTTTCTTTACGAGGAAAACTTGCTGCTGTGCGCATCATACCTTCCTCTTGGGGTTGCCCAACGAACGTGTGAAATACACGCCATCAAGCTCTTTTTCTGGCGCCGTTGCCGGGGAACTGAAGAAAAGCTACACCACAGAGAATTGCCTCCCTCGGCAACAGCTCTTTTTCTGGCGCCGTTGCCGGGGAGATCAAGACACGCTGCAAGGGGAGTCTCCACTTCTCAATCTCTTTACTTTGTTTTTGTCTTGCTTTATTTTATTTACTACTTTGTTTGCTGCACTAAATCAAAATACAAAAAAAATAGTTGCTAGTTTTACTTTATTTGCTATCTTGTTTGCTATATCAAAAACACAAAAAAAATTAGTTACTTGTTTTACTTTACTTATTATCATGCATGTTTTTATTTCACTAGTTTGGTATAATGGACAAGAATGAGCTTCTATTTCTATTTCCTGATTTAAAACATGGATTGTTTGATGCGAAAATTAAAAAACCTATGGAATCTTATTTGCATGCTGGTAGTAATATTAGTATGAACGCTTTGAACACCATTGTTGATAATAATATAGAAAGTTCTAAGCTTGGGGAAGCTGGTTTTCATGATCTTTTTATTCCCCCAAGCATTGAGGAGAAAATTTACTTTGATGATACTTTGCCTCCTACTTATGATAATGATATTGGTCTTTTAGTACCGCCTGTTATGGAGGATAAATTTGATTATGATTACAATATACCTCCTATATTTGATGATGAGAATAATAATGATAGCTACTTTGTTGAATTTGCTCCCACTACAACTAATAAAATTGATTATGCCTATGTGGAGAGTAATAATTTTATGCATGAGACTCATGATAAGAATGCTTTATGTGATAGTTATATTGTTGATTTTGCTCATGATGCTACTGAAAATTATTATGAGAGAGGAAAATATGGTTGTAGAAATTTTCATGTTACTAAAACACCTCTCTATGTGCTGAAATTTTTGAAACTACACTTGTTTTATCTTCCTGATCTTGTCACTTTGCTTTTCATGAATTTATTTGTGTACAAGATTCCTTTTCATAGGAAGCATGTTAGGCTTAAATTTGTTTTGAATTTGCCTCTTGATGCTCTCTTTTGCTTCAAATACTATTTCTTGCGAGTGCATCATTAAAACTGCTGAGCCCATCTTAATGGCTATAAAGAAAAGCGCTTATGGGAGACAACCCATGTTTTACCTACAGTACTTTGTTTTTATTTTGTGTCTTGGAAGTTGTTTACTACTGTAGCATCCTCTCCTTATCTTAGTTTTGTGTTTTGTTGTGCCAAGTTAAGCCGTTGATAGAAAAGTAAGTACTAGATTTGGATTACTGCACAGTTCCAGATTTCTTTGCTGTCACGAATCTGGGTCCACCTCCCTGTAGGTAGCTCAGAAAATTAAGCCAATTTACATGCATGATCCTCAGATATGTACGCAACTTTCATTCAATTTGAGAATTTTCATTTGAGCAAGTCTGGTGCCATTTTAAAATTCGTCAATACGAACTGTTCTGTTTTGACAGATTCTGCCTTTTATTTCGCATTGCCTCTTTTGCTATGTTGGATGAATTTCTTTGATCCACTAATGTCCAGTAGCATTATGCAATTTCCAGAAGTGTTAAGAATGATTGTGTCACCTCTGAATATGTCAATTTATATTGTGCACTAACCCTCTAATGAGTTGTTTCGAGTTTGGTGTGGAGGAAGTTTTCAAGGATCAAGAGAGGAGTATGATGCAACATGATCAAGGAGAGTGAAAGCTCTAAGCTTGGGGATGCACCCGGTGGTTCACCCCTGCATATATCAAGAAGACTCAAGCGTCTAAGCTTGGGGATGCCCAAGGCATCCCCTTCTTCATCGACAACATTATCAGGTTCCTCCCCTGAAACTATATTTTTATTCCATCACATCTTATGTTCTTTTTCTTGGAGCGTCGGTTTGTTTTTGTTTTTTGTTTTGTTTGAATAAAATGGATCCTAGCATTCACTTTATGGGAGAGAGACACGCTCCGCTGTAGCGTATGGACAAGTATGTCCTTGGTTTCTACTCATAGTATTCATGGCGAAGTTTCTCCTTCGTTAAATTGTTATATGGTTGGAATTGGAAAATGATACATGTAGTAATTGCTATAAATGTCTTGGGTAATGTGATACTTGGCAATTGTTGTGCTCATGTTTAAGCTCTTGCATCATATACTTTGCACCCATTAATGAAGAAATACATAGAGCATGCTAAAATTTGGTTTGCATATTTGGTTTCTCTAAGGTCTAGATAATTTCTAGTATTGAGTTTGAACAACAAGGAAGACGGTGTAGAGTCTTATAATGTTTTCAATATGTCTTTTATGTGAGTTTTGCTGCACCGGTTCATCCTTGTGTTTGTTTCAAATAAGCCTTGCTAGCCTAAACCTTGTATCGAGAGGGAATACTTCTCATGCATCCAAAATACTTGAGCCAACCACTATGCCATTTGTGTCCACCATACCTACCTATACTACATGGTATTTTCCAGCCATTCCAAAGTAAATTGCTTGAGTGCTACCTTTAAAATTCCATCATTCACCTATGCAATATATAGCTCATGGGACAAATAGCTTAAAAACTATTGTGGTATTGAATATGTAATTATGCACTTTATCTCTTATTAAGTTGCTTGTTGTGCGATAACCATGTTTACTGGGAACGCCATCAACTCATTGTTGAATTTCATGTGAGTTGCTATGCATGTTCGTCTTGTCTGAAGTAAGGGCGATCTACTCTGAGTTGAATGGTTTGAGCATGTATATTGTGAGAGAAGAACATTGGGCCGCTAACCGAAGCCATGTTCCATGGTGGAAGTTTCAGTTTTGGACAAACATCCTCAAATCTCTAATGAGAAAAGAATTAATTGTTGTTGAATGCTTTAAGCATTAAAAGAGGAGTCCATTATCTGTTGTCTATGTTGTCCCGGTATGGATGTCTAAGTTGAGAATAATCAAAAGCGAGAAATCCAAATGCGAGCTTTCTCCTTAGACCTTTGTACGGGCGGCATAGAGGTACCCCTTTGTGATACTTGGTTAAAGCATATGTATTGCGGTGATAATCCAGGTAGTCCAAGCTAATTAGGACAAGGTGCGGGCACTATTAGTACACTATGCATGAGGCTTGCAACTTATAAGATATAATTTACATGATGCATATGCTTTATTACTACCGTTGACAAAATTGTTTCATGTTTTCAAAATCAAAGCTCTAGCACAAATATAGCAATCGATGCTTTTCCTCTATGAGGACCATTCTTTTACTTTCAATGTTGAGTCAGTTCACCTATTTCTCTCCACCTCAAGAAGCAAACACTTGTGTGAACTATGCATTGATTCCTACATACTTGCTTATTGCACTTATTATATTACTCTATGTTGACAATATCCATGAGATATACATGTTACAAGTTGAAAGCAACCGCTGAAACTTAATCTTCTTTTGTGTTGCTTCAATGCCTTTACTTTGAATTATTGCTTTATGAGTTAACTCTTATGCAAGACTTATTGATGCTTGTCTTGAAGTGCTATTCATGAAAAGTCTTTGCTATATGATTCACTTGTTTACTCATGTCATACACATTGTTTTGATCGCTGCATTCACTACATATGCTTTACAAATAGTATGATCAGGATTATGATGGCATGTCACTCCAGAAATTATACGTGTTATCGTTTTACTGCTTCGGGACGAGCAGAACTAAGCTTGGGGATGCTGATACGTCTCCGACGTATCGATAATTTCTTATGTTCCATGCCACATTATTGATGTTATCTACATGTTTTATGCACACTTTATGTCATATTCGTGCATTTTCTGGAACTAACCTATTAACAAGATGCCGAAGTGCCAGTGTATGTGTTCTGCTGTTTTTGGTTTCAGAAATCCTCGTAAGGAAAGCGTCTCGGAATTGGACGAAATCAAAGCCCAGGGCCTATTTTTCCACGGAGCTTCCGAAGACCGAAGAACACACGAAGTGGGGCCACGAGGTGGCGACACCACGTGGCTGCGCAGCCCGGGGGGGCCCGCGCCGCCTATGGTGTGGCCCCTCGCCGGCCCCGACTCGCCCTTCCGCCTACAAATAGCCTCCGTGACGAAAACCCCAGTACCGAGAACCACGATACGGAAAACCTTCCAGAGACGCCGCCGCCGCCGATCCCATCTCGGGGGATCCAGGAGATCGCCTCCGGCACCCTGCCGGAGAGGGGAATCATCTCCCGGAGGACTCTACGCCGCCATGGTCGCCTCCGGGGTGATGTGTGAGTAGTCTACCCCTGGACTATGGGTCCATAGCAGTAGCTAGATGGTTGTCTTCTCCCCATTGTGCTATCATTGTCGGATCTTGTGAGCTACCTAACATGATCAAGATCATCTATCTGTACTTCTATATGTTGCGTTTGTTGGGATCCGATGAATAGAGAATACTTGTTATGTTGATTATCAAAGTTATGCTTATGTGTTGTTTATGATCTTGCATGCTCTCCGTTACTAGTAGATGCTCTGGCCAAGTAGATGCTTGTAACTCCAAGAGGGAGTACTTATGCTCGATAGTGGGTTCATGCCTGCATTGACACAGGGACGATGTGAGAAAGTTCTAAGGTTGTGTTGTGCTGTTGCCACTAGGGATAAAACATTGATGCTATGTCTAAGGATGTAGTTGTTGATTACATTACGCACCATACTTAATGCAATTGTCTGTTGCTTGCAACTTAATACTGGAGGGGGTTCGGATGATAACCTGAAGGTGGACTTTTTAGGCATAGATGCAGTTGGATGGCGGTCTATGTACTTTGTCGTAATGCCCAATTAAATCTCACTATACTCATCATGATATGTATGTGCATTGTCATGCTCTCTTTATTTGTCAATTGCCCAACTGTAATTTGTTCACCCAACATGCTGTTCGTCTTATGGGAGAGACACCTCTAGTGAACTGTGGACCCCGGTCCAATTCTCTTTACTGAAATACAATCTACTGCAATACTTGTTCTCTTGTTTCTGCAAACAATCATCTTCCACACAATACGGTTAACTCTTTGTTACAGCAAGCCGGTGAGATTGACAACCTCACTGTTTCGTTGGGGCAAAGTACTTTGGTTGTGTTGTGCAGGTTCCACGTTGGCGCCGGAATCCCTGGTGTTGCGCCGCACTACATCTCGCCGCCATCAACCTTCAACGTGCTTCTTGGCTCCTCCTGGTTCGATAAACCTTGGTTTCTTTCTGAGGGAAAACTTGCTGCTGTGCGCATCATACCTTCCTCTTGGGGTTGCCCAACGAACGTGTGAAATACACGCCATCAGTACTCAGTTCAGAAGCTACATACATAAGCTCTAAAGATAAAGTCGATGAATGCACTTAATTTAAATGGAAGAGGCATATAGGCAGTGCTTCGTTTTTTCACATGAACATTGACAATACCATATTCTATCTAACTTTTTTTAAAATTGCAGTTTGGAGAAGATGGAAGATAATGCCGCCGAAATCACTCTCCAATGCCAATTTTTATTTAGGTATTTCCTTTGTTTTCTTGGGTCAAACAGATCATTGCTTATTCAAACATGCATTATAAAGTGAACTAAATAGGTAGAAGACAACTACCGAGTTTGATTTCTATTTTGTATGGCAATATTTACTTTAAATGAAATATATTGGTTAGGAAGCTACCAATAGAGTATTAGTGATGCCATAAACAAAGAGGCTTCACTTGAAGCTATTGAGTTCCATGCATCCTTAGCATCTCAGATTTTCAAACTTAAAATAAATTAACCTTTTCTAAGAAGTGAAGCGATCATATAGCTTGCTCATAAGTAGAGACGGCCTCCATATGCCGTGGCACAGCTTTGATAGTGAACAATAGAAATTAGATTGGTTATCTGATTGTTTTAAAGTACAAAATACAGAATTGTTGGAAGAGAAATCTTATTCACTTGGAGATTTGTTTTGCAAATTACATGTCCTGTTTTTGCTTTTGCGTAATTTCTAACTTCTCAGAGAATGTGTATGCAGTTTTCCTTCATATATGTGACCAGAAGTGGCGTTGTGATGAGGTCAATAACTAAGCTAAAAAGAGAAGAAAAATCCGGAGATAGATGACAAAGTGGAGAGTTGAATGCAGACTATAATTTGTATCTTTGTAAGAGATTTACATGTATGTAATATAGTTGATCTACATGTGACCTTCACATACAAGTAGTACCGCTATGCTCTAAAATGAATTCCTACTAAATAGCTATGTATAATTATCTTAGTTGTATTGTTTTGTTTGTACAGTACTCTGTTTGTTGAAGCTAAATGGTTTTTGTGCTTAGGTTTCCGTTGATGATGAATGTGTTGGTGCTACCATGGATGGATCTCCTACTGCATAGGTGCTGCTATAATGACCTCTTAGATTATAATTGCCTCTCTTATATCTCTTACAAACGCACATGTTCAAATCTTTTTTTTAAAGGAAAAGAGTGGGAAAAATCCCACTGCAATTTTTATATATCATAAATTGCAATTTTCAGAATTCTGCACATGTTCATAATTGACCATAAAATGTGAACTGCAAGTTCAAGGTCATGCTCAGTGATCCATCTAAAGAAAAGGTAGTTCATGTTGACAGTTTCTCGGTTCAAAGACTATGTGCAGAAGCTCAAGACCTCAAGTGGTTTAATGGATAGGGCCGGTGCTTAGTTTCTATGTTTTTAGGCAGTGCAAAAAGTATGCAGCCACTCTTTTATTTTCTATGCATTTTCATGTGATGACCCGTTACCGATTTCTTCGTTGTTTGTTTCGTATTGTCTGTTATCCTGCCTATCTGCGGTACCCAAATATATGAAAATTTTCTTTTATGTTCGCTCTTTTTATGCTGATTATCATTGTTGTCGAGAGCATGCAGAAACACACGGCCGGTAGGGTTCAATTCAGTAAATCTGCACCTCACGGTTGTGACCTCTCAAGTTTGAACCTGATATGTGTAGGCCGCATTCGCTGCGTCAGTCTGTTGACAACAATCAGCCTCTATCGTTGCCCGGCTAAGCTACCGTCGACGCGGCCCGCCTAGCTAGGCCGTTATTTATGCTGCGTGTGCACAATGTACTGCTACGTTCTAATTGTGTTTCCGCACAACCTAAAACAGAGTACGACTAATATTTGCCAATAGCTTCGTCACTGAATCTTCAATTAAAGAGAGCAATCAGAGCATCGACACCTGCTTTTTCCTGTCAGCAAAGTGACCAAAGTGCTGCACTTTCAGTGCGCAATCTATTTACAAACAGAGTACAACTAATATTACACACAACATCTGCTTCCTCTGCACAATCTATTTATAAAATGTACAACCACAAAAAAGTGCCGCGCTAGCATCGACACCTCGCCTTGCCTGGCCCCTACCGGGCTATGATCCCCTTTTGCCTATCAGCAAAGCGACCGAACTTATGACATGTATTTTGCCGCTATAGTTAGGAGTTAAACGCCATGAAGCATGTTTAGATTGCTAGCAGTCCTGTAATATATAGCATATGTAATGTAATGTCTTGTGAAAAATCCGCTCCATAAAAGCCTACTCTCCTAGGCCATTGGCTATTCAGATTCTGCAGTACCATCTATTGATATCACTGATAATAGCCCATCTTCCATCACTATTTATGCATACCACTAACAACTCTCCTTCCCCCATAAATATTGTGCTCGATGAATGAAACATACCAGGACCGAGGGAAGACTTCACCCTGACTTTTCCCATGATGATTTTGATATATTATACGTTTTTTTTCGACGTCGTATGCAAAAGTTAATGCGGTTTTACCATTTTTCAAACATTTTTTGCAATAAATGTGAAAATTCAAATTTGTTAATTTTCCCTAATAGTAGGTTGCATAACATACATGAATCTCAAAAGATTTTTTTTTTGAATAATCTATCATTTTCTTTTCTATTTTACAGTGTTAAAAAAGGCGATCCACGGGGGGGGGGGGTGGAGGTGCGTGGGGAGCAGAAAAACCTTTTGCACCGGTTCGTGTTACGAACCGGTGCAAAAGGGTAGACCTTTTGCACCGGTTCGTAACACGAACCGGTGCAAAAGAGTTTGTGGCTGACGCCAACCCTTTTGCACCGGTTCGTGTTACGAACCGGTGCAAAAGATCCCGCACGAACCGGTGCTCCTGCCCCCTGGACGTGCGGACCGCACGAACCGGTGCTAATGACCCCTTTAGCACCGGTTCGGTACCAAATCCGTGCAAAAGCACTTTCGAGGACAGGATAAAAGCCCTTGTTTCTACTAGTGCAGTGACGAGGTAGAAGATGTGCAAAGTAATGCTATTTTGTAAGCTTATACTTATCCTTAAAATTCATTTAGAAAATATTTATGCCAACTCCCCTAAGTTTTTTGTTCTTCCGAGATAACTTGATTATTAGTTCAAATCAAACTGTTGAGAAAACGGATAGGTATGTTTTCAAATTTGGTGGTAAGTGGGAATTCCATCATTTTATAGAACTCCTCCTCTTCAGTTACTGCCATGGTAACCTCTCAGATTCTTTTTTGTTTCGTTACTTCTGTTAAAATGCACAAGCTCAGAGCTGACCACATAGACCTAACTGCAGGTCGAAGACCATATTCAGATGGTTAGCTAAGAAGATCTACTGTTCATGGTGATTGCTACTCGGTTCAGAAGTTATACACAGAAGCTCGAAAGCTAAAGTCCATGAGCGTAATCAGGTGATTAGTTAAAAAGAATTACAGCTCCTGGTGATGGTACTCAGTTCAGAAGCTACATACAGAAGCTCTAAAGATAAAGTCGATGAATGCACTTAATTTAAATGGAAGAGGCATATAGGCAGTGCTTCGTTTTTTCACATGAACATTGACAATACCATATTCTATCTAACTTTTTTTAAAATTGCAGTTTGGAGAAGATGGAAGATAATGCCGCCGAAATCACTCTCCAATGCCAATTTTTATTTAGGTATTTCCTTTGTTTTCTTGGGTCAAACAGATCATTGCTTATTCAAACATGCATTATAAAGTGAACTAAATAGGTAGAAGACAACTACCGAGTTTGATTTCTATTTTGTATGGCAATATTTACTTTAAATGAAATATATTGGTTAGGAAGCTACCAATAGAGTATTAGTGATGCCATAAACAAAGAGGCTTCACTTGAAGCTATTGAGTTCCATGCATCCTTAGCATCTCAGATTTTCAAAATTAAAATAAATTAACCTTTTCTAAGAAGTGAAGCGATCATATAGCTTGCTCATAAGTAGAGACGGCCTCCATATGCCGTGGCACAGCTTTGATAGTGAACAATAGAAATTAGATTGGTTATCTGATTGTTTTAAAGTACAAAATACAGAATTGTTGGAAGAGAAATCTTATTCACTTGGAGATTTGTTTTGCAAATTACATGTCCTGTTTTTGCTTTTGCGTAATTTCTAACTTCTCAGAGAATGTGTATGCAGTTTTCCTTCATATATGTGACCAGAAGTGGCGTTGTGATGAGGTCAATAACTAAGCTAAAAAGAGAAGAAAAATCCGGAGATAGATGACCAAGTGGAGAGTTGAATGCAGACTATAATTTGTATCTTTGTAAGAGATTTACATGTATGTAATATAGTTGATCTACATGTGACCTTCACATACAAGTAGTACCGCTATGCTCTAAAATGAATTCCTACTAAATAGCTATGTATAATTATCTTAGTTGTATTGTTTTGTTTGTACAAAGACTGCTGTTTGTTGAAGCTAAATGGGTTTTGTGCTTAGGTTTCCGTTGATGATGAATGTGTTGGTGCTACCATGGATGGATCTCCTACTGCATAGGTGCTGCTATAATGATCTCTTAGATTATAATTGCCTCTCTTATATCTCTTACAAACGCACATGTTCAAATCTTTTTTTAAAGGAAAAGAGTGGGAAAAATCCCACTGCAATTTTTATATATCATAAATTGCAATTTTCAGAATTCTGCACATGTTCATAATTGACCATAAAATATGAACTGCAAGTTCAAGGTCATGCTCAGTGATCCATCTAAAGAAAAGGTAGTTCATGTTGAGGGTTTCTCGGTTCAAAGACTATGTGCAGAAGCTCAAGACCTCAAGTGGTTTAATGGATAGGGCCGGTGCTTAGTTTCTATGTTTTTAGGCAGTGCAAAAAGTATGCAGCCACTCTTTTATTTTCTATGCATTTTCATGTGATGACCCATTACCGATTTCTTCGCTGTTTGTTTCGTATTGTCTGTTATCCTGCCTATCTCATGTACCCAAATATATGAAAATTTTCTTTTATGTTCGCTCTTTTTATGCTGATTATCATTGTTGTCGAGAGCATGCAGAAACACACGGCCGGTAGGGTTCAATTCAGTAAATCTGCACCTCACGGTTGTGACCTCTCAAGTTTGAACCTGATATGTGTAGGCCGCATTCGCTGCGTCAGTCTGTTGACAACAATCAGCCTCTATCGTTGCCCGGCTAAGCTACCGTCGACGCGGCCCGCCTAGCTAGGCCGTTATTTATGCTGCGTGTGCACAATGTACTGCTACGTTCTAATTGTGTTTCCGCACAACCTAAAACAGAGTACGACTAATATTTGCCAATAGCTTCGTCACTGAATCTTCAATTAAAGAGAGCAATCAGAGCATCGACACCTGCTTTTTCCTGTCAGCAAAGTGACCAAAGTGCTGCACTTTCAGTGCGCAATCTATTTACAAACAGAGTACAACTAATATTACACACAACATCTGCTTCCTCTGCACAATCTATTTATAAAATGTACAACCACAAAAAAGTGCCGCGCTAGCATCGACACCTCGCCTTGCCTGGCCCCTACCGGGCTATGATCCCCTTTTGCCTGTCAGCAAAGCGACCGAACTTATGACATGTATTTTGCCGCTATAGTTAGGAGTTAAACACCATGAAGCATGTTTAGATTGCTAGCAGTCCTGTAATATATAGCATATGTAATGTAATGTCTTGTGAAAAATCCGCTCCATAAAAGCCTACTCTCCTAGGCCATTGGCTATTCAGATTCTGCAGTACCATCTATTGATATCACTGATAATAGCCCATCTTCCATCACTATTTATGCATACCACTAACAACTCTCCTTCCCCCATAAATATTGTGCTCGATGAATGAAACATACCAGGACCGAGGGAAGACTTCACCCTGACTTTTCCCACGATGATTTTGATATATTATACGTTTTTTTTCGACGTCGTATGCAAAAGTTAATGCGGTTTTACCATTTTTCAAACATTTTTTGCAATAAATGTGAAAATTCAAATTTGTTAATTTTCCCTAATAGTAGGTTGCATAACATACATGAATCTCAAAAAGATTTTTTTTTGAATAATCTATCATTTTCTTTTCTATTTTACGATTGTTAAAAAAGGCGATCCACGGGGGTGGAGGTGCGTGGGAGCAGAAAAACCTTTTGCACGGTTCGTGTTACGAACCGGTGCAAAGGGTAGACCTTTGCACCGGTTCGTAACACGAACCGGTGCAAAGAGTTTGTGGCTGACGCCAACCCTTTTGCACCGGTTCGTGTTACGAACCGGTGCAAAAGATCCCGCACGAACCGGTGCTAATGCCCCTGGACGTGCACCGCACGAACCGGTGCTAATGACCCCTTTAGCACCGGTTCGTGCCAAATCGGTGCAAAAGCACTTTCGAGGACAGGATAAAGCCCTTGTTTCTACTAGTGCGGACGAGGTAGAAGATGTGCAAAGTAATGCTATTTTGTAAGCTTATACTTATCCTTAAAATTCATTTAGAAAATATTTATGCCAACTCCCCTAAGTTTTTTGTTCTTCCGAGATAACTTGATTATTAGTTCAAATCAAACTGTTGAGAAAACGGATAGGTATGTTTTCAAATTTGGTGGTAAGTGGGAATTCCATCATTTTATAGAACTCCTCCTCTTCAGTTACTGCCATGGTAACCTCTCAGATTCTTTTTTGTTTCGTTACTTCTGTTAAAATGCACAAGCTCAGAGCTGACCACATAGACCTAACTGCAGGTCGAAGACCATATTCAGATGGTTAGCTAAGAAGATCTACTGTTCATGGTGATTGCTACTCGGTTCAGAAGTTATACACAGAAGCTCGAAAGCTAAAGTCCATGAGCGTAATCAGGTGATTAGTTAAAAAGAATTACAGCTCCTGGTGATGGTACTCAGTTCAGAAGCTACATACATAAGCTCTAAAGATAAAGTCGATGAATGCACTTAATTTAAATGGAAGAGGCATATAGGCAGTGCTTCGTTTTTTCACATGAACATTGACAATACCATATTCTATCTAACTTTTTTTAAAATTGCAGTTTGGAGAAGATGGAAGATAATGCCGCCGAAATCACTCTCCAATGCCAATTTTTATTTAGGTATTTCCTTTGTTTTCTTGGGTCAAACAGATCATTGCTTATTCAAACATGCATTATAAAGTGAACTAAATAGGTAGAAGACAACTACCGAGTTTGATTTCTATTTTGTATGGCAATATTTACTTTAAATGAAATATATTGGTTAGGAAGCTACCAATAGAGTATTAGTGATGCCATAAACAAAGAGGCTTCACTTGAAGCTATTGAGTTCCATGCATCCTTAGCATCTCAGATTTTCAAACTTAAAATAAATTAACCTTTTCTAAGAAGTGAAGCGATCATATAGCTTGCTCATAAGTAGAGACGGCCTCCATATGCCGTGGCACAGCTTTGATAGTGAACAATAGAAATTAGATTGGTTATCTGATTGTTTTAAAGTACAAAATACAGAATTGTTGGAAGAGAAATCTTATTCACTTGGAGATTTGTTTTGCAAATTACATGTCCTGTTTTTGCTTTTGCGTAATTTCTAACTTCTCAGAGAATGTGTATGCAGTTTTCCTTCATATATGTGACCAGAAGTGGCGTTGTGATGAGGTCAATAACTAAGCTAAAAAGAGAAGAAAAATCCGGAGATAGATGACAAAGTGGAGAGTTGAATGCAGACTATAATTTGTATCTTTGTAAGAGATTTACATGTATGTAATATAGTTGATCTACATGTGACCTTCACATACAAGTAGTACTGCTATGCTCTAAAATGAATTCCTACTAAATAGCTATGTATAATTATCTTAGTTGTATTGTTTTGTTTGTACAGTACTCTGTTTGTTGAAGCTAAATGGTTTTTGTGCTTAGGTTTCCGTTGATGATGAATGTGTTGGTGCTACCATGGATGGATCTCCTACTGCATAGGTGCTGCTATAATGACCTCTTAGATTATAATTGCCTCTCTTATATCTCTTACAAACGCACATGTTCAAATCTTTTTTTTAAAGGAAAAGAGTGGGAAAAATCCCACTGCAATTTTTATATATCATAAATTGCAATTTTCAGAATTCTGCACATGTTCATAATTGACCATAAAATGTGAACTGCAAGTTCAAGGTCATGCTCAGTGATCCATCTAAAGAAAAGGTAGTTCATGTTGACAGTTTCTCGGTTCAAAGACTATGTGCAGAAGCTCAAGACCTCAAGTGGTTTAATGGATAGGGCCGGTGCTTAGTTTCTATGTTTTTAGGCAGTGCAAAAAGTATGCAGCCACTCTTTTGTTTTCTATGCATTTTCATGTGATGACCCGTTACCGATTTCTTCGTTGTTTGTTTCGTATTGTCTGTTATCCTGCCTATCTGCGGTACCCAAATATATGAAAATTTTCTTTTATGTTCGCTCTTTTTATGCTGATTATCATTGTTGTCGAGAGCATGCAGAAACACACGGCCGGTAGGGTTCAATTCAGTAAATCTGCACCTCACGGTTGTGACCTCTCAAGTTTGAACCTGATATGTGTAGGCCGCATTCGCTGCGTCAGTCTGTTGACAACAATCAGCCTCTATCGTTGCCCGGCTAAGCTACCGTCGACGCGGCCCGCCTAGCTAGGCCGTTATTTATGCTGCGTGTGCACAATGTACTGCTACGTTCTAATTGTGTTTCCGCACAACCTAAAACAGAGTACGACTAATATTTGCCAATAGCTTCGTCACTGAATCTTCAATTAAAGAGAGCAATCAGAGCATCGACACCTGCTTTTTCCTGTCAGCAAAGTGACCAAAGTGCTGCACTTTCAGTGCGCAATCTATTTACAAACAGAGTACAACTAATATTACACACAACATCTGCTTCCTCTGCACAATCTATTTATAAAATGTACAACCACAAAAAAGTGCCGCGCTAGCATCGACACCTCGCCTTGCCTGGCCCCTACCGGGCTATGATCCCCTTTTGCCTATCAGCAAAGCGACCGAACTTATGACATGTATTTTGCCGCTATAGTTAGGAGTTAAACGCCATGAAGCATGTTTAGATTGCTAGCAGTCCTGTAATATATAGCATATGTAATGTAATGTCTTGTGAAAAATCCGCTCCATAAAAGCCTACTCTCCTAGGCCATTGGCTATTCAGATTCTGCAGTACCATCTATTGATATCACTGATAATAGCCCATCTTCCATCACTATTTATGCATACCACTAACAACTCTCCTTCCCCCATAAATATTGTGCTCGATGAATGAAACATACCAGGACCGAGGGAAGACTTCACCCTGACTTTTCCCATGATGATTTTGATATATTATACGTTTTTTTCGACGTCGTATGCAAAAGTTAATGCGGTTTTACCATTTTTCAAACATTTTTTGCAATAAATGTGAAAATTCAAATTTGTTAATTTTCCCTAATAGTAGGTTGCATAACATACATGAATCTCAAAAGATTTTTTTTTTGAATAATCTATCATTTTCTTTTCTATTTTACAGTGTTAAAAAAGGCGATCCACGGGGGGGGGGGGGGTGGAGGTGCGTGGGGAGCAGAAAAACCTTTTGCACCGGTTCGTGTTACGAACCGGTGCAAAAGGGTAGACCTTTTGCACCGGTTCGTAACACGAACCGGTGCAAAAGAGTTTGTGGCCGACGCCAACCCTTTTGCACCGGTTCGTGTTACGAACCGGTGCTAATGCCCCCTGGACGTGCAGACCGCACGAACCGGTGCTAATGACCCCTTTAGCACCGGTTCGTGCCAAATCCGGTGCAAAAGCACTTTCGAGGACAGGATAAAAGCCCTTGTTTCTACTAGTGCAGTGACGAGGTAGAAGATGTGCAAAGTAATGCTATTTTGTAAGCTTATACTTATCCTTAAAATTCATTTAGAAAATATTTATGCCAACTCCCCTAAGTTTTTTGTTCTTCCGAGATAACTTGATTATTAGTTCAAATCAAACTGTTGAGAAAACGGATAGGTATGTTTTCAAATTTGGTGGTAAGTGGGAATTCCATCATTTTATAGAACTCCTCCTCTTCAGTTACTGCCATGGTAACCTCTCAGATTCTTTTTTGTTTCGTTACTTCTGTTAAAATGCACAAGCTCAGAGCTGACCACATAGACCTAACTGCAGGTCGAAGACCATATTCAGATGGTTAGCTAAGAAGATCTACTGTTCATGGTGATTGCTACTCGGTTCAGAAGTTATACACAGAAGCTCGAAAGCTAAAGTCCATGAGCGTAATCAGGTGATTAGTTAAAAAGAATTACAGCTCCTGGTGATGGTACTCAGTTCAGAAGCTACATACAGAAGCTCTAAAGATAAAGTCGATGAATGCACTTAATTTAAATGGAAGAGGCATATAGGCAGTGCTTCGTTTTTTCACATGAACATTGACAATACCATATTCTATCTAACTTTTTTTAAAATTGCAGTTTGGAGAAGATGGAAGATAATGCCGCCGAAATCACTCTCCAATGCCAATTTTTATTTAGGTATTTCCTTTGTTTTCTTGGGTCAAACAGATCATTGCTTATTCAAACATGCATTATAAAGTGAACTAAATAGGTAGAAGACAACTACCGAGTTTGATTTCTATTTTGTATGGCAATATTTACTTTAAATGAAATATATTGGTTAGGAAGCTACCAATAGAGTATTAGTGATGCCATAAACAAAGAGGCTTCACTTGAAGCTATTGAGTTCCATGCATCCTTAGCATCTCAGATTTTCAAACTTAAAATAAATTAACCTTTTCTAAGAAGTGAAGCGATCATATAGCTTGCTCATAAGTAGAGACGGCCTCCATATGCCGTGGCACAGCTTTGATAGTGAACAATAAAATTAGATTGGTTATCTGATTGTTTTAAAGTACAAAATACAGAATTGTTGGAAGAGAAATCTTATTCACTTGGAGATTTGTTTTGCAAATTACATGTCCTGTTTTTGCTTTTGCGTAATTTCTAACTTCTCAGAGAATGTGTATGCAGTTTTCCTTCATATATGTGACCAGAAGTGGCGTTGTGATGAGGTCAATAACTAAGCTAAAAAGAGAAGAAAAATCCGGAGATAGATGACCAAGTGGAGAGTTGAATGCAGACTATAATTTGTATCTTTGTAAGAGATTTACATGTATGTAATATAGTTGATCTACATGTGACCTTCACATACAAGTAGTACCGCTATGCTCTAAAATGAATTCCTACTAAATAGCTATGTATAATTATCTTAGTTGTATTGTTTTGTTTGTACAGTACTCTGTTTGTTGAAGCTAAATGGTTTTTGTGCTTAGGTTTCCGTTGATGATGAATGTGTTGGTGCTACCATGGATGGATCTCCTACTGCATAGGTGCTGCTATAATGACCTCTTAGATTATAATTGCCTCTCTTATATCTCTTACAAACGCACATGTTCAAATCTTTTTTTTAAAGGAAAAGAGTGGGAAAAATCCCACTGCAATTTTTATATATCATAAATTGCAATTTTCAGAATTCTGCACATGTTCATAATTGACCATAAAATGTGAACTGCAAGTTCAAGGTCATGCTCAGTGATCCATCTAAAGAAAAGGTAGTTCATGTTGACAGTTTCTCGGTTCAAAGACTATGTGCAGAAGCTCAAGACCTCAAGTGGTTTAATGGATAGGGCCGGTGCTTAGTTTCTATGTTTTTAGGCAGTGCAAAAAGTATGCAGCCACTCTTTTATTTTCTATGCATTTTCATGTGATGACCCGTTACCGATTTCTTCGTTGTTTGTTTCGTATTGTCTGTTATCCTGCCTATCTGCGGTACCCAAATATATGAAAATTTTCTTTTATGTTCGCTCTTTTTATGCTGATTATCATTGTTGTCGAGAGCATGCAGAAACACACGGCCGGTAGGGTTCAATTCAGTAAATCTGCACCTCACGGTTGTGACCTCTCAAGTTTGAACCTGATATGTGTAGGCCGCATTCGCTGCGTCAGTCTGTTGACAACAATCAGCCTCTATCGTTGCCCGGCTAAGCTACCGTCGACGCGGCCCGCCTAGCTAGGCCGTTATTTATGCTGCGTGTGCACAATGTCTTTGCTACGTTCTAATTGTGTTTCCGCACAACCTAAAACAGAGTACGACTAATATTTGCCAATAGCTTCGTCACTGAATCTTCAATTAAAGAGAGCAATCAGAGCATCGACACTGCTTTTTCCCGTCGGCAAAGTGACCAAAGTGCTGCACTTTCAGTGCGCAATCTATTTACAAACAGAGTACAACTAATATTACACACAACATCTGCTTCCTCTGCACAATCTATTTATAAAATGTACAACCACAAAAAAGTGCCGCGCTAGCATCGACACCTCGCCTTGCCTGGCCCCTACCGGGCTATGATCCCCTTTTGCCTGTCAGCAAAGCGACCGAACTTATGACATGTATTTTGCCGCTATAGTTAGGAGTTAAACACCATGAAGCATGTTTAGATTGCTAGCAGTCCTGTAATATATAGCATATGTAATGTAATGTCTTGTGAAAAATCCGCTCCATAAAAGCCTACTCTCCTAGGCCATTGGCTATTCAGATTCTGCAGTACCATCTATTGATATCACTGATAATAGCCCATCTTCCATCACTATTTATGCATACCACTAACAACTCTCCTTCCCCCATAAATATTGTGCTCGATGAACGAAACATACCAGGACCGAGGGAAGACTTCACCCTGACTTTTCCCACGATGATTTTGATATATTATACGTTTTTTTTCGACGTCGTATGCAAAAGTTAATGCGGTTTTACCATTTTTCAAACATTTTTTGCAATAAATGTGAAAATTCAAATTTGTTAATTTTCCCTAATAGTAGGTTGCATAACATACATGAATCTCAAAAGATTTTTTTTTTGAATAATCTATCATTTTCTTTTCTATTTTACAGTGTTAAAAAAGGCGATCCACGGGGGGGGGGGTGGAGGTGCGTGGGGAGCAGAAAAACCTTTTGCACCGGGTCGTGTTACGAACCGGAGCAAAAGGGGAGACCATTTGCACCGGGTCGTAACACGAACCGGTGCAAAAGAGTTTGTGGCTGACGCCAACCCTATTGCACCGGTTCGTGTTACGAACCGGTGCAAAAGATCCCGCACGAACCGGTGCTAATGCCCCCTGGACGTGGACACCGCACGAACCGGTGCTAATGACCCCTTTAGCACCGGTTCGTGCCAAATCAGTGCAAAAGCACTTTCGAGGACAGGATAAAAGCCCTTGTTTCTACTAGTGCAGTGACGAGGTAGAAGATGTGCAAAGTAATGCTATTTTGTAAGCTTATACTTATCCTTAAAATTCATTTAGAAAATATTTATGCCAACTCCCCTAAGTTTTTTGTTCTTCCGAGATAACTTGATTATTAGTTCAAATCAAACTGTTGAGAAAACGGATAGGTATGTTTTCAAATTTGGTGGTAAGTGGGAATTCCATCATTTTATAGAACTCCTCTTCGATCGCCATGGTAACCTCTCGAGATTCTTTTTGTTTCGTTATTTCTGTTAAAATGCACAAGCTCAGAGCTGACCACATAGACCTAACTGCAGGTCGAAGACCATGTTCAGATGGTTAGCTAAGAAGATCTACTGTTCATGGTGATTGCTACTCGGTTCAGAAGTTATACACAGAAGCTCGAAAGCTAAAGTCCATGAGCGTAATCAGGTGATTAGTTAAAAAGAATTACAGCTCCTGGTGATGGTACTCAGTTCAGAAGCTACATACATAAGCTCTAAAGATAAAGTCGATGAATGCAATTAATTTAAATGGAAGAGGCATATAGGCAGTGCTTCGTTTTTTCACATGAACATTGACAATACCATATTCTATCTAACTTTTTTTAAAATTGCAGTTTGGAGAAGATGGAAGATAATGCCGCCGAAATCACTCTCCAATGCCAATTTTTATTTAGGTATTTCCTTTGTTTTCTTGGGTCAAACAGATCATTGCTTATTCAAACATGCATTATAAAGTGAACTAAATAGGTAGAAGACAACTACCGAGTTTGATTTCTATTTTGTATGGCAATATTTACTTTAAATGAAATATATTGGTTAGGAAGCTACCAATAGAGTATTAGTGATGCCATAAACAAAGAGGCTTCACTTGAAGCTATTGAGTTCCATGCATCCTTAGCATCTCAGATTTTCAAACTTAAAATAAATTAACCTTTTCTAAGAAGTGAAGCGATCATATAGCTTGCTCATAAGTAGAGACGGCCTCCATATGCCGTGGCACAGCTTTGATAGTGAACAATAGAAATTAGATTGGTTATCTGATTGTTTTAAAGTACAAAATACAGAATTGTTGGAAGAGAAATCTTATTCACTTGGAGATTTGTTTTGCAAATTACATGTCCTGTTTTTGCTTTTGCGTAATTTCTAACTTCTCAGAGAATGTGTATGCAGTTTTCCTTCATATATGTGACCAGAAGTGGCGTTGTGATGAGGTCAATAACTAAGCTAAAAAGAGAAGAAAAATCCGGAGATAGATGACCAAGTGGAGAGTTGAATGCAGACTATAATTTGTATCTTTGTAAGAGATTTACATGTATGTAATATAGTTGATCTACATGTGACCTTCACATACAAGTAGTACCGCTATGCTCTAAAATGAATTCCTACTAAATAGCTATGTATAATTATCTTAGTTGTATTGTTTTGTTTGTACGATCTACTGTTTGTTGAAGCTAAATGGTTTTTGTGCTTAGGTTTCCGTTGATGATGAATGTGTTGGTGCGACCAAGGATGGATCGCCTCCTGCATAGGTGCTGCTATAATGACCTCTTAGATTATAATTGCCTCTCTTATATCTCTTACAAACGCACATGTTCAAATCTTTTTTTTAAAGGAAAAGAGTGGGAAAAATCCCACTGCAATTTTTATATATCATAAATTGCAATTTTCAGAATTCTGCACATGTTCATAATTGACCATAAAATGTGAACTGCAAGTTCAAGGTCATGCTCAGTGATCCATCTAAAGAAAAGGTAGTTCATGTTGACAGTTTCTCGGTTCAAAGACTATGTGCGAAGCTCAAGACCTCAAGTGGTTTAATGGATAGGGCCGGTGCTTAGTTTCTATGTTTTTAGGCAAGGCAAAAAGTATGCAGCCACTCTTTTTATTTTCTATGCATTTTCATGTGATGACCCGTTACCGATTTCTTCGTTGTTTGTTTCGTATTGTCTGTTATCCCGCCTATCTGCGGTACCCAAATATATGAAAATTTTCTTTTATGTTCGCTCTTTTTATGCTGATTATCATTGTTGTCGAGAGCATGCAGAAACACACGGCCGGTAGGGTTCAATTCAGTAAATCTGCACCTCACGGTTGTGACCTCTCAAGTTTGAACCTGATATGTGTAGGCCGCATTCGCTGCGTCAGTCTGTTGACAACAATCAGCCTCTATCGTTGCCCGGCTAAGCTACCGTCGACGCGGCCCGCCTAGCTAGGCCGTTATTTATGCTGCGTGTGCACAATGTACTGCTACGTTCTAATTGTGTTTCCGCACAACCTAAAACAGAGTACGACTAATATTTGCCAATAGCTTCGTCACTGAATCTTCAATTAAAGAGAGCAATCAGAGCATCGACACTGCTTTCTGTCGGCAAAGTGACCAAAGTGCTGCACTTTCAGTGCGCAATCTATTTACAAACAGTACAACTAATATTACACACAACATCTGCTTCCTCTTGCACAATCTATTTATAAAATGTACAACCACAAAAAAGTGCCGCGCTAGCATCGACACCTCGCCTTGCCTGGCCCCTACCGGGCTATGATCCCCTTTTGCCTATCAGCAAAGCGACCGAACTTATGACATGTATTTTGCCGCTATAGTTAGGAGTTAAACGCCATGAAGCATGTTTAGATTGCTAGCAGTCCTGTAATATATAGCATATGTAATGTAATGTCTTGTGAAAAATCCGCTCCATAAAAGCCTACTCTCCTAGGCCATTGGCTATTCAGATTCTGCAGTACCATCTATTGATATCATCGATAATAGCCCATCTTCCATCACTATTTATGCATACCACTAACAACTCTCCTTCCCCCATAAATATTGTGCTCGATGAATGAAACATACCAGGACCGAGGGAAGACTTCACACGACTTTTCCCATGATGATTTTGATATATTATACGTTTTTTTTCGACGTCGTATGCAAAAGTTAATGCGGTTTTACCATTTTTCAAACATTTTTTGCAATAAATGTGAAAATTCAAATTTGTTAATTTTCCCTAATAGTAGGTTGCATAACATACATGAATCTCAAAAGATTTTTTTTTTGAATAATCTATCATTTTCTTTTCTATTTTACGTTGTTAAAAAAGGCGATCCACGGGGTGGAGGTGCGTGGGGAGCAGAAAAACCTTTTGCACCGGTTCGTATTACGAACCGGTGCAAAGGGTAGACCTTTGCACCGGTTCTTAACACGAACCGGTGCAAAAGAGTTTGTGGTCGACGCTAACCCTTTGCACCGGTTCGTGTTACGAACCGGTGCAAAAGATCCCGCACGAACCGGTGCTAATGCCCCCTGGACGTGCAGACCGCACGAACCGGTGCTAATGACCCCTTTAGCACCGGTTCGTGCCAAATCCGGTGCAAAAGCACTTTCGAGGACAGGATAAAAGCCCTTGTTTCTACTAGTGCAGTGACGAGGTAGAAGATGTGCAAAGTAATGCTATTTTGTAAGCTTATACTTATCCTTAAAATTCATTTAGAAAATATTTATGCCAACTCCCCTAAGTTTTTTGTTCTTCCGAGATAACTTGATTATTAGTTCAAATCAAACTGTTGAGAAAACGGATAGGTATGTTTTCAAATTTGGTGGTAAGTGGGAATTCCATCATTTTATAGAACTCCTCTTCAGTTACTGCCATGGTAACCTCTCAGATTCTTTTTTGTTTCGTTATTTCTGTTAAAATGCACAAGCTCAGAGCTGACCACATAGACCTAACTGCAGGTCGAAGACCATGTTCAGATGGTTAGCTAAGAAGATCTACTGTTCATGGTGATTGCTACTCGGTTCAGAAGTTATACACAGAAGCTCGAAAGCTAAAGTCCATGAGCGTAATCAGGTGATTAGTTAAAAAGAATTACAGCTCCTGGTGATGGTACTCAGTTCAGAAGCTACATACATAAGCTCTAAAGATAAAGTCGATGAATGCAATTAATTTAAATGGAAGAGGCATATAGGCAGTGCTTCGTTTTTTCACATGAACATTGACAATACCATATTCTATCTAACTTTTTTTAAAATTGCAGTTTGGAGAAGATGGAAGATAATGCCGCCGAAATCACTCTCCAATGCCAATTTTTATTTAGGTATTTCCTTTGTTTTCTTGGGTCAAACAGATCATTGCTTATTCAAACATGCATTATAAAGTGAACTAAATAGGTAGAAGACAACTACCGAGTTTGATTTCTATTTTGTATGGCAATATTTACTTTAAATGAAATATATTGGTTAGGAAGCTACCAATAGAGTATTAGTGATGCCATAAACAAAGAGGCTTCACTTGAAGCTATTGAGTTCCATGCATCCTTAGCATCTCAGATTTTCAAACTTAAAATAAATTAACCTTTTCTAAGAAGTGAAGCGATCATATAGCTTGCTCATAAGTAGAGACGGCCTCCATATGCCGTGGCACAGCTTTGATAGTGAACAATAGAAATTAGATTGGTTATCTGATTGTTTTAAAGTACAAAATACAGAATTGTTGGAAGAGAAATCTTATTCACTTGGAGATTTGTTTTGCAAATTACATGTCCTGTTTTTGCTTTTGCGTAATTTCTAACTTCTCAGAGAATGTGTATGCAGTTTTCCTTCATATATGTGACCGAAGTGGCGTTGTGATGAGGTCAATAACTAAGCTAAAAAGAGAAGAAAAATCCGGAGATAGATGACAAAGTGGAGAGTTGAATGCGAGACTATAATTTGTATCTTTGTAAGAGATTTACATGTATGTAATATAGTTGATCTACATGTGACCTTCACATACAAGTAGTACCGCTATGCTCTAAAATGAATTCCTACTAAATAGCTATGTATAATTATCTTAGTTGTATTGTTTTGTTTGTACGATTACTCTGTTTGTTGAAGCTAAATGGTTTTTGTGCTTAGGTTTCCGTTGATGATGAATGTGTTGGTGCTACCATGGATGGATCTCCTACTGCATAGGTGCTGCTATAATGACCTCTTAGATTATAATTGCCTCTCTTATATCTCTTACAAACGCACATGTTCAAATCTTTTTTTTAAAGGAAAAGAGTGGGAAAAATCCCACCGCAATTTTTATATATCATAAATTGCAATTTTCAGAATTCTGCACATGTTCATAATTGACCATAAAATGTGAACTGCAAGTTCAAGGTCATGCTCGATGATCCATCTAAAGAAAAGGTAGTTCATGTTGACGGTTTCTCGGTTCAAAGACTATGTGCGAAGCTCAAGACCTCAAGTGGTTTAATGGATAGGGCCGGTGCTTAGTTTCTATGTTTTTAGGCAGTGCAAAAAGTATGCAGCCACTCTTTTATTTTCTATGCATTTTCATGTGATGACCCGTTACCGATTTCTTCGTTGTTTGTTTCGTATTGTCTGTTATCCCGCCTATCATGCGGTACCCAAATATATGAAAATTTTCTTTTATGTTCGCTCTTTTTATGCTGATTATCATTGTTGTCGAGAGCATGCGAAACACACGGCCGGTAGGGTTCAATTCGATAAATCTGCACCTCACGGTTGTGACCTCTCAAGTTTGAACCTGATATGTGTAGGCCGCATTCGCTGCGTCAGTGTTGACAACAATCAGCCTCTATCGTTGCCCGGCTAAGCTACCGTCCGACGCGGCCCGCCTAGCTAGGCCGTTATTTATGCTGCGTGTGCACAATGTCTGCTACGTTCTAATTGTGTTTCCGCACAACCTAAAACAGAGTACGACTAATATTTGCCAATAGCTTCGTCACTGAATCTTCAATTAAAGAGAGCAATCAGAGCATCGACACCTGCTTTTTCCTGTCGGCAAAGTGACCAAAGTGCTGCACTTTCGGTGCGCAATCTATTTACAAACAGAGTACAACTAATATTACACACAACATCTGCTTCCTCTGCACAATCTATTTATAAAATGTACAACCACAAAAAAGTGCCGCGCTAGCATCGACACCTCGCCTTGCCTGGCCCCTACCGGGCTATGATCCCCTTTTGCCTATCAAGAAAGCGACCGAACTTATGACATGTATTTTGCCGCTATAGTTAGGAGTTAAACGCCATGAAGCATGTTTAGATTGCTAGCAGTCTGTAATATATAGCATATGTAATGTAATGTCTTGTGAAAAATCCGCTCCATAAAAGCCTACTCTCCTAGGCCATTGGCTATTCAGATTCTGCAGTACCATCTATTGATATCACTGATAATAGCCCATCTTCCATCACTATTTATGCATACCACTAACAACTCTCCTTCCCCCATAAATATTGTGCTCGATGAATGAAACATACCAGGACCGAGGGAAGACTTCACCCTGACTTTTCCCATGATGATTTTGATATATTATACGTTTTTTTCGACGTCGTATGCAAAAGTTAATGCGGTTTTACCATTTTTCAAACATTTTTTTGCAATAAATGTGAAAATTCAAATTTGTTAATTTTCCCTAATAGTAGGTTGCATAACATACATGAATCTCAAAAGATTTTTTTTTGAATAATCTATCATTTTCTTTTCTATTTTACTGATGTTAAAAAAGGCGATCCACGGGGGGGTGGAGGCGCGTGGGGAGCAGAAAAACCTTTTGCACCGGTTCGTGTTACGAACCGGTGCAAAAGGGTAGACCTTTTGCACCGGTTCGTAACACGAACCGGTGCAAAAGAGTTTGTGGCTGACGCCAACCCTTTTGCACCGGTTCGTGTTACGAACCGGTGCAAAAGATCCCGCACGAACCGGTGCTAATGCCCCCTGGACGTGCAGACCGCACGAACCGGTGCTAATGACCCCTTTAGCACCGGTTCGTGCCAAATCCGGTGCAAAAGCACTTTCGAGGACAGGATAAAAGCCCTTGTTTCTACTAGTGCAGTGACGAGGTAGAAGATGTGCAAAGTAATGCTATTTTGTAAGCTTATACTTATCCTTAAAATTCATTTAGAAAATATTTATGCCAACTCCCCTAAGTTTTTTGTTCTTCCGAGATAACTTGATTATTAGTTCAAATCAAACTGTTGAGAAAACGGATAGGTATGTTTTCAAATTTGGTGGTAAGTGGGAATTCCATCATTTTATAGAACTCCTCCTCTTCAGTCACTGCCATGGTAACCTCTCAGATTCTTTTTTGTTTCGTTACTTCTGTTAAAATGCACAAGCTCAGAGCTGACCACATAGACCTAACTGCAGGTCGAAGACCATATTCAGATGGTTAGCTAAGAAGATCTACTGTTCATGGTGATTGCTACTCGGTTCAGAAGTTATACACAGAAGCTCGAAAGCTAAAGTCCATGAGCGTAATCAGGTGATTAGTTAAAAAGAATTACAGCTCCTGGTGATGGTACTCAGTTCAGAAGCTACATACAGAAGCTCTAAAGATAAAGTCGATGAATGCACTTAATTTAAATGGAAGAGGCATATAGGCAGTGCTTCGTTTTTTCACATGAACATTGACAATACCATATTCTATCTAACTTTTTTTAAAATTGCAGTTTGGAGAAGATGGAAGATAATGCCGCCGAAATCACTCTCCAATGCCAATTTTTATTTAGGTATTTCCTTTGTTTTCTTGGGTCAAACAGATCATTGCTTATTCAAACATGCATTATAAAGTGAACTAAATAGGTAGAAGACAACTACCGAGTTTGATTTCTATTTTGTATGGCAATATTTACTTTAAATGAAATATATTGGTTAGGAAGCTACCAATAGAGTATTAGTGATGCCATAAACAAAGAGGCTTCACTTGAAGCTATTGAGTTCCATGCATCCTTAGCATCTCAGATTTTCAAACTTAAAATAAATTAACCTTTTCTAAGAAGTGAAGCGATCATATAGCTTGCTCATAAGTAGAGACGGCCTCCATATGCCGTGGCACAGCTTTGATAGTGAACAATAAAATTAGATTGGTTATCTGATTGTTTTAAAGTACAAAATACAGAATTGTTGGAAGAGAAATCTTATTCACTTGGAGATTTGTTTTGCAAATTACATGTCCTGTTTTTGCTTTTGCGTAATTTCTAACTTCTCAGAGAATGTGTATGCAGTTTTCCTTCATATATGTGACCAGAAGTGGCGTTGTGATGAGGTCAATAACTAAGCTAAAAAGAGAAGAAAAATCCGGAGATAGATGACCAAGTGGAGAGTTGAATGCAGACTATAATTTGTATATTTGTAAGAGATTTACATGTATGTAATATAGTTGATCTACATGTGACCTTCACATACAAGTAGTACCGCTATGCTCTAAAATGAATTCCTACTAAATAGCTATGTATAATTATCTTAGTTGTATTGTTTTGTTTGTACAGTACTCTGTTTGTTGAAGCTAAATGGTTTTTGTGCTTAGGTTTCCGTTGATGATGAATGTGTTGGTGCTACCATGGATGGATCTCCTACTGCATAGGTGCTGCTATAATGACCTCTTAGATTATAATTGCCTCTCTTATATCTCTTACAAACGCACATGTTCAAATCTTTTTTTTAAAGGAAAAGAGTGGGAAAAATCCCACTGCAATTTTTATATATCATAAATTGCAATTTTCAGAATTCTGCACATGTTCATAATTGACCATAAAATGTGAACTGCAAGTTCAAGGTCATGCTCGATGATCCATCTAAAGAAAAGGTAGTTCATGTTGACAGTTTCTCGGTTCAAAGACTATGTGCAGAAGCTCAAGACCTCAAGTGGTTTAATGGATAGGGCCGGTGCTTAGTTTCTATGTTTTTAGGCAGTGCAAAAAGTATGCAGCCACTCTTTTATTTTCTATGCATTTTCATGTGATGACCCATTACCGATTTCTTCGCTGTTTGTTTCGTATTGTCTGTTATCCTGCCTATCTGCGGTACCCAAATATATGAAAATTTTCTTTTATGTTCGCTCTTTTTATGCTGATTATCATTGTTGTCGAGAGCATGCAGAAACACACGGCCGGTAGGGTTCAATTCAGTAAATCTGCACCTCACGGTTGTGACCTCTCAAGTTTGAACCTGATATGTGTAGGCCGCATTCGCTGCGTCAGTCTGTTGACAACAATCAGCCTCTATCGTTGCCCGGCTAAGCTACCGTCGACGCGGCCCGCCTAGCTAGGCCGTTATTTATGCTGCGTGTGCACAATGTACTGCTACGTTCTAATTGTGTTTCCGCACAACCTAAAACAGAGTACGACTAATATTTGCCAATAGCTTCACATGAATCTTCAATTAAAGAGAGCAATCAGAGCATCGACACCTGCTTTTTCCTGTCAGCAAAGTGACCAAAGTGCTGCACTTTCAGTGCGCAATCTATTTACAAACAGAGTACAACTAATATTACACACAACATCTGCTTCCTCTGCACAATCTATTTATAAAATGTACAACCACAAAAAAGTGCCGCGCTAGCATCGACACCTCGCCTTGCCTGGCCCCTACCGGGCTATGATCCCCTTTTGCCTGTCAGCAAAGCGACCGAACTTATGACATGTATTTTGCCGCTATAGTTAGGAGTTAAACGCCATGAAGCATGTTTAGATTGCTAGCAGTCCTGTAATATATAGCATATGTAATGTAATGTCTTGTGAAAAATCCGCTCCATAAAAGCCTACTCTCCTAGGCCATTGGCTATTCATATTCTGCAGTACCATCTATTGATATCACTGATAATAGCCCATCTTCCATCACTATTTATGCATACCACTAACAACTCTCCTTCCCCCATAAATATTGTGCTCGATGAATGAAACATACCAGGACCGAGGGAAGACTTCACCCTGGCTTTGTCGTTGAGGTAGAGGTGAGGATTCGGCCCGGGTGATGGAGTTTTTGCATGCTAACCTTTGCACCACCACCACGGGAGTCTCCTCTAAATGGGTTCTCATTCAAACTCCGCTCTCCAGTTACCCGCCAAAGAGACTGCGTCATTCAGCTTAACCACCTTCTCTACAAATAATGAGCCATGGCCTACAGGCGCAGCGTGCGCCGCGCCAAAGCCTCCTACTTACCACTCATATTCATCTATATCACTTGTATTTCACTATCTCTTCGCCGAACTAGTGTACCTATACATCCGACAAGTGTATTAGGTGTGTTGGGGACACAAGAGACTTCTTGTATCTTAATTGCAGGGTTACTTGAGAGGAATATCTCTGACCTCTACCTCCCTAAGTTCGATAAACCTTGGGTGATTCACTTAAGGGAAACTTGCTGATGTTCTACAAACCTCTGCTCTTGGAGGCCCAACAATGTCTACAGGAATAGAAGCGTGCGTAGACATCAGCGGCCAAGTGGGGGGAAGAGAGATTTCTTCCCCCCCAAGTTGATCCCCCCTAGGGTTTTGGGGAAACCCTAGGGGTTGGCCGGCCTGGGCCTTGGGGGGCATGTGCCCCCGGCCCATTAGGCCAGGGAGCATCCCCTCGGCCCATGGTAGCCCTCCTAGGTCGTGGGCCCTATGGTGGACCCCTCCGGAACCTTCTAGAACCTTCCAGTCTTCCACCGGAAAAATCCCGAACTTTTCCGAAACGCAGAAATCAACTTCCCTTATATGAATCTTATTCTACGGACTATTCCGGACCTCCTCGTGACATCCTAGATCCCATCCGAAACTCTGAACAAACTTCGACTCCATACCATATTCAAATCTACTTATGCGACATCGAACCTTAAGGGCGTCACCCTACGGTTCGCGAACTATGCAGACATGGTCGAGACTCCTCTCCGAGCAATAACCAATAGCGGGATCTGGGGATCCATAATGGCTCCCACATATTCAACGATGACTTAGTGATCGATTGAACCATTTACATACGATGCCGATTCCCTTTGTCTCACGATATTATACTTGTCCGATGTTCGATCATCGGTATCTCCATACCTTGTTCAACCTCGTTACCGACAAGTACTCTTTACTCGTACCGTGGTATGTCATCTCTCACTACAAGAAAAGTTCTGATAGACAACGTCTCAAAATCGTCCGCTAAGGGGTATTTTTCGTCGCCTATGGGCCTAACCTGACGATATGGGTTCTGTTGTGGAAACTGCGTCAGGCAAAGTCCAACTACGTTTTTTTCGGTCCGTCGCGCTTGGGCGCCCTTCCGCCACGGAAAATCGGACCGTTGCGCAAGTGTTTCCGGGAGCCCGTTGACTGCTGACGTCATGCAAACTGACACGTGGCAGACGCCGTTAATCGCGCGATTAACGGCGTTAACCGGCTGAAACCCCGTGGTAGATGGTAGGCCCACACGAGGCCTCCCAAGTCTTAAGCGGGCCGGGCCAGCTGACATAGTTTGACCAGTCAACTATATAACTGGGGTGGTCCATTAGTTACGTGGGCCGGGCCTAACCTCTAAGGTTGACTGGTCAAAACTTAAATGGGCCGGCCCATTTAACATGTGGGGTCCACCTTACAGCAACTGGGCCGGCCCAAGAAGCAAGTGGGCCGGGCCAAAACACAGGTGGGTCCCACTTTCCTGTTAAAGGGCCGGCCCATTTAGTGTGTGGGGTCCACCATATAGCAAGTGGGCCGGGCCAAAAACACAGGTGGGTCCCACTTTCCAGTTAAAGGGTCGGCCCATTTAGTATGTGGGGTCCACCATATAGCAAGTGGGCCGGCCCAACAAGATAGTGGGCCGGGCCAAAAACACAGGTGGGTCCCACTTTCCTGTTAAAGGGCCGCCCATTTGGTGTGTGGGGTCCACCATATAGCAAGTGGGCCGGCCCAACAAGATAGTGGGCCGGGCCAAAAGCACAGGTGGGTCCCACCTTCCTGTTAAAAGGCTGGCCCATTTAGTATGTGGGGCCACCATATAGCAAGTGGGCCGGCCCAACAAGATAGTGGGCCGGGCCAAAAACACAGGTGGGTCCCACTTTCCAGTTAAAAGGCCGGCCCATTTAGTATGTGGGGTCCACCATATAGCAAGTGGGCCGGCCCAACAAGATAGTGGGCCGGGCCAAAAACACAGGTGGGTCCCACCTTCTGTTAAAGGGCCGGCCCATTTACCATGTGGGACCACCATATAGCAAATAGGCTGGCCCAACAAGATAGTGGGTCGGCCCAATAAGCATGTGGATCCCACTATCGTGTAACCGGGCCGGCCTACTAAAGAAGTGGGCTGGCCCAAAATGAAAGTGGGTCCCACACTACTGTAAGTGGGCCGGCCCAATCTGTTGTAGTGCCCTACTTGTTTGACTAGTCAACTTGCATTAAATTTCATGAGCCTAAAATCTGATATCAATGATACACACAATTACATACACAAATAAAACAAGTAAGAAAATTACAAGGCAATTAATGTGCCCAAACAAAAAAAATTACATAGAATCATTGAGGACTTCTATTAGCATCATCAATAACACGTTGACATTTGGCAATCGCCTTGATTGAATCTTGTGTACTCTTTGTCAACATATCAGCTACAGATCTTAAAGCAACAATACCATGTCTTTTATAAAGTACAGCCTTGAGATATTCTTGTTTGATGAAAGCAATGGTCTAGGTTGACGGCTATGAGAAGATGCATCAGAAGAAATATCAGAACTTTTTGTGGGCCTCACTTCTAATGAAGATTGCTTCATCACAACTGCATTCTGATAATAATGCAAAAAGAGTTAAACGATGAACTATGCAAACATTTATTATGCAATGTAGATATAAGATAATAACAAGTTGCATAAATAAGACAATGTATGGAACTTGTACTAAGCACAAACTTACATCATAATGTTGCACAGTGGTCGCTACAGAGATCCTTTTTTGGCGACTATCTTCTAATGATGACTGCTTCATTAAGCGCATTCTGGTAACATTGCAAACATAGTTGCAACAATTAACTATTCAAACATGTATTACGCAATGTAGAGATCAGATAACAGCATGTAGCAGAAATAAGCACAAGATAAGATAAGATGCATGTACTAAGCACATACTGGCTCGCTGCAGGTCCTTCTCTTGCGTGCACTAGTCGTGGTCAACATGCCTGTCATTTTAGGTTCAGCCATCAAGTGAAATGCTAATCCTCCTGCTCCATTGTCCTTAATCTGTGTTTAGATATCACATTTAAGACCAAGTCAGCTGGTTTCAAATAACAAAAAACTTGAGCTGCCAAATGAATAAGCCAATATTTACCAGATATCAGATTAAAACCAACTAGATGTTGCTTTGCATGAGATACGAATTTTAGACATTCAGATTTAGAGTAGGGTAATGCCAAGGTTTTCCACATAAAGTAAACTGGCATTAAGAATGACCAAATGTCAGGTTCAAATCACCTTCGCAGTTTCTCCAAGACAAGCATATCAAATAGGCAGAAACATAGTAAAGCATGAATGGCATTGCTATGGCAGGGTTCCAAGTGTTAATCTCTTGCATAAGGAACAATGCATATAGGTTATAGATAATAACTGAAGTAAACTGCCAAAATTACCAACCAAGAACTCAGATTCCAACCTTCCCTAGCGTCCCTGTTGTTAATGTTGGATGTTCTAATAAGTGGTTCGCATGATCAATCCCTAGGAAAAATAACATTGACAAGTCAGTCTACGATAATACAAAGACCAGACATGCACGCAGCAATAACTATATAAGCTAAAGACGAGGTATAAGAGCAAGCAGATTGGAAATGCACATAGCATGATTATAAAAGCAGTGTGAGAATAGCAGACACGAGAAAACAGCTAGCAGCTAGCGGTGAGCTAATGACGTGGTATAAGAACAAGCAGATTGGAAATGCCCATAGCATGACTATAAAAGCAGTGCGACAATAGCATGCAGTACAAAAACAGTTGGCAGCAAATGAATGGGTATAAGGCTATAAATATGTGGATGCACACAGGTGTCAGTAGAATGAACAGGATGGTAGCGACCGGATAATGCTTTTGTACTGTACAATATTTAAACAAACTTCATGCGAAGCAACACATCAAGAAAGTTAACGGCATATGAGATCTGCAAATAACTACACAAAACATGGCTAAAGAAACACCGCGATCTAACGGGCCAGCGTACTAACCAAGCTGCGGCGGGGTGGACGGGGGCGGCAACTTGCATTCCAGCGGCGGCGAACGCGGGAGACGATGAATCGACCCTGTTTCAGTAGAAGCGGGCGTTAGTGAAGCAGATCTGGTTGGCTGGCAAGGGATTCGGTGAAGTTGATATAGCCGCTGCGCCGAGGTAGTCGGTGGCGAGGTCGGCGGTGAAGCAGATCCGTTGGTGGCGAGGTCGGCGGTGAAGCAGATCCGTCGGTGACGAGGGCGGTGGGGGAGCGGATCAGGTGGGTGGACAGTGATGGCGTGTATTTCACACGTTCGTTGGGCAACCCCAAGAGGAAGGTATGATGCGCACAGCAGCAAGTTTTCCCTCAGAAAGAAACCAAGGTTTATCGAACCAGGAGGAGCCAAGAAGCACGTTGAAGGTTGATGGCGGCGAGATGTAGTGCGGCGCAACACCAGGGATTCCGGCGCCAACGTGGAACCTGCACAACACAACCAAAGTACTTTGCCCCAACGAAACAGTGAGGTTGTCAATCTCACCGGCTTGCTGTAACAAAGGATTAACCGTATTGTGTGGAAGATGATTGTTTGCGAAAACGGTAAAACGATATTGCGATAGATTGTATTTCAGTAAAGAGAATTGGACCGGGGTCCACAGTTCACTAGAGGTGTCTCTCCCATAAGACGAACAGCATGTTGGGTGAACAAATTACAGTTGGGCAATTGACAAATAAAGAGAGCATGACAATGCACATACATATCATGATGAGTATAGTGAGATTTAATTGGGCATTACGACAAAGTACATAGACCGCCATCCAACTGCATCTATGCCTAAAAAGTCCACCTTCAGGTTATCATCCGAACCCCTTCCAGTATTAAGTTGCAAAGCAACAGACAATTGCATTAAGTATGGTGCGTAATGTAATCAACAACTACATCCTTAGACATAGCATCAATGTTTTATCCCTAGTGGCAACAGCACAACACAACCTTAGAACTTTCTCACATCCTTGTCCCGGTGTCAATGCGGGCATGAACCCACTATCGAGCATAAGTACTCCCTCTTGGAGTTACAAGCATCTACTTGGCCAGAGCATCTACTAGTAACGGAGAGCATGCAAGATCATAAACAACACATAAGCATAACTTTGATAATCAACATAACAAGTATTCTCTATTCATCGGATCCCAACAAACGCGACATATAGAATTACAGATAGATGATCTTGATCATGTTAGGCAGCTCACAAGATCCAGACAATGATAGCACAATGGGGAGAAGACAACCATCTAGCTACTGCTATGGACCCATAGTCCAGGGGTAGACTACTCACACATCACACCGGAGGCGACCATGGCGGCGTAGAGTCCTCCGGGAGATGATTCCCCTCTCGGCAGGGTGCCGGAGGCGATCTCTGGATCCCCCGAGATGGGATCGGCGGCGGCGGCGTCTGGAAGGTTTTCCGTATCGTGGTTCTCGGTGCGGGGTTTCGTCACGGAGGCTATTTGTAGGCGGAAGGGCAGAGTCGGGGGCCGGACGAGGGGGCCACACCATAGGGCGGCGCGGGCCCCCACAGGCCGCGCCGCCACGTGGTGTCGCCACCTCGTGGCCCCACTTCGTGTGTTCTTCGGTCTTACGGAAGCTCCGTGGAAAAATAGGCCCACGGGCTTTGATTTCGTCCAATTCCGAGAATATTTCCTTACTAGGATTTCTGAAACCAAAAACAGCAAAAACAAAGAATCGGCACTTCGGCATCTTGTTAATAGGTTAGTTCCAGGAAAATGCACGAATATGACATAAAGTGTGCATAAAACATGTAGATAACATCAATAATGTGGCATGGAACATAAGAAATTATCGATACGTCGGAGACGTATCAGCATCCCCAAGCTTAGTTCTGCTCGTCCCGGCGGGTAAAACGATAACACAGATAATTTCTGGAGTGACATGCCATCATAATCTTGATCATACTATTTGTAAAGCTTATGTAGTGAATGCAGCGATCAAAACAATGTGTATGACATGAGTAAACAAGTGAATCATATAGCAAAGACTTTTCATGAATAGCACTTCAAGACAAGCATCAATAAGTCTTGCATAAGAGTTAACTCATAAAGCAATAATTCAAAGTAAAGGTATTGAAGCAACACAAACGAAGATTAAGTTTCAGCGGTTGCTTTCAACTTGTAACATGTATATCTCATGGATATTGTCAACATAGAGTAATATAATAAGTGCAATAAGCAAGTATGTAGGAATCAATGCATAGTTCACACAAGTGTTTGCTTCTTGAGGTGGAGAGAAATAGGTGAACTGACTCAACATTGAAAGTAAAAGAATGGTCCTCATAGAGGAAAAGCATCGATTGCTATATTTGTGCTAGAGCTTTGATTTTGAAAACATGAAACAATTTTGTCAACGGTAGTAATAAAGCATATGCATCATGTAAATTATATCTTATAAGTTGCAAGCCTCATGCATAGTGTACTAATAGTGCCCGCACCTTGTCCTAATTAGCTTGGACTACCTGGATTATCACCGCAATACATATGCTTTAACCAAGTATCACAAAGGGGTACCTCTATGCCGCCTGTACAAAGGTCTAAGGAGAAAGCTCGCATTGGATTTCTTGCTTTTGATTATTCTCAACTTAGACATCCATACCGGGACAACATAGACAACAGATAATGGACTCCTCTTTTAATGCTTTAAGCATTCAACAACAATTAATTCTTTTCTCATTAGAGATTTGAGGATGTTTGTCCAAAACTGAAACTTCCACCATGGAACATGGCTTCGGTTAGCGGCCCAATGTTCTTCTCTCACAATATGCATGCTCAAACCATTCAACTCGAGTAGATCGCCTTACTTCAGACAAGACGAACATGCATAGCAACTCACATGAAATTCAACAATGAGTTGATGGCGTTCCCCAGTAAACATGGTTATCGCACAACAAGCAACTTAATAAGAGATAAAGCGCATAATTACATATTCAATACCACAATAGTTTTTAAGCTATTTGTCCCATGAGCTATATATTGCATAGGTGAATGATGGAATTTTAAAGGTAGCACTCAAGCAATTTACTTTGGAATGGCTGGAAAATACCATGTAGTAGGTAGGTATGGTGGACACAAATGGCATAGTGGTTGGCTCAAGTATTTTGGATGCATGAGAAGTATTCCCTCTCGATACAAGGTTTAGGCTAGCAAGGCTTATTTGAAACAAACACAAGGATGAACCGGTGCAGCAAAACTCACATAAAAGACATATTGAAAACATTATAAGACTCCACACCATCTTCCTTGTTGTTCAAACTCAATACTAGAAATTATCTAGACCTTAGAGAAACCAAATATGCAAACCAAATTTTAGCATGCTCTATGTATTTCTTCATTAATGGGTGCAAAGCATATGATGCAAGAGCTTAATCATGAGCACAACAATTGCCAAGTATCACATTACCCAAGACATTTATAGCAATTACTACATGTATCATTTTCCAATTCCAACCATATAACAATTTAACGAAGGAGAAACTTCGCCATGAATACTATGAGTAGAAACCAAGGACATACTTGTCCATATGCTACAGCGGAGCGTGTCTCTCTCCCATAAAGTGAATGCTAGGATCCATTTTATTCAAACAAAACAAAAACAAAACCAAACCGACGCTCCAAGAAAAAGCACATAAGATGTGATGGAATAAAAATATAGTTTCGGGGGGAGGAACCTGATAATGTTGTCGATGAAGAAGGGGATGCCTTGGGCATCCCCAAGCTTAAACAGCTTGAGTCTTCTTGATATATGCAGGGGTGAACCACCGGGTGCATCCCCAAGCTTAGAGCTTTCACTCTCCTTGATCATGTTGCATCATACTCCTCTCTTGATCCTTGAAAACTTCCTCCACACCAAACTCGAAACAACTCATTAGAGGGTTAGTGCACATTATAAATTGACATATTCAGAGGTGACACAATCATTCTTAACACTTCTGGACATTGCATAATGCTACTGGACATTAGTGGATCAAAGAAATTCATCCAACATAGCGAAAGAGGCAATGCGAAATAAAAGGCAGAATCTGTCAAAACAGAACAGTTCGTATTGACGAATTTTAAAATGGCACCAGACTTGCTCAAATGAAAATGCTCAAATTGAATGAAAGTTGCATACATATCTGAGGATCATGCACGTAAATTGGCTTAATTTTATGAGTTACCTACAGGGAGGTGGACCCAGATTCGTGACAGCAAAGAAATCTGGAACTGTGCAGTAATCCAAATCTAGTACTTACTTTTCCATCAACGGCTTAACTTGGCACAACAAAACACAAAACTAAGATAAGGAGAGGTTGCTACAGTAGTAAACAACTTCCAAGACACAAAATAAAAACAAAGTACTGTAGGTAAAAACATGGGTTGTCTCCCATAAGCGCTTTTCTTTAACGCCTTTCAGCTAGGCGCAGAAAGTGTGTATCAAGTATTATCAAGAGATGAAGTGTCAACATCATAATTTGTTCTCATAATAGAATCAAAAGGTACCTTCATTCTCTTTCTAGGGAAGTGTTCCATACCTTTCTTGAGAGGAAATTGATATTTTATATTACCTTCCTTCATATCAATGGTAGCACCAACATGATTGAAGAAAAGGTCTTCCCAATATAATGGGACAAGATGCATTGCATTCAATATCCAAGACAACAAAATCAACAGGAACAAGGTTATTGTTAACGGTAATGCGAACATTATCAACTTTACCCAAAGGTTTCTTTGTAGAATGATCAGCAAGATTAACATCCAAATAACAATTTTTCAGCGGTGGCAAGTCAAGCATATTATAAATTTTCTTAGGCATAACAGAAATACTTGCACCAAGATCACATAAAGCATTACAATCAAAATCTTTAACCTTCATCTTAATGATGGGTTCCCAACCATCCTCTAGCTTTTTAGGAATAGAGGCTTCACGCTCTAGTTTCTCTTCTCTAGCTTTTATGAGAGCATTTGTAATATGATGCGTGAAAGCCAAATTTATAGCACTAGCATTAGGACTTTTAGCAAGTTTTTGCAAGAACTTTATAACTTCAGAGATGTGGCAATCATCAAAATTCAAACCATTATAATCTAAAGCAATGGGATCATCATCCCCAATGTTGGAAAAAATTTCAGCAGCTTTATCACAGCGATTTAATGAGTTTTATGCATTTGAGCAGTTTTTCGCGCTTTGCATTAGAAGTGGAAACATTGCTAACACCAATTATTTTATTAGTATGAGTAGAAGGTGCAGCAACATGTGTAGCATTAGCATTACTAGTGGTGGTAATAGTCCAAACTTTAGCTATATTCTTCTCTTTAGCTAGTTTTTCATTTTCTTCTCTATCCCACCTAGCACGCAGTTCAGCCATTAATCTTATATTCTCATTAATTCTAACTTGAATGGCATTTGCTGTAGTAGTAATTTTATCATCTAAATCCTCAGGTTTAGCAGCCATTTTATTAATTAAAGAAGATTGTGATGCAGACATGTATGAGATTCGGTTTTCAGCATTAGCAAGTTTAGTTTGCAACCTTGAGATCTCCCTATTCAGATTTTCAAGTTGATTCCCTATATTCTTCAACAAGGTAGATTGCTCATTCAATGTTTTAGTAAACAATTTATTTTGCTCATATTGTGATTGCATAAAGCTCTTAGTGGATCTTTCAATTTCTAGTATCTTCTCTTCATTAGGTGAAACATATCTACCATGAGAATTACCATTAGCAGGATATGGCCTAGAATCATTGTAATTGTTATTTTTAATGAAATTCACATCAACATATTCTTTTTGAGCAACCAATGACGCTAACGGAACATTATTATAATTAACATTAGGCCTACCACTCGCAAGCATAGACATAATAGCATCAATCTTATCACTCAAAGTAGAGGTTTCTTCGACAGAATTTACCTTCTTACCTTGTGGAGCTCTTTCCGTGTGCCATTCAGAATAGTTGATCATCATATTATCAAGAAGCTTTGTTGCTTCACCAAGAGTGATGGACATAAAGGTACCTCCAGCAGCTGAATCCAATAAATTCCGTGAAGAAAAATTTAGTCCTGCATAGAAGGTTTGGATGATCATCCAAGTAGTCAGTCCATGGGTTGGGCAATTTTTAACCAGAGATTTCATTCTTTCCCAAGCTTGAGCAACATGTTCAGTATCTAATTGTTTAAAATTCATTATGCTACTCCTCAAAGATATAATTTTAGCAGGGGATAATATCTACCAATAAAAGCATCCTTGCATTTAGTCCATGAATCAATACTATTCTTAGGCAGAGATAGCAACCAATCTTTAGCTCTTCCTCTTAATGAGAAAGGGAACAATTTTAGTTTAATAATATCACCATCTACATCTTTATATTTTTGCATTTCACATAGTTCAACAAAATTATTAAGATGGGCAGTAGCATCATCAGAACTAATTCCAGAAAATTGATCTTTCATGACAAGATTCAGTAAAGCAGGTTTAATTTCAAAGAATTCTGCTGTAGTAGCAGGTGGAGCAATAGGTGTGCATAAGAAATCATTATTATTTGTGGTTGTGAAGTCACACAACTTAGTATTTTCAGCGTTGGCCATTTTAGCAACAGTAAATAAAGCAAACTAGATAAAGTAAATGCAAGTAAACTAATTTTTTTGTGTTTTTGATATAGCGAACAAGATAGCAAATAAAGTAAAACTAGCAACTAATTTTTTTGTATTTTGATTTAGTGCAGCAAACAAAGTAGTAAATAAAACTAAGCAAGACAAAAACAAAGTAAAGAGATTGGGAAGTGGAGACTCCCCTTGCGGCGTGTCTTGATCTCCCCGACAGCGGCGCCGAAAAAAGAGCTTGATGGCGTGTATTTCACACGTTCGTTGGGCAACCCCAAGAGGAAGGTATGATGCGCACAGCAAGTTTTCCCTCAGAAAGAAACCAAGGTTTATCGAACCAGGAGGAGCCAAGAAGCACGTTGAAGGTTGATGGCGGCGAGATGTAGTGCGGCGCAACACCGGGGATTCGGCGCCAACGTGGAACCTGCACAACACAACCAAAGTACTTTGCCCCAACGAAACAGTGAGGTTGTCAATCTCACCGGCTTGCTGTAACAAAGGATTAACCGTATTGTGTGGAAGATGATTGTTTGCAGAAAACAGTAAACAGTATTGCGATGAGATTGTATTTGATAAAGAGAATTGGACCGGGGTCCACAGTTCACTAGAGGTGTCTCTCCCATAAGACGAACAGCATGTTGGGTGAACAAATTACAGTTGGGCAATTGACAAATAAAGAGAGCATGACAATGCACATACATATCATGATGAGTATAGTGAGATTTAATTGGGCATTACGACAAAGTACATAGACCGCCATCCAACCGCATCTATGCCTAAAAAGTCCACCTTGAGGTTATCATCCGAACCCCTTCGGTATTAAGTTGCAAAGCAACAGACAATTGCATTAAGTATGGTGCGTAATGTAATCAACAACTACATCCTTAGACATAGCATCAATGTTTTATCCCTAGTGGCAACAGCACAACACAACCTTAGAACTTTACATCCTTGTCCCGGTGTCAATGCAGGCATGAACCCACTATCGAGCATAAGTACTCCCTCTTGGAGTTACAAGCATCTACTTGGCCAGAGCATCTACTAGTAACGGAGAGCATGCAAGATCATAAACAACACATAAGCATAACTTTGATAATCAACATAACAAGTATTCTCTATTCATCGGATCCCAACAAACGCAACATATAGAATTACAGATAGATGATCTTGATCATGTTAGGCAGCTCACAAGATCCGACAATGATAGCACAATGGGGAGAAGACAACCATCTAGCTACTGCTATGGACCCATAGTCCAGGGGTAGACTACTCACACATCACACCGGAGGCGACCATGGCGGCGTAGAGTCCTCCAGGAGATGATTCCCCTCTCCGGCAGGGTGCCGGAGGCGATCTCCTGGATCCCCCGAGATGGGATCGGCGGCGGCGGCGTCTCTGGAAGGTTTTCCGTATCGTGGTTCTCGATGCGGGGTTTCGTCACGGAGGCTATTTGTAGGCGGAAGGGCAGAGTCGGGGGCCGGCAGGGGGCCACACCATAGGGCGGCGCGGGCCCCCCCTGGGCCGCGCCGCCACGTGGTGTCGCCACCTCGTGGCCCCACTTCGTGTGTTCTTCGGTCTTCTGGAAGCTCCGTGGAAAAATAGGCCCCTGGGCTTTGATTTCGTCCAATTCCGAGAATATTTCCTTACTAGGATTTCTGAAACCAAAAACAGCAGAAAACAGCAACTGGCACTTCGGCATCTTGTTAATAGGTTAGTTCCAGAAAATGCACGAATATGACATAAAGTGTGCATAAAACATGTAGATAACATCAATAATGTGGCATGGAACATAAGAAATTATCGATACGTCGGAGACGTATCAGACAGCCAACACGATCAAGGCTACGCCGTGGAGGAGTATGCCGGCGGCGAAGCAGATCTAGTACTGTAGAGAGTCAGAGCTTTGGCGTGTGAGAGTATTTTTGAGCTAATGGGGCGAATGGTTGGTGGGTGGGTGTGCGCCTGTGGGGAGGGTTCGGGATCTAGGCAAGATATTTCATTGTTACCGAATGAGCCCTCCATGGTCGGTGGGTTGTAGCTTCCGGACCAGGGTTAAAAGGGTAAAACTGGTCACGGGATTTTCGAATGGATGCGGCGGGATGATTTGGCGCGCGGCCGAAATTTTCAGTTTCAAGCTACGAGCAGAACGACAAAAATAATGTTCTTCCCCAGGGAGCTCTCATTTCTTCCTCTTCTCTTTCTCTCTCGAGTCTCTCCCACTCCCCCGGCTCCTCTCCCCCTTCTCTCCGGCGGCCTCGCCGGCCGGAGACGAGGCCGACTTCTCTCTGTATATTGTACACCCTCCGAACTAAATTAATTGATTCAATTTTCCTTAGACGTGTATGTATCTAGAGTAAAAACATGTGTGGATACATCCATATTTAGATAAGCAAAGTTGAGTCAGCTAATTTGGATCCGAGGGAGTTAGTGTTGTTGTAAGCTTAGATCCAGTGTTTCCCATGAGCAGAATGGCGCAATGGAGTCGGGGATCTCGTCATCGGCTTCAGATCTGGCCTATGGTGAATCTGGCGGATCTTGCCGGCCAAACCCCGGTCTGGTGCCATCAATGTGATGGCGCTAACGGCGAGGCTTGCTTTGGTCAGTGGTTCAGATCTGGCCAATGGGGAATTCAAGCTGCTAAAGTTCACAAGCTCGGGGCATACGACGGCGTCATCCGTCTTGCCCGTGCACATCTTGGCCTTTCAGCGGCCCTTCTCAGAGCCAATATGCCATTGCTGAGGCCCTTCTTCTCCTTCGTCCTGGCGACTACCGGCGACACCGTCCCAAGTGGTGCGTCCCCGGCGACGGAGTTACTGGAAAGGATGCGGAGCAGAGATCTGATGTGCGGTCGAGAAGGACTCGATTGATTTTCTTCTATATGTTTTGGGGTCCTTTTTGTAAAGTTGCAGGTTCTATTAGTTATTGTCTAGTACTTTTGGTCCTCTATGTAATTTTTTGGACTAGTTTCCATTGGCACTGATAAACTTGAATTTTGACAAGTTGACAGGGAAAAAAATTCCTTTGCACATATGGCCTATCATGTATAAACATTCTTGAGATTTAAACTATATGTAATGTGCCATGCATTAACCCTAAACCATATATATGTAACTAACCCTAGCTGATCAAACCCTACTTAATTAAAACAAATAACCCTAAACTATACGCATGCACTTTATGCGCAAAGGCGCGGGTGCCTCTAATAATGTGTGTGCGCACTCGATCGATGATCCCTAAACCTTATACAACCCTGAAACCCTAATCCCTAATCCCTAAACCCTAAACACCCTAAACACTAAACCCTATACCCTAAACCCTAACCCTAAACCCTAATTAAACCCTATATATAGGCCAACGACACTTAATTGTGCATCAAGCAGGCCAGGGGTGCCTCGCGGTCCTCTAATTAAATTAAATGTGCCATGCATTAACCCTAAACCATATATATGTAACTAACCATAGCTAATCAACCCTACTTAATGAAAACACATAACCCTAAAGTATACTAGCTATAACCCGATCTAATAAAAACATGCTCTATATATAGCAGCTAGCTAGCAAATCTTAGATTAACACCAATTAATATATACATGGCCTATATCGATCATGTTGTATAACATATCCCTGAGATTCATTAATTAATTATATAATTATCGTGATAAATTAATTAACTCTAATTTTGACAAGTTCTCTCGAATGAAAACACATTTGATTAAGTTGCCTCATAATATATATATAATTAGTGTGCATGCATGGCCTACCATGCATTCGTGCATATATTTTAATGTATATTTGAACATATTCTTGGGGATTTCAATCTCTCTCTCTCGATCATCTATATATCGTTGGTGGCCAAAAAACACACATATATATGCATGCAATTTATGCGTAAAGGCGCGGGTGCCTCTAATAATGTGTGTGCGCACTCGATCGATGATCCCTAAACCTTAAACAACCCTAAAACCTTAAATCTCTAATCCCTAATCCCTAAACCTAAACACCCTAAACACTAAACCCTAAACCCTAGACCCTAAACCCTAACCCTAACCCTAACCCTAACCCTAAACCCTAGCTAACCCTAAACCCTAATTAAACCCTATGTATAGGCCAACGACACTTAATTGTGCATCGAGCAGGCCAGGGGGTGCCTCGCGGTCCTCTAATTAAATTAAATGTGCCATGCATTAACCCTAAACCATATATATGTAACTAACCCTAGCTAATCAACCCTACTTAATTAAAACACATAACCCTAAACTGTACTAGCTAGCTATAACCCGATCTAATAAAAACATGCTCGATCTATATATAGCAGCTAGCTAGCAAATTAAACGGTAGATTAACACCAATTAATATATACGACATGGCCTATATCGATCATATGTTGTATAACATCTCCCTGAGATTCATTAATTAATTATATAATTATCGATGATAAATTAATTAACTTGAATTTTGACAAGTTCTCTCGAATGAAAACACATTTGATTAAGTTTCCTCATAATATATATATAATTAGTGTGCGCACTCGATCGATGATCCCTAAACCTTAAACAACCCTAAAACTCCCCTAAACCCTAAACACCCTAAACACTAAACCCTAGACCCTAAACACCCTAAACACTAAACCCTAAACCCTAAACACCGTAAACACTAAACCCTAAACCCTAAACCCTAAACACCCTAAACACTAATTAAACCCTAAACCCTAGACCCTAAACACCCTAAACTAAACCCTAGACCCTAGCTAAACACCCTAAACACTAAACCCTAAACCCTAGCTAACCCTAAACCCTAATTAAACCCTATATATAGGCCAACGACACTTAATTGTGCATCAAGCAGGCCAGGGGTGCCTAGCTCGCGGTCCTCTAGTTAAATTAAATGTGCCATGCATTAACCCTAAACCATATATATAACTAACCCCTAGCTAATCAAACCCTAGTTCATTAAAACACATAACCCTAAACTATACTAGCTAGCTATAACCTGATCTAATAAAAACATGCATGCTCGATCTATATATAGCAGCTAGCTAGCAAATTAAACGGTAGATTAACACCAATTAATATATACGACATGGCCTATATCGATCATATGTTGTATAACATCTCCCTGAGATTCATTAATTAATTATATAATTATCGATGATAAATTAATTAACTTGAATTTTGACAAGTTCTCTCGAATGAAAACACATTTGATTAAGTTTCCTCATAATATATATATAATTAGTGTGCATGCATGGCCTACCATGCATGCATTCGTGCATATATTTTAATATATATTTGAACATACTCTTGGGGATTTCAATCTCTCTCTCTCTCGATCATCTATATATCGTTGTTGGCCAAAAAAACACACACATATACACATGCACTTTATGCGCAAAGGCGCGTGTGCCTCTAATAATGTGTGTGTGCGCACTCGATTGATGATCCATAAACCTTAAACCCTAATTAAATAAACCCTAATCCCTAATCCCTAAACCCCTAAACACCATAAACATTAAACCCTAGACCCTAGACCCTAAACCCTAACCTCCTAACCCTAAACCCTAAACCCTAATTAAACTCTATATATAGGCCAATGACACTTAATTGTGCATCAAGCAGGCCAGGGGTGCCTTAGCTCGCGGTCCTCTAATTAAATTAAATGTGCCATGCATATATATATGTGTTTAATTTGGAGATTTCAATCGCTCTCTCGTATGTAGATCTCTCTCTACCTCTCTCTCTCTGTCTCTCTCTCTCTCTCTCTCTCTCTCTCTCGTTAATTGGTGGCCAACAACACACACATGCACTTTGTGCGCAAAGGCATGCGCCTCTAATAATGTGTGCGCAGTCGATCAATCTAGTTTTGATTAATCATAGCACACAAATAAAGAAGTTGTATTTGAATCCACACAACCTAATCTAAAACACATAACCCCTAACATGGTCTAATTAATTAACCCCTTCTCTCTACCTAATTAGTGGAAATTGCACAAAATCATAAGGGGTCCCTCACTAATTGTGCATATCTGCTAGATTGTGATAAACTTTTGCCCCATATATATTTGGTGGATGGGTGCATCTTGGCATGTAAAACAATTAGTGTTTGCAAATGGCGTTGTCAAAATTTATGTACAAATGATTTCTTTCCATCCAAAGTGCATAAAATGGGAGTTTTAATGAAGAAAGTACAAATAAAACAGCTCAACATGCTTCCACACCCCGATTTCCACACGAAGTAGAGCATATTTAAAGGATAATTCCAGAGTTTTACTATTTTTCAAGCAACTTTGCTAATTTTCCCCCACTCACATGACTTTATGTCGATTTAATGAAAATATGGCGAATTTGAACTACATGGGCGGGATAGTTTGAATTGTGCGCGCGGCAAAGGGAACCGCCTATTCCTCAACCTTGTGCACGGCAAATTACACACGCAACTCCATTAAACGCCACCTACCGACCTTAATTATCACCCCGGCGGCCCGGCCGCAATACCCCCACCCACCCCTACACAACTTATCCCCGTCCGTGCGAAGAGCTTCCCCTCCCCGTCCCGTCCGTGCGAAGAAGAAGCTTCCCCTCCCCGTCGTTCTTCTCGAGACGCACCGGCGGTCAAGTTGATCCACGGTAGGGCTGCTATCTCTAGCTCAATCATGTATCGGGCAAGACGGCCTAACGATTTATATTTTCTTGATGCTGCTAAAAAAATTCGTCAGTATGCTCGAACTAATTGGCACTTTATAGTTTTCCGCTCGATTTATCATCGATCAATTTGTTCATTTGCGTGGGCATATAGAGTCAGTTCTGCACTCGATCCGTTAATTTGCTGAAATGCCATGGCAGAGTTTTGTACACGATCTGTTTGCTAAAATGTCGATGGGCATTTTTTGTTTTGTACTCGACATGATTGCTGAAATGCATAATCATGTTGTATAGTTTTGTACTCGATGGATATACATTTCCTACTTCGCCTTAAATTAATCACCAACCACTGTATCTCATAATTAAACAGATGGACAGAACTTGGATACTGCATGGACACTTATGTTCCCCTTCATATATAAATGGTGTTCAACCCTTTATGGGGTTTATTAGAGCTCATGAAGGTCACAACCTGGACGTGTATTGCCCGTGATGCACATGTATGAATGGTGAGAAGAGGCCTCACCCTGTAGTGGCAGATCATTTACATATTTTTGGGATGGACCGCACATATGTTAGGCGGGTTTAGCATGGTGAACCATATAATGATCCTTTAGCAGGAGAAGCAGATCTTGCTCACACTGTATGTGTGCTGGCATATGTAGTTAATTATTTATATTGATGCTGCCGCTGTTTCAAATCAATAGTTTGCATTGCTGTGCAAGGTTCTGTACTCAAATTTAACTTGTTGCAGATGGATGGACGGGAAGGAGAGAAAAAGCGCTTGCTTCAGGAAACGGGTTTCAGCTCTGGGACATGTGCTGTGCCAGATGAGAAGGTAAATATGTAAAACAACATTTGTTCAGGTTGCATCCCTTAGATGTTTGTCTAATCGGTTGATGTACTAATTGCAGAAGCATAGAGTTGAAGAGGTCTCTCAGTTTGATGGGAGATTTGAAGATGAATCTCAGTTTGATGCACCTGTGGATGGTACTGATGACGAGCCTTTCATAGACGAAGGTCCTGCACCTGAGATTATCCAGCCTACAGAAGGAGGCCGTGGACCGAGTACATAGATTTGCGTTGAAGTGGATGCACGCCCGGAGATCATCAGGGGCGTCCGGGTAGTCTCAAGACCACCCAGCCCTGATGCACCTGTGGATGGTACTGATGACGAGCCTCTCATAGACGAAGGTCCTGCACCTGAGATTATCCAGCCTACAGAAGGAGGCCGTGGACCGAGTACACAGCTTTGCGTTGAAGAGGATGCACACCCGGAGATCATCAGGGGCGTCCCGATAGTCTCAGGACCACCCAGCCCTGATGCAAAATGTTGAGCTACTTTATGATTCGTACTCTTATGTTCTGGTGCTGTAGTATGTTATGATTTGTACGCCTTTGGCGCTAGATTAAGCATTCAGTGGATGATCGCGTTGCAAAATTCGACACCCACACAATCAGTTCATCGTATGAGTAGTAGCACAATTACTTCTACAGCGATTCCTGCCAGCGCATTAGTTGGTAGCATGAAACACTTTCAGGTACTCCCCTCTGATTCATATTAATTGACTCAATTCTATCTATATATGGATGTATCTAGATGCATTTGTTAACTAGACTAACAAACTTGAGTCAGTTAATATGAATCCGTGCTCCGCCCTTGATCCTCGAGCAGCTAGTTTATTGACTCTGGACTCCAAGCCTCTCGCGGCAAGCCATCGACGAAGCTTTGACCAGATCTTGGCCCGCAATTTTTGTGTGTGTGGCGAATAGCAAAGCTTTGACCAGTTCCTCTCGGGATGCAGCACGCCGGTGAGCTTGCACGGTTGCCATGAGCACTTTCCAGTGGAACTTCCTCTTCAGCGCCCTCAAGCCGCTGCTGCGAGACAGCACGCAGTGCCTCGAGGTGGACGGAATTCTGGATCTCAGGGCGGGGGGTCCGCATCGTCCGGGAACGATCTCCAGCGGGTTAACGAGGACATGCATGGCGGCCAGGGGATTTGTTTTTTTTGGTTTGAGCTTGGGATTTGGGGTTTTTTCGGATAGGGGAGGAGGAACCGAGGAAGAGGAAGGAACAGCCGCGTGCTTGGCGCGTGGCGGTGTGCTTGAATTTCAAATTTTTGTGAAATGTTTCATTTCCCCGCTACAATTCGGGGGTTTCTTGACGCGCCAATGCGTCCCGCCGGGCAGCTTCAAGTGAATTTGGGGTGCCACGCTATGGGCCCTAGTTTCAGTGAGACATGTAATGACAAGTCACATCAGTAAGTTCACTGTGTAATAAAATATGTTACCCCTCCCTTTATGTAGCACCCCTTCTCTCCCGATCGAGTGCCGATTGCCGACGGATGCAAGCCGCTAGCTCGATCCCCTCCTTTCGCCTCCACCGTCCAGGCATCCAGCTTGGAGGGGCAAGCTGCATCTAGACCAAGCGGATTAGGTAGGACTAGTAATGTTCTTTCCTTTCTCGAGATCGGTTCTTTTTTCCTCTCCTCGATATCTTGCGCATCTCTTTCCTATTCTGGGCGAAGGGGTGTCTTTCTGGTCACCCTCGAGCTGGGAGTGATTGATGGGGGTGGGGGCGGGGGCTACCTTTGCTTGGATTGGGGTGTTCTTCCTTTATTTGTCGACATTTGCAACCTTTGTAGTTTCTGCTGATCCTCACTGTATCTTTTGTCAGCTTGTACAGGAAAGGTAAGACCTCGGCGGTGGGGGCAATGGAGCGTAAGGCCACCACGCATGTGGGCAGTTGGCTGAGCAAGAGCTGCGTCCCCAGCCCCGCGAAGCTGTGTACTCCATTTGCTTATCCACTCTTTACCTTTTAAGTGTCTCTCTGCATCCTCAATCTGTTCCTGTTCTGGAATATGCTTAAAGTAGCACATGTCTTCAGGTGTTTGTGCGTAAAGCCTCCGTGACACCATGCTCTATATTCTCTGTATCAGGTTGGTACCTCCAGGTTCCGTGCTGAGGCTATGGGGAACGAGAATAGCGCCCCACCTGCTGCAGGAGCATGGCCCGATCTGCAGCACAAGAAGCGAAATGCCACTGCCGAGCTGGGCAGGGACCGCCCAGGGGTAATTTTTTAACCAACTTACCATGATGTAGTCTGAATCTGATACTCCCTCAGATCCAAATTAATTGACTCAACTATCTGTAGATACGGATGTATCTAGATGTGTTTTAGCTCTAGATACTACTGCCTCCATCCCAAAGCTTTGGGCTTATATTATTTTTAGAAAGTCAAACTATACCATGTTTGACTAAGCTTTTACCAAAAATCAGTAACATGCAAAATACAAAATTAATATCATTAAATAGATAATAAAATATGTTTTCCTACGGTATCTACACAGTATTATATTTGTTGATAGAATGTTCTAAAATTTTGGTCAAACTTTGCTTGTTTTGATTTCTCAAAAATAAATAAGGCTTAAGCTTTTGGATGGTGGTAGTACATTCATATCTAGACAAAGCTGAGTTAACTAGTTTTTTGTCTGTCCATAGCTAGTGTTCACGCTGCAAAAGGCTAAGAGCATCCACTATATGCATCAGTCTATCTCATACAGTAATTCAATATCAACTTTGAGGTCTGCCTTTTGTTTTGCTATTCATATGCAGACTGAAACTTTAGGGCCTTTACTCAAAAGGAAGATCAAAACTGCGGCTGATCAGGCTGCCAGTATGTTGATGCCGCCCCCATCTTCTAAATGCCTCTACAAGCACAAGGCCACGCGCCATCTGGGTGGTGATCTTTGAATGAATATGGTATATTTTCTTAATCCACAAAACATGCCTTGATTTTTCTCTGTTTATTGTCGGTTTTTTCTATGCTTGCCAAAAGTTTACAACAACAACAACAACCAAGCCTTTCAGTCCCAAACAAGTTGGGGTAGGCTAGAGTTGAAACCCATAAGATCTCGAAGCCAAAAGTTTAGAAACACCAAATTCGTTTGCTTACAATCATCATACAGTAATGTTCATCTACTCCAGTTCCCCTAACCCAACAAAAAATGATGTTAATTACGATTTTTAGATTAAAAGAGCACCATTAGGCGCTGTTAATTATGACTTTGAGATTAAAATGTCATTTGCAATTGTTAATTACAATTTTGAGACAAATGGTTAGTTTAACCTCGATCTCTTCTGCTCTCCATTTATCCCAACCGAACAAAAATTTAACCATTCCATTCCTCTGAAATGGAACCATTCCATTCCATTCCACGCTGTTTCAGAACCGAACACACCCTTGCATTGTTGTGAACTGTTGTCCATACACGGCCATACCCTTCCACTTACATCCAGCACTATATGCATCAGTCTGTCTCAGAGTCATTCAATATCACTGCTGAGATCTGTTCCCATTCTTATGCGAGGCTGAAATCGCTGCGCCTTTACTCAAGTGGATGCAAAATGAGGCTAATGAGGCTGCTGTGAGGACGATGGTGCCGGCACCATCTTCCGAAAACCTCTACAAGCACGAGGCCATGGGCCAGCTGGGTGGTGACCTTTTAATGAATCTGGTATATTTTCTTAATCCACATACATGATTTCATTATTATCTGTTTAATTACTGTTGGCTTTGTCTAATGCTTACCAAAAGTTCAGAAACACTGCGTTTGCTTACAATCATCATACACTAATTTTTCACTTTTCAGTCTGTCTCATCCAGTATATAAACTGTTGATTTCCATTGGCTTCTTTTGTAATCATTTGCATTGTTGTCAAATGTTCTCTATGCACAACCCTATTCTTCCACTTACACCCGCACTATTTGCATCAGTCTATCTCATAGATTTATTAAATATCAATGATGAGTTCTGTTGCTATTCATATGCAGGATGAAACTTCTGTGCCTCTACTCAAATGGATAAAAAATGATCCTGATGAGGCTGCTGTGAAGACGATGGTGCCGCCACCATCTTCTGAAAACCTACTCAAGCACAAGGCCACGGGCCAGCTGGGTGGTACCCTTTTCAGTAAGCAGGTATATTTTCTTAATCCTCATACATGATTTGAGTTTTGTCTGTTTATTGCCGGCTTTGTCTAATGCTTACCAATAGTTCAGAAACACACACACCTATTCTTACACTTACATCCAGCACTATATGCATCGTTGTCTCATAGATTCATTTTATATATCACTGCTGATGTCTGTTGCTCTTCAATTTTCATATGCATCTGAAACTGCTAACCCTTCATTAGTCAAAAGGATTGCAAGCTGCTGCCGATGAGGCATCTGCAGAGGCTGCCACCAAGTTCTTGTCAGCCCCACCTTACGGATGCTTATATAAGCTCAAGTCCAAGGACCAGCCGGGCCGTAACCATCCAAGGGTTCGGGTATATTTTCTTAAGCCACATATACATGCCATGATTTATGTCTCGATATTATCACCGGCTCTGTCTAATGTTTTTGGAATTGAAACACCAAATTAGCATGCTTATATTCATCATACACTAATTTTTCACTGTTCAGTTTGTAACATAGTGTTATGCACTCGCTTGTCAACATTTGCATTGCTCTGAACTATGCACTTTACACAACCTAATTCTTCCACTTACATTCAGCGCTACGCACCAGTAGTACCTCCCATGTTTCCTTCACCATCCCGATGCCGAGCTTTGGGAATATGGCGGGCCCATGTACATACCCCGCATATAACACCTCCTATGGCTCTATCTACCTTTCTAGTAGCTCCTTCACAGAGTTACAGGTATGTATTCTCAGTGGTTTAGCATGAATTGGCATATAGTAAAGTCTTGTTTTTAGTCTTCCTGCTTCTTACATTTGTATCAATTTTCACATGCAGACTGTACCTTGTGAACTTCGTCCAATGATTAACCAGATGTGTCCGCATGAAGGGTCTTTGACTATGCATGGCAATGGCAAATTGATGAACACCTACACGGTCTATGAGGTGTATGTCTACAAGACGCAGGCCATCACATATTTGTATGGACATGATTGGAGAAAGTTTGCTTTTGACTATGGTCTGAAGAAGGGCGACGAGCTGAGGATCAGAAACTCAAACGGGCAGATATACGTAACTGCTTACAGAGTTGGAGACACTTCCAAATATATAATATGTAACTTTTTTCTACTCATATCTTTTGATAACTTTACTCAGCAGTTTTTCTAAACCATTCCCTCTGTACGAGCTTGCTGGGTTTAACATGATCAAAGCTGCAGATACCCTGATGGAACATGAGCGGATGTCACAAAGGGCAACCACACCAGCACCGGCACCGGCTTCCCACTCTCCTGCATCAGCACCGGTTCTGGTACCAGCTCCGTTTATCGCATCTACCCAGCAGTCCCCTACATCAGCATTGGTTCTGTAGAGGCCCCATATACTACACCTGCCCAAAGAGGCTCCTGCATCAAGACCGGTTCCTCTAGCTGCACCGTTTACTGCACCTGCCCAACAGTCTCCTGCATCAGCACCGGTTCCTCTAGAGGCACCGTTTACTGCACCTGCCCAGCAGTCTCCTGCATCAGCACCAGCTGGTGTACCAGCCCAGGCTCCTGCACCTGCCCCAGCCAGATCACCGAGGTCTCAGCTCAATGCCGTGGCCACCCGTGTGGTGACCAGGACGCATCTGAAGGCTATGTTCGTGAGTATATGACAGCATAACTGCTCTTATCTTGATGTCTTCTCTGCTCAAAGTCTCACATGGTTCAGTGCATTGGTGCCATTGACTAATTTTTGGTGGTATCTCTTGCTTTGAATCAGAAATTGCCTAAAAGTATCTCCAAGGATCTCAATGCTGGCCGAAGGGGCAAGATATCCCTCGTCATGGAGAGTGAAGGTCTCACCGTGGAGGGACGGTACTCCGTCAGTCCCACAGATGGCCGCTTGGCTGTTACTTCCAGGTGGAAAAAGTTCATTGACGGTGCCAAACTTCGCATTGGATCAAAGTTGAAGGTCAAGATCTTTCGATGCCGCTGTGACATGCTGGTCATAAAGTTCGCGGTTGTCTAGTTCTGTTGCCCCATGAGCCCTTAGCAAATGCATTTGTAGTTATACTTATATAAGATTATCTTATCTGAACTGCTAATTAATTGTATGGGTGGTAAAACTCTGGCAAGCTTTTGCTCTTAGCAAGTATGTATGTATGATCAGCTATTATAATAACTAATGTTTGTGTTCATCTTAATTTGCATTTCCGTTTTAGAAAAAAACTTAATTTCTATTTTGGCTGACCTGTTAGAGAACTATCAGATTGAACCCACAACATGATTCAAATAGATTCATTACACCGAGCCACATGTCTTGACCTTGCTATACACTACTTCCATTAATCAGTGCAAGAAGGCTTACCTGAGCTGCTTGAACCATGGCAGATTCGAATCCACCTTATCTATCTAGAAATACAACCTTTGCAGAAAGAGGATTTGCGGTATGGGGAGGCTGACATTGGGGACCCATGAGCGGCAAAGATCGTCAACATTTTAAAGGTGGCAGCAGATCGAAAGAAAAAATAAGCCAAAAATCAGTTGGTAAATAAATTCAAGAAAAGAAACATTTACCTTTCTGAGAGGATGACATGCGGGACCCATGAGGCAGCAGCATCCTCAACTATTTCAAGGCGGCAGGGGATCAAAAGAAAAAGGAAATAGCCAGAAATTAATTAGGGTAAAAAATAAATCCATCAAAGGAAACTTTTATTGTTCATAGAGGATGACATGTGGGACCGACTTGCCAGCTGCGTCGTCATCGTTTCAAAGGGGGCAGGGGATCAAAAGAAAAAGGCAAATAGCCAGAAATTAGGGGAAAAAAATAAATCCAACAAAGGAAACTTTTATTGTTCATAGAGGATGACATGCGGGACCCATGAGCCAGCAGCTTCCTCAACGTTTCAAAGTCGGCATGAGATTGAAAGAAAAAGGCAAGCGACATAATATCAGGAGCCAAAAATAATCCAAGAAAAGAAACTTTATTGTACATAGAGGATGACATGCGGGTCCCATTTTGTAGCAGCGGTCTCAACGCTTCCAAGGCGGCACATGACCGAAAGAAAAATGAAGTAGCCAGAAATCAGGGTGTGAAAAAAAATCCAAGAAAAGAAAGATTTCAATTGGGCTGTATCTGGACATCTGGGCCTTCGAACTATCCTGCTGGGCCTTTTGACTCGTACAATTTCAGCCCACTCCAAAACAGGAAAGGTCGGATTTTTCTCAAAAAAAACAGGAAAGTCCTATGCTTCGCAAAAACAAAAAACAAGGAGATTCAACATATAAGTTTGTTTATGTAGATATAAAGATTTAATTTATCCGTTTGCAATAGCTCAGAGTGAAATACAACGTTTATTGTCTGCAAAATAAAATATCACATGTTTCTTGTACGGGGAGGCTGACATCGGGGACCCATGAGCCAGCAGCGTCGTCAACGTTTCAAAGGCGGCAGGGGATCGAAAATAAAAAAAAAGCCAAAAATCAGTTGGTAAAAAAATACAAGAAAAGAAAACATTTATTGTTCTGAGAGGATGACATGCGGGACCCATGAGGCAGTAGCATCCTCAACGTTTCAAAGTCGGCATGAGATCGAAAGAAAAAGCCAAGTGACATAATATCAGGAGCCAAAAATAATCCAAGAAAAGAAACTTTATTGTACATAGAGGATGACATGCGGGTCCCATTTTGTAGCAGCGGTCTCAACGTTTCCAAGGCGGCACAGGACCAAAAGAAAAATGAGGCAGCAGCATTCTCAACAATTCCAAGGTGGCAGGGGATCAAAAGAAAAAAAGGAAATAGCCATAAATTAATTAGGGGTCAAAAATAAATCCACCAAAGGAAACTTTTATTGTTCATAGAGGATGACATGTGGGACCGACCTGCCAACAGCGTCCTCATCGTTTCAAAGGGGGCAGGGGATCAAAAGAAAAAGGCAAATAGCCAGAAATTAGGGGTCAAAAATAACTCCAAGAAAGGAAACTTTTATTGTTCGTAGAGGATGACATGCGGGACCCATGAGCCAGCAGCTTACTCAACGTTTCAAAGGTGGCATGAGATCGAAAGAAAAAGGCAAGTGACCAAATATCAGGAGCCAAAAATAATCCAAGATTTATTGTACATAGAGGATGACATGTGGGTCCCATTTTGCAGCAGCGGTCTCAATGTTTGTAATGCGGCTTGAGATCAAAAGAAAAAGAAAGTAGCTAGTAATTAGGGGGTGAAAAAAAATCCAAGAAAAGAAAGTTGATGGACATAGAGGATGACATGCGGGTCCCTTGAGCCAACATCTTACTCAACGTTTCAAAGGGGGGAGGGGATCAAAAGAAAAAGGCAAGCCAAAAATCAGAGGGTGAAAAAAAATCCAACAAAGGAAACTTTTATAGCACATAGAGGATGACATGCGGGTCCCATGAGCCAGCAGGTTCCTCAACGTTTCAAACGTGGCATGAGATCGAAAGAAAAAGGCAAGTGACCAAATATGAGGTGCCAAAAAAACTCCAAGAAAAGAAAGTTGATTGCTCATAGAGGATGACATGCGGGTCCCATTTAGCTGCAGCGGTCTCACTGTTTGAGAGGCGGCAGGGGATCGAAAGAAAAAGGCAAGTGACCAAATATCAGGAGCCAAAAATAATTCAAGAAAAGAAAGTTTTATAGTCCATAGAGGATGACATGCGGGTCCCATTTAGCAGCAGCGGTATCACCGTTTGAGAGGCGGCAGGGGATCAAAAGAAAAAGGCAAGTGACCAAATATGAGGTGCCAAAAAAAATCCAAGAAAAGAAAGTTTTATAGTACATAGAGGATGACATGCGGGTCCCATTTAGCAGCAGCGGTATCACCGTTTGAGAGGCGGCAGGGGATCGAAAGAAAAAGGCAAGTGACCAAATATGAGGTGCCAAAAAAAATCCAAGAAAAGAAAGTTTTATAGTACATAGAGGATGACATGCGGGTCCCATTTAGCAGCAGCGGTATCACCGTTTGAGAGGCGGCAGGGGATCGAAAAAAAAGGCAAGTGACCAAATATGAGGTGCCAAAAAAAACTCCAAGAAAAGAAAGTTGATTGCACATAGAGGATGACATGCGGGTCCCATTTAGCAGCAGCGGTCTCAATGTTTCCAAGGCGGCAAGGGATCAAAAGAAAAAGGAAGTAGCCAGAAATCAGGGGGTCAAAAAAAATCCAAGAATAGAAAGAATTTTGGTTCATAGAGGATGACATGCGGGACCCATGATCCTGCATCGTAAATGGCTCGATCGGAGAACGTTGAACGAGATGGCGTGATCGAGAAAAAAAACAATGCCAGAGAGGCTGCCATCTGGGCCCTACATCCCTCGGCGGTGCGGATTTGCGTTGACTCGGCCGGCGAACCGGAGATTTCGAGATGCACCACGTCCCGGGCCACCATACGCGACATTTTGGCCGCTTTCGTCGGGGTAGGTGGCCTCAAAAACGAGAAAAAAAAAGTTTTGACATGCACCACGGAGGGACCCAAAATCGTCGGCCATGGTACACCAGCAACCACGGCGCGACTTCAACTTCGTCGGCCATGGCAACTTTTCTTGTAGTGTCTTATGATCCAATCATATGCTTGCAAGCTAATCAGACGACATTCCACCGAGAGGGCCCAGAGTATATCTATCCGTCATCAGGATGGACAAATCCCACTATTGATCCATATGCCTCAACTCACACTTTCCAAATACTTTATCCCATCTTTATAACCACCCATTTACGCAATGGCGTTTTATGTAATCAAAGTACCCTTCCGGTGTAAGTGATTTACATGATCTCATGGTCGAAGGACTTAGGCAACTATGTATCGAAAGCTTATAGCAAATTGAACTTAATGACTTGATCTTATGCTATGCTCATTTGGGTGTGTGTCCATTATATCATTCAACTAATGACATAACCTTGTTATTAATAACATCCAATGTTCATGATCACGAAACCATGATCATCCATTAATCAACAAGCTAGTTATACAAGAGGCTTACTAGGGACTCCTTGTTGTTTACATAACACACATGTATCAATGTTTCGGTTAATACAATTATAGCATGGTATGTAAGCATTTATCATAAACACAAAGATATTATAATAACCACTTTATTATTGCCTCTTGGGCATATCTCCAACATGGCGCACCATGAAGAAATAGATAGAAAATTGAAAAAATAAAATCCTTCGAGATGTCCATATATTATGTCATCTAGTTTTAATGAGAATTAACAAACATGAATCTTTACTTTTTTTGGAAAATGGCATCATGTTTTGGTAAAACGAAATTTTTGGTTGCATACGACCTCCGATGAATATATTTTTTATATGAAAATGTATCTACACGAAATTTTACATACGATTTCAATGCCCTCTGGGAGTTTAGACAATTTTTAGATTCCCAAAAATTGAAAAAGAAACATGATTTTTTCAGCTTTTAGTTTTCAGGAAGAAATTTCAAAAAAGAAAAAAAATAGCTGTGGCGCGCCAAGGCTTGTGGTGCGCCACTCCTAACTTCCCACCCTATGAAATTTGAAATGGTCTGCTACCCAATACCCTTATACCCACCCTCCTCCTGCACTCCGGCCTCCTCGTCCACTTCCTCCTCTTCCTTCTCTACTACTCCTCCACTCCCTCCTCCTCCAACTCCTTCCTCCTCCTCCTCCTTCACATCCTCCTCCACTCCAGCCAACTCCTCCACTTCATCCCCCTCTACTTTCTCCTCCTCCACATCCTCCTCCACTCCGACCTCCTCTTCCCCCCTCCTCCACCTTCTCCAACTCCGGCCTCCACTTCCTCCACTGCTCCTCCCCTCCTCCTTCTTCTCCTCCTCCTCATCTTCCATCCTTCACATGTCCTCCATCTTCACTGATGGCTATGAGTATGAACATGAATGGCACAGATAATTTGGACAATAAAAACAAGCAAAAATAATGATCAAAAAATTGGAAAAATGTGGCAGATCAGATCCAGATTTGGATCCAGATTTCAAAATTTAGAAGTGGCACACCTACTTTTTCTCTAGTGGTGCACCTCACCCTTTTAGCTGTGGCTCACGAGGGAGCTTGTAGTGGCGCACTACGTGTTGTGCCACTGCTAAGCCAGATAGCAATGGCGCACCGCTGGTGTGCCACTGCTAACTGTTAGCAGTGGCGTGATAGTAGTGGCACACCCTGGTGCGCCACTGATTAGCTTATTTCTAGTAGTGCCTTTTTCCATCAGTTCGGAATTTTAGAAAAGTTGGCTAGTGCATCAACTCTATATAATATCAAAGCTAAGATGACTCAAGTTTAAGACCTTGCTCGCGCTGTATTGAGCAAAAAGAGATTATGCGGCCTACATCAAACCAACGTCGAAGGACTGAAATAGCCTAGACGAGAGGGTGAGTGTTGAGATATAAATACATTTTCTGGCCTCTTTTCATTAGTTTGGAAATTCAGAATAGTTTGTAGTGGATCATTTCTTTACTAGCATGTTTCATATCCCGTATCCTTGTCCTCGAAAAAACACCAAATGACATATATTGGGAACCATCAACGAACAGAGAGATGCGATGACCATATGACGGGAGTATGGGGCCCACAAGCACGCTATATATAAGAGGTGCCTCAGCACTCCTCGATTTCTCTTCATGGCTCCCTACAGTTGCATCCAATTTTTGTATCATTGGTATCATATAAAAACTCGTTCCTTATTTTCCATGATTCACTTATGGTATATAACGTGCCTGAGAGTTATACATGAAATATTTTCCTCCTTCTAAAGCTAAATCACACACTAAAAAGGATCCGAAGGTGATTTGCATCAAGGCGGAGTCATCTGACTGGTCATTTGATGTGGATTGGATCGAACCGGAGTCATCTCCATGATGATTGATGAGGAGGGTGGATCCATGGGGCTTCGAGTTGTCAATGGATGGCGTGAAGCTGGCGTAGTTATGAGAGGCCATGTTGAAAGTTCATGGAGCCCCATGTGTGCTTTTGGTAATTAATGACTATCCCTATGGACTAATGGTTGCATTGAGTTATATTTGTAGGAGTTGTCCATAGGAAATGTTGGAACCATATGTTGGCTTCAAGGTTGAAATTAGAAGAAATGAGGTGCAAGTTCAAGATGATCCAACTCGAAGAGTTCATATGCTTGAAGATTGTCATTCATATGGTGTTCATGGATATGTGAAGATGAACCGAAGAAGGAGCTCCCCCATAGTGGAGTATGGGGGAGCAATCCGTAAGACTTCATCAAGAAATCACAATCAAGAAAGGCGTTCCATCTTGTTGTGATCAAGATCATCATCATCTAGCTCAAGTGGAATGCGCCAGGTTAAGGTTTGCTCTTGATAGGGTCACTTTCTTACCGGTCACGTGGTTTTGTTGGGAGATCGGTTTATAGACTAGACACTGTACTATCGAGGGGCTCACAAGTGAGTACCTCGATCGTATCGTTCGGAGTGCGGTCAAACCCTTGCATCCTTGCATCATATTTTCTTGGTTGTTAGTCGAATCTTAGCCATGTGGTGTTTTAGAGCTTGTGGTTATTTTCATGACAAGCTCTAGTTCATCGAAAACGGATTTCGCGTATATCACTTGTTGTGCTTTTGATATTGGGGGTTTTCTCAATTCTTTGTGTTTAGAGGTATCTCTTGTCGTCATGTTTCCAACAAAATTGGTTTCATCCCATTCGAAGTCCCCTAACTCGAGTTATTGCGGTTCTAAGATTACCTTTTATTTTAGTTTAAAAAAAGAGCAATTATTTTAGCCCGGTCGGTACTACCGCCCGACCTACGGGGCCGCTCGCTCCTGCTCCCAGTAGCCCCGGTGTCAAAGACCGATACCAAAACTGGTACCAGGCCACGCACCACCAGCCCAACTTGACCGACACCATCGGCTCAACTTGACCGGCACCACCGGCCCACCTCGGCCGGTACTACCGGGCCAGCCTTGTTCGATGCTCTGTACAGGCCGCTCGCAAGCCCTGCTGGGCTCCGCGCGTAGCGCGCCTCCGCCCAGGCCGTCGCTCGCTCACGCTCGATCCACCGCGCTGCGCCCGTCTTGCTGCATCGCCTCGCTCATAGGCCCCGCATCGCTCCCAAGCGCTGCTACCGTTGACCCGATCGTTTATGGTTTCTGTTGTTGGCATGTGGGCTTGGCGGTACTACTGTCTCGGCAGGCCAGTACTACAGGCCCAGCCAGGCCGAGCCCAACGGGCAGATTTTCCCTTTGCCTTTTTAAGCCTATCTCTTTCTCTCTCTTGTGGAACTTCTTCTTCGTCCCTAAGCTCTCCTCCATTGTTTCTATTTGAGATCTCCCTATCCCTCAAATCCCTCCATGATTCTTTCTCATATTTGAGGAAAAAAGAGTGTAGATCTAGATCTATATTTGCACCAATCAAATCCCCTTCTTTGTGAGGGAATCCCTAGATCTAGATCTTGGAGAGAAATTTGGTGTTCCTCTTTCTTATTTTGTTCTTCCTCTCTTATTCCCCCAATAGTTTTAGTAGCTTCGTTGGAATTTGAGAGTGAAGGATTGGAATATCTTTGTGGTGTTCTTGCCATTGCAGTTGGAGCATTGGATTTACTTCTCCGCGGTGATACGTGGAGGTGAAAGTTCATGAGATATACACTTCGGGAGCTTGTTCCTCTTGGGTCCTTGTACCCTAGACGGCTTAGTGGTATTTGTGGTGTTCTTGGGGCCTCCAATTAAGTTGTGGAGATTTCCCCAAGCTTTGTGCAGGTTCGGTGACCACCCTTAAGGTTCCATAGTGGATCGAGGACTTCTCTTTTGGTGGGAAGGCTCGAGGAGAATATGATGAGGCCTTCGTGGCGTTTGGAGTGCTTTGTCCTCCACACCGCTCCAACGAAGAGTAGCACTCACAAGAGTGTGAACTTCGGGATACATCGTCGTCTCCACATCACCTCGGTAATTCCTATACCCGAGCTCTTTACTTATGCACTTTACTTTGTGATAGCCTTCGTGCTTGAAGTTATATATCTTGATATCACATAGTTGATTGTCTTGCTTAGCATAAGTTGTTGGTGCACATAGGTGAACCCTAGTGATATATGTTTTGTGCTTGACAAATTAAACGCTAGTTTTATTCCGCATTTGTTAAGCCATATTCATACAAGTTTTAAACCGCCTATTCACCCCTCCCCCTCTAGGAGGTATCCATGTCATTTCACTTGTGGCCTCGGGCGGGCGCGGTAAAAGCGCATGCGGGTGTGCGTCCATGGTGCTTGATCACGTAGAAGCTTCCGATCATAAAAGACATCTTGTCACTGACTAGAGGGAGGGATCCCGCCATGAACACAAATCCATATCTTACTTGACACCCCACGTTGGGCTCCAACTATCGACGGATTGTTGCGACAGATGCTAGACAGGGTAGCTTAGATGGGGTGGAGAGCAATGGTGACATTGTATGTCCTGGACAAGATTGGCACACGGATGGTGTACCCAGGTGACATAGGCACCCCCAATGGGCCTGCCGAAGATGGTACCCGGGGTTTACTGAAGGCCCACGACCCGAAGTTTATGAAGTTCAGAGGCCCAGTTAAGAGATAGTTTGGAAAGATAGAGTTGTATTAGGAATAATGACTTGTAACTATTACGGGACGAACTCAAAGAGTCTCCCGGTCTTTGTAACTTGTACATCACGAAACCCTCGGCTCTGCCTCCTATATAAGGGGGAGTCGAGGGAGAAAGAGAGGATCGATTTCATTGTCACCATAACTCTAGTTTTCTAGCAGTCGAATACTTTTCCGGCTGAACCCTCGAGATCTACTTGCCCTCTACTTCCCTGAAAACCCTAGTCTACAATCCGTAGGCATTGACAAGTCGATACCTTGTCAATTGGCGCTGTCTGTGGGAACTAGAGGCGACAAGGAGCTGATCTCGATAGGCACACTCAACATCGTCGACATCTTCAGTGGCAAGCAACGCGATGGACAGAGGTAAACAGATCGAAACTGGTCTAGTCGATTTTGTTCCTCACCCGCCCTCCCGTGTGGATGCATATGCGTATCTGGAGGAGCCTATGGAGATGACGTTCGGGAGGTTCCACTTCCGCGTCGGAAAAGAGGGATCACATCGTCTCGAGATTCCGGTTTCGTCGGGATCATTGATGTCTACGCACGCTTCTATTCCTGTAGACAGTGTTGGGCCTCCAAGAGCAGAGGTTTGTAGAACAGCAGCAAGTTTCCCTTAAGTGAATCACCCAAGGTTTATCGAACTCAGGGAGGTAGAGGTCAAAGATAGTCCTCTCAAGCAACCCTGCAATTAAGATACAAGAAGTCTCTTGTGTCCCCAACACACCTAATACACTTGTCAGATGTATAGGTGCACTAGTTCGGCGAAGAGATAGTGAAATACAAGTAATATGGATGATTATAAGTAGTAATTGCAATCTGAAATAAAAATGGCAGCAAGCAAACATGTAGCAGAACTTGTTGGAAACGGTGTTTCAATGCTTAGAAACAAGGCCTGGGGATCATACTTTCACTAGTGGACACTCTCAACAATGATCACATAACTGAATAAATAAATGCTACTCTCAAACACTCTCTTGTTGGATAACAAACACCATTCATTGTGTAGGGCTACAAGAGCACCCTCAAGCCGGAGTAAACAAGCTCCACAACTTCATAAAGGAATCACACACGATGCGCACACTGTCACCGTCACACCGTGAGAGTGAATCCGGAGTTCATATTAAAGTAACCTATAGAGTGCATAATAGACCGTTGCAATTTAGACCGAGTACTAACATAGCATACACACTGTCAACAATAGCTATGAAAGGGGGAATAGATCACATCAATACTATCATAGTAATAGTTAACTTCATAATCTACAAGAGATTACAATCATAACCTACGCCAAGTACTACATGATGCACACACTGTCAACTTTACATCATGGAGGAGGAATAGACTACTTTAATAACATCACTAGAGTAGCACATAGATTAATAGTGATACAAAGCTCATGATCACATAAAGATCACACCATGGGAGAGAGATGAACCACATAGCTACCGGTAGAGCCCTCAGCCTCGGGGGAGAACTAATCCCTCCTCATCATGGGAGACAGCAACGGCGATGAAGATGGCGGTGGTGTCGATGGAGATGACTCCGGGGGCAATTCCCCGTCCCGGCGGCGTGCCGGAACAGAAACTTCTGTCCCCCGAAACTTGTCTTCGCGATGGCGGCGGCTGCGGATCTCTTCGTGGAATATCACTGGATGGTTTAGGGTTTTCGCAACTGGAAGAATATATAGGCGGAAGGGCGGAGTCGGAGGGGTCCTGAGGGGCACACACCATAGCGGGGCGCGCCCCTCCCTCTTGGCCGCGCCGCCAGGTGGGGTGGCCACCTCGTGGCCCCTCTCCGTCTCTGCTTTGGTGTTCTGGAACAATCCGTGGAAAATAAGGCCTTGGGCTTTTGTTTCGTCCAATTCCGAGAATATTTCCTGTGTAGAATTTCTGGAACGAAAAACAACAAAAAACAGGAACTGGCGCTTCGACATCTTGTTAATAGGTTAGTCCTGGAAAATACATAAAAATGATATAAAGTGTGAGCAAAACATGTAGGTATTGTCATAAAACTAGCATGGAACATAAGAAATTATAGATACGTTGGAGACGTATCAAGCATCTCCAAGCTTAGTTCCTACTCGCCCTCAAGTAGGTAAACGATAAAAAGAATAATTTCTTAAGTGACATGCTACCAACATAATCTTGATCAACAATATTGTAAATCATATGAGATGAATGAAGTGATTCAAAGCAATGGTATATAGATTGCTAACAAAAAGATAATGACTAAACAACTGAATCATATAGCAAAGACTTTTCATGAATAGTACTTTCAAGACAAGCATCAAAAAGTCTTGCATAAGAGTTAACTCATAAAGCAGTAGATTCTTAATAGAAGGTTTTGAAGCAACACAAAGGAAGATTTAAGTTTCAGCAATTGCTTTCAACTTTCAACATGTATATCTCATGGATAATTGTCAACACAAAGTAATATGATGAGTGCAATAAGTAAGCATGTAAGAATCAATGCACACAGTTGACACAAGTGTTTGCTTCTAAGATAGAAGGAAGTAGGTAAACTGACTCAACATAAAGTAAAAGAAAGGCCCTTCGCAGAGGGAAGCAGGGATTACTCATGTGCTAGAGCTTTTTATTTTGAAAACATGGAAACAATTGTGTCAACGGTAGTAATAATTCATATGTGTTATGCATAAAACCTCCTATAAGTTGCAAGCCTCATGCATCGAATACCAATAGTGCCCGCACCTTGTCCTAATTATCTCGGATTTCCATGGATTATCATTGCATTACATATGTTTCAACCAAGTGTCACAAAGGGGTACCTCTATGCCACCTGTACAAAGGTCCAAGGAGATAGATCGCATTTGACTTCTCTATTTTGATAGATCTCAACTTGAGGACATCCATACCGGGACAACATAGAAAACAGATAATGGACACCTCTTTTTAATGCTTTAAGCATTCAACAATAAATAATATTCTCATAAGAGATTTGAGGATTAGTGTCCAAGCTGAAACTTCCACCATGATACATGGCTTTGGTTGGCGGCCCAATGTTCTTCTCTAACAATATGCATACTCAAAACATTTAATCATGTGAAATCTCCCTTACTTCAGACAAGACGAACATGCATAGCAACTCACATGATATTCAACAAAGGTGTAACAAGTTGATGGCGTCCCCAGAAACATGGTTACCGCTCAACAAGCAACTTATAAGAACTAAGATACATAAGCGACATATTCATTACCACAATAGTTTTTTAGGCTACTTTCCCATGAGCTATGTATTGCAAAAACAAGGAATGAATTTTTTTTGAAAGGTTTTAAAGGTAGCACACAAGCAATTTACTTGGAATGGCAGAAAAATACCACATAGTAGGTAGTTATGGTGGACACAAATGGCATAGGTTTTGGCTCAAGGTTTTGGATGCACGAGAAGCATTCCCTCTCAGTACAAGGCTTTGGCTAGCAAGGTTGTTTGAAGCAAACACAAGTATAAACCAGTACAGAAAAACTTACATAAGAACATATTGCAATCATTATAAGACTCTATACTGTCTTCCTTGTTGTTCAAACACTTTTACCAAAAAATATCTAGACCTTAGAGAGACCAATCATGCAAACCAAATTTCCACAAGCTCTACGGTAGTTCTCCACTAATAGATTTAAACTACATGATGCAAGAGCTTAAACATGATCTACTTGAGAGCTCAAAACAATTGCCAAGTATCAAATTATTCAAGACAATATACCAATTACCACATGAAGCATTTTCTGTTTCCAACCAAATAGCAAGAAACTCTCAAAACAAATATAAGTGAAGTAAGAGAGTACTTTCTATAAAATAAGTAATAGCTCTGAACAAGAGATACATGAAAACCAAGAGCTAGAAGCTACACAGTGCGAAAACTGAATACTCAACAAATATAAGCGAAGAATAGGAGTATTCAAATGAAAAAGCGGAGCGTGTCTCTCTCCCAAACAAGATAGGATCCAATTTATTCAGAGAACTAAGATAACAAAACGAAAATAAAAGCACACGGACGCTCCAAGTAAAGTACATAAGATGTGACAGAATTAAAATATAGTTTCACTAGAGGTGACCTGATAAGTTGTTGATGAAGAAGGGGATGCCTTGGGCATCCCCAAGCTTAGACGCTTGAGTATTCTTGAAATATGCAGGGATGAACCACGGGGGCATCCCCAAGCTTAGACTTTTCACTCTTCTTGATCATATCATATCATCCTCCTCTCTTGACCCTTGAAAACTTCCTTCACACCAAACTCAAAACAATCTCATTAGAGGGTTAGTGCATAATCAAAAATTCACATGTTCAGCAAGGACACAATCATTCCCAACACTTCTGGACATTACCCAAGGCTACTGAAAGTTAATGGAACAAAGAAATCCACTCAACACAGTAAAAGAGGCAATGCGAAATAAAAGGCAGAATCTGTCAAAACTGAACAGTCCGTAAAGACTAATTTTTTCGAGGCACTTAACAGGCTCAGATGGAAAAGCTCAAATTGAACTAAAGTTGCGTACATATCTGAGGATCACGCATGAATTTTTTCAGGATTTTACGAGTTTCCTACAGAGAGATCAACTCAAATTCGTGACAGATAAAAATCTGTTTCTGCGCAGGAATCCAAATCTAGTATCAACTTTACTATCAAATACTTTACTTGGCACAACAACGAAATAAACATGATAAGGAGAGGTTGCTACAGTAATAACAACTTCCAAGACACAACAAAACAGTAGCAAAATAAAAACATGGGTTATCTCCCAAGAAGTGCTTTCTTTATAGCCATTAAGATGGGCTCAGTAATTTTAATGATGCTCTCGCAAGAAATAAGAGTTGAAGCAAAAGAGAGCATCAAAAGCAAATAAGAAACAATTTTAAGTCTAACCCACTTCCTATGAAAAGGAATCTTGTAAATAAACAAGTCATGTAAGCATAATGCAACAAGGATAGAAAGGCAACACAAGCGCAACTTCAAGATTCTCAACATAAAGAGGGAAAACTTAATATTATTAAGATGCATATAACCATGTTTCCCTCTCTCATAATAACTTTCAGTAGCATCATGAACAAACTCAACAATATAACTATCACATGAAACATTCTTATCATGAGCTACATGCATAAAATTATTACTCTCCTCATAAGCATAGTCATTACTATTAATTGTAGTGGGAGAAAATTCAATAAGATAGCTATCATTATTATTCTCATCACCATAATCATCATATATAGGAGGCATATTGTGATCATAATTAATTTTCTCCTCAATAGTAGGTGGACTGAAAATATGATAGTCATCATTGTAATCATCATATATAGGAGGTAAAGTATCATCAAAGTAAATTTTCTCCTCCATGCTTGGGGGACTAAAAATATCATGCTCATCAAAACCAGCTTCCCCAAGCTTAGAACTTTCTATATCATTATGGAAAGAAACATGGATAGTACTAATACTATGGAAATTATTAACATCATCATTTTTAGAATTAGTGTCCTAGAGATCTTCAATATCAAAAGTAGTATGCTCTTCCAAATCATGATCACTAATATAGGTAAAGGGAATAGGAAGATCATTGTACTCAGATTCATTATCATAATAATCATTAGGAGCAACATACTTACGGTTACCTATCGTTATCTCATACACGCGGGGATATGCCATTACCTCTTTCTTTTTATTCCCCCTCTTCTTCCTCTTCTTCGTTCCCTTCTTCTTCTTATTTTCCTTCTCCTCGTTCCCTTCTTTAGGAGGAAGAGGCTTGAAGGGAGGCTTCTCCACATAACCTGATTTATTTCTAGAAACAATAGAAGAAAATTGGGAGGATTCCTCCTTTTCATTAATAAGTTCGAAACACACAGCGGCCAAATCATATTTTGGCAAAGTGTCTTCTTCTAAAATATTTTGTATGTAAATATTTGTGTGGCAATTATCAATGCAATAAGAAAGACACCCATGCAGGACACTATTAATATCAAGAGCACTCATATCCACCAAAGAAGTTTTTCTCAATAACTCTTCACACCCCAAAAATAAAGTAAGTTCATCATGCTGATTAGGAGTGATTTCATCATCACAATACAAATTTGCAGCACTCATAAGGTTCGAATTATCATTGGAGGAGCATTGAAAATTAAAATTACCCACTCTATGGAAAAGTTCACAAATAAAAGGATAGAGGGCACAAACTTTTTCACCAAGATCATCTAGAGCCCTAGACCACTTTCTAGTTTTTTCATTCCTGTGATGGATACAATATTCTTCTTCAATTTTATTCTTTTCACAAGGTCTATGAACTCCACAAAAATTAACATGCTTATAGGAAATAGCATTTTCAGAAGTTTGAGCATGTTTATTGCAATCATTAACAATAATTTCATTTTCCATGCAAGTGTCTTTAAAAGGTTCATGATACATGTACCAATTTTCTTTAGGAACATTAATATGAGAAGCAAAGGCGCTATAGCAATCGACCATAATTTGAGGATCAAGACCATATTTAGCACTAAGCTCTTGAAAATCAGCAGTTTGAGCGAAAGACTTAATGCAATTATACTCGTAGTTTATACCTGATTCCTTACCTTTGTCATTCTCCCAATCTTCAGTATTGCTTTGAATTCTTTCAAGAAGATCCCATCTAGCTTCAACCTCCTTGCTTGTGAAAGATCCCTCCAAACAGGCATCTAGATAGTCCTTGTGGTGTCCTGAAAGCCTTGCATAAAAATTATTAGTAATAACATTACGGGGGAGCTCATGAATGGGACATTTGAGCATTAGTGACTTCAATCTCCCCCATGCTTGGGAAATACTCTCTCCATCACGAGGATAAAAGTTATAAATGTAATTCCTATCAACATGCACTTCATGAGGAGGATAAAATATAGAATAAAAGAGATGTACAATTTCCTCCCAACCAATAGATCGACCGTTCTTCAGCATCTTATACCATTCTGCAGCTCTGCCCTTCAGAGATATAGAGAATAGCTTCCTCTTAACTTGGTCCTTTTAAATACCTGCACTCTCGAACAACTCGCATAATTCATGTATAAAGAGTAAATGATCACTAGGATGGACAGTCCCATCTCCAAAATAGCAATTGTTCATAGCAAGTTTAACAATTTTCATAGGTATCTTGAAAGGAATAATTTCAGTAGGTGGATTTAAAATATCACAAGCATCATTTGAGTTATCGCATATGGGAGATAAAGTATTATCAGAGCAAAATTTTCTCCCCTAAAGCTGGGAAGCTAAAAAGATCATGAAAACTAGCTTCCCCAAGCTTAGACTTTTCCATAGCATTAGCAGTAATTGCGTTCATACTAATAACATTGCTACTAGCATGCAAATAAGGTTCCATAGGTTTTTTAATTTTCGCATCAAACAATTCATGTCTTAACTCAGGAAAAAGATTAAAAAGCTCACTAAATTTGTTGTTTTCCATTATGCCTCACTAGTGAAAAATAAAAACAAGAGACAAAAAGATAAAATTGCAGAATCTAAAGGAGATAGCTTCGAGCACTCACACACCGGCAACAGTGCTAGGAAATAGCTTAGTAGTCGGAGGATGTGAATACCTTTTACCTTACCTCCCCGGCAACGGCGCCAGAAAATAGCTTGATGTCTACGCACGCTTCTATTCCTGTAGACAGTGTTGAGCCTCCAAGAGCAGAGGTTTGCAGAACAACAGCAAGTTTCCCTTAAGTGAATCACCCAAGGTTTATCGAACTCAGGGAGGTAGAGGTCAAAGATAGTCCTCTCAAGCAACCCTGCAATTAAGATACAAGAAGTCTCTTGTGTCCCGAACACACCTAATACACTTGTCAGATGTATAGGTGCACTAGTTCGGCGAAGAGATAGTGAAATACAAGTAATATGGATGATTATAAGTAGTAATTGCAATCTGAAATAAAAAAGGCAGCACGCAAACATGTAGCAGAACTTGTTGGAAACGGTGTTTCAATGTGATACGTCCCCGACGTATCCATAATTTCTGTCGTTCCATGCTTGTTTTATGACAATACTTACATGTTTTGCTTGCACTTTATGATGATTTCATGCATTTTCCGGAACTAACCTATTAACAAGATGCCACAGTGCCAGTTCCTGTTTTCTGCTGTTTTTGGTTCCAGAAAAGCTGTTCGGGCAATATTCTCGGAATTGGACGAAATCAACGCCAAACCTCCTATTTTTTCCGGAAGCATCCAGAACACCGAAGGGGAGTCGGAGAGGGGCCAGAGGGCCACCAGACCATAAGGCGGCGCAGCCTGGCCTGGGCCCGCGCCACCCTATGGTGTGGAGCCCCCAGGCACCCTCCTGCGCCGCCTCTTCGCCTATAAAACCCCTTTCGACCTAAAAACACCGGACCAATTGACGAAACTCCAGAAAAGTTACTGTGGCGCTGCCGCCATCGCGAAACTCCAATTCGGGGGATAGAAGTCTCTGTCCCGGCACCCTGCCGGGACGGGGAAGTGCCCCCGGAAGCCATCTCCATCGACGCCACCGCCTCCACCATGCTCCGTGAGTAGTTCCCCCATGGACTACGGGTTCTAGCTGTAGCTAGTTGGTATTCTCTCCCCCATGTACTTCAATACAATGATCTCATGAGCTGCCTTACATGATTGAGATCCATCTGATGTAATCGGTGTTGTGTTTGTTGGGATCCGATGGATGATACATTATGATTAGTCTATCTATAAAGTTTGTGAAGTTATTGTTGCTGCAATCTTGTTATGCTTAATGCTTGTCACTAGGGCCCGAGTGGCATGATCTTAGATTTGAGCTCTATATTGTTGCTTAGATTGTATCTACAAGTTGTATGCACATGTCACTGTCCGGAACCAATGGCCCCGAAGTGACAGAAATCGGGACAACCGGAGGGGATGGTAGTGATGTGAGGATCACATGTTTTCATGGAGTGTTAATGCTTTGCTCCGGTACTCTATTAAAAGGAGTACCTTAATATCCAGTAGTTTCCCTTGAGGCTCGGCTGCCACCGGCTGGTAGGACAAAAGATGTTGTGCAAGTTTCTCATTGCGAGCACGTACGACTATATACGAAAAACATGCCTACATAATTAATAAGCCTGATGTTCTATCTTAATGCTTTGAATCCTATCAATTGCCCAACTGTAATTTGTTCACCCAACACTTGTCACTTATTGGAGAGTTACCACTAGTGTAGATCGCTGGGAACCCCGGTCCATCTCTCATCATAATATACTTGTTCTACATGTCATTGGAAGTAGTATCAACTATTTTCCGGTGCCATTGCTCCCATATTGCTATTACTGCTGCTGTGTTACTGTTACTATTGCTCTCATATTACTGCTACTTTCACATCACCCCTGTTGCTAGTGCTTTTCCAGGTGCAGCTGAATTGACAACTCAGTTGTTAAGGCTTATAAGTATTCTTTACCTCCCCTTGTGTCAAATCAATAAATTTGGGTTATACTACCCTCGAAGACTATCGCGATCCCCTATACTTGTGGGTCATCAAGACTGTTTTCTGGCGCCGTTGCCGGGGAGGCATAGCTCTACTCATAAGTTCACCTGGGGAGTACACTCTACCTCTCTCTCTGTTTTATTTTATTTTGTTTTGCTTAGTTTACTTTTTCCTAGTTTATTTGTGCTTAGTTTATTTCTGTCTAGTATTATTTTCCTTAGTTTACTTTTGCTTAGTTTATTTTTGTCTTGTTTTATTTGTCTCATATACCCAAAAATCCATAAAAATTTGAAAAATTTAAAAATTAAAAACTGCTGTCATGGGAGAACCAACAACCTACTTGGAGCTTATGGAATGTTATAATTGTTATAGAGAATCAAGAACTGGTAAAGTAATGAGTGCTATGATAGAAAAATTGAATACAATTGCTAGAATCTTGCTTAGACGCCATGATATAAACTGTTGCTCTCAACAGGATACTAAACATCTTAAATTTCAATGTGGCTTTAGTGAGGAATATTTTATTAAGAGCTATAATCGGAATTGCTATATTCATTATGGGTTCGAAGAGGTAGAACAATTTGTCTTATTTATGGGAGCCTCCGAGATAGAATCCTTCATGGTTGAGAATTATGGAACTTGTGCTATTTGTAAGGACCTTAAAGATTATGTCTCTACTATCCTTAATTCTTGCATAGAATGCTACAGTAGGAATCCTTATATCCTTGATTATAAAGAGAGACTCATTAATGCACAAGAATGCACTCACAATTTGCAGGAACCTATGGAAGAAGAAACTGATGAACCTGAAAGCTCATTGGATGAAAAAGAGGAGGAAATTGATGAACCAGAAAGCTCATTGGATGAAAAAGAAGAGGAGAGTGATGAACAAAAGGAGGAAGAATGGATTAGCTACCCATGCCAACCTTCTAATGAGAGTAACTCTTCATCTCTTACACTATTTGATTGTCCTCCATGCTTACCGAAAGAGGTTGAATGTTATGTTCCTGTGGATTCTCTTGAAATATTCCCTATGAGTAAAACTTGTGAGAATAATTATGCTACTGTTATTTATGATAATCCATGCTACTTTGATAAATCTTATGATAATGCTTTATTTGTGCCTGATGTCGAAATGCATGGTACTAAAGAATTTTGCTTGGCAAATGTTTATGATAAAGATTTAGATGATGGTCCTATGTTACTTGATAATATTAATTGTACTACTAATGAAAATGGGATTGGAGAGTTCTTGACTTATTCTATGAGTCCCATATCTCTTGAGATTGATCAACTACCTTGTTATATTATTAATAAAAGTGTGTTCGAAAGTTTTAATTCCACTATTCTTGAATTTGATAAAAATTATGTGTTTGGAAATCATGAGAAGCATGCTGCATGTGATAGTTATATTGTTGAGTTTGTTCATGAAGCTACTGAAAATTATTATGAGAGAGGAAAATATGGTAGTAGAAATTTTCATGGTACTAATACACCTCTCTATATGCTGAAATTGTTGAAGTTACACTTGTTCTATCTTCTTATGCTTGTCACTTTGTTCTTCATGAATTTATTTGTGTACAAGATTCCTTTGCATAGGAAGCATGTTAGACTTAAATGTGTTTTGGATTTGCCTCTTGATGCTCTCTTTTGCTTCAAATACTATTTCTTGCGAGTGCATCATTAAAACTGCTAAGCCCATCTTAATGGCTATAAAGAAAGCAACTTCTTGGGAGATAACCCATGTGTTATTTTGCTACAGTACTTTATTTTATATTTGTGTCTTGGAAGTTGTTTACTACTGTAGCAACATCTCCTTATCTTAGTTTTGTGTTTTGTTGTGCCAAGTGAAGCCTCTAATCGAAGGTTGATACTAGATTTGGATTTCTGCGCAGAAACAGATTTCTATCTGTCACGAATCTGGGCTGTTTTCTCTGTAGGAAAATCAGAAAAATATGCCAATTTACGTGCGTGTTCCTCAGATATGTACGCAACTTTTATTAGTTTTGAGTTTTCTGATTTGAGCAACGGAAGTATTTTATTAAAATTCGTCTTTACAGGCTGTTCTGTTTTGGCAGATTCTGTCTCTGTTTTTTGCATTGTCTCTTGTGGACTTTAAGCGAGCTTTTCTAGACATAGAGAGCTGTAGCTAATGTTTTATTGATTTCTTGCAATGTGCCACTACAGGACCAAGGTGGATTCAAATTTTTTGAGTACTAACCCCTCTAATGAAGTTTATGAGAAGTTTGTTGTGAAGGAAGTTTTCAAGGGTCAAGAGAGGAGGATGATATATGATCAAGAAGAGTGAAAAGTCTAAGCTTGGGGATGCCCCCGTGGTTCATCCCTGCATATTTTAAGAAGATTCAAGCGTCTAAGCTTGGGGATGCCCAAGGCATCCCCTTCTTCATCAACTTATCAGGTTCCTCCCCTGAAACTATATTTTTATTCGGTCACATCATATGTGCTTTACTTGGAGCGTCTGTGTGCCTTTATTTTTGTTTGTGTTTGAATAAATTTGGATCCTACCAATCCTTGTTTGGGAGAGAGACACGCTCCGCTTTTTCATATAAACACTTGTTCTTCGTTTTACTTTAATGTTCAATGATAAAAGTTGGAAGCTATAGCACTTATTATTATTTGGTTGGAAACAGAAAATGCCTCATAATGTCTTGGATAATTTGACACTTGGAAATTTTTTTGAGCTCTCAAATAGATTAAGTTTTTTTCATGTGGTTTAAACCTATTAGTGGAGAACTACCATAAAGCTTGTTGAAATTGGTTTGCATAATTGATCTCTCTTAAGGTCTAGATATTTTCTGGTAAAGTGTTTGAGCAACAAGGAAGACAGTGTAGAGTATTATAATGCTTGCGATATGTTCTTATGTAAGTTTTGCTGTACCGGTTCATACTTGTGTTTGCTTCAAACAACCTTGCTAGCCTAAGCCTTGTACTGAGAGGGAATACTTCTCATGCATCCAAAATCCTTGAGCCAACCACTATGCCATTTGTGTCCACCATACCTACCTACTATGTGGTATTTCCTGCCATTCCAAAGTAAATTGCTTGAGTGCTACCTTTAAACAATTCAAAATGCTTCTCAATTTGTGTCAATGTTTTATAGCTCATGAGGAAGTATGTGGTGTTTATCTTTCATTCTTGTTGGGTGATACGTCTCCGACGTATCGATAATTAATTTCTTATGTTCCATGCCACATTATTGATGTTATCTACATGTTTTATGCACACTTTATGTCATATTCATGCATTTTCTGGAACTAACCTATTAACAAGATGCCGAAGTGCCGATTCTTTGTCTGCTGTTTTTGGTTTCAGAAATCCTAGTAACGAAATATTCTCGGAATTGGACGAAATCAACGCCCAGGGTCCTATTTTGCCACGAAGCTTCCAGAAGTCCGAAGAGGAGACGAAGTTGGGCCACGAGGCAGCCAGAGCATAGGGCGGCGCGGCCCCTACCCTGGCCGCGCGGCCCTATGGTCTGGGCCCCTCGTGTGGCCCCCTGACCTGCCCTTCCGCCTACAAATAGCCTCCGTGACGAAACCCCCAGTACCGAGAGCCACGATACGGAAAACCTTCCAGAGACGCCGCCGCCGCTGATCCCATCTCGGGGGATCCAGGAGATCGCCTCCGGCACCCTGCCGGAGAGGGGATTCATCTCCCGGAGGACTCTACGCCGCCATGGTCGCCTCCGGTGTGATGTGTGAGTAGTCTACCCCTGGACTATGGGTCCATAGCAGTAGCTAGATGGTTGTCTTCTCCCCATTGTGCTATCATTGTCGGATCTTGCGAGCTGCCTAACATGATCAAGATCATCTATCTGTAATTCTATATGTTGCGTTTGTTGGGATCCGATGAATAGAGAATACTTGTTATGTTGATTATCAAAGTTATATCTATGTGTTGTTTATGATCTTGCATGCTCTCCGTTACTAGTAGATGCTCTGGCCAAGTAGATGCTTGTAACTCCAAGAGGGAGTATTTATGCTCGATAGTGGGTTCATGCCTGCATTGACACCTGGGACAGTGACAGAAAGTTCTAAGGTTGTGTTGTGCTGTTGCCACTAGGGATAAAACATTGATGCTATGTCTAAGGATGTAGTTGTTGATTACATTACGCACCATACTTAATGCAATTGTCTGTTGCTTTGCAACTTAATACTGGAGGGGGTTCGGATGATAACCTGAAGGTGGACTTTTTAGGCATAGATGCAGTTGGATGGCGGTCTATGTACTTTGTCATAATGCCCAATTAAATCTCACTATACTCATCATGATATGTATGTGCATGGTCATGCCCTCTTTATTTGTCAATTGCCCAACTGTAATTTGTTCACCCAACATGCTGTTTATCTTATGGGAGAGACACCTCTAGTGAACTGTGGACCCGATCCAATTCTCTTTACTGAAATACAATCTACTGCAATACTTGTTCTACTGTTTTCTGCAAACAATCATCTTCCACACAATACGGTTAATCCTTTGTTACAGCAAGCCGGTGAGATTGACAACCTCACTGTTTCGTTGGGGCAAAGTACTTTGGTTGTGTTGTGCAGGTTCCACGTTGGCGCCGGAATCCCTGGTGTTGCGCCGCACTACATCCCGCCGCCATCAACCTTCAACATGCTTCTTGGCTCCTACTGGTTCTATAACCTTGGTTTCATACTGAGGGAAACTTGCCGCTGTACGCATCACACCTTCCTCTTGGGGTTCCCAACGGGCGCGTGTTGAACGCGTATCAAGCAGCTTTTTCTGGCGCCATTGCCGGGGAGATCAAGACACGCTGCAAGGGGAGTCTCCACTTCTCAATCTCTTTACTTTGTTTTTGTCTTGCTTAGTTTTATTTACTACTTTGATTGCTGCACTAAATCAAAATACAAAAAAATTAGTTGCTAGTTTTACTTTATTTGCTATCTTGTTTGCTATATCAAAAACACAAAAAAATTAGTTACTTGCATTTACTTTATCTAGTTTGCTTTATTTACTGTTGCTAAAATGGCCACCCCTGAAAATACTAAGTTGTGTGACTTCACAACCACAAATAATAATGATTTCTTATGCACACCTATTGCTCCACCTGCTACTACAGCAGAATTCTTTGAAATTAAACCTGCTTTACTGAATCTTGTTATGCGAGAGCAATTTTCTGGTGTTAGTTCTGATGATGCTGCTGCCCATCTTAATAATTTTGTTGAACTATGTGAAATGCAAAAGTATAAAGATGTAGATGGTGATATTATTAAACTAAAATTGTTCCCTTTCTCATTAAGAGGAAGAGCTAAAGATTGGTTGCTATCTCTGCCTAAGAATAGTATTGATTCATGGACTAAACGCAAGGATGCTTTTATTGGTAGATATTATCCCCCTGCTAAAATTATATCTTTGAGGAGTAGCATAATGAATTTTAAACAATTAGATACTGAACATGTTGCTCAAGCTTGGGAAAGAATGAAATCTCTGGTTAAAAATTGCCCAACCCATGGACTGACTACTTGGATGATCATCCAAACCTTCTATGCAGGACTAAATTTTTCTTCACGGAATTTATTGGATTCAGCTGCTGGAGGTACCTTTATGTCCATCACTCTTGGTGAAGCAACAAAGCTTCTTGATAATATGATGATCAACTACTCTGAATGGCACACGGAAAGAGCTCCACAAGGTAAGAAGGTAAATTCTATCGAAGAAACCTCTTCCTTGAGTGATAAGATTGATGCTATTATGTCTATGCTTGTGAATGATAGGACTAATATTGATCCTAATAATGTTCCATTAGCTTCATTGGTTGCACAAGAAGAACATGTTGATGTAAACTTCATTAAAAATAATAATTTCAACAACAATGCTTACCGGAACAATTCTAGTAACAACTATAGGCCATATCCTTATAATAATGGCAACGGCTATGCTAATTCTTATGGGAATTCTTACAACAATAATAGGAATTCACCCCCTGCACTTGAAGCCATGCTTAAAGAATTTATTAGTACACAAACTGCTTTTAACAAATCTGTTGAAGAAAAGCTTGGGAAAATTGATATACTTGCTTCTAAAGTCGATAGTCTTGCTGCTGATGTTGATCTTTTGAAATCGAAAGTTATGCCTAATGAAAATCATCATAATAAAATTGTTACTACAGCAAATGCTATCCAAGTTAGAATTAATGAGAATATAAGATTAATGGCTGAACTGCGTGCTAGGTGGGATAGAGAAGAAAATGAAAAACTAGCTAAAGAGAAGAATGTAGCTAAAGTTTGGACTATTACCACCACTTGTAATGCTAATGCTACACATGTTGCTGCACCTCCTACTAATAATAATAAAAGAATTGGTGTTAGCAATGTTTCCACTTCTAATGCAAAGCGAGAAACCGCTCGAAAGCTAAAACCGTTGAAACCGCTCGTGATAAAACTGCTGAAATTTTTTCCAACATTGGGGATGATGATCCCATTGCTTTAGATTATAATGGTTTGAATTTTGATGATTGCCACATCTCTGAAGTTATAAAGTTCTTGCAAAAACTTGCTAAAAGTCCTAATGCTAGTGCTATAAATTTGGCTTTCACACAACATATTACAAATGCTCTCATAAAAGCTAGAGAAGAGAAACTAGAGCGCGAAGCCTCTATTCCTAAAAAGCTAGAGGATGGTTGGGAGCCCATCATTAAGATGAAGGTTAAAGATTTTGATTGTAATGCTTTATGTGATCTTGGTGCAAGTATTTCTGTTATGCCTAAGAAAATTTATAATATGCTTGACTTGCCACCGCTGAAAAATTGTTATTTGGATGTTAATCTTGCTGATCATTCTACAAAGAAACCTTTGGGGAAAGTTGATAATGTTCGCATTACCGTTAACAATAACCTTGTCCCCATTGATTTTGTTGTCTTGGATATTGAATGCAATGCATCTTGTCCCATTATATTGGGAAGACCTTTTCTTCGAACTGTTGGTGCTACTATTGATATGAAGGAAGGTAATATTAAATATCAATTTCCTCTCAAGAAAGGTATGGAACACTTCCCTAGAAAGAGAATGAAGTTACCTTTTGATTCTATTATGAGAACAAATTATGATGTTGACACTTCGTCTCTTGATAATACTTGATACACACTTTCTGCGCCTAGCTGAAAGGCGTTAAAGAAAAGCGCTTATGGGAGACAACCCATGTTTTTACCTACAGTACTTTGTTTTTATTTTGTGTCTTGTAAGTTGTTTACTACTGTAGCAACCTCTCCTTATCTTAGTTTTGTGTTTTGTTGTGCCAAGTAAAGCCGTTGATAGAAAAGTTCATACTAGATTTGGATTACTGCGCAGAAACAGATTTCTTTGCTGTCACGAATCTGGGCTGTTTTCCCCTGTAGGTAACTCAGAAAATTATGCCAATTTACGTGAGTGATCCTCAGATATGTACGCAACTTTCATTCAATTTGAGCATTTTAATTTGAGCAAGTCTTGTGCCATTTTAAAATTCGTCAATACGAACTGTTCTGTTTTGACAGATTCTGTCTTTTATTTCGCATTGCCTCTTTTGCTATGTTGGATGAATTTCTTTGATCCATTAATGTCCAGTAGCTTTATGCAATGTCCAGAAGTGTTAAGAATGATTGTGTCACCTCTGAATATGTTAATTTTTATTGTGCACTAACCCTCTAATAAGTTGTTTCGAGTTTGGTGTGGAGGAAGTTTTCAAGGATCAAGAGAGGAGTATGATGCAACATGATCAAGGAGAGTGAAAGCTCTAAGCTTGGGGATGCCCCTGTGGTTCACCCCTTCATATATCAAGAAGACTCAAGCATCTAAGCTTGGGGATGCCCAAGGCATCCCCTTCTTCATCGACAACATTATCAGGTTCCTCCCCTGAAACTATATTTTTATTCCATCACATCTTATGTGCTTTTCTTGGAGCGTCGGTTTGTTTTTGTTTTTGTTTTGTTTGAATAAAATGGATCCTAGCATTCACTTTATGGGAGAGAGACACGCTCCGCTGTAGCATATGGACAAGTATGTCCTTGGTTTCTACTCGTAGTATTCATGGCGAAGTTTCTTCTTCGTTAAATTGTTATATGGTTGGAATTGGAAAATGATACATGTAGTAATTGCTATTAATGTCTTGGGTAATGTGATACTTGGCAATTGTTGTGCTCATGATTAAGCTCTTGCATCATATGCTTTGCACCCATTAATGAAGAAATACATAGAGCATGCTAAAATTTGGTTTGCATATTTTGTTTCTCTAAGGTCTAGATAATTTCTAGTATTGAGTTTGAACAACAAGGAAGACGGTGTAGAGTCTTATAATGTTTTCAATATGTCTTTTATGTGAGTTTTGCTGCACCGGTTCATCCTTGTGTTTGTTTCAAATAAGCCTTGCTAGCCTAAACCTTGTATCGAGAGGGAATACTTCTCATGCATCCAAAATACTTGAGCCAACCACTATGCCATTTGTGTCCACCATACCTACCTACTACATGGTATTTTTCGCCATTCCAAAGTAAATTGCTTGAGTGCTACCTTTAAAATTCCATCATTCACCTTTGCAATATATAGCTCATGGGACAAATAGCTTAAAAACTATTGTGGTATTGAATATGTAATTATGCACTTTATCTCTTATTAAGTTGCTTGTTGTGCGATAACCATGTTCACTGGGGACGCCATCAACTATTCATTGTTGAATTTCATGTGAGTTGCTATGCATGTCCGTCTTGTCTGAAGTAAGAGCGATCTACCACCTTATGGTTAAGCATGCATATTGTTAGAGAAGAACATTGGGCCGCTAACTAAAGCCATGATCCATGGTGGAAGTTTCAGTTTTGGACATATATCCTCAATCTCAAATGAGAAAATTATTAATTGTTGTTACATGCTTATGCATAAAAGAGGAGTCCATTATCTGTTGTCTATGTTGTCCCGGTATGGATGTCTAAGTTGAAGAATAATCAATAGCGAGAAATCCAATGCGAGCTTTCTCCTTAGACCTTTGTACAGGCGGCATAGAGGTACCCCTTTGTGACACTTGGTTAAAACATGTGCATTGTGATGATCCGGTAGTCCAAGCTAATTAGGACAAGGTGCGGGCACTATTAGTACACTATGCATGAGGCTTGCAACTTGTAAGATATAATTTACATGATACATATGCTTTATTACTACCGTTGACAAAATTGTTTCATGTTTTCAAAATCAAAGCTCTAGCACAAATATAGCAATCGATGCTTTTCCTCTATGGAGGACCATTCTTTTACTTTCAATGTTGATTCAGTTCACCTATTTCTCTCCAGCTCAAGAAGCAAACACTTGTGTGAATTGTGCATTGATTCCTACATACTTGCTTATTGCACTTATTATATTACTCTATGTTGACAATACCCATGAGATATACATGTTACAAGTTGAAAGCAACCGCTGAAACTTAATCTTCTTTTGTGTTGCTTCAATGCTTTTACTATGAATTATTGCTTTATGAGTTAACTCTTATGCAAGACTTATTGATGCTTGTCTTGAAGTGCTATTCATGAAAAGTCTTTGCTATATCATTCACTTGTTTACTCATGTCATATACATTGTTTTGATCGCTGCATTCACTACATATGCTTTACAAATAGTATGATCAAGGTTATGATGGCATGTCACTCCAGAAATTATCTGTGTTATCATTTTACCTGCTCGGGACGAGCAGAACTAAGCTTGGGGATGCTGATACGTCTCCGACGTATCGATAATTTCTTATGTTCCATGCCACATTATTGATGTTATCTACATGTTTTATGCACACTTTATGTCATATTCGTGCATTTTCTGGAACTAACATATTAACAAGATGCCGAAGTGCCAGTTGCTATTTTCTGCTGTTTTTGGTTTCAGAAATCCTAGTAACGAAATATTCTCGGAATTGGACGAAATCAACGCCCAGGGTCCTATTTTGCCACGAAGCTTCCAGAAGTCCGAAGAGGAGACGAAGTTGGGCCACGAGGCAGCCAGAACATAGGGCGGCGCGGCCCCTGCCCTGGCCGCGCGGCCCTATGGTCTGGGCCCCTCGTGTGGCCCCCTGACCTGCCCTTCCGCCTACAAATAGCCTCTGTGACGAAACCCCCAGTACCGAGAGCCACGATACGGAAAAGCTTCCAGAGACGCCGCCGCCGCCGATCCCATCTCGGGGGATCCAGGAGATCGCCTCCGGCACCCTGCCGGAGAGGGGATTCATCTCCCGGAGGACTCTACGCCGCCATGGTCGCCTCCGGTGTGATGTGTGAGTAGTCTACCCCTGGACTATGGGTCCATAGCAGTAGCTAGATGGTTGTCTTCTCCCCATTGTGCTATCATTGTCGGATCTTGTGAGCTGCCTAACATGATCAAGATCATCTATCTGTAATTCTATATGTTGCGTTTGTTGGGATCCGATGAATAGAGAATACTTGTTATGTTGATTATCAAAGTTATATCTATGTGTTGTTTATGATCTTGCATGCTCTCCGTTACTAGTAGATGCTCTGGCCAAGTAGATGCTTGTAACTCCAAGAGGGAGTATTTATGCTCGATAGTGGGTTCATGCCTGCATTGACACCTGGGACAGTGACAGAAAGTTCTAAGGTTGTGTTGTGCTGTTGCCACTAGGGATAAAACATTGATGCTATGTCTAAGGATGTAGTTGTTGATTACATTACGCACCATACTTAATGCAATTGTCTCTTGCTTTGCAACTTAATACTGGAGGGGGTTCGGATGATAACCTGAAGGTGGACTTTTTAGGCATAGATGCAGTTGGATGGCGGTCTATGTACTTTGTCGTAATGCCCAATTAAATCTCACTATACTCATCATGATATGTATGTGCATGGTCATGCCCTCTTTATTTGTCAATTGCCCAACTGTAATTTGTTCACCCAACATGCTGTTTATCTTATGGGAGAGACACCTCTAGTGAACTGTGGACCCCGGTCCAATTCTCTTTACTGAAATACAATCTACTGCAATACTTGTTCTACTGTTTTCTGCAAACAATCATCTTCCACACAATACGGTTAATCCTTTGTTGCAGCAAGCCGGTGAGATTGACAACCTCACTGTTTCGTTGGGGCAAAGTACTTTGGTTGTGTTGTGCAGGTTCCACGTTGGCGCCGGAATCCCTGGTGTTGCGCCGCACTACATCCCGCCGCCATCAACCTTCAACGTGCTTCTTGGCTCCTACTGGTTCGATAACCTTGGTTTCATACTGAGGGAAACTTGCCGTTGTACGCATCACACCTTCCTCTTGGGGTTCCCAACGGGCGCGTGTTGAACGCGTATCATTGGGCAACTTTCACCAATGGACTAGTGGCTTCATCCGCTTATCCAATAATTTTGCAAAAAGAGCTGGCAATGGGATTCCCAGTCCCGAATTAATTAACAAAAATAGACACTCCTCCATGGTATGTGATTGTTGGACGGCACCCAAAGGATTCGGTTAGCCATGGCTTGTGTAAGCAAAGGTTGGGGGGAGTGTCATCATAATAAAACTAAAATAAAAAGGCACTCCTTCATGGTATGAGATTGTTGGCAGGCACCCGAGGATTCGGTTAGCCATGGTTTGTGAAAGAAAGGTTGGAAGGAGTGCCACACAAAAATAAAAATAAAATGGGAGCCGCTCTTTGAAGGTTTGTCTAGCAAGGGGGTTAGAGTGCCCACTACCATTCGTTGACAACAACAAACACCTCTCAAAACTTTACGTTTATGCTCTCTATATGTTTTCGAAACCAAAGCTCTAGCACAAATATAGCAATCAATGCTTCCCTCTGCGAAGGGCCATTCTTTTACTTTATGTTGAGTCAGTTTACCTACTTCCTTCCATCTTAGAAGCAAACACTTGTGTTAACTGTGCATTGATTCTTACATACTTGCATATTTGCATTCATCATATTACTTTGTGTTGACAATTATCCATGAGATATGCATGTTGAAAGTTGAAAGCAATCGCTGAAACTTATATCTTCCTTTGTGTTGCTTCGATGCTTTTACTTTGAATTTATTGCTTTATGAGTTAACTTTTGTGCGAGATTTTTGATGCTTGTCTTGAAAGTACTCTCCATGAAAAGTTTTGCTACATGTTATCTATCTGTTATCAACTATAGATCATTGCCTTGAGTCACTTCATTCATTTCATATGCTTTGTAATAGTATGATCAAGGTTATGTAAGTAGCATGTCACTACAGAAATTATTCTTTTTATCGTTTACCTGCTCGGGACGAGCAGGAACTAAGCTTGGGGATGCTGATACGTCCCCGACGTATCCATAATTTCTGTCGTTCCATGCTTGTTTTATGACAATACTTACATGTTTTGCTTGCACTTTATGATGATTTCATGCATTTTCCGGAACTAACCTATTAACAAGATGCCACAGTGCCAGTTCCTGTTTTCTGCTGTTTTTGGTTCCAGAAAAGCTGTTCGGGCAATATTCTCAGAATTGGACGAAATCAACGCCAAACCTCCTATTTTTTCCGGAAGCATCCAGAACACCGAAGGGGAGTCGGAGAGGGGCCAGAGGGCCACCAGACCATAAGGCGGCGTGGCCTGGCCTGGGCCCGCGCCACCCTATGGTGTGGAGCCCCCAGGCACCCTCCTGCGCCGCCTCTTCGCCTATAAAACCCCTTTCGACCTAAAAACACCGGACCAATTGACGAAACTCCAGAAAAGTTACTGTGGCGCCGCCGCCATCGCGAAACTCCAATTCGGGGGACAGAAATCTCTGTCCCGGCACCCTGCCGGGACGGGGAAGTGCCCCCGGAAGCCATCTCCATCGACGCCACCGCCTCCACCATGCTCCGTGAGTAGTTCCCCCATGGACTACGGGTTCTAGCTGTAGCTAGTTGGTATTCTCTCCCCCATGTACTTCAATACAATGATCTCATGAGCTGCCTTACATGATTGAGATCCATCTGATGTAATCGGTGTTGTGTTTGTTGGGATCCGATGGATGATACATTATGATTAGTCTATCTATAAAGTTTGTGAAGTTATTGTTGCTGCAATCTTGTTATGCTTAATGCTTGTCACTAGGGCCCGAGTGGTATGATCTTAGATTTGAGCTCTATATTGTTGCTTAGATTGTATCTACAAGTTGTATGCACATGTCACTGTCCGGAACCAATGGCCCCGAAGTGACAGAAATCGGGACAACCGGAGGGGATGGTAGTGATGTGAGGATCACATGTTTTCATGGAGTGTTAATGCTTTGCTCCGGTACTCTATTAAAAGGAGTACCTTAATATCCAGTAGTTTCCCTTGAGGCCCGGCTGCCACCGGCTGGTAGGACAAAAGATGTTGTGCAAGTTTCTCATTGCGAGCACGTACGACTATATACGGAAAACATGCCTACATAATTAATAAGCCTGATGTTCTATCTTAATGCTTTGAATCCTATCAATTGCCCAACTGTAATTTGTTCACCCAACACTTGTCACTTATTGGAGAGTTACCACTAGTGTAGATCACTGGGAACCCCGGTCCATCTCTCATCATAATATACTTGTTCTACATGTCATTGGAAGTAGTATCAACTATTTTCCGGTGCCATTGCTCCCATATTGCTATTACTGCTGCTGTGTTACTGTTACTATTGCTCTCATATTACTGCTACTTTCACATCACCCCTGTTGCTAGTGCTTTTCCAGGTGCAGCTGAATTGACAACTCAGTTGTTAAGGCTTATAAGTATTCTTTACCTCCCCTTGTGTCGAATCAATAAATTTGAGTTATACTACCCTCGAAGACTATCGCGATCCCCTATACTTGTGGGTCATCAAGACTGTTTTCTGGCGCCGTTGCCGGGGAGGCATAGCTCTACTCATAAGTTCACCTGGGGAGTACACTCTACCTCTCTCTGTTTTATTTTATTTTGTTTTGCTTAGTTTACTTTTTCCTAGTTTATTTGTGCTTAGTTTATTTCTATCTAGTATTATTTTCCTTAGTTTACTTTTGCTTGGTTTATTTTTGTCTTGTTTTATTTGTCTCATATACCCAAAAATCCATAAAAATTTGAAAAATTTAAAAATTAAAAACTGCTATCATGGGAGAACCAACAACCTACTTGGAGCTTATGGAATATTATAATTGTTATAGAGAATCAAGAACTGGTAAAGTAATGAGTGCTATGATAGAAAAATTGAATACAATTGCTAGAATCTTGCTTAGACGCCATGATATAAACTGTTGCTCTCAACAGGATACTAAACATCTTAAATTTCAATGTGGCTTTAGTGAGGAATATTTTATTAAGAGCTATAATCGGAATTGCTATATTCATTATGGGTTCGAAGAGGTAGAACAATTTGTCTTATTTATGGGAGCCTCCGAGATAGAATCCTTCATGGTTGAGAATTATGAAACTTGTGCTATTTGTAAGGACCTTAAAGATTATGTCTCTACTATTCTTAATTCTTGCATAGAATGCTACAGTAGGAATCCTTATATCCTTGATTATAAAGAGAGACTCATTAATGCACAAGAATGCACTAGGGCCCGAGTGCCATGATCTCAGATCTGAACATGTTATTGATTCATGAAGATATTCGTTGTTTATGATCTTACCTGCAAGTTGTATACACATGTCGCTGTCCGAAACCAATGGCCCCGAAGTGACAGAAATCGGGACAACCGGAGGGGATGGTAGTGATGTGAGGATCACATGTGTTCACGGAGTGTTAATGCTTTGCTCCGGTACTCTATTAAAAGGAGTACCTTAATATCCAGTATATTCCCTTGAGGCCCGGCTGCCACCGGCTGGTAGGACAAAAGATGTTGTGCAAGTTTCTCATTGCGAGCACGTACGACTATATATGGAACACATGCCTATTGATTGATTAGTACTTGGATACCGTTTTATTATTATCTGCAAATGCCCCTGCTTTGATTGTTACATGAGTTTCCCTCATCCATGCAACGCCCGTTCATCCGTCCTTGTGCCTACAGTATTTTAATCCTGCTGTTTACTATAATCACTACTGCTGTCTTTGTTACTCTGTTGCTATTATTTCGCTACTGCTACTGCTATAAAACTGTTACTACTGATAAACTCTTGCGAGCAAGTCTGTTTCCAGGTGCAACTGAATTGACAACTCCGCTGTTAAGGCTTTCAAGTATTCTTTGTCTCCCCTTGTGTCGAATCAATAAATTGGGTTTTACTTCCCGCGAAGACTGTTGCGATCCCCTATACTTGTGGGTCATCAAGACTATTTTCTAAAGCGCCCGTTGCCGGGGAGCACAGCTTTATTTGGAAGTTCACTTGGATTGATATTGTTCGCTGTAAATTCTCCATCATGGGTAAACCTCGCGATCCTAAAGTCGCCATATTACCATCCACTACAAGAAAAGGTACAACTCTGAGTACCTCTGCTGCTCTTGATTCACCATCTGTGATTGATAAACTTGTTTCACCGCCACATGCTTCACGTGCTGGTACTTCTGCTGAATCTGAAAATTCTTATAATATTGATGATGCTTCTGCTGTGCTTGATGATAGTGGTTCATTGGGATCTTTTCTAGATGCTACAATTGCTAGGTCTAGACAAATTGAAAATACTGAAACTCCTAATGCTACTACACCTGTTAATTCACCTGAACTTGATTATTCTAGTGATGATCCTGATGAAGATTATGTGGAACTTGATGATGATTTTATTGAAAAATGCAATGCTACTACTGATGCAAGAAAAATTAAAAAGTTGCTTGCAGAACATGCTGTTAGATATAAACTGTCTCCTGATCCTAAATTTGCCACATCTCCTATAAACATTAAGGATAAAGATTATGATTTTTCTCTTGATCTATCTCATATAGCTATTGTTGAGAAAACACCCTTTTGTGGTACTGAAAAAGAAAGTGCTGTTGAACACATGATTGAGTTATCTACTCTAAGTAGCTTGTTTTCTGATGATGTTAAGAAGCGTACTTACTTTGTTGCTAAAATCTTTCCATTCTCATTAAAGGATGACGCTAAAACTTGGTATAAAAGTTTGCCACCTGATTCTATTAAAAGTCCAAAAGAATTGCTTGATGTTTTCTTCCGTAAATACTTTCCTGCTAGTGCTCAACATATTGCTTTGCAGAGAATTTATAATTTTGACCAGGAAGATGGAGAGAAATTGCCTGAGGCTTGGGCGAGATTTTGCTCTCTTATTAGAGCTCGGCCTGATCATGATTTGGAAAAGCATGATTTACTTGATATATTTTATAGTGGACTAACCATTGAGTCTAGGGCATACCTGGATAGTTGTGCTGGTTGTGTTTTCAGGGAAAGAACTCCAGACGATGCTGAAGAATTATTGGCTAAAATAGGCCGGAATCATGATGATTGGTCTACACCTGAACCAACCCCGACACCGATACTGAAGAAGAGGGGTATGATTAAATTAAATAATGAAGATATGAGGGAAGCCAAGAAGTCTCTCAAGGAGAAGGGTATTAAACCTGAGGATGTGAAGAATTTACCTCCTATAGAAGATTTATGTGAGATAATTCCCCCTTCATCCATGATTGAGGTAAACTCCCTTCAACGCTTTACTAGGGAAGATATTCCGTATTCGAAACCTCCTGCACAATGTTTAGATGAGTTTGATAATTATATTGTTAAGCAAGAAAATTTTAATATGAGAATAGAGAATCATTTAATGGAAAATTCTTGAGCTATTAGTGAATTGCATTATATTGTGGAGAGGACCTCCAATGATGTTAAGATGCTTGTTAAACATTTTCATATGGTTCAAACTCAAATTGATCAACTCACTAAAGTGCAAAATGACTTGTTGGGAAATAATTCTAAAGAAAAACATGCTTATGAAGTAACAACTAGAGGTGGTGCTTCTACCCAGGATCCTCTATATCCTGAAGGGCATCCCAAAAGAGTTGAACAAGATTCTCAACAAACTAAAACTAGTGCTCCATCTAAGAAAAAGAAAAAGAAACATAAGAATGTTGTAGAATCCTCTGAACCTGTTAATGATCCTAATAGTATTTCTATTTCTGATGCTGAAACTGAAAGTGGTAATGAACATGATAATAATAATGGTAATGATAAGAATGATGTTTCTGATAAAGAAGAAGTTGAAGATGAACCTGAAAAGCGTGCTAAAAATAAAAAGTACACTAAAGAAGATTTTATTGCTGAGAAACATGGTAATGAAAGATAACCTTGGGTTCAAAGGCAAATGCCTTTTCCTGCTAAGAAATTAAAATCAAAGGAAGAAGAACACTATAATAAATTTTGTGATTGGATGAAACCTTTATTCTTGCAAATCCCTTTAACTGATGCTATTAAATTGCCTCCTTATTCAAAGTATATGAAAGATATTGTTACTAACAAAAGGAAAATTCCTAATGAGGAGATTTCCACTATGCTTGCTAATTACTCTTTTAACGGTAAGGTTCCAAAGAAGCTTGGCGACCCAGGTATTCCAACTATTCCTTGTTCTATTAAGAATAATTATGTTAAAACTGCTCTATGTGATTTGGGAGCGGGAGTTAGTGTGATGCCTTTTTCTCTTTATAAGAGACTTTACTTAGATAAGTTGATACCTACTGATATATCTTTGCAAATGGCTGATAAATCTACTGCTATTCCCGTTGGTATATGTGAGGATGTTCCTGTTCAAGTTACTAATAACTGCTTGATATTAACTGATTTTGTTGTGTTGGAAATGCCCGAAGATGATAATATGTCTATTATTATTGGGAGACCTTTTCTTAACACCGCAGGGGCTGTTATTGATTGCAATAAGGGAAAAGTTACTTTCAATATTGATGACAAGGAGCATACTGTTTATTTTCCCAAGAGGATTGAGAAAGCATGTGGAGTTAATACTATTTCTAATGTGAGAACTATCAAAGTTGGAACTATCGATTGTCCTATATATGAGCCTAAAGAAGAATATCAAACTCTTGTGATTGGATCCATATCAATACAATTCAAGGTAACATGATTGATTTGAGGTTTATTTCTTCTTATGCTATGTAAAATTTATTTGGTGGCAAGACTTGATCAACCTTGTTAACAAATACTTTTTATATGCATAGAGGAGGTAAACAACATCTCTTTCTTCCTCCATTTGCTCTAGTTGTTGTAGCACTTTTATTTTGCAAAGTTCCTTAGTTAATTAGAGATTTCAAAAAATTTCCTCGCCAGTAATAATAAACTTAATACCCAGAAATGTGCATTTTTCAAAGTTTTCAAAAATTCACAAAAATTATACCGTTGGTCCTATTTTTCGACGAGGCACCTGGGAGCACCTGGGGATGACCAGTGGGGCACCCCAGGGTGGCACCCCACAGGCCGGCGCGGCCAGCAAGGGGGGCGCGCCACCCTGGTGTGTGGGTCCCCCTTTGCCCCACTTCAGCATCTCTTCCTCCCACATTCTTCTCTCTCCCGAAAAAACTCGCACCAGGTTCCTCTCACTCGCATTTTTGCTCAAGAGCTCCAGATTTCTCGATCTCTTTGCTCAGCCCAGATTTCTGTCTGAAATTTGGCACATTTGCTCTTCGGTATGTGACTCCTCTGACTATCCAAGTAGAATTTTGTTTGGTGGAGTATATCTTGAATATTTTGCTGCTGTAGGTAACATGTTTAGTGAGCTTGCATGCTTGTTCTAAGTGGTAGAAACTAGTTTTGATGCATGATTAGTACTCTAGCAAGTTCCTATGGTAGTTTCCCTCAATTATATGTCACCAAATCAGATTTTATATTGTTTGTTGGAAAATTTCAGAAAAGGGGGATGGACAACTTTAATTTTGGAGAAGTGTTCCAAGGGGAGACAACAAGCACGGGGAGGCCCTCGAGGTCATCCACCCGATTCAGGCAATCCTACAATGAGGATCTCATCGCACCAAGCTTCGCACCCGAGGAGGACAATGGAGTCCCTAATCCTTCATCCTTCCCATGTTATGACTTTTTGAGAAATGCAGGTTTGTTGGATGATTTCTTGACCCTTGTCGGTAAGGCAGGCCTAACCACCTATGTGGGAGATGAGAGTGAGCAATACTACACGCTCACTAAAATCTTTGTGGAGAGCTTCAAGTTCAACAATAAGCACTTTCATCCGACAGTTTCGTTCAAGTCTATGGTAAACCTATTACTATGAAGTTGGAAATTTTTTGTGCTGCACTAGGTATTGTCCCTGTAGGTACCGCAAGGAAGATCGAGGACAACCCAAGGGAATTGTTGGAGCTCTATCGAGGGATCACCAATGATGATTGTCGCACCATTCAGCGTGGCAAGATAAGAAACATTCAACTCCCCGCCATTAAGTATTTTGCTTATTACATTGGTACTAGCATTCTTGGTAGGGAGAATACTAGCAACATATCTAGCTATCACCTTGGTTTCTTAATTGCTGCACTCACTGGGGACACGCCTTATCATCTTGGTGCTCTTATTGCTCGCCGCTTGTCTAATAAGGGGCCTATATTTGGAGGAATTATTGCTTCGCGCGTTTTAGCATATTTAGAGTTTCCTCTTGACCCTAACGATGTAAAAATAGCTCCTATGAGGCTCGATATTGCTGCTATGAAGAGTCATCAATTTGTTACAACCGACTCTAGTTTAGATAAGATTATCTATAGAATATTGTTTGCTGACGGGGAAGAGAGGGAAATCCTTTTGCCGCAGCCAGATTTGTTCAGTATTGACAGGGAACCATGGTCGCGCACTAAGGAGGAGGTGGATGAGCAATTGAATATACAAGGCTTCCACCAGCAGCATGACTCCGAGGACGCCGAGCCCTCCTACGACTACACCGTCACGTATCCGGGTGCTTCTTCTAGCACATACCCGGAATATGATCCATCTTCGTACTACGAAGGTGCTTCTTCATGGGCACCATGGGGTTGATCTCCACTTAGGCCAAAAGCCTAAGCTTGGGGGGAGGTATACCGGCATCACTCATTCTTTGCATATTATGGTTGCTGGATACTTGTACATACTTGTTTAGTTTCTTTGAGTGGTTTTCTAATGAGAAGGAGATGATATTTGGGGAAGTGCTGCCTGAAAACAGATTCTGGACTGTTACTAAAAAAATTCGTGCGCACAGCCAGAACGTTATTTTGAGCTGCCAATTTTTGTGCATGTTCCCCAGGTTGTTATCTAATATTCATTAGTTGAACACTTTTCGAGCTGAGCAACGGAAGATTTTTGTAAAAATCGATTTCTGTACTGCTGTCAAGTTTTGGCAGATTTCTGTCATCCTGCTTTTATGTGTTTCTTCTAGTCTTCATTCTCTTGTTTTTGTTTTGTTTCTTTCCTAAAACACAAAAAGACCAAAAATATTTCTGTTGTTTCTCTTTACCATTTGTTATTTTGGTTTCTTGCTTTCATTTTGCTTTAATTTCTATTGCTAGTTTGCTATAAGAAAACCCAAAAAGATTTTGCTTTGTTTGCTTGTTTCCTTTTGTTCTTGTGTCCAAATTCGAAAACACCAAAAATATTTGCTGTTCTTCTTTGGTTTTGTAAAGTTCTTTATGAGTTCTATGGTCTTCGGTGGCTGGAGCGTGGTTTTCATTTCATATTATCCAAGCTACACAAGTGAAAGGCAATAATGACGATATTCGACAATCTGATTGTGGTGAGAGGCTGGTATGAACTCTATTTGTTTTCATTTTTGTACATATACTCATCCATGTGAGCATGCTTAGTTGGTTCATGTGAGGTATATGTCATTTAAGGAAGTCTAGTAGTTCATGATCTCTCATGTTTAGCTCCAATTTATTAATATGAGTAACATGTCATGGATGTTTGCTTGCATTGTTTTATTCATAGATAGGTATGATATTGTGGTATCCTCCTCTGAATAATTCGGTTGAATTAACTTGGCACATGCTCACGCATGCATATGACTGAACAAAAGTCAATTAAGCCTCAATGATTTACATTGCCTCAGAGTTCTTGTATCACTTTTATACCTCAGTTAATCTATTTTGCCGCAAGCATGATTATGACAGTTACTGCTCTCTTGATTTGTCGCTCCCTAGTCTATTGCTAGCCTTCACTTGTACTAAGCCGGAACGCTGCTCGTGCCTCCAAACACATGAAAACCAAGTTGTTCCAAAGTGTCCACCATAAATACCTATGCATGGCATTTCAAACCATTCCAAGTAAATTCTCATGTGCTACCTTTAAAACCTTCAAAATGCTCCTCAATTTGTGTTTATGTTTTATAGCTCATGAGGAAGTATGTGGTGTTTATCTTTCAATCTTGTCATTTACTCCGGACGGACTTTCATTATGGACTAGTGGCACATCCACTTATCCAATAAATTTGCAAAAAGAGCTGGAAACGGGGTTCCCAGCCCCAATTAATTAACTTTCATAAATTTACAAATAGACACTCCTCCATGGTATGTGATTGTTGGTCGGCACCCGAGGATTCGGTTAGCCATGGCTTGAGAAAGCAAAGGCGGGGAGGAGTGTCATCTAATTAAAACTAAAATAAAAAGGCACTCCTTCATGGTATGAGATTGCTGGCAGGCACCCGAGGATTCGGTTAGCCATGGTTTGTGAAAGCAAGGTTGGAAGGAGTGCCACCCAAAAATAAAATTTCGTGGGAGCCGCTCTTGAAAGTCCGGTTGATGAGGTAGTTGGTGTACCCATTACCATTCGTTGACAACAACAAACACCTCTCAAAACAATTTTACTCCTGTTTTAAAAAAATGAAAAGCTCTAGCGCATGTTAATCCCTGCTTCCCTCTGTGAAGGGTCAATCTTTTACTTTTATGTTGTGTCTCCATCCTTTCTTTGAGCACTTTCTTGAGAGCACAACTGTCATTCTTAGTATAATATGCTTGTCTCAAAATATGATTGATTGTGGTATAACTTTGATGCTTTTATCTTTGACAATCACTATTTCTAGTCTTTCTATGAACTTCAGAGGTGCCTGAGCATTTATGTTTTGCTGATCAAATATGGGCAAGCGAGATACCACTCTATCATACTCTTTTATGAACATTGCAATCCTACTTATATACATTATTCATGATGCTTATTATTAATTGTTGGTACCTTTCCATGATTGACATAGCTATTAGATGATCTTATTTGCATGTATCTTATTATGAACTGCCTAAGTGTTAGCCATAGCATGAGAATATTTACATCATATGAACAAATGTGTTCGTGAAAGTTCTTTTATCGCTCAGTTGTTAACTGAATTGCTTGAGGACAAGCAATAAGCTAAGCTTGGGGGGAGTTGATACGTCCAAAACGTATCTACTTTCCCGAACACTTTTGCTATTGTTTTGCCTCTAATTTGTGTATTTTGGATGCAACTAATGCGGACTAACGCTGTTTTCAGCAGAACTGTTCTGGTGTCTCGTTTTTATGCAGAAATCCAACTTTCAGGAAAATCCTCGGAATTTATACGAAAGGTCCTATTTTTCCAGAAGACTCACGGAGCCAGAAGGGCAAGTCAGGTGGAGGCCCGAGGGCCCCACACCCTAGGGCGGCGCGGCCCAGGAGGGGGGCGCGCGGCCCTAGCGTGTGCCCCCCTCGGCCGGCCTCTGACGCCCTCCTTCGGACTACTTATCGGCCTCGACCTAAAAACGCACGGGGAGAAGTCGAAGTCGCCAGAAACCCTCCAGAACGCCGCCACATCGCGAAACTCCGTCTCGGGAGCCAGAAGTCTCCGTTCTGGCACTCCGCCGGGACGGGGAATTGGAGGAGATCATCGCCATCATCACCACCGACGCCTCTCCATCGACCAGCCATGTTTCCCCCATCCATGTGTGAGTAATTCCCCCGCTGTAGGTTGAAGGGGATGGTAGGGATTGGATGAGATTGGTCATGTAATAGTCATAAGATTGTTAGGGCATGGTGCCTAGTATCCGTAGATGTTACTTTTATGATATTGTTGCAACTTGTTATGCTTAATGCTTGTCACTAGGGCCCGAGTGCCATGATCTCAGATCTGAACATGTTATTGATTCATGAAGATATTCGTTGTTTATGATCTTACCTGCAAGTTGTATACACATGTCGCTGTCCGGAACCAATGGCCCCGAAGTGACAGAAATCGGGACAACCGGAGGGGATGGTAGTGATGTGAGGATCACATGTGTTCACGGAGTGTTAATGCTTTGCTCCGGTACTCTATTAAAAGGAGTACCTTAATATCCAGTAGATTCCCTTGAGGCCCGGCTGCCACCGGCTGGTAGGACAAAAGATGTTGTGCAAGTTTCTCATTGCGAGCACGTACGACTATATATGGAACACATGCCTATTGATTGATTAGTACTTGGATACCGTTTTATTATTATCTGCAAATGCCCCTGCTTTGATTGTTACATGAGTTTCTCTCATCCATGCAACGCCCGTTCATCCATCCCTGTGCCTACAGTATTTTAATCCTGCTATTTACTATAATCACTACTGCTGTCTTTGTTACTCTGCTGCTGTTATTTCGCTACTGCTACTGCTATAAAACTGTTACTACTGATAAACTCTTGCGAGCAAGTCTATTTCCAGGTGCAGCTGAATTGACAACTCCGCTGTTAAGGCTTTCAAGTATTCTTTGTCTCCCCTTGTGTCGAATCAATAAATTGGGTTTTACTTCCCGCGAAGACTGTTGCGATCCCCTATACTTGTGGGTCATCAAGACTATTTTCTGGCGCCGTTGCCGGGGAGCACAGCTTTATTTGGAAGTTCACTTGGATTGATATTGTTCGCTGTAAATTCTCCATCATGGGTAAACCTCGCGATCCTAAAGTCGCCATATTACCATCCACTACAAGAAAAGGTACAACTCTGAGTACCTCTGCTGCTCTTGATTCACCATCTGTGATTGATAAACTTGTTTCACCGCCACATGCTTCACGTGCTGGTACTTCTGCTGAATCTGAAAATTCTTATAATATTGATGATGCTTCTGCTGTGCTTGATGATAGTGGTTCATTGGGATCTTTTCTAGATGCTACAATTGCTAGGTCTAGACAAATTGAAAATACTGAAACTCCTAATGCTACTACACCTGTTAATTCACCTGAACTTGATTATTCTAGTGATGATCCTGATGAAGATTATGTGGAACTTGATGATGATTTTATTGAAAAATGCAATGCTACTACTGATGCAAGAAAAATTAAAAAGTTGCTTGCAGAACATGCTGTTAGATATAAACTGTCTCCTGATCCTAAATTTGCCACATCTCCTATAAACATTAAGGATAAAGATTATGATTTTTCTCTTGATCTATCTTATATAGCTATTGTTGAGAAAACACCCTTTTGTGGTACTGAAAAAGAAAGTGATGTTGAACACATGATTGAGTTATACACTCTAAGTAGCTTGTTTTCTGATGATGTTAAGAAGCGTACTTACTTTGTTGCTAAAATCTTTCCATTCTCATTAAAGGATGACGCTAAAACTTGGTATAATAGTTTGCCACCTGATTCTATTAAATGTCCAAAAGAATTGCTTGATGTTTTCTTCCGTAAATACTTTCCTGCTAGTGCTCAACATATTGCTTTGCAGAGAATTTATAATTTTGACCAGGAAGATGGAGAGAAATTGCCTGAGGCTTGGGCGAGATTTTGCTCTCTTATTAGAGCTCGGCCTGATCATGATTTGGAAAAGCATGATTTACTTGATATATTTTATAGTGGACTAACCATTGAGTCTAGGGCATACCTGGATAGTTGTGCTGGTTGTGTTTTCAGGAAAAGAACTCCAGACGATGCTGAAGAATTATTGGCTAAAATAGGCCGGAATCATGATGATTGGTCTACACCTGAACCAACCCCGACACCGATACTGAAGAAGAGGGGTATGATTAAATTAAATGATGAAGATATGAGGGAAGCCAAGAAGTCTCTCAAGGAGAAGGGTATTAAACCTGAGGATGTGAAGAATTTACCTCCTATAGAAGATTTATGTGAGATAATTCCCCCTTCATCCATGATTGAGGTAAACTCCCTTCAACGCTTTACTAGGGAAGATATTCCGTATTCGAAACCTCCTGCACAATGTTTAGATGAGTTTGATAATTATATTGTTAAGCAAGAAAATTTTAATATGAGAGTAGAGAATCATTTAATGGAAAATTCTCGAGCTATTAGTGAATTGCATGATATTGTGGAGAGGACCTCCAATGATGTTAAGATGCTTGTTAAACATTTTCATATGGTTCAAACTCAAATTGATCAACTCACTAAAGTGCAAAATGACTTGTTGGGAAATAATTCTAAAGAAAAACATGCTTATGAAGTAACAACTAGAGGTGGTGCTTCTACCCAGGATCCTCTATATCCTGAAGGGCATCCCAAAAGAGTTGAACAAGATTCTCAACAAACTAAAACTAGTGCTCCATCTAAGAAAAAGAAAAAGAAACATAAGAATGTTGTAGAATCCTCTGAACCTGTTAATGATCCTAATAGTATTTCTATTTCTGATGCTGAAACTGAAAGTGGTAATGAACATGATAATAATAATGGTAATGATAAGAATGATGTTTCTGATAAAGAAGAAGTTGAAGATGAACCTGAAAAGCATGCTAAAAATAAAAAGTACACTAAAGAAGATTTTATTGCTGAGAAACATGGTAATGAAAGAGAACCTTGGGTTCAAAAGCAAATGCCTTTTCCTGCTAAGAAATTAAAATCAAAGGAAGAAGAACACTATAATAAATTTTGTGATTGGATGAAACCTTTATTCTTGCAAATCCCTTTAACTGATGCTATTAAATTGCCTCCTTATTCAAAGTATATGAAAGATATTGTTACTAACAAAAGGAAAATTCCTAATGAGGAGATTTCCACTATGCTTGCTAATTACTCTTTTAACGGTAAGGTTCCAAAGAAGCTTGGCGACCCAGGTATTCCAACTATTCCTTGTTCTATTAAGAATAATTATGTTAAAACTGCTCTATGTGATTTGGGAGCGGGAGTTAGTGTGATGCCTTTTTCTCTTTATAAGAGACTTTACTTAGATAAGTTGATACCTACTGATATATCTTTGCAAATGGCTGATAAATCTACTGCTATTCCCGTTGGTATATGTGAGGATGTTCCTGTTCAAGTTACTAATAACTGCTTGATATTAACTGATTTTGTTGTGTTGGAAATGCCTGAAGATGATAATATGTCTATTATTCTTGGGAGACCTTTTCTTAACACCGCAGGGGCTGTTATTGATTGCAATAAGGGAAAAGTTACTTTCAATATTGATGACAAGGAGCATACTGTTTATTTTCCCAAGAGGATTGAGAAAGCATGTGGAGTTAATACTAGTTCTAATGTGAGAACTATCAAAGTTGGAACTATCGATTGTCCTATATATGAGCCTAAAGAAGAATATCAAACTCTTGTGATTGGATCCATATCAATACAATTCAAGGTAACATGATTGATTTGAGGTTTATTTCTTCTTATGCTATGTAAAATTTATTTGGTGGCAAGACTTGATCAACCTTGTTAACAAATACTTTTTATATGCATAGAGGAGGTAAACAACATCTCTTTCTTCCTCCATTTGCTTTAGTTGCTGTAGCACTTTTATTTTGCAAAGTTCCTTAGTTAATTAGAGATTTCAAAAAATTTCCTCGCCAGTAATAATAAACTTAATACCCAGAAATGTGCATTTTTCAAAGTTTTCAAAAATTCAAAAAAATTATACCGTTGGTCCTATTTTTCGACGAGGCACCTGGGAGCACCTGGGGATGACCAGTGGGGCACCCCAGGGTGACACCCCACAGGCCAGCGCGGCCTGCAAGGGGGGCGCGCCACCCTGGCGTGTGGGTCCCCCTTTGCCCCACTACAGCATCTCTTCCTCCCACATTCTTCTCTCTCCCGAAAAAACTCGCACCAGGTTCCTCTCACTCGCATTTTTGCTCAAGAGCTCCAGATTTCTCGATCTCTTTCCTCAGCCCAGATTTCTGTCTGAAATTTGGCACATTTGCTCTTCGGTATGTGACTCCTCTGACTATCCAAGTAGAATTTTGTTTGGTGGAGTATATCTTGAATATTTTGCTGCTGTAGGTAACATGTTTAGTGAGCTTGCATGCTTGTTCTAAGTGGTAGAAACTAGTTTTGATGCATGATTAGTACTCTAGCAAGTTCCTATGGTAGTTTCCCTCAATTATATGTCACCAAATCAGATTTTATATTGTTTGTAGGAAAATTTCAGAAAAGGGGGATGGACAACTTTAATTTTGGAGAAGTGTTCCAAGGGGAGACAACAAGCACGGGGAGGCCCTCGAGGTCATCCATCCGATTCAGGCAATCCTACAATGAGGATCTCATCGCACCAAGCTTCGCACCCGAGGAGGACAATGGAGTCTCTAATGCTTCATCCTTCCCATGTTATGACTTTTTGAGAAATGCAGGTTTGTTGGATGATTTCTTGACCCTTGTCGGTAAGGCAGGCCTAACCACCTATGTGGGAGATGAGAGTGAGCAATACTACACGCTCACTAAAATCTTTGTGGAGAGCTTCAAGTTCAACAATAAGCACTTTCATCCGACAGTTTCGTTCAAGATCTATGGTAAACCTATTAGTATGAAGTTGGAAAATTTTTGTGCTGCACTAGGTATTGTCCCTGTAGGTACCGCAAGGAAGATCGAGGACAACCCAAGGGAATTGTTGGAGCTCTATCGAGGGATCACCAATGATGATTGTCGCACCATTCAGCGTGGCAAGATAAGAAACATTCAACTCCCCGCCATTAAGTATTTTGCTTATTACATTGGTACTAGCATTCTTGGTAGGGAGAATACTAGCAACATATCTAGCTATCACCTTGGTTTCTTAATTGCTGCACTCACTGGGGACACGCCTTATCATCTTGGTGCTCTTGTTGCTCGCCGCTTGTCTAACAAGGGGCCTATATTTGGAGGAATTATTGCTTCGCGCGTTTTAGCATATTTAGAGTTTCCTCTTGACCCTAACGATGTAAAAATAGCTCCTATGAGGCTCGATATTGCTGCTATGAAGAGTCATCAATTTGTTACAACCGACTCTAGTTTAGATAAGATTATCTAAAGAATATTGTTTGCTGACGGGGAAGAGAGGGAAATCCTTTTGCCGCAGCCAGATTTGTTCAGTATTGACAGGGAACCATGGTCGCGCACTAAGGAGGAGGTGGATGAGAAATAGAAGATACAAGGCTTCCACCAGCAGCATGACTCCGAGGACGCCGAGCCCTCCTACGACTACACCGTCACGTATCCGGGTGCTTCTTCTAGCACATACCCGGAATATGATCCATCTTCGTACTACGAAGGTGCTTCTTCATGGGCACCATGGGGTTGATCTCCACTTAGGCCAAAAGCCTAACCTTGGGGGGAGGTATACCGGCATCACTCATTCTTTGCATATTATGGTTGCTGGATACTTGTACATACTTGTTTAGTTTCTTTGAGTGGTTTTCTAATGAGAAGGAGATGATATTTGGGGAAGTGCTGCCTGAAAACAGATTCTGGACTGTTACTAAAAAAAATTTTGCGCACAGCCAGAACGTTATTTTGAGCTGCCAATTTTTGTGCATGTTCCCCAGGTTTTTATCTAACTTTCATTAGTTGAACACTTTTCGAGCTGAGCAACGGAAGATTTTTGTAAAAATCGATTTCTGTACTGATGTCAAGTTTTGGCAGATTTCTGTCATCCTGCTTTTATGTGTTTCTTCTAGTCTTCATTCTCTTGTTTTTGTTTTGTTTCTTTCCTAAAACACAAAAAGACCAAAAATATTTCTGTTGTTTCTCTTTACCATTTGTTATTTTGGTTTCTTGCTTTCATTTTGCTTTAATTGCTATTGCTAGTTTGATATAAGAAAACCCAAAAAGATTTTGCTTTGTTTGCTTGTTTCCTTTTGTTCTTGTGTCCAAATTCGAAAACACCAAAAATATTTGCTGTTCTTCTTTGGTTTTGTAAAGTTCTTTATGAGTTCTATGGTCTTCGGTGGCTGGAGCGTGGTTTTCATTTCATATTATCCAAGCTACACAAGTGAAAGGCAATAATGACGATATTCGACAATCTGATTGTGGTGAGAGGCTGGTATGAACTCTATTTGTTTTCATTTTTGTACATATACTCATCCATGTGAGCATGCTTAGTTGGTTCATGTGAGGTATATGTCATTTAAGGAAGTCTAGTAGTTCATGATCTCTCATGTTTAGCTCCAATTTATTAATATGAGTAACATGTCATGGATGTTTGCTTGCATTGTTTTATTCATAGATAGGTATGATATTGTGGTATCCTCCTCTGAATAATTCGGTTGAATTAACTTGGCACATGCTCACGCATGCATATGACTGAACAAAAGTCAATTAAGCCTCAATGATTTACATTGCCTCAGAGTTCTTGTATCACTTTTATGCCTCAGTTAATCTATTTTGCCGCAAGCATGATTATGACAGTTACTGCTCTCTTGATTTGTCGCTCCCTAGTCTATTGCTAGCCTTCACTTGTACTGAGCCGGAACGCTGCTCGTGCCTCCAAACACATGAAAACCAAGTTGTTCCAAAGTGTCCACCATAAATACCTATGCATGGCATTTCAAACCATTCAAAGTAAATTCTCATGTGCTACCTTTAAAACCTTCAAAATGCTCCTCAATTTGTGTTTATGTTTTATAGCTCATGAGGAAGTATGTGGTGTTTATCTTTCAATCTTGTCATTTACTCCAGACGGACTTTCATTATGGACTAGTGGCACATCCACTTATCCAATAAATTTGCAAAAAGAGCTGGCAACGGGGTTCCCAGCCCCAATTAATTAACTTTCATAAATTTACAAATAGACACTCCTCCATGGTATGTGATTGTTGGTCGGCACCCGAGGATTCGGTTAGCCATGGCTTGAGAAAGCAAAGGTGGGGAGGAGTGTCATCTAATTAAAACTAAAATAAAAAGGCACTCCTTCATGGTATGAGATTGCTGGCAGGCACCCGAGGATTCGGTTAGCCATGGTTTGTGAAAGCAAGGTTGGAAGGAGTGCCACCCAAAAATAAAATTTCATGGGAGCCGCTCTTGAAAGTCCGGTTGATGAGGTAGTTGGTGTACCCATTACCATTCGTTGACAACAACAAACACCTCTCAAAACAATTTTACTCCTGTTTTAAAAAAATGAAAAGCTCTAGCGCATGTTAATCCCTGCTTCCCTCTGTGAAGGGTCAATCTTTTACTTTTATGTTGTGTCTCCATCCTTTCTTTGAGCACTTTCTTGAGAGCACAACTGTCATTCTTAGTATAATATGCTTGTCTCAAAATATGATTGATTGTGGTATAACTTTGATGCTTTTATCTTTGACAATCACTATTTCTAGTCTTTCTATGAACTTCAGAGGTGCCTGAGCATTTATGTTTTGCTGATCAAATATGGGCAAGCGAGATACCACTCTATCATACTCTTTTATGAACATTGCAATCCTGCTTATATACATGATTCATGATGCTTATTATTAATTGTTGGTACCTTTCCATGATTGACATAGCTATTAGATGATCTTATTTGCATGTATCTTATTATGAACTGCCTAAGTGTTAGCCATAGCATGAGAATATTTACATCATATGAATAAATGTGTTCGTGAAAGTTCTTTTATCGCTCAGTTGTTAACTGAATTGCTTGAGGACAAGCAATAAGCTAAGCTTGGGGGGAGTTGATACGTCCAAAACGTATCTACTTTCCCGAACACTTTTGCTATTGTTTTGCCTCTAATTTGTGTATTTTGGATGCAACTAACGCGGACTAACGCTGTTTTCAGCAGAACTGTTCTGGTGTCTCGTTTTTGTGCAGAAATCCAACTTTCAGGAAAATCCTCGGAATTTATACGAAAGGTCCTATTTTTCCAGAAGACTCACGGAGCCAGAAGGGCAAGTCAGGTGGAGGCCCGAGGGCCCCACACCCTAGGGCGGAGCGGCCCAGGAGGGGGGCGCGCGGCCCTAGCGTGTGGCCCCCTCGGCCGGCCTCTGACGCCCTCCTTCGGACTACTTATCGGCCTCGACCTAAAAACGCACGGGGAGAAGTCGAAGTCGCCAGAAACCCTCCAGAACGCCGCCACATCGCGAAACTCCGTCTCGGGAGCAAGTCTCTCGTTTCCGGCACTCCGCCGGGACGGGGAATTGGAGGAGATCATCGCCATCATCACCACCGACGCCTCTCCATCGACCAGCCATGTTTCCCCCATCCATGTGTGAGTAATTCCCCCGATGTAGGCTGAAGGGGATGGTAGGGATTGGATGAGATTGGTCATGTAATAGTCATAAGATTGTTAGGGCATGGTGCCTAGTATCCGTAGATGTTACTTTTATGATATTGTTGCAACTTTTTATGCTTAATGCTTGTCACTAGGGCCCGAGTGCCATGATCTCAGATCTGAACATGTTATTGATTCATGAAGATATTCGTTGTTTATGATCTTACCTGCAAGTTGTATACACATGTCGCTGTCCGGAACCAATGGCCCCGAAGTGACAGAAATCGGGACAACCGGAGGGGATGGTAGTGATGTGAGGATCACATGTGTTCACGGAGTGTTAATGCTTTGCTCCGGCACTCTATTAAAAGGAGTACCTTAATATCCAGTAGATTCCCTTGAGGCCCGGCTGCCACCGGCTGGTAGGACAAAAGATGTTGTGCAAGTTTCTCATTGCGAGCACGTACGACTATATATGGAACACATGCCTATTGATTGATTAGTACTTGGATACCGTTTTATTATTATCTGCAAATACCCCTGCTTTGATTGTTACATGAGTTTCTCTCATCCATGCAACGCCCGTTCATCCGTCCCTGTGCCTATAGTATTTTAATCATGCTGTTTACTATAATCACTACTGCTGTCTTTGTTACTCTGCTGCTGTTATTTCGCTACTGCTACTGCTATAAAACTGTTACTACTGATAAACTCTTGCGAGCAAGTCTGTTTCCAGGTGCAGCTGAATTGACAACTCCGCTATTAAGGCTTTCAAGTATTCTTTGTCTCCCCTTGTGTCAAATCAATAAATTGGGTTTTACTTCCCGCGAAGACTGTTGCGATCCCCTATACTTGTGGGTCATCACTGGAGCAGGTGTGATATTAGTGTCACCTCAAGGAGATAAGATGAAATATGTGTTGCGGATGACATTCCCTAACGCGTCTAACAATGAGGCAGAGTATGAAGCACTCATACATGGAATGAAGATGGCGAAAGCCTGTGGTGCAACCCGATTAAAAATCTTCGGCGACTCCCAATTGGTGGCTCAACAGGTGATGAACCAATGTGATGCAGTCAATGACAGTATGATAGCATACAAGGAGGTATACAATGAACTCGAGAAGCTCTTTGACGGGTGCAAAGTGAATCATATTAGCATACTCAGCAACGATGAAGCTGATGTTCTGGCAAACATCGGGTCGCAGTGCTTAGCAATACCACCCGGCGTATTTTGGGAGGAGATAAATGAAAGATCAACTAAGGCGAAGAAACATCCAAAGAAAAAGGAGAAGCTCGAGAAAGACTCGAGGGCTCTAGCAATATCAGAAGCAAACATATTGGGAGATGAAGAGGAATCACATGAGGTGATGGTGGTGCAAATTCCTTGGATGCAGGTTTACATCGCATATATCTTAAGGAAAGAAATACCCGAAGATCCAGTAGAAGCAAGGCGAGTTATTCGACGGTCCAAGGCCTTTACTGTGGTCAAAGGAGAGCTGTATAATCTGAGTATATCGGGAGTATTGCAGCAATGCATTACACCCGAAGAGGGACGAGTAATCCTAAAGGATGTGCACAAGGGAGTATGTGGACACCACGCAAGCAGTCGAGCTATAGCAGCAAAGGTCTTCAGAGCAGGGTTCTACTGGTTAACAACAATAGAAGATGCAAAGGACATAGTGCGTACTTGCGATGCGTGCTAGAGATTTGCGGCAAAACCCCACTCCCCGGCAGCAGAGCTGATGCCAATACCCTTGTCGTGACCTTTCGCACAATGGGGTCTCGATATGGTGGGGAAATTACATAAGGCTTGGCCAGGAGGATATGTGTATATGCTTGTGGCTGTCGATAAGTTTACCAAGTGGATCAAGGCAAAAACCAATAACCTCGCCAGATGCAGCGTCGGCAATAAGTTTCGTCAAAGGCATCATTTTTCGATCGATTCGGTGTCCCGCACAGTATTGTCACAGACAACGGTAGTAATTTCACCTCCAAGGAATTCAAGGCATATTGCGTAGAGGTAGGCATCAAACTATACTTTGCGTCAGTTGCGCACCCGCAGACCAATGGTCAAGTCGAGAAAGCGAACGGTATCATCTGCAATGGCATCAAGAAACGTCTGCTACCACCATTGGAAAAAGCTCGACACACCTGACCAGAAGAACTGCCTAGCGTGATATGGAGTATACGGACGACACCCAATACAGCAACACAAGAAACTCCATTTTTTCTGGTTCATGGAGCGGAGGCAGTGCTCCCGATAGAAATAGAACATAATTCTTCGAGAGTGGCAGAATTTGATGAAGAAACCTCGAGAAAGGCACTGGAGGATGATGTCGATGCACTCGACAAAGCTCGAGACGAGGCGCTGTCAAGGGTCACCAACTACCAGCAAGATCTGAAAAATTACCACAGTCGATGTCTGCGACCAAGGTCCTTCCAAGTTGGCGATCTGGTTCTTCGGCTTACGCAAGCTAGCCATGAAAAATTCGAGTCGCCATGGATAGGCCCGTACATCGTCACCGAAGTAATCGAAGGAGGAGCATATAGAATAAAGGACAAAAAGACAGGGATCACAGAGCCAAACCCCTGGAACGTGGCGCAACTTAGGCGTTTTTACGCATAAGTCAAAAATAGTCATACATGTAAACATACAATGTACTGAAAAGCCCGCGAGTTTTCAGACGCACTCTTTTCCTTTCAGGGCACCGAGTTGGCTGAAAGGTTTTTAATGAGGCGGGCTCGCGGTGCTGCAATATAGTAAAGATAGTGGTGATATATATCTTTTTCTTCGACAGGCTCGGGGGCTTGCAACCCGCAGATTCAATATACACACAAATCTTCACAATATACAACATACAAGTTATTTGCCTTGGTTCAAACACCTCGCAAAGCAACAAAACATAAAAATACAATGACCGAAACACTCGGGGGCTAAAAAATATAGTCTCAACTATATACAGTCTTCGCAATATACAAGATTTTCTTTTTCAGGAAACAAGCTCGGCAGCAGAGATAAGTCTTCAGTCAATTCTCATATATATCATCTATGTTTATTCTCTCACCTTCCGCAGAGGCACCCATGAAATCAGCATAATGGCCTTCCAAGAAGAAATCAGCATCCATCCAAAGTAAATAATCAATCATTTCCTCGGCTACGGGTGTCACCACATCGTTGATTTTGTCGACATTTCTTCTTCGCCTCCTCAATTTACCGTGGCAAGCTTCAACAATGTTGGTCATATCCAACTTCGGATAGCGGATCTGCAGCATGATCATGGCAAACCTGGCACCAACCATTAACTGAGCCTTCACAAATCCATAAACTTGATGGGCACTTCTAAACTTTTCCATCAAGTCGCGAAGCGTTTTGGGATGAAGATTCCGAGGAAACATAGCATTATAAACCATAGCCAATGCCTTGGTACAGAACTCGAGATACTCTCTAACCTGACCGCGCGGTCTTGAAATATGACAATATTTCAGGTCCGATCCAGAGAAGCCAAAAGCTAGAGTCGTTTTCCAAGGCGAGTTTAACGAGAAGGTTGGATTTCGCATCAACCCGTTGATCTTCGGCAGCAGCATCCAAAAAAGAGCCTATTCACGGGACAAGACACAATGAGATGAAAAGAAAGTGAAGAAGAAAGAAGATTCAGAATTGCGAAGCATACCCGCCATATCCAGACTCGCGTCGGCCATCAAGTCAAGCATATAATCTTCTCGGGAAATAGCTTGTGCAGCCTCGGCAGTCACAGTTTCTTTCAATGCTAAGGCTTCATGGGCCTGTTGGAGAGCTATTTTTTCCCGTTCGGAAGATTTGCGGGATTGATCCATGACAATAAGGGACTGTTTCTTCATATCATGGAGTTGTTGCCGAAGTTCAGATAACTCCAGGAGTTCAGAGTTAACGCATGAAGGATCATCCACGAAAATGTCGTCAGCTATCCGTTTAGAGCGAGACGTAGAAGGGGAAGCAGGTGATGGTCCAGCAGTCTTAGAATAATTATCAAACACCGACTGGAAGAAAGAAAAAGTCGACATCAATTACCACACAATGGATCATTCCTTTTCATTGATAAGTTGGGATATTTACAAAAGTAGGTCCATTAAAAAAAAGCCAACTCCTAGTGAGTCGACAAAAATAGTCCTCCATCACAAACATATCAACAACTAAAAGGGAGCAAAAGTACGGAGGAGTAAGTTGGTCTACTTGACCTTCGGTTTGGCGGAACTGGAGGGAGCAGCTGGTTTGTGTACCAGGAAGGCGAGGATCTTCTTAGAGTGTGGCTTGGCAGCTTTCACCAAGGATTTCCACTTCTCCTTGTTGATCTTCCCTGTGTCGCCAGCCTTCACCCAGTCGACAGTTTGCTGGCTCTCGGCAACCAGCGCTATGGTACCTTCGACCCCGACCTTCAAGCTCTCCTGTCGAAAAGCCAAGCCAAGATCTTCTTTGGGAAGGAAGTGCTTAGCAAGCTTCGAGAAGGTAGTTGGCTGTGTTTGTTTGGGGAAGAAGTAGGGGAAGAGGCGCGTGAATGCGGTCCGCGCATCAACAATACTGCTGCGCGCTAGATCCCTGTGAAGTTCAAGGATGGAGAGGGCGTCGAGAAGACGATCTTCCTCGGCTTCCTAAAGGGCAAAATCATCACCAATTTTTCCTGCTGAAACAAAATTCGGGTCCATCAAAAACAATATGTGGAGAGCCAATCTTATCAGAAGGTCGAAAACAGTGATCAAAAGAACTTACAGACAAAACGCCGATTTTGCGACTCCAGGCGGTGTATGATGGCCTCTTCACGCGCAATTTGAAGAGCCATTTTCTCGCTCAGAGAAGTTTCAGCGTGATGAAGCCTTTTTCGAAGGTCCTCAACAGAGGCAGCGTCTTCTTCGGCTTTCTTGTGAGCCTTTTCGTTTTCCTCAAGCTTGATGGTGAGATCATCAGCACGCTTGTTAGCTTTGGCAAGAGCCTCTAACGGAAGAAAACTAGGAATGAGAGTTAAGATAAAGATGGCAATATAGTCTACTCGATGAAAAACAAGATATCTTATCCACATGACGGTGTACCTTTCAAACTATCGACAGTATCACGGTACCTGATACGTCTCAAATGTATCTATAATTTCTTATGTTCCATGCTAGTTTTATGACAATACTCACATGTTTTATATACACTTCACATCATTTTGATGCATTTTCCGGCACTAACCTATTAACAAGATGCCGAAGCGCCAGTTCCAGTTTTCTGCTGTTTTTGGTTTCAGAAATCTTACACGGGAAATATTCTCGGAATTGGATGAAACAAAATCTCACGGTCTTATTTTCCACGGAGCCTTCCAGAACACCGAAGAGGAGACGAAGAGGGGACGCGAGACGGCCACACCATAGGGGGGCGCGGCCCCACCCCTAGCCGCGCCGCCATATGGGGTGGGCCCCTCGGGCGCCCCCGACTCTGCCCCTTCGCCTATTTATTCCTTCCGTCGCGAAAACCCTATCACCGAGAGCCACGATACGATAAAAGTTACTGAGACGCCGCCGCCACCAATCCCATCTCGGGGGATTCTGAAGATCGCCTCCGGCACCCTGCCGGAGAGGGGAATTATCACCGGAGGGCTCTACATCACCATGCCTGCCTCCGGACTGATGCGTGAGTAGTTCATCCTTGGACTATGGGTCCATAGCAGTAGCTAGATGGTTATCTTCTCCTCTTGTGCTATCATGTTTAGATCTTGTGAGCTGCCTATCATGATCAAGATCATCTATTTGTAATGCTACATGTTGTGTTTGTTGGGATCCGATGAATATGGAATACTATGTCAAGTTGATTATCGATCTATCATATATGTGTTTTTTATGTTCTTGCATGCTCTCCGTTGCTAGTAGAGGCTCTGGCCAAGTTGATACTTGTGACTCCAAGAGGGAGTATTTATGCTCGATAGTGGGTTCATGCCTCCATTGAATCTGGGACAGTGACAGAAAGTTCTAAGGTTGTGGATGTGCTGTTGCCACTAGGGATAAAACATCAATGCTTTATCTAAGGATATTTGTATTGATTACATTACGCACAGTACTTAATGCAATTGTCTGTTGTTTGGAACTTAATACTGGAAGGGGTGCGGATGCTAACCCGAAGGTGGACTTTTTAGGCATAGATGCATGCTGGATAGCGGTCTATGTTCTTTGTCGTAATGCCCTAAGTAAATCTCATAGTAGTCATCATGATATGTATATGCTTCTTTATTCTGTCAATTGCCCAACTGTAATTTGTTCACCCAACATGCTATTTATCTTATTGGAGAGACACCACTATTGAACTGTGGACCCCGGTCCATTCTTTTACATCTGAAATACAACCTACTGCAATCATTGTTCTCTGTTGTTCTTTGCAAACAAACATCATTCTCCACACCATATGTTTAATCCTTTGTTTACAGCAAGCCGGTGAGATTGACAACCTCACTGTTAAGTTGGGGCAAAGTATTTTGATTGTGTTGTGCAGGTTCCACGTTGGCGCTGGAATCCCTGGTGTTGCGCCGCACTACACTCCTTCACCAACAACCTTCACGTGGCCTTCATCTCCTACTGGTTCTATAACCTTGGTTTCTTACTGAGGGAAAACTTGCTGCTGTACGCATCACACCTTCCTCTTGGGGTTCCCAACGAACGTGTGCTTTACCGTCACAAGCAGTACCCAATAAATTGAGTACCGAGACTGATGAAGTGTTTCATCAGAGGTTGTAGAAAGAAAGACAATAGAAAGGTTCAGAGCGGGAAAAACTCGATAAACAATACAAAATAGTTGCAAGGGTTCTTACATCATCCAAGGGAGGGGTCATCGAACTCCCGGCCAAGTCGTGTTTCTCGCCAAGTTCAATCCTTGCTCTCTTGGGCGAGGGGGCTCGGGGGCTATCGACAGGAGTCGAAGTTTCCAAGTCTTGATGAGGAGGAGATGAGGTTTCCTCCATTGCTCGGTGAGCTTCCGAGAGAACTAATGTTTGCGACGTGCTCATTGGCGCAGTCACATTGGCGGGAGGTTCTTCTTCTTCGCCACTATCCGCAAAGATACAATGAGAATATTTACAAAGCAATATATAAAAAGAAAAGAGGAGGCAGAGTAGCTTACGATCTAATGATGGCATCCTCATAAGGACAGAATGCACCCTCTTCCTCGGGAGAAGTTTTCTCGGTAGGTGATCCGACGGGTTTGGAGGTGCCGGAATCTTTGATGTCACCCCTCTTCCTCTTGTTCCTTGGGGAAGCAACGGAAGGGAGAGAGTGCACTGATTCAGAAGCATCGGAGTATGTCTCTTTTTCAGAGGAAGCCGCGGATTTGTGAGATCCTGCGACTTCACTCTCAGGGCGAGAAGTACCCTGCGAATCGTCGGTAACGACGCTCGTTCGTCGACCTCCCCACCTCCCGGTAGGGGAGGCAGGGAGGATAAAACTTGATGTTTCTGAAGAAGGGAAATTTACACCAACGGAAAGTTAAGCAAGACAGCAGCCGAAAAAATATAAATTCGGGAAGACAAGTTAAGCAAGATAGTAGTCGAAAAAACATAAATTCGAGAGGACAAGTCATTTACCTTGGGGAGGGCGTTGGTGCCGCTGTATGGTTCCACGCGACAAGAGGTTGGAATTGTGTCTTTCTTACTCAGCGACGAAATACGTCGGACAAGCTTCTCCTAATCCTTCACCGAAAGATCTTTGGATACACGGTCCGCGTCTTTTTCGCCAGTATACATCCAGAGGGGGTTTTTGCGAGCCTGCAGAGGCTGCACCCTGATCCTAAGGAAATATGCAGTAATCTGAATACCTGACAATTCTTTGCCACGAGTATTCTAAAGCTCATGGATGCGCTTCATCAGCGCATCTGTCGCCATTCTCTCTTCTTCGGTAGCTTCAGCATCCCATGATCGGCGTCGAAGGAATTTTGCGCTACCGTCAAAAGGCGCGATATTGTAATCATGCAAGTCGGTGTACTCCTCGCGGACGTATAGCCATCTTCTGCGCCACCCTTGGACAAAATCAGGGAATTTGACATCGAAATACTCGACACCGGGACGGACGCAGATAACAACACCACCTACATTGTAGGCGATGTTGTGGGCTCTGTTGCGGCGAACAAGAAAGATGCATTTCCACAGGCCCCAATTTGGAGGAGTCCCGAGAAAGTATTCACACAGGGTGATGAAGATGGAGATATGGAGGATAGAATTGGGAGTCAGCTGGTGTAGCTGCAGCCCATAGACAAAAAGTAAACCACGGAGGAATTCATGGATAGGAGTGGACAGGCCGTGGATGAGGTGGTCAACGAAAGTTACCCAGTATCCGATGCGGGGCGTCAGGAAGCTTTCTTCCCCTGGAAAGATCAGCCCCTCGTCCTTCTTCGTCAGCCCAAGCTTCTTCAGCAGGTTCATGTCCTGGTTTGAGATCTTGGATCTCTCCCACTCAGAGATTTCCAAATTCTCCATCGCCATGCTGGTTTCTGGAGCGGCGTGCCTGGTGAGCCTTGCCCACGGTGGCATCAACGTGAGCGCTGGAGAGATTGAGGAAGAGCACTGGCGCAGGAGCTTGGTGGTAGCAATGGAGGCTTTGGAGAGAGAAATGAAAGGAGCACGGTGCAGGGAAGGGGATTATTGAGGAAGACGATGGTTATTTATAGCGAACCACTGAACCGCTGCGCCATTGGATGATGGAGAAATGGATCTAACGCCTTACACGTGTTTGCATGGGTAAAAAGGTCTTTTCACTACGAAGTAACTAGACAGGCGCTACAGCACACGTGCCAGAGAAAGCGGAGGACGTGTGTCCCCACCTGTGTAACGTGTCATGCGACGCAGTATTAAGGACCCATGGGTCAGTGACAGGACAGGACCCGCACCTTCCCAATACAGCGATTGTGGCTATCGTCAGTGCTGATGTCACTATAAAAGAAAATTTCGGCTGTAGTGCTTGGAGGATTGGCGACAGAGAAGTATTATTGGTAATTTCGGGAGGTTTTGATCAAATACAAGTTTTTGTTCAAATGCTCGGGGGCTACTTTTATAAGTAGTTTGATATGAAGATGATTCAAAAAAAAAGACAAACATGAGCCTACAGCCAAGTATAAATACTCGACTGTAGCCTCGGGGGCTACTCCCATCGGGAGCGCTGGTCGCGCACCCGATAAAGATGGAAGTACTAGAAAAAGTTGACAATATAGCGACAAAGATAATAAAAAGGTGAGCCTACAACCAAGTACAAGCACTTGGCTGTAGCCTCGGGGGCTACTCCCATCGGGAACGCTGTTCTCGTACCCAATGAAATTGAAGAAGTCATGGTGAGCATATTTCGAGTTATGATATAACTCTTCATATACTCCCATCGGGAGGACAAGGCAAAAAATATATAAGTCATCATATGACTCGAACAAATGTGCTATTCCAGGGTTCGGCCCCTTGCAGTGGAGGTAATGTCCTACTTCCTACTTTGATTGTCGAGGGTCTCTCATGCTATCTATGAGATCTAGTTTGACCGTGGTCTCCGCCCCCTTTCTTGATGGATGGTCGTGACGGTGGTCCAGGCAGGGCAAGCTTGTTCTTGTTTTCTCCACCTTGGGATCCTCCGCGATATTCATACATGCTTCCACCTCTGTTGTAGCTGCCATCCCTATGTGATGGCTCCCAAGTGTAGGAGATCAATTGTAGTACTTTTCAATAAGAAAGTTTGTCGAACCCGTGAGGAGTTGAAGGTATTCGTTAGCAGATTTGACAAGTAAACACTAATAATAAGTAGTAGTTTTGGTGTTTTGTGTGTATAGTTTGCAATAAAGTAAATTGCAAAAAGTAAATTGCAGTATGTAAATGCTCTCAATGAGAGAAAGCCCAATCCTCTATGCAGCAAGAGGACAATCTCAAGTGTGGTGAGATTGACAACCTCACTATAAGATGGGACAAAGTATTTTGGTTGTGCTGTGTGCAGGTTCCACGTTGTTGCTGACGCCGGTAGTGCGTCCTGCCAAAAGTCAGCTAGCAACACCTTCAGAAGTCATTACTTTCTCCTACTGGTCCATTCAACCTTGGTTTCTTACTGATGGAAAACATGCTACTGTGCTCATCATACCTTCCTCTTGGGGTTCCCCAACGGTGTGTGATACGTCCCCGACGTATCCATAATTTCTGTTGTTCCATGCTTGTTTTATGACAATACTTACATGTTTTGCTTGCACTTTATGATGTTTTCATGCATTTTCCGGAACTAACCTATTAACGAGATGCCACAGTGCAGTTCTGTTTTACTGCTGTTTTTGGTTCCAGAAAGGCTGTTCGGGCAATATTCTCGGAATTGGACGAAATCAACGCCAAACCTCCTATTTTTCCCGGAAGGCTCCAGAACACCGAAGAAGAGTCGGAGAGGGGCCAGGGGGCCACCACACCACATGGCGGCACGGGCCAGACCCTGGCCGCGCCGGCCTAGGGTGTGGCGCCCCCAGGTGCCCCCCTGCGCCGCCTCTTTGCCTATAAAATCCCTTTCGACCTAAAAACGCAGTACCAATTGACGAAACTCCAGAAAGACTCCAGGGGCGCCGCCACCGTCGTGAAACTCCAATTCGGGGGACAGAACTCTGTCCCGGCACCCTGCCGGGACGGGGAAGTGCCCCCGGAAGCCATCTCCATCAACGCCACCGCCTCCGCCATGCTCCGTGAGTAGTTCCCCCATGGACTACGGGTTCTAGCAGTAGCTATGTCGGTATACTCTCCCCCATGTACTTCAATACAATGGTCTCATGAGCTGCCTTACATGATTGAGATTCATCTGATGTAATCGGTGTTGTGTTTGTTGGGATCCGATGGATGATACATTATGATTAGTCTATCTATAAAGTTTGTGAAGTTATTGTTGCTGCAATCTTGTTATTCTTAATGCTTGTCACTAGGGCCCGAGTGGCATGATCTTAGATTTAAGCTCTATAATTATTGCTTAGATTGTATCTACAAGTTGTATGCACATGTCACTGTCCGGAACCAAAGGCCCCGAAGTGATAAGAATCGGGACAACCGGAGGGGATGGCGGTGATGTGAGGATCACATGTTTTCACGGTGTGTTAATGCTTTGCTCTGGTACTCTATTAAAAGGAGTACCTTAATATCCTGTAGTTTCCCTTGAGGCCCGGCTGCCACCGGCTGGTAGGACAAAAGATGTTGTGCAAGTTTCTCATTGCGAGCACGTACGACTATATACGGAAAACATGCCTACATAATTAATAATCTTGATGTTCTTTCTTAATGCTTTATCAATCCTATCAATTGCCCAACTGTAATTTGTTCACCCAACACCTGTCACTTGTTATTGGAGAGTTACCACTAGTGTAGATCGCTGGGAACCCCGGTCCATCTCTCATCATTATATACTTGTTCTACATGTCATTGGAAGTAGTATCAACTATTTTCCGGTGCCATTGCTCTCATATTGCTATTCTTGCTGCTGTATTCTTGTTACTATTGCTCTCATATTACTGCTACTTTCACATCACCCCTGTTGCTAGTGCTTTTCCAGGTGCAGCTGAATTGACAACTCAGTTGTTAAGGCTTATCAGTATTCTTTACCTCCCCTTGTGTCGAATCAATAAATTTGGGTTATACTACCCTCGAAGACTGTTGCGATCCCCTATACTTGTGGGTCATCAAGACTATTTTCTGGCGCCGTTGCCGGGGAGGCATAGCTCTACTCATAAGTTCACCTGGGGAGTACACTCTACCTCTCTCTCTGTTTTATTTTATTTTGTTTTGCTTAGTTTACTTTTTCCTAGTTTACTTGTGCTTAGTTTATTTCTGTCTAGTATTACTTTGCTTAGTTTACTTTTGTCTAGTTTATTTCAGTTTTGTTTTATTTTCCTCATATACCCAAAAATCCATAAAAATTTGAAAAACCAAAAAATTAAAAACTGCTGTTATGGGAGAACCTACAACCTACTTGGAGCTTATAAAATGTTATAATAATTATAGAGAATCAAGAACTGGTAAAATAATGAGTGCTATGATAGAGAAATTAAATACAATTGCTAGAATCTTGCTTAGACGCCATGATATAAACTGTTGCTCTCAACAGGATACTAAACATCTTAAATTTCAATGTGGCTTTAGTGAGGAATTTTTTATTAAGAACTATAACCGGAATTGCTATATTCATTATGGGTTCGAAGAGGTAGAACAATTTGTCTTATTTATGGGAGCCTCCGAGATAGAATCCTTCATGGTTGAGAATTATGAAACTTGTGCTATTTGTAAGGACCTTAAAGATTATGTCTCTACTATCCTTAATTCTTGCATAGAATGCTACAGTAGGAATCCTTATATCCTTGATTATAAAGAGAGACACATTAATGCACAAGAATGCACTCACAATTTGCAGGAACCGGTGGAAGAAGAAACTGATGAACCTGAAAGCTCATTGGATGAAAAAGAGGAGGAAATTGATGAACCTGAAAGCTCATTGGATGAAAAGGAAGAGGAGAGCGATGAACAAAAGGAGGAAGAATGGATTAGCTACCCATGCCAACCTTCTAATGAGAGTAACTCTTTATCTCTTACACTATTTGATTGTCCTCCATGCTTACCGGAAGAGGTTGAATGTTATGTTCCTGTGGATTCTCTTGAAATAGTACCTATGAGTAAAACTTGTGAGAATAATTATGCTACTGTTATATATGATAATCCATGCTACTTTGATAAATCTTATGATAATGCTTTGTTTGAGCCTGATGTCGAAATGCATGGTACTAAAGAATTTTGCTTAGCAAATGTTTATGATAAAGCTCTAGATGATGGTCCTATGTTACTTGATACTATTAATTGTACTACTAATGAAAATGGGATTGGAGAGTTATTGACTTTATCTATGTGTCCCATATCTCTTGAGATTGATCAACTACCTTGTTATATTATTAATAAAAGTAAGTTTGAAAGTTTTAATTCCACTATTCTTGAACTTGATAAAAATTATATGTTTGGAAATCATGAGAAGCATGCTGCATGTGATAGTTATATTGTTGAGTTTGTTCATGAAGCTACTGAAAATTATTATGAGAGAGGAAAATATGGTAGTAGAAATTTTCATGGTACTAATACACCTCTCTATATGCTGAAATTGTTGAAATTACACTTGTTTTATCTTCCTATGCTTGTTACTTTGCTTTTCATGAACTTGTTTATTTACAAGATTCCTTTGCGTAGGAAGCATGTTAGACTTAAATGGTGTTTTGGATTTGCCTCTTGATGCTCTTTTTTTCTTCAAATACTATTTCTTGCGAGTGCATCATTAAAATTGCTGAGCCCATCTTAATGGCTATAAAGAAAGCAACTTCTTGGGAGATAACCCATGTGTTATTTCGCTACAGTACTTTATTTTATATTTGTGTCTTGGAAGTTGTTTACTACTGTAGCAACCTCTCCTTATCTTAGTTTTGTGTTTTGTTGTGCCAAGTGAAGCCTCTAATCGAAGGTTGATGCTAGATTTGGATTTCTGCGCAGAAACAGATTTCTATCTGTCACGAATCTGGGTCTAATTCTCTGTAGGAAACTCAGAAAATTATGCCAATTTACGTGCGTGTTCCTCAGATATGTACGCAACTTTCATTAGTTTTGAGTTTTCTGATTTGAGCAACGGAAGTATTTTATTAAAATTCGTCTTTACTGGCTTTTCTGTTTTGGCAGATTCTGTCTCTGTTTTTTGCATTGTCTCTTGTGGACTTTAAGCGAGGTTTTCTAGACGTAGAGAGCTGTAGCTGATGTTTTATTGAGTTCTTGCAATGTGCCACTACAGGACCAAGGTGGATTCAAAATTTTTGAGTACTAACCCCTCTAATGAAGTTTATGAGAAGTTTGGTGTGAAGGAAGTTTTCAAGGGTCAAGAGAGGAGGATGATATATGATCAAGAAGAGTGAAAAGTCTAAGCTTGGGGATGCCCCCGTGGTTCATCCCTGCATATTTCAAGAAGACTCAAGCGTCTAAGCTTGGGGATGCCCAAGGCATCCCTTTCTTCATCAACTTATCAGGTTCCTCCCCTGAAACTATATTTTTATTCGGTCACATCATATGTGCTTTACTTGGAGCGTCTGTGTGCTTTTATTTTTGTTTGTGTTTGAATAAATTCGGATCCTAGCAATCCTTGTTTGGGAGAGAGACACGCTCCGCTTTTTCATATGAACACTTGTTCTTCGTTTTACTTTTAATGTTCAATGATAAAAGTTGGAAGCTATAGCACTTATTATTATTTGGTTGGGAAAAGAAAATGCCTCATATGTCTTGGATAATTTGACACTTGGCAATTGTTTTGAGCTCTCAAGTAGATCATGATTAAGTTTTTGCATGTGGTTTAAACCTATTAGTGGAGAACTACCGTAAAGCTTGTTGAAATTGGTTTGCATAATTGATCTCTCTTAAGGTCTAGATATTTTCTGGTAAAGTGTTTGAGCAACAAGGAAGACAGTGTAGAGTATTATAATGCTTGCGTTATGTTCTTATGTAAGTTTTGCTATACCAGTTCATACTTGTGTTTGCTTCAAACAACCTTGCTAGCCTAAGCCTTGTATCGAGAGGGAATACTTCTCATGCATCCAAAATCCTTGAGCCAACCACTATGCCAATTGTGTCCACCATACCTACCAGTATGTGGTATTTCCTGCCATTCCAAAGTATATTGCTTGAGTGCTACCTTTAAACAATTCAAAATGCTTCTCAATTTGTGTCAATGTTTTATAGCTCATGAGGAAGTATGTGGTGTTTAGCTTTCAACCTTGTCATTTACTTTTGACGGACTCTCATATGGACTAGTGGCACATCCGCTTATCCAATAATTTTGCAAAAAGAGCTGGCAACGGGATTCCCAGTCCCAAATTAATTAACCTAAATAGACACTCCTCCATGGTTTGTGATTGTTGGACGGCACCCGAAGGATTCGGTTAGCCATGGCTTGTGTAAGCAAAGGTTGGGGGAGTGTCATCATCATAATAAAACTAAAATAAAAAGGCACTCCTTCATGGTATGAGATTGTTGGCAGGCACCCGAGGATTCGGTTAGCCATGGTTTGTGTAAGAATGGTTGGAAGGAGTGCCACATAAATATGCAAATAATTCATGGGAGCCGCTCTTGAAAGTCCGGTTGGCGAGGTAGTTAGAGTGCCCACTACCATTCGTTGACAACAACAAACACCTCTCAAAACTTTACTTTTGTGCTCTCTTTATGTTTTCAAAATCAAAGCTCTAGCACAAATATAGCAATCGATGCTTTCCTCTTTGAAGGACCATTCTTTTACTTTATGTTGAGTCAGTTTACCTACTTCCTTCCATCTTAGAAGCGAACACTTGTGTCAACTGTGCATTGACGAGCAGGAACTAAGCTTGGGGATGCTGATATGTCCCCGACGTATCCATAATTTCTGTTGTTCCATGCTTGTTTTATGACAATACTTACATGTTTTGCTTGCACTTTATGATGTTTTCATGCATTTTTCGGAACTAACCTATTAACGAGATGCCACAGTGCCAGTTCCTGTTTTCTGCTGTTTTTGGTTCCAGAAAGGCTGTTCGGGCAATATTCTCGGAATTGGACGAAATCAACGCCAAACCTCCTATTTTTCCCGGAAGGCTCCAGAACACCGAAGAAGAGTCGGAGAGGGGCCAGGGGCCACCACACCACATGGCGGCGCGGGCCAGACCCTGGCCGCGCCGGCCTAGGGTGTGGCGCCCCCAGGTGCCCCCCTGCGCCGCCTCTTCGCCTATAAAATCCCTTTCGACCTAAAAACGCAGTACCAATTGACGAAACTCCAGAAAGACTCCAGGGGCGCCGCCACCGTCGCGAAACTCCAATTCGGGGGACATAACTCTGTCCCGGCACCCTGCCGGGACGGGGAAGTGCCCCCGGAAGCCATCTCCATCAACGCCACCGCCTCCGCCATGCTCCGTGAGTAGTTCCCCCATGGACTACGGGTTCTAGCAGTAGCTATGTCGGTATACTCTCCCCCATGTACTTCAATACAATGGTCTCATGAGCTGCCTTACATGATTGAGATTCATCTGATGTAATCGGTGTTGTGTTTGTTGGGATCCGATGGATGATACATTATGATTAGTCTATCTATAAAGTTTGTGAAGTTATTGTTGCTGCAATCTTGTTATTCTTAATGCTTGTCACTAGGGCCCGAGTGGCATGATCTTAGATTTAAGCTCTATAATTATTGCTTAGATTGTATCTACAAGTTGTATGCACATGTCACTGTCCGGAACCAAAGGCCCCGAAGTGACAAGAATCGGGACAACCGGAGGGGATGGCGGTGATGTGAGGATCACATGTTTTCACGGTGTGTTAATGCTTTGCTCCGGTACTCTATTAAAAGGAGTACCTTAATATCCAGTAGTTTCCCTTGAGGCCCGGCTGCCACCGGCTGGTAGGACAAAAGATGTTGTGCAAGTTTCTCATTGCGAGCACGTACGACTATATACGGAAAACATGCCTACATAATTAATAATCTTGATGTTCTTTCTTAATGCTTTATCAATCCTATCAATTGCCCAACTGTAATTTGTTCACCCAACACTTGTCACTTGTTATTGGAGAGTTACCACTAGTGTAGATCGCTGGGAACCCCGGTCCATCTCTCATCATTATATACTTGTTCTACATGTCATTGGAAGTAGTATCAACTATTTTCCGGTGCCATTGCTCTCATATTGCTATTACTGCTGCTGTGTTACTGTTACTATTGCTCTCATATTACTGCTACTTTCACATCACCCCTGTTGCTAGTGCTTTTCCAGGTGCAGCTGAATTGACAACTCAGTTGTTAAGGCTTATCAGTATTCTTTACCTCCCCTTGTGTCGAATCAATAAATTTGGGTTATACTACCCTCGAAGACTGTTGCGATCCCTGATACGTCTCCGACGTATCGATAATTTATTATGTTCCATGCCACATTATTGATGTTATCTACATGTTTTATGCACACTTTATGTCATATTCGTGCATTTTCTGGAACTAACCTATTAACAAGATGCCGAAGTGCCAGTTGCTGTTTTCTACTGTTTTTGGTTTCAGAAATCCTAGTAAGGAAATATTCTCGGAATTGGACGAAATCAAAGCCCAGGGGCCTATTTTCTCACGAAGCTTCCAGAAGTCCGAAGGAGAGACGAAGAGGGGCCACGGAGGGGCCACACCCTAGGGCGGCGCGGCCCCCCCCTTGGCCGCGCGGCCTGTAGTGTGGGGCCCCCGTGCCGCCTCTTGACCTGCCCTTCCGCCTATAAAAAGTCTCCGTGACGAAACCCCCAGTACCGAGAGCCACGATACGGAAAACCTTCCAGAGACGCCGCCGCCGCCGATCCCATCTCGGGGGATCCAGGAGATCGCCTCCGGCACCCTGCCGGAGAGGGGAATCATCTCCCGGAGGACTCTACGCCGCCATGGTCGCCTCCGGTGTGATGTGTGAGTAGTCTACCCCTGGACTATGGGTCCATAGCAGTAGCTAGATGGTTGTCTTCTCCCCATTGTGCTATCATTGTCGGATCTTGTGAGCTACCTAACATGATCAAGATCATCTATCTGTAATTCTATATGTTGCGTTTGTTGGGATCCGATGAATAGAGAATACTTGTTATGTTGATTATCGAAGTTATATCTATGTGTTGTTTATGATCTTGCATGCTCTCCGTTATTAGTAGATGCTCTGGCCAAGTTGATGCTAGTAACTCCAAGAGGGAGTATTTATGCTCGATAGTGGGTTCATGTCTCCGTGAATCTGGAGGAGTGACAAGAACCACTAAGATTACGGATGTCTTTGTTGCCACTAGGGATAAAACATTAGTGCTATGTTCAAGGATGTAGTCACTAGTTACATTACGCGCAATACTTAATGCAATTGTCTGTTGTTAGCAACTTAATACTCGGAGGGGTTCGGATGATAACCTGAAGGTGGACTTTTTAGGCATAGATGCAGTTGGATGACGGTCTATGTACTTTGTCGTAATACCCAATTAAATCTCACTATACTCATCATGATATGTATGTGCATGGTCATGCTCTCTTTATTTGTCAATTGCCCAACTGTAATTTGTTCACCCAACATGCTGTTCGTCTTATGGGAGAGACACCTCTAGTGAACTGTGGACCCCGGTCCAATTCTCTTTACTGAAATACAATCTACTGCAATACTTGTTCTACTGTTTTCTGCAAACAATCATCTTCCACACAATACGGTTAACTCTTTGTTACAGCAAGCCGGTGAGATTGACAACCTCACTGTTTCGTTGGGGCAAAGTACTTTGGTTGTGTTGTGCAGGTTCCACGTTGGCGCCGGAATCACTGGTGTTGCGCCGCACTACATCTCGCCGCCATCAACCTTCAACGTGCTTCTTGACTCCTACTGGTCCGATTAAACCTTGGTTTCTTACTGAGGGAAACTTGCCGCTGTGCGCATCACACCTTCCTCTTGGGGTTCCCAACGGACGTGCCAACCACACGCATCAAGCAAATTTCTGGCGCCGTTGCCGGGGAGATCAAGACACGCTGCAAGGGGAGTCTCCACTTCTCAATCTCTTTACTTTGTTTTTGTCTTGCTTAGTTTTATTTACTACTTTGTTTGCTGCACTAAATCAAAATACAAAAAAATTAGTTGCTAGTTTTACTTTATTTGCTATCTTGTTTGCTATATCAAAAACACAAAAAAAATTAGTTACTTGTTTTACTTTACTTAATATCATGCATGTTTTTATTTCACTAGTTAAGCATAATGGAAAACAACAAAAATATGAGAGATCTTTATGAACTTTATCTTGAATTTGGACATGATGTGTTTGAAGAGAGAATTAAAAAACCCATGGAAGTTTATATGCATGCTAATGGGAATATTATTACTATGGATGCTTTGAACACCATTGTTGCTAATGCTATGGAAAATTCTAAGCTTGGGGAAGCTGGCTCTGATGAGCATGATCTTTTTAGTCCCCCAAGCATTGAGGAAAAAAATTTCTTTTATGATTACAATATGCCTCCTATATATGATGATAGCCACTTTGTTGAATTTGCTCCCACTACAACTAATAAAATTGATTATGCTTATGTGGAGAGTAATAATTTTATGCATGAGACTCATGATAAGAATGCTTTATGTGATAGTTATATTGTTGAGTTTGCTCATGATACTACTGAAAGTTATTATGAGAGAGGAAAATATGGTTGTAGAAATTTTCATGTTACTAAAACACCTCTCTATATGCTGAAATTTTTGAAGCTACACTTGTTTTATCTTCCTATGCTTGTTACTTTGCTCTTCATGAACTTGTTTATTTACAAGATTCCTATGCATAGGAAGCATGTTAGACTTAAATGTGTTTTGAATTTGCCTCTTGATGCTCTATTTTTGCTTCAAATACTATTTCTTGCGAGTGCATCATCAAAACTGCTGAGCCCATCTTAATGGCTATAAAGAAAGAACTTCTTGGGAGATAACCCATGTATTATTTTGCTACAGTACTTTGTTTTTATTTTGTGTCTTGGAAGTTGTTTACTACTGTAGCAACCTCTCCTTATCTTAGTTTTGTGTTTTGTTGTGCCAAGTTAAGCCGTTGATAGAAAAGTAAGTACTAGATTTGGATTACTGCACAGTTCCAGATTTCTTTGCTGTCACGAATCTGGGTCCACCTCCCTGTAGGTAACTCAGAAAATTAAGCCAATTTACGTGCATGATCCTCAGATATGTACGCAACTTTCATTCAATTTGAGCATTTTCATTTGAGCAAGTCTGGTGCCATTTTAAAATTCGTCAATACGAACTGTTCTGTTTTGACAGATTCTGCCTTTTATTTCGCATTGCCTCTTTCGCTATGTTGGATGAATTTCTTTGATCCATTAATGTCCAGTAGCATTATGCAATGTCCAGAAGTGTTAAGAATGATTGTGTCACCTCTGAATATGTCAATTTATATTGTGCACTAACCCTCTAATGAGTTGTTTCGAGTTTGGTGTGGAGGAAGTTTTCAAGGATCAAGAGAGGAGTATGATGCAACATGATCAAGGAGAGTGAAAGCTCTAAGCTTGGGGATGCCCCGGTGGTTCACCCCTGCATATATCAAGAAGACTCAAGCGTCTAAGCTTGGGGATGCCCAAGGCATCCCCTTCTTCATCGACAACATTATCAGGTTCCTCCCCTGAAACTATATTTTTATTCCATCACATCTTATGTGCTTTTTCTTGGAGCGTCGGTTTGTTTTTGTTTTTTGTTTTATTTGAATAAAATGGATCCTAGCATTCACTTTATGGGAGAGAGACACGCTCCGCTGTAGCATATGGACAAGTATGTCCTTGGTTTCTACTCATAGTATTCATGGCGAAGTTTCTCCTTCGTTAAATTGTTATATGGTTGGAATTGGAAAATGATACATGTAGTAATTGCTATAAATGTCTTGGGTAATGTGATACTTGGCAATTGTTGTGCTCATGATTAAGCTCTTGCATCATATGCTTTGCACCCATTAATGAAGAAATACATAGAGCATGCTAAAATTTGGTTTGCATATTTGGTTTCTCTAAGGTCTAGATAATTTCTAGTATTGAGTTTGAACAATAAGGAAGACGGTGTAGAGTCTTATAATGTTTTCAATATGTCTTTTATGTGAGTTTTGCTGCACCGGTTCATCCTTGTGTTTGTTTCAAATAAGCCTTGCTAGTCTAAACCTTGTATCGAGAGGGAATACTTCTCATGCATCCAAAATACTTGAGCCAACCACTATGCCATTTGTGTCCACCATACCTACCTACTACATGGTATTTTCTGCCATTCCAAAGTAAATTGCTTGAGTGCTACCTTTAAAATTCCATCATTCACCTTTGCAATATATAGCTCATGGGACAAATAGCTTAAAAACTATTGTGGTATTGAATATGTAATTATGCACTTTATCTCTTATTAAGTTGCTTGTTGTGCGATAACCATGTTCATCGGGACGCCATCAACTATTCATTGTTGAATTTCATGTGAGTTGCTATGCATGTCCGTCTTGTCTGAAGTAAGAGAGATCTACCACCATATGGTTAAGCATGCATATGTTAGAGAAGAACATTGGGCCGCTAACTAAAGCCATGCTCCATGGTGGAAGTTTCAGTTTTGGACAACAATCCTCAAATCTCAAATGAGAAAATTATTAATTGTTGGTATATGCTTATGCATAAAAGAGGAGTCCATTATCTGTTGTCTATGTTGTCCCGGTATGGATGTCTAAGTTGAAGAATAATCAATAGCGAGAAATCCAATGCGAGCTTTCTCCTTAGACCTTTGTACAGGCGGCATAGAGGTACCCCTTTGTGACACTTGGTAAAAACAATGCATTGTGATGATCCGGTAGTCCAAGCTAATTAGGACAAGGTGTGGGCACTATTAGTACACTATGCATGAGGCTTGCAACTTATAAGATATAATTTACATGATGCATATGCTTTATTACTACCGTTGACAAAATTGTTTCATGTTTTCAAAATCAAAGCTCTAGCACAAATATAGCAATCGATGCTTTTCCTCTATGGAGGACTATTCTTTTACTTTCAATGTTGAGTCAGTTCACCTATCTCTCTCCACCTCAAGAAGCAAACACTTGTGTGAACTGTGCATTGATTCCTACATATTTGCTTATTGCACTTATTATATTACTCTATGTTGACAATATCCATGAGATATACATGTTACAAGTTGAACGCAACCGCTGAAACTTAATCTTCTTTTGTGTTGCTTCAATGCCTTTACTTTGAATTATTGCTTTATGAGTTAACTCTTATGCAAGACTTATTGATGCTTGTCTTGAAGTGCTATTCATGAAAAGTCTTTGCTATATGATTCACTTGTTTACTCATGTCATATACATTGTTTCGATCGCTGCATTCACTACATATGCTTTACAAATAGTATGATCAAGATTATGATGGCATGTCACTCCAGAAATTATCTGTGTTATCGTTTTACCTGCTGGGACGACGAGAACTAAGCTTGGGGATGCTGATACGTCTCCGACGTATCGATAATTTCTTATGTTCCATGCCACATTATTGATGTTATCTACATGTTTTATGCACACTTTATGTCATATTCGTGCATTTTCTGGAACTAACCTATTAACAAGATGCCGAAGTGCCGATTCTTTGTTTCTGCTGTTTTTGGTTTCAGAAATCCTAGTAAGGAAATATTCTCGGAATTGGACGAAATCAAAGCCCAGGGGCCTATTTTCTCACGAAGCTTCCAGAAGTCCGAAGGAGAGACGAAGAGGGGCCACGGAGGGGCCACACCCTAGGGCGGCGCGCCCCCCCCCCCCTTGGCCGCGCGGCCTGTAGTGTGGGGCCCCCGTGCCGCCTCTTGACCTGCCCTTCCGCCTATAAAAAGTCTCCGTGACGAAACCCCCAGTACCGAGAGCCACGATACGGAAAACCTTCCAGAGACGCCGCCGCCGCCGATCCCATCTCGGGGGATCCAGAGATCGCCTCCGGCACCCTGCCGGAGGGGAATCATCTCCCCGGAGGACTCTACGCCGCCATGGTCGCCTCCGGTGTGATGTGTGAGTAGTCTACCCCTGGACTATGGGTCCATAGCAGTAGCTAGATGGTTGTCTTCTCCCCATTGTGCTATCATTGTCGGATCTTGTGAGCTACCTAACATGATCAAGATCATCTATCTGTAATTCTATATGTTGCGTTTGTTGGGATCCGATGAATAGAGAATACTTGTTATGTTGATTATCGAAGTTATATCTATGTGTTGTTTATGATCTTGCATGCTCTCCGTTATTAGTAGATGCTCTGGCCAAGTTGATGCTAGTAACTCCAAGAGGGAGTATTTATGCTCGATAGTGGGTTCATGTCTCCGTGAATCTGGAGGAGTGACAAGAACCACTAAGATTACGGATGTGCTGTTGCCACTAGGGATAAAACATTAGTGCTATGTTCAAGGATGTAGTCACTAGTTACATTACGCGCAATACTTAATGCAATTGTCTGTTGTTAGCAACTTAATACTGGAGGGGGTTCGGATGATAACCTGAAGGTGGACTTTTTAGGCATAGATGCAGTTGGATGACGGTCTATGTACTTTGTCGTAATGCCCAATTAAATCTCACTATACTCATCATGATATGTATGTGCATGGTCATGCTCTCTTTATTTGTCAATTGCCCAACTGTAATTTGTTCACCCAACATGCTGTTCGTCTTATGGGAGAGACACCTCTAGTGAACTGTGGACCCCGGTCCAATTCTCTTTACTGAAATACAATCTACTGCAATACTTGTTCTACTGTTTTCTGCAAACAATCATCTTCCACACAATACGGTTAACTCTTTGTTACAGCAAGCCGGTGAGATTGACAACCTCACTGTTTCGTTGGGGCAAAGTACTTTGGTTGTGTTGTGCAGGTTCCACGTTGGCGCCGGAATCACTGGTGTTGCGCCGCACTACATCTCGCCGCCATCAACCTTCAACGTGCTTCTTGACTCCTACTGGTCCGATTAAACCTTGGTTTCTTACTGAGGGAAACTTGCCGCTGTGCGCATCACACCTTCCTCTTGGGGTTCCCAACGGACGTGCCAACCACACGCATCAATCCCCTATACTTGTGGGTCATCAGTGTGCTCTGCACTCATCAATCGTCTCCTCCAGCAGCTCCAAGTCCACCGAGTCGCCATCCAACACCTCCAAGTCCACCTCTCTAGGAAGAAGATCCTGGGTTCGAGAGGGACCCCAACATGAGTCTATCTCGATCTTCGGCGCGTGAGCCTACTCAGCCCAATACGTTCCAGGGAAAAAATTGAAAGAATATTGCCACCTGCAAGTCCACCCCTAGTCGGAAGAAAAATACTAAGAAGATAGTCAAGAAGGATCCTCCTAAGTTAGCTTATCATAATACTGATGAGCAAAACGCATCGATCGTGGCTGCCCAAGTGAAAGCCCATTTTGCACCGATAAAGCGGCCACCAAAGGAGGTACTAGATCCAGAAGTCGTACAGAAGTTTGTGGACAACCTTGGGAGACCACAATAAAGTCCACCATCAGACTCTGTCCGCTCTCTTACGAAGTCTGTGGCAAGGAAGCATGCGAAAAAAGTTGCCCAGCTCGTAGAACAGAAAAAACAATGGTTGCCCCCGCTGAAGGTGTTTTCCCACGAAGAACTAGCAAGAAAATACCAATCGTTCCGCCCGCTAAACGATGCCTCAACAGAAGATTACAAGAGGTTAGCTAGTAACTTTGATATGGATGTTTATGAAATGGTAAACGAGGCAGATTTTCCTAAGGCTGAACTAGCATATAAATATGCCCCAGGGGGTCTCTCGTCAGACCTGAGCAAGTCGACCATCTACCAACACAAATGCAAATATTGCATGACTGGTTCATGGAAGTCATAAAGGAAGGGCCAACCATGCTCATGGTGAAAGTTACAAAAGAGCATTACATCTGTGACAACGATATGTGTATTGAGCTTGAAGAACTTTTTCAGTTATACATCAAGACGCCCTTGAGAAATCTATTGTCAGTTGCTATTGTATGTAATTGATTTTTTTAAATTACATCTCTAGCTCAACTCGTTCATTGCATGAAATTATCCTCGCTATATTTTTTGTACGCTATTTATCCAGAATGAAGATTCTAGAATGCAGAAGAGAAAAATATTATAGCATTGGGTTCATTAACACATATAATAATCATTGGCTTACGGTAGAAAAACACCCGAATGACACAAATGATAACTTGCTAAGTTTTTTAGTCAAACAAAATGAATGTTCGGAAATAATATTTCCTTACGACTTCTCGTGAGTGTTACTGCCTTGCACACATTCTATTTTGCTTAATTACTCGATATTTAGTACTGTAATTGATGAGTTATGCATGCATGCGTATGTAAACATACGCAGCTTCCACTAGATTGTGCTAAGCATTCAAGTTGACGATGGAAAAGTTGATATCATGGATCCATTAGACAAAAATACTGAGTTGTAAACGAACTTACATCGGCCTCTTTCGTTCATTTCCTCATTTCCTCGGCATTATTGCAGGTTTTGGAAAATATTCATCAAAAAGGTTCCAGGTGAATGGAATCCAGAGCTGCGTTTATAAAGTAGAAAGTAAGTATTACTAGATCCACGCATCTCTTCAATTCTATTTTCAATACTATTATCATGCTTGACTAATATTTAGTTTAATTTTATTCTGGTAAAGTGGTTGAAGCAGGTGGAGGGGACTAATTTATGTGCATTCTATATTTGCGAGTGCATCCGCATGAGTACCAGTAAGCGGTGCAGGAAGGATTACCTTCAAGTACGTTAACAATATTAATTTTTTTTTATTACCATCAATTTTGTTGGGTTTCATTCATACTACTCATATATTCATATATATATTGATCTCCTTTTTTTAAAGGCCAATTATCTGCGAGGCCAGCTCCTACCAGAGGACCGCGTACTAGAAATTCAAGAGGAATTGGCGGGCTTTTTGTTTAACGAGTTCATACATAAAGCCAGAGAATTCTATTGCCGCTAATGCCTCCATTATGTAATCTAGTGATCTCGTAATTAGATAGGAACTATGCAAAATTGTTTATATATATATGTATACTCTCTCGTAAGAGACATTATATTAGTGCATAAAACGTGTACAATATATCTATACCTAATAATAAAGGAGCTAACGTTTCCTTGGTTTGGTCCCGCTTTCGTCCAACCTAAATGTGTTTTCGTCCGGCTTTTCGTTCCCCTCGCTTTGGTAATGTACGTTCAAAGGCCTGATCCGGGCAGGACAAGGAACTCAACCGACTTAAAACAAGAAGACTCAGACCTGTAGCTACACGATTGTTGTGTCATTAAATACCTGCGCTCCCTGGGCTGAGGCCCATCGGTTAGGATATGTGCAAAGCGTCCTCCCCGACATCGTCGGCGATGATGAAGGTTCGTCATCGATGCGGCTGAAGGTCGGCTACGCCGACATCGTCTCCGAGATTTCCACGCTCAAGCGCGCCGGCTAATACATGCAATAAACCCAATCAAAGTTCAACTTGGCTTTTGGTGTCCTCTTTCATGGCCGCCGCTGCCAAATCTACGTGGAACAGGATGGCAGGACCAGGCCAGAGGACATCTACCTTGCCATGACCTGCCGAGATCTCGTCATCGACCATGTTTCTGGCGTTCTTTTCCGAGGTGGGATTCCCCTGAGGTCCACACCGGCCACGTCTCCGTTATGCTTGTCCGGGCGGCAGAATCGGTGAGGAATTCGAGAGCTACGATCGAGGTCACGCAGGCCAGGAGCTTTCTATCGGGGCGAGGGGTTCGCCGGTGAGTTGTGCAACTAGAAAACAGCACGCTGGTCGGTGGCCAGATGTGGTGTCGATCTAGCTCCCCACGCTTCGGAGGCCTGGCCTTGGGCCGCCCGTATTCCGCCGCTGCAGGTTTCGCTTGGCCGCTTGCGCGGCGCTGACCGTCCACTCCGCAAGATCTCTGGCGCGGCTTCACCAAGTGAACTGCAGCAATACCTTCCCGGGAAGATGAGGTCCGTCGCGAAGGAGAGCCTCCGACAGGAGCCAACCTAGCATCGTGGATTGCCGGCGGCGTCGAGGATGACGTCGCCCAATGTCGCGCAGCCCCTCCAGGCACCGTCTCCCTCGCAGACAGGCTGTGCGGCTCGACCTGGCTCCTGCTCCTCCCGGCCATGGACGGTCCAGTCCGGCAAGTCGCGTCCTTCCCGGCTCTTCTAGGTGCGCAGCGACAGGCAGGCCGACGTGCAGCAGCTGTTCTCCTCCAAAGGCAGTACCGATGCCAGGCTTGCTGCTGGTGACCGAGTGCCCACGCAGCAGGCCGGTGAGCACTGCGATGTCATCGACCCCTCGCTTCTTTACGTCAAGTTTCTTAATCTGCAGATGATGTGGAAATCGACACAAATCTCGGTGTCCTGTGGTGGTATCAACTTAGCCATGCATCTGTAATTGCCCTCTGTCCATCGACGGGATTTATTTGGTACAGCGTGAAGGTTAATGAATTAACAGTGCCAGGATCATTGGCCTCAATATCTTGGGACGGACATGCTGGTCTGGTCGAGCTCACTATTGTTGCTGATTTGCGATATGACCGTGGATGTGGAGACGAGGCTTCAAGTTAATCCTTGCAATACACCTACACAGAAACCTTCCTACGTCGAAGCCTCACCCCTTTAATAAGAGATTCAAAGCTAATGTATACTGATTGCATGTCATGCGGAAATAGGATCAAGCACTGGAAGATCTACGAGTATGAGGGCAATGTACGAGTTCCAGGTTAAGGAAAGGCACTCGAGTGAAACCCCGCAGCAGCCTGTGCTAGCTTATTTTTTTCTTGGAGCCTTCATATCTGTAGATGGACATGTGTTGCTACAGAATTTTTTTGTGAGTGGGCCTGCAAAATATATTACTACTTGTAAATTCAAATGGTTGTCCCGGCAATTCTGCTTGGTGTTAGCTGAGCACGTTGTACCTGCAAGAAGCATCGCCACCTCCTTGCTCCAGCACGAGGCGGGTCACCGGCCGGTCATTGTGCAGCCTGGCCTGCTGGTCATACACCGCGCCAAGGCGCGCGTGCTTCAGGGGGTGTTTGTTGTGGCTTTTTTTGGCTTTTGGCTTTGGCAAAAGCCACCACAAGCACCTAAATAGGTGCTTTTTTTGGCTTTTGGATTTTGGAAGCCAAAAGAATAGGATCTTCTTTTGGCTTCCAAAATCCAAAAGCCAAAAAAAGCACCTAAATAGGTGCTTTGTGGTGGCTTTTGCCAAAGCCAAAAGCCAAAAAAAGTCACAACAAACACCCCCTCCAAATACACAAACTCGGAGTTCCTTCGGCTCAACCAGCTAATACCTGCGGGTACTAGCTGAATAAATTAGAGGATTGTCATGGCTTTGTTTTATTCGGATGTGTAACCAAGGACGTAGTTTATTTACCCACTATTTGATACAACTACAAATAATTATGCACCGTATCTGTAAGTTTACTAAATACATAGTTCTTTATTTATTCATTACACTGTAGGCATCAATTATTGGCCGAGCAAGATCCCTTCACAAAATACAAGTGATCATGATGAAGCATTGCCCCACTTTGATCTATTTAATTTTATATGTGAAGTAAAACATTTTGACTTAGTCATAAAGAACTACTAATCCTTTACCTATGTATGTTCAAACCATCAAATACAAAATTGTAACACTATTTACATTTTAAATAAGACCATCTAGGTGGGCGGCTGCGGTGGTCATCTTCGGGTGCCCTAGCTGGTTTGAGGGGATCTTGGAGGATGGGTAGCCATTGCGGTGGACGTGGCCTGGTGCTTGCACGGTGGTTTGCGCGCCCGGTGATACAACTGGCGGAACGGGAAACACATACTCTCCAGGAGCGCGGGAAACACTCGCACTACATAAGACAAATTGCCACGTAGAAGCACTAGGTGGTTGGGTGTGTTGTCGTCGCTTCAGGGACCATCTCGACCATGGTTTGGCATCTTGTAGGTCTGTGGTCTAGGCTGCCGAATAGGCAATGGTATATTCGCCATCTCATCGTTATACATGATGCAAGGGAAGAATGGTGTCAACTAAGGCACTGTGAGGAGATGAAAACACACTTAATCATTTTATGATTTGTTCCTAGCATTTTTCTGCCACGAGAATTAAGTTTAACAATGTATCTCCCGTTGCAACGCACGGGCAATTTTCCTAGTATATATTTATATATGTATTAACATAGAATATATATAAATCTATACCTAATAATAAAGGAGCTAAGGTTTCTGCTAAAAAGTTTCGTCAACAATATTTTTTTGACCGTTTTGCTCTCCCACCAAAATACATAATACTTCTAATTACCATCTACCGGTTCGGCTGTCTCGCGAAACAGTTTGATTCCTTTCGGGCGAAAGAGCCGTCCACTCGATTGCTAGGGCTGGGCGTAGGCCCATCTGTTCTTTCCCATCACTGTCTCTGGACCGATCCTTCATATTGCGGTGACCCAATAATTTCAGGCAGTGTTGTTATGTGTGGATAGTCCCACATCGCTCCCACATACAAAGTTAAACCAGTTTATATGCGTAAACTTCCTGGTTGTAAACAAGCCGCCTTCGAAACAAGCAGCAGCAACAACATGATCGCATAGTCCCAGATCTAAATGTCAGGAAGTCCATGTGAAAGTGGGGACGACCTGAAGGAGGGAACGGGTTCAGTGGGAAAATGAGGGCTAGAGATTAAAGACATTCGATGGACCGAATGAAGGGAGAGAGAAAAGATCCTGGCGGCGCGCAGAGAAAGGAGCTGCGCGAGGTGGTGTACACAGGAGTGCAGAACGACGGCATCTATACTAGATACAGTATTGCGTCTCGATCTAAAGTGGTGAGCTAGACGGCTCCGGGTACAGTATTGCGTCTCGATCTAAAGTGGTGAGCTGGACGGCTCCGTCTTCCAGAGTGGTGCTGGAGAGTGCCTAGAAGAGGTGGCCATGGTGCCTTGCCTTGACCAAGTGGGAAAAATTACGAGGAGCACCAGCTCTACTAGCCTACCAGAGTGTCCCCTGCCAAGTTGTGGCAGCTATGGTTTATTTTATTAATCGGTATGTGGATTTGAGTTGTGCAGCCCTACTGACATAGCTGCCCCGGGTAATCCTTGTGCACCTCTGCGACGTCAACTAAAGGAGAGAGCCAACGAGTAGTTGAGTAATTCAGTAAGGAGACTGAGAAAACGGAACAGGTACATGGTCGTGCAGGAATTGAAAAGAAGAAAATGAGGATAAGAGGGAGGTGAGAGAAAATTAGGAACATTATTCGATAAAATAAAATGAAAAATAGGACAAACATAATACTTCCACCATTTATAAATAAGTGACTAAGCTTTGTTTAGATACGGTTGTTTCTAGACGCGTTCTAAGTGTGCCAATACATATGTATCTAGATAAAATTAAATCACATAAAAGTATATAAAATATTGTTAAAAATAGTTGAAGTGTGCGGTAATACAAGTCAATGTACCGAGGGCTTGGCAACAATATTTTCTTAGGATTAATCATGCTCGTCGCGAATAGAAAAAATTTGACCACCTTTATTATATATATCTATATACATATCTTAAACGAAAATAAGGATGGCCTCTACAATTAGTAGTCTGGCATATTACAAGTCAGTGTTGCTGGACATACAATCTAATCTTACTAGGTATGATTACGATTTTCTATGTTAATAGAAAAACATGTAATCGAGAGGCTAACATTTGAGAATTTATTTTTCACGGTGCAACGCACGAGAATTTTTGCTAGTCTATACCTAATAATATAGGAGCTAAGGTTTCTACCAAAAAGTTTCGTTAACAACAATTTTTTGGACGGTTTTGCCCTTCCACCAAATCGCATAATATCGTACCATCCATGGGGTAAGGGCATCTCCAACGCGGCGACCCATCCTGCGCATGCACATCCGGATGGGTCAAAACGAACAAAAATGTGGCTCAACACGGCCACACAACGCAAATGCGGATGGCCGTGGTGTCCGGGACGACCCAAACCCGGCCCAAATCTGGGCCAGGTTTGCGTAGCCGCGGATGCCACGCGGCGTCCTCGCACGTCCGCCTGCTCACCTGGTCGCCTCCCTGGGCCCAGTTGTCGGCGGGGGGGGGGGGGGGGCGATTATTATCAAATGTGTACTGGGAGGGGACTGTCCCTGTCCAGTCCACTTCCCCACTCGCAGTCCACCTCGCCACACGCTTGCAACCGCCGCCATGGCCCCGAAGAGGGCTTTTTCTCCCGGCGCCAACGACGGCGAGGCCAACAGCAGCCGCCGTCTTGCGCCGGCGTTATGTGACGCCTCGGAACCGGTACCATGAGGATTCCAGCGATCCCGCCGAAATCGGCACGATATCGATTCAGAGATGCCCTCCGACACGACGTGCGCGACAAATCACACACGTGATGCTAGAGGAATTAACACGAGCGGTAACATTACAACAAGATTACAATAGAGCCCACAAGAAACATATATTACAACAATGACTCCAACGAGTCAAGATACAAATATACAATAAAAGATCCAAAACATACAAAAGATCGAATATGTCCGAGTACGAACAAGATACAAATTAGACTAAGAGTTCTAAAGATAAACGATGGCGTCCATAACCTTGTCCAGGCCAAGCCGGAAGGGTAACCTCGCTAGCGTCGTTCTTCAACATACCGATCTTCATACCTGCCCGGTTATATCCCAAAGCAGCAATAAGTACGGGTTCGTACTAAATAAGACTTCAAGACGTACAAGCATTCGTCAACCAGTCATCCTTTGTACTTGAGGCACGCATGGGACTTAGAGGATGCAAGAGGAACGTCATAGGCAATATGGTGGGGTTAAGCGGCGGCGCGCAAGCACTAAAAACCTATAGAGACACTCTACAACATCCGTCTATCAGAGAAGGTGAGAGAGTGCATAAACTAACAGTTATATACTCTGCAAACATAACCCAACCGATGTGTTCCCCCCTTCGCAAAGGAAGTACTTACAAAGACACTCACACGGTTGAATTTTTTTAACCATTTATTATTGAAGTTGTGCTAACTTACTATGCAAGTTATTATGATGGAAACAACAGGTGTAAGTTGTTTATGGTCGAGTCATATAGCTCCAAGTCGTCCATAACCGCGGACACGAATATTCAAAAATATTTAACCCTGCAGGGGTGCCCAAATATGCCCACACGCACGATCAATCCAACCGAGCAAGGGAAGGATATCACGACATGCACTCTCCTTCACCACAACAATGTCCAGGGAGCCACCTAACTAAGTTAACCAGTATCGAAGTTCGACCATGCTCCGAAGCGGACTTAGCTGTTGCGAGAACGGCTAAGAGGATCAGAGCCCACTAAATGATGACCCCTTAACAATGCGGACTGCACCTACGAGCGTGCAAGAGACAGCGGGGTTACAAGGCACTCACGGCTTCCCCAAAAGTAACATCATATCATCTGACCACAAAGAAACAAGCTTGCATGCTCGAGAGAAACAAAGCATTCAAACTAATTGTGGCCACTGGACAAAGCTGTAGATTCTGGCAGTGGTCGAGGGGAGACCCGGTAAGCATACCCACGTGTGGTTAGAGCGCTCAGTCTCGGAACAGATAACAAGATCTCGGGGTCCTAAGATATTTAGGAAACACAAGTGAGCCATCACAAAACAAGCAGCTGACCCACCGATGCCTCCGCTAAGAAACTATTAACAGATATATCCATAAACCATGTGTCATGATTCCCAACAGATAACCCGATAAGATATCGATAACGGTAACAAGATATAAACAACACTAGCATGCACTACGACTCATAAGACAGATCCGATAATCAAACAACATCTGTAGGAGGGTGGTGGAGGCAATATGGGCTGGTTGAGGTAACAAGTGGATAGGACACGTGACAAGAATGCAACTCAAGGTAGAGAGAAGGCAAAATAAAATAGGTGAGCGAATCCTGCAGATGCAGGAGTTTAGGAAATGCTTGCCTGTTAAAGATTGTCGAAGAACAACCGGAGAACTTGTCGTATCTCACCACACCACTTCTTGATCCTATCCGGGAAGAAGCAAGTGCTACAACAAACAACGGATGCAAACTTACAACTAAGGATAAAAAACCGGCATGATCAAGATGATATGCATGACATGACAGATATGATGCGATGCAACTTATCCATATTAATCGGAGTCGGAATCCCGAACAAGAAAATTAGGTTGGAGTTGCATTTTCTACCAACAAAGTTAAGTGTTGATTAGCATGGCACAACATGGTAAGGGTGTGCTACTTCAATATTAAACTGAGCGGGGAAATCCTAATTGGTATCCCGAAATACTCCGCATATATGTGAGGTGAAATGCACAAACTATCACGTCGCGACATGATGCGAGATGCAAATAGGTATATGGATGGCATATTCATGTTCATTAAATTTTCTGATCGAGAATCATATAAAATAATTTTTAATCCGAGCTACAGATTAGAAGATATGATTTTTTGCAAGAAATACACATTTTCTGCAGAAAGAAAAGAACGAGGAATAACAAGAGAGGACGATGGGCCGGTTTTGATCTGCTGCTGCGTTGGTGAGAAAACTGGGCTGCGCCTGTACTGGCCGCGCATGCGACGGGCCGCTCCCGGAGAGGATCTGGGCCGAGCCCATTGGCGGCGCCAGATCTGATTCAAGGGAAACAAAAAAGTTGGCTTAATTTGCCAGATCCGGGATTTGAACACATGATCACATGGTTAAGGGATGATGCTCCTTACCACTGCGCTGCAAAGCTAGCGGGGCTCGGCCTGGCGGCGCTGAGATGAAAATCCCGTCGCGTGTCGTGTTCCCGCGCTAGCGCTACGGCAGAGGATCGACTTGGGCGTTTCCTATATGCCGACCAGGTCGGCACCTGCACCGCGCCGCACACCCCCGCGCGCGGTGTGGGCCGGCCCGGTTAGGCCATTTTTCCCTGTTTTTTCTCCTTTTTCTTTTCTTTTCCATTTTCTGTTTTCTGTTTTTCTTTTCTGTTTTCTGTTTTTCTTTTCTGTTTTCTTTTTTGTTCTCTCGTTTTATTTTTCTGTTTAATTTCGAAAATTTTGAAATTTGAAAAATGTTCAAGTTTGACAAAATTTGAACGAATTTTGGAATTTGAACAAATTTTGAATCTTGAACGAATTTTGAAATTTGAATAAATTTTTAATTTTGAACAATTTTTATATTTGAACGAATTTCGAAATTGGAAGAAAATTTAATCTTGAACAAATTTCCAATTTTGGAAGAATTTTGAAATTTGAACAAATTTAAATTTTGAACATTTTTTCAAATTTGAACAAATTTCGTAATGTGAACAAATTTTATATTTTTAAATTTTTTTTTTTTGACGATTTTCAAATTTTGAACGAATTTGAATTCGATTTAAAAAAAAAATCTGTAGACAGAAAATTTTGAACAAATCTGAAAACATAAAAAGCCTGTAAAATGTTAGTTTTTAAAAACAAAACTATAAACACAAAAAGGAAAAGAAATAAGAAAACAAAAAAGAAAAAGAGGGTACCTGATGGGCCGCGGCCTAGTTAACAGCCGCCGGGTCGGAGGGGTGTGCGGCACCCCGTACCTGCCGACCCGGTCGGCGTATAGCAGCTCCCATCGACTTGGGCACTTGGGAGTCGCCGAGTTGGGAGGCCCAGCTGCGGGAGGTGGGCTTTTTTCTTTGGCTTACCTTTTCGTTTCTCCTCGAGCCAACTGCAAAAGGCCACTGCTAGATATGAGTTCAATTCTCCAGCCTACGACTGTTCCTGGACAAGAGCTGGAGAGTCACCACTACCATTCACCGATCAACTTGCAGCCAAGAGAAGAAGATAACAGTACACCCACGGCGGTTTAAAACATGATATTAGCACAACTATAATGTATCTCTCAGTTCACATGTGTCGTCACAAATTTTGTCGACGACTTCTCTCGCGATCGTGTCAAATAGAAATGTCATTGGAAGTTAAAAGACATATGAGTCAAATAACAAATATCACAAAGACACATATTTATCAATAATTTAGACTAAGATCCATAAATTATAGCTTATACATAACATGTTTGAACGCACTTTAAATATTTCTTGGTAACATTTTAGTTATGCTAAAAATATCAATAATTATTTTAATAACTATATTTAGGGCCTTCAATTTTAATTTTGCCCCGGTCCCCCGAAATTTCATGACTGGCCCTAGGAGGATACGAGTAGAGAGGAGGAGGAGGAGGAGCGAGAGGGGCGACATCCTGGCACCGCATGCCAGGTTAAAAGGTGGACAATGTTGATGGCGTGGGGATCATGTGTGGGTAATCTGCAACATGCTATTTGGATTATACAATACATCGTATAATAAATGGATACATGCTATTTGGATTCGATCAACGCGCAGAGCACCCTACAATTTGTTTGAAATGATGTTATATGATTTTCACTAATACACGGTATAATAGACATGTTAATGTTAATTAAATGCTTCTTTTTGTTTTGAATTTGATCACCATACAACATATAACATATGAAATAATAAAACTTTAAATCGGCATGACACCGTAGCAACTCACGGGTTTTGTCCTAGTCTATATCTAATAATAAACGGAGAAGCGTTTCTGCGGTTTGATCCGTTGTGTTTCCGTCATCCGTCTCCTTTGTTTGTCCTACGTTTCCTTGTTCGTATGTCTTCCTTGGGAGTTCAAAGGAGAAACGATTCTAGCCCAGCTATGACACCGGGCCTAACACCAGGTGCGTGCGGACTATGGTTCGTCATAGCCTCAACAGTATAAGATGGCCGCGGCCTCCTGCCCCGATTCGCGGATCCAACATCCCCTACTGAATGCAGAGCAAGGGTTCCCGGTAGAAAATCCCTGGACCAACCAATCCATCGATGGACGGCGCTGCCTCTGTCCATTGCTGCTTTTCTTCCTAGGTCGACTCCCCCGATAAATCTCGAAGCTGACGTGACGACATGCCCTTCTGGACCACACTGATGGAAATATAGAGCCCGGGAAGGAGCAGTCGGCGGTGTTGGCACCGTGACGATGTGGGCAGACCTGACCGTTCGGTACGCGCACACGAGGCCCGGGGCTAGTAGTCCCTAAGGGCATCTCAAACGGGGCGACGCATTTCAGTGTCCGAAAATGTCCACGCGCGTCCGTTGCGTCGGTCCAAATGGTTGAAATCGACCGCGCGTCCGTTTGCGTCAGGGGTGGCTCCAGCGGCACGACGCATTTTTTCTCTTGAATTTCTATTTTTTATAACATGAAAACAAAATTTACATAGTAAAAGAAAGGAAAAAAAACTAAGAATGTCTGCGCCTACTGGTTGTCCTACGCCAGCGCCTCGCTGTAGTCCTTGTCGTCGTCGTGGTCGTCCTATGCAGGCGTCGGAGCCTGCCGACTTCGAGGACGAGTCGCCGGTGGACGGTCGAGGGGGAAACCCCTGTCGCCCAGGAACCCCGCCCTCCTCCTCGGATCCTTCTCGGACTCGAGATAGCTACGCCAGCTGTCGGAGTCGATGGCGTAGGTGGGATCGGCGCGGAGGTCCGGCGGCAGGTACCGCCTCCTTCGCCGGATCTCGGCGCTCCTATCTGGCTCGCGCACAGGCACGATTGGGACGGGTGATGACCCACAAGTATAGGGGGTGTATCGTAGTACTTTCGATAAATAAGAGTGTCGAACCCAACGAGGAGCAGAAGGTGTTGACAAGCAGTTTCGATGAAGGATTCACTGTAAATGCTCACAGACAAGTATTCAGGGGGTTTTGATATAGCAGATAAATAAAATACAAGTAAATGAAATGCGAGAGTAATAGTTGCAGCAAGTGGGCCAATCCTTTTTAGCACAAAGGACAAGCCGGTTTGTTTACTTATAATGACCAAACGTTCTTGAGGACACACGGGAATTTAGTCTAGTGCTTTCGCTTCATATAGTTGATTAATCTTCATTGTTTTGATAAGTGTTGTGTAGATGAACCTATGCTAATGCACCGCCCTTCCTAGGACTAATACATACTTGTGATTATACCCCTTGCAAGCATCCGCAAATACAAGAAAGTAATTAAGATAAATCTAACCACAGCCTTAAACTCTGAGATCCTGCTATCCCTCCTGCATCGATATACCAAGGGGAGTTCAGGTTGCTGTCACTCCGGCAACCCCACAATTAGCAAACGAATACAAGATGTATTCCCCTAGGCCCATAAAGGTGAAGTATCATGTAGTCGACGTTCACATGACACCACTAGAAGAATAACACCACAACTTAAATATCATAACATTGAATATCAATCAACATAGTTCACTACTAACATTTAGACTTTACCCATGTCCTCAAGAACTAAACGAACTAGTCACGAGACATCATATGGAACATGATCAGAGGTGATATGATGATGAATAACAATCTGAACATAAACATTGGTTCAATGGTTTCACTCAATAGCATCAATAACAAGGAGTAATCAATACCGGAAGAGTTTCCCCTATCAAACAATCAAGATTCAACCCTAGTGTTACAGCGGTGACGAGGTGCAGCGGTGGAGATGGCGGTGTCGATGGTGGAGATGATGGTGATGATGATCCCAATGAAGTCCAGCTCGATGACGATGCCGATGGCGTCGATTTCCCCCTCCGCGAGGGAATTTCCTCGGCGGATTCCTGCCCGCCGGAGACCTCTTTTCTCTCAGGTGTTTTCCGCCCCGCAGAGGCGGCTGTGTCTCTTCGCGATTATTCTCTGGAGCTTAGGTTTTCGGGGCGAAGAAGTACGCGAAGGAGAGGCGGCCGAAGGGGGCTGTGGGCCCCCTCCCCACAAGGCGGCGCGGCCAGGCCAGGGCCCGCGCCGGCCTATGGGGGGCCCATGGCGGCCCTCCTCGGTCCCTCCTTTTGGCTGGCTTCGTCTTCAGGAAAAATAAGATCTCCGGTATAATTTCCGTCAATTGTTGATCTCCAGAAATATTGCATTATGACGGTGCTTTTTCCAGCAGAATCCTGACTCCGGTGAATGATTCTCCAATACTCATGAAACATGCAAAATAGATGAAATAACATAAGTATCATCTCTAAATATGAAATATATTAATGAATAACAGTAAATTATGATATAAAATAGTGATGCAAAATGGACGTATCAACTCCCCCCAAGCTTAGACTTTGCTTGTCCCCAAGCGAAACTGAACTCGGTAAATAAGACCACGTGTTTATAGAGTGAAGAGTCGATAAATAAAATATGGACAAGAAGCATCATATTAATTCACACAAGACATTCTAGTGAACAACTTCCCAATATGATTCAACTTGAAACTAGTAAAAGGAAATCACAAATAAAGGTGCATAGGAAATCATAATTGGTGATAGCAAACTTCGTTCTTGGTCAGAGAACATTTAACAGATTGTACTTATTTATCGAGCAGCGCTCTTATATTAAGGCTTATAGCAAAACTTTCATACTCAATCGTAATAATCTCCTCATAATCATTGATAACCTTCAAAGCTATATTCATTCAGATAAAACTTGTACTAAACAAGGAAGAATAAAAGGCATGATTAAATAAATCACAATATAGATGGTTGGATCACAACAACTCAATTGCTTGCTTAAGATGGAGGGAAATAGGTTTACTGACTCAACATGAAAATAAAAGATAGGCCCTTCGCAGAGGGAAGTAGGGATTAAATCATGTGCTAGAGCTTTTCAAGTTTTGAAATCATATAGAGAGCATAAAAGTAAAGTTTTGAGAGATGTTTGTTGTTGTCAACGAATGGTAGCGGGTACTCTAAATACCTTATCAACCAGACTTTCAAGAGCGGCTCCCATGAAGGACGTTATCTCTACCATCAAGGTAGATCATCCCTCTTCTCTTTTGTTTACACATGTACTTTAGTTTATTTAAGGATGACACTCCTCCCAACCTTTGCTTTCTCAAGCCATGGCTAGCCGAATCCTCGGGTGCCTTCCAACATTTCACATACCATGGAGGAGTGTCTATTTGCAAGATTAAGTTGCTTACTGATAAATCAGGGCAAAGCATGTGAAGAGAATTATTAATGCAAGTTAATTAATTGGGGCTGGAACCCCTTTGCCAGCTCTTTTTGCAAAGTTATTGGATAAGCGGATGAAGCCACTAGTCCATTGTGAAAGTCTGTCAGAAGTAAATGACAAGATCGAAAGATAAAACACCACACACTTCCTCATGAGCTATAGAACATTGACACAAATAAGAGATAATAACTTTTGAATTGTTTAAAGGTAGCACATGAAGTATTTACTTGGAATGGCAGGAAATACCACATAGTAGGTAGTTATGATGGACACTGATGGCATAGGTTTGGTTTAAAGGTTTCGGATGCACGAGAAGCATTCCCTCTTAGTACAGGTCTTTGGCTAGCAAGGTTGGTTAGCAAGCATAAGAGTTGAGGGAAACAAACAAATATACATGTGATAGAAACAATCATGCATCTTACTTGTAAGCACAAACATTTTTAACTTCAGAATACTAAGCTCATAGCTAACAAGAAAGAAAGATAATGAAACAACATATCTACATGTATTTCCTCTTTTCTACTTAAACTTAAAATGTTGTTACTATTGACCAATGCTAAGTTTGCCAAAACCAAATAGATTTAATCAATGCTCCCAAAGTGATACCAATACTAACAACAAGATCAATCACATAATAGAGATTGCAAACTAAAATAAGATGTGCAATATGTAAATGATAAAACTTCTCATTAATATTCCATAACGATAACTCACACCAAGGGATACATAGATAACCAACTAAAGGGAGATACTTCCACTCTGCAGACTATCTTATATGATAACTTCCCTACTCATGATATGACACTACTTGATAGTAAAAAGGTAAAAGATAGTGATGATGTGATACCGCGGCACTCCCCCAAGCTTGGAACAAACCAAGGGGATGCCAATATCGATGATGAATTACTCCTTCGGTGGTGATGGTGGTGGTCTGTTCCTGCGATCCTTAAAGATCTCCTTCAGCTTCAGCTTCTCAGTTTGGCAGTTCTGCACTAAGACTCGAAGAGATTCATTGTTATCTGAAAGTGGCGGTGGCGGCCTTGTGATGGGAATTGAGTAATATTCCAGCATTCTGTGAAGTCGGTTGTTCTCCTCCTGAAGTATCTCCACTTCCCTTCTCAGAGCACGGTATTGATCACAAAACTCATCAGTAACCCGTAGTGCTTCCTCCACACAAGGGAAAGAGTTGAGGATAAGAGCAGGCGGTAGAGGTCCCTGCAAGTTATGAGAAAAAGAACGTCCAGTGTTAACCGATCCCACCAAGATTGGCTTACTCTCCACAGTTTGCCGCTTCCTTTTTATTGATGACATCTCCTTCACTTCCTCCTTGGATTCTTCTTTCAAATCGGGGTCTTGAATATCCTCCTTCAAAGGCTCCTTGTCCTTGTTGTTGGAGACCATGGTGCTTCTAGATAAAAAACAGATCCTGGTAGAAAACAGCTCGAAACAAAACACGACGAGAAAACGATATACGGACCTCCAGGGGTCCGGGAGATTATATAGCAGAATTTTCACGACAGAAGGAAAGTACCAGGTCGAACCAGAGTCGGAGAGGAACACCGAGGGGGCACGCCCTCGTGCGTCTCCTTTCTGTTTCGATCTCGTAATTTTTCATATTTTCCGAAAATAGCAAAAACATTGTTCGGAAAGTTAAACGCGGACTTTTTATTACCAGTACTGTTACCTATTCAAAGTCGAACTCTGCAGAACTGTCAATTTGACCTTTGATGAAAGCTTCCGGAGTTACCACTTGAATAACATCAACATCTTCATTATAAGAATCTCCAGAGATATAATGCTTGAGTCTTTGTCCATTCACTACTTGTGTGGCATCACCTTGCAGAGAACTAATTTTAATTGCCCCTGAACGATACACCTCCACAATGACATATGGTCCTTCCCATTTTGAGAGTAATTTCCCTACAAAAAATCTGAGACGAGACCGATACAATAGGACTTTATCTCCCACATTAAATTCTCTTTTGATAATTCTTCTATCATGCCATTTCTTAACTTTCTCTTTAAAGAGTTTAGCATTTTCATATGCTTCACTTCTCCATTCATCTAAAGAACTCAATTGTAGCAATCTCTTCTTACCGGCAAGTTTAGGATCTTTATTTAGTTCTCTTACAGCACAATAAGCTTTGTGCTCTAGTTCTAAAGGTAAATGACAAGCTTTCCCATAAACCATTTTATAAGGTAACATACCCATAGGATTTTTATAAGCAGTTCTATAAGCCCATAGTGCTTCCTTTAATTTACTAGCCCAGTTCTTTCTAGATTTATTAACAGTCTTTCCCAAAATAAATTTAATCTCTCTATTTGATAATTCTACTTGCCCGCTAGTTTGAGGATGATAAGCGGAAGCAATCCTATGATTAATACCATATTTAGCAAGAGTTTTTCTAAAACCACCATGAATAAAATGAGAACCTCCATCAGTCATAATATATCTAGGAACTCCAAATCTAGGAAAAATAATATCTAAAAGCATTCTCAAAGAGGTCTCACCATCAGCACTTTTTGTGGGTATGGCTTCCACCCATTTAGTAACATAATCAACAACGACAAGTATATGAGTGTTACCTTCTGAAGAAGGGAAAGGACCCATGAAGTCAAATCCCCAACAATCGAATGGTTCAATAACAAGAGTATAATTCATAGGCATTTCATTGCGTCTGGAGATATTACCAACCCTTTGACATTCATCACAAGATAAAATAAACTTCCTTGCATCTTTGAAAAGAGTTGGCCAATAGAAACCTGATTGTAGAACTTTTTGCGCAGTTCTATCTCCGGCGTGATGTCCTCCATAAGCACTACCATGACACTTACTTAATATCTCTTGTTGTTCATATTCGGGAACACATCTTCGCATAATACCATCCACTCCTTCTTTATATAAGTGTGGGTCATCCCAAAAATAATGCCTCAAATCATAAAAGAATTTTCTCCTTTGCTGAGCTGAAAAGGTTGGAGGCAAGTACTTGGAAACAATGAAGTTAGCATAATCAGCATACCAAGGACTATCTCGCGAGCTCACCTTTATTACAGCCAATTGTTCATTTGGAAAACTATCATTAACAGGAACAGGATCATAAGCAATATTTTCTAATCTAGACAAATTATCAGCAACAGGATTATCAGCACCTTTCCTATCTATAATATGTAAATCAAATTCTTGCAAAAGAAGCACCCATCTAATAAGCCTTGGCTTAGCATCTTTCTTTTCCATAAGGTACCTAATTGCAGCATGATCAGTATGAATGGTGACTTTTGAATCAACAATATAAGATCTAAACTTGTCACAAGCAAAAACTACAGCTAATAATTCTTTTTCAGTTGTAGCATAATTTCTTTGAGCAACATCAAGAGTCTTACTAGCATAATGAATAACATTCAATTTCTTATCTAGTAGATGTCCAAGAACAGCGCCTACAGCAAAATCACTAGCATCACACATAATTTTAAAAGGTAAATTCCAATCAGGAGGTTCAACTACAGGAGCAGTTGTTAAGGCTCTCTTTAGAGTTTCAAAAGCTTCCTTACAATCATCATCAAAAACAAAAGGTACATCTTTTTGAAGAAGATTAGTAAGAGGCTTTGAAATCTTGGAGAAATCTTTAATAAATCTCCTATAAAACCCAGCATGACCAAGAACACTACGAATACCTTTAACATCCCTCGGATAGGGCATCTTCTCAATTGCTTCAACTTTAGCTCTATCAACTTCAATACCTCTCTCGGAAATTTTATGTCCCAATACAATTCCTTCATTAACCATAAAGTGGCATTTCTCCCAATTAAGAACAAGGTTAGTTTCTTCACATCGCTGCAAAACTTTATCAAGGTTTTGCAAGCAATTATCAAAAGAATTCCCATAGACAGAAAAATCATCCATGAATACCTCTACAATATTCTCACAAAAGCCATGAAAAATAGCAGACATGCATCTTTGAAAAGTAGAAGGAGCATTACATAAACCAAAAGGCATATGTCTATAAGCATAGGTTCCATAGGGACAAGTGAAAGTGGTTTTCTCTTGATCTTTGGTTTTAATAACAATTTGTGAGAACCCGGAATAACCATCAAGAAAGCAAAAATGAGTATTTTTAGACAACCTTTCTAGCATTTGATCAATAAAGGGTAAAGGGTAATGATCTTTCTTAGTAACCTTATTAAATTTTCGATAATCAATGCACATTCTATACCCTACAACTACTCTTTGAGGGATGAGCTCATCATTATCATTAGGCACAACAGTCATTCCTCCTTTCTTAGGAACACAATGCACAGGACTAACCCATCTACTATCAGCAATAGGATATATAATACCAGCTTCAAGAAGTTTTAATACCTCATTCCTTACCACATCCTTCATCTTAGGAATTAGACGACGCTGATGTTCAACAACAGGCTTTGCATCATCTTCCATGTTGATAGCATGTTGGCAAATAGTGGGAGAAATCCCCTTCAAGTCATCAAGAGTATAGCCAATAGCTCCTCGGTGTTTCTTCAATATTTCCAATAACCTTTCTTCTTCAAATTCTGAAAGCTCAGAACTAATAATAACAGGATATATTTTCTTATCATCAATATGAGCATACTTAAGATTATCAGGTTGTGGTTTCAAATCAAAAACAGGATCTTCCTTTGGTGGTGGTGTTGTACCTAAATCTTCAACCGGCAAGTCATGTTTAAGAATGGGTTGACGAAGGAAAATTTCATCAAGCTCATTCCTTTCTTCCCTAAAGACTTCACTCTCACTATCCTCCAAATGTTGCTGCAAAGGATTATTAGGAGCAAGAGCAATAGACGCACACTGTTCAACTCTAAAATCATTATTAGGCAAATCAGCTTTATAAGGAGTTTTGGAAAATTTAGAGAAATTAAACTCATAAGATTCACCAGCAAATTTAGTCATAATTTTTTTCCTTCTTGCAATCTATAACAGCTCCACAAGTATTTAGAAAAGGTCTACCAAAAATAATAGGACAAGTCTTACTAGCAGCAGAACCAAGTACCAAAAAGTCAGCAGGATATTTAATCTTACCACATAGAACTTCCACATCTCGAACAATACCAATAGGAGAGATAGTTTCTCTATTAGCTAGCCGAATAACCACATCAATATCTTCAAGTTCACAAGAACCAATTTCATGCATGATCTCCGTATAGAGCTCATAAGGTATGGCACTAATACTTGCACCAATGTCGCATAAACCGTAATAACAATGATCACCAATTCTAACAGAGAGCATAGGAACACTGGCTTTCCTAGACTTATTAGGATGCGAAACAATATTAGAAGCATCTTCACAGAAAATAATATGACCATCTTCTACATTTTCAGTCATGAGATCCTTAACTATTGCAATAGCAGGTTCAACCTTTATTTGTTCTTCAGGTTCTATAGGTTTCTTTGCACTTTTATTAACCGCACTAGTTATAACAAAATACTCCTTCATTTTAACAGGGAAAGGAGTTTTTTTAATATAAGCTTCAGGAAGAATATGATCAACAGTTTCAATTACAACACATTTATTTATAGATGAATCAGTTTTATCTTTATACGGTTCATGATACTTATCAAAATTCTTCCTAGGCAATTCAAAATGAGAGGCAAAAGCTTTATAAAATTTGCAACAACTTGAGAGTCAAGACCATAAGCAGCACTCATATTATGAAATTTATCAGTATCCATAAAAGTTTCAATGCATTCATAATCATAATTTATACCTGACTCTCTACATTTGTCGTTCTCCCATCCTTCAGTATTCTCTTGGATCCGATCAAGAAGGTCCCTTTTAAATTCTTCTTTGTTGCATGTAAATGATCCAGAACAAGTAGTATCCAGCAAGGTTTTATCTTGAAAAGAAAGTCTTGCATAGAAATTATCAATGATAATATTACCAGGAAGCTCATGAATGGGGTATTTGAGCATTAAAGACTTCAATCTCCCCCATGCTTGGGCAATACTCTCTCCATCATGAGGCCAGAAATTATATATGCGGTTCCGATCTTTGTGAATTTCACTTGGAGGATAGAATTTAGAATAAAATAGAAGCACAATATCCTTCCAATCAAGAGAATCACCATTCTTCAGCAATTTATACCAATGCGTCGCTTTACCAGACAGCGATATAGAGAATAGTTTCTTACTAACTTCATCCATAGCAATACCTGCACACTTGAATAACCCGCATAATTCATGTAAAAACAGTAAATGATCTCCAGGATGGACAGTTCCATCCCCTTCATAGCGGTTATCCACAACACGTTCAATAATTTTCATAGGTATTTTGTAGGGAACCTCTTTCTCACCTGGCGCCTCATCCACTACCTTTGCAGTAGTAGTAGATTTTCCAAATAGGAATTCAAGGGAAGATCTTTCCATAATGAATTATAGCAGCAGGCAGAAATAAAATCAGCACGTACAGTAAAGGTTTCCCTTACCAATTCCACTTACCAATAGCGCTTCACTCCCCGGCAACAGCGCCAGAAAATAGTCTTGATGACCCACAAGTATAGAGGGTGTATCGTAGTACTTTCGATAAATAAGAGTGTCGAACCCAACGAGGAGCAGAAGGTGTTGACAAGCAGTTTCGATGAAGGATTCACTGTAAATGCTCACAGACAAGTATTCAGGGGGTTTTGATATAGCAGATAAATAAAATACAAGTAAATGAAATGCGAGAGTAATAGTTGTAGCAAGTGGCCCAATCCTTTTTAGCACAAAGGACAAGCCGGTTTGTTTACTTATAATGACCAAACGTTCTTGAGGACACACGGGAATTTAGTCTAGTGCTTTCGCTTCATATAGTTGATTAATCTTCATTGTTTTGATAAGTGTTGTGTAGTTGAACCTATGCTAATGCACCGCCCTTCCTAGGACTAATACATACTTGTGATTATACCCCTTGCAAGCATCCGCAAATACAAGAAAGTAATTAAGATAAATCTAACCACAGCCTTAAACTCTGAGATCCTGCTATCCCTCCTGCATCGATATACCAACGGGGGTTCAGGTTGCTGTCACTCCGGCAAACCCACAATTAGCAAATGAATACAAGATGTATTCCCCTAGGCCCATAAAGGTGAAGTATCATGTAGTCGACGTTCACATGACACCACTAGAAGAATAACACCACAACTTAAATATCATAACATTGAATATCAATCAACATAGTTCACTACTAACATTTAGACTTCACCCATGTCCTCAAGAACTAAACGAACTACTCACGAGACATCATATGGAACATGATCAGAGGTGATATGATGATGAATAACAATCTGAACATAAACCTTGGTTCAATGGTTTCACTCAATAGCATCAATAACAAGGAGTAATCAATACCGGGAGAGTTTTCCCTATCAAACAATCAAGATTCAACCCTAGATGTTACAGCGGTGACGAGGTGCAGCGGTGGAGATGGCGGTGTCGATGGTGGAGATGATGGTGATGATGATCCCAATGAAGTCCAGCTCGATGACGATGACGATGGCGTCGATTTCCCCCTCCGGGAGGGAATTTCCCCGGCGGATTCCTGCCCACCGGAGAGCTCTTTTCTCTCTGGTGTTTTCCGCCCCGCAGAGGCGGCTGTGTCTCTTCGCGATTATTCTCTGGAGCTTAGGTTTTCGGGGCGAAGAAGTACGCGAAGGAGAGGCGGCCGAAGGGGGCTATGGGCCCCCTCCCCACAAGGCGGCGTAGCCAGGCCAGGGCCCGCGCCGGCCTATGGGGGGGGCCATGGCGGCCCTCCTCGGTCCCTCCTTTTGGCTGGCTTCGTCTTCGGGAAAAATAAGATATCCGGTATAATTTCCGTCAATTGTTGATCTCCAGAAATATTGCATTCTGACGGTGCTTTTTCCAGCAGAATCCTGACTCCGATGAATGATTCTCCAATACTCATGAAACATGCAAAATAAATGAAATAACATAAGTATCATCTCTAAATATGAAATATATTAATGAATAACAGTAAATTATGATATAAAATAGTGATGCAAAATGGACGTATCAACGGGCACCCGACTGTAGTTGAGCCACCAGCCGCTAGGCATGTGCACGTCCCCCAGGCGTCGCACGGCCTCCAGTTCGCATGCATCAGCCCACTGTTCAAAAAATCAGCCGAGATACCGATTTATCGTGAATCGGGTGGTAACCGATAAGATTTTGGCATATCGGCTAATTTATCGCGCCACCGATATTTCAGCCGATTTTCTGCTAGAGAGCCGATATTTTTCCCGATTTTCACTCTCAAGGCTGATATTTCGGTTGATTGTTAGTGAAATTTGGTATGGCCGATATTTTCATCCTATTGTTTTGTAGAACTATGCATTAGTTCAAAATTTTCATTATTATTGATTCAAATGCAAGCAATCAAGGTAATACTTCTGTTCAATGCTCCAATATTATTTTTTATAGCAAATTATAGAAAATTTAGTGTCTAAAATAAGGATTTATAAAAAAATAAGCCGATAAATGGCCAACCGATAAAATCGATTAATTGGCCGATAAGCGATTAATCTCCATTTTAAGGCCAGCCTATAACTTAAGATTAATGATTTCTTGAACATTGCATCAGCCTCCCCACGCTGATGGGCAGCGGCACCCTGTGCGCCCGCTCCCCCTTCTTGTGCTATTGCCGGACGCCTCGAAGTCGTTCTTCTTCTTCCCCATGGTGATGCGGTGGCGCGCGGCGGTGGTGGTGGGAGTGGAGGTGTGGGCGATGAAATGAACGATGTCGGTGGACTTTTAAGGCTGGTCGCGCGCGGGAAACGATGACATTGAAGGCGGCGCAGAAGCCCAGCCGCCGCCCGCCAGTGCGCGAGCAGAAGAGGCAACCGCGACATTGATGGCGAAGGCTACGGCGTAGACGCGGAAGCACTGACCGTGGAAGCGATGGCCGCGGAAGCGATGCCCTCGATACAGGCTCACTGCTAGGCGGGCCCGATGGAGAAGCGAGCGGTCACTTGGGGCGTTCGCGCAGCGTCTGCCGCGACGCATTCCAAGCGCAAATATGTGCCGGGTTCGCGTCTCTGCGGATGGCCCGGTCACGATGCGTCGCCCCGCTGGAGGTGGTACCAGACGCATTTTCAGCCCGGGCGGGCGCAAACGGACGCTCGCCCCGTTGGAGATGCCCTGAAGGTCTACAACGAGTTGGTTCGGTCCGGCTGCAGGGACTATGTCACCTTCAACTGCAGACACACTAGTAGGAAACTAGCTATAGGTGGGATGCTATTCTGTGGCGCACCAGTGTTGCGTGCGCCACAGAAATTTCTGTGGCGCACCAGAAAGGATGCGCCACAGAAATAGCGTATTTTTGTGGCGTACCAGACACACATGCGTCACAGAAATATGGTGGGTACCACCACAGGCCAGGCCCAATAATTGGTTTCGCTATTTCTGTAGCGCATAAAATCACATGCGCCACATAATGTCTTGTTTCTGTGGCGCACATTGCCTGGTGCGCCACAGAAATAAGACATTCTATGGCGCACCACACACACATGCGCCACAGAATGTGGCATTTCTGTGGCGCACTTGTCCCATGCGCCACAGAAAGAAGCTTTTCCTTCTCCATGCAACTCCACCCCGCACCCCCGTGGATCGCCTTTTTCACCTCTTAAAATATAAAAGAAATAAATAGAAATTTCAAAAAATAAATCCTTCGAGGTGCCCATGTATTATGTCATCTAGTACCACTGAAAATTAACAAACATGAATTTCGATTTTTTTGCAAAATTTTGGTGCAAAATCATCAAACTGGATTTGTGGTTGCATACGAACTCGAAAAAAGAGCACAATATATCAAAATGACCGGGAGAAAATTCTACATTCGAATTCACCTGGGCTTGCCCGGTTAGACAATTTTTAGATTCTCAAAATTCGAAAAGAGTAAAAAGATATGGCAAAGTCAAGATTTTTTCCTGCAAAAATAGAAAATTCGAAAAAAGAATTCCGTGGCGCACCAAGTTCCCATGCGCTACAGAATTCTTTAGCTCCATTTTGAATTTCGGGGGAGCCTTCTCCTCCACTCCTCATCTCTTCTCCTCCTTCTCCCTCCTCCTCCTCCTCCTCCTCCTCTCTTCTCCTCCTTCTCCCTCCCCCTCCTCCTCCACCCACACCCGACGACCTCCTCCTCCTCCGGCGACCACAACCACCTCCTCCTCCGGCGAACACGACCACCAGCACACCACCACCACCACCTCCTCCTCCTCCTCCTCCTCCTCCTCCTCCTCCTCCACCCACCATGACCACCACCTCCACCCACCACCATTTCCTCCTCCACCAACAACCGGCCTCCTCGGGCGACCTCAGGATAATTTCAAATAAAAAATCCGGCAAAATTCCGTCTTTTCTTTTAAATTCAAAAAAAATCTGTGACGCACCACCGCCGGTGCGCCACAGAAACAAGACTTTCTGTGGCGCATGGGTCCGTGCGCCACAGAATTCTTATTTTTGTGGCGAGAATTGTGTGACGCACTACCCATGCGCCACAAAATATGATTTTTGGTGCGCCACTAATAAGCCTTTTCCTACGAGGGACACGCGGAGCTCCTTGACCATGCGGCCGGGATGGTGTGGAGGCTGGACTCGACGGACGCTGTGCCGTACGTCATGCGCCGAGCCTGTATCTGTGTGCGAGGAGGTGCAACACACAGCCATGCCAATGATTGCCGGCGTACATGAGGGAGATTATAATGAGGGATGCTAACTGTGCTTCCATCAGATGCATATAAAAGACTTCAGATAGATTTCAGTGCAGGCATGTCCAAGATCCTCGCGGGGCTGCACCATAGAAGCCTGCACCTCTACGCTACGTAGCCTGCAGCCAGGAAGTTTGGGAGCAAGACTGCTCTACAAGGAGCTGCTCAGGATCGCATCCCTCCGGATCTCCCACGGCCAGCGCTGGTCGGGCCGAACGGCACGAGCAAGTCCACCCTGCTGGTCACCACAGACATAAAGGCTAAAAGATAACATAATTGGGTTAGAAGAACAGAGTCAGGCAATGACTCCGCAAGGATTGCATCCACATTCAGAATCCATGAAATCCCGTTTGATTATTAGGAACAAAACTGGGTGTCCTACACATCGGTCCAAGTGCAGAATTAGGAGAAATGATTGCAATTCTGGAAACTCGATGGATTTTCTTATTGCAGAAGAAGTAAGAGATGCTAAGGTTGAGCTTCTTATGAATTTCATATATTTATAGGCACACTTGATGAGTTCAATCAGTACGTGAATCAATTTGAAAAGTGAATTACTATAAGCGTGTTGAATGTCTTCCGAGATCAAACCATAGCGGTGGTCAGATGCCCTTTTCAAGGCGTCGCACCGTGGTCAGTTCTCATAAAACATTTCAAATACTATTGTCTATTGGATGCCCTTAAGATTTGAATTTTGAGCTGTGTGCAGTTGGTTGACAAGATAAGATGCAAAGTTTATGAAGCTGATGTACACAGGTATTCTAATGAATGAGGCATTAAGACTACTCATAGTGGGAGTAACTAAGCTAGTAACATCACACACCTCAAGACATTTTGGTGACATGGCATGATAATAAATGAACAAAGAGATTGATGTGGTAACTAGCTATGTTACCATAACATCACACCCCCCAATGCAAGATGAGTCTACAACATACTAATGACACAATACATGACACCACATATAAGTTACTATCCACTATGAAGGTAGTAACTTAGAGTAGTAACATATGTCACGTTACTAGTCTAAGTTACTCCCCACTATGACCAGCCTAACGCCAGTAACTAACAAAAAACTCCAGGAAGATGGCAATTGGTTTGTAGATTGCCATTGATGCATGCAAGATTCGAGACCACTAGGCAGTTTCTGGATTTATTTCAGGAGGGTATTTCCTTCCTCCGGTATATCTGGCATGAATCTTTGGAAATTAGGAGGGTATTTTCTTCCTCCGGTCTATCTGCTTTGAATATTCAGAAATTACGAGATATATACTTCCTCTGATTTCTTTTAATTAATTGACTCGAATTTAGTATTAAAAATTGTACGAAATTTGAGTCAATTAACCGAATCGGAGGGAGTTGTTAATATTGCAATCCTCGAAGATTGCGGCAATATGATTACACGGTGATACAATATCAACGTAAATAATTTATATCAATATACATAAACATATATGTATACCTAGCCGTAGCAACGCACGAGCATATTTCCTAGTTGTTCTAAATTTTAGTGCATGCTCATGATTTCAACGACAGCAACAAAAAGTGATAGACGATGGGGATAAAAAGGCAACAAAAAGGACCGTATTAAATTGTCGACCGAGACGTGATGTGCACTGTTATCCCAGCTGACTGGCATATAGGGTTCCGATATTCTTCAGGCCGACCTCGCCGTACGCAGCAGGCAGGACAGCTTCCACGTCATCAGCTTCAAGGAGTCCACAACGCCATGCATGGCTAGCTACCTAGCTCCAGCATCAGCCACACGTCTACAATCTCGCTAGCTAGCTCAGTCATGGAACCATAGAATGTTAGAGGAAAACCACAGTGGAAATTTGAAACTTTGCTCCACCTTTCGATGAAGTACTGCCACGGAGCCGACCATGTGCATGCCAACTAGGGTTGCAGATACGGGATCCCGCATATCCCGCAAAAGTCCATGTTTAGTTCAAATTGTGCTGCGAGATTGGATCCCAACTGTTGAGATTTTTGGGTTAATCGGAAACAGAATCCGCCCCACTTATCATGCCACTTGCAGCCCTAATGCCAACTAGCACCTTTCCACACTTGCTAAGGAACTGAATCAAACAAAAAACTAAAAACTCTTTTTAATGAACCAGCTACTCCATTCAGATTTGCACGTCTCGATTCAATTTTGAGCCTAACTTTGACCATGAACGCTACAACTATAAAGGACATGTCACAAAAGGAATATCATTAGATTCTTATTTGAAAAAAGTTATCAACCATATATTTTTATGAAAAATAAATTATATTTTATTAGCTAATTTCATGGTTAAAATTGGACCCAAACTCCGAATGGATCTTACAAACCCATATGGAGGGAGTACTACATAACCATTAAACATCAATGGATGCTCAAATCTCTCTGATCCACTGATGTGTTTTTGCAATTTTGCATTCATCGGTGACGAAACGCGAGTGGTAACAAAATTTACCACGTGCTACCATTGGTACGACGAGGTGGCAACGGTTGCAGAGCGAACATTCCATCCCGCTCGATCTTTCCAAGCCAGGAGCATGACCATCCAACTCAATGTTTTGAATGTTAATATTTTTATATTATATGCATTTGGTATTATGAATTTTAATATCTTTTCATGTCTTTTGGATCAAACTTTGTAAAGTTTGACTTTGACTAAATGCAGAACCCTAACTAAATAAAAACAGAGATAGTACTAGTATGAGTTGCAACCACTCATGTATGTACATACGTAACAAAAGATATATTTCTCTAAAAAGATGTGATTGATTCCCAACCTGCGTAGGCTACTCTTCCAAAAAAAAAAAAGCCTTCTAGCATGTTTATTTTCTTCAGTCATCGCCTTTGCTACTCCCTCCGTCCCGGTTTACAGGGCCTACGCGTATTCCAATATCGTAAATTTGACCATTATAATATAAGTTTTACAATATAAAAATTATACCATTAGAAAGTACAACATCTGAACTTTCTAATGATATATATATTTTTTAGTATATATATTATGTCATGTTGGTTAAATTAATGATTTAGAGATACACGCAAGACCTATAAACCGGAACGGAGGTAGTACCATGAAGTTATTGGGTTCAATTAGTGAGTGAGGGATATGATTCTGATGAGAAGGACACAATTGAGCCCAATAGAGAAAGTATGTGTAGCCTTAGGCTGCTCATAGTGGAGAGTAACTTGGACTAGTAACATATGTCATGTTACTAGTCTAAGTTACTACCTCCATAGTGGGTAATAACTTAGATATGGTGTCATGCAATGTGTCATTAATTATGTTGTAGACTCATATTGCTTTGAAATGTGTGATGTTATGGTAACATAGCTAGTTACCACCTCACTCTCTTTCTTCATTTATTGGTATGACATGTCACCAAAATGCTTTGAGATGTGTGATGTTACCACCTATGTTACCCCACTATGAGCAGTCTTATAGAGAGAAGCAAGCAAGTCTTCGGAAATGCAATATGGCTCTCGGGTTCAGATGGACTGGATTTCTGGACCAATCACTTGCGTCGGCATGGATGACCAGAGCAGTATTTTATTCCGTATATAACCACGCGGACCGATTATTGAACAGGGCAGCTGTAACAACTGATGGTGCATTTATTAGGACGGTCCACTCTTTGGGTATTTCGGTACAAACGGGAGCTCAAACGACGTGGACCAGCGCCGCCTGTCCTGGACCGAAGCGAGCGAAGCCAAGTGCTCTCATGCAGGCACCACGCGTCTACTGACGAGCCCACATGTCGATCATCCAATACTGCTGTCTCACTGCAAAACCAGAGCATTCCCTCAAAAAATCTACAAAACGAGAGCTCGGCGTCGCCGCAGTTCCCCAAATCTAGACGACATCAAGTCAAGATCCAAGGCTTCCTCTTCTTCTTCCCATCGGGTGGGGTGGAGTTAGGCCAGGGCGTCGTCCACCTGCAAGTAGGCCAGCGCGTTGGCGATGTTGGCATGGTGGTGCCAGCAGAGTGGCTTCGTTGTTGACGCCGTTCGCCGCAGGTGGTGCTCCAGCGTGCCGCCGGCGGAGTGCTCGTGCAGCAGCAGCAGCAGAACCCGCGGCGCGACGGCGGCGCTGCCGCCGGGGAGGAGACAGAAGCTGACGACGCGGGCGATTATCCGGTGAGAGACCTAAAGTGGAGCGGCACCGCGTTGATCCAACTCACGGAAACTACCAAACAAGCTCTTGTTTGCGCCCTGCTTACAGAGTTCATGTATCGATTTGGGTATGTTCTGATGTTGGTGTAGTCAAGTACTAATGGAGGAGCGATTGCACAGTTTGATCCCTTTATCAGCCCGTCTGCCGTTATCGCGATGGCTCCCGTTGTACTTTTATTTACATTTTATTTTGTAGAAGCTCAGACATGTCGATTTAATTGCCACTTCTTGCAACAACTGATTTGCAATAACATCTGGCAGATATGAGATTTCTAACCTTGTAGACATGAACACAAACTAAATCTGAATCTTTTTTCCAAAGTATTAAATATTGAATCTGAAGTTCTGAACATCATTGCAGTCCAGATCTTGTGTTCACCGCGCATTTTTTTTTTACCTACAGTCCCGACTGATTTTGTGCTCACGAACGAACTATGGACTGGGAGTAGCCAGTATCCCAAAGGAGTCGCAGCCTGCTCTCTGTCATGAGTCCTGACGCTGAGGACTGTCTCGATGGCAACTCGCCTTCTTGTCCCAGCGGTCCACGATACTCCCTCCGTCTTTAAATAAGTGGACATTTAGCCTCTAAACTTTGTCCACAAAAGAGTGTACTCATATCTTTCCAATGCAATTTAATTGCTTCTCTCTCATCGCACGGAAATCAAATCCAGTAATATTGAGCACATATTCTTCTTGCTTTTTACATGCAATTAGCTTATTGGAGGTGAAAGAATTAAAGAGAAGAGATGCATGTTCCTAATGTACTTTTCACTCCACCTCATAATTTATCTTGAAAACCCTGCAGGTACACTTATTTGTGGACGGATGGAGTAGGCCTCAAGCGCATCCCGCTAGGCTTTTCGTCACGGTTGTTTCTGACATCACACTGTCACGGTTCCGCATGTAAATACCTGACTCCGTATAAGGCCTTTACTACTGATTGTATCTCACCCATTATTGCACCCAACACAGATCGCAGAGCACATTTTCTTGGTCGATAACGAGACCATTTGCACCCGGGTGCCAAAAGTGCATGCGCAAGTCTTCACCTAGACGATATCATACACATGTTCGAGGAGTAAATTGGAGATCGAAGTGGACAGAATAAGAAGAAAGTGGTCCTTGGTATCACTTTCACGGGAGATACGCTATCACTGATCTTACCATTAACGATCGATGAGACTGTAAATGTAGTTCTTAACTAAGCATCAGATCTTGCGATAATCCCCTCTGTCGACAATTAAAGATTGCAGATTAATTTTATTCTCGTGACTAGACCCACTCACCCACTGCCTACTCCATCGATCGCTCACTAGACATCATCCCCTGCACGTCAATTTATTGCTCGATGTCGACACCGCCACATACTGATTTTCTAATGTTAAGCTATCTTCGATCATCTACCTGAAAATCGATTAAGAAAATGTTGTCTTATTGATGGGGAGAAGGCTGCTTTTAATTGCTCTTTCCGAGACTTTTTGCTTGTCTTATAAAGACAGCGACGTACAATGTCTTGCCTAGAGCGATCATGCATGGGAACAAGTACGCGCCGTTCTCCTCCTAAAGTAAAATGAGAAGAAAGGTCATTTTTTTTTATACCAAAAGGTCGTTGGTTTTGAAGGGAAAAGATCTAAGCTCAGTGCCGCCTGGCGCACCATGTACCTTTATCTCAGTAGACTAGCTAAGGGGACCTGCTTCCCATGTATGATAAACAAAAATGACAAATAATGTATTAACCGTGACTCATATATATGTAAATAAAACATCATGTATTTCCATACATATATGTTGCACGTGGATACGAACTTTTAGTACTTCCTCTAATCAAAAATTTAAATTTAAACTAAATCCATGACAAATATTATGGATCGGATAGAGTAGTTTTCAGGTTTGTTTGCAGATTGTACATTAAATGCACATGATCACTCCTTTGTTTTGTCCGGTAGTATAAAGGAACACATACCCACCTGACCGTCAGCTTGGCCCTCTGCTAGCCATCTATTTGACAACATTTGACAACAGTTAGAGCATCTCCAGTCGCATCTCCCAAAGCGTCCCCCAAAGCTATTTGGGACGCGCCGGATAAAAAAACGCTTCCAGCCGCGTCCCTTAAACCCGTATTTTGTCCGACGCGTCTCGATACGGTGTCCGGCGCCCCGAGGCCATCCCCGTCCCACAGGGGACGCACCGGGCACGCCGGACACAACGAAAAGCGAGGCGAAGCGACGCGGGCTCCCACATGTCGGCGAGTATTTGTATAAACCGTTGATTCGCGTTTTTTTTCTCGTCGCTCCTTCCTTCCCGCGCCTCCCACCCCTCCGTCGCCGCTGGATTTGCCGGCCGTTTGGGCGTCTGATCTCTTCTGAGAGTCGGCACCGTCGCCGCGGCTGGCGCTCCCGCCGGTCGTTCCGCCGCTTCGCCATCGGGTCCCAGAACGCGGCGTCAAATCCGCCCCACCTCCGCGCACACAAGGTGCTCGACGACTTGCCAGGTAGGCGCGATTGGCCGATGTTCGTTGCGTCGTATGCCTCGACGATGAGATGGTTGCCCTGCTGCTGGAGGACGAGCAAGCCTTCGACGACGACCTCCTGGAGCATTTGCTGATCATCGTGTCCCTCCAGGACATGGTTGACGCCGAGGCGGAGAAGAGGAAGAGGCCGCGCCGCGGAGGATCGAGGCCGGGGAGAAGGAAGTCCAAGCCCCGGCAGAGGATGGAGGGGCATGCCATGCCGCACAACGACTACTTCGCCGATGATGCAACACATGCCGACAATTTTCGGCGCTGGTACAGGATGAGCAAGGGGCTGTTCATGAATATCCTCCACGGCGTTCGAGAGTTCGACCCCTACTTCAAGCTCAAGCTCGACGCTATAGGCGTTGTCGGGTTCTCGTCGATTCAGAAGTGCACCGCCGCCATGAGGATGCTTGCATACGGAGCACCTGCCGATACAAAGGACGACTACCTTCGCATGAGTGAGTCTACTGCCATTGAGTGCATGTACAAGTTTTACCGAGCTGTGGTGGGAAAGTTCGGTAAATACTACTTGAGAGGGCCAACTGAGGAAGAGACTGCAAGGATCATGGCACAAAATGCTGCCAGAGGATTTCCTGGAATGCTTGGAAGCATCGATTGCATGCACTGGGCATGGAAGAACTGCCCGTTTGCTTGGCAAGGTATATACAAAGGGCGTCATGGATATTGCAGTGTGGTGCTTGAAGCTGTGGCCGATTATGACCTGTGGATTTGGCATTATTTCTATGACATGGCGGGATCACACAATGACATCAACGTGTTGCAGCAGTCTCCGGTGTTCAGCAGACTAGTGGAAGGGCATGCTCCACCATGCAACTATGAGATCAATGGCCACGAATATACCAAAGGCTATTATCTAGCCGATGGTATATATCCAAAATGGGCCACTTTTTTGAAAACAATCCCGAATCCATCAGGTCTGAAGAATTCCCACTTTGCTACGCGACAGGAGGCTTGCAGGAAGGATGTCGAGCGGGCATTTGGTGTGCTTCAAGCACAATTTGCCATTGTCCGGTACCCTGCTCTAAGCTGGTCTCACGACCAAATGTGGGAGGTGATGCAGGCTTGTGTGATCATGCACAACATGATCATCGAGGATGACCGCAAGAATCATGCCAGGACACATGTTGGTCCCTATGAGTGTGAGGGCCCTCTTGCGGAGGTTGATCATGAGTTGCCTGCAGATTTTGCTGATTTCCTCGCCATGCACGCAGAGATCCGTGACAGCAATGTTCATGATCAACTTCAAGCTGATCACGTTGAGCATTTGTGGAGGATCAAAGGAAATACCGTGGCACCTTGATATAGCATCTAGCCCTATTTATTATATTTGTTTACTTGTTTTATTGTTTCTTGTATTTTAATTTGAAAACAATCCTCGCAAATATTTTTATTTATATGCTATATTTGATAAATGGTTCTGTGTTAAAAAAGAAGTATTTTTAATGTTTGGGGGCGGTGTTTGGGGGACGCGGCTGGGGAGCGACGTCCCCCAAACGCGGCACGAACAAAACACGTCCCCCAAACGCTCAATCCGGCGCGGTTTGGGGATGCTTTGGGGGACACAACTGGAGATGCTCTTAGAGGAGAGACAAATATATGCGGCATAAATTGGTGGGCTAGATCGATAGACAAGTAAGGGTTGATACCAAGGTTATCAGTATCAGTATCCCGATACGTATCGCAGTATCTTACGGATTTACGATATTACCATTGGCAATCGATATGTATCATGATGATATTTTAATCTACGTTATCTTACTCATATGCGGTATGTATTATAGTATATATCTTTACCTGATACAAGGTCAATGCCATATGCAGGGGCGGATTTACCGTCCGGGCACCCTGGGCACGTGCCCGGGCTCGGCGGTGCTGCTTTGATGGACTTCGACGAGCTCCCTGGAGGATGTATATAGCTGGAACGACGGGATTCCGCTGGAAAATTACGTTTCAGATAGGAAAAAGCTGAATATTAGGGTCAGTGAGTTTAACTTGGCCAACTTGGACCTGCTCGGCTGTTCACTAGCAGCAGCTAGCACTTGGCCTACTCCACACGTTGAGGGAGCGACGGAAGTGAAATGGATTCGCTCGATCTGTCCGTCTATTCGTTTTGCTTGCTAACCGAGACAGTGTGCCCAGCCTCTGAAATTTGTCTAGGTCCGCCACTGGCCATATGATCCTATTCCTATGCTAAAGAAGATACAGACCGAGAGCATGCATGGTTAGACGAAGAAAATGTTTTCTAGGATTAACATGGTGAACTAAGTACTTACAGAACGAAGCTGCCATTTGTTTGGGTGAGTTGGGAATAAAAATGGTGTTTTTTTACAGAGGGTATAAAAATGGTGTTCGTACATGAAGCTAGCGGTCAACTTGCCATTTGGGTCTACTGAATTTGAAGCACATGTGCCCCAATCTTTTGTTTTTGTGGGCTTGTTATTAGTTATGCTCATATCATGCATTGGATGTTGGCCTATTTTTTAATGTAAATGCAACATTTTAACAATTAGCTCTATGAAAGACAGAATATGCTTGAAATTCATCGGAATGAAGTTTTTAATATATACATATACTTTTTTTAGAAACACAGTATAAACGCAAACGCTCACATACATGCGCATACACTCACCCCTATGAACGCACACACGCACACCCTACCTCTATGAGCACCTTCGGAAGACTGAGCTAGCGGATCGGATCTTGAAATTGACGAAGTCACCACAGGCACCTTAATCTTGTAATCTATACCTAATAATAAAGAAAATAAGGCTTCTTGTTCGTCCGTTTTTTCTTACCCCTCGTTTTAGTCTAAATTACAATACATGCCACCGATAAGTGAAAATAACGATTCGTCCGCGCCGATGGAGTCCACACCGCCGCTCCTTGTTGACCGACGCGAAGCCCGGCTCCCGCGCCCCTGTTCCAACTTCCAACTCGCTGGCGCTAGATCCCGCAGTTCTTCCTCGTCGGCGCGGCCCGACTCCATGCTCGAAGAGACTCGCAAATACCCCGTTCCCCGTCCTCCCTCGCATGGAGCTCCACCCGCTGCAGCCTATCGGCCCCGCGCTGGCTCCCCGCCTACAGCCCCGTCCACCATCTCCCGCCGGCGACTGCCGTTGCTGAAGTTGAATTGGATGCTATCCACGGTGGTGTCCTTGATTTGAAGCCAAATGGCGATGGTGTCAGGGAGTAGAGCTCTGCGCCCAGCCTAGCAGGTGCCAGGTCAGGCACCACGGCCACGGACAGGCGAATAGCGGCGGCACGGCAAGGATTCGTCGGCGTGATGAGCAGGATGGCGGCGTCGAGCCCGGGTCGGTGGCGCTGGGAGGAAGCCAGGATGCCGGATCCGTTGAGAGTTTCTATCTGAAACTTTCCTGGCAGTACGCGTCATTCTTCGGGGATTTAGGGATTGATCCCGTGTTGCTACGTTTCCATGGTGGCCCTTGACCAGGCTGCTTGATTCCACTACGAATCTGCGATGGACTTGATCTTGATCTCGTGGAGGACTCGAGGTGGAGCGGGCGCGAGGTCGGATTCCCCTTTGTGGTCATGGCCACGTCAAGCCGGTGCTGCAGGTACCAATCAAGTGGAGCTGATTACATGTGAGGTTGACGGCTCCTTCAGGTGTAGCTCTGGCAACTAACGCATTGACCTGCTAGAGTGCCTAGAAGAGGTGGGCATGCTGCTTGCCAAACTGGTTTCCTCTGCCCTCTCCCTCCAGAGAAGCTCGACCACCACGACCAGGTGTTTCCTCCCCCCGACCTTGGCAGTGAAATTTGTGTAAAATACTGTAAAGGGAAGAAGCAACATGCAAAACTCAGTGAAAAGAAATGAGATTGTTGCAACGCATGATGTCCTGATTATAGGAGTATATGCTTGTTAGGGAAATGTCAACGCATGATATATTTAAAAAATGATGATTCCTACGTGGGAGGGGCCACGTGGTATTTTGATAGAGGCGGGTACAACATCACCGAAATTGCAAGCATGAGGACTTAAACTCGGGTGGGTGGGAAGGCATCAGCCCCTCCCCACCACTAGGCTATGCCTTAGTCTGTCGCATGATATATTTACATCGCTGGTTTCAGGACAAACTGCCGTCCCTGTTTATCCCCCTTCATCTTCAGTCACACAACATGTTAATGTTTATCTGATAAACAGGTACCGTATAGTAAAATGATCCATCAGGCCTATCGCTGTTAAGATTAGATATAATCTCTTTACTGATCGGCGTTGCCAAATGCTTAATTAGCATGGCTAGCTACATCATAGTCTGTCTATTCTGCCCACAATGATCAAACCGATAAACAAATCAAGTATGCAGAATCGCTTTTGTTTGAACTGAAAATTCCATCAAAGTGAAAATCTGAGCCAGGCATGTGTTGGATTCAATGGAAACATACCAGCTAAAATGAGGTGGTGTTGTTTCTTTCCTATTGCATCCTGCTGCTATTGTTTGCCTTGCACCGCGATATCTTAATTACACCACTGTTATGGGCGCACGAAATGAGGCAAACCTTTGGCTGCTAGCAGGGGCACTAAGCGCATGAGAAATTTAAGTTTGGGAGAGTTAAATATTTTTGTTGTAATATGACATGGGTAATTTAGATGTTTGTGAGAGTAAAATATTCTTTGTTGTAATATGGCACTTGATACTCCTTTCTTAGAAATATTTCAAAAAAAAAATTACTTTTCAAAATAGAACAGTGACCACGAGGTGATGAGCAAAAGTGCAGAACCAGCTATAGTCAATAGAGATGGATGCTACCGGGACGGTAAAAAGTATGTAATTCCACAGAGTAAACAATCTAGAATTATGTTGTCTTCCATCAGTGTACCTTGCACAGTTGCACTGTTTAATTGTCTGCAAGGTTGGCACCCAATGTAAAATATTGTGAAGTTGTCCAGAATATTATGTATGATTCTAGGTTGGAGAGGCACATTTTAATCATTATTAGTGGATTATTAAAAAGTGCATACCATATTTTCGAAAACAGATGCGGATACGGAGCTAAAATTATCCACACCCTAACAATAAACTCTATTAGCATCTAAAAAAACAATAAACTCTACGTATGTTTTTTTCTTAATGATGTAGGAACAACTTCCTTCGCTGGTTTTCCTAGCACGCTATCCGATTTTCCTAGCACGGGATGGCTCGATTGCACCAGTTTCCCTTGGTTTTCCATCGTCAAATCCTTCGAGTACACTTGTTTTCCTGGTGCGAGTACACTTGTTTTCCTGGTGCGGGATCGCTAGGGCGAGGGAGAACAATTTTTTAGCGATTTTAGCGTAACACAATTGGCCGAGCGTGACGACTGAACGGATGATGGAAACAAATGGATGAAACCACCAAAAATATTTTACTTCTATTATTAGGTACAAGAAAATTGCCCGTGTATTGCAGCGAAAGATAAATTGTTAAAAGGTTTTTTAATAATAAAGTCGTTGTTTTATTCCCAGTGCAACGCACGGGTATTTTTACTAGTGACACTATAATGCGATTGTATGATATGATACTGTTGACAAGATAACGATACTAGAAACCTTTGTGGATGCAAAGTTGTGAGCTCGTTCAGCACGATGACCTATATACAACTTCTTTCTATTCTTTTGCACCACCGTCATCTAGTACACGTACCAGTTATCCTTTCTTGGTACTTGTGTTTCATAATTTTGTATTCTTCGGAAAAGAGGTTTTTGGCGCGTGCACGTCTATATCAGAGATGATGCACATATTCATTCTTTTATTTATTGTGAAATTTTTACCAGCGCAAAATATACTAAAGACATAACTCATGCATCGCAAAGTCTATTGCCAAACCGTCATCCATGCATATATTGCATACACAACAAGTAAATGGTATTTTCAATGGACACCCATATGAATAGACTGAAAAATGTTAGGAATGGTCATGCTGGCCCAATGACAACGGGTGGCCCAATGACAAGTGCGTCTGGGCTATATGAGCTGGCTTATGCACAACTTGAATGGACTGGCAGCTACTACCTGAGCAACAACCCTTCGTCTCCTTGATCCACAATAGGAAAAACAATCCTCAAAAAAAAAAAAACTTCCGCTCGAAAAGCATCTACTAGCGTACAGTACTTTTCTTTACATGTATTGATCGTGCAGTACTTAGTTCTCAAAAACCCGAATTATTAAGCTTCCCCTCTAAAAACAACCGAATTTTAGCTCCTTTAAGAAAAGGTTATATCCCCAATGCTTGCTTCTTTATTCCTCTGTTTTTTGGCTAGTTTATTTTACACCTATCTCACAATAATTCAGCTATCCTTTTATACAGATATATAGGAGGAGCAAATACAGAATACTCTATTTCATACTAGAAAACAAGGAAAAGCCACTTAGATAATAATTCCCACTAGTTTTTTTGCACCAGCCATAATCCACTCCCGACCATCGTCTCTGATTTTCTGCATCAATGCTGATGCATTGAGGATTTGTTGCTGAAGACCCTCATGTTTCGCTCCTTCCAAATTTGCTAAGAGATGAACGTAATGGCGGCTTGGAAGCCCATTGGTGAGGAGGATGGGGTCGTGGCCAATGACTGCTAGTATTGACGCCCCGGGACCTATCTGAGCCTAGGTGCCGAATGAGGTTCTGGCATGAAAGCCAAAAAGAAGGCATTGTCCAGATCCTTCGGAATATCTACAGCTTGGCTGGTGTGGCCGACGGCCAGAGTATCATGACCTATTCTAGATGGCCAACCATGCAAAGAAGCGACATTTCGTTAGTCCCAGCTCTTCCAAACAATGTTCAACAAGGAGGATTGAATGGACCCAAGAAATTGCGCTTTGTAGGCGGAGCTTGTGGAGTAGGTTCCATTTGCATTGGGAGTCTTGGTAACGGTGTCCTCGGACCTAAGGGTTAGCGTGACAACTGCAAGGAGACACCAAAGGTGAACGAACTGGTGATTATTATGCTCGGCTTAGAAGTTGTGCTAACTTTTGTCAGTCATTGATAAAGCTAGCTAGCTAAACGAGTCTTGCTAATTTTGGCCGAGAACTACCTGCATGACCATTCCAAACTCGTTGTTTGCTGATTACATTCTTACAGATCGCAATATAGATGTTGCTAATGGATCTCAATGGTTGGTTGATGGTTAAAGCATTTGTCGTCTGGAGTTGATTACTTGTAAGGCCACCCTTCCCGAGAGCCTAGGTACTGTTGAATTCATGAAACGCCGGTGATTGTGAATTATCTCTATGCTGGCACATAGTCCTCACTGGACCAAGAAACAAACCTGTGCAGCGGACATATTTAAGTCAACGCATGAAAGAGCAGTATTCTACTACTCCGTAGTAGTACTACTCGAAGGAAAAAACCGCACGAAACAGCAGGTGATGTTTCACCCTCCTCAAATTAAGGTCAATCCGCCGACATGCATAAAACCAAGTCTAGAGGGACGTCAGATCAATCAAATAACGAGATACGCATACGCGGCAGCTATAGCTAGCTAGCTAGCTGCTGAATCCACTCGGTAGACTGAACTATTGAATATATTGTCCCTTTTTTCATGGCCAGCATACATATAGTAGCTTTACTTCGCGTGGCACGATGCCGACAACCAAAAGAAAATTAAGCTAGCTGGTTGCGAGATTATATATGCATGCATGGGCAGCATGGTACTTACGCTTGCACGTATACATGTGGACGTATCCGCGTATAAAGCGCAATATAATGGCATGCACATATCACAATCGATCACCCCTGGTTCAACTATCTGGTGGCCTCTCTCAGTTAATTAGATGTTGGACGTACGTGTAGGTGAAGCTAAATCTGATTAAAATCTGTTGACGGCAACATGCAATGAAGTTGCATCACGTAGATGGTTACAGTAAATCATATTTTATGAACATATGTAATATAAATAGATACCACCTGAATGGCTGTGTGGTGCCTAATAGCACTCGTCACTAGATCACGAGTTAACGATTTTTCCCCCCGAAAAGGAGACTATGCCCTACGGGCGAAAGAATGCGATAGACTCTTTTTACCGGATGCAACGCAGGGGAAATCTCTTTGCCAAGTGGGTGCAAATCAGTCATTAGCTTATCATATTGTGGGTCTATATATAATAAAGATGCACACAACCGCTTAAGTTCAGTCAAACAAAAGATAAAATAAAAAGAGGCCTAATACAAGTAAAACTCATAGAAATTGCATAGACGCCTAAGGCGATAGAGGATTAATCCGAAGATTATGTTGTCATCAATGTTGGATAAAATATCTCTCGCCGTGTCCTCCGACCTTGTAAACAACTTCATATACAAGTTGCGATTCTCAACACGCTGTAGAGAGATCATAAACGGAGCAAAATTATGCACCGTTAGGTAACTTGCACGAGAGAAGAATTTTTATCATCAAAATCTTGTCATTTGTATATATCCATAGCGACTAAATAACGACAAACGCTTCCATCCTAATAATTATTTTAAACCTATAATCCACATCGTTTAGCCAATTTTCGAATATATCAATAACACCACGTGGGGTGGGGGGGGGGTATAAGTACACCTTACTTGTATGATCGATTATATAGATCTAGCGAATTTGCAATCAAAAAATAGGAGTTTAATCGTATCATCATGACAACATAACACAAACTTTGTACTTTCAAGCGAATTGCGTTTTACGAGGTTGTCTTTGGTGAGCATTACTCTTCTACGAAAATACCATGCATAAATCTTAGTTCTGAGTGAAATGTTCATTTTTCAATTATTTTATTATTTTCAACTGGCACCTCTGAAAGGATTAAGGCTCTGTACATGGAGTTCAAAGAGAATTTACTACTCTCGGATCAAAGAAAAACGCTGCAGCAAAGCATTCCTTGATGCAAGCCTAGGACCACTAGTGGAAAACGGGGCAATAGGCCCGGTCCATTTGGGCCTTTAGACCCGGTTCTTGAACCGGGACCAACAAGGCGGGACTAAAGGGGGTACCCTTTAGTCCCGGTTCAAAGATAAACCGGGCCTAAAGGCCTCAACACGTGGTGCGACCAGGGAGCTCGCGCTGGAAGGGCTTTGGTCCCGGTTCGTGGTACGAACCGGGCCTATGTTTCTCTGCCGCGGCAGAGAATTGCTATTTCTCTGCCGCGGCACAGATTTAGGCTGTACCAGCGTTTCTCTGCCGCGGCAGAGAAACGAGCGTTCTCTGCCGCGGCAGAGTTTCAGCAATGCATATATATATCATTCAAGAAACCACAAAAAATCGTCATGAATATATATAGACATCGTCAACAGTACACGACATAGTCAACACAGTACACGTAATGCATGCATATTTACAATACAACTTTTCCTGAACGAATATCGTCCGACGTCACGATCTTCCGATAGTGCTCTCCACCTGGGGTAAGGACCTCGGTAATAAAGAATCCCGCGATTTCCTCTTGAATTGCTTTTATTTGATCCGCTGTTATGAGAGTGTCCCGCAGGCGTGTCATCTATATTTAAAAAAGGAGATCAATATATGAATGGAACTCAATACAATAGATGGTACTAATTAAGATTAATTGTGAAAATTTGTTATCGGACACGAGTGTGGTGTATTTGGGCATCCCCACCCTTGGGACGGGACATGTCACGCATGAAGGTGCAGACGTAGTATCCACATAAGTTATTCCCTTTTTCCTGCCTCATACACTTTACGAAAAAATAGTTCGATCAAACTAATAATCAAGCATCGTATTGAAAGTAAATATCATATATAAAGTTTCACGGACATAGCTATATATATAGTACTACTTACAGGGTAATCTCTAAATGTAAGCTCCGGTTTCCATTCACCGGAACAGTATTGATGAACCGTTTCCAAGCCCTGCCCGGCAAAAAATAATGAGTAAATGAGTAATTGATTAGTTGATGATATCTTCGAATTAGAGCAGATGAAGATGCCAATACGAAATTGATTGAAACTACCTCACGGAGGATGGCAGCCATGTCCGCCCATTCCGCATATTCTTTACGTTTCGAGTCCATGACGTTTACGACTCCAAGGTGAAGATCAATGATTAGGAGAATAAAATGGAAAGCGCACAAGCATAGCTCAATGATTACGAGAATAAAGTGGAAGGTGCACAAGCATAATGTATGTTATATATAACACTCACTTGAAGTTGTAGGGAAAGAATATATCCTCTTTGTCTGCTTGCTTCTCTAAAAACATTACGATGTTGTCCTCTGTGTCCTTGGCGAAGTCTCGAACCGTAACTTCATGAACTGTGTTTGGGTCTATGAACCCCAGCGGTAGGAGCTTGCCTCTTTTGTATTCCAGCTTCTTCATTCTGCATAATTAAATGTATAGCGTACACAAAGAATATAATGAGGATAATTGTTAGTGCAAATGAATGAGCTACAAACTTAATTACACAAATAAATCACTTACGAGCAGTAGCAACCGATGACGGCTTTGTCGAGGCGTCTTGATTGAATAACTGAAACAGTTCTTCTACGTCAATGTTTATCTCGTCTTCCCCCCGGAAGTAATGCTCATCTCTAAGATACAACGTGAGGTAGCGATCACCTCTTCGACAGGCTTTCAGGTACCAGTCATGCAACCTTCGCATCTGAGTCCCTAGACGCGCGAGCTCGCCAGGTTTGACGAGATCAGATCCGTATCTATACTTGTTTACCATTTGAGCCGTCGGATAGTAATCTTCGTACTCAACTGATGCTCCCTGAGCTCTAGCCGCCCGTTCGATCATCGATGCCGTCTCTGGATCATGATATGGCTCCACGATGAAGTGGGGTGCGGCCTGAATGTCCTGCTGTCCAAGCTGGGCGACTTTTTTTTGCTTCTTTCATCGCTTTAGAGGACTGTCCAAGAGAGCGGTCATAATCAGCTCTCAGCTCAGGTCTCTTCATTCTCGTCTCGGCAAAGTGCTTCACTGTCTCATGCGGTGGAATAAACATCTTCTTCGGCGCAGTTGCAAGAAACGCCTTTTGCTCTTGATCTGCTCATGTGGCAACAACTCGGAGTCTGTTCCCTCATTGGAGTTGATGATCTCTTCGGAGCTGTAGGAGGTGCCGCGGACCGCTTCCTCTTTTGCTTAGGTGGAAGCGGCGGAGTCTCTTGACGAGGAGGAGGAGGCGGCGGAGTATTTTCACGCGGAGGAGACTGGTCATGGATAGGGGAATCATCATCGCGCGAGAGGAGAATCATCACGCGGAGGAGGCGAGGTGGCGGAGGAGGCGGAGGTGGCCTGCTTGTTGGCTTCTCACCTGGAAACACAATGTTCTCCTTCCGCCATTGCACGGTGGTTCTACGGGCTTCTCCCAGTTCTTTGATTTCCCCATCTTCACCTGCAGGGTGCTCAAGCACCAACCCCTCATACTCTCTCAACACTTCATCCACCATCACAACAGCAAAGTCGTCTTGGACCGGACGGCAATGGTAAGACCTTGTAGGTAAGAGGATGCCGACCGCCGCCTTGAAGGATAGGTTGAAAACTTTAACATGCAGCTCACAAGGACGGCTCTCAGTGAGATCATCCACGGGGGGGTAGCGAGGAGGCTCGACCACCTGGTCATCATTATCCACCTGCTGAGAGGAAGCCACGCTGCTTTTCCGGTGTGGTTGAGATTGCAGCGGGGCGATGGCATTGAGCGGTGCAGGGATCTACGGCCTGCCCCCGAGCCATCCGAGATGTAAGTACTTGGGTTACCATGGTTAATTGGGCTTGCATGGTGCTCATACCCTCCTCTAAGTTAGCCAGGCGGTCTGTTTCCCTTGCCTTCCTCCTCTCATGGCTTTTATCGGAAATCTCTTCCTTTCCGCAGGGAAAGCCATACTTCCACGGAACGGAGCTGCTGTGCCTCGTGTTCGTCCGCCGTGTTCTTTGTTCCCAAGGGCGCGTGTCAGCTCATCGTTCTCTCTTTCGGGCTGGAACAACCCCGCCTCCACGTCCCTATGTGCCTTTTCCAGGGCATCAATGGGAACCTTCAGATGAGCTTTCTTATAGATGCACTTCCCTGTTTCTGGATCCAACGTTCCCCCAATCCCGTAGAACCACTCCTTGCACCGTTCGATCCAACCGTGTGTCCCTAATCTGATCCCTTTACAGGTCAGTTCCGCCTCGCCTGCCTCCCACTTAGGACGGTTAGCCCTGTATCCACCTGGACCCAGAATTTGGTGATATAGCTTCAACGCAGCATTTGCCTTATTTATTTCCGACCTTCTCAAAAATTCTTCTGACTCCGTGCTGTACTTCACGAATTCGTCCCAGTGACTTTTTACCTTCTCACTGTCCGGAGTCTTCTTTAACTTGATAAGGCGGCGCAATCTTTTCTTGTGGCTCTTGAATAGTTCGGCCATCTTCTTCTTGCCAAACTCGCGGAGGGCCTGCTCCATCTTGGCCTTCTCAGCGTCACCCCCCTCTTCGGGTACTATGTTGAAATGTGCCATGAGCTTGTTCATAATGCTGTTTTTGGCTACATCATCGATATAAAGACCTTGAGCTTCTTCCTCTGCAGACAGCACTAGTCCCTTCGGCTTGTGCCATTCTCGAACGGTGATCGGGACGTGGTCCCTAACAAGCACTCCGCATTGAGCTATAAATGCCTTTGCACCTTTCTCTGGAGCAATCGGTTTACCATCATTCTCGATGTGGGTGATGTCGTGCCTAACACCGTCATCCAACTTTTTGGCCGGGCCTCGCTTCCTCGACTTTACAGAAGAAGTGCTCGATCCGGAGGGCTAAAAAAGAAATAGTTCATAGTCAGTACAATTTCATTAGTTAATGCATCTAGTCGATCAACAGCGGCTTAATTAATTTATATACCTCGGTGATAACTACAGTTCGGGAGCCATTATGATGATCTTGTTCCTCACCGGCGCCACTAGGATCTTCTTCCTCAATATCCTCCGCTCCCTCACCGGAGGCATTCAAATAAGTTGCGGTGACATCGTCACCGCCATCATCTGGAATAACGTCGTCGTCGCGATCATCCAGAGTACCGTTTGCTATGAGTTCCTCCATGAAATTTTCTTGAATTTCATCTCTCTCCATGCTTTCTACAACGACCTGCAAGCTATATATAGGAACCATCATATGATCAAATTAAGGATAAATCCGAAAAATTAAAATGGAGTTACCTATGTTTAGTTCTTAACTAAGGATCGATAATATAGTGCTGAAAGCAGATCTGCAGATTACATGCATACATAGATCGGGTTCATGTTTATTTAACCCTAATACATATCAATCACTACTACAACCACTCAACCGCGCAGACCGGGTCCTAGAGGGCGCCGACCGGGTCCCGAGCCGCGGCTGGGTGTGCCCCCAAAGCCACGGAACAACAACGGGAGCATAGCTAACATGAGATCCCCGCATAACGCTCCATCCGGTCCTATACATGTTGTCTAACGCGTACATGTAACGGCGAACGTGCTGGTCCTCCGCTTCAATGCGCTGAGCTACCTCCTCCGGCGGGGCCGGCTCCCTCTGAAACGACCGTGGCCCATAAGACCTCCACCAAAGAATATCCGGGTCGACAACGGGACCCGGATTCCGCACCAAGGTGCGCGACCCGGAAGCTAAGACCTCCCAGTGCCACCCCGGCGGAGCCCAGTCCCGGACCTCCCCCATCTGCTCCATCTCCTCGGTGAGAGTCAGACCACGGCCCGCCGGCTGTCGCTGTCGCGGCATCGTAGCTACGAAAACAAATCATATATGTATACTAATATAAATAAAAAACATGATATTGTGCTAAATAAAAAACTCCACGACCCTGTTTTGGGGGCGTCGGCAGGGGCGCCGGCAGTACCGGCACCGCCACGGACTCGGCGCTCCTCCTCGCTCGCTCTTTCTCTATTTCGCGACCCTAAGTCTATGTCGCGGCGGCACCGCTACGGACTCGGCACCGCCACGGTCTAAGTCGTCGGCGCGCGCGGGGGGCGGCGCCGACACAAATGAATCTATTTTCTAACTTTTCTAACTTTTTCCTAACTAATTTTACTAACTTTTTTCTAACTAATTTTACTAACACTAACTAACTAATTTTCTAACTTTTCTCTAACTAATTTTACTAACACTAATTTTACTAACACTAATTTTACTAACACTAACTAACTAATTTTCTAACTTTTCTCTAACTAATTTTACTAACAAACTAATTAACTACACTAATTTTTCTAACACACTAACTACACTATTTTTTTTTCACTAAATTTTACTAACAAACTAACTACACTAATTTTTCTAACACACTAACTACACTATTTTTTTTTTCACTAAATTTTACTAACAAACTAACTACACTAATTTTTCTAACAAACTAACTACACTATAATCTAACAAATGAAAAAAAAAAAAAAAAAAGGGGATGTGGCCGGGGGGCCGGGCTCACCTTTGCCGAGGAGGAGGCGCGCGGTGGCGGCCGGCGGAGGGGAGGCGGGCGGCGCGGCGTGGAGGAGGCGGACGGCGGCGGCGGTGGAGAGGAGGCGGACGGCGGCGGCGCGGCGGGCGGCGGTGGAGAGGAGGCGGACGGCGCGGCGGCGCGGCGCGGGCGCGGCGGGCGCGGGCGCGGCGTGGAGGAGACGGAGGCGGGCGGCGCGGCGTGGAGGAGGCGGACGGCGGCGCGGTGGCGGCCGGCGGAGAGGAGGCGGACGGCGGCGGCGCGGTGAGGAGGCGAACGGCGGCGGCGCGGCACGGCGGCAGCCTGGCGGCGTCGTTTGCCTTCGTCTCCGCGGGATTGATCTCCGCGGAGACGAAGGGGCGACAGTTATAGTGCCCCCCCCCTTTGGACCCGGTGCGTTTTACAAACCGGGCCCAAAGACCCCCCTTTGGACCCGGTTTGTAAAACAAACCGGGACTAAAGGTCTTTTTTCTGCGTTTTCGCTGCGCGCGCAAAAAAGGCCTTTAGTCGGTTTGTAATACAAACCGGGTCCAAAGGCCAATTTTTTTAAAAAATTTCATTCCCGCCTTATTTCAAATGAAAAAAAGCCACCGCACCGCCACCGCCTGGCCACCACCGTCACCGCCGTGTAGTGGCCACTGTCGCCACCGCCTGCCCACCACCGCCACCGCCGTGTGCGGCCACCGTCGGCACCGCCGTGTACTGCCCACCACCGCCACCGCCACCGCCTGGCCACCACCGTCACCGCCATGTACGGGCCACCGCCGTGTACTGCCCACCACCGCCACCGCCACACGTGTCCCTTCCCCGTGCCACGTGTCGCCGCCGCTTCCACGTGCCTCGCCCCGCCGCCACCGCCATGTACGGGCCACCGCCGTGTACTGCCCACCACCGCCACCGCCGTGTACTGGCCACCGTCGGCACCGCCGTGTACTGCCCACCACCGCCACCGCCACCGCCTGGCCACCACCGTCACCGCCGTGTAGTGGCCACTGTCGCCACCGCCTGCCCACCACCGCCACCGCCGTGTACTGGCCACCGTCGGCACCGCCGTGTGCGCCACCACCGCCACCGCCACCGCCTGGCCACCACCGTCACCGCCATGTACGGGCCACCGCCGTGTACTGCCCACCACCGCCACCGCCACACGTGTCCCTTCCCCGTGCCACGTGTCGCCGCCGCTTCCACGTGCCTCGCCCCGCCGCCACCGCCGTGCGGCGTGTAGATCCCGCTTCCACGTGCCACGCCCGCCGCTTCCCAGCGCCACCTGTCGCCGCCGCTTCCACGTGCCACGCCCGCCGCTTCCCGCGCCACCTGTCGCCAAACTTGCCGCGTCGCTGTGCTATAAAGCGCCGCGTGCGCGCGGAACCACACGTCGCCGTCGCCTCCGTTCATTCGTCGCCGGGATGCCGCCGCGCCGTCGCGGCTCGTCCGGTTTCCGTGGCGTCCGAGCGCGGCCGAACGGTAGGTTCTACGCCGAGATGCGTGCCGGTGGCTTCCGGCTCACCCTCGGCACGTACAACACCCCGGAGCTGGCGGCGCGCGCTTACGACGCGCCGACAACGACCCTCGGTGGGACGACATTTGGACCGAGACAACCTCCGACGACGAGTAGATCGACTAGACTAGTTGTTTATCTATTTTATTGTATTTTCAATAAAGTCGTTGTGGCGACGCGATGATGAGAAAAGTTTCCCGCCAGATTACATGTGGAATTAAAGTACGAGAACTCAACTGAAAATTAATTAAGATACATGGCCAGATAGTACTCGTGCCTAGCCCTATAGTACTCGTGCCTAGCTCAACTGAAAATTAATTAAGATACATGGCCAGATTCGACTGTTCGAGTCATTCAGTCATACTCGTGCCTAGCCCTATAGTACTCGCCACTGTAGTCGTCGTAGTCACCGTCATCATCGTCGCTGGCATCGGGGTCGCGGTAGTCAAACCTCGGCAGGAGAGCACGCGTGGGCTGGGACTGAGGGTAGCGCAGGCGGGGGCCACGGTGGGCCATGACGCCCTGGAGAGTTCGGTCGCGCCACCACAGCCGACGGCCGGCCTCGTTGAAGTTCGAAGGAGGCGGGCCGCCCTCCTCGTGCACAGCGAGCGCCCTCTCACGCCGATTGATGAAGAAGCTCTCCCAAGTCGGGCTGTAGTCGGGATGCCACTGGGGATTCCTCCGCTGCTCTGGCGTGAGCTCGAAGTAGTAGTGGTTCGTGATGGCCATCTCGCGCGCCACACCTAGAGGGACAGGAGGGACCGGTACCCCTCCGACGGTCAGCAACCAGCCGGTAGGGACGCGGTAGCCCGGCGGGCAGGGGTAGTTCGACGCGCAAAGCGCCTCCGCCTCCCGGAGGGTTAGAGATACGATGGAAGCCATGTGACCTGGTGATGAGGTTTGCAGATATGAGTCTAGATGTGATATGTAAATGGAGGCCAAGCCAACATATATATAGTGAAAAAATGGCGGGAGGACGGAGGCGGGAAGCAGTGGAAAGCGCGGGGAAGAAAAATAGGCGGGAACGCGGTGGCGCCAAAAACTGTCGGTGGGATAAGGACGTGTGGGTAACCTTTCGTCCCGGCTGGTGGGTACAACCGGGACTAAAGATCCTTTTTGGTGTCATCTAACAAAACTGTCGGTGGGATAAGGACGTGTGGGTAACCTTTAGTCCCGGCTGGTGGGTACAACCGGGACTAAAGATGTCGGCAGGATAAGAACGCATGGGTGGACGCACTGCTCGATGAGATAAAGCATGTAGAGCATCGATACGCCTTGCCAAGCCCCTGAACGACTACATCTCATCTAACAGTGTTGGGGAAAGGGTTGGGAAATCTCCCGTGGCGCATCTCCACTTTTAATATCTTCCATACAGTTACATGATTACACAAAAATAAATGGGAAATTGATTGCCATGTTGAGATACTCATTTGTGCCATGAACATTCTTCAATTAACTTGATGATGGAGCATCTTCATCATTTAATTAATCTTCTTCGGCCGTAACCATGGAGCATCTTCATCATTTAACTTGATGCTTGGATCAATGTTCACTCGAAGGGTGGAATTTCATCAAACTGATTATAATCTTCGACATGTCTGTCTTGTCCTCCACTCCCACGATGTTTCTTTTTCCGAGAAGAACTATGTGGCGCTTTGGCTCATCGTTTGATGTATTTGTTTCCTTATGTTTCCTTTTTCTTGGTTTGGTAGACATATCCTTCACATAGAAAACCTGGGCCACATCCTTGGCTAGGACGAATGGTTCGTCTCTATACCCAAGATTGTTGAGATCCACCGTTGTCATTCCATACAACTTGTCTACCCGAACCCCGCCTCCTGTTTTGTTGACCCATTTGCACCTAAACAAAGGGACCTTAAAAGAAGGTCCATACTCAAGTTCCCATATATCCTCTATGTAACCATAATATGTGTCATTTGGGCCTTCATTCATTATTGCATCAAAGCGGACACCACTGTTTTGGTTGGTGCTCTTTTTATCTTGGGCGATCGTGTAAAATGTATTCCCATTTATCTCGTACCCTTGGAAAGTCACTACGATCGAAGATGGTGTCTGGGCCAGCAAGTACAACTGATCTTCAATATGTTCGTTATTCAGGAGATGTTTTTGCAACCAACCGCCGAAAGTCGACATGTGTTCACGTCTAATCCAATCGTTCGACTGCCCCGGGTTCTGGGAGCGTAGAAAGTTCTTGTGGTCACCGATATACGGAGCCACCAATGTGGAACTTTGTAGGACTGTGTAGTGTGCTTGAGTCAAAGAAATCCCGTCCCTACATATCATTGATTTCCTTCCTAGCGTGCCTTTTCCACTTAGTCTCCCTTCATGCCGCGATTCGGGAACACCAATCGGCTTAAGGTCAGGAATAAAGTCAACACAGAATTCAATGACCTCCTCTGTTCCATAGCCCTTGGAGATGCTTCCTTCCGGCCTAGCACGGTTATGAACATATTTCTTCAAGACTCCCATGAACCTCTCGAAGGGGAACATATTGTGTAGAAACACAGGACCGAGAATGGAAATCTCATCGACCAGGTGAACGAGGAGATGTGTCATAATATTGAAGAAGGATGGTGGGAACACCAGCTCAAAACTAACGAGACATTGGACCACATCATTCTGCAACCTCGGTAGAATAACTGGATTTATTACCTTCGAGAAATTGCATTGAGGAATGCACATAGCTTCACAATGGGCAGTCGAACATTTTCCGGTAGAAGCCCCCTCAATGCAATCGGAAGCAAGCTGTGTCATTATCACGTGACAGTCATGAGACTTCAAGTTACGGAATGTTTTCTTCTCCATATTTATTATTCCCTTTATATTGGAGGAGAAGCCGGACGGGACCTTGATACTGCTAAGACATTCAAAAAATATTTCCTTCTCTGCTTTTGTAAGAGCGTAGCTGGATAAATGACGTCCTTTAACTCTCTCATGCAGCTTTTTGGGGTCTTTCCAACGTTGCTGGTCCTCCCGTGCTTCTGGTGTATCTTTTGTCTTCCCGTACACACCCAGAAAGCCTAGCAGGTTCACGCAAAGATTCTTCGTCACGTGCATCACATCGATTGAAGAGCGGACCTCTAAGACTTCCCAATAGGGTAGATCCCAAAATATAGATTTCTTCTTCCACATGGGCGCGTGTCCGGCATCGTCATTCGGAACAGACCGTCCTGCAGGACCCTTTCCAAATATTACATCTAGATCCTTGACCATACCAAATATATCAACACCATCACGATGGGGAGGCTTCCTCCGGTGATCAGCCTCACCGTTGTAATGCTTGCCTTTCTTTCTTACGGGATGGGTAAGCCTAAGAAATCGACGATGCCCTGTACACGACCTTCGACCTTTTTCCAAATAATCACCTTCGAGCTCATGTAAACGGTGTGTGCATGCATTGTATCCCTTGTTTGACTGTCCCGAAATGTTACCAAGAGCAGGCCAGTCATTGATGGTTACGAAAAGCATCGCTCTGAGGTCAAAGTCCTCCCGCGGGGGCTCGTCCCACACACGTACCCCTGCTAGGGACCACAGCTGTAGAAGTTCTTCGACTCATGGCTTCAGGTACACATCAATGTCGTTCCCGGGTTGCTTCGGGCCTTGTATGAGCACCGGCATCATAATGAACTTCCGCTTCATGCACAACCAAGGAGGAAGGTTATATATACAAAGAGTCACAAAGCCAGGTGCTATGGCTGCAGCTCTGCTCTCCAAAAGGATTCATGCCATCTGTCTTTGAGACCAAACCGTAAGTTCCTTGCATCCTGTGCAAAGTTTGGGAACTCTCTATCGATTTTTCTCCATTGGGAGCCATCACAGGTGCCTCAACATCACGTCTTTCTTACGGTCTTCTTTGTGCCATCGCAACAACCTAGCATGCTCTTTATTTCGAACAAGCGTTTCAGCCGTGGTATTATAGGAGCATACCACATAACCTTGGCAGAACCCTCTTCCCGGGCGCTCGCCCTCAACATCACCAGGGTCATCTCGTCTGATCTTATACCGCAATGCGGTGCACACCGGACATGCATCCAAATTCTCGTACTCATCGCGGTAGAGGATGCGATCATTAATGCATGCATGTATCTTTTGCACATCTAATCCTAGAGGGCAGACAATCTTCTTCGCTTCGTACGTGCGCGGGCAATTCGTTACCCCTTGGAAGCTTCCTCTTAATTATTGTCGCAACTTTCCAAATCTGAGTCGGTGACACCGTTCTACGCCTTCCATTGCAACAATTCCAAGTGTCTTTGCCTAGCTTTTTATGGCCATCTTCGCAAGTTGGGTATAACAATTTGTTGTGATCTTCTATCATCTTGTCGAAGGCCAACCTTTCCTTTTCAGTTTCACATTCTCTCCTTGCATCGGCAATGGCCCGGCCAAGATCATCATCGCAGGCTCATCTGGTGCCTCTTGATCTTCTACTTCATTGTCTTCATTGCCTTCTGCAGTATCATCGTATTCGTGGAAATTGGGATAACCGTCATCATCCTCTTCCTCTTCGTCATTGTCTTCCATCATAACCCCTATTTCTCCGTGCTTGGTCCAACAATAATGCTTGGGCATGAAACCGGATCGCGAGAAGGTGGCTGTGAATGAGACTCGAGCGAGCGTAATTTACGGTATTCTTGAAGTCCACACATGGACAATACATGAAGCGACCATGTTTGTTTGCCTCCGCAACGGCCATAAAATTATCCTGGCCCGCGATGAACTCGTCAAACCGTCGGTCAATGTACATCCATTGCCGATTCATCTGCATGATATAATTAAGCTGATCAAAACCATTACAGAACATCACGATGTATATATACACATGCATTTTATCAATTGCAGATGAAAAGGATAAAGTTGTTAACCTCGATGAAGAAGAAAAAAGCAAGTTAAGTGTGGCTTGATTTGTGTAAACTCAAGTGGCAAATCCTCTTAAGCATTTCATCAAACACCTCTTGTGCATGTGAAGAAGAGAGGAGAGCAATACACCCTCTTGTGAAGATAGTGAAAAAATGGCTAAGTGTGGCTCACACTTGGGCAGGGGCAAGGTTATATAGCCAGAGGGGGCCTTTGGACCCGGTTTGTCATACAAACCGGGACTAAAGGGTTCCCCAGGCTGACACGGCCTGACGCGCCCTGCGGGTGGACCTTTGGACCCGGTTTGTCATACAAACCGGGTCCAAAGGCCCTTCTGAGACAGCGCCCGGCGGGTGGGGTCGTCCTGGGCAGAAACGAACCGGGTCCAATGGGGGCATTGGACCCGGTTTGGTTCAGCAGTGGGTCATTTGCTTGGGTCCAAAGGCCACTTCTCCACTAGTGGACCAACTAGATCTGTTTGAAACATCAAATTTGACAAGGACTCCAACACCTTAGCAATTGTATCATCTTTGTGACACACAATATCGTATAGAGGTGGATATTATTCTCGCAGCGTACCATTACCCATATGCATGAGAGGAAATGGGCAATTAAATCCAGAAAGCTACAGTTTCCATTCCACATTCGGAAGCAGAGTGTCGTAGAAACAGGCCGGCACCAGTTGGAAGACATTGCCGCACAAGGATCCAAGTGCACGGCGACAACCACACGGTACGGCACGCTGAATCGAAGCAGAAAAAAAAGAAAATGGAAAAAATGGTGTGCTTTCACTGAACCGGTCTGGCTAAATGTATGTTGAGGCTGCCGGCATATCATATCCGCGGTGCAGAAATGAGGCCGCTTTTTTGACTAGTGCGACGCCCTGCCGGTGCGTCGCTCTCTGCTTCTCTGTCCCTCGCGTGCCGTCGGAGCAGCCGCGTCTCTGCCGTCGTGGACTGGTTGTATGTACTCCCTACTCCGTATGTATGTACGCAAGGCTGAAAAGGAGCTAGGCTACACGCCAAAAGATGGATGCGCCAACAGTCTCGCTTTCGTCGTGATCCAACAGGGGAAAAAGGACCAGATCCTGTCGGCCAGACTAGAGATGTACGCACGTACGGTACGCCGGCCCCATGCTTGCCTGGCTATCTATCTATCCAATAATTTTCATTGGGGCGTTCCAAATTAACTGAAATAGTTTTGTTCTGATTTGATCTAGTAGATGTAGATACATACATATAGACACATATTTTTTCTTCATTTATTGACATGCCATGTCACTAAAACACATTGAGATGTGTGATGTTACTAGCTATGTCATTCCCACTATGAGCTGTCTTAGAACGGCGATTCACGGCTTTGAAGTTGGCGCGATCTGGAACGCAGTGGCGAGGATTAACCTAGTTGTGGTGTCGGTGTTAATAGCCATCCCCATTAGCCGGCAGTCTATCACGAGCACAAGGACGGCTCTGATGGCCATGGCAGCTGCGCAGATTCAATATCCTGGGCTACCAATGGGGACGTTCGAACCCCCACCTTGGTACACGTCAATTAGAATGGTGGCAGGGTACGTCTTGCAGGGATTTGTCCCTATGACGTCGCATACACTTCCTTGAGCCGGTGTCACGCCCGCCTCTTGTCCTCCTCCATCGGCGTCTATGATGGCATCGGAGGCCGCTAGGCGCTAGCCGCATCAGAGAGCGTGGTGATCGCGCATTGTCATTGACCATCGGCTATTATAACCATGGCATATTGGCATCGGCTACCAAACAAAGTGACATGTAGATATCACTGATACAACCTAGTCCACCAAACAAACTGTTTTTAAACCCAGCATGCCCTTCTGGGCCTGGCCGAGGTACGGTGGTGAAACGAGAAACGCGCATCACCTAGCTCATACGGAGTACTATGCCTTGTTTGTCGCACCGCGGCAGGCCCCTACTTGAGTTGTCAAATCTCACGCGCGGCGACCGATCATGCATCCATATGCATGGAAGGCCGACGACACTCTTGCGTGCATGCATCCGTCTCCATCGCTCGTCTCCATGGAAGGCCACACACACTGCTTATTACGTCCACGTAAAAAAGCTACGTCCATCAATCCATCCAAGCAGAGATTCTTCACGCGTGCGTCGGTCTACGCGCTTCCCCTGTGTCGCCAGACTGCAATATATGGGATACGTGGCATCACCTCATTCACATGAGGGCATTTTTATATTCTTGGCAAAAGGACGTAGTATAGTGTTATCGGGGCTGGATGCACAGATACACACTTTGGTGATTTGACGCTTAATAACTGGTCATCACCGGCGGAGCTTAGTGAGAACAAAACCGGGCCATGGCCCGCCCTATTCAGGAGTGAGATTTATTTTTATTCCTATACTGCTATGTGCAAAGCCCAAATGCATGCCCAATAGACCAGCGGAGTACCTACTGACACGAGAGGCAGTTCATGTGTTCATGATTCAGTCCTCCCTACTTGTTCCTGCTTGGTTGTTCGTCGGCAGCGCATCCATGGCGCTTACAGCATCTACCCTGATTCCAAGAGCTGGTGAGTGGTGGCCCAGGCGTAGAGGTAGCAGTCGGATTGCCGGAGTTTGGAGAGACTCAGTCCGGCGAGCGGCGAGTAGCAACGGCGAGCCAGCCACGCCTTGTCCCCCAAATCCCCAGGCCCCATGCAGGCAGCCAGAAGATGCGGGCGGACATACAGCTATAGGCGGCGATACCACAAGGCCATGACCCATGTTCTCTACTTGGTGGCAATTGGTGCAAGTGCAAGGCAGGCCGCAGCTGCTGTAGTTCTTCTCCCCAGCCAAAGCGCACGGCGCAATCACTTCAGGAAAAATTATTTACATCTTAATTCTCTGTCAATACCAACTTTTGAACACAGATTGAATTCAGGTACCAATGACGAGAACAGTCAGAGAAAATTTGGTTTCGCTTTAAAAAGAAAAGGAGACGACCCAACTACATGATTATTTGTGCTTTTCTTTAGCTTGGCCCGCCCAGGATTTTCTTTGAAGCTCCGCCACTGCTGGTCATTCTCATGAACGGCCACACCCTACGGGACAACAGATATGCCTGCGTACGGATTATTCATTCGCGTAAATGAATGCTGCTGATGCACAGCAATTCCATGGAGATCGTCGATCCATACTAGTGCCACCAGGACATGTACATCCAGTCCGCTGCTTACACAAACTCGTGTATAGTAAAGCAGCTCGATTGAGAGTGTGTATACATTATTATGGGCACCGGATGCATTAACAGCTACGAGCTAACTGTTTGTACTTTTTATAGTAGCTTTTTTACTGCAGTTGTTGAAGATTATTAATAGATTAATGTACTTTTCAAAAAAGAAATGTTAAGTAAATGAAGTGAATGTGTAGACAGGATTAGACAAGCTGAAGCAATCGGCCTGGTTACCATTTATTCCACTCTTGCGCTCTGCATTCTTCTAAATGGACCGTAATGCCTGTATGCCATTCGGCCTCTTAGGATTGTTGGCCCAAACGGAAGCTTGTTTCATGAAAACAACAATAATAATGAATTAATGTCAACTCTACAAAAAGAAGGGTGGGGTTGAGGGTCGTGACTAGCGTGGGGGCGACGTCGCAAACATGATGTCTCCTTTCATGTCTTTTTTCTTCTTGCTCTTTGTCAATTTGCGACTGGTTTTATCTCAGTTTTCAAGTTTTCAAGGACATGACATTCAAAATGCAGGTATTTGCGCCAAGGAGAGGACATTCAAACACACACATAAAGTCATAACAAGGCAAATAAGGTAGCACATACAAATGCACATTTGAACGCATCACTGCAGAAGGGGACAAATCTTATATTAACGATGGGACAAAGACACAAAAAAACCAACAAAGTGTAGTGAAAGGCAGGAAAAATCTTACAATCACCGGAGGACAAAAGGTGGCACAATCAGACTCACTATAGCTGAATTCACTGCAAAACATACCCTTATGAGGACACCAGAGTGTGTTGTATGACGGAAAGCAGAAAAAAATTGTTGGACGGCCGAACAAAGGGCTACATGTAGGCAGTGCAAACAATGAACGCAAAGCAAGGCACGCCAAAAAATACAATGAAACATATCACACATGGGATTAGTTTGAAGAATGCCAATAGGAACACAACCATAAAAACGGATCGTGGCATGGACTCTCAGTTCAAATGATCACAACCATAAAAACGGATCGTGGTATGGACTCTCAGGATTTTGTAAGAAGAGCAATGTGACCATGAAGATCACATTTGAGTTCCTCGGAATGCCCCTCATACTTTGTATCTCCCAAATATTATTCTCTTCTTCAATGACATGTGCATACAAAGAAAGATTTCCTCCTCTCTTCATCCCAATTGCACGAGCACGAGTATCATCTGCTATTTTTGACTCAACCTTGAAGGCATCCATCTCTTGCATGGCATCATTGGAGGTTATTTGCTCAAAGTTGTGCTTGTTCTTTAGGATCCTTAGATCAGCTGGCTCGAAGGGCCAAAGGGCATTGATGTACTTCCTCTTGATCCAATTATCATCAACATGGGTGGCACCAAGGTCCCGAAAGGTGATAGCAAGGGCCTTGAGGCGACGGTACATGACACGATGGTTTTCACCATCTTCCATGTAGAATCCTTCAGTTTGATTGCTAACCTCTTCGAAATTGTTTTGCCTCATGCTTGAGCTTCCAATGAACACTTCAGAGAGAATGTCCCAATCTGCCTTGGTGGTGGTTGCCTTCTCGATATAGGGTTTATCATCCTCACCGAGGGCTTGTTGAATCATGTATAAGGCGGTGGCATTGAGTTGGAAATCAACCATGATATGGGGTGGCCCGATCTTCTCAGTAAGCAACGGTGGTGATGATGATCATGGGTGATGGCAGCGGAGAAACACGACGATGTAGTGAAAGATAACTTGTATGACGCAACGAGATCTCTCGATTGGTCCCTGTCGCCAATGCAACAGCTCTCAACCCTGCAAGATATTCGCAACTCCACACACTTGCGCACGTAGCCGCCGACCACGAAGCGATAAGTTGCAACCGTCTAATTCCCAATGGAACAGCAGATCACACAAGACTTTTTCAGGATCTACACAATATCAAGCAATATGGTGTAGGGATTCAGTAGTTTTGCTAGAGCAAACAACTAAGAACTAGGGTTTATCTTAAACGTGGTATAAAGCAGCTAGGGGGGCGTCCTGGGCACTTATATAGGCGTCCGGGATGACTCCTGGTCGAAAAGATACAAAAATAACCGACCCATAATAGATCTGGTTGAGACAGACTCGGACGGATCCGGTCTGGAATCCGGTCAATCGGGCCAGGGACCGGGTCGGCCGGTCTGGCATCCGATCAACCGGGCGGCAACCGGAAAGTTTGCAAAATTCGTCCGGTTTTGGCCCGGTACGATGCATCCGGTTGGCGCCCGGTCAATCGGGCCAGGGACCGGGCTGGCCGGTCTGGAGGCCGGTCTAACCGGGTGCTGGACCGGCCTGGACGTCAACTTCTCCTCTCGCGCATGCCTCCCGCTCCTCCCTCGCGCGCCCATGAGATATCTTCATGTCGAGCTCCATGTCCAGCTTCACGTCCATCTTCATGTCCAGCTTCTCCTCTACTCCTCGTGCGATGCTCGTCTCTTCTTGATACCTGATGATACATAAGTAATAGGACTTAGGCAGTATAAAGTTCTCATCAATCAAAGTACCGTTTAGAAACAAGTTCACCTGTTGTTTAAGTAGCTTCGCACGAGCCCTTGTAATTGGTCCAATCCGAACTTCATTGGACTTGAGCTTCACAGCAGGTTCATCTTCATTTATCAATGACGGAGGTAGTGGTGTAGTAGGGATGTCCTCATCATCTCCCCCCCCCCCCCTTCAAAAGGCGTCGACCTCGACGCTCCAAGGTCTTCTCCGTCATATCGTGTCAAATCAGCAACATTGAAAGAATTACTGACACCAAACTCATCAACTGGAAGATCTATCGAGTATGCATTATCATTGATCTTGGCAAGCACTTTGTAAGGACCAGCACCACGAGGCTTCAACTTAGACTTCCGCAGCTTCGGGAACCTATCCTTGCGAAAATGTACCCAGACCATATCACCAGGCTTGAACAACATCTCTTTGCGCTTCTTATTCATCCTTGCAGCATTGCTCTCGCCTTTCTTCTCTATCAACTCTTTAGTCTTCACATGGATTTTTCGCACAAAATCTGCCCTCTTGGATGCCTCCATATTAACTCTCTCATGTATAGGCAAAGGCAACAAGTCAAGTGGAGTAATGGGTTTGAAACCATACACCGCCTCAAAAGGACATAGCTCCGTGATAGAATGTACCGCCCTGTTGTAAGCAAACTCTACATGCGGCAAACATTCTTCCCACTCTTTCAGGTTCTTCTTAATCATGGATCTCAACAGTTGTGACAAGGTTCTATTCACCACCTCAGTTTGACCATCAGTTTGGGGATGACAAGTAGTACTGAACAGTAGCTTTGTCCCTAGCTTTCCCCAAAGTGTCTTCTAGAAGTAGCTCATGAACTTCACATCACGATCAGAAACAATAGTCTTCGGGACTCCATGTAGTCGAACAATCTCCCTGAAAAACAGGTTAGCAATATGCGACGCATCGTCGCTTTTGTGGCAGGCAATAAAGTGTGACATTTTAGCAAATCTGTCCACTACCACAAATATAGAATCATGGCCTCTTTTAGTACGCAGCAAACCCAACACAAAATCCATACTAATATCTTCCCAATGTGTAGTAGGTGCCGATAATAGAGTATACAAACCGTGAGGCTTCAGCTTGGACTTGGACTTGTTGCAAGTAATGCACCTCTTCACATACCTGTCCACATCCCGCCTCATCTTTGGCCAATAAAAATGATCAGCGAGCATGAGTAGCGTCTTCTCACGCCCAAAGTGACCCATCAAACCTCCAGCATGTGATTCCTGCAATAAAAGCAAACGCACAGACGATTCTGGAACACATAGTTTGTTAGCTCGAAACAAGAATCCATCATGTATGTGATATTTTTCCCATGCTGTACCAAGAGCACATAAGCGATATGGTTCAGCAAAATCATGATCCGTAGCATACAAATCACATAGCACTTCTAATCCAGGAATTTTAACATCAAGTTGAGTTAATAGCATATTCTTCCTAGATAGAGCATCAGCAATAATATTATCTTTTCCCTTTTTATGCTTAATAATGTACGGAAAAGATTCAATGAACTCAACCCACTTAGCAAGACGCCTATGCAAAGTAGATTGGGCTTTTAGATATTTCAAAGCTTCATGATCAGAATGTATGATAAATTCTTTTGGCCACAAATAATGTTGCCAAACCTTAAGAACTCTAATTAAAGCATACAATTCTTTATCATAGATAGGATAGTTCAACTTAGCACCAGAAAGTTTCTCAGAAAAATATGCAATTGGGCGACCTTCTTGCATCAACACACCACCAATTCCAATACCACTAGCATCACATTCAATCTCAAATTGCTTATTGAAATCAGGAAGTGCAAGCAATGGTGCAGAAGTTAACAATCGTTTTAGTTCATCAAAAGCATGATCTTGGGCAACGCCCCACTCAAATGCAACACCCTTTTTAGTCAATTCATTCAAAGGTGCAGCAATAGTAGAAAAAATGGGCACAAAACGGCGATAAAACCCAGCTAGACCATGAAAACTTCTTACTTGACTCACATTCATGGGAGTAGGCCAATTTTGAATAGCTTCAATTTTAGACACGTCTACTTCTACTCCATGCTTAGAGACAACATAACCCAGAAATATGACCTTATCTTTGCAAAATGTGCACTTCTCAAGATTACCATAGAGTTTAGGGATTTCTATTTTCGTGCCCCTGCTTTGTTAGTTGTACTCAGTTTTCCCCAGCTCGTTAGTTTTTCCTCAGCTTTCCCCTCCCTCTAGTTTGAAACCCCTCGAAGACGCGGGTTGCCGTCAGGTCAGAGGCCTTACCGTTACCGTTAATCTGACGGGTGGGGCTGCACAGAGGTGGGGCTGCATAGAGGGCAGTTCCTCTCTGACCGTCTCGTGCTGACGGGTAGCCATCCATCTACCGCTGACGCGTGGGCCGTTTTATTTCCTGATTGTATACGCGGTGCTGCCAATGACAAATGGGGCCGCTCTATGGGGCTGCCGCAGCCAATGACCAGTGGGTCGTCTATTTATTTATAGAAAATTATATTGCCGCTCTGTGGGGCCTCCGCAGCCAATGACCGCTGTGGCAGGTGACTATTTTCGCAGCTTAATCTAAAGTGACTCTTATGCTAAACATTGTGCATCCCGACGTTGACCTAGCAGTGGCGGCGAGCATAGCCGTTCTGACCATGCCGATATCGGCATCGGCATCGGCATCGTTTGGAGGATGTGGTGCTCGAATAATAGTGGAAATGTGATATTATCTTTTACATGCATAATATATAGAAAATAGTTAGATCTCTAAATCGATGCATATGAAGCTACATATATATTCTTGGTCATAATCCCCTTATCTAAAGGGGATGGATGCATGGCTTCACGTCGTCGTTGCTTTCATCGTCAGTATCTTCGTCGTCCGAGTAGTAGTACTTCCTGCACATTGTTCCGTCGAACACCTTCACTGTGAGCACATCATCGCCTTCATATTTGAAGTGTACGAAGCAGCCGAAATTCACACCGTGCGCGATGGCGAATTTCTCCCAGCCCTTGTCGAGGTACATCCGGCCTTGACCGTCAAATAGGACCTCCACGGTCCAGAGACGAGGACCACGATCCGCCTGCTCGCAGATACACCTTAGCTGGCTCCTGGCCGTCAAGATAGTCCGCAAACTTTTTTGGGAGAGCCTGCAAAGAGATCGAGCGCCGATCGTTTGAAATTAAAGGTTTTTTAGAACATGCCCATAATTAATCACATGTATCATATATGTGGGAACGCGTACGTACCTTCTTGACCAAAGGGTCTTCATAGACGACGATGAAGAACTCCTCTATGATCAATGGCAGTGTTGACGGTGGTGGTGGCAATGATGATGATCCACTTCCCCTTCCCCTTCCCCTTCCCCTTCCCCTTCCCCTTCCGGTCCGCGTCCGAGACGTGGAAGCCATGGCAATGGATCAAGTGTATGTGAACAAAGAAGAGAGAGGCAGAACCTATTGACACAAGGGATGGCCGTGTAGGTGTTTATAAGGGAGAGATGACCGTTGTAGGGGTTTACACAATAAAATAAGGAGGAGGTGAACGTTGGTGGGGGTTTACACAATAAATTAAGGAGGAGATGACCGTTGTGGGGGTTTACACAATAAATTAAGGAGGAGACGACCGTTGTGGGGGTATATATCTCAACAAAAAAGTAATACGGACTATCTTGACGGAAATGGAACTTCGTGATATAGTTTATCATTTTACCGTGAAAAGTAATGCCTAAAAGAAATGGTAATTCATGATAGTTTATCATTTACCGTAATGGCTACAACAAATCGTTGATGGTTTATCATTTTTTGTGTGAAAAGTAATGGCTACAACAAATCGTTGATGGTGTATCATTTTTTGCGTGAAAAGTAATGGCTACAACAAAATCGGTGATGGTTTATCGTTTTTTGCGTGAAAAGTAATGGCTACAAGAAATGGGTGATGGTGTATCATTTTTTGCGTGAAAAGTAATGTCTACAACAAAATCGGTGATGGTTTATCGTTTTTTTGCGTGAAAAGTAATGGCTACAAGAAATGGGTGATGCTGTATCATTTTGCGTGAAAAGTAATGGCTACAACAAAATCGGTGATGGTTTGTCGTTTTTTGCGTGAAAAGTAATGGCTACAACAAATCGGTGATGGTGTATCATTTTTTTTGCGTGAAAAGTAATGGCTACAACAAATCGGTGATGGTTTATCATTTTTTGCGGGAAACGTAATGCCTAAAAAGAGTTTATAATTTAGCTCGTGAAAAATAATGCAGAAAACCAAACTTTGCGTCAAGCTAACCGACGACAGAGAGAGAGAGGGTGGTGGCCCCGACCAGAGAGAGATAGGGGTTATCCTGCCCGTTAGATCATACGATCAACGGTCGGCGGGCACGATCTGCGTGACATGGGCTAGACCAATCAGGGCAATGTTGGGCGTCTGTGAGAGTTTGTGAAGGGAGAGGGCAAAACTGAGTAGTATCAAGAAACCAAGGGCAAGTGAGTAGTCAACAGACTAAGGGATTCAAATATGGGATTTAAAAAATGGAAAATGCATGTTTTGTACAATGAAACCCATCTTGGCCTACCTCAAACTATTTGCAATACAAATATGTTTTGGGAAAAGCTGTTTTGGGTAGGGCCTATTGTGGAAAATGTTATCACCAGATTTTAAACAAGTCAGGAGGTGGGCCGTGATTGAGATGAGCTTGGAGAATATACACGGGAAATATTCATGAATCGGCCTCGTGCAAGAGTTTGGGCTGGATTGCCCGTGTATCTGTAAATTATAGTAGGTTACGTGTCGGTTAGCATTAAAAGATAGAGTTTAGCTCGTGCACGGTTGGGATTATTCCCAAGTTAGAAAGTCTACGTACTATAAATATGTATCTAGGGTTATTGAGAAGGAAGACGATCACGTTCGCAACAAACCAATCTAGGCGCATCGCCACCCCTTGTTTCGAGGGTTTCTTCCGGGTAAGCGTCATGCTGCCTAGATCGCATCTGGCGATCTAGGCAGTATCTTGTTTATTCGTTGTTTATGTGTTGCTCGTGCTGAAGCCTTGTTGATGGCGAGCAACACCGTTATCATAGATATGTTAGGGTTAGCATCGGTACCTTCTTGATGTATTCGTTTAGCTATGCTATCCCTAGATATCTAGCTGTCCTTACACCTATCTTAGGTGTAAGGGAAGCACCTTGCTTAGTCTTTATTTAGTAGATTCGATCTGTTACGGTTGTTCCTTGTTCTTCAAGGATTAGTTTGATATCCATATGGTTAGGCCTTGCAAACGGGTTGAATGATCCAGTAGTGCGTAAGGTACGGTTTGCTGGTCTTAGAAGGGATGTTCCGAGGATCAACTCCATGTTGGTTTTTAAGCCTTTTCTAGGGTTGGTTTTCCGTCATCTTCCGTATCTGCCAGGCTCAACTACGTGTAGGATGTTCCGGTTATGTGGTGAAAACCCTAAATCGTCGTAGATTGTTTTAGCTTAGTTTTGATCAAGCAGGACCACCATGTTATCGTAGATCCAATACGAATCATGGGTGGATCGGCTCCTTGAGCCGATTCACAGGACAACCTGAGAGCCGATCGAGGCTCGTATTTAATGTTTACGTGTATGCCATGCAGGAAACTAGTCGAAGCAATCCACCACCTTCCTGACCAGGTATAGGTCAGGTGGCACGCCCTTGCACCAGCATTGGACGTGCGTGCCGGAGCATTGTGGGCCGTCGCCCGAGGGACCAGGGCCCACCAGCAGTCCTGGGAGCCTCCCGGCTCTACGTGTTGCCCGTCGCTGCTCGCCGGTGGGTTTTGGTGGTCAACACATTCTGGCACGCCCGGTGGGACATTCAACTACATCAACATCTGCATCAACATCTGCATCAGAGATGGCGGAAGACCCAGTCACGTACGAAGATCTGACTGAGGAGTATAAGAAGAAGTATGACGAGATTAAAGCTCTCTTCGAAGCCGACCTCATCGGCTCTTTCCAGAGGACCCGCTCACACGGCATTAGGTGGAAAGGGTTCTCAGCTGAAGGCGCTCTCGATGAAGTGGATATGTCTACTTCTTCAGAAGAACGCACCAGAGCTCTGCGCCAGGAAATTAATTACATGGTAGCTCATTCGCTACACCGTCATTCCGAGAGCTTGGTGAACGCTTTCGAGCGCGTTGCGCTTCGCGTGGTCCAAGAAATCATGAAGCATCAGTACTCTCCGTCAGGACCTACCCTAGGGACTCACCAAGGAGAGATACCGTTCCACACCAGACCGCGGCTGCCGTTCTCGCTAGCAGCTCCAGAACCGCCGGGTTCACCGGCGTTTGTCGTCTACAAGATTGGAGGCGATCCTGCTGATTACCAGTTCATGCTGGAACCTCCTAAGGAAATCCCGCATGGATACACGTGCATGTATGTGCCAGACTGCAATAACTTGGCGCGCACGAACCAGATTACAGCAGGAGGAATTTCTGGAGCCACAGGAGGAATTTCTGGAACAGCAGGAGGGGTTTCTGGAGTAGACGCCGATAAACAGGCGTGGCTGGCTAAATATGCCACCGCAACGAATCAGCAAAGTTCAGCCCCTGCAGCTCCTACAGTGGACCAAATCAGTGCAATCTTGAGAGATCAGTTCGGCATGGTGCCGAAAAGGAGGGCAATCGGCTATTCCAAGCCGTACCCCAACGAGTATGATTTGATTCCACTGCCGCCCAAGTATCGGCTCCCTGAGTTCTCAAAGTTTAGTGGCTCAGAAGGCTCTAGTTCAATTGAGCATGTGAGCCGATATTTGGCACAGTTGGGCATGATCTCAGCATCAGACCCGCTACGCGTTAGGTTTTTTGCGCAGTCTCTCACGGGATCGGCTTTTGGATGGTACACCTCGCTGCCACGAGATTCAATCCGGACGTGGAAGCAGATGGAAGAGCAGTTCCACATGCAATATCACTTAGAAGCTTCCGAGGCTGGTATTGCCGATCTGGCACAAGTGCGACAGAGGCGTGGAGAAACAGTGTCAGAATACTGATGTCTACGGGAGCTTCTATTCTTGTAGACAGTGTTGGGCCTCCAAGAGCAGAGGTTTGTAGAACAGCAGCAAGTTTCCCTTAAGTGGATCACCCAAGGTTTATCGATCTCAGGGAGGAAGAGGTCAAAGATATCCCTCTCATGCAACCCTGCAACCACAAAGCAAGAAGTCTCTTGTGTCCCCAACACACCTAATAGGTGCACTAGTTCGGCGAAGAGATAGTGAAATACAGGTGGTATAAATATATATGAGCAGTAGCAACAGCACCAGAAAAGTGCTTTGCTGGCGTGTAGTTGATGGTGGTAATATTTCAGGCAGTAGAAACGCAGTAAAACAGTAAACAAGCAGCGATAGCAGTATTTGCGAACAAGGCCTAGGGATCATACTTTCACTAGTGGACACTCTCAACTTTGATCACATAACAGAATAAATAAATGCTATACTCTACACTCTCTTGTTGGATGATGAACACCACTAACTGTGTAGGATTACACGAACCCTCAATGCCGGAGTTAACAAGCTCCACAATATTCAATGTTCATATTTAAATAACCTTAGAGTGCACAACAGATCAACATAACTACACCAAGTACTAACATAGCATGCACACTGTCACCTTCACGCTACGAAAGGAGGCATAGATCACATCAATAGCATCATAGCAATAGTTAACTTCATAATCTACAAGAGATCACAATCATAGCCTACGCCAAGTACTAACACGATGCACACACTGTCACCGTTACACCGTGCAGGAGGAATAAACTACTTTAATAACATTACTAGAGTAGCACACAGATAAATTGTGATACAAAACACATTGCAATCATAAAGAGATATAAATAAGCACTTCACTATGCCATTCATAACAGTGAATAAGTATTCTGTGAAATATAGCCTAAGAGACCCACACGGTGCACACACTGTCACCTTTACACACGTGGGACAAGGAGTCTCCGGAGATCACATAAGTAAAATTCACTTGACTAGCATAACGACATCTAGATTACAAGCATCATCATATGAATCTCAATCATGTAAGGCAGCTCATGCGGTTATTGTATTGAAGTACATAGGAGAGAGATGAACCACATAGCTAACTACTCCCTCCTCATGGGAGACAGCAGCGTTGATGGAGATGGCGGTGGTGTCGATGGAGGAGCCTTCCGGGGGCACTTCCCCGTCCCGGCGGCGTGCCGGAACAGAGACTCCTGACCCCAGATCTTGGCTTCGCGATGGCGGCGGCTCTGGAAGGTTTCTCGTACCGTGGCTTTTTCGTCCCGAGGTTTTAGGTCAGGGACCTTTACCACCCTCCTGGGCCCACCAGGCCTCCCCTCTGGCGACTCTCGGGTGTTCTGGAAGCTTCGTGGAAAAATAGGATGCTGGGCGTTGATTTCGTCCGATTCCGAGAATATTTCCTTACTAGGATTTCTGAAACCAAAAACAGCAGAAAACAGGAACTGGCCCTTCGGCATCTCGTCAATAGGTTAGTTCCGGAAAACGCATAAATATGACATAAAGTGTGCATAAAACATGTAGATATCATCAATAATGTGGCATGGAACATAAGAAATTGTCGATACGTCGGAGACGTATCAGCATCCCCAAGCTTAGTTTCTGCTCGTCCCGAGCAGGTAAACGATAACAAAGATAATTTCTGGAGTGACATGCCATCATAACCTTGATCATACTATTGTAAGCATATGTAATGAATGCAGCGATCAAAACAATGTATATGACATGAGTAAACAACTGAATCATATAGCGAAGACTTTTCATGAATAGTACTTCAAGACAAGCATCAATAAGTCTTGCGTAAGAGTTAACTCATAAAGCAATAATTCAAAGTAAAGGTACTGAAGCAACTCAAAGGAAGATTAAGTTTCAGCGGTTGCTTTCAACTTGTAACATGTGTATCTCATGGATATTGTCAACATAGAGTAATATAACAAGTGCAATATGCAAGTATGTAGGAATCAATGCACAGTTCACACCAGTGTTTGCTTCTTGAGGTGGAGAGAGATAGGTGAACTGACTCAACATTAAAAGTAAAAGAATGGCCCCTCGCAGAGGGAAGCATCGATTGCCATATTTGTGCTAGAGCTTTGATTTTGAAAACATCAAGAGAGTATAAAAGTAAAGTTTTGAGAGGTGTTTGTTGTTGTCAACGAATGGTAGCGGGTACTCTAACCCCCTTGCCAGACAAACCTTCAAAGAGCGGCTCCCATTTTATTTTATTTTTGTGTGGCACTCCTTCCAACCTTTCTTTCACAAACCATGGCTAACCGAATCCTTCGGGTGCCTGCCAACAATCTCATACCATGAAGGAGTGCCTTTTTATTTTAGTTTTATTATGATGACACTCCTCCCCACCTTTGCTTTCTCAAGCCATGGCTAACCGAATCCTTCGGGTGCCGTCCAACAATCACATACCATGGAGGAGTGTCTATTTTTGTTAATTAATTTGGGACTGGGAATCCCATTGCCAGCTCTTTTTGTAAAATTATTGGATAAGCGGATGAAGCCACTAGTCCATTGGTGAAAGTTGCCCAACAAGATTGAAAGATAAACACCACATACTTCCTCATGAGCTATAAAACATTGACACAAATCAGAGGTAATAAATTTTGAATTGTTTAAAGGTAGCACTCAAGCAATTTACTTTGGAATGGCGGAGAAATACCATGTAGTAGGTAGGTATGGTGGACACAAATGGCATAGTGGTTGGCTCAAGTATTTTGGATGCATGAGAAGTATTCCCTCTCGATACAATGTTTAGGCTAGCAAGGTTATTTGAAACAAACACAAGGATGAACCGGTGCAGCAAAACTCACATAAAAGACATATTGTAAACATTATAAGACTCTACACCGTCTTCCCTGTTGTTCAAACTCAATACTAGAAATTATCTAGACCTTAGAGAGACCAATTATGCAAACCAAATTTTAGCAAGCTCTATGTATTTCTTCACTAATAGGTGCAAAGTATATGATGCAAGAGCTTAAACATGAGCACAACAATTGCCAAGTATCAAGTTATTCAAGACATCATACCAATTACTACATGTAGCATTTTCCGTTTCCAACCATATAACAATTAACGAAGCAGTTTCAACCTTCGCCATGAAAATTAAAAGCTAAGAACACATGTGTTTATACAAACCAGCGGAGCGTGTCTCTCTCCCACACAAGTATTTATTCAAACAAAAACAAAAACAAACAGACGCTCCAAGTAAAGTACATAAGATGTGACCGAATAAAAATATAGTTTCAAGAGAAGGAACCTGATAGTTTGTCGATGAAGAAGGGGATGCCTTGGGCATACCCAAGCTTAGACGCTTGAGTCTTCTTGAAATATGCAGGGATGAACCACCGGGGCATCCCCAAGCTTAGAGCTTTTACTCTTCTTGATCATATTGTATCATCCTCCTCTCTTGACCCTTGAAAACTTCCTCCACACCAAACTCGAAACAACTCATTAGAGGGTTAGTGCACAATCAAAAACTCACATGTTCAGAGGTGACACAATCATTCTTAACACTTCTGAACATTTCTCAAAGCTACTGGAAGTTAATGGAACAAAGAAATTCATCCAACATAGCAAAAGAGGCAATGCGAAATAAAAGGCAGAATCGGTCAAAACAGAACAGTCCGTAAAGACGAATTTTATTAGGCACCAGACTTGCTCAAATGAAAATGCTCAAATTGAATGAAAGTTGCGTACATATCTGAGGATCACTCACGTAAATTGGCATAATTTTCTGAGTTACCTACAGAGAATTTTGCCCAGATTCGTGACAGCAAAGAAATCTGTTTCTGCGCAGTAATCCAAATCTAGTATGAACCTTACTATCAACGACTTTACTTGGCACAACAAAACACAAAACTAAGATAAGGAGAGGTTGCTACAGTAGTAAACAACTTCCAAGACACAAATATAAAACAAAGTACTGTAGCAAAATAACACATGGGTTATCTCCCAAGAAGTTCTTTCTTTATAGCCATTAAGATGGGCTCAGCGGTTTTAATGATGCACTCGCAAGAAATAGTATTTGAAGCAAAAGAGAGCATCAAGAGGCAAATTCAAAACACATTTAAGTCTAACATGCTTCCTATGCATAGGAATCTTGTAAATAAACAAATTCAAGAAGCATAATGCAACAAGCATAGAAAGATAAAACAAGTGCAGCTTCAAGATTTTCAGCAAAAAGAGAGGTGTTTTAGTAACATGAAAATTTCTACAACCATATTTTCCTCTCTCATAATAACTTTCAGTAGCATCATGAGCAAACTCAACAATATAACTATCACATAAAGCATTCCTATCATGAGTCTCATGCATAAAATTATTACTCTCCACATAAGCATAATCAATTTTATTAGTAGTAGTGGGAGCAAATTCAACAAAGTAGCTATCATCAAATATAGGAGGCATATTGTAATCATAATCAAATTTATCCTCCATAACAGGTGGCAACAAAAGACTACTATCATTATAATCATCATAAATAGGAGGCAAAGTATCATCAAAGTAAATTTCCTCCTCAATGCTTGGGGGACTAAAAAGATCATGCTCATCAAAACCAGCTTCCCCAAGCTTAGAATTTCCATAGCATTAGCAACAATAGTGTTCAAAGCATTCATATTAATAACATTCCCATTAGCATGCATATAAAGTTCCATGGGTTTTTTAATTCTCTCTTCAAACACATCATGTCCTAATTCAAGATAAAGTTCATAAAGATCTCTCATATTTTTGTTGTTTTCCATTATGCCTAACTAGCGTAAACAAGAAACAAAAAGATGCAATTGCAGGATCTAAAGGAAATAGCTTCGAGCACAAACACAATGGCGCCAGAAAAGTACTGTTACCTGGAACCGGAGTATGAGTGCCTTTTACCTTTCCTCCCCGGCAACGGCGCCAGAAAAGTGCTTGATGTCTACGGGAGCTTCTATTCTTGTAGACAGTGTTGGGCCTCCAAGAGCAGAGGTTTGTAGAACATCAGCAAGTTTCCCTTAAGTGGATCACCCAAGGTTTATCGATCTCAGGGAGGAAGAGGTCAAAGATATCCCTCTCATGCAACCCTGCAACCACAAAGCAAGAAGTCTCTTGTGTCCCCAACACACCTAATAGGTGCACTAGTTCGGCGAAGAGATAGTGAAATACAGGTGGTATAAATATATATGAGCAGTAGTAACAGCACCAGAAAAGTGCTTTGCTGGCGTGTAGTTGATGGTGGTAATATTTCAGGCAGTAGAACCGCAGTAAAACAGTAAACAAGCAGCGATAGCAGTATTTGCGAACAAGGCCTAGGGATCATACTTTCACTAGTGGACACTCTCAACTTTGATCACATAACAGAATAAATAAATGCTATACTCTACACTCTCTTGTTGGATGATGAACACCACTAACTGTGTAGGATTACACGAACCCTCAATGCCGGAGTTAACAAGCTCCACAATATTCAATGTTCATATTTAAATAACCTTAGAGTGCACAACAGATCAACATAACTACACCAAGTACTAACATAGCATGCACACTGTCACCTTCACACTACGAAAGGAGGCATAGATCACATCAATACCATCATAGCAATAGTTAACTTCATAATCTACAAGAGATCACAATCATAGCCTACGCCAAGTACTAACACGATGCACACACTGTCACCATTACACCGTGCAGGAGGAATAAACTACTTTAATAACATTACTAGAGTAGCACACATATAAATTGTGATACAAAACACATTGCAATCATAAAGAGATATAAATAAGCACTCCACTATGCCATTCATAACAGTGAATAAGTATTCTGTGAAATATAGCCTAAGAGACCCACACGGTGCACACACTGTCACCTTTACACACGTGGGACAAGGAGTCTCCGGAGATCACATAAGTAAAATTCACTTGACTAGCATAACGACATCTAGATTACAAGCATCATCATATGAATCTCAATCATGTAAGGCAGCTCATGAGATTATTGTATTGAAGTACATAGGAGAGAGATGAACCACATAGCTACCGGTACAGCCCCGAGCCTCGATGGAGAACTACTCCCTCCTCATGGGAGACAGCAGCGTTGATGGAGATGGCGGTGGTGTCGATGGAGGAGCCTTCCGGGGGCACTTCCCCGTCCCGGCGGCGTGCCGGAACAGAGACTCCTGTCCCCCAGATCTTGGCTTCGCGATGGCGGCGGCTCTGGAAGGTTTCTCGTACCGTGGCTTTTTCGTCCCGAGGTTTTAGGTCAGGGACCTTTATATAGGCGAAGAGGCGGAGTCGGAGGGGCGAAGAGCCGGTGAGGGGGTAAGGCGGCGCGGCCAGGGCCTGGGCCGCGCCGGCCACCCTCTTGGGCCCACCAGGCCTCCCCTCTGGCGACTCTCGGGTGTTCTGGAAGCTTCGTGGAAAAATAGGATGCTGGGCGTTGATTTCGTCCGATTCCGAGAATATTTCCTTACTAGGATTTCTGAAACCAAAAATAGCAGAAAACAGGAACTGGCCCTTCGGCATCTCGTCAATAGGTTAGTTCCGGAAAACGCATAAATATGACATAAAGTGTGCATAAAACATGTAGATATCATCAATAATGTGGCATGGAACATAAGAAATTATCGATACGTCGGAGACGTATCAAATACATTCAGCGCTTCAGGAATGTGAGGAACCGATGTTATTCGGCTCGTTTGAATGAGAAAGAAGCAGTCGATCTGGCAGTGTTGGGTCTCGCATCGCCGATCAAGGACATGGCTTCCCAAGTACAGTACACTTCACTGGCGCATATGGTTCAGAAACTTTCATTGTATGAACAGCGCCACCCAGAATTGTACCAGGACAAATTCAAACACGCGGTAAGCCTGGTTGAGACAGAAGAGGATGAAGACTCTGCAGGAGACCAAGAAGTAGTCGTGGCAGAATGGGCTCGGGGGGCAAACCCCGTGTCCTGCAAATGGGTTAAACCACAAGGTCCTGCAAAAGGGTTTGACTTCGACGTGAGCAAGGCTGAGCAGATTTTCGATCTTTTGCTTAAGGAGAAGCAGCTGAAGTTACCCGAAGGCCATAGAATCCCTACGGTGCAAGAGATGAACGGAAGGCCATACTGCAAGTGGCATCATTCGTTCACCCATACCACCAGCGACTGCAAAGTGTTGCGTCAGCAGATCCAAATGGCGATAGAACAAGGCCGTCTGATTTTCAGCCAGTATGCCATGAAAGTGGACACGCAACCGTTCCCTGCCATCAACATGGTGGAGTACAGTTACCCCACGAGGCGTCAGCAAGATTTCTCGTTCAGTATTAACATGGCAGGGCCTGTATACCACCCTGGCAAGGACAAAGAAGAGAGCAGTCGTTCTCGTGGCAAGGACAAGGAGGAGGCCGGTTCACACGACCGGCCCCGATATGATGACAAACGGTACGTCACCGAGGAACAAGTGAGAAGCATGCGGTACCAACGACCACTCTCCGAGCACCTTCTTAACAAATACGAGCGTCGGTATGACCAACGCCGGCGGTATGACACAGCCGACGACATAGATCGTCGGCCTAACATAAACGACAGAAAGTATCGTCAGTATGATAGAGACGACGAAGGATATGAACGCCGCGCTAAGGGAAGGTCAAGGGAGCAAGAAGACATAGACCGTCACTGGGACTGCCCTTTCTTTAAACATTGCTGGGACGCAGGAATGAGCCGATTGCCTACAATCGAAAGCTGCCCCGAATGTAGATAGAAAAAGAAGGACACAAGAGACGTGTCAGTGTTCAAATGTCTAGGGCCTCTCCCATCTCGGAACAAGCAAGCTGAGTCCTCTCGGGTGGAAGATCTCGAGGAATTAGAAGATGAAGAAGATGAAGAAGAAGAAGATAGATACCACCGACCAAGGTGGTGCCCTGATGGACTCAGCCACTCTTAGAAGCATAGGGTGCATCGGCTACGTAGTTTGGAGGAAGCCGAGCGGTTATATCTGCACACGCTGAGGAAGGCGCAGCCCGATCTGGCCGCGAAAATTCAGCAAACTTTGGACGAAGAGGGTCGTCCACAGAAGAAAGAGTGGCGCCCCAAACCAAAGAAAGCCGATGATCAGGCATCGGCTAGCACAAACATGGTGTTCATACTTCCGTCGGAGTTTTGTGCTCCAAGAACAGAAGAGGCACCTGTAGCACAACTTGCCTGCGGCCCACGGCCAGTTATATTTGAAAAGCCGCGAGAAAGGAGCTACAGACATCTGAAGGTCCTGTACTTGAAAGGTTATATCAATGGGCAGCCTGTCAACAAGATGCTGGTTGACACGGGAGCGGCAGTCAATATAATGCCATACTCCATGCTACGTCGCCTGGGACGCTCTAGCGCGGATCTGATCAAAACCAACGTCACATTGAGCGACTTCAACGGCCAAACATCAGAAGCGCAAGGCGTTCTAAGCGTGGATCTAACGGTAGGCCGAAAAAACATCCCCACGTCATTCTTCATCGCCGACAGCAAGAGTACCTACGCTGTCCTGCTAGGAAGGGATTGGATTCACGCCAACAGCTGCATTCCATCCACAATGCACCAATGCTTGATATAGTGGGATGGAGATGAAGTGGAGTTCGTCCATGTAGATGACTCAGCCGAAATATCAACGGCTGGCATGAACATTTGGGAAGCGGATGACCAAGAGCCACTCTCTGGAGTCAGTTTAGACGGCTGTGAGCGCATCGAAGTGACAAAAAACGGGGTGAGGCTGGTCTTATCCACCGGCCTGACAGTATAGCAAGAGCAAAGTCTATGGACTTACGTGACAAGGCCGATCCCTGCGATCGGCCCCAAAAAATAAGAAGTGATGATCTCAACTCAAGCATGTCACGTAGATATAGTAGAGCACGAACAAGGTGTAAACCTTCATTGAGCAATGCAATCAAAATGGGGGCCGATTCCAGCAATCGGCCCATATTATCCTCGCCATACGTTTTGCCTGTGTTGAGCATCGATCTAGCAGGAGACGGAAAGCTAGGGTATGGGTTTACATCGGCTGATGAGCTAGAAGAGGTTGACATTGGTCCTGGGGATGAGCCACGACCAACTTTTATCAGCAAAAAGTTAGATCCGCACTTGAGGAGCCTGATGATAGCTCTGTGGAAAGAATACCCAGACTGCTTTGCATGGGATTACACAGAGATGCCTGGGTTAGACAGGAGCATAATTGAGCATCGGCTCCCTCTCAAGAAAGGGTTTCGGCCGTTCCAGCAACGAGCACGACAGATGAAGGCCGAAATTCTAGAAGAAGTCAAGAAAGAGATCGAGAAGATGTTGGCCGCCGGGTTCATCAGGCCATGCAGGTACGCTGAATGGATTTCTAGTATCGTACCTGTAGAGAAAAAGGACGGCCGATGGCGTGTCGCCATAGATTTTCGAGATCTAAATAGAGCTACTCCAAAGGACGAGTATCCAATGCCTGTGGCAGAGACATTGATCAATACAGCTGCTGGCCATAAGGTGTTGAGTTTCATGGATGGCAATGCCGGCTACAACCAAATTTTCATGGCTCCAGAAGATATACACAAGACTGCATTCAGAGTACCGGGATCAGTGGGCTTGTTTGAATATGTGGTCATGACCTTTGGGCTGAAGAATGCTGGTGCAACATACCAAAGAGCCATGAATTACATCTTTCATGATCTGATCGGCAAGTTGGTGGAAATTTACATCGATTACGTGGTGGTCAAGTCTGTCTCCATAGAAGGACACTTGGATGATTTGCGACGCATCCTGGACCGAACTAGAAAATTCGGGCTAAGAATGAATCCAAAGAAGTGTGCTTTTGGTGTAACGGCCGGTCAGTTCTTGGGTTTTTTGGTTCATGAACGTGGAATTGAGATCGGCCTGAAAAGTCAGGAGGCAGTACGAACCATGCAGCCACCTACCACGAAGAAAGAACTCCAATGTCTCATCGGCAAAATCAACTTCGTCCGACGGTTCATATCCAATCTGTCAGGACGAATCGAGCCGTTCATGGCATTGGTGAAAATTAAATCTGATGACGAGTTTCACTGGGGGCAGAGCAGCAGCGAGCGTTTGACGAGATTAAATAGTATCTAACGATGCCGCCTGTGTTGGTTCCACCTCAGCAAGACAGACCGTTCTATATTTACTTATCAGTGGCTGACACTTCCATCGCGTCAGTGGTGGTACAACTTTATGATGGTCTGGAGAGGGTGGCTTTCTACCTCAGCAGAAGGATGTTGGATGCAGAGACAAGGTACCCTGAGATCGAGAAGTTGTGCCTCTGCCTATTTTTCACCTGCACCGAGCTTCGTCACATCTTTCTGTCAGCGGAAATTGTCGTCATATGCAAGTCAGACGTCATCAAACACATGTTGTCGGCCCCTGTGTTGAAAGGCCGACTCGGTAAATGGATATTTGCGTTGTCAGAGTTTGATCTCCGGTATCAGCCTGCGAAGGCAGTCAAGGGACAAGCATTGGCCGATCTGATTGTTGAACGAATCAACACTGACATAGTAGCACTATCTGTACATGCATGGGCCATGTTCTTCGATGGATCGGCTTGTGATGATGGTTGTGGCATCGGCATTCTACTCATGTCGCCTCGGGGGGCAACATATTCCTTCTCCATCAGGTTATCTACCCCTTGTACCAATAATGTCGCTGAGTATGAAGCAATACACAAGGGAATGGAGTTGCTTTTGGAAGCCGGGGCAGAGGCTGTGGAACTTTTTGGAGATTCAAAATTGGTGATTTCCCAGCTCACGGAGGAATATAAGTGCGAGAGTGAGTCACTCTTCCCATTATGGATGCAATGCCGTGAGCTGATGGCACAATTTAAGTACATAAATTTTAATTGGATCCCAAGGTCACAAAATACCGAGGCCAATGATCTCGCACAAGTGGCATCAGGCTACAAGGACATAACAGATGGAGCCGATGTTCAGGTGCAGTTCCTGGAGCAGGATGACTGGAGAGCCGATATCTTCAATTACTTGAAAGATTCGGCTCGGGGGCACCTAAACGGATAAGGTACAAGGCCATGAAATATGTCCTTATAGGAGATGACATGTTCTACAGGACTTTGGAGGGGTTACTTCTCAAATGCCTGGGACCAGCCGAGTCGAATCGGCTCTTACACGAGGTACACGAAGGCGCCTGTGGAACTCACCAATCGGCTCATAAGATGAAGTGGCTGATCAGGCGATCAGGGTTTTACTGGCCCACCATGCTTGAGGACTGGTTCAGGTACTATAGAGGGTGCCAAGCGTGCCAGATGTTTGGGAAAATTTAGATGGTGCCCGCATCAGCAATGAACCCCATCATCAAGCCTTGGCCATTCCGAGGTTGGGGCATGGATATGATCGGCAAAATCCATCCTGCATCGAGCAAAGGCCACGAGTGGATTTTGGCCATTACAGATTACTTCACTAAATGGGTGGAGGCTGTCCCTATGAAGAAGGTAAAATCGGAAGATGTTATCAATTTTGTGAAAGAACATGTCATTCATAGATTCGGGATTCCCCAGACTATTACGACCGATGGAGGTTCGGTCTTCATTTCTAAAGAGTTCAGAAAGTTCTGTGACGACATGGGAATTAAGCTGATCCGATCATCTCCATACTATGCTCAAGCAAATGGGCAAGCTGAAGCGTCCAACCAGAGCCTCATCAAGCTGATTAAGAGAAAAGTTGACGAGCACCCTAGACGTTGGCATGAGGTATTGTCAGAAGCTTTGTGGGCTTATCGCATGTCATGTCATGGGGCTATAAAAACCTCGCCATACCAGCTGGTCTATGGAAAAGAAGCCGTATTGCCTTGGGAAATTACGGCTGGATCGAGACGTGTTACGTTTCAGAATGATCTAACATCTGAAGAATATGCGGCCCTGATGAGTGATAATATTGAGGATCTAACGGAACTCAGACTTTGGTCGTTGGAGAAGATTAAAGAGAACAAAGCCAAGGTAGCTCGCGCATACAATAAGAAGGTGAGACCAAAGGAGTTTCAGGTTGGTGATCTAGTATGGGAAGCTGTGTTGCCATTAGGAACTAAGGATAAAGCATATGGTAAATGGTCTCCTAATTGGCACGGGCCGTACAGAGTCGATCAGGTTTTGAAGGGTAATGCATATATGCTCGAGCAGCTGGACGGTGTTAAATTCCCAGTAGCTATCAATGGTCAACATCTCAAGAAATATTTCCCAAGCATGTGGGATGACGAACAGTGAAATATGGGGGCCGATGCATAAAATCGGCCAGTAAATTTTTTTTTTACATACAAATCATAGCCGATGTACGGACATCGACTTTAGAAAAATATGCAAAACAACAAGATGCAAGTACAGCCGATGCACAGACATCGACTTCAGACTAAAAAGCCGATGCACAGCCATCGGCTCTAGAGGAACAAGCTCAATTGAGCAGTTAACAAATTACTTTTAGGCTAGAGACTGTGGCATTGGGATGATTCTTCCATTAGATTCGCTGAGGAGTTGAATCTGTGCGTTTGAGATCTAAGGTTCGCGTGGCCGTGAATTGGACCTGTTTGAACGGCAATTTGGGGGATCTGAGTTTATTCTCTCAGACGAAGGTTGCAGTTTACCGTGTGAATAGGCAACTGATTTGGCCTTAATCGCGTTTTATGGTAAAGGCCGATGCGCTGCCATCGGCTCTTTGCGTGTTGACTTACTTTGACAATCGGCAAAATTGATATGAAAGCAAAATTGACATAGAAACATTTTCTTCATTAATAAAAGGGGATTTCTTACAGAGAAGAGCCGATTGCTCAAGGAAAAGAAGAACAAAAGAGGAGCCGATTACTACTACTAGTCCTATGCTAGTAGTCCCTAATCTAAGGGCCGTCGCTGCCCTCGTCGTCGCCATCGAAGCTGCCGTCAGCACTGCTGCCGGCGGGCTCCTCGTCGCTGCTCCCGTAGCCCTCGACGGGGGCCTCTTCCTCCTTGTCGTCATCGTCGTCGTCATCGTCATCCCACCCGGCGCGGAAACGCTTCGCCGGCGGATATTCGTCGGAGGAATCGTCGTCCTCTTCTTCTTCCTCCTCATCGGAGGAGGTGAAGTCGTCCTAGGAGAAGCGGTCGTCCTCGCTCTCCACCTCCAACTCCCCATCGGCGAGGAATTGGAGGTCATCGTCTCTGTCGGTCAAGGACTTGTCATCCTCGGACCAGACGGAGGAATCATGGTCCTCCTGGTCCCATTCCTCTGGGGCGCGGCGGTTGTACGCCGCCATCAAATCCCACTCCAGCGTGGGCTCGCGGGAGGAGGAAGATGAGGAGGAGAGAACCGATGAGGCAGAGGAGGAGGAGGAGGAAGACATGGCTACAGAGGAAGGGTTTTTTTTGCCAATGGCTAGTACTGAGCAAGAGGATGAAGAGGCGAACTGTTCGGCGCGGTTAAATAATGGGGATATAGTGGAGATTTAATGCTACAGCGGTTTCCGAGGAAGTGGTGCCAAAAAACTGTCAAATCGTGCAGAGAAGTTGAGAAGGCAAGGCATCATGATAAAAGGATACTGCAACGGTTCTGCTCTGCCACGACATGACCCTACGAAGAAAAAACAGAGTGGTTTTGGAATTACCATTGCCAAAACCAGGGGGGCATGTGTTATCACCAGATTTTAACCAAGTCAGGAGGTGGGCCGTGATTGAGATGGGCTTGGAGAATATACACGGGAAATATTCATGAATCGGCCTCGTGCAAGAGTTTGGGCTAGATTGCCGTGTATCTGTAAATTATAGTAGGTTACGTGTCGGTTAGAATTAAAAGATAGAGTTTAGCTCGTGCACGGTTGGGATTATTCCCAAGTTAGAAAGTCTATGGACTATAAATATATATCTAGGGTTATTGAGAAGGAAGACGATCACGTTCGCAACAAACCAATCTAGGCGCATCGCCACCCCTTGTTTCGAGGGTTTCTTCCGGGTAAGCGTCATGCTGCCTAGATCGCATCTGGCGATCTAGGCAGTATCTTGTTTATTCGTTGTTTATGTGTTGCTCGTGCTGAAGCCTTGTTGATGGCGAGCAACACCGTTATCATAGATATGTTAGGGTTAGCATCGGTACCTTCTTGATGAATTCGTTTAGCTATGCTATCCCTAGATATCTAGCTGTCCTTACACCTATCTTAGGTGTAAGGGCAGCACCTTGCTTAGTCTTTATTTAGTAAATTCAATCTGTTACGGTTGTTCCTTGTTCTTCAAGGATTAGTTTGATATCCATATGGTTAGGCCTTGCAAACGGGTTGAATGATCCAGTAGTGCGTAAGGTACGGTTTGCTGGTCTTAGAAGGGATGTTCCGAGGATCAACTCCATGTTGGTTTTTAGGCCTTTTCTAGGGTTGGTTTTCCGTCATCTTCCGTATCTGCCAGGCTCAACTACGTGTAGGATATTCCGGTTATGTGGTGAAAACCCTAAATCGTCGTAGATCGTTTTAGCTTAGTTTTGATCAAGCAGGACCACCATGTTATCGTAGATCCAATACGAATCATGGGTGGATCGGCTCCTTGAGCCGATTCACAGGACAACCTGAGAGCCGATCGAGGCTCGTATTTAATGTTTACGTGTATGCCATGCAGGAAACTAGTCGAAGCAATCCATCACCTTCCTGACCAGGTATAGGTCAGGTGGCATGCCCTTGCACCAGCATTGGACGTGCGTGCCGGAGCATTGCGGGCCGTCGCCCGAGGGACCAGGGCCCACCAGCAGTCCTGGGAGCCTCCCGGCTCTAAGTGTTGCCCGTCGCTGCTCGCCGGTGGGTTTTGGTGGTCAACAGAAAACCATGCACCTTCATAGCTACTAGGTGATTTGAGAAGTGGCAATTTGTGGTAAAACTTGATTTATCTATGATTTATCTATGATTTGAGAAGTGGCAACTTGTGGTAAAGACTCCATGAGTAATTTCCACTCTTTTTCGGAATTTTTTGCACATTAAATAACTCATTTAACTGGTTAATCCCATTTGTTGACTCTCTGTTGACCAGCCACTTGAGGGTAAAACTGAGTATATTGCACTAGCCAGTATTAGCACCCAAGGGGAAAACTGAGCACACAAAAAATGCTAGTATATGACTCGAGGGTATACCTGAGTATATCTAAATTTCCAGGGTTAGACCCGAGGACGCGTGTTGCGGTGCAGAAGTGGAAGACGTGCCATTGTTGACGCGTGTCGCGGTGCAGACGTGCAAATAGTGGACGCGTAGGACGCGGGTCGCATTTAGGACGCGTAAGCCCCTCCTTCCCTCCCTCTGCACACAGTCGTCTCATTCTCGCTCACGCACGAAACCACCCCTCTCACGTCCCATCAACTTCTCCAAATCGGAAAAACCCCAACCGCCCTACGCACGCTACCCTGCCGGCGATGGAGAAGAAAAATGCGCCGGCGGCCGTCGCCTCTGAGCGCGTCGCCTCCGCGCCCGTCGCCGCCGAGCCCGTTGCCGCCGAGGGCGGCGCATCCAAGCGCGGCGCCTCCGTGAACTGGGCCTCTCTCTCGGCTGATGGACCACTTCACAAGATCGGCGAATGCTTACTGGCGAACGAGGAGTACGCCGACACCTACTCTGCTATGAGGCAAGTCTGTAGAAATGGGCGCTCAGGTTTGCCTGAGCCCGACGTGCACCTGGACGAATGGATCATGCTAGACCACGCCCTTCCACGCATCGCTGAGTTCACCTTCCTCCAACTCGGCACATCACGCTCCGTCACCATAGATCTATCGGAAGTTCATACAAGGTTCAAATTCCTCCATATCTACCTTTTTATTTTCAATCTTAAACATCTTAGTGCTGAATGTTATCTTCATCTATATATTTTAGATACTACTTCGTCGGCTTTTGCCGTGGCGTCATCGTGCTTGCCCAGAAGAACCCGCCGCACAAGATACGGCTTCTGAACCCACTCACAAAGGCATCGAACACTATGTTTGAGGCGCAGATGCCATCTGTTTTTATGGATTCAGTCGCTGTAATCAAATCCCCGACTATGGTCTTCGTTGCCGCACAATTCCCGCCGGAAATTGGTTGGGTCGATGAGAGCACTCCATCTAAGGATATATATGAAGATTGGGGAGAAGAAAGATTTTCGATCGAGAACCATTGTCTGCGTTGCATTACCCCATTCAATGGTGAACTGTATGCAGTAGCTGCGGACAATTTTGAGATCGGAAGAATAGTGTGCACCAATGTACAGTTGCAGCAGCGCGTGAGCACTGTCAAGATGGAGACACTAATTTCATTTCCAGAACTTGGACGTCAGAAGTTCTACCTTGTGAAGTCGGATGGTGATCTGCTGCTTGTGTTGTTGGTCAACCAGGCTTTGGCGGGCAAACCATTGGTGTACAGAGCCGCTCTCTCCATCCGGTCAGTAACATTGGCAGTAATGCCTTCTTCGTGAATCATATCCGGTCTATCTCCGTCGACACTAGAGTGCACCCGACACTTCGACCTGGCTGCATCTACTACACGGATTTGGGTTATATCAGAGAGTACTCTCATGATACAAAGGCATGGGATTAGTGGCCACTACGTGTGGATAGAATAGGAAACTACGGTATGAAAAATGAACACAGGCCATACCGTCTGGAGGATGTATTGGCCGCACACTGCAGACGGAACAAGTTCAACCAATATTTCCTTGGGGTAATGCACGAATGGAGCGACGAAGAAATATATGAGGAGGATTGAAGAACAAATTCATTCATCCTGGGGTATCCTAATCTTCTTGTTGTCCATACATTGCGTGCGTCTTGTATATTTTTCAGCTTAGTTTGTCGTGAACATTAACAACGTTATTGGGTGCTTTTGGCTGCTGTATGCAGTTTATGTATTATACTTAGTTTTCTGATTATGCTGTTGTGAATTTATCATATACTAGCTTCTAGATTTGCTGCCATATTGGGCAAAAAACGAGGGCCAAAAGGCATAAATAACCCCAGAGATTTGCTACTAGATTTGCTGCCATATTGAAGAAAGACATAAATAGAAGCTTCTCTAGATTTGATACTAATTTGGTGAAAAAGACAGAGAGAGAAAGAGGGGAAAAGGTGCTCTTAAAAATGCCAATTTGGGCCGAGAGAGACAAAACCCAGCTCCTGCTCACGTGCAACCAAACGCTTCTCGTCCTATCCCACGCGGTCCCTTTCTAGCAGCCCCACGCGACGCGGCCCCACGCGGCCCCACAGACGACGCGGCGCAACACATCAGCACAGAACATCCAAATAGACGGATTCCTTCCGTCTGAGCTCCTTCTGCGGGTTTCAGACATAAGTTTGGGGAAAACTGAGGAAAAACTAAGGGGCTGGGGAAAACTGAGTACAACTAACGAAGCGGGGGCACGAAAATAGAAATCCCTAGAGTTTACTATCATGCAACACTTGCAAAACATGTCGAATATGTATAATATGATCAGATTCATTGCGGCTGTAAATTAATATGTCATCAAAATACACAACCACAAACTTGCCAATAAAATCACGCAAAACATGGTTCATCAGTCTCATGAAAGTGCTAGGTGCATTAGTCAAACCAAAAGGCATTACTAACCACTCATATAAACCAAATTTTGTTTTAAAGGCGATTTTCCACTCATCTCTTTCTTTCATCCTAATTTGATGATATCCACTACGCAAATCAATTTTAGAGAACACAGCAGCACCACTCAATTCATCTAGCATATCCTCTAAACGGGGAATAGGGTGATGATATCGAATAGTGATATTGTTTATAGCTCTACAATCGACGCACATACGCCATGTACCATCTTTCTTAGGAACTAGAATAACAGGAACAACACAAGGACTAAGGCTTATGCGGATATAACCTTTGTCCAGTAGCGCTTGTACTTGCGTTTGTATCTCCTTCGTCTCTTCGGGGTTCGTTTGATATGGTGCCCGATTGGGTAGCGAAGCTCCGGGAATCAAGTCGATTTGATGCTCAATACCTCGCAATGGTGGAAGTCCTGCGGGTACCTCATCCGGAAACACGTCTCCAAATTCCTGCAAAACATTAGAAACACCAAGAGGAAGAGGGGTCATGTCGTTAGAAACCAAAACCGTACCCCTGTACAAGAGCACAAGAGGCATGGCTGTAGGATCCTCACTAAATTCTCTCATGTCTTCTTTGGTGGCTAATGAGACTAAGGAATTCACTCTCTCACTTTTCGTTATATCACTCACAACATTACAATTCTCTCGCCTATCTAAAGGAGCATCCTCCAAGTTAACTTCAACTTTCTAACGAGACTCATTGACAATTTGCTGTGGTATCATAGGTTGTAAATTAATTTTCTTGCCCTTGAACTCCAAGTGATATGTATTGGCACGGCCATTGTGTTCCACAGAACGGTCATAGAGCCAAGGCCGACCCAATAGAAGGTGACACACCGTCATAGGAACGACATCAAAATCAATGCAATCCTTATACGGTCCAATAGCAAACTCAACACGCACCATGTGGTTTACCTTCATCTCACCATTGTCGCTCAACCACTGAATATAGTATGGATGCGGGTGCGGTAGATACTTCAACTTCAGCTTGGTACACAACTCCTTGCTTGCTAAATTGCGGCAACTCCCGCCATCAATAATGACCTTGCAAGCCTTGTCAGGACCAACTAAAGCCTTTGTTTGGAATAAATTGCAGCGCTAAGTAGATGCACTAGGCAACACATTAAGAGCACGCTGCGACACTACAATGGTGCGAGCATCAGATGGATATGCATCTTCACCATCATTGTCATAGTCATCATCTTCTGGAGCATTAGGATCAACATCATCTCCAGTCTCGTATTCATTGTCCTCATTGATAATCATGACTTTGCGGTTAGGACAATCTCTCTTGAAGTGACCCTTGCCACCACATGTATGACAAAGCATATCACGGTTGCGCACAATTGACGCATTAGAACCACTCGTACTTGCAGCAGATTCGGACTTCTTTGTGTTAGACACATTGGAGACCGGCTTACTAGGCGAAGTAGAGTAAGGTGCGGAGCGCGTCGAAGGCGCCGGCGCCGTAGATGGGGCCGCGCGGGGTGTGAAACGCCCAGCTCCTGTAGCTCGACCTTTGATCTTTGCTTCGTCAGCCAACTGTGATTCAGCTTCTCTTGCATGATGTAACAATTGATTCATATTGGTGTAGCTGTAGTGACGAACAATGCCTTTGATATCATACTTCAAACCGTTGAGGAAACGCTGCATTTTCATCTCGAGAGACTCACGGACACGGCCACGCTGCATAAGCATCTCCATCTCCATGTAGTATTCATCCCCAGTCTTCACACCTTGTCTCAGTAAAGTCAGCTTATCATATATATTCCGCAAGTAATTTGTAGGCACAAAGCGAGCAGTCATCGCCTCCTTCATGGCACGACATGTGCGTATAGGTTGCTCACGATCCTCTTCGCGGTTACGAACAAAAGCATCCCACCAACGCAAAGCATAGCCATCAAATTCGGAAGAAGCAAGCTTGATCTTCCGATCTTCAGTATAATGTGGATGTAAGCTCCACAACTTCTCAATCTTGAGCTCCCAAATGAGGTATTCTTCAACATCAGCTCCTCCTTCAAACTTGGGGATAGAAAACTTGGGCTTACCCAATCCATCTTCCTCATCTTGTCCACGACCATTGCGGCCAAGTGGAACCCAACCGCGAGGACGATTACCACGTGGCGCATCACGAGCATTGTGTGCGTCATCTTGAAGCTTAGGATCTTCGTCATCTTCTTGTTGTTGTTGCGCGGTCAAATTTTCAACAGCTAAGCGCAAATTAGCAAGATTGCGTTGTACATCCGTCATTTGATCTTGCATTGTAGTGACGGTCACATGAGTAGCATCCAGCTTTTGGGAGATCTCGTCAATCTTCCCATTAAGCACCTCGTCCTGAGCGCGGAATTCACGTCGCATCTCATTACGAAGAGCCTCATACTCCCTCCATGTGATGATATCTGCAGCACTCTTGTTTTCCTGGTTAACAATTTTATGATCACTAGCAGACATCATTAGTAGATTAGTGCACTAAATCAAAAATATATGGTGGTACTCTCACAACTCACTCAAAACTGATAAGAAAAGGAGATCTTACCGTTCCAAAGTAAATTAGTGTTGCTTACCACTTGTAGAAACAACTAGTGCACGGATGTAGCGAAGCGAATATCAAGGGTATAAGAACAAATCACACGACAAAGCAGGGTATATGTGGGGCTGTAGGTAGGCTACCTATTTGCACCAATAACAAGCTCTAGCGCTGACCGTAGACAACCAATGATACTCACACAAGGCGATATAATGGAGCAATGCAACTATATGTGGGAAAGGTTGCAATGCACAAGAGAGACGCTAGCAAAGCTCAACGAGATAGGCACAAGATTGCTCAACTACGGGTGCAGTAAAGTAAACTTAGGCCTTCACTTGATTCAACTAGCACTTCACTTTTCTTTTTGGATTTTCTATTTGTATAACACACGCAGCGATGTAGCTCTTTTTGCTTCTTTTCAATTTTCTCTTTTGTTTTTTTTTTATTTTTCTGACACAACTCCTTGATAACACAGCCAACGGAAATATGCAAAGCACCGATAACCTAACGAGCAGCCTGTCGAGCGGTAAAACTAGTCTCTTCTGGGGAAGTTCCTAGTCACGTTATATCGAAAGGCTGTGTCTATGGTTGGGAACAAGCACATTGTACGCTATGTGGACTCGGAGTAACAAAAACTGACACTAGACGACAAAGGAAACAAGATGATAGAGTAAACTCAAACCCTAAAATACTAGATGGAAAGAACAGATACGCAAAAACAACTACGAAAAGCAACTAAAACTTGAAATTAGTGCAATCTAAGGCTATGGCAAACCCTAACCCTAAGTTTTTAAGGCTTTTTCTGGATAGGAAAACACTCACAACTCAACTATGGGGTGGATTGTGGATGGCTTACCGAGGAAAACTGGAAATCTGATACCAAGATGATATGGGGTGGCCCGACCTTCTCAGTAAGCAACGGTGGTGATGATGATCACGGGTGATGGCAGCGGAGAAACACGACGATGTAGTGAAAGATAACTTGTATGACGCAACGAGATCTCTCGATTGGTCCCTGTCGCCAATGCAACAGCTCTCAACCCTGCAAGATATTCGTAACTCCACACACTTGCGCACGTAGCCGCCGACCACGAAGCGGTAAGTTACAACCGTCTAATTCCCAATGGAACAGCAGATAACACAAGACTTTTTCAGGATCTACACAATATCAAGCAATATGGTGTAGGGATTCAGTAGTTTTGCTAGAGCAAACAACTAAGAACTAGGGTTTATCTTAAACGTGGTCTAAAGCAGCTAGGGGGGCGTCCTGGGCACTTATATAGGCGTCCGGGACGACTCCTGGTCGAGAAGATACAAAAATAACCGACCCAGAATAGATCTGGTCGAGACAGACTCGGACGGATCCGGTCTGGAATCCGGTCAACCGGGCCAGGGACCGGGTCGGCCGGTCTGGCATCTGGTCAACCGGGCGGCAACCGGAAAGTTCGCAAAATTCGTCCGGTTTTGGCCCGGTACGATGCATCCGGTTGGCGCCTGGTCAACCGGGCTAGGGACCGGGCTGGCCGGTCTGGAGGCCGGTCTAACCGGCTGCTGGACCGGCCTGGACGTCGACTTCTCCTCTCGCGCATGCCTCCCGCTCCTCCCTCGCGCGCCCATGAGATATCTTCATGTCCAGCTCCATGTCCAGCTTCACGTCCATCTTCATGTCCAGCTGCTCCTCTACTCCTCGTGCGATGCTCGTCTCCTCTTGATACCTGATGATACATAAGTAATAGGACTTAGGTAGTATAAAGTTCTCATCAATCAAAGTACCGTTTAGAAACAAGTTCACCTGTTGTTTAAGTAGCTTCGCACGAGCCCTTGTAATTGGTCCAATCCGAACTTCATTGGACTTGACCTTCACAGCAGGTTCATCTTCATTTATCAATGATAGAGGTAGTGGTGTAGTAGGGATGTCCTCATCAAACCACTTCCCTACGAGACAAATTGTTTGGATTGTTAGGCTTGTATCCTTCCATAACAATCCTCCATAGTTCAATAGAGTAAGAATTTAGATATGGCTTCATCTTAGTTTTCCACAAGGAGAAAGCATTAGGTGTAAGCTCTGGAGGATCTCCTCGTTGATTCATTCGAGGGTAGGGAACGGGTGGATCCGGTGAGTGCACGGGCGGAGGAGCAACGACCGAGTACACACCCGTAGCATTAGGATCTATCTTGGGAAAGGACTCACCACTACCTTCTTCATCCTTGGTTTCAGCCTCCGAAGGGGCACCAATGGAAGTCTTTTGCACAACGGGAGTGCCAACCTCGGTAGTGGTGGTAGGAGAGATATGAGGTTTATTGTCTTGCATAAAGCTTATCATCATATCCCTTAATTCACCTATGGAGTCGTTCATCGAGGAGATTGACAATTTCAATTCCTTGATGTCCTCCATAGATGCGAGCTTCGAACTAGCCTCCCCTGGCTCGGTCATACTCTTTTAGGCGGTAAAGCCCGAATAAAGAGACGAGGCTCTGATACCAATTGAAAGGATCGTATGACACCTAGAGGGGGGGGTGAATAGGTGCTTTATCAAATTTCAATTGTTTTTCCAATTTAGGCTTGACACAAAGGTAATTTTCCAGATATGCAACTATGTGAATTTACCTATATGACAAGATGGAAGCAAGAAATACACAATACAAGATACAAGTAGTAAAGTGCGGTAAAGGATAGAAGTAATCGAGGTGGAGCACGCATAGACACGAGGGTATGATTCCCATAGTTCCTTCCTTGTAAAGTGAAGTACGTCTATGTTGGAGGGGTGTGATGCCACGAAGGACAATCAATGCCACAAAGGCCTCACCCTATTCTTCGGTGAGCAACGCCAAAAAGGCCTAGCTCACGCTCCACTAAGCAGTTGCCTTAAGTTTGCAACCGGCACCTTTAGACAAAGCTTGGGGCACGCATCCATAACTGAATTGGAGGCTCCCAAGATGTAACCATGAAGTTTTACACGAACATTAGCTTTGAGGTCACCTCACAAAGATCCACTAAGAATGATGGTGAAACACAAATTCCTTTGCTGGAAATATAGATCTAGGTCTCCTCTACTAAATCCTCAAGTATGGTGAGATTTGATTGGGGGAGTAGAAAGATCTAGGGAAATGAAGCTCTAGCAGTGGAGGTCAAGAAAATATGCAGGAAAAGTTGACTTGTTTGAGGAAGAAGAAGCTCTTTTTATATGCCCCCCTGGATCGAGCTGTTGGAAGTTCCCCGTAGTACCGGCAAGGTTGGGCTGGTACTACCGGCCCCGTGTTGACGTGGCCAAGTGCCACTGGCCAAGGCATCTGGACGGGGGGCCGAGCGGGTGCTCAAGGTGGCGTAGCCATCGCGGGGTGGAGCAGGGCGGCACCACCGGCCTTTGGTGGCTGGTACCACCGACAGCGGTACCGGCCGTGGTAACGACATAGGTCGGGGCATACTAGAAGCCCTACAGGCTTTGCCGATAGCAAGGGCGGCACCCCGAGCGGTGCCACCAGCGGCTGCCTGGCGGTGGTACCGGCCTGCCACCGGCGGTACAACTGGCCAGGGCACACCCCACGCCCACACCCAACATTTTTCTTCTTTCTCTTTCTATTCCTTTTCTTCTTCATTTCTTTTTCTATTCCTTTATTTCTTTGACACTCATTGATGCAAATAATGCACAGTTGTAGAATTCTCAAATATTTATAATAAATCCCACATAATTCTCTCATGCCATGAATCATCCATATGTCACTAAAGCGATAATTAGCAAGACACCAATGAAGCTCTTAAATCTTTTGGGCAATAATTCCGCAAGTATTATCATCAATAAAAACCTATAATTCTTATACAAAATTATTATTTAAATACAACCATTGTCATCAATACAAAACCCCACTTAAGGAGATATGTTCTTTCAGCTATGACGGCACCGTCGACCAAACACAAGTTGTATAAAGGTAATCTTGGCGTGTTCACCGGCCGGAAGAAAAAAGACCACGGTAACACAAAAGAAGGGAAGAAAAAGAAGAAGCCCAAAAGAAGGACAACCCACTAAAGCCCATTAGTGTTCTTATCACACAGACCAAAGCTATGGCCCATGAAAGACAAGAAAGCCCTTGTTTTCCCCAGTTAGGGTTTTTTATACTTTTCCCTAGAATTGACTAGCTATAGAGTGCCCTTGTTTTTCCCTCCCTGCCAAGGGTATAGGTTCTCAAGGACTTGAGCCTATAAAAGCCCCCATAGGGATCGCTTGTAAATATCTCTCATATGAAGCAAGATCTCTCCCGCGAGTGGGAGACCAACCTCTTGAGTTGATCCTCACGGACATTGATTTCGAGGTCAATTCCTCAAACTGAATCCCTCAGAATTTCTATCCCTCGAGGAAAATCACGACTGAAGTTTGTAAATGCAAGTCGTGTCATCTAGATGCCCTCCTTCAACTCCCGAAGCTCCCTCAATAGTACTAAGCATCTCACTCAAGCGCACATAAGTTGAACCCGGTCAAAAAAAATACCGTGCCACTCGTGGTAGTGTCCGAGGCCCGACAACGCGGCCGTTTCAGACATGACCTTTACTTTACGATTGCCGTCCTTGCTTCACCTTATGTTTTTTTCCACTAAAACAACAAAACCCTATGAGACGGAGCATGTGAAGACGAGATTTTCGGAGTAAACAATATTGTTGTGAACATGCACAAGGTCAAAGAAATTCTCGAAGTGTAACAAATGGTCAATGACTAGTGGATAATTTGTGAACATTCATATTTTACATTTTACAACTTAGGCAGAGGGGAAATCAGATTGCTTGGTCACAGAATCAAGAATTTTGGCACATTTTACACCATCGTCATAATTCTAGTCTGCTATGGTTCCTGGCAACTAATTGGTATAAAATGACATTTTGCGCTGTTTTTTTACTTTTTATTATTTTCAAACTAGGGTCAGAATTGTCGGCTTGTCCATCCATAGTGAACTGTTCAATTTTCAATTTATTTTATGTCTAATGCACGGAAGTCAAGTTAGGTAAGTATTAACCCAGTTTTATTGGACCAAATTTGAGTTATTTTTAGAGAATCTTCTAAAACTCATTTAAATGGAAAATATAGCTGAAAATAGATTTTAAAAATGGTCAAAATAGGGAATTGGCCATCCGTATCAAACTATTATTAGCCGAACAACATTCTTAAGTCCGTGCATGTGATAATCAAGTCTTCATGAAGAAATACATCCGATGCTTGCAGGTGCACAAGGTTGTTGATGTACTTTCACCAGAAGTATTAACCCAATTTTATATCATCCAAATGAAGCTAAAGGTGTTAAAAAAAACAAAACTACCAAGCTGTGAGAAGACATCAACTGATAGAGACTAGAGATTGAGAGACTCAATTGGTTAGGATTAGGAGGAGCAACATCATGATGGGTTTCAGTCTCCTTAACTCCTTGTTAACTTTTAGTGTATTGGAAACGTATTCAAGAGGATTGAGAGACTCGTAAATGTCTTTTTCCGCTTTGTGTCCGTGACATATTCACTATGTATATGTTTCTGATAGTATATGTTTATGTTTTTTTCTAAGATTTCTATATTCGGTTTTTTCCTTCCACAAAAAATGAAAACAGATGTAGCAGCAACTGGTTTTCCCGTATTTGTTCTGTTTTCATCCCTGTTGACATGATTTGTTCACCAAATCACCTCCGATCCTCAATCCCCTTGAGGTTACATTACACCCCCTAGTAAAAAATCCTTATTGGGGGCTAAAGATGTGAGAGGATTACGAGAGTTAGAACCGCTAGCTCCTTCAACCATCCCTTTCGCAGATGGGCGGTTGAGATCCACTTTGTGGAACTCCTCGAGTCTACATGCCAGATATAAAGGGTAAGGTATGTCTATACACACGAGTACAACATTTTCTCACGCGCTTCCTACAATTTAATGGGAAAGGTATGGATAGTACTACTTATGGGTATAAAAATATGCCCATGTCTTGCCCATGCGTATACGTTACCCGCGGGTGGGTGAAATTTGCATCCTTATGGAGTCATTCTTTGATGGAGGGTTCACTACATAACATGTGTAAGATAAACATATCTGACTCCCTCCACTCCAAAACATCCTAAGCTCAGGTTTTGTTCAAAGTTAAACATCTCTCAGGTTCACCATATTTATAGAAAACATGCTAGCATGTACAAGGCCAAGTCTATATGGTACGAAAGTATAGTATGCTTAACTATGAAACTAAATTGGTGTTCCATCTTGATGTTTTTATATTTTTCTTTGAACTTGGTTAAATTTAAAGTACTTCCTGCATGGATATTTAAAGTAGTTTTACTTAGCATAAAACTAGAAGTTTAATTATTTGTGAACTAAGGGAGTGGCTAAATGTCAAGGAGACAACATGATGTAAACCTGATGAAAGCAGCTTTTGAGGATAAATAAGATATAATCACAATATAGAGCAAATGAATTTGGAAGAGAAGCGCGCATGATGACCATAAAATCGACTGATGCTCAACAAACTCGAATAATAAAAGTGAAAAGTTATAGGCATGTATCCCAGTGTTACTACTGATCACTCTGATCCTTAATAAGTGGCGGGTCTTAGTTTAAATTTAGCAATTGTCGGGGGTTTAGTTCAACGTAACCTTCAACACTTATCATCAATTGGAGGGGAGTACTGTATTTTTGTTATGACTTGATGCCAGTGTTGCTAATTAATGAAGCGTAAAGTGCAGTAAATAAGCCACGGGAGTTGATGATTAATTGGAAAAAGGAAGCCCGTACGTGCAAAGGGATCGAAGCCTAACTAACCAGTGACCAGAAAGTAACCGCCGATCACTCGTCAATACGGCACGTACGCAGTACTACGTCCACTCCTCCGAAGTAGAGCTGTATTAGGAGATTAGAATAGAAGATTCCGTATTGCATGCATGTATCGGTCAGCTGAGACCACGTACGTAGGTGGAGTTGGCGCTATGTACCAAAACGGGCTCAAAAGTAGGAGCTGTAGTACGTACTTACTATCATGGGCTTAATTATATGGCCAGTTGCATTAACCTCCTACTAGTACCTTTTTTTTTTTGAGGTACCCTCCTACTAGTACCTTAATTAGTAGCCAGTTGCACTAACAGTGCTGCCGGTACAAAACACTTTCTGGAGAAAGAAGGAAATAGTAAGCCCAAAGCGGAGGGAGAGATGCGCGCTCGCTCGATCGGGTTAGTCGTTGAGCTGTCAGCCTGTCGCTATGAGCCCTCTCTCTCTCTCCCCTCACTACCCACCAGCCACTACTATAACCACCCCTCGACGATCCCCTCCTCTCTCACATTCATCCAGCTAGCTCCTCCGTCGCAGCTCGGCTCAATCCTTACACACACACCACCACGAGCTAAGCAGCTACCTTGCTAACAAATGCCGGACCGGGAGGTGTCCAGCCCGGCGTCGTCCGGGGGTACGTCGTCCTCGCCGCCAGCGTCGCCTGCAGGAGGCGCGAGGCGCGGCGGAGGAGCGGAGAAGCGAGCCCGGGACGGGGGCCGCCACCCGTCCTACCGCGGCGTGCGAATGCGGGCGTGGGGCAAGTGGGTGTCGGAGATCCGGGAGCCGCGCAAGAAGTCCCGCATCTGGCTCGGCACCTTCCCCACGCCCGAGATGGCCGCGCGCGCGCACGACGCCGCCGCGCTCGTCGTCAAGGGACCCACCGCCGTGCTCAACTTCCCGGAGCTGGCCGCGTACCTCCCTCGCCCGGCCTCCGCGGCCCCGCGCGACGTGCAGGCCGCCGCCGTCCGCGCCGCGGCGATGGACGTCCCCACGCTACATGACCACGGGGCTCCTCATGCCACCACCGCATTGTCGTCGCCCCCGCCATCGGCCCCGCCGATGACGGACAGCAAGAACGTCTCCGAGGCGGAAGACGATCTCGAAGCGATCTTCGAGCTGCCGCGCCTCGACGAGGACGCCGCGGGGATCATGTTCGGCTCGGCCTCGTTCCTGGACGTGACGCTGGCGGACCAGTCATGGTGCGACCCCGTCTGGCTACAAGAAGATGGTTGCTGCGGCTACGCCCCGGCGGCGGCGGCGCAGGACAACATATTCGGCCTCGGCCAAGACGGCGCCGACCACCATGGCTGGGGTCCGTCAGTTAGCGCCCTCTTGTGGAACCTGTAATTGCTAAATATTATTGGGTAATTAACAGCTTCTTTCTCTATCTCCCCCTCTCTCTCTCTTTCTTTCTCTCTCTCTCTCTCTCCTGTATCCGATGTCCTCAGTTTCTCTTCCAAATCTGTATATATAGATATTTGCAACTTTACATTTCGATCAAGAGGTCAACCAATACTTCTTCCTCCTTATTTCCTCTTCTTTTTCTACTCCGTAGAGTTTTCATAGCTACCCTTTTTTTCATTTTGTCATGGTATAATTGGGGTCTTCTGTTTTGAATTTGACTTTTCTTTGGCATTATATATTCTTTCTCTCTACCTGCACGCCAATAATTAAGCGTAGCCGTACAATGTCACAATACAAATTCAAGAAAAAACATGCATGAAAAGACATGGTCTTTGTCGGATAAAACATTGCGAAATTGGCAACTACTACTAGAGTGGTACCCCTGAGTCCTAGCTGCTCTACTGGACTCCTAGTACTTGAGACGCACACTTTGGGAGTGAGGGACAGCAACTAGAAATGACGGCTTTCACTTCCTATTGCAAAGCTATAGTACTGCGTGTTGTACTGCTATGCCTTTTGTACCACGAAGGGCCTTTTGATCTGACTCTTTGGTTACTGTTGCTGCACTGATTGAGAGAGTGTACACTGAAGATACACTGAGTATATTAGTTGTTGTCGCAAATTCAGATGGCTCAATATATACAATATGTCTTGATATCGTGTAGCTAGCGTTAGTAAACATTGCTAAGCATAACATCTTGTGTTGTACCAACTCATATCAGATATATACCAAAACAACATGTGCATGATGAAGGAAAGGAACACCATTGTCTGTTTCAGTCCGTTCAACTCGGTGCATGGAAATATCTCGAGCGCGTGCATGTCATGCCATGCCTTGTTGTTTGTTTGCTTGTTGTCACTCTTGATAGCCATCTCTGTGTCCTGTGCACATCCCATATATTGAACACCACATTTGTGGTTGAGAGCCTTACTGCATTTTTGGGAGTTGCATGCCGTTGTGTGTGCATGCGCTGAGACGTGTGGCGCCATTTCTTTCAGCGGTCGGCTTTCAGAGCTCATCAGCCGGGTCCAAGTTCAAAGGAGAGGGGGACCTTGTCTGTGCAAGTTCCATTGATCGGACCACAAGGGAATACAAACTTTTGGGTGTACTCACGATTCCTAGGACGTGTAAAAATGGAGCTGCCGCCGAAAGCCACGGCACAAAGCTTAATTTCTCGGATGGTGCATGTCAGGGCGTCAGGACCATATATATGCATGGCTGACATGCATGCTTGCGGTTCATGAATCATGATATATCCATTCGTTTTCTCTTTCTAGGAACTTGCAGTCATTTTTCTCAGTTTGGCTCGTTCACATGCAAAAGTATTGATTTTGCTAGCTATATAGGGCTAAACAAAATTTGCAAGTCATGGTCACCTGGAGTTCAATATTGCTTAGCCAAAAGTTTCAATTACGGCACTGGAAGCGTGCAATGCAATTTTAGCTAAAGTTACTGCACAGCAATTGGTTATATGTAGAGTGAGCATAGTTGGATGTTGACCGAAACAATACTGATATATATTCTCACTGAGCATAAAGAAAATTTTACGCAACTTACAGATGGCCGGGTGAAAACAGTATATTTAGATTGATCATCAGTGCAAAACATCACAGATTTATTTACATATTTGGCTATTTGCTAGTATATCTGAAGAGGCAATTTTCATGTTTGACAATTTTCAGTATTTGAACTATCCTCTATATATGAAGAAAGAGGGAGAGATCGAGAGAGAGCGTTTTTATTACGGGTTGTCAAAAATATACTATATTTTGGCAAATAAACTGGCTTTACTATTGGTTAATAAAGATTTTATAATGCATAGGAGCTACCATAGAAGCATTGGTCTCAAATGACATACAATTTAACTAATCCTTTTTATAGTTAGCCAGAAAACCACAATACTTAGAACTTAGAAGAGCGTCACCAGGACATTAATTATGTTCTTGCCTTACCCGTGAAGCACACCAGAAACAAAGCCGCATGATTAAAACCATAGAAAATATAGTTTTTTTTTTCAAACTGCTTCTTTAAGCGAAACCATACAGAGAAATAAAATTATGAGTAATTGTATCAGTTGATGTAGAGACCGAAATGACAACATAGGTCCCTTTCGGATAAAAGGCATACAGGAAGAAGAACGATTCAGTTCGTTTTGGCCAAAGTTCTTTCTAGTGCGTATGGTATCGAATATCTTATCTTATATATACGCACAATTCACATTTATTACACCGAGAGCCCAGCGGAAGGCATAATTCAGTTCAAATCGCTTTTGCATCATGTATGGGAACTGAAGGTCGCCGATTCAACCACTGATTGCGGAACAAATCAAAGTAGGAGCTAGGACGCACCCAGGGAATCGAGCGGCCTGTCAATGCCTGGTGTAAGCAGCATTCAGTGGATCACCTAGCTCGAGCTATTTATCAAATAATATTTTTAACGAAAGAGAGTATTGCAGTACACATTTCTACACTAGAACTGCACGTATATATACAGACTCTGCAACTTTAATTTTAAAACGGTGCATGGTTATCTTATGTGGCATTTCTTTTCGCCACATGGGATTGGGAACATTCATATCAGTCATGTCGATGTTAGAGTCGAAACATAATCCGTCAGGTTTCCAATGTTGAATATAAATACACTGTCTAGTTTTTTTTCATCAGTTCGAACTTTTGGTTTAATTAGCTAGTGCAGTAATCTTTTACAGTATCAGAGCCAAGAGATCTCAAGTTCAAGACCATGCTCACGTAGTTTAAAAAAAACAAAAGAAAAAAAAGATTCTGCGGTCCACAACGAACCCATGCTAAGGACTAAAATAGCCTAGACGTGAGAGGGAGTGTTGAATATAAATACACTACCTAGTCTCTTTTCATCAGTTCAAACTTTTGGTTCAATTGGCTAGTGCAGCAATCGTTCATGTTAGAAGTACTATTGGTATCAAACTACGTATTGTAATCTGTAACTAGCTGTGCACCGCATTGTGTAATATAAACATAGATGGGACTCGGGACGTATCCGAGTAGACCCAAGTCGTTTGACATGGTATCAGGAGCCTGGACTTCCGTTACCTCTACCTGATCGCAATATCCAAACCCTAAACCATCCCCGCCGCCGCCCCAAATCTCCGGCCGCTGCCCTTCATCGCCGCCATGGCTTCCTCCTCGATGGCCGCCCCTGGGATCTTTCTCGGCGAGCCTCCGTCGGAGAAGCTTTCCCGCGACAACTACACGCTCTGCGTGCGCAGGTTCTTCCTGCCATCCGGGGCGCGCAACTCGTCGATCTACTGGAAGGAGTTGACGCCGCCCCGCCTAAAACCCTCACCGTCGAAGCGACGGACAAAGATAAAGAGCCAACGGAGGTTCCCAACCCTGCCTACGGGACATGGCTTGCGCGGGACCAGATCCTGCTCAGCTACCTCCTCAAGTCTCTCTCCCGTGAAGTTCTGATTCACGTTCATCGGATCGAGCACTCCGCTGGCATCTGGCACGCGGTGGGGGAGATGTTCGCCGCCCAACATCAATCCAAGATCACGAATCTTCGGATTGCACTTGCCAATACCAAGAAACTCGGTATGACCACGTCGGCATTCCTTGTGAATATGCAGTCCATCGCCGATGAACTTGCTGGTGCTGGTCACCCTGTTCCTGATGACGAGATGGTGTCATACATCCTGGCCGGCCTTGGCTCTAGCTACAACTCTCTGGTGGCTGCGATCGGCCTGATCCGTAGCAAACTAACGCTCAGTAAGCTGTTCTCCCATCTGCTCGCCTATGATGAGCGCAATGCCATGCTTGACAACCAACCCAATGGCATGTTTGAGACCTCTGCCAATGCTGCGTCACGTCAATATCATCCCCCACCCCTATGGTGGTTCTCGCGGTGGCCGGCGTGACGACAGACGAGATGAGCGCCGCGATGACCGGTGTGATGAACGGCGAGACGATCGTCATGATGAGCATCCTCGCCAAGAACGTGGAGGTGGCCGTGCTCCAAACTCCGGAGGAGGGCGCAGTCGTGGTCGCGGGCGTCGCCGCACCACACCCTGGGTCGACACGACATGTCAAATCTGCAATAAGGAGGGCCATGCTGCCAAGGATTGCTGGTGGCGGTTCACTAATGATGATGATTCTTATGGCGATAAAGAGGTGAACGCTGCATACAGAGTTGATACAAATTGGTACTCCGACACTGGAGCCGCTCATCATATTACCGGCGATCTTCATAATCTGACCATGCGTGACACATATCGAGGCAATGATAGGGTCAACACAGCCAGTGGACAAGGTATGAGTATTTCCCATGTTGGTAATTCAATAATTCGTAGTCCTGCTCAGAATTTCCATCTTCGAAATATACTTCATGTTCCACATGCATCCAAAAACCTGCTCTCTGTTCATCGCTTCACCTTAGATAATCGTGTTTTATCGAATTTCACCCGTTCTATTTTCTTATTAAGGATCAGGTCACGCGGAAAATACTTAATAGGGGATGATGTGTTGGTGGCCTCTATCCCCTTATTTCCTCCATGATGTCATCTACCCACCAGTAGAAGCATGCTTTTCTCGCCGCCAAGCCTTCACAAGCAAAGTGGCATAGTCGCCTTGGTCATTCGTCTTTAGCTATTGTTAGTCAAATACGTAGCAAGAATAAACTTCCTTTTGTTAGAGATATGAGCATAGAGTTAGTGTGTGATTCATGTCAACAAGCTAAGAGTCATCAGCTTCCATATCCCTCTTCCACTAGTGTTTCCACAGCTCCCCTGCAGTTAGTATTTTCTGATGTATGGGGTCCTGCATCTTCCTCTGTTGATCGACATGAGTACTATGTATGCTTTATTGATGATTATAGTAAGTTAACATGGATATATTTTCTTAAAAAGAAATCTGATGTTTTTTCAGCCTTTGTTAACTTCCAAAAACTTGTTGAACGCAAGCTTGATTGAAAGGTCCTTACCATTCAATCAGATTGGGGAGGAGAGTATGTCAAATTAAACTCCTTCTAAACACAAGGCATTGCTCACCATGTTTCATGTCCACATGCTCACCAACAAAATGGTTCGGCAGAACGAAAACATCGTCACATTGTTGAAGTAGGACTTGCTCTACTAGCTCATGCTCACATGCCATTGAAATGTTGGGATGAAGCGTTTCTCCCCGCCACATACCTCATTAACATGCTTCCTAGCCGAGTCATCAACCATGACACACCTGTCTATCCCCTCTTAGGAACTCGACCTGATTACACCTCCCTTAGAGTGTTTGGTTATGCCTACTGGCCGAATCTTCGCCCTTACAACAAACACAAACTTGCATTCCGCTCCAAGCAATGTGTCTTCTTAGGGTACAGTCCTCGCCATAAGGGTGTCAAGTGTCTCGAAGTTTCTACTGGTCGAGTCTATATTTCCCATGATGTTGTCTTTGACGAGGATGTTTTTTCCTTTCCAACATCAGCACCCCAATGCTGGTGCCTTGCTCCGTCAAGAAATTCTTCTCCTCGATCCGTCACTTCGAAATTCTGAACATGATTTCAATTATATTGAATCTACGTATTTGGCTAATACTTATGCTTCTAACACTGTCTCTAGAACTCCAGCTCATGCCTTGCAGGAACCACATCATGCTACTGCAACCACCGGTGAAAATTCCAGCCAAAACGGTGTTGAAACGAGCTCACAGCAGTCACATGAAATAACATCAGAAAATGACAGCAGCGTGTCAAGCGAGGTTGATTTTTCGATAGCGTCTTCACCGGGATCCGCGCCTGCATCCACCTCGGATCACGCCCCTGACGCGCCAGGATCCCGAGGACATCTCCTGGCACCGCAGCCCGTGGTGGCCTGTCTCCTGCGGCGCGGTCCCCCGCTGCACGGTCCCTGCGCCCTTCGCCTGGATCTTCTGCGCCGAGCTTCCCTGCTGGTGCTTCCTCCGCCACACAGTCGGCCACACCAGCTACCTCAGGATCCTCTGCATCGCCTACTTCTGCCCAAGATTCTCCTGCACATGATTCGGCTGTGATCACCAGGGGACCAGGATTGTCTGCTCCCAGCCACAGTGCAGCTCGGCCTGTGCCACGTCCTGTTACAAGAGCATCTAGTGAAAGAATAAACCGACGGGTCTATGAGATGGTGCCTCTCTTCCTCTCAAGATGAGCTCGCTGATCTGCAAACAGCTCTTGCAGATACAAGGTGGAAAGGTGCTATGTGTGAAGAATATGATGCCCTCATGAAAAACAAAACTTGGAAGTTGGTTCCATATAGACATGGCACCAATGTCATTGATTGTCGATGGATCTACAAAATCAAGCGTAAGGCTGATGGAACCATTGACAGACACAAGGCCAGGTTGGTGGCCAAAGGTTTTAAGCAAAGATATGGATTAGACTATGAGGACACTTTCAGTCCTGTTGTGAAGATTGCCACTATTCGTCTTGTCCTAGCACTTGCTGTATCCAGGGGATGGAGTTTGAAACAGCTAGATGTAAAGAACACGTTTCTACATGGTGTTCTGGAAGAAGAGGTCTACTTAAGGCAACCACCAGGTTTTGAAGACAAGAGAAGGCCACAATATGTGTGCAAACTTGACAATGCATTGTATGGACTGAAACAAGCACCTCGTGAAGGGTTCGTTGCATGGAAAACAAAAAAAATTCTACCGCAAAGATGAATAAATCCAAGATCTAATCTATGGAAAAGCCAAGATCTAATCTACCAAGATCGAAGCAACGAGATGTATGTGAGACTAACCCTCGAAGATTCTAAAGCCTACGAGATTAGATCTCGTTGTTGATGTAGTCGATCATCCAGTGCTGCAATCCGGTAGCACTTCCGTACTCGGTCGTGCGTACGGTGTCGATGAAGCCCGTCCTCTCCCCATTCCAGCGGGCAGCGGAGGTGGTAGATCCCCTCGGAATCCCAACAGCATGACGGCGTGGTGGTGGAGGTGGAGGAGAAATTCCTGCAGGGCTTCGCCAAGCCTGCGCAGGAAGAAGGAGGAGGGAGAGAGGGGCGGCTAGGCTTGGGGGGATGATATCCTGCGCCCCAGCCCTCCCCTCCCTCTTATATGGGCGTGGGGGGCTGTCTTGGCCCCTCCTCCAACCCCTTGGGTCGGCCAAAACAAGGGGGGCAACTCCCCCCCCCCCCCCCCCAAGTTAAGTCCATATTTTTCAAGGGATTTGATCTTATCCACTTGATCCAGCCGCATGGGCCTTGGGGGGCTGGTGTGCCTGGCCCATGTTGGCCTATGTGACCCCCTCCGGTCCATGTTGGTCATCCGGGATAGGTGGGCCCCACTATGGCACCCTCCGGAACCTTCTAGAACCTCCGGTACAATACCGAAATATCCTGAACTTTTCCGGTAACCCTGAAAATGACTTCCCATATATGAATCTTATTCTCCGGACTATTCCGGACCTCCTCGTGATGTCTTGGATCCGATCCAAGACTCCAAACAACATTCGGTATCCATCTCATATTCCGAATCTACTATACGACATCGAACCTTAAGCGCGTCACCCTACGGTTCATGAACTATGCAGACATGACCGAGACTCCTCTCCGATCAATAACCAATAGCGGGACCTGGAGATCCATAATGGCTCCCACACATTCAGCGATAACTTAGTGATCGATTGAACCATTAACATACGATACCGATTCCCTTTGTCACGCGATACTTTACTTGTCCGAGGTTCGATCATCGGTATCTCCATACCTAGTTCAACCTTGTTTCCGACAAGTACTCTTTACTCATACCGTGGTATGTCATCTCTTGTGACCTAGTCACATGCTTGCAAGCTAATTAGACAACATTCCACCGAGAGGGCCCAGAGTATATCTATCCGTCATCCGGATGGACAAATCCCACTGTTGATCCATATGCCTCAACTCACACTTTCCGAATACTTAATCCCATCTTTATAACCACCCATTTACACAATGGCGTTTGATGTAATCAAAGTACCCTTCCGGTGTAAGTGATTTACATGATCTCATGGTCGAAGGACTAGGTAACTATGTATCGAAAGCTTATAGCAAGTTGAACTTAATGACTTAATCTCATGCTACGCTTATTTGGGTGTATGTCCATTATATCATTCACCCAATGACATAACCTTGTTATTAACAACATCCAATGTTCATGATCACGAAACCATGATCATCTATTAATCAACAAGCTAGTTATACAAGAGGCTTACTAGGGACTCCTTGTTGTTTACATAACACACATGTATCAATGTTTCAGTTAATACAATTATAGCATGGGATGTAAAAATTTATCATGAACACTAAGATATAACAATAACTAATTTATTATTTCCTCTTGGGCATATCTCCAACACCTCGTGCATGGTATGCTCGCTTAAGCTCTCAGTTAGTGCGTCTTGGTTTTGTTGCCTCCAAGTCCGATACTTCGTTGTTCATCTATCGCAAGTCAAATGTTACCATCTTCATGCTCATATATGTGGATGATATTATAGTTGCCAGCTCTTCTAAGGCTGCAACAGATGCACAATTGAAGGATTTGAGTAAGGAGTTTGCCCTTAAGGATCTTGGTGATCTTCACTATTTTTTGGGTATTGAAGTCCAGAAGACAAATGATGGACTTGTCCTTAATCAGGCCAATTATGCACGGGATGTACTTACTCGAGTTGGTATGAAGGATTGCAAAGGAGCACCAACACCTTTATCTCAGCTTATGAAGGAGAGCCATTGGGTCCTGAAGATAGCACAAAATACAGAAGTATGGTAGGTGCATTACAGTACCTTACTCTTACCAGGCCTCATATTGTCTATGCAGTAAATAAAATATGTCAGTATTTGCATGCACCCACTACTCTGCATTGGACTGCAGCAAGGAGAGTATTGAGATATGTGAAGCATACAGTTGATGTTGGATTGACATTCATGAGGTCACACTCTACTCTTGTTAGTGCATTTTCAGATGCTGATTGGGCAGGCTGTGAAGATGACCACAAGTCAACTGGAGGATTTGCTGTTTTTCTTGGACCAAATCTTATCTCCTGGAATGCCAAGAAACAAGCTACAGTGTCACGGTCAAGTACTGAGGTGGAATATAAGTCTGTATCAAATGCTACAGCGGAGGTAATATGGATACAGTCATTACTTACAGAGCTTAGAGTCAAATTGATTCAGCCACCATGTCTATGGTGTGATAATCTTGGAGCAACTTATCTATCAGCAAATCATGTGTTACATGCACGTGTCAAACACATTGAGATAGATTTTCACTTTGTGAGAGAAAGAGTTCTCAAAAAGCAGCTGGAAATTCGCTTTGTTCCTTCTAGGGATCAAGTCGCCGATGGATTTACAAAACCTCCTAGTTTTGAAAATTTTAAGTATAATCTCAACTTGGCTAAGTTGTGATTAAGGGAGGGTGTTAGAAGTAGTGTTGGTATCAAACTACCTATTACGTATTGTAATCTGTAACTAGCGCTGTGCACCGCATTGTGCAATATAAATAGAACAGAGATGGGACTCGGGACGTATCCGAGTAGACCCAAGTCGTTTGACACCCAATGAACTATTGTTTTGGATAAGCCTAGAGATAAACTTATCTCAAAAATTATTTTCATAGTGTACAGCAATAAATTTAACCGTCGAGGATGTATTTAGAAGTAGTTTTGCAACCTCTCCGCGTCATTACACAATTAATTGGACTTCACCTTCGTCTTGACACACACCACGCTTGTCAAAATAGAAGCACCAACGAGAAGGTGATCTGATCACAAGTGGAGTAGCAGATCTGAATTTGTAAAACAAAGAGAGAATATAATAATATTTGCTAAGCATGTTTGAAACACGTAGTACTAGCCTATCCTTTTGGTAGTTACTGCTCTGTCTGGCCGTTGGCAGCTGACTCACGGTAGAGAAATAAATGTGCACCGTAATAATCAGTTTAAAGTAACGAAATGGGGCGGAGCAAATCATTGGACACGTTTTCTTTGAGTGCATGGATGCGCCAGTTGCCGCATTTACGCATGTCATTCTATTTCTGGCGGAAACAATAGCTGCCATGTGTGCTATGGATGTTCCTCGATTTTTTTCGAACCATGATCACAGTAAGTGAATGTGAGGTCATGATGTTTTTTCTTGGCGGGTAAAAAAATACTTTCATAATTTTATCAGACCTTTTGGGACATAATTAATGAAGATTTATTGGAACTATATAGTGAGCTTCATAAAGGGCAACTTGAGTTATTCTGTACCAATTTTGATGAAATCATTCTCTTACCAAAAGTGATAGATGCGGAACGGATTCAACAATACAATACAGACCAATTTGCCTTATTAATGTTTGTTTTAAGATATTTACCAAAGTGGCGACTATTAGACTACATTCGGTGTCTGATCATGTGGTACTTCAATCTTTGACTGCTTTTATGCAAGGTAGATACATCCTAGATGGTGTTGTCACTTTGCATGAAACAATTCATGAGATGCACCGCAAAAAGTTGAATGTGGTAATACTCAAAATCGACTTTGAAAAAACCTACGATAAGGTTAAGTGGTCTTTTCTTTCAACATACACTCGAGATGAAAGGTTTTTCCGAAGAGTGCCGCATTCTAATTAATAACTTTGTTTTTGGAGGAAGTGTTTCCATCATGATCAATAATGACATTGGCAGATATTACCAGATAAAAAAAGGTTTGAGGCTAGGCGATCCCCTATCCCCAATGTTGTTTAACATTGTGGCGGATATGCTTGTTATCATAATTGAGCGGGCTAAAATTGATGGCCAGATAGAAGGGGTAGTTCCTCATTTGGTTGAGGGGGGCTTATCTATCCTCCAATATGCCGATGACACAATTCTATTTATGGATCATGACTTGGAGAAAGCAAGAAATCCGAAGTTAATTCTTTCAGCGTTCGAGCAGTTGTCAGGTCTTAAGATTAATTTCCATAAAAATGAATTGTTCTGTTTCGGTGAAGCCAAAGACGATGCCAACCTATATGTCGAGTTATTCGGATGTGTATTCTTCAACATCAGCACCTCCTTCAAATTTGGGTATTGAGAACTTTGGCTTACCCAAACCATCGTCTTGCGGTTGTGGAGGGACACGGCGAGCTCCGAGTTCAACAAAGCCACGACCACGGTTACCCAATTTGAAGGAGGTAGTAGTTCGGTTGGGATGTCCTCATCAGAGGAAGATTAGTTCTCATAAATTCAGTTCTTACAAATATGATACTGTATATGATATCTTTCTTCCAGTTGCCCAAAGAAATCTTACATAGATTGGATTATTTTTTTATCAAGATTCTTCTGGCAAGGGGATAACGAGAAGAAAAATATGGGTTGACAAAATGGAGTGCTGTTTGTCGCTCAAAAGATCAAGGTGGACTAGGATTTCATGATCTTGAAGTTAAAAATAGGGGCTTGCTAGAAAAATGGCTGGCCAGGTTGTTAACTGCGGATGGACGATGGCAGCAATTATTGCGGAAAAAGTATGTTGGCTCAAAAGCAATATCTCAAGTTATATGCAAACCAGGAGATTCACACTTTTGGGCTGGCATTATGGCAACTAAGAAGCACCTTTTCCCATTTGGTTCCTTCTCCATTCCGAATGGGTCTGAGATAAGGTTCAGGGAGGATAGGTGGTTGGGTACAACTACTCTTCGAGAACAATATCCGGCTTAGTACAATATTGTTCGGCACAAGGGAGATACCTTACGAAGGTGATGGAAACTTCTCCACCCTCTATGTCGTTCAGGCATGATCTTATTGGTCCTAGACTGGCTACTTGGAATGAATTTCTACATAGGTTAGCTTCAATCCAGCTGGTTTAGTGTGTCGATGAATTTCGTTGGAGTCTCACCAAGAATGGTAAATTCTCGGTCAGCTTCATAAACAAAGCTTTAATTATATCCAGTCGTTTGTTAACAATTAATCCATTTGGAAGATGAAGATACCTTTGAAAACAAAGGTCTTTGCATAGTATCTTCATCAGGGTGTGATTCTAACTAAAGATAACATTGCCAAACGCAACTACCATGGCTGTACGAAATGTGTTCTTTTGTCATGAACAAGAGACAATAAAACACCTTTTCTTCAGTTGTCGGGTTGCTAGGTCTATATGGTAAATCATTCAGATAGGTTCTAGATTATATCCACCTCGCAACATTGCAAATAGTTTTGGCAATTGGCTAAACGGGGTCGACTCTAGGTATAAAAACGCTTATCAGGTGGGCTCGATTGCTGTCGTATGGTCGCTTTGGCTATGTAGAAATGACAAGTTTTTTAATGACAAAAATTCTTCTATGTTGGATGTTGTTTACCGCGCTACGACTTTGCTCCGTTCATTGTCACCACTCCAACGTTTGGAGGATCGCAACCACTTTACGGAGGTGTCTACACGATTGGAGTACACGGCGAAGGAATTTATTTACCAACATGGGTGGCTGCATAATAGGCGTATTGAGGCCAAGGAAGCTTAGCCGGGATCGTCTCATGTTTTTTCTTTCATCTATGAGTACTTTGTTGAATACTTTTGATAGTTGATCGGCTGTGTGCATCTTTGTTATGCAGATGCTGGCTGTAATGGTTAAAACATTTGAGTAATAAATCACCCTTTATCAAAAAAACATCATCAGTTTAGCAGACGTGTGTAGTTTAAGAAAAATACTTTGACCATTATTTTTGTCAAGAAATATAAACTATGTGTCAAAAAATTGTAACATTGGAAACCTTTTAAAAAATATGATTCAAACGATATAGCTTTTGTGAACATATAGTTCATATTTCTTTACCAAATTAACGGTCAAAGTTTGCCTTAAATCACGAGCGCGCCTGTTAAACTGTAATGCATGGAGTAGTTATAGTGGGGAGTAGCATAGACTAATTCATCATCGGTGCCTTAATAAGACCACAAATCGAAACTGCATCAATGTTCACTCTCAAATGGTACCGATACCATTGCAACCATTGTTTGGAAAGTAGCCTCTTGATGCCAAGATCGTCAGGCCAAAGCTCTCGATATGCTTGGCCCTCCTCATGTAGAGCACTTGGTTCCATGAACATGGTCCTCTTCCCATGCTCAACCCTCTTTGTCATTTCCTTGACCGCCACCGTCCTCTCCTTGGCATCTCTCTTCTCCTCCAATTCCATGTTCTTCAACTCTCCCCCTTGCATAGAAATGTCTTTCATCACCTTCATCATATTGTCCAATAATGCTTAGTATCCCTGATGTGGGCATTACCCTTCGGGTACCCATTATTGGTATACCCGGTGCGTATTATGGAGGTGGACCAGCGCAAGAACTCGACAAGCTGGACCCGCATGTAATATCACCTTGGACTACAAGAAAGAAGACTCCAATTCATAGTCGACTAGGACTCTTGTAAAACCCTAGCTTGATTGCATATATAAAGCCAGGCAGGGGCACCCCTTGAGGGCACTTAAGATCATACATGTGATACGCTTGGACATCGCAACCCACAGATTAGAACTATACTAGATACAATCCGCCTATGGCGGCACCCTATACACATATTATCATATACTGGATTGCTAGTAGGATGTAGCGATCCTCCACCGCGGGGACGTGAACCTGGGTACGTCGTGTGCCATCTCGCTCCCGGAATCTCCATCGTCTCCTTCCGCTAACCCTAAGCCCCGCATGTGAAGGAGATATGCCCTAGAGGCAATAATAAAGTGGTTATTATTTATATCTTTATGTTTATGATAAATGTTTATATATCATGCTAGAATTGTATTAACCGAAACATTAGTACATGTGTGATATGTAGACAAACAAGAAGTCCCTAGCATGCCTCTTAAACTAGCTTGTTGATTAATGGATGATTAGTTTCATAATCATGAACATTGGATGTTATTAATAACAAGGTTATGTCATTGTGTGAATGATATAATGGACACACCCAATTAAGCGTAGCATAAGATCTCGTCATTAAGTTATTTGCTATAAGCTTTCGATACATAGTTACCTAGTCCTTATGACCATGAGATTATGTAAATCACTTATACCGGAAAGGTACTTTGATCACACCAAACACCACTGCGTAAATGGGTGGCTATAAAGGTGGGATTAAGTATCCGGAAAGTATGAGTTGAGGCATATGGATCAACAGTGGGATTTGTCCATCCCGATGACGGATAGATATACTCTGGGCCCTCTCGGTGGAATGTCATCTAATGTCTTGCAAGCATATGAATGAGTTCATAAGAGACCACATACCACGGTACGAGTAAAGAGTACTTGTCAGGAGACGAGGTTGAACAAGGTATAGAGTGATACCGAAGATCAAACCTCGGACAAGTAAAATATCGCGAGACAAAAGGAATTGGTAATATATGTGTATGGTTCATTCGATCACTAAAGTCATCGTTGAATATGTGGGAGCCATTATGGATCTCCAGATCCCGCTATTGGTTATTGGTCGGAGTGAGTACTCAACCATGTCCGCATAGTTCTCGAACCGTAGGGTGACACACTTAAAGTTGGATGTTGAAATGGTAGCACTTGAATTATGGAATGGAGTTCGAATATTTGTTCGGAGTCCCGGATGAGATCCCGGACATCACGAGGAGTTCCGGAATGGTCCGGAGAATAAGATTCATATATAGGATGTCATTTTATGTGAAATAAAATGTCGCGGAAGGTTCTATGGAAGGTTCTAGAAAAGTCCGGAAGAAACCACCAAGGAAGGTGGAGTCCACAAGGGACTCCACCTCCATGGCCGGCCAGCCCTAGATGGGGTGGAGTCCCAAGTGGACTCCACCATAGGGGGCCGGCCAACCCCCACATGGGAGGTGGGAATCCCACCTTTGGGTGGGAGTCCTAGTTGGGCTAGGTTTCCCCTCCTATGGAAGGTTTTGGTTTCGGGTCTTATTCGAAGACTTGGACACCAACACTTGGGATCCACCTATATAATGAGGGGCCAAGGGAGGGGGCCGGCCACCCCAAGACCATAAGCTGGCCGCCCCCCATAGAGTGGCCGGCCACCCCCTCCCAAACCCTAGCTTTGCTCCTCCACTCCATATTGCCCGCATTGCTTAGCGAAGCTCCGCCGGACTTCTACACCGCCACCGACACCACGCCGTCGTGCTGTCGGATTCAAGAGGAGCTACTACTTCCGCTGCCCGCTGGAACGGGGAGGTGGACGTCGTCTTCATCAACAACCGAACGTGTGACCGAGTACGGAGGTGCTGCCCGTTCGTGGCGCCGGAATCGATCGTGATCAAGATCTTCTACGCGCTTTTGCAAGCGGCAAGTGATCGTCTACCGCAGCAACAAGAGCCTCCTCTTGTAGGCTTTGGAATCTCTTCAAGGGTGAGACTCGATACCCCCTCGTTGCTACCGTCTTCTAGATTGCATCTTGGCTTGGATTGCGTGTTCGCGGTAGGAAAATTTTTGTTTTCTATGCAACGTTATCCTACAAAGTGGTATCGTAGCCGTGTCTATGCATAGATGGTTGCACGAGTAGAACACAATGGTTTGTGGGCGTTGATGCTCTTGTTATCTTTAGTTTGAGTACTTTGCATCTTTATGGCATAGTGGGATGAAGCGGCTCGGACTAACTTTACATGACCGCATTCATGAGACTTGTTCCTCGTTCGACATGCAACTTGTATTGCATAAGAGGCTTTGCGGGTGTCTGTCTCTCCTACTATAGTAAAGATTCAATTTACTCTTCTATTGAAAACATTAGTATCAACGTTGTGGTTCATGTTCGTAGGTAGATTAGATCTCTCTCGAAAACCCTAAACCACGTAAAATATGCAAACCAAATTAGAGACGTCTAACTTGTTTTTGCAGGGTTTGGTGATGTGATATGGCCATAATGTGATGATGAATATGTATGAGATGATCATTATTGTATTGTGGCAACCGGCAGGAGCCTTATGGTTGTCTTTAAATTTCATGTTGAGTAGTATTTCAAAGTAGTTGTAATAGTTGCTACATGGAGGACAATCATGAAGACGGCGCCATTGACCTTGACGCTACGCCGACGATGATGGAGATCATGCCCGAAGATGATGGAGATCATATCCGTGCTTTGGAGATGAAGATCAAAGGTGCAAGAACAAAAGGGCCATATCATATCACATATGAACTGCATGTGATGTTAATCCTTTTTATGCATCTTATTTTGCTTAGATCGCGACGGTAGCATTATAAGATGATCCCTCACTAAAATCTCAAGATAATAAAGTGTTCATCCTTAGTAGCACTGTTGCCAAGTCTTGTCGTTTCGAAGCACCTCGTGATGATCGGGTGTGATAGATTCAATAAGTACATATAACGGGTGCAAGACAGTTTTGCACATGAGGATACTAAGGTGGCCTTGTCGATCCTATCATGTACATACATGGTCTCGGAACACGTGATACCGAAAGGTAGAGCATGAATCATATGGTTGATATGATGAACACTTTGAGTGTTCGCCATTGAAATCACACCTTTTCTCGTGATGATCGGGTTTAAGTGCGGTGGATTTGGTTCGTGTGATCACTAAGACAATGCGAGGGATATTGTTTTGAGTGGGAGTTCACTTAGGTTTTTAATTATGTTGAATTAAAATTTGAACTCAATTTGTCATAAACTTAGTCTAAACTATTGCAAATATATGTTGTAGAGATGGGGTCCCCAATCAATTTTAATCAGTTCCTAGAGAAAGAGAAACTTAAGAGCAACGGTAGCAACTTCACCGATGGTTCCGTCATGTGAGGATCTTCCTCTCTCGGCGGAAATCTGCAATTTGTGCTTGATGCACCGCTAGGTGACCCTCCCGCAGAAGATGAATCCGATGAAGTAAAAGCTGTTTACGCGACTCGGAAAACTCGGTACTCTCAAGTTCAGTGTGCCATCCCGTGCGATCTGGAATCCGATCTTCAAAAACGTTTTGAGCACCATGATCCTCATGAGTTGATGAATGAGCTGAAAGCTATATTCGAGACTCATGCGGCCGTGGAATGCTATGAAGCATCGAAACATTTCTTCAGCTGTATGATGGAAGAAGGCAGCTCCGTTAGTGAGCACATGCTCGCCATGACCGGGCATGCGAAGAAACTCGGTGACTTGGGAATAGTGATTCCTAACAGATCGGGGATTAATCGTGTCCTTCAATCACCGCCACCAAGTTACAAGAACTTTGTGATGAACTACAATATGCATAACATGAACAAGGAGTTACCTGAACTTTTTGGCATGCTAAAAGCTGCTGAGATTGAGATCAAGAAAGAGCACCAAGTGTTGATGGTCAACAAGACCACCAGTTTCAAGAAACAGGGCAAGTCTAAGGGAAAATTCAAGAAGGGTGGCAAGAAAGCTGCCACGCCTCCTATGAAACCTAAGAACGGCCCTAAGCCCGATGCTGAGTGCTATTATCGCAAGGAGAAGGGACACCGGAAGCGTAATTGCTCCAAGTATCTCGGCTGATCCGAAGAGCGGCCTTGTCAAGAAGAAGAAAGAAGGTATATTTGATATACATGTTATAGATGTTCATTTCATCGGTTCTCGTTCTAGTACTGGTATTTGATACCGGTTCGGTTGCTCATATTTGTAACTCGAAACAGGAACTAAAGAATAAACGACAACTGCTGAAAGATGAAGTGACGATGCGCGTTGGAAACGGATCCAAGGTCAATGTGATCGCAGTCGGCACACTTCCTCTACATCTACCTTCGGGATTAGTTTTAAGCCTAAATAATTGCTATTATGTACCTGCGTTGAGCATGAACATTATATCTGGATCTTGTTTAATGCAAGACGGTTATTCATTCAAGTCTGAGAATAATGGTTGTTCTATTTTTATGAATAATATCTTTTATGGTCGAGCACCACAAAAGAATGGCTTATTTCTATTAGATCTCGATAGTAGTGATACGCATATACATAACATTGATGCTAAGCGAATTAAACTTAATGATAATTCTACTTATATGTGGCACTGTCGTCTTGGTCATATTGGAGTGAAACGCATGAAGAAACTCCATACTGATGGATTACTTGAATCACTTGACTTTGAGTCACTTGATAGATGCGAAGCATGTCTAATGGGTAAAATGACAAAGACTCCATTTTCTAGTATGATGGAGCGAGCTACTGACTTATTGGAAATCATACATACAGATGTATGTGGACCAATGAGCGTAGCATCGCGCGGTGGTTATCGTTATGTTCTAACCTTCACAGATGATCTGAGTAGATATGGGTATATCTATTTCATGAAACATAAATCCGAAACTTTCGAGAAGTTTAAGGAATTTCAAAGTGAAGTAGAAAATCAACGTAACAAGAAGATCAAATTTCTACGATCTGATCGTGGAGGTGAATATCTGAGTTATGAGTTTGGCATGCATTTAAAGAAATGCGGAATACTTTCACAATTGACACCGCCGGGAACACCTCAACGAAACGGTGTGTCCGAACGTCGTAATCGAACTCTCTTAGATATGGTTCGTAGTATGATGTCTCTTACTGATTTGCCCTTATCATTTTGGAGTTATGCATTAGAGACAGCCGCATTCACTTTAAATAGAGCACCATCAAAATCCGTAGAAACGACACCGTATGAAATATGGTTTAATAAGAAACCTAAGTCATTGCCGTTCCTGAAAGTTTGGGGTTGCGAAGCCTATGTAAAGAAGTTACAACCGGACAAGCTAGAACCCAAAGCGGAGAAATGCGTCTTCATAGGATACCCTAAGGAAACTATAGGGTACACTTTCTATCACAGATCCGAAGGCAAAATCTTTGTTGCTAAGAACGGAACCTTTCTTGAGAAAGAATTTCTCACTAAAGAAGTGACTGGAAGAAAAGTAGAACTCGATGAGATTGATGAATCTATACTCGTTGATCGAGTAGCGCAAAGATCGGAAGTTGTACCTATACCGCCTACACCGGCAACAGAGGAAGCTAATGATAATGATCATGAAACTTCGAACGAGGAAACCATCGAACCTCGCAGATCGACAAGGGAACGTGCCACTCCCGATTGGTATGATCCTTGTCTAAATGTCATGATTGTGGATAACCAGGAGGAGGACCCCGCGACGTATGAAGAAGCGATGATGAGCCCAGATTCCAACAAATGGCAAGAAGCCATGAAATCCGAAATGGGATCCATGTATGATAACAAAGTATGGACTTTGGTAGACTTACCTGATAGCCGAAAGGCTGTCGAGAATAAATGGATCTTCAAGAGAAAAACAGATGCTGATGGTAATATTACTGTCTATAAAGCTCGACTTGTCGCAAAGGGTTTCCGACAAATTCAAGGAGTTGACTACGATGAGACTTTCTCACCCGTAGCGAAGCTAAAATCTGTGAGGATTTTGTTAGCAATAGCTGCATTTTTCGATTATGAGATTTGGCGTATGGATGTCAAAACGGCGTTCCTTAATGGAGACATTGAGGAAGAGTTGTATATGGTACAACCCAAAGGTTTTGTCGATCCTAAAAATGCCGACAAAGTATGCAAACTTCAGCGTTCAATCTATGGACCGAAGCAAGCATCAAGAAGTTGGAACCGACGCTTTGATAAGGTGATCAAAGACTTCGGGTTTATACAAAGGTCATGGAGAGGCCCGTATTTACAAGAAAGTGAGTGGGAGCTCTGTAGCATTCCTGATATTATATGTAGATGACATATTATTGATCGGGAATGATATAGAACTATTAAGCAGTGTTAAGGGTTATTTGAATAATAGTTTTTCAATGAAAGACCTTGGTGAAGCATCGTATATATTAGGCATCAAGATTTATAGAGATAGATCAAGACGCCTAATAGGGCTATCACAGAGTACATATCTGGACAAGATTCTAAAGAAGTTTAGAATGGACGAAAGTAAGAAAGGGTTCTTACCTATGTTACTGTGCAAGGTATTGAGTAAAACTCAAGGACCGGCTACGGCAGAAGAAAGAGAAAGGATGAGTAATATCCCCTATGCCTCGGCAGTAGGATCTATCATGTATGCCATGCTATGTACTAGACCGGATATAGCACATGTTGTTAGTTTGACTAGCAGATATCAAAGTGATCCAGGAATGGAACACTCGGACAGCGGTCAAGAATATCCCGAAGTACTTGAAAAGAACTAAGGATATGTTTCTTTGTTATGGAGGTGACCAAGAGCTCGTTGTAAACGGTTACACCGATGCAAGTTGGAACACCGATCCCGATGACTCTAAGTCACAATCTGGGTACGTGTTTATATTGAATGGCGCTGCAGTAAGCTGGGCAAGCTTGAAGCAGTGCACGGTGGCGAAGTCTTCAACAGAATCAGAGTACATAGCGGCTTCAGAGGCTTCATCAGAAGCGGTATGGATGAAGAGGTTCATTGTAGAGCTCGGTGTGGTTCCTAGTGCATTGGACCCATTAATCATTTACTGTGATAACATGGGTGCCATCGCCAATGCACAAGAGCCAAGGTCACACAAGAGGCTGAAGCATATCAAGCTGCGTTACCACTCGATTCGCGAGTACATCGAAGATGGAGAAGTAAAGATTTGCAAAGTACACACTGATCTGAATGTAGCAGATCCGTTGACTAAAGCTCTCCCTAGGGCAAAGCATGACCAACACCAGAATGCCATGGGTGTTAGGTATATTACAATGTAATCTAGATTATTGACTCTAGTGCAAGTGGGAGACTGAAGGAGATATGCCCTAGAGGCAATAATAAAGTGGTTATTATTTATATCTTTATGTTTATGATAAATGTTTATATATCATGCTAGAATTGTATTAACCGAAACATTAGTACATGTGTGATATGTAGACAAACAAGAAGTCCCTAGTATGCCTCTTAAACTAGCTTGTTGATTAATGGATGATTAGTTTCATAATCATGAACATTGGATGTTATTAATAACAAGGTTATGTCATTGTGTGAATGATATAATGGACACACCCAATTAAGCGTAGCATAAGATCTCGTCATTAAGTTATTTGCTATAAGCTTTCGATACATAGTTACCTAGTCCTTATGACCATGAGATTATGTAAATCACTTATACCGGAAAGGTACTTTGATCACACCAAACACCACTGCGTAAATGGGTGGCTATAAAGGTGGGATTAAGTATCCGGAAAGTATGAGTTGAGGCATATGGATCAACAGTGGGATTTGTCCATCCCGATGACGGATAGATATACTCTGGGCCCTCTCGGTGGAATGTCGTCTAATGTCTTGCAAGCATATGAATGAGTTCATAAGAGACCACATACCACGGTCCGAGTAAAGAGTACTTGTCAGGAGACGAGGTTGAACAAGGTATAGAGTGATACCGAAGATCAAACCTCGGACAAGTAAAATATCGCGAGACAAAAGGAATTGGTAATATATGTGTATGGTTCATTCGATCACTAAAGTCATCGTTGAATATGTGGGAGCCATTATGGATCTCCAGATCCCGCTATTGGTTATTGGTCGGAGTGAGTACTCAACCATGTCCGCATAGTTCTCGAACCGTAGGGTGACACACTTAAAGTTGGATGTTGAAATGGTAGCACTTGAATTATGGAATGGAGTTCGAATATTTGTTCGGAGTCCCGGATGAGATCCCGGACATCACGAGGAGTTCCGGAATGGTCCGGAGAATAAGATTCATATATAGGATGTCATTTTATGTGAAATAAAATGTCGCGGAAGGTTCTATGGAAGGTTCTAGAAGGTTCTAGAAAAGTCCGGAAGAAACCACCAAGGAAGGTGGAGTCCACAAGGGACTCCACCTCCATGGCCGGCCAGCCCTAGATGGGGTGGAGTCCCAAGTGGACTCCACCATAGGGGGCCGGCCAACCCCCACATGGGAGGTGGGAATCCCACCTTTGGGTGGGAGTCCTAGTTGGGCTAGGTTTCCCCCTCCTATGGAAGGTTTTGGTTTCGGGTCTTATTCGAAGACTTGGACACCAACACTTGGGATCCACCTATATAATGAGGGGCCAAGGGAGGGGGCCGGCCACCCCAAGACCATAAGCTGGCCGCCCCCATAGAGTGGCCGGCCACCCCCTCCCAAACCCTAGCTTTGCTCCTCCACTCCATATTGCCCGCATTGCTTAGCGAAGCTCCGCCGGACTTCTACACCGCCACCGACACCACGCCGTCGTGCTGTCGGATTCAAGAGGAGCTACTACTTCCGCTGCCCGCTGGAACGGGGAGGTGGACGTCGTCTTCATCAACAACCGAACGTGTGACCGAGTACGGAGGTGCTGCCCGTTCGTGGCGCCGGAACCGATCGTGATCAAGATCTTCTACGCGCTTTTGCAAGCGGCAAGTGATCGTCTACCGCAGCAACAAGAGCCTCCTCTTGTAGGCTTTGGAATCTCTTCAAGGGTGAGACTCGATACCCCCTCGTTGCTACCGTCTTCTAGATTGCATCTTGGCTTGGATTGCGTGTTCGCGGTAGGAAAATTTTTGTTTTCTATGCAACGTTATCCTACAGCATGGTGGGCATTGCCGAGGAGCCGCCTCGACAATTGGCGCTCATCTCCATTTACCCTTTTGTTCTTTGTTTTCTTTCTTCCTTTGGGCATATCTCCATTGATCATGGAGAGAGGAGTTGGGCAACTTGATCCAACATGATCGGTGTCCACTACAAAATCCTCTCCAACCGAGCTACAAGGAGTCTTCCTCTTGTTTGGGATTTTATTGTTGGGGCGGTTTTTCCATTTTTCATCATGCAAGAGGATTTTCCAACAATGGTGCTAAGTGAGTAGCTTCCCCAACGTCCACCAACCTTTCTTCTTCTTCGGTTTGCTCATATGAATACATTTTGAGCTATGTTCAACTAAAAGTATGGTACAAATAATTATCAAACAACTTGAGCCAAGAAACATAACCATTTAAAACAATTGGTGTTAATGGCCTGAAAATAATGTTGGAGATAGCCGACACTCCTAGAAATTTTATCCTTCGGGAGAATCTTGTAGAGCTCATGGATATAGTCCCAAAAGGTGTAACTTTATTGTTCATTCCCTACTATCGAATCTATACCAATTATTATACATGCATTGCACAAGGCTTCATCTTCGTTTTTATAAAAGAGTCCCTCTCCCTTTTCATGGAATAGGTTTAACAAAACCCTCACTCGTTCACTCTCCTCTTGTGTAAAATCTTGCGAAAATACATGTGCAATTTTTTTTGGCAATGGCAGCAACATTATCTATGCTTCACAACTTAATCACCACACGATAATTATCACAATTGCACAACAATATCAACTTAAATTTTGTCACAATTTCTACACAATAGCTCCAGTTTCATCCGATAGTGGCATTCAATGATTTTAATGCCATTGCCAGTCCAAATGCATGCAGTTTCAATCAAAACATAGGTAATTTTTTTTACCTTCTTGGCATATTCTCGACCAGCATGAGTTCATAGGTGTCCACGTCGGTAGTCGAGGTCGGCTTGGGACCATCATTACCGTCGCCGCGGGGAACATGATATTGGGGCTGTCGGTGTCAAGGAAAATGGCTACACGCCGTCTGCAAAGAAAGGTGTGGGTGCTAGGGGTGGGGGGCTTCTTCTTTGACAACCACTTCTACCGCGGTGCCAAAAAATGGTCGCGCATAGGCTCCTTCACCTTCGTATTCGCAGCGAGCAATGTGGGGGACGGCAAATGAGATACAACTAAAAATATCGACGAATTGTTAAGACAAATGCTACACGGAGTAGGTTACATGAGGTGGATACCGATGGCCACATTGGATGTCCTGTATGAGATTGGCACACACGATGTACACAGGTTTAGCCCTTAAGGTGGTGGTAAAGACCTACTTCCTGCTATGATTGTATTCACAAATGTGATACAAGTTGCTCAAAGCGGTAGAGGAAAATAAGGGCGGATAGTTGTGATCTTTGATTTATACCTGTAGCAAAGCCTTGTATAGATAACTCGGCTTAGTGTCTTACAGGATATGACCAAGTTGGCCAAGGACCTAGTCGACTAACTGCCCTTCAATGTGCTCTCTATGTTGTCTATTGTCTTCAACTAGGCCGGCGAATCACTCCACATCCTTGTGCGCGAGTCTACCATGGATGCGACTATAGTTGCAGCCCAGGGGCTACCTTGTCCTTGTCCAACGACTCACGTTGGTGCGCCTACCCGGTTGGATATTCCCTCGTCAGACATTCCAAAGCAACCTGCTGGCAGGAGTTGTCTTTCACAAGGTCCTAAATGGGCATGTTCGCCTCCTCGAGAGAACATGCACGAGCCACACCTCCTCCCTCGGTAGTTTCGAAGGATGGCAGTAGGGCTGCCTTCTCACCGCTCGTTGGATGATGGACGAACTCCTCTGCATCATCATTGTCCATGTCCTCGTCAAACGCGTTCATCACCTTCAGAACCGCCATCTCGTCCTCCACCTCCTCGGCTGGCGGCAGGTATAATGCTCACGCGCGACATGGGTCAGGCCCATGTGGTTTGCATGCGACGAGTCTGGTAAGCGAAAGTCTGTCGGACAAGGTAGGGGAGAGGGGGGCGCTGCAGGCCATGGCCTTTTAGAACCGGAGGCCATGGCGGGAAAGGTTGTAGGGAAGGCTACGTGTTGGCGCGGAGGCAATGCATCTGCCACAATTCGATGTGTCATACCTTCTATGGCAACACCGCATTCAGAAGTCGACACCGGCCCAGATAAACTGACAAAAAAAAAAGATAAACTGACAGGGGTCTTGGAGGTTTTCCGTCACGCCATCAAACGAATCTAATTGAACACATTTTATGTCTAATTTTGGTCCTCCTAATAACTATGGAGGATATGACAGACTATATAGATCACAAACAAGCAGTATCAGGACATGCTCATATAAATAGTTAGGGCATCTCCAACGCGGCGACCCAAATGTATGCATTGGGCCGTTCGGTTTGGACCGTTTAGGTGGCCGCGCGGACACGTGGACAGCGCTCCGCGTCCGCGTGTCCGTTTGGGTCGCACGTTGGGCTCAACGCGGTGACCCCATAAAGCCGCCATGTGGCTCGCCTTCCCCGGGCGGCCCTATGCCATGGCAGGCCTCGACGGGACAACAATGGCGGGCGGGTGAACGCGCGGGAAAGTTCCCGCACGCACCGGGGTTCGCGCGCGCGAAAAGGCCTAGGGCGCGCGCTCGTGCCCCAGTTTCCCGCCAAGGCCGCCAACTATAAAAGACGGCGCGCACGGCCTCGCAGACCTCACCCACTCCGTCGACGGCTCGTACGAGGCCGCGGAGGAGGGGCCCGACCCCGCCGCCGAGGAGGAGGCGGATGTCGACGAGGAGGAGGACGTCACGACCGCGAGATGGCGAAGCTCAACCTTGCCATCAAGGTGCGTCTCACCAAGCTTGCATGCGAGACGAGGGAGCAAGAGGCCACCGTCCGGGCTGGTCGCCGCCGTTTAGGCGACCTCATCGGGCGGTAGAACGAGCTCATCGCTTAGGAGGCTGCCCGCCGCCTCGTCCAGATGCCCTCGCCCGATCGGCGCGCCCACGAGGAGGTTGCGGAGGTGGAGCTAGGCTAGCAACAGCGGCAGCGTCGCTAGCAGGCGATCAAGGAGGCCAAGGACGCCGGCCGCGTCCTCCTTCCTCCTCGAGGCACGGGTCGTTGTGGAACGCGCCGTGCGCGTTGTGCAGGAGCTCGGGTTGTGCGGGAAGCGGACCATGATGCCGCAGAAGGAGGAGTGCGCCCACGCCCAAGCTGCAAGGACGGGCAGGAGGAGGGCAGCCGCGGAGGAACGCCGGAGGAAGGCCGCCGCCTGGCCACCCAGCTGGTAAGCTGGAGTGGAATCCTCACGCGTGGAGGCCGCCCGCGTCGAGTGAAATCCACGACCACGGTGGCGAGTCGGCCGTGATTCCTAGGTAGCTAGGCTAGTAGTAGGTAGTATTAAGAAAAATGTAATATGTCTTATTTTAATGAAAACTAGCGGAGTTGCCCGCGCATTTGCGCGGCTAGATTATGGATTGTATCATTGTTGTCTTATTTATTTTAATTTATATTTGTTAATATTTTGGAATTAATAATTTATTATATGATATCACATTAAAGTGAGGTATTATATTTAATGATAAGATGGATTATCATTTTGTGAGCATGCCGTAGTGTGTGAGGATCTATGTACTACATACTTGCTATTAACTGAGAAAAATAAATTATTCAACCTCACACATCGGTTTTATATGTTTTGTTGAATTGTATTTTCTTTTGTCCGTGTTATCATGTCCGTTCATCTATGATGTACTACCTTGGTGTTTCCAAAAGAAAAGTATTATGAATTAATTTTAAGAAATCTATAAGCCATTGCAACTTGACATTGACCAATATATGTGCATTTCTCATTCCATCACATAATACAACCCTAGTCATATTTGTTAGGACCAACAGTACTGATGTGTCTAAATGGTATTGTTGAGACATCCTAAATTTTACTTCGATATGTACATCCTACTGCTGAGCTCGACACAACTGGGCAACATTCTCATGTCAAGAAATTTATGGTTCTAAAAGATATTCATGGGTGTTAACATTTGCACCAATGTTATCAGCGATATCTAGGCCTCCATTCTTATTATGGCGCAGATTGAGTATGTCATTTAACTTCATCCCCCATATTGTTTCTACTACTGAGAAAACTTAATGGTATTTATTTTACGTTTGATACATCTTCTACAGTGCTTGTTGTTCGACTCGCAATGACACCTTGCAGTAAGAATGTTTATTTCAAAGATAAATAAGACATTAACTCAATAATTATTAAGAAAAGGAGGATATATATTTTACTTTCGTGCTTTCCCGCTGCTCCTTGCACGGTTGCAAAGATCTTACCTGCAGCCTGGTCATTGAATCCATCCTTGCAAGAGTTGGAGTACCAATTCATGAGTTTCTGCAAGCTGCAATGTAATGCTCCAGGTTAACATCATTATAGTTCCCAGCAATCAAAGAGGTTGTCTGCATAGCAATGTAGAGCTCGCAGTAACAATTAAGTTATTTTCTGAAGAAAGGCCAAACTGATAGAAACAATCTGACCTTGACCATAGCAATACTACATGCCTTGATTAACTTGCTCGTAGTTTTCAGTATAATCCAGGCAGTGACTTCCTTACAACTAAATATTTGCACAATAAATACGTATGCAATCGCATATCATATCATTCTTAAAGTTATCTGCATGAGGATCAGAAAAAACACTTAGGAATTCCATTCAACTTGGTCACTACCTTTTTGGTCATCAGGTCCAGCTTGGTTATATTAATTGACCATATTCACATGGTATTTTTCTGTGTACAATGAATCCCATCGAACCACGAATGCAACGGATTGAAATCCCTAGAGCGTTTTGTGCTCACCTAGAATATTACACCGCCTCGTAGCGGACGCAATTTGTTGCAGCACTCGAGGCCAAGACATAGATCTCTTGACGCACGGACACCTCGTGCTCTGCATCATCAAGAATGACAAACTAACACATGATCCATTAGCTCTACCTCCATCGAGGGCCTAATTTCCAACCGTAGCACACGCTACTTCTTGGTACGCTGTTTCAAATCTTCAATGCCATTGAAGAAATATATATGATATTGAAATAAATAAATAAATAAATATGATAAAATATAAATTCAAATTTAATATTTATTATGGATAGCATGGAGTACTTTTATTCTTCCATAATGTCCTTCTCGTATCCTCCCGCTGTATTCTTGGACCAATATGTATTTGCAGGTATGTACGAAGAATAAGATCTAAATATGTATGGCTTATTGCATATCCTGGTTACTGCTCTCTTCCAAGTTTGTGTAATAATTTGTGTATATTTACAGTATTGGCTTATAAAATTCAAACAGTCACTCCCTCCTACATAGCTTATTTATTCTGATTATGCATATGTCGTTTATTTACTCCGATTTAGAAAAATTATTGTTCGGCCCAATTATAATCTTGAATCACTATTACTGGTGCACATATTTTTTTGTATGTTGACAAATGTAATCACTTACTTTAAAGCTTAATAATAACAAAATATACTTTTTGTAAAAAGATGATTTCATCGACGTCTTTACAATTGATCATGCAACCTTGATTGTTTTCGTAGAAATATAGTATCTCAGTGGTTCGATGGGCTAGCATCATACCCGGAACCAATTGCATATATGCATGCATGTATGCAGCCTTCATCGACACATGCAGATGCAAATGTATGTGAATTTCAATGGTATGACCTCTACCGATTTAATTATAAAATATATATTAATGAGAGTCTGGGAGAAGAAGTTCAGCTCTGGATGTAAACTTACTGTATTCTGATTTTTATCTCGCTGTATCAGAATTTTTTGTGTTAACGGTGCTGTCCATGGCTCTGTTGTCTGAATTTCTGTTTGAAGACTAAGGACATCTGCAATTTGTAAAGCATAGTGTTAATAAGCAGTCCGTACCTTTTGAGATGGAAATATCTAAAGCACACATGGAGGCGCGCGTATGGATATTACTCTTGCAGTCTTGCTTTTTTTTCCTGAACTGTGCTCTTACTTCATGTTGATGGCGTTGATTTTTTTTTCGATAAAAAATGTTGATGGCGTTGATATCCTGCAAAAACAAACAGATTTCAAAATTTAGCTATTTATGCAAGTAAAATGAAATAAAAAATAATGGTTACTCTATTTTCAGTAATAAGCCCTTTGTACATAATTTTTGTTCATTAGTCAGATCATCTAGACTGCCGCTGTGATCTGTGGACTGTGGTTGCTCGTCATAATAACTGCATGATTTTCAGAGGTTGTCGTTTAATTGTTATCGGGACCCTTCATGTATACGCATGCTAAGGCATTGTATGTTCGCACTTTGCGGTCGCTGAGATCGTCAAAGGTCTCACCGTTGCTGTCGAGCTCGTCGGACGTTTTGCAGTGACCTTCATAGGAGAAGGCAGCAAGCTTGCATCCCCGTATCCACTCGATGGCCGCTACCACCGCCGAGGCGTGCTTATAATGTTGCTGGATGTGTGACCGTCGAGATAGAGGATCACTTCGTGAATTCTCCCTTCAACAAATCTCCCGAGAGATCAGTACATGTTAGAAGCTTGAAAGGCCCAGCTCCTTCATATGGCTTCCCGCTCTGACTTATGGTCGTTGTAACTGCCTTTGGCAGCTCCTTTACTTATTGCTTTATCCTGTGGGTACCGGAGCCAATATTGTCACCGGCGTCGCCCCCAGCTCAACTCCTTCATGAATTTCCACTATGTCTTCTGGTCACCGGTGCCACAATCATCATGGCCAGCGTTTCCTACCAGCCATAGCTTGGCGTTGATCTAGAGGCATGTGTCTTTCCTCAGCGATGTTCATCAATCTGGGCTAAGCGATCACATCAAGGTTGTTGAGTAAAGGTGCATACGTGGAGAAGTTACCTTTTTAAATATTGCTGCATGCGAGCTTTCCTGAACGCATGGCCGTGGCCGGCACCCAGGCCGGGCAGACCTCCGGCCGAGCATGCCATAGCCGGATCTCATCCAATCTCAAGTGGACTGAGCGGGCTATTGGAGATTGAGACGTATGGGAGGAGGAAAATACGGCCAGAGTCGCCCTGCCTCATCCGGCTATTGCTTTGGAAGGTGGGGGCGCGCTGGAGTTCTGGCGGTGGCGGCGGCATGCCTCAGGAGTCGCCAAGGATTACCCAGGAGGCTAGGTCAAAAATAACTTTCCTTTGCAGTGCTGCATGTGCGTACGGTTTCAATTGACCGGTTCTATTCCAAAAGGCGCTTCCTATAGTTTATCCAAGGCGTCCATTGTTATTGCACTTAATCTGGGACGTTAATTGTTTGTTGTTTTAATAATATAATAGATAGATGGAGTTATCTCTCTATGACACGTGGGTCAGGGGAGGACGCGAGCGACCAGCGCTCGGCGCCGCTCGGCGTCCACGGCCACGCAAACCTGATCCAGATTTACGTCTTCACAGACGCCGCGGCTATCTTTTTTTGGGATAGATTCGTAGACCGCGATTTTACGCGGAGCAACCCATCCGAAATGCAGGCGCGGGATATGTTACCGTGTTGGAGATAGCCTTTAGCACTCGAACTGTCTCCATGCTGGGATGTCTGCAATGGCACATCGATCGCCCTATATAAAATTCAGTTTCGATCACACGGCTATGAGCCTCGCTAGCTAGAAGACAAGTCCACCAGTGTGTCAACTTTGTTAGGGTACATATGCACTTGTAACATGGAGAGCATTTTAGCCGCCCCCACCTAGAAAAAAGAGAACATTTAGCCGCATGCAGATGCAGTGACCCTCTTTGATCGCACTGTGGCGCAAGGCAACCAGCTGGAAACGTACGGCCTGTCAGGCGAATCCACGGCACGGATCCTCTTCTCCGTAAGCGAGTCACCATGAACAGACCTTCCCTACACTCGTCGTCAATCTACCGTCCTCGCTGGATTATTTGGGCATAAATATTCCATCCCTACCGGAAGGACGGTTACTCATGTCACCGTACGATTCGACAAGTGTACGCGAGTACTGGGACTGCCCCACGGAAGTGAAGTCTGTAACTGTGTAAGAGTTAGCTATAGCTAATCGTGGATGATCGACTATACTTAGAGCTAGCTTGATTTGCTTAATTACTTGATTTTAAAGGGAACGAGATCAAGGCAATTAAGGGTCAGATCCACGTAGGGACTGCCTTCAATTATTCAGATCCATCCTCATACACTACGGGAAAACAACACGTTGGGCCGCTATATGCACGGCAAAGGCTTTGCCGTGCGTGCACGCACGGCAAAGGTTGCCCGGCAAAGAGAGCGCCGGCAAAGCCAACGTTGCCGTGTGCGTCGCCGATCTGCACGGCAAAGACCATTGCCGTGCGTCCTAGTCTCTGCCGTGCGTGCGATTCTTTGCCGTGCGGCAGAGCTTTGCCGTGCGTCCTCACCTTTGCCGTGCGCGGTAACATTGCCGTGCGGCACCTCCTTTGCCGTGCGTGACAACATTGCCGTGCGCGACCACTGTGCCGTGAAGCTTGCTTTGCCGTGCGGCAGCAGGCCAGGCCGCACGGCAAAGGCCTTGCCAGCAGACCCTCCAGGAGCTCCCAGGAGCACAGGCTTGCGCCACGTGGCCCCTTTGCCGTGCGTGTGCACACGGCAAAGTGACCAAGCACACACACGGCAAAGGGGCCTGATTTTTTCATTTTTTTGCTGTTTTTCATTTATCCCTGCAGTTCAAATATTGCATTTCACAAATATAGCATATATATCAACATATGATCACCAAACACATCAACAACACCACAAATATAGCATATATATTGGGAGGAGGGGGAGAACGACCGCCGGAGCACCGGAACCCCACCAAATCTTGCATGTGGACCTATGATATGTGTCAAAGTGTGATGCAAGGTGTAATGGTGCAAAAGTAGCTCCCTTAAACCCTAGACCCTAGCCCTAACCCTACGCCGAACCCTAACCAGTAGATCAGGCACACCTTCGATCGTGTGATAATGGCTCGAGCTGCGGGTGTATGTGCCAAAGGGTCCCAATCTTGGTTCTCCATGTGTATATGTCCTAAACAAACCTAAAAGAATGAAAATGTACATTGTTGCACCCTCGCGCGGAGAAATCTAGGGGGGTAGACCCGCCGGGGCACCCGTTTCGCTGTTTTGGGGGTGAGGAGGGGGAGAACGACCGCCGGAGCACCGGAACCCCACCAAATCTTGCATGCGGGCCTATGATATGTGTCAAAGTGTGATGCAAGGTGTAATGGTGCAAAAGTAGCTCCCCGGTGTGACCTTCCTCACCGTTGGGCGATAACACTTAGGAGATTTTCCGAACCGCGGGTTGCTCCGAAACCGTGATATATGTGGGGGATGAACATATACGGAGAGTAATTTTGTATTGCACATTGTCTAATAAATAGTCATCAAAAAGAAAAACTAATTAACAAATAAATATAAGTATTAGATGAAATAAAATAGAAAGAAAAACAAAAAAAAATTATTGGCGCACGGCAAAGAAAGGAACGCACGGCAAAGGTGCCTTTGCCGTGCAACTAACCTGTCCGCACGGCAAAGGGGCGAGCCACGGCAATGCCCAGGGCCTTTGCCGTGCATGGTTTCTTTGCCGTGCGGCACGTAGGGACTTTGCCGTCTTCCAATCTTTGCCGTGAGGTTTCCTTGTACTTTGCCGTCATTTGATTCTTTGCCGTGCGCCGCTTCTGCCTTTGCCGTGCTCTCCTTCATTGCCGTGCGCTGCTCTCAGATGTTGCCGTGTGGATTGTCGTTGCCGTGCGTGCTTCTTGCTGCGCACGGCAATGATTTCTTTGCCGTGAGGCGGCGCACGGCATTGAAACGCTGCACGGCAGCGCCTGTTTTTCCCGTAGTGATAGCTATGATCGATCTAAAAAAAACAAGGAAGTCAAGCCAAGATCGTCGCAATACGGCAAAAGAGAAAATATGGCAAAACCATACAGCTATAGGCTTATGGTTTCACAAAACCACAAGCCATTTTTTTTTACGAATAAGGCAACAACATGGAAGTAAATTGTTTCCAAAGACAGAAATGCCCTAATTTTATTGTTGTAACAACGTGATACTCTAATGACATCGGATGCACACGGTCAAAAAAAAAAAAAGATAACGCTCTACATAAAACCTGACTGGTCCATATGGTCGTAGCTTTCTTTCAAAGTTTCGTTTGGTTTTGATTTTGCAATATTTGCTCCTAATATTACTACCATATCGACATGTAAATTCCATGCATGCACGGCTACACGTTCGTGTTCAGTCACCAAGAAGCATCGTAGGCAATTAAAATCTCTATTGTTCAGGGATCTGAATCCTGATCAGTTGGTGACATACGTATCAACACGTGAATACTTGCCGACACGACATTCCGGGGCATCACATACTATGTATACTCCTTATCCGGTCCAAAATGTAGGCCTATGTTGTGGTTGTTCAGGCATGCATGGTTTTGACTAATAGTTACCCCCTCTGTTTCATAATTCTTGTGGTGATTTTAGTTCAGATTTGAACTAAAACTACAACAGGAATTATGGAATGGAAACAGTAATTGTGATTTGGTTTATGCGTGTATGAAATCACAACCATAACTTGATTCGTACAGAAACATTTGACGAAAACTTTGTTAAATCTGGGAGTAGTACAGAACTTAATTATATGAATACAACTGATCGACGTTGGTCGAATACTATTTTATCTAGATAGATAATATATGTCCATACATAGTTTGGAACATAGTAAGTACTACTACTACAACACTAGTAGCGTACTATCATGCGGTGGTATTATAATTTTATTATATTTATCGATTTGAAGAATCTCATTCAAATCTCAATGCAAAAGTGTGTACGAATAGTACAAAATTTAGTTGACATTAATTTTTATAGTTTTACATGCAATGATCGATAACACCGTGATCTCTCTCCTCGTTAATTACAGTGATGCATCTAATTGTCCATTGTGGCTACTAGTCTGATGGAAAGCGATATAGCTAGGCCGAACAATTATTGCGTCTTTTGCCAAGTCAGCATCACGCACTGGGGACTCCATGCATGTAGCTAGTCCGCATTGTAGCAGACATACTAGTACTGCTACACAAAGCAGTTGGCGCGAGAGGTACTGCCACAGAAGCGTGGATGGTAGCTACCACTGCCGTGTCCCGTACGTATGTAGCTGCTTTTGGTCGTTTGGAACTTGGAATACGCTCACACAATCACATGCAATACACGTCTTTCCGACGTACGTGTCCGGCGCAAGCATTTCATCTGATTGGGTAATATATGATGCCTTCTCTTTATTTTGATGAAAAAAATAGACTAATACGTACGTCCTCGGGTCCTGTAACAAAGAAGCATTTCATCTGATTGGGTAATATATGATGCCTTCTCTTTCTTTTGATAGAAAATAGACTAATACTTACGTCCTCGGGTCCTGTAACAAAGAACATATGTTAACACGAGGGGCAGTGCTAGCTTAGGGTCACCCGTGGGCACGGTCGAATTTCCGACACCAAAGGCGCATGGTTGAATTTTCGAGAGAATACGTATGTCTTTGCTGTCAGAACGGAGGAGAAGGGAGGGAAAGAACTGTCGGAGTTGTGGAAGAAGAGCACCGCCGCCCCTCCACTGAAGAAGAGGGGGGAAGGAGAGCACCGACGTCTCCGCGTTGTACCACCGAAAACGACCTCCATCTCCACCACCACCGACACCGTTCGAACCATGGACAACTGCCACCCGTGGCCGGTCGCGCTCCCGCAATGCCTTGCCACCTCGCCCTCCTCAAATCTCCCCCTCTGCCGATCGGCAGCTGCCAATGTCCATCCCTCTTACCTCCCCCATCGGGAAGTTCTTCTCCGGCGCAAACGACTAGCACCCCTCACACCGCCTTGACCTGTGGGCTGCCATAGAAGAGGTGACTGTCTCTCTCTTATCTCACGTATTATGTCAGGGAAGCACTAGTAGAAAACAAGGCTTTTGTCCGAAGCCCATGGGAGCTTTAGTCCTAGTCGAATTACGAATCGAGACTAATGGGTCGCATTAGTCCTGGTTCGAATAGCACGGGTGATAGCTCGAAAGTTAGCACTATTTTACTAAGGTTTTTAAGTGTACTATTACTCATATTGCCACTCATTTCAAGCTCCAGCTAGATACGACTATGCCTATTTTGCATACTTACGAGTTCTTATTCATTTTCATATGCTTCACATATTTAGTAATATTAGTAGGATTTTATTATGTTTCCCTTGTCTTTCATATGTGTTTAGGTGTTATTGGCGGTCATGAAAAAAAAGGAGCAAAAGGGACCAAGAGGGTACAAGATGGAAGAATTACATGCACCAAACTTAGCCATATGAGGTGTAGGAGAAGTGATATTTTTCCAACATCTTATATTTTATTTTTAATGCCATGGTGTTGTAGCCCTCATCCATACGAGTTTAACGAGCCGAGGAACACCTCAATTAGAATCCGGATGAAGAAATGGCGAACAAAATACGAAACCGTCTGCAAGTTTAACGACCATCGGTACGGGCCGGTCTGCCCCTACCATCCGCCCGTACCGGGCTCCATTGGGTCCGTTTCGTCAAACGGTATCACATTTGTGAAGGCCCGATAGGCATATTCGGCCCTAGGCTCCGTCGGTTCGCGAAACCGACCTCCAGCGCCTATATAAAGAGGGGAGGAGGCAAGGAGAGGCACCACTTCATCATCCACGCCCTAGGGGCGGATCTCTGATGCTCCGCGGTCGCAGCCGCCTTCTACACAAGCCGCCGCCTCCATCACCATCTACACCAACACAGAAAAGGAGAAGGAGGAGGAGGCTAGGTTCTTTAAGGGCAGCGCATTGATCTCCATCATCATCATCATCATCATCATCATCATCATCATCATCATCATCATCATCATCATCATCATCATCATCATCATCATCATCATCATCATCAACGTCTACATCTTCGATCCCTTTGTCTACTTGGTTGTAATCCGAACCCTATTAGGATTTACACTTGTATGCAATTTTATCTTCATATTCATATTTCTATCATGTTGATCCCCGTCATGTATGAGTAGTTCCTTTGTTCTTGAGGAGATATGGAGAAACCCTAGTAATAGTATGATGTGAAATAAAGATGTTTTATACCTTTTGATCAATGAATGTGTGTTAGTTTTCTCTCTTGATATTACGTATTATGCACCATGTAATATATGCCTTATGGTCTTGAGAGGGAACTACCTTTGAAGTGTGGTAGAGTGAACGGCGGGAAGTGATATTACCGTATCGGTGCTTTGACACAAGAATAAGGGGATACGAGGGATTCAAAAAGCTCATATTGATGACCACGGGAGCACCCCTTAATAGAAAATAGTCAATATGTGGCTTGCATAAGACTTACTGATGTGGTTATTTAGAGATACGATGACCAATGGCTTTCTGGGCGCATCTTATTATGGAGCTCTGATACGTCTCCGACGTATCGATAATTTCTTATGTTCCATGCCACATTATTGATGTTATCTACATGTTTTATGCACACTTTATGTCATATTCGTGCATTTTCTGGAACTAACCTATTAACAAGATGCCGAAGTGCCAGTTGCTATTTTCTGCTGTTTTTGGTTTCAGAAATCCTAGTAACGAAATATTCTCGGAATTGGACGAAATCAACGCCCAGGGTCCTATTTTGCCACGAAGCTTCCAGAAGTCCGAAGAGGAGACGAAGTGGGGCCACGAGGGGGCCACACCCTAGGGCGGCGCGGCCCCCCCCTTGGCCGCGCGGCCCTGTGGTGTGGGGCCCTCGTGCCGCCTCCTGACCTGCCCTTCCGCCTACTTAAACTCTCCGTTGCGAAACCCCCAGTACCGAGAGCCACGATACGGAAAACCTTCCAGAGACGCCGCCGCCGCCGATCCCATCTCGGGGGATCCAGGAGATCGCCTCCGGCACCCTGTCGGAGAGGGGAATCATCTCCCGGAGGACTCTACGCCGCCATGGTCGCCTCCGGAGTGATGTGTGAGTAGTCTACCCCTGGACTATGGGTCCATAGCAGTAGCTAGATGGTTGTCTTCTCCCCATTGTGCTTCATTGTCGGATCTTGTGAGCTGCCTAACATGATCAAGATCATCTATCTGTAATTCTATATGTTGCGTTTGTTGGGATCCGATGAATAGAGAATACTTGTTATGTTGATTATCAAAGTTATATCTATGTGTTGTTTATGATCTTGCATGCTCTCCGTTACTAGTAGATGCTCTGGCCAAGTAGATGCTTGTAACTCCAAGAGGGAGTATTTATGCTCGATAGTGGGTTCATGCCTACATTGACACCGGGACATGTGATGTAAAGTTCTAAGGTTGTGTTGTGCATGTTGCCACTAGGGATAAAACATTGATGCTATGTCTAAGGATGTAGTTGTTGATTACATTACGCACCATACTTAATGCAATTGTCTGTTGCTTTGCAACTTAATACCGGAGGGGTTCGGATGATAACTCGAAGGTGGACTTTTTAGGCATAGATGCAGTTGGATGGCGGTCTATGTACTTTGTCGTAATGCCCAATTAAATCTCACTATACTCATCATAATATGTATGTGCATGGTCATGCCCTCTTTATTTGTCAATTGCCCAACTGTAATTTGTTTACCCAACATGCTGTTTATTTTATGGGAGAGACACCTCTAGTGAACTGTGGACCCCGGTCCAATTCTCTATACTGAAATACAATCTACTGCAATACTTGTTCTACTGTTTTCTGCAAACAATCATCTTCCACACAATACGGTTAATCCTTTGTTACAGCAAGCCGGTGAGATTGACAACCTCACTGTTTCGTTGGGGCAAAGTACTTTGGTTGTGTTGTGCAGGTTCCACGTTGGCGCCGGAATCTCTGGTGTTGCGCCGCACTACATCCCGCCGCCATCAACCTTCAACGTGCTTCTTGACTCCTACTGGTTCGATTAAACCTTGGTTTCTTACTGAGGGAAACTTGCCGCTGTGCGCATCACACCTTCCTCTTGGGGTTCCCAACGGACGTGTCAACCACACGCATCAAGCAAATTTCTGGCGCCGTTGCCGGGGAGATCAAGACACGCTGCAAGGGGAGTCTCCACTTCTCAATCTCTTTACTTTGTTTTTGTCTTGCTTAGTTTTATTTACTACTTTGTTTGCTGCACTAAATCAAAATACAAAAAAATTAGTTGCTAGTTTTACTTTATTTGCTATCTTGTTTGCTATATCAAAAATACAAAAAAATTAGTTACTTGCATTTATCTTACTTGATTCATCATGTTTCCTTTTAATTTTACCACGAAAGACATACCGGTAGGACGTGGGTCTATAATTGGGAGAAATAATATAGAGGAATTTTTCAACCATGTCAGTACCGTTGACGATTTTGAGGATAGACACTTGGTAGACCTTGCCCCTACCTATGAAATTGCTGCTGCTGCTTTAGTTCGCATGTTGGAAACTAAATTTGTTAATCTCAATCCTATAATCCAACACATGTTTCTCACACTTGGTGATATGGAAGAAGGGGAAAAGAAAGATTTTGTTTTAGAAACCCTTCTTAGAGAATTTGGTGGTATAGCGAGAGAGGCTAGAAAGGTCTTTGCTAAATTTAATATACTTGGTTCTTACACCAATTTTGTTAGTCTCTTTGAAAAGATGGATATGGATAGAATAAAGTACACTAATAATATTAATGATGGAGGGGAGATCAAAGCACCAATACCATGTAAACTCTTAGCTATGAATGATGCACTAGAAAATAACTATGCTTGGCTTGTTCCTGGAAATTTGTTTGATGAGAGTAGCACGCCTAAGACTAATGAAAAGGGAGATGCTAAAACTTATGTATCTAATATACTATGCCTGGTTGAGAAAACTCCGCACCCCGCTGAGAATGCACCATCCTTTGATAACACTTGATGCACACTTTCTGCGCCTAGCTGAAAGGTGTTAAAGAAAAGCGCTTATGGGAGACAACCCATGTTTTTACCTACAGTACTTTGTTTTTATTTTGTGTCTTGGAAGTTGTTTACCACTGTAGCAACCTCTCCTTATCTTAGTTTAGTGTTTTATTGTGCCAAGTAAAGTCGTTGATAGTAAAGTTCATACTAGATTTGGATTACTGCGCAGAAACAGCTTTCTTTGCTATCATGAATCTGGGCTGTTTTCCCTGTAGGTAACTCAGAAAATTATGCCAATTTACGTGAGTGATCTTCAGATATGTACGCAACTTTCATTCAATTTGAGCATTCTCATTTGAGCAAGTCTGGTGCCTCGGTAAAATTCGTCAATACGAACTGTTCTGTTTTGACAGATTCTGCCTTTTATTTCGCATTGCCTCTTTTGCTATGTTGGATGAATTTCTTTGATCCATTAATGTCCAGTAGCTTTATGCAATGTCCAGAAGTGTTAAGAATGATTGTGTCACCTCTGAACATGTTAATTTTTATTGTCGCTAACCCTCTAATGAGTTGTTCTAAGTTTGGTGTGGAGGAAGTTTTCAAGGATCAAGAGAGGAGTATGATGCAACATGATCAAGGAGAGTGAAAGCTCTAAGCTTGGGGATGCCCCGGTGGTTCACCCCTGCATATTCTAAGAAGACTCAAGCGTCTAAACTTGGGGATGCCCAAGGCATCCCCTTCTTCATCGACAACATTATCAGGTTCCTCCCCTGAAACTATATTTTTATTCCATCACATCTTATGTGCTTTTCTTGGAGCGTCGGTTTGTTTTTGTTTTTTTGTTTTGTTTGAATAAAATGGATCCTAGCATTCACTTTATGGGAGAGAGACACGCTCCGCTGTAGCATATGGACAAGTATGTCCTTGGTTTCTACTCATAGTATTCATGGCGAAGTTTCTTCTTCGTTAAATTGTTATATGGTTGGAATTGGAAAATGATACATGTAGTAATTGCTATAAATGTCTTGGGTAATGTGATACTTGGCAATTGTTGTGCTCATGTTTAAGCTCTTGCATCATATGCTTTGCACCCATTAATGAAGAAATACATAGAGCATGCTAAAATTTGGTTTGCATATTTGGTTTCTCTAAGGTCTAGATAATTTCTAGTATTGAGTTTGAACAACAAGGAAGACGGTGTAGAGTCTTATAATGCTTTCAATATGTCTTTTATGTGAGTTTTGCTGCACCGGTTCATCCTTGTGTTTGTTTCAAATAAGCCTTGCTAGCCTAAACCTTGTATCGAGAGGGAATACTTCTCATGCATCCAAAATACTTGAGCCAACCACTATGCCATTTGTGTCCACCATACCTACCTACTACATGGTATTTTCCGCCATTCCAAAGTAAATTGCTTGAGTGCTACCTTTAAAATTCCATCATTCACTTTTGCAATATATAGCTCATGGGACAAATAGCTTAAAAACTATTGTGGTATTGAATATGTAATTATGCACTTTATCTCTTATTAAGTTGCTTGTTGTGCGATAACCATGTTCACTGGGGACGCCATCAACTACTCTTTGTTGAATTTCATGTGAGTTGCTATGCATGTTCGTCTTGTCTGAAGTAAGAGCGATCTACCACCTTATGGTTAAGCATGCATATTGTTAGAGAAGAACATTGGGCCGCTAACTAAAGCCATGATCCATGGTGGAAGTTTCAGTTTTGGACAAATATCCTCAATCTCATATGAGAAAATTATTAATTGTTGTTACATGCTTATGCATAAAAGAGGAGTCCATTATCTGTTGTCTATGTTGTCCCGGTATGGATGTCTAAGTTGAGAATAATCAATAGCGAGAAATCCAATGCGAGCTTTCTCCTTAGACCTTTGTACAGGCGGCATAGAGGTACCCTTTGTGACACTTGGTTAAAACATGTGCATTGTGATGATCCGGTAGTCCAAGCTAATTAGGACAAGGTGCGGGCACTATTAGTACACTATGCATGAGGCTTGCAACTTGTAAGATATAATTTACATGATACATATGCTTTATTACTACCGTTGACAAAATTGTTTCATGTTTTCAAAATCAAAGCTCTAGCACAAATATAGCAATCGATGCTTTTCCTCTATGGAGGACCATTCTTTTACTTTCAATGTTGAGTCAGTTCACCTATTTCTCTCCACCTCAAGAAGCAAACACTTGTGTGAACTGTGCATTGATTCCTACATATTTGCTTATTGCACTTATTATATTACTCTATGTTGACAATATCCATGAGATATACATGTTACAAGTTGAAAGCAACCGCTGAAACTTAATCTTCCTTTGTGTTGCTTCAATGCTTTTACTATGAATTATTGCTTTATGAGTTAACTCTTATGCAAGACTTATTGATGCTTGTCTTGAAGTGCTATTCATGAAAAGTCTTTGCTTTATGATTCACTTGTTTACTCATGTCATATACATTGTTTTGATCGCTGCATTCACTACATATGCTTTACAAATAGTATGATCAAGGTTATGATGGCATGTCACTCCAGAAATTATCTGTGTTATTGTTTTACCTGCTCGGGACGAGCAGAACTAAGCTTGGGGATGCTGATACGTCTCCGACGTATCGATAATTTCTTATGTTCCATGCCACATTATTGATGTTATCTACATGTTTTATGCACACTTTATGTCATATTCGTGCATTTTCTGGAACTAACCTATTAACAAGATGCCGAAGTGCCAGTTGCTGTTTTCCGCTGTTTTTGGTTTCAGAAATCCTAGTAACAAAATATTCTCGGAATTGGACGAAATCAACGCCCAGGGTCCTATTTTGCCACAAAGCTTCCAGAAGTCCGAAGAGGAGACGAAGTGGGGCCACGAGGGGGCCACACCCTAGGGCGGCGCGGCCCCCCCCATTGGCCGCGCGGCCCTGTGGTGTGGGGCCCTCGTGCCGCCTCCTGACCTGCCCTTCCGCCTACTTAAAGCCTCCGTTGCGAAACCCCCAGTACCGAGAGCCACGATACGGAAAACCTTCCAGAGACGCCACCGTCGCCGATCCCATCTCGGGGGATCCAGGAGATCGCCTCCGGCACCCTGCCGGAGAGGGGAATCATCTCCCGGAGGACTCTACGCCGCCATGGTCGCCTCCGGAGTGATGTGTGAGTAGTCTACCCCTGGACTATGGGTCCATAGCAGTAGCTAGATGGTTGTCTTCTCCCCATTGTGCTTCATTGTCGGATCTTGTGAGCTGCCTAACATGATCAAGATCATCTATCTGTAATTCTATATGTTGCGTTTGTTGGGATCCGATGAATAGAGAATACTTGTTATGTTGATTATCAAAGTTATATCTATGTGTTGTTTATGATCTTGCATGCTCTCCGTTACTAGTAGATGCTCTGGCCAAGTAGATGCTTGTAACTCCAAGAGGGAGTATTTATGCTCGATAGTGGGTTCATGCCTACATTGACACCTGGGACAGTGACAGAAAGTTCTAAGGTTGTGTTGTGCTGTTGCCACTAGGGATAAAACATTGATGCTATGTCTAAGGATGTAGTTGTTGATTACATTACGCACCATACTTAATGCAATTGTCTGTTGCTTTGCAACTTAATACTGGAGGGGGTTCGGATGATAACCTGAAGGTGGACTTTTTAGGCATAGATGCAGTTGGATGGCGGTCTATGTACTTTGTCGTAATGCCCAATTAAATCTCACTATACTCATCATAATATGTATGTGCATGGTCATGCCCTCTTTATTTGTCAATTGCCCAACTGTAATTTGTTCACCCAACATGCTGTTTATTTTATGGGAGAGACACCTCTAGTGAACAGTGGACCCCGGTCCAATTCTCTATACTGAAATACAATCTACTGCAATACTTGTTCTACTGTTTTCTGCAAACAATCATCTTCCACACAATACGGTTAATCCTTTGTTACAGCAAGCCGGTGAGATTGACAACCTCACTGTTTCGTTGGGGCAAAGTACTTTGGTTGTGTTGTGCAGGTTCCACGTTGGCGCCGGAATCTCTGGTGTTGCGCGCACTACATCCCGCCACCATCAACCTTCAACGTGCTTCTTGACTCCTACTGGTTCGATTAAACCTTGGTTTCTTACTGAGGGAAACTTGCCGCTGTGCGCATCACACCTTCCTCTTGGGGTTCCCAACGGACGTGTCAACCACACGCATCAAGCTCTCCCCACATATAGCTTGGCAAAGATATAGTTCATTCTAATCATAAGAAATACTAGTGGTGGAACCTACACTCCTTGAGAACCCCTCAACCATACTACAAACACATTCCCAATACTCTCTTATTTTAGCTTACATTAGTTTATTTCTTTGTTCTTATACTTTAGCTATCAACACAAAACAACTCTTTTATCTAATTTATCTTCAAATTAGAATAACTTACAAGTACCCCCTAGATAATAGTAACAAGGGGCATTAAGACCCTAACCAGTAGCTCCTTGTGGTTCGATACTCTTACTTCGAAACTAGCTACACCTAATCTGTGTTCTTGCAGTTATCAGCGGGCCACGACAACCCTCTAGTCCCGATTCGTTTGAAACCTTTAGTCCCGGGACTAAAGGGGTTGCGGTGGAGCACGGCAGGCCTCGAATCACTTTAGTCACGGTTGGTATTACCAACCGGGACTAAAGGGCCATCTCTATATATACCCTACCCTGCCTAATCTTGTGAGCCACACTTAGCTTTTTACACTTCTTACCACAAGAGGTGTATGTTGCTTTGCTCTCTCTTCTTATGCACAAGAGGTGCTTGATGAAATGCCTAAGAGCATTTGCCACTTGAGTTCTCATAAAACAAATACAATATGAAGTGTCTGAGTCACACTTAAGTTTTCTCCTCTTTTTTCCTTCTCGATCGAGGTTAACAACTTTATCCTTTCATATGTCATTTATAAAATGCACGTGTATATATATACATCATTTCACTAATGGTTTTTATAAGCTTACTTATATAATGTAGATGAATCGACAATGGATGTTGAGTGACCGACACCATAACGAGTTCACTGCGGGCCTGAAATATTTATTTTGTGTGGCTGAGGAAAACAAACGGGATGATTTTATGTATTGTCCATGTGTTGACTATCAGAATAAGATTATATTACTCTTGCTCGACATACCTACACACCCACCTGATTCGGTCCGGTTTCATGCCCAACTGCAATTGTTGGACTTAGCACGGAGAAAGAGCGGTTACGGTGGAAGACAATAAAGAAGAAGAGGATGATGATAACTATCCCATGTTCTCTAAATACGGTGATACCGCAACGGGGGAAGCAGAAGATCAAGAGGCATGAGATGAGCCCACTGATGATGTTGGTCGAGACATTGCTGATGCAAAGAGAGATTGTGAAACTAAAAATGAAAGGTTGAAAAGGAAAGCTTGAAGAAGATTATGACAAATTTTTGTACCCAACTTGCGGAGATGGCCAATTTTTTTTAGCTAGATAGCACACTGAAATTGTTGCAATGAAAGGCATAGAATGGTGTGACCGACTCGGGATTTGAAAAGTTGCTGAAAATAATTAAGAAGCAGCTTCCAAGGGGTAACGAATTGCCCACCAGTATGCTCGAAGCGAAGAAGGTTGTCTGCCCTCTAGGATTAGACGTGCAGAAAATACATGCATGCATTAATGACTGTATCCTCTACCGCGGTGAGTATGATATTTTGGATGCATACCCGGTATGCACTGCATTGATGTATAAGATCAGACGAGATTACCCTGGTGATGTTGAGGGTGAGCGCCCCAGGATAAGGGTTCATGTCAAGGTGTTATGTGGTATGCTCCTATAATACCACAGTTGAAACATTGTTTAGAAATAAAGAGCATGTCAGGTTGTTGCGATGGCACAAATAAGACCGTAAGAAAGACGCGATATTGAAACACCCAGCCGATGGGTCGGAGTGGAGATAAATCGAGAGAGAGTTCCTGGACTTTGGAGATGACGCAAGGAACATAAGGTTTGGGCTAAGTACAGATGGCATGAATCCTTTTGGAGAGCAGAGCTGCAGTCATAGCACCTCGCATGTGATTCTATGTATCTATAACCTTCCTCCTTGGTTGTGCATGAGGCGTAAGTTCATTATGATGACAATGCTCATCCAAGGCCCGAAGCAACCTAGCAACAACATTGATATGTACCTAAATCCATTAGTTAAAGAACTTCTATAGTTTTGGGCCATAACAGGTGCGTGTGTAGGACAAGCACAAATAGGAGGAATTTCACCTACGAGCGTTGCTTTTCGTAACCATTAATGATTGGCCTGCTCTTAATAACCTTTCAGGATATACAAATAAGGGATACAATGCATGCACACACAATTTAGATGAGACTGGCAATATATATTTGGATAAACCTAAGAAGGTTGTATACGTGGGGCATCGTCGATTTCTTACGCGTAACCATCCCGTAAGAAAGAAAGGCAAGCATTTCAAAGGTGAGGCAGATCATCGGAAGAAGCATGTCCACCGTATTGGTGATGATATATTTGGTATGGTTAAGGATCTAGAAGTAATCTTTGGAAATGGTCCTGGCGGAAAATCTGTTCCAAATGACACTGATGGACACGCGCCATGTGAAAGAAGAAATCTATATTTTGGGAGCTACCATATTGGGAAGTCTTAGAGGTCCGCTCTTTAATCGACGTGATGCACATGATGAAGAATCTTTGCGTGAACCTGCTAGGCTTCCTGGGCGTGTACGGGAAGACAAAAGATACACTAGAAGCACGGCAGGACCATCAAACGTATGAAAGAAAGAGACAACATGCATTCAAAGAATGAGACAGACATAGGATGTCATTACTCCTGCTACGCTCTTACAAAAGCAGAGAAGAAAATATTTTTTGAATGCCTGGGCAGTATCAAGGTCCCGTCTGGCTTTTCGTCAAATATAAAGGAAATAATAAATATGGCATAGAAAAAATTCCAGAACCTGAAGTATCATGATTGTCCCGTGATAATGACGCAATTGCTTCCGATTGCATTGAGGGGGCTTCTACCGGAAAATGTTTGAGTACCCATTGTGAAGCTATGTGCATTCCTTAATACAATTTCTCAGAAGGTAATCAATCCAGTCTACAGAGGTTGCAGAATGATGTGGTCGAATGTATTGTTAGTTTGAGCTGGTTGCCACAATACTTCTTCAATATTATGACACATCTCCTCATTCACCTAGCCGAAGAGATTTCCATTCTCGATCTTGTGTTTTTACACAATATGTTCCCCTTTGAGAGGTTCATAGGAGTCTGATACGTTGCAAACATATCTATAATTTTTGATACTCCATGCTTGTTTTACACCAAATTCTATATGTTTTGTTTACACTTCATGGCATTTTTATGCATTTTATAGAACTAACCTATTGACCTTACTTGGGGGGTGGTGTGGGCCCCCCGAGCCCCCACCGACCTCGCCCTTCCACCTATAAGTTGTCTCCCGACGCGAAAACCCTAAATCAACTAGCCTCCATCTATGAAAAGTTTTGTAGCTTCGCCGCCATCAAAGACAAGTTTCGGGGGATAGAAGTCTCTGTTCCGGCACCTTGCCGGGACGGGGTATTGCCCTCGGAGCCATCTCCATCGACTCCACCACCATCTTCATCGATGTTGCTGTCTCCCATGATGAGGAGGAAGTAGTTCTTCCCCGAGGCTGAGGGCTTTACTGGTAGCTATGTGGTCTATCTCTCTCTCTCTCGCTCTCTCACATGGTATGATCTTCATGTGATCATGAGCTTTGTAATCTAGTTGAATACGTAGATGTTATTCTTCATCTATTATGCTACTCAAGTGGTTTTATTATGTGATCTCCGGAGAGACACCTTGTCCCACGGTGTGAAGGTGACAGTGTGCACACCATGTGTGTCTCTTAGACTAAACTTTACATAAATACTTATAAATTGTAGTGTTTGTTAGTACTATATTTGGATGCTCAAAGTGGCAGAGCGGGTTATCCCTAGATTTGGAACACGACTGTAAGGAGTGCTTTTGTGGCCCTACACGGTGAATTGGTGTTCGTTATCCAACTAGAGAGTGGTTCAGAATAGCATACTGAAGAGATGATATTTATGTATTCAATTATGATATCATTGTTGAGAGTGTCCACTAGTGAAAGTAAGATCCCTAGGCCTTGTTTCTAAGCATTGAAACACCATCTACAACCAGTTCTACTACATGTTTGCTTGCTGCCATTTTTATTTCAGATTGGAAGTACCACTCATAATCATCCATATTACTTGTATTTCACTATCTATTCGCCGAACTAGTGCATCCATACACCTGACAAGTGTATTGGGTGTGTTGGAGACACAAGAGACTTCTTGTATTGTAATTGTATGGTTGCTTGAGAGGGATATCTTTCACCTCTACCTCCCTGAGTTCGATAAACCTTGGGTGACTCACTTAAGGGCAACTTGCTGCTGTTCTACAAACACCTGCACTTGGAGGCCCAACACTGTCTACAAGAATAGAAGCGTGTGTAGACATCAAGCTCTTTTCTGGCGCCGTTGCCGGGGAGGTAACGTAAAGACACTCACATCCTCTGGGTACTAAGCTATCTTCTAGTTGCTGGTGAGTGCTCGAAGTTATTTCCTTTAGATTCTGCAATTACATATTATTGGTTGTTGTTTTCATTTTCACTAGTTAGGTTTAATGGAAAACAACAAATAATAGAGAGCTTTATAGTATTTATCTTGAGTTAGGACATGCGGTGTTTGAAGAGAAAATTAAAAAACCTATGGAACTTTATTTGCATGCTAGTAACAATGTTATTAGTATGGATTCTTTGAACACCATTATTGCTAATGCTATGGAAAAGTCTAAGCTTTGGGAAGTAATTTTATGAAAATGATCTTTTTAGTTCCCCAACTTTAGAGCAGGAAATTTGCTATGATGATACTATGCCTCCAATATATGATGATTACAATGATGATTATGTTATTTTCAGTCCACCTAATATTGAGGAGAAAATTAGTTATGATTACAATATGCCTCCTATATTTGATGATTATGGTGATGAGAATAATAATGATAACTATTTTGTTGAATTCGCTCCCACTACAATTAATAAGAATGAATATGCTTTTGTGGGGAGTAATAATTATTTTATGCATGTGGCTCATGATAAGAATATTTTATGTGATAGTTATATTGTTAATTTTATTCATGATGCTACTGAAATTTATCATCAGAGAGGGAAATATGGTTTTATGTAACTCAACAATATTAAGTTTCACCTCTTTATGTTGAAAATTTTGAAGTTGCACTTGTTTTGATTTCCTATGCTTGGTGCAATGCGCTTCCATGACTTGTTTTTTTACAAGATTATTTTTTATACGAAGTGGGTTTGACTTAAATTTGTTCAATATTTTCTTTTTGATGCTCTCTTTTACTTCAATTCATATTTATTATGTGAGCATCTTCTCAAACTACTACGCCTAGATGAATGGCGTTAAATAAAAAGCTCTCTTGGAAGATAACTCATGTTTTATTTACGTAATTTTTCTTTTGTGGAGTCTTAGAAGTTGTTACCTCTGTAATAACCACTCCTTATCCTTTTTATTTCGCTTTTGTGCCAAGAATAGCCTCTAATAGGAAGAAAGTAAGATTTGGGGAAGTTGCTTTCCTGAAACAGATTTTATGTTGTTACCAAAAAAAAATCGTATTCCCAGCTAGAACGTCATATTGAGCTTATAATTTTTTAGCATATGCCCCAACTTATTATCTAACTTTTGTTAGTTTTGCACTTTTCGATTTGAGCAATAGAGGGTTTTCGAAAAAATAGATTTCCGCCACTATTTGCATTTGCCTCTTAATCTTTTTATTTTTGAGTTCTTTTGAGGGAAAGAGCTTTTTGAATAAGTTGCTACAGTAGTTAATGTTTTAATGAATTTTTTACATATGTTAGAACTGAAACAAGTGGATTTTTTATTTTGATTGCACTAATGCTGCTAATGAAATTGTGTGAAGTTTTGTATGAAGGAAGTTTTCAAGTGTAGGGAGAGAAGAATGATGTGATGAGATAAAGTATGGACAAAAGACCAACCTTGGGGATGCCCATGTCACCCTAAGAAATATCGAAGAGGTACAAGTGTCAAAGCTTGGGGATGCCTTATCCCCTTCTTCATCAAGTATGAGGTCTTGGAGCGTCTTTATTTTTGTTTTTAGTTTTATTTTATTTTGTTTGCTGTAGCATACGGTTGGATCCCAACATATTTGTTTTGGATAATGACACACTCTATTTCCATTGCATAGAACACTATAGTTTTCAATCTTATTGTTTTGCGAGTGTTCTCTTTTGATAGTACTGCGTTTAGCTCTTGTTTTCCACTCGTATTTTGTTCAGAGCTTGTTAGTTTTCTTTAGTTAGGTATGATTAGGTCTCTGTTCTTTATTGATTATTATCTATGAGAGTTGTTTCAAATAAATTGATTTGTGTTGGAGACGAGTAAAATGTCCCATGCTTATAGTGGTGCAAAAGGAAGCTCGTTTAGACTGTGGCTTAGAATTTAGCATGTCATGTTAGATGTTATTTTAATTATATGCGTAGTAATTATTTTTGTAGCATGACTTATCTCAAATAGCTGAGAGTGCTTAATGTTCCATTGAAAGAATCATGTGTTGTTTCCATCATACAAAAGCATAATATTGTGGTATTCTCTTTTGATACTTTATTGGGTTGACTTGGCACATGCTTACATCATGTTATGACTACAAACCAGTCACCTCAAGCCTCTATGATCATTTAATTTTTGACTTATAATATCACTTGATGCTTTGATTAATAATGTTTTGTTGCTATGCATGATTATGGCCATTATTGCTCTCTTAGTTGATCGCTCCCAGTCCTTTGCTAGCCTTCACTTGTACTGAGTATGAGCTCTACTCGTGCATCCAACTACCAAAAACCAAAGTTTGCCAATTGTGTCCACCATACCTACCTATATGTGGTATTTCACCACCATTCCATAGTGAATAGCTTGTGTGCTACCTTTAAACCTTTAGAAATTATTACATGTTTTGTGTTCCTATTTTAGCTCATGAGGAAGTGTTGAATGCTTTATTATCTTTTACATGTTTATTTTGGCTTCACACCTTGACTAGCATGCATAGTGTGCTAGTCCCTAATATTGCAAAAAGAGCAGGCGTGGGTCCCCAGCCCACTAAAATGTACCAATAACTAAAATCGCTAACACTATGTACTTGAGAAATCATGAACTTAGCTTGTTCAAAAAAAAGGAGAAGAGGAACTCTATTGTTCTATCTATGGGAGCCGCTCTAGAAGCCATTAAACATGAAAGGATGATATATCATTTGATGCCATTCGTTGACATAGACATACATACCTCTCAAAATATATTTTCAACACCTCTATTGTATTCAAAATAAAAAGCTCTAGCGCATGAGTAATCTTGCTTCCCTCCGCGCTGGGCCTTTCTTTTACTTTCATGTTGAGTTTTCATCTTCTACATTTATGCACCAATTAAGAGAGCATAGTTGGCATTCTGAGTATAATGTGCATAGTCCCAAAATTTGTTATTGATTGATTCATGATTATGTTATTGCTTGTTCTCAAACTACTTGTATCTAGTCACCCTTAGAACTCTAAAGGTGTCCGGCATTTTTGTTTTGCTATTCCATAAAGGACAAGCTGAATACCAGTTTTCTATGTTTTCTCTATTCTAAAAACAAACAGTTGCTTTCAGTGCACTATTATTCATGATCTTTTGTTTGAGTTACTTCTTATGTTGTAACAGAGTTGCTAAGTTCTATTGTTAAAATTATATCTATCATGCCAATGTTTAGAGCACTTTGATCCCAGCTCACAATGCTTTTACAATAACTTGATCAAGATTGTGTTGGTTGCATGTCACCTCAAAAATTATTTTTGTTATCACTTAACTACTTGAGGACGAGTAGGAGTTAAACTTGGGGATGTTGATATGTTTCAAATGTATCTATAATTTTTGATGCTTCATGCTTGTTTTACACTAATTTCTATATGTTTTGTTTAAATTTCATGTCATTTTTATGCATTTTCTGGAACTAACCTATTGACAAGATGCCACAGTGTCAGTTCTTGTTTTCTGTTATTTTTTGTATTTCAGAAAAGTTGTATAGGAAATATTCTCAGAATTGGACGAAACAAAAACCAAAGTTTATATTTTTCCCGACCTGAACACGGAGTCCAAAGCAGAGACGGAGGACGGCACCGAGGTGTGATACGTTGCAAACGTATCTATAATTTTTGATGCTCCATGCTTGTTTTACACCAATTGTTACATGTTTTGTTTACACTCCGTGGCACATTTATGCATTTTCCAGAACTAACCTATTGACAAGATGCCACAGTGCCAGTTCCCTGTTTTCTACTGTTTTGTATTTCAGAAAAGTTATACAGGAAATATTCTCGGAATTGGATGAAACAAAAGCCAAAGTTCCTATTTTTCCTGGAGCGAATACAGAGTCCAGTGGAGAGACGAAGAGGGGCCACAGGGTGGCCAGACTAGGCCTAGGCACGGCCCAGGCCCTGGCTGCGCCTAGGGGAGGTCTGGGGCCGCCTGGCCTCCACCAACCTCGCCCTTCCGCCTATAAGAATCCTCCCGATGCGTGAACCCTAAATCAATCAGCCTCCACCCACGAAAAGTTCCATAACTCCCCCGCCGTCATAGACAAGATTTAGGGGATAGAAGTCTCTGTTCCGGCACCCTGCCGGGACGGGGAATTTCCCCCGGAGCCATCTCCATCAACTCCACCGCCATGTTCATCGCCATTGCTGACTCCCATGATGAGGAGTGAGTAGTTCTCCCCGAGGCTAGGGGCTTTACCGGTAGCTATGTGGTCTATCTACCTCTCCATGTATGATCTTTATGTAATCTAGTTGAATAAGTAGATGTTATTCTTCAACTATTGTGCTAATTACGTGGTTTTATTATGTGATATCCGGGGACACCCTGTCCAACGGTGTGAAGGTGACAGTGTGCACACCATGTTTGTTTCTTAAGCTTAATTTATAGAAATACTTATGAATTATGGTGTCTAGTTAGTACCATCTTTGTATGCTCAAAGTGACAACGTGGAGTGTCCATAGATTGGGAATGCGAAATTTAAGGAATGCTTATGCAGACCTACGCAGTGAATTTGCATTTATTATCAAACCGGAGAGTAGTTCAGAGTAGCATAGCGAAGTGATAATATCGATGTATCCAATTATGGTATCATTGTTGAGAGTGTCCACTAGTGAAAGTATGGTCCCTAGGCCTTGTTTCTAAGCATTGAAACACCGTTTACAACCAGTTCTGCTACATGTTTGCTTGCTGCCATTTTTATTTCAGATTACAATTACCACTCATAATCATCCATATTACTTGTATTTCACTATCTCTTCGCCGAACTAGTGCACCTATACACCTGACAAGTGTATTGGTTGTGTTGGGGACATAAGAGAGTTCTTGTATTGTACTTGCAAGGTTGCTTGAGATGGATATCTTTGACCTCTACCTCCCTGAGTTCGATAAACCTTGGGAGATCCACTTAAGGGAAACTTGTTGTTGTTCTACAAACCTCTGCACTTGGAGGCCCAATATTGTCTACAAGAATAGAAGAGTGCATAGATATCAAGCTCTTTTCGGGCGCCGTTGCCGGGGAGGTTAGGTAAAAGGTACTCACATCGTCTGGCTACTAAGTTTTCTAGTTGCTGGTGAGTGCTTGTCAACACCCGGATTTTTAAGTCCAGATGCCTATTATGCCATACATCGCAATCCCAGGAATATTGTTGTTGCGAGACATAACAGTCGATATCATAAGTCATCATTCATTACAAACCATACTTGTCTTACAAATTCAGATCACATGATCCACATTACAAAATAGTTGATCTAATGATCAACGAACACAATTCATAGCGGAAGCGTAATAGAAGGGGGACTATCTAGTCCACAGGCCAACGCTTGACGTCAGAAGATTCCTAGTTGTCGTAGGCGTCCTGCTGGTCGTCACCTTGGTAGTTCTGCTCCTCTTCATATCTGGCCATTTGAATAGCCAGGGATACAGCCGTGAGTACTTTAAGTACTCGCAAACTAAAACTAGTGTAAGTACTATCATGTTTAGTAAGGGGGTGCTAAGCTCTAGTTTATTTTGCATAAAGCCAGTTTTAGTTCCCAAATATTTGATAAAAGACTCATCATGATAAATAACTCAAGTGGGAACATTAGTGTCATTCCCACAACTCAGTTGTGATTCAAGTCAAGTCACCGTTCATTTTATCAACCTTTTTCAAGGAATATCTGACACCGGAAACAGTATGGCCTTTCCAACCGTTCGTAACCGTGGACACGGCTATTCGAATAGGTTTACACTCTGCAGAGGTTGCACACTTGTGCCACAACATTTGATTACATCCGTCAGGGATAACCCCGAATCATCGTAACTCAGTACGCGGATCATCAACCATAACCTTTCACTTACATACCCTAGTATAGGTACCTCTCCCCATGAGCTTGGCCTCCTAGTGAAGACAAACCGTTAGCCTGGGAACTGCACAGGGCTTGGGCCGTACATTCACCTCATTTCACATCATTTCACATTCTACGGAGGCAGCCTCGGCATAACCCCTATGATGCTTGTTCAGAGGGAACCCATACTAAGATGTATAAATTTCCAGTTAAGCCCTACCCATAATCAAGTAATGTGGGGGTACTCAAAAATTGGAAAGGTATCGCATCCAAACCCAACATCAGTTTTTATCAAAAATTCACCATATCATTCAAGTCATATTCACCTTCAAAAGATCTTTCAATAGAATGACTCATCATTCCAAGGTTTTCAAAATCCTTTCAAATCACAAGTTCCCATCTAGAGTAGTCACTTTTATTTGTTAGCACTAGCACTAGTCATGAGGGGTGCTATCTTGCTTAACCATCTTTGAGGCTAACTTTACTACTCTTGTAACACTCTAAACTTAGAACAAATTTAACTATAAAAGTAATCTATGAGAAACCAAGTAAAAGCTTGTAAGGTAAATACTTGGGATGGGATCCTTGCACATAAAGTAAAAGTAATGTTGCATTGCTCTATTAGAGCTTTGCCCTTGCAAGAGTATTAGCTTGCCTTGGTTGGTGTACTGGTCAAAGTGATCTTCCTCCTCCTGGTGGTAGACCTCCTCCTCCTGGTACTCCTCGGTACTAGCGTCTAAAAACGGATACGAGGTAATAATCACCCAACAAGCTTAAGATCTAGTCTAAGCACACTCAAAGGGGTTCACACAAACTATCCTAACATCATCACATACACAACATGTGGGTTGCATTTGTTTTCTTACTTGAAGAAAAATAATTTCCTCTCATTACCATTATTAATTAGTGCTCCTTTTAGTTCCTTGAGGACATAATTTCCTCTCATTGAATCTGGTTAAGATTTAATTTCCTCCAACAATCATGCATGAATCTATGTTGACCAAGGTCAACCATTCATCATCATCATTTGGGAAAATAATTTAAATGAGGTAGAATACCTCATACCATTTAACAATACCACTTATGATTTAACATCACCAAGTAATTCAATGTGAGAGTAAGTAGACCATGGTCACAACCTCATATGAAGTTACTTGGGACAAGATTTAAATGAGAGTAACCCCTCATAAGATTTATATAATAGTTTTGGACAATATCAATTGACTATAATAGCCATAAAGTCCTTTCTTTAAGCTAGGCCATGATCACACAAAGTAACTGATACGTCTCAAACGTATCTATAATTTCTGATGTTCCATGCTACTTTATTGATGATACTCACATGTTTTATACATACTTTATGTCATATTTATGCATTTTCCGGCACTAACCTATTGACAAGATGCCGAGAGCCAGTTGCTGTTTTCTGCTGTTTTTGGTTTCAGAAATCCTACAAAGGAAATATTCTCGGAATTGGACGAAATCAACGCCCAGGGTCTTATTTTTCCACGAACCTTCCAGAAGACCGAGAGGGAAACGAAGTGGGGCGACGAGGCGCCGACACAACAGAGCGGCGCGGCCAGGGCTTGGGCCGCGTGGCCCTAGCGTGTGGGGCCCTCGCGTCGCCCCCTGACCTACCCTTCCGCCTACTTAAAGCCTTCGTCGAGAAAACCCCAGTACCGAGAGCCACGATACGGAACACCTTCCAGAGACGCCGCCGCCACCAATCCCATCTCGGGGGATTCAGGAGATCGCCTCCGGCACCCTGCCGGAGAGGGGAATCATCTCCCGGAGGACTCTTCATCGCCATGATCGCCTCCGGAGTGATGTGTGAGTAGTTCACCCCTGGACTATGGATCCATAGCAGTAGCTAGATGGTTGTCTTCTCCTCATGTTCTATCATTGTCGGATCTTGTGAGCTGCCTAACATGATCAAGATCATCTATTTGTAAAGCTACATGTTGCGTTTGTTGGGATCCGATGAATATGGAATACTATGTTATGTTGATTATCAATCTATCATCTATGTGTTGTTTATGATCATGCATGCTCTCCGTTATTAGTAGAGGCTCTGGCCAAGTCGTTACTTGTAACTCCAAGAGGGAGTATTTATGCTCGATAGTGGGTTCATGCCTCCATTAAATCTGGGACAGTGACAGAAAGTTCTAAGGTTGTGGATGTGCTGTTGCCACTAGGGATAAAACATCAATGCTTTGTCTAAGGATATTTGTGTTGATTACATTACGCACCATACTTAATGCAATTGTCTGTTGTTTGCAGCTTAATACTGGAAGGGGTGCGGACGCTAACCCGAAGGTGGAATTTTTAGGCATAGATGCATGCTGGATAGCGGTCTATGTAATTTGTCGTAATGCCCAATTGAATTTCGCACTACTCATCATAATATGTATGTGCATTGTCATGCTATCTTTATTTGTCAATTGTCCAACTGTAATTTGTTCACCCAACGTGCTAATTCTTATCGGAGAGACACCACTAGTGAACTGTGACCCCGGTCCATTCTTTTACATCGAATACAATCTACTGCAAACATTGTTCTTACTGTTTTCTACAAACATCATCATCCATACTATACATCTAATCCTTTGTTACAGCAAGCCGGTGAGATTGACAACCTCACTGTTACGTTGGGACAAAGTATGTTGGTTGTGTTGTACTGGTTCCACGTTGGCGCCGGAATCCCTGGTGTTGCGCCGCACTACACTCCGCCACCATCAACCTTCAACGTGCTTCTTGGCTCCTACTGGTTCAATAAACCTTGGTTTCTTACTGAGGGAAAACTTGCTGCTGTACGCATCACACCTTCCTCTTGGGATTCCCAACGGACACGTGTTGTACGCGTATCAAGCTCTTTTTCTGGCGCCGTTGCCGGGGAGATCAAGACACGCTGCAAGGGGAGTCTCCACTTCCAATCTCTTTACTTTGTTTTTGTCTTGCTTTATTTTATTTACTACTTTGTTTGCTGCATTATATCAAAATACAAAAAATTTATTTGCTAGCTTTACTTTATTTACTATCTTGTTTGCGTTCTCCATATTAAAAACACAAAAAAATTAGTTACTTGCATTTACTTTACTTATTTCATCATGTTTCCTCCTAAGTTTACTCTTAAAGATGTACCTGTAGGACGAGGGTCTATCATTGGAAAGGATAATATAGAAGATTTTGAAGATAGACACTTGGTAGAACTTGCTCCTACTTATGAAATTGCTGTTGCTTCTTTAGTACACATGTTAGAAGCTAGATTTGTTAATCTCAATCCCGTAATACAACATATGTTTCTTACACTAGGTGATATGGAAGAAGTAGAAAAGAAAGATTTTGTCTTAGAAACCCTTCTTAATGAATTTGGTGATGTAGCAAGAGAAGCTAGAAAAGTCTTTACTAAATATAATATGCTTGGCTCTTATACCAACTTTGCTAGCACCCTTGAAAAGATGGAAAAATATAGACAAAAGTACACTAATAAAGTTAATTATGAGGGGGATATTAAAATATCAATACCTTGCAAGCTCTTAGGAATGTGCGAGGAACTAGAAAAGAATTTTGATAGGATTGTTCCTGAATATTTGTTTGATGAGAGTAGCAAACCTAAGAGTAATGAAAAAGGAGCCTCTGAAACTTACATAGATAAGATACAATGCATAGTTGAGAAAACTCCAAACCCCGATGTTGATGCTTCATCTCTTGATAACACTTGATACACACTTTCTGCGCCTAGCTGAAAGGCGTTAAAGAAAAGCGCTTATGGGAGACAACCCATGATTTTACTTCTGCACTTTTATTTTATATTTGAGTCTTGGAAGTTGCTACTACTGTAGCAACCTCTCCTTATCTTTATTTTATTGGATTGTTGTGCCAAGTAAAGTCTTAGATAGTAGGGTTGATACTAGATTTGGATTACTGCGCAGAAACAGATTTCTTGCTGTCACGAATTTGAGTAGTATTCTATGTAGGTAACTCAGAAAAATCTTCCAATTTACGTGAGTAATCCTCAGATATGTACGCAACTTTCATTCAATTTGAGTATTTTCATTTGAGCAAGTTAAATGCCCCAGAAAAATTCGTCTTTACAGACTGTTCTGTTTTGACAGATTCTGCCTTTTATTTCGCATTGCCTGTTTTGCTATGTTTGATGGATTTCTTTGTTCCATTAACTTTCAGTAGCTTTGTGCAATGTCCAGAAGTGTTAATAATGATTATGTCACCTCTGAACATGTGAATTTTTGATTATGCACTAACCCTCTAATGAGTTTGTTTTGAGTTTGGTGTGGAGGAAGTTTTCAAGGATCAAGAGAGGAGGATGATACAATATGATCAAGGAGAGTGAAAGCTCTAAGCTTGGGGATGCCCCCGTGGTTCATCCCTGCATATTTCAAGAAGACTCAAGCATCTAAGCTTGGGGATGCCCAAGGCATCCCCTTCTTCATCGACAAATTATCAGGTCACCTTTAGTGAAACTATATTTTTATTCCGTCACATCTTATGTGCTTTACTTGGAGCATCTTTATGTTCTTGTTTTTGTTTTGTTTGAATAAAATTGGATCCTAGAATTTATTGTGTGGGAGAGAGACACGCTCCGTTGTTGCATATGAACACATATGTTCTTAGCTTTATTCTTAATGTTCAGGGCGAAGGTTGAAACTGCTTCGTTAATTGGTATATGGTTGGAAACAGAAAATGCTACATGTGGTAATTCGTATAATGTCTTGAATAATTTGATACTTGGCAATTGTTGTTCTCATGTTTAAGCTCTTGCATCATATACTTTGCACCTATTAGTGAATAAATACATAGAGCTTGCTAAAATTTGGTTTGCATGATTGGTCTCTCTAAAGTCTAGATATTTTCTGGTAAGGGTTTGAGCAACAAGGAGGACAGTGTAGAGTCTTATAATGCTTGCAATATGTTCTTATGTAAGTTTTGCTGTACCGGTTCATACTTGTGTTTGCTTCAAACAACCTTGCTAGCCTAAGCCTTGTATTGAGAGGGATTACTTCTCATGCATCCAAAATCCTTGAGCCAAAAACTATGCCATTTGTGTCCACCATACCTACCTACTACATGGTATTTTCTGCCATTCCAAGTAAATTCCTTGAGTGCTACCTTTAAAATTCTACTTTTTTGTCTTTGCAATATATAGCTCTTGGGAAAAATAGCCTAAAAACTATTGTGGTATTGAATATGTACTTATGTATCTTATTTCTTATTAAGTTGCTTGTTGAGCGATAACCATGTTCCTGGGGATGCCATCAACTACCCTTTGTTGAATATCATGTGAGTTGCTATGCATGTTCGTCTTGTCTGAAGTAAGGGTGGTTTATCATGAGTTGAATGGTTTGAGTATGCATATTGTTAGAGAAGAACATTGGGCCGCTAACTAAAGCCATGATCCATGGTGGAAGTTTCAGTTTTGGACCACAATCCTCAATCTCTTATGAGAATATTATCTGTTGTTTAATGCTTATGCATTAAAGAGGAGTCCATTATCTGTTGTCTATGTTGTCCCGGTATGGATGTCTAAGTTGAGAAGAATCAAAAGCGAGAAATCCAATGCGAGCTTTCTCCTTAGACCTTTGTACAGGCGGCATAGAGGTACCCCTTTGTGATACTTGGTTAAAACATATGTTATGCGATGATAATCCATGTAAATCCGAGCTAATTAGGACAAGGTGCGGGCACTATTGGTATACTATGCATGAGGCTTGTAACTTATATGATATCTTACACATAACACATATGCTTTATTACTACCGTTGACAAAATTGTTTCTTGTTTTCAAAATAAAAGCTCTAGCACAAATATAGCAATCCATGCTTCCCTCTTCGAAGGGCCATTCTTCTACTTTTATGTTGAGTCAGTTTACCCACTTCTTTCTATCTTAGAAGCAAACACTTGTGTTAACTGTGCATTGATTCTTACATGCTTGCATATTTGCATTCATCATATTACTTTGCATTGACAACTATCCATGAGATATACATGTTACAAGTTGAAAGCAACTGCTGAAACTTAAATCTTCCTTTGTGTTGTTTCAATGCCTTTACTTTGAATTTATTGCTTTATGAGTTAACTCTTATGCAAGACTTATTGATGCTTGTCTTGAAAGTACTATTCATGAAAAGTCTTTGCTATATGATTCAGTTGTTTAACCATTGTCTTTACCATTGCTTCGAATCGCTGCATTCATTACATATGCTTACAATAGTATTGATCAAGATAATGATAGCATGTCACTTCAGAAATTATCTTTGTTATCGTTTACCTACTCGAGGACGAGTAGGAACTTAGCTTGGGGATGCTTGATACGTCTCAAACGTATCTATAATTTCTTATGTTCCATGCTACTTTATTGATGATACTCACATGTTTTATACATAATTTATGTCATATTTATGCATTTTCTGGCATTAACCTATTGACAAGATGCCGAAGAGCCAGTTGCTGTTTTCTGCTGTTTTTGGTTTCAGAAATCCTACAAAGGAAATATTCTCGGAATTGGACGAAATCAACGCCCAGGGTCTTATTTTTCCACGAACCTTCCAGAAGACCGAGAGGGAAACAAAGTGGGGCGACGAGGCGCCGACACAACAGGGCGGCGCGGCCAGGGCTTGGGCCGCGCGGCCGTGGCGTGTGGGGCCCTCGCGTCACCCCTGACCTACCCTTCTGCCTACTTAAAGCCTTCGTCGAGAAAACTCCAGTACCGAGAGCCACGATACGGAAAACCTTCCAGAGATGCCGCCGCCGCCAATCCCATCTCGGGGGATTCAGGAGATCGCCTCCGGCACCCTGCCAGAGAGGGTAATCATCTCCCGGAGGACTCTTCATCGCCATGATCGCCTCCGGAGTGATGTGTGAGTAGTTCACCCCTGGACTATGGGTCCATAGCAGTAGCTAGATGGTTGTCTTCTCCTCATGTGCTATCATTGTCGGATCTTGTGAGCTGCCTAACATGATCAAGATCATCTATTTGTAATGCTACATGTTGCGTTTGTTGGGATCCGATGAATATGGAATACTATGTTATGTTGATTATCAATCTATCATCTATGTGTTGTTTATGATCTTGCATGCTCTCCGTTATTAGTAGAGGCTCTGGCCAAGTCGTTACTTGTAACTCCAAGAGGGAGTATTTATGCTCGATAGTGGGTTCATGCCTCCATTAAATCTGGGACAATGACAGAAAGTTCTAAGGTTGTGGATGTGTTGTTGCCACTAGGGATAAAACATCAATGCTTTGTCTAAGGATATTTGTGTTGATTACATTACGCACCATACTTAATGCAATTGTCTGTTGTTTGCAACTTAATACTGGAAAGGGTGCGGACGCTAACCCGAAGGTGGACTTTTTAGGCATAGATGCATGCTGGATAGCGGTCTATGTAATTTGTCGTAATGCCCAATTGAATTTCACACTACTCATCATAATATGTATGTGCATTGGCATGCCATCTTTATTTTTCAATTGCCCAACTGTAATTTGTTCACCCAACATGCTAATTCTTATCGGAGAGACACCACTAGTGAACTGTGGACCCCGGTCCATTCTTTTACATCGAATACAATCTACTGCAAACATTGTTCTTACAGTTTTCTGCAAACATCATCATCCACACTATACATCTAATCCTTTGTTACAGCAACCCGGTGAGATTGACAACCTCATTGTTACGTTGGGACAAAGTATCTTGGTTGTGTTGTGCAGGTTCCACGTTGGCGCCGGAATCCCTGGTGTTGCGCCGCACTACACTCCGCCACCATCAACCTTCAACGTGCTTCTTGGCTCCTACTGGTTCGATAAACCTTGGTTTCTTACTGAGGGAAAACTTGCTGCTGTACGCATCACAGTAACCATGTCATATTTTTGCAGAAACAATTAGAGTAAGTGAAATGTGAGCTATGAGAGTTGAAATCAACTCAAAAGCATTTTTGGTTGATTTTTAATAATTGTTTGAATGTGCCAAAGTCCCTGCCTTGTTCTTTTTGTGTAGATCTTTTCTCTAGCTTTCTATCAATATGAAATTCATCAAATTTGGTTTAGCCAATTTGATTCTATTCAATTTTGAAAATGCATCTGAGAGTTAAATGATTTAAACCAAATTTCAAATTTTGAATAAATGGGCCAGCACGGGAAACGTTACTGGGCCCAAAACGATTCAACCCGAGAATTCCAGCCCACCACGCGTCTCGCACGCGTGGGCTGTCTGACGGGTGGGCTCCACCTGTCAACCTCCTTTTAACACGCGAAGCGGTACGGGGGCTGCGGCGCGTTGGATTAGAACAGGATCGGACGGCTCACGCACGTCGTCATCTCCGGCGAGATCAAGCTACTGGCGCGGCGAGGTAGGGGGTCCAGCGAGCTCACCGTGGCTCCAGCGAGGGTTGGCAGTATGCTCGAGGACGATGTCGACGACGGCGAAGCTCCTGGTACCAGCGGCGTGTCCTGGGGCAGCTCCAATCGACGGGGAGCTTCTGCGGCGGCGCACGGCAGTGATAGAGCAATTGGGCGGTGGTGGTGGCTAATGTCGATGGGCGAGTGGCTGAGGAGGTCGAGGGAGGTGTGAGGAAGCTTGCGATGTGGAGAAATCAACGAGAAGAGGTCTCCTTTTATAGGCGAGGAAGGGCACCGAGGTGCTGCGGCAAGGTCGACCACAGCGCGGGCTCTCCGGCGAGCTAGCGAGCTAGGCGAGGGCGGCGTCATGTTCAGCGTGTCCAGGCGGTTCTCTGGGCGGCGCTGGCTAGGCTAGGCGGTGCCTAACGCGGTCGGGTGGTCGCGGTGTACTGCTCGGCAATGGTGGGATGCGGTCGTCGTCTTCGGCGGCGGCAGGCGCGGGTCAGTGTCGTGCGCGTGTCTGGCGCGTTCGGTGGCACGGCGATGCTCAACGTGGAGAAAGGGGTGGCGCGAGGTGACGAGGCGACGCGTGGTGCTGTGCGTGCCCGTGGGCGTGCCCATGCCGTCTTTGGCATGCGCAGGGCGTCGTGGGCGCGCGCGTGTCTGGCGCCTGTCTGCCTCCTCTCCGGCAATGGCGCGCACCAGCAGGCTCAGGGGGCCAAGAGGGTTCAGTGGGACATGGTTGCAGGGTTTAGAAGTGAGAGAGAGAGGGGAGTGTGCATGGTGACATGGGAGGTGGCCGGCATGGCTAGGGTTTGGCCATGCTTGCCCTACTCCTAGGGTTGCTATGCAGGGGTTAGGGTTAGTGGTGACCAGGGGACAGGGTGGAGGCAAGTAGTGAGAGGGTTTGGGCCAAACACTATGGAGAATAGTGTTTTTTATTTGAATTGGAATTGAATTCCCAAGTTTTTGTCAAATGTGTCTTATGCAATTTAATTTGAAAATTGTGAGAGGGATGGATTGGACTTGCTTCAAATGACCAGAGACACACAATGGTGGTGGTGGTATTTAAAAATAAAAAGAAATGCAAAATTTCAAAGTGGGTGTGATGTTGAAGTTGTTAAAAAGTCCCAACTTTGCTTGAGCATAGTTTTGAATATAGGATGAATTTTTACTGGTGCTCTTTACCAAAGTTGTTCACCTTGATGTGTACTTGGATGAGGTGCAAATAGTTGGAATTGTTTGGTTTGAAAATCTCTAAATACAGAGGCTCAAAGTAGTGATCAGACTAAAAATGGCAGATTTGACCATTAGTGCATGTGATCACAAATTGAGTTCAAATTTGATTTGATTTGAATTTATTTGATTCCAAAAGTGTTTATAAGTGTTTAGTAACATTACCCAACTAATGGTGCAAGCCAAAATGGTCTAGGTTAAAGATTGGCAAAAATGGCATAAACCATATGTGAGGGTTTTTGGTGAATTTTCCCTTTTCTTTATTTTCTTATTTTGGATTTGCTAGATGATCTTCTCATGATCAAGATAGGGTTTTAGAATGTAACACATAAGCACATAAGCAAGCATCATAGCATTTCACACAATAATGCACAAATCCTATGCATAGCACTATATGCAAATAAAAGTTTTTGTTAGTTCTAAATTTTGGGTATTTCGAATTCTTCTTCTTCATTGCTTTGAAATTTGAGGTGTTACAAACCCTTCCCCCTTACAAAAGATCTCGTCCTGAGATCTTAAAGAAAACTAGGTACTAAAGAGATCTGGGTACTCCTTCTTCATATAGTCTTCTCGTTCCCAAGTGGCTTCATCTTCGGTATGGTTACTCCATTGTATCTTCAGGAACTTGATACTCCTGGTGCGGGTGGTTCTGAAAGCTTCTTCCAGTATGCGAATCGGCACTTCGCAGTACATCAATTCCTTGTTGATATCCACAGATCTGTGATCGATGTTCTTGAAAACTTTGGTCTTCTCGGGCACTTCTAGACACTTCCGGAGTAGTGAGATGTGAAACACGTCGTGCACAGCCGACATTTATGCCGGTAGTTCCAGTTGATAAGATACTTCTCCTCGGCGACTTAGAACCTTGAAGGGTCCGACATATCGGGGTGCAAGCTTTCCTTTCAGCTGGAATCTCTGCATTCCTTTCAGTGGGGATACTTTGAGATAGAAAAAATCTCCGATCTCGAAGGTCATCTCTCGGCGTCTCTTGTCGGCGTAGCTCTTCTGTCTTGATTGCGCTGTCTTGAGGTATTCACGGATCTTGTGCACCTTCTCTTCGGCTTCACGAAGAACTTCTGGTCTAAAGACTTGGCTCTCTCTGACTTCCGACCAATTCAGAGGGGTACGGCACTTCCTTCCGTACAGGGATTCAAAGGGGGCCATCTGTAAGCTGGCTTGGTAGTTGTTGTTGTATGAGAATTCTGCATAGGGCAGGCAGTCTTCCCACTCGGATCCATATTCCAGTACACAGGCTCTCAACATGTGTTCAAGTATCTCGTTGACTCTCTCAGTCTGTCCATCGGTCTGCGGATGATAGGCGGTGCTGAAATTCAGCCGGGTTCCTAGTCCTTCATGCACTTTCTGCCAGAATCTTGAGGTGAATTGGGATCCTCTATCTGACACAATGGACTTCGGGGTTCCATGCAGGCGACTATTCTGGAGATGTATAACTCAGCTAGTTTTGGACCTTGGTATGTGGTCTTGACGGGGATAAAATGGGCGACCTTGGTCAATCTATCGACAACTACCCAAATTGAATCATTTCCTTTGCTGGATTTGGGCAAACCAGTGATAATGTCCATTCCTACTGAGTCCCACTTCCATTCTGGAATCAGCAGTGGTTGTAGTAATCCTGCGGGTCGTTGATGTTCCGCCTTGACTCGTTGACAGATATCACACTTGGCGATGTAGCTTCCAATTTCTCTCTTCATTCCATGCCACCAGAATTGTTCCTTCAAATCTTGATACATCTCGGTTCCTCCGGGATGAATTGAGTAAAGGGTGTCATGGGCTTCTTTCAGGATGACTTGCTTCAACTCAGAATCTGATGGCACACATAGGCGTCCTTTGTACCAAAGAACTCTTGCTTCGTCTTCGGTGAATCCCGGTGCTTTCCCTGCAGCTATTTGGCTCTTGATTCCGTCGATACTAGCATTTCCCTTCTGGGCTTCTTTGATCTGGCTAATCAAGGTGGGTTGAAGTTCTATGCTGGCTAGGAATCCTTCACTAACTAGCTCAAGTCTAAACTGTTCAAACTCTTGAAACAGGCTGGGTTGCTCTATTGCGATCATGGAGTTCAACTGACACGGCAGTCTACTCAGGGCATCCGCTACCACATTGGCCTTGCCGGGGTGGTAGTGAATTTCCATGTCGTAATCCTTGATCAATTCTATCCATCTGTGCTGCCTCATATTCAGCTCCTTCTGGGTGAAGATATACTTCAAGCTCTTGTGATCCGAATAGATCTCGCATCGATTACCCATGAGGTAATGACGCCAAACTTTCAAGTCTAACACTACGGCTGCAAGCTCTAAGTCATGGGTCGGATAATTTTGCTCATGTTGCTTCAGTTGCCTTGACAGATATGATATCACCTTGCCTTCTTGCATAAGCACACATCCAAGACCAATCTTGGAGGCGTCGCAATAGACGTCAAAGGGCTTGGTGATGTCCGCATGATTAGAATTGGGGCTGAGGTCAATCTACTCTTGAGTTGCTGGAAACTTTCTTCACATTTATCAGTCCATTCGAACTTCTTGTCCTTCTTCAACAGTTGGGTCATTGGTCTTGCGATGCTTGAAAAGCCCTCGACAAATCTACGGTAATATCCGGCTAATCCAAGAAAAGCATGGACTTCGGTCTGAGTGGTTGGGGCTTGCCATTCTGTAACTGTTTTGATCTTTGCGGGATCTACGACAATTTCTCCTGCAGACAAGATATGTCCCAGGAATCCTACTTCCTTCAACCAAAACTCACATTTGCTGAACTTGGCATACAACTTGTGATGTCTAAGGGTTTCTAGGATGATCTCCAAATGTTGCTCATGTTCCTCTTCGGATTTGGAGTACATAAGGATGTCGTCGATGAAGACAACGACAAACTTATCCAAAAAGTTCATGAAGATCTTATTCATGAGGTTCATGAAATAAGCGGGGGCATTGGTTAATCCAAATGACATGACGTTGTACTCATACAACCCATATCTGGTGGTAAAGGCATTCTTTGGGATATCAGTGGCACGAATCTTCACCTGATGATAACCAGTCCTAAGATCAATCTTAGAAAACACTTTGGCACCGGTCAACTGATCGAACAGGTCTTCTATCTTGGGTAGGGGGTACTTGTTCTTGATGGTGACATCATTAAGCTTACAGTAATCCGTACATAAACGAGTGGAACCATCCTTCTTGTCCACAAACAAAACAGGGGATCTCCAGGGTGAGGCACTTGGTTGAATCAAACCTTTGGCTAACATATCATCCAGTTGTTTCTTCAGCTCCACTAGCTCTCTTGGGTTCATACTATAGGCTCTCTGGGCTATAGGTCCAGTTCCGGGGATTAACTCGATGATGAACTCGATATCCCGATCAGGAGGCATACTGGGTAGATCATCCGGAAACACATCAGGGTATCGACAGACAACCCTGATCTGATCCAGAGTTGGCTTAGCTACACTTTGGTTGCAGGTAAACTTTCTGGGTAGCCTTTCAGATATGTGCTCTACTAACACACCGGTGCTACTAGTCATGGTGATGGCTTTCTTAGCACAGTCAATCAATCCATGGTGTTTTGACATCCAGTCCATACCTAGCACGACTTACAAACCTTTGGTTCCCAGAACGATTAAGTTGGCATAAAACTCTACTTCACGGATTCTGATAGGTACATCTTTGCAAAATTTTCTAGCTTTGGTGGTTGACCCAGGTATTTGAACTATCATGACATGCTTCAAACTGATGGGGTTGGGTTTTACTTGTGCATGCAAAGTCTTCAGTGAAAAACGAATGCGATGCTCCCGAATCAAACAACACTCTGGCAGGTACTGAGTAAACAGAAAACATACCCAGTACAACATCTGGTGCTTCCTGGGCTTCTTCAGCGTTCATGTGGAAGAGACGGCCGTTGCGGTTATTGGGGTTGTTGGGGGCGAACTTTCTGCCGGTGGAGACGCGGTGTTGCTGCTGAGCAGGTGCATTCTTGGCGAACCTCTTGGGGCAAAACCTCCGCTTGAGCTGGGGCGATACTTCGGAGTATTGCTGGGCCCACTCTGGTGCATCATGCGGCGTTTGCGGTTCTCGTTTGCTTGGTTTAGCTTGCCCTCCATCTGGATGGCGGAATCCACCAAGGCTTCAAGGTTGGCAAAGGGGATGTTCACTAGCACAGACTGCATCTCGTCATGTAGTCCGTTCAGGAATCTCTCCTGCCTCTTCTCTGTGGTGTCGGTCTCGTCGGGGGCATACCTTGACAGTGTAAGGAACCTGTCGCAGTATTCTACCACCGTCATCCATCCTTGCTTGAGTTCTCGGAACTCTTCCCTCATCTTTTTGATTAGACCTGGGGGCACGTGGTACTTGCTGAACTTGAGCTTGAAATCTGCCCAAGTCATGATCTGACGGGCGTTCATGGCACGGGTGCTGGTCCACCAGGCTCGAGCTGGTCCTGCAAGGTAATGGGTTGCAAAAAGGACCTTTTCTGCGGCTTCGACTCCTGCTACTTCTAAGTTGTTCTCCATGGTCTGGAGCCAGTCATCGGCATCGAGGGGCTCTTCTGTTTTGCTAAACACCGGAGGGTTGGTGTTCTTGAAGTTCTTGAGCTTTGATCCGGGGTGGTCATGATTTCCATGGCCTTTGTTAGCGAGGTGGTGTAGTGCAGCTATGTTGGCTTGGCGCTCAACTCTTTTAGTCTCTCGATCTGCCATCAAGGTCTGCAGCAGTTGCATCATGACATCTTGATTTGCACCACGGGTTGGAGGGGCCATCTGAACATTGAGATAGATCATGAGATAAGAGGGAATTTTTCTATGGCTTGTTTTGGGTAAGTTCATAAATTTAAAACTTGAATTCTTTTGATGTGGAACACAAACATTGAGTCATTCAAACATCACATATTACATGCTAGCACACCCATGGTTTTAAGAACCATGTCTCTTGCTACGATACAACGGAAGGGATACAAACTCACACCTACTCAGTGATCAGGTGCAACTACTCCTCATCATCTACATCGATCGGGACGAAGTCATCTGCTCCGGCCTCCAGGAACTCATAGTCTTCCTCCTCGCTGAACTCGTCCTCCTCAAATTCATCGTCATCACTCAGGAAGGCTCCTCCTCCCTGAAGGTCTTCACCTTCATCTTCCATCTCCCTCAGCTGGTCCTCTTGGGCCTTGACAGTGGCCTCCAAAGATACTATCTTTGCGCGAAGACGCGCGATGGTAGCGTCCTTCTTGGCACGCTGCTGGCGGAGTGACTTGCGGTCCCTTGCAAGTAGCTTGATCTCCTCTCCTTGCTCAGTGATGTGAGCGTGAGTCTGTTTGGCGTACACACAGGCGGCGTCCAGATCCTTCTGTGTCTGGTACAACATGAAGTCTAGATACTCCGCGTGGTGCCTCAGCTCGGGGTGGGGCTGCAGTTCCATGGGCACTCCCATAGAATCACGCCTCACGAGGTGCGCAAAGCGGACGCTAAGATCGCCACCACGTTCTGCTCGCACAGACGGGCAAGTGCTTCCTGAAGAGCACAAGCGAGTCCGTCCAGCCAGTTGCTCTCCCTGAAGGAGAAGAGGATCCTCTCAGAAGTAGGAGGCTCCATCTTGCCCCTCAGATCAGCGGTGATGATCCACTGAAGTTCCCCTCCGGGCTGGTCATTGACCTCGATTCCGTGAAACTCCGGGTGCGGGCGTCCATGGAAGTCAGATAGGGCATTCAGATCCCTCTCGAAAATAAGGCTACCTCCATTTCCAAGCTGGTAAAACTTGGTGTTGATTGGTTCATTCGGCTCCATCTGAAAGTGAATTGGATGAGTAAGTTAGAGAGGTGAACAAGTGTGTCAAAATTTTAGGTAGGTTCATAAGGAAGAGCATGATTCATCAATTTGAAAAGATCTCAAAGACAAGAGTGTGAATAATTTTTCATAAATATTCCCTTCATCTGGTTTCAAAACTAAGTTTTTCTGAACGTCCATTCTAACTAGGGTCTTCTAAGGTCAAACAATGGCTCTGATACCAACTTGTCAACACCCGGATTTTTAAGTCCAGATGCCTATTATGCCATACATCGCAATCCCAGGAATATTGCTGTTGCGAGACATAATAGTCGATATCATAAGTCATCATTCATTACAAACCATACTTGTCTTACAAATTCAGAACACATGATCCACAGTACACAAATAGTTGATCTAATGATCAACGAACACAATTCATAGCGGAAGCGTAATAGAAGGGGGACTATCTAGTCCACAGGCCAACGCTTGACGTCAGAAGATTCCTAGTTGTCGTAGGCATCCAGCTGGTCGTCACCTTGGTAGTTCTGCTCCTCTTCATAGTCTGGCCATTTGAATAGCCAGGGACACAGCCGTGAGTACTTTAAGTGACGTGGGCATTACCCTTCGGGTAACCAGTATTGCCCTATTCGGTATTGACAAACTGGAGGCCCATGAGGACACCCGAAGGCTAGATGGGCCACTAGGTCGGTGCACCAGAAGATTCCTTGACGGACAAGACAAGGAAGCAAACAAACAAGGAAAGATTGGATCTAAACTGCTGTAAATCTAGTCGTATTCGGTTAGACCTCTTGAGACCTGGCCTCCTATATAAAGGCCAGGAGAGGGGCTGCCGAAGGACACGAGCAATCTTAGCAATCTTAGCCAGGAAAAGCTTAGAGCTAGGTAACCCTAGCAACAGCAATCTCGCCTAGATCTCAGCCGAACTATTCGGCACCCCATTGTAAACCATTATTCTCATAATCAAAGAACAGACAGGCAGGACGTAAGGGTTTTACCTCATCGAGGGCCCCGAACCTGGGTAAATCGCTCTCCCCGCTTGTCTGTGAACCGATGTCTCGTGTCAGCCTACAGGATTCCGTCAACCCTAAGCCCCTATCGGAGGGCATTGGCGAGGAGTACCCTCTACAATTGGCGCCGTCTGTGGGAACCCTGTCGGCACAAGGCAGGTCATCGGTAGCACCAGTTACGTCTGCGGCGTTCTTACTCGAGTCGCCGACGCCAGCAAAGCCAAGAGATCCGGTCCGCTGCGGATCCTTTGAATTCGTGCCGTACCGCGAAGAGCTTCACCCGAACTCTATGGCATCGTCTCGCAACGCGGAAGCTGTTTTCGATGGCGTCCACTTTGTCGTCGACTCCGGAGGTTTTCTTCGCCTCCCCGGGGCCGGTGCGTCCCACTCAAAGGTCGCGCCTCAGGAGGGTATCCCTTCGGCAGCAACCTTAAAGACCTCGCCCAGAGGCATGCGAGAGAGCATCCGTGAAAGTCTCGACACCGCAGCTGGACAAAGGAAGAGACGGAGGAGCTCACACCGTGAAGAGGAGGACAGAACAGTAGTCCATTCCCGATGCTATGACATGTCGTCAATCAGAGGATGCACCCATTCTCCACACCTCTCAGCTACAGAGCAGCTTGAGGCGCCGTGCTATCTCCACTCTTACTTCGACCCTAAGGATGGCCGGGAGAAGTCCAGCCATCTATTAAGGAACTGCCGACACTTCCTAGAGATTCGGCAGTTCTGCGACGACCTTAGAACCGAAGCTGCATCAAGAGTCCGCATAATGGAAGAGAAAGCAAGGTCCTATGGTCATCAGCCAGAGCCATATGTACCAGAACCATACGAGCCAATGGAAAAAGATGAATATGTACCAGTCGAGGCATTTCCAGCACTGCGTGGACAAATCAACATGATCCACAAAACCAGCTTTTCGAAAAGAGAAATCAAAAAGTTCTCTCGAGAAGTAAAATACGCGGAAGTTGACATGGTTGATACGCCAGATTTTATCGATTGGTCAGATCAGAGCATCACCTTCAGCAGGGCGGACCACCCGAAGGCCATCCCAAGGCCCGGTCACGCGGCCCTTGTCTTGGAAGCACAGATTGGGGGATACAATATGGGCAAAGTATTCATGGACGGAGGAAGCGGCCTGAACCTGTTATTCGCCAGCACGATGAGGGCAATGGGTTTAACAGTCGACATGCTAAAAGAATCCGACACAGGGTTCCACGGCATCATACCGACTCGACCCGCTTACTCGATGGGCAAAACATCGTTCGACGTAGTCTTCGGTACGCCCAGTAACTTCAGGAAAGAGAGGGTCGAATTCGAGGTAGTCGACTGGGAATCTCAGTACCACGCCATCCTCGGCAGACCTGCGTTTGCCAAATTCATGGCCGTGCCTCATTATGCCTACCTGAAACTAAAAATGCCAGGCAACAACGGGACCCCAATAACCGTTCATGGCAGTTTCGCCCGGTCAGACAACTGCGACAGGGAATTTCAGAAGATCGCCTCGAAGTTTGGAGCCAAAGAAGAACTCAACGCGATCGATGCCATTACAGATCACACACAGCCACCAGCCGACAATCGAAACACAAGATCCGATGAGTTCGATGCTGCAAAGGAAACCAAGAAGCTGCAGGTGCACCCTACTGATCCGAAGAAAATGGTCAACACCTCGGCTGACCTAGCTGTCGCATAGGAAAGCACGCTCATCGAGTTCCTCCGTGAGCGCTGGGAGATATTTGCATGGGAGCCATCCGACATGCCAGGTATCCCCAGGGAACTCGCTGAGCACGCCCTAAATATTGACCCGACGGCCAAGCCAGTACAGCAGTCGATGCGGCGATTCTCCGAACCAAAAAGAAGAGCAATCGGTGAAGAAGTTAATCGACTCCGCAAGGCGGGATTTATCCGAGAGCTTAAGGAATCTGAATGGGTGGCTAATCCAGTCATGGTGCCGAAGAAGGACACCACCGCCCTCCGCATGTGCATCGATTACACTAGCCTTAACAAACACTGCCCGAAAGATCATTTCCCATTGCCCAGGATAGATCAAATAGTCGATTCTACGGCCGGGTGCGATCGCCTCTCTTTCCTTGATGCATACTCCGGATACAACCAGATCAAATTGAAGAAGGAGGATCAGGAATTAACCGCGTTCATCACTCCACACGGCGTTTTTTTGTTACAACGTCATGACCTTCGGGTTGAAAAATGCGGGAGCTACTTACCAACGCTGCATGCAAGCCTGACTCGCGGAACAGATCGGAAGGAACATTGAAGTCTACATCGACGATATCGTGGTGAAAACAAAGCACGCAACCACACTCATCGACGACTTGCGGGAAACCTTTGACAATTTGGACAAATACAAAATCAAGCTGAACCCCAAGAAATGTTTCTTCGGGGTGCCAGGAGGGCAAGTACTGGGGTACTTCATATCAGCCAGAGGAATCGAGGCTAATCCCTTGAAGATCAAAGCTATTCTCGACATGGAGCCGCCAAAGAATCTGCACCAAGTGCAGCAGTTGGCAGGCCGATTAGCAGCGCTTAGCAGGTTCATCGCGAAGCTAGGGGAGAAAGCTTTGCCCTTCTACAATTTGATGAAAAATTCAGAAAAGTTCGAGTGGACAAAGGAAGCACAAGACTCCTTCGACAACTTGAAGAAAATCCTATCGACCTCCCCGGTGCTCGTAACTCCGCGCGAAAAGGAGACATTGCTGATGTACATAGCCGCTACAGCTCAAGTCTTCAGTAGCGTTTTGGTTGTCGAACGAGAAGAAGCAGGGAGAGTTCATGGTGTGCAGAGGCCCGTTTACTACCTCAGTGAAGTACTTACCCCCGCAAGACAGAGGTATCCTCATCACCAGAAGTTGGCATATGCAGTATGGAGGTCGGCTCGCAAGCTGAGGCAATACTTCACGGAGCACCCGATCAAAGTTGTGAGCGAAGCACCCCTGAAGAGCATAATGACCAATCCGGAAGCCACAGGTCGAGTGTCTCAATGGGCTATCGAGTTAGCACCACACGACATAACTTACGTCAACCGAACGGCGGTAAAATCCCAAATCCTCCCAGATTTTGTGGCAGATTGGATCCAATCACAGACACCAGCGACACCCGACATTCAGGGTCATGGGTGATGTACTTTGATGGGTCAAAACGGAGTACAGGAGCAGGGGCAGGAGTAGTGCTGATATCACCACAGGGAGATAAAATGAAGTATATACTACGTATGAATTTCTCCCTGCCAACAAACAACGAAGCAGAATACGAAGCACTGCTGCACGGAATGAAAATGGTGAAGGCGTGTGGTGCTATGCGCCTAGAGATCTACGGAGATTCGAACTTGGTGGTCCAGCAGTCAATGAACCTGTGCGATGCAGTCAGTGATAACATGGTTGCTTATCGGCAGCTGTATCAGAACATGGAGGCTAAATTTGAAGGATGCGAGCTTAAGCACATCGGCAGAGCCAGTAAGGAGGAAGCCGACACTTTGGCAAACATCGGGTCCACATGCTCCCCCATCCCAGATGGAGTTTTTTACGAAGTGATCGCTCAAAGATCAATTAAAGAAAAGCCGTCTGCAAAATCATCGGGTGAAGAATTGGAAAAAAGCTCACTGCGAAAACCTTCGGCTGAAGAATCTCCAGTCCTTTCTTCCGAACAAGTTCTCCTCCTCGAGCCTCTATGGACCGAACCATTCCTAGCGTACCTGACGAAACAAGAGCTGCCAGAAGATTCTGTGGAAGCTAAGCGAATCGTCAGACGATCAAAGGCCTTCACAGTGATAAATGGTGAGCTCTACAAGCGCAGCATCTCAGGGATCTTCCAAAGGTGCATCGCCATTGACGATGGAAAAGCACTGTTACGTGAGATACATGAAGGAACCTGTGGGCATCATGCAGGGAGCAGAGCCCTTGTGGCAAAAGCCTTTAGGGCAGGATTTTATTGGCCAACGGCAGCTTCGGATGCTAGGGATCTAGTCATGAAGTGCGATGCGTGACAACGTTTCTCGTCGAAACCACACGCTCCTGCAACCGACTTAATGACAATACCCTTGGCATGGCCGTTCGCTCAATGGGGACTCGATCAAGTTGGACCGTTGCCAAGATCGTCACCCGGAGGACACACGTACTTGCTGGTTGCAGTCGATAAATTCACTAAGTGGATCGAGGCAGTACCAGTGCGAAACCAAAAGGCTGAAATGGCGGTCCAATTCTTTAAAGGAATAACCTGTCGATTCGGTATGCCCCACAGCATCGTCACAGACAATGGCTCCAACTTTGATTCTGAGGAGTTCAGGAAATTTTGCGATGATGGAGGAATCAAATTGAAATTCGCATCAGTCTCTCACCCCCAGACCAACGGCCAGGTGGAAAGGATCAATGGTCTAATAGGGGATGGTTTAAAGAAACGCCTTAAAGGCGCAGCCGGAGCCTGGGTTGAAGAATTACCATCTGTGCTATGGAGTTTGCGTACCACCCCCAACAGGTCGACTCAATACACTCCATTCTTCTTGGTGTACGGAGCCGAAGCAGTCCTGCCAGCCAACGTCTGATTTGAAGCGCCTCGAGTAACAGCGTATACAGAGTCCTCCTCCAATATCGCGCTACAGGATGCTGTCGACCTCCTTGATGAAGCACGAGATATTGCCTTGGCAAGAACAACGGTCTACCAACAAGCACTGAGAAATTATCACAGTCGACGAATACGCAGTCGAAATTTCAGTATTGGAGATATGGTACTTCGGCTGAAGCAAAAAAGACCCTTGAAGCTGGAATCCCCATGGGAAGGACCATACATCATCACCGAAGTGATACCAGGGGGAGCCTATCGGCTCAAAAATCCAGCCTCAGGAAAAGATGTCGAGAATCCGTGGAACATCGCGCACTTGCGACGGTTTTATACATAGGATACGATTGTTTTTCAATGGCCTACAAGGTTACTTTGCATTATGAATAAAGATCTAATCAGATTTCTGTTACCCTTTTTTGCTTCAGGCTTTGACACCCGAACGTAAACGTTCGGAACCGTCTCCATTGGCTCTAACTCCCATCGGGAGCATTGGCCCAGGAAAAACATGTTTACACGATAACATTAATTAAATACTCTCAACGAGAGCTAAGATTAATGACACACAAAAACAACCAATCCAACCCTCAAAAAATACGCGAGTGCTGCAGTCGATGGTTACATTAAGATAAGGCTCAAACAGGTGCACCGTGTGACGAAGCCGAACTTTCGCATAAATTACATATCGACTTCGCAATCACATTGCATAAAATACAACGAAGTCGTCGAGTAAGCAGGTTGAACTGATCACTCAGCCACACTCGACAATAAAATATCAATCAAATCAAAGCGTGCAGCGTACGCAGCAAACAGTCTTATGTGAAATACAAGGCTATTACATTCATAATCGGGATCCCCGGTCCCAGTGGGCCTTCAGTTCCTTCTCGAGACATGATTCCATCCGAGAAACAATGGTGTGAGCAGGACCTCTAGCGACATCATAGTACTGGCCTAAATCCCTTTCAGTGTTAGCCACGGCTCTTAAATCTAAAGATGGATGGCATGCCAATATGGAAGCAAAAGCAAGCTCAGCACCAGCTAGAAGCTCTTTCCGCACTAACAGCCGAATCCTTTCTGGAGACTTGAATCGGGTGAACAAGCCAGACAAAGTTTCGGGTGCCTGATCCAGAGGAAACAAGGTGTGCCAAACCATCGTGAGAAGGGCATAGTATTTGTCAAAATAGTAATGTGCCTTCATCACCCGGTACTTGAACTTCGCCATGATGATGGCCTTCGGACGATGCAGCCATAAACTGTGTGTTGGGTGCGCAACGTCGGTCATCGCCTCAACCTCTTCATGAATCTTCCTGTCCTCTTCAGCTGCATCCGAAGCCACGACTGGAAAAGGAACGAGTGTTAGAACATTCAAGCTATACCTGGAATCAGAAGGCAGGCTAATACTCACAGTTCAAACTTTCGGTAGCAACATGAAGACCATCAAGAGCATATTGTTCAATGGCAGTCGCTATTTCTCCCTTCTTCTTCACCAAGGTAGCCATCGCACGAAGGGAAGTAATGTCTTTATTTAGACTAGACACCTGGTCACGTAACTGACGAACAAGGCCTGATTCATCGTTACCCGAAGAATTCGGAAAAAGCTCGGCACGGGAAGAAGATGAAGGAATCTGCAGCACGTCCTCACTTCAGACCAAGCATTAATATAAAAACTCCCATCGGGAGCGTTGAGTGCACATCATACAGGCAAAAGGATGTTTAGCAACAGAGCCGAATTTAAAAGTATCGCGAAAATATTATGTACAACAAATCAAATAACAGTTCAAGGATTAGCCGACGTTGAACCAGGGGCTGACTCAGGAGCAGGCTCGGCTCGTGCTTCATCCACCAACTTCAGAAGCCGGTTGGCGCAAGTTATTGTCGATCTCTTGAAAGGATCAAGGTTGACTAGATGATTTTCATCATCAACAGGCAGCGCCTTAGAGAACTCTTCCAATTCTGACCCCATCCCGTGGCCCATAAGCAATTGGAAAGTAAGAACCGCACCAATCAAGCGGCTGCGACGTTTCAGTACCTCTACAGGTTCGGAGGGATCAACAAGGAAAGCTTCTGCCATCTCGTCGAGAGTCTTGTCCAGCTTCGCCTTAGGGAAGATCATCGAGTATAACTTCGACAGCGCTCCCTTGGACTTCTGCAGTAATCTGAGGATCTGGACATTTGACTCAGCAGCAAGTAACAAGGCGTCGGCCGTAGAATCCACCCGAAGCTGATGGCGTCAGCTGATAGTTAAATTGGCGGCCTCTGAAAAAGAGAGTATTAGTAATCAATGGAGAAAGCATCAAGAAAGGGGCGGAGCACCGTAAGGATTTTTATCCAATAAATCCTTGATGGATTCACGGAGGACACCCTCCTTCTCATCAATCGCATCCGCCGCTGCACGCCTGGCATCTTGGTCATCCTTCATTTGATGCTTCAGCCGATTTACTTCTTCCTTCAACAAGGCATTCTCACTTTTGGCATCGGCAGCAAGCCTGTTGGCTTCGACCGCCTGATCAGCCAAAGATTTGACGGCCTTCCGAAGTTGGGAGTTTTCGGCTTCGAGGCGAGTAAATTGTTCCGCAAAGTCCGCTACAGCATCGACTGTAGCATAAATTGGCTGTAGCCAGGAAAAAGTCAAGAGGAGTCAGGTGAAGGAAATTCAGCAAAGCTTGACAGATTAAAGTACTTACGTGATCGCGGCCAGCCGGCGGGGTGGGAGCATCATCGGAAGGAATAACTCTCGACACTGGGACCTTCTCTACACCTGTTCGGGATGGAGGTGTCGACTTGGCAGGAGAAGGGTGTGATTCTTTAGCCGATGCTGCTCTCTCAGAAGCTAGTCTAGCCCTCTTTGCGAGAGGAACATCGTCATCATCATCGGCAGAGCTGTTTAAGTACAGCGTGCAGTTAGCATACAAGGTGACAAGAAATGAAAGTAACAAGAGTATAAATACTCACAAGTCCAGGTCATCTTCGTCCACGAAGAAACTGGTTGAACCCTTCTTAGCAGGAGGAGGCGAAGCAGCTTCGTCGGCATCATTATCTCCTCCTTTAGGACTTGATTCAGCCGAAGTGATAAGATCATCATGTACCTGCTTACGACGTCTGCTCTTGAGAAAGGCCTCATCTTCAGCAGTTTCCTCCTCTTGGACATCGCTGTTCTCAAGGGCGTGCTGGGTATCCTCGGTTCCTTCAGAATCGTCATCGTCGTCCTCTAACACCGCTCCGCTCTCGGGTGAAGGAGGATAACATTGGGCAACAGCAGGGACCTGCAGAAAGATAGCAAAACGTGTAAGGCACAAACAAAAAGAAGGAGTAATGATAGTAAACGAAGGACGATAAGGTTACCTCGGACAGAGGATGCTTGGAATCATAAGGAGGGCGCGCCGATGTCAAGACGATGGTGTCCTTGGTGCTGAGGCATGTTAGGCGACGAACTTCGTTCTGGAGCTCATCTGCCGAAAGGTCGGCAGAGTTGACCCTCGACTTATCGTTTTTGCCAGCAAAAAGCCACAGCTGGTGAGGGCGAGACATCAGCGGCTGTACTCGACGTTGCAGGAACACTGAAACTACTTCAGTACCACGCATCATCATGCCTCCTGAATTCTTCAGAATGACAATTTGCTTGAATAGCTCATCGGCTGTCGCCTTTTCTTCGGGAGAAAGGGCGTTGTTCCAAGACTTCTTCTTGTGAGCCACCAAGACATCGTCAAAAAAGGGGAGATTTGAACGCCGCCCAGGAACGACAGGGTCCCGAAGGTAGAACCATTTGTTGCGCCAGCCCTGGACGGATTCCTTCATCGGATAGTCGAAGTAATCGACCTACTTCCTAACAACAAAGTCGACGCCGCCGACAACGGGGGGGGGGGGGGGGGGGCGTTGCTATCATTGTGACGCTTCACATAGAAGATCTTCCTCCAAAGGCCCCAGTGGGGCTCAATGCCGAGGAAAGCTTCACAAACGGTGACAAAAATGGAAAGGTGGAGGATGGAATTTGGGGTCAGCTGCCAGAGCTGAATCCCATAGAAGAAAAGAAGGGAGCGAAGGAACTCGTGCGCCGGAAGAGAGAGGCCACGGAACAGAAAAGCGACGAACATGACGGTGAAGCCCTTTGGGGGACTCGGGCGAGAAACCTGACCTGGGAGACGAACGTCATCCTCAGATGCGGAGATGAAGCCGAGGGCGCGAAGTTTGTTGATGTCGCGATTGGTAATGGCAGAGGCGCTCCAGTCGCGGCTAACTTTGGCCGCCTCCGATGTGCTGCCACTCTTCTTCTTTCCCATGGCGAACGAAGCTTCTGATGGAGAGGCAGAAGAACAGGAGGCTTGAGGGAGAAGATGAGCAGTGAACGGGGTAAAAGGTAAAAAGAAAGGAGGCTCCCTATTTATCCCGTAAGGATTTGAGCCCAGACGTGGCCATAACTCCACAAAACATCGTGGGGAGAGAAGTAGATCTGACTGTACACGTGGCACTAGAAGAAAGAATGGAACCGGCGGCCCATTATTCCCACGTCGCGCGAAAAATGAGGAGACGCCTCGATCGCCGCGCGTGCACTAGTTAAGACCTAAAAACTGCCCGCGCAGAACTAGGGTGGGCCCGTCAGGTCAAGTCCCATCAATTGGCCCACAGCAGTTACACGGCAAGTCAAATCCCGTCAATTGGCCCACAACTATGATGTCATATAAAAAAATTATTATTAGAGGCACTCGATGGAAATATAAAAAGCCATCGGATGAAGGATTTAAGTCCACGCACGGATTGCAAGCATCCGAACCTGGACTCGGGGGCTACTCCCATCGGGAGCGCTGACGCGCACCCGATAAAAAGGAAGACTCGACAGAATAAGCAGTCGAAGGAAAAAGGACTGAGTCTGCTCTCGGTTACAAGGGATTACACCTAGACACTCCCATCGGGAGCGCATGATGTACATCCAATAAAAGTTTTTTGCACTCCAGGATCATGCCCGAGGACTTGATTCTGTGTAGAGTAACGTTGTTTTGCCATCGGCAGTTAACCAACAAAAGTTGGGCACGTTACTCATTATCCTTTGTGTAAAGAAAATATATCGGATGACCTATGAAGACTTGCGAAAAACTCGGCAGGGGAAAGTATTCGAGTAGTACAACTTGAGTCTACGCACGGATTGCAAGCATCCGTACCTAGACTCGGGGACTACTCCCATCGGGAGCGCTGACGCGCACCCGATAAAAGGAAGATGAAGCATAATCAAGATGAACAAGAACAATGAAGGAGAAGAATGTCAGGAGGAAACATGCATTAGTCTCTACCCGAATTATTTTCGGCTAGACACTCGGGGGCTACTGACGTGGGCATTACCCTTCGGGTAACCAGTATTGCCCTATTCGGTATTGACAAACTGGAGGCCCATGAGGACACCCGAAGGCTAGATGGGCCACTAGGTCGGTGCACCAGAAGATTCCTTGACGGGCATGACAAGGAAGCAAACAAACAAGGAAAGATTGGATCTAAACTGCTGTAAATCTAGTCGTATTCGGTTAGACCTCTTGAGACCTGGCCTCCTATATAAAGGCCAGGAGAGGGGCTACCGAAGGACACAAGCAATCTTAGCAATCTTAGCCAGGAAAAGCTTAGAGCTAGGTAACCCTAGCAACAGCAATCTCGCCTAGATCTCAGCCGAACTATTCGGCACCCCATTGTAACCCATTATTCTCATAATCAAAGAACAGACAGGCAGGACGTAAGGGTTTTACCTCATCGAGGGCCCCGAACCTGGGTAAATCGCTCTCCCCGCTTGTCTGTGAACCGATGTCTCGTGTCAGCCTACAGGATTCCGTCAACCCTAAGCCCCTATCGGAGGGCATTGGCGAGGAGTACCCTCGACATTAAGTACTCGCAAACTAAAACTAGTGTAAGTACTATCATTTTTAGTAATGGGGTGCTAAGCTCTAATTTATTTTGCATAAAGCCAGTTTTAGTTCCCAAATATTTGATAAAAGACTCTTCATGCTAAATAACTCAAGTGGGAACATTAGTGTCATTCCCACAACTCAGTTGTGATTCAATTCAAGTAACCGTTCATTTTATCAACCTTTTTCAAGGAATATCTGACACCGGAAACAGTATGGCCTTTCCAACCGTCCGTAACCGTGGACACAGCTATTCGAATAGGTTTACACTCTGCAGAGGTTGCACACTTGTGCCACAACATTTGATTACATCCATCAGGGATAACCCCAAATCATCGTAACTCAGTACGCGGATCATCAACCATAACCTTTCACTTACATACCCTAGTATAGGTACCTCTCCCCATGAGCTTGGCCTCCCAGTGAAGACAAACCGTCATCCTGGGAACTGCATAGGGCTTGGGCCATACATTCACCTCATTTCACCTCATTTCACATTCTACGGAGGCAGCCTCGGCATAACCCCTATGATGCTTGTTCAGAGGGAACCCATACTAAGATGTATAAACTTCCAGTTAAGCCCTACCCATAATCAGGTATTGTGGGGATACTCAAAAATTGGAAAGGTATCGCATCCAAACCCAACATCAGTTTTTATCAAAAATTCACCATATCATTCAAGTCATATTCACCTTCAAAAGATCTTTCAATAGAATGGCTCATCATTCCAAGGTTTTCAAAATCCTTTCAAATCACAAGTTCCCATCTAGAGTAGTCACTTTTATTTGTTAGCACTAGCACTTGTCATGAGGGGTGCTATCTTGCTTAGCCATCTTTGAGGCTAACTTTACTACTCTTGTAACACTCTAAACTTAGACCAAAGTTAACTATAAAAGTAATCTTTGAGAAACCAAGTAAAAGCTTGTAAGGTAAATACTTGGGATGGGATCCTTGCACATAAAGTAAAAGTAATGTTGCATTGCTCTATTAGAGCTTTGCCCTTGCAAGAGTATTAGCTTGCCTTGGTTGGTGTACTGGTCAAAGTGATCTTCCTCCTCCTGGTGGTAGACCTCCTCCTCCTGGTACTCATCGGTACTAGCGTCTAAAAATGGATACGAGGTAACAATCACCCAACAAGCTTAAGATCTAGTCTAAGCACACTCAAAGGGGTTCACACAAACTATCCTAGCATCATCACATACACAACATGTGGGTTGCATTTGTTTTCTTACTTGAAGAAAAATAATTTCCTCTCATTACCATTATTAATTAGTGCTCCTTTTAGTTCCTTGAGGACATAATTTCCTCTCACTGAATCTGGTTAAGATTTAATTTCCCCCAACAATCATGCATGAATCTATGTTGACCAAGGTCAACCATTCATCATCATCATTTGGGAAAATAATTTAAATGAGGTAGAATACCTCATACCATTTAACAGTACCACTTATGATTTAACATCACCAAGTAGTTCAATGTGAGAGTAAGTAGACCAAGGTAACAACCTCATATGAAGTTACTTGGGACAAGATTTAAATGAGAGTAACCCCTCATAAGATTACATAATAGTTTTGGACAATATCAATGCACTATAATAGCCATAAAGTCCTTTCTTTAAGCTAGGCCATGATCACACAAAGTAACCATGTCATATTTTCGTAGAATCAATTAGAGTAAGTGAAATGTGAGCTATGAGAGTTGAAATCAACTCAAAAGCATTTTTGGTTGATTTTTAATAATTGTTTGAATGTGCAAAATTCCCTGACTTGTTATTTTTGTCACATTAATGCTACAACGAATCTCAAGATGAGACCAGTGTAGTTGTGTAGATCTTTTCTCTAGCTTTCTATCAATATGAAATTCATCAAATTTGGTTTAGCCAATTTGATTCTATTCAATTTTGAAAATGCATCTGAGAGTTAAATGATTTAAACCAAATTTCAAATTTTGAATAAATGGGCCAGCGCGGGAAACGTTACTGGGCCCAAAACGATTCAACCCGAGAATTCCAGCCCACCACGTGTCTCGCACGCATGGGCTGTCTAACGGGTGGGCTCCACCTATCAGCCTCCTTTTAACACGCGAAGCAGTACGGGGGCTGCGGCGCGTTGGATTAGAACAGGATCGGACGGCTCACGCACGTCGTCATCTCCGGCGAGATCGAGCTACTGGCGCGACGAGGTAGGGGGTCTGGCGTGCTCACCGTGGCTCCAGCGAGGGTTGGCAGTATGCTCGAGGACGATGTCGACGACGGCGAAGCTCCTGGTACCAGCGGCGCGTCCTGGGGCAGCTCCAATCGACGGCGAGCTTCTGCGGCAGCGCACGGCAGTGATAGAGCAACTGGGCGGCGGTGGTGGCTAATGTCGATGCGCGAGTGGCTGAGGAGGTCGAGGGAGGTGTGAGGAAGCTTGCGGTGTGGAGAAATCAACGAGGAGAGGTCTCCTTTTATAGGCGAGGAAGGGCACCGAGGTGCTGCGGCAAGGTCGACCACGGCGCGGGCTCTCCGGCGAGCTAGCGAGCTAGGCGAGGGCGGTGTCCTGTTCAGCGTGTCCAGGCGGTTCTCTGGGCGGCGCTGGCTAGGCTAGGCGGTGCCTAACACGGTCGGGTGGTCGCGGTGTACTGCGCGGCAATGGCGGGATGCGGTCGTCGTCTCCGGCGGCAGCGGGCGCGGGTCAGTGTCGTGCGCGTGTCTGGCGCGTTCGCGGTGGCACGGACATGCTTAACATGGAGAAAGGGGGGCCAGGGGTGGCGCGAGGTGACGAGGCGACGCGTGGTGCTGTGCGTGTTTGTGGTCGTGCCCATGCCGTCGTCGGCATGCGCAGGGCGTCGTGGGCGCGCGCGTGTCTGGCGCCTGTCGGCCTCCTCTCCGGCAACGGCACGCACCAGCAGGCTCAGGGGGCCAAGAGGGTTCAGTGGGACATGGTTGAAGGGTTTAGAAGTGAGAGAGTGGAGTGTGCATGGTGACATGGGAGGTGGCCGGCATGGCTAGGGTTTGGCCATGCTTGCCCTCCTCCTAGGGTTGCTATGCTGGGGTTAGGGTTAGTGGTGACCAGGGGACAGGGTGGAGGCAAGTGGTGAGAGGGTTTGGGCCAAACACTATTGAGAATAGTGTTTTTGATTTGAATTGGAATTGAATTCCCAAGTTTTTGTCAAATGTGTCTTATGGAATTTAATTTGAAAATTGTGAGAGGGATGGATTGGACTTGCTTCAAATGACCAGAGACACACAATGGTGGTGGTATTTAAAAATAAAAAGAAATGCAAAATTTCAAAGTGGGTGTGATGTTGAAGTTGTTAAAAAGTCCCAACTTTGCTTGAGCATAGTTTTGAATCTAGGATGAATTTGTACTGGTGGTCTTTACCAAAGTTGTTCACCTTGATGTGTAATTGGATGAGGTGCAAAGAGTTGGAATTGTTTGCTTTGAAAATCTCTAAGTACAGAGGCTCAAAGTAGTGATCAGACTAAAAATGGCAGATTTGACCATTAGTGCATGTGATCACAAATTGAGTTCAAATTTGATTTTATTTGAATTTCTTTGATTCCGAAAGTGTTTATAAGTGTTTAGTAACATTACCCAACTAATGGTGCAAGCCAAAATGGTCTAGATTAAAGATTGGCAAAAATGGCATAAACCATATGTGAGGGTTTTTGGTGAATTTTCCCTTTTCTTTATTTTCTTATTTTGGATTTGCTAGATGATCTTCTCATGATCAAGATAGGGTTTTAGAATGTAACACATAAGCACATAAGCAAGCATCATAGCATTTCACACAATAATGCACAAATTCTATGCATAGCACTATATGCACATAAAAGTTTTTGTTAGTTCTAAATTTTGGGTATTTGGAATTCTTCTTATTCATTGCTTTGAAATTTGAGGTGTTACAGTGCTCGAAGTTATTTCCTTTGGACTCTTCAATTACATATTTTTGTTTCTTGTTTTTATTTTCACTAGTTTGGCTTAATGGAAAACAACAATTAATAGAGAGCTTTATAGTATTAATCTTGAGTTCGAACATGAGGTGTTTGAAGAGAAAATTAAAAAACCTATGGAGCTTTACTTGCATGCGTGTGCCTATAGGGGATTAGACTATGGATTGATTACACGATTAATGAGGGGCTATAACGCAAAACGGCTGATGACGTACGACGTACCAGTCCAATGCGAATTTAATAGTAAAGATAAATTACGAGTTGGGAGTTAGCACAACCATGCTTTCATGGGGCACGCTTTCGACATTTCACTTATTCCTATTTAGTTGATATCATGTTCTTTTGTTTATGGATGCCTAGCAGCGTGAAATAAAATGGAAACTTGTAAGTACATGGAGTTTGTATATGTGTTAGAGAAACGCCTGGGCGGCCAACTTAAGCCATGCATCATTCATGGTGGCAATTTACAGTGAACTATAGTGAGAATTCTATTATGCATCTTCAATAAAAAGCTATGCCCATAGTAAATAAAAGGATTGATGAGATGCTCATTGTCTGTTTGTCTTGTCATTTTGGTATGGGAATGCTCCTATATCATTGGGCAGGAGTACTCCTATATCAGGGGGCAGGAGGTACCCAGTTGGCGTTCTCAATGATACATGTATACTTACAATGACAAGACCTTACTTGGGACCTAATTAAGTTGAGTAGCATGAGGTTTAGGTACTCGTATTCATGGGGCATGAGATTTTCAACTTGTGATTTGTCAAGCATGTAACTCATATTTGCCCTCACATTAACTTTAACCATTCAAGATGCTTATGATAGGGTAGTGAGAGCTCAAAGCTAATGAGTACCATACTTTTTGGAAGGTTTATAAAATTTCTTAATATTGCTTCCTTCTACGAAGGACCTTTCTTTTGCTTTTATGTTGAGTCTCCATCTTCTTGATTTATGCACCAATTAAGAGAGCATAGTTGTCATTCTGAGTATAATGTGCATAGTCCCAAAATTTATTATTGATTGATTCATGATTGCGTATTATTGCTTGTTCTCAAATTACTTGTATCTAGTCACCCTTTGAACTTTAAAGGTGTCCTAGCATTTATATTTTGCTACTTCATAAAGGACAAGATGAGTACCACTTTGCTATGTTTTCTCTATGCTCATAAACAAACAGTTGCTTTCAGTGCACTATTATTCATGATCCTTTGTTTGAGCTATTTTTCATGTTGTAACATAGTTGCTAAGTTCTATTGTTAGAATTATATCTATCATGTCCATGCTTAGAGTACTTTGATGCCAGCTCACAATGCTTTACAATAACTTGATCAAGATTATGTTGGCTGCATGTCAACTTAAAAATTATTTTGTTATCACTTACCTACTCGAGGAAAAGCAGGAGTTAATCTTGGGGATGCTGATACGTTGCAAACGTATCTATAATTTTTTATGCTACATGCTTGTTTTACACCAATTGTTATATGTTTTGTTTACACTTCGTGGCACTTTTATGCATTTTTTGGAACTAACCTATTGACAAGATGCCACAGTGCCAGTCCCTGTTTTCTGCAGTTTTTTATTTCAGAAAAGTTGTACAGGAAATATTCTCGGAATTGGACGAAACAAAAGCCAAAGTTCCTATTTTCCCGGAGCGAAGACGGAGTCCAGAGGAGAGACGAAGAGGGGCCACATGTGGCCAGACCAGGCCTAGGCGCGGCCCAGGCCCTGGCCACGCCTAGGGGTGGTCTGGGGCCCCCTGGCCTCCACCAATATCGCCCTACCGCCTATAAGAAGCCTCCCGACGTGTGAACCCTAAATCAATCAGCCTCCGCCCACGAAAAGTTCCGTAACTCCGCCGCCATCGCAGATAATATTCGGTGGACAGAAGTATCTATTCCGGCACCCTGCCGGGACAGGGAATTGCCCCCGGATCCATCTCCATCAACTCCACCGCCATCTTCATCGTCATTGCTGACTCCCATGATGAGGAGTGAGTAGTTCTCCCCCGAGGCTGAGGGCTTTACCGGTAGCTATGTGGTCTATCTATCTCTCCATGTATGATCTTTATGTGATCATGAGCTTTGTAATTTAGTTGGATAAGTAGATGTTATTCTCCAATTATTGTGCTACTCAAGTGGTTTTATTATGTGATCTCTGGGGACACCTTGTCCAAAGGTGTGAAGGTGATAGTGTGCACACCGTGTTTGTTCCTTAAGCTTAATTTAGAGAAATACTTTTGAATTGTGGTGTCTAGTAAAAACCATCTTTTATGCTCAAAGTGACAGCGTGGGGTGTCCATGGATTGGGAATGCAAACTTTAAGGAATGCATATGCAGACCTACGCAGTGAATTTGTGTTTATTATCAAACCGGAGAGTGGTTCAGAGTAGGGTAGTGAAGTAATAATATCTATGTATTCAATTATTGTATCATTGTTGAGGGTGTCCACTAGTGAAAGTATGATCTCTAGGCCTTGTTTCTAAGCATTGAAACACCGTTTACAACCAGTTCTGCCAAATGTTTTCTTAATACCATTTTTATTTAAGATTGCAATTACCAGTCATAATCATCCATATTACTTGTATTTCACTATCTCTTCGCCGAACTAGTGCACCTATACACCTGACAAGTGTATTGGGTGTGTTGGGGACTCAAGAGACTTATTGTATCTTAATTGCAGGGTTGCTTGAGAGGGATATATTTGACCTCTACCTCCCTGAGTTCGATAAACCTTGGGAGATCCACTTAAGGGAAACTTGCTGTTGTTCTACAAACCTCTGCATTTGGAGGCCCAACACTGTCTACAAAAATAAAAGCGTGCGTAGACATCAAGGTGGCCACACCATGCCTAGGCGCGGGCCACCTTCTGGCCGCGCCTAGGGGTGGTGTACCCCTCCCCCCGGGCACCCACCGACCTCGCCCTTCCGCCTATAAGTTGCTTCCTGACGCGAAAACCCTAAATCAACTAGCCTCCATCCACGAACGGTTCTGTAGCTCCACCGCCATCGAAGAAAAGTTTCTGGGGACAAAGTCTCTGTTCCGGCACCCTGCCGGGATAGAGAATTGCCCCCGGAGCCATCTCCATCGACTCCACCGCCATCTTCATCACTGTTGCTGACTCCCATGATCGATGAGGAGGGAGTAGTTCTTCCACGAGGATGAGGGCTTTACTAGTAGCTATGTGGTCTATCTCTCTCTCCCATGGTATGATCTGTATGTGATCATGAGCTTTGTAATCTAGTTGAATAAGTAGATGGTATTCTTCATCTATTATACTAGTCAAGTGGTTTTATTATGTGATCTCCGCAGACATCTTGTCCCACGGTGTGAAGGTGACAGTGTGCACACCGTGTGTGTCTCTTAGACTAAACTTTATAGAAATACTTATAAATTGTGGTGTTTGTTAGTACTATCTTTGGATGCTCAAAGTGACAGAGCAGGGTATCCCTAGATTTGGAACACGGCTTTAAGGAGTGCTTTTGTAGCCCTACGCAGTGAATTGGTGTTCATTATCCAATCGGAGAGTGGTTCAGAGTAGCATAGTGAAGAGATGATATTTATGTATTAAATTATGATATCATTATTGAGACTGTCCACTAGTGAAGTATGATCCCTAGGCCTTGTTTCTAAGCGTTAAAACACTGTTTACAACCACTTCTGCTACATGTTTGCTTGTTGCCATTTTTATTTTAGATTGCAATTACCACACATAATCATCCATATTACTTGTATTTCACTATCTCTTCGCCGAACTAGTGCACCTATACACCTGACAAGCGTATTGGGTGTGTTGGGGACACAAGAGGCTTCGTGTATCGTAATTGCAGAGTTGCTTGAGAGGGATATCTTTGACCTCTACCTCCCTGAGTTCGATAAACCTTGGGTGACTCACTTAAGGAAAACTTGTTGATGTTGTATAAACCTCTGCACTTGGAGGCCCAACATTGTCTACAAGAATAGAAGCGTGCGTAGACATCAGAGTCTTAAAGATATATGTTCATACCCATGCTAGGCTAGAAGGAAGCATCTCCAAGGGCTTTGGAACAGAGGAGGTCATTGAGTTCTATATCAACTTTATTACTAACCTTACGGCGATTGGTGTTCCTGAATGATGGCATGAGGGGAGACTGAGTGGAAAGGGCACGCTAGGAAATAAAGCAATGATAAATATGGACGGACATTCTTTCACTCAAACAAACTACACAGTTCTACAAATTCCATCTTGGTGGCTCCGTATATCAATGTACACAAGAATTTTGTATGCTCCCAACATCCAAGGTAGTCTGACAACTGGATTACAAGTGAACACCTGGAGACTTTCGGAGGTTGGTTGCAAAAACATCTCATGAATGACACAACTGTTGGAGATCAGATGTACTTTTTCACCAAGACACCATCTTCGACTGTATTGACTTTCCAAGGGTACAAGATAAATGAGAATACATTTTACATGATCGCCCAAGAAAAAAAGAGCACCAACCAAAACAGTGGTATCCGCTTTGATGCAACAAAGGACAATGGGCAAATTGACACATATTATGGTTACTGTATTTGAAGTCGACGCTCACGTTATTTATGCGAAGAATCTTGAAAAAAATTGTCGGGTGTCCCGAATCAATCGAATGCTCGTTAAAATGAAACATGAAATTTTATTAATAAGTCTACGACAATAAGATAGGCTAAATTGCTATGGCTTAAGAAATTCTTATTGGAAATAAAATTATACGAAAAATAAAGATGTATCCCACCACTCATCTTCTTAATTAAGAGGAGGGTCCTTCTTGTCCTGACCGATGCCTACTGAAGTCCCGATGGCTTCCGGGGTAGTGCCGATAGTTTCTGTAGAAGCATTGGCAATTATTGCCAAAGAATTAGTGCCTTCTGCTGAGGCTCTAACGTCTGATGTCGAAGCTTTAACAGTTGGTACTGCTGTTGCGGAATCGTCCGGTTGTTTCTTCGTCTTCTTGCCGCCGTCTACCTCCTTAGGCTTAGAATCCTTGCCTTGAAGAGCTAACTGCTTGGGAGTGAAGTCTATAGCTTTAACTTCCTGCTTTATCCCAAATTTAGTGGCAATCTTCCGGAATTCTCGATCACAATTGTCTGAACGAGAAAAGCTTCCATGAACCGTGATATTGGTCCCGTTGTTGCCTGGCATCTTGAGCTTTAAGTATGCATAGTGCGGTACAACCATGAACTTGGCGTAAGCTGGCCTTCCAAGGATTGCGTGGTACTATGATTCCCAATTCACTACCTCGAAGTCGACCCTTTCCTTCCTAAAATTATCGGGTTTCCCGAAGACTACATTCAAGGAGATCCTACCGAGAGGGTATGCTGGCAAGGTTGGAACAATGCCATGGAAACATGTATCGGACTCCTGCAACATATCAGCTGTGATGCCCATATTCTTGACTGTGCTTACGAATAGCAGATTCAATCCACTTCCACCATCCACGAATAATTTGCTCATGCTGAATCCTCCGATCTGTGCTTTGACTATTAAAGTTGCATGGCCTGGCCCTGACATAGACATCGGATGGTCGGCTCTGCTAAACAAGATGCTTTGCGCAGACCAGTCGATGAATTCTAGGACGTTAGCCATGGTGCCTTCCACAAAATTAATTTCTTGCGTAAGATTTTTCATCTCTCTTCTAGAGACACCAGTTTTATGAATCATGCTCATCTGCCCTCGAGGTGGAGGAAAAGCTTCATTGGAGGCACGAGTTTGAACTTGTGGAACTTGATGCTGAGGTGGCGGCGGTGGGTTCGGGAGCTGCGCTTGCCCTTTACTCAACTCATAAAACTTCTGAAGATCAAGAAACTGTCGGCAGTCCCTGAGAAAATGACTTGACTTTTTGGTGTTGTCCTTGGGGTTGATGTACGCGTGTATTTAACAAGGAGCGTTTAACTACTCAGCGAACGGTAACTCCGGGACCCATGGCAGCCGTTCCCTGTAATTGCCTCGATTACCTCCAAAACTGTTGCGGTTGCCGCCCCGACGATCGTCGCGCCTGTAATCGCGCTGATCGTCATGCCGATCATCACGTCGATCAGAATATCCGGCAACTACAATGTTGGTGTCACCGAAGATTACCCACGGTCTCTTCTCTTTTTGCAGCTATCAAGCCGATGACCTGAGTCATGCTTTTGGTCATCGTCTTTGTCATCACTGCATGGGCGTGGCTTCCGCACGTGGTCTTCTCCATCAGCCCAACTATTGGAAAGCTCCATAAGCTTGGTAATAGTCTTCGGCTCCTTTCGGGCAAGTTCTTCGATATAGGATTCTCGCCGGATGCCGTCACTGAAGGCATCGATCACCCTGCCGATGGAGACATCTTTGGCAGCATTTAGAAGTTTAGTAAAATATCCAATGTACGCATGCATTGATTCCTTCTGCTTGTGATGGCTGTGGCGAAATTCTTCGATTCCAACGGGCCTCTTGTATGTGACCTAGAAATTCTTGACGAAAGCATCGACCAGATCTTCCCAGGACCTAATGGACCCCTTTGGCAGACCTCTCAGCCATGCTCGTGCTGAATCTTTTAGGTAGATTTTTAATTATTGCATTGTCGTTATTTGGTTTCCCTTGTGTAAGATCATGGTTTGTAGATAATCATCTATCCAAGACCTCGGCTCCTGCTGGCCATCATATTTGGCGGCATCAGTGGGAGTAGGCTTGAATCTTTTCGATGGCATCGCCTCCTGAATCTTGTGACTTAAACAATCGGCACCTCGAAGTTCACCATCGTACTCCTGGGTTTCCTTGGAATCATCGCTGCCATAGCCTTCTCTTGCAGCACGCCGACAGCGAGCTTTGTCGATTTTACTACGTGTAATATCATCGTGAGCATCTCTTGAACGATGCTTAGATCCACTGCCTTGATGCGTAGTTTTCTCCTTTCTGGGGGTGAGTTTGTCTCCAAGGATCGCAAGGCTTTCCAAAGCGCCCCGATGAGCTTGTGCCATTGGATCATTGGGTGTTGGCTGATGGTTGATCAAATAAGCTGCAAGGTTAGTTGTTGCCCCTTTGACAATTTTCGGCCTGACCATGCCCGCCGTGTCCATAGTCATAAAAGAGTTGGAAAGATTCGAAGTAATCTCCCTTGCATCGGCTTCTGAGAGGCGAGGAATCCGTGGCCGAAATCTCACTGGACCTTGGTTGTTGTGAGACACGCTTCCATGCGAAGGCAATGCCCGTCGTCGTTCGCTTGATTGATTGGCCGCCTACCGGCGTCGACTGAGGTTAGCTTGTTCATTTGCTAATCGAACCCGATTCTTCTCCAGAATACCATGACATGCGTTGAGGGTTCCTATTGAAGCTCTAGAGGGAATTTGAGTGTTATTTTCTATGGCATTGCGAGCAATCTTCTACTCGTCCTCAATGATGGTGTAAGCTCTATCGTCGTTGCTGGCGCTGGCTTCGACGTTGCAGCGTCTACCATGATTGAAGCGTGGGTTATGTTCGCCTTCGGAGGGTTCACCTCCGTTAATAGGGTTGAGATAGCGTAAATTTGGTGATGTGCCACTTTCCAGGTGGTTGCCCTGGCGATGTTGTCGATACTTTGTTCGTCGGAGGAGTACTTGGCGCTGCAGATGAAAGGCGTTGATGACCCACAAGTATAGGGGGTGTATCGTAGTACTTTCGATAAATAAGAGTGTCGAACCCAACGAGGAGCAGAAGGTGTAGACAAGCAGTTTCGATGAAGGATTCACTGTAAATGCTCACAGACAAGTATTCAGGGGGTTTTGATATAGCAGATAAATAAAGTACAAGTAAGTAAAATACGAGAGTAATAATTGCAGCGAGTGGCCCAATCCTTTTTAGCACAAAGGACAAGCCGGTTTGTTTGCTTATAATAACCAAACGTTCTTGAAGACACACGGGAATTTAGTCTAGTGCTTTCGCTTCATATAGTTGATTAATCTTCATTGTTTTGATAAGTGTTGTGTGGGTGAACCTATGCTAATGCACCGCCCTTCCTAGGACTAATACATACTTGTGATTATACCCCTTGCAAGCATCCGCAAATACAAGAAAGTAATTAAGATAAATCTAACCACAGCCTTAAACTCTGAGATCCTGCTATCCCTCCTGCATCGATATACCAACGGGGGTTCAAGTTGCTATCACTCCGGCAACCCCACAATTAGGAAACGAATACAAATGTATTCCCCTAGGCCCATAAAGGTGAAGTATCATGTAGTCGACGTTCACATGACACCACTAGAAGAATAACACCACAACTTAAATATCAAACCATTGAATATTACTCAACATAATTCACTAATAACATTTAGACTTCATCCATGTCCTCAAGAACTAAACGAACTACTCACGAGACATCATATGGAACATGATCAGAGGTGATATGATGATGAATAACAATCTGAACATAAACCTTGGTTCAATGGTTTCACTCAATAGCATCAATAACAAGTAGTAACCAATACCGGGAGAGTTTCCCCTATCAAACAATCCAGATTCAACCCTAGATGTTACAGCGGTGACGAGGTGCAGCGGTGGAGATGGCGATGATGATGATGATGGAGATGATGGTGATGATGATCCCAATGAAGTCCAGCTCGATGACGGTGACGATGGCGTTGATTTCCCCCTCCGGGAGGGAATTTCCCCGGCAGATTTCAGCCTGCCGGAGAGCTCTTTTGTCTCTGGTGTTTTCTGCCTCGCAGAGGCGGCTGTGACTCTTCGCGATTATTCCCAGCACCTTAGGTTTTCGGGGAGAAGAAGTACGCGAAGGAGAGGCGGCCGAAGGGGGCTGTGGGCCCCCTTCCCACAAGGCGGCGCGGCCAGGGCAGGGCCCGCGTCGGCCTATGGGGGGCCATGGCGGCCCTCCTCGGCACCTCCTTTTGGCTGGCTCCGTCTTCTGGAAAAATAAGATCTTCGGTGTAATTTCCGTCAATTGCTGATCTTCAGAAATATTGCACTCTGACGGTGCTTTTTCCAGCAGAATCCTGACTCCGGTGAATGATTCTCCAATAATCATGAAACATGCAAAATAGATGAAATAACATAAGTTTCATCTCTACATATGAAATATATCAATGAATAACAGTAAATTATGATATAAAATAGTGATGCAAAATGGACGTATCAGGCGTGTCGTCCGAGCCTAGCCCATGCCTAGTGTCGCAGTTGAGGTAATAGTACGACGTCAGATCCGATGATGCAAAATAGTCAGATCCAACGGACATAGATGATGTGGAACGGCGTGAAGATGTCAATAGCGAAGATGTTGGAGTCGATGCTAACAACGTAGCCGATAGGTCGATTGAGATTGGGGATGAAGCGGTTGCTGCAGCAGTCGATGAAGTTGCGGTTCTTGACGTGCTTAGGGCGAACGGATCAGGAAGCCGAAGGATGCCCTCAGAGTCGACGCAGTAGCGAACACTCCCGAACGTCATGTCTAACCCGCCGCGTAGGCCTGAGAAAGCCGAACGCGACGAGTCGGTGTGCGGAGTAAACTTGAAGGCACCAAAACGAATCGAGTTCCCCGGGCTTGGCGATGAAGGAGCCGACGATGGTGTCGGCGATGCCGGTGAAGTCGTGGTCGACACGATCGGAGCAGCCGATGAAGTGCCTTGTACCAGCAGGTTTCCCACATACGGCGCCAATTGACGAGGGTGCTCCTCGGCAATGCCCACCATGAGGGACTTAAGGCTGACGGAATCCTGTAGGCTAGCACGAGACATCGGATACAAAACAAACGGGGAGAGAGATTTACCAAGGTTTGGGGCCCTCGATGCTTGTCTGATCTTGATTATCGAATATATAGGCTTACAATGGGGTAGCCGATCGGCTTATTTGGTTGACTCGCTGAGAGGCAAATTCTAGGTTTTTAGCTCTAACTTGCGGTGGTTCTACGTATTGAAGTTGTGTCTCGACATGCCCTCTCCTGGCCTTTTTTATAGTAGGCCAGGTCCCGAGAGTTTTGTCTGAACTCGACTAGGTTACAATGAAATCTATTCTAGTATTTCGTTGTACGATGTCTTCTTTCCTTGTTCGTCAAGAAACCATCTTCTCGTAGGTCTCCTTTGCTGGAACCGACGTATAGGCCCATCTTGGCTGTTGGGAAATGTTTATGGTCCCTTAGTTGGGCCGGAGGAGGTAGACTAATGTTGGGTGTCCCAAGGGTAATGCCCACATCAGTTAGATAGATGAGATATGGGAACTTGACTATGGACCTTCTTTTAAGGTTCCTTTGTTTAGATGCAAATGGGTGAAGCTAACAGGAGGCGGGGTTCAGGTAGACAAGCTGTGTGAAATGATAACGGTGTATCTCAACAATCTTGGGTACATAGACGAACCATTTGTCCTAGCCAATGATGTGGCTAAGGTTTTCTATGTGAAGGACATGTCTACCAAACCGAGATAAAAGAAAAAATAAGCAAACGAATATATCATACGATTAAAACGCCACATAGTTCTTTCAGGGAAAGAAACATCGTAGGAATGGAGGAGAAGACAGACATGTTAGAAGATTATAATAAGTTTGATGAAATTCCACCCTTCGCAGTGAACATTTACCTAAGCATCCAGTTAAATGATGAAGATGCTCCATGGTTACGACCGGTGCGATCATAATTAATCAAGCGACATACGCGAAGAAGGTTCATGCCACACATGTGTATCTCAACATGTCAATCAATTTCCCATTTCTTTTGGTGTAATAATGTAAATGTATGTAATGTATTAACACTATATGAGCATGCTTGGGGACATTGATTTGAACAAAATTTACATTGATTTGGACAAAGTGACAGTGAAACATGCTTGGGACAACTTCACGGCTTTTTCATTTTACAAAACACTGTTAGTTTGTGAATAGTATTTTATTTTAAACAAAGAGCTTGTGACCTACCATAGAAGGAGTTTGCAGGAGAGGGAAGAGGCTGTTGAGATAGGAGTAGACCAAGAATGGAGATGGAGGCATTCACGGGCTTGCGGCAAAATTTTCTCGAGGCAAGCTCCTCGAAGAGGTCGTAGGGCATGCGCACCAACGACATCTTCGATAAGCTCCGCCATGGAAGATTTCCCAACCATTTCGTTCGACTGCTGACTGGAATATACCAAGAATGGAGATGGGGGCGTTCACATGCTTGCCGTAGGGTGTGCGCACCAACCACATCTTTGAGAAGCTCCGTCACGGGAGATTTCCCAACCCTTTCATCCGGCGGCTGACAGGAATAGACAAGAAAGGAGATGGAGGTGTTCAAGGTCTTGCGGGGAAAGTTTCCCGGGGCGAGTTCCTCGAAGCTGTCGTAGGGCGTGCGCACCAACGACATCTTTGAGAATCTCCGCTATGGGAGATTTCCCAACCCTTTCCTCCCTACCTTCTTGGTTGGCTCGTTGAGCTTCTTGCGATTAGCGATGCTCCTTTTATAGGCACTGCATCACTTCCTCCTTCGTCTTGTTCGTCCGATAGGGCGTCGTGCGCTACATGCCTTATCTCGCCGAGCAGTGCATCCACCAACCAACAGTTTTGTCTACCTTTAGTCCCGGTTGCACCCACCAACCGGGACTAAAGGTTAGTCCCGGTTGGTGGCTCCACTATCTCACCGATAGTTTTGTTAGATGGTGCAACAAAACCACCTTTAGTCCCGGTTGCACCCACTGGCTCCCTCCTTCGTCTTGTTCCTACGACTTCCTCTTCTTCCTAACATGCATCTGCCATCCTTCTTGTACTCATTTTGTCCCTCCTCTACTCACCACCAGCTCATGATTCCTCTCCTAAAAACCATCCTTCTCATACTAGCAGAACCGGCACCCTAACCATAACCCTAAACCCTAACCTCGTCGACGTCGACTACTTCAATCGCAAGTTGAAAGCTATTCAAATTCAGATAATGGTTAATAGTTTGAATAGTTAGAAAAATTATTTTTCAAAACATAAAATGGATTTAGGTTACTTATTAAAATTCAAACACTTTTCATGTTGAAAGTTTTGTCAGATTCAAAAATATGCAAAAGATATGAGTTCATACAATTTTAATTGAAAATGGTTAATAGTTTGAATTGTTAGAATAAGTAGTTTATAAATTAGAAAATAGTTTTGGATTACATATTTAAATTCAAACACTTTTCATGTTGAAAGTTTTGTCATATTCGAAAGTATGCAGAAGTTATTTAAATTTTGTCAGACTCTTGGGTTTTTTCCCAGACCGAGGCTAGACCAGTTCGGGCAGGTTGTCCAAAGTGGCCGGGCCACTCTGGCAGCAGCGCAAGAGCATGCCGAAGAACACCATAACTTCACACTCGGACTTCGAATTTGATGATATTGTGCTCATTGTAATCACTACAAAAAAATATCTACAAGATCATGCATAGAAGCATCATAGTTCAACCATCGAGTACAAAACCAAATGAAGAAGGGTCTCGCATATCTATAAGAGATAAACCAGTAAAACCTACAACATTCATAATGCAATAACTTGAGTTAGAAAAATCTAATTTAGGTAAAACCTATTTTGTTGAAAAGAGGGCGACAATAAAAAGTGGGGAAATTTTTCTATAAATTTAGAGGTGGAACATCTCAATACGGATAACCGAGAAAACTGCAATATTGAAAACACGTAGAATCCATCTTCGATGAAATAGATGTTGTAATGAGAGTACGCATAAGCTACAAAATACAATATGAATAAGATCCAAATAACAACCAAAATATATGATGCAACGACCGATGGAAGGGTTTGAGGTCTCTCCGAACAATACGGTCAACTATCTATAAACCGGTCTCTCAACTACACCACGAGACCGATCACTAGTGGAGAAGAGGCCTTTGGTCCCAAGCAAATGTCCCACTGCTGAACCAAACCGGGTCCAATGCCCCCATTGGACCCGGTTCGTTTCTGCCCAGGACGACCCCACCCGCTGGCGCCTGTCCTGTAGCGGCCTTTGGACCCGGTTTGTCATACAAACCGGGACTAAAGGGTCCACCGCAGGGCGCGGCAGGCCGTGTCAGTCGTGGGGAACCCTTTAGTCCCGGTTTGTATGACAAACCGGGTCCAAAGGCCCCCCTCTGGCTATATAACCTTGCCCCTGCCCAAATGTGAGCCACACTTAGCCATTTTTTCACTATCTTCACAAGAGGGGTGTATTGCTTTCCTCTCTTCTTCACATGCACAAGAGGTGTTCGATGAAATGCTTAAGAGGATTCGCCACTTGAGTTTACACAAATCAAGCCACACTTAACTTGCTTTTTTCTTCTTCATCGAGGTTAACAACTTTATCCTTTTCATCTGCAATTGATAAAATGCATGTGTATATATACATCGTGATGTTCTGTAATGGTTTTGATCAGCTTAATTATATCATGCAGATGAATCGGCAATGGATGTACATTGACCGACGGTTTGACGAGTTCACTGCGGGCCTGGATAATTTTATGGCCGTGGCGGAGGCAAACAAACATGGTGGCTTCATGTATTGTCCATGTGTGGACTGCAAGAATACCGTAAATTACGCTCACTCGAGTCTCATTCACAGCCACCTTCTGCGATCCGGTTTCATGCCCAGTTACTATTGTTGGACCAAGCACGGAGAAAGAGGGGTTATGATGGAAGACAATGATGAAGAGGAAGAGGATGATGACGGTTATCCCAATTTCCCTTTACGATGATACTGCAGAAGGCAATGAAGACAATGAAGTAGAAGATCAAGAGGCACCAGATGAGCCTGCTGATGATGATCTTGGCCGGGCCATTGCTGATGCAAGGAGAGAATGTGAAACTGAAAAGGAAAGGTTGGCCTTCGACAAGATGATAGAAGATCACAACAAATTGTTATACCCAACTTGCGAAGATGGCCATAAAAAGCTAGGCAGCACACTGGAATTGTTGCAATGGAAGGCAGAGAACGGTGTCACTGACTCATGATTTGGAAAGTTGCTGACAATAATTAAGAGGAAGCTTCCAAGGGGTAACGAATTGCCCGCCAGTACGTACGAAGCGAAGAAGATTGTCTGCCCTCTAGGATTAGATGTGCAAAAGATACATGCATGCATTAATGACTGCATCCTCTACCGCGATGAGTACGAGAATTTGGATGCATGTCCGGTGTGCACTGCATTCCGGTATAAGATCAGACGAGATGACCCTGGTGATGTTGAGGGCGAGCGCCCCAGGAAGAGGGTTCCTGCCAAGGTTATGTGGTATGCTCCTATAATACCACGGCTGAAACGCTTGTTCAGAAATAAAGAGCATGCTAGGTTGTTGCAATGGCACAAAGAAGACCGTAAGAAAGACGTGATGTTGAGGCACCCTGCTGATGGCTCCCAATGGAGAAAAATCGATAGAGAGTTCCCAAACTTTGCACAGGATGCAAGGAACTTACGGTTTGGTCTCAGTCTGAGATGGCATGAATCCTTTTGGAGAGCAGAGCTGCAGCCATAGCACACGGCTTTGTGACTCTTTGTATATATAACCTTCCTCCTTGGTTGTGCATGAAGCGGAAGTTCATTATGATGCCAGTGCTCATACAAGGCCCGAAGCAACCCGGGAACGACATTGATGTGTACCTGAAGCCATTAGTCGAAGAACTTCTACAGCTGTGGTCCCTAGCAGGTGTACGTGTGTGGGACGAGCACAAGCAGGAGGAATTTGACCTAAGAGCGATGCTTTTCGTAACCATCAATGACTGGCCTGCTCTTGGTAACATTTCAGGACAGTCAAACAAGGGATACAATGCATGCACACACTGTTTACATGAGCTCGAAGGTGATTATTTGGAAAAAGGTCGAAGGTCGTGTACAGGGGCATCGTCGATTTCTTAGGCTTACCCATCCCGTAAGAAAGAAAGGCAAGCATTACAACGGTGAGGCTGATCACCGGAGGAAGCCTCCCCATCGTGATGGTGTTGATATATTTGGTATGGTCAAGGATCTAGATGTAATATTTGGAAAGGGTCCTGGCGGACGGTCTGTTCCGAATGACGATGCCGGACACGCGCCCATGTGGAAGAAGAAATCTATATTTTGGGATCTACCCTATTGGGAAGTCTTAGAGGTCCGCTCTTCAATCGATGTGATGCACGTGACGAAGAATCTTTGCGTGAACCTGCTAGGCTTTCTGGGTGTGTACGGGAAGACAAAAGATACACCAGAAGCACGGGAGGACCAGCAACGTTGGAAAGACCCCAAAAAGCTGCATGAGAGAGTTAAAGGACGTCATTTATCCAGCTACGCTCTTACAAAAGGAGAGAAGGAAATATTTTTTGAATGTCTTAGCAGTATCAAGGTCCCGTCTGGCTTCTCCTCCAATATAAAGGGAATAATAAATATGGAGAAGAAAACATTCCAGAACTTGAAGTCTCATGACTGTCACGTGATAATGACACAGTTGCTTCCGATTGCATTGAGGGGGCTTCTACCGGAAAATGTTCGACTGCCCATTGTGAAGCTATGTGCATTCCTCAATGCAATTTCTCAGAAGGTAATAAATCCAGAAATTCTACCGAGGTTGCAGAATGATGTGGTCCAATGTCTCGTTAGTTTTGAGCTGGTGTTCCCACCATCCTTCTTCAATATTATGACACATCTCCTCGTTCACCTGGTCGATGAGATTTCCATTCTCGGTCCTGTGTTTCTACACAATATGTTCCCCTTCGAGAGGTTCATGGGAGTCTTGAAGAAATATGTTCATAACCGTGCTAGGCCAGAAGGAAGCATCTCCAAGGGCTATGGAATAGAGGAGGTCATTGAATTCTGTGTTGACTTTATTCCTGACCTTAAGCCGATTGGTGTTCCTGAATCGCGGCATGAAGGGAGACTAAGTGGAAAAGGCACGCTAGGAAGGAAATCAATGATATGTAGGGACGGGATTTCTTTGACTCAAGCACACTACACAGTCCTACAAAGTTCCACCTTGGTGGCTCCGTATATCGGTGACCACAAGAACTTTCTACGCTCCCAGAACCCGGGGCAGTCGAACGATTGGATTAGATGTGAACACATGTCAACTTTCGGCGGTTGGTTGCAAAAACATCTCCTGAATAACAAACATATTGAAGATCAGTTGTACTTGCTGGCCCAGACACCATCTTCGACTGTAGTGACTTTCCAAGGGTACGAGATAAATGGGAATACATTTTACACGATCGCCCAAGATAAAAAGAGCACCAACCAAAACAGTGGTGTCCGGTTTGATGCAATAATGAATGAAGGCCCAAATGACACATATTATGGTTACATAGAGGATATATGGGAACTTGACTATGGACCTTCTTTTAAGGTCCCTTTGTTTAGGTGCAAATGGGTCAACAAAACAGGAGGCGGGGTTCAGGTAGACAAGTTGTATGGAATGACAACAGTGGATCTCAACAATCTTGGGTATAGAGACGAACCATTCGTCCTAGCCAAGGATGTGGCCCAGGTTTTCTATGTGAAGGATATGTCTACCAAACCAAGAAAAAGGAAACATAAGGAAACAAATACATCAAACGATGAGCCAAAGCGCCACATAGTTCTTTCTGGAAAAAGAAACATCGTGGGAGTGGAGGACAAGACAGACATGTCAGAAGATTATAATCAGTTTGATGAAATTCCACCCTTCAGAGTGAACATTGATCCAAGCATCAAGTTAAATGATGAAGATGCTCCATGGTTACGGCCGAAGAAGATTAATTAAATGATGAAGATGCTCCATCATCAAGTTAATTGAAGAATGTTCATGGCACAAATGAGTATCTCAACATGGCAATCAATTTCCCATTTATTTTTGTGTAATCATGTAACTGTATGTAAGATATTAAAAGTGGAGATGCGCCACGGGAGATTTCCCAACCCTTTCCCCAACACTGTTAGATGAGATGTAGTCGTTCAGGGGCTTGGCAAGGCGTATCGATGCTCCTTTTATAGGCACGGCACCTCTTCTACTTTGTCTTGTTCCTTCGACAGGGCGCGGCGTCGTGCGCTACATGCTTTATCTCATCGAGCAGTGCGTCCACCCATGCGTTCTTATCCTGCCGACATCTTTAGTCCCGGTTGTACCCACCAGTCGGGACTAAAGGTTACCCACACGTCCTTATCCCACCGATAGTTTTGTTAGATGACACAAAAAAGGATCTTTAGTCCCGGTTGTACCCACCAGCCGGGACTAAAGGTTACCCACACGTCCTTATCCCACCGACAGTTTTTGGCGCCACTGCGTTCCCGCCTATTTTTCTTCCCGCGCTTTCCACTGCTTCCCGCCTCCGTCCTCCCGCCATTTTTTCACTATATATATGTTGGCTTGGCCTCCATTTACATATCACATCTAGACTCATATCTGCAAACCTCATCACCAGGTCACATGGCTTCCATCGTATCTCTAACCCTCCGGGAGGCGGAGGCGCTTTGCGCGTCGAACTACCCCTGCCCGCCGGGCTACCGCGTCCCTACCGGATGGTTGCTGAGCGTCGGAGGGGTACCGGTCCCTCCTGTCCCTCTAGGTGTGGCGCGCGAGATGGCCATCACGAACCACTACTACTTCGAGCTCACGCCAGAGCAGCGGAGGAATCCCCAGTGGCATCCCGACTACAGCCCGACTTGGGAGAGCTTCTTCATCAATCGGCGTGAGAGGGCGCTCGCCAGGCACGAGGACGGCGGCCCGCCTCCTTCGAACTTCAACGAGGCCGGCCGTCGGCTGTGGTGGCGCGACCGAACTCTCCAGGGCGTCATGGCCCACCGTGGCCCCCGCCTGCGCTACCCTCAGTCCCAGCCCACGCGTGCTCTCCCGCCGAGGTTTGACTACCGCGACCCCGATGCCAGCGACGATGATGACGGCGACTACGACGACTACAGTGGCGAGTACTATAGGGCTAGGCACGAGTATGACTGAATGACTCGAACAGTCGAATCTGGCCATGTATCTTAATTAATTTTCAGTTGAGCTAGGCACGAGTACTATAGGGCTAGGCACGAGTACTATCTGGCCATGTATCTTAATTAATTTTCAGTTGAGTTCTGTACTTTAATTCCACATGTAATCTGGCGGGAAACTTTTCTCATCATCAGCGTCTGCCACAACGACTTTATTGAAAATACAATAAAATAGATAAACAACTAGTCTAGTCGATCTACTCGTCGTCGGAGGTTGTCTCGGTCCAAATGTCGTCCCACCGAGGGTCGTTGTCGGCCCAAGTTGTATTCGGGTTATCGAGCTCGAACACGGCGACGGCCCGACAATGGCGCCTGTTGGACCTGCGTTGTGCCCGGAGGTCAGCGAAGAACGCGGCGGTGTTGTCGACGTCGTTGGGGAACTGCGCCCTCCACTGGCGCATCAACTCCTCGTCGTGCTCGGCGATTGCGATCCGGCGCTGCACCTGGTGGTGGCGGCGACGGTCCTCGTCGTCGACGAGGCACGGCGTCGGCGCGAGGAACTCCACCTCCTCTAGCGATTCGACGTCTGGGAAGTTCATGTCGCACCGTGGCCGCCGAAATCGCCATGCGGCCGCGTCGTAAGCGCGCGCCGCCAGCTCCGGGGTGTTGTACGTGCCGAGGGTCAGCCGGAAGCCACCGGCACGCATCTCGGCGTAGAACCTACCGTTCGGCCGCGCTCGGACGCCACGGAAACCGGACGAGCCGCGACGGCGCGGCGGCATCCCGGCGACGAATGAACGGAGGCGACGACGACGTGTGGTTCCACGCGCACGCGGCGCTTTATAGCACAGCGACGCGGCAAGTTTGGCGACAGGTGGCGCGGGGAAGCGGCGGGGTGTGGCACGTGGAAGCGGCGGCGACAGGTGGCGCGGGGAAGCGGCGGGCTGTGGCACGTGGAAGTGGGATCTACACGTCGCACGACGGTGGCGGCGGGGCGAGGCACGTGGAAGCGGCGGCGACACGTGGCACGGGGAAGGGACACGTGTGGCGGTGGCGGTGGTGGGCAGTACACGGCGGTGGCCCGTACATGGCGGTGACGGTGGTGGCCAGGCGGTGGCGGTGGCGGTGGTGGGCAGTACACGGCGGTGCCGACGGTGGCCAGTACACGGCGGTGGCGGTGGTGGGCAGTACACGGCGGTGGCCCGTACATGGCGGTGACGGCGGGGCGAGGCACGTGGAAGCGGCGGCGACACGTGGCACGGGGAAGGGACACGTGTGGCGGTGGCGGTGGTGGACAGTACATGGCGGTGGCGGTGGTGGGCAGTACACGGCGGTGGCCCGTACATGGCGGTGACGGCGGGGCGAGGCACGTGGAAGCGGCGGCGACACGTGGCACGGGGAAGGGACACGTGTGGCGGTGGCGGTGGTGGCCAGTACATGGCGGTGGCGGTGGTGGGCAGTACACGGCGGTGGCCTGTACATGGCGGTGACGGCGGGGCGAGGCACGTGGAAGCGGCGGCGACACGTGGCACGGGGAAGGGACACGTGTGGCGGTGGCGGTGGTGGGCAGTACACGGCGGTGGCCCGTACATGGCGGTGACAGTGGTGGCCACGCGGTGGCGGTGGCGATAGTGGCCACTACACGGCGGTGGCGGCGGTGGACACGTGTGGCAGTGCGGTGGCTTTTTTTCATTTGAAATAAGGCGGGAATGAAATTTTTAAAAAAAAGTGGCCTTTGGACCCGGTTTGTAATACAAACCGGGACTAAAGGCCTTTTTTGCGCGCGCAGCGAAAACGCAGCAAAAAGGGCCTTGAGTCCCGGTTTGTATTACAAACCGGGTCCAAAGGGGGGTCTTTGGACCCGGTTTGTAACACGCACCGGGTCCAAAGGGGGGGGCACTATAACTGCAACTCCTTCGTCTCCGCGGAGATCAATCCCGCGGAGACGAACGAGCGCACGCCGCCAGGCCGCCCAATCGCCGCGCGCGCCGTAGCCGTCGCCGTCGCCGTCCACCGCGCTGCCGCGCTGCCGCGCCGCCGCCCGCCGCCCGCGTCACCGCCACCGCCGCGCACGTCACACGCCGCCCGCCCCGCGCCTCTTCTCTCCCGCGCGTGCGGCCGGGGGCCCTCGACCGCCGCCGGCCGCCACTCCGCTCTCCGCCGCCACTCCTCCACCGCCGGCGCCGCTTCCTCCACGCCCGCCGCCACCTCCTCTCTCTCCTCCACCGCCGCGCGCCTCCTCTCCGCCGGCAAGCAATCAAGGTGAGAGCCCCGGCCGGCCACCCGGCCTTTTTTTTTCTTTCTTTTTTAGTCTTTTTTTTAGATTAGTTTGTTAATTAGTTAGAAAAATTAGATTAGTTTGTTAAGTTAGAAAAATTAGTTTAGTTTGTTAATTAGTTAGAAAAATTAGATTAGTTTGTTAAGTTAGAAAAATTAGTTAAAACAATATAGTTAGAAAATTAATTAGTAAAATTAGTTAGTAAAATATTTAGTTAGTGTGTTAGTGAAAAATAGTTAGAACTTTAGTTAAAACAATAGTTAGTGTGTTAGTGTAAAATAGTTAGCGCGCAAAAACGCCGGCACCCCCCCAAATAGAGATGTACGCCGGCGCCCCCTAGAGATGTACGCCGCGCGGTGCCCCCTTACGCGGTAGTGCCGGCGCCCCCCAAATAGAGGATGTACGCCGGCGCCCCCTTACGCGGTAGTGCCGGCGCCCCCCAAATAGAGGATGTACGCCGGCGCCCCCTTACGCGGTAGTGCCGGCGCCCCCCAAATAGAGGATGTTGTGCCGGCGCCCCCTTACGTGGTGTGCTGACGCTCTTGCCGGCGCCCCCAAATAGAAGATGTTGTGCCGGTGCCCTCTTACGCGGTAGTCCCGGCGCCCCTGCCGGCGCCCCCAGAATAGAGTATGTAGTGCCGGCGCCCCCCAAATGGTAGTGCCGGCGCCGACTAACATATAGTGAAGTTATTTTTTAAATTTATGTTAACGTTGGTACATATATATATGATTTGTTTTCGTAGCTACGATGCCGCGACAGCCGCCGCGCCGTGGTCTGACTCTTCTAGAGGAGATGGAGCAGATGGGGGAGGTCCGGGACTGGGCTCCGCCGGGGTGGCACTGGGAGGTCTTAGCTTCCGGGTCGCGCACCTTGGTGCGGAATCCGGGTCCCGTTGTCGACCCGGATATTCTTTGGTGGAGGTCTTATGGGCCACGGTCGTTTCAGAGGGAGCCAGCCCCGCCGGAGGAGGTAGCTCAGCGCATTGAAGCGGAGGACCAGCACGTTCGCCGTTACATGTACGCGTTAGACAACATGTATAGGACCGGATGGAGCGTTATGCGGGGATCTCATGTTAGCTATGCTCCCGTTGTTGTTCCGTGGCTTTGGGGGCACACCCAGCGGCTCAGGACCCGGTCGGCGCCTCTAGGACCCGGTCTCATGCGCGGTTGAGTGGTTGTAGTAGTGATTGATATGTATTAGGGTTAAATAAACATGAACCCGATCTATGTATGCATGTAACTGCAGTATCTGCTTTCAGCACTATATTATCGATCCTTAGTTAAGAACTACACATATGTAACTCCATTTTCAGTTTTCTGCATTATCCTTAATTTGATCATATGATGGTTCCTATGTATAGCTTGCAGGTCGTTGTAGAAAGCATGGACAGAGATGAAATTCAAGAAAATTTCATGGAGGAACTCATAGCAAACGGTACTCTGGATGATCGCGACGACGACGTTATTCCAGATGATGGCGGTGACGATGTCACCGCAACTTATTTGAATGACTCCGGTGAGGGAGCGGAGGATATTGAGGAAGAAGATCCTAGTGGCGCCGGTGAGGAACAAGAACATCATAATGGCTCCCGAACTGTAGTTATCACCGAGGTATATAAATTAATTAAGCCGCTGTTGATCGACTAGATGCATTAACTAATGAAATTGTACTGACTATGAACTATTTCTTTTTTAGCCCTCCGGATCGAGCACTTCTTCTGTAAAGTCGAGGAAGCGAGGCCCGGCCAAAAAGTTGGATGACGGTGTTAGGCACGACATCACCCACATCGAGAAGGATGGTAAACCGATTGCTCCAGAGAAAGGTGCAAAGTCATTTATAGCTCAATGCGGAGTGCTTGTTAGGGACCACGTCCCAATCACCGTTCAAGAATGGCACAAGCCGAAGGGACTAGTGATGTCTGCAGAGGAAGAAGCTCAAGGTCTTTATATCGATGATGTAGCCAAAAACAGCATTATGAACAAGCTCATGTCACATTTCAACATAGTACCCGAAGAGGGGGGTGACGCTGAAAAGGCCAAGATGGAGCAGGCCCTCCGCGAGTTTGGCAAGAAGAAGATGGCCGAACTATTCAAGAGCCACAAGAAAAGATTGCGCCGCCTTATCAAGTTAAAGAAGACTCCGGACAGTGAGAAGGTAAAAAATCACTGGGACGAATTCGTGAAGTACAGCACGGAGTCAGAAGAATTTTTGAGAAGGTCGGAAATAAATAAGGCAAATGCTGCGTTGAAGCTATATCACCAAATTCTGGGTCCAGGTGGATACAGGGCTAACCGTCCTAAGTGGCAGGCAGCTGAGGCGGAACTGACCAGTAAAGGGATCAGATTAGGGACACACGGTTGGATCGAACGGTGCAAGGAGTGGTTCTACGGGATTGGGGGAACGTTGGATCCAGAAACAGGGAAGTGCATCTATAAGAAAGCTCATCTGAAGGTTCCCATTGATGCCCTGGAAAAAGCACATAGGGACGTGGAGGCGGGGTTGTTCCAGCCCGAAAGAGAGAACGATGAGCTGACACGCGCCCTTGGGAACAAAGAACACGGCGGACGAACACGAGGCACAGCAGGCTCCGTTCCGTGGAAGTATGGCTTTCCTGCGGAAAGGAAGAGATTTCCTGATAAAAGCCATGAGAGGAGGAAGGCAAGGGAAACAGACCGCCTGGCTAACTTAGAGGAGGGTATGAGCACCATGCAAGCCCAATTAACCATGGTAACCCAAGTACTTACATCTCAGATGGCTCGGGGGCAGGCTGTAGATCCTGCACTGCTCAATGCCCTCGCCCCGCTGCAATCTCAACCACACCGGAAAAGCAGCGTGGCTTCCTCTCAGCAGGTGGATAATGATGATGATGATGACCAGGTGGTCGAGCCTCCTCGCTACCCCCCCGTGGATGATCTCACTGAGAGCCGTCCTTGTGAGCTGCATGTTAAAGTTTTCAACCTATCCTTCAAGGCGGCGGTCGGCATCCTCTTACCTACAAGGTCTTACCATTGCCGTCCGGTCCAAGACGACTTTGCTGTTGTGATGGTGGATGAAGTGTTGAGAGAGTATGAGGGGTTGGTGCTTGAGCACCCTGCAGGTGAAGATGGGGAAATCAAAGAACTGGGAGAAGCCCGTAGAACCACCGTGCAATGGCGGAAGGAGAACATTGTGTTTCCAGGTGAGAAGCCAACAAGGTGCCACCTCCGCCTCCTCCGCCACTGTGCGCCTCTCCTCCGCGTGATGATTCTCCTCTGCGCGATGATGATTCCCCTATCCATGACCAATCTCCTCCGCGTGAAAATACTCCGCCGCCTCCTCCTCCTCGTCAGGAGACTCCGCCGCTTCCACCTAAGCAAAAGAGGAAGCGGTCCGCGGCACCTCCTACAGCTCCGAAGAGATCATCAACTCCAGTGAGGGCACAGACTCCAGAGTTGTTACCACATGAGCAGACTGAAGAGCAAAAGGCGCCTCTTGCGCCGAAGAAGATGTTTATTCCACCGCAGACAGTGAAGCACTTTGCCGAGACGAGAATGAAGAGACCTGAGCTGAGAGCTGATTATGACCGCTCTCTTGGACAGTCCTCTAGAGCGAGCAAAGAAGCAAAAAGTCGCCCAGCCTTGGACAAAGAGGACATTCAGGCCGCACCCCACTTCATCGTGGAGCCATATCATGATCCAGAGACGGCATCGATGATCGAACGGGCGGCTAGAGCTCAGGGAGCATCAGTTGAGTACGAAGATTACTATCCAACGGCTCAAGTGGTAAACAAGTATAGATACGGATCTGATCTCGTCAAACCTGGCGAGCTCGCGCGTCTAGGGACTCAGATGCGAAGGTTGCATGATTGGTACCTGAAAGCCTGTCGAAGATGTGAAAGCTACATCACGGTGTATCTTAGAGATGAGCATTACTTCCGGGGGGAAGACGAGATAAACCTTGAGTTAGAAGAACTGTTTCAGTTATTCAATCAAGACGCCCTCGACAAAGCTGTCATCGCTGCTACCGCACGTAAGTGATTTATTTGTGTAATTAAGTTTGTAGCTCATTCATTTGCACTAACAATTATCCTCATTATATTCTTTGTGTACGCTATACATTTAATTATGCAGAATGAAGAAGCTGGAATACAAAAGAGGCAAGCTCCTACCGCTGGGGTTCATAGACCCAAACACAGTTCATGAAGTTACGGTTCGACGGTACCCCAAGGACACAGAGGACAACATCGTAATGTTTTTAGAGAAGCAAGCAGACAAAGAGGATATATTCTTTCCCTACAACTTCAAGTGAGTGTTATATATAACATACATTATGCTTGTGCACCTTCCACTTTATTCTCGTAATCATTAAGCTATGCTTGTGCAGTTTCCACTTTATTCTCCTAATCATTGATCTTCACCTTGGAGTCGTAAACGTCATGGACTCGAAACGTAAAGAATATGCGGAATGGGCGGACATGGCTGCCATCCTCCAGATGTAGTTTCAATCAATTTCGTATTGGCATCTTCATCTGCTCTAATTCGAAGATATCATCAACTAATCAATTACTCATTTACTCATTATTTTTTGTCGGGCAGGGCTTGGAAACGGTTCATCAATACTGTTCCGGGTGAATGGAAACCGGAGCTTACATTTAGAGATTACCCTGTAAGTAGTACTATATATATAGCTATGTCCGTGAAACTTTATATATGATATTTACTTTCAATACGATGCTTGATTATTAGTTTGATCGAACTATTTTTTCGTAAAGTGTATGAGGCAGGAACAAGGGAATAACTTATGTGGATACTACGTATGCACCTTCATGCGTGACATGTCCTGTCCCAAGGGTGGGGATGCCCAAATACACCACACTCGTGTACGATAACAAATTTTCACAATTAATCTTAATTAGTACCATCTATTGTATTGAGTTCCATTCATATATTGATCTCCTTTTTTAAATATAGATGACACGCCTGCGGGACACTCTCATAACAGCGGATCAAATAAAAGCAATTCAAGAGGAAATCGCGGGATTCTTTATTACCGAGGTCCTTACCCCAGGTGGAGAGCACTATCGGAAGATCGTGACGGCGGAGGATATTCGTTCAGGAGATGTTGTATTGTAAATATGCATGCATTACGTGTACTGTGTTGACTATGTCGTGTACTGTTGACGATGTCTATATATATTCATGACGATTTTTTGTGGTTTCTTGAATGATATATATATGCATTGCTGAAACTCTGCCGCGGCAGAGAAACGCCCTGTTTCTCTGCCGCGGCAGAGAAACGCTGGTACAGCCTAAATCTGTGCCGCGGCAGAGAAATAGCAATTCTCTGCCGCGGCAGAGAAACATAGGCCCGGTTCGTACCACGAACCGGGACCAAAGCCCTTCCACCGCGAGCTCCCTGGCCGCACCACGTGTCGAGGCCTTTAGGCCCGGTTTATCTTTGAACCGGGACTAAAGGGTACCCCCTTTAGCCCGCCTAGTTGGTCCCGGTTCGGGAACCGGGTCTAAAGGCCCAAATGGACCGGGCCTATTGCCCCGTTTTCCACTAGTGGATAAGAAAAAAACCCTATCAAGAATAAACCTTACCATTGCGCATACCACTTGAGCTAGATGGTGACTTTTTGCTCTACTCTGTACGCGTAGGGCAACCCTGATAGTAAGCACTTGAAGCTAGTAGTAGAGTCGAAGTACTACATGCAAACAAGTCAAGGAGAAGGAGCCAGACTCTAGTACGTCACGATAAGCTATGGATGCTTGGCCGCACTCCCTACGTAGCTATATTTTTCTACTGTGTTGTGTTTTGAAGGCCCAATACAAAAGAAAGTGGCCTTATTAGTAGTGATGGACCACAACAAGATGGAACGCCAACCTTTCTTGATTGTGCTTACTCTATGAAGTCTTGTGGTTTTATCCCCCATAATCCACTATGGAAGGCTTCTTCTTCGGAGCATCTTCACATATCCGTGACCACTATATGAATATATGATCTGTTCTCGATGGATCATCTTGAACTCGCAAAATATTTCTTATTTTTCATCTTGTTGTTGTCTTGAAGATACACATGAGAGCGCACACAATTTGTTCTTCAATACATACTTGTCACTTGATCTTTTTCATTTTCCTTTTCTTTTTTGCAACTTTGAAGACACCATATTATTCAAGGATTGTCTATGGACTAATCCTACATATATAACTCAATTCAAGCATTAGTTCATAGAAATTATCATTAATTACCAAAATCACATATGGAGGCTCCATTCACTTTCAGAAGAGTTCGGCGCTAGCAGCATTGACATTAATAGCCAAGACCAGCTCAGCGTTGGCCTTGATCTTGGCGTCCCCCTAGGCCTTCTTTGCTTTCGCGAAGCTACGCCGTGGACACCAAGCTTCTTGGTCTCGAGCGCCCGCTCCTCTACCGTCATTTGTTTATTTGATCCTTGGCTTTCATCTTGGCAGTTGGGGGACGGTGTATCCTTTTGTCCACTGCCAACGGAAGTGGTGCTGGGGGCGGTCGGGGTGAGGTCCACAACGGCGGTGGTGTCCTCCACCGCAGGCTCGAGCTTGGCACTGACAAAATTCGATCGTGAGTGGCGGGAGAGAAAGTGGCTTGTGTGCCACTAGGCAGACGAGCCCTGCGATTAGAGAGGGTGACATGTGCAGACGCAGTTGCTAGCCAAGTCAACGTATCTATACCTAATAATAAAGGGAGAAGTGTTTCCGCGGTTTGGTCCGTTTGGTTTGGTCCGCTCTTTCCTTCGTCCGCTGGGTATGTCGTGATGGGTATGTCGTGCTTGGTCGTGACTTTTCAAAAACCTGGTCCGAGACGTTTTGGATTTTTATGTCTTTAAATATAAGAGTGATCACCGATGGATCTATCCGCAGAGCCAAGGTCTAAACCTGAATCGAGATCGAGCGATACCAAGCTTAAGATCCAAATCGAGATCGAGCTAGCGATACGATGAGATATGCAGTCTGATTCGTGCGAGAGGAGCTCTGCCGCCATCGGTCGACACTCGCGCCCTTCGCGTATTCCTGCTGCCGGTCGGTGCCCGCGATCTTCCGCGCGTGCCTCCCGTTATTACTGGGATAGGAGCAGTGGCGAGGCATCAACATCTCCCGTGGCGACGCAGCGCAGCAAGTCTCAACAGGCGACCCTGGCACCCTGCACCCCGAGCTAACCACGCCTGGCGGTGCAGCGAGTCCGTCCGTATTCAGTTTTTTCTGCCGCGTCTCAATCCTGCTTCACCAGTCCAGGCTCGGCCCACCGCTGAACTGTCTCCTTGTGCCACCTGCATGATACCGACGCTCCTTCATATCTCCTGGCTATTGCCGCCAGGCCAAGTAACCATGGCGGGAGACCCCATCGACTGGTGGATACGTTAAACTCCGGGGACGTGCTCCTCGCAGTGCACAGTGCCCGGATGATGACTACAGCCCCATTGTTGACTTAAAGCTTGCCTGGATTATACCTCTTGTTCTTGCCGGGGTGATTTAGGACCTTTTGTCAAATAATTTTGGCATCGGGTGCATTGATATGATGATCAGACCATGGGGATGAAAAGCAGAACGAAGATGTGCAGAAAAGAAGCGCTGAGGAAGGTAATCGCGACGCAGTTGGCAGATCAGCGGACGCGTCGGGCAGCTCCGCCGCTGCGGCAGGCACCACACGGATGCCTTGCTCGTCGATTTGTATGCAGGGATGCTTGCCAGGTCGACCATTGCTCCAGACATTGGTTCAGTGCATCGGTTTTCTCTTTCATCGGGTATCCAGAAGATGACACAGCACTGGTTGCACGTGATGGAAGTAATGTAGCAAATCCATCTTCTAATCCTTCACATATTCGTGGTAAGCATCTGGGCGATCATTCGTGGCATGCACATCCTTGGCATGTTATCGTTTGAAAATAAAAATTCCTTGGCATGGTAGTTTTTGGATACCTGTTCGCCGCGTAGTCATGTATTTGCCAGTATGTTTCCCTTTCGGTGATTCTCAGGCGGGACGAAGAAACGGGAGTTGCAGAGGCATGAAGGATTAACTTGATGTTAAGAAAAAGGTCTAATTTTTTATTGCTTTTTGCTTTTTGTTAGAGTTAAATTTTCAATTACTACTACTACAATTGCTTTTACCATCTGTGAGAAAAAGATCTAATTTTTTTTATTGCTTTTATTGCTTTTTGTTATAGTTAGATTTTCAATTACTACAATTGCTTTTACCATGTGTGCTGTACTTACCATAAGGATCTATTATTATCCAAATTGTACTACTTGGATGCGGCATTGACTGAATTGTGGATTTATTAGCAGAGATTGACTTGGTCTACAACTCTAGCTCCCGTGTACCTAACGCTTGCAAAATGGTGCCTTCTTCCGAGATACAGAAACTGCCGATGAGAACCGAGAAAAGAAAGTTGCAAGGCCCGCGAAATAACACCAAGTGGTGATTTACCATGGCAATCAAAAAGTCACGTGAATGCGGCTACAAGCATGGCTAAGAATAGCTACACGTAGGATAATCTTGATATCATGATGGAGACAAAGATGATGCTCGAGGCATAAAGCGCCGCAACAAATATTGATTGGGTGAAACTGTTCGCCATCAGGAGGCAAGGTTAAGAGGTTAACCATCACATGGAAATGATACAATGACCCAGTAGCGGAGCCAGGATGCGACGACGCCCCAGACCATCTTCGTACTACAGTGCGCTACAGTAATGCTACAGTGCGATTTTTGCTACAGTGAAGCTTGCGTTCCTCGCTCACGCCTCGGGCCAAGGCTGGTGTAGCCTGGGGCCTGTCTCCGCCACTGCAATGACCCTCACAGCCGGACCATGAGCAATTTCTTAGAGAAACATGCATGAAAGATGCATCACATAAGGAAATATCGGTTAATATTTGGATAAAATGATGGTGTCCAGGCCAACAACTATGTGCTCATCTTGAATGAAGTGTTCAACTTCATAAAGTCGAGGGTGTAGGTTGGCATCGATATCGACGACGAGATGGGCAAACTTCCTGACACCATCGACGTTAATGTCATGTTAGAAAGGGAGCTGTGAGATGACAGAAAGAACCTACTCATGTGGAAACTCAAGAATGACATGCTTACGGCCATCGAGGAGTATCAAGTGTAAATCATAGTCGGAGAGAAGGGATCCGATAAGACCACATAGATACCCAACACCCTTAGGGATATCGGCTAGATGGCAAAGGGGAAGAATATCATATGCTCCTAACGGTAAGACAACAACCGTCAAGAAAGACATGTCTTTTCATCAAGGTATAAAATTCTAGACAGACTATAAACTATTCGGTAAAAATAAAACCGTAGCAACGCACGGGCAAACTTACTAGTTTTGAACCTAAATTTATGTTTGGAATAGCTCGCCAAGGATGACTCGGTCTGTTTGCGTCAGATGCTGGGTTAGAGTTTGTGTATCCTGCAAACAGAGCTTGGCTCTGGTGGTTAGGTCCCTTGTGGTGGAACCAGCCCACCCAGGTTCAAGTCCTAGACTTGACATGGGTGTTTGCATTTACCTGGATTTATTCCAGGATTTAACCGGCGCTATGCTTTCAGTGGTAGGTGACGTGCCCGTCAACAGCGAGGCGCCAGTGGTGACTTCGTCAACCTCAAGATATGCCGGCTCAGTCCCTCGGAGGTGCTCATAGGGGTAGGGTGTGCGTGCGTGCGTTCATAGGGGTGTTTGTACGTGCGTGTTTGTGAGCGTCTGCGTTGTACTGTTCTCAAAAAAAAAAAAAAAAAGAGTTTGTGTATCCTTTTGTCCACCCAAACCAAACAAATGGCCAGTGTTTGTTTGCCTCGGGCCATTTGGAGATGTGTTCATGAACCTAACTAAAGACGCTATATATAGAAGATTGTAGCTACGGATCAATTATTAGTTGCGATATCCTGCATGCTACTTTGCGAGCAGAAGGTGATCGAATCGGTCTCTTTCAAACAGGACCTAGCAGGAAAGCGAGTACTAGTACGTAGCTAGCTAGCCATTTGCGCATAGTCATAGGCACTGTAGAGTGACTCGGCAACAGATGGCGCATCTCCGTCGACTTACGTAGTCCCGCAGCCCCGCCGGGAGCAAGCAGGCGCACGCAGTGGCCGGGACAGCGACGGGCGACTCGCCGCCAGCCACGCCTCCGCCGGGCATGCATATTCTTGCCAACGTCCACGTAAAACGTCGCGTCGCTGGACGGTCGGCCGGGCCATGGCCATGGCCGCCGAGCAACTTGGCCCCTCTGGCATCACGCGGAGGCCAGCTGCCGCCGCGCATAGACTGTTAAGCTTCATGCACTAGCCACTTGAACCAAAATTCTGAACTGATGGAAATGGCTAGGCAATCCACATATACACTTCACAACACAGACGAAGGTCGACGGGCGCTGATCGCTAGCTATGTCGCCCCAAAATTAACGTCGTGCGTCGGATCACGGCCAGATCGACCCAGGCGGTCCATCGCAGTTTTTTTTTTTTGTCTTAAATCGTATTTTTTTCAAATTCTAATAACTTAAGTTCGTCATAAAAATTCAAAACTTTCTATGATCTATTGTAGCCACAGCATGTTAGATGATTTAACTGAAATGTAAAACACTTCATTTTTATGGGCAAGTTTCTTCAAAATTAATTTGTGCTAAAAATGACTTAAGTCTTTATCTAGACATACCAAATGACACGACCTACCTGCTTTCTTACCCACAGGTTTAGAAAGCAATCTTAGAGGATTAAAGATCTCTTCAAACTAGCCAATCTAAATGGTGACATGGCGTCACCTATCTGTTTGAGACAAAAACGGCTAAGACATTGTAGGCTAGCCAGCCTATCCGGCGTGTCAGTTAAGAGTGACTAAGGCCATCTCTAGCGGCGCGACACATTTCAGACGTTCAAATGGACGCGTCGTGTCCGTTTGCGTTGGGTCAAATGGTAGAAATCGTCCGGGCGTCCGTTTGCGTCGGAGGTGGCTCCAGCGGCACGACGCATAATTTTTTTTTTCATTCATGAAACCATAATTTACATTAATAAAAAACATAAAAAGGCCAGAAAGGCGTGCTAAAAGTAGGTGCTGCCTACTGGTCGTCGTCGCTGACGAGGTCAATCAACTCCGGCGTCGGCCATGGAAGCTCGTACGCTGGCGGTGGAGGAGGTACCGCCGCATGGGCAGGAGGCTGTGGCCAGGGATCCCACGCCGGAGCAGCAGGCGGAGCGCGGTCGTTGGAACGCGTCGGCGTGGCCGGAGGAGTCGCCGGCCTCCCCTGCGCGAGCGCTGACTCGCGGAGCTGGATTGCGAGCCCATCCCACAAAGCGAGCTCGTTGAGCTCATCCTGCTCGCTGTTGGCCAGTGCCATGGCAATGGCCTCCTCCTCGGAAATGTCCGGCGGCTAGGTCTCCGGATCCCACACCGGCCCGCCACCGTCGTGGTCGTACTATGCCATGGTCACATCCTCATCCTCGTCCTCGTCCTCGTCCTCGTCCTCGTCGCCGTCCTCGTCCGCGTCCTCCTGGTCGTTCTATTCTTCTTCTGCGGCGATCTCGCGCTCTAAGTACTCTACGTCGGCGAGGTAGCCAGCGCGGCGGTGCGCGTCGAACTCCCACGACCCGAATGAAATCCAGTTGTAGGAGTTCAGCGCGTACGCCGGATCCTCCCGCAGATCCGACGGCAAGATCGCTCGGCGGCGGCGCACCTCGTCCCGCTGCTCTCGCCCCTCGCGCGGCACGGGGGGAACCGGCACACGCCTCGAGTTGAGGTACCAGCCCCCTCCCGGCAAGTTCGCGTCCGGCCATGGTACCGGCCGGTTTTCCTCCCATAGATGTCGCGTGAAGTAGACGCGGACGTACCAGCCGACCCGTGCCTTCTTGCCGGACCGCAAGCTGCTAGACTCGTGGTCGTTCTTGGTCTTGCGGAACGGCCAGCATTTCTTCCCCATGGCGTCGGTGGGGTGGATACCGTGGGCTGTGGCAATGGTTTGGTCGGGGAAATGGAAGCCGACAGCGTCCCTTTAAGAGGTTCGGACGCCATCTCGCCTTCAATGGCCTGCCACTGCAACGCCACCTCGCTGCGCATGCTCGAGGAAGCCGAGACGCGTCATTAACGCGGCCCTGCAAAGGCTGCAGCGCGCCGCTCGCAAGTAATGCCGCGGAAGACGATGCAGTTGTGTCCCTGCCAGGCGGGCCCGTGCGACGACCGAGCGGACACTTTGCGCATCCGCTCAGCGTCCACAGATACGCAAACCTAGCGCATATTTGGGCCAAGTTTACGTCTACGCGTCGCCCCGCTAGAGGTAGTGCCAGACGCATTTCCGGTCACGCCGGACACAAACGGTCGCTCAGCGTCCGTTTGCATCCCGCCGCCTGGAGATGCCCTAAGAAAAACCATAAAAATCCAAAAAAAAATACCGGAAGTGATATAGTAAAATTTGGCAGATGGCCATTTAGTGAAAGAACTCTCCAGCGCACTGCGCCGTACGGATCGAGTGACGATTTGGGCATGGTGGAGGAATAATTTGCTCCTATACGATCGACCGTGTGCAGCGCATACTGCAGCGGCTGCCGTGTACGCAGTGCCCATAGTACAAGAATGCGACCAGCGGACCAACCGGCCTCGATCTGCACTCTCGATCGAGGACCAGTTGCGGATATGCGCCGCGCCGTTCGCGTAACCTAATCGACCGCTATCAACCATGGTGCCTTTTTTATTGACATAAAACCAGCCATGAATACAGACACATGTGGTAAAAATCATGCATGTGAACATGAATACATGCATGGTAAAAATCATGCATGCCTGTGAACATCAAAACATTTGATAGCATCAACTAAAACTAGTAGCTAGCATCGGTTATCTCTGATAATAAAAAAATGAGTTCATACTCCGTACTTGCGTAGGTGGTAGGTTTAACATCTGTTGACTTTGTACTTTGCTTGATTCATTGCTAACTTGATTAGTATATTGTTTGGAGCAAATTCCTTGTGCATAAAATCCTGGAATGACCAGGAATCCCTCTCCATTTCACATGTCAAAAATATGTTTAGAAAAAATAACTCGGGAATGGTAGTATTTCATAATCAATCAATAAAAAAAATATCACAATTATGTGTAAAGCTCTCGGACAAGGAAATGGTCCGGGAGGTAATTGTGCACAATAAGAAACAAAACAAAAAAGGTATCATCTCATGTATTTTGTATCTCATAATGATCATCACAAAATTGCACGAGCTTACAGATATTTATTTATAACCTCAAATTCAATCGTTGTTGGGGAGGGGGGGCTATACTTTTGATGATTTTGTTTGTTCTAATTGTTCCTTAAATACCGTTAAAAAATTCTTCTGCATTTTCCTTGCCCTAAGGACAAATATGTCAAAGATACATGATCTGTAGTGCAAACTGTGTGGGCTTGTTTGAAGCTAAATCTCAATCAAATTCAAATTAAGCTTGATAAAATCCTTTTACCCCTACTGAAAAATGGTGAACTCATTTCTTCAATGATACACCACGTCTAAATTTTTGTTGATAAAAGGAATATATTAATATCACGAAGAACACCACTCCCTCAGTTATGTAAATGGTAAGAGTAATTTCAAACAAAAAAGTGCAGAATACTCGCTATTTATCTGATGCATCTATGTTCTCTTGTGTTCCTTTCTTGTCCTTCCCCGCTAAGAGTATAACCCACATGCGCATTCATCACTAGCTTACCTATAGGCCTAGCATCTGGCCCAAGCGTCTCCTTCAGCCCCTTTCCTCGACCGAGTGCAACAAGGATGTGCCCACACTAGACGTGCACAATGCACATGAGATATGCACCCGTTGGATCACCTGCCACCGCTGCTCTCTCAACTACACGCTTGACAATATTTACATGTTATTTGGGGAAAATACCATGATATTAGACTATCATGAAAACAACTAATACCCTTTTTAATTTATTACTCACATAATTTTCTAAATAATAACTATGAATTTAAACCTCTAACACGATAAAATATTGTGTATTTTGCAACGAGTGATATACATAGGAGGACAAAAGCTCCAATAAGATAAATATAAATACTCAACATTTACGACACACCAAAGCTCATGCCCTCGTATTTGTGATGGTCGATATGCAGTTTTATCAATAAATTGTCAAATCATACCAGGCTAATTACAAATATATGTACATAGAAAAAGCGGGGACCGTACCGAGGGAGTTACAACATAGGTAAGAAAAGGGGAAAAAAGACAGGAGGTTCCTAAGCTTTTCTAAAAGACGTTCTTTGTATTTTTCTTGTACAATATGCATTAAATAAATCTCAAATATTGTGTGGCAGGTGCGATCATCCATATCAAAATATCAATTATATATATAAGCTCATTTTCTTCTGAAATATATTTGCATCTGCTGAGCGCAGTGATATGCCGTCCTTTCAATTGTACTCTAGTTATATGTTAGTTTATTTCCAATTATACCGAGTTGCTATCAAGCTAACCTCAACAATAATGCAGTGGTGTCCTTTGCCTTCTTAACTACTATGGATAAAATAGAGAAGGATATCCGGTTGGCAGCCGTTGTATCAGAAGGTAGTTCTACATGCAACTTGGAAGAAATGAAGAGATGGGGAGAGATCCCTCCACTTCCCCGCAACACACTAGGTGTATTATGGTTTTCTCGCTATAAACTTCAAGTTTAATCCACAACACCATAATATATGCCTGCATTAACTTTATTGCCACGACGTCAATAAATGCCGGTCTATTATGGCATCAACCATATAGCGGAAAACCAATATTCCTTAGCACCATAAAACATTGAGTGTTTTTCAATGAAGGATGTACATAGGATGAAAATAAACCCCAATAAGATAATATAAATAGTCAATATTTACAACACAATAAAGATCATGCCCTCATACTTAAGAGGGCCAATGTTCTACTTTTATAAATATAAATGTCCAAATTGTAGCAGGATAGTTACAAACATATATACATATAAGAGCCAGGACCGTACCGAGGGGTTTAAAACATCGGTACAAAAAGGAAAAAATACAGGTGATTCCTAAGACTTTCTGTGAGATATTCTTTGTATTTTGCATGTATACTATGCATTAAATATATCTGCAATATCGTGTGGCAGGTGCAATCAGCCATCTCAAGCTATCGATTATGTATGATGTTGTTTTTGAAAATATATCTCCAACCGCTAAGAGAAGTGTATGTCAGTCTTTCGAGCGGACTCTGGTCAACATTTCTTTGTTTCCAAATATGCTAAGTTGACATCATGATATTCTCAATGATGCAGTGTGTGTCCTTTGTCTTCTTAACTATGGATATAAAAGAGAAGATGTCTGGTTGGCAGCAATATTGCATAAGAAGGTAGTCCCACATCCTAGTCGTAAACTGGGAAGAAATAGAGATGGGGAGAGATCCCTCCACTTCCCCGCAACACACTAGGTGTATTATGCTTTTCTCCTACTAACATGTAAGGTCATTGTTTCTGGAAAAGGGCAAAATAGTCTCCTCTCGGGTACAACCACACAGAAATTTAGTTTTCCCATAATTAATCAAGTAAGCCAACTGCAGGTTGCTGAGACAGAGCCATCTAATGGCGCGCGCTAGATCTGCTTGTCTCGGGAGTTTGGGTGGATTAGACTCAACTTGATGACAATGTTGACATGTGTGGTGAATTTTGTCAAGCCGGGTCGGGCTCACAGCGTGTCGTGTCAAAGCACCGGGCCCGGACCCTGGCCACACTAGACGGCTGGCAAGAGCTATAGCGCATGCACGACCTGATTAGTCTAGCAGATCGAGGGAGAACTAGACGTCGTAGTTGAGGCACAGTTGCATTGTTTTTAAATTGCGTACGAACTCACTGGTGCCATAACTTGTCCAAATCATCATGCATGATTATTGTGTCTCGCTAACATCGGTCTGAATCGGTGTGTACGGCATTGCATGTTTGGTAACATGCTTTACAAGATTTCGGATTCTTTTTTGTTAAGGACCGCCCTCCAACCCTAAATACTTACCGTAGGTTCGAATCTAGACACATTTCAAACTATGTTCTGGCTAATATGCCACAAGTATTTCGAGCTGGAGAAAATATAAGCTACAACCTTTGTTCTATATATACAAGATCTATATAGATACAACATCGTCTAAATACAAGTGTTTTCCTTATAAACCTGGCAATATATGGTTTTTGGGCCTGGTTTTTCTTATAAACTGGGTCATTATGTGCATAGCACTCTATCTATCTAATCGGACGGCAGATTCGACAACCTTTTCCTCAAAAAAAAAATACAAGTGTTTTGAGATGTTATAAACGCGATGGGCAAATAACGAAGAACGAACAAGAAAATCACTACAAGACACAGAAGATTTAATGCGGAAAACCGCTCTAACGTAGAGGGGGAAAACCATGGGCGTCGGCCAGCAAAACTTCACTATACTGGAAAGTGTTTATAAACGTGGTGGGTTATCTCATGAAACGATAAACTCTAGCCGACATTTTACAAGACGTATATATAGACGGTGGTGACGAGGTTATCTTATCCACTTCGGCCCAAGCCTACCGACGGCGTGCCTCATTCCGCTCGTACAAATTAGCATTCTTATGAATTTTAGTCATAATATAACATGGCATAACTCTGTGACACTTATGAGACTAGTCACAGTAGGAAATATCATATAACAACATCATACATATGATACCAATATATGATACTATCTCTGTTATCAATTATACATGATATTATGCAGTAGTATCATAGTCTTCTTATATTTATTGATTTGTAGAATCTCAATGCAAAATTATGTACAAAATCTATTTCACGTTTATTTTTCTAGGTCTACATGTTACGACACGATATCTACCTACAATACCACTATGATATGTCTTATCATTAATTACACTAACAACATGCATGTAATGCATGATATATATAACCTATCGTACCTCAATGACAGTCTTATAGAATGGAGGGAGTAGTAATTAAAATGAGAAAAAATACGTAAATAAACAGACGCCAGCGATAACGGATAAATGTCAGAAGTAGGTCAGAAGAATTGGTTCCAGCGTAAAAGAGGCATAAAACATCAAACACCATGCATATGATCCCTCTATTCTAAAATACGATGCTTATAATATTTGGATAAAGTCATACTTCTCAAAATTAGACTAACTATATAGAAAAAATGTCAATATTTATAATCCAAAATTAATATTTTTAGAACCGTTATGAAATATATTTTCATATTATATTCATTTAAAATTGTAGATATTAATATTTTCTTAATATTTACTAAAACTATAGGTATCCCAACTTGGAAGGAGTGAGTAATGTCCTGTAGATATTATTACATGTTCACAGAGCACAGCGCGGGCGCAGACAGCTTTGGCTGTCCTTTGTCCAGGATGGCGACAAGAGAGCAATAACCATGATAGCGATTGTCGGCATGGCCTCAGCCCGCCACGTGGACAGAACCTCGGTGGGGCCTGCAGCAGATGCTCGTAGTCGCAGCCGCATTGGTCGTTTGTTGCAACTTGCAGCAGGCCGGTGCTTGTTCTGACCCCCCCAAAAAAAAAAGGCGTATCAGAAGACAGGGAAGAAGACGAGCTACACTACTTCTACATCTGTGGTTTCCGGGCAAGACTAGTCACTGCATGCAGTGTATTATATACCCCCGCCTGCCCGTAAGAGCAAGTACAATAAATCATATAGTCAGCTGATTATAAGGATTAAAATAGTATATTGTTGCTTAGTTGGAAGAGAGAGATGATGAGAGAGAAGGAGAGTGGGCTCTTATGCAAGAGTCAGCTCTAGCACGTGCTCCTAGGCACTTTGTGAGAGTGAAAGGTGGGCCACACATTGATAAAGTACTATACTTTTATAGCTCACTATTGTATATATTGGCTCTAAGCTGGCTATAGATGACATGACACTTGACGTATAGCCAGCAGCTGGCTAAACTATTGGAATTGCTAAGTAGCAAAAGATCTATGTCCAATTATGCAAGCTAGCATAATAACGTATGGCCGGCTGCCCCTAGGCTCCTGTTTTGACAAAAGAGCCTACCTCAAATTTTTCTGGCCAGCGTTCGCGGTTTCTTACACTATTTTCTGGAGGTTTTTTGCACATTAAAATCACTATGACTTCTGCCCGTGACACTTGGGTTGTCGTCCTCATCGAGGACAGTCTAAATGGGTACACAAACCCATTCTTTTTTTTACGAAACTCGCACACCCTACCTCTATGTGCACCTCCGAGGGACTGAGTCCAAGAAACTGATCCGACGGGTCTTGAGATTGACAAAGTCATCACGGACGGCTCGCCGTCGACGGGAACGTCGCCTCTCACTAAAGAATATTCCGCCTTTTTAATGAGACAGCAAAGTGTCAAATCTGAGATTTAACTCTGGTGGGCTGGGGTGCCACTGCCCTCCTAACCACCCAACCATAGGTTGGTTCTATCACACAAACCCATTCAGAAAAGCTTTGAATGTGCATAACTTCATCACGCGCTACGTGTTTCCGAAAAACATGAAGACATCACATTAAGCGTGTTCTTATCACGAGAAAAATACTTTCATTATACGAAAACTAATGCTTCCATCAAGTGTAAATAAATACTTTTGCCACAATGAACGAATGTTTTTAGCACAAATATTGCCATGCGGTTTATTAATATTGTGGAGTTAATTTGGAGATTTATCAGTGGCCACTCATAGCCTGGAGTTGCATAGACTAGTAACATTGGTGTATGTTACTACCTCCATATTGGATGGTATCATCTTAGATAGATTTATTTATTAATTCATAGAATCATAGTAGGACAATTTGATAATACTATTAACACTATTTTATATCAGCGATGCGCCTATTCGTGTTACATGAGGATGCAAGCACTAGTAGGAAAAGGGCTACCGACGGCGTTCAAAACCATACTTAGTGGTGTGCAAGTGCAAGTTCGCTTATATATGGCCACTCATACCAGTTATCGAAGGCATCCATGTACCACGCCGTCAGTGGGATCCTATCATCGGCGTACAAATATTCACCATACTGCCATTAAATTACCACATGCCCAAAAAAGAGGGCTAGGACCGCAGGCCTAGCCCGTCGACCAAACCCAAACCCTAGACCTACAGCAAAGCCGCGACGTATTAGCTTTTTCTCACGCAGTAATGTGAGGCGTGGTTTCAACTAGATCTTAATAGATGAGTGGCGTTCTATTTTTAATGCATGCCTCTGCTAACCAAATACTAGCTAGCTGCACACCAAAATTGTGCATGTCGTTCTTATTTTCCCCAAATAAGAGCAACGTGGAATTTTTTCCGCCACTAGTATTATTCGTCCTATAGCCTATTTCCAAATAGTGAAGATACGAACATTGTTAACCCACTATGATCGAGAGGTAACAAGTCGCGGTTTATTTATATTGACTAGTAATGAACAACATACAACTAGAGCAACGACATCGTCACTGGATGAGATGAATCACTTTGCATAAATATTTCGACATAAACACGATGCGCGGCGCTGGTCTTTTGTGCGAAGGAAGGGTCTTCATTCCATTGCTGGACTAGTCTGACATATGCTTCGGCTCTTAATTATCTTCAAGATAACGTGCAGCTCCTAATTAACAAGGATGTCAATTCGCCGATTGGAATAGATGCTGTCCATTGTGCCCTACTTTTGAGAGGAAAGTATGTTATCTGCCTTTGATGGGACATAGGATAACAATGCATCATAGGTACGTAAGTACCTACCAATACTAGACAGACAAGTATATCTGCAACGGCTGCACAAGGACGGAACCTTTCTTTCTTTGGCACAAGAGGGCGCCGCCACATGCAGATTGGTGATTTCAGCTGGGTAGGTTAATTATACCGATTAATTTGTAGTTTTGTGATCTTGCGGAGAACAGGCCATGGTGGTCAAAGCTGCATATAATATAGATTGTGTACCATATCACCTAGTATCTACGTATATTAGGATTGGACTCTTGTTTAATAAACAATTAGTCCAAATAATGGGGAAATGTGTTTTGACAAGTCGTGTCCGCATTATTTGAACAAATATGTATTTTAGAAACAGTCGACTAGTTAAAAAAAAAAACAAGAGGAAAAGCATATAAGGGCCACCATCCGGTTGGCCTAAAGTGGTAGGAGACAACTTAATCATGGTCAAGTTGATTATAATCTAATCCCAAGGATCAACCATCAAATTCGCGAGTACTCCTGTTTAGGTAAGAGAATAATTAACAAAGGAAGGACTGTACTATCGTTAACCTTGTTATAGCACCCGTCGTTGTTGCTTACAGCACAGCCTCTCACGACAATTTTAATTACCCAGCCGAATCGATTAGGATTTGGCGAATCTAATGATGTCAATGACGAGATGATTAACAGTTACATTAATTCACTAGCCTAATGGCGAAAGCCACTGCTGCACCACCACATTAGTTTTGTCATCACTTTCACTTATCAGTGGAATGTGGCATCACACACGGCGTGCATGGACACGATTTTTTCCTTTGCTTGTATAGCGGCTAACTATGCGTAGAGTGGTTTATGTATAATCTATGCATCTCTGCCTTTTGCTGATATTACACATTTATTTGCGCTGTCATAACCTCTCTGGGAAGGACTAGATTATATCCTCTCTTGATCCTTCCCTGCAACTCAAAACTCCAATGGGTTGAGGAACAATTTACATACATTTAGCAAAATGTCATCTTGCCAATTGGAAGAAGGTTGGTCCATGTTATTTTTTATTGACATGATAGCTCTACCTTAACCGCTTGTTACTAAACAGGAGTACAGTCCTTCCTTTGTTAATTATAATTTGTTGCCATACAGCCTCTCACGATAATTTGTTACAGCACAGCCTCTCATGATAGGAACAATTTACATACATTTATTTTTTGTTGCCAATTGGAAGAAGGTTGGTCCATGTTATTTTTTATTCGCGAGTACTCCTGTTTTATTGCGTTTTCCCCCAAGGGCGGCGGACATGTTGTTTCTCCCGCGGGCAGCGACCTCACAGTTTGCGCCATCGACAGTCATCCGGCGGGGAGAAGGCATGGTGTCACCGACAGGAGCGCACCGCGTAGCACCACTGCATTCCGCCGCCGGCCGCCGCGCGAGCTCCTTTTGTCCCGCTGGTTTCCATGGGATCCAGGTGGCTGTACAGGTGCACGTCCGACGGGCAGATGGTGTCCACTTTATTTTCAGGGGTCAACAATAAAGCGTCCCAGGTTGAGAGTAATAAAACAAGCCGAGATGTAAAAGGCTCGTTTTTAGGTGTTAGGGTTGTGTTGCGTCGAGTCATGGTTTGTTTAGGTTGCAGCTCGAGGACGAGCTGCATGTCCAGGTGGGGTGTAGTGTTATAGTACGTCATGGGCCTGGGCCCATTAGTCTTGTGGTTTGCTTAGGGGTCAAGTAAGCCTTGCTTGGGAGTCAAGTAAACCTCTCTATATAAGGAGAGGAGATATATCAATCTAATCAAGCAAGAATTAAGAAGGAAATCCCTTCCCTCTTGCCACCGGCCGTGGGCAAGGCCCCCGGCCGGCCTTCTCGCACCCTCGCAGCCCTCTCTCACCCTCCCAAACCCTAGCAGCCACATAACAGAGAGAAACTTCACATATCGAGGAAAGATTGTACTCTTTTCCCTTTGATGAGTTTTATAGAAGTTCCATGACACATGATTATTGATGAGGCAAATTCGTGAAATAGAGGTTTAGTATGCAAGTACCTTTTCTACATTTTTTTGTTGAGCAGGATTTAGGAGTTTTACTGAGACTTCGACATAATAGTAGTGGTAGTCTGGGTGGGTTTAGAGGCCACCTGTATATTCAGATATTGAGACACAATAATGATACACACCTATTGTTTTTTCTAAAGATCTCAATAATAAAGAGGCAACACTACTCTACGCATTCACTTTTGCATTTATATTTTGTGTGTGTTTCACCGTAGTCTCGACGTAATAAACTCCTCGAATCACTCCACGTGAACAGGCCGGAGGAGAAACCTCCTTTCCCATAAAAAGGTATTCCAGAGTACGCATTCCATAACGGTTTATTAGGCCAACATGTAGTTTAAGAAAAAATAACCATAAATTTAGTTAATAAAAGATAAATTATATGTCACCAAAATTACAACATTAGATTCAAATTCAAAAGACGTTTTACAACGGTGCAATTTTTGGTTAAACTTTTTTGCTTGAACTATGTGCCGACTAAATATACCGGGCACGGAGGGAGTACAACGTCATCAATCTCCATGTCGTACATGTTAGATGCATTAGTGGTGCCGCAAACTAACAAAAATGGACTGTAGGTCGTCGTGCCGGACGCCCCAACTTGCATCGATCCCTGCTTAAATGTGCAGGATGGACCCTACGTTTGTGATCCACGAAATAATGCACATCAATCTGCTTGGCCCTTTAACTATTGTGAGTTGGACGGCTAGCAGAGCTCCAAGCTGACGGGTAGTCACACTACAAGACAGAACAGGCAGGGATGACGTCCGTTATTTATATATATGCGCATAATCAACTAACCAGATTCTGAAACTGGTAGTAGTATACATGGTATCTACATGCATAAAGAACGTGTGGACTAAGTATACGACCACTTTCTAACTATTGAACCACTAATGTGGTTATATATATACGATACGGCCGGAGTACTCTATGCATGTAAGAGTATTAATTAGGGGATGAGAGTCCCTCCTAGTCCCATCCAGAAAGATTACATGGTGCAGCATAATGTTTTCTTATCTGACCAAGTGACTTTTTTTTCTCCTTTACGAGGAGAACGGCGCCTACTCGTTCCCATGCACGATCGCTCTAGGCAAGACATTGTACGTACGACGTCGCCGTCTCAAAAGGACGAGGAAAAGTCTCAGAAAGAACAAGAGTAGCTTTCGCGCCATCAATAAGACAACATTTTCTTAATCCTTTTTCAGATCGATCGACGCTAGCTCAACATTAGAAAAACACGCCGTCGACATCGGGCAATAAATTGACCTGCCGGAGATGTTGTGTGAGAGCGATCGATCGAGTAGGCAGCGGGTCACAACGTCGATGCCTGTCCAAGTCGCGAGAATGAATTTTCTCTCGAATTACTAGTGAGTTCAGCTCGAGCAATGATGATGTTTAATTAGTGACAGAGGGGATTATCGGAAGATCTGATGCTTCATTACTATTTTACAGTCCCATCGATCGATCCTGTCAATCGTCAATCGTAAGATCGGCTATGGCGTATCTCGCGGTGAAAGTGATATCAAGGCTCCCTTTCTTCTGCTTATTTTGTCCACTTCGATCTTCGATCGACTTGCTCCTCGAATATATCTATCGTGTCTATGATATCATCTAGATGAAGACTTGTTTGCTTCCCTTTAAGGCTACACATACTTTCTTCATTGGGCTTGGCTGCTTTATTCTTCGTATCCGATCAAAATAGTGCGTCACTCCCTTGTGTGCTCATAATTAACTCTCTAGTTAAACCTGATAGTTCGTATTAGCAACGCAAAATGAAGGAATTAAACATGAAATTGGTATCAATCTCTCAACACTAGATTCTTGGGTAAGCACATACATGAGCCATTACAACGTGATGAAAATAAGACAAACGTCTTTGCTAAATGGAATATTATTTGCAAACCAAAAGGTCAAGGTGGTTTAGGTATTGAGATGTTTGAACTCAAAAATAAGTGTTTGATTGCCCATATTATTAAATGAGGAAATTGTGTGTGCAAAGTATTGTTCTCACGATCATTCGGCAATCATAATTCTGACGTATCGGGCGAGTGTTTATTTGTTCGTTAGGGGCTCGCACCAACATGTAAGGATCAAGATGATAAAGTTCCCACAAACTTTAATCATTGGCATCATCATAAAATCGTAAAAGGACTTCACAAGATGGATCTCGTTGGGTTTGTAGAGATAGCCGACGAGATGAGAAGAAGATATGGTTGTATGCCTATGAAGACCAAGTATTCTAGGGCTTCTGCATGAGTGAAACTTGACTTGGCGAGATGGTCTTCACGTATATAGACATTGGTGGTAGAAGTCCTCATGCCATACACTAGATCTTGCACGTTAAGTTGATCTCGTGATCTTCCTTCGATAGTCGTATGGTGACAGGATTCTCTGTAGGTCCTCGGGGAGCACGACTAATGAGGTCGGTGGAGCTCATGATGTGAGCGTGCATTCTCTTCTGGATGTCCTACGATGGAGCGGTTATAGGACCGTATATCGTAGGTTTACGGGCTGGCCTCACTTATCTCTCATAGTGTGTGGCAAGAATTGCAAAATAATAAATATCTTTAGAATAAAACTTGTTCACAAGTTGAGGCAACACCTACGGAAAGGACATGGAGCCCCATGTGTGAGTTTGGTAATTGATGACAATCCCTGTGGACTAATGGTTGTATTGAGGTTCTCTCTTAGGATGTGTCCATAGGCAATGCTTGAGCCATATGTTGGTCTTAAGGTTGCAAGATGAAGAAGATTAGTGCAATGAAGAAGACGGATGAAGACGGTGTCGAAGAGGGATGAAGACGTGTAGAATCTGAAGAGGGATGAAGACGGTGTAGAAGATGGATGCAGACGGTGACGTGTATGTTAGATGAAGATGGTGGCATGTACATTGTTGAATAGGGATGAAGATGGATCTTACCGGCTCGAGATGCGCAAGGACAAGGTTTGTGTTCTGTAGGATAGTTGGTCGTATCATCGGAGAGAGCTCAAACCTTGCATGCATTGCATCATGTTTCTTGGTTGTTGTTGGTTCTTATCCATGAGATATTTTAGATCTTGTGTTCATTCTCATGAAAAGTTCTAGCTCACTGGAAGCGGATTTCGGATGCATCTCATGTTACGTGTTCGAGTTGGATGATTTTCCCGGTTTACCGTATTGAGAGGTCGCACCTCTCAGTTCATAGAAAATAATCCTTCGCTCATTTCCATGTTTTCACCTTGTGTGGAGGTATCTCTTGTCGTCCTCTTTCTAGCAAAACTGGTTTCACTGCATTCCGAGTTTCCTAGCGCAATATATTGCATTTCCTGTATCTTAGTTTTGGTAAAAGAAAAAAAGAAAAAGGAAAAAGGAAAAGAAAAAAGGAAAGCGGCCGGTACTACCGGCCTGGGCTCCGGCCCAGTACCGGTAGGGCATCTGTGAGCCCGGGAGCCAAGGCCGGTACAGGGCCAGGTAGTACCGGCCGGCCTGTTCTTCCTCCTTCAGCCCGTTTCCCTTTTTCTCCTTTTCTGTTGTCACCAGGCCGCCGCAGGCCTACTGGCCTCGCCTCCTGCCCCGCCCATGGCCGCACCTCACTCCCCGGCCCAACAGCTTCCCGCGCCCAGGCCGCGCTCGCTCGCTCCCTGGCCGCAGTCACCGCTCGACCGCTGCCTCGCTCCCGCGTGCGTTCGAGCGCAGCGTTGACCTGCCAGCTGCTCGCCGGTCTGCTCGCTCTCTGCAGTCCATTCTCTCAAGCCAGCTCGCCCCTCTCCCTTTCGGGTAGAGTAAAGTCTGTTTTAAACCTTAAATTCATAGAGGGTGTCTAGATTGAACCCTAAACTCCTATTCCCGAAAATCAGCACCCCAAACTCATCGATCCTGGTCTGTCCTAGCATTTAGCTCGTTCCCAAACAGGGAATTGCCGACGTGGCAATGGTTTCCCATATATGGCCCATGAATTATGCCATTTTTTCAGTCTTTCCTTTCACTAGTAGAAAAAGGGGTCTTTCGTCCAACCCTTTAGTACCGGTTTCCTTACGAACCGGTACTAAAGGGTGCATTAGTACCGGTTGCCTTGCCTGAGACCTTTAATACCGGTTCGTGACAGGAACCGGTACTAAAGGTACCCTTTAGTACCGGTTCGTGTCACGAACCGGTACTAAAGGTTTTTCCTGCTCCCCACGCACCTCCACCCCCCCCCCCCCCGTGGATCGCCTTTTTTTTGCTTTGTAAAATACAAATGAAAATGATAGAAAATTCAAAAAAATAAAATGTTTTCAGATTCTTGTATGTTATGCAACCTAGTATTGGAGAAAATTAACAAATTTGAATTTTCACTTTTTTTGCAAAAAAGTTTTGGAAAATGGTAAAACCGCAAGAACTTTTGCGTACGACGTCGAAAAAAAGCGTATAATATATCAAAATCATCGTGGGAAAAAGTTACATCCGGTTAGCCAAATTTTAGATTCTCAAAATTCCAAATCAAAATATGAAAGCAGGAAGATTTTAGGTTTTTTCCAAAACTTTAGAATTTTATATATTTTTTATTTTTTAAAAATTAAAATTAATAATTATAAGATTTTTTGATTCCTAGAATAACTATTACTTTTATCAAATTATAAGATTTTCAAATTTTCAGGTTTAAAGTTTGGCAAAAAAATATTAAAAGTTTAAAAAATATATATAAATAATACAAATTAAAAAGTTAATTTTATTTATTTATTCAACATTATTATTACATCATTACTTTTGTTTATTAAAGAAATTATTTGCAATACAAATAATAAAGAAGTGTCACATTGACCAACATGTTAATAGGATTGATATGATACTACTATCAACAACATGCGCGCGAAGCACTTGGAAGTGGGACGGAAAGGAACCCGGAAGTTAAGCGTGCTAGTGTTGGAGTAGTGTGAGGATGGGTGACCAACCGGGAAGTTTGACCAAGGGTAAGTAATTGACTAGAGATTAAGTGTAGTTAGAGACTAACGGAAATATTAGAAATTATGAAAAAAAGGGAGTGAAAAATAATTAGAAAAAAATGGATAAAAAAAATTAAACGAAATAGCCTTTTTGTGAAAAAAAATAAAAAAAAAGATCTCCAGTCCCGCGGGCACCTTTAGTACCGGTTCGTAAGGAACCGGTACTAAAGGATGGAGGCCTTTAGTGCCGGATCTTTAGTACCGGTTCCAAAACCGGTACTAAAGGCCCTTTCAAACCGGTACAAAAGGGGGGTTTCTCTACTAGTGTTTGTCCTCTCTCTCTAAGGCGGCGTATGTCAGGCGCGACGCCCGGCGACGAAGGTGCCGCAGCGCATGCCGCAGTCATCAGCTCCATCGCCATTGATGCCCGAGGTGGTGGCGTGGTGCAAAGCAGAGTGTCACGCCGTCGTCGAATACGTGCTGCTGCTGGAGGAGCGGCCCCGAGTCGTATCTAGACTGCTCTGCCTCACGCTAAATATGACCGCGTGCAGCGCGGCGCGCGATCCCGCCGTGCAGTTCATGGCGGCGAGGGATCTCCTCGTGGGTAGATGCCATGGCACATGCCGTGCCGACGGGAGCTGCTGGAGCTTGCCATGGCAATGAACATCTCAAAGAGTGGACCGACTGTAGACATCACCGGCTAAGATCAACTCTGAATTCACAAACGCTTAGATGGATGAACAGTATGTACTTCCCATGCATCAGAAAATCGGGCGAATGTACAATCTCTGATCGAACTTATCAGCTCCATGTGCTCTGCATAAGAGACTCAGAGTGATCGATGAATTTCTGCATGGATTAATTCCTAATTCCTTCATCTTCAACTAGAAGAAGATTGCAGATTGCATCCTTGTGCTACCGAATTGTTAGGAATCAGATCCATCAAACATGGATAGACATTTTGGGAGAGGAGCATCAATCAAATCTCATCTATCACACCAGAGGAGCTCATCGATCTCATGACGTACGGAGGCGGAGGTCGCCAGGTACCTACGCGGTTACGCTGGCCGAAGGGCGAGGAAGAGGCACCCTGGGAGGCGCGTGCTGTCATCCAGCTATTGATTCGGTGGTACAGTGAGCTGATGTTGGCCATCAGTGCATCACGCCGACGAGGCCAGGCACTATGGTTCAGAACAATGCACTCCAGCACGGCGCATGGCTACCAGGCGTCGGCGTGTATGCAAAGTTCATCAAAAAAAAGTAGAAGAAAGAGTCAACGTTCCAAACGTTGACCAAAGGCACGTAAGCAAAATTGTCCAAAAAAAAGATGGGTACGCAAGGATAGACCAGGAATTATAAGTTTAGGGTGCCAATTCCCGGGATTTAGAGTTCAAGGTTTAATTCCAGCACCCTTCGTAACTTCAAGGTTTATTTCAGACTTTACACTTTCGGGTATGACTACGTAAAGACCAACCTCTCTAAAGGGAACTAAATTAACGAGGTAATGACACGTGTGTGTACAGAACTCTCCCAACCGAGCGAGCGTCGAGCTGTTCCGGGCACGTGACCGAGTCGCGCGAGCGCGCGGGCCGCGTGCGCATGTACTCCTGTACTTCCATCATGCGCGTGAGTAGCATAGCCATGCATCAATTAGCTACCCCGCGCTTACGCACTAGTAGAAACAAGGGCTTTGGTTTTTTGCCCCAAATGGCTTTTGCACCGGATTTGGCACGAACCGGTGCTAAAAGGGGTCATTAGCACCGGTTCGTGGTGCGCAGCCGGCCGAGAGACCTTTTGCACCGGTTCGTGTTACGAACCGGTGCAAATGAGCTATCTTTTGCACCGGTTCGTAACACAAACCGGTGCAAAAGCTTCGTCTCCAGGCACGTGTCAGCCGAGGAACCTTTAGCACCGGTTCGTGTTACGAAGCGGTGCAAAAGATAGACCATTTGCACCGGTTCGTAACACGAACCGGTGCTAAAGGTCCCCAGCCCTATTTCAGCTCAGCTACCCGGCCAAACAGCCCACTCCACTTCATTTTTGCTAGGAGAAGGTGTGTGTGTTGAGTGCTACCTTGCATTTCTTTGGCATGCAAACAAGGTGCTCGATGAAATGTCTGAGAGAATGATTTCGCTTGATTTTACACAAAATAAAAATGAGATGAGGTGCCGGAGCGACACTTAAGCTTTTTCCTCTTTCTTTCCCTCCTCGGTCAAGGTTAAACAACTTTACCCTTTCATTTGTACGGTGCTAATATCCACTATATATATTATGATGTTTTGTAATGGTTTTTTGATAAACTTAATATTTGATGTAGATGAACCGGCGACAATGGATGTACGTTGACCGACGTCTGCCCGAGTTCACTTCGGGCCTGAAAGAATTTTTCCGTGTGGCTGAGGAAAACCCACAGGCGGATGGTTATATGTGTTGTCCATGTGTTGATTGCCGGAACTTAAAGCAATACCCTGAATGGCAAGTCATTCACTCCCACCTGCTTTGGAAAGGTTTCATGCCCAGCTATAATTGTTGGACCAAGCATGGAGAAAGAGGGGTTATGATGGAAGACGACGACGAAGAAGAAGAGGATGATGATATGTACCCTAACTACGGTGATACTGCAACAGGGCATGATGAAGATGAGGAGGCAGGTGGAGGTGATCAAGATGAAGAGGCATCAGATGAGCCCGTTGATGATGATCTTCGTCGGGCCATCGCTGATGCACACAGAGATGCAGAAACTGAAAACGAGAAGCAAAAGTTAAAGGGCATGTTAGATGATCACAAAAAGAAGTTATACCCAAATTGCGAAGATGGCAACACAAAGCTCGGTGCCACACTGGAGTTGCTGCAATGGAAGGCAGATGCTGGTATATGTGACAAGCCATTTGAGAAGTTACTGAAAATAATGAAGAGGAGGTTTCCAAAGGATAACGAATTGCCTGACAGTACGTACGAAGCAAAGAAGGTTCTCTGCCCTCTAGGATTAGAGGTGCTGAAGATACATGCATGCATGAATGACTGCATCCTCTACCGCGCTGAGTACGAAAATTTGGAAAAATGCCCGGTATGCAATGCACTATGGTATAAGATCAGGCGAGATGACCCTGGTGATGTTGAGGGCGAGCCCCCTAGGAAGAGGGTTCCTGCCAAGGTTATGTGGTATGCTCCTATAATACCACGGTTGAAACGTCTGTTCAGAAATAAAGAGCATGCCAGGTTGTTGCGATGGCACAAAGAAGACCGTAAGAAAGACGAGAAGCTAAGACACCCCGCTGATGGGTCGCAGTGGAGGAAAATCGATAGAGAGTTCCCGGACTTTGCAGATGACGCGAGGAACTTAAGGTTTGGTCTAAGTACAGATGGAATGAATCCTTTTGGGGAGCAGAGCTGCAGTCATAGCACCTGGCCTGTAACTCTATGTATCTATAACCTTCCGCCTTGGTTGTGCATGAAGCGGAAGTTCATTATGATGCCAGTGCTCATCCAAGGCCCAAAGCAACCCGGCAACGACATTGATGTTTACCTACAGCCATTATTTGAAGAACTCTTACAGTTGTGGAGCGAAGGTGTACTTGCATGGGATGAGTACAAACAGGAGTCATTCAACCTACGAGCGTTGCTTTTCGTGACCATCAATGATTGGCCTGCTCTTAGTAACCTTTCAGGACAGATAAACAAGGGATACAATGCATGCACGCACTGCTTAGATGAGACCGAAGGTGCTTATTTGAAGAAATGTAAGAAGGTTGTGTACCTGGGGCATCGTCGATTTCTTCCAAAGAGGCACCCCGTCAGAAAGAAAGGCAATCATTTCGGAGGTGAGGCAGATCACCGGGAGAAGCCTGAACTCCGTACCGGTGATGCTTTACTTGATATGGTCAAGGACATAAAAGTAATATTTGGAAAGGGTCCTGGCGGCCAATCTGTTCCCAAAAAAAGGGCTTCGAAGAAAAAATCTGTTCCCAAAGACGTTGTTACCGGACACGCACCCATGTGGAAGAAAAAATCTATATTTTGGGATCTACCCTATTGGAAAGTCCTAGAGGTCCGCTCTTCAATCGACGTGATGCATGTGACGAAGAATCTTTGCGTGAACCTGCTAGGCTTCTTAGGCGTGTATGGGCAGACAAAAGATACATCAGAAGCAAGGGAGGACCAGTATCGTATGAAAGTCCCAAAGAACAAGCAAGAACAGAATTACAAGACGGATACAGGGAGTCGCTTAAGTCCTGGCAGCTACGCTCTTACCAAAGCAGAGAAGGAAATCTTTTTTGAAGTCCTTTACAGTATCAAGGTGCCGTCTGGATTCTCATCAAATATAAAGGGAATTATAAATATGGCGGAGAAAAAATTCCAAAACCTGAAGTCGCATGACTGCCACATTATTATGACGCAGCTGCTTCCGGTTGCACTGAGGGGGCTTCTGCCAGAAAATGTTCGAATACCCATTGTGAAGCTATGTGCATTCCTTAATGCAATATCTCAGAAGGTAATCGATCCAGCTAGTCTTCCAAGGTTACAGAAGGATGTGGTGCAATGTCTTGTTAGCTTTGAGTTGGTGTTTCCACCATCTTTCTTCAATATTATGACACATCTCCTGGTTCACCTTGTCGAAGAGATTGCCATCCTCGGTCCTGTCTTTCTACACAATATGTTCCCCTTCGAGAGGTTCATGGGGGTCTTAAAGAAATATGTTCATAACCGTGCTAGGCCAGAAGGAAGCATCTCCAAGGGCTATGGAACAGAGGAGGTCATCGAGTTCTGTGTTGACTTTATTCCTGACCTTAAGTCGATTGGTGTTCCTGAATCGCGACATGAGGGGCGACTAAGTGGAAAAGGCACGCTAGGAAGGAAATCAATGATATGTAGGGACGGCATTTCTTTCACTCAAGCACACTACACAGTTCTACAAAGTTCCACCTTGGTGGCCCCGTATATCACTGATCACAAGAATATTGTACGCTCCGAATATCCGGGGCAGTCTGAAGACTGGATAACACATAAACTGTAGGATAACGTTGTATAGAAAACAAAAAATTTCCTACCGCGAACACGCAATCCAAGCCAAGATGCAATCTAGAAGACGGTAGCAACGAGGGGTTTATCGAGTCTCACCCTTGAAGAGATTCCAAAGCCTACAAGAGGAGGCTCTTGTTGCTGCGGTAGACGTTCACTTGCCGCTTGCAAAAGCGCGTAGAAGATCTTGATCACGATCGGTTCCGGCGCCACGAACGGGCAGCACCTCCGTACTCGGTCACACGTTCGGTTGTTGATGAAGACGACGTCCTTCTCCCCGTTCCAGCGGGCAGCGGAAGTAGTAGCTCCTCCTTGAATCCGGCAGCACGACGGCGTGGTGGCGGTGGCGGTGGAGATCTCCGGCGGAGCTTCGCTAAGCATATGCGGGAGAAGTGGAGGAGGAGAAGAAGCTAGGGTTTGGGGAGAGAGGGGGGTTGGGCGCCGGCCCTCTAAGGGGTGCGGCCAAGGCTGAGCCAAAGAGTGGCTGCCCCCCTCCCTCTCCTCCTCATTATATAGGTGGAAGCCCCAAGAGTTCTAGTCCAAGTCTTCGAATAAGACCCCAACACTAAAACCTCCCATATGTGGGAAACCTACTCAAGGAGGGAGTCCCACTCAAGGTGGGACTCCCACCTTTCCTTGAGGTGGGGTGGCCGGCCACCTCTAGGTGGAGCCCACCTGGGACTCCTCCTTTAGGGTTTGGCTGGTCAAGCTTGTGGAGTCCTTCCGGGACTCCACCTTCCATAGTGCGTTTCTTCCGGACTTTTCTAGAACCTTCTAGAACCTGCCATAAATGCACCGGATCATTTCCAAACTTGGAATATGACTTCCTATATATGAATCTTATTCTCCGGACCATTCCGGAACTCCTCGTGATGTCCGGGATCTCATCCGGGACTCCGAACAAATATTCGAACTCCATTCCATATTCAAGTTCTACCATTTCAACATCCAACTTTAAGTGTGTCACCCTACGGTTCGTGAACTATGCGGACATGGTTGAGTACTCACTCCGACCAATAACCAATAGCGGGATCTGGAGATCCATAATGGCTCCCACATATTCAACGATGACTTTAGTGATCGAATGAACCATTCACATACGATACCAATTCCCTTTGTCACGCGATATTTTACTTGTCCGAGGTTTGATCTTCGGTATCACTCTATACCTTGTTCAACCTCGTCTCCTGACAAGTACTCTTTACTCGTACCGTGGTATGTGGTCTCTTATGAACTCATTCATATGCTTGCAAGACATTAGACGACATTCCACCGAGAGGGACCAGAGTATATCTATCCGTCATCGGGATGGACAAATCCCACTGTTGATCCATATGCCTCAACTCATACTTTCCGGATACTTAATCCCACCTTTATAACCACCCATTTACGCAGTGGCGTTTGGTGTAATCAAAGTACCTTTCCGGTATAAGTGATTTACATGATCTCATGGTCATAAGGACTAGGTAACTATGTATCGAAAGTTTATAGCAAATAACTTAATGACGAGATCTTATGCTATGCTTAATTTGGTGTGTCCATTACATCATTCATACAATGATATAACCTTGTTATTAATAACATCCAATGTTCATGATTATGAAACTAATCATCCATTAATCAACAAGCTAGTTAAGAGGCATACTAGGGACTTCTTTGTTTGTCTACATATCACACATGTACTAATGTTTCGGTTAATACAATTATAGCATGATATATAAACATTTATCATAAACATAAAGATATAAATAATAACCACTTTATTATTGCCTCTAGGGCATATCTCCTTCAGTCTCCCACTTGCACTAGAGTCAATAATCTAGTTTACATTTGTAAAGATATAACACCTTGGCCTTCTGGTGCTTTATCATGTTTTGCTCACGGGAGAGGTTTTAGTCAACGGATCTGACATGCTCAGAAACGTATGTATTTTGTAATTCATTTGCGTCTCAACGCATCACTCATTTCCAAATGAGTCGGCATTAAATATGTTTGATCTTCTGGTGGAACCTTAATTTCGCGGTCTGAAATATGTCACTAATATTGTCACACACAATATAGCTTCAAAGTTCTGACTCTATCGGAACTACACCAAGTTCTCAAAGAACCTCTTGACTTTAACATCCTTTGTCATTGTCAAAACAATGACATACTCTGCCTTCTTTTGTAGAATCCGTCACAATATTTTAGAACTCTTCTAAATCTAGCATAGACAACTTCTAGCTCATTGTGCTACCTTTTAAACAACACTTAGTCTAATTTGAAATTGAAATTTTATTTTCATATGTGACAAAAACAAATATCGGTGCAACACTTTACAGTGATTTGTTTGTCATTTCTTCATATAAAAACTATATATATATATTCTTGGTTCTTCTTAAGTACTCAAGAATATTCTTACTGTTTTTCAATGATCATCACATGAATCATTCTGGTATATGCTCCTAACCTTTTAGAGCATATGACATCTGATTTTGTACATAATTCGTGATCTAAAATCACACATGTGTTTTTACTCATCGAGTGTCAATTACACTCAAGTCTTGTTTAAAACTTTACATGACAAGAACATTTTCTTAATATTTCTATATTGAACTACTTCAATATCCATTCTATGTACTTTGACTTAAACTTATTATGTGTTTCAATCTATCTTCATAGATCTTGACACTAAATATGTTTCAGTCCATATCCTTTCATTGAAGTTAATTCTCAATGAAACCTTTTTAATCAAGTATATAATTACATCATTTATAACCAACTATATGTCATCTACATAAAGTTTTATAAATATGTCTTAGCGCTCCCACTTAATTTCTTGCAAATGCAAGCCTCTTCATCGTTTCTGATGAAATCAAAAAATTCTTTGACTATTTCATCTGGTGAAGATTCCAACTCCGTGATACTTACTTCATCCAATTGAGGTTCGTATACCTATCTAGTATTCCATGGACCAGCAAAACTCTTGGTTGTATCTTGTATACACCTTTAATACACACTTCTGATAAGTAATGTATTTTGCCATCCTTCTAACATATCTCATAAAAGAAATATGCAGTGATTACTAGAATAATCCATATAGACTATAAGCATTGCTACGGAAGATCTAATCTTGTCGTAGTCAACTATTTGAACTTTGTCGTAAACAACTTTTCGACAAGTCAAGCTTCTTCAAAGATATTTCATCCAAGTCCATCAATTTTATAGATCCATTTACTTTCAAAAAGTATTCATCTATCTTGGATTTCATGGCGTATAGCCATTTTAACGGAGTCAGGGCCCATCATAACTTCTTTGTTTGTAGTTGGTTTATCATTGTTCAAAATCAATCCTTTGTTCACAAATCATTTATTTGATCACAAAGTAAACCATACCTACAAGATTCAATATGTACTTCGATCTCCATGGCTAAAACACTTTGTAGTCATGGGAGCCATGATCGTCGTGGACGCTTCCGAAACCAATTCCGATGCTGCGCTACTCTGATCATTATGCTCAGGTTCATAAACCTTATCAAATTATATTGTCCTCCCACTCAAATACTTCACTAGAAACAATTTCTCGGAAATAAGAAACATTGACAAAAACTTTTATCTTTGTCTCGTGGGAAGAATTCCCAATTAAATCTCTGGGATAACCAACAAAGACATTCATCCGATTTTGGTTGTAAACTCTTAGACCAAAATTTAAAGAAAAGACTATTAGGGTTTATACCCATACCATAACTTGTATGGTGTCATTTCAACGGATCATGATGATGCTCTATTCAGTGTAAAAGCGGTAGTCACTAAAGCATAATCCACAAAAATATAATGGCGTCATAATATTTTATCTCATCATTAATCCAACAAGGTTTGGATACATCTCTCGGATACTATATCATCTTTATGATACTCCAAGAAATGTGAGTTCTAGAACAATTTCATGACTCTCTTAGATGTTCGCTAAAACTCGTAATTCAAATATTTTCACCATGATCCAATCATAGATATTTGACTTTTCTATTACAATGATTTCCACTTCATGCTGAAATTTATTTGAATCCATTCAAATGTTTCAAACTTCTTCCTTATTGAATATATCCACATATATACTCAATTCATAGTTGAAAGTTTTCATAAAGTAGAAGAATCTCCCGCTCACAACTATGCCCAGTGAACCACATATATCATTATGTATGTTTTCACTAAGTTAGTTGCCCGTTCAACTCTTGGTCTATGAACGGTATTTTAATCATTCTCTTTAGAAAAAGATTTGCAAGCGCCAAATGATTCAAAAATCAAATGACTCCAAAAATCCATTTTCATGGAGTTCCTTCATGCGTTCCTTTCAAACATGACCTAAATGGCGGTTCCACAAATAAGTGGAATTCAAATCATTTGCCTTATCGCATTTTAGCGTCAGTTTTATGTATGTGTGTTTCACCATTAAGATTTATAATAACTTATCCATCGTATATGGAGTAATGTCATAATTTGAACAACTCATTGTTTTCATTTGACCAGAGCAAAATAACAATTATAAAGTTCTTTATTATAAATTCTAAGGGCTAGATAGAATGCCAACGACGAACATAATAACACTTTATTTTGTTCCAGACGTGCATTCCTATCATATTCCTTGTCAGTCACTTAGGCCATTGTATTCTTGTATTGCGTTATTTTGTATGACACTTCATACCAACCAATATGGTACTAATACCCAAGATTTTCATAGTGTGACTTAACTAGGAATACAACCATAACATGTATATCATTTATATACACCTGAGCTAGACTTTCTAGTCTTTTCTTTTCTTTTTGCCAAAATATCTTTTGCAGTTTCTCTTTTAGTTTTCCTCATTATTCAGAAAAACACTTCAACATCATTAACTTCTAGGTTTGTTGGTCAAATACCAATAACCTTGAGGTTCTTACTTTGAAATTGATCATCATATGACAAGTGTTCCAGATTTCACTTATTAGTAACTTTGTAATATGATGAACAATTTCACTCATAATTTTATCCATCATATCATGACGACTTTCCGAGACCATGTCTGTACATGCTAGGCTCGTAAAGTTTTAACCTTGGTATTTGCATGTGCAAATCTAGCTTGCACCCGTTGTATGCACATGTAGAATCTATCACACCCGATCATCACGTGATGCTTCGAAACGACGAGTCTTAGCAACGGTGCATATTAAGGATGGTCACTTCATGGATATGTGAATATCGTTAGTGCCCCAATAGTTGGAGGATTGTGACGCCTTGCGTCTTCAACCTTCGTACATTCCCATAAAACTTATGAGTTTATGTAGTCTCACCAAAATATATTCTATCATCTTGCAATAAGGTCTTAGATATCACTTATATCTCATACCTTGATTATTTCTGAAAACTAAATTTTCAGCTCCTTACTTTTCAAACAAATTTGAACTTCAAGTTTCACGGAGACAAGATAATTTTAGGTACTAATTGAAACCATAGCTCTTTGAATCAACAATGTGAGGTTTACTAAAAGTTTGCAATAGGACTTAATCAATTCTTGATTCTTTAACAATACGGTACCAATCCGTAAAGTTTCTTATCAGATTTTAACAGTATTTCTATCTCAATAACAAGACTAGCGCATGGTAGAAAACGGATGCCAATACTACAAAATTAATTCAAAATACTACTCGGACTATGTTTATGATAATTAGTTCATGTTCTAATCTAATTACTAATGAACTCCCACTTAATACAACATCCCTCATAGTTGTTAAGTGGTACACGATCCAAATCCACTACACCAAAACCGATCATCACGTGAGATGATGTAGCTTCAATGGTGAACATCAACATGTTGATCATATCATCCATATGACTCGTGTTCAACCTTTCGGTTTCCGTTGTCCCGAGGCCATGTCTGTACATGCTAGGCTCGTCAAGCAAACCCAAGTATTCCGCGTGTGCAACATGGCTTACACCCGTTGTATGTGAACGTTGAATCTATCACATCCGATCATCACGAGATGCTTCGAAACGACGAACTGTACAACGGTGCATACGAGGGGAGAACACTTTATTATCTTGATATTAATATGAGGGATCATCTTATAATGCTACCGTCGCGATCTAAGCAAAATAAGATGCATAAAGGATTAACATCACATGCAGTTCATATGTGATATGATATGGCCCTTTTGTCTTTGCGCCTTTGATCTTCATCTCCAAAGCGCGGACATGATCTCCATCATCTTCGGGCATGATCTCCATCATCGTCGGCGTAGCGTCAAGGTCCATGGCGCCGTCTTCATGGTTGTTCACCTCATGTAGCAACTATTACAACTACTTTGAAATACCTCTCAACATGAAATATAAAGACAACCATAAGGCTCCTGCCGGTTGCCACAATACAATAATGATCATCTCATACATATTCATCATCACATCATGGCCATATCACATCACCAAACCCTGCAAAAACAAGTTAGACGTCTCTAATTTGGTTTGCATATTTTACGTGGTTTAGGGTTTTCGAGAGAGATCTAATCTACCTACGAACATGAACCACAACGGTGATACTAATGTTGTCAATAGAAGAGTAAATTGAATCTTCACTATAGTAGGAGAGACAGACACCATAAGCCTCTTATGCAATACAAGTTGCATGTCGAACGAGGAACAAGTCTCATGAACGCGGTCATGTAAAGTTAGTCCGAGCCGCTTCATCCCACTATGCCACAAAGATGCAAAGTACTCAAACTAAAGATAACAAGAGCATCAACACCCACAAAACCATTGTGTTCTACTCGTGCAACCATCTATGCATAGACACGGCTCTGATACCAGTGTAGGATAACGTTGCATAGAAAACAAAAATTTTCCTACCGCGAACACGCAATCCAAGCCAAGATGCAATCTAGAAGACGGTAGCAACGAGGGGTTTATCGAGTCTCACCCTTGAAGAGATTCCAAAGCCTACAAGAGGAGGCTCTTGTTGCTGCGGTAGACGTTCACTTGCCGCTTGCAAAAGCGCGTAGAAGATCTTGATCACGATCGGTTCCGGCGCCACGAACGGGCAGCACCTCCGTACTCGGTCACACGTTCGGTTGTTGATGAAGACGACGTCCTTCTCCCCGTTCCAGCGGGCAGCGGAAGTAGTAGCTCCTCCTTGAATCCGGCAGCACGACGGCGTGGTGGCGGTGGCGGTGGAGATCTCCGGCGGAGCTTCGCTAAGCATATGCGGGAGAAGTGGAGGAGGAGAAGAAGCTAGGGTTTGGGGAGAGAGGGGGGTTGGGCGCCGGCCCTCTAAGGGGTGCGGCCAAGGCTGAGCCAAAGAGTGGCTGCCCCCCTCCCTCTCCTCCTCATTATATAGGTGGAAGCCCCAAGAGTTCTAGTCCAAGTCTTCGAATAAGACCCCAACACTAAAACCTCCCATATGTGGGAAACCTACTCAAGGAGGGAGTCCCACTCACGGTGGGACTCCCACCTTTCCTTGAGGTGGGGTGGCCGGCCACCTCTAGGTGGAGCCCACCTGGGACTCCTCCTTTAGGGTTTGGCTGGTCAAGCTTGTGGAGTCCTTCCGGGACTCCACCTTCCATAGTGCGTTTCTTCCGGACTTTTCTAGAACCTTCTAGAACCTGCCATAAATGCACCGGATCATTTCCAAACTTGGAATATGACTTCCTATATATGAATCTTATTCTCCGGACCATTCCGGAACTCCTCGTGATGTCCGGGATCTCATCCGGGACTCCGAACAAATATTCGAACTCCATTTCATATTCAAGTTCTACCATTTCAACATCCAACTTTATGTGGTCTCTTATGAACTCATTCATATGCTTGCAAGACATTAGACGACATTCCACCGAGAGGGACCAGAGTATATCTATCCGTCATCGGGATGGACAAATCCCACTGTTGATCCATATGCCTCAACTCATACTTTCCGGATACTTAATCCCACCTTTATAACCACCCATTTACGCAGTGGCGTTTGGTGTAATCAAAGTACCTTTCCGGTATAAGTGATTTACATGATCTCATGGTCATAAGGACTAGGTAACTATGTATCGAAAGTTTATAGCAAATAACTTAATGACGAGATCTTATGCTATGCTTAATTTGGTGTGTCCATTACATCATTCATACAATGATATAACCTTGTTATTAATAACATCCAATGTTCATGATTATGAAACTAATCATCCATTAATCAACAAGCTAGTTAAGAGGCATACTAGGGACTTCTTTGTTTGTCTACATATCACACATGTACTAATGTTTCGGTTAATACAATTATAGCATGATATATAAACATTTATCATAAACATAAAGATATAAATAATAACCACTTTATTATTGCCTCTAGGGCATATCTCCTTCATAAACATATGCAGACATTCGGCGGTTGGCTCCGGACACATCTCATTAATAACAACGCTATTGAAGATCAGTTGTACTTGTTGGTCGGGTCACCATCTTCGACTATACTGACTTTCCAGGGGTACGAGATAAATGGAAATACCTTCTACACGTTTGCCCAAGATAAAAAGAGCACCAACCAAAACAGTGGTGTCCGCATTGATGCAACAAACACTAACAGTGGGGAAAAGGACACATATTATGGTTACATAGAGGAGATATGGGAACTTGACTATGGACCTTCTTTTAAGATCCCTTTGTTTCGGTGCAAATGGTTCAAGCTTGATGGAAAAGGGGTAAAGGTAGACCAGCTGTACGAAATAACAACAGTGGATCTCAACCATCTTGGTTACAGAGACGAACCATTCGTCCTAGCCAATGATGTGGCTCAGGTTTTCTATGTGAAGGACATGTCCTCCAGACCGAAGAAAAGAAAACGGAAGGAAATGAGCTCATCCGATGAGCCAAAGCGTCACATAGTTCTTTCAGGGAAAAGAACCATCGTGGGAGTCGAGGACAAGACAGACATGTCAGAAGATTATAATAAGTTTGCTGAAATTCCGCCCTTCACAGTGAACATTGATCCAACCATCGCGTTAAATGCTGAAGATACTCCATGGTTACGGTCGAAGCGATCATAATGTATTAATTATTATCTTGTACCTTGATGAGCTCATATTGTGAAGCGTTTGTTGTGATATGTATCAGTAACATTGGTCGTTTGAACTAAATGCTCTTTCCTTCGAGAAGCTCCCGGAAGCCCTATTTAATTACCCTGAGGTACTAGTTGTTGGGTGTATATATACTAGCAGCTTCCGAGCGGGACTTGCGGGAAGAGTTACTCGGGCAAAGCTTCCGAAGATGTCTAAGACGGCTAGCCATCTAAGACATCTTCGAGAAGCTTCGCCGGAGAGGCTCTTTCCTTCGAAAAGCTCCTGGAAGCCCTCCTTACCCTGAGCTACTGGTTGTTGGGTGTATACTAGCAGCTTCCGAGCGGGACTTGCGGGAAGAGTTACTCGGGCGAAGCTTCCGAAGATGTCTAAGACGGCCAGCCATCTAAGACATCTTCGAGAAACTTCGCCGGAGAGGCTCTTTCCTTCGAAAAGCTCCTAGAAGCCCTCCTTACCCTGAGCTACTGCTTGTTGGGTGTATACTAGCAGCTTCCGAGCGGGACTTGCGGGAAGAGTTACTCGGGCGAAGCTTCCGAAGATGTCTAAGACGGCCAGCCATCTAAGACATCTTCGAGAAACTTCGCCGGAGAGGCTCTTTCCTTCAAAAAGCTCCTGGAAGCCCTCCTTACCCTGAGCTACTGGTTGTTGGGTGTATACTAGCAGCTTCCGAGCGGGACTTGCGGGAAGAGTTACTCGGGCGAAGCTTCCGAAGATGTCTAAGACGGCCAACCATCTAAGACATCTTCGAGAAACTTCGCCGGAGAGGCTCTTTCCTTCTTGGTCGTTGCCTCTCAGGATGCTCTCTCTACTCTCCCCGGAGGGGGCTATATATAGCAATGTGCCTCCAGATAATCCCCCCCCCCCTAGATGAGGCCACCCCAGATAAGGCAAACACCAGATAAGCCTCCCCCAGATTTAGCCCCCCATCTTTAGCACCGGTTCAAGCCAGCAACCGGGATAAAAGGGGTATATATAATCTAATCCACCATCTTTAGCACCGGTTGAAGCCAGGAACCGGGATAAGGGGTATATATAATCTAATCCACCATCTTTAGCACCGGTTCAAGCCAGAAACCGGGATACAAGGGGTATATAAACTAAAGACAACGACTTATTGAAATTTAACAAGATACGTTAACTAAACTTAAACTAAAACAACGACAACGACTTTATTGAAATTTAACATTAACTAAATTTAAACTAAAATAATAAGAACTTCTACTAGCTAGTTCTTCCACGCATACGTTGCTGCCCTCCTGGCTGCCGCCTCCTGCCGCAGCTCCTCCTCACGACGACGCTTATACATCTCCTCACTATCCAGATCCGCCACACGCGGCCGCTTATGCAGCTCCTGGAGACTCTGCCTCTCAAATGCTTCTATGGTAGCCGCTAGCGCCGCCTCCTCCCACTCCTCTATCTCTGCAAGCTGCGGGTCCACCTCATCCTCTGCTGCCCTCCTTGCTGCCGCCTCCTGCCGCTGCAGCTCCTCCCACTCCTCTATCTCCGCGAGCTGCGGGTCCACCTCCACCGGCGGCGGGTGCGGCTTTGGGGGCATTGTGCAATGGGCTAGGGTTTGGTGATGATTGAAGTGGGAGAGACGGGGACGTACTATTTATAGAGGGAAAATATCCCGCGCGGCGCCGTGGCGGGAAAATATACCGCGCGCCGCTTGCGTCGTGGCGGGAAAATCACGCGTGGCGTCATCGCGTGGCGGGAAAATATCCCTCGCGTCGTGGCGGGAAAATATCCCGCGCGGCGTCGTTTGACGGGAACCTACCACGCGCGCGTCGTGGCGGGAACCTATCCCGCGCGAAACACGCAAAAAAAATGGCGGGAAAATAAAAAAAGGAGCGAAAAATGGGGTCTTTTGCACCGGTTGGTGGCTCGAACCGGTGCAAAAGGGTCTTTTGCACCGGTTGGTGGCTCGAACCGGTGCAAAAGGGTCTTTTGCACCGGTTCCAGCCACGAACCGGTGCAAAAGGGTCGCAGTATAACTGCCCCCGCGCGCCCCTTCTTCTCCATTTCGTGCGAGGAGTCTTTTCCTACCGAAGTGCTGCCAAAATTTCCCGCGCCGGCCCGCCGCCGCCGTCGACCGCGCCACCCGCACCGCCATCTACCGCGCCGCCGCCTCCTCCGAGCCGTCCCCGCGGGCCGCCGCCTCCTCCCGCGCCGTCACCGCGCCGAGCCGCCTCCTCCCGCGCCGCCGCCGGCCGGCACCGCCCGCGCGCTGCCGCGTGCGCCACCGCCCCGCGCGCCGCCCCGCGAGCCGCCCCAGCGCGCCCCCTTCTCCCCGGCCGGCGCAGCCGCTAAGGTGAGCCCCGGCCTCCCCTTTGTTTTTTTTTTCATTTTTTGTTTTAATTTATATGTTAGAAATTTATATGTTAGAATATTTGTTAGATAATATTTGTTAGAAATTTATATGTTAGAATATTTGTTAGATAATATTTGTTAGAAATTTATATGTTAGAATATTTGTTAGATAATATTTGTTAGAAATTTATATGTTAGAATATTTGTTAGATAATATTTGTTAGAAATTTATATGTTAGAATATTTGTTAGATAATATTTGTTAGAAATTTATATGTTAGAATATTTGTTAGATAATATTTGTTAGAAATTTATATGTTAGAATATTTGTTAGATAATATTTGTTAGAAATTTATATGTTAGAATATTTGTTAGATAATATTTGTTAGAAATTTATATGTTAGAAAATTTTGTTACAAATTTATATGTTAGAAAATATTAGTGAAATTTATATGTTAGAAATATTTGTTAGATAAAAATGTATGTGTTAGACAAAAGTAGTAATATTTGTTACTAAGATATATATATTCATAAGTAATTTATTCAAATTCAATATTAGTTTGCATACGATGCCGCGCCCGCCGCGTCCTGGAGCTAGGACAATTTTAGAGGAGTTGCGGCAGTTGGGGGAAGTTCGGGACTGGGCTCCGCCGGGGTGGCACTGGGAGGTGTTATCTTCCGGGGCGCGCACCTTGGTGCGGAATCCGGGTCCCGTCGTCGACCCGGATATTCTCTGGTGGAGGTCTTATGGGCCACGTTCGTTTCAGAGGGAGCTGGCCCCGCCGGAGGTGGTAGCTCAGCGCATTGCAGCCGAGGACGAGCACGTTCGCCGTTACATGTATGCGTTAGACACCATGTATAGGACCGGATGGTCAGTTATGCAGGGATCTCATGTTAATTATGCTCCCGTTACTGTTCCGTTTCTTTGGGTGTTCACCCGGCGCGGCTCAGGACCGGTCGGCGCCGTTGAGAGGTTGTAGTGTGATGTATTAGGGACCGATATATCGAGCTATATGTGTAACTCAGATCTTTGATTATGTATTGAGCATTATCCTTAATTTGCACTTATATATATGTGTAACTCTAATATTTGATCATTTATTTATATCATTTATTTATAGCATTAGAATAACTTGTAAGTCTTTGCAGAAACTATGGAACGAGACCTAGAAAAAGAATACCTCGTCGAGGAGATTATCCGTGATGATGAGGATATCACCTCTCTTTACCTAAACCAATCCGGCGAGGGAGACGAGCGAACCCGTGGAGACGCCTCCGGTGAGGAAGATGAGCAAGACAACCATGGAGACGGCTCCGGTGAGGGAGAAGGTGACGACTGCGAGGGAGAATCTCACGACGCCGAGGTGTATATATATTAATTAACCAAGCCTCCAGATTTGTGCATATACATGTATTAACGTTGTTTCTTCTTTTAGACCTCCCGATCAACAAACTCTACTGGCAGAACTAAACGAGGCGCGGCCAGAAGGATGGAAGACCATGAAAGGTTCACCATCACGGAAATCGCGATAGATGGCGAACCGATTTCTCCCAAGGCTCACGCAAAAAAGTTTGTAAGTCAATGCAGAGTTATTGTTAGGGACACCGTCCCGATCACCACTCAAGAATGGAAGAAACCTGTAAAGGGGGGCGAAGGAGTTACTTATGTCGACACGAGATTAAAAAGTCTGATGTTTAGGAAGCTGCTGGTAAATTTCACCTTTCCGGAGCCAACTGACTCTGATAGTGAGAATGACAGGCCAGACCCTGAGGATCCCGAGCTGAATAGCGTATAGCGAAGAGTTAAGAAGTGGGATCTTAAGAAGATGGCAGTACAGTTCAACGCCTACAAGAAGAAATTGGACAGCTTCTTTGTCAAGAAAGGGAAGACTCCTGATTTCAATGGCCCCTATGAGAAGATAAAAGACCACTGGGAGGAATTTGTGAAGTTAAAGAAATCGGACAAGGCAAAGAAAAGGTCAGACACCAATACGAAAAATGCTTCTAATAAGATGTACTTCCATACCATGGGGCGAGGAGGCTACAAGGCTGGCAGGCCTAAGTGGGAGAAATGGGAGAACGAGCTAATTAAAAAGGGGATCCAGCCAGAGGTACTGAAATGGAACCAGCGGTCAAGGGATTGGTTTTACGTGCATGGGGGCACGTTGGACGCACAAGGGTTTTGCATATATACACAAAGACATAAGGAAAACCCACTTCCCATCGAAGCCTTTAGAAATGTTGCAAAGGAAGTTCAAGAGGGGAAGTTCCGTCCCGAAAGAGAGAAGGACCAGCTCACACGCGCCCTTGGGAACCCTGAACACTCAGGACGAACACGAACCACATCAGGTGGCAAGCCGTGGTGTATTGGGTTTCCTGCAGAAACGAAGAAATATCCGGATAGAAGCCGTCAGAGGCAAAAGGATGTGGTTCACGAACGCGTTGCTAAGCTAGAGGAGCAAGTGAGGATGATAATGTCAGGCTCAGTCACAGTCACCCAACCTCAACCTAATCCGCAGATAGAAGAAGTTGCATTCGATGCTACCGGCCAGGGATCTCAGCGGAAAAGCAGCGTGGCTTCCACGGAGCTGCCTGGTGATGATGCACATGTGGATCCGCAGATGGCTCCTCCCTCACCTGTGGATCCGCAGATGGATCTTGATCTCTACCCTGTGGACTTTATCACAGAGTCTACACCTTGTGAGCTACATTTCCAAACGATGGGCTACTTAACGCTCAAGGCGGCGGTCGGCTATGTCTTACCGCCAGTACCTGATCAAAGATACCACTTCAATCCGGTTCCACCTGGCTACGCTGTTGCCGGGGTGGATCAAGTTATGGATGGGTATGGGCCGCTGAGGCTTGACCACCCTGCCAGTGAAGGGGATTTGCTAGAGCTGGGAGAAGCCAAGAACACTACAGTTCTATGGCGAAAGGAATTCATTGTGATTCCGGGTTGGAAGGCGCCAACAAGGTCTCCACCGAGGCAGCATTCTCCACCGATGCAGCCGTCTCCAGTGCGTGAGCCTTCCCCGCCGGCGCGTGAGCCTTCTCCGACGGTGCGTGAGCCTTCCCCGCCGGCGCGTGAGCCTTCTCCGCCGCCGCAGCCCAAGTCTAAGAGCAAAAGGACCGCTACGACACTGAGTCGTAACAAATCACCGAGACGCAAACAAGAGCCCCTCCCAAGAGTGCCTAAGGTTCCTCCCAAGAGAGCTTATGACTATACAGTTGAGGAAAATGCCAAGATCGTAGCTGAACAGCACAAGCAATAGATGTTGAAACTGAAAAAGCCCCAGCTTGAGCCGGAGCCAGCTATATCTCTGGAAAAGAAGTTGAAACTGCTGAAGAACCTTCATCAACCCGAGCCAAGTCTTTCATCGAACTATGACCGGTCTATTCGCAAGTCAAATGTGTTAGCAAGAGGTCGGTGGGAAAAAGTAAGGTAGAAGGGAAACCAGTTCCCCTACTTGGAACCCAGAAAAACTCGTGCCCCCCGCTCCAAGTGTATCCTGATGTCCTATCGTGCCTTGATCCGCAGATGGTAAAACTATACAAAGATGAGGCAGATGCGGCCGGTATGAGTATTCCTGAGTACTTAAGCCGCATCGATGCAGAATTCTTGTTCAAGGGTGATGATGTCCAAATAGCATACCAGTACAAGTACGGGCAACCTCTTGTCAGAGCTGAGGAGTTGCCTAATCTATCAACACAACTGCGAAGACTGCATAATTGGTACATGGATGCATGTAAGGATGGTAAGAACTGGATCATGGTGGCAATCACAGATGAGCACTACGGGCGAAGTGACGTGATGAACATCGAATTTTGTGAATTATTTCAGTTATTCAACCAAGACGCCCTCGACAAATCTCTGCTGAGTGCCTACTGTCTGTAAGTATTATTTATGTAATTAAGTCTCTACCGCGGCTCGTCCATTGCATGCATATAACCATACTCTCACTGTATTATGCAGAATGAAGATCCGCGAATGCCGCAAGGGGCAAATCTATGATCTTGGGTTCGTTGACCCATATACCGTGAATGGGTATACTGTCGACCACTCTCCCAAGGACACGGAGAATAACTTGGTATATGTCTTAAGGAAAAACTCATACAAAAGGGCAATACTATTTCCTTACAACTTCGCGTGAGTGTTACTGTCTTCACACATTAAATCTTTTTCGCTTACTCCATGTGTTAAGTGTAATTGATGAGTTATGCATATATATGTGTGTCCGCAGGTTTCACTATATCCTGCTAGTCATTGAACCCGACACCGAGATAGTAGAAGTCATGGACTCGAAGAGTAAACCCCTTGAGGCGTGGGGGGACATGGCTGATATCCTCCTCAAGGCTTGGAAACGGTTCACCAACAAGTCTCCGGGTTTAAAGAATAAAGAACTTCGAATAAAACATGTACCGGTAAGTACTACTGGCTAGGCCGCGCATCTCTTTGATTGTAGTTTCAATACCATTATTATCATCCTTGATTATATATATATTATTTTGATTGAACTTTGTTCTCGTAAAGTGCTTGAGGCAGGAGGACGGGAATAATTTATGCGGGTTCTACGTTTGCGAGTTCATCCGCCAGAATACCCACCATAAGAGGGACATTTTGGAACAACTTGATGTAAGTAAACAACATTCATGGCTTTATTTTATCACCTTCTGTTTCATTCACATACACACACATATATATATTGACCACCGTACCTTCTTTAAATTATTAGATCCAACGGTTGCGGAACGGTCTTCTAGCAACCGAGCGTGTACGAGCAATTCAAGAAGAGCTGGCGGGATTCTTACTTGAGCAAGTCATAGCTCCAGACGGAGAACACTATGTGGGCGACATCCAATATCAAATTTGATGTAGACATATATATATATGCATGAATGTGTGTCACTTTGATCGATATATGTAATATAATGGTTTCCTATATATATATATGAATTGTCTGCATTAATATTATACCGTATTTCGAATGGGGCAGAGTCTCTGCCGCGGCAGCGTTTTAGTGCAATTCCCTCGCGTGCAGAGTTCCGCCTTGGCAGGGAAGGGCACTAAAATGCTGCCGCAGCCCAACCCTTTTGCACCGGTTCGTATTACGAACCGGTGCAAAAGCTCCCCCGCCGAGCGCCCCACAGCCGGCCACGTGGAGACCCCTTTAGCACCGGTTCGTAAGACAACCGGTGCAAAAGGGGGGGCCTTTTTGAAAGGATCGTATGCCGCACCTAGAGGGGGGGGGTGAATAGGTGCTAACCAATTTTTAGTTCTTTTTCAATTTAGGCTTGACACAAAAGGTAAATTCTCTAGATATGCAACTAAGTGAATTTACCTATATGACAAGGCTAACAACTAAGCAAGATATATCTAAGCAATATAGAGATAGAATAGGATAGAGGTAACCGAGAGTGGAGCACGCGATGACACGGAGATGATTCCCATAGTTCCCTTCCTTTGCAAGAAGGTACGTCTACGTTTGGAGGAGTGTGGTTGCTACGAAAGCCAAACCAACAGCCACGAAGGCTTCACTCAGATCTCCGGTGAGCAACGCCACGAAGGCCTAGCCCACTTCCACTAAGGGATTTCCTCGAGGCGGAAACCGGGCCTTTACAAGGTTCTTGGGGCACACATCCACAACCAAATTGGAGGCTCCCAAATCTGTTACAACACAACAATCAACAACAATACATCAACACAAATCAACTAGGGAACCAAATAGGAACACTAGCATGAGATCCCTCAAACAAGAGAGGGGGAAATGAAGAACGCTTCGGTGAGGATGTAGATCGGTGTCTTCTCCTTCGAATCTCCAAAGATCAAGAGCTTTGGTTGGGGGAGGAAGGAGATCTTGCAAATCTTGACTTTCTTGAGTTGGCTCTAATGGAGGTGGCTTGGCAGATTTCTTGTGTAATGATTGAGCAAGCAACCAAGGTAGAAGAAGGGGGGTATTTATACCTCCCCTCAAAATTGAGCCGTTGTAGCTTCCGGGGGGCCGGATATTTCGGCCTAAGTAAGGGCCGGATAATCCCCCCCCCCCCCCCCCCCGGATAATCCGGCCTTCGGGACAAAACAGTGACATTATCCGGCCAAATATCCGGCCCTTGTACTGGTTCACTTTTCTTCCAGTCCTTAGTCAAAAACGAGGGGGCCGGATATTTCCAAAATATCCGGCCCGGATGTTCCGGCCCTGGTACAATACCGGGACAATATCCGGGCAAATGTCCGGCCCCCATACTGCGCTGCTTTTCCTCGAAGACTTAGCCAAAAACAGGGGGCTGGATATTTCAACAATATCCGGCCCGGATTATCCGGCCTGGCCAACTTTTTGCTGTTAACTTTTGACAGACCGACCAAATCCAACACACACAAATATGAAACTATGTAATCCCTGTACCACTTAAACAAACATTAGTGTATCACATATATTGACATCAAACACACAAAACATAATGTGAGAGATGTTCTTTCAATCTCCCCCTTTTTGGTGTTTCATGACAATATACGGATTTGCAAAAGAATCACTAAAGAGACAAGCATGATGGCAAACCATAGAGGCACTCCCCCTACATGTGTGCATCTAAGTAATTTGCATTTGAATACAAATACACAACACATAGGAGTATGGTGCCTCAACACAAGAGATATCCAACATGAGCTCTAACACGAGACATTGATACATATGAAGTTGAGATAGGATGTAAGAAATCATACCCATGTGTAGATATATAATACAGAGATATAGCATCACACATAATGTAATATCCTTGATCTCAACAAATAGAAATCCGAAAACCATAACAATGTCTCACACCACATAGCACATAGTTTTAAACGGAACACAACCAAAGCAAATAGTTCAACTAAGATGGAACACAAGAACTAAGATGGAACACAAGCAATAAAGGAATGATAAACGCATATGCTTGTGCCCAAACCATGCAAATCCCCGAGAGAGTTCCTAATAGAATGCTTCTCCCCCTTTGGCATCGAGACGCCAAAAAGGGGACAAGCGCGATGCTACTCGCCCCATGGGGATCACTCGGAGGCATAATCATCATCGGACTCTTGCGCCTCTTCTTCTCCTTCTTCTTCTTCTTCTTCATCAGTGTCAGGTGCATCCGGAGACCGACGAGAGGTGTTGGACCTTTGAAGGCAATCATCAAGATCACTCCATGGAACCTGTGCAGAGTGCCATCCACTGTAACCCTGGTGAGCTGGAGGCTGAGGCGGGGGACCTTGGTCACCACTGAGCTTGTGTAGAATAACCGCCTGAGTATGCTTAATCTCAGAATGCTCTCGGCTAGCTGCATAGTTCTCCTTATGTATCTCAATGTTCATGCAAAGGATGTGACGCTGAAACCAACTAAGCCGGCTCACTTGCTTCCTCATAGCCGGGACATCAGGATGACGAGCAGGAGCAACACCACTAGAACGAGCATCACCCATGAAAGTGTCGAAGTGTGCAGTACGGTGAAGAGACTGGCTTAAGCTTGTAGGCCTTCTTGACATGGTGCTTCACCAAAGGATACCCACTCAAATCTTCACTATTCACAGCCACAGAGTTGTTGATGAGAAGCTGGATGTAGGGTGCATATGGTATGGTGGTCCGGGAGACCATGGCATCACGGATCTCATGGAAGATAAAGTCCATGATATCAAGAGTGTAGTCCCGTACCTCATTACCATCACGAGCACACTTAAAGTTGAGGTGCATAAGGTCCACAAGGGCTCCCCGGAGGGCATCATTGTTACCACCACTTGGGCAAATGGTTGCCCGAAAGAACCGGAGTAACTGACTGTATATGGGAAGCAGCCCCTTAGTAAAACCAATTCTTCCCGCTGAGGTATAGAGATCCACAAGAGCATTCTTATCTGTCTGTTGTGGTCCATGAAGACGACGACCCTCATCAACAGGAACTCCAAGAATACCAGCAAAACGGCGCAGAGTGGCACTGCAGTGAGTGGAGCCAGTCATCCATTCCATAGTGCGTTCCTCATCTTTCTTGATTGCCAAAGTGGCAAAGAATTGCTTCACCAAATCTGGGCTATAGTCACATTGAATCTTCATGATATCATGCAAGCCCATCCTTCCAGCTACCCAGATTGCATCTTCAAAGTGACTGTTTTCAGCCAGAATGTCCACATTGATAGCTTGCATGGGTCTCAGATTCTTCATGGGCTCATAGACGTCCTTGTAGATGAACACTTGCTCCATGCACCAGAATCTCCTGCCCTCTATCTCTTCATCCCTTGCAACATCTTCATACCAGTTCTTCAAGCGGATAGCGGAATAAGAGACTGGATCCATGGCCTTGTAGTTCTCCCTCACTTCCTTGTTCTTCCGCCTTGAAGTGACGGACTTGCGAGGTGCATTGGGTGCATACTCGTCACTAGATCGATCATGCCTTGAGCGTCTCCGACCACCCCGAGAAGCACCACCTGTGAGAAGCAAAGGCGGGTAGCAAAGAGAAGGTAATGCTCATAAGTCATGTAAGATACAGTAATATACTCGAGAAACATGCTATAAGTCAGTACAAATCTAGACATGATAGATTGAAGCAAAAACTGCAGCGGCGATGAAGCTCCAGGCCGGATAATCCGGTGTCCCCTGGGGGCGGATAATCCGGCCTAGCCGGATAATCCGGCCTGCTCGGGGGGCGGATAATCCGGCCCTGCGAGATTTGCAGTTTTTCAATCAAAAACTTGTCTAAGACTAGATCGGCCTCATAGCATGCAAGAGGAGTACACTACACGTGATTTGGAACAACTAGACACCAATTCCACCAAGAAAATAGCACATATAAAACACAACATCTAGGGTTAGAGATTGTGAATCATACCCACATCCATTGTGGAAACCGCTTGGAGGAGAAGGTAGCTAGGGAGGAGATGCACCCGATCCACCCAAGAACTCCGAGAGGGGGCGGACGGAGCGTCTCCGGCGAGGAGGAGGAGGTCCGGCGATCTTGAGAGGAGAAAGAGGAGAGAGAGGCGCGTGGGGGGAGGTGTGAACCGTTTGCCCCCCCGCGGCCTCGACCTCAACCCTTTCAAGATCTGCCCAGGCCGGATAATCCGGCCCTAGCTTAGGGCGGATAATCCGGCCGGGCCGGATTTTCCGGGGTCTCCTGGGGCCAGATTATCCGGGGTTCTGGAGAATTCCAGAATCGCCGTGAATCCGGCCCATCTTTCGTTGGTTATTTGCATGACCCATATGCGATGCAATAATGTATCACGTCACATATAAGGTGCAAATTTACCAATAAGATGGAGCAACCTAGATCATCCGACCGAAAAACCTCAAACTCCAAGTTTTTTACCAAACATGACAAATGAGCAAGATGGAAATGGCTTATAGGAGAGAGTAGGCTTAGGTTTTAGAAGATACAAACTGTTAATGGTACATGGTCACTCAAGTTTGCAAGATATGAGCAAATAAGGCCAAACTAGAGTGATTTCCCATAAGAACATGGAGATGTCAATAAAATCCAATGAAATCCAAACAACTCCAACTCTTCACGAAGAAGAGTGTGGTGGCCTAGGCCACCATATATGAGTGTTATGGTATGGCACCGCGAAGATATATCTTGGGTCCAAACCAATACTTATCATTTAAGCTCACATATCAACATATGTTATAACGAGAATGAAATCTTTAATGTTGGCATTATGGGGGGAGGGATAGCTCAATAATTTAAACCGCACTCCCCCTATTTCCATGCCCACATCTAAACCAAATAAAGTTTTGAGACAAAGGTGTGTTTGCAAGATGGTCAAGCTAGACTCCTTGAATCAATGATATTTAGCTCATTCCTCAAATAAGAGAACCTTGCTTCATCAAGAGGCTTCGTGAATATATCGGCAAGTTGATCTTTGGTAGGAACATAGATAAGCTCAATATCACCACGGGCAACATGATCCCTAATGAAATGATTCCGGATCTCAATATGCTTCGTTCTTGAATGTTGCACCGGATTATAGGCAATCTTGATGGCACTTTCATTGTCACATAATAGAGGCACTTTGTCACAAATGACACCGTATTCCTTTAAAGTTTGCCTCATCCATAACAATTGAGTGCATCCACTTGCGGCGGCAACATATTCGGCTTCGGCAGTGGAGAGAGATATGCAATTTTGCTTCTTAGAAGACCAACACACCAAGGACCTACCAAGGAATTGGCAAGCCCCGGAAGTTGATTTCCTATCATCCTTGTCACCCGCCCAATCCGCATCGGTGTATCCATTGAGAATAAAACTTGAGCCTTTGGGGTACCAAATACCATATCTTGGGGTATCAACCAAATATCGAAAGATTCTTTTGAGAGCCATCATGTGGCTCTCCTTAGGAGAAGCTTGATACCTTGCACACACACCAACGCTCAACACTATGTCCGGTCTAGATGCACAAAGGTAAAGCAAGGATCCAATCATGGAGCGATATACCTTTTGATCCACCTCTTTACCATTGGGATCAAGTGCAAGATGACATTTGGTAACCATAGGAGTGGCCACACCCTTCAACTCGGTCATCTTGAACCTCTTGAGCATGTCTTGGAGATATTTTGCTTGATTGATGAAGGTTCCTTCTCTCAATTGCTTGATCTCAAAACCAAGGAAAAACTTCATCTCTCCCATCATAGACATCTCAAACCTATCGGTCATAAGCTTTGAAAATTCATCATTGAAAGCTTTGTTAGTAGAGCCAAATATAATATCATCAACATATAATTGGCAAACGAAAAGCTCCCCATTGACCCTCTTAGTAAAAAGAGTGGGGTCGATTAGCCCAACATCAAACCCACGGTCTACCAACAGTTCCTTAAGGTGCTCGTACCAAGCTCTAGGAGCTTGTTTGAGACCATAAAGTGCTTTATCAAGCTTGTAGACATGGTTAGGAAAGTTGAGATCCTCGAACCCCGGGGGTTGCTTAACATACACTCTTCATGCAAAGGACCATTAAGAAAAGCACTTTTCACATCCATTTGTTGTAACTTAAAGTTATGATGCGATGCATAAGCAAGAAGGATACGGATGGACTCAAGACGAGCCACGGGAGCATAGGTCTCTCCAAAGTCAATCCCTTCAACTTGAGAGAAACCTTGAGCCACCAATCTTGCCTTGTTCCTCACAATATTTCCAAACTCATCTTGCTTGTTCTTGAATATCCATTTAGTGCCTATAACATTGCGGCACTCCTTTGGCTTCTTTACTAAGGTCCACACTTTGTTGCGCTTGAAGTTGTTGAGTTCCTCATGCATAGCTTCCACCCAATCCGAATCTTCAAGGGCTTCAAACACTTTCTTGGGTTCCACTACGGAGATATAAGCATGATGATTGCTAAAGTTAGCCAATTGCCTTCTTGTGGAGACTTTTGCTCGAACATCACCAAGGACCTTGTCATGAGTGTGTCCACGAATTTCAAGGGTCCTATCTCTTCTTGCTAAACGACGGGCTTCGATCTCCTCCTTGGTTCTTCTTGGCCTTGGAGGTGTCACTTGATCAACTTGATCATTTGGGTCCCCGTCTTGACCTTCAACTTGAGCTTCCTCAATTACTTGAGGTTGCTCATCCTCATGTGCTTGATCTTGGACATTATCCGGTGAGAGTAGAATGTTGAAAGGATATTCATCGGATCCATCATGAATCCGTGGTTGATCTTGTCCTTGATCTTGCACACAAGAGGGAGGGTTTTGTTCTTGTTCTTGGGTTGGTGCATTATTTGCTTCAAGAGATGGGGTTTGTTGATGTTGAGAGGATGAGGGCTCCACCATGGTAGAGCATAGTTCTTCCCGAGACGCCACACCGTGTCCCTCAATGGGGCGGAAAAATCCCACACCCATTCTTACTATGGCATCTTGAGGTATTTCATCACCTGCACATACATCAACTTGCCCCACTTGGGAGCCATCATTTTCTTCGAACTTCACACTACAAGATTCAATGATAATCCCGGAGGATACATCAAAGACTCTATAAGTGTGAGATTCGGCACCGTAACCAACAAATATACCCTCCAAAGCTTTAGGAGCAAATTTAGACAAACGAACTCCTTTGATTTTATAGAAACACTTACAACCGAACACCTTGAAGTATGAGATATTGGGCTTGTTGCCGGTGAGTATTTCATATGGAGTCTTGTTCAATCCCTTGCGGAGATTGAGCCGGTTAGAAGAGTGGCAAGCGGTGGAGATGGCTTCGGCCCAAAAGTTATAGCGGGATTTATACTCCGCCATCATAGATCTTGCCATATCCATAAGAGTCCGGTTCTTCCTCTCCGCAACACCATTTTGTTGAGGGGTGTAAGCAGCGGAATATTGATGACGTATCCCCTCGTCACTAAGAAAATCATTGAGTGTATAGTTCTTGAACTCGGAGCCGTTGTCACTTCTTATTGCCATAATGAGGAGGTTGTGTTGGCGTTGCACCTCGGTAGCAAAGTCAATGAATATTTGTTGGGTCTCATCTTTCGTCTTGAGGAAGTAGACCCAAGTGTATCTTGAGTAATCATCAACAATCACCAAGCAATGTTTCTTCGCACCAAGACTTGCATGAGTAACGGGACCAAAGAGATCCACATGAAGGAGCTCCAAGATCCTCTTGGAAGAGATGATAGTCTTGCTTGGATGCGGAGAGTCATGCATTTTGCCTTCAACACAAGCCCTACAAACACGATCTTTGGCAAAAGAAACATTTTCCATTAGTCCCACAATATGGTTCCCCTTGTGAAGACTTTGCAAAGTTCTCATGTTGACATGGGCTAGGCGGCGATGCCACAACCAACCCACATCCGCCTTTCCGAATAGGCACATCGCACTTGAAGTGGTGGTCCCCGAAAAGTCCACCACATACAAGTTATGTTCGCGATACCCAACGAAAGCGACTTTTAGAGTCTTGCTCCACAAGAGGACCACAATATCATTATCAATAAAGACGGCGAAACCCATCTTGCCAAGGGCGGAAACGGAGAGCAAATTGTAACCAAGGGTTTTGACAAGCATGACATCCACAAGAGTAATGTTGTGTGCAACCACAACCTTGCCAAAACCGATTACCTCGGATGTAGAATTATCGCCAAAGGAGACGGTGATATTATTTGTATTGGGCCTCAACTCCTTGACGAGGTTCTTGCCGCCGGTCATATGACTTGTACATCCACTATCAAGTACCCATTTTGACCCTCCGTGCATAGTCCTACATGAGATCAATTCTTGGATTTAGGTACCCATTTCTCAATGGGTCCTCTTTTGTTAGCAACAAGGGTCTTTGGGACCCAAATAGACCAAGCAACATAACCATCATATGGGCCAACATATTTAGCATAAACATCACCATAATAATCTTTAAATAAAACATAGTGAGGGTTAGCATTTCCCGCATCATCATCATTCATGGTTTTGCCCTTAGGGGCTTCACCATTAGTGATATCTTTCTTCTTCTCTTGTGCGGGCTTGACCTTTTGCTTGTTTGCCTTCTTTACCTTGGCCCCATAACCAAGGCCCTCCTTCCCATTGTTTGATCTTTGCTTACTCAAGAGATCATCCAACGAAAGTTTACTTTGGGGAGAGGAGGCCTTAGCAAGTTCATCCTTCAACCTAGCATTTTCCTCAATAACATTTGCATGATCACATGAAGGAGTAGAGGAACTAGGCACATCATATGAGGCAAGCCTAATTTGAAGTTGCTCATAAGACTTGGATAAGAGAGTGTATTCACTCTTCAAAGCTTTGTGAGCTTTGTCTAGTTCATCTAGATTTTTCACAAGTTTCTCATGATCAACCTCAAATTGGGCCTTTTCCTTTTTAAGCACTTTAGACTTAGCCCTAGCAAGATCTCTAGCTTTTGTGAGCTTGTTAATTTTATCTTGAGGCTCTTCAAGAGTTTCTAGCCTCTCCTCAAGAGAAGCTATAGTTTCTTGACTTTCCTCAAGAGCATTTTTAAGAGCATGGATTTCAAGAGAATCTTCTCTCTCTATTTGCCCCTTTTTCTCAAGAATATCACTTTGTTGAGCTATACGAATCATGAGATTTGAAACATGCTTTTTAGTGTTACCTTGTAGGTTGAGAATGAAATCATCAAACTCTAGCATTTCTTGTTTCACTTTTAGACTAGCATCATCAACCCCTAGATCACTAGATAAGTTAGGCATAGAGGGGTTAGGGGATGATACCTCGGAGGATTTAGCCATGAGGCAACTTTCTTCCTCCACATGAATGACCTCATTGGGGGATTCACTTGGTGATGAAGAGTTAGTGGAGAGAGAGGCAAGAGCGACCAATCCATTAGAGGTTGCATCTTCTTCATCATCAACATCATCATCTCCGGAGGTATACTCTTCTTGAGTTGATAGCACAATAGATGTGTCCAAGGAGGACCTTGCCATGAAGCAATGTGCATTCTTGATATGAGGATTCTCATTGGGAGAGTCAAAGAGAGATGAAGAGGGAATGTTGGTGGTGACGATGGCGGCCAACTCCTTTGAGCTTTCTTCATCTTCCTCACTACTAGAGCTTCCCACTTCATCAGAAGAATATTCTTCCTTTGTTACTAGCACAATTCTTGAGGGCCTCTTGCCCTTCTTGGTCTTGTTGTTGTAGAATTTCTTGTTGGGGGCTTTTGAATATTTGCCATTTGTGTCTTTGCTCTTGTCCTTGGGAATGAGCCTCCCATTATGAAGCTCTCTATTCTCATAGGGGCATTCGGCAATGAAGTGGCGCTTGTCATCACAATTGTAGTATGATCTTGTCTTTGGACCAAAGCTAGTGAACCCACTTTTGTTGTTTCTCTTGATGTTGTCTTCCTTGGCCTTGGACGGATCAATCCAAAACGACTTTGCATGGAAGGCCATGTGGTCATGGTAGTGGCATTGCAAATCTTCCGGATAGGACATGCTCCAAGATGCCCTATAAGATTCTTGAGGAATCACTTCTTCAACGGAGTTGACCGTCAAGGCAAGATTGTTCCCTTTTGACATCCCAATGGCACGATTGAGGGAATCATGAGAGTTTTGCTCGAGCACCTTGAGGGCTTGCATCTCGTGCACGGCATCTTGAGATGAGAGAGAGGAATAGCATTCTCTCCCAACAAGGGTCTTGACATCAATGGGTATATACGGCATCATGCATTCAATGTACTTCTCCTTGATCCAAGAGTCATTGATGTGGGTTGCACCAATAAGTCGGAAGGAGTCGGCAACGATGAGAAGTCTTGAATACATGACTTGATGATCTTCATCCGGTAGCCTCATGAATCCTTCGGCTTGATTCCGAAGAGCATTATACTTGTTCCTTCTCGTGCTCTCACTTCCAATGCAACTAGCGGCCAAGCCTTCCCAAGCTTCCTTGGCGGTGGTGTAGTTCCGAACACGAGGCAAATCCTTTGTCCCCACACTAGTTTGAATCATGTGCAAGGCGGTGTTGTTGAGTTGACTATCAACCGCTTCTCTTCTAGTCAACTTGTCGGGGTTGTAAGGGTTGAAGCCTTCCAAGATGATTCTCCAAAGTTCATTGGAGGCACTGCAAACATGAGAGCGAAACTCAAATCGCCAAGTATCGAAATTTTCAACGGAAAACTTAGGTGGGTCGCCCCGAATGTTCAAATGGGGATGGGGAACCGGTATATCGGGAGATAGAAAAGGTGGAGGTACTCGATTGTAGCTCTCACCTCCACTAGTATCCCTAGGAGATGCAATGGGAGATTTGTTAGTGTTTAAGTTATCACCTTCCACGGGTTTAGTAGAGGAGGGTAATGCCGAAGCACCTCTCTCTTCTGACACACCCGTGTCCTTTACCTCTACGGTGGGAGCCTTAGGAAGGACCGGAGTCAAAAGCTCGGAAATCATTTTTCTCATGCTTTCCATTTGAGCGTCCATGGAGGATCTCAATGAATTGATGTCCTCCATGGTGACCATCTTACCGGCCTCTTCTGAAGCCCCATCTTCCGGCATACTCTTAGGCGGTTAAGCCCGAAATAAGAGCCGAGGCTCTGATACCAATTGAAAGGATCGTATGCCGCACCTAGAGGGGGGGGGGTGAATAGGTGCTAACCAATTTTTAGTTCTTTTTCAATTTAGGCTTGACACAAAAGGTAAATTCTCTAGATATGCAACTAAGTGAATTTACCTATATGACAAGGCTAACAACTAAGCAAGATATATCTAAGCAATATAGAGATAGAATAGGATAGAGGTAACCGAGAGTGGAGCACGCGAGACACGGAGATGATTCCCATAGTTCCCTTCCTTTGCAAGAAGGTACGTCTACGTTTGGAGGAGTGTGGTTGCTACGAAAGCCAAACCAACAGCCACGAAGGCTTCACTCAGATCTCCGGTGAGAAACGCCACGAAGGCCTAGCCCACTTCCACTAAGGGATTTCCTCGAGGCGGAAACCGGGCCTTTACAAGGTTCTTGGGGCACACATCCACAACCAAATTGGAGGCTCCCAAATCTGTTACAACACAACAATCAACAACAATACATCAACACAAATCAACTAGGGAACCAAATAGGAACACTAGCATGAGATCCCTCAAACAAGAGAGGGGGAAATGAAGAACGCTTCGGTGAGGATGTAGATCGGTGTCTTCTCCTTCGAATCTCCAAAGATCAAGAGCTTTGGTTGGGGGAGGAAGGAGATCTTGCAAATCTTGACTTTCTTGAGTTGGCTCTAATGGAGGTGGCTTGGCAGATTTCTTGTGTAATGATTGAGCAAGCAACCAAGGTAGAAGAAGGGGGGTATTTATACGTCCCCTCAAAATTGAGCCGTTGCAGCTTCCGGGGGGCCGGATATTCCGGCCTAAGTAAGGGCCGGATAATCCCCCCCCCCGGATAATCCGGCCTTCGGGACAAAACAGTGACATTATCCGGCCAAATATCCGGCCCTTGTACTGGTTCACTTTTCTTCCAGTCCTTAGTCAAAAACGAGGGGGCCGGATATTTCCAAAATATCCGGCCCGGATATTCCGGCCCTGGTACAATACCGGGACAATATCCGGGCAAATGTCCGGCCCCCATACTGCGCTGCTTTTCCTCGAAGACTTAGCCAAAAACAGGGGGCCGGATATTTCAACAATATCCGGCCCGGATTATCCGACCTGGCCAACTTTTTGCTGTTAACTTTTGACAGACCGACCAAATCCAACACACACAAATATGAAACTATGTAATCCCTGTACCACTTAAACAAACATTAGTGTATCACATATATTGACATCAAACACACAAAATATAATGTGAGAGATGTTCTTTCACTTTTGCACCGGATGGCTTGCACCGATTGGCCATCCGGTGCATATGGCCTTTAAAAACCGGTGCAAAAGGCCATGTTTCCACTAGTGACGCCTGCCTGCATGCATGAGTACATCTCGTACATCCCCGTGATTCACTTGCTAGCTAGCTCCAATTCAATAACCGGTAACGGAAGTACTTCTGTAGTGTATGCCTGACACATGCATGTATAGCTCAAGCCTAGCACAGAACACGAATACAACTACCATTAAACTTACGAATACAGCTAAGTACAATACACGAGTATAGTTGTGTACAAGACACGAGTACAGTTACTTACAACATACGAGTACAGTTACATACGTGGACGAGTACAAATACAGTGGCGTACACGAGTAAATACAGTTGCGTACATGAGCAGGTACAGCCGCGCACACGAGCAGGTACAGTCACGCACATAAGCAAGTACATGTACAGAAGTACAGTCGCGCACACGAACAGGTACAGTCGTGCACACGAGTAAGTACAGGTACAGTCACGCACATGAGCGAGTACAGTTACCGAGTAAATGGAAAAACTACACCAAATACACTAAAAACAGAAGTACTATTTAGTTCAAGCACGAGTACAGTAATTACACATCGCGAGCACAATCATACTAGTATTGGAAGTACGGGAAAAAATATCTCGAAACCTATCAACATTGGATCTAGTTTTGAAGATCTCGATGCGAGGATCTCAAAAGTGAAAACGGCTCGTAATTTGAACTTACGGTTCTCAAGATATTTCATTTTGAAAAAACGAATCTTGAAATAAAAGGGAAAAGCTGACACAACCCAGCCTCCTCCTGTCTTCTCTCTCCTCCCTCATCCCCACATTGCTTCCCGTTGCGACACGTGGCGAGCAGGGAGACTACTTCCCAGAAATTTTCTCGCACCACAGCGTGCCACTTGTCGCGTGCAGAGTAAGTTGGTTTCCCTTCGCGAAGGTCGTCCTTTTTTTAACAATTTCGCTCTCTTTCCCTGCTGGTTGCTGCTGATTTTCTCAGGGGCGAACTACCGGCCCGAAGTCCGGTAGTACCGGCCCATGACCTGTTTTCTGTCTCGTTTTCTGCTGCAGTTGTAGTAGCGTCTCAAAAAGAAGGTAGTACAGTTTGGGGTGTCTTCTGCACTGTTTTCACAAAAGAGGGTAGTACCGGTCTACCTCGAATCTGCCCAGATTTCTGCCCCAATTGACAGATTTTCTGAGCACCTATTTATACCTTTCTCCCACCTCCGTCCACATTAGTTTTTTCCATCTATTCTCTCTCCTCCATTGTTGACCTAGAAGAACTTGATCCTCCTCTTGATCCCTCCACTACTCCTTGCATCTTTTTGGGGGAAAGGAGAGAAGGGATCTAGATCTAGTGCCCCACCAAGTGAATCTCACTCCTTGTGAGGGGATCTTGCTAGATCTAGATCTTGGAGTAATTTGGTGTTCCTCCTACTATTTGTTCTTCCTTCCTTATTCCCCCAATAACTTATGTAGCTTTGTTAGAATTTTGGAGAGAAGGACTTGGGCATCTTAGTGCTGTTCTTAGCCATTGCATCAGGTGCATCGGTTGGGTTCTCTCCGGGGTTTCGGTCTCGTGTGAGTTCGTGTGTGTTCCCTCTAGAGTTCTTGGAACCCTAGAGGGCTTGTTGACCTTAGTGGTGTTGTTGATTTCGTGGCCTTGTCGCCTTTGTGACGTAGTAGTCTTTGTGGTCTTGTTGTCTTTGTGGCCTTGTCGCGTTTGTGGCGTGGTAGCCTTTGTGGTGTTGTTGCCCTTGTGGGCCCTTGGAGCCTTTGTGGCTTTGTACCGTGTGTGGCGCGTTGTAGCCTTTGAGGCCTTGTAATATAGAGCCTCTGGTGTTGTGGAGTTTGCCTCATGCTTGGTACTTGGGGTGTTTGCCCCAAGCTTGTACGTGTTCGGTGACCACCCTCAAGAGTCTCTTAGTAGATCGAGGCTTTCCCTTTGGTCGGAAAGGCTCGAGGAGAATACGGTGGGCCTAGCGGCTTATTAGAGTGCCTTGTGCCTCCACATCGCTCCAATGGAGAGTATTAGCACCCGCAAGGGTGTGAACTTTGGGATACATCGTCGTCTCCTCGTGCATCGGTTATTTCTCAACCCAAGCTCCTTTACCTATGCGCTTTACTTTGTGATAGCCTTCGTGTTTGATGTTCTATATCTAGTTGGCTATCACCTTGTTGCTTATCATGCTTAGCATAGGTTGTTGGTGCATATAGGCAAACCGTAGTTTGTAGGCTTTGTGCTTAACAAGTAAACCGTAGTTTTATTTCGCCTTATTAAGCCCTCAAGTAGAAGTTTATTTATAACCCGCCTATTCACACCCCCTCTAGGCGACATCCTTGTACATTCACCTACAGATTCTCCATTTCAGCAAAGTCTTATGCTGAGTTAAAGGAGATTTATTTAACATGTGCTCTTTCAAAGTTTGAGATGGCATGACCACTAGATTTTGGAGGATATATTTGGCTTGGTGAGACAACACTAGCTCACCAATACTCGACATGTCTAAAATAGTTCAATGAAGGGGTTTCTAGGAAAATCCTATATGACTACACAGAATCTGGAGGTCTATTCGTGACTTTTTCCATGATGAATTTTTTTTCATAAACCTCACGTAATAAAAAAAATATGTGCCATGTCAGTTAAACGTCATGGATGTTCATGATGTTTACAAATTTCACCACCACCATCTGGCCAAGTCATTGGCGAGATTTTCAAAACATCTCAGATGGTTACACATGGCAGACAACGGCCTGACAACCGTTAGCGTCATTTCATGATGTCACAGCCCCATTTCTTACATGGCAACAACTACATTAGACCGCGTGATGGAGAAATAAAAATAAAATTGTAGTAACGCACAAACATATTTGCTAGTAAAGCTATAATATGCCTAGAAAAGAGCACCATTTCTTACATGGCAACTCTACATAGTTGATTTAGCCACTAATCTAGCTATAGCTACGGCGTATGTGTATTTCGTTGTGTGTTAGGTGTCCAGTGACTTGCAGCAGCATCCACGGAAAGAGGGGTGAAAGCACATGACTAAATTTTTGGTGGTGCTTGACTACCGAATCGCGATATACCCAAGGTCTTCCTTTATTGGTTGTACCTAGCAATGGCCTCGCTGAAGGAATTGTTTTGTGAACTTGTACTTTCTCTAGGGTGAACATCTAAGATCTTTGATCGGACGATGATAACGCTTGTGCATTGTTTCCTTCATGAAAGTGTTGCTTTTGGAGAGTCCCTTTTGTAATTCGGTTTTGTCTTTGGTAATTAGACGGTTGTTGTTGCGACTATTTCATCACCGCGATGAGGCTTTTGTTTTATGTTTCTCTTTTTTTATTTTTTTCTTGGATACGTGCATCATTGTTGTTGCAGAGCCTTGGTGTAATTGGTAGCTTCACGATATTAATATATTTCCTTTATCGAAAAACAATATATTTTATGCATGTCGGGTGGTGAACTTAATTTGAGTAGGTTAAACATCACTTTTAGTTTCATGCATTCACCAAATTAATTTTTCTCCTTGGTTGATCCTCCAAAACTGTGTTTGCGAACAGGAGTCTGTGCCACATCTTTTGCTCCTCTTCGCATTTGGGGAGGCATTATGCAATGCCTTTGCTTGGTGGACTTTGAGACTTCCTAATGAAATGGTCATGGGTGCAAGGGTCTCACAACCCTCGTCTTGCTCACCTTTTGGAGATTTGGAACAGGCAGAACGAAGAATTTTTGGGAACTTCTCTTTTTGCCTTCAATTTCATATGGATCAATGTTGATCCTAAACTCTTCGTAATTAGTATGATGAGGCAAAACTTTTGCCTTTGTTTAAAAAAGAAGGCAATTTGTGTGCTACTCCGCATGGATAATCATACGTGGACCAAGTTTCTTCTTCTCGAGCAGAACTTTTTAAAAAGAATATGGGAAATCTACACTGATTGCTGCTGTTGTGTACTAGTACGTGCAAAATATTTCTCTATTTAAGCATTTTATGCATTTAAATTTAAATATCCCTTACTTCCTTTTGAACAATATCAACTTTTCTTGGAGGGGATCGAGATTTCCGATAACCAGTTACCGAGAAAATCGTCCCAGAAAGAAACCCTGATGTGGACTTGCACGTAGTGGTCATTCATTGCCGCGTGTGTTTCATGAAATCAAGAGTCCCTCTCGAGACGGGTAGGCCTTCTTGTAATCAACTCTAGGATTTTCACAATCAATAAACCATCGAGCTCAGTTAGCAACATCTAAATTATCATCGGTAATCAACCAACAACAAATTTGGAATAGTCATGCAAAGTAGTTCTTGGTCAAAATTAGAAAGACTCGCTTAGCTAGCAAATGAATTATTCAGGAGGTCAGGCCAAAGTTAACGTAACTGAATTATTGCTAGGAAGGTCTAGAGTTAACTACTTCCTCTGATCTAAATTAGTTGTTGCAAATAACTTTGTTCTTTTTTGGAAGGAAGCTAAATAATATGTTTGTAGGTCGTTTCTTCAGCTGTTACTTTTTTTTTCTTATCGTGGATCAAGGAGACGAAGAGCTATGGTGTATGTGTATCTAGCTCGATCCATACTGTTCTGGCGCCGGGCAGGCACCAAAGCCCAGTTGCTCAGGTAGCCAGTCCATTTAAGTTGGAGAAACCAGCCGTACGAAACGACTCGGTAACGCCCGAGCGCTTTACACTTTTCGCTAAAGAAAATAATTGATGGGCTCCGTGCGTTTTAGCGCGTGCCTACTGCCCGCCTTAGTAGTCGTGCGCGAGCGGTTATACTGTACCGCCCAAATGCGGCCAGTCCTATACACCGACCAGCTTCGTGCCTACCAGACACCGCACACCCTGGTCGGTATTTGGCCTGGCCCGTTTTCATTTTTCCCCCTTTTTACCTTTTTTCGTTTTCTGTTTTCTGTTTTTTTTGTTCATTTTTCTTTTCTACAAATTTGAAATTTTTATCAAATTCGAAAATCATTCAAATGTAAAAAATGTTCAAATCTGAATGTTTAAATTTTAAAATTGTTATTATTCGAAAAATATTCATATCGGAAAAATGTTCAAATTTAAAATATGTTCATATTTTTGAAAATTGTTCGAATGTAAAATTGTTCGTATTCGAAAAAATTTCATATTCGAAAAATGTACAAATTTAACATATGTTCATATTCTCGAATTTTAGACAAATATATAATCTAAAAAATGTTTAAATTTTGAAAATAATTAGATTAACAAACCGATTTTTGAAAATTTTGGATTTTTTTAAAAAAATAAAAAAAATAAACTTTCTGATTAAAAAATCGGATTTATAATATTTTAGCTTTAAAAAACGTAAAATAAACAGAAAAGGAGGAAGAAAAATAAAAATAAACTAACCTGATGCGATGGGCCACGGCCCACTGAGCCGCCCCAGGCCGCGGGGGTGTGCGGTGCTATTACACCTACCGATCAGGTCGGTGTACAGCTCTCCCACCCCAAATGTGTCATGTGTGATTATATCTGATAGTGTACCAGCTATTAGCCCACTGATACATCCCAAATGTATCTACTGTTTCAAGCACTTTGCTCAATGCATTATTCCGGAATCTCACCATAATTGGATAAAAACTGCTGAATGTGACGTTATTTTTAGCAAAGTCTCATTTTTGCCATGTTTTCGCAGGAAATAAAATCGAGGAAAAAAATTCCTTGGCACCAAAAGAAGGACCCTGGATCTTTGGATCACGAGAGGGGAGCCACCAGGCCTGAACGAGGCCAGGTGGCGCGCCCTAACTCTTTAGGCGTGCCACCCAGGCCCGTTCGGTCCTCGGTCGTCATCTCGCCTCCTCCCTTCGCGAGGTGTCTTATATACCCTAAAAATTGATCCCCCTGGAAGCACACGACGTTTCATGAAACAAAACGCCGCCAAGACCACGATCTTCGTTTCGGGGGTCAGATTGATCCTGCTCTCCATCCCGGAGAGAGGGATTTCAAGGGCTTCTTCATCATCACTGCCACCGCCATCATCGCCAACCATCATGGACTCACTCTCCATAACCATGAGTGAGTAGTTATCTGTAGGGCTTAAGAGGTGGACGGGTTTTGGATGAGATTGATCATGTAATCCTACATATGTCTCAAGATTTTAGGTGTTCGTCTTGAAGATATTCTTATAGTAGTGTTGGTACACCTTTGCTATGTTTAATGCTTGTTACTAGGGCTCGAGTGACATGATTTCAGTACTGAACCTATATTGCATCATCATATATATGAGGTTGGTATTTATGTGCAAAGTGTATTACTTGTTATTATGTTGATCCTGCGAATCCCTAAGATGTCAGGTGGGGAAAAACAAAGGGGAGATATAATAATTTCGAGGGTTATGTGTGTTCATGAATCTTATTGCTTTGTTCCGGTCTATTTGGAAGGGTCGACCTTAATTGCTTGTAGTTCCAAGTTGGCCCCGGTGAAATGGGCAAGCTGGAGAAAAGATGTTATGCAAATTCTCTTAGTTAGTACGCATAACTATATTTGGAGCATGATGAGCGCAGATTGCACACCATTGGGAAACCCCAAGAGGAAGGTATGATGAGCACAGTAGCAAGTTTTCCCTCAGTAATAAACCAAGGTTTAATCGACCAGTAGGAGAAAGGCGTGACTTCTGAAGGTGTTGCTAGCTGACTTGTGGCAGGGTGCACTACCGGCGTCAGCAACAACGTTGAACCTGCACACAACACAACCAAAATACTTTGCCCCAACTTACAGTGAGGTTGTCAATCTCACCGGTTTTGCTGAACACAAAGGATTAAATGTATAGTGCGAAAAGAGATGTGTGTTTGCGGTGAAAATTAAAGAGAACAGTGCTTGCAATAAGTAAACAGAATAAGATGATTCTATTAGTGTAAAAGAAAGGACCGGGGTCCGCAGCTCACTAGAGGTGTCTCTCCATAAAGATAAATAACATGTTGGGTGATCAAATTACAGCTGGGCAATTGACAGAATAAAGACCATACATGACAAGATGGTTACTATGAGATTCGTTTGGGCATTACAACATAATACATAGACCGTAATCTAACTACGTCTAATAATCCACCTACCTATTATCGTCCAAAACCCTTGCAGTATTAAGTTGCAAGCAACAGATTATCGCATTAAGCAATGTGTGCAAAGTAAACAATAGAATTATCCTTAGACAAAACATTTTTGTTTTCTCCCTAGTAGCAACAGCACGTCTACAATCTTAGAAGTTATTGTCACTCTTTCAGAAAACTAGAGACATGAACCTAATATCGAGCATAAATACTCCCTCTTGAAGTCAGAAGCATTTACTTTGCCAGAGTATCTACTAGCAACAGAGAGCATGCAAGATCACAAATAACATATGACAATTATATAATCGATCTCAACATAGTATTCAATATTCATCGGATCCCAGCAAACACAACATGTAGCATTACCTAAAGATGATCTTGATCATGATAGGCAGCTCACAAGATCTAAACATGAAGCATATATTGGAGAAGACAACCATCTAGCTACTGTTATGGACCTGTAGTCCAGGGATGAACTACTCACGCATCACTTCGGAGGCGGGCATGGCGATGTAGAGGCCTCCGGTGATGATCTCCCCCTTCAGAAAGGTGCCGAGAAGAGCTTCAGAATCCTCCCGAGCTAGGGTCGGCGATGGCGGCCGTGACAGAACTTTTCTGGATGGAGGCTCAGGTGTTTAGGGTTTTCTCGAGATCGTGAATAAATAGGCGGAAGGGCGAGGTCGATGGACGCCTGGGGGGCCCACACCATGCCATGGCGCGGGCCCACCCTTGGCCGTGCCATGGGGTGGTGTGGCCGCCCTCTGGTGCCTCTCCGTCTCTCCTCCAGACTTCGTCTTCGTTACGGAAAAATAAGATCTTTGCAATTTGTTTCGTCCAATTTCAAGAATATTTCATGTACAACTTTTCTGAAATACAAAACAGCAGAAAGCAAACAACTGGCACTGTGACATCTTGTCAGTAGGTTAATACCGGAAAATTTATAAAAGTGTGCAACAAAGTGTAAGAAAAACATATATAAATTGGTGTAAAATAAGCATGAAGTATAAAAAATTATAGATACGTTGCAACGTATCAGAGCACACACATACACACAACTGAATTAGAGATGGGTGCTATGTTAGTTGGATTACATGATCAATATCATCCATATATCACCCCATTGCCGCCTCATGCCTACGCTTTTAGTCACTGCAAGTTTCACATTACTACTTCCGGTGAAAACTGGAAATCTGTTGCTTTTATTTACTGTTTTCTTTTACTGCTTTAAATCAACTGCTATAAAATCACCACTTGATTTGTAAGTTTATTGATATACATGTGTGATTGAGAGTGACGTCTCAATTGCTAAAATTTTATTGGTATTCTTGTGTTCCCCTTGAATCGGACTATAAATTTGGGTAATACTTTCCATCGAAAATTTCAGCGATCCCCTATACTTGTGGGCATCACCCACCTGTTTTCATATGGGCCAGAATGACCAAAAATAGGCCACACAAACTAACTCTTAATCACACCAACGAATTTTGGGGAGGCGCTTTACACCCATCTGGTCGGCCCTGGCAAATCCTATATGCCGACCAGGTCGGCGATTACCCTGCGCAACACACCCCCGCGTGCGCGGTACGGGCCGGCATAGTTGGTCGAGTTCGCGTTTTTTTGCATTTTTCTCTGTTTTCTGTTTTTCCTTTTTCTGTTTCTTTTCCTTTTCTGTTTCTGTTTCTTTTAACTATTTTTAAATGTGAATTTTCTAAAAGGAAATAAATTTAACAAATATTTTAAATATAAATTTTCAAATTTTAAAATGTTTAATATCAAAAAATGTTTAAATACGAAAAATATTCAAATTTAGGAAAAAAAATTAAAAACAATTTCAATCTTGAAAAATGTTCAACTTTTAAATTTTGTTCAATTTTAAAAATGTTCATTTTTAGAAATGGTTAGATTTTAAATTTGTTCAAGTTTTAAATTCGTTCAAATTTTAAATCTGTTCAGACTTAGATTTTTAAAATATTTTCGAACTTTACAAAACTAATACATCAAGAAAAAGTCAAGTCCAAAAGAGGAAGTACATGTTTTGGGCCCGACTCAAGAATACTCCAGCGCAGGCGTAAAGGTGTGCGGCACCTCGTCCTGCACCGACTGGGTCGGGGTATAGGCGCTCCCCTTGCCGGCAGCCGCACACCCCTAATGACCAGGTCAGGCTGGCTAGGCCGCGGCCCATTGATCAGCTATGATTCTTTTCTTTTTTTCACTGTTTCTTTGCTGATAATATTTTTGTTATCCAAAAACATCAAAAAATTCAGAAATAAATAATGAGATTTTTTTAAATAGTTACATCTCTAAATCTGAACAAAATTTTAAAAATCTGAACATCGTTATACTTTGAACAACTTTAAAAAATGAGCATTTTTTAGATTAAAAAATTTCTAAAATTGAACATTTTTTAATTTGAAGAAATTTAGAGTTTGAATTTTTTTTTGAATTTGAACGATTTTCGAGTTTGAACATTTTGAAAGTTGATCGTTTTAAAATTTAAACATTTTTAAAAATTAAACATTTTTAAAATATGCTCAGTTTAAAATCTTACCATTTTTGAATCTTAAAAACTAAATTAGAAAAGAAAGATGAACGAGAAATAGAAATAGAAAAGAATCAGGAAAAGGAAGAAGAAAAAAACAAAGAAACAGAAAAATGCAAAAGCTTAGGGCCGCCCGTGGGGATGTGTGGCGTGGTGTAAGTGTCATGGTCGGCACATAGGATTTGCCTGAATTTTGGGCTTCTACGGTTGTAAAAATGAAAGTAGCTGCATTTGGTTTGTAATAGGAATCAAAGCTGATTAAATCACCCCTAAGACCGTCGTTTTTTTTAGAATCAAGCTGCGACTTTATTAAGAAGGGGCACACTCCGATGGCAACAAGCCTACATGGCATCCAGTGTAACCTCTAACCAGGTTTTACAAGATTTATTGTGTTAGCTATCTTTCGCTAATAAATGTGCTACACCATTACACGAACGTCGAACATGCTTGATCACATCGATCATCAAGGCTTCGAAGAAGCATTGAGATCCTCGTTTCTTAACTTCGGGAGTGGAGTTTTGGCTCCCGGGTCTAAATGCACATGTTATCTGGACTGTTGTATTCCGTGTGGAGATTGAAGACTGAAGCATTAATGAATGTGATACACACGCTAGAAAAAGAAAAATACATTGTGGTTGTAGCGTACAGCTTCAGCAGGCCCGCAGCAGTAACATACGTGAGATGGAGGGTAACCATCTAGACCCACGGTACAACTTGCCGACTGCTTCACATACCAGACGGCAGACGTCCAGGTTTTGCGTGTCTGTGTGGTCGTCGGCGTGTGGCGTGCCATGCGGATCCTGACCAGTCAGAGCTCTGTGTCACCCTGACCAAAGAGTAGAGCAGGCGCTAAAATGGGCGGCGGGAGCTGTAGCGGCTGTAGGGACAGGGAGCAGAACATGACTTCGCCGGCGACCTGTATCAACAAGTGAACTTTCCCTGGATCAAGTACACTACTCCTTGACCCGTCTACGCTATGCTGAGTTGTACACCTCCTCGTCCTACACGTCTGTCTCGCACTAAACGCTGCCGTAACGGTGTCTCCAACGGTGGTGACGCAGCGCATCCATTTACTCGGCTGAAATAATCAAAAATCCCCAGCGGCATGATGCAATTTTTTTGTTTCGCATTGTTTAAACATAGTTTACATAATCATAAAATATAAAAAATAAAAAATAAATACTAAAAGCCCTAGCCTACTCCTCGTCATCATCGTTGAGCACGACGAAGTCTGGTATCTTCTACGGCCAGTTGGCAACCGGCGGAACGTATGCCGGTGCCGCCGGTGGTGGAGGTGGAGGTGGAGGTAGAGGAGCCCACGGGTTGAACGGTGGAGGTGGAGGCGGCGGCGGGTACGGGGCCAAGTTCTGCAGTGCCTATTGTAGGGCATGTTCCTCTGTGAGGCTAGGCAGCATGATGTCGGTACCATACCATGGCAGCGGCGGCTGCACCGGTCAGTCCACCTGCGAGACGAGGATGCCGGGCCTCTCAATCTCCTCGTCGGTCATGGTCGGCGGCAAGTCGAACTTCCGGCCCTCCGCCATGGCCTCCTGCCAGTCGTGGAAGAGTCGGGCGATGAAGTCATCGACGTCGTCCTTCGCCTCCTCGTTGTCCTCGTCCTCATCCTCGTCATCGTCGTCATCTTCGTCCTGTGGAGGCAGCGGGGGTGCCGTGTACGACGACGAGGCGGCGGCGAGTGCACGAACGGGAAGTCCCGGCCACTGGGGAAGCCTGCCTTCCTCCTCGGTACGACGCCAGGTGTGCCATTGATATGAGCTGACGATGAAGGCTGGATGGTCGCAGAGGTCCGGTGGCAGGTAAGGCCGCATGCGCCGGATCTCAGCGCTCCTCTCCGGCTCGCGACGAGGCACCGGCGCGACAGGCACCCGACGGTAGATGAGCCGCCAGCCGCCGCCAGGAAGGTGCACGTCCCTCCAGCGATCGCACGCCACCTAGTTGGCGTGCAGCACCTGCGCCATATCGACAAGGAGCGACACCCTGTTAGCCCGCGCGTCCTTCTTGGTGTCCCTATTGGACGCCTCGGAGTCGTGGTTTTTCTTCCCCATGGTGGATGCGGCGGCGCGCGGTAGTGAGCGGACGTGTCGGTGGTGTGGGCAATGGCAGGGAGGATGCCCGTCACATTTTAAAGGACGGGCGCGCGCGGGAGACTATGCCATCGATGGTGGCGCAGAAGCCCAGCCACCGGCCGCCAGTACTGGTGCAGACGAGGAAGCGCCGCCATTGATAGGGAAGGCTACGACGCAGACGCGGGAGCAATAACTGCCAAAGCGACTGCCGCAGAAGCGATGCGCTTGAAACATGTCGCTGCCAAACGGGCCCGTGGGAACATCACATGGACACTCGACGCGATCACGCAGCGTCCTCGGAGACGCATCCGAAGCGCAAATATGTGCCGCATTTGCGTTTCCGCGAACGATCCAATCGCAACAAAAACGTGCACACGCCGGCCCTGAGTCCACGTATCGTAACGACGCCGACCTGAGGTCGCACCCCTGCCTAGCAGAGAGGTTTTTTACGGTACAAATTACTAGTCTCATAGATAAGTAGTATTAAGCAGAATTAGTTTAGGTAGGTAATGTTTCGGTATATTTTTATTCCATGTAAATGCAGCCTGGTCCCAGGATTTAGGGGTAAGGGCATCTCCAGCTGCGCGACGCATTTTAGCGTCCGCGCGCGTTCGTTTGCGTCGGTGAAAATAGTCGAAATCGACCGCGCGTCCATTTGCGTGGGGGTGGCTCTAGCGGCACGTCACATTTTATGGCCGAATCATTTTTTTTTAAACATGAAACATAATTTACATAGTTAAAACATGAAAAAAAACCTAACGCCTACTGCTGCTCCTCGTCGCTGTCGAGCACGATGAGCTTCGGTATCGCCCACGGCCAGTTGCCATTCGGGGGATCGTACGCCGGGCGCGCCGGCGGTGCTGGAGGTGGAGGCGCCCAGGGCTGCGGCTGTGGCGGCGGTGGAGGCGCCCAGGGATACGGCTGCGGCGGCGGTGGAGGAGGCGCCCAGGGCTGCGGCTGTGGAGGAGGAACCCAGGGGTTGTACGACGGCGGTTGTGGCGCCGCTGAGTCCTGTAGCGCCGTCGAAGGGCTTCATCCTCCGACAGGCCCGGTGGCATGATGACGGTGGCGTAGCGGGGCAGCGGCGGCTGCACAGACGCGCCATTCTCGGAGACGAGGACGCCGAGCTTCGCCATCTCGTTGTCCGTCATGTTCTCCGGGAACTCGAAATTTTGGCCCTCCGCCATGGCTTGCTGCCATTTGTGGAAGACGGCCGCGACGTAGTCATCGCTGTCGTCCTTCACCTCCTCGTTATGGTACGCGAGCGTCTCGATGTAGTCGTTCTCGTCATCGTAGGTGGCGTAGGCGTCGTCGTCGTGGTCGTCGTGGTCGTCGTCGTCGTTGTACTGCGCGCGCTTCGGCGCCTGCTGACGACGTGTTGGCGCCTCCTGTCTTCATGGACGAGTCGGCGGTGCAGCCGCGAAGGGAAAATCCATGTCGCCCATGAAGCCCGCCCTTCTTCTCTTATCCGTCTCGGTCAACAGATACGTACGCCAACTGTCGGAGTCGATGGCGTACGCCGGATCATTAGCCTCCCCAGCGTGACGGGGAGCGGCACCCTCTTGCTGCCGCTGCCGGAGGCCTCGAAGTCGTTCTTCTTCCCCATGGCGCTGCAGCGGTGGTGGTGCGAGCGGAGGTGTGGACGAAGGAGGAACGCGGCTCGTAGACTTTTAAGGGCGGCCGCGCGCGGGATACGATGTCATTGAAGGCGGCGTAGAAACCCAGCCGCCGTCCGCCAGTGCGCGCGCAGAACAGGCAGCCGCGCCATTGATGACGAAGGTTGCGGCACAGACGCGGAAGCGCTAATCGCCGAAGCGATGCCCTCGATGCAGACTCGCTGCCAGGCGGGCCCGATGGAGACGCGACCGAACACTTTGCGCGTTCGTGCAGCATCCGCAGAGAAGCAAACCTGCCGTATATTTGCGGTAGGTTTGCGTCTCTGCGGACGGCCCGGTCACTTTGCATCGCACCGCTGGAGAGGGTGCCCCCTAAGGATCAATCCGTCCACATTATCCATCCACCTGCTAGCATCCTTGCACTCGCCATAGGTGAATCATAAAATGCCTCAGCTATAATCAATTATTACTAATTAAAAAAGCTTGTGTAATTTGTTCCCGTAATACTTGTGGCTTCAGGATGGGCTCGTCCTCCTCGCACTCGTCTTCTTCGGGACCGGTGCGGTCGGCGCCTTTCTCGCACCGCGCCACGCCGTACACCGTGCTAAAGTGCGAGGTGAATGCAGATCAGGAGTACGCGACGCCGCCCGCAATTTGGAGGCGCGGCAGCAGCGATGACGGAATCACCATCCATGAATCAGCGCGACAGCAGCAGAGGCGCGCCGACGCCCTCCTCGTTCTGAAGCCGGAGGTGCAGGAGGAGCAGGACGACAAGGAGCCAGTAGCGATGACCCCGGGGACTGCCAAGAGCTGAACGTGGCATTCATGGCGTCATTGAACAACACAGACGATTGGAGGGGCGACAACGACACGGCGATCTCCATGTCCATCTGCGATGCCGGAATGCCACTCGTCGACCTAACCCATGACGGCGAAATTGGGCCCAACGGCGCAGTGAAGGACGAGCCCGACGAGCGTGACAAGCAGGACATTGTCGACGACAGCATGTACAACTTCCACCAGTACTACGATCCCTCTGGGTGCCGCAAGTACTACTAGATTAGTTTTAGGTTTAAATTTCATCGAATTTCGTTCAAATCCATGTAATATATAGCAAGTTTGAATGAATTCGATTGTTTTCAATTAAATTTAAAAATACTATATTTCTATTTAGCGGACGCGACTGGGTAGCGACGCCCCCTAATCGCGGCACGAAGAAACAACATCCCTCAAACGCTAAATCCAGCGCGTTTTGTGGGACAAGATGCTCTTATGCGGCAACCTATTGTAGATGCCTAAAAAGGAAACTGTTGTTGGTAGAAGTGGAATGGGATCTGAGGAGCAGCCTAGCCGGTGGACAAATTTAGATCTCCCAAAATTTCCCATAGGGCAGAAACAAATTTGCCTATTTTACTCTTCGGTGAAAAAATACTACTCCTTTGTCTAACAAGTATTGATCATCCTCAGCCTTTGGATTTTGGTTGTTGGACGGTTGGTGCTTCTCTATCCCTACCGTAAAAAACCCCCTAGCAGATGTAGAGCTCCATACCACCATCCACCGTGAGCAATAATATTTGCGTGTCACTCCGATCAAGGCGCAACTCCAAAGACGAATCCACAAGAGGAAAACGTGACACTAATATGCCACCATCGTCCAATCACGAGGATCACAAACAAGGGAACGACGACCAAGGGCGCTGAAGTAATTGGCCTCAGCTACCACGAAGAAAGATAAGGCTTTCGCCTGGATCAAGCTCGAGAACCTCCATCCATGCCTCCACCGGATCCACCAACCTCCACACGCCGAGTCCGAGGTTGTTCCCCAACCTTGCCGACAGCTCCGCTCCACCCAAGAAGCCAAAACCCACACCACATAGAGCCGCCGCTTCGTCTACCACAACGGTCCCAAGGCCGCATCCCAGACCGGTTGATGGGTTTGATACCCAAGTAGCTGAAACCAGCACGAAAGAGAGCCGCCACTCCCCGTTCCACGCTAGCCCCGAGTTCATCCCGTGCACTGGATCATCCCACGGATCCAGCGCGAGGAGGGATCGGCAGGAAAAGGGACTGGCGGCGACGGATCTTGTCGCGTCGCTCGCGCCCTTCGCGCGAGACGGGAGGGACCGACACCCTCGTGGAATTGAGGAGCCAGCCCGACGAAAGGTTGACATCCAATCATGGCCCCGGGTGCCCCCTCGCCGAACAACTGGCGCGCTTAGTCTACCAACAAGTACCGGCGATCATGATGCTTCTTTCGGCCGCTCGAAGAAACTGATTCGTGGTCGTTCTTTGTGCGCCAGAATGGCCACCCTTTTTTCCCATGGCGGTGGTAGCGGCGCAGGCTACAGCCGACGGCGATGAGTGTGGCGAGAGGCAATGGCGTGGGGACGAAATGGCCGTGGCCTGTGCACCTTAAGAGGACAAGCAAGCTGCTTGCCTACAATGCCCAGTGGCTGTCTCGCTACCACTAACACGCGAAAGGCGAGGCGTACCATTAACGTGACGTAGAAAGCCACGGGGACGCTGCCTTGCCACTACTAGGGTGCAAAAGGTGAAGCTGGCGCGGTTGCTGCCAGACAGGCTTTGGCCGTGCTATGTCCGCGACGACGCATTTCCGGGCGCAAATTTAGGTCGTCCCCAGAAGGACCGATCACTTTCCATCCACCGACGTAAATTGACACCGTTGATCCGTTCGTGTCAGGCTGTTGAGATGTCTTAGCAGAGGTAACCACGAAGCACAATCTACAGGAAGAGAAAGGAAAATGTGATTTTGTGAAAGAAAAAATTGAATCTGTTGTTTCGTAAGTTTTACCACTGCATTTTTACACACCAAACAGAGGAGATCACTCCATCGGAGGTAACGATGGTTGAGCCAGACCAGTCCTTGTCCAGGACGGCTGCCGTTGTTGGTGTCTTGGTGACGCTGGCCCAGGACGTCGTGGAGAAGTTTGTACCGACCTATCAACAAAACAGGACCGTTCTAATCAATGCGCCAACATCCAGAACAGGGCACTGTTTAATTATTATACCCTATATAAAAGCTAAATGGTTTAGACGCCTGATATTGATTTGGCCACTGTGGATTGCGTAATTTCCGCCGTTTTCTTTCATTCCCTAAGCGACGCGTGTTCTGTTATTTTTCTTTGCCTTCAACGATTACTTTCCTTCATTTATTTTCGGAGAGCCAATCGACCGGTTACCGGCACGGATGATTTTGGACTGTGTATTATTAACTGCCTCTTCCGGTTTCCTTTCCTTACTTCACGTGTTTGATTTAGTTGAGTCAAGCGGTGGAAGACCCCACCACCGAGCAATGGAGACAGTTCTGGATTGGGTCGTGGCAATGAGCAGCAATTGGACTTTTCCCCACCATCTCCGCCTCCATCGGCCTCTCCTTGGAGATTTTCCTGGTCGAGAATTTGAGATCTTCCCCGTGACCACCTCAACGGCGCGCCTCTGGTCGCCACCATGCAGCAAGAGGAGGCCGGCTACGCTGGGGAGGAGTAGTGATGCGGAAGGTCAGGCGACCGAGCTCTTTCTTCCCCGATACGCACAGCCAGCCCGGGCATCACCTCTGGCCCCGGTTGTTTCTTACGCGCAGCCCATGCTGGCCGCTGCGCGCCGCACCCGTACTTCGCCGCCGGGCTGCCGCGCGAGCTCCGCCCTGCGATTTTGTCACCCAGCCCAGCCGCCCTTGCTCGTGGCCCACGCCGCCTGCACTGTGGAGCCGACCACGGTGGCGGTAGGCATCCACGGAGATGCCGGTGGGGGGCACCGGCCTCCTATACGGTGGAGGCGCTGGGGGAAGCTACTTCTGCTTCATCTCTTATCTTCGGCAGGTGATCTCCTCGACAGTGGAGGCGGTGGGGAAGGTGGCTGCTACTACTTCATCGAAGGTAGGCACACCGGGGGATCCTGCCGCGGTGAACACTTGGTACAGGGGCGCCTGAGTCCTTTTTTTTTTCTCTTGCCTTCCTGATCTCTTTCCTCTAATTACTCCTCTGTATTCTCCTCGGCTATCTCCTTTTAGATTATTACCTTACCTTTACCTCTCTGTGTTGTATTGTTCATCTGATTGTTGTGTTTCGACCATGGCATAGAGCATCACTTCCAAACTATTAGACGTGATGCTTGAGAGAAGAGGCTTGATCATTATCTTAATTTAGGACTAGCAAATCTGGAGATAATTAATTTTGTGTGTGTTTTAGCTAACCCTATTTGATATCAAGAACATCTGCACGAGATGGGGGTTCACTGCCATCATCAACACAAGAGGCTGGATGTAACTGTCCGTGCAGTGTGCCGTTGAGTTCTTCAAGTTGTCCGCCTTATTGAGAATTGCAAAACGAGTGTCAACAAGACTTCTACTGGGAAGGTGAGTACAGATTCATAGATTGTATTTTACTCAAAGTATAGATTGGATTGGTTAGTACTTTCTACTTTCCTAAATCATTTATATCCATAAATTGTTATTTGACCAAGAGATTAGCCCCTTTGGTGACCATTTGGGTTACTTGATATAACATGGTAACCTTAGTTTACTCTCAGAAACATGGATAATGATAAAGCAAGTAAAATGCTCTGATTTTCATAAGAAATCATCAGAATATGTTGTATGCAATTGGCAAAAAATATAGAAGTACATCGAGTAGAAGTTTTTACTGAAGTTTTATGAATTGTTATTGCCATCAGTGTTTACAGTAGCTTCATCCAATTTCTATTCTATTTAGTTTTCATTTATGGGTGACCTTTGGGTTTTTCTAGGCCGCCTAGAAAAAATGGGTGGAAGATCATGAGTTGTTTTTTGCAACATTTGTATCACATATACTTCAGGTTTCCGCATGCTTTTTGGAGTATAGATGTAATATCTCTTCAAGTGGATGTTCCAGGTCCTGGTTCAGTTCTGATTTTCAAATGTCCTGAGCCAATGAGTGTTCTTCAGGATTCGAAATCTACTGATATTTACAGCCAGCGCAATATTGGTATGTCCTGCAGTTTTCAGTACTATGACCACTGTATCGACTCCCATAATGTACAAAATCACTCATCATTCTCTCAAGGGTTATTAATTTATGTGCATCCAAGCATTTAGTTCCATCCATGCAGTTTTTTTAGCAGACAATAGTTTCTATTCTATCTGCTGATAAGAAGAGACATCTAGCTTATTTGTGCACTTCACATCTTGCGAAGTTCATAGAAATGGGAAGACATGTGCTTCTTTTTCATTACAGGTTAATATTCATAGTTACAGGTTTTCACAGTAATGGATATTTACAAAAGTAATGTCTCATTCTGAGGATGAAAAGCTTTAGCAGCCAGTCGATAACAATTATTATCGTAAAATCAGCTTATCCCAAAGTTACACTCATCAACTGGGTAACAAGATGTTTCATTCTTGATTTTTGGAATATTGGCTTATCTTTTATTTTTCCAGTTTAGCCGTGCAAATCTGAAAGAAGTGAACCAAAGGTATGGTATTCTGTTCGTGCTGCTGACTAATTTATTTACTTCAGGATGAAGTCAGGATCCTTACTTTTGACTATGTACACAAATTGAAGATGAGGCTCTGAGCAAGTCCCATTTCAGGTACATATTCTTTTTATAATTTTACATGCTCTCTTTTACATCTAAGGGCAGAATCTGAAGCTATTATGTATGCTGTTGGTGCAAACGAAGAAAACTTCTTGAGTAGCGGAAATCTGTTTCGGGTCGTACGTCCAGATGAACATATTATCTAGACCACCGAGCCACCTCGGGATCTCTGCTGCTGACACGTATTCTAGTGTGTATTCTGTAGTACAGACTATTTGCACAGTGCATGGTCCCACAATGACAGCAACGGACTTGTACCAATCAGACGGGCAGGGCCAAACCTGTACATGACGATTCACTATTTCTTGTACCGTGCACTCAAAATCCTGTTCCGGCATCAACAATCTCATTAAATGCACCCATCGTCGCTTCATTGCGACCGTCTTATTCCTTTGGCTCGCTTAGGGTATCTTCAGCCCTCCGAGGCAAACGAAAACAAAAGCAAAGTGATAATTTATATTGACGCAAAATATTGTTTTGTCTGCAGGAACGCAAATGCAGACAAATTTGGTTAAAATGTGTCTGCACGGACGCATCACGTGACTGCACCCTCTGCTTTGGGCCCGTCTCATAGCGACCGTGATCGCTTCGTCTTCTATGGGTCGTAGGGACCGAGGCAGAGGGTGCGGCCGCAGGGCCGGGGCAGGGGCGGCCATGCTGGATCTGCACGCTCACCGTCGCTTGCGCGCTCACCCTCCCCTGAGAAGTGGGAGTGCATGTTCACCATGCACTTCGAGTTTGTCGTCCACATCATCGAGGACCCCCTCAGCCGAAAGAAACTCCCATATCAGTTCACGGATTTTCTCGCCGGCGGGGAGCCGACCCCGTCAACCTGCGGGAAGACAGATGCGGCGAGTGCAGGTGGCCCATCGAGGTTGTTGTTTGACGGGGGAAGGCAAGATGTACCTCAATGCCAGCACCGAGAAGTTTGTTCGCACCCACTATTGGAGGTCAGATACATATGCTGCTCTGCCGCTACGAAGGCGATGGCGACATGAGCGCTGGTGTGTTCGACGACTCACGATTTACCCTTACGCAAGATTTTCCCCACCAGCCACCCACGTCCCTAACCCCGGCACGAATGTCATGTTGTAAAGATTAGTTCTATGCGTGGTGTCAACTATGACCACATCACGGGAAGAGGAGATTTCACATCATCAAACTATAACAACATGCTCTCTTCTCTTCTCGGGATAACCTCCGATCGATTTCTCCGGTGCTCCAATTTTGTTTGCGCACGGAGTACGCTCTGCAGTTGGCTCCGACCCTTGCCCTGCAAAGCACAATGCAATTCCATCCCAAAAATAATCAGACTAAGTTCACGCACCTCTTTGTCTCCTATGAATTACCACCTGGTACACACTGAATTTGGGTATCAAACGCTACTGAATGAAAGTGCTAGCAGTGAAGTATGCATGGCATGGATTCCAGAAGAACGGTATGAATGCACGACCACAAATAAATCTCGAACAACAGTTACCAAGGCACTGACAATTTTGTCCAACTAGGAACTTCTAGAAGCTTCTGGGTCAACTTTGAGAGTCAACTGTTCTGGATCGGCCGGGCACTCGCAACAAGATCTGGTGTTCCCCCCAATAGGTTTTCCTTGCATCACAAACTTGAATGGTAAAAACATTGCTCGTGCCAGCAAGCATCCATGTGAACAATTGACCATTTACTTACCCCACACCCAGGGTTCAGCCTGCTCTTGCATTGTCTTCGACCTTCCAGGGTTCAGCCTGCTCTTGCCATACCTTACGCCGAACCCATGTTCCTTGTAGAATTCATACGCCTTGCTCAGTGAATCGAATGTCATGCTCGACAACATGCTTTCCTCGCTTCTTAGGGTAACTACGAATTAATTTCTCCAATGCACCAATTCTGTTGGCACAAGGAGTGTGTTCCGCAGCGTTTGCCTGAACCCTTACCTTGCATAGCGCAACAGAGATCCACCCCACGAAAACAAATGTAAGTGTCCCGTTCCTGCACCTCCTGTATATCCTACATGCTTACCAAAACCGTTATGTCTCTACTCTCTAGTGGTATGCAATAATTGCATCTTTTTACCATCGACATTGGTAGTAAATAATTACATCTACATTGCCAACACTGAAAGTTTATGCAAAGAAAACAAGACGGACTGAAGTTGACAGTGTAGTATGGAATTCCACAATGAAAGCTAGAATGTTTGATCTGCACGCACGAAAACAAGATTTACTCAACTAAAACTTAAGCAGGAACTCGCCGTTTAATCCAGCCTGGAGCTTCTGGGACTATTCTAAATCTGCCCCAACCTCCTCTTCCCGTTCACCCTGCCGCGGCCATGCTCTCTCTGCATCCGAGCAATTGCTCTGAATTTTCTTAGCCGCGGCCCGACGCTGACAGCATCGTCGTCTCCCGGTGCCTCCGCCACAGCCCACGGCAGCTACCACACTAACCGCCCCCTCCTCCTCTATACGAACTACAGAGCCTGGATCCATAATGGCAGCCCCCGCGCTCGAGTCACCGAATCAAACCGGGACAGGTCGAGGAGAAATTCTCGCAATCAAATTCGCAATCCAGGCTTCCTACCAACGTAGGCAAATACTACGGGATGCCAAGCACAAGACGTACCAACCTTTCAACCGGATCGATTGGGAAATCCATGGCTCCAACCTCCAGGAATAGGCGGCGAAGCTGCCCGCCTCCGCATCCGCCGCCGTCCCTAACCCCCTGCAACCCACGCGGATTCCAAATCTTGGACCAGCAGTACAGATTTTCTCAATTTTTCTGCTCCACCGGCTCAAGAAAATGGTCGTTAACTCTACTGACAGCAGAGCTCAACCAGAGCATTAATTCCTATACGTACCGACGAACAGTGCGCACAACTCGCTGGTATATTTCATTTTCAGCGAGATGAGCTCGCCTGACAATATCTGACAAAACAGATCTCCACGCAAAAGTGGATGGTCCAGATAGTATGGAATTTTTGACAAAAGAGACCACCTGCGCGAGTGAATTGTCAAAAAGGACCACCTCCGAAAATTATTGTCAAAAAAGACCACCTACACCGTGGCGGCACGCGTGCCAGGCGACACGTGTCGCCTGCCACCACAGCCGGAGGCGGCAGGGCCTGCCGCCATAGGCAACGGCGGCATGTCCATATTGTGCTGATCTATGAATAGTAGCCCATTTTGATTTTTTTTTAAAATATCTCAAAAAATTCGAAAAAATACCTACATGTAGCTAACTCTATGCACTACAATCGTACAAAAATTCACTGTAAAATACGTTATATTTTGGGCTCAGCAAAAAAGACAAATTCAACAAATTTTGTATCTAGCGTGCACTGTTCATCGATCAGGAGACTATTCATTGATCATTGTGGACATGCTGCCAGGGGCAACGGCGGCAGGCCCTGCCGCCTCCGGCTGTGGCGGCACGCGACACGTGTCACCTGGCATGCGTGCCGCCACGACGTAGGTGGTCCTTTTTGACAATAATTTTCGGAGGTGGTCCTTTTTGACAATTCACTCGCGCAGGTGGTCTCTTTTGTCAAAAATTCGATAGTATGATCATCTGGTGATATGAGCCGAAACGCCGCGTCCCTTGAGTAGTACTCCCTCCTTCTCAGGGCATAAGGCGTATATTTTTTTGCACACTTATTAAGGAGAGTTGATGCATCGTTAGGCAGGAGAGAAAATATCAGTTAACTTCCTTTCCTGCCCCTGCATGCAGCCCGAAGCACCTCCTTAATTCTCTCTCCTTAACTTCCCTGCCTCTTCGGTTTCCCCTTCTTGCCGGCTGCCTTCTCCACGTTGCTCCCTTCTCTCTCTCCAGCACCGGACCTCCATTGATGGAGAGGGCGATCCATGGAACAGATTTCTGCCCAACCAGAGAGGATTACATGAACACCGGTTGGTCAGAACGTAGTGCCACGGATCAGCACGAATTTGCACGGTGTAGATCGAGATCAGATGCGAAGATGTGGTCTTGGCGCCATGGTTTCAAATCCATGTCGAAATTTTTGACGGCCTATAAAAGCTTGGCGCCATGGTTGCTTTGCTCATTGTCTCTTTCGTGTAGTCCTGCTTCTTCTACCTCAATTCATGGCGCAGCTCGACCTGAACGATCCCATCGACTGGGATGCTCTTGATGATTTCGATGGGGAGGCCAGGGAACTTGCAGGAGATTTTTTCTTTGGGATGGAGAGCGACGGAGGTAAACTTATTGATTTTGTTCTGTTATTTCAGTTGGAGACGGAGTGATTCAATTCTTACAAGTTTCTCTGTTTTGAGCAGATGAGGATAGCAATGTTGATGAGCCAGAGCAGATGCTGGACTTTAATTCATCGACGGACGGGGGGAACGGTGGACGACGGCGAACTCTCGGCCTCACCGGTCTGCGATCAGCTCAGAGGTGGAACTCGGAGGTATCAGGCGGTGGCGGACACGGTCTAGGACGTGGCCCGCTGTACGTGGGCGAGACAAGCAGTGCTGCAGCTCGCCGTGCCGCGGGCGACTCAAGCGGCGACGGAGCTGACCGTGGCGCACAGTTCACGGGTGACTCAAGCGCCGACGGAGCTGGCCGTGGTGCACAGTTCACGGGCGACTCAAGCGGCGACGGAGCTGGCCGTGGCGCACAGTTCACGGGCGACTCAAGCGCCGACGGAGCTGGCCGTGACAGTGGTGACGGAGGTGACGGTGAGGCTCAACTCGTGCCCTTCCCTCTGTTCGACGGCGTCTTCATGTTCACTAGTCCCTCCGTCGCCGCACGAGCCCGTGGACGTGCTGGGCAGCCTGGGCGCGGAGCTGCTGGACGAGGCGCTCGTGGGCGTGGACGCGGAGCTCCTGGGCTCGGAGCAGCAGGACGAGGCGCTCGTGGGCGTGGACGCGGAGCTCCTGGGCGCGGAGCAGCAGGACGAGGCGCTCGTGGGCGTGGAGCTCCTGGGAGGGGACGCGGTGGCCGTGGAGGTGCCGATGGTGGCCATGACCAGGAGAACGATGGGCAAGATACGGAAGCTGAGCAGAACGGAGGAGAAGATAGCGATGTCCGCAGCACCATCCATGTCCGCAACAATGTCCACATCGAACTCCGCAGCACCGCCCATGTCCGCAGCACCGTCCATCTCTGCAGCACCACCCATCTCTGCAACATCGTCCATCTCCGCAACAATGTCCACATCCGCAGCACCATCCATCTCCGCAACAATGTCCACATCCGCAGCACCATCCATCTCCGCAGCATTGGCAATCTCCGCACCAATATCATCTGAAAGTTCGTTATCTAGGTTGTCCATCCACTCCTCGAAAGTACTATGCACATCATTAAGCCACTGCATACAAAAAGTACAACTAACTTAGCATACATGTTCTTGAACATATGCAAATTGGAGAGATGACCAGAGGCTGGCATATGCAAATTGACGCTAGCACATACCTCCATGTTCATTGTGTGTTCCTCCCTGAATTCATTGTCCTGCAAGATGAATTGTTCCACGTCTAGGGTTGGGATGCCCTGCACCCTCGGTAGGGTTCCACCATTGCCGGTCATGGCCAGGTCGCTGCCCATGGCAGGAACACTGGAACCACAACCTTCCTCCATCGCTCGGACGGCAGGGGAGACCAGGAACACGGCGGCTAGCGCCACCAACGCCGCCCCCACCACCATGAGCGCCGCCGCCCTTTGGAACTGAACTGCCACAGCCGCCATGATCTATAGGGAGTCCGCAAGAAGAAAAGAATGGGAGAAAGGGCAAGAGGAAGTGGGCGAGTGAAGGGGAGAGGATCCCTGCCACGGCCACCATGATCTATAGGGAGTCTGCGAGGCGGCGGCAGTAATTCGGCGCAGGAGTCGAAGAGATAGTCGATGACGCGAGCGACTCGAGGAGGAAGACGGGCGTGTGCGGCCTGGGATCGGAGGGGCAATTTGGGAAACCGTCGGGAGGGAGAGACCTGGCGCCTTAAGCCTTGATCAAAAAACAGAAAATTTTATACGCCTTATGCCCTGAGAAGGAGGGAGTAGCTTTTATCTTCTTTTACTATATGTGCAATAATGCAACATTTACTGCATGTTTATGCATCCATATTAGCCTCTTATCTAGGAGCTTCTTATTTATAACGTGCATCCCATCTTAAATGGGCAGTTAGCGCAAATTCCAATATTAATACCCGGTTATTAATATGGCCCTAGGCCCTAGCTCAATCCGAGCTTGTAGTGTTGCCTCGACCACCGCCCATGCAGTAGCCCCAAGGAGAGTGTCACGGATAAACCATGGAAGCTGCGAGCAGTGCGTGGGACAACAGTCAGACGGTTGGTTTCAAGGTTGGCGCCGTCGTCAAGGAGGCTCAAGCAGGCTCTGTTCTCGGTGGCCCTGACGCATGTGCTCTGGCTCACATATGGTTTTGAGGCTGCAATTTGGTTAACAGGTTGTGTATCCATTCGAAATCATTCAGTGATAGAGCATGTTGTTGGGTTTAAGCATGTTTTGGATGTCAGCATTGAGAGAATACACCAAAATTCCTTTTCTAACTTGAAAATTATAAAGTATACTTGATTGCACAAGATGGCACCTTATAAAAAACTGAGCATTGACCAAGTATTTTGGTTGTGCCATATATTGTTATACTATACCTGATGTTCCCTTTCTGAAAATAAGATGGGACAAGTGAGCATTCACTGTATGTTGATATTAACCTGCAGGTTCCTGCAATACATGTTTCTCAAATGACTGAGCTGAAATCTAGAAGTTTGTGTGCACGGTAGCAATCTTTTTCACTTTACCACGAAAAGGCCTGACCTTTTGTCCATCTAGCTTTTTTAAATTATTTTAGACCTTTTGTCCATCTAGATGTTGTACTAAGGTTGACACCCAATATCATCAGCTAGATAGACAATCTGAACTATAGCTACTTTGGCGGCTCAGGAATGATGTAATCGGTTAGATAGTTTGTTTTCTCTCTTTCAGTAATGGTTGGCATCACTACATGTGATACATATCGAGTTACAATTCCTTATGTTGTGCAGCAACAGTGTATGTTGAATTTGTATAATTTAAGGCTGACAACTTTCACATAACTACGAACCATTGCCAAATTTGTTCTAGGATATAGGTTGCCTGATACATCTTTTCACTCTGTGGTACTTCTACATGAGCTGTAATGTCAGGCTTCATTTTTAATTGTCACTAAAGGTTCAGATAACCTAGCCTTGCTTTGACATGTGTCAGCAACCTTGGGACGTATATCCCCTAGCAAAGCCTAGCACCGCGAAACTACTCAGGCACCTAGACCTACCAGAATACCTATCTTATGTTCTCTCACATCGATCAAAGCCTCCATAGACAGAAAGGAAACTCCTCTACCACACATCTCCACCGTCATTCTTCAGGTAAAATGTTCTACACCTATCAGAATCACACTCCAAACTAAAATAGGTAACATGAAGCACTCAAGCAAAATTGGTAGAATCACACTCCAAACTAAAATAGGTAACATGAAGCACTCAAGCAAAATTGGTTAACACCACGGGCGCGGCGTGCCGCCGCGCCTATGCTTCCTAGTATTCATCATGCACGGCCGAATACGGCAAGAGAATACCCCGATTGCCATCGACCTGGACGAGACTGATTGGTCCAACTATCATGAGCATCTGTAGCCAATGTGGATTTCCGCTTAACTTCTTCATAGATGCCATACTATCTAATTCTAGCAATAGCTTCCCTTCGCGAGATCGCACTGATGGGCTGACACGAGCCATCCTGGTCTCCTGCCGCGCATCAACATCCTGGCAGCCTCGCTTGCTCTGCATTGCACACCGAAGCAAAATAATGGCACATCCCGGCAGGAAACCTCCATGGTGATCGCGAAGAACCACACCACCTCCTCCAAAGGGTTTTATCGAGATCTTTCGCTCCCTGCCAAAGGAGGAAGGCTCCATTGCGCATGCATCGCTGGTGATGGGGGAATAGGAGATCGCTTCATGGTAGTTCATTCGTCCACGAGGAACATAGTCCGAAGCACTGTGAGCTCCAGGTCATCAATGCATGCCGCATCCCTAATACTCCCTCTCTCACAGTTTATAAGGCGCGCGCGTACTTCTAGGTCGCAAATTTGATTAAGTTGGCATTAGTTATATGTTATAAAAATTATATCATTAGAAGTTTAGATGTTCTACTTTCTAATGATATAATTTTTACATTATATAATTTAAAATATATAGGTTAAATTAACGATCTAGGGATACGCGCGCGCCTAATAAACTGTGAAGGAGGGAGTATCATTTCTCGCATATCACATTTATGCCATGAGGCATTATGCCTAACGCCAACTCTTTGTCATACACTTTGCCAAACCAGTCCAGCATCCTGAAGGGGGAGAACGCAAACTATAGTTTATCACTAGTAGAAAATGGGGCATCCATCTAAGCCTTTGGTACCGGTTCCCTTACGAACCGGTACCAAAGGGGTCATTTGCACCGGTTTGGGGCCTCAGGCGGGCGAGGAGCTCTGGCACCGGTTCATGAGGGGTTTTCGTACCGGTTCGTGTTACGAACCGGTACGAAAGGTCTTCGGCCAGAATTACAGGCGCGTGTGGGACCAGGGCTGGACCTTTCGTACCGGTTCGTAACACGAACCGGTACCAAAGGGTGCCACCTATATCATCACATCGCGAGCCCGTCCCTGGCTGTTCTTCATCTCATTTTTCTCTTCTTCTCCTCTCACACTTTTTTGCACCTCTCACACTTCAACAAATCTCTATTTTTTCTCCACCATTTTAACAAGATTAAGGGCATACATCTATCCAAGGGTTAGCAATATCATCCTTCCTTCCGGCGTTCCTAATTTAGCTCATTTCTTTGGTAGTTTTAACTCGTACTATTTTTCTAGTGCTAGCAAGGTGTTCGATGAAATGCCTAAGTTAGGGATTTTATTTTTTTATATGCAATTTAAGCTGAAATTATGGTATGTTTTGTAGGTTTTAATTAGTATCATCCCCGTCCTCACCGCCGTCGATCGCCAGCGTCGTCCCCTAGCCACCACCGTACCACCTCGGTGAGCCTCTTCTTTTTTATAAATTTTTTTTAGTTTTATGTGATGAACTTGAATATTAATTAAGTTGGTCACTCATATATCCACGATGTTGTGTAATTAATGATTTTTGATATACATATAAAATGCAGATGAGTCGACAATGGATGTACGGTGACCGGTGCCATCCCGAGTTCATTAATGGTATGCATTATTTTCTCAACGTGGCTGAGGCAAACAGGCGTTCGAATGGTTTCATCTATTGTCCATGTAGTTCCTGTAAGAATATGAAGGATTACTCTACCTCAAAGATCATTCACGTCCACCTGCTGGAGAACGGTTTCATGCCCAGCTATAATTGTTGGACCAAGCACGGAGAAAAAGGGGTTATATTGGAAGACAACGAAGAAGAAGAGGATAGTGACAACTATCCTATATTCACTGAAGACGGTGATAGTAGAATGGGGGAAGACGAAGCTGAAGAAGAGCCCATTTTTTATGAGCTGATTTTTGATGACCCGGATGACCCATTGTGAAGCTATGTGCGTTCCTCAATGCAATTTCTCAGAAGGTGATCAATCCACTTACTCTACAAAATTTACAGAAGGATGTGGTCCAATGTCTAGTCAGCTTCGAGTTGGTGTTCCCACCATCCTTCTTCAATATTATGGCACATCTCCTAGTTCACCTGGTCGAAGAGATTGGCGTTCCCGGTCCTGTATTTCTATACAACATGTTCCCCTTTGAGAGATTCATGGGAGTTTTAAAGAAGTACGTTCATAACCGTTCTAGGCCAGAAGGAAGCATATCCAAGGGCTATGGAACAGAGGAGGTCATTGAGTTTTGTGTTGACTTTATTCCTGACCTTAAGCCGATCGGTGTTCCTGAATCGCGCTATGAGGGGAGACTGCGTGGAAAAGGCACGCTAGGAAAGAAAGCAACAACGTGTATGGACGGACATTCTTTCACTCAAGCACACTACACAGTTCTACATAATTCCATCTTGGTGGCTCCGTACAAAGAGGAACACAAGGATATCTTACGCTCTAAATACCCGGAGCAACGTGAAGATTGGATTGATGGAGAACACATGAAGACTTTCGGCGGTTGGTTGCAAACACGTCTCATGAATGTCACTGATGACGAGCAGCTGTACTTGTTGGCCAAGCAACCATCTTCGACTGTATCGACTTTTCAAGGGTACGAGATTAATGGGAATACATTTTACACGTTCGCCCAAGACAAAAAGAGCACAAACCAAAATAGTGGTGTCCGCTTTGATGCAGAAGATGACAATGGGAACAAGGTCACATATTATGGGTACATAGAGGAGATATGGGAACTTGACTATGGACCTAATTTCAAGGTCCCTTTGTTCCGGTGCAAATGGTTCAACCTGAAAGACGGGGTACAGGTAGACCCGCAGTACGGAATGACTACAGTGGATCTCAAGAATCTAGGGTACGACACCGAACCATTCGTCCTAGCCAGTGAAGTGGCTCAGGTTTTTTATGTGAAGGACATGTCTAGCAAACCGAAAAAAGAAAAGAAAGGCAAGAGGACACATCATACGATGAGCCAAAGCGGCACATAGTTCTTTCAGGAAAAAGAAACATCGTGGGAGTAGAGGACAAGACCGACATGTCAGAAGATTATAATAAGTTTGATGATATTCCACCCTTCAAGGTAAAAACTGGCCCAAGCATCATCTTAAATAATGAAGATTGTCCATGGTTGCGTCGATGTCGTTGCCTATTCGACGGTACTCCAGAGGAGGGATCCTCATGGAGGGGAGAAGAAGTAGGGGCCATAGGGCGGAGAGTCCTCGGGACGGTGGTAAGCGATTTACCTAGCTTCGGACCACCTGCACGATGGCAAGGCCTACTGCTGCTTGTCTGGAATTATCTGGGCGCTTTCGCGTTGTTACAATGAGTTGTGATCGTGCCTCTAGGGCTCCCGGGATCCGGCTTATAAAGGCGCACGGATCTAGGGTTTACATGGAGAGTCCTAGCCGGATTACAGGTTGCCTAACTACGGTTCAATATCTTGCCGTGTACGTCAAGGATCCGCCTTCCATCTACGTCTTACTGGATCCGGATTCCTTATGGGCCACCACGGATCCGGCTTCCTCCGAAGGTCGGTTAGGATCCGGCTTACTGATCCTGGGCTGGACTTCATCCTTCATGATCAACAGCAACTAGGCCGCCCGATGGGCCACATGCCACATCACCATCTATGGGCCACCCGGGCTTGCCGGATCTAGGCACTGTCGATGGTACACCCATGAAGTATACCCACAACAGTAGCCCCCAGAGTTCTCCGAGTTTCACCTCCTGTTTCCGCCTTGCTAACGCTTCATGAATTCCGGCAATTTTGGTAACGCGGAGAAACTTGAAGAACTCAACCTTCACATTTTCTTCTTTCCCAACTTTTGGTCGGAAAATACCATCATCCTGCGGGACTTCATCCATCGACAGCATATAACATGTCTCTGGGTTACTCCCTTGCATGCGGACAAGAGTTTGCTTATCTTCACGCTGCTACCCGGAACCTTAAAAGATTCAAACGGTTCCTCCAAACTTGGCGCCATTTTCGCGCGATTTGAGCAGTAAACTAGCCTTAGCCGTTTTTACTGCCTAGGGTTTTCGACACGTGTCGCTCATCCAACGGTGCGACGCTTGCGTTCCGACCACAGGATGCGGAGCACGAATCTCTTCCCTCGGCCTATAAATATCCACCGTCTACCATAATTACCTCATTCGCACCCCATTCCCTTCTCAGCGCAGCGCCGCCTCCGAGCTCTTCCTCCGCCGTACCGGAGTCTGCCGGAATCTCGCCGGAGTTTCGCCGGAGTCACTTCGCCACCGTGCGGTGTTCTTCTTGTTCTTAACTTCAGCGAGCCACCGCGCCAAAACCTCGTCGCCGGTGACTCCGACCACCGCGGAAACCATTCCGGTAAGCTCTTGAGCTTCGTCTTCGCACCGTAGTTGGTAGGGATGAGTCTAGGGTTTCAGCTCTGGATCCGACTAAGCTAGCTTTTCCGCCATTGTTTTTTCTTCAGATGTCTTCTTCGACTCCGCCTCCTACATCCGAGCCAATGATGGCAACACCCCTCTCCTCCGCTCCTCCCCCCTTTGTCCCAGTTCAGCTGGAACCTTCCAAGGATTCTGGCAAGAACGTCGAGGGAACATCCACTAACCCGGAGAAAGCCACCGGAGCAGACCAAACAAAGCAGAAGGCGGAAGAAGCGGCCGCCAAAAAATCCAAGGCTCGCCAGCGAGACAACGAAGCCAAGGGGAAATGGTGGCCCTGCACCACCACCGTAACAGAGGTCAACAACCTCGAAGCGGAGGGATTCCTAAAGCCCGGATCCTGGCGGACAGTTCCGGGTTCTCTGGCTCCAGCTCCCGAGGCCAGAGAGATGGTGGTGACCAAGGCACTTGTGGAGCGCGGCTTCTCATTTCCTCCGAGTGATTTCTTCTCGGAAATCTTGAAGGAGTATGGGCTCCAGCCCCACAACATATCCCCAAACAGTGTCTTGGCGATCAGCAATCATGTTACCCTTTGCGAGGGCCATCTCCGGGTACCTCCAAAACTTCCTCTATTTCAGTACTATTTCTCCGTCAAGAAGGAGAAAATTCCTAAAGCTTCCGAGTTGGCCACCGGCGGGTCAATAACCTTTATGCTCCGCCCTAGCCGCGTCTACCTCCAACCGACCGCCACGAATCCGCACGATATTGGTCGGGAGGTTTCTTCTATTTGAAGGACGTTTCCGACCCAGCGAGCGAGAGGGTGCTGCCGCCCTTCAAAAAATAGCCCCGCCAGCGAGAATCCGGCCTGGACGCAATGTCCTCACCTTTCCGAGTCGCCTCAGCTGACTCGTGCAGTTAGGCGGATCTGCAAGCTGACGGAAGAAGGTCTGTTGGGGAAGGACCTCACCATGTCCTGGTTCGCCAAGCGGATCCAACCACTTCAACATCGGGACCGCCTGATGTTCCAATACACGGGGCGCGACGATCCTATGCGCGCTTCTAAGGACAACCTCTCTGCCGACGCCATCGACAAACGGATCCGACTCCTCATCAAGATTCCGCGTGATCTTCATATTCACATGTGTAACAAGGACAGCCACACCAACAGCTCCGGGACCGCGGTACGTTACCTTGACCCACCTGTCGATTCCTTTATACTCTGAATTTTGTCTAAATATTGGCTTGGTAACAAAGCTCGAATCCCTCGAGGAGGGCAAACTCGGAACTCTCCTCCGGGTCCCTCAAGCGGGCAACACTGACCCGGAAGCCGCATCTGAGGCGGAGGCCCCCGAAGCTCCGCGCCCCTCCAAGAGGAAGAGAGCTGCTCCCTCCAGCCCTGCAGCCAAATGTGCCCGCGAGGTGCCTAGCACCGCGGCTACCCGTAAGGCAGAGGCGGAGAAGAAACGCCTCAAGCTTATCAACACCAGCAACCGTGCTCAACCCAATATCCAGCAATTTTTTATACCAACTGGGTAAGCGTCTGGTTTCCGTCAAAAGATCTTGTTGCTGCTGTGAATCAACATACACTAACTTGTTATGCCTCTCTTTCTTATATTGCAACAAAAGCTCCGGAAGCCAGGCCCCCAAGATCACCAAGAAGAGGGTGAAGCCCTCTCCGGCTTCTGTGCCCGTCACACCGGAAGTGGAGGTTCCGCCCAAGGCCTCCTCAACCGCCAAGCCGGATCCCAAGGATGTCATCAATCTTGATGATCTTCTGGAGGATCCAACTGCCGAGTCCGACAAAGGCGAGTCTGGCAAGGGCGCATCCTCACCTGCACCTCCGCCTGAGCAGCCCATTGTTACCTCAACTGACGCTCCGGCTGACAAAGTTGAGAGAAAGCTAACCTTGAGCGGCGCCACTGGCACGCCCCAAACTCGTCCTCACTTCTTTCCGATTCTGCAAAAGGTCCCCCTTTCACAGCGCCACGTGGAGATCTCCGCCCTGATGGATCAGGTGTGGGGGCCTGCGAACACGGAAGAGCAAGAACTAAACAAGCTTGAGAGCGGTATCAAAGCTTTTTTCGCCAACCACAAGAATGTGCGTCAGGTAACACCAGCCCCCAGGCATTGGTTAATGCATTTTTTTCCGAGTAACATGTATGAGCCAATGTCTTGAACTGTTGATTGTAGCGGAAAATCAAAATTTTCACATGCTAAAGATTTTAACTTCCGTCCAGCCCCCAAAAGTTTGAATTTCCGTCTAATCCTTAAACTGCTTTCACAGAACACGCGGAAGCTGCACGATGACTTGCGCACCCATGTGCTGGAGCAGAAGAAGGAGATTGAACTGCTTCAAACCAGGGACGCGGATAGTCAGAAGGCCATCGCGCAGCTGGAAACCCGCCTCAAGGGTTATGAAGGTAATAACTCCGAGTGAGCCCCCAGTGTCGTTGCCTAATCGACGGTACCCCGGAGGAGGGATCCTCACGAGGGGGAGAAGAAGTAGGGGCCATAGGGCGGAGTGCTCTCGGGACGGTGGTACGCGAGTTACCCAGCTTCGGAACACCTGCACGATGACAGGGCCTACTGCTGCTTGTCTGGAATTATCTGGGCGCTTTCGCGTTGTTACAATGAGTTGTGGTTGTTGCCTCTAGGGCTCCCGGGATCCGGCTTATAAAGGCGCACGGATCTAGGGTTTACATGGCGAGTCCTAGCCGGATTACAGATAGCCTAGCTACGGTACAATATCTTGCCGTGCACGTCACTGATCCGCCTTCCTTACACGTCGTACCGGATCCGGGTTCCTCATGGGCCTCCATGGATCCGGGTTACTCCTAAGGTCGGTACGGATCCGGCCTGCTGATCCTGGGCTGGACTTCTTCCTTCATGATCAACAAAGAATCGGGCCGCCCGATGGGCCACATGCCTCATCACCGTCTGTGGGCCACCCGGGCTTGCCGGATCTAGGCACTGTCGATGGTACACCCATGAAGTATACCCACAACAGTAGCCCCCAGAGTTCTCCGAGTTTCGCCTGCAGTTTCCGCCTTGCTGGTCCATCATGATCTTCGGCAAACGTTGGTAACGCGGAGAAACTTGAAGAGCTCCAACTTTGCATTTTCTTCTCTTTCCAACTTATAGCCGGAAAATGCTCCCATCCCACGGGACTTCATCCATCGACGTTCCAAAGAACATTTCCGGGTTACTCCCTGCTCGAATGAGAGACAACTTATCTTCACGGAATTACCCGGAATCTTAAAAGACTCAAACGGCTCCGGAAATCCTTCATCTTCAGATCATACTTAACAACGGAAGTTCCACATTTCCCGCGCACAACTTCCTCATTTCCCGCGCTAAATCTTCGCAGATGCAAATCTTCAGCCGGAATTTTCGGGAGTGCAGGGTTAAGTTACCTCCACGTCGTTTTACCGCAGTTGACCTAAACACGTGTCATCCATCCAACGGCGTGACCGTTCAGTTTCCACCGTTGGATCCGGATCCCGAATCTCCGAGCGCGGCCTATAAATACTCCGCGGCCCGGTAAAAATCCATTCTTTTCACCCCTTCGCACCACATCGTCTTCCTCCTCACGCCGCGCCGCCCGCCAGATCTTGATTCCGGCGAGCTTCGCCACGGTGAACTTCGCGCGCCGCCGAACCAAGGCTCCCCTCGCGCCAAGATTCCCACGTTTGAACGAGAAATTCGCTCCGCCGCCGATTCGTGGTCACGCGGGACGATTTCCTTCAAGTTCGGCGACCTCATCTTCGCCGGAGTTCCGTCGAGCCACCGCGCCATTAGCGGTAAGTACGCCGGCCTTGTAGAAGACAACCTAGTGTAGAAGATAGACTTAGTGATCCGGGTACTCAAACACTTTGTATGGGTGCAGCCGGAAGCATGCCACTCGAATCGTCACTTTGTACTGGTAGTTCTTCGAGTAGCCCGGATCCCAATCAAATAGAACCCATATGCCCGGATCCCATATCATTCCTGCCACCATATGTTTCCGACATCAGACTAGCTCAACCTTTTTCCGCATCTTCCAGCACCGCTCCAGGCCGGATTCCTACCCTCCAAGAGCTCCAAGAAGAACTCGAGGGACAAGCTCGGATGGCAGCAAAGGTGCAGGAGGCGGAAAACAAGAAGGCGTCCAAGGCCCGGATCCGCGAAGGAGAACGGGGTCAATGGTGGCCTTGCGCAACTACCGACGTGGAGCTTAGAGAGCTCCAGAACGAGGGCATGATCTCCTCACATTGGAGTTTCACTCGTGACTCCGACGTCCCCAAGCCAGAACCCGGAGAAATCGTCATGACCAAGGCTTGTGTGGAACGCGGGCTGTCACTTCCCTGTTCGGAATTTTTTCTCTCCATCCTCAACACCTACGGGCTCCAGCCCCACAACATCTGCCCAAATTCATATCTTCTTTTTTCCAACTTCGTGACTCTCTGCGAAGGACATCTTGGGATCCGGCCTGACGTCAAGTTATGGCAGTTCTTTTTCCGAGTGAAGAAAGAAACCAAGGACAAAGCAATGGTGAACTGCGGAAGCATGACTTTTATGCTCCGCCCTAGTCGCATGTATCCTCCTCATGACTCGCACGAATCCGTCCGGTATTGGAACGCCGGATGGTTCTATGAGAAAAACGCCTCAGTTCCGGATGTCCATAAAGGCCTGCCCCAGTTTATCAACGAACCTCCGGAAGAGCTTGCAAGCTGGAGCTTCGTCCCTTCGCTCGCCCAGACCCCGATCTTGGAGAAGGCAGCACGGAGAATCTCCTGGCTAGTCCACGACGGACTGACTGGAGCCCAGCTCACCCTCAGCTGGTTTTCCCGGAGAATCCAGCCTCTACGCTACAACGCACGCTTGATGTGTGCTTATACCGGGGCGGACGATCTCCTCCGGGTCACCCGCCACGATCTTCCGGCCGACTCCCTGAAGAGAAGGATCAAGACTTTGGTGAAGATTCCCAGGGGCCAACAGGTCCCGGAACTGATCAAGGACATCTATACAAACGACCAGTGTCCTCCGGTAAGCTTTGTTCTTTTCGTTGCTTCAAACTTCACAAGTTTTTTGATGTTATCTCTAATCTTTGTTTATTTCTTCCAGCTCAACACTTTGGCGGAGGAGAACTTCCGCACCATTCTTCGTGTTCCCGTTAGCGGCGACGCGGCGGAGGAGGCTCCGGAAGACGACGAGGAGGAAGAGGACCAGGCACCCCGCAAGGCGGCCCCTCGACCTACAAAGCGTCCCCGCGCCAAAGCTTCCGGCTCTGAAGCCGGAGCTAGCGGCGAGGCCTCCGCCAAGAAGCCGAAGACGACAAAACCACCTCCACTAGACTCAAGGAAAGCGGAGCGTGCGCGTCTAAGAATGCTCTCGACAGCTGGCCAGGGCACACGCCCCATCATCCCCGGCGCCCCGTAAGTTTCCGAGCATGATGCAATTTTAACTTAGCGAAATTATCTCTTGTCTAAACCCTTTCACTTGTTTGCAGGAATCCGAAAACCGCTGCCACGCGGACCACCAGCCAGGAGCCCATCACAAAATACATGAAGAAATCTCCGGCTGTTGGTCCCTCTACTCCAGTTCCACCAAGCGTCTCCCACCCAACTCCCCAACCGTCGCCCCCTCAGGCTGATCCATCTCCCCCACCTGCCGCAAACACTCCGCCGGAAATAATTCCGGTTAGCAGCGGGCATGCGGGCGAAGAAGATCCTAAGGCCAAAGGCCCTGCCCAAGAAGAGGCGGAAAAACAAGGCCAAGGAGAGGTTGAAGTAACTTCTTCCGAGAAAGCTGGAGAGGGCGCTGGCGACATGGTCGTTTTTCCGAAGAACTTTGGAGATCCGGCTGACACCACTTCCACCCCCAAGGCGTATGCCACTAAGTTTTTCAACAAGCTGACTGAAGCGGAGAAGTGGGAGCTTGAACAAGACCTGCTCAACGCCATGCTGAACAACGCCTGGGGGAAGCCTGATTCCAGGACATCGGAAATCCAGGACTTCAAGAAAAACGTTGGCCAGTTCTGCGATCAACTTATCTGCAAGCAAAAGGTACTCCCAGTAGCCCCCAAGCATGTAGGCGGAAACTCAAAAAGTAGTTAGCGCTTAGATGCTTAGAGAAAGATTACTTCCGGGAAAGTTTTTTAGAATGGACTAGTAGCCCCCAAGCATTATGGCGGAAAAGTTCCGGCAATGATGCTTTAAAAGAAACCACTTGTACAGGCGGAATTTTTACTCCTGCACTGTTTAAATTTTACAGGAACAAAGAAAGCGCCGCACTACGAGCTGCACAAGAACATTGCCTGCAGCCGCGTTACATTTCCGAGTCGGGCGGAAAATATCCGGACTCTGAAGGATGAAAATGCAGAATCAAGCTAAACAATCGGCGGACGCCCAAGGTTGGTTTCCGCCTTCTTCGTCATTAACCAAATTCCGACTTTAGATTTGCTGTTAACTTATGTTATTATAGGCGCATCCTCCTCCCTTGCAACAGCTTCGTCTGAACTTGAGAACCTGCGCTCCTCGTACCAAGAGCTGGAGACGAAACTAAAGGAGGCGGAACTTAAAAGGGAGCAGGCCGAAAAGCAGCTGGCGGAGAGAAACTCCGAGCATATCAGGGAAAAGGGCGAACTGGAGCTGAAAAAGAATGCTGATAGCGAGACCATCAGGAGGCAGCAAAAAGAGCTCAATGGACTCCGGAAATATATGGAGACGGCGGAGAAACACTGGGACTTGCTCAATGAGAACATCTTGGGTATGATATCGGAACCTTGTCAAGATGTTTGCTCCAATTTTCTTTACTTTGCGCTCAAATTGCGTGCTTATATCCTGATTATCTTTTATGCAGAGCCGCTTGGGTACCCGGAACAGCGCCGGAATTTGTTCCCGCGGGACGACCTTCTGCAACTCGCGGGCGATGACTGCAAAGATCTCATCTCCGCCTCCCGCAAGATATGCTATAACTTGAACATCAAGAGGAGCCGCACTTGCGACGTGCGCAAGCTTATTGGTAAGATGGATGTTCTGCCGGAGCTGGTGACAGATCTGCAAGCATCTTCAGCCCGAGGCGTAGCTGCAATGGCCTTGACCATGTGCCTAGCACATGCTCCGGGTCTTGAACTTGATGAAGTGACCACGGGCGTTCCTCCGGATGCGGATGTCGGCGCGCTGCTTGATGCAGTGAGCGGCTACGATACCCGTATCGCGCGCAGGATCCGGCACGAGGAATTCTACGACAAGGTCGTGCTCCCTGCAGACGAGCCCTTAGAAGCGGAACGTCAAGAGGAACTCGAGGCCAAGGCGCGACCTGCGGAATCCGGAACCCGCCACTGGACCAGCTCCAAGGATGCTCCCCAAGAGGAACCCAAGACCAGCACCGCTGCTTCGGAAGAGAAAGAAAGTGAAGAAGACGTGTCTTCTCCAGCCGAAGGCGCCAAGGAACAGGATCCAGAGGGCAAGACTTCTCCGGCTAAGGGGGAGTGAAACTTTTATTCCTGCGGGAAAAACAATGCATCATTTTGGCCCCAGCGAGGGTTTGTAATAAGACTTTAAATTCTTAAGTAGCTAGGAACGAAACGATTATGCATGGGGCGGAAACACTTATCCTGCTATCCGTTTAAATATTATGTGCATGTTTCGTTTTATGTCGGAAAGCAAGTGCTGACTTCGTTATTTTCCGGCGTGCCCGCTTGACCTTCCACGAGCCGGAAAACCTTAGCCGGAAACGCTCGCCAGCGGCGACGAAGCCCAATGGCAGTCCGTCCATAACCGCGGAAACAAGCCCCCAAGCATAGGTGCCGGAAATCGCTACTAGGAATCCACGAGTTTGCAACAGATAACAACTTAATCAGAAAACTTAAGCTTACGTCCTAAAGGACGATTTTGAAAATCACAACTTTCATACACGCCTAGGCGGAAATATCCAGCTCTGCGGTTTTAGTCGGAAAAACATACACGATCTAAAATGAACAAGTAAAGGAGGTAAAAGACTCAAAGAGTGAACCATAAGCTTTATTTCATTGATCATGTATAACTATTACAGAGTTTATAACTCGGAAAAAATATGCTAAGTGTAGAAAGGACGTAGCTGTGCGATATTCCAAGGGCGATCTGTTTCATCGTAGATGTCATCCGGATCCTCACGCTTGCGTTTCCGGTGCCAGTTAGCAGGTCTATCCCTTAGCTCGCGGAAATCAACAAGGTAGTACGACCCGTTATGAAGCACTTTGCTAACGACGAAGGGTCCTTCCCATGGAGATTGCAGCTTATGGTCTTTCACCTGTCGAAGGCGGAGGACCAGGTCTCCTGCCATAAAGGAGCGTTTCCGAACTCGACGACTGTGATAGCGTCGGAGCTTCTGCTGGTAGATGGCGGAACGCTGGTCAGCTAAGTTCCGAGCTTCCTCGATCAGGTCCACAGATAGCTGTCTGGCCTCGTCAGCTGTTTCTTCATTGTAGGCGGAAACTCGCGGTGAGTCGTGGATGATGTCGGAGGGAAGCACGGCTTCGGATCCGTATACCAGGAAAAATGGGGTAAACCCCGTTGATCTGTTAGGGGTGGTTCGTAAACTCCACAAAACAGCTTCCAACTCGTCAGCCCAAGCTCCGGCTGCTCGTCGCAGCGGTTCTTCAAGGCGCGGCTTAATTCCTGATAATATGAGACCGTTAGCCCTTTCAACCTGACCGTTAGATTGTGGATGAGCCACAGATGCAAGGTCCAGTCGGATCCCCATTGTGTCACAATAATCCCTTAACTCTCCTTGAGCGAAGTTTGTGCCATTATCTGTGATTATGCTGTGTGGGATGCCGAATCTCATTACGAGGCTGCAGACGAATTTTAGTGCCGTAGCACCGTCGGCTTTTCTCACTGGCTTAGCCTCGATCCATTTGCTGAACTTGTCAACAGCGACCAGGAGGTACTCAAAACCGCCAGGAGATGATCTTTTTAACTTACCAACCATATCGAGCCCCCAGACCGCAAATGGCCAGGTGATAGGTATGGTCTTCAGCTCTTGGGCTGGAGCGTTTGGTTGAGTAGCGTAGTACTGACAGCCTCGGCAGGTCTTGACTATTTTGTCAGCGTCTTCTTTAGCTGTGAGCCAGTAGAAACCTAACCGAAAAGCTTTTGCAACGAGTGATCTGGGAGCGGCATGATGCCCGCAATCCCCTGCGTGGATCTCTCTAAGGATTTCAATGCCATCTTGATTGGAGACGCATTTAAGAAATACCCCTGCTGCACTTCGTTTGTAGAGCTGTCCATCAACTATTGTGTAGGTTCTTGCTCGTCTGACGATCTGTCGTGCGAGGACCTCGTCCTCTGGCAACTTCTGATCGATGAGGTAGTCCAGGAAAGGCTGTGTCCAAGCCGGAATGATAGCCATCACTTCCCTAGCCGGAGACACTGCCACCTCTGGGTTTTTCGGGTTAGCGCCCTTAACTGAGGGTATCCGGAGATGCTCCAGGAAAATGCCAGGCGGAATTTGTTTCCTGCCGGATCCGAGCTTGGATAGCATGTCTGCCGCTGTGTTGTCGTCTCTTCTGACGTACTTGACTTCGTATCCGAGGAAGCACTTGGCGAGCTCATCAACTTCGTCTCTGTAGGCCGCCATGACGGAATTTCTGGCGTTCCAGGTTCCGGCTACTTGTTGTGCCACCAGGTCGGAATCTCCACAGCATATGATGTGCTTGATCCCAATTTCCTTAGCGATGCGCAGACCGTGTAGTAGAGCCTCATATTCCGCCATGTTGTTAGTAGCTTCGAAGTGGATCTGCAACATACTGCAGTTCTTCTCCGGTAGGGGACTTCAGTGTGACTCCGGCTCCTGAGCCTTGATGCTGCTTGGATCCGTCGAAGTGCATGACCCATGTTTCTGGTTCCGGCTCCAGACTTGCATCCGGAGCTTCTGTCCAATCTGCGACGAAATCTGCCAAGACTTGGGATTTAACCGCAGTCCTGGGCTTGTAAGCGATGTCGAAGGCGGATAATTCGATGCCCCATTTAGCCGTACGTCCTGTTGCGTCAGCGTTGTTGAGGATTGTTGACAGCGGAGCCTTGCTCACGACTGTTACTGGATGCTCTTGGAAATAGTGCCTCAACTTCCGGCTACCCAGGAACACTCCATAGGCTAGCTTCTGAAAGTGAGGGTACCTTTGTTTTGACTCCGTCAGCACCTCGCTAATGTAGTAGACAGGTCTTTGGACGTCATATTCATGACCTTCTTCCTTTCGCTCCACCACGATGACGAGGCTGATGACTTTGTTGGTAGCTGCCAGATAAAGGAGCATTGGCTCTGACTCTGCTGGAGCTGCCAAGATAGGTGGGGAGGTGAGAATTTCCTTCAACCCTCGAAGAGCTGCGTCAGCTGCGTCGTCCCTGCATAAATTTGTCTGTTTTCTTCAGCAACTTGTACAGAGGTAGCGCCTTCTCGCCAAGACGGCTAACAAACCTACTGATTGCTGCAACACAACCAGTTAGTCGTTGCACATCTTTGAGACAAGTTGGCCTTTTGATGCACAGAATTGCCTTGATCTTTTCCGGGTTAACCTCAATGCCTCTGTGAGAGACTATGAAGCCAAGGAGTTTTCCGGCTGGCACGCCAAAGACGCACTTCAGCGGATTCAACATCATCTTGTACCTACGGAGGTTGTCAAAGGTTTCTGTGAGGTCGCTGATCAAGTCGGATCCTTTCCGGGTCATGACCGCGATGTCGTCGACGTAAGCGTGCACGTTCCGGCCAATTTGGTCCTTCAGGCACCGCTGCATCGTACGTTGGTAGGTAGCACCTGCATTTTTCAAACCAAAGGGCATAGTAACATAGCAGTAAGTACCGAACGGGGTAATGAATGAAGTCACCTTTTGGTCGGATTCCTTCATCCGGATCTGATGATACCCGGAATACGCATCAAGAAAACACAGAAGTTCCGCCCCCGCCGTCGAATCAATGACTTGGTCAATGCGCGGCAAGGGGAACGGATCCTTCGGGCAATGTTTGTTCAAGCCAGAGTAATCGATGCACATTCTTAGTATTTCAGTGTTCTTTTTGGGTACAAGGACGGGATTCGCGACCCAATCGGTATGGATAACTTCCATTACAAAACCTGCTTCTAGTAACTTTGCTAGTTCCATTCCTATGGCGCGGCGCTTCTTATCTCCAAAGCGTCGCATAGCTTGCTTCACTGGTTTGGCCCCCGGATTTATGTTGAGGTAGTGCTCGACGAGTTCCCTAGGTACTCCGGACATGTCAGAAGGTTGCCATGCGAAGATATCCATGTTAGCGCGGAGGAACTCGACGAGCGCGCTTTCCTATTTGGGGTCCATGTTGGCTCCGACTGAAACCTGCTTGGAAGAGTCACCTGGAATGAGGTCATGCTTCTTGGTTTCTATCGCGGGCTTGAAGGAGGTTTTCTCGCTCGGAGATCTCGCTTCTTGGTGGTTTGCATCTCGCCGGATCCACCGCGGCTCTGTAGCCTTTCAGCTCTTCTCCGGATATCACAGACTCTGCGAAGGCGGCTTCGCCTAACTCGCACTCATGAGCCTTTTTGTAGTCTCCGGATACGGTAATCATACCTTTAGGACCCGGAATCTTGAGCTTGTTGTAGATGTAGCACGCTCTTGCGTGGAACTTGTGGTAGGTGGGCCTGCCGAAGATGACGTGGTAGGAGCTCTTGAAGGGCACAACTTCAAACGTGATCTTCTCTTCGCGGAAATTATGAACATCGCCAAAAGCCACGGGAAGTGTGATGCTGCCGAGGGAGTTTGCCTTCTTACCCGGAACCACACCATGAAACTCAGTGGTGCTGTGTTTGAGCTGTTCCTTGGTGAGGTTCATCCGCTCTAGAGTCTCCAGGTACATAATGTTCAAGCTGGCTCCGCCATCCATGAGGCACTTGGAGAAGTCATACCCGTCTATGCGGGGACTTACAACCAAGGCGTAGCATTCCTTTGGCACAATTGCGGGATGATCCTTCCGATCAAATGTGCACGGAATTTCCGACCACCTGACGTACTGCGGCACAGCCGGAACTATGGCGTTCAGGATCCGGGTAGCTGACTTGGAGGCGCGTACTGTTGGGGTTCCGAGGAAAGTGTGGTAAGCCCCCACGCTCTTTTTGTCGAATGGATTGGATTTACCTGCGGCTCCTGCCTTGGGATCCGGCGAGTTATCATCCTCATCCATCGCCTCGGAACTATCGTCCTCCTTGTCTTTGTTCTTGCCCTTGCCACCTTTTCCGCGAGGGCGGTGCTTCCGGGCGCGCTTGTATCCGGCCTCCGGGTCGTTCTTTAGATCATTGACCCACTTGCGCTTGCGGTTGGTATGAGTGGACTTCCTCGTAACCGGATCCAGATGGGCTGTGCAGGGCATGTCTCTGTACTCCTCATAGGTTTGCGGGGCGCGGGATCCGGCAGCAGTGACCTCGGAGGTATGCTGCTGACCCCTGCCGGCTCCGCCTCCGCGTCCGCGTCCTCTTCCGCCTCCTGGACCTCCGCGTTGAAACGCCATGGCGACCATCTCGGATCCGCCACTCTTACGGTCATCGTGGTTCTTGCGTTTATGGCTGCTGCTACCGCCGTTGTCACGGTTCTTCTTTTGTTGATGCAGGGGGATTGCTGTGGCTGCGAGGTCACCGCCTGCGTCGTCATCGGCGGCAGTGTGGTCGCTGGCGATGGTGATCATGTCGTCCAGCATCAGTTGATTTGCATTGACCATGCAAGTTAGCTTGTGTCGCAGCAATCCTCCTCGCTGCAAGCCCCCAATGAAAGCGTGCATTGCTGTGCGGTTGTCGACGTTCTCGCACTCGTTTCTGCATGCCAACCATCGGGTGAGGAAGTTCCTCGATGTTTCGCCCTTCTTCTGGATGCATGCCTGCAGGTCGCTTGTTGTGGCAGGTCTCTTGTAGGTGCCCCTGAAGTGTTTCTCAAAAGCGTTCTTCAGGTCGAACCAGCAAAAGATGGAGTTCTTCTCAAGGTCGCTGAGCCAGATCCGGGCTGGACCTACAAGGTACAACTGAAGCATGCGGCAGGCGATGTTAGGGGTTCCTCCGGCGAAGGTTACAGCATTATAGTAATCCTCAATCCAGGTATCCGGCCTTTCGGTGCCATCATAATGCTTCAGATTTCCGGGTAGCTTGAGGTTCATCCTTGGCTTTGGTTCCTCTCGAATCATTCTGCCAAAGCACTTCGGACCAATGTAGTCGGTTCTGTACTCGTTAAGGCGGTCCCGCGCGTCGCGCGAGCCGTGGCGAGGAGATTTTGAGCGAGAGCGAGATCGCCGGCCATTGCCTCCGCCTCCACCTCCGCCGCCACCGCTAGGTGGTGGTGAGGGAGACCTGCGAGGTGGGCGGTCTGACCTCTTGCTTCCGCCATCTGAATCTCCTCGGCCTTCCTGGTGCTGGCTCCGGCTCCTGTGGCTGCCTTCGCCTTGGCGCTGGCTGCCCTGGTCGTTCCGGCGAGGCTCCGGATCACGGCTCCGGCGAGGCTCTGGGTCCCGGCTCCGGCGAGATTCTGGACCGCGGTCCTCATTCCGACTCCTCCTGGGCTCGGGCTCATGAACAATGTTCTGGTTCCGGCGAGGTTCCGGCGAGCGCTCCCTGTTTCTGTTTCTTGGTAGCACGTTGTCGCGGATAACAATCCCACCATGCCCTGGGGGCCTGGTGTTTCCGGCTGGACTACGGCGGCGAGGGGGTCGCGGGTAACCGTTGGGCGGAGGAGAGGGGTTGCGGTATTTGTCTCGTCCAGAGTACATCGCATCCTTTCCCTTTCTTGGATCTGACGGTGGCGTCTTTGATGGTACGGGGATTGGATTTGGGTGTTCCCTGGCTTTCCTTCTGCGCTCCGAGGATCCGGTGTGTGATTCGTCATCGGGTCGCCGATCAGCGCGGGCGTCCTTCTGCGCGGTAGATAAACAGATATCCGGATTGGATTCCAACCTGCGCGAAGTATCCGCCTTGCTTTGCTGCTGCATTGCTGAAGCGACGAGAGTGCGAAGATAGTTGATATCAACCTCTTCGTCCTTCTTCTGCAGTAGTTCCGCAGCTTTTAGCATGTTGTCCTTTGGGGTTTCCAGCGGCTGGTGCTCTGCGGGCGTGTTGAAGGGTATCCTGCGAGGCGGAATTGCTTCTCTAACAATTCGATCGGCCTCCGCCTGCGCATAAGTCATCTTTACTTCCCACTCAGCCCTCATGCTCTTGACTTGCTCGAGTGTGGCAGCAATCTCGCGGTCCTGTCTGTCGAAGTTTTCCGCCCAGGCTGCATGATCTGCCCTCCCTACCTTTAACGCAGCTTCGGTATCGGCGAGCTTCTTGGCTGTGGCCAGCATCTCCTTTCTGGTGGTTTCTAGAGCCTCCAGATCTGCGGCGTCGCCCGGGGTTATAGGTGTGTTAAGAACTGCTCGCGCGGCCACCTCCTCTGCTGACAGGATTTCCTCCGAGGAAGAATCCCTTTGGGGTCGTACCCGAGACATTGGAGATCCTTGTTGGGATGGTTGAGGGTCAGATTGGCTTGTTTGGTCTCCAGATCCAGTTTGTCCCAGCGCTGCTACCGTTGCGAGAACCTGCTTAGGCTGGGCGGAGTCGACTTCAGGCTGATCACTGTATCCGTATTCCCTTATCTTGCGAATGAAGTCATCAGATTCCATGGAGGGGGTATTTCCGGAAATTGGGCTCAGGTTGCCCAAAATCGACTCTTCAACCGGAGTCTCGCTCTCTCCGACAAGCTCAGCCTGATCCGGATCCGCGTTGTGTTCCGGTGCCTCTTCCTGCTCAGGACCAGCTCCGTCTTCTTGAGGGGCGGTTCCGGCGGTATGGGCCAAGAAGTGTACGAAGTGGCACCTCTGCTTTTCTAACACCTGGGAGACCCAGGCGGATCTGCATTGGTCTTCCACCTTTGTTTCCTGCTCAGGGGCGGATTGGGTGGGCTTTGAAATTTCCAGATCCAAGGCGGAATCTTCCTTGGGAAGCTCCTGCGTTTTGGATCGGATCTTCGCGACAGCGTCCAGCTCTGCGGCGGTCGCGTCTGCGTTACTTACCAGCGGGTTTCCGTCGGAATCGACGGTTTCCCCGATGAAGATGTGTATGCCGCCAATTGGGACGATGGAGAGCTTGACGGGGTTTGTCCTAGCCGGAATCCAGCACTCATCCGGAGGGACGATCGGCAGATTCCCGGCGTAAAGGACGCGTCCCACAGCGATGGTGTCGTCGTAGCTTCCCATGGCGGAACCCTCCCGGTTCCGGCCTCCAGACGCCACAGGCCCCACGGTGGGCGCCAACTGTCGTTGCCTAATCGACGGTACCCCGGAGGAGGGATCCTCACGAGGGGGAGAAGAAGTAGGGGCCATAGGGCGGAGTGCTCTCGGGACGGTGGTACGTGAGTTACCCAGCTTCGGAACACCTGCACGATGACAGGGCCTACTGCTGCTTGTCTGGAATTATCTGGGCGCTTTCGCGTTGTTACAATGAGTTGTGGTTGTTGCCTCTAGGGCTCCCGGGATCCGGCTTATAAAGGCGCACGGATCTAGGGTTTACATGGAGAGTCCTAGCCGGATTACAGATAGCCTAGCTACGGTACAATATGTTGCCGTGCACGTCACGGATCCGCCTTCCTTACACGTCGTACCGGATCCGGGTTCCTCATGGGCCTCCATGGATCCGGGTTACTCCTAAGGTCGGTACGGATCCGGCCTGCTGATCCTGGGCTGGACTTCTTCCTTCATGATCAACAGCAACTGGGCCGCCCGATGGGCCACATGCCTCATCACCGTCTGTGGGCCACCCGGGCTTGCCGGATCTAGGCACTGTCGATGGTACACCCATGAAGTATACCCACAACACCCAGGATCGTCAATGTAACTATATTATCTGAACTAACTATGTTGTTGTATTTCCGAGTCGCAGAAGAAATTGCCAAGCGCCCCACCATCGACACCCTTGCCGCCAAGGTCGAAGTTATTGAGGCGGAAAATGAATCCCTCAAGAAGTTCCTGAAGGAATCCTCCGAGGAGGAAAACAAGAAGAAGAAAGAGCTCTTGGAGAAGCATACCCAGGAACTATCGGATCTTGCTGAAAAACTCAAGAAAAGCCAACAAAGGATCCAGACCTTGGCAGCAAAGAACAAGAATTACGAGGTGGAGGCGGAGGCTATTGACAAGATGATCTTCCGTAGGGACCTCTTTGTGTTTCTTTTTGACTCCGACTTCCTCAGATTTTTGCTTATGTTCGCGGAAAAAACTAATCACATTTTTTCGCAGCGAGCCTTGGTTTTGAGTGGACAAAAGATGCAACTCTCAAAAGGACTGAAGCGTATGAAGAGGCGCAGAGCTCCATTGATAACCTTTTCGAGGCATGTCGTGGGGTCGCCAAATCGCTGTCCCTGAAGAGAGCCGAAACCACGGTGATTGACACCATGACCAAGCTGATCAAGCAGGTGCCGGAACTCATCAAGGATTGGCAGGAGTGTTCCGCCCGCGGAGTCGCTTCCCACGTGTTGGCGACGTGCAAGGCACACTTCCCAACCATGAGCTTTGTTGATGTTGCACGCGGAGCCCCCAAGGGCACCAACATGAGGATCCTTCTCGCGGAGACCCAAGGGTATGACCGGCTATTTGTCGGACGAGTGAACCACTCGTTCTGGTACAACAAGCATGATCTTCCCGGGGGATTCTCTGACGCGGAGGATGACGATGAAGATGACTGCCCCGAAGATTTTGTGGAAGAGGGCTCCGGGTCAAGCGCGGATCATGACGAAGACAACTACGGCGACGACTCTGGCGATGGCCCCGCCTACGTAGCGTCTGATGAGGATCAATCTTCCGAATAGAAATCCTGTGAAACAATCAAACTGCTGTATTATTTTGGCCCCAGAGTGGGTTTGTAAGATAACTTTAATTCTTAAGTAGCTAGGGACGAAACAGTTATGCATGGGCGGAAACGACTTATCCTGCTATCCTTTAATATTATTTGCATGTTTTGTTTTGTCGGAAAGCAAGTGCTGATTTCAATGTTTTCCGGCTTGCTCATTTGACCTTCCGCGAGCCAGAAGACCTTTAGCCGGAAATGCTCGCCAGCTGCGACGAAGCCCAATGGCAATCCGTCAATAACCACGGAAACGAGCCCCCAGCTAAGGTGCCGGAAATCGCTACTAGGAATCCATGAGTTTGCAACAGAAAACATTTTTACCAGAAAACTTTAAGCTCACATCCTAAAGGACGATTTTTTAAAAATGACAACTTTCATACACGCCTAGGCGGAAATATCCAGCTCTGCGGTTTTAGTCGGAAAACATACACGATCTAAAAATGAACAAGTAAAGGAGGTAAAAGACTCAAAGAGTGAACCAAAAGCTTTATTTCATTGATCATGTATAATTATTACAGAGTATATAACTCAGAAAATTGTGCTAAGTGTGGAAAGGACGTAGCTGTGCAATGTTCCGAGGGCGATCTGTTTCATCGTAGATGTCATCCGGATCCTCTCGTTTGCGTTTCCGGTACCAGTTAGCAGGTCTATCCTTTAACTCCCGGAAATCGACAAGGTAGTACGATCCGTTGTGAAGTACTTTGCTAACGACAAAGGGTCCTTCCCATGGGGATTGCAGCTTATGGTCTTTCACCTGACGAAGGCGGAGGACCAAGTCTCCGGCCATGAACGAGCGGTTCCGAACTTGACGGCTGTGATAGCATCGGAGTTTCTGCTGGTATATGGTGGAGCGTTGGTCAGCTAGGTTCCGAGCTTCTTCTATTAGGTCCACAGATAGCTGTCTGGCCTCGTCAGCAGTCTCTTCATTATAGGTGGAGACTCGCGGTGAATCATGGATGATGTCGGAGGGGAGCACGGCTTTGTATCCGTATACTAGGAAGAACGGGGTAAATCCGGTTGATCTGTTAGGGGTAGTTCGCAAACTCCACAGAACAGAGTCTAACTCATCGGCCCAGGCTCCAGCTGCGCATCGCAGCGGTTCTTCAAGGCGTGGCTTAATTCCTAATAATATGAGGCCGTTAGCCCTTTCGACTTGACCATTGGACTGTGGATGGGCCACAGAGGCAAGGTCCAGTCGTATCCCTACTTCTTCACAATAATCCTTCAATTCTCCTCGTGCGAAGTTTGTGCCATTATCTGTGATTATGTTGTGTGGGATGCCGAATCTCATTACGAGGCTACAGACAAATTTTAGTGCCGTAGGACCATCGGCTTTTCTCACTGGCTTTGCCTCGATCCACTTACTGAACTTGTCAACAACGACCAAGAGGTACTCAAAACCGCCAGGAGATGACTTCCTTAGTTTACCAACCATATCGAGCCCCCAGACCGCAAATGGCCAGGTGATAGGGATGGTCTTTAGCTCTTGGGCTGGAGCGTTCGGTTGAGTAGCGTAGTACTGGCAACCTCGGCAGGTCTTTACCAGTTTGTCAGCATCTTCTTTAGTTGTGAGCCAGTAAAACCCAAGCCGAAAAGCTTTTGCAACGAGTGACCTGGGAGCGGCATGATGCCCGCAGTCCCCTGCATGGATCTCTCTAAGTATCTCAATACCATCTTGGTTAGAGACGCATCTGAGAAATACTCCTGTTGCGTTTCGTTTGTAGAGCTGTCCGTCAACGATTGTGTAGGATCTTGCTCGTCTGATGATCTGTCGTGCGAGGACCTCGTCCTCAGGCAACTTTTGATCGATGAGGTAGTCCAGGAAAGGCTGCGTCCAGGCTGGAATGATAGCCATCACTTCTCTAGCCGGAGATACTGCCACATCTGGGTTTTTCGGGTTAGCGCCCTTCACCGAGGGTATCCGTAGATGCTCCAGGAAAATACCAGGCGGAACTGGCTTCCTCCCGGATCCGAGCTTGGATAGCATGTCTGCCACTGTGTTATCGTCTCTCCTGACGTACTTGACTTCGTATCCGAGGAAGCATTTGGCGATCTCGTCAACTTCGTCTCTGTAAGCCGCCATGACGGAGTTTCTGGCGTTCCAGGTTCCGGCTACTTGTTGTGCCACCAGGTCGGAATCTCCGCAGCAAATTATGTGCTTGATCCCAATTTCCTTAGCGATGCGCAGACCGTGTAGTAGAGCCTCATATTCCGCCATGTTGTTTGTAGCTTCGAAGTGAATCTGCAAAACGTACTACAGTTCTTCTCCGGTAGGGGACTTCAGGGTGACTCCGGCTCCTAAGCCTTGATGCTGCTTGGATCCATCGAAGTGCATGACCCATGTTTCTGGTTCCGGCTCCAGATTTGCATCCGGAGCCTCTGTCCAATCTGCGACGAAATCTGCCAAGACTTGGGATTTAACCGCAGTCCTGGCTTTGTAAGCGATGTCGAAGGCGGATAATTCAATGCCCCATTTTGCTGCGCGTCCTGTTGCGTCAGCATTGTTGAGAATCGTTGATAGCGGAGCTTTGCTCACGACTGTTACTGGATGCTCCTGGAAGTAGTGTCTCAGCTTCCTGCTACCCAGGAATACTCCATAGGCTAGCTTTTGAAAGTGAGGGTATCTTTGTTTGGATTCCGTAAGCACTTCGCTAATGTAGTAGACTGGCCTTTGGACTCCATACTCGTGACCTTCTTCCTGTCGCTCCACCACGATGACGAGGCTGATGACTCTGTTGGTAGCTGCCAGTTAAAGGAGCATAGGCTCTGACTCCCCTGGTGCTGCTAGGATAGGTGGGGAGGTGAGTATTTTCGTCAACCCTTGAAGTGTTGCATCTGCCTCCTCATCCCAGAAAAATTTGTCTGTCTTCTTCAATAGCTTGTACAGGGGTAGCGCCTTCTCGCCAAGACGGCTAACAAACCTGCTGATTGCTGCAACACAACCAGTTAGTCGCTGCACATCTTTGAGACAAGCTGGCCTTTTGATGCACATGATTGCCTTGATTTTCTCCGGGTTAACTTCAATGCCCCTATTAGAGACGATGAAGCCAAGGAGTTTTCCGGCTGGAATGCCAAAGACGCACTTCAGCGGATTCAACATCATCTTGTACCGTCGGAGATTCTCAAAGGTTTCTGTGAGATCGCTGATCAAGTCGGATCCTTTCCGGGTCATGACCGCAATGCCGTCGACGTAGGCGTGTACGTTCCGGCCAATTTGGTCCTTTAGGCACCGCTGCATCGTACGTTGGTAGGTGGCACCTGCATTTTTCAAGCCAAAAGGCATGGTAACATAGCAGTAAGTGCCAAATGGGGTGATGAACGAGGTCGCCTTTTGGTCGGACTTCTTCATCCGGATCTGGTGATACCCGGAATATGCATCAAGAAAACACAGAAGTTCCACCCCTGCCGTCGAATCAATGACTTGGTCAATGCGCGGCAGGGGAAACGGATCCTTCGGACAGTGCTTGTTCAAGCCGGAGTAATTGATGCACATTCTTAGTATTTCAGAATTCTTTTTAGGTACAAGGACGGGATTTGCGACCCAATTAGTATGGATAACTTCTATTACAAAACCTGCCTCTAGTAACTTTGCTAATTCCATTCCTATGGCGCGGCGCTTCTTATGTCCAAAGCGTCGCATAGCTTGGTTCACAGGTTTAGCCCCCGGGTTTATGTTGAGGTAGTGCTCGGCGAGTTCCCTTGGTACTCCGGATATGTCAGAAGGCTGCCATGCGAAGATATCCATGTTAGCGCGGAGGAACTCGACGAGCGCGTCTTCCTATTTGGGGTCCATGTTGGCTCCGATCGAGACCTGCTTGGTTTCATCCCCTTCCTTGAAGTTGACTTTCTTGGTCTCTATCGTGGCCTTGAAGGAGTTTTTCTGTTCGGAGATCTGTTTCTTGGTGGTCTGCATTTCAGTCGGATCCACCGCGGCTCTGTAGCCTTTTAGCTCCTCTCCAGATATCACAGACTCTGCGAAGGCGGCTTCGCCCAACTCGCATTCATGAGCCTTTTTGTAGTCTCCGGATACATACCATTGGGACCCGAAATCTTGAGCTTGTTGTAGATGTAGCACGCTCTTGCGTGAAACTTGTGGTAGGTGGGCCTGCCGAAAATGACATGGTAGGAGCTCTTGAAGGGCACGACCTCAAACGTGATCATCTCTTGGCGAAAGTTATTTGCATCGCCGAAGGCCACGGGAAGTCTGATGCTGCCCAAGGAATTTGCCTTTTTACCCGGAACCACACCATGGAATTCAGTGGTGCTGTGCTTTAGCTATTCCTTAGTAAGGTTCATCCGCTCCAAAGTTTCCAGGTACATGATGTTCAAGCTGGCTCCGCCGTCCATAAGGCACTTGGAGAAATCATACCCGTCGATGCGGGGACTTACAACCAAGGCATAGCACTCTTTCGGAATGACAGTAGGATGATCCTTCCTATCAAACGTACACGGAGTTTCCGACCACCTGACATACTGCGGCACAGCGGGAACTGTGGCGTTTAGGATCCGGAGAATTGATTTGCTTGCACAGACTGTTGGAGTTCCAAGGAAGGTGTGGTACGCGCCCGCACTCTTTTTACCGAAGGGGTTGGGTTTAGCTGCGGATCCGGCTTTGGGATCCGGCGAAGCATCATCCTCGTCCATCGCCTCGGAACTGTCTTCCTCTTTGTCCTTGTTCTTGCCCTTGCCTCCTTTGCCGCGTGGGCGGTGCTTCCGGGCTCGCTTGTATCCTGCTTCCGGGTCAGCTTTAAGATCATTGACCCACTTGCAATTGCGATTAGTGTGAGTGGACTTCCGCGTAGCCGGATCCAGGTGGGACAGGCAGGGCATGTCTCTGTACTCCTCGTATGTTTGGGGGGCGCGGGTTCCGGCAGCGGTGACCTCGTCACCACGCTGCTGGCCCCTGCCGGCTCCGCCTCCGCGGCCGCGGCCTCTTCCGCCACCCTGACCTCCGCGATGGAAAGCCATGGCGACCATCTCGGATCCGCCACTCTTCTGGTCATCAGGTGGATTCTTCCGCTTAGTGCCGCTGGTGTTATCGTTATCACGGTTCTTCTTTTGCTGATGCAGGGGAATTGTTGTGGCTGCGAGATCTCCGCCTGCATCGTCATCGGCGGCAGTATGATCGCTGGCAATGGAGATCATGTCATCCAAAGTCAGTTTGTTTGCGTTAGCCAAGCAAGTGAGCTTGTGCCGCAGCAATCCTCCCCTCTGCAGTCCTCCTATAAAGGCGTGCATAGCCGTGGTGTGATCGATATTTTCACACTCGTTCCTTGTTGCTAGCCATCGGGTGAGGAAGTTCCTTGATGTTTCACCCTTCTTCTGGATACATGCCTGTAGGTCGCTTGTCGTGGCAGGTCTCTTGTAGGTGCCCCTGAAGTGTTTCTCGAAGGTGTTGTTCAGGTCAAACCAGCAAAAGATGGAGTTCTTCTCGAGGTCACTGAGCCAGATCCGGGCTGGACCTACAAGGTACAGCTGAAGCATGCGGCAGGTAATATTAGGGGTTCCTCCGGCAAAGGTTACTGCATTATAGTAATCCTCAATCCATGTATCCGGCCTTTCCGTGCCATCATACGTCTTCAGGTTTCCGGGTAGCTTGAGGTTCATCCTTGGCGTTGGTTCCTCTCGAATCATCCTGCCAAAGCACTTTGGGCCTATGTAGTCAGTTCTGTATTCATTGAGACGTTCCCGCGCGTCACGCGAGCCGTGGCGGGGGGATTTTGAGCGAGAGTGAGATCTCCGGCCGCCGCCTCCACCTCCACCTCCGCCTCCACCGCTAGGTGGTGGTGAGGGAGATCTGCGAGGGGGCCGATGTGACCTCTTGCTTCGGCCATCCGACTCTCCTCGCCTTTCGCGGTGCTGACTCCGGCTTCGGTGGCTGCCTTCACCATGGTGTTGGCTGCCCTCGCCGTTCCGGCTTCGGCGCGGCTCCGGCTCACGCTCCTCATTCCAACTCCTCCTGGGCTCGGGTTCTCGATCATTGTTCCGGCTTCGGCGGGGTTCCGGCGTACGCTCTCTGTTCCTTGGAGGCGGCACGTTGTCGCGGATGTTGATTCCACCTGGACCATGAGGTCTGGTGTTTCCGGCTGGACTACGACGGCGAGGAGGTGGAGGACACGGGTATCCATTGGGCGGAGGTGAGGGGTTCCGGTACTTGTCCCTGCCAGTGTACATCGCATCCTTTCCCTTCTTCGGATCTGACGGAGGCGTCTTTGGTGGTACGGGGTTCGGATTTGGGTGTTCCCTTGCTTTTCTTCTGCGCTCCGTGGATCCGGTGCGCGATTCATCGTCGGGATGGCAATTGACGTGGGCGTCCTTCTGCGCGGTAGAGACACAGTGATCCGGATTGGATTCCATCCTGCGCGAAGTATCTGCCTTGCTCTGCTGCTTCATTGCTGAGGCAACGAGCGTACGAACATAGTCGATGTCAATCTCCTCGTCCTTCTTTTTCAGGAGTTCTGCAGCCTTCTTCATGTTATCCTTTGGAGTTGCGAGCGGCTGCTGCTCCACAGGGGTTGCGAAGTTGATCCTGCGGGGAGGGATCGCTTCTCTGACGATTCTATCAGCCTCCGCCTGTGCGTAGGTCATTTTCATCTCCCACTCTTTCCTCATCTGCTTGACGTGCTCGAGTGTTTTAGTGACTTCGCGATCCTGTCTTTCAAAGCGATCCATCAAGTTTGCAGCTTCTGCCCTCTCATCCAATATTGCAGCTGCGGTATTGGCGAACTTCTTGGTTGTGGCCAGCATCTCCTTTCTCGTGGCCTCTAAAGCCTCCGGATCTGCGGCGTCGCCAGGGGTTATCGGTTTGTTGAGGACATCAGGCTGCGCCACTAAATCCATGCGTGCTTGCGCGACTATCTCCTCTGGGGACAGGAAATCCTCCTGCAGACGTTCCCGATCTAAGGGAGATCCTGCATTGGATGGTCCTAGGTCGGAGGTGGTGTTTTCATCTTCGCGTTCCTGCTGATCCAGCGGTGCCACGGTTGCGAGGACCTGCATAGGATGGGCGGATTCGACTTCAGGCTGTTCACCGTATCCGAATTCCTTCACCTTGCGATCGAACTCGTCAGTATCCATGGAGGGGGTATCCCCGGAAACTGGGGTGAGGTTGCCCAGGATCGATTCTTCACCCGGATCGTTGCTTTCTCCGACAGTTTCTTGCTGATCCGGAGCAACGTTATTTTCCGGTTCCTCAACCTGCACGGGGTCAGCTCCGGCTATCTGAGGGGCGGCCCCGGCGGTGTGGGCTATGAAGTGCACGAAGTGACACCTTTGCTTCTCTAACACCTGGGAGACCTAGGCGGATCTGCATTGGTCTTCCACCTTTATTTCCTGCTCAGGGGCGGATTGGGTGGGCTTTGATTTTTCCAGATCCAAGGCGGAATCTTCCTTAGGAAATTCCTGCGACTCAGATCGGATCTTCGCAACTGCGTCCTGCTCAGCGGCGGTCGCGTCAGCGTTACTTACCAGTGCATTCCCGTCAGAATCGACGGTCTCGCCGATGAAGATGTGTATCCCGCCAATCGGGATGATGGAGAGCTTGACGGGGTTTATCTTAGCCGGAATCCAGCACTCATCCTCAGGGACGATCGGGAAGTTTCCGGCGTACTTGACGCGCCCCACGGCGATGGTGTCGCCGATGCCTCCGAAGGTAGAACCCTCCCGGTTCCGGCCCCCAGACGCCGTAGGCCCCACGGTGGGCGCCAACTGTCGTTGCCTATTCGACGGTACTCCAGAGGAGGGATCCTCATGGAGGGGAGAAGAAGTAGGGGCCATAGGGCGGAGAGTCCTCGGGACGGTGGTACGCGATTTACCCAGCTTCGGACCACCTGCACGATGGCAAGGCCTACTGCTGCTTGTCTGGAATTATCTGGGCGCTTTCGCGTTGTTACAATGAGTTGTGATCGTGCCTCTAGGGCTCCCGGGATCCGGCTTATAAAGACGCACGGATCTAGGGTTTCCTATACACTCGCCATATACTTCCGCCACCGCCATATACAACTACCATATACACTCGCCATATACTTCCGCCACCGCCATATACAACTACCATATACCCTGTTACCTACCGCGACACGGTTTCGTGCTGTTTCTCTGCCGCGACAGTGTCCGTCTAGACTAAGGTTTTCCTGAATCGTTTTTGCCTTCTAATTTCATCCATGCTGAAGAAAAGAATTCCGTGAGATAAGTCTCGGTCACCGGTCAAGAGTTGTGAAGGAGAGCAAAAAAAAAACGTCCGAATTGAGCAGTTTTGGGCAGCAAACTTTGACCGAGCATAACTTTTGCATACGAACTCCGTTTTCGACGTTCGACCACTCAAAATCACCGGGAGAAAAAGTTCTATCCAGCCACGGCTGTCCGAACTCTCAGAATTGCCAAAAAACGTCGGGAAGGTTGAGATTTTTGACCTTTAAGTTTACTACCCGGAAATTCCTGTGTTCTTCACTTATATCTTGCTTTTGAGCTATTCCTTTGTGCTTGTTGGAGCCAACTGCCACCATATATCACTACATCGCTGCTCATTGCTTGTGTGTTGCACCGTGACTTCGTTGGTGAACTAGGCTCGCGTCTCTAGTACGGTCTAGCCTAGGACCAGCACAGTACCGTGGTTGAGCATACTTTCAATATTGCATTGCTGTTTTGACATTTGGTGTTTGCTACCATATTAGCCTTCCTACAGCTCTACATATTGTCTCCACGTGCTTGGTGTCGACACCTGGTAATCGCTTTGGCAATCTTTGGAGACGCCAATCCTTGTTGGTTGCCATATCACCTTCCTCCTGTTTGGTAAGAACTTGTAAGAGCTTTGTATTTTGCTTGACGAATTGCATGTGAACCACCATATTCTGTAGTTTGTAGGCATATACATTTGTGCTTTTTGAGTACTAACCATGTCAGGACCTACACCGGCCTCTGTTGATCCGGCCAAGATGACGAGTGAGGAGTTGCATGCTCACTTCACCCACCTTTTGGGCGGACATGCACGCGACGTCGATGCGCGCATTGTGGACGTGGACGCCAAGCTCACCGACGCGCTGGACAAATTGGATGGCCTCAAGACAGCTTTCAACTCCAAGCTCGACGCCAAGTTCCAGGAGCTCTTGACTCGGTTGCCGCCACCTCGCAACAACGTGCGACGACGCGCACGCCGCGTTCCTCGTGTGGAGGTGCCCGCGGGTACCGCTCCTGCTACAGCAGCCGCAGCTGACGCGCCTTCTGATCAAGGATACGATGATTATGGAGGGAACGAGGACGAGCAGGTTGAGGAGAACGTGCTGGATGGCGAGGAGGTCGAACAACCTGCACCTGGTCGTCCACGACAACTGAACCGCAATGCTCGTCCACCTCTACGCCCGGTACGTGATGATGATCATGTTGCTAAACTTAAATTGAATATTCCGCCATTTAAGGGTAGATATAATCGTGATGCATACCTTACTTGGGAGTTAGAAGTAGAGCAACACTTTGCATGTTTACGCTATCCTGGTCATTTGCGTGTTAGTGCTGCTACTTGTGAGTTCACATATTTTGCATCTATTTGGTGGTCCGAGCATTGTAGAGTACATCATGCTAATATTCCTACTACTTGGATTGGTTTAAAACTTTCTATGCGTACTCGTTTTGTTCCTCCACATTATCAACGTGATTTGCTAAAAAATTGTCTCGCTTGGAACAAGGAAAAAATTCTGTGGAAGACTATTATCAAGAATTGCAAACTGGCATGATTCGTTGTGGTATTGTAGAGGATAATGAGGCTATGCTTGCACGTTTCTTTGGTGGTTTGACTAAAGAGATTCAACATATTTTAGATTATAACGAGTACAACACTATTACTCGCTTGTTTCATCTTGCTTGCAAAGCTGAACGTGAAGTGCAGGATCGTCAACCACCATGGAGAAAAGCTAATGTTTCTGCAGGTTGTACATCGGCATGGACTCCGCGACAATCAGTGCCACTATCTCGTGGGGCTGCACCAGCACCTACTACCTCCAAGTACACCGCGCCTGCATCGCGAGCACCACCTGCTGCTACTCCACCACCATCTGTTGGTCCTCCTCGGAGTTCATCTTCCATGGCCTCTACGGGGAAGACTCGCGACATTCAATGTCGCAAATGCTTGGGATTTGGTCAGATAGAAAGAGAATGCAGAACCAAGCGTGTGATGTTGGTGCGTGAAGACGGCGAATATGATTCAGCAAGTGACTTTGATGAAGATACATTGACCCTTATTGCTACACGTGATGGCGCCAATTCTGATTCTGAGAGAGAGATGGAGGTAATGGAAGCTGACACTGCTGATCAGTACAAGAGCTTAGTTGCACAGCGTGTGTTGAGCGTGCAATTGAGCAAATCTGAGCATGATCAACGCCACAACCTGTTTCAAATAAGAGGCGTTGTAAAAGAGCGAGCTATACGGATCATCATTGATGGAGGGAGTTGCAATAATCTGGCCAGCGTTGACATGGTGGAGAAGCTTTCTCTACCTACAAGACAACGCACACATCCATATTACATTCAATGGTTTGAGAGCTCTCGGAAGCTCAAGGTAACAAGAAGTACACGTGTGCATTTTACTATTGGTACATATTTTGATTTTGTGGATTGTGATGTTGTACCTATGCAAGCTTGTTCTTTGTTACTTGGTAGACCTTGGCAATTTGATAGAGAATCTGTTCATAATGGTAAAACTAATCAGTATTCTCTTATGCATGATGGAAAGAAAAATGGTCTCAAACCTATGACTCCTGAACAAATATTAAAAGATGATCTTGCTAGAGCTAGTAGAGTAAAAAACGAGGAGAAACATAAGAGTGAAAATCAGATTGTTGCTGCAGATTTTGTGCCACATAAGACTAATACTAAATCTGATTCAAACCATGCTACTGAAATTCGTTTGAAAAATCCTTGTTTGCTTGCTAGCAAATCTGATATTGCTGAACTTAATTTGAACACTACTCAATGCTATGCTATTATTTGCAAAGAAGTTTTGTTTTCATTTGAGGATATGCCTCCTTCTTTGCCACCTGCGGTTTCTAACCTTTTGCAGGAATTCATTGATGTGTTCCCACAAGATGTTCCACCTGGACTACCACCTATCCGTGGGATAGAAAACCAGATTGACTAGATTCCAGGTGCTTCGCTGCCCAACCGTGCGCCATATCGTACCAATCCTGAAGAGACCAAAGAGATTCGGCGACAAATTCAGGTTCTACAAGATAAAGGTTACATTCGTGAGTCTCTTAGCCCATGTGTTGTTCCTATTATCTTGGTACCTAAGAAAGATGGTTCTTCACGCATGTGTACTGATTGTAGAGCTATTAATAATATTACCATTCAATACCATCATCCTATACCTCGTTTAGATGATATGCTTGATGAATTGAGTGGTTCTATTATGTTCTCTAAAGTTGATTTGCTTAGTGGTTACCACCAGATTCGTATGCAATTAGGAGATGAATGGAAAACAACGTTTAAAACTAAGTTCGGTTTATATGAGTGGTTAGTAATGCCTTTTGGTTTAACTAATGCACCTAATACTTTCATGAGACTGATGAACGAAGTTTTACGTGCTTTTATTGGACGTTTTGTGGTGGTATACTTTGATGATATTCTGATTTATAGCAAATCTTTAGAGGATCATTTGGATCATTTACGTGTTGTTTTCAATGCTTTACGTGATGCACGTTTGTATGGTAATCTTGAGAAGTGCACCTTTTGCACCAATCGAGTTGCGTTTCTTGGCTATGTTGTTACTGCGCAGGGTATTGAAGTTGATCCAGCCAAGATTGAGGCAATTGAGAGTTGGCCGCAGCCCAAGACGGTCACGCAAGTGAGGAGCTTTCTTGGCCTCGCTGGTTTTTATAGGAGCTTTGTGAAAGATTTTGGATCCATTGCTGCGCCGCTGAATGAGCTTACAAAGAAGGATGTGCCCTTTGTGTGGGGCGATGCACAACAAGAAGCCTTCATGATACTGAAAGATAAGTTAACACATGCTCCATTACTCCAACTTCCTGATTTCAATAAGACTTTTGAGCTTGAATGTGATGCTAGTGGAATTGGTTTGGGAGGTGTGTTATTACAAGAGGGCAAACCTGTTGCATATTTTAGTGAGAAATTGAGTGGGCCTAGTCTGAACTATTCTACTTATGATAAAGAATTATATGCGCTGGTTCGGATATTAGAAACTTGGCAACATTATTTATGGCCTAAAGAATTTGTTATACATTCCGATCATGAATCTTTGAAGCATATTCGTAGTCAAGCTAAATTGAATCGTCACCATGCAAAGTGGGTTGAATTTATTGAGTCTTTTCCATATGTTATAAAACACAAAAAGGGTAAAGATAATGTTATTGCTGATGCTTTGTCGCGCCGTTATACTATGCTATCTCAACTTGATTTCAAGATTTTTGGATTAGAAACTATAAAGGAACAATACTTGCATGATGCTGATTTTAAAGATGTGTTGCTAAATTGTAGAGATGGTAGAACATGGAACAAATTCGTCCTCAATGATGGATTTGTGTTCCGTGCTAACAAGCTATGCATCCCAGATAGTTCCGTTCGTCTTTTGTTGTTGCAGGAGGCGCATGGAGGAGGATTGATGGGACACTTTGGTGTCAAGAAGAGGGAGGATGTACTTGCTTCACACTTCTTTTGGCCGCGTATGCGTCGAGATGTTGAGAGATTTGTGGCACGCTGCACTGCATGTCAAAAAGCTAAGTTTCGACTTAATCCACATGGTTTATATATGCCTCTTCCTGTTCCTAGTATACATTGGGAGGATATTTCTATGTATTTCGTTTTGGGATTGCCTCGTACACAGAAGGGGAGGGATAGTATGTTTGTTGTTGTGGATCGGTTTTCTAAGATGGCACACTTTATTCCATGTCATAAGACTGATGATGCTACACATGTTGCTGATTTATTCTTTCGCGAAATTGTTCGTTTACATGGTGTGCCAAATACTATTGTTTCTGATCGTGATACTAAGTTTCTTAGCCACTTTTGGAGATGTTTATGGGCTAAGTTGGGGACTAAATTGCTGTTTAGTACTACATGTCATCCCCAAACTGATGGACAAACTGAAGTAGTAAATAGAACTTTGGCTAATATGCTGCGGGCTGTTTTGAAGAAGAACTTGAAATTGTGGGAAGAGTGTTTGCCTCATATTGAATTTGCTTACAATCGTTCGCTGCATTCTACCACTAAGATGTGCCCTCTTGAGATTGTGTATGGTTTTGTTCCACGTGCACCTATTGATTTATTGCCTTTACCATCTTCGATGCAACATGATTTGGATGCTACACAACGTGCTGAATGTTGGAGATATGCCCAAGAGGCAATAATAAATTAGTTATTGTTATATCTTAGTGTTCATGATAAATTTTTACATCCCATGCTATAATTGTATTAACCGAAACATTGATACATGTGTGTTATGTAAACAACAAGGAGTCCCTAGTAAGCCTCTTGTATAACTAGCTTGTTGATTAATGGATGATCATAGTTTCGTGATCATGAACATTGGATGTTATTAATAACAAGGTTATGTCATTAGGTGAATGATATAATGTACATACACCCAAATGAGCGTAGCATAAGATCAAGTCATTAAGTTCAATTTGCTATAAGCTTTCGATACATAGTTGCCTAAGTCCTTCGACCATGTGACATAGGCATCCCCAATGGGCCTGCCGAAGATGGTACCCGGGGTTTACTGAAGGCCCACGACTCGAAGAATAAGAAGAATTGAAAGCCCAAGTTATTATTAAGGAAAGCTAGAGTTGTATTAGGAAATACTACTTGTAATCTTGCGGGATGGGTTGGAAACCCTCCCGGACTCTGTAACTTGTGTATTACGAAACCCTCGGCTCCGCCTCCTATATAAGGGGGTGTCGAGGGACAAAGAGAGGATCGAATAAATTGTCAACACAATCCTAGTTTCTTAATCATCGAGTACTTTTCGGCTGAAACCTTCGAGATCTACTTGCCCTCTACTTCCAACGAAACCCTAGTCTACAATACGTAGGCATTGATAAGTTAATACCTTGTCAATTGGCGCCGACCGTGGGGATTAGAGGCGACAAGGAGCTGATCTCGATGGCACGTTCAAGATCGTCGACTTCATCAACTGCAAGCAACACTTTGGACAGAGGTAAACAGATCGAAACTGGTCTAGTTGATTTTGTTCCTCACCCGCCCTCCCGTTTGGATGCATATGCGTATCTGGAGGAGCCTATGGAGATGACCTTTGGCGAGTTCCAATTCCGCGTCGAGAAGGAAGGATCATATCGTCTCGAAATTCCGATCTCATCGAGATTATTGGCGGTCGATCCCGATTCTTCGGATTCAACATCGTCAACTGAGTCAGGCGAAGAAGAGATTTCGTCGCCACGCTTCATCAGCACCAGGGCAAGTGAAAAACTCGCCAAGATCTTCAGCGACATGCCTTTCGAGTCATCTGCGGACTCCGATATAAGCGATGACTCGAGCAACATCGACAGCTTCACCTTCGTCGACAGATCCACTACTGTTGGAAAGATCTTCACCAATCTCAATGATGGTGTCACCAAACCCGACAAAGTTCAGAATCCAAAATATCATCAGATCTATGTAATTGGAGAACCAAGTCGCCCAGCAGAGGAGACGTCAGAAAACTTTGACGATGCGGGAAATCCATATGTTGATCCTGCAGATCTCACGCGAGGTTCGGGAACAAAATATATCGGACCAGGAACTCGAGAGATGGTGCAATTTCCGCAGGCAGTATGGGATCGAGTCGCAAGAGCTATTGATGTTACAGAACCAATGACCATTACGGCGACACCTGCGGAGTTACAAGCGTATCAATATAGACTTGCACGTACCAGGAGGGAGCTCGAGAAGCAGAAAATCGAGTTGGACAAAAGGCAGGAAGCCGCTTCCGCATCAAGCAGGCGAAGGGCAGAGCTAAGCCGAAATTCAAGAACTTCGGGAGATAGTCATAGAGAAGCTCGAAGGAGAGCAAGGTCTCGGCTGCAAAATATACCTGAAGCAGAAAGAGAGACTTTAATCCAAAACCTCGATATGTCTTTTAAGTCAATCGATACGAGGGGGAATATTATTCCCAAAACACCGGAAGCGGGATACATGGCAATGCAAGCTTTCATCCTAGCGTCCAGGCCACCTCCAGGAGATCCAAGAGAAGCGTTGTATAACATGGCCATGGCAGGGTGTGGAGCCATGGGAGCGGCTTTCGCAGCCACACCTCCCGAAGGAACTGCAAGGCATAATAGTCTGCGACCTACCGCAACAGTGCAAGATCCACCGAGAGCAAGTGGAGTCAGAGATACAACGACTCAGGCCAGGGTGGATAGAGCGCGACAGGATAGAAGGGAACATCGACATTCACCAGAAGTTGCTAAAGAAGATATGTGTGGACTCCCGTGTTTTACGCGACGAGTCCGAAAAACTCGAGTCCCGTCAGGATTCAAGTTACCAGACAGTTTCAAGAAATTTGATGGCTTGCAAGATCCCGAGGATTGGCTAGTCGATTACCTTGAGACGGTGAAACTGATAGGTGGCACCAGAGCAACAGCCATGCAGAGCATTCAAATACACCTGAGTGGAGCCGCACGATCTTGGATAAAAAAGATTCCCCCAGGTTCCATCGACAACTGGGATAGTTTTGAGGATGTGTTCGTCAAGAACTTCCGATCAACCTGCAAAAAACCTGCATCACTAGAAGAGTTGAGATAGTGTCGACAAAAGCATGATGAATCAATGAGAAAATACATCCAAAGGTGGAACATCATTAAAAACTCGGCAGAGAATATATCTGACGAGAGAGCAATAGATGCGTTTGTAGCAGGAATTCGACGAGGAGATTTTGTCGAAGACTTTGGGAGAACCAACCCAAGGACAGTGTCAGCATTGATGGAGATAGCAAACATATGGGCAGATGGAGAAGATGCTGTTCACAATAAACGACACAGGTCACCGGAGGAGGACCGTAGTCGAAATTTTCAAAATAGACGATGATTTCCTCGACAATTCTCGAGTTACGATGCTCTCGGCCAAATATCGGCTGGGTTTCGGGGAAACACAGGAGGAAACAATCGAGACGAATATCAAAGGAGTAACGAGCAGCGAGGCGACAATAGAGATGACTCTCAGAATAGCAGGCAAAATAGTGGGTCAAGGTTTCAGAGACCTTTCGTATCTCCCGAGGATATGATGAACGGGCCATGTCAGATGCATTTTTATCTCGATAATAATGGGAAGAGGCAGTCAGGACATCTGCAGAAGGACTTTCGCAATTTTCAAGCAATGTTGAGGGTCGCAGGGCTAGCCAATGCTCAGGCAATAAATAGAAACCCCCAAGGGCCCAGGAGTGAGATCCACCTGCCACCTCCTCCCGCAATTACGGACGAAAATCGGCACCAGCTCAGAATAGCGGCAGCACCACACCCACCTCCATATGTTGATCCTAACTCCAATGGCGCAGTCTCGATGATTCAGAAAGCTAGGCCATCTAATAGGGCCCAGAAAGTAATTTCGCAACAAGTGTTCATGGCAGAGAAGATGCCTCCACCAACGATTGAGTACCTAAATTGGTCGGGACAGGACATTGGCTTCACAATCGCGGATCACCCGCAGCAAGTTCCTCGATCAGGGCAGTCAGCACTTATCTTACCAGCGGTGATCGCAGGATTCGACGTATCTCGAGTATTCATACACTACTAGGGAAAGGCTTACCGCCGGCGTCCTGTAATGGCTTACCGCCGGCGCCTTCGCATTCGCCGGCGATCACCTCGCCGGTGGTAATGCCTCATCGCCGGCGCCTTTCCATCTCGCCGGGGCTTGGATGTTACCGCCGGCGCTTCCCATTTTGCCAGCGATAATACTAACAGGAGCATCAGGTCCTTACCGCCGGCGCTTCCCATTTCGCCTGCGGTAATATTAATAGGACCATCAGGTCGTTACCGCCGGCGCCTTCCCATTTCGCCAGCAGTAATATGAACAGGAGCAAAAAATAAAACTCGAATTAGACAATATGTACACCAGAATTCATAGCATATACACAGAATATACATGCAAGTACAAGAATGACAGCAAGATATACATCATTAGCAAGATACACATCATTGGCAATACACATCATTAGAAAGTCCCGAAATGTCCATAACATGCATGCATCAATAACACAAGTGTCGACCATATGGTTCGACCATCACGACTCGAAGTAGCACATGTTACAGAAATACATATAAGTCCAGTCGACGACCTAGCTAAACAACAATGACATAGTAAACTAGAGAGGCGGTAGCGGCAAGCATCATCACGATGAAAGGGGTCCTCCACATCTCCCTCCTCTGTCTCGCTCGAAAGTTGGCGTATCGAGTTTCCGCCTCCTCCAAAGTGGTGTACCCCTTGTAGCTGTTGCCGCTGAAACGGTGGACCTGCCTCCTACAGTCTTCCCAGTCCTCTTAGACTCCAGGAACCCGGCCGTGGTAGACGACATAGTACGTCATCTATGCAAACACAGAAAAAAGAAATGAAAGTTGTTAGTACATTAGTAGAGAGAGATATAACATAGAGTAGTGCAAAGAAAAAGCATGGAAATTACTTAAGTAATTTTATGACTAACATTTGCAAAGGACAAAAGTTTTTGAGTCAAGTTGGCTTCGGCGGGAAGGGACGGATGCCCTCGAGCGTGTTGAATGTTCTATCGTTACATCCATCTTCTAATCGGCCTTTCGATGGCACGGAACTCGGCTCTCACGTTTTCATCGGTGGTGTCCGCCATGTTCACGGACATCCGCTGAAGACTGGATGGCAACAAGAGATCGTTCTGAGACCTTACAATAGACCTCATCTGTAGGATGGCAAACCAGGCCTCCATCCCATTGTCATGCGCCGATTGCTTGAGGCAGGGGAACTTGGTTATGTGGTTGCACACATAGCAACCTTTCACTTTCTTCTCATGCCTGATTTTGTCGATGCCAACCTCGGCTATGAAGCCGCTGAGGGCTTTATCAAGTGTAGACTTAAGGTCGGTGAAGTCCTTGTCCGGATCAAGCCCGGAGTCGAGGTAACTGACATGTGAATGATACGGGTGAAAGAGGAGGAGGGTGCAGTACTTGAATCTGTGCAAAATGGAAATAAACCATCATACTCGATCAACTATGAAGGAAATTCATGAAAGAATGTAATAGAGGGTACTCTAGTAACCAAATACTTACTCGCGGAAATATGGTATGGCAAAGCATTTCTTATCCTTGTTTAACACCAAGAAATCCTTGATGTACTTCGCTAGAAACGCTTGTTCTTTCTGGACGACAGCTGGAATCATGTAGAAGGGGTCCATGATAGCGATGTGTGCTGTGTTCTCCATGGCGATATCGTGCGCCATGCTAAGCGATAGGAGGAGGACCAAGTTTTGGTCGAGCTGTTGCATGTTCAAGAGCCTGAAGATGTCTTCATATCGAATGAACATCAAGTCCGCATGGTATGTGGTGACAAAGCCAAAGCCAGTGGGCACCTTGGCCGTCAAAACCGGGTACGAGGGATTTCTATCTCGAAGAAGTAGGTCCTCCTTCATTAGAACAGCATCATGCAAGCTCCTCATATCCGGCGTCACCTGCTGGACAATGTGTGCTGGCAGCATAGGCTGGCCTATGTGATGCATCTTCCTCCACGGGGTCAGCAACTTGTCATTAACCACTTTCTTGCTTGCGGCAACATCTCCGGACTTCTTCCGCTTCCTGGCCTTCTTCTTACTGCAACTGGGAGTGGCGTTTTGTTTCATACCCTCCGTGGTCGCACCAAGGAGTGTCCTCGGGGTAAGCCCAACTCGGGGTGGAGCGGTGAAGGCGGTAGTGTCTTCCTGCTCGGGAGTTTCTTGTGAAAGGAACAACTTCTTCTTTAGCGTACGATCGGCGGGTGGCTTGTAAGGAGAAACCCCGTCGCCCTCCATCTCAGCGATGAACGTATCGATTGGAGCTTGATCGATGTCCAACGCGTTGTCGTGCTGACTCTCGGGCTGACTGTCGGGCTGGCTATCGGGCCCAAAAGGACCACCAGCCGGTGGAGGACTCGGGGCAGCCGTCGCATCCTGAGGAGTGACCATGCCATAGCTTGCCTCCGAACCTGAGGCGGTGGTGTTCAGCCGAATTAGGGCTTTCGGCCATAGAAGGATGTGATTCTTGAGGTCCCCGAGCGTGAGCGGGGTTTCCGTTTCCGGGGGTTGATAAGGAGGATGGAGGTCTTGGCATCCCGGTAACGACCGGTTCACGCGAACCCGGCTCACGCTATCATCCATCCTGACGTAGTGGAAAATCCGCTGTGTTGGCAGGATGACACTGCCGCTCGCTACAGCCTTCAACTTATTGTCCACATTCAGTAGCAAGGTGCAAGGAGTCGCGTTCTCCTGTGAAAACATGTGTAGGTCAGAGAGGGGCGACGACAAAGTAACTAATTTGTAGAGCTTGAGAGACTAAATTTATTACCGCGAGGGCGGCGAGCTCGGCTCGCGTTGAAGGACCGAGGCCAGGCGTGCAGGTGACTGAGGGGCTAGTACTGGGGCCCCCCAGGTCCGGCGAATCCTCTCTAGCGCCGACATTGCCGGCGGGTGGAGTCACCAAGTTGGGTGTGCATTGAGCGTGTCTAGTTGGAGGCCGATTGTCCGAGTTGCTGGCGCCTAGGCTGATAACCGGCATCGGTCCCTTTTGGCCGCCGGCGAAGTAATTCTTCATCGACAGCACAAGATCAGGGATGATTTCATTGACCCTGTTGGCCAGCGCGTCATCGACCTTGCTAGCAACCTCGGCACTGACGCGTTGCTGAACCTCGGCACTGACTCGTTGCTAAACCTCGGCACTGACGCGTTGCTCCATGGTTGTTTCCAAGTCGGCCACCTTTTTCAGAAGAGCCTCGTGCTCCCGGTCCTTCTGCGCCTGTCGCGACTCCTTAGTGCTTGCGGGCACGTCCAAGCAATAGTCGGCAAGCTTGCGACCTCCTCCGGCGCCGGGGACACGGTGGGGCTTGTCCAAAACTGGCCGCGCCTTCACGGTATTCAGACCCCTGATAAAAGGCGTGTCCCACGGGACTTTGCCCGTCGACGTCTGGGACGAGGAGCCAGCTAATTCGGTGGCTGCTTGTTCCGTCAACTGCCAGAAGTAACATGAACAATTTTAGAATGTAATGGACTTGGTGAGCAGTATCAAATTAATAAGCTGTTAAATTGCTTACCACTGCTTTCTCAAGTGCCATCACCTTCGCGTCGGCGACCAACTCAACTCCCACCACCTCATCAGGTTTCGTGACACGTTTCCCAGCCAATTCTCTATGGTATCGGGACCTGAGATATGCCCTGAAGAGTGGGTCTTTGTACTTGGCAAAAGGGGGCTCGAGGCCAGCCTTTATGTAGGCCAGGTCCTCCTTGTCCCATACCGGCTGCTTGCCTTCGAAGCCACGGCAACCGAGATTGTGGTGACCGATGTTCTTATCCGCCAGCTCCTTCCCTAGGTCGATTGTCGTTTGGTGTACTCAAGCTCCTCGTTTTCCAAGAATTTATTATACTGCTCCAACGTCATCCGCGGGAAGTGGCGCTGGATCTCTTCCTAAGTCTCATTGTCACCAAGCATCCCCCTCAGCATGGTTTTATAACCGCTGAGGTTCCTGGAGAACTTAGAGAGGGCTCGTCTGTTCACGATGTTATCCTTGGGATCCTCGTTCCTGTATTCCACAGGGAACTCATACCGTGCGTGCAGCCGCGCAAGGAGTTGGGCCTGCAGGTGCTGCTTCTTCTTGGTTCGGAGTTTCGTCTCGTTGAGGTCGACGACGTCCTGAAGGATTGCTCCCAGTTGGAGGCCGTACCCCTTCGCCACGTGCTTGGGCTCAGTAGGAAGACCGGTCTTGGCGTCCCCCGCGGTGATTATGTCGCGAGTGGTGACGACCCTGTTTGGGCGCCGCTGCTTCCGTTTCCTCTTGGCCTCGGTAGTAGTATCCGAGCTACCCCCGGCAACGCCACTGTCGGTGGTCTCGTCGGCAGCGGCCCTCTCATCCTCACCATCGTTGTCCATCTCATCATCCCCCTCCTCCGGGGACCCGTCATCGCTGCCTGGAAGTTCCTCCAGCTGATCCGAGACCATGAGCCTGTAGTGCTCATCCAACTTTCGCTGAGAAGACCCGTCAACGTCTTTGTTGGGGTCTGCAGAAGACGACATCGCTGGCTATATCTACCTAGCACTGCACAAACCAGCATACAGTAGCATCAAAAGTACTATCACAATAATGATGAGTAATGAACTACTCAATTAAACAGCCAGTAGCTAATCGTGCAGCCAAAGTATATTAGTAAACAGAGTTAAAACTGTTTCAGTTATACAGAGTTACAGAATTGCACTTGTTTCAGTTATACAGAGTTGTATTTGTTTCAGTTTCATCATCCTCAAAAATAAGTCTACAAACTATAATTGAATTCAAGCCTGGGTGTTAACTGAATCCAAGCATGGGTGTTAAGATTGTACTGAGAGCAAAAGAAAGATAGAAGAAACAGGAATATAGGGAGCAGTGATGTTGAAATGCAGTGCTACAGGAATGTAGGGAACAACTCCATCAGTATTCTAATCCAAGCCTAGTATGAATGAATCTAGAACTAATGGAAACAACATGACCTGCTATTCATTCTGTGTTGAATTTAATTACTAGCTTAGTTTGATTGACCTGCTATTCTAATCCATCTGAACACTACTAGGTAGAAATCCACGGCGAAAATTCGGCATGACCTTTGCTAAAAATGGTCATGCCGGAGTGCCCGAAATTCGCCCGAACGGAAGTTAATCGACATTCCGGCGAAGCATGGACACTCAATGTGTACCTGCAGAGAGATTTCACAGCATAGAGATGCATAGGATACACTCAGCTCATTTCACAGCATTTATATGCCATTTCACAGCATATGCAAACAGGTCCATTTCACAGCATTTGCAAACAGCTCATGCCATTTCACAGCATATGCAAATAGCATATGCACCCAGCTTATTTCACAGCTATGCCATTTCACATTCATCCTCATTCTAATTACCTTGAGCTTCTGGAGGAGTGAGCGGTGAAGACGAGGTCGGAGAGGCGGGTAGCTTGTTCCTGCGGCGGTTCCTGCAATTCAGAAAAGTCAACACTTAGTCTCCACATATAAAAATGAGACATATGCATATTGATTCCAAATAAACATCTTAAATGCTACAGCCAGTAAAGTATATGTCACTGTAAAGTATATTCCAAATAACACTTGTTTTAAAATATATGTCACATGTCCAGATTTGAAATAGGATTCAAAATCTCTGTATTTTAACACAGCTACTGTCAATGTAATATTTCGGAAGCGTAGGATCAGCGACAAACAATTCAGCAATCAACACATATGTGTTCAGAGATGGAATGCAAAATACTAGCATCATACAGAACACCAATAACTGGTAACTTGTAACAGAAATGACACTGCAAGCATTTCAGAAACAGCAGTAAAGTAATATCTAGAAATGACACTGCAAGCATTTTAGGTACCACTAATGGACTAAAAGGCCTAGTTTGATCTCCTATACTGAAGCTCATTTTTTGTGCCACTATCATACTTGACGACTGCTTCTTGAGTGCTGATTTTGAACACGGCAGCGATGATGATGATGGGGACGAGTTTGGTGAAACCACTGATGATGATAATGATAAGATCGACAACTACAAGATTGGATATGGACATGGGTTGCCTCCACAAGGATATGCGCTTCATGGTTACAAGGATAAGTATGGTTATGGCGGTGATATTGACAGCGATGAGAATACCTACAAAAAATATAGTGATATTGCAAGTGACTACCTTGGCGATGGCCAGAATTTCAGCAAAGAGGGTAACTATCATGACTATGGAGGGAACGATGGATGCAATTATAGTACAGTTTTAGGTGGCTGTAATATTCTCGACAGCCTTTCGAGTGCTACCAGTTTGGAGTTGTTGGCTGATGCTGGAGAGGTATGTATAGGCTATCACCTGCTATTGTTGATATCCCTCTTTCAGTATGTATATATATCGTGCTTCCTATATAGTCAAAGTTATTTACACAGAACAATTGTTTTCCTCAAAAACAATTTGTTCCCTGCACTAGAACACAGAGTGTCCAATCACTATACTTCGGATTTGCAATACTAAACTCTGGTTACCTTGGCGCATCTGACTTTAAAAGGAGTCGACATCATGAAAAATGCGTCTAGATTAGATATGGAAGTGTGTAGCTTTAAGGTGTCGCTGTTCATCAGTTACTTTTGAGTTTTGAGGTGACTGCAGTCATAATTTCAAGTGATTACAGTTTATATATTATTGTAGATCTAGCTATTGGATACAGGAGAGGGGGCAGAGGAGAGGGGGCGCACCTGTGGAGACAGCAGCGACGTCGACGACCTTGAGGTTGCTGACGACGGCGGAGGTCTGGGGGAGGCGCCAGCAGACGACCTTGAGGTTGCTAACGACGGCGGCGGTCTTGGGGAGGCGGCAGCAGACGAGATTGAGGTTGATGTCGATGGCGGCGGTCTGGAGGAGGCGGCGACGGCGGATCGACGACGGCGGCAGGCAGGAGATGCGTGCGGTGGGGGATTTGGGGGAGGCGGCGACGGAGGATCGACGACGGCGGCAGGCAGGAGATGCGTGCGGTGGGGGATTTGGGGGAGGCGGCGACAGCGGATCGACGGCGGCGGCAGGCAGGAGATGCGTGCGGTGGGGGATTTGGGGGAGGCGGCGACGGCGGCGGCCGTGCGGATTTTTTGGTCGATTTGGCCGTGGGGAATGACGGCCACACGCCTAAGTCCTGGAACGCGTAACCCCGGCGTTTTTGCGAAACCGCCGGCGGTAATGTTTCGGCCACTTACAGGTGGGACCATGTGGAGTTACCACGGGCGGAAACGACCAATTCGCCGGGGGTAAGTAATTTTTTTTCACAGGGCGCGCGATACACCTTTTGTTCTGTAAACCATATTGTTATTCAAAAAACGAATCAGTAACACAGTGGTTCCACTCACTCTTGGGCATAGCTGCAGCATCAGGAGTTCGAATCCCACAGGGCGCAAAAAAGCCACCCATTTTTTATCCCTTTCCTAGACCTCTTTTGTTGCAAGCCACCCATGAAGGATAATTAAATTGCAAGACATAAATTTAGGATTTTAATTCTTGAATGACTTCAAAGTCCCTTCGGCGGCATCCGATAAAAAACCAAGACATAAATTTAGGATACACTTGAGAAGGACAAATGGTTGTCCGAGAGATAATTATTAGTAATACACAAATGACTTCAAAGTCCCTTCCGCTTGGTCCTTGTGACCCCACCGGTATCGTCGCGACTCCTTGTGTATGGAGGAACACTTGACCTAGGTAGCGTCGTCCTTCTTCTTCTTAGTGTGTAGGTTCTATCGTCTTCATCGGGTTCTTCCATCATTGGGTCTCCGACGAGGCCGTCGAAGTCTTGCTCATCGGCAACTCCAGCCATTCCGACGAGGGCCCTTTTTCCTCTCCTTACGACAACACGGCTGGGCCTTGACGGGTCAGTTATGAAGAAGCATTGCTTGACGTGCTTAGCCAATACCCAAGGCTCATTTTGCGCGGTGGGGTTCTTGGTCTTGGATTTGGGGGGCAGTCGCATGGTGGTGACATACGCATCTTCTTTTGTGACGTCCGTAGCCCATCTGACACGAAACATCGGTAGCTTCTCCCCGACGTAGTCGAGCTCCCAGATTTCCTCGATCCTTCCGTAGTACCTTTTCTTCTCTTCACCCGTGTACGATTCCATCGTCACACCTGAGTTCTGATTGTCGCTTTTTTTGTCTCTCTCCTCTGTGGAGAATGTGTAACCGTTGATGTCGTATTTCTGATAAGTCATGAGGTTGGGGGCGGGCCCATAAGACAAGGCCAATATCATTTTGTCTACGTCGCTTGCCATTGGTGGGGGATTGGCATCAATCTGGTCTTTGAACCAGCTCGCGAAAGAGGAGTTGTGCGCTCTAAATACCTCTTCTTCCGTCATCGGCTTGTCAGCCCTGCTCTTGATCATGTTTATGTGCTGATCCACCCAAGGCTCTACCTCGTTCATGTGCTGTAGTGCTACTAAGTGGGCCCTGTTAAAGTCTGTTCTCCTATCATCTTGATCCGCGTCGAGTTCCCTCCTGCTAGCATTGTGGCCTACTCCCTCGAATCTGTCGAGGTGCTTGTTGGCGGGCAATCGAACCGGATGTGGGTCGTCCTCGTTTAAATAATTCTTGCAGAAAGAGATGCACTCCTCGGTGAGAAAGCCCTGGACGATGCTTCCATCCGGATGTGCCCTGTTACGAACGTATCCTTTGATGAAGCCGTTCATTCTTTCTAACGCCATCATGTTGTGAAGGAACGCGGGCCCAAGATCCTCGATATCGTCCACTATATGCACCAGCAGATGGACCATGATGTCAAAGAATGCGGGCGGGAAGTACATCTCCATGTCGCATAGGATGGTGACGATCTCTTCCTGCAGCCTCCCGAGTTTCTTGACGGTTATCGACTTTCGAGTGATGACGTCGAAGACGTTAGACAGGTCAGTCAGCGTCGCACGAATGTGCGGTTCCATTATCCCTCGGATAGCAACCGGAAGTATCTACGTCATCATGACATGACAGTCATGAGACTTCATCCCGCTGAAGATTTTTTTCGTCGGGTCCAGCCATCTGCGTATCAGCCCCGCGTAGCCTAGGGGAAATTTGACTTCTAGTAGTCACTTGAAGAATTGTTCGAGCTCATCAGGATTTAGGGTGAAGCAGGAGGGGCGAGGAGTTTCGCGCTTCTTGGCCACCCTTTTGCATTTGCGACCATCCGTCTCCTCCTCCTCGGTTTCCTGGTCAACCTGGGCGAAATGAAGCTCTTTTCTGATATCAAGGGCCATTAGGTCGTGTCTTGCTTTCGACCCGTCTTTGGTCCTCTCCGGCATGTTGAGCACAGTGCCAAGCAAGCTCTCGCACACGTTCTTCGTGATATGCATGACATCAAGGCTATGAGGCGTACCGAGGATCTTCCAGTACGGCAAGTCCCAAAACACGGACCTCCTTTTCCATACCCCCAAGAGCGGCCCGGGTTCCTTTTTCTTTCTCTTGTCTCCTTTCTTCCGCTTCTGGATCTTTATCTTACCCGCCGGAGGGCAGTCTTTCCAGTTTTTCAACAGAGTATCTATCTCTTCGCCGCTTCGCCTAGGTGGAGGTCCCTCGACCTCATCCTTCCCATTGAACAGGTCTCCACGCTTCCTCCACGGGTCATTCTTGGGAAGCCACATTCGATGCCTCATGTAGACGGTTTTTGAAGACCCGGGATCCTTACCCAGCTGTAAAAACGGCGTCTTTTCCATGCACCTCACACATGCCTTGTGTCCGTGGCACACCTGGCACGCGATATATCCGTATCCAAGATAGTCCTGCACCGTCGTCAACAGTGCGGCTTTCATACGGAAAGTTTCTTGTCCGTAGGCGTCCCAAGTTTCTATCCCTTCCTCCCACAGAGTGACTAGCTCCTCCTTCAATAGCTCCAGATACAGGTTGATATCGCTCCCTGGCTGCATCGCCCCTTGGATTAGCATACTCATGTGTATGTACTTCTTCTTCAGGCATAGCCATGGAGGGAGGTTGTACATCCATACAAACACGGGCCAGGTGTTGTGCTTGCTGCTTTGGTTCCCAAACGGATTGAGTCCGTCGGTGCTCGCACCCAACCTGATGTTCCTTGGTTCTTTCCCGAATTCTTCGTAATACTCATCGTCTAATGTTTTCCACTGGCTTGCATCCTAAGGGTGTGTTAGCACTGGGTTTTCAACCCGTTCTACATCACGCATCACCGCCTCCTTTCTTTCCGCGTGCCAGCGCATGAGCTTTGCTTCCTTGGGGTCCACGAAGTACCGCTGCAGACGGGGCGTGAGCGGGAAGTATGACACAACTTTTTGAGGAGATTTTCTTGTCCCTCTCTTGTATCGAGATTCGCCACACTGTGGGCATGTATCGAGATTGGCATGCTCGTTCCGATATATTACGCAGTCACTGATGCATGCGTGATATTTCTGGTGCGGTAAATCGAGAGGGCACACGATTTTCATGGCCTCCTGTAGGCTACCGGCACACGTGTTATATTTAGGAAAGTGGATCTTCAAGTATTCGAAGAGTTCATCCATGCTTGTGTCCGTCCATTTGTGCTTTGCCTTCATCTCCATAATATCGAGAGCGTATCTCAGACGGCTCTACTCCGTCCCACGAGCTTCATCGTACAACGGAGTTCTCAAGTCTACCTCGAGTTGATCCAGCTTAGCCTTCCGTCTACCAGCGATTTTGGGGTCGGTCGATGTGTTGCTGAGAAGAAGTTCTTGAACATGACGGTCCTGCACGGCCACGGTTAGCGGGGTATTTCTACTCATGTCCTCGTCGGCCGCATGTTCTTCCCGGCCTTCTTGATCACCATCAACGTGTGCGCCATCCTCTTCAACCTCGTCTCCATTGTCGTGTGGGGTGATACGTCTCAAACGTATCTATAATTTCTTATGTTCCATGCTACTTTTATGATGATACTCACATGTTTTATACACATTATATGTCATTATTATGCGTTTTCCGGAACTAACCTATTGACGAGATGCCGAAGTGTCAGTTCCTGTTTTCTGCTGTTTTTGGTTTCAGAAATCCTAGTAAGGAAATATTCTCGGAATTGGACGAAATCAACGCCCAGCATCTTAGAATTCCACGAAGCTTCCAGAACACCCGAGAGGCACCAGAGGGGAGCCCTGGTGGCTCCACACGTGTGGGCGGCACGGCCAAGGAGCCAGGCGCGCCGCCCTGTTGTGTGGTGGCCCCAGACCCCCTCCGACTCCGCTTCTTCGCCTATTTAAAGCTCCCTGGCCTAAATCTTCGAGAAGAAAAAGCCACGGTACGAGAAACCTTCCAGAGCCGCCGCCATCGCGAAGCCAAGATCTGGGGGACAGGAGTCCCTGTTCCGGCACACCGCCGGGACGGGGAAGTGCCCCCGGAAGGCTCCTCCATCGACACCACCGCCATCTTCATCACCGCTGCTGTCTCCCATGAGGAGGGAGTAGTTCTCCATCGAGGCTAAGGGCTGTACCGGTAGCTATGTGGTTAATCTCTCTCCTATATACTTCAATACAATGATCTCATGAGCTGCCTTACATGATTGAGATTCATATGAGTTTTGTATCACTATTAGTCTATGTGCTACTCTTGTGATGTTATTAAAGTATTCTATTCCTCCTTCATGGTGTAATGGTGATAGTGTGTGCATCGTGTAGTACTTGGCGTAGGTTATGATCATAATCTCTTGTAGGTTATGGAGTTAATTATTACTATGATAGTATTGTTGTGATTTATTCCCCCTTCATAGTGTAAAGGTGACAGTGTGTATGCTATGTTAGTACTCGGTTTAAATTGCAAAGATCTATTATGCTCTAAAGGTTACTTAAATATGAATGCCGAATGTTGTGGAGCTTGTTAACTCAGGCATTGGGGTGCTCTTGTAGCCCTACACAACGAATGGTGTTCATTATCAAACAAGAGTATATGTAGCACAAAGGAAGAGAACTTATTTATTTATGTGATCAATGTTGAGAGTGTCCACTAGTGAAAGTATGATCCCTAGGCCTTGTTTCCAAATACTGCAATCATCGCTTGTTTACTGTTTTACTGCATCTTTACTTCCTGCAATATTACTACCATCAACTGCACGCCAGGAAGCACTTTTCTGGCGCCGTTACTACTGCTCATATTCATTCATACCACTTGTATTTCACTATCTCTTCGCCGAACTAGTGCACCTATACATCTGACAAGTGTATTAGGTGTGTTGGGGACACAAGAGACTTCTTGTATCGTGGTTGCAGGGTTGCTTGAGAGGGATATCTTTGACCTCTTCCTCCCTGAGTTCGATAAACCATGGGTGATCCACTTAAGGGAAACTTGCTGCTGTTCTACAAACCTCTGCTCTTGGAGGCCCAACACTGTCTACAAGAATAGAAGTACCCGTAGACATCATGGGGCATCCTCTCCATCACCTTCGTTATCATCATCTCCACCATCATCATCTCCATCATCATCACCATCGATATCATCATCTCCATCATCACTCATCCACTGAGTATGCCCCTCCATGAAACTATACCTGAGCAGGTGTTGATTCACTATGCCTGAGAAGGGGTCAAACAACGATCCTAGCTTGCATCTTCGACAAGGACACATTATATCCTTTCGCTTTTTTCAATACATGTCGGCCGTCACGCGTTCCACGTATCTATCCACGACGCTTTCCCTCATCGCGATGACCATCGCCGCCTACAACACAAGATAATTGATTACACCGCCGTCTCGGTTTTCACGGAAAAAATTCGGCATGACCTTTGCTAAATATTGTCATGCTGGAGTTCCAAAATTCGCCGGAACGGAAGTTAATCAACATTCTGGTAAAACATTGGCAACTCAATGTTCCTGCACGCGTAAACAAATGCAAAACAATGCATTTACATATATGGAACCGCGTCTTTTGCAATTCTACTAGTGTAACCGCGACTTTTCACCAACTCATGAACATTCCACTCATTAGTTATATACCTATTAGTTGACGCGACGTCCAAAAGCACCGGAGAGACGTCACACGTCGACTTTATACTCGAGAGATCTAGAGAGATCTACAAATAGAGAGATCTAGCTAGATCTAGTGGAAAAGGTGGTGGGAGGAGATAGATCTAGATCTAGATCATGCAAATCATGCTAGAGGGGCTAGGTAGTGCATGATTTGCTCAAATACATGATATTTTGTTGGTTGAAATAGCTAAAATGGGTGGGGGAATGAGATAACAAGTGCTTGGGTTGATTTGCCATCACATATGAGTGTGTGAGGGTGGTGGTAGGTGGCTGGTCGAGTTATGGCATATCCCATGTTACCGCCGGCGCCTACATGTGCGTTTGCCAGCGGTAGGGCCAATTACCGCCGGCACCTACGGCCCACAAACGCCGGCGGTAAGTGCAGGATGGGTGGCCCACTCAGCCACTCGTTACCCCCGGCATTTTCACTTCCGGGTTCACCGGCGGTACAGCCTGCAACCCCCGGCGCTTTTGGCACAAAACGCCGGCGGTAAGTGCAGGCTGGGTGGCCCGCCCAGCCACTCGTTACCCCCGGCATTTTGCTTTCCGTGTTCGCCGGCGGTAAAGCCCGCACCCCCGGCGCCTTGCGTCTAACTCGCCGGCGGTAGGTTTAGGCCACCCTGGAAGGTCTTACCGCCAGCATTTTCAAACCGTACTCGCCGGCGGTAAGGAGTGCTGCTATAAGCCTTTCCCTAGTAGTGATAGATGGAGGCAGCAGCCTAAACCTTATGTACGCAGATACACTAAGGAAGATGAACATATCCCTGGCAAATCTAAAACCAACTGATACACGTTTCCATGGAATCACACCAGAGAAGCCGAGCTATCCGTTGGGGAGGATCAATCTCGACGTTCAGTTTGGTACCCGAGAAAACTACAGGATAGAAAGGCTGGAGTTTGAAGTTGTGGATTTCCCCTCGCAATATCACGCCTTGTTGGGACGACCAGCATATGCCAGGTTTATGGTGGTACCACACTACATGTGCTTGTTGTGGAGATTACCTGGACCCAAGGGACCAATTACAGTCAAAGGCAGTTTCGCGGTAGCTGATAAATGCGACAAGGATTTTCATCGACTGTCAGAAACTTTCGGGATGCAAGCAGAATACTTGGCGTCAAGGCTCACAACTGATTATGATGTGTTGCCATATGTAGGAAGGCCGCTCCGAGAGCCAACCTTCAACACTGCTAAGGATTCCAAGGAGGTGCAGATTCACCCGACAGATCCAAAGAAAACGACGTCCATTGCAACAGACATGGACCTCGCATAGGAAAGCGCGCTCGTCGAGTTCCTCCGTGAGCACTGGAAAATCTTCGCATGGTGTCCAGCTGACATGCCAGGAGTACCCAGGGAATTTGCCGAGCACCACCTAAACTTGGATCCAATAGCGAGACCAATCAAACAACCTTTGCGGCGTTTTTCAGAACCAAACCGCAAAGCCATGTTGTCAGAAATTGATCGACTCAGAGAAGCTGGTTTTATCAAAGAGCTACATACAGAGGCCACGTGGGTAGCTAACCCAGTGCTGGTCCCAAAGAAAAACACGAAAGTCCTTCGCATGTGTGTCGACTTTACGTGTCTCAATAAACACTGCCCAAAGGATCACTTTCCCCTCCCAAGGATCGATCAAATCATCGACTCCACGGCAGGATGTGAACGTCTTTCCTTCCTGGATGCATATTGTGGTTACAACCAGATCAGATTAAAAGAAGATGATGAAGTCAAGATAGCGTTCATAACACCTTATGGCATGTTTTGCTACAGAACAATGCCTTTTGGACTAAAAAAACGCGGGAGCAACATATCAGCGGATGATGCAGAAGTGCTTGGCAACACAGATCGGAAAAAACGTACAAGTGTACATTGACGATGTCGTCATAACATCAAAAAAGGGGACAACATTGATCGAGGATTTAAAGGAAACATTCGACAACTTTGACAAGTTTTGCCTCAAGCTAAACCCGACGAAGTGTTCTTTTGGCGTCCCTGCAGGAGAACTTCTCGGGTTCCTAGTATCAGCAAGAGGGATCGAGGCCAATCCTGAGAAAATCCAAGCCATAGTAACGATGAGGAAGCCAACAAAGTTGAAAGAAATACAACAGTTAACTGGGCGAGTCGCAACTTTGAGCAGATTCGTCGCCAGGTTAGGAGAGAAGGCATTGCCGTTCTACGCGTTGATCAAACAAGGAGAGAAGTTCCAATGGAACGAAGAAGCGGACAAGGCTTTCGAGGATCTCAAACGCACAATCTCGACAGCACCAATCTTGGTGGCACCTAAGGAGAAGGAACCCCTCTTGCTATACATTGCAGCCACACCTCAGGTGGTGAGCACAGCTCTCGTAGTCGAAAGGGAGGAAGAAGGAAAACTCCATGGAGTACAGAGGCCAGTATATTTCATAAGTGAAGTATTATCACCTTCAAAACAGCGGTACCCGCAGTACCAGAAGCTAACATACGGAGTGTTTACAACAGCAAGAAAGTTGTGACACTATTTTTCGGCGCATCCGATAATAGTGGTCAATGAGGCGCCTTTATCAAATATATTAAACAATCCAGAAGCTACGGGCCATGTCTCCCTTTGGGGAATAGAGCTTTCCCCTCGGGACATCACGTACGAAAAAAGAAAAGCAATAAAGTCGCAAATTTTACCAGACTTCATCGCAGAGTGGATGGAGCTACAAAATACGGGACCCCCAGATCTATCGAGAACCTGGACTATGAACTTCGACGGGTCCAAGAGATTAGAGGGAGCTGGAGCAGGCGTGATACTAATATCACCTGAAGGCGATAAATTAAAGTATGTCTTATGGATGACGTTTCCAAATGCGTCTAACAATGAGGCAGAATACGAAGCTCTCATACATGGGATGAAGATGGCGAAAGCTTGTGGTGCAACCCGATTAAAAAAATTTGGCGACTCACAATTGGTGGCGCAGCAGGTCATGAATCAGTGCGATGCAGTCAATGAAAGTATGATAGCATACAAGGAAGTGTATAACGAGCTGGAGAAACTGTTTGATGGATGCGAGGTAAATCACATCAGCAGGCTAAGTAATGATGAAGCCGATGTTCTTGCAAACATTGGGTCGCAGTGTCTCGCGATTCCACCAGGCGTGTTCTGGGAGGAGATAACAGAGAGATCTACAAAGACGAAGAAACCAAAGAAGAAGGAGAAGGATGAGCAACCCTCGGGGGCTACGAAAGTAACACTGGAAGAAGAAGAGGAATAGGATCTAGTAATGATGGTGCAAATTCCTTGGATGCAGGCGTACATATCATACATCCTAAGGAAAACAATACCCGACGATCCAGTTGAAGCAAGGCGAGTTATTAGACGTTCCAAAGCCTTCACTGTAGTCAAAGGGGAGTTGTACAAGCGAAGTATTTCGGGTGTGCTACAAAGGCGCGTCACACCCGAAGAAGGAAGGATAATTCTGAAGGACGTACACGAGGGAATATGTGGTCATCATGCAAGCAGTCGAGCTATCGCGGCCAAGGTTTTCAGAGCAGGATTTTATTGGTTGACAGCAATCTAGGATGCAAAGGAGATAGTACGAACTTGCGACGCGTGCCAGAGATTTGCTGCAAGGCCTCATTCTCCGGCAGCAGAGTTGATGCCAATACCGCTGTCTTGGCCCTTTGCTCAATGGGGTCTCGATATGGTGGGAAAATTACACAAGGCCTCGCCAGGAGGATACGAGTATATGCTCGTTGCTATCGACAAATTCACCAAGTGGATAGAAGCAAAGCCGATAAATTCACCAGACGGAGCGTCGGCCATCAAATTTGTGAAAAGCATTGTCTATCGGTTCGGAGTACCTCATAGCATCGTCACGGACAATGGCAGTAACTTCACATCCAAGGAATTCAAAGCATACTGTGCAGAGGTGGGCATTAAATTGCACTTCGCGTCAGTTGCGCACCCGCAGACCAACGGTCAAGTCGAAAAAGCCAATGGTATCATCTGCATTGGTATTAAGAAGCGCTTGTTAGGACCATTGGAAAAAGCTCGACATACTTGGCCAGAGGAGTTGCCAAGTGTGTTATGGAGCATCCGAACAACACCAAATACAGCGACACAGGAGACTTCGTTTTTCCTGGTCCATGGAGCTGAGGCAGTACTGCCGATAGAAATAGAGCATGATTCTCCAAGAGTCACGGAATACGATGAAGAAGCTTCCAGAAAAGCATTGGAAGACGATGTCGACGCACTTGATGAGGCTCGAGACGAAGTATTATCACGGGTCGCTAAGTGACAAGGTATTAACTTGTCAATGCCTACAGATCGTAGACTAGGGTTTCGTTAGATGTAGAGGGCAAGTAGATCTCGAAGGTTTCAGCCGAAAAGTACTCGACGATGTAAAAACTAGGGTTTGAGAGATAATGATTCGATCCTTTCTGCGTCCCTCGACTCCCCCTTATATAGGAGGCGGAGCCGAGGGTTTCGTATTGTACAAGTTACAGAGTCCGGGTAGGTTTCTAACTCCTCCCGCAAGATTACAAATAATGCTTCCTATTACAACTCTAGCTTTCCTTAACAATATCTTGGGCTTCCGAACCTTCTTATTCTTCGGGTAGTGGGCCTTCAATAAACCCCGGGTACCATCATCGGCAGGCCCATTGGGGATGCCTATGTCAGTAGCCCCCGAGATTTTGCTTGAATCGTAGAGTCAGGGAAAATCTCCACTGTTTATCTTTACTCGACAATTCAAAAACCTTTCTATATTTCTTCACATAATTTTGTATATTGTGCAGGGATAATGGTAGTTGGGGCTAGTTCATCTGACGGATCAGGTACTAGTTAACTGCTCTAGTGGCAATCCGCAAAAACCTACTTCAAAATCACGTCCCTGGACATGATCTCGGGATACTGGTGCAAACTTCGACAGGTGCCGCTTAAGGTCTTACCATTCTGTCGAGTCCCAGTTATATTTATCGGGTACCTAACGCGTCCGTTAGGATTTTTCTTCGTATCTGTTGATACGGATAAAAGTAGCAAACCGACGTCAGAGACGGCGCCACGCCTCACAGAACGGATCTGGGGTCTTACCTTCGCAAAGTTTTGCGGCATTCAGAAATTAATCGCAACTTTGGCGTTCTGAGAATATATTGTCGAGTTCTTATTCGGCTGTTGGAATGGCACATTTTATTGAGTCAAAGATGACTTATATTGCTTTCCCGACGGGAGTATATGCAGAGTTACTTATAACTCGAAATATACTCTGTTGCTCTTTTGTCTTTTTTCTTTATGATTTCATCGGGCACGCAAACAGCGTTCCCGATGGGAGTAGCCCCCGAGGCTACAGCCAAGGACTTGTCCTTGGTTGTAGGCTCCACGCCTTATGCCGCTATATTTTCTTTCTCTCCCGAAGTTTTAAAATTTCTCGGGTGCGCGAACAGCGCTCCCGATGGGAGTAGCCCCCGAGGCTATGAACAAATATTTGTATTTGGTCATAGGCTCATGCCATTTCTATTTTGCTTTTCTTGATCTTTTCATTTTTCCAAAGTAGCCCCCGAGCATTTGATCAAAAACTTGTATTTGATCAAAGGCTCAGCATTATTTTCCATGTCGCCTTTTTATGAAGATGTTGAGTCGAATTTTTCCTTCTGCCAAGGTGTCGTTATTGCTGACGATAGCCACGATTGCTAGTCAAAAAATTTCGAGAAGTCTTCTCCCGCTGCCTTGCGGGCCCAATTGATCCACTATCTTGACACGTCGTGCAAGTGGGGGACACACGTCCTCCGCTTTATCTGGCGCACGTACCATAATTTCTTTAATGTTGAATTACTTTTTCACCCTCGTGTCCACGTGGTTACCATCTGCCACACATTTTTCTTATCCAACGGTCCGCCGCTTGACCGCACCTTTATATAAGATCTTCTTCTTCCTCCTCGAACACTTCCGCTCGCGCCGTTCTCCTGCTCTCGTCTGCAAATTTGCTCCTGCGACCCACAACCACCTAAGCTCCTCGTTTCCAAGCTGCAAACCCTGCGCCATTGTTGATGCCACCGCGTCGATTGACAAGGCACAACACGCCGGAGTCCTCCATGGCCGCCGTGGATCTGGGGACGGCAGAGTGTGAAAGATCGAAGATTTCCACCCAGGACATCAACATGCTGAAGAAACTGGGGATCAGCAAGAAGCCCAAAGCTCTGTGCTTCCCCAGTGAGGAGAGCTACCCAACCCCTCCAATGGGGTACCGGGTAAGTTTTGTCGACCACCTCATCCGCGGTCTTTCCGCCCCCATTCATCCTTTTCTCCGCGGACTGCTCTTTATCTATGGTTTGCAACTCCACCACCTCACGCCAAATTCAATCCTCCATATCTCCATTTTCATCACCCTTTGCGAGGCCTTACTTGGCGTCCAGCCTAACTGGGCGTTATGGAAGCGCATTTTCTTCTGTCGCCGTAATGGCTCGCCCAATGTCGCCTATAATATAGGCGGCGTCGTAATTTCTGTTCGGCCCACTGTCGACTACTTCGACGTCAAACTTCCTGACTCAGTTCAAGGGTGGCGCAAGAAGTGGCTGTATATTCAGGAGGAAAACCACGGATGTGCTGAAGACAACATCCCTCCTTTTGACGGCGCCGAAAAAATCCTTCGCCGCCGCTCCTGGGACGCAGAGGCTACCGAAGAAGAAAAGGCGTCGACAGAAACCTTGATGGCTCGTATCCACGAGTTGCAAAATACTCGCGGCAAAGAGCTGTCGGGTATCCAAATCACGGCTTATTTTCTTAGGACTAGAGTGCAGCCGCTTCAGGCTCGCAAAAATCCTCTCTGGAAGTATGCTGGCGACGAGGACGTAGATCGGCTGTCGGTGGATTTGGAGGTCAAGGATTTAGAAAAGCTTGTTCAAAAAATCTCTTCTCTCAGCAAAAAAGATTCTGTCCCTTCGTCCTGTCGTGTAAAACCGTACAGCGCCACCAATGCGCTTCCCGAGGTAATTTTTGTCGGTTGATTTGTTATTGCCTTGCTATTTTCCTGTAATTTCTTTTTATTGACATCTTCCCCTGTTTTATATAGAACCATCCAAATCTTGTCTCGCTTCCTCCCCTTCCTGAAGGTGGAGAAGTCGAGGAAAGGGCCGTTGTTACCGACGACAACCAAGATGCCCCCCTCTTTTGCGAATGAACCCGCAGATTCTCGAAAGTCTGCGGGATCTGTTGAAAAGGAGGCTGCCTCTGAAGGCACTGGATCGGTACAATCTCCTCCTCCTGCTGTTTCTCCAAAGAACAAAAGGAAAAGGAATGATGTCGAAGATTCCGGTACCTCCAAACCCGAAGAAGCTGTTCCTTCGCCTCAGAAGGCAGCTTATGATCCATACCTTGAGAGCCTCATCAGTTCATAAGTTCCCTCTCTGTCTCTTCTTTTTTTTTATTCGAAGATTTTTGTCTATCTTGCTTTTTATGCTACCAACATTTTATCGTAGTGATGATGAGGAAGAAGTACCAGCTGCTGACGTGGCTGCTCGAACGAGTACGTCACATACTCTAGTTGTTTCGGAGCCGCCATTTGAAGGAGAGGAATCCTCGCCTCCTCAACAAAACGTTGGTGCTTCTACTCCTCCTCCAAGTCCTCTTGCCCCTTCACCGAAAAGAGCAAGGACTGAAACAATCCTGGAGCCTACTCTCCAATTGAGTAGCTCCTCTAACCCTCTCTTGGATGATGTAAGTTCTTAATTTTCTTGTCACTATCTATACTTCCTCTGTTTGCTTCTGTGTGCCATTATATTTTTCTTGTACCGACATTTTCTTTCTTTGTCCCTTTCTTTTTTAACAGCCTATGATCAAAGAACTTATTCGTATCGGTGCCCAATTCATTGGGTACCGTGAATATGCCAGTAAGACTGAAGGTAAAGCCTTGCTGCTTCTTTTTGCACCTGCCTTCTTACTCCTTTGCTATCGATGTTTTTAACTAAATTTTGCTTTCTTGGCAGAAAAACTGGCAGAGGTCAACAAGCGTGCCGATACTCTTGCTCAAAAATTAGAGCAAAGTGAAGAGGCTCGTAAGAAGGCCGAATCAAATGCTGTTCAAGCTAGAGCAGAGGCTGACAAAGCCAAGACTGATGCTGCTGGTGTCGAAGATCTTAGGAAGAGACTTCATGATGCCGAGACTTCGCTGAGTGAGCATATAGCTGCACAATCTGCTCGTGAGGAAGCGGTCCTTAAGCGCATAAGGACGCAAAATCGTCGCTTTGTCAGTAAGTATCTGAACCACTTCATATCCCTTGTACTTTCTTTCTTTCGCTTGTTTGTTGATCGTTAAGTTTTTATCTTGACAGATAGAACATGTCAAGAATTTGAACTTGAAGACCCCGACAATGATCCTCTTCTTGACGCCGTTTCGTTCCTTGAATTTCATGGAACAGAAGCACGCGAGGGCATTGACCAAGCTAAATCAGGGTTGTCGCAACTCTTCCCCTACTTCTTCCCGAAGAAAGAGGAACCCGCAACTTTCCTTGCTCTGGCTAAGTGCTTTAATCCACCAGAAGATCTTGGGCTGAAGATGCGCCAGGAAAATATGAAGATCACTGTTGAAAATACTGTTGCCTTGGTTGCTGATAGTCAGCAAACTATCGACTGGGCGAAAGTAGGCGACACGGAGCAGATAGAACAGCAAAAATGGCGATCGCTGATCAAGGCGGCAAAGCCCAATACGAAGAAAATCTTGTCTTATCTCGGGATCAAGCCATCTTCGACTCCTAGCTCATCAAAGCCGGAGGTCTAGTTGAATGCCCCTTTGCTTTTTTCGTTTTAGCTTATCTCCTTCTTTTGGCACTGTTGCCATAGTGTTCTTGGCGATGACTGCTTCAGTAGGTCTCTAGAGGTCCTTCTTTTGTAATAGACATGTATATATTATGGGAATGAATGGAAATCTATCTTTGCTCAATGATTGATGTCGAAATTTCTCTTTTTTCCAGTTAATTTTTGACAACTATACGTCAACTCCTGGTCCTTCCGAGGTTTTTCCTTCGCCTCCTTCGAAGAAAACCTCCGTCGCTGTTAATTTTGTCGAAGATTCTGCGAGTAAGACTTCAGCAGAAGATTTGAAAGAGCTTCAACAATAGCTCCAGTCTATGAAGAAGCAATCACTTATGCTTATGGAACAATCTCGGAAATCCTCTGAGAGGGAAAAAGTAGCACTCCGGCAAGCTCAAGATGCTATAATCGAGAAAGATGCCGCCATTGCTGAAGCTGCAGCAGCTATGTCTCGAGAAAATTTCATGCTTCAACTGCTAACAGATGCTAGCTTGGATATGGCAGGTATGCTTCAGTATCTTTGTCACACTTTATCTTTCTTTTTTACTTGTCTTCTTGTTGCCCGCTGATTTTATCGAAATAGGTGCCTTTTTGAATGCTGCTACGGAAGATGAACGTGTGGAAGCTCGTTCTAATGCTCTTCTGAGGCTTGCACGTGATCATGGTTCAAATTTTTGGGGCACACCTGAACGGACTCGCCAAATCATCAGATTTCAAGATCGTGCTCTTCAAGTCCGCGATTTTCTCGACTTTTGCACGAGGACCTTGTCTTTAGTTTACGGGACCATGTTTCCACGTAATAAGATGCCAGAGACGCTTCCCGCTCTGATGGAACAATTTCGAGATGCTCCTCGAATCCATGGATTTGTGCGAGCCCAATTAGCTGCTGGCGCGAGGTTCGCCATGATTATGATAAAAATCTACTGTCCGAAATTAGATATGAGTCAAATTGTTCCGAAATGTCTGGCGAAGATGGCGAAGAGAAAAAGGAACTTCGGCAAATATGATGACGTTGTGACTCCTGTTGCCGAAGATATGATGGATGAACTTCTTCGACTAGACGCTGAATTCTTCGTAAAAGGCAGTTATGCGGAACATAGTACTCGCGCTGTAAATAATGAACGGCTGACGATAGATAATATACTGGGTAGCTCTTGAAGTTTTGTTGCTCCAAGGATTGTATCTTGTGTGTAGTAAACATAATCTATATTGTAAAGTTACTATTTTTCTGTTTTTTCAGTGCCAAGCCCCCGGGCGTTTTGATGGCGGTATTTTTCTCTTGTTATAATGCGAGGTTATCCCAGGGCAAGATAATTTATATTTGTACACTATTTTTGCGGGTGCGAACCCTGAGCTTTTCTGTTGATTGCTATTTTGCGACGTAGTTTTATTTGGCGAGGTACTTTATACCAAAGCGAGATATATATGTTGTATCTTCTGGGTAAGAGCCCCCGAGCCTGTCGAAAAGATATATAATCCACTATCTTTATTATATTGCAGCACCGCGAGCCCGCCTCATTAAAAACCTTTCCCGGCCCCACTCGGTGCCCCGAAAAAGGAAAAGAGTGCGTATGAAAACTCGCGAGCGTTTCAGTACATTGTATGTTTACAGAGGAGACTATATTTTGGCATCTAGGCGTAGAAGCGCCTGAGCTGTGCCCCGTTCCAAGGATTTGGCTCAGCAATCCCCGTCTTCTTGTCCTTGAGTCTGTATGCTCCTCCTTCGATTACCTCTGTGACTATGTAAGGTCCAAGCCATGGTGACTCGAGTTTTTCATGACTTTTTTGATTTAGTCGCAAAACCAAGTCGCCAACTTGGAAAGATCTCACATTGTCGTCGACTATGGTAATTTTTCAGGTCCTGTTGATACTTGGCAACCCGTGACAGGACTTCATCTCGAGCTTCATCAAGTGCGTCGACATCATCTTCTAAGGCTTTTCTCGAAGTTTCTTCATCGTATTCTGTAACTCTTGGAGCATCATGTTCTATTTCTATCGGCAATACTGCTTCAGCTCCGTGGACCAGGAAAAACGGTGTCTCCTGCGTCGCCGTGTTTGGTGTTGTTCGAATACTCCACAACACACTTGGCAGCTCCTCTGGCCAAGTATGTCGAGCTTTTTCCAATGGTCCCAACAAGCGCTTCTTGATACCATTGCAGATAATACCGTTGGCCTTCTCGACTTGACCATTGGTCTGTGGATGTGCGACAGACGCAAAACTCAGTTTTATGCCTACTTCTGCACAATATGCTTTGAACTCCTTGGAAGTAAAGTTACTGCCGTTGTCTGTGACGATGCTGTGAGGTACTCCAAATCGAAAGACGATGCTTTTCACAAACTTGATTGCTGATGCGCCGTCCGGTGAATTTATCGGCTTTGCTTCTATCCATTTAGTAAATTTGTCGACAGCAACGAGCATATACTCATATCCACCTGGCGAAGCTTTGTGTAGTTTTCCCACCATATCGAGACCCCACTGAGCAAAGGGCCAAGACAATGGGATTGGCATCAATTCTGCTGCCGGAGAATGAGGTTTGGCGGTGAATCTTTGACACGCGTCGCAAGTTCGCACTATTTCCTTCGCGTCCTCAATTGCTGTTAACCAATAAAATCCCGCTCTGAAGACTTTGGCCGCGATAGCGCGGCTGCTTGCGTGGTGCCCGCATATTCCTTCGTGTACATCTTTCAGGATGATCCGTCCTTCTTCGGGTGTGACACATCTCTGTAGCACACCTGAGATACTTCGCTTATACAACTCCCCTTTTACTACAGTAAAAGCTTTAGATCGCCTAATTATTCGCCTTGCTTCAACTGGATCGTCGGGTATTGTTTTCCTTAGGATGTATGATATGTATGCCTGCATCCATGGAATTTGCACCATCATTACTAGCTCCTGTTCCTCTTCTTCTTCTTCCAGTGATTTTTTGGTGACATCCGAAGGTTTCTCTTCCTTCTCCTTCTTCTTTATTTTCATTGGCTTTGTTGATCTCTCACTTATTTCTTCCCAAAACACGCCTGAAGGGATCGCGAGACATTGTGACCCGATGTTTGCAAGGACATCGGCTTCATCATTCCTCAATCTGCTGATGTGTTTGACCTCGCATCCATCAAACAATTTTTCCAGCTCATTATACATCTCCTTGTATGCTATCATGCTCTCATTAACTGCATCACATTGGTTCATAACTTGCTGTGCTACCAACTGTGAGTCGCCGAAAATTTTCAGTCGGGTTGCACCGCAAGCCTTTACCATCTTCATCCCGTGTATGAGAGCTTCATATTCTGCTTCATTGTTAGATGCGTTTGGGAACTTCATCCGCAAGACATACTTCAGCTTGTCGCCTTCAGGTGATACCAATATCACGCCTGCTCCAGCGCCTTCTAACCTTTTAGACCCGTCGAAGTTCATAGTCCAGGTTCTCGATAAATCTGGAGGTCCCGTATTTTGTAGCTCCATCCACTCTGCGATAAAATCCGGTAGGACCTGCGATTTTATTGCCTTTCTTTTTTCATACGTGATGTCCCGAGGAGAAAGTTCTATTCCCCAAAGGGAGACACGACCCGTAGCTTCTGGGTTGTTCAATATATTTGACAGAGGAGCTTCATTGACCACTATTATCGGGTGCGCCGAAAAATAGTGTCGCAATTTTCTTGCTATCGTAAATACTCCATACGCCAGTTTCTGGTACTGAGGGTACCGCTGTTTTGACGGCGACAGTACTTCACTGATGAAATATACTGGCCTCTGAACTCCATGGAGCTTTCCTTCTTCCTCTCTCTCGACTACCAAAACCGTGCTGACCACTTGGGGTGTGGCTGCAATATATAGTAAGAGAGGTTCTTTCTCTTTAGGCGCTACCAAAATTGGTGGTGTCGAAATTGTGCGCTTGAGGTTCTCGAAGGCCCTATCTGCTTCCTCGTTCCATTGAAATTTCTCCCCTTGTTTGATCAATGCGTAGAATGGCAGCGCCTTTTCTCCTAGCCTGGCGACGAATCTGCTTAAAGCTGCGACTCGCCCCGTCAGCTGTTGTATTTCTTTCAACTTTGTTGGCTTCCTCATAGTTACGATGGCCTGTATTTTTTCGGGATTAGCTTCGATCCCTCTTGCTCATACTAAGAATCCAAGAAGTTCTCCCGCAGGAACGCCAAAGGAGCACTTTGTCGGGTTCAACTTGATGCAAAACTTGTCAAGGTTGTTGAAGGTTTCCTTCAAATCTTCGATCAGTGTTGACCCCTTCTTTGATGTTATCACGACATCGTCGATGTAGACTTGTACATTTTTCCCAATCTGTGTTGCAAGGCACTTCTGCATCATCCGCTGATATGTTGCTCCCGCGTTTTTCAAACCAAAGGGCATTGTTTTGTAACAAAACACGCCGTAAGGTGTTATGAACGCTGTTTTGGCCTCATCATCTTCTTTTAGTCTGATCTGGTTATAACCAGAGTATGCATCCAAGAAGGAAAGACGTTCACATCCTGCCGTGGAGTCGATGATTTGATCGATCCTTGGGAGGGGAAAGTGATCCTTAGGACAATGTTTATTGAGACACGTAAAGTCGACGCACATGCGAAGGACTTTCGTGTGTTTCTTCGGCACCATCACTGGGTTAGCTACCCATGTGGCTTCTGTAGATATCTCTTTGATAAAACCAGCATCCTTAAGTCGATCTATTTCTGATAGCATAGCTTTGCGGTTTGGTTCCGAAAAACGCCGCAAGGGTTGTTTGATTGGTCTCGCGAGAGGATCCAAGTTGAGGTGGTGCTCGGCAAGTTCCCTGGGTACTCCTGGCATGTCAGCTGGACACCATGCGAAGATTTTCCAGTGCTCACGGAGGAACTTGACGAGCGCGCTTTCCTATGCGAGGTCCATATTTGTTGCAATGGACGTCGTTTTCTTCGGGTCCGTCAGGTGGATTTGCACTTCTTTTGAGTCCTTCGCTGTGTTAAAGGTTGGTTCCCTGAGCGGCCTCCCTGTGTCTGGCAAAACATCATAATCAGTTTGCCTTGGCGCCATATATTCTGCTTGCATCCCGAAGGTTTCTGACAGTTGATGAAAATCTCTGTCGCATTTGTCAGCTAACGCAAAGCTTCCTTTGACTGTGATTGGTCCTTTGGGTCCAGGTAACCTCCATAGTAAATACGTATAATGGGGTACCGCCATAAACCTAGCATACGCTGGTCGTCCCAACAAAGCATGATATTGCGACGGGAAATTCACAACTTCAAACTCCAATTTCTCTATCCTGTAATTTTCTCGGGTCCCAAACTGAACGTCGAGATTAATCTTGCCCAACGGATAACTTGGTTTCTCTGGCGTGATCCCGTGAAAACGTGTGTCAGTTGGTGCTAGATTTGCTAGGGATATGTTCATCTTCCTTAGTGTATCTGCGTACATAAGGTTTAAGCTGCTGCCGCCATCTATGAAAACTCTCGATACGTCGAAGCCAGCAATTATTGCGGGTAAAATAAGTGCGGATTGCCCAGGTCGAGGAACCTGCTGCGGGTGATCCGCAATTGTGAAGCCGATATCCTGTCCCGACCAATTTAGGTAGTCGACTGTTGGTGGAGGCATCTTTTCTGCCATGAATACTTGCCGCGAAATTACTTTCTGCGCCCTGTTAGATGGCCTAGCTTTCTGAATCATCAAGACTGCGCCATTAGAATTAGGATCAACATACGGAGGTGGTTGTGGTGCTGCTGCTATTCTGAGCTGGTGCCGATTCTCGTCTGTAATCGCGGGAGGAGGTGGGAGATGTATCTCGCTCCTTGGTCCCTGGTGATTTCTATTAATTGCTTGGGTATTTGCAATTCCTGCAGCTCACAACATTGCCTGAAAGTTGTGGCAGTCTTTTTGGAGATGTCCTGACTGTCTCTTTCCGTTGCTATCGAGAAAAAAGTGCATCTGACACGGTCCGTTCATCATCTCCTCGGGGGACACATAGGGTCTTTGAAACCTTGGTCCACTATTTTTCCTGTGACCGCGAGAATCACCTCTATTGTCGCCTTGTTGTTCATTACTTCTTTGGTAGTCATCTCGACTATTTCCTCCAGGATTTCCTCGGAAGCCAGCCGATATGTGGCCGGGAGCGTCGTTGTTGTAGAACTGGCAGGAAAATCGCCTTCTATTTTGAAATTTTCAACCGCGGTCCTCTTCTGGCGACCTGTGTCGCTTGTTATATATTGCGTCTTCTCCATCTGCCCACTTTTTGGTTATCTCCATCAGTGCTGATATTGTCTTGGGGTTGGTTCTCCCTAAGTCCTCGACGAAATCTCCCCGTCGGATTCCTGCCACGAACGCGTCTATTGCTCTCTCGTCAGATATATCTTCTGCCGAGTTTTTAATAATGTTCCACCTCTGTATATATTTTCTCATCGACTCATCGTGTTTCTGTCGGCACGCCCTCAACTCTTCCAATGACGCAGGTTTCTTGCAGGTGGATCGGAAGTTTCTCACGAAAATATCCTCAAAACTATCCCAGCTGTCGATGGAACCTGGGGAAAGTTTCTTTATCCAAGATCTCGCAGCACCACTCAGGTGGACTTGGCTACTTTGCATGGCTGTTGCTCTGGTTCCTCCTACCAGCTTCACCATCTCGAGATAATCAACGAGCCAATCCTCGGGATCCTGCAGACCGTCGAATTTTTTGAAATTCTCGGGTAACTTAAACCCTTTTGGTACTCGAGTTTTTCGGACTCGTCTCGTAAAGCACGGAAGCCCGCACAGATCTTCATCGGCAACTTCTGGTGAATGCCGATGTTCTCTTCTTTCTTGCCGCGCTCTGTCTACCCTTGCTTGAGCCGCCGTATCTCTTGCCCCACTTGTTCTTGGTGGATCTTGCACTACAGCAGTAGGTCGTGGACTATTTTGCCTTGTAGTTCCTTCGGGAGGTGTAGCTGTGAATGTTGTTCCCATGCTCCAACTCCAGCCATTGCCATATTGAACAATGCTTCTCTCGGGTCTCCGGGGGGTGGTCTGGACGCGAGGATGTAAGCTTGCGTTGCCATGTATCCTGCTTCTGGCGTTTTCTGGATGATATTTCCCCTTGTATCAATCGACATGAAAGACATGTTGAGATTTTGAATTATGTTGCCTCTCTCTGGTTCAGGTATATTTTGCAGCCGAGATATTGCCCTCCTCCGAGCTTCTCTGTGACTATCTCCCGAAGTTCCTGATTGTCGACTGAGCTCTGCTCGACGCCTGCTTGACGCGGATGCTGCCTCTTTTCTTCTATTCAGGGATGCTGTTTCTTTTTCCAACTCCCTACTCAAACGAGCAAGTCTATATTGATAGGCTTGTAATTCCTCGGTAGTAGCTGTGGCGGTCATTGGTTCTGAACCATCCATGGCTCTTGCAGCGCTATCCCACGCTGCTTGCGGGAGTTGGACTCTTTCGCGAGGTGAGGTCCCGACATATTTGGTGCCTAAGCCTCTTCTGAGATCAGCGGGATCGACGTATGGGTTTCCCAAATCATCGAAAGCCTCTGACATCTCTGGTTCTGTTCGGCTTGCCTCTTCAATTGCATATACTTGATGATATTTTGAGTATTGATTTTTGTCGGGATTGGTGACACCATCATAAAGATTGGTGAAGACCTTTCCGATGGCAGCAGATTTGTCGATAAAGCTGTCGACGCTGTCGGAGTCGCTGCTTATAAAGGAGTCCGCAGTCGACCCGAAGGATGTGTCACTGAAGATCTTGATGAATTTTTCGCTTGCCTTGGTGTCGATGAAACGTGGCGACGAAAACTCTTCATCACTTGTCGAAAAGTCAGAATCGATCGCTGAAAATTTCGACGAGATCGGAACTTCGAGACGATAAGATCCTTCCTTGTTGACGCTGAATCGGAATTCTCCGAACTTCATAACGATGGGCTCCTCCAGATACGCACATGCATCCAAACGGGAGGGCGGGTGAGGAATAAAATCGACTAGATCAGTTTTTTCCTGTTTACCTCGATCCGTCGCATTGCTTGCTACCGACGAAGTCGACGATTCTGGACGTGCCATCGAGATCAGCTCCTTGCAACCTCTAGATCCCACAGACGGCGCCAATTGACAAGGTATTAACTTGTCAATGCCTACAGATCGTAGACTAGGGTTTCGTTAGATGTAGAGGGCAAGTAGATCTCGAAGGTTTCAGCCGAAAAGTACTCGACGATGTAAAAACTAGGGTTTGAGAGATAATGATTCGATCCTTTCTGCGTCCCTCGACTCCCCCTTATATAGGAGGCGGAGCCGAGGGTTTCGTATTGTACAAGTTACAGAGTGCGGGTAGGTTTCTAACTCCTCCCGCAGGATTACAAATAATGCTTCCTATTACAACTCTAGCTTTCCTTAACAATATCTTGGGCTTCCGAACCTTCTTATTCTTCGGGTAGTGGGCCTTCAATAAACCCCGGGTACCATCATCGGCAGGCCCATTGGGGATGCCTATGTCACTAAGTACCAGCAAGATCTGAAAAACTACCACAGTCGACGTTTGCGACCAAGATCTTTTCAGGTTGGAGACTTAGTTCTGCGACTCAATAAAAAAAGCCATGAAAAACTCGAGTCGCAGTGGCTTGGCCCTTACATCGTCATAGAAGTAATCGAAGGAGGAGCATACAGGATAAAGGACAAGAAGTCAGGAGCTGCCGAGCCAAATCCTTGGAACGTGGCACAACTCAGGCGTTTTTACGCATAGAGTCGAAATATAGTCCTCCTTGTAAAAATACAATGTACTGAAACGCCCGCGAGTTTTCAGACGCACTCTTTTCCTTTTTCAGGGCACCGAGTGGGGCTGAAAAAGGTTTTTAATGAGACGGACTCGCGGTGCTGCAATATAATAAAGATAGTGGAGAAATACATCTTTTTCTTCGACAGGCTCGGGGGCTTGTACCCAGAAGTTACAATATATATATACATCACCGACGAATACAACTTGCAAAAATATTTCGCCCTGATTGCGAAGCACCTCACAAAATAAAGTGAAGATACAAAATAGTGATCAACAAAAAAGGCTCGGGGGCTAATTCCCACAAATATAGTATACTCAATATAATCTATTTTGCCTTGGTTCAAACCTCGCATACGCAATAAAGAAAATCGCCACCGAAACACTCGGGGGCTTGACAAAGAAAAATAAAAGTATCTAGTGGCTTTACAATATAGATTATGTTTACAACACACAAGATACAACTCCTGAGAAAATTCGATAGGCTAAAAAAAAGAAACTCTCAATTGCTGCCTAGTATATCATCTATGGTCATCCGTTCATCATGTGCAGTACGAGTACTATGTTCAGCATAGCTTCCCTTCACGAAGAACTCAGCGTCCATCCGAAGAAGTTCATCCATCATCTCTTTTGCTACAGGGGTCACAATGTCATCAATTTTGCCAATGTTCCTCTTCCTTTTCGCCATCTTGGCCAGGCACTTGGCAACAATTCGACTCACGTCTAACTTCGGATAGCAAATTTGTATCATCATCATAGCAAATCTTGCGCCAGCAGATAATTGGGCCCGCACAAATCCATGGATTCGAGGTGCATCCCGAAATTTATCCATCAAAGCAGGAAGGGTTTCTGGCATCTTGTTGCGCGGGAACATGGTGCTGTAAACTAGGGACAATGTCCTTGTACAGAAGTCGAGGAAATCACGAACCTGACTCGCAGGATCTTGAAATCTGACGATTTGGCGGGTACGTTCAGGCGTAACCCAAAAAGTTGGAACCATGTTCTTCGGCAAGTCTGAGAAGCACATTGGATCGGGCTTCAACACATTGATCTTCGGCAGCGGTATCCAAAAATGAACCTGTTTCAGTGGAAAAATCAGTAAGGAAGGAAGAATAGCAAAAATAAAATCAAGCATGGTCAAGTGAATGAAGTGTACCTATCATATCCAAGCTGGAGTCATTCATCAGTTGAAGCATATAATTTTCTCGCGAAGAAGCTTCGGCAGCCTCAGTAACCGCGGCCTCTTTCTCAGCTATAGCATCCTGAACCTGTTGAACCGCAAATTTTTCCCTCTCCAATGATTTTCGAGACTGTTCCATTATCATAAGTACTTGCTTCTTCATAGACTGAAGTTGTTGGCGAAGTTCTTCCAAGTCTTGTGCCGAACCCTTACTCGAGGATTCTTCAATAAGTTCATCAGCAACAGGTTTTTTCTTCAAACAGGATGAAGCAGGAAAAGCATCGGAAGGACGAGGAGTTGAAGTGTAGTTATCAAATACCAACTGGAAATAAAAGTGTGACATCAATCATCAAGCAAAATAGATTTCCATTGATCTTCAAAGTATTTACATGGTTCTTGCAATAGTTGGGATCCTAGTAAACTAACATTGCGCTGTCGCAAACTACATCTATGGCGACAGACGTCAAAAGAGAAAAGAAAGGAAAAAGGCAGACAAGACGGTCTACTTGACCTCTGGCTTGGAAGAGCTAGGAGCGGGAGTCGGTTTGCATCCAAGGTAGGCGAGGATTTTCTTCGAGTTTGGCTTGGCAGCCTTAATCAGCGACTGCCACCTCTTCGTCTCCATCTCCTTCGTGTCGCCAACTTTCGCCCAGTCGACATCTTGTTGGCTGTCAGCGACCAAGGCGATAGTGCCTTCAACGCCAACTTTCAAGCTTTCTTGGCGAAGTTTGAGCCCAAGATCTTCTTGAGAATTGAAGCACTTGGCAAGATCACTGAAAGTCGTGGGTTCCTCTTTCTTCGCGAAGAAGTAGGGAAAAAGCCGCGACAGACCTGCTCTGGCTTCAGTAAGGCCTTCGCGTGCCTCATCTCCATGAATTTCAAGGAGGGAAAGCGTGTCGAGAAGGCGATCACCTTCAGGATTCGCCAGATCATAATCTTGTTGCGTTCTCCCTAAATGAGTAAAAAGAAGCTTGTCAAGAAAAAGGCGAACAAGGACAAAATTTGATGACCCGAAGTAATAGCAAAGATCTGAGTACTTACTAACAAAACGTTGACTTTGCGACTCCAAGCGAGTAAGGATCTCTTCTTCACGAGCCGAATGCTGAGCTATGTTATCACTTAGAGAAGTTTTCGCGTCATGAAGTCTTTTTCGAAGATCTTCGACAGAGGCAGCATCTGTCTCGGCTTTCTTGCGAGCCTTTTCGCTTTGCTCTAACTTGATAGCAAGAGCGTCAGCGCGTTTGTTAGCTTCTGCAAGACTCTCTGGAAAAATAAACGACAGTAAAATATCATGACAAAATAATGAAGGAGTTTATCCAGAGGAAGAGACAGAGAAAAAATAGTACCTTCAAGCTTGGTGGCATAATCGCGGTACCCGATAAATTGGGTACCGAGGTGGACAAATTCCTTCATCGAAGGCTGAAGAGAAGACCACGGAAAAGGGAAGTCAATATAGTAAGCAAAAGCTCGATAGCACGAAGCAAAAACCGAAGGGGAGTCCAAAGTAATGAAATGTTTAGAGTAAAAAAAAAGAGAGAGAGAAAAGAAGAGATAACTTACATCATCCATTAAAGGAGTCGTGGAACTACCGGTTAGCAAGGCAGGTTCCTTGACCGATTCGACCCTAGCCCTCTTTGGAGAAGAGGCACGGGGGCTTGCAACTGGAGTTGGATGCTCGATGTTTTGCTGAGGAGGCGAGGTTTCATCCCCATCAGGTTGAGCTTCAGAAACAACTAAAGTACGCGACATACTCGTCCGAGCAGTCGCGTCAATAGGTGGAATCTCATCCTCGTCGCCACTACAATAAAAAGGCGACAATGTAAGAAACAACATAGAAAAATATTGAGAGTAAAAACAAAGAGTAGCAGGAACTTACGAGCTGACAAGAGCATCTTCGTAAGGGTTGAAAGTCGTCCTTTTTGAAGGACCAACTTCTTTGGCAGGAGATGTGCTGGCCTTGGAGGTGCCGGAATCGGCGACTTCATCCCTTTTCCTCTTGTTCCTTGGAGAAACAGCGGAAGGAAGGGAGCGTGTCGAGGCAGTAGCCTCAGACTCGGCTTCTTTTTCAGAGGAAGCCGCGGATTTCTCAGAACCCGCGACTTCACTCTCAGGGCGAGAAGTACCCTGGTTGTCATCGGTGACAATAGTCCGTTCTTCGACTTCTCCACCTTCAGGAAGAGGAGGAAGAGAAGCTAGGACAGGGTGGTTCTGCAAAAAACAAGGAGTGTCGACAAAAAGTTATGCAAATGACAATAGTTGACAAATACTAAAAAAATTGAGAAGACAAGATAGTAGTCGAGGGAAAAATTACCTTGGGAAGGGCGTTGGTGCCACTATATGGCTCAGCGCGGCAAGAGGATGGAATAGTATCCTTCTTGCTGAGCGACGAAATTCTTCGGATCAGTTTCTCCAAATCCTTCACAGGAAGGTCTTTGGAGAGCCTGTCGACATCTTCTTCACCAGAATACATCCAAAGGGGATTTTTGCGAGCTTGTAAAGGCTGCACTCTAATCCTAAGGAAGTATGCTGTGATCTGGATACCCGACAATTCCTTGCCACGGGTGTTCTGGAGCTCATGGATGCGAGTCATCAGCGCTTCTGTCGCTGATTTCTCTCCTTCGGTGGCTTTAGCGTCCCAAGAACGGCGGCGAAGAATCTTGGCCCCTCCGTCGAAAGGATCAATATTGTACTCCATTGAGTCGGAGCTTTCTTCGTGCACGTAGAGCCATCTTTTGCGCCACCCCTGGACGGAGTCGGGGAATTTGACGTCGAAGTACTCGACATAAGGGCGAACGCAAATGACAACGCCGCCAATGTTGTAGGCGACGTTGTGGGATCCATTGCGGCGGAGGCAAAAGATGCACTTCCACAGAGCCCAATTAGGATGGACTCCGAGGAAGCATTCACAGAGGGTGATAAAAATCGACACATGGATGATGGAGTTGGGCGTCAGCTGATGCAGCTGTAGCCCGTAGACAAAGAGGAGACCACGAAGGAACTCGTGGATAGGGGGAGAAAGACCGCGAATGAGATGGTCAACGAAACTGACCCGATATTCGATTGGAGGCGATGGATAGCTTTCTTCCTTGGGGAAGCGCAGGGCGTTCTCCTTCTTCGTGAACCCGAGCTTCTTCAACAGGTTCTTGTCTTGATTGGAGATTTTGGATCTCTCCCACTCAAGATCTTCAGCGGCCATCTTCGATTCCAGAGTGTTGTGCCTAGTGAGCCGCGCGCGCGGTGGCATCAACAATGGCGTAGGAGCAAAGCGCGAGCGTGGTTGAGCTCAAGAACTGTGGGGCGCAATGGAGGATTTTGGCAGAGGAGAGCAGAGGAGCGGTGATACGTCGCAAACGTATCTATAATTTTTGATGTTCCATGCTTGTTTTACACCAATTACTATATGTTTTAAGGGACTAACCTATTAATAATTTCAAAAGTGCACAAGTTCTTGGTTTCAACTTTGTTGTGCATGAAATAGGCAAATATGGAAGGAAATAGCTCATTATGGTGAAATCTGGAATTTCCCGGAATCTGTCCCTGCTGAACACTTTTCAAAGATCGCTTCGAAACTCCATCAAAACGACGTCCAATGAAAAAGTCGTAAACTACCAAGTTATAGAGAATTTCAAATCAAACAATTTGGACATCTTATTCGTCCAGAACGGACAACGGATGCATCCGGCAGAGCAGAATTACTGCGGAGGTTCGTGCAGTTTCGGGACTCTGAAAGTTGGTGACGTATTTGACACAAACTCTTTCCATACCTGGATATTTCGGCCCAGCCACGAGTTGTGAGTCTCATGAAGGACATAGGGGAGTCCTAGGAAGGTTCTAGAGGTGGCCAAGAGCCCTTGGATCAAAGGGGCATCCATCCCATGGCCTAGATTGCATCTCCAACACTATATATTGATGGGAAACCCTATTTTTGGAGGCCCCTAAGCATTGTCACGAAAATCCTCCTCTTTGGCAGCAGCCAAGGAGGGGGAAACACTCATCTACACTAGCACCAACTCAAGGAAGAAGAAGGCTCAGGGGCGGCGCTTCCCCATGATGCTGGCGGCGGGGAAGGAGTCCCCCGCGCCGCCGCCGGCGCTGCCCACGCCTCCACCTCCCGACGCTCCTCGCTGAGCCCTCCAACGTCTTCACCGCCATCTCCATCATCAACTCCTCATTGTATTCAGTGGTCCATCCTCTCACAAACCTCTGTACCGTCCTATGTAAACATGATGTTTGATGCTATAAGTTATAATCCTATGATCTATGTCATGTTGCCATAGTTTATTTGTTCTTTGATTGATTGGTTGTTTCTCTTTGGTTCATTAGAGTTGTATATTGATATGTTACCGTCCTTGGTGCCCATTATATTTGTGCGCGCATGGATTAAGCACCATAAAGTAGGTAGTACTTGTATACTAGAAGGGGGAAGTTCTGTCGGAGTGATAGAAACCTAAGGACGCGAACCGGATAGTTGCATGTATGGGAGTAAGAGGACCATTTACTTAAGGCTATGGTTGGGGAAACCTTAATGCTTGCTAGTATTTACGGATGTTTGCTAGCAAGCCAATCATATAGTACTTGTAATCCCGGAGGGAGAGCATGTATATTTAGCCTCTCCTACATAGAAAGCTGCATCGAAGACATTGAACCCAAGATCTTCACTAATTGATCTTGGACAAAGCCACCACTATTACCACCGCCTTTCCACACTCATGGTACTGTTAGTTTAGTTTGTTTTATTGCTGCAGCACTAACATTTATTCCGTATATTTTATTGTTCTGTAAAGTCACCTATCATACCCGTTATCGCTCTAGTTTTATTTCCTAGATATTGCAAACGCTTAGTGTGCGTAGAGTTGTATCAGTGGTTGATAGAACTTGAGAGAATTTTTATCCTACCTTTAGCTCCTCGTTGGGTTCGACACTCTTACTTATTGAAAAGGCTACACGCGATCCCCTATACTTGTGGGTTATCAAGACCTTTTCTGGCGCCGTTGCCGGGTAGCCATAGCGTAGGTGAATATTTTCGTCTGCACTTGTTTGCTTTATCTCTTAGTAGTTTTACTTCCTGTATCTAGTTGTTCTCTATCTCTTGTATGAATAGGGAATGCGAATTACAAAAAAAAATTAGTTGTACTTCGTATATAAAAAAAAAATGTTTTCAGAAAAGAAAAGTGATTGGAAAGATGAGTAATGGTGAAGTGGGGGTCGACCTTGAACACTTGTGTTCATGCCTGCGAAACCAAAACAATTCTTTCCATGGAAGCTTTTCATTAAAAACTTGTAAATAGTGTATATAGTGTACATATCCCGCTGTAAATAGAATGTATAGATAACCCCTAGTTTGTTATGCAAGTTTGTCACTATGCTGCCTAGAAAACAGATTTCCTGCACTCTACTGTAGAAAAATTTAAAAATCACCAGAACGTGATCTTGATCTGAAATTTCTTGAGTGCATAGTAGTGCTTGCTATCTAACTTTCGTTAGTTATGACTTTTCTGATTTGAGGTACGTAGACAGATCTAATAATTCAATCTTTACGGACTGATTCTGTTGAGACAGATTTCCTATGCTGTGCTGCAAAAATTCATGAAAAATCTCAGTATGGCAATTTGATCTGAAATTTTTTGTGCATAGACCTGAGGTTATGATATGTCTTTCATTAATCATGAGTTTTTCGATTTGAGCTACGTAACTATCTCATTGAGTGACATCTTTACAGAGTGTTCAGTTTTGACAGATTTCTATTCTCTTTGTTTAAATATTGTACTTACTATTCAAAAGTTTCCTTCATTTTTGACGTACGATTGAAATAATAAGAAACCTCAGTATTAAAGTGGCTAAATATTTAATAGATTTTATAGAAATTAGGGATACTTGAACACTTATGGATTTTATTTAATGAGTACTAACCTACTAATGAGTTTTGTGAAGCTTTATGTGGATGCAGTTTTTAAGTTCCAATCAATATGGTGATATGAGATGAGCAAGAGGATGCAAGAGCTCAAGCTTGGGGATGTGTAGATGGATCCCAAAAGAATATTCAAGAAGATGCAAATATCTAAGCTTGGGGATGCCCAAGGCATCCCCCTATTCATCAACCAACATGAGGTTGTCTCCTTCAAACTCAATATTACCCATCCACATGTAAGCATTGTATATAGTTACTTTTATTATCTTTGGTTTTATCCTATTTAGTTTTATTAGGTTCTTTATTTGGTTCTTGTTTCTTTGTCAGTTTCACTTATAATTGGAAAATAATAAAAAAAGAGGGTTTGAGAGCTCCATCAAATAATCATGCCCATCTTAAATGGCTATAAAGAAAGAGCTTTATGGGAGACAACCCAATATGTTTATATTTCTGTTATTTACTGCTTTGTTGAGTCTTGGAAGTCATTACTACTGTAATGACCTCTCCTTATCATGTTTTTTTTGTTTTTGTGCTAAGAATTGCCTCTAATGGTAAGAAAGTGGTATTTGAGAGATTTGCAATCTTGTTTACTGTTTCTGGTTCGTCACGAGAAAAATCGTCAAAAATCACCAGAAAGTAAGTTTCAGCTTCCAATTTACGAGCATCTTCCCCAGGTATTTATCTAACTTTCATTAGTTCCGAGTTTTTCGAGTTACGCAGCGTAACTATTTTTCAAAAATCAATTTTTACGAACTGTTCTGTTTTGACAGATTCTTGCACTGTTTTGCATTTGCATCTTTTTGCCCACCTTTTTGAGTTCTCTTGATCAAAGAACCTTATTTAAGTTGTGCTACAGTAGCTAATTCTTATTAAAATACTTTTCATATGTCATACTGAACTTTGTAGATTTGATTAATATTATCATTGCACTAACGCTGCTAATGAGATTTGTGATGAGTTTTGTATGAAGGAAGTTTTCAAGTGTAGGAAAGAAGAACGATGAGATGAGATGAAGAATGGACGAAAGCTCAAGCTTGGGGATGCCCATGTCACCCCAAGATATATTCAAGAAGTAGAAGCGTCAAAGCTTGGGGATGCCCAAGGCATCCCCTTCTTCATCAATAAAAATATCAGGTCCTGTTTCTGTTCACTATATTTTTTATTGCTTCATATACTATGTGTTATTCTTGGAGCGTCTTTATTTTCTGTTATGTATTTTATTTTCAATAAAGTGGGCACCATCATAACATGTTTGTTTGGGAGAGAGACACGCTCCGTTTTAATTGTATGAACGCTCTAGTTTTCACTCTTATTGTTCAACGAGCGTTTTATTTTTGCTAGTACCGCGTTTAGCTCTGGTTTTTCACTCCTATTTTGTTCAGAGCTTGTTACTATGCTTCAGTTATATATGATTAGCTCTCTGATCTTTAACGAATATTATAAATGAGAGTTGTTTCAAATAAGTTGATTGGTGTTGGATACGAGTAAAAAGGTTTCATATTAATAGTGATGCAAATGGAAGATCTCCTCTGATGTTTCAATTGGGTTGAATTGATCATTTAGTTTAGACTTTTAATATCACCATATGCTTTAATTAATAAGTTTTGTCGCTATGCATGATTATGACCATTATTGCTCTCTTAGTTGGTCGCTATCTTTCTTTTTGCTAGCCTTCATTCTGTACTGAGTATGATCTCTACTCGTGCATCCAACCACCAAAAACCAAAATATGCCAAAAGTGTCCACCATATCTACCTGTATGTGGTATTTCACCACCACTCCAAGTAAATTTACATGTGCTACCTTTAAAACCTTCAAAATAATTCCTTGTTTTTGCAATACATAGCTCATGGGAGAGTAGCCTAAAAAAAATATTGTGGTGAGGAATGATACGTCTCCGACGTATCGATAATTTCTTATGTTCCATGCCACATTATTGATGATATCTACATGTTTTATGCATACTTTATGTCATATTTATGCGTTTTCTGGAACTAACCTATTGACGAGATGCCGAAGGGCCAGTTGCTGTTTTCTGCTGTTTTTGGTTCCAGAAATCCTAGTAAAGAAATATTCTCGGAATTTGACGAAATCAACGCCCAGAGTCTTAGAATTGGACGAAGCTTCCAGAACACCCGAGAGTCGCCAGAGGGGAGCCACAGGCCCACCAGATGACACCCTGGCGCGGCCAAGGGGGGGCCCGCGCCCCCCTGTTGTGTCGTCGCCTCGTTGACCCTCCGACTCCGCCTCTTCACCTATATAAAGGTCCCTGACCTAAAACACGAGACGAAAAAGCCACGGTACGAGAAATCTTCCAGAGCCGCCGCCATCACGAAGCCAAGATCTGGGGGACAGGAGTCTCTGTTCCGGCACGCCGCCGGGACGGGGAAGTGCCCCCGGAAGGCTTCTCCATCGACACCACCGCCATCTTCATCAACGCTGCTGTCTCCCATGAGGAGGGAGTAGTTCTCCATCGAGGCTCGGGGCTGTACCGGTAGCTATGTGGTTCATCTCTCTCCTATGTACTTCAATACAATAATCTCATGAGCTGCCTTACATGATTGAGATTCATATGATGATGCTTGTAATCTAGATGTCATTATGCTAGTCAAGTGGGTTTTACTTATATGATCTCCGGAGACTCCTTGTCCCACGTGTGTAAAGGTGACAGTGTGTGCACCGTGTGGGTCTCTTAGGCTATATTTCACAGAATACTTATTCGCTGTTATGAATGGCATATTGAAGTGCTTATTTATATCTCTTTATGATTGCAATGTGTTTTGTATCACAATATATCTGTGTGCTACTCTAGTGATGTTATTAAAGTAGTTTATTCCTCCTGCACGGTGTAATGGTGACAGTGTGTGCATCGTGTAGTACTTGGCGTAGGCTATGATTGTGATCTCTTGTAGATTATGAAGTTAACTATTGCTATGATAGTATTGATGTGATCTATTCCTCCTTTCGTAGTGTGAAGGTGACAGTGTGCATGCTATGTTAGTACTTGGTTTGGTTATGTTGATCTGTTATGCACTCTAAGGTTATTTAAATATGAACATTGAATATTGTGGAGCTTGTTAACTCCGGCATTGAGGGTTCGTGTAATCCTACACAGTTAGTGGTGTTCATCATCCAACAAGAGGGTGTAGAGTCTAGCATCTATCTATTTATTCTGTTATGTGATCAATGTTGAGAGTGTCCACTAGTGAAAATGATCCCTAGGCCTTGTTCCTAAATACTGCTATCGCTGCTTGTTTACTGTTTTACTGCATCTTTACTTCCTGCAATATTACTACCATCAACTACACGCCAGCAAGCACTTTTCTGGCGCCGTTGCTACTGCTCGCATTTATTCATACCACCTGTATTTCACTATCTCTTCGCCGAACTAGTGCACCTATTAGGTGTGTTGGGGACACAAGAGACTTCTTGCTTTGTGGTTGCAGGGTTGCATGAGAGGGATATCTTTGACCTCTTCCTCCCCGAGTTCGATAAACCTTGGGTGATCCACTTAAGGGAAACTTGCTGCTGTTCTACAAACCTCTGCTCTTGGAGGCCCAACACTGTCTACAAGAATAGAAGCACCCGTAGACATCAAGCACTTTTCTGGCGCCGTTGCCGGGGAGGAAAGGTAAAAGGCACTCATACTCCGGTTCCCGGTAACAGTACTTTTCTGGCGCCATTGTGTTTGTGCTCGAAGCTATTTCCTTTAGATCCTGCAATTGCAACTTTTTGTTTCTTGTTTACACTAGTAAGGCATAATGGAAAACAACAAAAATATGAGAGATCTTTATGAACTTTATCTTGAATTAGGACATGATGTGTTTGAAGAGAGAATTAAAAAACCCATGGAACTTTATATGCATGCTAATGGGAATGTTATTAATATGAATACTTTGAACACCATTGTTGCTAATACTATGGATAAGTCTAAGCTTGGGGAAGCTAGTTTATATAAAAATAATCTTTTTTGCTCCTCAGCTTTGGAAGAACTATTTCACTCTGATAATGCTTTATCTCCCATCTGCGATAACTCTAATGATGCTTCTGATATTTTAAATCCACCTGCTAAAAGTATTCCGTATAAAATACCTATGAAAATTATTGAACGCGTTATGGATAACCGTTATACAGGGGATGGAACTGTCCACCCTGGAGATCATTTATTGTTCTTGCATGAATTATGCGGTTTATTCAAGTGTGCAGGTATTGCTATGGATGAAGTGAGGAAGAAACTATTCTCTATATCGCTGTCTGGTAAAGCGGCGCATTGGTATAAATTACTGGATAATGGGGATTCTCTTGAATGGAATGATATTGTGCCCCGGTTTTATTCTAAATTTTATCCTCCTCATGAAGTGCATATTGATAGGAATTATATTTATAACTTTTATCCTCGTGATGGAGAGAGTATTTCTCAAGCGTGGGGGAGACTAAAGTCACTAATGCTCAAATGTCCCATTCATGAGCTCCCCCGTAATGTTATTGTTAATAATTTTTATGCGAGGCTTTCAGGGCAACACAAGGACTATCTGGATGCCTGTTCGGAAGGATCTTTCACAAGCAAAGAGGTTGAAGCTAGGTGGGATCTTCTTGATCAGATTGAGGACAACGCTGAAGAATGGGAGAACGACAAAGGTAAAGAGTCAGGTATAAATTATGATTATGAATGCATTGAAGCTTTTATGGATACCGATAAATTTCGAAATATGAGTGCTACTTATGGTCTTGACTCTCAAGTTGCTGCAAATCTTTATAAAGCCTTTGCTTCTCATTTTGAATTGCCTAAAAAGAATTTTGATAAGTATCATGAACCTTTTAAAGAGGCTTGCATGAAGAATGAAATTGTTGTTAATTATTGCAATAAGCATGCTCAAACTCCTAAGAATGCTATTTCCTATAAGCATGTTAATTTTTGTGGAATACATAGACCTTGTGGAATTAATCAAATCAAAGATGAATATTGTATCCATCATGCTAATGAAAAAACTAGAAAGTGGTTTAGGGCTCTAGATGATCTTGGTAAAAAAGTTTGTGCCCTCTATCCTTTTATTTGTGAAGTTTGCCATGAAGTGGGTCATTTTAATTTTCAATGCTCCTCCAATGATAATTTGAACCCAATGAGTGCTGCAAATTTGTATTGTGATGATGAAATTACTCCTAATCAGCATGATGAACTTACTTTATTTTTGGGGTGTGAAGAACTGTCGAGAAAAATCTCTTTGTTACATATGACTGATCTTGATATTGATGATGTCCTGCATGGGTGTTTTTCTTATTGCATTGATAATAGCCATACAAATACTTACATACAAAATATTTTAGAAGATGACACCTTGCCAAATTATGCTAGGACCGCTGTGTGTTTTCAACTAATTAATGAAAACGAGGGATCCTCCCAAGTTTCTTCTATTGTTTCTAAAAGTAAATCAGGTTATGCGGACAAGCCACCCTTCAAGCCTCTTCCTCCTAAAGAAGGGAACGAGGAGAAGGAAGAGAAGAAGAAGAAGAAGAAGAAGAAGAAGAAGAAGAAGGGAACGAAGAAGAAGAAGAAGATGAAGAAGAAGAAGAAGGAGAATAAAAAGAAAGAGGTAACGGCGTATCCCCGCGTGAATGAGATAACGCTAGGTAACCGTAAGTATGTTGCTCCTGATGATTATTATGATAATGAATCTGAATACGATGATCTTCCTATGCTCTCTACATACATTAGTGATCATGATTTGAATGAGCACACTACTTTTGATATTGCAAATCTCTGGGAAACTAATTCTAAAAATGATGATGATAATAATTGCCATAGTGTCAGTGCTATCCACGCTTCCTCCCATAATGATATAGAAAGCTCTAAGCTTGGGGAAGAGTTGTTTGAAAATCCATTTGCTACTGATCATTAGGTCCTTGATACATCTCCTTCTAATAACAATGATGGTATGGTCACAGATAAACCGACTGTGAAAGATAAATATTCTATTTCTTATGATGACACGGTGCCTCCGATCTTTGATGATTATTATAAAGAATGCTATGATATAGGTTATAACTATCCTTATGAAACTTGTCATAGTCATGATTGGATTACCAAAAACAATTCCCTTAATATGCAACTTGTTTACCATGTTCAAATTCTTGATAATAATCTTGCTCCAATTACTATTAATGAGAAGAACTCTTCTTATGCCAAAATTAATGATACTTCTATGCATATGAACCATGATAAGAATGTTTTAAGTGATGGGTATATTGTGGATTTCATCAATGATGCTACTGAAAGTTATTATGAGAGAGGGAAATATGGCTATATGCATCTTAATAATATTAAGTTTCCCCTCTTTATGTTGAGAATCTTGAAGTTACTTGTGTTTTATCCTCTTATGCTTGTCACTTTGTTCTTCATGAATTCATTTGTGTACAAGATTACTCTTCATAGGAAGCATGTTAGACTTAAATTTGTTTTGAATTTGCCTCTTGAAGCTCTGTTTTGCTTCAAACACTATTTCTTGCGAGTGGATCATTAAAACTGCTGAGCCCATCTTAATGGCTATAAAGAAAGAACTTCTTGGGAGATAACCCATGTGTTATTTTGCTACAGTATTTTGTTTTATATTTGTGTCTTGGAAGTTGTTTACTACTGTAGCAACCTCTTCTTATCTTAGTTTTGTGTTTTGTTGTGCCAAGTAAAGTCGTTGATAGCAAGGTTGATACTAGATTTGGATTACTGCGCAGAAACAGATTTCTTTGCTGTCACGAATCTGGGCAAAATTCTCCGTAGGTAACTCAGAAAATTATACCAATTTACGTGAGTGATCCTCAGATATGTATGCAACTTTCATTCAATTTGAGCTTTTTCATTTGAGCAAGTCTGGTGCCCCAATAAAATTCGTCTTTACGGACTGTTCTGTTTTGACAGATTCTGCCTTTTATTTCGCATTGCTTCTTTTGCTATGTGGGATGGATTTCTTTGTTCCATTACCTTCCAGTAGCTTTGTGCAATGTCCAGAAGTGTTAAGAATGATTGTGTCACCTCTGAACATGTGAATTTTTGATATGCACTAACCCTCTAATGAGTTTGTTTCGAGTTTGGTGTGGAGGAAGTTTTCAAGGGTCAAGAGAGGAGGATGATATACTATGATCAAGAAGAGTGAAAAGTCTAAGCTTGGGGATGCCCCATGGTTCATCCCTGGATATTATAAGAATACTCAAGCATCTAAGCTTGGGGATGCCCAAGGCATCCCCTTCTTCATCGACAAATTATCAGGTTTCTTCTCTTGAAACTATATTTTTATTCGGTCACATCTTATGTACTTTACTTGGAGCGTCTGTGTGCTTTTATTTTTGTTTTGTTATTTTCATTCTCTGAATAAATACATGCTTGTGTGGGAGAGAGACACGCTCCGCTGGTTCGAATGAACACATGTGTTCTTAGCTTTTAATGTTCATGGCGAAGGTTGAAACTGCTTCGTTAATTGTTATATGGTTGGAAACGGGAAATGCTACATGTAGTAATTGATAAAATGTCTTGGATAATTTGATACTTGCCAATTGTTGTGCTCATGTTTAAGCTCTTGCATCATATACTTTGCACCTATTAATGAAGAAATACATAGAGCTTGCTAAAATTTGGTTTGCATAATTGGTCTCTCTAAAGTCTAGATAATTTCTAGTATTGAGTTTTGAACAACAAGGAAGACGGTGTAGAGTCTTATAATGTTTACAATATGTCTTTTATGTGAGTTTTGTTGCACCGGTTCATCCTTGTGTTTGTTTCAAATAACTTTGCTAGCCTAAACCTTGTATCGAGAGGGAATACTTCTCATGCATCCAAAATCCTTGAGCCAACCACTATGCCATTTGTGTCCACCATACCTACCTACTACATGGTATTTCTCCGCCATTCCAAAGTAAATTGCTTGAGTGCTACCTTTAAATTTCTATTCTTTATCTTTACAATATATAGCTCATGGGACAAATAGCCTAAAAACTATTGTGGTATTGAATATGTACTTATGCACTTTATCTCTTATTAAGTTGCTTGTTGTGCGATAACCATGTTTCTGGGGATGCCATCAACACTTTGTTGAATATCATGTGAGTTGCTATGCATGTTCGTCTTGTCTGAAGTAAGGGTGATTTTCATGATCAAATGGTTTGAGTATGCATACTGTTAGAGAAGAACATTGGGCCGCTAACTAAAGCCATGATTCATGGTGGAAGTTTCAGTGTGGACAACTAATCCTCAATCTCTTATGAGAATTTTAACTGTTGTTGTATGCTTATGCATTAAAGAGGAGTCCATTATCTGTTGTCTATGTTGTCCCGGTATGGATGTCTAAGTTGAGAATAATCAAGAGCGAGAAATCCAATGCGAGCTTTCTCCTTAGACCTTTGTACAGGCGGCATAGAGGTACCCCTTTGTGATACTTGGTTGAAACATATGCTATGCAATGATAATCCGTGTTAATCCGAGCTAATTAGGACAAGGTGCGGGCACTATTAGTATACTATGCATGAGGCTTGCAACTTGTAAGATATAATTTACATGATACATATGCTTTATTACTACCGTTGACAAAATTGTTTCATGTTTTCAAAATAAAAGCTCTAGCACAAATATAGCAATCGATGCTTTCCTCTTTGAAGGACCTTTCTTTTACTTTTATGTTGAGTCAGTTCACCTATCTCTCTCCACCTCAAGAAGCAAACACTTGTGTGAACTGTGCATTGATTCCTACATACTTGCATATTGCACTTGTTATATTACTTTACATTGACACTATCCATGAGGTATACATGTTATAAGTTGAAAGCAACCGCTGAAACTTAATCTTCCTTTGTGTTGCTTCAATACCTTTACTTTGATTTATTGCTTTATGAGTTAACTCTTATGCAAGACTTATTGATGCTTGTCTTGAAGTACTATTCATGAAAAGTCTTTGCTTTATGATTCAGTTGTTTACTCATATCATTACCATTGTTTTGATCGCTGCATTCATTACATATGCTTATAATAGTACGATCAAGGTTATGATGGCATGTCACTCCAGAAATTATCTTTGTTATCGTTTACCTGCTCGGGACGAGCAGGAACTAAGCTTGGGGATGCTGATACGTCTCCGACGTATCGATAATTTCTTATGTTCCATGCCACATTATTGATGATATCTACATGTTTTATGCATACTTTATGTCATATTTATGCGTTTTCCGGAACTAACCTATTGACGAGATGCCGAAGGGCCAGTTGCTGTTTTCTGCTGTTTTTTGTTCCAGAAATCCTAGTAAAGAAATATTCTCGGAATTCGACGAAATCAACGCCCAGAGTCTTAGAATTGGACGAAGCTTCCAGAACACCCGAGAGTCGCCAGAGGGGGGCCACAGGCCCACCAGATGACACCCTGGCGCGGCCAAGGGGGGGCCCGCGCCCCCCTGTTGTGTCATCGCCTCGTTGACCCTCCGACTCCGCCTCTTCTCCTATATAAAGGTCCCTGACCTAAAACACGAGACGAAAAAGCCACTGCACGAGAAACCTTCCGTGAGCCGCCGCCATCGCGAAGCCAACATCTGGGGGACAGGAGTCTCTATTCCGGCACGCCGCCGGGACGGGGAAGTGCCCCCGGAAGGCTTCTCCATCGACACCACCGCCATCTTCATCAACGCTGCTGTCTCCCATGAGGAGGGAGTAGTTCTCCATCGAGGCTCGGGGCTGTACCGGTAGCTATGTGGTTCATCTCTCTCCTATGTACTTCAATACAATAATCTCATGAGCTGCCTTACATGATTGAGATTCATATGATGATGCTTGTAATCTAGATGTCATTATGCTAGTCAAGTGGGTTTTACTTATGTGATCTCCGGAGACTCCTTGTCCCACGTGTGTAAAGGTGACAGTGTGTGCACCGTGTGGGTCTCTTAGGCTATATTTCACAGAATACTTATTCGCTGTTATGAATGGCATAGTGAAGTGCTTATTTATATCTCTTTATGATTGCAATGTGTTTTGTATCACAATATATATGTGTGCTACTCTAGTGATGTTATTAAAGTAGTTTATTCCTCCTGCACGGTGTAATGGTGACAGTGTGTGCATCGTGTAGTACTTGGCGTAGGCTATGATTGTGATCTCTTGTAGATTATGAAGTTAACTATTGCTATGATAGTATTGATGTGATCTATTCCTCCTTTCGTAGTGTGAAGGTGACAGTGTGCATGCTATGTTAGTACTTGGTTTGGTTATGTTGATCTGTTATGCACTCTAAGGTTATTTAAATATGAACATTGAATATTGTGGAGCTTGTTAACTCCGGCATTGAGGGTTCGTGTAATCCTACACAGTTAGTGGTGTTCATCATCCAACAAGAGGGTGTAGAGTCTAGCATCTATCTATTTATTCTGTTATGTGATCAATGTTGAGAGTGTCCACTAGTGAAAGTATGATCCCTAGGCCTTGTTCCTAAACATCGCTATCGCTGCTTGTTTACTTTTTATCGCATCTTTACTTCCTGCAATATTACTACCATCAACTACACGCCAGCAAGCACTTTTCTGGCGCCGTTGCTACTGCTCGCATTTATTCATACCACCTGTATTTCACTATCTCTTCGCCGAACTAGTGCACCTATTAGGTGTGTTGGGGACACAAGAGACTTCTTGCTTTGTGGTTGCAGGGTTGCATGAGAGGGATATCTTTGACCTCTTCCTCCCTGAGTTCGATAAACCTTGGGTGATCCACTTAAGGGAAACTTGCTGCTGTTCTACAAACCTCTGCTCTTGGAGGCCCAACACTGTCTACAAGAATAGAAGCACCCGTAGACATCAAGGAATATGTCACTTATGTATCTTAGTTCTTATAAGCTGCTTGTTGTGTGGCAACCATGCTGACATGGGGACACCATCATCATATTTTTGATAAATATCATGTGAGTTACTATGCATGTCCGTCTTGTCTGAAGTAAAGGAGATAACCATGATAAAAGGTTAGAGTATGCATATTGTTAGAGAAGAACATTGGGCCACTAACCAAAGTCATGTTTACATGGTGGAAGTTTCAGCATGGACATTAAAACCTCAAAAATCTCTTATGAGAAATTTATGTTGCCAAAAGCTTTAAGCTTAAAGAGGAGTCCATTTGTCTGTTGTCCGTGTTGTCCCGGTATGGATGTCTAAGTTGAGAATAATCAAAAGCGAGAAATCCAATGCGAACTTTCTCCTTAGACCTTTGTACAGGTGGCATGGAGGTACCCCTTTGTGAAACTTGGTTGAAACATATGTAATGCGATGATAATCCATGGAAATCCGTGCTAATTAGGACAAGGTGCGAGCACTATTAGTATTCGATGCATGAGGCTTGCAACTTATAGGAAGTTTTATACATAACCTATATTACTTATTGACACCGTTGACACAATTGCCTCTCTTAAAATTTTATATCTCTATGTTTTTAAAATAAAAAGCTCTAGCACATGTTTAATCTCTTCTTCCCTCTGCGAAGGGTCATTCTTTTACTTTTATGTTGAGTCTTCATCTTCTAAGTTATATGCACCGTCTTATGAGAGCATAGTTGTCATTCTTAGTTCTATGTGCATGGTCCCAAAATTATTATTGATTGAACCATGAATGTGTTATTAATTGTTCTTAAATTATTTGTATCTAGTCATCCTTTGAACTTTGAAGGTGCATGTCACCTCAAAAATTATTCTTTTTATCACTTACCTACTCGAGGACGAGCAGGAGTTAAACTTGAAGATGTTGATACGTCGCAATAATTTCCCGCTAACTTGAGTATGCATACTGTTAGAGAAGAACATTGGGCCGCTAACTAAAGCCATGATTCATGGTGGAAGTTTCAGTGTGGACAACTAATCCTCAATCTCTTATGAGAATTTTAACTGTTGTTGTATGCTTATGCATTAAAGAGGAGTCCATTATCTGTTGTCTATGTTGTCCCGGTATGGATGTCTAAGTTGAGAATAATCAAGAGCGAGAAATCCAATGCGAGCTTTCTCCTTAGACCTTTGTACAGGCGGCATAGAGGTACCCCTTTGTGATACTTGGTTGAAACATATGCTATGCAATGATAATCCGTGTTAATCCGAGCTAATTAGGACAAGGTGCGGGCACTATTAGTATACTATGCATGAGGCTTGCAACTTGTAAGATATAATTTACATGATACATATGCTTTATTACTACCGTTGACAAAATTGTTTCATGTTTTCAAAATAAAAGCTCTAGCACAAATATAGCAATCGATGCTTTCCTCTTTGAAGGACCTTTCTTTTACTTTTATGTTGAGTCAGTTCACCTATCTCTCTCCACCTCAAGAAGCAAACACTTGTGTGAACTGTGCATTGATTCCTACATACTTGCATATTGCACTTGTTATATTACTTTACATTGACACTATCCATGAGGTATACATGTTATAAGTTGAAAGCAACCGCTGAAACTTAATCTTCCTTTGTGTTGCTTCAATACCTTTACTTTGATTTATTGCTTTATGAGTTAACTCTTATGCAAGACTTATTGATGCTTGTCTTGAAGTACTATTCATGAAAAGTCTTTGCTTTATGATTCAGTTGTTTACTCATATCATTACCATTGTTTTGATCGCTGCATTCATTACATATGCTTATAATAGTACGATCAAGGTTATGATGGCATGTCACTCCAGAAATTATCTTTGTTATCGTTTACCTGCTCGGGACGAGCAGGAACTAAGCTTGGGGATGCTGATACGTCTCCGACGTATCGATAATTTCTTATGTTCCATGCCACATTATTGATGATATCTACATGTTTTATGCATACTTTATGTCATATTTATGCGTTTTCCGGAACTAACCTATTGACGAGATGCCGAAGGGCCAGTTGCTGTTTTCTGCTATTTTTTGTTCCAGAAATCCTAGTAAAGAAATATTCTCGGAATTCGACGAAATCAACGCCCAGAGTCTTAGAATTGGACGAAGCTTCCAGAACACCCGAGAGTCGCCAGAGGGGGGCCACAGGCCCACCAGATGACACCCTGGCGCGGCCAAGGGGGGGCCCGCGCCCCCCTGTTGTGTCGTCGCCTCGTTGACCCTCCGACTCCGCCTCTTCTCCTATATAAAGGTCCCTGACCTAAAACACGAGACGAAAAAGCCACGGTACGAGAAACCTTCCAGAGCCGCCGCCATCGCGAAGCCAACATCTGGGGGACAGGAGTCTCTATTCCGGCACGCCGCCGGGACGGGGAAGTGCCCCCGGAAGGCTTCTCCATCGACACCACCGCCATCTTCATCAACGCTGTTGTCTCCCATGAGGAGGGAGTAGTTCTCCATCGAGGCTCGGGGCTGTACCGGTAGCTATGTGGTTCATCTCTCTCCTATGTACTTCAATACAATAATCTCATGAGCTGCCTTACATGATTGAGATTCATATGATGATGCTTGTAATCTAGATGTCATTATGCTAGTCAAGTGGGTTTTACTTATGTGATCTCCGGAGACTCCTTGTCCCACGTGTGTAAAGGTGACAGTGTGTGCACCGTGTGGGTCTCTTAGGCTATATTTCACAGAATACTTATTCGCTGTTATGAATGGCATAGTGAAGTGCTTATTTATATCTCTTTATGATTGCAATGTGTTTTGTATCACAATATATCTGTGTGCTACTCTAGTGATGTTATTAAAGTAGTTTATTCCTCCTGCACGGTGTAATGGTGACAGTGTGTGCATCGTGTAGTACTTGGCGTAGGCTATGATTGTGATCTCTTGTAGATTATGAAGTTAACTATTGCTATGATAGTATTGATGTGATCTATTCCTCCTTTCGTAGTGTGAAGGTGACAGTGTGCATGCTATGTTAGTACTTGGTTTGGTTATGTTGATCTGTTATGCACTCTAAGGTTATTTAAATATGAACATTGAATATTGTGGAGCTTGTTAACTCCGGCATTGAGGGTTCGTGTAATCCTACACAGTTAGTGGTGTTCATCATCCAACAAGAGGGTGTAGAGTCTAGCATCTATCTATTTATTCTGTTATGTGATCAATGTTGAGAGTGTCCACTAGTGAAAGTATGATCCCTAGGCCTTGTTCCTAAATACTGCTATCGCTGCTTGTTTACTGTTTTACTGCATCTTTACTTCCTGCAATATTACTACCATCAACTACACGCCAGCAAGCACTTTTCTGGCGCCGTTGCTACTGCTCGCATTTATTCATACCACCTGTATTTCACTATCTCTTCGCCGAACTAGTGCACCTATTAGGTGTGTTGGGGACACAAGAGACTTCTTGCTTTGTGGTTGCAGGGTTGCATGAGAGGGATATCTTTGACCTCTTCCTCCCTGAGTTCGATAAACCTTGGGTGATCCACTTAAGGGAAACTTGCTGCTGTTCTACAAACCTCTGCTCTTGGAGGCCCAACACTGTATACAAGAATAGAAGCACCCGTAGACATCAAGGAATATGTCACTTATGTATCTTAGTTCTTATAAGCTGCTTGTTGTGTGGCAACCATGCTGACATGGGGACACCATCATCATATTTTTGATAAATATCATGTGAGTTACTATGCATGTCCGTCTTGTCTGAAGTAAAGGAGATAACCATGATAAAAGGTTAGAGTATGCATATTGTTAGAGAAGAACATTGGGCCACTAACCAAAGTCATGTTTACATGGTGGAAGTTTCAGCATGGACATTAAAACCTCAAAAATCTCTTATGAGAAATTTATGTTGCCAAAAGCTTTAAGCTTAAAGAGGAGTCCATTTGTCTGTTGTCCGTGTTGTCCCGGTATGGATGTCTAAGTTGAGAATAATCAAAAGCGAGAAATCCAATGCGAACTTTCTCCTTAGACCTTTGTACAGGTGGCATGGAGGTACCCCTTTGTGAAACTTGGTTGAAACATATGTAATGCGATGATAATCCATGGAAATCCGTGCTAATTAGGACAAGGTGCGAGCACTATTAGTATTCGATGCATGAGGCTTGCAACTTATAGGAAGTTTTATACATAACCTATATTACTTATTGACACCGTTGACACAATTGCCTCTCTTAAAATTTTATATCTCTATGTTTTTAAAATAAAAAGCTCTAGCACATGTTTAATCTCTTCTTCCCTCTGCGAAGGGTCATTCTTTTACTTTTATGTTGAGTCTTCATCTTCTAAGTTATATGCACCGTCTTATGAGAGCATAGTTGTCATTCTTAGTTCTATGTGCATGGTCCCAAAATTATTATTGATTGAACCATGAATGTGTTATTAATTGTTCTTAAATTATTTGTATCTAGTCATCCTTTGAACTTTGAAGGTGCATGTCACCTCAAAAATTATTCTTTTTATCACTTACCTACTCGAGGACGAGCAGGAGTTAAACTCGAGGACAATAATTTTTGATGTTCCATGCTTGTTTTACACCAATTACTATATGTTTTAAGGGACTAACCTATTAATAATTTCAAAAGTGCACAAGTTCTTGGTTTCAACTTTGTTGTGCATGAAATAGGCAAATATGGAAGGAAATAGCTCATTATGGTGAAATCTGGAATTTCCCGGAATCTGTCCCTGCTGAACACTTTTCAAAGATCGCTTCGAAACTCCATCAAAACGACGTCCAATGAAAAAGTCGTAAATTACAAAGTTGTGGAGAATTTCAAACCGAACAATTTGGACATCTTATACGTCCAGAACGGACAACGGATGCATCCGGCAGAGCAGAATTACTGCAGAGGTTTGTGCAGTTTCGGGACTCCGAAAGTTGGTGACGTATTTGACACAAACTCTTTCCATACCTGGATATTTCGGCCCAGCCACGAGTTGTGAGGCTCATGAAGGACAGAGGGGAGTCCTAGAAAGGTTCTAGAGGTGCCCAAGAGCCCTTGGATCAAAGGGGCATCCATCCCATGGCCTAGATTGCATCTCCAACACTATATATTGATGGGAAACCCTATTTTTGGAGGCCCCCAAGCATTGTCACGAAAATCCTCCTCTTTGGCAGCAGACAAGGAGGGGGAAACACTCATCTACACTAGCACCAACTCAAGGAAGAAGAAGGCTAAGGGGCAGCGCTCCCCCATGATGCCGGCGGCGGGAAAGGAGTCCCCCGCGCCGCCGCCGGCGCTGCCCACGCCTCCACCTCCCGGCGCTCCTCGCTGAGCCCTCCAACGTCTTCACCGCCATCTCCATCACCAACTCCTCATTGTATTCAGTGGTCCATCCTCTCACAAACCTCTGTACCGCCCTATGTAAACATGGTGTTTGATGCTATAAGTTATAATCCTATGATCTATGTCATGTTGCCATAGTTTATTTGTTCTTTGATTGATTGGTTGTTTCTCTTTGGTTCATTAGAGTTGTATGTTGATATGTTACCATCCTTGGTGCCCATTATATTTGTGCGCGCATGGATTAAGCACCATAGAGTAGGTAGTACTTGTTTACTAGAAGGGGGAAGTTCTGCCGGAGTGACAGAAACCTAAGGACGCGAACCGGATAGTTGCATGTATGGGAGTAAGAGAACCATTTACTTAAGGCTATGATTGGGGAAACCTTAATGCTTGCTAGTATTTACGGATGTTTGCTAGCAAGCCAATCATATAGTACTTGTAATCCCGGAGGGAGAGCATGTATATTTAGCCTCTCCTACATAGAAAGCTGCATCGAAGACATTGAATCCAAGATCTTCACTAATTGATCTTGGACAAAGCCACCACTATTACCACCACCTTTCCACACTCATGGTACTGTTAGTTTAGTTTGTTTTATTGCTGCAGCACTAACAGTTATTTCGTGTATTTTATTGTTCTGCAAAGTCACCTCTCATACCCGTTATCGCTCTAGTTTTATTTCCTAGATATTGCAAACGCTTAGTGTGCATAGAGTTGTATGAGTGGTTGATAGAACTTGAGAGAATGTTTATCCTACCTTTAGCTCCTCGTTGGGTTCGACACTCTTACTTATTGAAAATCCTACACACGATCCCCTATACTTGTGGGTTATCAAGCGGCGCGAGCGAAAGTGTGGAAGGAGGAAGACGATGACCTTAAGTAGAGGTGCGGTGAATCGACGCACCGTTGGATGGAGAAATTGTGAGATAGATGGTGCACACGTGGACAAGGGGTAAAAACGCAATTTCACTTAGAAGGGAAGGAACAGGCGCTACAGTGTGTACGCTAGGAAAAGTGGAGGACGTGTGTCCCCCACTTGCACGACGTGTCAACTTGATAAGAAATTTGGGCCCGCAAGACAGAGAGAGAGCAGTTTTCGCGTTTTCCCGATACAGTGATCGTGGCTATCGTCAGCAATGATGTCACCTTGGCAAGAGAAAATCTCGGCTATGAAGCTTCATAAGAATGGCGACAGCAGAAGATTATTGATTATTTCGAGAGCCTTTGGTCAAATACAAGTTTTTGATCAAATGCTCGGGGGCTACTTTGGGAAAATGAAAAACTCGAGTATGATAAAATAGAAATGGCGAGAGCCTATGATCAAATACAAGCATTTGCTCATAGCCTCGGGGGCTACTCCCATCGGGAGCGCTGGTCGCGCACCCGATAGATGTGAAAACCTTGAGAAAGAAGGAAAATATAGCAACATAAGGCGTTGAGCCTACAACCAAGCACAAGTCCTTGGCTGTAGCCTCGGGGGCTACTCCCATCGGGAACGCTGTTCGCGTGCCCGATGAAATTATAAAAAAAAAGAGAAGAAGAAGTGAGCATATTTCGAGTTATACAAATAATTCTACATATACTCCCATCGGGAAGGCAAAATAAGTCATCCGTTGACTCAATAAAATGTGCTATTCCAACAGCCGAAAAAGCACTCGACAATATATTCTCAGAGCGCCAAAGTCGCGAATAATCTCTGAATGCCGCAAAAATTTGCGAAGGTAAGACCCCAGATCCGTTCTGAGCGGTGTGGAACGTCTCTGACGTCGGTTTGCTACTTTTTCCGTATCAACAGATACGAAGAAAAATCCTAACGGACGCGTTAGGTACCCAATAAAATATAACTGGGACTCGACAGAATGGTAAGACCTTAAGCGGCACCTGTCGAAGTTTACACCAGTATCCCGAGATCATGTCCAGGGACGTGATCTTGAAGTAGGTTTTTGCGGATTGCCACTAGAGCAGTTAACTAGTACCTGATCCGTCAGATGAACTAGCCCGAACTACCATTATCCCTATACAATATATAATTACGTATCCAAAGATATGTGATAAAATTCGGTAGAGCTATTGAATGAATATAAAGTTGGAGATTTTCCCTGATTCTGCGATTCAAGCAAAATCTCGGGGGCTACTGACATAGGCATCCCCAATGGGCCTGCCGAAGATGGTACTGATGCGTGTAGTTGATACGTCCGTTGGGAACCCCAAGAGGAAGGTGTGATGCGCACAGCGGCAAGTTTCCCTCAGTAAGAAACCAAGGTTTAATCGAACCAGTAGGAGTCAAGAAGCACGTTGAAGGTTGATGGCGGCGGGATGTAGTGCGGCGCAACACCAGAGATTCCGGCGCCAACGTGGAACCTGCACAACACAACCAAAGTACTTTGCCCCAATTAAACAGTGAGGTTGTCAATCTCACCGGCTTGCTGTAACAAAGGATTAACCGTATTGTGTGGATGATGATTGTTTGCAGAAAACAGTAAAACAAGTATTGCAGTAGATTGTATGCGATGTAAAGAATAGGACCGGGGTCCACAGTTCACTAGAGGTGTCTCTCCCATAAGATAAAAGCATGTTGGGTGAACAAATTACAGTCGGGCAATTGACAAATAGAGAGGGCATAACAATGCACATACATGTCATGATAAATATAGTGAGATTTAATTGGGCATTACGACAAAGTACATAGACCGCTATCCAGCATGCATCTATGCCTAAAAAGTCCACCTTCAGGTTATCATCCGAACCCCTTCCAGTATTAAGTTGCAAAACAACAGACAATTGCATTAAGTATGGTGCGTAATGTAATCAATAACTACATCCTTAGACATAGCATCAATGTTTTATCCCTAGTAGCAACAGCACATCCACAACCTTAGAACTTTCTCACATCGTCCTGCATTAAATGGAGGCATGAACCCACTATCGTGCATAAATACTCCCTCTTGGAGTTAAGAGCAAAAACTTGGCCAGAGCCTCTACTAATAACGGAGAGCATGCAAGATCATAAACAACACATAGGTAATAACTTGATAATTAACATAACATAGTATTCTCTATCCATCGGATCCCGACAAACACAACATATAGAATTACAGATAGATGATCTTGATCATGTTAGGCAGCTCACAAGATCCAACAATGAAGCACATAAGGAGAAGACGACCATCTAGCTACTGCTATGGACCCATAGTCCAGGGGTGAACTACTCACTCATCACTCCGGAGGCGACCATGGCGGTGAAGAGTCCTCCGGGAGATGAATCCCCTCTCCGGCAGGGTGCCGGAGGAGATCTCCAGAATCCCCCGAGATGGGATTGGCGGCGGCGTCTCAGTAAGGTTTTCCGTATCGTGGCTCTCGGTACTGGGGGTTTCGCGACGGAGGCTATTTGTAGGCGGAAGGGCAGGTAAAGAGGTGGCACGAGGGGCCCAGACGACAGGCCGGCGCGGCCAGGGCCTGGGCCGCGCCGCCCTGGTGTCTGGCCACCTCGTGGCCCCACTTCGACTCTCCTTCGGTCTTCTGGAAGCTTCGTGGCAAAATAGGACCCTGGGCGTTGATTTCGTCCAATTCCGAGAATATTTCGTTACTAGGATTTCTGAAACCAAAAACAGCGTAAAAACAAAGAATCGGCTCTTCGGCATCTTGTTAATAGGTTAGTTCCAGAAAATGCACGAATATGACATAAAGTGTGCATAAAACATGTAGATATCATCAATAATGTGGCATGGAACATAAGAAATTATCGATACGTCGGAGACGTATCAGCATCCCCAAGCTTAGTTCTGCTCGTCCCGAGCAGGTAAAACGATAACAAAGATAATTTCTGAAGTGACATGCCATCATAACCTTGATCATACTATTTGTAAACATATGTAATGAATGCAGCGATCAAAACAATGGTAATGTCATGAGTAAACAAGTGAATCATAAAGCAAAGACTTTTCATGAATAGTATTTCAAGACAAGCATCAATAAGTCTTGCATAAGAGTTAACTCATAAAGCAATAAATCAAAGTAAAGGTATTGAAGCAACACAAAGGAAGATTAAGTTTCAGTGGTTGCTTTCAACTTGTAACATGTATATCTCATGGATAATTGTCAACATAGAGTAATATAATAAGTGCAATATGCAAGTATGTAGGAATCAATGCACAGTTCACACAAGTGTTTGCTTCTTGAGGTGGAGAGAGATAGGTGAACTGACTCAACATAAAAGTAAAAAGAATGGTCCTTCAAAGAGGAAAGCATCGATTGCTATATTTGTGCTAGAGCTTTTATTTTGAAAACATGAAGCAATTTTGTCAACGGTAGTAATAAAGCATATGAGTTATGTAAATTATATCTTACAAGTTGCAAGCCTCATGCATAGTATACTAATAGTGCCCGCACCTTGTCCTAATTAGCTTGGACTACCGGATCATCGCAATACACATGTTTTAACCAAGTGTCACAATGGGGTACCTCCATGCCGCCTGTACAAAGGTCTAAGGAGAAAGCTCGCATTTTGGATTTCTCGCTTTTGATTATTCTCAACTTAGACATCCATACCGGGACAACATGGACAACAGATAATGGACTCCTCTTTAATGCATAAGCATGTGGCAACAATTAGTGTTCTCATATGAGATTGAGGATATATGTCCAAAACTGAAACTTCCACCATGAATCATGGCTTTAGTTAGCGGCCCAATGTTCTTCTCTAACAATATGTATGCTCCAACCATTAAGGTGGTAGATCTCTCTTACTTCAGACAAGACGGACATGCATAGCAACTCACATGATATTCAACAAAGAATAGTTGATGGCGTCCCCAGAAACATGGTTATCGCACAACAAGCAACTTAATAAGAGATAAAGTGCATAAGTACATATTTAATACCACAATAGTTTTTAAGCTATTTGTCCCATGAGCTATATATTGCAAAGGCGAATGATGGAATTTTAAAGGTAGCACTCAAGCAATTTACTTTGGAATGGCGGAGAAATACCATGTAGTAGGTAGGTATGGTGGACACAAATGGCATAGTGGTTGGCTCAAGGATTTTGGATGCATGAGAAGTATTCCCTCTCGATACAAGGTTTAGGCTAGCAAGGTTATTTGAAACAAACACAAGGATGAACGGTGCAGCAAAACTCACATAAAAGACATATTGTAAACATTATAAGAATCTACACCGTCTTCCTTGTTGTTCAAAACTCAATACTAGAAATTATCTAGACTTTAGAGAGACCAAATATGCAAACCAAATTAGCAAGCTCTAGGTGTTTCTTCATTAATGGGTGCAAAGTATATGATGCAAGAGCTTAAACATGAGCACAACAATTGCCAAGTATCAAATTATCCAAGACATTTTAGAATTACTACATGTAGCATTTTCCGATTCCAACCATATAACAATTTAACGAAGAAGATTCAACCTTCGCCATGAATACTATGAGTAAAGCCTAAGGACATACTTGTACATATGCAACAGCGGAGCGTGTCTCTCTCCCATATAGTGAATGCTAGGATCCATTTTATTCAAACAAAAACAAAAACAAAAACAAACCGACGCTCCAAGCAAAGCACATAAGATGTGACGGAATAAAAATATAGTTTCAGGGGAGGAACCTGATAATGTTGTCGATGAAGAAGGGGATGCCTTGGGCATCCCCAAGCTTAGACGCTTGAGTCTTCTTAGAATATGCAGGGGTGAACCACCGGGGCATCCCCAAGCTTATAGCTTTCACTCTCCTTGATCATATTGCATCATACTCCTCTCTTGATCCTTGAAAACTTCCTCCACACCAAACTCGAAACAACTCATTAGAGGGTTAGTGGACAATAAAATTAACATGTTCAGAGGTAACACAATCATTCTTAACACTTCTGGACATTGAATAAAGCTACTGGACATTAATGGATCAAAGAAATTCATCCAACATAGCAAAAGAGGCAATGCGAAATAAAAGGCAGAATCTGTCAAAACAGAACAGTCCCTAAAGATGGATTTTATTGAGGCACCAGACTTGCTCAAATGAAAATGCCCAAATTGAATGAAAGTTGCGTACATATCTGAGGATCACTCACGTAAATTGGCTTAATTTTCTGAGTTACCTACAGAGAATTAGGCCCAGATTCGTGACAGCAAAGAAATCTGTTTCTGCGCAGTAATCCAAATCTAGTATTCACTTTACTATCAAAGACTTTACTTGGCACAACAAAACATAAAACTAAGATAAGGAGAGGTTGCTACCGTAGTAAACAACTTCCAAGACTCAAATATAAAACAAAAATACTGTAGTAAAAACATGGGTTGTCTCCCATAAGCGCTTTTCTTTAACGCCTTTCAGCTAGGCGCAGAAAGTGTAAATCAAGTAACATCAAGAGACGAAGCATCAACATCACAATTTGTTCTAATAATAGAATCATAAGGTAACTTCATTCTCTTTCTAGGGAAGTGTTCCATACCTTTCTTGAGAGGAAATTGATATTTAATATTACCTTCCTTCATATCAATAGTAGCACCAACGGTTCGAAGAAAAGGTCTTCCCAATATAATGGGGCAAGATGCATTGCATTCAATATCCAAGACAACAAAATCAACGGGGACAAGGTTATTGTTAACCATAATATGAACATTATCAACTCTCCCCAAAGGTTTCTTTTTAGCATTATCAGCGAGATTAACATCCAAATAACAATTTTTCAATGGTGGCAAGTCAAGCATATCATAGACTTTCTTAGGCATAACAGAAATACTTGCACCAAGATCACATAAAGCATTACAATCAAAATCATTGACCCTCATTTTAATGATGGGCTCCCAACCATCTTCTAGCTTTCTAGGAATAGAGGTTTCAAGTTTTAGTTTCTCTTCTCTAGCTTTTATGAGAGCATTTGTAATATGTTTTCTGAAAGCCAAGTTTACAGCGCTAGCATTGGGACTCTTAGCAAGTTTTTGTAAGAACTTTATAACTTCAGAGATGTGGCAATCATCAAAATCTAAATCATTATGAGCTACAGCAATGGGATCATTGTCCCCAAGGTTGGAAAAAATTTCAGCAGTTTTATCACAAGCAATTTCAGCAGTTTTAGCAATTTCAGGCAGTTTTGTACGCTTTGCACTAGGAGTAGAAACATTACTAACACCAATTATTTTACCATTGATAGTAGGAGGTGCAGCAACATGTGAATCATTAGCATTGCTAGTGGTGGTAATAGTCCAAACTTTAGCTACATTTTTCTCTTTAGCTAGTTTTTCATTTTCTTCTCTATCCCACCTAGCACGCAGTTCAGCCATTAATCTTATATTCTCATTAATTCTAACTTGGATGGCATTTGCTGTAGTAACAATTTTATTTTCAATATCCCTATTAGGCATAACTTTCGATTTCAAAATATCAACATCAGAGGCAAGACTATCAACCTTAGAAGCGAGAATATCAATTTTATTGAGCTTTTCCTCAACAGATTTGTTAAAGGCAGTTTGTGTACTAATAAATTCTTTAAGCATAACTTCAAGTCCAGGGGGTGTGTTCCTATTATTATTGTAAGAATTCCCATAAGAATTAGCATAACCGTTACCATTATTATAAGGATATGGCCTATAGTTATTACTAGAATTGTTCCGATAAGCATTGTTGTTGAAATTATTATTTTTAATGAAGTTTACATCAACATGTTCTTCTTGGGAAACCAATGAAGCTAACGGAACATTATTAGGATCAACATTAGTTCTATCATTCACAAGCATAGACATAATAGCATCAATCTTATCATTCAAGGAAGAGGATTCTTCAACAGAATTTACCTTCTTACCTTGTGGAGCTCTTTCCGTGTGCCATTCAGAGTAATTAATCATCATATTATCAAGGAGCTTTGTTGCTTCACCTAGAGTGATGGACATAAAGGTACCTCCAGCAGCTGAATCCAATAAATTCCGCGAAGAAAAATTTAGTCCTACATAGAAGGTTTGGATGATCATCCAAGTAGTCAGTCCATGTGTTGGGCAATTTTTAACCAAAGATTTCATTCTTTCCCAAGCTTGAGCAACATGTTCATTATCGAATTGTTTAAAATTCATTATGCTAGTTCTCAAAGATATAATTTTAGCAGGGGGATAATATCTACCAATAAAAGCATCCTTGCATTTAGTCCAGGAATCAATACTATTCTTAGGCAGAGATAGCAACCAATCTTTAGCTCTTCCTCTTAATGAGAAAGGAAACAATTTCAATTTAATAATATCACTATCTACATCTTTATACTTTTGCATTTCACATAGTTCAACAAAATTATTAAGATGGGCAGCAGCATCATCAGAACTAACACCAGAAAATTGCTCTCGCATAACAAGATTCAAGAAAGGTGTTTAATTTCAAAGAATTCTGCTGTAGTAGCAGGTGGAGCAATAGGTGTGCATAAGAAATCATTATTATTTGTGGTTATGAAGTCACACAACTTAGTATTTTCAGGGGTGGCCATTTTAGCAGTAGTAAATAAAGCAAACTAGATAAAGTAAATGCAAGTAACTAATTTTTTTGTGTTTTTGATATAGAGTGCAAGACAGTAAATAAAGTAAAGCTAGCAACTAATTTTTTTGTGTTTTGATATAATGCAGCAAACAAAGTAGTAAATAAAATAAAGCAAGACAAAAACAAAGTAAAGAGATTGGGAAGTGGAGACTCCCCTTGCAGCGTGTCTTGATCTCCCCGGCAACGGCGCCAGAAATTTGCTTGATGCGTGTAGTTGACACGTCCGTTGGGAACCCCAAGAGGAAGGTGTGATGCGCACAGCGGCAAGTTTCCCTCAGTAAGAAACCAAGGTTTAATCGAACCAGTAGGAGTCAAGAAGCACGTTGAAGGTTGATGGCGGCGGGATGTAGTGCGGCGCAACACCAGAGATTCCGGCGCCAACGTGGAACCTGCACAACACAACCAAAGTACTTTGCCCCAACGAAACAGTGAGGTTGTCAATCTCACCGGCTTGCTATAACAAAGGATTAACCGTATTGTGTGGATGATGATTGTTTGCAGAAAACAGTAAAACAAGTATTGCAGTAGATTGTATGCGATGTAAAGAATAGGACCGGGGTCCACAGTTCACTAGAGGTGTCTCTCCCATAAGATAAAAGCATGTTGGGTGAACAAATTACAGTCGGGCAATTGACAAATAGAGAGGGCATAACAATGCACATACATGTCATGATAAATATAGTGAGATTTAATTGGGCATTACGACAAAGTACATAGACCGCTATCCAGCATGCATCTATGCCTAAAAAGTCCACCTTCAGGTTATCATCCGAACCCCTTCCAGTATTAAGTTGCAAAACAACAGACAATTGCATTAAGTATGGTGCGTAATGTAATCAATAACTACATCCTTAGACATAGCATCAATGTTTTATCCCTAGTAGCAACAGCACATCCACAACCTTAGAACTTTCTGTCACATCGTCCTGCATTCAATGGAGGCATGAACCCACTATCGAGCATAAATACTCCCTCTTGGAGTTAAGAGCAAAAACTTGGCCAGAGCCTCTACTAATAACGGAGAGCATGCAAGATCATAAAAAACACATAGGTAATAACTTGATAATTAACATAACATAGTATTCTCTATCCATCGGATCCCGACAAACACAACATATAGAATTACAGATAGATGATCTTGATCATGTTAGGTAGCTCACAAGATCCAACAATGAAGCACATAAGGAGAAGACGACCATCTAGCTACTGCTATGGACCCATAGTCTAGGGGTGAACTACTCACTCATCACTCCGGAGGCGACCATGGCGGTGAAGAGTCCTCCGGGAGATGAATCCCCTCTCCGGCAGGGTGCCGGAGGAGATCTCCAGAATCCCCCGAGATGGGATTGGCGGCGGCGGCGTCTCAGTAAGGTTTTCCGTATCGTGGCTCTCGGTACTGGGGGTTTCGCGACGGAGGCTATTTGTAGGCGGAAGGGCAGGTAAAGAGGCGGCACGAGGGGCCCAGATGACAGGCCGGTGCGGCCAGGGCCTGGGCCGCGCCGCCCTGGTGTCTGGCCACCTCGTGGCCCCACTTCGACTCTCCTTCGGTCTTCTGGAAGCTTCGTGGCAAAATAGGACCCTGGGCGTTGATTTCGTCCAATTCCGAGAATATTTCGTTACTAGGATTTCTGAAACCAAAAACAGCAGAAAACAGCAACTGGCTCTTCGGCATCTTGTTAATAGGTTAGTTCCAGAAAATGCACGAATATGACATAAAGTGTGCATAAAACATGTAGATATCATCAATAATGTGGCATGGAACATAAGAAATTATCGATACGTCAGAGACGTATCAGGTACCCGGGGTTTACTGAAGGCCCATGACTCGAAGAATAAGAAGAATCGGAAGCCCAAGTTATTATTAAGGAAATCTAGAGTTGTATTAGAAAATACTACTTGTAATCTTGCGGGATGGGTTGGGAACCCTCCCGGAGTCTGTAACTTGTGTATTACGAAACCCTCGGCTCCACCTCCTATATAAGGGGGAGTCGAGGGACAAAGAGAGGATCGAATCAATTGTCAACACAACCCTAGTTTCTTAATCGTCGAGTACTTTTCGGCTGAAACCTTCGAGATCTACTTGTCCTCTACTTCCAACGAAACCCTAGTCTACAATACGTAGGCATTGATAAGTTAATACCTTGTCACCATGAGATCATGTAAATCACTTACACCGGAAGGGTACTTTGATTACATCAAACGCCATTGCGTAAATGGGTGGTTATAAAGATGGGATTAAGTATTCGGAAAATGTGAGTTGAGGCATATGGATCAATAGTGGGATTTGTCCATCCTGATGACAGATAGATATACTCTGGGCCCTCTCGGTCGAATGTCGTCTGATTAGCTTGCAAGCATATGATTGGATCATAAGAGATGACATACCACGGTACGAGTAAAGAGTACTTGTCGGTAACGAGGTTGAACAAGGTATGGAGATACTGATGATCGAACATCGGACAAGTAAAATATCGTGTGACAAACGGAATCGGCATCGTATGTAAAAGATTCAATCGATCACTAAGTCATCGTTGAATATGTGGGAGCCATTATGGATCTCCAGATCCCACTATTGGTTATTGCTCGGAGAGGAGTCTCGACCATGTCTGCATAGTAGATTCGGAATATGAGATGGAGTCCGAAGTTTTTGTTCGGAGTCTCGGATGGGATCCAGGACATCACGAGGAGGTCCGGAATGGTCCGTAGAATAAGATTCATATAAGGGAAATCATTTTCCGGGGTTCGGGAAAAAGTTCGGTGTTTTGACCGGAGCTTCTAGAAGGTTCTAGAGGGCCACCAGTGGGCCCACCACCCCGGGAGAGGCCACGTAGGCGCCACATGGCATGGTGGGGCCTGCCCACTACGACATGTGGGCCCAGGCCAGCCTACCCCTTAGAGATAAGATCTATCTCTTAATTTAAATGGTTTAAATCTAGAGATAAGATCTATCTCTAAAATAAAGTTTTTAAATGAAGAGATAAGGAGAAGGCTTGAGGGGGAAGGAAATTCCCCCCCCCCCCCATGCGCCGGCCAAGGGGTAGGTGGGGCCCAAGGGGAACCCAAGGCCGACCCCTCCCCCTAAATAAGGAGGGGAGGGGGTGGCCGGCCACCACACCAATCCAGAAACCCTGGCCGCCCCCCCCACCCTCTCTTCCTCCTCCATATGCTGCGCAGGCTTAGGCGAAGACCTGCAGCAATTCTTCTCCACCACCACCACCACGCCGTCGTGCTGCTGGGATTCCGTGGAGATCTACCACACCTCCGTTGGCCGCTGGAACGGGGAGAGGAAGGGGCTTCATCGACACCGTACGCGCGACCGAGTACGGAAGTGCTGCCGGATTGCAGCACTGGGGACGATCGTCTACACCAACAACGAGATCTAATCTCATAGGCTTTGGAAATCTTCGAGGGTTAGTCTCACATCAATCTCGTTATTCCGATCTTGTAAATTAGATCTTGGGTGTTCCATAGATTAGATCTTGGATTTATTCGTCTTGCGGTACGAAACTTTTTTGTTTTCTATGCTACGAACCCCAACAGTGAATTGATATTAAAATTGCATGAGACTACTAAAGACAACATAGAACGCATGAATGCTAAGTATAAAATTGCTGGGGATCGAGGAAGAAAGCATGTTGTGTTTGGTGTTGGTGATCTTGTTTGGTTGCATTTGCGCAAAGATCGTTTTCCTGCATTGCGTAAGTCTAAGCTCATGCCACGTGCCGCTGGTCCTTTTAAGGTGTTAGAGAAAATAAATGATAATGCATATAAACTTGAGCTTCCTGCAGAATTGGGTTCGGTTAGTCCTACATTTAACATTGCAGATTTGAAGCCTTACTTTGGTGAAGAAGAAGAGCTTTCGTCGAGGACGACTTCAATTCAAGAAGGGGGCATGATGAGGACATCCCATCTATTGATATAACCGCTGTACCTACATCCACATAAATACAAGGACCAATCACTCGAGCTCGTGCCAAACAACTTAACTATCAGGTACTTTCGTTTCTTGGAACTATTCCTCACATACATGAGAATATGATGCTGCCTAAATCAGATGTGTTTGTTACTCTTAGGAATGATGGACCTAGCATGGATGAGGAAGACAAGCATTGGAGCATGATCACGCATGGAGGAGATGGCAGCAAGCATGTGAGGATTGAAGAGGACGCCCCAAGTGGAGCTTTCAGAACTTTGAAGCCACCATAATTGGAGATGAAGACATGGAAGAAATATAGAGTTTCCCACTTCATAATTTCGTCCATATGAGTACATGGTGCTGCGACATCATTAGTTTTGGGCCAGGCCAATGTAATTTTCGCAGGATTTAAGTCAGCCACTTTTTAGAGTCAGTATTGAAGGGGGGAGGCCTTCTAGGGTTTGGTTCGGCCACCATACGTATGGCTGGCCGAAACCCCACCTTTTCCTCCTTTAAATACCCCCATAGCCGTCACGTTTAGACTCGGATTTTGATTAGACTAAAAGTTAGCCATTGCTGCAACTCTCGTGTACTTCTTTTGAGGCCAACGCCCAGAACAAGACCGACTATTCGGAATCCCACCTTTTCAATAAAGATTTCATCTATATCCGCAATAATTCTGATTGCATTATTAGTTCTTACTTGTTCTCAGTTTCAGGTAGGAATTAAGACCCTCGCTGGTCAGGCTGATCGTGCATCCGCAAGATCAGTAACTCCTGGAGATTGTCCTAGCAATTGCATTGGCGCACGAGCTTTGCACGTGTAGTCGGATCGTCAAGCACGAACTCCACCAACAAATCGATTTATCCACGTCTCATCGAAAGATCGGCCACCTTTGCTCTATCACCAGGTTTCACCATGAAGGAAGCGTGGCCGGACAACGCTGACACTTATAGAAGCCGTTCGCGAAAGAAGAAGAAGGACGCCGACACGTTAACGGAATTGTTAAATAGGGTGGAGGCGCTTGAGAAAAATCAGAGGGCACCTGATCAGCCGCTGTTTCTACAGGATCCACAAGCCGATGCTGCCCCATCTCAGCGAAGAAGCGGTGTCGGTTCCTCGCATCTTGGCGGATGTGGAGGAAGCTACCCCGTGGATTATGTCACGGAGAAGACAGATTGCGAGCTACATATGTTATTCAGGACCGCGTCCGTTAAGGTGGCGGTCGACTATGTGTACCCAAGTGAAGATGGAGCAACGCACCATCATATGCCCATTCCACCTGGCTGTGTTCATGTCGGGGTGGATGAAGTTGTTCCGGGTTTTGAAACAGTGGAGCTTGATATTCCTAGAGGTGACGATGAGAGGACACTGGCCGATGTCAAGCACGGTTTCGCCCTATGGCCGAAGAAGTACATCGTCCTTTTGCAAAGGCCACCGACTCCTCCACATGAGCAGCAAATGCCATCGACTCCTCCTGGTAGCAGTCCTCGTGAGCAGCCAAGTCCACACCTACCTGAGAGGGATCCCAGCGTGAGTCCACCATCTCAAGATCCTCCACGTAAGATAGCGCCCGTTAAGCGGAACGGTACGCCGCCTAGGAAGAGATCTAGAAAGGAGAAACCACAGCTGCTCATTGAGAAGTTACCTTGGGAAAAAAGTGCCGAGGAAAACAGGGAAGCCGTTGAGTCCGACCTGAGAAATGTTTTTGCACCGAAAGTGCCAGAGATACCTTTTGAGAAGACACTAGATCCGGTGAAAGTTGTGCGTACCGTTGAGAATCTATATGACCCTGTACCATCGCCGCCATCTGACTATAGGTGTTCTATTGAAAGGTTGTATGACAAGATGATCGAGGCGACAAAACCAGTTCAATCGGGTATCAAGGAGATAAAAGGGATACACCAAGTCTACCAGCTCGGACAACAACCCGTTCAATCGGTCCCCCCTCTCAAGGTGTTTGAACGGAAGGCCGTTCAAAGTTCTCGACAAAACACAACCGATTACGCCATCGCTGAAACAGCATATCAATTTGTTCAAGGGAAAGATTTCGTCGAGAATCTCAGGAAGCTAACAACATGTATGCGTAACTTGCATTCGTGGTACGTTAATGCCTCAAAGGGAGGGACCGAGACTACCATGGTGCGAGTTAGGGAAGAGCACTACTTCCAGGAATACTGTGTGAACGTTGACTTCAGCGAGCTTTTCCAGTTATACAATCTCCGGGCCCTCGACAAATCTATCATCAGTTGCTATTGTTTGTAAGTGATTTATTTAATTTGAGAAGTCTTTAGTTCAGCTCGTTCATTGTCTGCAAATTATAATCTTTTGTGCGCTATATTATGCAGGTCAAAGATGCTCGAATGCAAAAGGGATGAAATCACGAACATTGGGTTCATTGACCCGGAGACAATGCATGTTAAAACCATAGAAGATCCCCTCTATAACAAGGATACACCGGAGACTTTGCTAAGGTTTTTGAAGTGACAACGTGACAAAAGGCTAATAATTTGGCCTTACAACTTCCAGTGAGTCTTACTGTCTTATAACACATTATATTTTGCTCACCGTATGTCAAAATTTTAACTAATAACTTATATATATGACACTACATATTTAAACGTGCGTAGGTTTCACTTTATTCTTCTCGTCATCAAAATGTACGATGGAGAAGTTGAAGTCTTTGACTCACTAAGCAAAAATTCGGAACTATACAAGTCTTGTTTTTATATGCTCAGAAGGTAATTTTAATTCTTATCGGTTTGTTTCGTTAATTTCCTGCTATCAACTAATTGATAACTCTTTTATGCATTTTCTTTTATCGGGCGGCGTATGGGAAACTTTCATCAAGGAAGATAAGTCCCATGAATGGCCACCGAAGCTGCGATGGCGTGCGAAAGTAAGTAGTACTACCTAGGTCCACACACCTTTAATTATCATACTTGACTATTGTTTGATTGAATTATATTCTTGTAAATAAATGCCCGCAATAACCACAAGGGACTGATCTCTGTGGATACTACGTTTGCGAGTACATCTACAAAATTGTCAGTGAGAGAATGAATAATGACAGAAATAAAGAGGTATGAAAACAATATTCACAAATATATTTTCTTATCATAAGTTGTGTTGAGTTTCAGTAATAGTTGTTTGATTGTGATTTGATATATATATATATATATATATATATATATAGGATAAATACTTCCTACTCCTGGGTGTAACTACACCCATCTCTCGTATACGATCATACAGAAGTATATATGATACTTTATTGGTTTGAGTATGTTCGTATATTGTATCTAAGATACTCCAAACCAAGTTTGGTGAAAAAAAATTAAATAAGCCCATGGTTTGCACTATATATCCGAAATACATGCATATTTATACCTAAAGAAAGAGTGTACGTAAAAAATGTACATACTACCTACAAAGTAGTATATATACTACTATATATATATATATATATATATATATATATATATATATATATATATATATATATATATATATATATATATATATATATATATATATATATATATATATATATATATATATATATATATATATATATATATATATATATATATATATATATAGAGAAACTCTATTAGATACCTGGGTGTAGAATAATTATTCTGCTCCCGGGTCGGCCGACCGAGCCATTGCTCCGGTGCGGCTCACGCCATGGGCAGGCCTCTCTCCTGTAATTTTTTTCAGGTTTCTTATCAGGTTGCCGGTTTCCTTTCTTCATCCTTGGGATCAGGACGTGCACACTCCCCACTCGATCCAGTTTCCAGAAACTGCCAATGCGCTCATCCTAGCTCCACAAGTCCGGCGACCTCAGTGTCGCGGCCGCTGCCGCTCGGAGATTCCACGCCGTATTGGCGTCGTGCTCGTCGATCCAGCTTCCCCGGTTCAATTCCTCCCACTCCCTCGCCGACGGTCCCGAATCCCAGGCGGCGCTGGGGGGAGCTGCGCGTGGAGCGCTTCCCGATGGACGACGGCGCGTCCATGGGTCACTGCACCGCCCACCGCAAGTACTTGTTTTCCTCCTTCCAGCCTCACATTCCCCCGCTGGGGAGCGCAGTATTCCCATGCTGAACCCGTCGTCGCCGCGCCTCACCAGTCACCATCCTCGACGCCCTCTCTGCCAGGCTTCTCTTCTGCACGGTTGTAAAGGTAGGCAGTCTTCCCTTCCGCGTCAGCTCGTGGGGTAATTTTTTGGTGAGGTGGCTCATGTATTTTTGCAGGGATTGGGCGGTGGCATAACAGGCCACGAGAGCGATCTCCAACTTGGTGGATCCTCTCTTAGCTTGAAGGAACCTGCGAAGAAATCATGCCCAAGCAGTTTTTAAATAGGTACTGCAATATCATCGATCAATCCACCTGTAAGAAACGTTTCATTGGCAGCAGTTTTAGATAATCAATTTTACCTTATCTGCTATTCACTGACCCGCCTGATACCAATGCTATGGCATATCAGCGATTCTGTAATTGTGCTGCAATATCAGCGATTCTGTTTTTCAAAAACTGCAATATCATAGATTCTGTAGGATTGTTTGAAGATTGATCTTTAGGTAGAGATTCTTTAATGGCATTTGCAGCTATACAGTTTCTACAGCCTCAATGTCCTACTTGTTGGAAATAGCAAATACGTACCTAGGAGTAGATTAATGGCAGCGGTAATTGTTCTGTTTGTTGTCCTACTGTAATGTAACGGTAGTGGTAATCTTGAACTTTACAAGTGGCATGCTTAGGAGTAGATTATACATACCTAGCGATACTGCTTGACCTATGATTGGACGCAATTCGCCACATTAATCACACAGTAGGCGTATATGAATATGTTTATTGCTCTCTAATTTTAGGTGCTTCTCCTTGAAAATTACGTGACCCTGGGTGAGGAAGATAATTGTTTACCAAGTTATTATTGAACACACGGCTCATCAAGGACCTAGTTTTATGAATGGGGATATTGCTAACCTTATGAATTGGTATATTGCCTATTTTTGGGGGTTTTAATCTCTACTTGAACTTACAAACTTAGCATCTTTTATGGAAAATTCTTGAAACAACATAATTTATCTTTACTGCCCAGCCTTTGATTCTATACGGTAGATCCATATCATCATTTTTACTGAAGTGTCAAATCAGTCAGATCCAGTAGGGTGTCAGAGTAAAATCAATATGGCAAACTTGTCTCCATACCATTTATTTTCTTCTAATTTGTGGAAATTGGTTGTATTGTGTGGAAGCTGCTTCAGAAAATGAACTTATTTTATGTCATTTCCAATCAAGCAACATCCCTAGTAACTTGTGCTAATTGATTCTCCTTATTATTGCAGCAAGATCACTAGCACACATGCTGATGTGCACCCAATTTCACTGATGACTGTGGGATGCATCTATATCCTATACTCAGAATACTTTTTTTCTGAATTTTCTCTTTGTTAAATACTTGATGGGTAGATGGTATGCTTGATTTGTTATTCTGCACTCATTTTTGGCAAAGTAGTATGTATACTATTTTGATTTACCATTATGTGAATTAAATTATTAGCATACACTAGAAGCTAAATTTTCTTGATTAACCATGGTCCGGTGTTATGCATAATTTTCTAAGTTGTTGGCTGCAATGGTATCTTAAATCTAGCGCTAGTGGGCATGCTCAGCTAGGTTGAGGCAAATTATTCTGGTTCTATAATTATAAAGTTACAGAGCTGGAGTGTTTTAACAATAAAACTTCACGTTTAAGTGGAACAGAAAATTCATCAAGTCTCTTTGGTAGTATCATGGTAAGCATGCCTGATATTTGAAGTTTCCAGTGCAGATCCACTGAGAATATGTGAGGAAATATGCGTTGCTAATAGGTGAAAATATTTTTATGTACTGTGTTAGTGAGACTGCCAGGTGCTAGAAGAAAACGCGTAATGCTTGAACAATCTTTTATTAATTTTACATCTTTTCTTCATATACGTCTCTTAGTCTCCGTGGCTCACTCAGCTGTATTTTGTTTTGAGAATAATTCCACTGTAGTTTGTAAGTATGTTATTTTGAAAGGTCGTAAAAATGCTACTCACAGACATGAAGTGAAAATAATATATATCTTGAAGAGAACCAACAATGCTGCTAATGTAACTTCAGTTGAGCTTGTCTTTAGAGATGGATAGATGTGGAAAAAAATGCATGTCCGTATATCCTTCTACTAATTAGTCTATTTTTCAATAATTTTTTTTATTAGTGTTATGTTTTCTTAAGCTCTTCACATGGTGAAGTTATATGGCCCTTGCGCTTGTGGTTTGCTAGCCAGTGATACTTATTATCATGTGACGCATTAGTTGCTCCAAACATAATATAAATGCTTCAATAACTTATCTCTGAAAGGAAATCTTATTTCTGAAGTTTCCAATTCTGCTGGGGCTTGCAGATTTAAAATATGTTTTGGCTCATTTTCAAAACAACTTACGTTGTTGATTGGTGTCTGATTGTTCAGTCATATGGATAAATAGCCTCATGCTTTCTAGATTGTACGTATCACTGGCATAGCTGTATGGTCAAGTGACCTGAATTATGACTCTAGATCTGTCCAGCTAACGATGTTATGCAACCTACTTAACCGTATCTATTTTATCCGTTGTCACATCTTATTTTTTTACAAGGCTCAGCGTGCTGATTTCATTCTTTCTCGGAGCTTGTTGGTAACTGCTTGCAGTTCGCATTCCTATTGTTGATTCAAGTTGCTGCAAACCAAGCATCTGCACATGTTTGTTACAGAAATTCAAGTTCTGTCGTCAGGTTTCAGCCATGTTGGTAAATGCTAACAGTCGGTCATGCATATCATGGTCTATGCAGTTTTCTTAGAATTACTACCCTGATTTTTCGTGCAATTTAGATCTATTCTTCACTTAGAAGCATTTGCCTAATTTGTTGTGCGTTCACTTATAGTGAGGCTCTTCGGTTGCAAGATGATTTGTCTTATTTTCTTTCATAGATGCCAAACTAACTACGGACTAGATTTGACTAGCTATTTACCTTCACATGTTAGAAACAGAACAAAAGTTTGTGTCACCTTTGTGTTGCCAAGAGCAAAAGTTTGGGTCACCATCATGTAATGAATTGTCCATTTTTATTTACCTTATCATACAATTCATTTGTTGCTGACACATATTACTGAACAAATAATCTTATGTGTCCTTCTTTCTTATGGAGCTTTCAGATTCACCATCCATTTGGCGTATTTTTTTTAACAAACCTACAACCTGAAAGATCATGCTGGTGATGAGCATTCGAGTTCAAAACTGATGAGAAGCAACCGATCTGTGGGGCTTCACATATGTCATGCTAGCCCAACAAGATGCATTCGAGTTCAAGATTGATGAGAAGCAAATGATCCGAGGGGCTTCACATATGTCATGCTAGCCCCAACAAGGTGCCGATGAGGTGACCTTCAGCACCGTGTTGCCTAGTAGGATGAAAATGAGTCATCAAATCCCCAATGGAATTATTATACCAAAAAATATTTATAGCGAGTCATGTACATCACTAAATGTTTGATGAATAATTCCTTCGTTTTATTTAGAGTCTTGTTAGGCCTTGCTCACATTTATTCTATGGGAACATGCGGCTATGCCAGTCTCCCTCAAAAAACATGAGGCTATGCCAGTCAATCTTACGTCGTGTAGTCAGACAATATGATAATCATGCAGAGTCTTATGTGTGTAATCAGCAGATTTTTTAATCAAGAATATTGCGCATGTGTAATAAAGCAGGTATCATTAGTTCGTAATGAAATTATTACATGGATGATGTGCAAAAGTGTTTGGCGGTACAGGAGAAGAAAAGTTAGCAGTGCCATTAATACTTACGTTGCCGGAGGAAAAAGTCCAACAGTCCTTTTACTTTAGCTGGCAGGTTCTTACATCAGCCACGGTTTCTCTTTTTTTTACGTCCCTGCTTTGGAAACTGATTCGCACGATCTGGCTTGGGTAGGGGGATGCGGAAGTTTTTTTTACGTTGCACGCACACAATCTTACGACGCGCGGGACAGAAGCCTGCGCGCTGGGTCGTTGAGCCGGGTGGGTCTTCGCGCGCCAGAAGGGGATGGATGCAGCGGCTCGCACCAGATCGGCCCGGGTGCAGAATAGTATTCTGCTCCCTGGGTGTCAAATAGCGCGTCTCTCTATATATATATATATATATATATATATATATATATATATATATATATATATATATATATATATATATAGGAAGCTCAATTGGGGCACCATGGTGCCCAGGCACCATACATCATAACCGTACAATTTGATCGTGGGTGTCAGATTGCATCATAGGTGTATAAAGGAGAGAAAAACACTTTCCAAATATCAACAGGAGGGAGAATGCACTTTCCAATTATCAGAAACTGAGACAAATCACTTCCCAGTGCTGTCCAGGTTTCCTTTTATGCTTCATGCTGCCCATGCACCATGGTGCACCAGTTAGTTTACCTATATATATATATATATATATATATATATATATATATATATATATATATATATATATATAGGATAAATACTTCCTACTCCTGGGTGTAACTACACCCACGTTTCATATACTACCATACGGAAGTATATAACATACTTTATTGGTTTGAGTATGTTCGTACACTATATCTAAGATACTCCCTACCAACTTTGGTGAAAAAAAATTAAATACACTCATAGTTTGCACTATATATACAAAATACATGCATATTTATACGTAAATAAATAGTGTACGTAAAAAATGTACATACTACCTACAAAGTAGTATATATATACTACCAAAATATTCTTATATACTTCATACCACATGTATATACTCTTCGGTATGATAGATACTACCTAGATTGTGTGAAACACACGTGGGAGTAACTACACCCGGGTGTAGCATGAATATGTCCTATATATATATATATATATATAAGATATGCATACTCAAGTGATACATACCTAAGGTATTGCATACCTAAGGTGTACGTACACTGACACGTGTATATATATGTTAGGTATGCGTAACTTGCATGTGTGTATGTTAAGTATGTAAATGTTAGGTATGTGTAACTTGTATGCGTATATGTTAGGTATGTAAACCTTATGTATGTGTAATTTAGACACGTACACTCCAGGTATGTACGAAATACACGTTTGGTGCCCATGCTCCTAGGTGCCCCAATTGAGCTTCCTATATATATATATATATATCAACGCGGATTTGCTACCACCATGGCTAGCTATGCACCCCTTCTTTGCCACTAGATAAAGAGAGCAGAATGTTTGGATGGTACACGATGGAAAAGGCTGGCCATTGGTATCTTCTCACGGTTGTCAAGCTCCGTTAGAGGTGTTAGGCAGCCTTGGTGTTGCTAGCTGTAAGAAAGAAACAATAAAGCATGTAGGATTGTATTACAGAGGCAAATCCATTTGGAATTACAATGCTGAAAAATGTAAGTGAAAATGACGAAGCAAAGAGCATGGTATTACAGCCGGAACTGCGTTTGAAATTCCAGTAATGGCTGGCGTTCGTTTTGACATGCTTTTGAAACTGGTTGCTCCCTTTCGTTGTACCGACCAGAAAATGTGTTGTTTCTCGTGTTCAGTTGATGTGCTAGCACGAGTGTACTTCCAGTAGAAAGAGTGTATTTCCAGTAGGTTGAGTATGTTGAGAGGAAAACGAAGAAGCAACGAGTATTGTATTATGGTAGCAAATGCGTTTGAAATTATCATGCTGAATGTGGCGTTCGTTTTTTCGATAAAAGCTGTCTGATCTCTTGTACGTGATTATTTTGCTCTGCTAGACTAGTTGTTTTACAATCGAACCTGCATACGGGTGTTAGAAAAACCAACACATGGACACGGCGCATGGAAGAATAACTGCGTGTCTGCTGATTGTGTCTATGTATAGTATGGAATGAGCTGGCTCTTGCATTGTTTTCACGGTGGCTGCGGCACCACTTTGAATCGTTAGATTGTTGCTCAACAATTCTTTCGACCAATGAAATGAAGAAAAAAGTGATCATGCATACGAACCATTGAAACTGCAGCTGAACCGACCAGTCAATTGGACGTTTCATTAGACATGTTTCATTCTTTTCTTATAATTCCATCGGCAACATTTTCCCCGCCGCACGCCATTTATGGAAGAGAAGCACATGTGTCTTATTCAATGTGAGTAGGTTAGTCGATCGAGGAGGACGATGTTGGCGCCCAAAGTGAAGATGAAGACTTCAAGTTGACCGTACGCGACGCCTTCCGAACTGAGATGGAGGAAGAAGCTCGTCGGGCAAAGCTTCAAGAAAACCTGCAGGTGAACAATGCGGCACAACTCTATTCCTCCAGAAATTCGTTTCCTTGTCCACGATCCCATGACCAAACCACCAACAAAAGGCCAGCTCTGCACCCCATCTTGATGGCATCTAAGAACTCATCGTTTGCACAAAGAAGCATGCACTCCGATGGTTCCCTGGCAAGATGGAGTGAACGACAACCCCTTCAGGCTTCAGGCATGCGGATTCCCAGACATTTACTACTCCTAAGTTCTAACAAACTTTTTTTGGCTCTTGACAACAGAAAACGAAAAAGATGAGAAAACATTACATTCAAGGTCATGTGAAATCATCAGTAGCAAATCATGTGATGGACGCGAACACATCTAGTGCTCGGTGGAAGAAAATGACTAAGAAGAAGAAAGAATGGAAGAAACTCAACACGGCACCTCAGTGATCAACGCTCAGCTGCGGCATAGGAGCCGAACAGCAGGCACAGGCATGCAACCCAGCCGCCGATTCAGTTCGTCGCCGCGAATGCCTGCCTGCAGCTGCACAAGTACTGGAGATGAAGACTCTGGTCAGGGCTCCCGCAAACGCCGAAGCGACCATGCATAGAGCTCCCCACATTGGCACCGTGTAGTGCAGCCATCTCCTGTAGCCGCCTCATGGTGTGCACGCCGCCTCCTCGTCCCGCCATCCATACGCTGCCGCAGATGTTCTAGCAGGTGCACTGCGTCCACGATGTACAGGCCGACAACGAGGAGCGAATCACCCGAAGAAGCATCCTTCGTCACCCTTGCAGCGCCAGTGCCCAGCGCCACCGCTCATGTGTGACGGCGGCGACAGCCACATATATGCACATCGTTTCCCGTCGTCACGGATGATGAGGACGTGTGGTTGGTCTTGTTGGTGGAGGCGTCGGCGGCGAGTGTGCGTACGTACCGCCACCGAGTCGAATGCAGCCAGCTGCTCCCTCCGATAGCGCGCTGCAACGCCGTGGAGTAGCACGACGACAAGCGAGAGTGTGATATGTAATTAGTTTAGCATGAAGGAAAGGGAGCGAACGGTAAAGCATCAAAGGGGACATCATCTAACCTGGCTTAGGCTGTGAAATCTGCCAGCAATGAATTTGCTTTACTAGGCTACTTACTTCAACAGAGAAGGGAAACATACTACATGGATGCAACGATTAACAAGAGAAACGTGAGTGAGCCATGGCTACGATTTTATGGTGGGATAAGGTCTTAGCTGCTATTGTAATACATAATGTCGTACAGTTAGCTTTGCGTCACTTTTTCCTTGTAAAATAGCAGAACTTTGTACATCAAGTTTGCAATGGAGAAGGGAGTGTAGAGTTTTGCTGTGGCATCAGTTTGAAAAGTGTGCTCCCAATACAACGGCGTTAGTGCCTGCCGTTGGAAAACCGTGCTCCTGAGGTGAGATTTCATGTTCTATATAGCAGATTGGACGGCTGATGGGGTATGCATAGCTAGCCATGCGGGTAGCCCACTATTTTGCATATATATATATATATATATATATATATATATATATATATATATATATATATATATATATATAGAGCCCAACTATTCTCGAACCCCCTTAAGAGTGGTTGTAGAATAGTTATTCTCGAACCCCTGAACCAACCGAACCAACTAGGAAGCAAACTTCCTGCCACGCACGCCTCCCACCTCCCGCCCGCGCGCCGCCCGCGACCTCCTGCCGCTTCGCGCGCCGCCCGCGACCTCCTGCCCCGCGCCTCCCACCTCCCGTCCCGCACGCCACCCGCGACCTCCCGCCCCGCACCGCGCCGCCCACCTCCCGCCCCGCCCGCGCCGCCCACCTCCCGCCCCGCGCGCCTCCCATCTCCCGCCCCGTGCGCCGCCCGTGATCTGGCCTGCACTTCGCCGCTGCCCGTTACCCGTCCTACGCGCTGCCACCACCGACCTCCCGGCCGGCGCGCCGCTGGCCGTGTACTGCCCTATCGACCGAGCGCCGGAGTTCACCGGGCGCTCGACACAGGGAGTCGACCCATGCCTGTTGCCAGATCTCAGTTTATTCCCTATGAGAAAAATTAAAAAAAACTAGAGTACAAAAAATAGGAAGTTCACATCTACAAAGACTCCGTAGTTCACATCTGCAAAACTTGGATGTTCACATACACAAAAATTGTAAGTTTGGAAAGATCTCCAGATTTCAAAAAATCAGGAAGTTCACATCTGCAAGACTTGGTTCACACTCGCCGAATTTAGAAGTCCACTTTTGCCAAATTCAGAAGTTCAGAAGGCTGTTGCATAACTAAACATGAAAAATCGGAAGTTCACTTCGAACGCAATAGAAGTTCACATTATTTTTGGAAGTTCACTTTGAACAAAAGACAAACACAACTCGGAAGTTCAATTCGAACATGTGGAAGTTCATAAAATATTTTCAGAAGTTCACTTGCCACCATCAGGAAGTTCACTTACCTCTGTATGAACTTTCACTCCCCGTATAGAAGTTCATATATGAAATTGAAGTTCACTCCTTACAATGTTGAGGTCCATCTGGAAGTTCAGATGCAGATAAGGGGAAGTTCAGATCTGTATCCAGAGAAGTGCAGATGCGACGGAAGTTCGCTATATTTTCTGAAGTTCACTTCAAACTAGACTAAAGTTTCGGAAGTTCGCCCTGTACAATATTGAAGTCCGTCGGGAAGTTCAGATTCAGGGGAGAAGAAGTTCACATCCACAGAAGTTCGCTATAATTTTATTACATGCCTGAAACTTTTATACCGCGATCGGAAGTTCACTAATGGATATAAGGAAGTTCACTTCTATAGTTCTATATTCGAGCACCTCATGCACTCTGTTTTTCTGGACGAAAATCATACGCATAGAAATCGTCCGTACAACCACCGATTGCGCAAATCGACCAACTCAACGTACAATTAGCACTAATATAACTCTACTAATACTCCAACATATCGCAATGCCACACCTAATCAATCTAGATGAGGCAATTTCGAAATGTTCTTATGTCGGCGTTATCTTCACTTTTATGTATTTCTGAAATTAAACTAAAACCATTTAGAATTTGGAAAAACATTCAACATGAAAAATATTCGCCTAATCAATATATTTTCAACGCAATATCATTTGGAACATTCCGATAAGTGGTTCGGAAAAAAGCCCCAAAAACAGTTCGAAAAACCGAGAAGTTCGAAAAACGTAATCACGTATTTTCAAATCTGCTCTTAAACTATAAAGAATTTAGAAAAGTGTTCTTCATGAAAAAGGTGCGCCTAGTCAGCACCTTTCCAATGGCATATCATACGCATCATTCCGATAAACGGTTTGAAAATTGGAACGCCAAAACTGTACATAAATAGAGAAATCCGCGAAAACGCCGTTTTGTATATTTCAAATTAGTTTTAATCAATATAGAAATTGGGAAAACAATGAACACGAAAAAGTTGCGAAATTTCCGTGGGAATCCAACGGTATATTATACGCATCAATCCGATAAGCGGTTTGAAAATCATCATGAAAATACTGTCCGCACGAACATACAATTCTGGTATTCCGTCGAGAAGTTCACTAGGAAAACACCCGGAAGTTCAGAAAGGGTTCGAGAATAGTTATTCTCGAACCGGTTCGAGAATAGCAGACCTATATTAATAGGCCCAAAGCAACTCATGCATACCCAAAAGCAATTGGATCACCACAGGTGCATATTACACGCACCCTTTATTAACTTCTACTGATTTCAGGATGTTACAATCTACATCTATTACAGAGTACATAGGTATAATACTACTTGGAGATGTATACGGAATACGCACACCATACCGTGCCGGCATTGGTCGGGATTACGTTAATTCCTAACACACAGCTACTGCACAAAAGCATGTAGTTTCCTGAAGCAAACTGAGGACGGTAGGACCGAGTCAAACGAGGTGGGCGGCGTGAGATTGCTCCTGGACATGCGACCCACAGTGTGGCGCGCTCCTAGCCCTGTCCACGTACTGAAGGATCGCCAGGACCGAGCTTATGGTTGACGAAAGAGTCGGCCACCGTGGCCTCGTCGCGTCGTGCAGAAAGTGGAGAGGCGTCGAGCTCGTCCCGAGCTTTCCGCGGTGGGCGGCTGCACACTGGAGCAGGACGAGGTTGTGCGTGCTGATGGTGTTGTAGCAGCCGTCGGATATACTCCATATGATACCAGATGTACAGTTGAGAGCACAATTTGCAAACGGATTAGTCTAACACCGTCTGTCCAGGAGCACACTTTTCAAATTTTGAATCCACACCATTACGTGCAATACACTTTGCAATACATATACTGCTCAGTTATCAAAGTAAAAGATAGTGCTAAATCAACTGTACTACACTATGAAATACAAATCGGCACATATGACTACCCCAACACCGTTTCTCTTTTGGTAGCCAGTACACACATTCATCTCTTTCCAAAATTCTGGAACACAAGATTCGTTTCTTCATCTGTTCATGTTTCTTCATCTGTTTATATGGTATGCACTTTGCATGGTCAGTTTTAAGGTTCATATGATATGCAGGTTCGATGGTCTTATCCATTTCTGGCTGCTGCAGCGATGGTGATATCTTCGAGCTCAAGGTTTCTCGGCAGCGCGGGGGCCTTCGAGGAATGCGCCAAGTTCTGCTACAACACCATCAGCACGCACAACCTCGTCCTGCTCCAGTGTGCAGCCGCCCACCGCGGAAAGCTCGGGACGAGCTCGACGCCTCTCCACTTTCTGCACGACGCGACGAGGCCACGGTGGCCGACTCTTTCGTCAACCATAAGCTCGGTCCTGGCGATCCTTCAGTACGTGGACAGGGCTAGGAGCGCGCCACACTGTGGGTCGCATGTCCAGGAGCAATCTCACGCCGCCCACCTCGTTTGACTCGGTCCTACCGTCCTCAGTTTGCTTCAGGAAACTACATGCTTTTGTGCAGTAGCTGTGTGTTAGGAATTAACGTAATCCCGACCAATGCTGGCACGGTATGGTGTGCGTATTCCGTATACATCTCCAAGTAGTATTATACCTATGTACTCTGTAATAGATGTAGATTGTAACATCCTGAAATCAGTAGAAGTTAATAAAGGGTGCGTGTAATATGCACCTGTGGTGATCCAATTGCTTTTGGGTATGCATGAGTTGCTTTGGGCCTATTAAAGAATCGATCAATTGATTAGTACTAGCTAGGCTGGTACGTGCATACAATTAGTACTAGCTGAAATCGATCCAGCAGGTAGTGTAGCTGTTTGGGTGAGCTGAATCGAGCGTACGTGCAAATTACATCGGAACAGAGGTACGTTGAAAACCATGTTGATCCCATCATTTGTTCCCAATCAAAGACAGAGATGTCGATGCACACTCTGTGAAAATTGACCCAAAGTACCCTTACAGGTAACAGCCGACAGCACCAAGAATTCTTCATATGCAGTCCATGTGGATACATCACAGATTGTAATTCCAAACGTATTTGCAACTGTAATACACTTCTAGTTGCTTCTTTCTTTTCTTTCTTACAGCTAGCAACCCCAAAGCTAACTAACGGCTCCAACGGCAGCTTGACAACCGTGAAGACATACCAATAGCCAGCTTTTGCCATCTTGTACCATCCAAAGATTGTACACTCTATATCAAGCGGTTAAGAGGGGGTGCATAGCTAGCCACCATGGTAGCAAATCCGCGTTGATATATATCACACACACACACACACAGACACACACACACACACACACACACACACACACACACACACACACACACACACACACACACACACACACACACACACACACACTTGCTCGTGCGTTGCTACGGGCCAATCAAAACAAAATTGTCGCAGATAATGAAAATTGGGCAAAATGTGTCACACGTATTTTGGTTCAAAGGGAGTATTAAAATTAACACAAATTTAATACTTTCTCCATTCGGAAATAAGAAACTTGGATTTTCAAGACGCATTTTATTGTTTAGATACATGATTACATGTAAATAGACAAATGAGAGTAACCTATTTTCATGATAAATTGATATAACCATGTTAATGTTTTACATAATTTGGAAAGTGTTTTATAGTGCATTAGAGTGTAGATAATATTGGCTCTTATGTTTAAGTTGGTTTCAACAGTAAAGTCAACATTGTTTCATTGTGTTCGGCAGAAACAATCATACATCATCATGGTGGTTCGGCATGTTCGAGACCCCATTGCAATGTTTCTTTGTGTGTACAGTTTCAAATAAAATTCTTTTTTCGCGACTAAAAGTAAATATTTGAACTTCATAAATAGATATTATCATCCTGGGATTAATTGAAGGTTTGCTTTGCATATATAGCTAATCAGCAATCTGAATCCAAAATTGTCAAATCCATGAATCTAACTGTTTTCATCTCATCTTTGTGCTCTCCTTCTTGTAGTGTTCGTATTGTAGGATTGCCAAGTGGCTCGTGCATTTCCATCTCTGTAGATCCTTGGATTTTTCGTTGTTGTAGCAATCGCTCTAGCTACTTTACTGATCGATTCCTAGCGGGCGTCTGGGTGGTACCAGGAAAGTGGCTTCTATATGGGACCTATCTCTAAATCCTTGGATTTCTTGTTTGTGCTTGCTCTATATTGATCGATTCCTAGCGGCACACGCACACATACACCGGCGCGAAGTCCTGGCCGATTGATTGTTTTTCTTCACTCGGCTGCCGATCGGGGATTCCAAGTCACATGGCTTTTCCCCTAGCCGCCGCATGTAGCCCCCGCCTCTCCTCCCTGCTTTGCCGCCGCCGGAGGGGGCTCGGCAAAGCCGCACGCACCCAGGGGATGGTGGCGGCGGGGCGGTTTCTTCCCCTCCCACGTTTCCTGTCGAGAAGGAGCTCGTCGGGCGCGGCGTAGGGCAACGGGCGCTGGCGGCGCCGCTGGCGGTCGTGGCGCAGCGGTGGTGCAGCGGAGAGGGCGAGGCGGGGGATGGAGGCACGCGCATGGGCCCAGATGGGCTCCTGCGGGCCTGCATGGGATTGCCCCAGATCACGCTGGCTCGGCCTGTGGATGTCGGGGCTAAGGCGGTGCCCTCCTTCCCGGTCTTCGTAGCGATACACTGGTGCAAGTCCTAGCCGATTGATTTTTTTTTTCTTCACTCGGCTACCGATCGGGGATCCCAAGTTACAGGGGTTTTCTTACTCTGGTTTTCTGTTGATATGGGCTGCCTTAGTCTAACCGCCAGACCAATTGTAAAGATCGATTCCTAGCGGCACACGCACACCTACACCGGCGCAAGTTCTAGCTGATTAATTGTTTTTCTTCACTCGACTACCGATCGGGGATCCCAAGTTACAGAGATTTTCTTACTCTGGTTTTCTGTGGATCGGGGCTGCCTTAATCTAAACGCCAGGCTATTCGTAAATGTCAGCCTAGTCCTAAATGAATCGGACGCACAGACCTGGAAGCGGACGATCTACGCATGGCCGCCAAAAAAGATGGATAAGGCGAATAATGCATATAGGACGTACGTATACTTACGTGTTGCTAAATACTACCCGTACAAAGAATCTGCATAGTGCATACTCCTATTAGGAATGGGTAAACAATATTGGCCAGATCGGATCGGACTTGCGTACTCCTATTACGTGTTGCTAAATACTACCCGTACAAAGACTAACAATGCATAGGATCGTACGTGTTGGACTTCAAATCGAACACTAATAAACAATATTGGTCAGATTGGATCGGACTTGCAATGCATATGCGTGTGATGTTTTTTCCGTCCAGATAGGAGAGTTGGGCCACGCCGCTTTTTCTTTGGGCTAGATGAAAACAAAAAAAAACAAAAGCCCAAGTGTGACACCAGGCAGCCACCTATTGCAATTTAATAGTAAAGATATATATATATATATATATATATATATACTATTTTGCAACCGGTGCTCAGAATATTATTCTGAGCACCAACCGAGCCCTATTAGGAGGAGAACAGCGAATCGTTGGGAAAAACATCCCGAACGTATCCTAATCCCCACCCACGCACGATCCCACCTTCCCGTTCCCCACGTCGGCCAGCACCTTGCCCCGTCGGCCAGGCTCCCTCTTCCCGTCGGCCTTGCTCCCGTTGCCGGCCAGGATCGCGCGGCCGTCCAGCATCCCGACGCCTGCCAGTATCGCGCCGCCGTCGGCCATGCCCGCCGACAGCCAGGATCTGCATCCCACGACGCGCCTCCCCGATTCGCCGCCGCTGGCCTGGCCCGCCGCCGCTGTTTCAACCTCCCGCTCACCTGGCTGCGCCGTCGGCAGAGATGGTCGAGGCCGCCTCCCCTCGCCGGCCCCTCGCCCGCGCTGGTCGCATCGCCGGCGGTCGCTGCCTTGCGACGACGTTGGTCCTCGCGCGCTCCTTCCACCTCCATCCCCACGACCTCCCAACTCGTCCTACGAGTCCGCGGCCGCCTCTTGCGAGTCCGCTGCTGCCGGCGTGATTCCCTGCCGCAAAGCGACTTCTGGCCACCGGCGCGACTCCCCCAGCTCGACCTCCTCCGATTCCATTAGTGCAGCAGCTCATGTCGTCACCATGACCATCCTCCCCGCAGGACCTGGACAAGACCGTGTTCTGCTAGGCTGCTCGCGAATTTCTTTCCGCAGGTGCGTTGGTCGTCCACGGCAAGCACAATTTGAGAAACTCTCAATTGATGTATGAATCAGTGCACGAATATGTGGAACGTGGTTAATTGATTCGTCCGCTGGTTCAATTTTTGGCAGAAAAATTAGTTCTAGCAGCGGAGAGATTATTGTCACACGTACTCTGACGGTGTTGGTCGCGTTGCGGCGGCCAGCGGCGGCATACCGAGCCTGGCTCGCAGCACTGTGTCTCAGCGTTTGGCAGTACAGATATGGTGAGAAAAAAAGTGCAGATATACCCAGTAAATAAGTACAAGCATACGAAGTGCAGACACACCACCATGTATGTAAAAAATGTGCATACATATTACTTGAGCTTGTTTTGTTTGGGCAGTACATGTATTATCGTCGTGAAAGTACAATCGTGAATAGATGGAGTAAACTAATTAAAGCATTTGGTCGCGTGCTGCCGCTGCTTCTCTTGCTACTGATACAGATGTGTTTTCCACAAGCTGTCGCTGCTCCATAATCTTACGCTGACCAGGTTATAATCAATTTCCAGCATAGATGTGTGCTAGCTATAGTTGCAGGCTTGCAGCGAACCTTTAGCTAAAATACCGCCTTTCCTAACGGCATGTACAACAGTATACAGAGCCCACGTCAGATATTTTGTAAAAAGATAGCATCCACATTCCATTGTGGAGCAGTACAATGTTTTATAAAGGATAGCAACCACTATTTTACATCTCGACAATTAACTTATCTATTGCCTGGTCACCGTCTTAGACTAGCTCGAGCAAGCTCCACCCTGAACCGTTGGCGCCCTCGACGATGTCGTCTCGCTGCCGCTGAAGCTCCTCGACCGCTACCCTGATTTGTGTAGGCTCGGATGCCTCGATTTTATTTGACGCTGAGAAGTACAACCATTCGACACGAGCAGTACACCCGCTTAATATAGGAAGTACAAGAAAACCGACAAAATCCAAATGTACAAAAAACCAAAATAATACCGTCACCCGCGAGGAAGTTCATATACTTGAAAATGAGAAGTACAACCATTCGGCACGAGCAGTACACCCATATAGAAAAGTACAAGAAACCCGACAAAGTCCAAATGTAGAAAAAACAAAAATAATCCCATCATCTGCGAGGAAGTACGTGCAGTTATTCCGAGAAGTACAGGCGGAGACAACAGGAAGTACAAGCGGTAATTACATGAATTAAAAGTGTTCAAAGAAAAATACTCCCACCTAAGTTCACATAGGAAAAAAACAATAATAATCCCATCACCCGTAAAGAAGTTCATATACTTGACAATGAGAAGTACAACCATTCAACACGAGCAATACACCCACTTAATATAGGAAGTATAAGAAACCCGACAAAGTTCAAATGTAGAAAAAACAAAATAATCCCGTCATCTGCAAGGAAGTACGAGCAGTGATTCTGAGAAGTACAGGCGGAGACAACAGTAAGTACAAGCGGTAATTACATGAAGAAAATACCCCCAAATAAGTTCACAAAGCAACATTGTGAAGTTCAAATATTAAGATCCGGGAAGTGCAGAATCTCTTAAATAGAATATAGGGACAATCTGACATTATCATTTTGAAGCACACATGCTAGTTTTTGTAAAACACACTAGTATCAGAACATTTCCAGGAAGTACAACCATGAAGGCCAAGCAGTACAAGGACATGTCGTGGGAAGTTCAGATGCGCGTGGTTGTGCTGAGCATTTTGTGTGGCCATGGACCTCAAACGAACACCGTATGAGAAACTTAGTCATTTTACTGAACACTTTGGTGAAACAGCGCCGAGAAGTACAACCGCATTTCCCTAGAAGTGCAAGTTCGTGTCGAGGGAAGTTCAATGCTCTGGTTTTATGGGGCGGAAATCTATTGTTCAAATCTCATCGATTTGATCACCAACCACTTCAATAATTGTCACCAAAAGCTTTATATGGTAGAGTATATGTCTAATTTCATTACCTACAACATTTTAAAACAAATAAATAGATCTAATCTATTAAATTCAAATTGTTATCCCACAAAGTATACCGAAAACATGATTTTAAAACTTCTAAAATTACTTTCAAATCGTTTGGAGTTGGCAAAAATGGTAGATACGAAAAAGATGCACCATTTTGAGACCTTTCCAACCGTATATCATTTGCATTGTTTAAATATACCGCATGAAAAACGCGGGGGAAAACATTCGGTGCCCGTCATATAAACCAGGCGGACAGTAATTCGTGTTATTCTATTAAACTGTAAGGAATTAGAGAAAACAATTGCAATAACAAAGTTGCGCCTAGTCCATAGCTTTCCAACGCCATATCATTTGCATCATTCCGATATACGGTTGAAACAAATCATCCAAATTACTGTCCGCTCGTTTTTTGAGTACGTCCGAATTTCGGTATTTTCAAAATTGTTCAAAAACTGTGAGGATTTTGAAAAAACATAAAACATGAAAAAGTTGCGCAATTTCATTATCTTTCCAACGGTATATCATTTGCACAGTTTCGATAAGCGATTCAAAAACCGAACTAAAAGTTCGTTTTCTGACCATATAGATGTGTTTTCGTATTTTCAAAATTAAATTTAAACCGTGCAACATCTGTGAAAAGTGTGAACATGAAAAGTTGCGGTTTTTCATTATCTATCCAACGGTATATCATTTGCATAGTTCCGATAAATGGTTGGGAAACACGAAGTAGAATCAGTAGCTCTGAAGAAAATGGGAAGTTCAGGTAAGTTCGACAGAAAGTTGAACCCTGTTATCCGGGAAGTACAACCTTGTGTACATGTAGAGAGTATGTACATGTGGAGAGTATCTATCATGCCGGAGTAGAGAGTATCTATCATGCTGGAGAGTATGTACATGTAGTATGAAGTATATAAAACTATTTTGGAAGTATATATACTACTTTATAGGTAGTATGTACATTTTTTTACGTAGACTTATTTTTTACGTATACATATGCATGTATTTTAGATATATAATGCAAACTATGGGTTCACTTGCATTTTTTTCACCAAACTTGGTTTGGAGTATCTTAGATATTGTATACGAACATACTCAAACCGATAAAGTATCGTATATACTTCCGTACGGAAGTATATAGACATGGGTGTAACTACACGCAGGGGTAGGAAGTATTTATCCTATATATATATATATATATATATATATATATATATATATATATATATATATATACACACACACACACACACACACACATAGCTCATGTATTCATTTGTATCTTATTCTTTTATAGTTGGCAAGAAAGCGGAACAAGGTCTCAATCGAGGACCGCTTCATAGCAATAGGCGAGGAATTGGCGGGATTTTTCCTTCGGGACGTCATACCACCATTCGCAGAGTTCCACTATGAATGAAGATGTATATGTTACATATATAGTTTGACTCGAAGAGTACCACTATGCTACATGTAATAGACATATATAGAGTACGCCTCGGAGAGTACCACTATGCATGAAGATCAATCTTCATGCATGTACTACTTAATTTACGATCTTATGCAATTACATGTGTGTTATATTATATGCACCAACTTGTTATGCATCATCTTGATCTTCATGTACTACCTAAACCCAAACACGTTTCTGGTGCATCGACGCGATATGAAACTCTCCGATACCCCTAAACCCCTCCAAAAACCCTAAACCCTGAATTCTCTGTCGCGGCAGAGATTCATGCATTTTCTCTGCCGCGGGTGGCAACCTTTGGTACCGGTTCGTATTACAAACCGGTACCAAAGCTCCCTGGCCCTGAGCTCTCCTGGTGGCCCACGTGGAGGCCCCTTTAATACCGGTTCGTAAGGAACCGGTACGAAAGGGGGGGGGGCTTTTGTACCGGATGTTTTATACCGGTTGCGCAACCGGTACGAAAGGCCCTCTGGAACCGGTACGAATGCCCCTTTTTCTACTAGTGTATGTGCATACCATCAATGATGGAGGCCTACCAAGTATATGAGTTTATTATGTAACTACTCAAGAAATTTATTTACATGTTACATCTCTAGTGAATAAAGATTTTCTCGCTCAAGTATAAGTAATAGATACCGCTCTCCCACGGGGAAAGGGTTTTCCTGAAATTGTTTCGTCAATCCCTTGGTCACGGCTTGTTTTATCGAGAGAAAAGGTGAATTGTGCAAAGGATTGTAACTAAATTCACAATAAAAGAAGTAATGGTGGTTAAGCATGCAAGGTGAAGTAATTAAAGGGTGATGCAACTATAAAACTAGCAAGATCTTCTGTAAAGCAAGAATAAAAGAAAGCAAGATCAGTAACATACTACTCCCTCTACCTCGAAAATGATGTGTAGATTTATCTAAATTCGGATGCGGCATCTTTTTCTAGGCGGAGGGAGTATTTTTGTTTATTGCATATCGTCTATGTGACTGTTTTTTCAGGGTTGTTCCCAACCCAAGTTCCTGGATCCATTCTGACCTAAATGGATTAATGAAGAAGGAGGTGAGCAGATAAGACGGCCATGTCAATATAAGAGATTAGAAGATCGGTGACGGTAATTTGTTGAATTCTCTTGCTGCACTGGTAGGTGTAGGATAAATACAAGCTTCTGTTACGGAGTAGAAGAATTCTTTATGATAATTAGTAGTTGATAAATTTCTCTATGCTCGTAGCTCTACGATTGAATCGTTTTGGGAAATAGCTATATGTGCTCTATGTATCACACATCCAAGATTTCCAAGATAGTTCTCATTAAAAGTGATGTCGTGTACAAGCTTAATTACAAAGCATATTTGATTTTAACGAATACCAGAAGGTGATGCTTACAGTAGAAAATGAGGCCAATTTATTGATTAATGCTACATTTACAATTTAAGCATTATTACAGTTTCTAAAAATGGTACCGAATAACAGATATTGAAAGATTATATGCTTAAGTAAAAGTATGCATTGGCTATATTAGCTGTACGAATTTTAAAAAATTTAAGGCCTCCTTTTTTCCTTTCCCTCTGGGTCTGAAATTTTAGGAGACGACCCTCGCAATGCCCAACATCAAATTAGATAAACAACATAGTAGCAATGATTTTTTTTAGTACTAACTGAACACTAAGAATACAAGTGGCTACAGATCAAAATCCAAATGTCCCATGAATATCAAGGTGTGTATTTCAATACCCGGAATCCAAATAAAAGTGTGAACGAAACTCAATTTAGATTGAAGCATGTGTTATTTCCTTTTAAGCAAATCTAAACTAACGAAAAACTCCAATCAAGCTACGATGCTTGTCCTGTGGCCAATTGTCATCTCTGTGCCCAAGGGAACAGAACCGTGGCAGAGATTTCTTACAATTGGAGAAGATGTCGAATGGAGAGGAAAGGAATATATAGAGAAATTGACTGACTTGCCTTATTAAAGTTGGGTGTAGAAGGGATAAATTGCATATAGACAAATAAAACCATCATTGTGTGCAATGGTTGTCGTTGTTCCGTACCCGAATACGGAATCCTAGCTCCGGCTTTGCTCATTACCATCCCTGAGTAAAGCTCGAACTGCTAGTCCAGTCGTAGGATTGTGACACGACGATCGTAGTGCATTTTTCTTGTCAGCTTGCGGTTTTAGACGTCCATGACTTTTGAATGGAGATAGCTAAAGACTTTCGGTTCGAGGTTTTGGGACACATTCCTTCCTGTAGACCAAGACGAAGACTGAAAGAGAAAGAGGAGGACCAGAGCAGCATGCAACTTTAGGACGATCCTTTTATCTCTCAGAGAGAAACAGAAAAGACAGAAGAAGATGCTTGGAGAGTGCTGTATGCCTGTATGTCACCATATCATCATCTAGGGAATCAGACGACTCGCGCATTCGTGCAGCTTGCGACATTCACTTCCTCAAAAATAGCTTAACTTGTCGTTTCCAGTTCTTGCGATACATATCCTCCGAACTGAGCATCTCATCGACTTGTATAGTCTCTCTCAATCTGGCGCTGGTGAATATAAACAAGCACGTGTACAGAGGAATATTAGTTTGTCTATATGTGGATGAATCTCTGACCACCGCATCGATGCCAGATTAGGGCCGGTTAGACCAAGAATATTCTTTTTGGATTTTTTTTTCTGTGTGTCCTGTAGTGCTACGTTCACAATTTTAGCATTAATACAATTCCTAATTATCGTATCAAATAATACATATTAATATTAAGTATGCATCGATTATACGAAAAACTTAAAACGAAGGTCGAGCTGCACGTAGCCGTTTATTTGTAAGCATAGAATTTTAATTACATTAGTTGTGTGAACTTTTTTACATTTAGGACCTCATTTTGCTTTAACCTCTGGGGGCCCAAATTTTTGGAGCTGACTCCCACAATGCCGAACATCAAAGTTAGATAAACAAAGGAAAAGCAATTATTTTTATAGAAAATAACTATATAGAACTCTTGTAGTGTAAATCCTATAGGAAAAAACATTAGATCATAACTTATGAAAAGTTCCTTTACTATAGTAAAACATACTTCAGGTTTCTTTGAATCGGGTAGGATTTGAATCATACGCAAAAAAATTACACAACTTGTTTGATTCATAGAAACATATTCTATAGAAACAAAACCTACAGAAATCTTGTAGTGTAAATCTTATGGAAAAAATATTATGTCATATCTCATGGAAAATTATTTTGCTACAATCAAACGAGCTTCATCTTACATAGGATTAAAATAGGCATGACATCTCAATTTTATGCTTTGCTTTTTTCTATTCCTGTACTTATCCTATCATATAAATCAAAGAAGCCCTTCATCTTCTCATATAATTGAAGTAGATATGACATCTTATTTCTATACTTTTCCTAATCCTATGCTTTTACTATTCTATGAATTAAGAAAGCCCTTATTTTTTATTTGGTGTTGCATATGTCGTTAGACTACCGTCGCTCGCCGGGTCTTGCCTGGTAAATGGCCCGTGATGCAGTAAAATCGGTGCTCTACAATGTGTTGAATAAAGCAACCCATTTAGCAATTCTAGATGTACTTTCAACGACTAGTAATTTATTCTTGATTATGTTTTTGGATAAATATTTCTAAACATATAAATATTACGCTAATTGCACAACGACATGTGAGGAGACAAGGAATGAAATCACATAAGGATGAAACGATATGGTACATGGATTATTTTCATATTAATATACTCAACAAGAATTTTTAAAAATGCATATAACTTCACATGAAGAAAAAATGAATAGAATGTTATCGTTCTTTTGTTTGTCACATGCCGTGGTCAATGGAGGTTTATTTTGGCTACAAAATTTCAACAAATTTAAATATCTACCTAATATCTACAGAATGTTATCGCTATTCTTTTCCCATTTTTTATTTATTTTGCTCGCATGTTGCCTTCAAAATTAGGAGTGTTGTGAAATGTATATGTGGATTGCCTGGCCCTTTCCATCAGTTCGGACTTTTGGTTCAAGTGGCTAGTGCATGAAGCTTAACATAGTATCAGAGCCCCAGGTCTCGAGTTCAAATCCTGGCTTTCACATGGTTTTCGCAATTAAGCCTAAAAATTATTGTTGCCCCCCTCTTTAGCCACCGCTGATGCCCTGTTTCGGTGTGCTCTTCTTCTTTCACGTGTTGACTTTCTCTTCTCCCGTCACACGCGAGTGGGGGTGTTGTGAAATATATATGTGGATTGCCTGGTCCTTTCCATCAGTTCGGACTTTTCGTTCAAGTGGCTAGTGCATGAAGCTTAACAAGGAGCACCCCTAGAAAATCCCGTAAGATCTCGTAGTTCAGCTTGTTTTTTCCCCTTCTCTCCCGTTCCCCTTCTTCTTCCTCTGGCTGCTTAACCCACCCTCCCATCTCTTTGCAATTTTGCCACCACCGAAAACCCCGAGGCTTCCACGGCCGCATGCATGTGCGATTTCATCATAGTTGAGGCCCCGAGCATGGTTGTCATTAGTATCCCAATACGTATCGCAGTATTTTACAGTTCTACGATACTAGTACTATGAATCGATACGCATTGCGGTGCTATCTAAATCTGGTAGCATTCCACATGTACCGTGATACGTATCATGGTATCGTTAGTATCCTGGTACACATTCGATACCATACGATTTCATGCTTATACAAAAAAAATTAAGGGCGCAACCGCGTAGCGAGCTGAAGAGTATATTTACATATATTTTTATTTAAAAATAGAATCTATAGTATCATAATACTATGATATATACGATACAAGTGATCAGAAAATGATACTTCCTAGTATCGCGATAATGAAAACCTTGGTCTGGGGGGCTTCCGGCGTCGTGCCCCCGTGTGATTCTGCTGCCAACACTTTCTACTGGTGGCGCGGGAGGCCGCATACTGCACGAGCCTTTCCCACACCAGTCCAACCCACGACCTTTGTTCTTATCTCGGTCAGCTAGAAGATGAGGAAGAGGCCTCCAGCATCGCCCGTAGGTCACACCGCCCCAGGTATCATATCGAGGATCAGGTAGAAGAGAGGGTAGCGGTGTCCTTGCCAGCTCCGGTGTAGCATAAGGTCGAGGCAGGGGTCATGTGGCGCTGCCAGATCAGGTATCTAGAGAGTGTCGCGGAATTTGTGGCGGAGTGGCAAAATTTGGCTGGACTCCTGCGAGTTCCGCGGTGGAAGGGCGATGAAGGGAGCTAAAACTTCCCTCATGCCAACCCTTTTCCGGTTTGCAGTGCACTAAAAATTTGTCATAGAAACTGAGGATATAGGGTACTCGGGCGTCAATTTTCAGTTCCCCTTAAAAGTATTTACGAGTCGGCCGGATTTTCGGGATCGAGAGTGGATGTTTTTTCGTCAAAAATTGTAAGAATTATTTTACAAGTTTGAATGTGTTAAGGGGTCTGCTAGAGATGCTTTTATCACCCCCCATGTCGCGGGTAGCTGAGCTGCACACATTAGATAGAGCGTTTTAAACAAGGAGTGTTGAAGCTTTCTTGGATTTCATGAGTTTACTTTGGCATAAGAGATTCATTCTGGAACATAAGTTTTCATGAACAACCTGGAGAGATTCAAGATCGTGCTTCCTAGTGAGAAACTCAAGGTTTACTTTCTCATCATCAATAAGGTGTTCATGATACTTAGTGAGATCCATGTGAGACAAATTGTATATGCATTTTTTCGAAATAGGAGCATAGCTCCAGGCTCTGCATTTAAAAGATGCACACATTTTTATTAGATTATTCATAAAGCCTACAAGGAAGATATAAAAATCAACTCGAAACTACCTTTCTAGCGACAACTCGAAGCTACCTTTCTAGCGACAACTCGTTATACCTAGAAAAGTGATGAAAGAGGTGACCATGAACAGGGCTAGTACCCTGAAAATACACCAATGCACATCATCTAAAACCGAATGCCTTCCCAAGCCGCCCATTGGCGGATGAGAAGCACAACTAGTTACGGAGACCCTCAGCGCACGCCATTGCACACACCGCAGAAATCGCTATCGCCATCATCTTCCTCAAACCCATCATCAAGAGGGATCACCACATTGACCTTGCCATGCCTGCCATCGACGCCGCCACGGCGCCAGATGATGGCACCATCTTGCGCATGCCCATCACATTGCGTCCATCTCCAAGATACCGCTGCACCATGCCGCCGAGACTCGACGACGCCGATGCAACAAAGGCACACCACTCCACCTCAGCACCACCACCATCAGTTGTCTGCTCCAAACACGATGCCCCTAACATGTAGAACGGTGCTATGCACCACCATCGTCCGATATGGGAGACCCGGGTCTGGGGTTTCTCCCAGAGCAGCCCAGGCGAAAAGAACGTAGACTGCAGAGACAATGCTTTCAACAAGGTAACGATGAACTTACGCCGCCATCATCCGCCATGACCGAAGTCGGGGCCAGATTTCACCGGCAGCTACGCCTCACCGCTGGCAACTAGACGACAGATCGCGAGATCCGCCAAAGCTAGCCACAAAACTAGCCAATCTGCTCTGATGAAAGAGAAGACCACCACCCCCATGGCTAGAGAAGATGCTCCAGGCTCCCTCATGAAGCGGAAGGAACACAAAAGAGGACCGCACACACTAGTGGAGAAGAGGCCTTTGGACCCAAGCAAATGACCCACTGCTGAACCAAACCGGGTCCAATGCCCCCATTGGACCCGGTTCGTTTCTGCCCAGGACGACCCCACCTGCTCGCGCCTGTCCTGTAGCGGCCTTTGGACCCGGTTTGTCATACAAACCGGGACTAAAGGTCCACCCGCAGGGCGCGGCAGGCCGTGTCAGCCTGGGGAACCCTTTAGTCCCGGTTTGTATGACAAACCGGGTCCAAAGGCCCCCCTCTGGCTATATAACCTTGCCCCTGCCCAAGTGTGAGCCACACTTAGCCATTTTTTCACTATCTTCACAAGAGGGGTGTGTTGCTTTCCTCTCTTCTTCACATGCACAAGAGGTGTTCGATGAAATGCTTAAGAGGATTTGCCACTTGAGTTTACACAAATCAAGCCACACTTAACTTGCTTTTTTCTTCTTCATCGAGGTTAACAACTTTATCCTTTTCATCTGCAATTGATAAAATGCATGTGTATATATACATCGTGATGTTCTGTAATGGTTTTGATCAGCTTAATTATATCATGCAGATGAATCGGCAATGGATGTACATTGACCGACGGTTTGACGAGTTCACTGCGGGCCTGGATAATTTTATGGCCGTGGCGGAGGCAAACAAACATGGTGGCTTCATGTATTGTCCATGTGTGGACTGCAAGAATACCGTAAATTACGCTCGCTCGAGTCTCATTCACAGCCACCTTCTGCGATCCGGTTTCATGCCCAGTTACTATTGTTGGACCAAGCACGGAGAAAGAGGGGTTATGATGGAAGACAATGACGAAGAGGAAGAGGATGATGACGGTTATCCCAATTTCCCTGAATACGATGATACTGCAGAAGGCAATGAAGACAATGAAGTAGAAGATCAAGAGGCACCAGATGAGCCTGCTGATGATGATCTTGGCCGGGCCATTGCTGATGCAAGGAGAGAATGTGAAACTGAAAAGGAAAGGTTGGCCTTCGACAAGATGATAGAAGATCACAACAAATTGTTATACCCAACTTGCGAAGATGGCCATAAAAAGCTAGGCAGCACACTGGAATTGTTGCAATGGAAGGCAGAGAACGGTGTCACTGACTCAGGATTTGGAAAGTTGTTGACAATAATTAAGAGGAAGCTTCCAAGGGGTAACGAATTGCCCGCCGACGTACGAAGCGAAGACGATTGACTGCCCTCTAGGATTAGATGTGAAAAAGATACATGCATGCATTAATGACAGCATCCTCTACCGCGATGAGTACGAGAATTTGGATGCATGTCCGGTGTGCACTGCATTGCGGTATAAGATCAGACGAGATGAACCTGGTGATGTTGAGGGCGAGCGCCCCAGGAAGAGGGTTCCTGCCAAGGTTATGTGGTATGCTCCTATAATACCACGGCTGAAACGCTTGTTCATAAATAAAGAGCATGCTAGGTTGTTGCGATGGCACAAAGAAGACCGTAAGAAAGACGTGATGTTGAGGCACCCTGCTGATGGCTCCCAATGGAGAAAAATCGATAGAGAGTTCCCAAACTTTGCACAGGATGCAAGGAACTTACGGTTTGGTCTCAGTACAGATGGCATGAATCCTTTTGGAGAGCAGAGCTGCAGCCATAGCACCTGGCTTTGTGACTCTTTGTATATATAACCTTCCTCCTTGGTTGTGCATGAAGCGGAAGTTCATTATGATGCCAGTGCTCATACAAGGCCCGAAGCAACCCGGGAACGACATTGATGTGTACCTGAAGCCATTAGTCGAAGAACTTCTACAGCTGTGGTCCCTAGCAGGTGTACGTGTGTGGGACGAGCACAAGCAGGAGGAATTTGACCTAAGAGCGATGCTTTTCGTAACCATCAATGACTGGCCTGCTCTTGGTAACATTTCAGGACAGTCAAACAAGGGATACAATGCATGCACACACTGTTTACATGAGCTCGAAGGTGATTATTTGGAAAAGGTCAGAAGGTCGTGTACAGGGGCATCGTCGATTTCTTAGGCTTACCCATCCCGTAAGAAAGAAAGGCAAGCATTACAACGGTGAGGCTGATCACCGGAGGAAGCCTCCCCATCGTGATGGTGTTGATATATTTGGTATGGTCAAGGATCTAGATGTAATATTTGGAAAGGGTCCCGGCGGACGATCCTGCTCCGAATGACGATGCCGGACACGCGCCCATGTGGAAGAAGAAATCTATATTTTGGGATCTACCCTATTGGGAAGTCTTAGAGGTCCGCTCTTCAATCGATGTGATGCACGTGATGAAGAATCTTTGCGTGAACCTCGCTAGGCTTCGGTGTGTACGGGAAGACAAAAGATACACCGAAGCACGGGAGGACCAGCAACGTTGGAAAGACCCCAAAAAGCTGCATGAGAGAGTTAAAGGACGTCATTTATCCAGCTACGCTCTTACAAAAGCGAGAGAAGGAAATATTTTTGAATGTCTTAGCAGTATCAAGGTCCAGTCTGGCTTCCCCATAAACCTAGACGGAATAATACATATGGAGAAGAAAACATTCCAGAACTTGAAGTCTCATGACATCACGTGATAATGACACGATTGCTTCCGATTGCATTGAGGGGGCTTCTACCGGAAAATGTTCGACTGCCCATTGTGAAGCTATGTGCATTCCTCAATGCAATTTCTCGAAGGTAATAAATCCAGAAATTCTACCGAGGTTGCGTAATGATGTGGTCCAATGTCTCGTTAGTTTTGAGCTGGTGTTCCCACCATCCTTCTTCAATATTATGACACATCTCCTCGTTCACCTGGTCGATGAGATTTCCATTCTCGGTCCTGTGTTTCTACACAATATGTTCCCCTTCGAGAGGTTCATGGGAGTCTTGAAGAAATATGTTCATAACCGTGCTAGGCCGAGAAGGAAGCATCTCCAAGGGCTATGGAACAGAGGAGGTCATTGAATTTCGTGTTGACTTTATTCCTGACCTTAAGCCGATTGGTGTTCTGAATCGCGGCATGAAGGGAGACTAAGTGGAAAAGGCACGCTAGGAAGGAAATCAATGATATGTAGGGACGGGATTTCTTTGACTCAAGCACACTACACAGTCCTACAAAGTTCCACCTTGGTGGCTCCGTATATCGGTGACCACAAGAACTTTCTACGCTCCTAACCCGGGGCAGTCGAACGATTGGATTAGACGTGAACACATGTCGACTTTCGGCGGTTGGTTGCAAAAACATCTCCTGAATAACAAACATATTGAAGATCAGTTGTACTTGCTGGCCCAGACACCATCTTCGACTGTAGTGACTTTCCAAGGGTACGAGATAAATGGGAATACATTTTACACGATCGCCCAAGATAAAAAGAGCACCAACCAAAACAGTGGTGTCCGCTTTGATGCAATAATGAATGAAGGCCCAAATGACACATATTATGGTTACATAGAGGATATATGGGAACTTGAGTATGGACCTTCTTTTAAGGTCCCTTTGTTTAGGTGCAAATGGGTCAACAAAACAGGAGGCGGGGTTCAGGTAGACAAGTTGTATGGAATGACAACAGTGGATCTCAACAATCTTGGGTATAGAGACGAACCATTCGTCCTAGCCAAGGATGTGGCCCAGGTTTTCTATGTGAAGGATATGTCTACCAAACCAAGAAAAAGGAAACATAAGGAAACAAATACATCAAACGATGAGCCAAAGCGCCACATAGTTCTTTCTGGAAAAAGAAACATCGTGGGAGTGGAGGACAAGACAGACATGTCAGAAGATTATAATCAGTTTGATGAAATTCCACCCTTCAGAGTGAACATTGATCCAAGCATCAAGTTAAATGATGAAGATGCTCCATGGTTACGGCCGAAGAAGATTAATTAAATGATGAAGATGCTCCATCATCAAGTTAATTGAAGAATGTTCATGGCACAAATGAGTATCTCAACATGGCAATCAATTTCCCATTTATTTTTGTGTAATCATGTAACTGTATGTAAGATATTAAAAGTGGAGATGCGCCACGGGAGATTTCCCAACCCTTTCCCCAACACTGTTAGATGAGATGTAGTCGTTCAGGGGCTTGGCAAGGCGTATCGATGCTCCTTTTATAGGCACGGCACCTCTTCTACTTTGTCTTGTTCCTTCGACAGAGCGTCGTGCGCTACATGCTTTATTTCATCGAGCAGTGCGTCCACCCATGCGTTCTTATCCTGCCGACATCTTTAGTCCCGGTTGTACCCACCAGCCGGGACTAAAGGTTACCCACACGTCCTTATCCCACCGACAGTTTTGTTAGATGACACAAAAAAGGATCTTTAGTCCCGGTTGTACCCACCAGCCGGGACTAAAGGTTACCCACACGTCCTTATCCCACCGACAGTTTTTGGCGCCACTGCGTTCCCGCCTATTTTTCTTCCCGCGCTTTCCACTGCTTCCCGCCTCCGTCCTCCCGCCATTTTTTCACTATATATATGTTGGCTTGGCCTCCATTTACATATCACATCTAGACTCATATCTGCAAACCTCATCACCAGGTCACATGGCTTCCATCGTATCTCTAACCCTCCGGGAGGCGGAGGCGCTTTGCGCGTCGAACTACCCCTGCCCGCCGGGCTACCGCGTCCCTACCGGCTGGTTGCTGAGCGTCGGAGGGGTACCGGTCCCTCCTGTCCCTCTAGGTGTGGCGCGCGAGATGGCCATCACGAACCACTACTACTTCGAGCTCACGCCAGAGCAGCGGAGGAATCCCCAGTGGCATCCCGACTACAGCCCGACTTGGGAGAGCTTCTTCATCAATCGGCGTGAGAGGGCGCTCGCCAGGCACGAGGAGGGCGGCCCGCCTCCTTCGAACTTCAACGAGGCCGGCCGTCGGCTGTGGTGGCGCGACCGAACTCTCCAGGGCGTCATGGCCCACCGTGGCCCCCGCCTGCGCTACCCTCAGTCCCAGCCCACGCGTGCTCTCCCGCCGAGGTTTGACTACCGCGACCCCGATGCCAGCGACGATGATGACGGCGACTACGACGACTACAGTGGCGAGTACTACAGGGCTAGGCACGAGTATGACTGAATGACTCGAACGATCGAATCTGGCCATGTATCTTAATTAATTTTCAGTTGAGCTAGGCACGAGTACTATAGGGCTAGGCACGAGTACTATCTGGCCATGTATCTTAATTAATTTTCAGTTGAGTTCTGTACTTTAATTCCACATGTAATCTGGCGGGAAACTTTTCTCATCATCAGCGTCTGCCACAACGACTTTATTGAAAATACAATAAAATAGATAAACAACTAGTCTGGCGACGGCGACGTGTGGTTCCGCGCGCACGCGGCGCTTTATAGCACAGCGACGCGGCAAGTTTGGCGACAGGTGGCGCGGGGAAGCGGCGTGGCGTGGCACGTGGAAGCGGCGGCGACACGTGGCACGGGGAAGGGCAGTACACGGCGGTGGCCCGTACATGGCGGTGACGGTGGTGGCCAGGCGGTGGCGGTGGCGGTGGTGGGCAGTACACGGCGGTGCCGACGGTGGCCAGTACACGGCGGTGGCGGTGGTGGGCAGTACACGGCGGTGGCCCGTACATGGCGGTGACGGCGGGGCGAGGCACGTGGAAGCGGCGGCGACACGTGGCACGGGAAAGGGACACGTGTGGCGGTGGCGGTGGGGCGAGGCACGTGGAAGCGGCGGCGACACGTGGCACGGGGAAGGGACACGTGTGGCGGTGGCGGTGGTGGCCAGTACATGGCGGTGGCGGTGGTGGCCGCGTACACGGCGGTGGCCCGTACATGGCGGTGACGGTGGTGGCCAGGCGGTGGCGGTGGCGACAGTGGCCACTACACGGCGGTGGCGGCGGTGGACACGTGTGGCAGTGCGGTGGCTTTTTTTCATTTGAAATAAGGCGGGAATGAAATTTTTTTAAAAAAGGGGCCTTTGGACCCGGTTTGTATTACAAACCGGGACTAAAGGCCTTTTTGCGCAGCGAAAACGCAGCAAAATTGGCCTTTTGTCCCGGTTTGTATTACAAACCGGGTCCAAAGGGGGGCCTTTGGACCCGGTTTGTAACACGCACCGGGTCCAAAGGGGGAGGTATACAAGAAAACACTTCGTCTCCGCGGAGATCAATCCCGCGGAGACGGCGCTTTGTGCCGCCAGCTGCCGAATCGCCGCCGGCCGCCGCCGCGCCTCCGCGCGCCGTCGCCATCGCCTCGCGCCACCGCCTCCGCCGCCGTCTCCGCCGCCGTCTCCGCCGCTGCCGGGCGCCACCGCCTCCGCCACCGCGCCCGCCGACCGCGCGCCGCCCGAGCCGCCCGCGCGCCCACCGCGCGCCTGCCACCGCGTCGCCGCGCCGTCCGCCACCGCGCCGTCCGCCACCCGCGTCGCCCGCGCCCGCCCACCGCCCGCGGCCGCCTCCTCGCCGTCCGCCGCGCCCCCGCCACCTGCCGGCTGCCGGCCACGCCCACCTCCGCCGCGGTAAGCGCCGCCATCTTCTATTTTTTTTATTTGTTAGATTAGTTAATTTGTTAGGTTAATTATATAGAAACAATAGTTATAAAAAAAGTTAGTACAATTAGTTAGAAATTTAGTTAGAAAAAAAGTTAGTAAAATTAGTTAGAAATTTAGTTAGAAAATTAGTTAAAACAATAGTTAGAAAAAAAGTTAGTAAAATTAGTTAGTAAAATAGTTAGAAATTTAGTTAAAACAATAGTTAGAAATTTAGTTAAAATAGTTAGAAATTTAGAAAAAAAGTTAGTAAAATTTAGTTAAAATAGTTAGAAATTTAGTTAGTGTTACTGTTACAAAAATAGTTATGAGGGCCGCCGCGCCGGTAACCGCTACGCTCGCGATGGCGCCCCCCAAATACGGTAGTGCCGACGCCCCTGCCGGCGCCCCCAAAATAGAGTATGTAGTGCCGGTGCGCCGGTAACCGCTACGCTCGCGATGGCGCCCCCCAAATACGGTAGTGCCGACGCCCCTGCCGGCACGCCCAAAATAAAGTATGTAGTGCCGGCGCCCCCCAAACGGTAGTGCCGGCGCCGACTAACATAAAAGTAGTGAATTTATTTTTTAATTTATGTTAACGTTGGTACCATATATATATATGATTTGTTTTCGTAGCTACGATGCCGCGACAGCGACAGCCGGCGGGCCGTGGTCTGACTCTCACCGAGGAGATGGAGCAGATGGGGGAGGTCCGGGACTGGGCTCCGCCGGGGTGGCACTGGGAGGTCTTAGCTTCCGGGTCGCGCACCTTGGTGCGGAATCCGGGTCCCGTTGTCGACCCGGATATTCTTTGGTGGAGGTCTTATGGGCCACGGTCGTTTCAGAGGGAGCCGGCCCCGCCGGAGGAGGTAGCTCAGCGCATTGAAGCGGAGGACCAGCACGTTCGCCGTTACATGTACGCGTTAGACAACATGTATAGGACCGGATGGAGCGTTATGCGGGGATCTCATGTTAGCTATGCTCCCGTTGTTGTTCCGTGGCTTTGGGGGCACACCCAGCGCGGCTCAGGACCCGGTCGGCGCCCTCTAGGACCCGGTCTGCGCGGTTGAGTGGTTGTAGTAGTGATTGATATGTATTAGGGTTAAATAAACATGAACCCGATCTATGTATGCATGTAACTGCAGTATCTGCTTTCAGCACTATATTATCGATCCTTAGTTAAGAACTACACATATGTAACTCCATTTTCAGTTTTCTGCATTATCCTTAATTTGATCATATGATGGTTCCTATGTATAGCTTGCAGGTCGTTGTAGAAAGCATGGAGAGAGATGAAATTCAAGAAAATTTCATGGAGGAACTCATAGCAAACGGTACTCTGGATGATCGCGACGACGACGTTATTCCAGGATGATGGCGGTGACGATGTCACCGCAACTTATTTGAATGACTCCGGTGAGGGAGCGGAGGATATTGAGGAAGAAGATCCTAGTGGCGCCGGTGAGGAACAAGATCATCATAATGGCTCCCGAACTGTAGTTATCACCGAGGTATATAAATTAATTAAGCCGCTGTTGATCGACTAGATGCATTAACTAATGAAATTGTACTGACTATGAACTATTTCTTTTTTAGCCCTCCGGATCGAGCACTTCTTCTGTAAAGTCGAGGAAGCGAGGCCCGGCCAAAAAGTTGGATGATGGTGTTAGGCACGACATCACCCACATCGACAAGGATGGTAAACCGATTGCTCCAGAGAAAGGTGCAAAGGCATTTATAGCTCAATGCGGAGTGCTTGTTAGGGACCACGTCCCGATCACCGTTCGAGAATGGCACAAGCCGAAGGGACTAGTGCTGTCTGCAGAGGAAGAAGCTCAAGGTCTTTATATCGATGATGTAGCCAAAAACAGCATTATGAACAAGCTCATGGCACATTTCAACATAGTACCCGAAGAGGGGGGTGACGCTGAGAAGGCCAAGATGGAGCAGGCCCTCCGCGAGTTTGGCAAGAAGAAGATGGCCGAACTATTCAAGAGCCACAAGAAAAGATTGCGCCGCCTTATCAAGTTAAAGAAGACTCCGGACAGTGAGAAGGTAAAAAATCACTGGGACGAATTCGTGAAGTACAGCACGGAGTCAGAAGAATTTTTGAGAAGGTCGGAAATAAATAAGGCAAATGCTGCGTTGAAGCTATATCACCAAGTTCTGGGTCCAGGTGGATACAGGGCTAACCGTCCTAAGTGGGAGGCAGCTGAGGCGGAACTGACCAGTAAAGGGATCAGATTAGGGACACACGGTTGGATCGAACGGTGCAAGGAGTGGTTCTACGGGATTGGGGGAACGTTGGATCCAGAAACAGGGAAGTGCATCTATAAGAAAGCTCATCTGAAGGTTCCCATTGATGCCCTGGAAAAGGCACATAGGGACGTGGAGGCGGGGTTGTTCCAGCCCGAAAGAGAGAACGATGAGCTGACACGCGCCCTTGGGAACAAAGAACACGGCGGACGAACACGAGGCACAGCAGGCTCCGTTCCGTGGAAGTATGGCTTTCCTGCGGAAAGGAAGAGATTTCTGATAAAAGCCATGAGAGGAGGAAGGCAAGGGAAACAGACCGCTGGCTAACTTAGAGGAGGGTATGAGCACCATGCAAGCCCAATTAACCATGGTAACCCAAGTACTTACATCTCGGATGGCTCGGGGGCAGAGTTTGTAGATCTGCACTGCTCAATGCCATCGCCCCGCTGCAATCTCAACCACACCGGAAAAGCAGCGTGGCTTCCTCTCAGCAGGTGGATAATGATGATCATGATGACCAGGTGGTCGAGCCTCCTCGCTACCCCCCCGTGGATGATCTCACTGAGAGCCGTCCTTGTGAGCTGCATGTTAAAGTTTTCAACCTATCCTTCAAGGCGGCGGTCGGCATCCTCTTACCTACAAGGTCTTACCATTGCCGTCCGGTCCAAGACGACTTTGCTGTTGTGATGGTGGATGAAGTGTTGAGAGAGTATGAGGGGTTGGTGCTTGAGCACCCTGCAGGTGAAGATGGGGAAATCAAAGAACTGGGAGAAGCCCGTAGAACCACCGTGCAATGGCGGAAGGAGAACATTGTGTTTCCAGGTGAGAAGCCAACAAGCAGTCCACCTCCGCCTCCTCCGCCACCCGTGCGATCTCCTCCGCGTGATGATTCTCCTCTCGCGCGATGATGATTCCCTATCCATGACCAGTCTCCTCCGCGTGAAAATACTCCGCCGCCTCCTCCTCCTCGTCAGGAGACTCCGCCGCTTCCACCTAAGCAAAAGAGGAAGCGGTCCGCGGCACCTCCTACAGCTCCGAAGAGATCATCAACTCCAATGAGGGAACAGACTCAGAGTTGTTGCCACATGAGCGGTGAAGAGCAAAAGGCGTTTCTTGCAACTGCGCCGAAGAAGATGTTTATTCCACCGCAGACAGTGAAGCACTTTGCCGAGACGAGAATGAAGAGACCTGAGCTGAGAGCTGATTATGACCGCTCTCTTGGACAGTCCTCTAAAGCGATGAAAGAAGCAAAAAAAGTCGCCCAGCTTGGACAGCAGGACATTCAGGCCGCACCCCACTTCATCGTGGAGCCATATCATGATCCAGAGACGGCATCGATGATCGAACGGGCGGCTAGAGCTCAGGGAGCATCAGTTGAGTACGAAGATTACTATCCAACGGCTCAAGTGGTAAACAAGTATAGATACGGATCTGATCTCGTCAAACCTGGCGAGCTCGCGCGTCTAGGGACTCAGATGCGAAGGTTGCATGAATGGTACCTGAAAGCCTGTCGAAGAGGTGATCGCTACCTCACGGTGTATCTTAGAGATGAGCATTACTTCCGGGGGAAAGACGAGATAAACATTGACGTAGAAGAACTGTTTCAGTTATTCAATCAAGACGCCCTCGACAAAGCTGTCATCAGTTGCACCGCACTGTAAGTGATTTATTTGTGTAATTAAGTTTGTAGCTCATTCATTTGCACTAACAATTATCCTCATTATATTCTTTGTGTACGCTATACATTTAATTATGCAGAATGAAGAAGCTGGAATACAAAAGAGGCAAGCTCCTACCGCTGGGGTTCATAGACCCAAACACAGTTCATGAAGTTACGGTTCAAGACTTCGCCAAGGACACAGAGGACAACATCGTAATGTTTTTACAGAAGCAAGCAGACAAAGAGGATATATTCTTTCCCTACAACTTCAAGTGAGTGTTATATATAACATACATTATGCTTGTGCACCTTCCACTTTATTCTCGTAATCATTGAGCTATGCTTGTGCAGTTTCCATTTTATTCTCCTAATCATTGATCTTCACCTTGGAGTCGTAAACGTTATGGACTCGAAACGTAAAGAATATGCGGAATGGGCGGACATGGCTGCCATCCTCCAGAGGTAGTTTCAATCAATTTCGTATTGGCATCTTCATCTGCTCTAATTCGAAGATATCATCAACTAATCAATTACTCATTTACTCATTATTTTTTGCCGGGCAGGGCTTGGAAACGGTTCATCAATACTGTTCCGGGTGAATGGAAACCGGAGCTTACATTTAGAGATTACCCTGTAAGTAGTACTATATATATAGCTATGTCCGTGAAACTTTATATATGATATTTACTTTCAATACGATGCTTGATTATTAGTTTGATCGAACTATTTTTTCGTAAAGTGTATGAGGCAGGAAAAAGGGAATAACTTATGTGGATACTACGTCTGCACCTTCATGCGTGACATGTCCTGTCCCAAGGGTGGGGATCCCCAAATACACCACACTCGTGTACGATAACAAATTTTCACAATTAATCTTAATTAGTACCATCTATTGTATTGAGTTCCATTCATATATTGATCTCCTTTTTTAAATATAGATGACACGCCTGCGGGACACTCTCATAACAGCGGATCAAATAAAAGCAATTCAAGAGGAAATCGCGGGATTCTTTATTACCGAGGTCCTTACCCCAGGTGGAGAGCACTATCGGAAGATCGTGACGGCGGAGGATATTCGTTCAGGAAAAGTTGTATTGTAAATATGCATGCATTACGTGTACTGTGTTGACTATGTCGTGTACTGTTGACGATGTCTATATATATTCATGACGATTTTTTGTGGTTTCTTGAATGATATATATATGCATTGCTGAAACTCTGCCGCGGCAGAGAAACGCCCTGTTTCTCTGCCGCGGCAGAGAAACGCTGGTACAGCCCAAATCTGTGCCGCGGCAGAGAAATAGCAATTCTCTGCCGCGGCAGAGAAACATAGGCCCGGTTCGTACCACGAACCGGGACCAAAGCCCTTCTACCGCGAGCTCCCTGGCCGCACCACGTGTCTAGGCCTTTAGGCCCGGTTTATCTTTGAACCGGGACTAAAGGGTACCCCCTTTAGTCCCGCCTAGTTGGTCCCGGTTCAGGAACCGGGTCTAAAGGCCCAAATGGACCGGGCCTATTGCCCAGTTTTCCACTAGTGACACCGTTGGCCGCAGGAGCCCGCACATCCCTTTCGCCCGAGCCCATCAGGCCCTGATCGGACTGAACGCGCCGCTGTTGTATCTTGCGGCCACCGGCCCGCAGTGGCTGCAGTTCCCTCGCTAGACTGATGCCATGAGAAGAGTCGACGAGCGCCGTCATCCCCTCAACTCGGCGCTAGGAGGGAAGTCATATGAAGAAAGCTATCTAGATATACCACTTGTGCCGATCGATGTTAATTACCGCGGGGTCGTACGGTCCTCATATAATGGGCAAATTCATTACTCCTCTCTGTTTCATAATATTTTTTGCTGATTTAGTATAAAATTGTTTTAAACCAGCAACATACTAATATGAAACGGAAAATGTATTTGATCAATTCTTAAATGGGCGGTGCTGAAATTAAGCTTACGGAAAGATGGTCGTGGTCCTTGGTCTAAAAGCTTAACACACAGATGCTCCATTCTCCTGGATGTACTCCACTTGACACGACTCCGGCGATTGACTAGCACAGTGGTACTAAGATCCGACCCGCTAGCGAGCCATATATATAGCATGCACACGGCCGCTCGAGCAACACACCTTGCAAGCAGCTAGCTAACTCGTGACCTCTAGTGACGGTCTAGGAACCAGGGGTGCCGACGTAAGTAAGTACGTACACAGTCATCATGGAGATGCCGCCCCCGCCGCCGCCGCATCGTCCTATGCCAGCCGGCGGCAAGCCTGAACGGAAGACGGTGGAGCGCAACCGCCGCAACCACATGAACGGGCTCTACTACCGCCTTGACACGCTCGTCCGCTCCGGCGACGGGCCTTCTCCCGCAGTACGTACATACATCGCATGCATAACATACACGTACATACGCCATGCATGCACACATCTGATCGTGAGTGGATTTTTGTGCGTGCACAGGTAGCGGCGACGAGGCCTGAAAGGCTTGGTGAGGCGGCAGCGTACATCAGTCGGACGGCGGAGCGGGTGGAGAGGCTCAAGGAGCGGAAGCGCGAGCTGACGGCAGCCATGACGACGACCCAGCAGAACATGGGATCCGGCTCAGGTTCCTCCTCCGGGGCGGTGGCCGCCGTGTTGCCGGATGTAACTGTCCAGCGCCTGGGCTCCGGCCTACACGCCATCCTCGTCACCGGCGCCCCGCCCAGCGACGGCGCGTCGTTTCACCGCGCGGTGCGTGCGGTGGAAGAGGCCGGCGGCGAGGTGCAAAATGCGCACTTCTCCATTGTCGGCGCTCGGGCCGTTTACACCATCCACGTGCTGGTGAGTAGCCAACTCAATTAAAAGTTTGACCTGATGAAAAGTGGCTATGCTACTCCTCACTTCTAGGTTATTTTAGTTTTTAAGGTGGGTTCAGTGTAAGCCTCTTTTTAATAATGCGTGAGCATGATTTTAAATTTAACATCTCTTAGCTTTGATACCATATATATAATTGATGTACTATTCAACTAAACCAAAAGTTTAACCCAAAAAAATGACTAGATAATATATTTATATTCAACATAGTTAACAAGATGCATTATTTTTGTAGGTTGGGGAGCAGCAGGGCACCATCGACAGGGTGGTGCAAAGGCTGAAGGAAGCCGTACGTGGACATGCTCGCTAGTTAAGGGCATCTCCTGATCGAGGGAACGTCCCCTTAATCTCAGACAGAACTAATATTATCCTATGGAATTTGTGTGTTGTAGAATCTCCTTATTAGTCGTCAGTTGGCCCGCACGCATGGCGTGTGTGCAGCTCAACTTTAGCAATTAACGTGTTGACTATCTGACTATCAGTCGGTGTCAGTCAACACGGCACGCAGGGGCCGAGAGCCGCATACCTGCTCTCTGCTGCTGGTGTGTATAATCGCCGCAAAAAGGAACGACCGAAGCATATAGTTGATCTTACTAGTATGACTTTGACGCGCGCGGTCAAAAAGGCATCTGTTGTTTGTTCGCGGATGAGTTGAAGTACTTGGTGTGTACTTGATGTGTAGAGGTCGAGCGTGTATGCGCTCGAAGTAATACTATATATGTCTGAAGAAAAGTTTTTCTAGCCTGCACGCGCATAATTGATTTTACCTTTTTTGCTTTGAAATTTGGACATACAAAAATCTTTTATGCATATGGTAGAGGAAATTGCACATACTAGTAAGTCTTGGGGTGAATGTTGCACAGACCAGCAACTTTAATATTTCGTTGCGCAGACCAGCAACTTTAGAGTTAATCGGTTGGAAAGAGATCAGCTTCGTATCTAACAGTGTATTAGAGCATCTTCAACAGGCGCACTAAAATTCGGCGCGCTATATGTCACTGCGACTGCGCTGTAAACGTTACCGCGCGTTGCACTTAATTTCCCCCCACCGGACGCCCTATTATGCAGCGTGTGCTCGGACGTTTAAAAAGTTCCTTCGCCGGACGCTCCATTATGTAGCGCACAGCGCGGCGCAAACAACATTTTGATCATATTTTGCGTACGGAATAGATCAAACAAAACATGAAAAATTAACTGGAAATACGAAATATATTGCAAACTTCGATGCTATAACCATATTTATTTCGAAACTACCCTAAACTACTCGGAATCCCAGTCAAAATCTGACGAGCGAGTGGTGTCCGACACCGGAGTGTATGTCCACTCGAAGGAGGAGGAGGAGGAGAGGACGATCGTCGACGGGCCGGCGCCGTTTTTCTTCTCCTCCACCTTCCTCGTGGCCTTCTCCTCCCTCTCCTTCTTCCTCGCCGCTGACTTCGCCCTCAGCTCCTCGCGATCCACCTCCTTTCGCCGCCGCCGCCTTATCCTCTTCCTTCTTCGCATAGAGGGCCTCCATCGCGGCGACGCCCTCCGGGAACTGGCGCGCCCACTCGAGGCGAAGGCGCTCGTCGCGCTCCGCGATGACGAGTCGCTGCTCGAGCTCGCGCTGGCACTGCTGCTCGCGCGTGACGGCCGGAGGCGGCGGCGCAAGCGCTTCCGCCTGCTCCCGCGTCCACACGTCGTGAAAATTCATCGTCCGGCGGGAGCGGCCGAGGCACCAGGCGACCGCGTCGTAGGCGCGCGCCGCCTCGTGCGTAGTCTCGAACGTTCCGTGCCTGATGCGCTCATCGCCGCTGCGGATCTCGGCGTAGAACGTGCCGCTCGACCGTGTGCCAACGCCGCGGTAGCCACAGGTCGAGCGGCGGCAGGGCGGCATCTCGTCTTGAGGCGGGGCGGCGGCGCTGAGCGAGGTAGGAGGCGGAGCGAGGCGGGGCGGTGAAACGTCACGCGGCGGATGTGAAACTTCCGGACGGTTGGGGTGCACACGTGTGACGTTTATAGCGCGCGCGGCAGTCGACACGACAACTTTGCCGCACAGGATGGCGCAAAAGCGCGCGCGGCGTTTTCGCGCGCTTGCTGGAGGTTCGCGGAGGCTCCCACGCGCGCCAAATCGGTAGTTTATTTAGCGCGCCTTCTGCCGCCCCGGTTGGAGATGCTCTTAGTTAATTAGGGGCGCTCACCTGGCGCTCATCTAGCGGAGGCTAGGGCGAAAATCGCCGATGCCAGAGCCGAGCTCGCGGAGAGACGCAAATTTTGTAAATATTTCTATGAACCATGATGGTGATCCTAATGATGATCATACTATTTCTGTCATCTTGGATGCTACAATGCTCCATTGTTCATGTTGTTTTTCTTACAAATGCTCGTACTGCTGATGTCATTATTTGTACTAGAATACATCTATTTTTATCATCAAAACTGATGCATGATGTGTTACAGCTAGTTGTGGTAATTTTGGAGGGAAAAAAGTGGCTTGGCATGTTGCAGAGGTGCCACGGTTAGTTTTAAACAACAAAATGAAGTCATTAGAGCTCCTTGCAGCAAGCTACCCCTAGAGTAACTGGTCTGTGCAAAACAAACTTTAAGTCACTGGTTTGTGCAACATTCTCCCAGAGAGTTGCTGGTTTGTGCAATTTCCTCCATATGGTATAATGCCTCTGACACCTCCACACTATCTCTCATCCATTAGTCCATCAATTTATTTTCTAAGCCTAAGTTCAAAACGTCTGTGTATGTCAATTATCAAAATAACAATTAGTTTGAATATGTGTTTTTATTTTAAAGATGTCTTTTTAACAAGCCTTGAATAGTTTATTGTGACAAATTTTGAAGCCTGAATTTTAAAACACAATGAACCGTGGATTTTGAAGAAACCCAACGAAACCTGATCGAGTTCTGATCACCATGGTTTAATTGCAGCCATTAAGTGTTCCCTTAGCATTCGAACTCGAATTTTGATGTTGGTTATTTTTTTATCAATATATTTTATGGTTTGAAACTCAAAGAAATTTTCAATTATTTTCTAACTATGATGAACAAAGTTTTAAACACGGTGAAATAAACTGTTTCAACAAAAAACACCTGCTGTCAGTGTTTGAAGTTTCACCAAGTTTTAAAAGGTCAATTTCATATATCATAAAAATATATTCAATATTATAATTGTTTTGAAGCTCTTCTCATTGCGAACCCAAATATTTATATATTTCACAACTTGAACTTGTGGTTTAGAAGTACGAGAGGAGAGAGAAGTGGGTTGCACAAGATTCCCTAAAATGTGGAGGAGAGAGAAGGTGGATAGCGTGCATACTAGTAGAAATATCACTCTCATGAAAACAATTTAAGAGAGTGTTTGATTAGCCGTCAACAGATTCTTCAACTCCTTCAATCTATCAACAACTATATCCTTCACTCAAGCGCATCAGTGTCCAGATTCCATCCTTCTTCGATATAAAATCCAGAAACATAACTACTACTATAACAAAAGGACGTTGCTACGTGGTGCCATAGCACCGGTTAGTCTACCGGAGTGCCCCCCCTGTCCGGATGGAAAACTTTCCCGAAATGGCAAAAATTTCCCGAAATAGAAAGTGGTCCCATCGCATGTGGACAACCTGTCACGTTCACACGCGTGGACCACCATCACGTGCCCCAAACCCACAGAAACTACATCTTCCAGGCAAAAAATACATCCCCTAAGACAAAAGCAGAAATACATCGATCAGTAGGAGACAGATATCTCCAGAACCCTACCTCTGTTCCTTCTTCCTCCTTCCTCCCTCCTCCTCTCCTTCTCCAGCCGCCATAGACCAAGAATTCCATGGCTGGAACATAAAGCAAAATTACATCTACAGCTCTCCAAGAACAACTATAACATAGATCAGACGCCTACCTTCTTCAGGACGAAGAAACAGGTAACAGATGCTTCCTCCCCTGTCTGCTCTTCCCCCAATCCTAGTTTCTTCACCTGACTCCTCTTCCCCCAATCCTACTGTTCTTACATACTTTTCTTACATCTATGGAAGCAGAATCAAACATATATCTAGAGGAACCTTGATCTCTTACAATAACCCAGGGATTTGTGATGAAATCATGAAAATACAAACTAGAACTTTGACCTGCACCATGATATTCTTACATCTGTAACACCAGATCTGTAAGAACTACTGCTTTGTAACATGACCTAGAGCTCAGGAAGAACATGTGCAAGATAAAAAACATGGCAATCATGGCTGGAAAAAACATACACACTGGGGAAAGCAGTACATGGAACCATAAAACTGACATGCAATATTCAGTACAGGTTTCCTTGCACACATTCAGTAGAGGTTTAGCAGCAAAAAGCCATAAACTGAAATGCAAACTCTGAATCATGTCTAAGGCAAGTACTTGCACCGCATTGACTAGTTGCAGATTTGTTCAGCACTGACTAGAAACCGTGCATGTAACATGAAGCAAAAAAGAAAACATGGTTGAAACCTTCAGGAACCACATGTATATTGCGAAAAGTTGGTGCCTTTGCATGAAACATGATTGAAACCCTCGGGAAATCATGTAACTTTCAGTTGAATGTCCATCTTGGAGACATGTAGAAACTTTTTGTGAAGGCAAAAGAAGAACAACATGGAGGAACCTCGTAGCGCAGTAGTAGCAGCATGTACTTTTCATTATAGTTTCCCTGCAACTTCCTGTGGTAGGAAAAGAAATAAATTTGTTAGTTTTAATTAACTTATAATTGAGTTATGTAAAAAAATAAAAGTATAGGAAATGTACTTTTGTGACAATTAACATGAAAACATCAACCAACAGTCATTTTGTTTTGCAAATCTGAGTATGACACATTCTATGTCAACTATGACCAAATTTTCATGTTTTTTCGACATGTAATTGTTGCTTTCTTTTTGCTAATTACAATGCATCTTCTTAAGTAGTTATGGATGTAAGTTATTCTGCTGGAGGACTGGATCTTAATGAACCAGCAAATGAAGAGCAAATAGAAGAAGAAGATATGTCAGGCAGCAAGTCAAACAACCCAGATGTAACAAAAAGTTCTGAACATATCAAGCTTGCAAGTGGGAGCAATACAGGTGCATCCGCTGACACAGATACTCAAACAGGTCAAACACTGTCAACTGATGATTCAGGAGAAGAAGATGATGATGATGAGGTGCAGTCAACACCATGCAGCCAAGGTGATGTCCAAACACCTTTCCAAGGAATGATGTTTGATTCATGGGAGCAAGCGAAGATGCACTACAACAAATATGCTAAAATGGTTGGGTTTTCAATCAAGTGCAGCACATCAAAGAACTCTACTCTAGATGGACAGAAGGACAAGCAATTGTTTGTTTGTAATAAAAGTGGGAAAAATGCAGACATACATGAACTTGAAGCACCACCTGTTAGGCAAAGGAACCGTAGCATCACTAAGAAAACGGAATGCAAAGCTAGACTACGAATAAAGAGGAGAGGGAAGAAGTGGCATGTAACATATTTCATAGAGGAGCACAATCACAAGTTGATTAAGAAGTTCTCCTTGAAGAAGTACTTGAGGTCTCATAAGGGCATCCCTAAGGAAGAGAAAGATTTTGTCAAGCTTTTGCACAAGGTCAATTTATCTGCTGGTAGGGTCATGCGTATTATGGGAGAAGTGTATGGTGGTCTTGCAAATGTACCATATGATAGCAAGGATGTGAGCAATTACATGGCTAAAATCGATGAAGAACACGCCCACAAAGACATGTCAATGCTGCTTGCTCACTTTGCCAGAATGAAGAAGGAAGATCCCGACTTCTACTTCAACTTACATACAGATCATGCAGACAAGGTTGACCGCATCTTCTGGGTAGATGGACCAGCAATTGCCGCATACAAGAACTACAGCGACTGTCTATCATTTGACACCACATACATCACAAACATGTACAATATGCCGTTTGCCCCATTCATTGGGATAAATAGGTACTGTCAAACAATTCAGCTAGGTTGTGGTTTCCTAAAGAACGAGAATATTGAGAGTTTTGAGTGGTTGTTCAAGGAGTTTCTTGAAGCTATGGGTGGTGTCCAGCCAGATAACTTCATAACTGACCAAGATGCGGCAATGAGATGTGCAATTCTCTCATCATTACCACTTTGTTGTCACAGAAACTGTAGGTGGCACATTATGCAAAATGCACAGGCTGTGTTGGGCAACTTCTTGTCAAAACATGAGGAGCTAAGGCAGGAGTTGAATGCAATTATTGACTACAGCATGTCTATTGAAGAGTTTGAAAGTAGATGGGCAGAAATGATTTTCAAGCATGATGTGGCGGACAACACAAATCTTAGTGATTTATATAAAATTAGAGCCACTTTTGTCCCTGATACGTCTCCGACGTATCGATAATTTCTTATGTTCCATGCCACATTATTGATGTTATCTACATGTTTTATGCACACTTTATGTCATATTCGTGCATTTTCTGGAACTAACCTATTAACAAGATGCCGAAGTGCCAGTTCCTGTTTTCTGCTGTTTTTGGTTTCAGAAATCCTAGTAACGAAATATTCTCGGAATCGGACGAAATCAACGCCGAGGTTCCTATTTTCACCGGAAGCATCCTGAAAACACGAGAAGGACCAGAGGGGGGGCACTGGGCCCCCAGACCATAGGCCGGCGCGGCCCAGGCCCTGGCCGCGCCGCCCTATGGTGTCGTCGCCCCTTCGACCCTCCTGCGCCGCCTCTTCGCCTATTTAAAGCCCCTGGATCAAAAACCCTGAGACGTTCGACGAAAACCACAGAAACCTTCCAGAGCCGCCGCCATCGCGACGCCAAGATCTGGGGGACAGGAGTCTCTGTTCCGGCATGCTGCCGGAGCGGGGAAGTGCCCCCGGAAGGCTTCTCCATCGACACCGCTGCCATCTCCATCGCCATCTTCATCACCGCTGCTGCTCCCATGAGGAGGGAGTAGTTCTCCATCGAGGCTCGGGGCTGTACCGGTAGCTATGTGGTTCATCTCTCTTCCATGTACCTCAATACAATAATCTCATGAGCTGCTTTACATGATTGAGATTCATATGAGTTTTGTATCACTATTCATCTATGTGCTACTCTAGCAATGTTATTAAAGTAGTCCTATTCCTCCTGCACGTGTGTAAAGGTGACACAGGTGTGCACCGTGTTAGTACGTGGTTTATGCTATGATCATGATCTCTTGTAGATTGCGAAGTTAACTATTGCTATGATAATATTGATGTGATCTATTCCTCCTACATATGCATGAAGGTGACAGTGTGCATGCTATGTTAGTACTTGGTTTAATCTGTTGATCTATCTTACACTATAAGGTTACTTAAATATGAACAAATTGTGGAGCTTGTTAACTCCGGCATTGAGGGTTCGTGTAATCCTACGCAATGCGTTCATCATCCAACAAGAGTGTAGAGTATGCATTTATCTGTTCTGTTATGTGATCAATGTTGAGAGTGTCCACTAGTGAAAGTCTAATCCCTAGGCCTTGTTCCTAAATACTGCTGCGTTACTACTGCTTGTTTACTGTTTCACTGTGTTACTACTGCTGCAATACTACCACCATCAACTACACGCCAGCAAGCTATTTTCTGGCACCGTTGCTACTGCTCATATATATTCATACCACCTGTATTTCACTATCTCTTCGCCGAACTAGTGCACCTATTAGGTGTGTTGGGGACACAAGAGACTTCTTGCTTTGTGGTTGCAGGGTTGCATGAGAGGGATATCTTTGACCTCTTCCTCCCTGAGTTCGATAAACCTTGGGTGATCCACTTAAGGGAAAACTTGCTGCTGTTCTACAAACCTCTGCTCTTGGAGGCCCAACACTGTCTACAGGAAAGGAGGGGGAACGTAGACATCAAGCACTTTTCTGGCGCCGTTGCCGGGGAGGAAAGGTAAAAGGCACTCATACTTCGGTTCCAGGTAAAGTACTTTTCTGGCGCCATTGTGTTTGTGCTCGAAGCTATTTCCTTTAGATCCTGCAATTGCATCTTTTTGTTTCTTGTTTACACTAGTTAGGCATAATGGAAAACAACAAAAATATGAGAGATCTTTATGAACTTTATCTTGAATTAGGACATGATGTGTTTGAAGAGAGAATTAAAAAACCCATGGAACTTTATATGCATGCTAATGGGAATGTTATTAATATGAATGCTTTGAACACTATTGTTGCTAATGCTATGGAAAATTCTAAGCTTGGGGAAGCTGGTTTTGATGAGCATAATCTTTTTAGTCCCCCAAGCATTGAGGAGAAAATTTTCTTTGATGATACTTTGCCTCCAATTTATGATGATTATAATGATAGTAGTCTTTTGTTACCACCTGTTATGGAGGATGAATTTGATTATGATTACAATATGCCTCCTATATTTGATGATAGCTACTTTGTTGAATTTGCTCCCACTATTACTAATAAAATTGATTATGCTTATGTGGAGAGTAATAATTTTATGCATGAGACTCATGATAAGAATGCTTTATGTGATAGTTATATTGTTGAGTTTGCTCATGATGCTACTGAAAGTTATTATGAGAGAGGAAAATATGGTTGTAGAAATTTTCATGTTACTAAAATACCTCTCTATGTGCTGAAATTTTTGAAGCTACACTTGTTTTATCTTCCTATGCTTGTTACTTTGCTCTTCATGAACTTGTTTATTTACAAGATTCCTTTGCATAGGAAGCATGTTAGACTTAAATGTGTTTTGAATTTGCCTCTTGATGCTCTCTTTTGCTTCAAATACTATTTCTTATGAGTGCATCATTAAAACTGCTGAGCCCATCTTAATGGCTATAAAGAAAGAACTTCTTAGGAGATAACCCATGTGTTATTTTGCTACAGTACTTTGTTTTATATTTATGTCTTGGAAGTTGTTTACTACTGTAGCAACCTCTCCTTATCTTAGTTTTGTGTTTTGTTGTGCCAAGTAAAGCCGTTGATAGTAAAGTAAGTACTAGATTTGGATTACTGCACAGTTCCAGATTTCTTTGCTGTCACGAATCTGAGTCCACCTCCCTGTAGGTAGCTCAGAAAATTAAGCCAATTTACGTGCATGATCCTCAGGTATGTACGCAACTTTCATTCAATTTGAGCATTTTCATTTGAGCAAGTCTGGTGCCATTTTAAAATTCGTCAATACGAACTGTTCTGTTTTGACAGATTCTGCCTTTTATTTCGCATTGCCTCTTTCGCTATGTTGGATGAATTTCTTTGATCCACTAATGTCCAGTAGCATTATGCAATGTCCAGAAGTGTTAAGAATGATTGTGTCACCTCTGAATATGTCAATTTATATTGTGCACTAACCCTCTAATGAGTTGTTTCGAGTTTGGTGTGGAGGAAGTTTTCAAGGATCAAGAGAGGAGTATGATGCAACATGATCAAGGAGGGTGAAAGCTCTAAGCTTGGGGATGCACCCGGTGGTTCACCCCTGCATATATCAAGAAGACTCAAGCGTCTAAGCTTGGGGATGCCCAAGGCATCCCCTTCTTCATCGACAACATTATCAGGTTCCTCCCCTGAAACTATATTTTTATTCCATCACATCTTATGTGCTTTTTCTTGGAGCGTCGGTTTGTTTTTGTTTTTTGTTTTGTTTGAATAAAATGGATCCTAGCATTCACTTTATGGGAGAGAGACACGCTCCGCTGTAGCATATGGACAAGTATGTCCTTGGTTTCTACTCATAGTATTCATGGCGAAGTTTCTCCTTCGTTAAATTGTTATATGGTTGGAATTGGAAAATGATACATGTAGTAATTGCTATAAATGTCTTGGGTAATGTGATACTTGGCAATTGTTGTGCTCATGATTAAGCTCTTGCATCATATGCTTTGCACCCATTAATGAAGAAATACATAGAGCATGCTAAAATTTGGTTTGCATATTTGGTTTCTCTAAGGTCTAGATAATTTCTAGTATTGAGTTTGAACAACAAGGAAGACGGTGTAGAGTCTTATAATGTTTTCAATATGTCTTTTATGTGAGTTTTGCTGCACCGGTTCATCCTTGTGTTTGTTTCAAATAAGCCTTGCTAGCCTAAACCTTGTATCGAGAGGGAATACTTCTCATGCATCCAAATACTTGAGCCAACCACTATGCCATTTGTGTCCACCATACCTACCTACTACATGGTATTTTCCGCCATTCCAAAGTAAATTGCTTGAGTGCTACCTTTAAAATTCCATCATTCACCTTTACAATATATAGCTCATGGGACAAATAGCTTAAAAACTATTGTGGTATTGAATATGTAATTATGCACTTTATCCCTTATTAAGTTGCTTGTTGTGCGATAACCATGTTCACTGGGGACGCCATCAACTTTTCATTGTTGAATTTCATGTGAGTTGCTATGTATGTCCGTCTTGTCTGAAGTAAGAGAGATCTACCACCATATGGTTAAGCATGCATATGTTAGAGAAGAACATTGGGCCGCTAACTAAAGCCATGCTCCATGGTGGAAGTTTCAGTTTTGGACAGCAATCCTCAAATCTCAAATGAGAAAATTATTAATTGTTGGTATATGCTTATGCATAAAAGAGGAGTCCATTATCTGTTGTCTATGTTGTCCCGGTATGGATGTCTAAGTTGAAGAATAATCAATAGCGAGAAATCCAATGCGAGTTTTCTCCTTAGACCTTTGTACAGGCGGCATAGAGGTACCCCTTTGTGACACTTGGTAAAAACAATGCATTGTGATGATCCGGTAGTCCAAGCTAATTAGGACAAGGTGCGGGCACTATTAGTACACTATGCATGAGGCTTGCAACTTATAAGATATAATTTACATGATGCATATGCTTTATTACTACCGTTGACAAAATTGTTTCATGTTTTCAAAATCAAAGCTCTAGCACAAATATAGCAATCGATGCTTTTCCTCTATGAGGACCATTCTTTTACTTTCAATGTTGAGTCAGTTCACCTATTTCTCTCCACCTCAAGAAGCAAACACTTGTGTGAACTGTGCATTGATTCCTACATATTTGCATATTGCACTTATTATATTACTCTATGTTGACAATATCCATGAGATATACATGTTATAAGTTGAAAGCAACCGCTGAAACTTAATCTTCCTTTGTGTTGCTTCAATGCCTTTACTTTGAATTATTGCTTTATGAGTTAACTCTTATGCAAGACTTATTGATGCTTGTCTTGAAGTGCTATTCATGAAAAGTCTTTGCTTTATGATTCACTTGTTTACTCATGTCATATACATTGTTTTGATCGCTGCATTCACTACATATGCTTTACAAATAGTATGATCAAGATTATGATGGCATGTCACTCCAGAAATTATCTGTGTTATCGTTTTACCTGCTCGGGACGAGCAGAACTAAGCTTGGGGATGCTGATACGTCTCCGACGTATCGATAATTTCTTATGTTCCATGCCACATTATTGATGTTATCTACATGTTTTATGCACACTTTATGTCATATTCGTGCATTTTCTGGAACTAACCTATTAACAAGATGCCGAAGTGCCAGTTCCTGTTTTCTGCTGTTTTTGGTTTCAGAAATCCTAGTAACGAAATATTCTCGGAATCGGACGAAATCAACGCCCAGGTTCCTATTTTCACCGGAAGCATCCAGAACACCCGGGAAGGACCAGAGGGGGGGCACTGGGCCCCCAGACCATAGGCCGGCGCGGCCCAGGCCCTGGCCGCGCCGCCCTATGGTGTCATCGCCCCTTCGACCCTCCTGCGCCGCCTCTTCGCCTATTTAAAGCCCCTGGATCGAAAACCCTGAGACGTTCGGCGAAAACCACAGAAACCTTCCAGAGCCGCCGCCATCGCGACGCCAAGATCTGGGGGACAGGAGTCTCTGTTCCGGCATGCTGCCGGAGCGGGGAAGTGCCCCCGGAAGGCTTCTCCATCGACACCGCTGCCATCTCCATCGCCATCTTCATCACCGCTGCTGCTCCCATGAGGAGGGAATAGTTCTCCATCGAGGCTCGGGGCTGTACCGGTAGCTATGTGGTTCATCTCTCTTCCATGTACCTCAATACAATAATCTCATGAGCTGCTTTACATGATTGAGATTCATATGAGTTTTGTATCACTATTCATCTATGTGCTACTCTAGCAATGTTATTAAAGTAGTCCTATTCCTCCTGCACGTGTGTAAAGGTGACAGTGTGTGCACCGTGTTAGTACTTGGTTTATGCTATGATCATGATCTCTTGTAGATTGCGAAGTTAACTATTGCTATGATAATATTGATGTGATCTATTCCTCCTACATATGCATGAAGGTGACAGTGTGCATGCTATGTTAGTACTTGGTTTAATCTGTTGATCTATCTTACACTATAAGGTTACTTAAATATGAACAAATTGTGGAGCTTGTTAACTCCGGCATTGAGGGTTCGTGTAATCCTACGCAATGCGTTCATCATCCAACAAGAGTGTAGAGTATGCATTTATCTGTTCTGTTATGTGATCAATGTTGAGAGTGTCCACTAGTGAAAGTCTAATCCCTAGGCCTTGTTCCTAAATACTGCTGCGTTACTACTTGCTTGTTTCTTGTTTCACCGTGTTACTACTGCTGCAATACTACCACCATCAACTACACGCCAGCAAGCTATTTTCTCGGCACCGTTGCTCTTGCTCATATATATTCATACCACCTGTATTTCACTATCTCTTCGCCGAACTAGTGCACCTATTAGGTGTGTTGGGGACACAAGAGACTTCTTGCTTTGTGGTTGCAGGGTTGCATGAGAGGGATATCTTTGACCTCTTCCTCCCTGAGTTCGATAAACCTTGGGTGATCCACTTAAGGGAAAACTTGCTGCTGTTCTACAAACCTCTGCTCTTGGAGGCCCAACACTGTCTACAGGAAAGGAGGGGGAACGTAGACATCAGTTCCTGCCTACTTCAAGGATCGTTTCTTTCCATTCCTACAAACTACTGCCCGTAGTGAGGGGTTCAATGCAGTATTGAAAAGTTACGTCGACCCACACAACAACCTGCACCATTTCTTCGAGCAGTACTTGAAGTTACAGGAAAAAATAGATGTAGCAGAGGATTCAGTTGAGTTTAAAGATGAGGATAAGACTGTTAGAGTATGGGGAGATTACCCGCTGGAAGAGCAAGCTTTGACAGTGTATACGCTGCCAATATACCTCCGTTTCAGGGCTGAGCTTCGGAAAGTGACGTCATACAATGTGCAGCAAACTGGTGGCCAAACTTATGTGGTTATGCCAATTAAAACCTATGTTTATGGCTATGGCGATAAAAGCTACAAGGTTGAAGCTAACTTGGATGCCGAAACTTACATCTGCGAGTGTTGCAAATTCAGTAGGGATGGGTTGTTGTGCTGCCATATATTTAGAGTAATGGTGCAGTTAGGTACTACTGACTATATTCCAGAACGGTACATTCTCCCCAGGTGGAGGAAACCAGAGGAAACAATTGTGCAGCAGAAAATGGAGTTACCTCAGGTGCCAACAGATAGGAAGATGAGTAACAAGGAAAGGCAGCAGCTACGTTATGGCACTCTTTGCAATGAATACTCTAGAGTAGCAAAAATTGCATCTACATCTGACAAAGGAAAGGCTTTGGCAGATAAATACATGCTAGCTTTGGAGAAAGAATTGCAAGCGATGAAAGCTACAGAATCTGCAAAACGGAAGAATAGGAAAAAAGCAACTACACCTAATGTTGAGGAACAAGAAGGAGAAAATATAGGTGATTCTGGGCAAGGAAGTTCTTCAAAGTTCGATCATGTTGAGGATCCGGTGTACATTGCAAAACAAGGGCGCCCAACAGAAAAAAGAAAACAATCTGGGCTCCATTTGAACCCTACAAAGGTTGTCAAGTGCAGTGTGTGTGGCTCTATTCGACATACGGCAGCAACATGCAAAGATAAGCTCACCCCTGACAAGGAGGCAAAGGAAATCAACTTCTTCCGTGACATGGTTTAGTTGTGTTGTCTAAGATAGGATCACCCCTGGACCGGATGGAAAAAGGAAAAACAATGTTGAAAATTTTATGCTTTAGTTGTAATAAATTGGGCATATGATGCACTGACTATGTATTATGGTTTGATGTGTTTTAATTTGGTTGATTGTCAAATTTTTGCTTGCTCTTTGTACTTATAACCTAAATGTGATCGATATAACATTGTGATCTTTGCAGCAGCCATGTCAAACCAAAAAAAGAAAAAGATAAATGCAAGGGAAATAGTAGGAGATGATAAAATAATCATTTGAAGCACAAAGTACATGTTGTGGATACAAAGTGAATTTAACAGGGGAGTACCTCCTGTTGTTACATGCAGAAAATCAGTACAGCATTTCTTGCCATGCAATGCTGTTGCCGCACCATTCCAGCCACTTCAGTGTCAATTGCTTCCTAATGGTTGGCATGTCATTTGGGTTGATTAGACCAAGAATCTTCCTTCCGTTCCAGAGCTCAATGAACTTTAGCATGAAAAACCCACAGTCGTACCTTGAAACAATGGGCACAGAAAAGTATTATGAATCTCTGGAACAATGGGCAGATAAAAGTATTATGTAAAATCAAAAAAAAGAAGAGATAGGATATTTCTGCACTTACGATGTAGTCTCGCTTTGAATGATCGATGAACTCAGTAGGCCATTTTTGAATGTCAATGTTGGATTCACTATAGTTTGAAGCCCACAATCCTTTGATTGATCCAATAATGTTTCTTACATCTTTAGTGAAAGCCCGGTCCGTTTTTCCTCTGAGAGAATCCAGCACCTCAAACCTCTCAGCCTTTACATTCATCACAATCAGATAGTAATGCCCATTGAACTGTTTAATATCTGGTGTTAGGTCTTGGAGCACTGGAAATGATATCTACAAGACCATAACAAACAAAAGAAACATGAATTTCAGTGTTAGTACAAAAAAGTAGTGATGGTAGTTTGTGAGTAATAGTACATGTAACATGAAGCAAAAAAAAAGTTACCTGTTCTTTATGGTCTAGGCGACACTCAGGATCAAATTTAAATTGCTTCTTCACGAAACGGTCATGAATACAGTTAGCGTTCCTAAGCTTGTCCTACATGCAGAAAAAGAGCAAGTGTAAGCATTCAGAAAACAGAGATGGCACATACATGAACAGAAAAGTGAAAAAGAAGTGGTATGTGACTAACCGCGAGCCTTAGGGGCATCACATGCTTCTTTTGCTCCGCCAACTCAGCTGACAGTACATGTAGTGCTATTTGGCAAGTTGAATTGCTTAGCCATTCACCGGGCCTAACAGAATCAGCCAAGTCCCAAAGATAGATAAAAAAAGATCCATAGTCAATGATTTTCTGCTTGTTCACCGCATCTTCAGTTTGACCTCCATAGGAACAAACTCTACTCTATACATCATTGGCAAATTTTGTTGCAACTGATTTTTTATCATTTCGTACAAAAGGCGACTTCTGGTTTGCGGCTGGCTTCACAATTCTCTTTCTGTGAGCTTCAGGAACAGGAGTGTAGCTGCTGGGTCCAACAGATGTAACAACAGGAACTTGGCACTGATCTTTGTGAGGAGTCCTCAAAGGAATATCAACTGTGGCATAAATCTTATCTAACGAGTCGCCACTCTCGTTACTAGATATAACAATGAGCTCCTCCTCCTTTGTGTCGAGACGGTTTGACGGTTCTTGGTTAACTTGGGTTTCAAATCCAAGATCAAAGCTTGGACAATCATCAATTAATTCTCTGCGTTTCCTCTGCGTTTCTGTTTCGACAAGAACTGGAGATTTCCGGGCTTCATGCTCTGACACTATATTGCTGGTGTTGTTCACAGAATAAGAGGATGAACCTTTCTGCAAACAAACATTGACTGGTGCATGTTCGATGATGTCTGATTTGATGCTACTTGCCCTCAATTCAGATGTAGCAAGCCTAGTCTGCCTTCTGGATTGTTGAGGACTTCCTTGAGAAGTTATTGCTGGCTTCTTAGGAGACATTGACCTGGTCACTGGTCTCCTAACAGATGGACTATGTTGAACTGTTTCTGAAGGAGAAGCTACAGTGTCTTCACCCAATTTTGGTTGCTGGAAAGGGTTTTCTCCCTGTATATCAAATGACACAGACTTCTTTTTCCCTGTTGAACTGCCTATTAACACAGACTTGGTACCACTACCATCATAATCTTGATCTTTGGACTGTGCATTTTGGCTGGAAGTTGTGTGTTGAGAGGCAGAACCATATATAACCTGCAGCTGGTTCAGAGCATTTGGGGTTGCTTGCTCAGTACATTGAGGTACATTACTTGACTGTGGATGTACAAACTGATCATCCAAGCAAACAGCATCTTCATGTAAAGGGACTTCCTGTCCAAGAATGCTCTTGTTCAAATTATCTTCCTGAGCATTATGGTCTGCCACATCACCGGCCACTACATCTGCATTTTGTGGTACAACGTTGTCAACATCCATCATGTCTGCGTGTGACTGAATTTGGTTTTCCTTGTGGCCTCCCAACACCTCCTTGGTTGGAACACGAGTAACTCTTCGCCTTTTCTGTTTCTTACTGCATGGCACTTCTTCTTGATTGTGTTTTGATGTCGTGCCTTCGTTACCTCCCAGAGAGCGAACGAATGTAACCAACCCATCTTCGAAAGTAGTGTACATGCTTACGACAGCCTTTCTGCAATTCACAATATCCTGGAAACATGTGTAGGAAAAAATAAAATGGAGAACATAAGTTTTATGTCGCATCAAAAGAAATATACATCTTACCAACTGAAAAAACATAAGTTCTTGTCAGTATTAGCGAAAAAAGAACAAATGCTGACACAAAAAATGATAGACATGTTTAAGAAGCTATTTAAGAACATATGATGAGAACATTAGGGTGGAAAAAAATGCTGCAGTGCAACTATTTGCTCACCTCTTCTGTGTGATTGCCGGTCAGATGGCGTTTTATAAACATGTCAACTTGCGAAGGTTCAGAAATGAACAATGATAAATTAACCCTGAAGCAAGTTTTCAACTGCAAAAGGAAGAATATCAGTACAAAAAATTAATTTAAGGGACATTTAGCTGAGAGATGAAAAAACAATACACGAAATGTAAAATTAGAATGACGAAAACATACCGGTAAGGCACCAAATGAACCATCACTACGTGTGTCCAAATCACATACAGTGGTGATCATCTTGTTTGTCCAAACTGAACAACGAGTTCCATCATGTGGAACATCTAGAGCGTCTGTTTCCAATGAATCAACATATAGGACCTGCAAAGCACATTCAGAAAAGAAAAATCAACATATAGGACCTGAAGATGTTTCCAATGAATCAACATCTAAGTGTTGTCCTCAACATGATTAAGATAGAGGTTAAGATACGAAAAGAATACTGACCATGAGATAAGGCATACAAGCCTTGAACCAATTCTTCTTATCCTTTGCACTTGCAGTCTGGCATATGATGTCAACAATAAACTGAGCCCATTTCAAAGTACCTATGTCTTCTATATTCACAACTGACGGATAACATTTAGGACTGACTTTTATCCCAGTAGTAGGAGCAAAGACTGAGCTAATAAGGAATATTACAAATTTCCTCATGTATGAATCATCTGCAGGATATTCTGGACCAAGCTCCTTCTCGACAGTTGAAACATTTGGGTGTACTCCATTGTGAATACCAAACATCTTCAAAACCAAACAAGTGGCGTCAACGTTTGGGTGATAAGGAACATCAGCGCTGCCAACAGGGACACCTAAAACTCTGACAACCGACTCAGCATTGACTGGGATTATTCCTCTTCCTCTAAAATCCAGACAACATCTTACAGGATCAAAACAAGACATTAGGAAGCGGCAAAGCTCCGGCACAAGCTTGGAACACTTCATCTGAGCAATGTCAGCAAAAACTGATGTAGAAATCAACTCCTTCTGTTCTGGGGTCATGCCCTTCCAGACACGAACAATCTTCATAGGAGATGAACGATTGAACAGACAACTCTGACAAAAATAGCAAAAGAAAAGTAGTGAACCCTGTCAGACCTATGACTAATTAACAAATTTTCACTCCAACATAATCATAGAGAATCAAAAAGATTATGGATGGAGAAGTACCTGGTTTTTCTTCTTAGTAACAACCATCCCCTCTTGATCATTATCCTCATCAACATGTTTATCATCGACAGCAACATCAACAGCTATATCTTCCAGATCAGCAGATGGCAAAGATGCACTTGGCATGTCTCCAACAACATCTGTCTTTGGTATCACCCCTGTTTCATCACCTCCATCACCCTGCACAGTTGCTTTTAAGTGCAATTTGTTCCTCATTCTGCTGTACTTTGATTTCTCAGGTTTTGAACTCTTTGGAGTATGTTCAGGTTTCTACAAAAAAGAAGATGTAACTGTTTAGTCATCTGGGTAAGCTGTGATAGGGAAAAACCATCATGGAGTGAAAGCACACATGATATGTAGGCAAAACATTCATACCATGATTGGTAGAAATGACTGGAAATGATTACACCTGCAAAAAATAATTATGAAAAATACATTATATAGTGCCATATACATTTTGCATGCACTGGATAAAAAAATACAACATAAGCATCAGAAAAGTAAAAAAGCAAATGTATATAGTTACTATTTTTTACATCCTAGAAGTAAAAAAGCGAAGCAATATGTCAAAACATATACATACATAAACAACAAGTATATGGCAATTATATGACAATTTTTAACATTATACAACACATTTGCATGGACATGAACATTGTACAGGATGTATATATCATGAATTCCTATGACTGCCATCATACTGCATGGTTTGAAAAAAAGAATAAGTCATATAGAACAAATGTTACATGCAATTCACACAATTTGCAAAAAAATTACTATATGAAGAACCTCAGCAAATAAATACTACATCCTGCAAACAATGACTACATCTTGTAGAAAATCATCTACGAGGTTCAGCAACTACAAGTCTCATGGCGTTTATTCCTTTATAGAACAATAAATCCAACAGAGCATTCACAAATTACTGCTAAAATAGACCAAGGATGTATAAACAACAAAAAATGAAAGCAAAAAACTACATCCACCTCCTCTGTGCCTAAAACAGATGATCACATGGCGTGTGTAGAACAATAAATCCAACAGAGCATTTACAAATTACTGATAAATAGACCAAGGATGTATAAACAACAAAAAATGAAGCAAAAAACTACATCCACCTCCTCTGTGCCTAACAACCTAGCGCATCCAGGATCGTAAGTAAAACGCGAAGAATCGTCTAATTGGAGGCAACAGCACGTACGATACTCCGATTGACTCCTAAGTGGAGGAGAAGAAGCTTAAACGAGGGGAAATCGACCTACATAACGAGCGAAATCGAACCCAAAAAACAACAGTAAAAACGCATGGACGAAGAACTCACCGACGGGGATGCTCTCCTTCGACGATGTACTCCACGGATCGGTCGGATTTGCGGCCCCCGCACCGCCGCGCCGCCGCCCAGCCGCCGAACGAACCACCAAGCGCCGCGCCGCAGCGCCGCCGAGCGAAACTTCCAAGCGCCGCGCCGCACCGGAACGCCTCGATCTGCTTCTCCGCACCGACAGAGCTGCTACACGACTCGACAATCGGATGCTACTACACGATTTGGTAGGGGAACTCGCCGCCGACGAGCCAGATACGGCGGTGGAGATCGGGAGCGGAAGGATTGGGGCGGAGACGGAGAAGAGACGCGACGGGGGAGAATGAAGGAGAAACGGCTCTCTCGACGGGGAAAATCTGGACACGATTTGGACGTTAGCGGGGGGAGAATCTGGGACGCACGATTTCAATCGGACGGAGCGGACGGGGGAGCACCGTGTAAGACTACAGAGTGCCATAGCATGAATTAGAAATTGGGATAACAAAAGCGGGTTTTCCATATAGCCGAACTTTGAAGTATGAACCTCTATATGGGCTTGTCTGTGTATCCGGCAGAGGAACAAGTTACATGGGATATGGGTTCAGCCGTATGAATATTGTGCTATGGATATCTTTAACCACATTGGCTGATGATCCAGCAACTTTCTACGTGATATATGAACTTTTCATGGTCTAGTGTTTTTTAGTGGGTGGTTTTTTATCAACTTTATATGGTCCATCAGCTGTATAACAACACTTGTTGATGATGGTTGTGTACATCTATTGATGAAGAGGCTGAAGTTTTTCCCTTTTACAAAAAAAAACCTAACCCTCTTTTCTCCATATATTCTATCGCTTGTGCTATTGGGGAAATCATGCCAAGCCGGCATCTATACTGCTTTGGCCTTTGGATGTTGGGGGACGAAATATTATTTTTTTCCCGATAGTGAATTTCTGATTCACACAAATGTCAAACCATATACGAGCAAAGCATGTACTTCCTCCATACCACTTTATACCATTACACATTTTGAGAAATAATTTAACTACTAATTTGATCAATAAAATATGTGATTGATACCTAATAAATTGGTATGAAGGTAGTATGATACTTTCAAAATAACAGAAATACCAGGAATATATGGGGGCACCTACGAATTTTTTGGACAACAGAAGTATGGTACGCAGCAAAAACATCCCAATTTACAGAGAGTTCTCGACTCGAAATGCATAATTAACTCCTTATGAAGCACAGACTTTAATCAACAACACACTCGGTAATTGCCTCCATCTCCATGTCAAATGCACCAACTGTATATACCTAAGCTAAATCCAAGAAATGTTGCAGCTGCACATGCACCTTGTTAAGCGTAGCCGCACATTCCATAGGCGCAAGGCAGCCCGGCCGGGCAGGCCCGTCGGCACGCGCCGCAGTTCTCCCCGTCGTACACCACGTCGACGCACCGCCCGCCGCAGCACAGCTGGCCGAACGGGCACCGCGCCCCGCACCGTCCGCAGTTGCTCCGGCTGGCGAGCACGTTAGTGCACGCGCCGCCACAGCACTTGAGGCGCCCGCCCGGCGCCGCTCCGCACTCCCCGGAGCCGCCAGCACGGCACGCGTCGCCCTCCATTCTCCGGCTGACGATGGCCGATGCCAGGAACCTGCCGCCGCTTTCGGTCGGCCTGGGGTTCGCGCGGCCGGCTTGTGCAGCGGCGACGCGCAAGCACGCTGCCGCCGAGACGGCGAGGACCACGACGAGGAACACGGAGCTCGGCCATCTTCTAGAGAGAAAGCTAGTCGGCCCGGCGGCGCCGTGAGCCATTCTGGACGTATGTCTTCCTTCTCTTTTTTTCATACTACACCGTAGTAAACCCTGACTCCACTTCTCCAGCGAGCGATCAAGTGGCCTAGTACTTAGCTAGCTATGTAGTACTACGTATGCACAAATTAAGCGTCGCCCCTACTCCAGGTATTCCATCGAGATAGTAGTATGTAGTAGATTCGCGCGCAACAGGACTTCCGTGAGATCGAGCTCCTTTGAGCGACACGCGTACAAGTGCGATCGAGCTATACTAGGTTATTGCCAAATATTACCTCTGGCCCGACGAGTAAGGCTTATATTTTATTTTTAAGTCAAATTGTGTAAAATTTGATCAAGTTTTCAGGAAAAATTGTTAACATGTACTACCTCCGTTTCAAGGAATAAGGCGCACGCGCATTCCAAGACGAACTTTGACCATAAAAATTAAGCAACAAAATCTTAATTATATTATATGTAATTAACACCGTTAGATTCGTATTGAAAAACACTTTCTAATGATGCTAATTTCATACAAATAATCTTTATATATTTGAAGTAATTCTTAGTCAAACAAAAAGCTCGTAAAACGAGCACGCCTTATTCCTTGAAACGGAGGTAGTACAATCTAAAATCAACGTTCTTATACATCATGAAATATATTTTCATATGATATCTGTATAAACCATAGTTCTTGATTGTTTTTTCTAAATGTTTGATCAAAATTTACTTAGATTGACTTTTCATTGGAACGAAGTGAGCATTGTTTTTCTAAAAAAAAATCTATTTTTTTTTAAAACAAGGCAAAAGATTTGCCATTTTAATTGATTACGAAGAAGTTTTAGAGTTGTTACAAACCAAGACTTGACACAAGGTCAAGCCCAAAATATAAGCCTACTCTCGCGACATTACAACACTCAAGGCCTTAGCCCCGGCTAGGCTCCATATGGTGGCTTCATCTTTTATCTTGGTCACCAACATACTTAAAGTGGAGGCATTGTTCCGAAAAACATGAGCATTTCTTTCCTTCCAAATTTCCCATGATACCAACATTGCAAGGGACTCCATGGCCTTCTTTGATTGTCCTTGCTTGTGGATCGCCTCATTCCACCACTCCTTTTAAAAAAATCTAATAGAGGTGTGCTTTGGTGTTCTACTCGCCCCTTCCAACCACTAAAGTTGAAGGAATAAGTTAGCCCATCAAGAACTATCGGGGATCCTGATCATTCATAAAGGTGCAAAGTTTGGGAATGGAAACACACAAGCATAAGCCTTTCTAATAATATCATAAGCCACATTCATTAGAACAAATGGAGTATCGTTTTTTATGTTCGATCACATGCATCCAAGCTATAAGTTAAGGGCGAGACTAATTCTTAGTCGATTGAGAAATGAATACTAACTTAGTTCTCAGTCATATGATATCATCCAATCTCGTTGAACCCATGTAACAATTCCTAATTATCACGAATCACAAAAGAAATCTACAATCCAACGATATTTTGTTAGTTGCAACCTCACTTACAACCGAAAAATCGGTTGCAACCAAATTTATAACTTAAGTACACGAATGTCAATGCAAATCTGATGGTTTTGAATTTAATTAAAAGCTAAGTTGGTTAAAAAGGATAAACTAAAGCTAGGCCTAGCTAGGACTGATCGCTTCATCGTAAATTCATTGGCGGTATTAATGGCTGGGTGAGTGAAGTGTTGCGACGAAACGAGCATCGATCGGTTTACCCGGCGAGAAATGCGAAGCACGTGAGTCTCATCGGTCCACTTTTGACTGCAGGCTACACGTATTCGTAGAAGCTACCGGCGACCTATGTCCAGGCTAGCCTGGACGGCATATACAGCACGTAGTAGTACGATTTAAGCAAAGCTAATTAAGGAGGGAAATCGTACGCATTAGCATATCTGATCAACGCCGTGGAAATGGGAGACGGCGTAGATAATTGCCTCATCAATCTGACATTCAGACTCAGCCAGTGCTACCTAGAGTAGTTTTTGTTTTCTGAACGATCTTTTTTTTAACCCTCGTGCTTTCACGCGAGCACAACTGAATCCTGGGCATGTGCATGGGTACTGCGGCGGCGCCTAAGGCTGGTCATAGTGTATAGTATCATATACTAGTATCATGCATATGATAGTTGTCTACTATACTATCTCTATAGTGGGTGGTATTATAGAGTAGTATCATAAACTTCTAAATTTATTGTTTCGTAGAATCTCAATGTAAATCTATGTACAAGATTTACTTAACATTTACTTTTCTTGTAAGGTGCGCTATGATACAGTATCCCTCTATGTTACTTCAGTTCTATCTCTTCTCCTTAATTACATGCCACATCATTATTTTTATGGTCTAGTATACATGATACTATCTATGATACTAGCACTATGACCAGCCTAATAACTCTGGCAAATTCTACCGGCGGGCGAGATCGCTGAAAAGGCGGCGTGTTTCTGAAGAGGAGGCAAATACGAAATTGATTGTGGTCTCACAACTGGGCCAACCCCACTACCAGCGACCAGCCAGTCCAGCCCATCTCTACACCTGCTCCTGCTTCTTGGACCCTATTGCATAGCAGTCCAGCTGGGCTGTATCCGGCCGAAAAAAAATCTTTAGGTAAGAAAGGAGCCCTCTAACAAGTTATTTCAGTTTTCTACTGGTTGTTTTAACTATATAACGCCAGCTCTATTCATTGGCATGGCCGCATGGACAAGATATGTCTTTTTTTTCTAAAGCAGACACGTAGTTCATTAATAGAAAATCAAGAAAAAATATTTATTTTGGAAATTCCTGGTATTCTACGACTCTTTTCCACACGAATTATGAATTCTTTTCAAGGTCATTGAGATTCGTGGATAATTTAGAGTGTTGGGATAGACGTACCTCTTTTTTATGCCCTCCAACAAATCAAAATGATTGAAGTTCTCCTATGCTGAGGTCCCTTGAGTGGTCGCTTTGCGGTCAATTTTCGTTAACGTGACATTGTCGCAAATCCTTTTTTTTATCCCTCGTATTTTCATTTCCTAAATCCACTGCCCGATCTTGGTCGTCCCGAAGGAGGAAAAAAGGAGCAGTTGTACAAGATGCCAACTCCGTTATGAGTTGATGTGGGAGAGAGACAACTCTCTGTTTGATCACATTGACCAGACCTGGAGCCACCTTGGTCCTGCTGCTGACCTTGCAGGTATCCATGACAAGCTAAACTCCACCATGGCCTCTATGTATAAGTTGATCAGCTACGTGTAAGTAAGGAAATAAAGGATCTGAGAAGAATTCTTGATACACTTTAGAACCGGGACTTCTTCGGAAACCAGGAGAAAATAAAAAGAGTTTCATCTAGGTTGGATGAGCTTCTCTTAAGGGAGGAAATTATGTGGAAAAAACGCTCTAGGATTGAATGGTTGAGAGATGGGGACCGCAACACTAGGTTCTTCCATCGGAAAGCTTCAGGTAGGAGGAAAAGAAACAGAATTGTAAAACTGAGAAGAAATGATGGGTCATTTGCTACAGACGAAGAAGAAATTAAAAGGAGGACTCAACTATTTTTTGAGTCCCTCTATACAGAAGACCCGGAGATTGAGCCATCTCCCCTTGGAATCCGTGGAAGCTGTTGTTACTGATCTAATAAATAGTCAACTGGTTGATGAGTTTACTGAAGAAAAAATCAGCGATGCACTGTTTTAGATTGGACCGCACAAAGCACCAGGCCTTGATAGCCTGCCTGCAAGATTCTTCCAAAGAAATTGGGCTTTCTTGAGAGCAGAAATTTGTAAGGAAATCAAGAAGTTCTTCCACGATGGTGAACTACCTGATGGCATGAATATGATAAAGATTGTGTTGGTTCCGAAATCTGATGAAGCTTGTGATCTCAAAGACTATAGACCCATATCCCTTTGCAACGTGATTTACAAGATCATATCCAAATGTCTTGTCAACAGAATTAGGCCTCACCTACACGGCCTTATAAGTGAGACTCAAAGCGCCTTTATCCCGGGAAGACTCATCTCAGATAACGCTCTAATAACGTTTGAATGTTTCCATGCAATTCAAAGAAATAGGAAACCAAGTGAGTTTTTTTGTGCTTACAAAATGAATTTATCCAAGGCGTATGACATGGTCGACTGGACCTTTCTTAAAGATCTGCTTCTAAAGCTGGGTTTCAATGGAAAGTGGGTGAGCTGGATCATGACCTGTGTTACCACGGTTAAGTTCTGCGTCCAAGTGAACGGCAACCTCACTGAAGAAATCGTCCCAACTAGAGGCCTAAGACAGGGGGATCCCCTGTCCCCTTATCTATTTCTCTTTGTGGCTGATTCTTTGTCAAAAAGGATTCATAGAGCAATCCTTGATCAACACCTAAGGAGCTGAAAATATGAAGAACATCGCCAGGGGTTTCCCATCTAATGTTCGCAGATGACTGCTTCCTTTTCTTCAAAGCGGATCACCAGCAAGCTAGTATTATAAAATCAGCCATCACATCTTTTGAAAAGGGTTCGGGGCAGAATTTAAGCGCAAACAAGTGTTCTATTATGTTTGGTGACAGTTGCCCCCTCCAGAAGCAAAATGAGATTACAAGCATCCTGGAGGTGGAACATCAAGACTTTGAGGACAAATACCTTGGACTGCTTACCCCAGAAGGTCGCATGAAGAAGGGTAAATTTCAACCACAAAAGGATCGTCTGGGTAAAAAGCTTTCAAACTGGGCTGAGAGGTTTATGTCAATGGGTGCAAAAGATGAACTCATCAAGTCATGGCTCAAACAATGAACAACTATGTCATGAACGTGTTCAAACTTTCAGCGGGGTTCCACGACGACTATACCCGCATGGTAAGGAACTTTTGGTGGGGAGAGGATGAAAAGAAGAGGAAAGTGCATTGGGAATCATGGGACGTGCTTACCAGACCAAACGAATTTGGAGGAGTGGGGTTTAGATATATGAACCAAGCTATGCTAGCTAGGAAGTGTTGGAAGATCGTCTCAAATCCGAATAGCCTTTATGCCTTTGTGCAAGGCTACTAAAATCCATTTACTACCCTAATGGAAACTTTCTGGATACTGTGTTTAGACAGGATGCCTCTCCCTCTTGGCGTGGCATCGAGCACGGGCTAGAGCTGCTCAAGGAGGGACTGATCCGGAGAGTTGGGAACGGAAAAGGAATCAACATATGGTGGGACAATTGGCTGCCAAGAGACTACAATCTGAAACCAAGAGCTGGTAAAAGTAATGCTAGAGTTCGACGGGTTAGCCAATTGCTAACCAACGGATCCAACGAATGGAATCAGGACATCGTGAGAAGAATTTTCTATGTTGAGGATGTTGCATGTATCCTTAATATGAGGCTCCCAGACCAGTCCAGTGAAGATATCATGGTGTGGCACTATGAAAGAAATGGTAACTTTTCTGTTAAAAGCGCTTATAAGTTGGCTTGCAATCTTAACAATGGTACCAGGTGGCTCGCTGGAGGGAGCGGAGCACAGAACAATGCAAGGAAAATCTGGAGTGTCATTTGGAGTGCCAGTTCCAGCCAAGATGTGCATCTTTGGTTGTAGAATTGCATGTGATAACCTTGCTACAACAAGGAACAGGCATAGAACAAATCTGGAGAATATGAGCACATGCAAATTGTGCGATATGAACGAGGAGAACAGCTTCCATGCCACTGTTTCCTGTACCAAAGCAAGAGCGTTGAGGGAAAAAATGAGGGACTACTGGGATCTACCACCAGAGACAATGTTACGGTACACTGGAAAGGATTGGCTTCTAATTCTTCTTGATCGTTGCAACACGAATCAAAGAGCTGGGGTTTTGCTTGTTCTCTGACGTGCCTGGCATATAAGGTGTGATGCGATATATGAGAAAGGTAAAGAAACTATAAAAAAAATCTGTAAATTTTCTGTTGGCTTATGCTTCAGCTTTGGTCGATCATGTCCTGGTTCAGAGAGATGACAAAGGTAAAGCTCTTGTACATAAGATCTGCACTCCTACTACTGTTTCTTGCTCGTATTCTCCCACTGGAGATATATGCAGGATTCCAAGTTCCTGGGCACCACCGAAGGAACGAACTGTGAAGATAAATATTGATGCAACCTTCTATCCAAATTCCTGGGCTTCAACAATTGGAGATGTAGCACGGAACAATCAAGGTATCGTCATTTCCGCGATCAATAAACCCATCAGAACATGCCAGGATGTGGTGGACGCTGAAGCTGCAGCCATTCTAGCGGGTCTTAAACTTGGATTCGAGCTGCAGGTGGAGAGTCTGGTCCTAGAATCTGATTGTCAGGTGGTTGTTGAAGCAGCTAGGAACAAGACTCCAAACAAGTCACGGCAGTGGAGCATTTTCAATGATATTGAGGAAGCCAAGTGTGGTATTCCTGTTTGTCTTTTGTCTTTCACTAAGAGAAATCTCAATGGACTGGCTCATGGCTTAGCCCATCTAGCTAGTCGGTCTGGTATTTATAATCAGTGGGTTGGTGTAGTGCCAGATTTTATTGCCGAACTTGCTATTGTAAACACTGTTATTGAGTAATTAAGAGTCCCCCCCCCCCCCCCCCCTTCAAAAAAAAGATTGTTAGCAAACTTGACGCAAGAATTCCATGATGATCCACTGGTACCAACTGAAGTATGTATATACTCATTTTCTGTGTGATTTTTTTCTTTTGCAGATAATGTGAATTATTTTTGTTGATGTTTTCATATTTTATTTGTTAATTAAAGTTATGGAACTTTATTCATACTAGCACAAAACCCGTGCGTTGCTACGGTAGCACGTTAAATCACAAGTTGCATCTTTCATTTGGTAACCTATAAGGGCAATCACCTAAATTTTTCTTATTGCATCTTATAGCAGAATAAAGTGTATATTACAGTATAATAACATGATTTTTCACAAAATTTACATTGTATTTTTTGTGCACCGCATAGTTTTCGAGTCACTGTTACATTGATCACCTAGCTTGCCCCTTAATATGTATTTGGTTGAGCGTGTATAAAAACACCCCTTCTCCTCTTTTCTTCGCGAGCCTAATCCTCAAATGAAATAAAACCATCTTTATTCATATTACGCCCATTCATATTATAGAACATGTTAAAAATTTGCCTGAATGAAGCTCTACCTAGACTTTTGAAAATTTGCCTGAATTCATCTTATAGAACATGTTGAAAATTTTCCTTAATTTAGCTCTACCTAGACCTTTTGAATTTAGAATAACTTTTGACATAGTATTTCATAGAACGCCTTCCGTCTCATGAAATTTGGCTAAGATTCATAACAAATTGGATAGTATCCAGTGTCTATATTAATTTGAATTTAGATAAATAGGAAATATGCCCGCGCGTTGCGGCGGATTAATTGTTGCTATTTGATGGAAACACAACTATCATCGAGAATATTTGAAAATACGTTTTTGCTAATTTTTAGGTGTCTACTCTGTCCATAAATCTCAGACACCCATGAAAAAATTTCACATGCTGATGTCAGCTGCCACGTTAATTTTGATTCTAACCAGCCAATTCTTATCATCCCTGACAACCTTTGAATCTTAATTTTTATTAAAATAAAAATTAGAACGTTGAAAGTTTTGCTATCCACGCGTTGCGACGGGACTGAAAAATATGTATCACGGAGGCATTGAAACAACTCGGCCCAATGCATATCTTGTGAATTGTGATATTTTGCCTCGTTCAGTTATCCTTTTCAATGCGTGCATTTGTAAGCATTTTTTCTCTGAATTTCTGAACTTGTGTATCAATTTTTTTTACCAAGTAATTTTCTTTAGTAGTGATATAATTCAAAAACTTTACCACCACACGGTGTTATTTGATTTGATGGTTGCTACGGGGCCATATCAGGTTGGCAGCCCTGGGTTTCAGTCCCGCAAACAGTTTCCTACAGCGAATATGGCCGTGTTATCCATGTGAATTGGATTGTCAAACTTGCTCCATCATCTCTACATGTTTAATCGCCTAAGCTCTGTGCAATACGGTGATGTGTAGCACATGCAGAAAGTAATACCACCTCTGAATTAATCCATGCAGAAAGAAAGAAAACATCTCTGAATTAATACTAATAAGCTTCATCCACATAAGTACTGATGCATGCCTCTGCGCCAAGTGGTTGGTATACATCCATCATCTTGCACCATGACCATGTAAGAGCAAGTCGATTGGTGGTTTTGTGTTCTATATTGTCTTTGTCATCTTCAAGCTTCCGAAGCACAAGTGCACAACGACACTGGACTGGCGTAGGCGCGTAGTAAACCTCCCGCCCTGCTCCTGCACGGCGCATGCCCGGCTTCGCATGTCGGCGTTGTCGGGGCTGACGGGAACACAAATGGGCTCATATTAATGCTTTAACGTGCACGCCGGGTCCGTAAGACATGCCTCCTTGAGCTGCTCAACACCCCGCGCCCGTCGGCGAGAGGATAAGCGCGTTCATGATGGACTTGGTGGTCTATGCCATGACGGGCGACCACCATGTTAGTTTGAGTTCTGCGGCGAAGAAGCTGGCCCAAGAGCAACTGCACCTTTGAAGTTAATCTGCCGCAAAGATAAAAAGATCCAGAAAAGGATTGTACTACCACGATTACTACGAAGGCCTGTACGAGTAGATATCATCTACAGGGATCAGCGCCTCGTCCATATGGCGCTGTTCGTGAGGGTCGGTGGCGGCATCTACACCAAGGTGGTGGCCGGTGGCGCCGATCACATCAACGTCCTCGAAGCTAATCCCCGGTCTTAGGTCCTAGTGTTGTATATTGCCATCAAGCTCGGCGGGCGGCGGCGCCCATCACGTCGAGATCGATCGGGGACAGATCCATCGATGGCGCCGCCACGCTCGTCGTCTTCGCCGTTGTAGTGGTCATTGTTAAAGGTCGACATAGGCAGAGGTGGGCATCAGATCAGGACGGTGCTGTGGCCATGCTTTCTCAGCCTTCTGGTCCGATGTAGTACGATTATACGACACTACGACAAACACATCGCCCGCGGGGCTGACGGGGAGGCTGGAGTTTTGTTTCTGTCCGTCATGGTCACACTGTGGCTATTGCTCGATTTCTTGTTAGGTTTTTTTGTAGATGGAATAGATTTGATGTGAGGCAGTAGATGCAGATCGCTCCATATTTAAAGACTGTGCAAAAGCAAAAGGAGGAAGAATCGGGTGTGGTTCGGGGACTCAGTTTGGGTCGGTCTCTTCTCGCGACCAAGTCAGATGAAGAAACCTTCTGCGATCTCTGTTTTCTTGGGCTGTCTCTGGGCCCACGACGACATGAACTACAACTATGGAAATCTAGCTGCCAGACGGACCGATAAAATCGCTAGCAAGCAGGGAACGATTAAAACACGTTGGACGGACCAAAATTTTGGAGCGGACGGACGAAACTTTTGGACGGACCAAACCACGGAAACCTTATTTTCTTTATTATTAGGTATAGATTAATATAGAGATATTGGAGTATAATTCTGAAGAATTCCAAACCATTCGTAAAAGCAAAAGTCCTATATCGAAAAAAGGATTTTTTGAGGGGGAAATAAAGATTTAATTGGGTGCTCGGCAATATCGCCGGCAGCAAGATCAGAGACAAACAGGAGGCAACATCTACCCAGCGCGAACATTCAGTCTCATTTCCCAACCCAAAACGGGCAAGAGAATGAGCGACCTGATTTCAGTTACGGGACAAAACATAAAATCGAAATCATCGAAATGACCCACACAATTGCTTGTTGCTTCGCCAAGGAGTAAGCCAATTTCAGAGAGCTCGTGGCTGCTGGACTTCATAGTGTGCACCAAAGTCTGACAATCAGACACAAAAACCACTATGTGTTAAGCCCAAGCCCTGCTTCTGCAACTCCAAACCTCGTAATATGCTCCTCTGTGTATATGACATTGATTGCTTCGGTTTTGCTTCAAGGATAGATGTGTCCGGTTTTGCTTCATGTATAGATGTGTCTTGGAGATGTTAATCGGTGCACTCGTTTCCTTTTAGTTTCCTTGTTTTGATTTGGTAGGGTTTAGGTTTCCTTCCCCTGCCGGTTTATGTTTCTTGAACCTTGTATGGCTTGTTTTCTACGAAATGGAGCTGAGGAGTGATCCATGTTAATCTATAACAAATCTGGGTTTTGCAGAAGGGGACTGTTGAGAATCCTTTGAAGGCTCCAACCTTCCCAGCATCCTGGTTCCTGCTTGACATGTGTCCACTTTAACCTCAATTGCAGGCTTTGCTTCATCGTAGCAAAAAAAGTCCCGCTTTTACTTCATTGAAGGAAAAAAATGGTTCGTCCAGAAAAAAAAACTCGCCAGATACAGACCTCGTCGGAGACTTCACCGAAGACTCGCCGGACACATCGTTGGAGACCTTGCCGGAGACATCACCGGAGACTCGCAGGAGAACTCATAGCAAAACATATATACTAAAGTAGCGGAACCACATAACATTTGTATCAGAAAATATACAAGTGTACCATCATGAACTACTCCTCGTCGGCGCACAGCCGACACTATTCCAACTCCGGCTGGAAGCACCATCACTTCATTCTTGCAGCACGACCACTGACTGGTGGTAGCACCATCGGTGACCTTTTGCAGCGCTGCTGCTGACTATTTACAACAACATAGGCATTCCTTTGCAGCACAGTCGCCCACCATTCGCAACACTGTACTTCGCCGGAGACCTCGGTGAACACTTCGCCAAATTATGGTACTTTGTCGGAGACTTCCTTGTAGCAACGCTGCCCACCAATGGTAGCACCACCACTTACTCCTTGCAGCATCGGCAACCACCATTTGTAGCACCGCCGGGCGACATAGGTAGCACACGGAGCCACAGTTTGCAGCACGCAACCCATCCCTAGCAGCAGCACTGCCCTTCCCGTGGAAGAACCACCGCCATTCCAGCTCCACCACCGGCGAGATCTCGATCTCCGTCTTCACCACCGATGCGCCACCTTTTGCGACCGCATGCGCAACTCAACAAAAGCCTCCAACCTCCTCCAGCAGCGGGTCCCTCTCAGGCAGCTTGACTATCGCGGTCGTCATCGCCACGTCATCCTCGACGCAGCATTTGTCACAATAAGGCAGCGGGACGAGGAGTTAAAGCCTCTATCATGACCTTCGCCGGTGACAGGGATGGGCCGGAGACACTACGATTGTGGTGTTGTGCCTCTGTATCCAACGGGAGCGCCATGACGCCCGATGTTTGGGAGGAAGGGGAGAGGGAAGGGAGGAGGCGGTCACCTCTCTACGCTGTCATCGCGCTATACGGTGGCTTGTAGCACGCCTGGCTAGCAAGGAAGAGGAGGGCGGCGTCGGCAGAGCCATGGACACGGAGGAGCATCGGAACCAACGACTGCGACGGGAAAAGGGAGGAAGAGAAAAGGGGATTGGAAAGAGATAAGCCTGATTCTAGATGGGCCCCACAGACGTGTGTCAACAGCAGGAATCGGAGGTTGGGAGCCTCCGACGGAATGGAATCATTATCCTTTGCAGAAGTCTTCATCTTTGCCTTGCCAACTGATGCGTGCAGTTAACACACGTCCGTTGGGAACCCCAAGAGGAAGGTGTGATGCGTACAGTAGCAAGTTTTTCCTCAGAAAGAAACCAAGGTTTATCGAACCAGTAGGAGCCAAGAAGCACGTTGAAGGTTGATGGCGGCGGAGTGTAGTGCGGCGCAACACCAGGGATTCCGGCGCCAACGTGGAACCTGCACAACACAATCAAAGTACTTTGCCCCAACGTAACAGTGCGGTTGTCAATCTCACCGGCTTGCTGTAACAAAGGATTAACCGTATAGTGTGGAAGATGATGTTTGCGAAGAACAGTAAAGAACAAGTATTGCAGTAGATTGTATTTCAGATGTAAAGAATAGGACCAGGGTCCACAGTTCACTAGTGGTGTCTCTCCCATAAGATAAACAGATGTTGGGTGAACAAATTATAGTTGGGCAATTGACAAATAAAGAAGGCATAACAATGCACATACATATATCATGATGAGTACTATGAGATTTAATCAGGGGATTACGACAAAGTACATAGACCGCTATCCAGCATGCATCTATGCCTAAAAAGTCCACTTTCAGGTTATCATCCGAACCCCTTCCGGTATTAAGTTGCAAACAACAGACAATTGCATTAAGTATGGTGCGTAATGTAATCAACACAAATATCCTTGGACAAAGAATCGATGTTTTATCCCTAGTAGCAACAGCACATCCACAACCTTAGAACTTTCTGTCACTGTCCCAGATTTAATGGAGGCATGAACCCACTATCGAGCATAAATACTCCCTCTTGGAGTCACAAGTATCAACTTGGCCAGATCCTCTACTAGCAACGGAGAGCATGCAAGAACATAAATAACATATATGATAGATTGATAATCAACTTGACATAGTATTCAATATTCATCGGATCCCAACAAACACAACATGTAGCATTACAAATAGATGATCTTGATCATGATAGGCAGCTCACAAGATCTAACATGATAGCACAATGAGGAGAAGACAACCATCTAGCTACTGCTATGGACCCATAGTCCAGGGGTGAACTACTCACACATCGATCCGGAGGCGATCATGGCGATGAAGAGACCTCCGGGAGATGATTCCCCTCTCCGGTAGGGTGCCGGAGGCGATCTCCTGAATCCCCCGAGATGGGATTGGCGGCGGCGTCTCTGGAAGGTTTTCCGTATCGTGGCTCTCGGTACTGGGGGTTTCGCGACGAAGGCTTTAAGTAGGCGGAAGGGCGGAGTCGGAGGAGTCACGGGGGGCCCACACGCTAGGGCCGCGCGGCCAAGGCCTGGGCCGCGCTGCCCTAGTGTGTCGCCGCCTCATGGCCCCACTTCGTTTCCTCTTCGGACTTCTGGAAGCTTCGTGGAAAAATAAGCCCCTGGGCGTTGATTTCGTCCAATTCCGAGAATATTTCCTTTGTAGGATTTCTGAAACCAAAAACAGCAGAAAACAGCAACTGGCTCTTCGGCATCTCGTCAATAGGTTAGTGCCGTAAAATGCATAATAATGACATATAATGTGTATAAAACATGTGAGTATCATCATAAAAGTAGCATGGAACATAAGAAATTATAGATACGTTTGGGACGTATCAAGCATCCCCAGGCTTAGTTCCTACTCGCCTCGAGTAGGTAAACGATAACAAAGATAATTTCTGAAGTGACATGCTATCATAATCTTGATCATACTATTGTAAAGCATATGAGATGAATGTAGCGATTCGAAGCAATGATGAAGATAATGAGTAAACAAATGAATCATATAGCAAAGACTTTTCATGAATAGTACTTTCAAGACAAGCATCAATAAGACTTGCATAAGAGTTACTCATAAAGCAATAAATTCAAAGTAAAGGTATTGAAGCAACACAAAGGAAGATATAAGTTTCAGCGGTTGCTTTCAACTTCAACATATATATCTCATGGATAATTGTCAACACAAAGTGATAAGGGGTGGCCCGATCTTCTCGGTAAGCAACAGCGCTGATGATGATCACGGGGTGATGGCAGCGGAGAAACACGATGATGAAGTGGATGATAACTTGTATGACGCAACGAGATCTCTCGATTGGTCCCTGTCGCCAATGCAACAGCTCTCAACCCTGCAAGATATTCGCAACTCCACACACTTGCGCACGTAGCCGCCAACCACGAAGCGGGAAGTTGCAACCGTCTAATTCCCAATGGAACAGCAGATCACACAAGACTTTTTCAGGATCTACACAATATCAAGCAATATGGTGTAGGGATTCAATAGATCACATGATATAATGGGGCAATGCAACTATATGTAGGACAAGTTGCAATGCACTAGAGAGACGCTAGCAAAGCTCAACGAGACAGGCACAAGATTGCTCAACTACGGGTGCAGTAAAGTAAACTTAGGCCTTCACTTGATTCAACTAGCACTTCACTTTTCTTTTTGGATTTTTCTTTTGTATAACACACGCATCTATGTAGCTCTTTTTGCTTCTTTTCAATTTTCTCTTTTTTTTTGATATATGACACAACTCCTTGATAACACGACCAATAGTAATATGCAAAGCACCAAAAACTTAACGAGCAGCCTGTCGAGCGGGAAAACTAGTCTCTTCTAGGGAAGTTCCTAGTCACTTTATATCGATAGGCTATGTCTATGGTTGGGAACAAGCACACTGGACGCTATGTGGACTTGGAGTAACAAAAACTGACACACTATGATAAACTAGATAATAGAGAAAACACAAACCCTAACAATTCTACTAGATGAAAGATAACGATACGCAAAAACCACTACGAAAAGCAACTAAAACTCGAAATTAGTGCAATCTAAGGCTATGGCAAACCCTAACCCTAACTTTTTATGGCTTTTTCTGGATAGGAAACACTCACACTCAACTATGGGGTGGATTGTGGATGGCTTACCGAGGAAAACTGGAAATCTGATACCAAGATGATAAGGGGTGGCCCGATCTTCTCGGTAAGCAACAGCGGTGATGATGATCACGGGGTGATGGCAGCGCAGAAGCACGATGATGAAGTGGATGATAACTTGTATGACGCAACGAGATCTCTCGATTGGTCCCTGTCGCCAATGCAACAGCTCTCAACCCTGCACGATATTCGCAACTCGTGCACGTAGCCGCCGACCACGAAACGGTAAGTTGCAACCGTCTAATTCCCAATGGAACAGCAGATCACACAAGACTTTTTCAGGATCTACAGAATATCAAGCAATATGGTGTAGGGATTCAATAGTTTTGCTAGAGCAAACAACTAAGAACTAGGGTTTATCTTAAACGTGGTCTAAAGCAGCTAGGGGGCATCCTGGGCACTTTTATAGGTGTCCGGGACGAGTTCTGGTCGAAAAGATACAAGAATAACCGACCCGGAATAGATCTGGTCGAGACAGACTCGGACGAATCCGGTCTGGAATCCGGTCAACCGGGCCAGGGACCGGGTCGGCCGGTCTGGCGTTCGGTCAACCGGGCGGCAACCGGAAACCTCGCAACTTTCCGGTTTTTGCCCGGTACGATGCGTCCCTTCCGGTTGGCGACCGGTTGGCGACCGGTCAACCGGGCCAGGGACCGGACTGGCCGGTCTGGAGGCCGGTCTGACCGGGTTCTGGACCGGCCTGGACGTCGTCTTCTCCTCTCGCGCATGCCTCCCGCTCCTCCCTCGCGCGACCATGAGATATCTTCATGTCTAGCTCCATGTCCAGCTTCACGTCCATCTTGACGTCCGTCTTCATGTCCAGCTGCTCCTCTACTCCTCGTGCGACGTTCGTCTCCTCTTGATACTTGATGATACATAAGTAATAGGACTTAGGAAGTATAAAGTTCTCATCAATCAAAGTACCGTTTAGAAACAAGTTCACCTGTTGTTTAAGTAGCTTCGCACGAGCCCTTGTAATTGGTCCAATCCGAACTTCATTGGACTTGAGCTTCACAGCAGGTTCATCTTCATTTATCAATGACGGAGGTAGTGGTGTAGTAGGGATGTCCTCATCATCTCCCCCCCTTCAAAAGGCGTCGACCCCGACGCTCCAAGGTCTTCTCCATCATATGGTGTCAAATCAGCAACATTGAAAGAATTACTGACACCAAACTCATCAACTGGAAGATCTATCGAGTATGCATTATCATTGATCTTGGCAAGCACTTTGTAAGGACCAGCACCACGAGGTTTCAACTTAGACTTCCGCAGCTTCGGGAACCTATCCTTGCGAAAATGTACCCAGACCATATCACCAGGCTTGAACAACATCTCTTTGCGCTTCTTGTTCATCCTTGCAGCATTGCTCTTGCCTTTCTTCTCTATCAACTCTTTAGTCTTCACATGGATCTTACGCACAAAATCTGCCCTCTTGGATGCCTCCATATTAACTCTCTCATGTATGGGCAAAGGCAATAAGTCAAGTGGAGTAATGGGTTTAAAACCATACACCACCTCAAAAGGACATAGCTCCGTGGTAGAATGTACTGCCCTGTTGTAAGCAAACTCTACATGCGGCAAACACTCTTCCCACTCCTTCAGGTTCTTTTTGATCATGGATCTCAACAGTTGTGACAAGGTTCGATTCACCACCTCAGTTTGACCATCAGTTTGGGGATGACAAGTAGTACTGAACAGTAGCTTTGTCCCCAACTTTCCCCAAAGTGTCTTCCATAAGTAGCTCATGAACTTCACATCACGATCAGAAACAATAGTCTTCGGGACTCCATGTAGTCGAACAATCTCCCTGAAAAACAGGTTAGCAATATGCGAAGCATCGTCGCTTTTGTGGCAGGCAATAAAGTGTGACATTTTAGAAAATCTGTCTACTACCACAAATATAGAATCATGGCCTCTTTTAGTACGCGGAAAACCCAACACAAAATCCATACTAATATCTTCCCAAGGTGTAGTAGGTGCCGGTAACGGAGTATACAAACCGTGAGGCTTCAGCTTGGACTTGGACTTGTTGCAAGTAATGCACCTCTTCACATACCTGTCCACATCCCGCCTCATCTTTGGCCAATAAAAGTGATCAGCGAGCATGAGTAGCGTCTTCTCACACCCAAAGTGACCCATCAAACCTCCAGCATGCGATTCCTGCAATAAGAGCAAACGCACAGACGATTCTGGAACACATAGTTTGTTAGCTCGAAACAAGAACCCATCATGTATGTGATATTTATCCCACGCTTTACCAAGAGCACATAAACGATATGGTTCAGCAAAATCATGATCCGTAGCATACAAATCACATAGCACCTCTAATCTAGGAATTTTAACATCAAGTTGAGTTAATAGCATATTCTTCCTAGATAGAGCATCAGCAACAATATTATCTTTTCCTTTCTTATGCTTAATAATGTATGGAAAAGACTCAATGAACTCAACCCACTTAGCAAGACGCCTATGCAAAGTAGATTGGGCTTTCAGATATTTCAAAGCTTCATGATCAGAATGTATGATAAATTCTTTTGGCCACAAATAATGTTGCCAAACCTCAAGAACTCTAATTAAAGCATACAATTCTTTATCATAGATTGGATAGTTCAACTTAGCACCAGAAAGTTTCTCAGAAAAATATGCAATTGGGCGACCCTCTTGCATCAACACACCACCAATTCCAATACCACTAGCATCACATTCAATCTCAAATTGCTTATTGAAATCAGGAAGTGCAAGCAACGGTGCAGAAGTTAACAATCGTTTCAGTTCATCAAAAGCATGATCTTGAGTAACACCCCACTCAAATGCAACACCCTTTTTAGTCAATTCATTCAAAGGTGCAGCAATAGTAGAAAAATTAGGCACAAAACGGCGATAAAACCCAGCTAGACCATGAAAACTTCTTACTTGACTCACATTCATGGGAGTAGGCCAATTTTGAATAGCTTCAATTTTAGACACATCTACTTCTACTCCATGCTTAGAGACAACATAACCCAGAAATATGACCTTATCTTTGCAAAATGTGCACTTCTCAAGATTACCATAGAGTTTACTATCACGCAACACTTGCAAAACATGTCGAATATGTATAATATGATCAGATTCATTGCGGCTGTAGATTAATATGTCATCAAAATACACAACCACAAACTTGCCAATAAAATCACGCAAAACATGGTTCATCAGTCTCATGAAAGTGCTAGGTGCATTAGTTAAACCAAAAGGCATTACTAACCACTCATATAAACCAAATTTTGTTTTAAAGGCGGTTTTCCACTCATCCCCTTCTTTCATCCTAATTTGATGATAACCACTACGCAAATCAATTTTAGTGAAAACAGCAGCACCACTCAATTCATCTAGCATATCCTCTAAACGGGGAATAGGATGATGATATCGAATAGTAATGTTGTTTATTGCTCTACAATCTACGCACATACGCCATGTACCATCTTTCTTAGGAACAAGAATAACATGAACAACACAAGGACTAAGGCTTATGCGAATATAACCTTTGTCGAGTAGCGCTTGTACTTGCTTCTGTATCTCCTTCGTCTCTTCGGGGTTCGTTCTATATGGTGCCCGATTGGGTAGCGAAGCTCCGTGAATCAAGTCGATTTGATGCTCAATACCTCGCAATGGTGGAAGTCCTGCGGGTACCTCGTCCGGAAACACGTCGCCAAATTCCTGCAAAACATTAGAAACACCAAGAGGAAGAGGGGTCATGTCGTTAGAAACCAAAACTGTACCCCTGTACAAGAGCACAAGAGGCATGGCTGTAGGATCCTCACTAAATTCTCTCATGTCTTCTTTGGTGGCTAATGAGACTAAGGAATTCACTCTCTCACTTTTCGTTATATCACTCACAACATTACAATTCTCTCGCCTATCTAAAGAAGCATCCTCCAAGTTGACTTCAACTTTCTGACGAGACTCATTGACAATTTGCTGTGGTGTCATAGGTTGTAAATTAATTTTCTTGCCCTTGACCTCCAAGTGATATGTATTAGCACGGCCATTGTGTTGCACAGAACGGTCATAGAGCCAAGGCCGTCCCAATAGTAGGTGACATACCATCATAGGAACGACATCAAAATCAATGCAATCCTTATACGGTTCAATAGCAAACTCAACACGCACCATGTGGTTTACCTTCATCTCACCATTGTCGTTCAACCACTGAATATAGTATGGATGCGGGTGCGGTAGATACTTCAACTTCAGCTTGGTACATAACTCCTTGCTTGCTAAATTGCGGCAACTCCCGCCATCAATAATGACCTTGCAAGCCTTGTCAGGACCAACTAAAGCCTTTGTTTGGAACAAATTGCAGCGCTGAGTAGATGCACTAGGCAACACATTAAGAGCACGCTGCGACACAACAATTTTGCGAGCATCAGACGGATATGCATCTTCACCATCAGTGTCATAGTCATCATCTTCAGGAGCATTAAGATCAACATCATCTCCAGTCTCGTATTCATTGTCCTCATTGATAATCATGACTTTGCGGTTAGGACAATCTCTCTTGAAGTGACCCTTGCCACCACATGTATGACAAACCATATCACGGTTACGCGCAGTAGACACATTAGAACCACTCGTACTTGCAGCAGATTCGGACTTCTTTGTGTTAGACACATTGGAGACCGGCTTACTAGGCGGAGTAGAGTAAGGTGCGGAGCGCGTCGAAGGCGCCGGCGCCGAAGATGGTGCCGCGCGGGGTGTGAAACACCCAGCTCCTGTAGCTCGACCTTTGATCTTTGCTTCGTCAGCCAACTGTGATTCAGCTTCTCTTGCATGATGTAACAATTGATTCATATTGGTGTAGCTGTAGTGACGAACAATGCCTTTGATATCATACTTCAAACCGTTGAGAAAACGCTGCATTGTCATCTCGAGAGACTCACGGACACGGCCACGCTGCATAAGCATCTCCATCTCCATGTATTATTCATCCACAGTCTTCACACCTTGTCTCAATAGAGTCAGCTTATCATATATATTCCGCAAGTAATTTGTAGGCACAAAGCGAGAAGTCATCGCCTCCTTCATGGCACGCCATGTGCGTATAGGTTTCTCACCATCCTCGTCTCGATTACGAACAAAAGCATCCCACCAACGCAAAGTGTAGCCATCAAATTCGGAAGAAGCAAGTTTAATCTTCCAATCTTCAGTATAATGTGGATGTAAGCTCCACAACTTCTCAATCTTGAGCTCCCAAGTGAGGTATTCTTCAACATCAGCTCCTCCTTCAAACTTGGGTATAGAAAACTTGGGCTTACCCAACCCATCTTCCTCATCTTGTCCACGACCATTGCGGCCAAGTGGAGCCCAACCGCGAGGACGATTACCACGTGGCGCACCATGAGCATGGTGTGCGTCATCTTGAAGCTCATGATCTTCGTCATCTTCTTGTTGTTGTTGCGCGGTCAAATTCTCAACAGCCAAATGCAAATCAGCAAGACTGCGTTGAACATCCGTCATTTGATCTTGCATTGTAGTGACGGTCACATGAGTAGCATCCAGCTTTTGGGAGATCTCTTCAACCTTCCCATTAAGCACATCATCCTGAGCGCGGAATTCACGTCGCATCTCATTACGAAGAGCCTCATACTCCCTCCATGTGATGATATCGGCAGCACTCTTGTTTTCCTGGTTAACAAGTTTATGATCACTAGCAGACATCATTAGTAGATTAGTGCACTAAATCAAAAATATATGGTGGTACTCTCACAACTCACTCAAAACTGATAAGAAAAGGAAATCTTACCGTTCCAAAGTAAAATTAGTATTGCTTACCACTTGTAGTAACAACTAGTGCACGGATGTAGCGAAGCGAATATCAATGGTATAAGAACAAATCACACGACAAAGCAGGGTATATGTGGGGCTGTAGGTAGGCTACCTATTTGCACCAATAACAAGCTCTAGCTCTGACCGTAGACAACCAATGATACTCACACAAGGCGATATAATGGGGCAATGCAACTATATGTAGGACAAGTTGCAATGCACTAGAGAGACGCTAGCAAAGCTCAACGAGACAGGCACAAGATTGCTCAACTACGGATGCAGTAAAGTAAACTTAGGCCTTCACTTGATTCAACTAGCACTTTGATACGTCCAATTTGCATCACTATTTTATATCATAATTTGCTGTTATTCATTGATATATTTCATATTGGGACACAATACTTATGTTATTTCATCTATTTTGCATGTTTCATCATTATTGGAGGATCGAACACCGGAGCCAGGATTCTGCTGGAAAAAGCACTGTCAGAACGCAATATTTCGGAAGATCAACTCTGGAAGGAAATTATACCAAAAATCCTATTTTTCAAGATGACGAAGGAAGCCAGAAGGAGGAGCCAGGAGGAGCCAGGGTGGGCCCACACCCTAGGGCGGCGCGGCCCAGGCCCTGGCCGCGCCGGCCTATGGTCTGGGGGGCCCACAACCCTTTTCGCCTCCTTTTCTTCGCCAAACCCTTCGTCCCGAAGACCTAAGCCACAGAGGGTACCTCGCGAAGAGTTACAGCCGCCTCTGCGGGGCGGAGAACACCAGAGAGAACAGAGCTCTCCGGCGGGCAGGAATCCGCCGGGGAAATTCCCTCCGGGAGGGGGAAATCGACGCCATCGACACCGTCATCGAGCTGGACATCATCGCCATCACCATCATCATCATCTCCACCATCATCACCGCCGTCATCACCGCTGGACACCGCCACCGCCGTAGCAATTTGGGTTTGATCTTGATTGTTTGATAGGGGAAACTCTCCCGGTATCGATTTCTACTTGTTGTTGATGCTATTGAGTGAAACCATTGAACCAAGTTTATGTTCAGATTGTTATTCATCATCATATCACCTCTGATCATGTTCCGTATGATGTCTCGTGAGTAGTTCGTTTAGTTCTTGAGGACATGGGTGAAGTCTAAATGTTAGTAGTGAATTATGGTTGAGTAATATTCAATGGTGTGATATTTAAGTTGTGGTGTTATTCTTCTAGTGGTGTCATGTGAACGTCGACTACATGACACTTCACCATTTATGGGCCTAGGGGAATGCATCTTGTATTCGTTTGCCAATTGCGGGGTTGCCGGAGTGACAGAAACCTAAACCCCCGTTGGTATATCGATGCAGGAGGGATCGCAGGATCTCAGAGTTTAAGGCTGTGGTTAGATTTAATTCTTAATTACTTTCTTGTAGTTGCGGATGCTTGCAAGGGGTATAATCACAAGTATGTATTAGTCCTAGGAAGGGCGGTACATTAGCATAGGTTCACCCACACAACACTTATCACAACAATGAAGATTATTTAGCCGTATGTAGCGAAAGCACTAGACTAAAATCCCGTGTGTCCTCGAGAACGTTTGGTCATTATAAGTAAACAAACCGGCTTGTCCTTTGTGCTAAAAAGGATTGGGCCACTCGCTGCAATTATTACTCTAGCACTTTACATACTCGTACTTTATTCAACTGTTACATCAAACCCCCCTGAATACTTGTCTGTGAGCATTTACAGTGAATCCTTCATCGAAACTGCTTGTCAACACCTTCTGCTCCTCGTTGGGATCGACATTCTTACTTATCGAAGGTACTACGATACACCCCCTATACTTGTGGGTCATCAAGACTATTTTCTGGCACCGTTGCCGGGGAGTGAAGCGCTATTGGTAAGTGGAATTGGTAAGGAAAACCTTTACTGTTGTGCTGATTTTATTTCTGCCTGCTGCTACAAGTCATTATGGAGAGATCTTCTCTTCAATTTCTATTTGGGAAATCTACTACTACTGCAACGGTAGTGGATGAGGCGCCAGGTGAGGAAGTGATACCATATAAAATACCTATGAAAATTATTGAACGTGTTATGGATAACCGCTATGAAGGGGATGGAATTGTCCACCCTGGAGATCATTTATTGTTCTTACATGAATTATGCGGTTTATTCAAGTGTGCAGGTATTGCTATGGATGAAGTGAGGAAGAAACTATTCTCTTTATCGCTGTCTGGTAAAGCGGCGCATTGGTATAAATTACTGGATAATGGGGATTCTCTTGAATGGAATGATATTGTGCCCCGGTTTTATTCTAAGTTCTATCCTCCAAGTGAAATTCACAAGGATCGGAATCGCATATATAATTTTTGGCCTCATGATGGAGAGAGTATTGCCCAAGCTTGGGGGAGATTGAAGTCTTTAATGCTCAAATGCCCCATTCATGAGCTTCCTGGTAATGTTATTATTGATAATTTCTATGCAAGACTTTCTTTTCAAGACAAGACCTTGCTGGATACTTCTTGTTCTGGATCATTTACACGCAACAAAGAAGAGTTTAAAAGGGACCTTCTTGATCGGATCCAAGAAAATACTGAAGGATGGGAGAACGACAAGGATAGAGAATCAGGTATAATTTATGATTATAAATGCATTGAAGCTTTTATGGATACTGATAAATTTCGTAATATGAGTGCTATATATGGTCTTGATTCTCAAGTTGCTGTAAATCTTTATAAAGCTTTTGCCTCTCATTATGAATTGCCAAAGAAGAATTTTGATAAGTATCATGAACCGTATAAAGATAAAATTGATTCATCTATTAATAAATGCGTTGTAGTTGAAACTGCTGATCGTGTTATTCCTGAAGCTTATATTGAAAAAACTCCTTTCCCTGCTAAAATGAAAGAGTACTCTGTTATAAATAGTGTGGTTCATAAAAGTGAAAAGAAAGCTGTAGAACCTGAAGAACAAATAAAAGTTGAACTCTGTTGCAATAGTTAAAGATCTTGTGACTGAAAGTGTGGAGGATGGTCATATTATTTTCTGTGAAGATGCTTCTAATATTGTCTCACATCCTAATAAACCCAAACAAGCTAGTGTTCCTATGCTATCTGTTAAAATTGGTGATCATTGTTATTATGGATTATGTGATATTGGTGCAAGTGTTAGTGCTATTCCGTATGAGCTTTACACGGAGATTATGCACGAAATTGATTCTTGTGAACTTGAAGATATTGATGTGGTTATTCAGCTGGCTAATAGAGAAACTATTTCTCCAATTGGTATTGTTCGAGATGTGGAAGTTTTATGCGGTAAGATTAAATATCCTGCTGACTTTTTGGTACTTGGTTCTGCTGCTAGTGATTATTGTCCTATTATTTTTGGTAGACCTTTTCTAAATACTTGTGGAGCTATTATAGATTGCAAGAAAGAGAAAATTTTGACTAAATTCGCTGGTGAATCTTATGAGTTTAACTTCTCTAAATTTACTAAAACTCCTTATAAAGCTGATTTGCCTAGTAATGATTTTAAAATGGAGCAATGTGCATCTATTGTTCTTGTTCCTAATAATCCTTTGCAGCAACATTTGGAGGATAGCGAGAGCGAAATTTTTAGGAAAGAAAGAGATGAGCTTGAGGAAATTTTTCTTCGCCAACCTATTCTCAAGCATGATTTACCGGTGGAAGATTTGGGTACAACACCGCCACCAAAGGAAGATCTTGTTTTTGATTTAAAGCCTTTACCTGATAATCTTAAATATGCTCATATTGATGATAAGAAAATATATCCTGTTATTATTAGTTCTAAGCTTTCAGAGATTGAGGAAGAAAGGTTATTGGAAATATTGAAGAAGCATCGAGGCGCTATTGGCTACACTCTTGATGATTTGAAGGGGATTTCTCCGTCTATATGCCAACATGCTATTAATATGGAAGATGATGCAAAGCCTGTTGTTGAACCTCAGCGTCGTCTAATTCCGAAGATGAAGGAAGTGGTAAGGAATGAGGTATTACGACTTCTTGAAGCTGGTATTATATATCCTATTGCTGATAGTAGATGGGTTAGTCCTGTGCATTGCGTTCCCAAGAAAGGAGGTATGACTGTTGTGCCTAATGATAATGATGAGCTCATTCCTCAAAGAGTAGTTGTAGGGTATAGAATGTGCATTGATTTTCGAAAAGTTAATAAAGTTACTAAGAAAGATCATTACCCTTTACCATTTATTGATCAAATGCTAGAAAGATTGTCTAAAAATACTCATTTTTGTTTTCTTGATGGTTATTCTGGGTTTTCACAAATTGCTGTTAAAGCTAAAGATCAAGAGAAAACCACCTTTACTTGTCCTTATGGAACTTATGCTTATAGACGCATGCCTTTTGGTTTATGTAATGCTCCTGCTACTTTTCAAAGATGCATGTCTGCTATTTTTCATGGTTTTTGTGAAAGTATTGTAGAGGTATTCATGGATGATTTTTCCGTCTATGGGAATTCTTTTGATAGTTGCTTGCGAAACCTTGATAAAGTTTTGCAGAGATGTGAAGAAACTAACCTTGTTCTTAATTGGGAGAAATGCCACTTTATGGTTAATGAAGGAATTGTATTGGGACATAAAATTTCTGAGAGAGGTATTGAAGTTGATAGAGCTAAAGTTGAAGCAATTGAGAAGATGCCCTATCCGAGGGATGTTAAAGGTATTCGTAGTGTTCTTGGTCATCTTTGGGTTTTATAGGAGATTTATTAAAGATTTCTCCAAGATTTCAAAGCCTCTTACTAATCTTCTTCAAAAAGATGTACCATTTGTTTTTGATGATGATTGTAAGGAAGCTTTTGAAACTCTTAAGAAAGCCTTAACAACTGCTCCTATAGTTGAACCTCCTGATTGGAACTTACCATTTGAAATTATGTGTGATGCTAGTGATTTTGCTGTAGGCGTTGTTCTTGGACAGCGAGTAGATAAAAAACTGAATGTTATTCATTATGCTAGTAAAACTCTTGATGCTGCTCAAAGAAATTATGCTACAACTGAAAAGGAATTATTAGCTGTAGTCTTTGCTTATGATAAATTTAGATCTTATATTGTTGATTCAAAAGTTACTATTCATACTGATCATGCTGCAATTAGATACCTAATGACAAAGAAAGATGCTAAGCCGAGGCTTATTAGATGGGTACTTCTTTTGCAAGAATTTGATTTACATATTGTAGATAGGAAAGGTGCTGATAATCCTGTTGCTGATAATTTGTCTAGATTGGAAAATATTGCTTATGATCCTGTTCCTGTTAATGATAGTTTTCCAAATGAACAATTGGCTGTAATAAAGGTGAGCTCGCGAGACAGTCCTTGGTATGCTGATTATGCTAACTTTATTGTTTCCAAGTACTTGCCTCCAACCTTTTCAGCTCAGCAAAGGAGGAAATTCTTTTATGACTTGAGGCATTATTTCTGGGATGACCCACACTTATATAAAGAAGGAGTGGATGGTATTATGCGAAGATGTGTTCCTGAGTATGAACAACAAGAAATATTGAGTAAATGTCATGGTAGTGCTTATGGAGGACATCACGCTGGAGAAAGAACCGCGCAAAAGGTTTTACAATCAGGTTTTTATTGGCCAACTCTCTTCAAAGATGCGAGAAAGTTTATTTTATCTTGTGATGAATGCCAAAGGGTTGGTAATATCTCCAGACGCAATGAAATGCCTATGAATTATACTCTTGTTATTGAACCGTTTGATTGTTGGGGATTTGACTTCATGGGACCTTTTCCGTCTTCTAAGGTAACACTCATATACTTGTTGCTGTTGATTATGTTACTAAATGGGTGGAAGCTATACCTACGAAAAGTGCTGATGGTGAGACCTCTTTAAGAATGCTCTTAGATATTATTTTTCCTAGATTTGGAGTACCTAGATATATTATGACTGATGGAGGTTCTCATTTTATTCATGGAGGTTTTAGAAAAACTCTTGCTAAGTATGGTATTAATCATAGAATTGCTTCTGCTTATCATCCTCAAACTAGTGGTCAAGTAGAATTATCAAATAGAGAGATTAAATCTATTTTGGGAAAGACCGTTAATAAAACTAGAAAGAATTGGGCTAGTAAATTGAAGGATGCACTTTGGGCTTATAGAACTGCTTATAAAAATCCCATGGGAATGTCACCTTATAAAATGGTTTATGGGAAAGCTTGTCATTTACCTCTAGAACTAGAGCACAAAGCTTATTGGGCTGTTAGAGAATTAAATAAAGATCCTAAACTTGCCGGTGATAAGAGGTTGTTGCAATTGAGTTCTCTAGATGAATGGAGAAGTGAAGCTTATGAAAATGCTAAACTCTTTAAAGAGAAAGTTAAAAAATGGCATGATAGGAGGATCATCAAAAGAGAATTTAATATTGGGGATAAAGTCCTATTGTATCGGTCTCGTCTCAGATTCTTTGCAGGGAAATTACTCTCGAAATGGGAAGGACCATATGTTGTCGAGGAGGTGTATCGTTCAAGAGCAATCAAAATTATCTCTCTCCAAGGCAATGCTACGCAAGTGGTGAATGGACAAAGACTCAAGCATTATATCTCAGGTGATTCCTATAATGTTGATGTTGATATTATTCAAGTGGAAACACCGGAAGCTTTCATCAAAGGACAAATTGACAGTCCGCCAGAACTCGACTTTGAATAGGTAAGATCTTGGTAATGAAAAGTACGCAATTTACTTTCCGAACTATATTTTTGCTGTTTTTGGAAAATATGAGAAATTACGAGTTCGAAACGGAGTGGAAAGGACGCACGAGGGTGCCACCATAGGGCGGCGCGGCCTGACCTGGGCCCGCGCCGGCCTATGGTTTGGCCGCCTCGTCGCCCACTTTCCGACTACGGTTCGATCTGGTGCTTTCCTTTTGACGAGAAAAATTTTGCTATATAATCCCCCGGACCCCTGGAGGTCCGTATATCGTTTTCTCGACGTGTTTTGTTTCGAGTTGTTTCTGCCAGGATTTGCTTCGGATCTAGAGCCATCATGTCTTCGTCGGAAACTCCGAAGGGCAGCTCCAGCAAGGATGTTGGCAACTTGTACATGGAGGAGCTGAGGATGCACCCCAAGGAGTTGCTGCTCGTTGAAGGAGAACTGCAGGTCAAGGATGTCCAGGGTCCTAAAGGAGAAGGAAGCCTGGAAGACAGGATGGAGAAGCTAGAACAAGAGGTTTTCAAATACAAGAAGATGGCCGAGCGTGAGGTGGATATTTTCCACAGGATTGTGTCTGAACTCATTGCTGAACATGAGAAGGAAACTACAAAGCTTTGGAGCGATATCCTCTCACTTCACGACACCACCAACAAGCTCCAAGCACAACTCTATGATTTTCAGAATCAGAACTGTGAGTATGAAAACAGGTTTAAATACATAAGCCGTGCTGCTAGTTTCAGGATCCCCGAGACCAAGATGTCGTTTCTTGATGGAGAGCCTCTTCCTTGGAAGTTTGATGACGGGAGTTCATCACCACCATCACCGCAGGAGTAATTCATCATCGGTATTGGCATCCCCTTGGTTTGTTCCAAGCTTGGGGGAGTGCCGCGGTATCACATTATCACTACCTTTTACTTTTATTGTCAAGTAGTGTCATATCATGAGTAGGGAAGTTATCATATAAGATGGGTTGCAGTTGGAAGTGTCTCTCCTTTAGTTGGTTGTCTATGTATCCCTTGGTGTGAGTTATCGTTATGGAATATTAATGAGAAGTCTTATCATTTACATATTGCACATCTTATTTTAGTTTGCAATCTCTACTATATGATTCACCTTGTTGTTAGTATTGGTATCACTTTGGGAGCATTGAATAAATCTATTTGGTTTTGGCAAACTTAGCATTGGTCAGTAGCAACAACACTTTGAGGTTTAAATAGAAAAGAGAAATACATGTAGATGTTTCATTGTCTTTCTTGTTAGCTCATAGTTTATTATTCTGAAGTTAAAATTGTTTGTACTTACAAGGAAGATGCATGATTGTTTCTATCACATGTATATTTGTTTGTTTCCCTCGACTCTTATGCTTGCTAATTAACCTTGCTAGCCAAAGACCTGTACTGAGAGGGAATACTTCTCGTGCATCCAAACCTTAACCCAAACCTATGCCATTTGTGTCCACCATACCTACCTACTACATGGTATTTTCTGCCATTCCAAGTAAATACTTCATGTGCTACCTTTAAACAATTCAAAACTTAGTATCTCTTATTTGTGTCAATGTTTCATAGCTCATGAGGAAGTATGTGGTGATTTATCTTTCAATCTTGTTGGGCAACTTCCACCAATGGACTAGTGGCTTCACCCGCTTATCCAATAATTTTGCAAAAAGAGCTGGCAATGGGATTCCCAGTCCCAAATTGATTAAACTAAATAGACACTCCTCCATGGTATGTGATTGATGGACGGCACCCGAAGGATTCGGTTAGCCATGGCTTGTGTAAGCAAAGGTTGGGGGGAGTGTCATCATCATAATAAAGCTAAAATAAAAAGGCACTCCTTCATGGTATGAGATTGTTGGCAGGCACCCGAGGATTCGGTTAGCCATGGTTTGTGAAAGAAAGGTTGGAAGGAGTGCCACACAAAATGAAAATAATATGGGAGCCGCTCTTAGGAGGTTGTCTGGCAAGGGGGTTAGAGTACCCGCTACCAGTCGTTGACAACAACAAACACCTCTCAAAATGTTACTTTTATTCTCTTTATATGATTGCAAAAAAAAAAATTGAAAAAGCTCTAGCACATGATTTAATCCCTGCTTCCCTCTGCGAAGGGCCTGTCTTTTACTTTATGTTGAGTCAGTAAACCTATTTCCCTCCATCTCAAGCAAGCATTTGAGTAGTTGTGATCAAACCATTATATTGTGATTTGCTACATCATGTCTTTTATTCTTCTTTGTTTAGTACAAGTTTTATTTGAATGAATATAGCTTTGCAAGTTATCAATGATTATGAGTAGACCATTACGATTGAGTATGCAAGTTGTGCCTTATAAACTCTAACATGAGAGCACTGCTCAATGAGATAAATATAATCTGTTAATTGTTCTCTGACCAAGAACGAAGTTTGCCATCACCAATCATGATTTCTCATGCACCTTTACTTGTGATTACCTTATACTTGTTTCAATATGAGTTATAAGAGGTTGTTTACTATAATGTCCTGTGTGAATGAATATGATGCTTCTTGTCCGTATTTTATTTATCGACTCTTCACTCCATAAACATGTGGTCATGTCTATCGAGCTCAGTTTCGCTTGGGGACAAGCGAAGTCTAAGCTTGGGGGGAGTTGATACGTCCAATTTGCATCACTATTTTATATCATAATTTGCTGTTATTCATTGATATATTTCATATTGAGACACAATACTTATGTTATTTCATCTATTTTGCATGTTTCATCATTATTGGAGGATCGAACACCGGAGCCAGGATTCTGCTGGAAAAAGCACTGTCAGAACGCAATATTTCGGAAGATCAAATCTGGAAGGAAATTATAACCAAAATCCTATTTTTCAAGATGACGAAGGAAGCCGTAAGGAGGAGCCAGGAGGAGCCAGGGTGGGCCCACACCCTAGGGCGGCGCGGCCCAGTGCCCCGGCCACGCCGGCCTATGGTCCTGGGGCCCACAACCCTTTTCGCCTCCTTTTCTTCGCCAAACCCTTCGTCCCGAAGACCTAAGCCACAGAGGGTACCTCGCGAAGAGTTACAGCCGCCTCTGCGGGCGGAGAACACCAGAGAGAAAGAGCTCTCCGGCGGGCAGGAATCCGCCGGGGAAATTCCCTCCGGGAGGGGGAAATCGACGCCATCGACACCGTCATCGAGCTGGACATCATCGCCATCACCATCATCATCATCTCCACCATCATCACCGCCGTCATCACCGCTGGACACCGCCACCGCCGTAGCAATTTGGGTTTGATCTTGATTGTTTGATAGGGGAAACTCTCCCGGTATCGATTTCTACTTGTTGTTGATGCTATTGAGTGAAACCATTGAACCAAGTTTATGTTCAGATTGTTATTCATCATCATATCACCTCTGATCATGTTCCGTATGATGTCTCGTGAGTAGTTCGTTTAGTTCTTGAGGACATGGGTGAAGTCTAAATGTTAGTAGTGAATTATGGTTGAGTAATATTCAATGGTGTGATATTTAAGTTGTGGTGTTATTCTTCTAGTGGTGTCATGTGAACGTCGACTACATGACACTTCACCATTTATGGGCCTAGGGGAATGCATCTTGTATTCGTTTGCCAATTGCGGGGTTGCCGGAGTGACAGAAACCTAAACCCCCATTGGTATATCGATGCAGGAGGGATCGCAGGATCTCAGAGTTTAAGGCTGTGGTTAGATTTAATTCTTAATTACTTTCTTGTAGTTGCGGATGCTTGCAAGGGGTATAATCACAAGTATGTATTAGTCCTAGGAAGGGCGGTACATTAGCATAGGTTCACCCACACAACGCTTATCACAACAATGAAGATTATTTAGCCGTATGTAGCGAAAGCACTAGACTAAAATCCCGTGTGTCCTCGAGAACGTTTGGTCATTATAAGTAAACAAACCGGCTTGTCCTTTGTGCTAAAAAGGATTGGGCCACTCGCTGCAATTATTACTCTCGCACTTTACATACTCGTACTTTATTCAACTGTTACATCAAACCCCCCTGAATACTTGTCTGTGAGCATTTACAGTGAATCCTTCATCGAAACTGCTTGTCAACACCTTCTGCTCCTCGTTGGGATCGACATTCTTACTTATCGAAGATACTACGATACACCCCCTATACTTGTGGGTCATCACACTTCACTTTTCTTTTTGGATTTTTCTTTTGTATAACACACGCATCTATGTAGCTCTTTTTGCTTCTTTTCAATTTTCTCTTTTTTTTTTGATATATGACACAACTCCTTGATAACACGACCAACAGTAATATGCAAAGCACCGAAAACCTAACGAGCAGCCTGTCGCGCGGGAAAACTAGTCTCTTCTGGGGAGGTTCCTAGTCACTTTATATCGATAGGTTGTGTCTATGGTTGGGAACAAGCACACTGGACGCTATGTGGACTTGGAGTAACAAAAACTAACACACTATGATAAACTAGATAATAGAGAAAACACAAACCCTAACAATTCTACTAGATGAAAGATAACGATACGCAAAAACCACTACGAAAAGCAACTAAAACTCGAAATTAGTGCAATCTAAGGCTATGGCAAACCCTAACCCTAACTTTTTATGGCTTTTTCTGGATAGGAAACACTCACAACTCAACTATGGGGTGGATTGTGGATGGCTTACCGAGGAAAACAGGAAATCTGATACCAAGATGATAAGGGGTGGCCCGATCTTCTCGGTAAGCAACAGCGGTGATGATGATCACGGGGTGATGGCAGCGGAGAAACACGATGATGAAGTGGATGATAACTTGTATGACGCAACGAGATCTCTCGATTGGTCCCTGTCGCCAATGCAACAGCTCTCAATCCTGCAAGATATTCGCAACTCGCGCACGTAGCCGCCGACCACGAAGCGGTAAGTTGCAACCGTCTAATTCCCAATGGAACAGCAGATCACACAAGACTTTTTCAGGATCTACACAATATCAAGCAATATGGTGTAGGGATTCAATAGTTTTGCTAGAGCAAACAACTAAGAACTAGGGTTTATCTTAAACGTGGTCTAAAGCAGCTAGGGGGCGTCCTGGGCACTTTTATAGGTGTCCGGGACGAGTTCTGGTCGAAAAGATACAAGAATAACCGACCCGGAATAGATCTGGTCGAGACAGACTCGGACGAATCCGGTCTGGAATCCGGTCAACCGGGCCAGGGACCGGGTCGGCCGGTCTGGCGTCTGGTCAACCGGGCGGCAACCGGAAACCTCGCAACTTTCCGGTTTTTGCCCGGTACGATGCGTCCCTTCCGGTTGGCGACCGGTTGGCGACCGGTCAACCGGGCCAGGGACCGGACTTGCCGGTCTGGAGGCCGGTCTGACCGGGTTCTGGACCGGCCTGGACGTCGTCTTCTCCTCTCGCGCATGCCTCCCGCTCCTCCCTCGCGCGACCATGAGATATCTTCATGTCTAGCTCCATGTCCAGCTTCACGTCCATCTTGACGTCTGTCTTCATGTCCAGCTGCTCCTCTACTCCTCGTGCGACGTTCGTCTCCTCTTGATACCTGATGATACATAAGTAATAGGACTTAGGCAGTATAAAGTTCTCATCAATCAAAGTACAGTTTAGAAACAAGTTCACCTGTTGTTTAAGTAGCTTCGCACGAGCCCTTGTAATTGGTCCAATCCGAACTTCATTGGACTTGAGCTTCACAGCAGGTTCATCTTCATTTATCAATGACGGAGGTAGTGGTGTAGTAGGGATGTCCTCATCACAAAGTAATATAACAGGTGCAATAGGTAAACATGTGAGAATCAATGCACACAGTTTACACAAGTGTTTGCTTCTAAGATAGAAAGAATAGGTAAACTGACTCAACAATAAAGTAGAAGAATGGCCCTTCGCAGAGGGAAGCATGGATTACTATTTTTGTGCTAGAGCTTTTATTTTGAAAACATAGAAACAATTTTGTCAACGGTAGTAATAAATCATATGTGTTATGTATAAGATATCCTATAAGTTGCAAGCCTCATGAATAGTATACCAATAGTGCTCGCACCTTGTCCTAACTAGCTTGGATTGACATGGATTATCATTGCATAACATATGTTTCAACCAAGTGTCACAAAGGGGTACCTCTATGCCGCCTGTACAAAGGTCTAAGGAGAAAGTTCGCATTGGATTTCTTGCTTTTGATTATTCTCAACTTAGACATCCATACCGGGACAACATAGACAATAGATAAAGGACTCCTCTTTAATGCATAAGCATTCAACAACAGTTAATATTCTCATAAGAGATTGAGGATTTGTGTCCAAACTGAAACTTCCACCATGAATCATGGCTTTAGTTAGCGGCCAAATGTTCTTCTCTAACAATATGCATACTCAAACCATTTTATCCTGAAAATCGCCCTTACTTCAGACAAGACAAACATGCATAGCAACTCACATGATATTCAACAAAGGTAAAAGTTGATGGCGTCCCTGGAAACATGGTTACCGCTCAACAAGCAACTTATTAAGAAATAAGACACATAAGTACATATTCTTCATCACAAAAGTTTTTAAGGCTATTTTTCCCATGAGCTATATATTGTAAAGGCAAAGAATAGAAGTTTAAAGGTAGCACTCAAGTAATGTACTTTGGAATGGCAGAGAAATACCATGTGGTAGGTAGGTATGGTGGACACAAATGGCATAGTTTTTGGCTCAAGGATTTGGATGCACGAGAAGAATTCCTCTCAATACAAGGCTAGGCTAGCAAGGTTGTTTGAAGCAAACTCAAGTATAAAAGGTGCAGCAAAGCTCACATATGAACATATTGTAGGTATTATAAGACTTTACATTGTCTCCTTGTTGTTCAAACACCTTAACCAGAAAATATCTAGACTCTAGATACCAATCATGCAAACCAAATTTTAACAAGCTCTATGTAATTCTTCATTAATGGGTACAAGGTACATGATGCAAGAGCTTAAACATGATCTATATGAGCACAACAATTGCCAAGTATCACATTATTCAAGACATTATACCATTTACCACATGCGGCATTTTCCGTTTCCAACCATATAGCAATGAATGAAATAGTCCAACTTTCGCAATGAACATTAAGAATAAAGCTAAGAACACATGTGTTCATACGAAACAGCGGAGCATGTCTCTCTCCCAAACAAAGAATGCTAGGATCCGATTTTATTCAAACAAAATGAAAATAAAAACAAACAAACGCTCCAAGTAAAGCACATAAGATGTGACGGAATAAAAATATAGTTTCACTAGAGGTGACCTGATAAGTTGTCGATGAAGAAGGGATGCCTTGGGCATCCCCAAGCTTAGACGCTTGAGTCTTCTTAAAATATGCAGGGATGAACCACGGGGGCATCCCCAAGCTTTGACTTTTCACTCTTCTTAATCATATTGTATCATCCTCCTCTCTTGACCCTTGAAAACTTCCTCCACACCAAACTCAAAACAAACTCATTAGAGGGTCAGTGCATAATTCATATATTCAGAGGTGACATAATTATTCTTAACACTTCTGGACATTGCACAAAGCTACTGAAAGTTAATGGAACAAAGAAATCCATCAAACATAGCAAAACAGGCAATGCGAAATAAAAGGCAGAATCTGTCAAAACAGAACAGTCCGTAAAGACGAATTTTTTAGAGGCACCAGACTTGCTCAGATGAAAATGCCCAAATTGAATGAAAGTTGCGTACATATCTGAGGATCACGCACGTAAATTGGCAGATTTTTCTGAGTTACCTACAGAGAACCATACCCAAATTTGTGACAGCAAGAAATCTGTTTCTGCGCAGTAATCCAAATCTAGTATTGACTTTACTATCAAAGACTTTACTTGGCACAACAATGCAATAAAATAAAGATAAGGAGAGGTTGCTACAGTAGTAACAACTTCCAAGACTCAAATATAAAACAAAAGTGCTGTAGTAAAATGATGGGTTGTCTCCCATAAGCGCTTTTCTTTAACACCTTTCAGCTAGGCGCAGAAAGTGTGAATCAAGTATTATCAAGAGATGAAGCATCAACATCATAATTTGTTCTAACAATAGAATCATAAGGTAACTTCATTCTCTTTCTAGGGAAGTGTTCCATACCTTTCTTGAGAGGAAATTGATATTTAATATTACCTTCCTTCACATCAATGGTGGCACCAACAGTTCGAAAAAAGGTCTTCCCAATATAATGGGACAAGATGCATTGCATTCAATATCCAAGACAACAAAATCAACGGGGACAAGGTTATTGTTAACCATAATACGAACATTGTCAATCCTCCCCAAAGGTTTCTTTATAGCATTATCAGCAAGATTAACATCCAAATAACAATTTTTCAATGGTGGCAAGTCAAGCATATCATAGATTTTCTTAGGCATAACAAAAATACTTGCACCAAGATCACATAAAGCATTACAATCAAAATCATTGACCCTCATCTTAATGATAGGCTCCCAACCATCTTCTAACTTCCTAGGAATAGAAGTTTTTAGTTTTAGTTTATCTTCTCTAGCTTTTATGAGAGCATTTGTAATATGTTTTGTAAAGGCCAAATTTATAGCACTAGCCTTGGGACTTTTAGCAAGTTTTTGTAAGAACTTTATAACTTCAGAGATGTGACAATCACCAAAATCTAAATCATTATGATCTACAGCAATGGGATCATTGTCCCCAATGTTGGAAAAAAATTCAGCAGTTTTATCACAAGCAGTTTCAGCAGTTTCGGGCAGTTTTGCACGCTTTGCACTAGGAGTAGATACATTGCCAACACTAATTATTTTACCATTGATAGTAGGAGGTTTAGCAACATGTGAATCATTATCATTACTAGTGGTGGTAATAGTCCAAACTTTAGCTACATTATTCTCTTTAGCAAGTTTTTCATTTTCTTCTCTTTCCCACCTAGCATGCAATTCAGCCATCAATCTTATATTCTCATTAATTCTAACTTGGATGGCATTTGCTGTAGTCACAATCTTATTTTCATTATCCTTATTAGGCATAACTTTCAATTTTAAAAGATCAACATCAGAGGCAAGTCTATCAACCTTAGAAGCAAGAATATCAATTTTATCAAGCTTTTCTTCAACAGATTTGTTAAAAGCAGTTTGTGTACTAATAAATTCTTTAAGCATGGCTTCAAGACCAGGGGGTACACTCCTATTATTGTTGTAAGAATTCCCATAAGAATTACCATAACCATTATTATTAGCAGAAGGATATGGCCTATAGTTGTTACCAGAATTATTCCTATAAGCATTGTTGTTGAAATTATTATTTTTAATGAAGTTTACATCAACATTCTCTTCTTGAGCAACCAATGAAGCTAAAGGAACATTATTAGGATCAACATTGGATCTACCATTCACAAGCATAGACATAATCACATCAATCTTATCACTCAAGGAAGAGGTTTCTTCAACAGAATTTACCTTCTTACCTTGTGGAGCCCTTTCCGTGTGCCATTCAGAGTAATTGACCATCATATCATCAAGAAGCTTTGTAGCCGCCCCCAAAGTAATGGACATAAAGGTACCTCCAGCAGCTGAATCCAATAGGTTCCGCGAAGAAAATTTCAGTCCTGCATAAAAGGTTTGGATGATCATCCAAGTAGTTAGTCTATGGGTTGGGCAATTCTTTACCAAAGATTTCATTCTCTCCCATGCTTGAGCAACATGTTCATTATCTAATTGCTTAAAATTCATTATGCTACTTCTCAAGGATATAATTTTAGCAGGAGGATAATATCTACCAATAAAAGCATCCTTACATTTAGTCCATGAATCAATACCATTCTTAGGCAAAGATAGCAACCAATCTTTAGCTCTTCCTCTTAAGGAGAAAGGAAACAATTTTAATTTGATAATATCACCATCTACATCCTTATACTTTTGCATTTCACAAAGTTCAACAAAATTATTAAGATGGGCAGCAGCATCATCAGAACTAACACCAGAAAATTGCTCTCTCATAACAAGATTTAGTAAAGCAGGTTTAATTTCAAAGAATTCTGCTGCAGTAGCAGGTGGAGCAATATGTGTGCATAAGAACTCATTATTATTTGTGCTAGTGAAGTCACACAACTTAGTGTTTTCAGGAGTATTCATTTTAACAGTAGTAAATAAAGCAAACTAAATGCAAGTAACTATTTTTTTGTGTTTTTGATATGGAGAACAAGACAGTAAATAAAGTAAAGCTAGCAACTAATTTTTTTGTGTTTTTGTTTCAGTGCAGCAAACAAAGTAGTAAATAAAATAAAGCAAGACAAAAACAAAGTAAAGAGATTGGAAGTGGGAGACTCCCCTTGCAGCGTGCCTTGATCTCCCCGGCAACGGCGCCAGAAAATATGCTTGATGCGTGCAGTTAACACACGTCCGTTGGGAACCCCAAGAGGAAGGTGTGATGCGTACAGTAGCAAGTTTTCCCTCGGAAAGAAACCAAGGTTTATCGAACCAGTAGGAGCCAAGAAGCACGTTGAAGGTTGATGGCGGCGGAGTGTAGTGCGGCGCAACACCAGGGATTCCGGCGCCAACGTGGAACTTGCACAACACAATCAAAGTACTTTGCCCCAACGTAACAGTGAGGTTGTCAATCTCACCGGCTTGCTGTAACAAAGGATTAACCGTATAGTGTGGATGATGATGATTGTTTGCGAAGAACAGTAAGAACAATTGCAGTAGATTGTATTTCAGATGTAAAGAATAGGACCGGGGTCCACAGTTCACTAGTGGTGTCTCTCCCATAAGATAAACAGATGTTGGGTGAACAAATTACAGTTGGGCAATTGACAAATAAAGAAGGCATAACAATGCACATACATATATCATGATGAGTACTCTGAGATTTAATCAGGGCATTACGACAAAGTACATAGACCGCTATCCAGCATGCATCTATGCCTAAAAAGTCCACTTTCACGTTATCATCCGAACCCCTTCCGGTATTAAGTTGCAAACAACAGACAATTGCATTAAGTATGGTGCGTAATGTAATCAACACAAATATCCTTAGACAAAGAATCGATGTTTTATCCCTAGTAGCAACAGCACATCCACAACCTTAGAACTTTCTGTCACTGTCCCAGATTTAATGGAGGCATGAACCCACTATCGAGCATAAATACTCCCTCTTGGAGTCACAAGTATCAACTTGGCCAGATCCTCTACTAGCAACGGAGAGCATGCAAGAACATAAATAACATATATGATAGATTGATAATCAACTTGACATAGTATTCAATATTCATCGGATCCCAACAAACACAACATGTAGCATTACAAATAGATGATCTTGATCATGATAGGCAGCTCACAAGATCTAACATGATAGCACAATGAGGAGAAGACAACCATCTAGCTACTGCTATGGACCCATAGTCCAGGGGTGAACTACTCACACATCGATCCGGAGGCAATCATGGCGATGAAGAGACCTCCGGGAGATGATTCCCCTCTCCGGCAGGGTGCCGGAGGCGATCTCCTGAATCCCCCGAGATGGGATTGGCGGCGGCGGCGTATCTGGAAGGTTTTCCGTATCGTGGCTCTCGGTACTGGGGGTTTCGCGACGAAGGCTTTAAGTAGGCGGAAGGGCGGAGTCGGAGGAGTCACGGGGGGCCCACACGCTAGGGCCGAGCGGCCAAGGCCTGGGCCGCGCCGCCCTAGTGTGTCGCCGCCTCGTGGCCCCACTTCTTTTCCTCTTCGGACTTCTGGAAGCTTCGTGGAAAAATAAGCCCCTGGGCGTTGATTTCTTCCAATTCCGAGAATATTTTCTTTGTAGGATTTCTGAAACCAAAAACAGCAGAAAACAACAACTGGCTCTTCGGCATCTCGTCAATAGGTTAGTGCCGGAAAATGCATAATAATGACATATAATGTGTATAAAAAATGTGAGTATCATCATAAAAGTAGCATGGAACATAAGAAATTATAGATATGTTTGGGACGTATCACCAACATAGCCATGTTCAAAAACATATGCAAATCACATAAGCCGTCTCCCTCTCTTCTAGGGCTCGGACATTGGTGTTACCTTGCGGTTCTTATCCCATGGTGGGGCCTTCCCTTATGGGAGGTTAGTGCGAAGCTCCCAGGTTTGGAGGCAGCGCGATGTATGGGGCCCAAGACAGGTGGAACCACGGGGCAACTCCGGTGGCCGAAGGGTGCATCATGGTTGGCATGTGCTGATAGTAAGTGGCGCTGAAGAGTAGTCCCCCTCCCTGAAAACATCCCGACCCTAGGGAGGTCATGTTGTCCAAACATGGATGATAGGATAGTGGAGATGGAACTACGAGAGGAGAAGGTATGTGTGAGGTGATGGGTTAGCAGCATGGAAAACAAAAACAAAAACTACCGTGAACATGAACAAAACCAAGATCCAATATAGGGAGAAGCAATATCTAATCTATGAAGATCGAGGAAACGAGAGAGATTCAAGACTAACTCTCGAATATCCAAAGACTTAACGAGATAGATCTCGTGGTTGATGTAGTGTCGATCATCCGGTGCTGCAATCCGGCAGCACTTCCGTACTCGGTCGTGCGTACGGTGTCGATGAAGTCCTTCCTCTCCCCATTCCAGTGGGCAGCGGAGGTGTGGTAGATCTCCTCGGAATCCCAGCAACATGATGGCGTGGTGGTGGTGGTGGTGGTGGTGGAGAAAACCTGCAGGGCTTCGCCAAGCCGCAGCAGGTGTATGGTGGAGGAGAGAGGGGCGGCCAGAGCTAGGGTTTCAGGTTGGGGTGAGCCCCCTGCCCCCTTCCCTCTTTATATAGGGGGAGATCGGTTGGGGTGGTCCCCCACGCCCCATCTCCATCTAGGGCTGGCGGCCAAAGAGGGGGAGATTTCTTCCCCCCACCCCCCCAAGTTGAACCCCCCTAGGGTTTTGGGGAAACCCTAGTGCGTTGGCCGGCTGGGCCTTGAGGGCTTGGTGCGCCTGGCCCATTAGGGCAAGGTAGCACCCCCTCGGCCCATGTGGCCCCTCCTAGGGTCGTGGGCCCACTAGGGGACCCTTCCGGAACCTTCTAGAACTTATCGGTCTTTCACCGGAAAATCCCGAACTTTTTCCGAACCCCAGAAATTAACTTCTCTTATATGAATCTTATTCTCCGGACCATTCCGGACCTCCTCGTGATGTCCTGGATCCCATCCGAGACTCCGAACAACATTCGGTCTCCATCTCATATTCAGAATCTACTTATACGACATCGAACCTTAAGCGCGTCACCCTACGGTTCGTGAACTATGCGGACATGATCGAGACTCCTCTACGATCAATAACCAATAGCGGGACCTGGAGATCCATAATGGTTCCCACACATTCAGCGATAACTTAGTGATCGATTGAACCATTAACATACGATACCGATTCCCTTTGTCACGCTATACTTTACTTGTCCGAGGTTCGATCATCGGTATATCCATACCTAGTTCAACCTCGTTACCGACAAGTACTCTTTACTCGTACCGTGGTATGTCATCTCTTGTGACTGTGTCACATGCTTGCAAGCTAATTAGACGACATTCCACCGAGAGGGCCCAGAGTATATCTATCCGTCATCAGGATGGACTCTTGATCCATATGCCTCAACTCATACTTTCCGAATACTCAATCCAATCTTTATAACCACTCATTTACGCAGTGGCGTTTGATGTAATCAAAGTACCCTTCGGGTGTAAGTGATTTACGTGATCTCATGGTCGAAGGACTAGGTTACTATGTATCGAAAGCTTATAGCAAGATGAATTTAATGACTTGATCTTATGCTACGCTTATTTGGGTGTGTGTCCATTATATCATTCATCCAATGACATAACCTTGTTATTAACAACATCCAATGTTCATGATCAGGAAACCATGATCATCTATTAATCAACAAGCTAGTTTTACAAGAGGCTTACTAGGGACTCTTTTTCTGTTTACATAACACACATGTATCAATGTTTCTGGTTAATATAATTATAGCATGGGATGCAAACATTTATCATAAACACAAAGATATAATAATAACCACTTTATTATTGCCTCTTGGGCATATCTCCAACAGTCTCCCACTTGCACTAGAGTCAATAATCTAGATTACATGGTAAGGTACCTAACACCCATGGCGTTCTGGTGTAGGTCATGCTTTGCCCTAGGGAGAGCTTTAATCAACGGATCTGTCACATTTAGATCTGTGTGTAGTTTGCAAATCTTTATGTCGCCATCTTCGACATACTCGAGAATCACATGAAAACGTAGCTTGATATGCTTCAGCTCCTTGTGTGACCTTGGCTCTTGTGCATTGGCTATGGCACCCATGTTATATCACAATAGATGGTCAATGGGTCCAATGCACTAGGAACCACACCAAGCTCAGTAATGAACCTCTTCATCCATATTGCTTCCGACGAAGCCTTCGAAGCCGCTATGTATTCAGATTATGTTGAAGATTTTGCCACCACGCTCTGCTTGGCACTCATCCAGCTTACTGCAGCACCATTCAATATAAACATGTACCCAGATTGAGACTTAGAGTCATCTGGATCAGTATTCCAACTAGCATCGGTGTAACTAGTTATAGCGAGCTCTTGGTCACCTCCATAACAAAGAAACATATACTTAGTCCTTTTCAAGTACTTCGGTATATTCTTGACCGTTGTCCGGCCAGTGTTCCATTCCTGGATCACTCTGATATCTGCTGGTCAAACTAACAGCATGTGCGATATCCGGTCTAGTACACAGCATGGCATACATGATAGAGCCTACTGCCGAGGTATAGGGGATCTTGTTCATCCTCTCTCTTTCTTTTGCCGTAGCCGGACCTTGAGTTTTACTCAAAACCTTACCTGGCAACATGGACAAGAACCCTTTCTTGCTTTCATCCATTCTAAACTTCTTTAGAATCTTTTCCAGGTATGTACTCTGTGAAAGCACTATTAGGCATCTTGATCTATCTCTATAAATCTTGATGCCTAAAATATATGTTGCTTCTCCAAGGTCTTTCATTGAAAAACTCTTATTCAAATAACCTTTAACACTACTTAGAAGTTATACATCATTCCCAATCAACAATATGTCATCTACATATAATATCAGGAATGCTACAGAGCTCCCACTCACTTTATTGTAAATACACGCCTCATCATGAGTCTGTATAAACCCGAAGTCTTTGATCACCTTATCAAAGCGTCGGTTCCAACTCCGGGATGCTTGCTTCAGTCCATAAATGGAACGCTGAAGTTTGCATACCTTGTCAACATTTTTAGGATCGACAAAACCTTTGGGTTGCACAATATACTACTCTTCCTCAATGTCACCATTAAGGAATGCCGTTTTGACACCCATCTTCCAAATCTCATAATCGAAAAATGCAGCGGTTGCTAACAAAATCCTTACAGACTTTAGCTTCGCTACAGGTGAGAAAGTCTCATCGTAGTCAACTCCTTGAATTTTTCGGAACCGCTTCGCGACAAGTCAAGCTTTATAGACAGTAATGTAACCATCATCATATGTTTTTCTTTTGAAGATCCATTTATTCTCGACAGCCTTGCGGCTCTCAGGTATGTCTACCAAAGTCCATACTTTGTTATCATACATGGATCCCATTTTGGATTTCATGGCTTCTTGCCATTTGTTGGAATTTGGGCTCATCATTGCTTCCTCATACGTCGCAGGGTCTTCATCATTGTTATCCACAATCATGACATTTAGACAGGGGTCATACCAATCAGGAGTGGTACGAGCCCTCGTCGATCTGCGAGGTTCAGTAGCTTCTTCGTTTGAAGTTTCATGATCATCATCATTTGCTTCCTCTCTTATCGGTGCAGGCTGCACAGGAACATCTTCCGGCGTTGCGCTACTCTGATCTCCGAGAGAAGGTTCAATAACCTCATCGAGTTCTACTTTCCTTCCAGTCATTTCTTTCGTGAGAAACTCCTTCTCAAGAAAGGATCCGTTCTTGGCAACAGAAACTTTGCCTTCAGATCTATGATAGAAGGTATACCCAATTGTTTCTTTAGGGTATCCTATGAAGATGCATTTCTCCGCTTTGGGTTCTAGATTGTCAGGTTGTAACTTCTTTACATAAGCTTCGCATCCCCAAACTTTAAGGAACGACAGCTTAGGTTTCTTACCAAACCATAATTCATACGGTGTCGTTTCAACGGATTTAGATGGTGCCCTATTTAAAGTGAATGCGGATGTCTCTAATGCGTAACCCCAAAACGATAACGGCAAATCGGTAAGAGACATCATAGATTGAACCATGTCTAAGAGAGTTCGATTACGACATTCGGACACACCATTGCGCTGTGGTGTTCCCGGCGGTGTCAACTATGAAAGTATTCTGTATTTCTTTAAATGCATGCCAAACTCATAACTCAGATATTCGCCTCCACGATCAGAAAGCAGAAACTTAATCTTCTTGTTACGCTGATTTTCTACTTCACTTTGGAATTCCTTAAACTTCTCGAAAATTTTGGACTTATGTTTCATAAAGTAAATATACCCATATCTACTCAGTTCATCCGTGGAGGTTAGAACATAACTATAACCACCGCGCGATGCTACACTCATTGGTCTGCACACATCGGTATGTATGATTTCTAATAAGTCTGTAACTCGCTCCATTGTACCAGAGAATGGAGTCTTAGTCATTTTTCCCATTAGACATGCTTTGCATCTATCAAGTGACTCAAAGTCAAGTGATTCAAGAAGTCCATCAGAATGGAGTTTCTTCATGCGCTTCACTCCAATATGACCAAGACGATAGTGCTACATATATGTAGAATAATCATTCAATTTAATTCTTTTAGCATCAATGTTATGAACGTGTGTATCACTACTATCGAGATTTAACAAGTATAAACCATTCATCTCAGGTGCATGACCATAAAATATAGTATTCATATAAATAGAACAACCATTATTCTCTGACTTAAACGAATAACCGTCTTGCATTAAACAAGATCTAGATATAATGTTCATGCTCAACGCAGACACCAAATAACAATTATTCAGATTTAAAACAAATCCCGAAGGTAGATGTAGAGGGAGCGTGCCGACGGTGATCACATCGACCTTGGATCCATTTCCAACGTGCATCATCACCTCGTCCATCGCTAGTCTCCGTTTATTCCGCAGCTCCTCTTTCGAGTAACAAATGTGAGCAACCGAACCAGTATCAAATACCCAGGCACTACTACGATTACTAGTAAGATAGACATCAATAACATGTATACAAAATATACCTTTCTTCTTGACGTGGCCGCTCTTCAGATCAGCCAGTTGGGGCAATTGCGCTTCCAGTGCCCATCACCCTTGCAGTAATAGCACACAGTGTTAGGCTTAGGGCCAGCCTTGGGTTTCTTAGGAGGCGCAACAGCTTTCTTGCTGCCCTTCTTGAAGTTTCCCTTTTCCTTAGGCTTGCCATGTTTCTTCAAACTGGTGGTCTTGTTGACCATCAACACTTGGTGCTCTTTCTTTATCTCCACCTCAGCAGTTTTCAGCATGGAGAAGAGTTCAGGTAACTCCTTGTTCATGCACTGCATGTTGTAGTTCATCACGAAGTTCTTATAACTAGGTGGCAGCGATTGAAGGGCCCTATGAATACCCAACTCGTTAGGAATCACTATTCCTAGGTCATTGAGCTTCTTGGTGTGCCCAGACATCTTGAGCACGTGCTCACTAACGGAGCTTTCCTCTTCCATCATGCAGCCAAAGAACTGTTATGAGGCTTCATAGCTTTCCACGGCCGCATGAGTTTCAAAGATAGCTTTGAGCTCACGGACTATCTCACAGGGGTCGTCGTTTTCAAAACGAATTTTGCAGCTCGGCCTCAAGGTCGTACAAGGTGGCACACTAAACTTGGGAGTATTGAATTTTCCGAAGTCTGATAAACATTTTTAACATCATCGGGAGCAGTTTCTGCAGGTGGGGGACCTAGCGGTGCATCGAGCACATATTGTAGTTATCCAGCAGTGAGGACAATCCACACATGATGGATCCAATCCGTGAAGTTGCTTCCATTGTTCTTAAGCTTTTCTTTCTCTAGGAACTGATTAAAATTGATGGTGGGGGCCGCCATGATCTACAACATATTTGCAAAGAGTTAGTTTATGATAAATTGAGTTCAATTTTAATTATTAAATTAACTTGGTGAACTCCCATCAAAACAACATTCCTCATATTGTCTTAGTGATCACACGAACCAAATCCACTACACCAAGTCCGATCTTCACGAGAGAAGATATAGTTTCAAAGGTGAACACTCAAAGTGTTCATCTTATCATTCATATGACTCATGCTCTAGCTTTCGGTATCCCGTGTTCCGAGATCATGTCTGTACATGCTAGGCTCGTCAAGGCTACCTTAGTATCCGCATGTGCAAATCTGGCTTGCACCCGTTGTATGCACATGTAGAATCTATCACACGCGATCATCACGTGATGCTTCGAAACGACAATTCTTAGAAACGGTGCATACTAAGGACGAACACTTTATTATCTTGATATTTAGTGAGAGGGATCATCTTATAATGCTACCGCCACGATCTAAGAAAAATAAGATGCATAAAGGATAAACATCACATGCAATTCATAATTTGTGATATGATATGGCCTTTCTTCTTGTGCTTTTGATCTCCATCTCCAAAGCACGGACATGATCTCCATCATCACCAGCATGGCATCAAGGTCAGTGGCGCCGCTTCATGGTTGTCCATCACTTATAGCTACTATAACAACTACTTGAAATAAAGCTATTACATGATGAATAGACACGCGGGTCTTAACAAAATTAAAGACAACCATTAGGCTCCTGCCGGTTGCCATAATACAATAATGATCATATCATACATCAAATATAGTCATCATCACAAAGCCATATCACATCACCAAACCATGCAAAAACAAGTTAGACGCCTCTAATTTGGTTTGCATATTTACACGGTTTAGGGTTTTCGAGTAAGATCCAATCTACCAACGAACATGAACCTCAACGGTGATACTAGTGTTGTCGATTGAAATAGTAAATTGAATCTTAACTATGGTGAGAGAGACAGACACCCGCAAAGCCACTTATGCAATACAAGTTGCATGTCAAGCGTGGAGCAAGTCTCATGAGACACGGTCATGTAAAGTTAGCCCGGGCCGCTTCATCCCACCATCCCGCAAGATGCAAAGTACACATAACTAAAGGCAACAAAAAGCATCAACGCCCACAAAACCATTGTGTTCTACTCGTGAAATAGATCTATGCATAGACAAGGCTCTGATACCACTGATTGGTTCGCAGCATGGAAAACAAAAAAATTCTACCGTGAACATGAACAAAACCAAGATACAATCTAGGAAGAAGCAAGATCTAATCTATGAAGATCGAGACAACGAGAGAGATTGAAGACTAACCCTCGAAGATCCAAAGACTTAACGAGACAGATCTCGTGGTTGATGTAGTCGATCGTCCGGTGCTGCAATCCGATAGCACTTCCGTACTCGGTCGTGCGTACGGTATCGATGAAGCCCTTCCTCTCCCTGTTCCAGTGGGTAGCGGAGGTGTGGTATATCTCCTCGGAATCCCAGCAGCACGACGGCGTGGTGGTGGTGGTGGAGGACAAAACATGCAGGGGCTTCGCCAAGCTGGAGCAGGTGTATGGTGGAGGAGAGAGGGGTGATACGTCCCAAACGTATCTATAATTTCTTATGTTCCATGCTACTTTTATGATGATACTCACATGTTTTATACACATTATATGTCATTATTATGCATTTTCCGGCACTAACCTATTGACGAGATGCCGAAGAGCCGATTCTTGTTTTCTGCTGTTTTTGGTTTCAGAAATCCTACAAAGGAAATATTCTCGGAATTGGACGAAATCAACGCCCAGGGGCTTATTTTTCCACGAAGCTTCCAGAAGACCGAGGGAGAAACGAAGTGGGGCCACGGGGCGCCGCCACACTAGGGCGGCGCGGCCTAGAGGGGGCCCGCGCGGCCCTAGCGTGTGGGGCCCCCGTGACTCTTCCTGATCCGCCCTTCCGCTTACTTAAAGCCTTCGTCGCGAAACCCCCAGTACCGAGAGCCACGATACGGAAAACCTTCCAGAGACGCCGCCGCCGCTAATCCCATCTCGGGGGATTCAGGAGATCGTCTCCGGCACCCTACCGGAGAGGGGAATCATCTCCCGGAGGTCTCTTCATCGCCATGATCGCCTCCGGATCGATGTGTGAGTAGTCCACTGATGGCGTGTAACTCACACGTTCGTTGGGAACCCCAAGAGGAAGGTATGATGCGCACAGCAGCAAGTTTTCCCTCAGAAAGAAACCAAGGTTTATCGAACCAGGAGGAGCCAAGAAGCACGTTGAAGGTTGATGGCGGTGGGATGTAGTGCAGCGCAACACCAGGGATTCCGGCGCCAACGTGGAACCTGCACAACACAACCAAAGTACTTTGCCCCAACGAAACAGTGAGGTTGTCAATCTCACCGGCTTGCTGTAACAAAGGATTAACCGTATTGTGTGGAAGATGATTGTTTGCAGAAAATAGTAAAGAACAAGTATTGCAGTAGATTGTATGCGATGTAAAGAATAGGACCGGGGTCCACAGTTCACTAGAGGTGTCTCTCCCATAAGATAAATAGCATGTTGGGTGAACAAATTACAGTCAGGCAAATGACAAATAGAGAGGGCATAACAATGCACATACATGATATCATGAGTATTGTGAGATTTAATTGGGCATTATGACAAAGTACATAGACCGCTATCCAGCATGCATCTATGCCTAAAAAGTCCACCTTCAGGTTATCATCCGAACCCCTTCCAGTATTAAGTTGCAAAACAACAGACAATTGCATTAAGTATGGTGCGTAATGTAATCAATAACTACATCCTCGGACATAGCATCAATGTTTTATCCCTAGTGGCAACAACACATCCACAACCTTAGAACTTTCATCACCGTCCTGCATTTAATGGAGGCATGAACCCACTATCGAGCATAAATACTCCCTCTTGGAGTTAAGAGTAAAAACTTGGCCAGAGCCTCTACTAATAACGGAGAGCATGCAAGATCATAAACAACACATAGGTAATAGATTGATAATCAACATAACATAGTATTCTCTATCCATCGGATCCCGACAAACACAACATATAGCATTACAGATAGATGATCTTGATCATGTTAGGCAGCTCACAAGATCCAACAATGAAGCACATAAGGAGAAGACGACCATCTAGCTACTGCTATGGACCCATAGTCCAGGGGTGAACTACTCACTCATCACTCCGGAGGCGATCATGGCGGTGAAGAGTCCTCCGGAAGATGATTCCCCTCTCCGACAGGGTGCCGGAGGTGATCTCCAGAATCCCCCGAGATGGGATTGGCGGCGGCGGCGTCTCAGTAAAGTTTTCCGTATCGTGGCTCTCAGTACTGGGGGTTTCGCGACGGAGGCTTTAAGTAGGCGGAAGGGCAACGCGGGGGGCCACACGAGGGCCCCACACGCCAGGGCCGCGCCGCCCTGTTGTGGCGGCGCCTCGTGGCCCCAATTCCTTTCCCCTTCGGTCTTCTGGAAGCTTCGTGGCAAAATAGGACCCTGGGCGTTGATTTCGTCCAATTCCGAGAATATTTCCTTTGTAGGATTTCTGAAACCAAAAACAGTAGAAAACAGCAACTGGCTCTTCGGCATCTTGTTAATAGGTTAGTGCCGGAAAATGCATAAATACGACATATAATGTGTATAAAACATGTAGATATCATCAATAATGTGGCATGGAACATAAGAAATTATCGATACGTCGGAGACGTATCAGCATCCCCAAGCTTAGTTCCTGCTCGTCCCGAGCAGGTAAACGATAACAAAGATAATTTCTGGAGTGACATGCCATCATAACCTTGATCATACTATTGTAAGCATATGTAATGAATGCAGCGATCAAAACAATGGTAATGACATGAGTAAACAAATGAATCATAAAGCAAAGACTTTTCATGAATAGTACTTCAAGACAAGCATCAATAAGTCTTGCATAAGAGTTAACTCATAAAGCAATAAATCAAAATAAAGGTATTGAAGCAACACAAAGAAAGATTAAGTTTCAGCGGTTGCTTTCAACTTATAACATGTATATCTCATGGATAATTGTCAACATAGAGTAATATAACAAGTGCAATATGCAAGTATGTAGGAATCAATGCACAGTTCACACAAGTGTTTGCTTCTTGAGGTGGAGAGAAATAGGTGAACTGACTCAACATAAAAGTAAAAGAAAGGTTCTTCAAAGAGGAAAGCATCGATTGCTATATTTGTGCTAGAGCTTTTATTTTGAAAACATGAAACAATTTTGTCAACGGTAGTAATAAAGCATATGTATTATGTAAGTTATATCTTACAAGTTGCAAGCCTCATGCATAGTATACTAATAGTGTCCGCACCTTGTCCTAATTAGCTTGGACTACCGGATCATCGCAATACACATGTTTTAACCGAGTGTCACAAAGGGGTACCTCCATGCCGCCTGTACAAAGGTCTAAGGAGAAAGCTCGCATTTTGGATTTCTCGCTTTTGATTATTCTCAACTTAGACATCCATACCGGGACAACATGGACAACAGATAATAGACTCCTCTTTAATGCGTAAGCATGTAGCAACAATTAGTGTTCTCATATGAGATTGAGGATATATGTCCAAAACTGAAACTTCCACCATGATTCATGTCTTTAGTTAGCGGCCCAATGTTCTTCTCTAACAATATGCATGCTCTAACCATTAAAGTGGTAGATCTCTCTTACTTCAGACAAGACGGACATGCATAGCAACTCACATGATATTCAACAAAGAGTTGATGGCGTCCCCAGAAGCATGGTTATCGCACAACAAGCAACTTAATAAGAGATAAAGTGCATAAGTACATATTCAATACCACAATAGTTTTTAAGGCTATTTTGTCCCATGAGCTATATATTACAAAGGCGAATGATGGAAATTTAAAGGTAGCACTCAAGCAATTTACTTTGGAATGGCGGAGAAATACCATGTAGTAGGTAGGTATGGTGGACACAAATGGCATAGTGGTTGGCTCAAGGATTTTGGATGCATGAGAAGTATTCCCTCTCGATACAAGGTTTAGGCTAGCAAGGTTATTTGAAACAAACACAAGGATGAACCGGTGCAGCAAAACTCACATAAAAGACATATTGTAAACATTATAAGACTCTACACCGTCTTCCTTGTTGTTCAAAACTCAATACTAGAAATTATCTAGACTTTAGAGAGACCAAATATGCAAACCAAATTTAGCAAGCTCTAGGTGTTTCTTCATTAATGGGTGCAAAGTATATGATGCAAGAGCTTAAACATGAGCACAACAATTGCCAAGTATCAAATTATTCAAGACATTTTAGAATTACTACATGTAGCATTTCCCGATTCCAACCATATAACAATTTAACGAAGAAGATTCAACCTTCGCCATGAATACTATGAGTAAAGCCTAAGGACATATTTGTCCATATGCAACAGCGGAGCGTGTCTCTCTCCCACACAATGAATGCTCGGATCCATTTTATTCAAACAAAACAAAAACAAAAACAAACCGACGCTCCAAGCAAAGCACATAAGATGTGACTGAATAAAAATATAGTTTCAGGGGAGGAACCTGATGATGTTGTCGATGAAGAAGGGGATGCCTTGGGCATCCCCAAGCTTAGATGCTTGAGTCTTCTTAGAATATGCAGGGGTGAACCACCGGGGCATCCCAAAGCTTAGATCTTTCACTCTCCTTGATCATATTGCATCATTTCCCTCTCTTGATCCTTGAAAACTTCCTCCACACCAAACTCGAAACAACTCATTAGAGGGTTAGTGCACAATAAAAATTAACATGTTCAGAGGTGACATAATCATTCTTAACACTTCTGGACATTGCATAAAGCTACTGGACATTAATGGATCAAAGAAATTCATCCAACATAGCAAAAGAGGCAATGCGAAATAAAAGGCAGAATCTGTCAAAACAGAACAGTTCGTAAAGACGAATTTTAAAATGGCACCAGACTTGCTCAAATGAAAATGCCCAAATTGAATTAAAGTTGCGTACATATCTGAGGATCACGCACGTAAATTGGCATATTTTTCTGAGCTACCTACAGAGAGGCAGGTCGAAATTCGTGACAGCAAAGAAATCTGTAACTGCGCAGTAATCCAAATCTAGTATGAACCTTACTATCAAAGACTTTACTTGGCACAACAAAACACAAAACTAAGATAAGGAGAGGTTGCTACAGTAGTAAACAACTTCCAAGACTCAAATATAAAACAAAAATACTGTAGTAAAAACATGGGTTGTCTCCCATAAGCGCTTTTCTTTAACGCCTTTCAGCTAGGCGCAGAAAGTGTGTATCAAGTGTTGTCGAAAGATGATGCATCTTCAGCGGGGTTTGGAGTTTTCTCAACCATGCATAGTATATTGGATACATAAGTTTCAGCGGCTCCCTTTTCATTAGTTTTGGGCTTGCTACTCTCATCAAACAAATTTTCAGGAACAAGCCAAGCATAGTTATTTTCTAGCGCTTCATTCATCGCTAGGAGCTTACATGGTATTGGTGCTTTGATCTCCCCACCATCATTAATATTATTAGTGTACCTTACTCTCTCCATGTCCATCTTTTCAAGGATACTAACAAAATTGGTGCAAGAACCAAGCATCTTATATTTAATAAGGACCTTTCTAGCCTCTCTTGCTATACTACCAAATTCTCTAAGAAGGGTTTCTAAAACAAAATCTTTCTTTTCCCCTTCTTCCATATCACCGAGCGTAAGAAACATGTGTTGGATTATAGGATTGAGATTAACAAATTTAGTTTCCAACATGCGAACTAAAGCAGCAGCAGCAATTTCATAAGTAGAAGCAAGTTCTACCAAGTGTCTATCTTCAAAATTTTCAACGGTACTAACATGATTGAAAAATTCTTCTATATTATTTCTCCCAACTATAGACCCACGTCCTACCGGTATGTCTTTTACGGTAAAATTAAAAGGAAACATGTTGAAATAAGTAAGCAAATATAAGTAACTATTTTTTTTGTGTTTTTGATATAGAGTGCAAGACAGTAAATAAAGTAAAGCTAGCAACTAATTTTTTTGTGTTTTGATATAATGCAGCAAACAAGAAAGTAAATAAAATAAAGCAAGACAAAAACAAAGTAAAGAGATTGGATTGTGGAGACTCCCCTTGCAGCGTGTCTTGATCTCCCCGGCAACGGCGCCAGAAAAAGTGTTGTTGCCGTGGGAGTTGGCAATTTCTGTGGTGTAGGTTTTCTTCAGATCCCCGGCAACGGCGCCAGAAAAAGTGCTTGATGGCGTGTAACTCACACGTTCGTTGGGAACCCCAAGAGGAAGGTATGATGCGCACAGCAGCAAGTTTTCCCTCAGAAAGAAACCAAGGTTTATCGAACCAGGAGGAGCCAAGAAGCACGTTGAAGGTTGATGGCGGCGGGATGTAGTGCGGCGCAACACCAGGGATTCCGGCGCCAACGTGGAACCTGCACAACACAACCAAAGTACTTTGCCCCAACGAAACAGTGAGGTTGTCAATCTCACCGGCTTGCTGTAACAAAGGATTAACCGTATTGTGTGGAAGATGATTGTTTGCAGAAAACAGTAAAGAACAAGTATTGCAGTAGATTGTATGCGATGTAAAGAATAGGACCGGGGTCCACAGTTCACTAGAGGTGTCTCTCCCATAAGATAAATAGCATGTTGGGTGAACAAATTACAGTCAGGCAATTGACAAATAGAGAGGGCATAACAATGCACATACATGATATGATGAGTATTGTGAGATTTAATTGGGCATTACGACAAAGTACATAGACCGCTATCCAGCATGCATCTATGCCTAAAAAGTCCACCTTCAGGTTATCATCCGAACCCCTTCCAGTATTAAGTTGCAAAACAACAGACAATTGCATTAAGTATGGTGCGTAATGTAATCAATAACTACATCCTCGGACATAGCATCAATGTTTTATCCCTAGTGGCAACAACACATCCACAACCTTAGAACTTTCTGTCACTATCCCAGATTTAATGGAGGCATGAACCCACTATCGAGCATAAATACTCCCTCTTGGAGTTAAGAGTAAAAACTTGGTCAGAGCCTCTACTAATAACGGAGAGCATGCAAGATCATAAACAACACATAGGTAATAGATTGATAATCAACATAACATAGTATTCTCTATCCATCGGATCCCGACAAACACAACATATAGCATTACAGATAGATGATCTTGATCATGTTAGGCAGCTCACAAGATCCAACAATGAAGCACATAAGGAGAAGACGACCATCTAGCTACTGCTATGGACCCATAGTCCAGGGGTGAACTACTCACTCATCACTCCGGAGGCGATCATGGCGGTGAAGAGTCCTCCGGGAGATGATTCCCCTCTCCGGCAGGGTGCCGGAGGTGATCTCCAGAGTCCCCCGAGATGGGATTGGCGGCGGCGGCATCTCAGTAAGGTTTTCCGTATCGTGGCTCTCGGTACTAGGGGTTTCGCGACGGAGGCTTTAAGTAGGCGGAAGGGAAACGCGGGGGGCCACACGAGGGCCCCACACGCCAGGGCCGCGCGGCCTAGGGCTGGGCCGCGCCGCCCTGTTGTGGCGGCGCCTCGTGGCCCCACTTCCTTTCCCCTTCGGTCTTCTAGAAGCTTCGTGGCAAAATAGGACCCTGGGCGTTGATTTCGTCCAATTCCGAGAATATTTCCTTTGTAGGATTTCTGAAACCAAAAACAGTAGAAAACAGCAACTGGCTCTTCGGCATCTTGTTAATAGGTTAGTGCCGGAAAATGCATAAATACGACATATAATGTGTATAAAACATGTAGATATCATCAATAATGTGGCATGGAACATAAGAAATTATCGATACGTCGGAGACGTATCATCCACCCCTGGACTATGGGTCCATAGCAGTAGCTAGATGGTTGTCTTCTCCTCATTGTGCTATCATGTTAGATCTTGTGAGCTGCCTATCATGATCAAGATCATCTATTTGTAATGCTACATGTTGTGTTTGTTGGGATCCGATGAATACTGAATACTATGTCAAGTTGATTATCAATCTATCATATATGTTATTTATGTTCTTGCGTGCTCTCCGTTGCTAGTAGAGGCTCTGGCCAAGTTGATACGTGTGACTCCAAGAGGGAGTATTTATGCTCGATAGTGGGTTCATGCGTCCATTAAATCTGGGACAGTGACAGAAAGTTCTAAGGTTGTGGATGTGCTGTTTCCACTAGGGATAAAACATCGATGCTTTGTCTAAGGATATTTGTGTTGATTACATTACGCACCATACTTAATGCAATTGTCTGTTGCTTGCAACTTAATACCGGAAGGCGTTCGGATGATAACCTGAAAGTGGACTTTTTAGGCATAGATGCATGCTGGATAGCGGTCTATGTACTTTGTCGTAATGCCCTGATTAAATCTCATAGTACTCATCATGATATATGTATGTGCATTGTTATGCCTTCTTTATTTGTCAATTGCCCAACTGTAATTTGTTCACCCAACATGCTATTTATCTTATGGGAGAGACACCACTAGTGAACTGTGGACCCCGGTCCTATTCTTTACATCTGAAATACTGTCGTGGTATCGTCACGGCATATGCCATAGGGTGGCTAATCGAAGTGGTTCCTGAGGGATCTCACGGCGGTATCCGGATGCGGGTATGGGCACGAGCGACACGGCGACGTACCCAGGTTCGAGGCCCTCCGATGGAGGTAAAACCTCTACTCCTGCTATGAGTGTATATGATGATCACACAATACAATGGTGCTCTTAGAGCTGTGTCCGGCTGCTCCTGAGAGGCTAAGGAAGACTATGGTCTCTCTCACAGGGCAGCTCTGTAGGTGGGTGAAAGCAATAAATGATCGATCGTCCCTGCACGAGAGGGGGTAGTGCGGCTTATATAGGCACCGGCACTTTACATATAAGACCCTATAGTTTACTGGCCGGCTTGGCCGGCTTCGGCTTCCGCTCCTTCCCGAGGCGGTGATGTCAGGAGTGGTTGAGGCATCGTGGCCTGTCCCATCCGGCTGCCACGGTCAGCGGTATGGAGAGGAGGTGTCCCTGTCGCCCTCAGCCACTGTAGCCAGTACGGATCGTCGTAAGCCCTGACGGCCTGTCCGGCGCGTGGCACTATTGCTCCACAGTGCCCCGCGCTTTACGGAAGATGGAGTCAGCGTGGACTTTAGGAACCCGGATCACCAACCCGGTTCCTTCCAGTGCAAGACTCGCCAGCCTCGAGTCGGTCTGAGGTACAAACCCCAGTCGGATATGGCTTGTAGAAGCCGGCCCAGCTACAGCATTGGTGGCCGTAGCCAGGCCGACTAGGACCTAGAGCCAGCCGGCTTCCGGACCAGCCGGCCACGGCGCCAGCCGGCTGCTCCTCAGCCGGCCTTTGCCGCGAGCCGGCCAGTGGCCAGCCGGCTGCTCCGCGTCCATTGCCCTATCCGGGGTCTTCCCCCCGACATTAGCCCCCGAAGCTGGCAAGGTCCTGCGTCCAGAAGGACTTAGGCAGGTTTTCCTGGCTTCTCGAATATATTAGACGGCACTTGGAGGGGCCGACTGAGAATTTCCATTCAGCCGGCTGCGCCCTCATCCGGCTCGTTCCTGCCGGCTGCTTCTAGCCGGCCGCCTTTTACACTTGTACAGTTTTTGCTTTCTCGCAAGATCTGATGGCGCCTCCGCCTTGCTGATGAATTTTGGCTCGGGTGGAACTTATTGTCCGGCTCCGGCTTGCGGCGCGCCGGAGTCTCCGCCGCCTCGGGTCCTGCGCCCGACTTGATCGGGTCCGACGCCTGGCCCGGCGGTCGGTTCGTCTGGTCACATCAATGTCCCCCCGGATCCGGTGCGGTAGTGGGCGACGTGGTGTGGCCGTTTCCGAAAACCGTCGTGGACGTGGGAGGAGTTACGGCGCAGTAAATCCGGGGACGTAGCCCACGACTGCCACTTGGAGGCCAACCGCCCGCGGCAGGAGGCTATAAATGCCGCGGGGGAGGCATCGAGGCGGCCACTTGCCATTCTCTTCCTCCTCACGCTCCTGCTTCCATCGCTCCCTGCGCGCTCGAGCTCGCTGTTGCTCCGGCGAACGCCTCCCGCTGGCGAACTCCGGCGGGCGAATCTCCACCGATCCGCCGCCGCCACTCCGTCAATCCGGCGCCACGGGGCCGCGCGTCTCGACGGAGCGTCCTCAGCCGCCGTTGTCGCCGCCGCGGTCGCAAGGTTCTTCCTCGCCGTTTAGTCTCTCCTGGTCATCTTCTTCCTCGACCTCGTCAATGGCGTCCCCCAGCGGATCGTGGAGGGGCTCCTACATGCGGGAGGACGACGTCGAACGACTGGTGCGCCTCCGGCGGATCCCGCAGTCGGTGATCACGCGGGTGCCCGGCGAGGAGGTGGAGCCCGAGCCGCGGCCCGGCGAGCGCGTCGTCTTCGGCGCGCACCTCGATCGCGGGCTGGGCCTGCCGGCTTCGACGTTCTTCCGGCAGTTCCTCGACCACTTCGGCCTCCAGCCGCATCACCTGCCGGCCAACGCGTGCGTCCTCCTGAGCTGCTTCGTAGCGTTCATGGAGGCTTACGCCGGCTTGTGGCCCGACATCGACTTCTGGAGTCGGCTCTTCTTCTTGAAGGCGCAAACCAACGACGGCCGCCTACGAGCCTGCGGCGCCGCCTCGATCTACACCCGGCCTGGTACGCCTTTCCCCAAAATCCCCACCGTCGACTCGGTGAAGAACTGGCAGATGTCATTCTTCTACGTGCGCAACGAGGGGGAGCTCGTCGACCGGATCAACTTGCCGGAGTTCAACCCGGCTCCTCCAGTCGGCCGGATCAACTGGAGCCACAACGCCCGCTCGACGGATCAGAACGCCGAGGTGAATCTGCTTTGGGACTTCCTGGCGACAGCCACCGATGGCGGGCTGACTGCCGAAGATCTCCTCTGCACCATCGCCGAGCGCCGGGTGCTGCCGCTCCAGATGCGCACCCACAAGATCGGGCACATGTCCGGCCGGTTCGATCCGAACCGGACGTCCAAGGCGCCGCTCACCAAGGCCCAGGTGGCCAGCCGGGTGAACCACATCACCAAGGCGAACCTATCGGAGGACTGGAGCTACGGGCTGGTGCCCTGCGACAGGGACCGTCCACCGGCGCGGGTAAGCCTCGTGTCTTTGCCATTTTCCGGCTTGCGGCTGCGAGGCCGACTTCCTTTTTCTTTTGCCGACTTCCGGCTTGTCATATGCTTATGTTTTCTCTGTCTTTCTAGCTTTTTGAGCGCTAGAACGCCGAGGACGGCGACCTGGCGACGAGGAGGTGGACGCCGGATCACGTCGATCCGGCTGACCAAGCCGGCGACCATGCCGGCGACGACGACCTGCCGCAGGCGCCTGATCTAGGCGGCCAGGGGGAGCACAATCCGCCCCCCTCACCAGAGCAGCAGGAGGAGGAGGAGCCGGCGACGTCCGGCACGGGGCCAATCCCCGCCGTGCCTCTGCGTACGAGGCCGCCAAGCACCACGGCGACTTCGGCGCCCAAGGGCACGAAGCGAGCCGGCTCCACCGCCGCCTGGGAGGCGAAGGCGAAGAAGCAGCGCCGGCAGCAGCCGAAGAAGGTCCCGGAGCAGGCCGGGTGAGTTCTCTTTCTTTTTCTTGTTTGATTCCTTTTCTTTCCTTACTTTCATGCTTATTGTCTTTCTGTTTGTCCGGCTAGGGCCCCTATCAAGTTTGCCCAGGGCGGCGGCTCCCGGCAAGCTCCGCGCGTTGTGTCGCCGCTTCCCCGCCAGAGGAGGGAGCAGACGCCGCAGCCTTCCTCGCGCGCACCTACGCCGCCGCCGCCTGCCGCCGGGGCGCCTTCCTTCGCCGTGCCGCTGGCCTCAGCGCCTGATCGTGGCACGCGGGTCGAGCCGACGCGCGGCAGCCGAGGCTGGACGACATGTTCCCGCGCCGGACACCTCTTCTCGGACCCCGCCGCCGGGGCCGGGCGGGGCATGCCGCTCGCAGCCGGAGCCGGAGCCGGCAGGGCTGCTCCTAGAACCCGGCATCGGCAGGCCGCGCCGCCCGCGGCCGGAGCCGGCACCAGGCCCACCGTGGTGGAGCTGGACGAGAGCCCGGAGGGCGCCCCTGTGCGCCGGAGACAATCGGGCCGGCTGGGCCATCCGCTGCGCCCGGAGCGACGCCGCCGCCGCCGCAGCCGACGACAGAGGAGCCGGCCAGGAAGGAGCCGGCGAGAGACGAGCCGGCGCGCATGGAGGGCGCCGACTCGCGCGCGCTGGTGAGGACGGGGACCCCATCGGCGTCACCGCAAGGCCTGCACGTGGCCAAGGGCGCACTTCTTCTTCAGGTGCCGTCCGTCTCCGACTCCAGCCTCGGCTCGGCTGCCACCATGGAGCAGGCGTGGCTCCGCGCTGACTCCTACGAGGTGACCAGCCGGGAGGGGAACCCCGGCCAAGCATCGGTGGAGATGTTCTTCTCCAGCCTGCAGGCCAATCTCAAGGCCAGGGCAGCCGAGGCCGCGGCTAACGTTGCCAAGGTGGAGGAAGCCGGCAAGGTAAGCTTCGTCTGTTTTTGATCTGATCATTATCCTGGTAGCCCTCCGAGGCATGGGCCGGCTGCTTGGAGCCGGCACGGGTTTCGCCTGATCGACTAACTTTTTCTTTACCTTAGGCTGTGATGGACCGACGCACCACTTTGTACAATCGCGCCGTCACCCATTACCACAAGGCCAAGCTGGACCGGGCCGACTTGGCCCGCGAGCTAGAAGCCGTCAAGGGTAAGCTCTATGCTTCTTTCGACTTAATGTCTTGTTTTCTTTCAGTCTTGGTTGGCTGACATTTCTTTCTGGCCGCCTCGCAGTTGAAGCCGCCAAGGTCCCGCGGCTGGAGTCGGATCTCCGAGCCGCTCGCGCCCAGTGCGCCGAGAGCGAGGAGGCGGGCCGATCCGCCGCCGGCAAGCTCAAGCTGGCTGAGCAGGAGCTGATGCGGCTGCGCCTGCTGGAGCAGAACCATCTCACCGAGCTCAACTCCCTCAGGACGGCGGAGAAGGCGAAGGTGGATGATCTGAGCCGGCGGCTGACGGAGGTGGAGAAGCAGCGGCTTGCGCTGCAGGAGGAGGTCACCGCCAAGTCCACAGAGCTGACGGCTACCGCCAAGCGTTGGACCGACGATTTCAGCGCGCTTGATCACGGCTTGGCGGGTGAGTGCATCTTTATGTTCCTTTCCCTTTGCCGGCTTTCGGCTGTCGACTGCCGGCTTTCGTTGGCAGCCGACAGCAGAAACTTCTGATTTCTTCGCTGTCCTCATCTTCGGGCTGGTGACAGTCGGCTCTTGCCGGCTGCCGCCAGGCTTTTCCTTTTGGCTTAGGACTTCGAAAATTTGCATTTTTCAGCTTATTTCGGCTTTGATGGTTTCTGACTTGCTTCTTCTTCTTGCAGCGGCCTTCCCGGAGACGCAGGAGGCGGCTTTGGCAGCCGTTGGCGTCGCGCGCGACTCCAGGAGGCGGGAGACCGGCGAGGGCAGCTCGGAGTACTTCTCCATGGAGGACCACCTGGCGTCCATGGCTGCCCGCATCGAGCCCGTCACCAAGCTCGGCTGGGAGCTCCGGAAGGCGGCTGAAGAGCTGGTGCCCATGCTGTGGCCTGAAGAGGCGGCGCCGCAAGATATCTCCGGCCTCATCTCCGCGATGGAGCGGGCGCCGGACCGCTTCCTCGACTGGAAGGAGTCGGCCACGCGCGCCGGTGCCGACATGGCGCTGTCCTTCGTCCTCTCCTGGTACAACGAGGTGGACCTGGGGCAGCTTGAGTTCCGGCGAGCCGGCGTGGAGGACAAGCTCCCAGCCGATCTCAAGGCCGCCCGCCTTGCTCGAGCCAGCACCATCGCCGACTTCGTCGACAAGGCCCTCTTCGTCGCGGACCCGAACCCTCCTCCATCCGATGGAGATTACATGGACGATGAGGAGGCGGAGGACGTGCCCGAGGACGACCCGGCAGCCGGCTCCGCTGATGCCCCTCCGGCTTAGATTTCCTGCTTTCCAGTTGTTCTTTTGCCAAGACAGTTTATTAAATCCCCGGGATGCCGGGTGCAGATGTATGAATATTATCGCCCTTTAATTATGTCACACTTTAATGTGTTTGTTAATCATTTGTGTGCCGAGTTGCTTTCTTTCGACTCGTTCGCTTTTTCCCATCCGCCCCACTCTTTGGCTGTGCCCTCGCCGGTCGTACGTCCGACTTGCGATCCGTCGCCGGATCAAGAGCGGGCCGCTGGGTGAGGCCGACAGTATTTCAGTCGAACGAGCTGAATTCGGCAATCCGGCACTTTTATGAAAAGTTGCAAGTCAACTCGCTTTTACTCTTTCCCTTAGTCGTTTTTCGCGTGCCGGCTCCCTAGGCCTTACTCCCGCCAGCCGGACAGCCGGGTTGCGGTCTGTAGCTGGATCGGAAGCCGGCTGTCGGAAACCGGATCACGTTACTGAGCCGGCCGCGTGAGAGGGTTCAAGCCAATTGGCGAAACAAGGTAAAGTACGCGAAAAACTTGTCGGAAACGGCGCTCTTGGCGCAAGCTTTTTCATAACTCACAAAAGGGATACAAGGGATACATACATTCCTGCTCTCATGTGTAAAATGGGCGGAGTAACCTGATATTCCAGGGACGTTTAGTCTCCTCGTCAGCCTTGTCCGGCTTGTTTTTCTTAGCCTCTTGGGCATCTATGAGATAGTAGGAATCATTGCCTGCTGCCTTGCTCACGATGAAGGGACCCTCCCATGGGGATGACTGTTTATGCTGTCCGGCTGTCCTCTGGATCAGCCGGAGCACTAGGTCTCCTTCTCGGAATGCTAAGGGCTGGACCTTCCGGCTATGATAGCGTCGGAGGCTTTGCTGGTAGATAGTAGATCTAGACTCAGCCAGCAGCCGGGCCTCTTCGACCAGGTCAACTCCATCTTCGCGAGCTTCTTTGGCTTCGGCTTCTGTGTAGAGCTTGATCCTTGGCGCGTCATGCTCGATATCAGTCGGCAAGACGGCTTCAGCCCCGTATACGAGGAAAAATGGTGTGAAGCCGACTGAGCGGTTTGTCGTTGTGCGCAGGCTCCACAGCACATTGGGTAGTTCTTCAATCCAGCAGCCGGCTGCTCGCTCGAGCGGCTCCACCAGCCGAGGCCGGATGCCGGCTAGGACTAAGCCGTTAGCCTTTTCCACTTGTCCGTTGGACTCTGGGTGTGCCACAGAAGATAGGGCCATCCGGATCCCCATTTCCCCGCAATAGCGAGAGAAGATGCCTTGGGAGAAGTTGGTGCCGTTGTCGGTGATGATGGTGTGGGGGTAGCCGAATCTCACAATGATTTCCTTGAGGAATGTGACGGCTGTGGACCCGTCCAGTTTCTTGATTGGCTTGGCTTCGATCCACTTGGTGAATTTGTCAATCATCACCAAGAGGTGTGTCATGCCGCCTCGCGCTGTTCTGAATGGGCCTACCATATCCAAGCCCCATACGGCAAATGGCCATGTGATGGGGATGGTTTTCAAGGTGGAAGCCGGCTGGTGTCTTTGCTTTGCGAAGCGCTGACAGCCGTTGCACTTCTTCACCAAATCTTCTGCGTCTCTGAGCGCAGTCGGCCAGTAAAAACCGTGCCGGAAGGCTTTGGCCACTATGGCTCTGGATGAGGCGTGATGTCCGCACTCTCCTTGATGGATTTCCCGTAGGAGTTCAATCCCTTCAGCCGGCTCGACGCACCGCTGGAACACCCCACTTACGCTGCGTTTGTACAGCTGGTGGTTGATGATGGTATAGGCCTTGGCCCTTCTCTCAATCTGCCTGGCCTGGACTCTATCATCAGGCAGCACACCGTCGGTGAGGTAGGAGAGGAATTCTTGTGCCCATGAAGGTACGCATCTTATCTCGAATACGCTGACCAACAGGGCCTCCTGCGTGGGAGCTTCCGGATTCGACTGCATGGTCGCCGGGTTCGGCTTGCTAGCCGGCGGGTTCGGCTTGCTAGCCCCCGAGTTTGGCGATGAAGCCCCCGGGTTGGACTGAGAAGTCCCCGGGTTCGGCATGCTAGCCGGCGGGTTTGGCTTGTTAGCCCCCGACTTGGGCGATGAAGCCCCCGGGTTCGGCTGAGCAGCCCCCGGGTCAGCCGGCACGAATATTGAATCCGAGTCCGGTGACGGTATGATGGACGGCTTCTTGAGAACCGCCAAGGCGACACCTGGCGGAATGGCTTGCCGGGTCGAGCCAATCTTGGATAAGGCATCAGCCGCTTCGTTGTTTGCTCGTGGCACATGGTGGAATTCGCAGCCGTCGAAGAAGCCGGATAACTGCTGGACATGGAAGCGGTATGAGGCCATGTTGGCGTCCTTCGCGTCCCAGTCGCCCGATGCTTGCTGTATAACCAAGTCGGAGTCGCCGAAGCAGAGTATGCGACGCACGCCAATCTCCTTGGCCAGCTTCAGCCCATGAATGAGCGCTTCATATTCCGCCACATTGTTGGATGCGGCGAAGTGGATCTACAGGACGTAGTCCAGCCGGTCCCCCTTGGGAGAGGTGATGACGATGCCGGCTCCCAAGCCGTTGCGCATCTTCGAGCCGTCGAAGTGCATCTTCCAATGTGTGGAATCCGGCACAGGCGTGTGTACCGCATCTCAGCCTGGGCCGACGAAGAAGTCCGCGAGGATCTGCGACTTGATGGCTGTGCGTGGCTCGTAGAGGATGGTGTGGGCGGCTAGCTCCAGGGCCCACTTGGCAACCCGGCCGTTGGCATCCTTGCTGCCGATAATTTCCGCCAAGGGTGCTGTGGCAACCACCCTGATGGGGTGCTCTTGGAAGTAGTGCTTGAGCTTCTTTGCCGCCATGTAGACGCCGTAGGTGACCTTCTGGTAGTGGGGGTAATTTTGCTTCGACTGGGAGAGCACTTCGCTAAGGTAATAGACTGGGCGCTGAACCAGCTGCTCCCTGTTGCCGGCTTCTTTGCGCTCCACCACCAGGACAACGCTAACCACTCGGTTGGTGGCTGCGATGTACAACAACATCGGCTCCATTGAACCCGGCGTTGCAAGGATTGGCGCGGTTGAGAGCACGCGCTTCAAGTCACGGAAGGCCTCATCCGCCTGCGGTGACCAGACGAACTTGTCCGCCTTCTTCATTAGTTGATACAGGGGCAGTGCCTTCTCCCCCAGCCGGCTGACGAAGCGGCTCAAGGAGGCCAGGCAGCCAGCAAACTTCTGGACGTCCTTGAGGCACTGCGGCAGTTCCATCTTCTCCAGGGCACTGATCTTGTCCGGGTTGGCTTCGATCCCTCGCTGAGAGACGAGGTAGCCAAGGAGCTGGCCAGACGGCACGCCAAATGTGCACTTGGCCGGGTTGAGCTTCATCCGGAATCTTCTCAAATTGGTGAAGGTTTCTCTCAGGTCATCAAGGAGGGTAGTCGTCTCCTTGGTCTTTACAACGACATCATCCACATATGCGTGAACGTTTCTGCCGATTTGATCCTGCAAGCATTTTTGCATGCACCTTTGGTAGGTGGCGCCTGCATTTTTCAAGCCGAACGGCATAGTCGTGTAGCAATAAGCCCCATACGGGGTAATGAACGAAGTCTTTATTTGATCATCCGGATTCAAAGGAATCTGGTGGTAGCCTGAATAGGCGTCTAAGAAAGACAACAGTTCACAGCCGGCAATCGAGTCTATGACTTGATCTATGCGCGGCAGGGGGAAGGGATCCTTTGGGCACGCCTTGTTCAGGCTGGTGTAGTCGATACACATGCGCCAGGAGCCGTTCTTCTTCAAAACCAGGACCGGGTTCGCCAACCAGTCCGGGTGCAGCACTTCCATGATGAAGCCGGCAGCTAGGAGCCGGGCGATTTCTTCACCGATGGCCTTCCTTCGTTCTTCGGCGAAGCGCCCGAGAGGCTGCTTCACCGGCTTGGCTTCAGGCCGGACGTGGAGGTGGTGCTCAGCCAACTCCTCGGCACACCCGGCATGTCTCTTGGAGTCCATGCGAAGATGTCCCGATTCTCACGGAGGAAGCTGGTGAGCTCGCTTTCCTATTTCTTGTTCAAGCCGGCACCGATGGTGACGAACTTGAGCCGGCTGCGCCGGGTCCAGCAGGATCTTCTTGGTGTTGTCGGCCGGCTGGAAGTGAGTCGTCCCAGCCGGGTTGCCCGCAGCCGGCATGTCTGTCTGCGCGGCTTTGGCGAGGGCGACGGCGTCGTGGATGAGCTGCTTCTCGGTGGCGATGACCAGCGTCTGGGCCATCTTGGAGCTCTGCGTGGCGCAGTCCATGGAGCGGCGGTAATCGCCGGCTACGGTAATGACCCCCTTGGGGCCAGGCAGCTTCATCTTCAGGTACCCATAGTGGGGCACCGCCATGAACTTGGTCAGGGCCGGCCTGCCCAGGAGCGCGTGGTAGGGACTCACGAGGTCCACCACCTCGAACTCGATTCTCTCGGTGCGGAAGTGGTCCGGCTTCCCGAACATCACCTCCAGCGTGATCCGGCCGATCGGCTGGCAGCAATGGCCTGGCACGATGCCATGGAAGACGGTGGGGTGGGGCGCAACTCGGCCTCCTGGATGCCCAGCTTGCGGGCGGTGTCGCGGTAGAGGATGTTGATGCTGCTGCCGCCGTCGATGAGGACGCGCGAGAAACGCACGCTGCGCCGGGTTGTGCCGATGGTGGGGTCGAGGACCATGGCGTAGCTGCCCGGCTTCGGCAGGACAGCCGGTGTGTCGCGGCGATCAAAAGTGATGGCCTGCTCTGACCAGTTTCGTCATCGGGGGACCGGCGGTATGACCGCGTTGACCTCGAGGGAACGGCGCTCTTGGCTCGTCCTGTCCTCGGGCTCGGAGGTGAAGATGATGTAGGTGGCGTCTTCGGCCAGATATCGGCCGCCATGGTGCACTTGGTTAGCCTCGTGGTGCTCGAGGTTGGCGTTCTCTGCGCCGGCTTGGCCTCCCGGCCCGCCGGCTGGTGGAGGCGGGGGTGGAGGCGGTAGAGGTTCACCGCTTGTCAGCCGCTTCATGAAGTGGCAGTCGCGGGTGGTGTGGTTGGAGGGGTTCTTGCCGCTGTGGTACTTGCACGGCGAGTCGAGCATCTGCTCGAAGGTGTACTTCGGCTTCCACTGCCGGTCTTGCTTCTGGCGGCGGCTGCCACCTGCCGCGTTGTCTGCCACGGCGGCCACGTGGGCGGAGCCGTACCGGCGGTCCGGCTGGTCGCTGTGACGCTTGCCGCGATAGTTGTCCCGCCGGCTGCCGTGCGAGGCGCCCTCGGCCGGCTTGTTGTTGTCCCTTCTGGTGGGGGCCGGCGAAACGTCAGCCGGCGCCTTGCCGGCTTCCTCAGCCAGCGCGTACTTGTCGGTGATGGCCATCAAGGCGGCCATCGACTTGGGGTCACTGCGGCGCAACTTGTGCCACAGCATGGTGTTGGGCCGACAGCCTCCCATGAAGAAGCTGATGGCCTGGATCTCGTGCACGCCCTCACAGGAGTTGCGCATCTCGCACCAACGCGTCAGGTACGCGCGATCCGTCTCGTCGGGGCCCTGCTTGCACATCTCGAGCTGCTGCGGGCGACCCGGCCGGCGATAGGTGCCGGTGAAGTTGCTGATGAAGGCCGCTTCGAAGTCAAGCCAGCCGTTTATGCTGCCGGCTGGCAGGTTGTTGAGCCATGTGCGGGCGGAGCCGACCAGCATCAGGGGGGAGTAGCGCACGGCCCAGCGCTTGTTGCCTTTGGCGATGCCGACTGCGGTGGAGTAGTCCTGCAGCCAGTCCTCCGGCTTGGCGGTGCCGTCATACTTGGGGGTGTCGCGGGGGAGCGTGAAGCCTTCGAGCGTGGGCTCGTTGGCGATGCGGGGCCCGAAGCACTTTGGGCCGGCTGGAGCTTCTTCTTCCGCAATGCGGGATTCGACCAGCCGGTCGAGGCGATCTCGGGCGTCGGCGGGCTCGATGCGCGGGCCCAGCCGGGAGTGTGCCGGCTGGCGCGCACCGCTTGCTTCTGGAGCCGCTCGGTGATGACGGCGGGGCCCGGAGTCTTGCTCCTGGTTCCGGCTTGGAGGGGGCCGGCTGCGGCTGCTGCCGCTCGGCTGGTGGCTTGGCCGGCCCGAGCTGTGCGTGGCCCGGGAATCATGGCGCCGGCTTGGTGCTGGGGAGGAGGACTCGGCCGTGTCCCTGGCACCTTCCCTGTCGTTGCCTGCAGCTCCACGAGCGTGAGAGGCTCTGGGGGCATTGACATACCTGGGGTCGGCGATCTGCCTGTTGGCTGCGTTGAGCAGCTCAGTCACCCGCCTGGTCTGGCGGCGTAACTCTTCGCCTTCGAGGCGGTTCAGCTCTTCTGCGGCGGCTTCTGCCGCGTGCACGTTCTTGTCGGGGGTGTTGTAGACGGGGAGCTCCGCGGACGGAGCCGGCGAAGGAGCGCCATCGCGGGCGATCTCAGCGCCAAGGTCGCGGCCCCTGCGGCGGATGTGGCCAGCTCGGCTTGGCTCGTCGCCGCCTGGAGTGAGGCCATGGGCGCGGTTGTACTCGCGCTGGGTGATCTCCATCTGGCGCTTAGCAGTAGCCAGTTCTTCGGTTTGCTTGAGGAGGAGCTGGCGGTGCGCCTCCAAGTCCGCTTCGATGGCGGTGGGGTCGGCACCAGGCGTGAGCGGGGTGCTCAGCTTTGCCCGGACTGCATCCAGCCGGGACGGTGGTGGTGGCGCTTTCGGGCCCGAGCCGGAGGCGTTAGGGTCGACGTTGCGCTCCAGGTTGGGGCCACGGGCGCGCGGGTTCTTGGTGGGGAGCTCCTCGCCAGCCATCATGACTTGCACGACGACGGGGCTGGCGGGAGCGCTGCTGCCGGCTCGCGGAGGAGGGCTTGCGCAGCGCAGGACCTGCCGCGGGTAGCGCGGCGGTGCGACGGTGGCGACGTAGACGTCGTGGCCGCCGAAGGAGATGACGCTGCCGCCGGCTGGGAAGGGCCGGTCAGCGAAGCAGCCAGCGTTGTCGCTGACGCAGTCGAGGGAGCCGAATCTCCAGATCAAGCCTGAAGCGACTCGCTCGCCGGTGGTGATGGTGAGGCCCGTCCGGATGAAGACACCGGCCGAGGATGCTGAAGGCCCCACGGTGGGCGCCAAATGTTGTGGTATCGTCACGGCATATGCCATAGGGTGGCTAATCGAAGTGGTTCCTGAGGGATCTCACGGTGGTATCCGGATGCGGGTATGGGCACGAGCGACACGGCGACGTACCCAGGTTCGAGGCCCTCCGATGGAGGTAAAACCTCTACTCCTGCTATGAGTGTATATGATGATCACACAATACAATGGTGCTCTTAGAGCTGTGTCCGGCTGCTCCTGAGAGGCTAAGGAAGACTATGGTCTCTCTCACAGGGCAGCTCTGTAGGTGGGTGAAAGCAATAAATGATCGATCGTCCCTGCACGAGAGGGGGTAGTGCGGCTTATATAGGCACCGGCACTTTACATATAAGACCCTATAGTTTACTGGCCGGCTTGGCCGGCTTCGGCTTCCGCTCCTTCCCGAGGCGGTGACGTCAGGAGTGGTTGAGGCATCGTGGCCTGTCCCATCCGGCTGCCACGGTCAGCGGTATGGAGAGGAGGTGTCCCTGTCGCCCTCAGCCACTGTAGCCAGTACGGATCGTCGTAAGCCCTGACGGCCTGTCCGGCGCGTGGCACTATTGCTCCACAGTGCCCCGCGCTTTACGGAAGATGGAGTCAGCGTGGACTTTAGGAACCCGGATCACCAACCCGGTTCCTTCCAGTGCAAGACTCGCCAGCCTCGAGTCGGTCTGAGGTACAAACCCCAGTCGGATATGGCTTGTAGAAGCCGGCCCAGCTACAGCATTGGTGGCCGTAGCCAGGCCGACTAGGACCTAGAGCCAGCCGGCTTCCGGACCAGCCGGCCACGGCGCCAGCCGGCTGCTCCTCAGCCGGCCTTTGCCACGAGCCGGCCAGTGGCCAGCCGGCTGCTCCGCGTCCATTGCCCTATCCGGGGTCTTCCCCCCGACAAATACAATCTACTGCAATTGTTCTTACTGTTCTTCGCAAACAATCATCATCATCCACACTATACGGTTAATCCTTTGTTACAGCAAGCCGGTGAGATTGACAACCTCACTGTTACGTTGGGGCAAAGTACTTTGATTGTGTTGTGCAGGTTCCACGTTGGCGCCGGAATCCCTGGTGTTGCGCCGCACTACACTTCGCCGCCATCAACCTTCAACGTGCTTCTTGGCTCCTACTGGTTCGATAAACCTTGGTTTCTTTCTGAGGGAAAACTTGCTACTGTACGCATCACACCTTCCTCTTGGGGTTCCCAACGGACGTGTGTTAACTGCACGCATCAAGGGGCGGCCAGAGCTAGGGTTTCAGGTTGGGGTGTGCCCCTGCCCCCTCCCCTCTTTATATAGGGAGGGGAGGTCGGTTGGGGCGGCCCCCCACGCCCCATCTCCATCTAGAGCCGGATGCCTGCTGGCGTGTAGGGAGTTAGAAATCCCTGGGGTGTAACAGCGCCAGAAAAGTAGCTGCTTGTGACGGTAAAGCACACGTCCGTTGGGAACCCCAAGAGGAAGGTATGATGAGCACAGCAGCGAGTTTTCCCTCAGTAAGAAACCAAGGATATCAAACCAGTAGGAGATAAAAGGCCACGTGAAGGTTGTTGGTGAAGGAGTGTAGTGCGGTGATGACCCACAAGTATAGGGGATCGCAACAGTCTTCGAGAGAAGTAAAACCCAAATTTATTGATTCGACACAAGGGGAGGTAAAGAATACTTATAAGCCTTAACAACTGAGTTGTCAATTCAGCTGCACCTGGAAAAGCACTAGTAACAGGGGTGATGTGAAAGCAGCAGTAATATGAGAGTAGTAGTAACAAAGAACACGAAGAAAGTAGCAGTAATATGAGAGCAATGGCACCAGAATATAGTTGATACTACTTCCAATGACATGTAGAAACGAGTATATAATGATGAGAGATGGACCGGGGTTCCCAGCTATCTACACTAGTGGTAACTCTCCAATAACAAGTGTTGGGTGAACAAATTACAGTTGGGCAATTGATAGGATTGAAATAGCATTAAGACAGAACATCAAGATTATTAATCATGTAGGCATGTTTTCCATATATAGTCATACGTGCTCGCAATGAGAAACTTGCATAACATCTTTTGTCCTACCAGCCGGTGGCAGCCGGGCCTCTAGGGAATCTACTGGAAATTAAGGTACTCCTTTTAATAGAGCACCGGAGCAAAGCATTAACACTCCGTGAAAACATGTGATCCTCGTATCTAAGCCTTCCCCTCCAGTTATCCCAGTTGCTGTCACTCTGGGGCCTCGGGTTCCGGACATAGACATGTGCAAACAACTTGTAGATACAATCTAAGCAATAAGTATAGAGCTTAAATCTAAGATCATGCCACTCGGGCCCTAGTGACAAGCATTAAACACAACAAGATTGCAGCAACAATAACTTCACAAACTTATATAGATAGACTAATCATAATGTAACAATCAATCGGATCCCAACAAACACAACACCGATTACATCAGATGAATCTCAATCATGTAAGGCATCTCATGAGATCATTGTATTGAAGTACTTGGGAGAGAGAGTACCAACTAGCTACAGCTAGGACCCGTAGTCCATGGGGGAACTACTCACGGAGCATGATGGAGGCGGTGGCATTGATGGAGATGGCTTCCGGGGGCACTTCCCCGTCCCGGCGGCGTGCCGGAACAGAGATTCTGTCCCCCAAATTGGAGTTTCGCGATGGCGGCGGCGCCCCTGGAGTCTTTCTGGAGTTTCGTCACCAAAACAACAGAAAACAGCCTTTCTGGAATTCCGAGAATATTGCCCGAACAGCCTTTCTGGAACCAAAACAACAGAAAATAGCAACTGGCCCTTCGGCATCTCGTTAATAGGTTAGTTCCGGAAAATGCATAAAAACATTATAAAGTGCAAGCAAAACATGTAAGTATTGTCATAAAACAAGCATGTAACATCAGAAATTATAGGTACGTTGGAGACGTATCAGCATCCCCAAGCTTAGTTCCTACTCGCCCTCGAGTAGGTAAACGATAAAAAAAAAATCTGTAGTGACATGGTACTTACATAACCTTGATCATACTATTATAAAGCATATGAGATGAATGCAGTGACTCAAGGCAATGATCTATAGTTGCTAACAAATAGATAACATATAGCAAAACTTTTCATGAATTGTACTTTCAAGACAAGCATCAAAAGTCTTGCATAAGAGTTAACTCATAAAGCAATAAATTCAAAGTAAAGGCGTTGAAGCAACACAGAGGAAGATTTAAGTTTCAGCAATTGCTTTCAACTTCAACATGCATACCTCATGGATATTTGTCAACACAAAGTAATATTATGAATGCAAATAAGCAAGTATGTAAGAATCAATGCACAGTTGACACAAATGTTTGCTTCTAAGATGGAAGGAATAGGTAAACTGACTTAACATAAAGTAAAAGAAAGGTCCTTCGCAGAGGGAAGCAGGGATAAAATCATGTGCTAGAGCTTTTTAAGTTTTGAAATCATATAGAGAGCATAAAAGTAAAATTTTGAGAGGTGTTTGTTGTTGTCAACGAATGGTAGTGGGCACTCTAACTACCTCATCAACCAGACTCTCAAGAGCGGCTCCCATGAAGGACGTTATATCTACCAGCAAGGTAGATCATCCCTCTTCTCTTTTGTTTACACATGTACTTTAGTTTCATTATTTATGGATGACACTCCTCCCAACCTTTTGCTACACAAGCCATGGCTAACCGAATTCTCGGGTGCCTTCCAACATTCACATACCATGAAGGAGTGTCTATTTGCAAAATTAAGTTGCTTACTGATGAATCAGAGCAAAACATGTGAAGAGAATTATTAATGAAGGTTGATTAATTGGGGGCTGGGAACCCCGCGCCAGCTCTTTTTGCAAAATTATTGGATAAGCGGATGAAGCCACTAGTCCATTGTGAAAGTCTGTCAAAAGTAAATGACAAGATCGAAAGATAAACACCACATACTTCCTCGTGAGCTATAAAACATTGACACAAATAAGAGATAATAGCTTTTGAATTGTTTAAAGGTAGCACATGAAGTATTTGCTTGGAATGGCAGGAAATACCACATAGTAGGTAGATATGGTGGACACAAATGGCATAGGTTTTGGCTCAAGGTTTTGGATGCACGAGAAGCATTTCCTCTCAGTACAAGGCTTTGGCTAGAAAGGTTGTTTGAAGCAAACACAAGTATGAACCGGTACAGCAAAACTTACATAAGAACATATTGCAAGCATTATAAAACTCTACACTGTCTTCCTTGTTGCTCAAACACTTTTACCAGAAAATATCTAGACCTTAGAGAGACCAATCACGCAAACCAGTTTCAACAAGCTCTACGGTAGTTCTCCACTAATAGGTTTAAACTACATGATGCAAGAGCTTAAACATGATCTACTTGAGAGCTCAAAACAATTGCCAAGTATCAATTATTCAAGACAGTATGAGACATTTTCTGTTTCCAACCAAATAACAATGAGTGCAATAGCTTCCAACTTTTGTCATTGAACATTAAAATAAAGCTAAGAACATCAGTGTTCATATGAAAAAGCGGAGCGTGTCTCTCTCCCACACAAGGATTACTAGGATCCGAATTTATTCAAACACAAACAAAAATAAAAACAAACAAACGCTCCAAGTAAAGCACATAAGATGTGACCGAATAAAAATATAGTTTCAATAAAAGAAACCTGATAAGTTGATGAAGAAGGGGATGCCTTGGGCATCCCCAAGCTTAGACGCTTGAGTCTTCTTGAAATATGCAGGGACGAACCACGGGGGCATCCCCAAGCTTAGACTTTTCACTCTTCTTGATCATATATCATCCTCCTCTCTTGACCCTTGAAAACTTCCTTCACACCAAACTTCTCATAAACTTCATTAGAGGGGTTAGTACTCAAAAAACTTTAGTCCACTTTGGTCCTGTAGTGACACATTGCAAGAACTCAATAAAACATTAGCTACATCTCTCCACGTCTAGAAAGTCTCACTTAAAGTCCACAAGAGACAATGCAAAAAACAAAGACAGAATCTGTCAAAACAGAACAGCCAGTAAACACGAATTTTTAAGAGGTACTTCCGTTGATCAAATCAGAAAACTCAAAACTAACGAAAGTTGCGTACATATCTGAGGAACACGCATGTAAATTGGCAGATGTTTCTGAGTTACCTACAGAGAGCCCTGCCCAAATTCGTGACAGATAGAAATCTGTTTCTGCGCAGAAATCCAAATCTAGTATCAACCTTCTATTAGAGACTTCACTTGGCACAACATTGCAATAAAATACAGATAAGGAGAGGTTGCTACAGTAGTAACAACTTCCAAGACACAACAAAACAGTAGCAAAATAAAGACATGGGTTATCTCCCAAGAAGTGCTTTCTTTATAGCTATTAAGATGGGCTCAACAATTTTAATGATGCTCACATGGAAAATAGAAATTGAAGCAAAAGGTGCATCAAGAAGAAAATTCAAAACACATTTAAGTCTAACCCACTTCCTATGCATAGGAATCTTGTACACAAATAAATTCATGAAGAACAAAGTGACAAGCATAGAAAGATAAAACAAGAGTAACTTCAAAAGTTTCAGCATATAGAGAGGTGTCTTAGTACCATGCAAATTTCTACAACCACATTTTCCTCTCTCATAATAATTTTCAGTAGCTTCATGGATAAACTCAACAATATAAATATCACATAAAGCATGCTTTTCATGATCCATAAACACATAATTTTTATCAAGCTCAAAAATAATAGGATCAGAACTTTCAAAACCACTTATATCAATACTATAACAAGATGATTGATCAATCTCAAAAGATATGGGACTCATAGATAAAGTCAAGAACTCTCCAATCCCATTTTCATTAGTAGTACAATTAATATTATCAAGTAACATAGGACCATCATCTAGAGATTTATCATAAACATTTGCTACGCAAAACTCTTTTGTACCATGCATTTCGACATCAGGCATAAATAAAGCATTATCATAAGATTTATCAAAGTAGCATGGATTATCATAGATAACAGTAGCATAATTATTCTCACAAGTTTTACTCATAGGAAATATTTCAAGAGAATCCACAGGAACATAACATTCATCCTCTTTCGGTAAGCATGGAGGACAATCAAATAGTGTAAGAGATAAAGAGTTACTCTCATTAGAAGGTTGGCATGGGTTAGCTAACCCATTCTTCCTCCTTTTGTTCATCACTCTCCTCTTCTTTTTCATCCAATGAGCTTTCAGGTTCATCAATTTCCTCCTCTTTTTCATCCAATGAGCTTTCAGGTTCATCAATTTCTTCTTCCACTGGTTCCTGCAAATTGTGAGTGCATTCTTGTGCATTAATGAGTCTCTCTTTATAATCAATGATATAAGGATTATTGATGTAACTTCCTATGCAAAAATTAAGGATAGAAGAGACATAATCTTTAAGGTCCTTACAAACAGCACAAGTTTCATAATTTTTAGCCAAGAAGGATTCTATCTCAGAAGCTCCCATAAACAAAACAAATTGTTCTACTTCTTCGAACCAACTTCCTCACTAAAGCCACATTGAAATTTAAGATGTTTAGTATCTGTTTAGAGCAACAGTTTATATCATGGCGTTTAAGCAAGATTTTAGCAATTGTGTTCAATTTTTCTATCACAGCACTCATAACTTTTCCCGTTCTTGATTCTCTATAATTATTATATAATTCAATAAGCTCCAGATAGGTTGTGGGTTCTCCCATAACAACAGTTTTTAATTTTTAGGTTTTTCAAATTTTTATGGATTTTTGGGTATATGAGAAAAGTAAAACAAAGCAAAAAACAAACTAAACAAAAGTAAACTAGGCAAAATAATACTAGATAGAAATAAACTAAGCACAAATAAACTAGACAAAACTAAACTAAGCAAAGCAAAATAAAGTAAAACAGAGAGAGAGGTAGAGTGTACTCCCCAGGTGAACTTATGAGTAGAGCTATGCCTCCCCGGCAACGGCGCCAGAAAATAGTCTTGATGACCCACAAGTATAGGGGATCGCAACACTCTTAGAGGGAAGTAAAACCCAAATTTATTGATTCGACACAAGGGGAGGTAAAGAATACTTATAAGCCTTAACAACTGAGTTGTCAATTCAGCTGCACCTGGAAAAGCACTAGTAACAGGGGTGATGTGAAAGCAGCAGTAATATGAGAGCAGTAGTAACAGTAACACATCAACAGTAGCAGTAATATGAGAGCAATGGCACCAGAATATAGTTGATACTACTTCCAATGACATGTAGAAACGAGTATATAATAATGAGAGATGGACCGGGGTTCCCAGCTATCTACACTAGTGGTAACTCTCCAATAACAAGTGTTGGGTGAAAAAATTACAGTTGGGCAATTGATAGGATTGAAATAGCATTAAGACAGAACATCAAGATTATTAATCATGTAGGCATGTTTTCCATATATAGTCATACGTGCTCGCAATGAGAAACTTGCATAACATCTTTTGTCCTACCAGCCGGTGGCAGCCGGGCCTCTAGGGAATCTACTGGAAATTAAGGTACTCCTTTTAATAGAGCACCGGAGCAAAGCATTAACACTCCGTGAAAACATGTGATCCTCATATCTAAGCCTTCCCCTCCAGTTATCCCAGTTGCTGTCACTCTGGGGCCTCGGGTTCCGGACATAGACATGTGCAAACAACTTGTAGATACAATCTAAGCAATAAGTATAGAGCTTAAATCTAAGATCATGCCACTCGGGCCCTAGTGACAAGCATTAAACACAAGAAGATTGCAGCAACAATAACTTCACAAACTTATATAGATAGACTAATCATAATGTAACAATCCATCGGATCCCAACAAACACAACACCGATTACATCAGATGAATCTCAATCATGTAAGGCAGCTCACGAGATCATTGTATTGAAGTACATGGGAGAGAGAGTACCAACTAGCTACAGCTAGAACCCGTAGTCCATGGGGGAACTACTCACGGAGCATGATGGAGGCGGTGGCGTTGATGGAGATGGCTTCCGGGGGCACTTCCCCGTCCCGGTGGCGTGCCGGAACAGAGATTCTGTCCCCCAAATTGGAGTTTCGCGATGGCGGCGGCGCCCCTGGAGACTTTCTGGAGTTTCGTCACAAACACTAGGGGGCGCGCCCCCCCTTGGGCCGCGCCGCCACCACGTGTGGGGCCCCCAGGGCTCCACTCTGGTCCCACTTTGACTTTCTGGAAGGTTCCGGGAAAAATAAGATGTTGGGTCTTCATTTCGTCGAATTCCGAGAAAATTGCCCGAACAGCCTTTCTGGAACCAAAAACAACAGAAAACAGCAACTGGCCCTTCGGCATCTGGTTAATAGGTTAGTTCCGGAAAATGCATAAAAACATTATAAAGTGCAAGCAAAACATGTAAGTATTGTCATAAAACAAGCATGGAACATCAGAATTTATAGGTACGTGGGAGACTGATAACCCACAAGTATAGGGGATCGCAGCAGTCTTCGCGGGTAGTAAAGCCCAATTTATTGATTCGACACAAGGGGAGACAAAGAATACTTGAAAGCCTTAACAACGGAGTTGTCAATTCAGCTGCACCTGGAAACAGACTTGCTCGGAAGAGTTTATCAGTAGTAACAGTTTTATAGCAGTAGCAGTAGTGAAATAACAGCAGCAGAGTAACAGAGACAGCAGTAGTGAATATAGTAAATAGCAGGATTAAAATACTGTAGGCACGGGGACGGATAACGGGCGTTGCATGGATGAGAGAAACTCATGTAACAATCAAGCAGGGCATTTGCAGATAATAATAAAACGGTGTCTAAGTACAAAGCAATCAATAGGCATGTGTTCCAATTATAATCGTACGTGCTCGCAATGAGAAACTTGCACAACATCTTTTGTCCTACCAGCCGGTGGCAGCCGGGCCTCAAGGGAATCTACTGGATATTAAGGTACTCCTTTTAATAGAGTACCGGAGCAAAGCATTAACACTCCGTGAACACATGTGATCCTCACATCACTACCATCCCCTCCGGTTGTCCCGATTTCTGTCACTTCGGGGCCATTGGCTCCGGACAGCGACATGTGTATACAACTTGCAGGTAAGACCATAAACAATGAATATCATGATGAAACAATAACATGTTCAGATCTGAGATCATGGCACTCGGGCCCTAGTGACAAGCATTAAGCATAACAAGTTGCAACAATATCATCAAAGTACCAATTACGGACACTAGGCACTATGCCCTAACAATCTTACACTATTACATGACCAATCTCATCCAATCCCTACCATCCCCTTCAGCCTACAGCGGGGGAATTACTCACACATGGATGGGGGAAACATGGCTGGTTGATGTAGAGGCGTCGGTGGTGATGGCAGCGATGATCTCCTCAAATTCCCCGTCCTGGCGGAGTGCCAGAACGGAGACTTCTGGCTCCCGAGATGGAGTTTCGCGATGTGGCGGCGTTCTGGAGGGTTTCTGGCGACTTCGACTTCTCCCCGTGCGTTTTTAGGTCGAGGGCGATAAGTAGTCCGAAGGAGGGCATCGGGGGCCAGCCGAGGGGGCCACACGCTAGGGCCGCGCGCCTCCCTCCTGGGCCGCGCCGCCCTTGGGTGTGGGGCCCTCGGGCCTCCACCTGACTTGCCCTTCTGGCTCCGTGAGTTTTCTGGGAAAATAGGGCCTTCTGTCAAAATCCCGAGGTTTTTCCTGAAAGTTGGATTTCTGCACAAAAACGAGACACCAGAACAGTTCTGCTGAAAACAGCGTTAGTCCGTGTTAGTTGCATCCAAAATACACAAATTAGAGGCAAAACAATAGCAAAAGTGTTCGGGAAAGTGGATACGTTTTGGACGTATCAACTCCCCCCATGCTTAGCTTATTGCTTGTCCTCAAGCAATTCAGTTAACAACTGAGCGATAAAAGAACTTCCACGAACACATTTGTTCATATGATGTAAATATTCTCATGCTATGGCTAACACTTAGGCAGTTCATAATAAGATACATGCAAATAAGATCATCTAATAGCTATGTCAATCATGGAAAGGTACCAACAATTAATAATAAGCATCATGAATCATGTATATAAGCAGGATTGCAATGTTCATAAATGAGTATGATAGAGTGGTATCTCGCTTGCCCATATTTGATCAGCAAAACATAAATGCTCAGGCACCTCTGAAGTTCATAGAAAGACTAGAAATAGTGATTGTCAAAGATAAAAGCATCAAAGTTATACCACAATCAATCATATTTTGAGACAAGCATATTATACTAAGAATGACAGTTGTGCTCTCAAGAAAGTGCTCAAAGAAAGGATGGAGACACAACATAAAAGTAAAAGATTGACCCTTCGCAGAGGGAAGCAGGGATTAACATGCGCTAGAGCTTTTCATTTGTAAAACAGGAGTAAAATTATTTTGAGAGGTGTTTGTTGTTGTCAACGAATGGTAATGGGTACACCAACTACCTCGCCAACCGGACTTCCAAGAGCGGCTCCCATGAAGGACGTTATCTCTACCAGCAAGGTAGATCATCCCTCTTCTCTTTTGTTTACACACGTATTTTAGTTTTATTATGGGTGACACTCCCCCCAACCTTTGCTTACACAAGCCATGGCTAACCGAATCCTCGGGTGCCTTCCATCAATCACATACCATGGAGGAGTGTCTATTTGCAAAATTAAGTTGCTTACTGATGAATCAGAGCAAAACATGTGAAGAGAATTATTAATGAAGTTGATTAATTGGGGCTGGGAACCCCGTTGCGAGCTCTTTTTGCAAAATTATTGGATAAGCGGATGTGCCACTAGTCCATTGGTGAAAGTCCGTCCGGAGTAAATGACAAGATCGAAAGATAAACACCACATACTTCCTCATGAGCTATAAAACATTAACACAAATTGAGAAGCATTTTGAAGGTTTTAAAGGTAGCACATGAGAATTTACTTGGAATGGTTTGAAATGCCATGCATAGGTATTTATGGTGGACACTCTGAAATACTTGGTTTTCATGTGTTTGGAGGCACGAGCAGCGTTCCCGCTCAGTACAAGTGAAGGCAAGCAAAAGACTAGGGAGCGACAAATCAAGAGAGCAGTAACTGTCATAATCATGCTTGCGGCAAAATAAATTAACTGAGGCATAAAAGTGACACAAGAACTCTGAAGCAATGTAAATCATTGAGGCTTAATTGACTTTTGTTCAGTCATATGCATGCGTGAGCATGTGCCAAGTTAATTCAAACGAATTATTCAGAGGAGGATACCACAATATCATACCTATTTATGAATAAAACAATGCAAGCAAACATCCATGACATGCTACTCATATTAATAAATTGGAGCTTAACATGAGAGATCATGAACTACTAGACTTCTTAAATGACATATACCTCACATGAACCAACCAAGCATGCTCACATGGATGAGTATATGTACAAAAATGAAAACAAATAGAGTTCATACCAGCCTCTCACCACAATCAGATTGTCGTAGATCGTCATTATTGCCTTTTCACTTGTGTAGCTTGGATAATATGAAATGAAAACCACGCTCCAGCCACCGAAGACCATTGAACTCATAAATAAATTTACAAAACCAAAGAAGAACAGCAAATATTTTTGGTGTTTTCGAATTTGGAAACAAGAACAAAAGGAAACAAGCAAACAAAGCAAAATCTTTTTGGGTTTTCTTATAGCAAACTAGCAATAGCAAATAAAGCGGAACAAAAGCAAGAAACTAAAGAAAACAAGTGGTGAAGAGAAACAACAGAAATATTTTTGGTCTTTTTGTGTTTTAGGAAAGAAACAAAGCAAGAACAAGAAAATGAAAACTAAAAGAAACACATAAAAGCAGGATGACGGAAATCTGCCAAAACCTGACAGCAGTACAGAAATCGATTTTTACAAAAATCTTCCGTTGCTCATATCGAAAAGTGTTCAACTAATGAAAGTTAGATAACAACCTGGGGAACATGCACAAAAATTGGCAGCTCAAAATAACGTTCTGGCTGTGCGCACGAATGTTTCTAGTAACAGTCCAGAATCTGTTTTCAGGCAGCACTTCCCCAAATATCATCTCCCTCTCATTAGAAAACCACTCAAAGAAACTAAACAAGTATGTACAAGTATCCAGCAACCATAATATGCAAAGAATGAGTGATGCCGGTATACCTCCCCCCAAGCTTAGGCTTTTGCCTAAGTGGAGATCAATCCCATGGTGCCCATGAAGAAGCACCTTCGTAGTACGAAGATGGATCATATTCCGGGTAGGTGCTGGAAGAAGCACCCGGATACGTGACGGTGTAGTCGTAGGAGGGCTCGGCGTCCTCGGAGTCATGCTGCTGGTGGAAGCCTTGTATCTTCAATTGCTCATCCACCTCCTCCTTGGTGCGCGACCATGGTTTCCTGTCAATGCTGAACAAATCTGGCTGCGGCAAAAGGATTTCCCTCTCTTCCCCGTCAGCAAACAATATTCTATAGACAATGTTATCTAAACTAGAGTCGGTTGTAACAAATTGATGACTCTTCATAGCAGCAATATCGAGCCTCATAGGAGCTATTTTTACATCATTAGGGTCAAGAGGAAACTCTAAATATGCTAAAACGCGCGAAGCAATAATTCCTCCAAATATAGGCCCCTTGTTAGACAAGCGGCGAGCAATAAGAGCACCAAGATGATAAGGCGTGTCCCCAGTGAGTGCAGCATTTAAGAAACCAAGGTGATAGCTAGATATGTTGCTAGTATTCTCCCTACCAAGAATGCTAGTACCAATGTAATAAGCAAAATACTTAATGGCGGAGAGTTGAATGTTTCTTATCTTGCCACGCTGAATGGTGCGACAATCATCATTGGTGATCCCTCGATAGAGCTCCAACAATTCCCTTGGGTTGTCCTCGATCTTCCTTGCTGTACCTACAGGGACAATACCCAATGCAGCACAAAAGTTTTCTAACTTCATAGTAATAGGTTTACCATAGATCTTGAATGAAACTGTCGGGTGAAAGTGCTTATTGTTGAACTTGAAGCTCTCCACAAAGATTTTAGTGAGCGTGTAGTATTGCTCACTCTCATCTCCCACATAGGTGGTTAAGCCTGCCTTACTGACGAGGGTCAAGAAATCATCCAACAAACCTGCATTTCTCAAAAAGTCATAACATGGGAAAGATGAAGCGTTAGGGACTCCATTGTCCTCCTCGGGTGCGAAGCTTGGTGCGATGAGATCCTCATTATAGGATGGCCTGCATCGGGTGGATGACCTAGAGGGCCTCCCCGAGCTTGTTGTCTCCCCTTGGAACACTTCTCCAAAGTTAAAGTTGTCCATCCCCCTTTTCTGAAATTTTTCAACAAACAATATAAAATCTAATTTGGTGACATATAATTGAGGGAAACTACCATAAGAACTTGCTAGAGTACTAATCATGCATCGAAACTAGTTTCTACCATTTAGAACAAGCATGCAAGCTCACTAAACATGTTACCTACAGCAGCAAAATATTCAATATATACTCCACCAAACAAAATTCTACTTGGATGGTTGGAGGAGTCACATACCGAAGAGCAAATGTGCCAAATTTCAGACAGAAATCTGGGCTGAGCAAAGAGATCGAGAAATCTGGAGTTCTTGAGCAAAAACACGAGTGAGAGGAAGCTGGTATCGATTTTTTCGGGAGAGAGAAGAGTGTGAGAGGAAGAGATGCTAAAGTGGGGTAAAGGGGGACCCACACACCAGGGTGGCGCGCCCCCCTTGCTGGCCGCGGCAGCCTATGGGGTGCCACCCTGGGGTGCCCCACTGGTCATCCCTGTGTGCTCCTGTGTGCCTCGTCGAAAAATAGGACCAACGGTATAATTTTTGTGAATTTTTGAAAACTTTGAAAAATGCACATTTCTGGGTATTAAGTTTATTATTACTGGCCAGGAAAAATTTTGAAATCTCTAAATAACTAAGGAACTTTGCAAAATAAAAGTGCTACAGCAACTAGAGCAAGTGGAGGAAGAAAGAAATGTTGTTTACCTCCTCTATGCATATAAAAAGTATTTGCTAACAAGGTTGATCAAGTCTTGCCACCAAATAAATTTTACATAGCATAAGAAGAAATAAACCTCAAATCAATCATGTTACCTTGAATTGTATTGATATGGATCCAATCACAAGAGTTTGATATTCTTCTTTAGGCTCATATATAGGACAATCAATAGTTCCAACTTTGATAGTTCTCACATTAGAAATTGTATTAACTCCACATGCTTTTTCAATTCTCTTGGGGAAATAGACGGTATGCTCCCTATCATCAACATTGAAAGTAACCTTTCCTTTATTGCAATCAATAACAGCCCCTGCGGTGTTAAGAAAAGGTCTCCCAAGAATAATAGACATATTATCATCTTCAGGCATTTCCAACTACAAAATCAGTTAATATCAAGCAGTTATTAGTAACTTGAACAGGAACATCCTCACATATACCAACAGGAATAGCAGTAGATTTATCAGCCATTTGCAAAGATATATCAGTAGGTATCAACTTATCTAAGTAAAGTCTCTTGTAAAGAGAAAAAGGCATAACACTAACACCGGCTCCCAAGTCACATAGAGCAGTTCTAACATAATTATTCTTAATTGAACAAGGAATAGTTGGAATACCTGGGTCGCCAAGCTTCTTTGGAACCTTACCATTGAAAGAGTAATTAGCAAGCATAGTGGAAATCTCCTCATTAGGAATTTTCCTTTTGTTAGTGACAATATCTTCCATATACTTTGAATAAGGAGGCAATTTAATAGCATCAGTCAAAGGGATTTGCAAGAATAAAGGTTTCATCCAATCACAAAATTTATTATAGTGTTCTTCTTCCTTTGATTTTAGTTTCTTAGCAGGAAAAGGCATTTGCTTTTGAACCCAAGGTTCTCTTTCATTACCATGTTTCTCAGCAATAAAATCTTCTTTAGTGTACTTTTTATTTTTAGCATGCTTTTCAGGTTCTTCTTCAACCTCTTCTTTATCAGGAGCATCATTCTTATCATTATCTTTATCATGTTCATTACCACTTTCAATTTCAGCATCAGAAATAGAAATACTATTAGGATCATTAATAGGTTCACAGGATTCTACAACATTTTTATGTTTCTTTTTCTTTTTCTTTGATGGAGAACTAGTTTTAGTTTGTTGAGAATCTTGTTCAACTCTTTTGGGATGCCCTTCAGGATATAGAGGATCCTGGGTAGAAACACCACCTCTAGTTGTTACTTCATAAGCATGTTTTTCTTTAGAATTATTTCTCAACAAGTCATTTTACACTTTGGTGAGTTGATCAATTTGAGTTTGAACCATATGAAAATGTTTAACAAGCATTTTAACATCATTGGAGGTTCTCTCTACAATATCATGCAATTCACTAATAGCTCGAGAATTTTCCATTAGATGATTCTCTACTCTCATATTAAAATTTTCTTGCTTAACAATATAATTATCAAACTCATCTAAGCATTGCGCAGGAGGTTTTGAATACGGAATATCTTCCCTAGTAAAGCGCTGAAGGGAATTTACCTCAATCATGGATGCAGGGGGAATTATCTCACATATATCTTCTATGGGAGGTAGATTCTTCACATCTTCAGATTTAATACCTTTCTCCTTGAGAGACTTCTTGGCTTCCCTCATATCTTCATCATTTAATTTAATCATACCCCTCTTCTTCAATATTGGTGCAGGGGTTGGTTCAGGCGTAGTCCAATCATCATGATTCCAGCCTATTTTAGCCAATAATTCTTCAGCTTCGTCTGGAGTTCTTTTCCTGAAAACACAACCAGCACAACTATCCAAATATGCCCTAGACTCAATGGTTAGTCCACTATAAAATATATCAAATAAATCATTCTTTTCTAAATCATGTCCAGGTCGAGCTCTGATAAGAGAACAAAATCTTGCCCAAGCCTCAGGCAATTTCTCTTCATCTCCCTGGTCAAATCTATAAATTCTCTGTAAAGCAACATGTTGAGCACTAGCAGGAAAGTATTTTCGAAAGAAAACATCACGCAAATCAGTTGGATTTTTAATAGAACCAGGAGGCAAATTATTATACCAAGTTTTAGCATCATCCTTTAATGAGAAAGGAAAAATTTTAACGACAAAATAAGTACGTATCTTGATATCATCAGAAAACAAGCTACTCATAGAAGAAAGTTCAATCATGTGTTCCACAGCACTTTCTTTTTTAGTACCACAAAAGGGTGCTTTCTCTACAATAGCTATATGAGATAGATCAAGAGAAAAATCATAATCTTTATCCTTAATGCATATAGGAGATGTGGCAAATTTAGGATCAGGAGATAACTTATGTCTAACAGTATATTGTGTGAGAAACTTTTTAATTTTACTTGCATCAGCAGTAGCATTGCATCTATTAATTAAATCATCATTAAGCTCCACATAATCTTCATCAGGATCATCACTAGAATAATCAAGTTCAGGTGAATTAACAGGTGTAGTAGCATCAGGAGTTTCAGTATTTTCAATTTGTCTAGACCTAGCAATTGTAGCATCTAGAAAGGATCCCAATGAACCACTATCATCAAGCACAGCAGAAACATTATCAATATCATAAGAATTTTCAGATTCGGAAGAAGTACCAGCATGTGAAGCATGTGGCGGTGAAACAAGTTTATCAATCACAGATGGTGAATCAAGAGCAGCAGAGGTACTAAGAGTTGTACATTTTCTTGTAGTGGATGGTAATATGGCGACCTTAGTATCGTGAGGTTTACCCATGATGGAGAATTTGCAGCGAACAATATCAATCCAAGTGAACTTCCAAATAAAGCTATGCTCCCCGGCAACGGCGCCAGAAAACAGTCTTGATAACCCACAAGTATAGGGGATCGCAGCAGTCTTCGCGGGTAGTAAAGCCCAATTTATTGATTCGACACAAGGGGAGACAAAGAATACTTGAAAGCCTTAACAACGGAGTTGTCAATTCAGCTGCACCTGGAAACAGACTTGCTCGCAAGAGTTTATCAAGAGTCAGCTTGTATAGCAAGAGTGATAGTGAAATAACAGCAGCAGAGTAACAGAGACAGCAGTAGTGAATATAGTAAACAGCAGGATTAAAATACTGTAGGCACGGGGACGGATAACGGGCGTTGCATGGATGAGAGAAACTCATGTAACAATCAAGCAGGGAATTTGCAGATAATAATAAAACGGTGTCTAAGTACAAAGCAATCAATAGGCATGTGTTCCAATTATAGTCATACGTGCTCGCAATGAGAAACTTGCACAACATCTTTTGTCCTACCAGCCGGTGGCAGCCGGGCCTCAAGGGAATCTACTGGATATTAAGGTACTCCTTTTAATAGAGTACCGGAGCAAAGCATTAACACTCCGTGAACACATGTGATCCTCACATCACTACCATCCCCTCCGGTTGTCCCGATTTCTGTCACTTCGGGGCCATTGGTTCCGGACAGCGACATGTGTATACAACTTGCAGGTAAGACCATAAACAATGAATATCATGATGAAACAATAACATGTTCAGATCTGAGATCATGGCACTCGGGCCCTAGTGACAAGCATTAAGCATAACAAGTTGCAACAATATCATCAAAGTACCAATTACGGACACTAGGCACTATGCCCTAACAATCTTACACTATTACATGACCAATCTCATCCAATCCCTACCATCCCCTTCAGCCTACAGCGGGGGAATTACTCACACATGGATGGGGGAAACATGGCTGGTTGATGTAGAGGCGTCGGTGGTGATGGCGGCGATGATCTCCTCCAATTCCCCGTCCCGGCGGAGTGCCAGAACGGAGACTTCTGGCTCCCGAGACGGAGTTTCGCGATGTGGCGGCGTTCTGGAGGGTTTCTGGCGACTTCGACTTCTCCCCGTGCGTTTTTAGGTCGAGGGCGATAAGTAGTCCGAAGGAGGGCATCGGGGGCCAGCCGAGGGGGCCACACGCTAGGGCCGCGCGCCCCCCTCCTGGGCCGCGCCGCCCTAGGGTGTGGGGCCCTCAGGCCTCCACCTGACTTGCCCTTCTGGCTCCGTGAGTTTTCTGGGAAAATAGGGCCTTCTGTCAAAATCCCGAGGTTTTTCCTGAAAGTTGGATTTCTGCACAAAAACGAGACACCAGAACAGTTCTGCTGAAAACAGCGTTAGTCCGTGTTAGTTGCATCCAAAATACACAAATTAGAGGCAAAACAATAGCAAAAGTGTTCGGGAAAGTGTATACGTTTTGGACGTATCAGAGACGTATCATGCGGCGCAACACCAGTGATTCCGACGCCAATGTGGAACCTGCACAACACAATCAAACTACTTTGCCCCATCTATGAGATTTACTTAGGGCATTACGACAAAGAACATAGACCGCCATCCAGCATGCATCTATGCCTAAAAAGTCCACCTTCGGGTTAGCATCCGCACCCCTTCCAGTATTAAGTTGCAAACAACAGACAATTGCATTAAGTACTGTGCGTAATGTAAACAATACAAATATCCTTAGACAAAGCATTGATGTTTTATCCCTAGTGGCAACAGCACATCCACAACCTTAGGGGTTGCTGTCACTCCCCCAGATTCAATGGAGACATGAACCCACTATCGAGCATAAATACTCCCTCTTGGAGTTACAAGTATCAACTTGGCCAAAGCCTCTACTAGCAACGGAGAGCATGCAAGATCATAAACAACACATATATAATAGATCAATAATCAACTTGACATAGTATTCCATATTCATCGGATCCCAACAAACACAACATGTAGCATTACAAATAGATGATCTTGATCATGATAGGCAGCTCACAAGATCTAAACATGATAGCACAAGAGGAGAAGACAACCATCTAGCTACTGCTATGGACCCATAGTCCAAGGATGAACTACTCACGCATCAGTCCGGATGCGGGCATGGTGATGTAGAGCCCTCCGGTGATGATTCCCCTCTCCGGCAGGGTGCCGGAGGCGATCTTCTGAACCCCCCGAGGTAGGGTTGACAGCGGCGGCGTCTCTGGAACTTTTCTCGTATCGTGGCTCTCGGTACTAGGGTTTTCGCAACGGAAGGAATAAATAGGCGAAGGGGCAGCGTCAGGGGGCGCCCGAGGGGCCCACCCCATATGGCGGCGCGGCTAGGGGTGGGGTCGTGCCCCCCTATGGTGTGGCCGCCTCGTGGCCCCTCTTCGTCTCCTCTTCGGTGTTCTGGAAGACTCCGTGGAAAATAAGACCGTGGGCTTTCGTTTCGTCCAATTCCGAGAATATTCGTAAACTAACTTTTCTGAAATCAAAATCAGCAGAAAACAGGAACTGGCACTGTGGCATCTTGTTGATAGGTTAGTCTCGGAAAATGCATAAAAACATTATAAAGTATGACTAAAACATGTTGGTATTGTCATAAAACTAGCATGGAACATAATAAATTATAGATACGTTGGAGACGTATCAAGGCCAAAGAGGGGGGTTGTGCGTGCAATTAACACACGTCCGTTGGGAACCCCAAGAGGAAGGTGTGATGCGTACAGTAGCAAGTTTTCCCTCAGTAAGAAACCAAGGTTTATCGAACCAGTAGGAGCCAAGAAGCACGTTGAAGGTTGATGGCGGCGAAGTGTAGTGCGGCGCAACACCAGGGATTCCGGCGCCAACGTGGAACCTGCACAACACAATCAAAGTACTTTGCCCCAACGTAACAGTGAGGTTGTCAATCTCACCGGCTTGCTGTAAACAAAGGATTAACCGTATAGTGTGGAAGATGATGTTTGTTTGCGAAGAACAGTAAAGAACAATTGCAGTAGATTGTATTTCAGATGTAAAGAATGGACCGGGGTCCACAGTTCACTAGTGGTGTCTTTCCCATAAGATAAATAGCATGTTGGGTGAACGAATTACAGTTGGGCAATTGACAAATAAAGAAGGCATAACAATGCACATACATATATCATGATGAGTACTATGAGATTTAATCAGGGCATTACGACAAAGTACATAGACCGCTATCCAGCATGCATCTGTGCCTAAATAGTCGACTTTCAGGTTATCATCTGAACCCCTTCCGGTATTAAGTTGTAAACAACAGACAATTGCATTGAGTATGGTGCGCAATGTAATCAACACAAATATCCTTAGACAAAGCATCGATGTTTTATCCCTAGTAGCAACAGCACATCCACAACCTTAGAACTTTCTGTCACTGTGCCAGATTCATTGGAGGCATGACCCACTATCGAGCATAAATACTCCCTCTTGGAGTTACAAGTATCAACTTGGCCAGAGCCTCTACTAGCAACGGAGAGCATGCAAGAACATAAACAACATATATGATAGATTGATAATCAACTTGACATAGTATTCAATATTCATCGGATCCCAACAAACACAACATGTAGCATTACAAATAGATGATCTTGATCATGATAGGCAGCTCAAAAGATCTAACATGATAGCACAATGAGGAGAAGACAACCATCTAGCTACTGCTATGGATCCATAGTCCAGGGGTGAACTACTCACACATGGATCCGGAGGCGATCATGGCGATGAAGAGCCCTCCGGGAGATGATTCCCCTCTCCGGCAGGGTGCCGGAGGCGATCTCCTGAATCCCTTGAGATGGGATTGGCGGCGGCGGCGTCTCTGGAAGGTTTTCCGTATCGTGGCTCTCGGTACAGAGGGTTTCGCGACGAAGGCTTTAAGTAGGCGGAAGGGTGGAGTCGGAGGAGTCACAGGGGCCCCACACGCTAGGGCCGCGCGGGCCACCCTTAGGCCGCGCCGCCCTAGTTTGGCGGCGCCCCGTGGCCCCACTACATTTCTCCCTCGGTCTTCTGGAAGCTTCGTGGAAAAATATGCCTCTGGGCGTTGATTTCGTCCAATTCCGAGAATATTTCCTTACTAGGATTTCTGAAACCAAAAACAGCAGAAAATAGCAACTGGCTCTTTGGCATCTCGTCAATAGGTTAGTGCCGGAAAATGCATAATAATGACATATAATGTGTATAAAACATGTGAGTATCATCATAAAAGTAGCATGGAACATAAGAAATTATGGATACGTTTGAGACGTATCAAGCATCCCCAAGCTTAGTTCCTACTCGCCCTCGAGTAGGTAAACGATAACAAGGATAATTTCTGAAGTGACATGCTATCATAACCTTGATCAATACTATTGTAAAGCATATGAGATGAATGCAGCGATTCGAAGCAATGATGAAGACAATGAGTAAACAACTGAATCATGTAGCAAAGACTTTTCATGAATAATACTTTCAAGACAAGCATCAATAAGACTTGCATAACAGTTAACTCATAAGCAATAAATTCTTAGTAGAAAGCTTTGAAACAACACAAAGGAAGATATAAGTTTCAGCGGTTGCTTTCAACTTCAACATGTTTATCTCATGGATAATTGTCAACACAAAGTAATATAACAAGTGCAATAGGTAAACATGTAAGAATCAATGCACACAGTTTACACAAGTGTTTGCTTCTAAGATAGAAAGAATAGGTAAACTAACTCAACAATAAAGTAGAAGAATGGCCCTTCGCAGAGGGAAGCATGGATTACTATATTTGTGCTAGAGCTTTTCATTTTGAAAACATAGAAACAATTTTGTCAACGGTAGTAATAAATCATATGTGTTATGTATAAGATATCCTATAAGTTGCAAGCCTCATGCATAGAATACTAATAGTGCCCGCACCTTGTCCTAATTAGCTTGGATTAACACGGATTATCATTGCATAACATATGTTTCAACCAAGTGTCACAAAGGGGTACCTCTATGCCGCCTGTACAGAGGTCTAAGGAGAAAGTTCGCATTGGATTTCTCGCTTTTGATTATTCTCAACTTAGACATCCATACCGGGACAACATAGACAACAGATAATGGACTCCTCTTTAATGCATAAGCATTTAACAACAGATAATATTCTCATAAGAGATTGAGGATTTGCGTCCAAACTGAAACTTCCACCATGATTCATGGCTTTAGTTAGCGGCCCAATGTTCTTCTCTAACAATATGCATACTCAAACCATTTGATCATGAAAATCGCCCTTACTTCAGACAAGACGAACATGCATAGCAACTCACATGATATTCAACAAAGGTAAAAGTTGATGGCGTCCCCAGAAACATGGTTACCGCTCAACAAGCAACTTATTAAGAAATAAGACACATAAGTACATATTCTTCACCATAATAGTTTTTAAGGCTATTTTCCCATGAGCTATGTATTGTAAAGGCAAAGAATAGAAGTTTAAAGGTAGCACTCAAGTAATGTACTTTGGAATGGCAGACAAAATACCATGTGGTAGGTAGGTATGGTGGACACAAATGGCATAGTTTTTGGCTCAAGGATTTGGATGCACGAGAAGAATTCCTCTCAATACAAGGCTAGGCTAGCAAGGTTGTTTGAAGCAAACTCAAGTATAAAATGGTGCAGCAAGACTCACATATGAACATATTGTAAGTGTTATAAGACTTTACATCTTCTCCTTGTTGTTCAAACACCTCAACCAGAAAATATCTAGACTTAGAGAGACCAATCATGCAAACCAAATTTTAACAAGCTCTATGTAGTTCTTCATTAATAGGTGCAAAGCACATGATGCAAGAGCTTAAACATGATCTATATGAGCACAAAAATTGCCAAGTATCAAATTATTCAAGACATTATAACATTTACCACATGCGGCATTTTCCGTTTCCAACCATATATCAATGAACGAAGTAGTTCATCCTTCGCAATGAACATTAAGAATAAAGCTAAGAACACATGTGTTCATATGCAACAGCGCAGCGTGTCTCTCCCACACAAAGAATGCTAGGATCCGATTTTATTCAAACAAAACAAAAATAAAAACAAACAGACGCTCCAAGTAAAGCGCATAAGATGTGACTGAATAAAAATATAGTTTCACTAGAGGTGACCTAATAAGTTATCGATGAAGAAGGGGATGCCTTGGGCATCCCCAAGCTTAGATGCTTGAGTCTTCTTGAAATATGCAGGGATGAACCACGGGGGCATCCCCAAGCTTAGACTTTTCACTCTTCTTGATCATATTGTATCATCCTCCTCTCTTGACCCTTGAAAACTTCCTCCACACCAAACTCGAAACAAACTCATTAGAGGGTTAGTGCATAATTCATATATTAAGAGGTGACATAATCATTCTTAACACTTCTGGACATTGCACATAGCTACTGAAAGTTAATGGAACAAAGAAATCCATCAAACACACATATCTGAGGATCACGCACATAAACTGGCAGATTTTTCTGAGTTACCTACAGAGAACCATGCACAAATTCGTGACAGCAAAAAAATCTGTTTCTGCGTAGTAATCCAAATCTAGTATTGACTTTACTATCAAAGACTTTACTTGGCACAACAATGCAATAAAATAAAGATAAGGAGAGGTTGCTACAGTAGTAACAACTTCCAAGACTCAAATATAAAACAAAGTGCAGAAGAAAAATAATGGGTTGTCTCCCATAAGCGCTTTTCTTTAACGCCTTTCAGCTAGGCGCAGAAAGTGTGAATCAAGTATTATCAAGAGATGAAGCATCGACATCATAATTTGTTCTAATAATAGAATCATAAGGTAACTTCATTCTCTTTCTAGGGAAGTGTTCCATACCTTTCTTGAGAGGAAATTGATATTTAATATTACCTTCCTTCATATCAATGGTAGCACCAACAGTTCGAAGAAAAGGTCTTCCCAATATAATGGGACAAGATGCATTGCATTCAATATCCAAGACAACAAAATCAACGGGGACAAGGTTATTGTTAACCATAATGCGAACATTATCAATCCTCCCCAAACGTTTCTTTATAGCATTATCAGCAAGATTAACATCCAAATAACAATTTTTCAATGGTGGCAAGTCAAGCATATCATAGATTTTCTTAGGCATAACAGAAATACTTGCACCAAGATCACATAAAGCATTACAATCAAAATCATTGACCCTCATCTTAATGATGGGCTCCCAACCATCTTCTAACTTCCTAGGAATAGAAGTTTCAAGTTTTAGTTTCTCTTCTCTAGCTTTTATGAGAGCATTTGTAATATGTTTTGTAAAGGCCAAATTTATAGCACTAGCATTGGGACTTTTAGCAAGTTTTTGTAAGAACTTTATAACTTCAGAGATGTGACAATCATCAAAATCTAAACCATTATGATCTACAGCAATGGGATCATTGTCCCCAATGTTGGAAAAAATTTCAGCAGTTTATCACAAGCAGTTTCAGCAGTTTTAGCAGTTTCAGGTAATTTTGCACGCTTTGCACTAGGAGTAGAAACATTGCCAACACCAATTATTTTACCATTGATAGTAGGAGGTTTAGCAACATGTGAATCATTATCATTACTAGTGGTGGTAATAGTCCAAACTTTAGCTACATTATTCTCTTTAGCAAGTTTTTCATTTTCTTCTCTTTCCCACCTAGCATGCAATTCAGCCATCAATCTTATATTCTCATTAATTCTAACTTGGATGGAATTTGTTGTAGTAACAATTTTATTATCAATATCCTTATTAGGCATAACTTTCAATTTTAAAAGATCAACATCAGAGGCAAGTCTATCAACCTTAGAAGCAAGAATATCAATTTTATCAAACTTTTCCTCAACAGATTTGTTAAAAGCAGTTTGTGTACTAATAAATTCTTTAAGAATGGCTTCAACACCAGGGGGTACACTCCTATTATTGTTGTAAGAATTCCCATAAGAATTACCATAACCATTACTATTAGCAGAAGGATATGGCCTATAGTTGTTACCAGAATTATTCCTATAAGCATTGTTGTTGAAATTATTACTTTTAATGAAATTCACATCAACATGTTCTTCTTGGGCAACCAATGAAGCTAAAGGAACATTATTAGGATCAACATTAGATCTACCATTCACAAGCATAGACATAATCACATCAATCTTATCACTCAAGGAGGAGGTTTCTTCGACAGAATTTACCTTCTTACCTTGTGGAGCCCCTTTCAGTGTGCCATTCAGAGTAATTTATCATCATATTATCAAGAAGCTTTGTTGCGGCGCCTAGAGTGATGGACATAAAGGTACCTCCAGCAGCTGAATCCAATAGGTTCCGTGAAGAAAAATTTAATCCTGCATGGAAGGTTTGGATGATCATCCAAGTAGTTAGTCCATGAGTTGGGCAATTCTTTACCAAAGATTTCATTCTCTCCCATGCTTGAGCAACATGTTCATTATGAAATTGCTTAAAATTCATTATGCTACTTCTCAAAGATATAATTTTAGCGGGAGGATAATATCTACCAATGAAAGCATCTTTACATTTAGTCCATGAATCAATACTATTCTTAGGCAAAGATAGCAACCAATCTTTAGCTCTTCCTCTTAAAGAGAAAGGAAACAATTTTAATTTTATAATATCACCATCTACATCCTTAAACTTTTGCATTTCACAAAGTTCAACGAAATTATTAAGATGGGCAGCAGCATCATCAGAACTAACACCAAAAAATTGCTCTCTCATAACAAGATTTAGTAAAGCAGGTTTAATTTCAAAGAATTCTGCTGTAGTAGCAGGTGGAGCAATAGGTGTGCATAAGAAATCATTATTATTTGTGCTAGTGAAGTCACACAACTTAGTATTTTCAGTAGTATTCATTTTTAGCAGTAGTAAATAAAGCAAACTAAATAAAGTAAATGCAACTAATTTTTTTGTGTTTTTAGTATAGAGAACAAGATAGTAAATAAAGTAAAGCTAGCAACTAATTTTTTTTGTGTTTTTGATATAAGAGCAAACAAAGCAGTAATAAAATAAAGTAAAGCAAGACAAAAACAAAGTAAAGAGATTGGAAGTGGAGACTCCCCTTGCAGCGTGTCTTGATATCCCCGGCAACGGCGCCAGAAAAAGAGCTTGATGCATGCAATTAACACATGTCCGTTGGGAACCCCAAGAGGAAGGTGTGATGCGTACAGTAGCAAGTTTTCCCTCAGTAAGAAACCAAGGTTTATCGAACCAGTAGGAGCCAAGAAGCACGTTGAAGGTTGATGGTGGCGAAGTGTAGTGCGGCGCAACACCAGGGATTCCGGCGCCAACATGGAACCTGCACAACACAATCAAAGTACTTTGCCCCAACGTAACAGTGAGGTTGTCAATCTCACCGGCTTGCTGTAAACAAAGGATTACCCGTATAGTGTGGAAGATGATGTTTGTTTGCGAAGAACAATAAAGAACAATTGCAGTAGATTGTATTTCAGATGTAAAGAATGGACCGGGGTCCACAGTTCACTAGTGGTGTCTCTCCCATAAGATAAATAGCATGTTGGGTGAACGAATTACAGTTGGGCAATTGACAAATAAAGAAGGCATAACAATGTACATACATATCATGATGAGTACTATGAGATTTAATCAGAGCATTACGACAAAGTACATAGACCGCTATCCAGCATGCATCTATGCCTAAATAGTCCACTTTCAGGTTATCATCCGAACCCCTTCCGGTATTAAGTTGTAAACAACAGACAATTGCATTAAGTATGGTGCGTAATGTAATCAACACAAATATCATTAGACAAAGCATCGATGTTTTATCCCTAGTAGCAACAGCACATCCACAACCTTAGAACTTTTTGTCACTGTCCCAGATTCAATGGAGGCATGAACCCACTATCGAGCATAAATACTCCCTCTTGGAGTTACAAGTATCAACTTGGCCAGAGCCTCTACTAGCAACGGAGAGCACGCAAGAACATAAACAACATATATGATAGATTGCTAATCAACTTGACATAGTATTCAATATTCATCGGATCCCAACAAACACAACATGTAGCATTACAAATAGATGATCTTGATCATGATAGGCAGCTCACAAGATCTAACATGATAGCACAATGAGGAGAAGACAACCATCTAGCTACTGCTATGGACCCATAGTCCAGGGGTGAACTACTCACACATCGATCCGGAGGCGATCATGGCGATGAAGAGCCCTCCGGGAGATGATTCCCCTCTCCGGCAGGGTGCCGGAGGCGATCTCCTGAATCCCCCGAGATGGGATTGGCGGCGGCGTCTCTGGAAGGTTTTCCGTATCGTGGCTCTCGGTACAGAGGGTTTCGCGACGAAGGCTTTAAATAGGCGGAAGGGCGGAGTCGGAGGAGTCACGGGGGCCCCACACGCTAGGGCCAGGCGGTCCCCCCTTAGGCCGCGTCGCCCTAGTGTGGCGGCGCCCCGTGGCCCCACTTCGTTTCTCCCTCGGTCTTCTGGAAGCTTCGTGGAAAAATAAGCCTCTGGGTGTTGATTTCGTCCAATTCCGAGAATATTTCCTTACTAGGATTTCTGAAACCAAAAACAGCAGAAAACAGCAACTGGCTCTTCGGCATCTCGTCAATAGGTTAGTGCCGGAAAATGCATAATAATGACATATAATGTGTATAAAACATGTGAGTATCATCATAAAAGTAGCATGGAACATAAGAAATTATGGATACGTTTGAGACGTATCAGGTGGAGATTTGTTCCCCCCAAGTTGACCCTCCCTAGGGTTTTGGGGAAACCCTAGTGGGTTGGCCGGCTGGGCCTTGAGGGCTTGGTGCACCTGGCCCATTAGGGCAAGGCAGCACCCCCTCGGTGCATGTGGCCCCTCCTAGGGTCATGGGCCCACTAGGGGACCCTTTCAGAACCTTCTAGAATTTCTCGGTCTTTCACCGGAAAATCCCGAACTTTTTCTGAACCCCACAAATTAACTTCCCTTATATGAATCTTATTCTCCGGACCATTCCGGACCTCCTCGTGATGTCCTGGATCCCATCCGAGACTCCGAACAACATTCGGTCTCCATCTCATATTATGAATCTACTTATACGACATCGAACCTTAAGCGTGTCACCCTACGGTTCGTGAACTATGCGGACATGATCGAGACTCCTCTCCGATCAATAACCAATAGCGGGACCTGGATATCCATAATGGCTCCCACACATTCGGCGATAACTTAGTGATCGATTGAACCATTAACATACGATAACGATTCCTTTTGTCACGCGATACTTTACTTGTCCGAGGTTCGATCATCGGTATCACCATATGACGTGGGCATTACCCTTCGGGTAACCAATGTTGCTCTACCCTACACGGTCCAACTGGAGGCCCATGAAGGTACCCGATTGCAAGATGGGCCACTAGGGCGGTGCGGTGGAAGACTACTTGGAGTACAAGACACGGAAGAGGCCGAACAAGGAAAGATTGGAAATAGATCTACTGTAATCCTACTCGTACTCGATTAGACCTCTCGGGACCTGGCCACCTATATAAAGGCCAGGAGAGGGGTTATCGGGGGACAATCAATCTTAGCAATCTTAGCCAACAGAAGCCTAGAACTAGGTTACCCTAGCAATTAGCAATCTCAACGAGATCACAACCGAACTATTCGGCACCCCATTGTAACATGTTTTCATCATAATCAAGAACAGACAGGCAGGACGTAAGGGTTTTACCTCATCGAGGGCCCCGAACCTGGGTAAATCACTCTCCCCGCTTGTCTGTGAACCGATGTCTCGTGTCAGCTTGCAGGATTCCATCCACCCTAAGCCCCTATCGGAGGGCATTGCCGAGGAGCACCCTCGACAATTGGCACCGTCTGTGGGAACCCTGTCGGCACAAGGCAGGGCATCGGCAGATCCGATCATGACATCGGCGGCTTCGCCGGCAACTTCATCAGCAACTTCATCGACACCATCGTCGCCAATCCTGGGAAGCCCGATTCGATTCGGCTCCTACGAGTTTACTCCACACAGCGATTCCTCCCGCTCGAACTTTTCAGATCTAAGAGGGAACATGGAGATGACCTTCGGCAGCGTCCACTACAACGTCAACGCAGAGGGAATCCTTCGATTGCTGGAATCCCCCACTTCCGGATCGATAGGTTCAAACGCATCATCGTCACTTGATCTGTCGGCTGGTCTGACGGGATCGACGTGCTCACCCGTGCCCTCGACTCCCCGCTCGGTGTCCTCCATGTCAGTAGGGTCGAATGATTCCTCATCTTCGAAACTAACTTCATACTACTGCTTGAACTGCGACACCAGGCACGGGCTGGGATCAAGCGACACGCCGTTCATCTGCAACGCCCAGTATTCATCGGGAGAGGACAGTATCGACAGCACCATCCAGGGAACCACCCGAAGAACAGCACACCATCAAATTTATGTCGCCAATAACACGGGAAACACAAGGCGCAGAGGAGACGAGGACCATACCCCCCGCTCCAGTAGTAGGGCGAGTTTTGAAAACAGCGCCAGCAACCGCGATAGCGATTACACCATCGTGGATGAGGAGTGGGCAGCAGCAAGGGCAGCTGTACTCAACAACACGCCGCTCCCCGCAGGAACTTCGGTTGGAACCCTCAATGCCTATTGCTCCATACTAGAAAAAAACCGGGAACACCTGTCGAAAGAGCAAGCCACCCTCGAGAGACGCCTATCCGCGGCGGATCGATCCAGCGAACGGCGAAGGGGCTCGCAAGGGAGTGCCTCCCGAAACACTCAGGGAACAGGCAAGCATCGGTTGAGGCTATCCAGGCTTTCAGAGGATGACGCCAGAGAAATAACGTCTAATCTGACCAAATCCTTTATGACTATGGACAGTGCCGGCATGCCACGGCCGAAAACCGTTGCAGGAGCAACAGCCAACCTCGCCGCATACCTCATCAACCAACGCCCCGAAGGGTCCATGGCTCAAGCTCATCGAGGTGCCCTGGAGAGTCTCGCAATATTGGGGAACAACCTAGTCCCGCCAAAGGAAAAGACCACCGTCCAAGGCAGTGGGTCGAAACGTCATGCGAGAGATGCTCGGGACGAAATCACCCAGAGCAAGATCGACAAAGCAAGGCAATGACGCGCCGCCAGGAAGGACGACGACAGCGATTCTTCGGATGAAGACCTGGAGTACGACGACGAGCTCAGGGGAGCCGACTGTTTAAGTTACAAGATCCGCGAGACGATGCCGCCCAAAAAGTTTAAGCCTACCCCTACCGATGCTGCCAAGTACGACGGGCAGCAAGAACCAAGATCCTGGATAGACGACTATCTGCAGACTGTGATCCTGCACAAAGGAAACCAGATAGCAGCAATGCAATGCTTACAGCTTTACTTGAAGGATTCAGCACGGGCCTGGCTAAGGGGGCTGCCGAAAGGTTCTGTTAAATCATGGGACGACCTAGTAGATGCCTTCGTCGCCAACTTCCAAGCAACATACAAGAGGCCCGTCGGGATCGAAGAACTGCGGAATTGCCGGCAGAAGCAGAAGGAGTCGACGCGTTCATACATCGGGAGATTCACAAAGCTCCTGAACGCTGCCGAAGACGTATCTGTCGATAGAGCAATCGACGCTTTCAGCGACGGCGTTCAGCGGGAAAGCTACATAGAAGAACTTGGGCGCAAAAAGCCAAAAACCATAACCAAACTAATGGAAATCGCCAACAGTTGGGCTGATGGTGAGGACAACGTACGAAGGCCACGGCAGCGCAGTAACGACGAAGACGACGACCAGCCGAAGCACGACTCGGGTAGCCGAAGGGATCGTCACAAGAGAAGGAAGAACCGCAACTACGATGACAACAACCTGGTAGCCGCAGGATATTCCGATCGACAGGACGATCGAGACGATAGGCACAACGGTAACCGGAACAACTCTGGGAACCGTGGTAACTATAAACCGCGACAGTAGAGGACTCCCGAATTACCCTACGCTGAGCAGATCAATGCCCCCTGTTACTTGCATTCGTATGTCGATTCCAAGGACGGCAAAACGAAGTCAAGTCACCTGCTCAGGGACTGTCGGCAGTTCCTTGACATGCACAAACTCATCCAGCAATCAGGCCAGCAACAGCTACCACCACCACCCCCACCTCCACCGCAGCACCAAGTCCAGCAGGCTCAACCCCATCAACCCAACGAGGCGTTCCCACCACCACGTGGGAAGATGAGCATGATTCATAGGACAGGTGTTTCGAAAAGGGAGATGAAGAAGCTCACCCGGGAGATCAACTTAGCAGAAAGCATCATGGCAAACATCCCCGAGTACGTCGAATGGTCTTCTCAGAACATTACGTTCAGTCAAGTTGATCACCCGATGACCATACCAAAACCAGGACACGCTGCCTTGGTAGTCGAAGCACAAATTGGGGGGTTCAAGATGAGCAAAGTCTTCATGGATGGTGGAAGCGGGCTAAACCTGATATTTGTCGACACAATTAGAAGTATGGGGATCACCATGAGCATGCTGGAAGAAACAGACACCTGCTTCCACGGGATCCTTCCAACCGCACCGGGCTACTCTCTTGGCAAAGTCTACCTGAACGTTATCTTCGGCAGAGCCGACAATTTCAGGAAGGAAAAGATCGAGTTTGAAGTGGTGAACTGGGAGTCACAGTATCACGCTATACTCGGGAGACCAGCGTATGCCAAGTTCATGGCTGTGCCACATTATGCATACCTCAAGCTGAAAATGCCTGGGAACAACGGGACAAACATCACAGTCTATGGAAGTTTTTCACGCTCGGACAATTGTGATCGCGACTTTCAGAGGATTGCTGCAAAGTTCGGGTCACAGCAAGAAATCATCGATCCTCCGCCAAAGTTGTCTTTACGAGAGATCAAGGAAGAAAAATATGGCAGGGAAACCAAGAAGAAGCCAGCCGCTCTCGCCCTTAAAGCTTCGGCAGCAGAAGCTTCGGCAGCAGAAGCCTCGGCAGCAAAGGGTTCGGCAGTTGATGGCACAGAAGGCTTAGGAGATAGCAAGACAATGGCAACCACCGCTCAAACCCCTGATGAAACCAGCAACGCTGCGGCAATCACTAACACGGTGAAGAAGCCAGAAGAAGAGAAGAACCCCTTCCTTGCCTGAGCAGTTTACTAGTCTTTATTCTCTTTTTCCTTTATTATAAACAGGGCCTTCCCTTTTTCGCCCTCTAGCATCATGCTTACCTTATTAATAAGAAATTAAGCATCGATTCTTTGTCAAGCATTGCAGTAACTACAAACTTCTAAGCCCCATCACTATGCAAACATAGTACAAGGCAGAAGATCGCGCTTCCAAAAAAGCCTCTACGAGTGCTAAAAGACGTTCACCTCCCCCTCCGCTATAGATGCCTCTACGAGTGCCGTAAATAGCAAGAGTGTGGAAATACACATAAACAACAACCCACGTTCGATATTTTACTTATGGAAATATCAAGGAACAACAGGCTCATCGCCAGAACCACTACACCCGAAATATTCGGGAGTGCCTGTCGAAATTTCAAACGGTTGAAAGCAAAGTTGCGCATACAACAGGTTTAGCAAAACCTGCAACACGAGCTGATCACTCAAATGATTTGCTAACCAACCAATATACATACTTCTAAACGAGCAACTAAGATTCACTCAAAACTTGCCAACGGCAATAACATGGTAAAAGTACATATGCATGTATCTACCGAATGAGAAGGCATCATTACATAATCCAAACACTTGGATAAAGTAGCCAAATTATCTATTTACAAAACGGACATTAAATCCCTGAAATCACCCTTGCGGAGTTCCTCTTTCTTCAGGTACCCTTGAGCCTTCTTCGAGTCTGTCGACAATTATGTTGGAAGGCAACAATATCCTCGGATATAGTGCCTCCAAGTCTCCAGTCGCATTGGCAATCGATAGCAAACTTGCCGAAGGATAACGGGCAAGTACAAGGGCAAGTGTAAACCTGGCCCCTGCAAAAACCTGCGCACGTACCAAGTCTCGAATCTTCTTGGCATTACCAAATTCAGACATCAAAGCAAGGAGCGTCGGGGGAACTGCGTTCAAAGGGAACATTGTTTTCCAAACCACCCTCATAGCCTTGTAGCACTTGTCAAAAAAGTGGTGGACCTGCTGAACCCGATCCTGAAATTGTGCGACAACCGAAGCTTTCGAGTGCTCCCGCCATAAAATCTCTTCGGCTGAGGACAGCTGAGTTAACGCATTCACACGCTCGTGAATCCGTTTGTTCTCTTCTGCGCGGTTCAAAGCTATGACTGGCATGGAAATAAACAAAGGATCAGACAAGACATTGTCGACAAAAAAGGCGCAGAGATCAAGGAACTTACAGTTCAAGCTCTCGGTAGCTTTATGTAGCTCAGTAAGAGCGTACCGCTCCACGTCGGCTGCAATCTCGCTCTTCTTGTTGACAATCGCAGCTAAGGCATGAGTGCTGCGCAGGTCCTTTTCCATCTGGGTGATCCGATCCTTCATCCGTTGGATTCGGTCACCTTCGGGAAGAACGCCCGAAGAGTCATCAATAAATGAGGGCACCGGGAAAACCTGCAGGCAACAGCGTTAAAAAGATGATGGATATGGATAAATTAAGCGTCCAACGTAACTCCCATCGAGAGAAGTACAAGAAATTCCTATCAGGAGAAGTGCAAATGAAGATATTATGACAAAAGTGTGCTGGCAACATTGCCAAAGACAGTTGTTCATTACAAACTTAAGTTCTCACAACAGAATAATGTTTTGTACTAAGCCCAAGGATAAAATCGTTACAACAGTCAAGGAGCCTGAGTTTGAGTCGACAGGCTGGGGCCAGCCGATGTCTTTCCTGACGAAACTAGTTCAAGGAGCTGGCGAGCACAAGTACGGGCAGACGCTGTAAAGGCGCTCAAGTCAACAAATCGCCCATCTTTTTCTTTCGGCAGCTCCTTAGTCATTTCTTCAATATCAGCCTTAAAGCCGTAACCCATCATAAGTTGGAAGGCAAGGAGGGCACCATAGGTACGCGAGGTACGCTTGAATACCTCAATAACTTCCTTGGTGTCGACTGCGAAGGCATCAATCAGCTGCCCCCGAGTTTTCTCCTGCTTGACCTTAGGGAAAATCATTGAATGCATCCGCGCCAGAGCGCCCTTTCCCTTGTCAAGAAGCTCCCGGGTAAGCTGGTGGGTGGCAAGAACCATCGACACACCATTTTCTGGGGAATTGCCCGGAACTTTATCCAAGGCAGTAGCAGGGATGCTGGCGGCTTCTGCAAGAAATTCAGTCGAAGGAAATCAATGACGAAGGAACGAATCCATGAAAAGTAATAAGAGATGTATGAAAAGCTTACCAAGTAGGGTCAAGGCAGATTGACGAAGAAGTTCATCCTTTTCTGCTGCCCGAGCTTCCTCCTCCCTCAGCCTATCTTTCAGCTTGCTCAGCTCATCTTTTAGGGAGTCGACCTCCTGGCGAGCTATGGCAGCCTTTTTGATGGCACCATCTAACTTTGAAGAGGAAGACTTAGCTTCCTCTTGCAATCGAACTTTCTCCGCCTCCAGGGAGGTAAATTGAGAGGCGAAAGCTTCTAAAGAGGATATCACACCTCGTAGATCCTTGAAGAAAGGGAATGTTTTACAAAGATCATTAGGCAAAGACACATTCCAAAAGATTCCTGTTAGACTCGATAAAGACTTACAGAAGGAGGAGCTGTGGCAGCAGCAGGAGCATCTTTCCCTTTGGAAAGGGAGGAGGCAGTCGATTCTTGCGCCGCGGGAGCCGCTTTAGGAGCCGAAGCTTCGGAAGCTGCGGCGGCTGGCGAGACAGCATCAGATCTGACCCTCTTAGGTGGAGGCTCAATGAAAGCATCATCACTACAAGAAGGATTTGATCGACCAAGTTATGAGAAAAACGTGAGAAGATCAAGAAGCTGGAAATAGTAAAAAGAAGAAAAACACTTACATATCAAGGAGATCATCTTCGTCGGCAAAGCCGCCGATTGATCTCTTCGCAGGTGGAGCCCTGGTCTCCTCCGCAGCTGCATTAACAAAGGCATCGTGATCAGCGTCATCATCGCGCACTGATCCCTCTGTGTTGCAAGTGTCATCGGCTGATGGAGGGAGATTGGTATGAGCAGTTTCAGAATCTATGGGGTCATCGTGATCGCTTGTTGGGTTTGTACGCTCAACAGTATGAAAGTCAACAGGTTCTGAAGAGCCTCTTCCTTCGGAAGTATCATTTGGCAAGTTATGTAAATCCCCGGAGGCTGCGAGGATCTGTCGAAGAAAAAAAACAAATGAGAACAACAGTAATTATGTCGACTAAGTAAATAGTAGCATAACAAGAATTTGAGGAGGGAAGTTACCTCTGGAGGTGGATGATCGGCATCAAAAGGAGTGTACGGAGACATTAAAGGGATCAAGTCTTCTTGGCTGAAGAAAGTGAGGCGACGGACTTCATCGAGCAGTTCTTTTTCCGACAGTTCGGCAGCGTTAATTCTGGTTTCATCCTTTGGACCCGAATACAACCACATTGGGCGAATTCTAGCCATAACTGGTTGGACTCGACGTTTCAGAAACACTGCCGCTACCTCAGTACCAACCATGGTTTGGCCATCAGCTTCTTTAATCCGAAGAAATCTGCCAAACAATTCGTCGGCTGCTACTTTTTCGTCGGGAGAAAGAATATTTTTCCAGGAACTCTTAGGTTTGGCTTCAAGGACGTCGACAAAACGAGGAAGTTGAGATTCGGGTGACAAGGAATCCTTGGCGTAAAACCACTTCAATCTCCACCCTTGCACAGACTCTCTCATTGGGAAGTTAAAGTAGTTGACATCCGAACGGGCTACAAATCTCACTCCTCCGGTGACAAAAGACCCGTTACTATTGTTGTATCTCTTCACATAGAAAATCTTTTTCCACAACCCAAAATGAGGCTCAACGCCCAAATATGCTTCGCAGAGGGTGATAAACACGGCAACGTGGAGGATTGAGTTGGGAGTGAGTTGCCATAGTTGGATTTCGTAAGTTCGCAAGAGATGAAGGAGGAATTCATGAACGGGAAGCGAAAGACCTCGATATAAGAACGACAAAAACATCACGGTAAAACCAGCAGGAGGAGTAGGTCGAGAAATCGCACCTGAAAAGATCACATTCCCCTCATCGGAGGAGATCAATCCCAGGCTTCGGGATCTCTTCTCGTCACGCCTGGTGATGGTCGAAGCTACCCAATCTCCGGGCCTGGCTATTGAGCCTGGCGGCGCCGGCGGCGCCGGAGTTGGGGGAGGAGCGCTTGGAGCGCCCTCCTTCGAAGGAATCAAGGAAGATTTGGCGGCGGTGCCTCCGCTCGTAGAGCTGGCGGCGGCGCTAGCATTCTTCTTCTTCACCATCGCAAGATCCAGGAAAAGCTGGAAAGCAGTGGTGGCGGCGCGAGTAGTTGTGAACGAGAGAAGAGGAAGAACAGCAAAGGGATGAATGAAGGAAAAGATTAGGGATTTCTATCTCTTGGGAAACTTAAGGAAGGCCTCGTATCGTTAGTGGGCCTTTTCTCCAGTTAATGGTTGCGGAAATCGAGAAGGTGCCTCGCTAACCGTGTAAGAAGAGCAGGAATTGCTCGAAAACAGGGCTGGCAGGTCGCGTCTTATCAGTCAAAATTAAAGGGACATAAAAACGTCATCAATGACGTCATGAGGAATGATTGCATACGAAGAGATAAGAAAGTATCGGGTGGTCAACTTGAGCCTACGCACGGATTGCGAGCATCCGCACCTAGGCTCGGGGGCTACTCCCATCGGGAGCGCTTTCACGCACCCGATAGAATAAAGATTCAAAGGAAAAACGTGACTCGAGTCTGCACCCGAACGTAAGCGCCCGTGCTCAGACTCGGGGGCTACTCCCATCGGGAGCGCTGAACGCGCATCCGATGAAATTTTTTCCTCACTCCAGGATCATGCCCGGGGACTTGATTCTGTGTAGGGTAACGTTGTTTTGCCATCGGCAGTTAACCAACAAAAGTTGGGCACGTTATTCGTTATCCCTTGCATAAAGAAAATGTATCGGATGGTCTACAAAGACTTGCGGGAAAAACTTTGGCAGAAGAAGGTGTTCGAGTAGTACAACTTGAGTCTACGCACGGATTGCGAGCATCCGTACCTAGACTCGGGGGCTACTCCCATCGGGAGCGCTGACGCGCACCCGATAGAAGATAGAAGATGGAAGAAAGGCAAGGATGAGCGAGGAGAAGAACTTCGGAAGAAAACATGCTTTAGTCTCTACCCGAACTATGTTCGGCTAGACACTCGGGGGCTACTGACGTGGGCATTACCCTTCGGGTAACCAATGTTGCTCTACCCTACACGGTCCAACTGGAGGCCCATGAAGGTACCCGATGGCAAGATGGGCCACTAGGGCGATGCGGTGGAAGACTACTTGGAGTACAAGACACGGAAGAGGCCGAACAAGGAAAGATTGGAAATAGATCTACTGTAAACCTACTCGTACTCGATTAGACCTCTCGGGACCTGGCCACCTATATAAAGGCCAGGAGAGGGGTTATCGGGGGACAATCAATCTTAGCAATCTTAGCCAACAGAAGCCTAGAACTAGGTTACCCTAGCAATTAGCAATCTCGACGAGATCACAGCCGAACTATTCGGCACCCCATTGTAACCTGTTTTCATCATAATCAAGAACAGACAGGCAAGACGTAAGGGTTTTACCTCATCGAGGGCCCCGAACCTAGGTAAATCACTCTCCCCGCTTGTCTGTGAACCGATGTCTCGTGTCAGCTTGCAGGATTCCATCAACCCTAAGCCTCTATCGGAGGGCATTGCCGAGGAGCACCCTCGACACCATACCTAGTTCAACCTCGTTACCGACAAGTACTCTTTACTCGTACCGTGGTATGTCATCCCTTGTGACCGTGTCACATGCTTGCAAGCTAATTAGATGACATTCCACCGAGAGGGCCCAGAGTATATCTATCAGTCATCAGGATGGACAAATCCCACTCTTGATCCATATGCCTCAACTCATACTTTGCGAATACTCAATCTCATATTTATAACCACCGATTTACTCAGTGGCGTTTGATGTAATCAAAGTACCCTTCCGGTGTATGTGATTTACATGATCTCATGGTCGAAGGACTAGGTTACTATGTATCAAAAGCTTATAGCAAGATGAACTTAATGACTTGATCTTATGCTATGCTTATTTGGGTGTGTGTCCATTATATCATTCACCCAATGACCTAACCTTGTTATCAAAAACATCCAATGTTCATGATCAGGAAACCATGATCATCTACTAATCAACAAGCTATTTTTACAAGAGGCTTACTAGGGACTTTTTTTCTGTTTACATAACACACATGTATCAATGTTTCCGGTTAATATAATTATAGCATGGGATGCAAACATTTATCATAAACACAAAGATATAATAATAACCACTTTATTATTGCCTCTTGGGAATATCTCCAACATGAGGTTCCTACTCACGAGATGGGTCGGACCGGGAGCGTTAGGGCCACCATCTCGTCTTCAACTATTGGTGCAACCATCCCGAGGTGGGCTCGAATGGCGTCTAGGGCTCGAATGGCGTCTAGGTTGACGTTGTTGGCATTGATAAGATTTTTGAGGATAACTCCGACATCTTCGATGGGGGATAATTACCTATGTGTTTCACGGCATGCCAAGTCTTGGGGCTGCAATGAGAGGATCGACGCCGACGAGGATCCTGAAAGTGACTCACGTACCTTAGATGGGGCGTACCGGCTATGTGGCATGCCGAGGCTTGGTGAGGCGACTGAAAGCTCAACGCTGTTGTGGAGTTGATTCATGTCGGTGAGAGCCACCTCTTCCAATACTAGTTTTTAAATATGTTTGGGCCCTAAAGCGCAACTTACTCCTATGTTAGGAGAGTCTCATAAGAAAATTCTACTTTGGACGAACATCTCGCCAAAATTAGACCGATTCATCGTGGACTGGATTGTTCAACGGTACAGTTCCCTGCAGTGAACCTGGAGCTCTAGCCCTCTCTCTTGAGTTTTTTCAAGTGAAAGTGAGTGATACATGCTCCTCATGAGGGTCTATTTATAGGTTAGAGGACTTGTCAAATGTTCAAGGAATCCCTCCCAGCTACCATGTACAAGGGTAATTGGGGTCATCTCTTACTAAAGGGCCAAGAATATCCTCCTACCTACCATTTGGAAGGGTAGTGGATGTCATTTCTACCTCAAATGACTAAGGATGCCTTTGATGGTGGTAGGTAGAAGGGATTTCATGGTAAAATTTAGTTTGTTAACTAAAGATGGAGTGTGATGCATAGTTTATGGTAGACTAACTTTTCTAACAACTCACACAAATAGGTGTATTGCTCTTGGTCTTCGTCTTTGACTTGTTGACTATGATGAATTAGAGCATTGACCTTATTGACCATGCCATGATCGAGATACTTATTGAACAATCTTGGGTTGACTTTTGTCCACTTAACGTCAGGAGGCATAAAACATATCCTCCTCCCACGAAAGAAACAGAGGCAATGGCTAGGGTGAAAACCCTAGCAGCTGCCGCCATTTATAATGTCCTTGTCGTCTACGATCAAGAATCCTCGGGTCCCCGACTCCTCTGATTGCCACTCCACCGGCCAAAGAACGTGGGGACCTCGGACCTGCACTCAGTGATGTAGAAGGATCCCTAAAGGTAGAGTTTGGTCAACCGATATCATCTTTATGGTGGTTATGGCGATGTTTGTGTGACACGAGGTATACCCGCCTCCTCTTCCATCTCGCCAATGGCGTCAAGGAGGGCAGGGATTCAGCTAGTTGTTGCATCCATGGTGTGGTGGATCTTATGTGATAGGTCAAATACTTTCAGACTATCATCAACATTAGGTCGGTTTTGCTAAAAGAGCGGCGACAACACCACGGTCAAGGGGTCCCACTAGAATGAGGGTGATACACATTTCTACAACGCTAGGAATTTCAGTTTTGGAAGCTTGCAACAACGAATATGAACCAATTGTTCCCGGCCATGCTCACAGACACATCCAAACGTGCTACAGTGAATAAGAACAACGAAAAGTGATGTCTCGGTGTGTGCGCTTAGCTGGGGTTTCAGCAGATTATGAGAGCCATTTCGAATTAACAATGATCTCGATCAGATTCGCTAGTGTTAGTTTCAGCAGATTATGAGAGCCATTTCGAATTAACAATGATCTCGATCAGATTCGAGAGTGTTAGATACATAGATGTGAAACGATCGGCCTGTCAAAGAGGGCACCTGATGCAAGGAGTAGGACGGATTCAGAGACATATTCTTCGTCGCTGTGTGGTACACGGAGAAATTCTCAAATGCTTCAAATTAATCGCATAATAATTTGAACGCGGCATAAGATGTGAGAGCACATATTCTTGCTGTCAACTGTAAAGAGAATATAAGAATAAAGCTTCATATGCTTGAACCACCGAACAAATCTCGTTAAAATTGTACTGCAGTATAAGATGCTAAAAAGGGAGCATATATTCGACTTTTGTTAACGGTGGAGAGCGCGTACGAATAAAGCTCTCGGATGCTTGGAACAAGCAAATGGGGCTAAACCCATGTCCTCCCAAGTAAATCAACTCTATTGCACAACACGAATCACAACAATAGATGCATTGCACGATAGTAAAACTTATCATAATTCTTCAGATCAAAATTTGGTGCCAACCAGGGAACAACAACGGGTAGTGATAGATAGTGAAGTTCTCGGCATTTTTTCAGATCCGATTTTTTTGCTGTGATTACAGCTGAAGCCAGGGCTCAGCTGCGACCACAGTTTGACCAATTCATTCGACGAGCAACGGAAGTAAAACACTAGGGGCAAGAGCTACTGATGGGTATGACTTGCTGCAGGGTACGAGGAGCGAAAGGAAACAGGGCAGGCAGATCTGACGATCTGCAGCGCCTAGTTGCCCTTGCTGGGGCACTCGCGGGAGAAGTGGCCAGACTCGCCGCAGGAGAAGCACCCGCCGCCGCCGCCACCACCACCTCCACCGCCACCGCGGTAGCCACCGCCGCCACCGCCTCCTCCAGAAGTGCAGTCCCTGGAGATGTGGCCCTCCTCGCCACACTTGTAGCAGCCACGGCCGCCGCCGCCGCCTCCGTAGCCGCCGCCGCCACCACCGTAGCCGCCGCCGCCGCCTCCTCCAGAAGTGCAGTCCCTGGAGATGTGGCCCTCCTCGCCGCACTTGTAGCAGCCACGGCCGCCGCCGCCACCTCCGTAGCCGCCGCCGCCGCCTCCTCCGTAGCGGTCACCACCGCCGTAGCCGCCGCCGCCACCGTAGCCCCCACCGCCACCGTACCCGCCGCCGCCGCGGCCGCCGCGGTCGTCGCCGCCGGGGCGGGGACCGCCGGGAAGCGTGCCGCCGCCTGGCGCGGTGACGTCCTCGGCCTTGGTGCGGCCGTCGTCGCCGGAGGAGATGACGAACTCGACGAGCTCGTTCTCGTTGAGGCTGCGGAAGCCGTCGCACTTGAGCGCCGACTGGTGGACGAAGAGGTCCTCGCCGCCGTTCTCCGGCGTGATGAAGCCGAAGCCCTTGGTGGTGTTGAACCACTTGACGGTTCCCTGAACCCGCTCCGACATCTTGCCGCCGCCGCTGGAGAAGAAACCCTAGATCTGTGTGGCGGCGGTGGGGAGGAGGAGGAGGTGTTGGTGTGAGAGGCGTACTGGGCGGGGCGGGCGCGGCTTTATAGCGGCTCGGGTCGACAAAACCCTAGAAGGCCGGGGAGGGGACGCGCTGGACATGGCTGACGGGTGGGGACACCGCGTGGGCCCGGATTCTCAGCGAGTAGGCGGATGGTCACCGGCGTTGTCTGCAGGCTTTATTGCGGGTAGAGAAATATCTGGCGATGGGAGAGGAGCGGCCAGACGAGGTGGGTTTGCGGGGGTGGGCCGGCCCGGTCAAGGAGGCAGTCAAAGTGTCCAGGGGTACTATTGGGCTGGCGAACCATGGTAAAAAGGACAAGACAAGTAACTATCGCCTTTCTCTGTGCTGCTGCTCTGTATCGCCGTCTCCGTGCTACAGCTTTCGCTTTCGCTTTTCAATTTCTTTCTCTGTTTCTCTTTTCGCGGGATCTGGACGGTGGAGGAAAGTGCGGTAACTTTGGGCGAGTTGCACGAGCTCAGCACGAGGGGAAAAGCTGATGCTCTATTGCGTTTCTCAAGACATCCGCAACGGTAACTTTTCATTGCCGGACAGTAGATATCATGACATCATTACTGATTTACCATCAAATTTCGAATTCTACAAATTTTGGTTCGAACCAACCGCGATCATGGTTGTGCTCATAATTTACAATCAAAAGCCCCGATCCTGCTGATAATCCTTCGCTTAAAGGAGATTTCTTTAAGTAATACATTTTTTTCTTAGTTCCACAAATAATATTGATTTTTACATTTTTCACAAATAATACGGGATCGGGTAACGTTCCCGAGAGGTACCTATGGGGCAACTTTCTTCCAAAAAGTAGATTCTACCACACCGTGGTCGGCCGGGAGAAGTTGTACGGCATTTCAATCCCGAAAGCCGTTGCCGGATACGCGTTTTGCAATATGCTCAGTCGCTCAGGAAACAAGTCAGTCGGGCAAGGGAATCTTGAGGCGAGAAGTCAGGGCAGCATTCCCCGACTAGCTCCTGGCTCGATAGTAAATATTTATGTAGTGAACCCGATAGTAAATATTTATGTAGTTAGCCCGATAGTAAATATTTGTTTAGTTAGTCTGGCTATAATTACTTTTTGTTAGTCCGGTCAGAAATATTTGTTTAGTTGGTACGGTAGTCCCTATATTTTTAGGTGACCTGGTAGCAAAGATTTGATTGGTTGGTCCTATATTTTAGAGTTGAGGAGACATGTCGAATTTACTGGAATATATTGTTTACTACGGTTATGGCAATGTCCCAACAACTCAAGTGGGAGCCGACTTGAGTGATTTTCAGTATGTTGAGTTCGATTTTTCTAACCCAAAGACTTGGCGCGTTTGTCAGTTAAATGAGTGGTTGACGGTATATTTCGGGCTTAATCCTGAAACATACAATGTCAGTGTCCATGCTTTGAGGAGCAACTCAAGCACAAAAATATTATGGCATTTGAAGCCGATAGAGCGGACCTCTTAGTGGGTGCACTGGTTAGAAGCGTGCGCGCACAGGGGAACTCACCCCATCGGCCTTAATTCTTCCCATGGAGAAGGAGGTCACTTCCGACGAATGCGAGGGTAAGTTCCATCCTAGAAAGAGCAGTGAAATATCGAATGTTGGAGGTAGGAGTTTTCAATCAGGACAGAGTAGTCGTCCATGAGGAGGTAATGCTGGTAGTGACAAAGCTGATGGCGACGACGAAGAAGAGAGTACATGCAGAACATGATGGAAGAGGAAGACCAGGATGGATTGGAGGATGATCTCGATTCAGATTCATCGAATGAATTCGATGACTCAGAAGAAGATGATACTGAGGGAGAAGTCCCGATCCCCTCTTCATGGGATCAGGATTTGTCGGACTCAATTACCTTGAATGACCGCCATAATTCTGCCTGGGAGTATCACGTGAACAACATCTCAATTGGGGCAACATATTATGACAAGAGACATATGCAGGAAGAAATCACTCAGTGGGCAGTGAACACGCAAAGGGTTTTCAGAATAACTGTTTCAACTCATAAATTTTTGACAATTGGTATGCAAAAAAAATTCAACTCAAGGGTGCACCACTATTGTCTGAAGTGGCACACCTAGTGGGTTGTGAGTGATTTGTGCCGCACACTTGTGTCATTCAAAATATGTTGTTGGATCATTGAATCCATACTTCCACTATGTTGGCTCGTACACGAAGATTGTGGAGACCAACTCAAGGGAGCTTAGCACCATCTAGAAAAGATTTCTGCTTAAATATAATTATAAAAATTCATATGGAAAGGCTTGGAGGGCTAAATAAAGGGCACTGGAGAACATATTTGGGTCCTTCCTCGACTCGTACGACTATGTTTTCTGTCTCCTCCAAACATTGAATGATAGGAATCCGGGCACCTATGTGGACATACAAGACTTTTGGATACCAAAGTTCCCTACTGTCAGGGTTCTGCATTGACTGTTCTTCTTATTCAGTATATGCATCGAGGCTTTCAGTCACTACCGTCTGGTGTTGTGTCTAGATGACATGTTTCTAACAGGCAGGTACAAGGGGATGACAACAATCAAATCCGCCACTCGCATTTGCATTTGTTGAGAGCAAGAAAACATCGAGTTGGTTATGGTTCTTCAGGAAGCTAAAGAAAGCGATTGTGAAAGATTGCCTAAATGTTTGTTTGCTCCACGACAGGCATACATGTATGGTTGCGGCGATCAAGACGCTCGAACAACCAGGGCCCGACGAAGAGACACCATGGCAGGACATGCGGAGCCGGTAGTGCATGCGTCATCTTGGGGCTAATTTCTTCTCATAGTTCAGGAGTAAGAACCTTATGAATTTGTTCAAGCAGCTCTGCAAGCAGATCGAATAATGTTAGTACAATTTCCTCCGCGACAAGCTGGATGAGTTCACTAAAGAACATGATAAGCAACGGAAAGCCGCGCGAGCAGCAAGATTAGCAGCTCATGCAGCAGCAATAGCTGTATAGGGTACAACAGTTCCACCACTCACAAAGGCATAACCTATTGGCCTTTGCAACTTGCGTGGATTCGACCCACCCAATACTAGAAGGAAGACGGGAAGATGGATTAAAAGCTTTGGATATAGTGGATAGAGCATGAGCCTTTAGAGAGGTGTTCTTGGTTGCACGAATCATATGAAGCTAGCTGAATCATATAACTTCGTTCTCAGAGGAAACAAGGCATTGCCATTAACAGCCCTTGTGGAGGGTATTTTATATGGCACTCAGGACCTCTTCTAGGATGGGAGCAGCACTTGTCCTTCGCCCGATGGTTCGAGGAGAAGCTACGATGTATCTACACGGCCACCACATGCACCCGATCTTCAGACATTGTTGACTACCGTGCATCACAACGTCCCTCCCAGCACGCCCAGCAGCAGAGACAAGACCCGCGCGCCATGTCTTACACCTCACTAGAGCCCTAGGCCACCACCTCCTGACCAGGCCAGAGGTTTATCTTGGCAGCAGCATCATCCTTCTTTCAACTACTAGCAGAGTGGCGGGTTTGCCATGGATCAACAAACTCCATCGCCGAACTTAGGGTGGTTTCCACGCATGGGGATGCCACACGGTATGTACTCTTCTATCCTTTTTATTCCATATCCATTGTGCCCTATGTAATTCAGCGGTACTAACGTTTTTCATCTCTAATCACATGGAAGGCACATCTCTTATATATGTCCGGATAACAATCCGTTTGGTCGAGTGATGTGTAGCGCGACGTCACCTAGGAGAACTACAACATCCAACAAGACTGGATGTCCACTTATCTGACTCCTCCTACAGACCATGTACAGATGACACAACCCACATAGGACACTCAGTAGGAGCAGAGATACATGGTTCATCCCCGTCACCGCCAGCCACCGGTACAGGGATACTCGCCATCACCTTTTCAGCCTGGACCTCAACCTCATCGTAGAGGGATGACTCGTCCTCATAGAGATGACTGATAGTTCACTCTGTGGATGACACATATTCCTATTAATATTATGTATGACACATGTATGACCTTGGTATGGTAGTTCACTCTGTGGCTGAGACACATTTCTATTACTATCTGCAATGTTTCAGACTCACATATTATTACTATTTTGCACAAGTGATCAACAAACATTTTAAATCCAACTACAAGCGGGAATTTATACAACTGGAATGAAGATACATCAGTATTACAAAACACTATAAGTTGAAATAAACGGTATAACCACTACATGCCCTTGATCTTCCCCTTCGAAGGGGCAACACTCTTGCCCTTGCTGATGGGTGATGACCCACAAGTATAGGGGGTGTATCGTAGTACTTTCGATAAATAAGAGTGTCGAACCCAACGAGGAGCAGAAGGTGTTGACAAGCAGTTTCGATGAAGGATTCATTGTAAATTCTCACAGACAAGTATTCAGGGGTTTTTGATATAGCAGATAAATAAAGTACAAGTAAATAAAATGCGAGAGTAATAGTTGCAGCGAGTGGCCCAATCCTTTTTAGCACAAAGGACAAGCCGGTTTGTTTACTTATGATGATCAAACGTTCTTGGGACACACGGGAATTTAGTCTAGTGCTTTCGCTTCATATAGTTGATTAATCTTCATTGTTTTGATAAGTGTTGTGTGGGTGAACCTATGCTAATGCATCGCCCTTCCTAGGACTAATACATACTTGTGACTATACCCCTTGCAAGCATCCGCAAATACAAGAAAGTAATTAAGATAAATCTAACCACAGCCTTAAACTCTGAGATCCTGCTATCCCTCCTGCATCGATATACCAACGGGGATTCAGGTTGCTGTCACTCCGGCAACCCCACAATTAGCAAACGAATACAAGATGCATTCCCCTAGACCCATAAAGGTGAAGTATCATGTAGTCGACGTTCACATGACACCACTAGAAGAATAACACCACAACTTAAATATCAAACCATTAAATATTACTCAACATAGTTCACTACTAACATTTAGACTTCACCCATGTCCTCAAGAACTAAACGAACTACTCACGAGACATCATATGGAACATGATCAGAGGTGATATGATGATGAATAACACAATCTGAACATAAACCTTGGTTCAATGGTTTCACTCAATAGCATCAATAACAAGGAGTAATCAATACCGGGAGAGTTTCCCCTATGAAATAATCAAGATTCAACCCTAGATGTTACAGCGGTGACGAGGTGCAGCGGTGGAGATGATGGTGTCGGCGGTGGAGATGATGGTGATGATGATCCCAATGAAGTCCAGCTCGATGACGGTGACGATGGCGTCGATTTCCCCCTCCGGGAGGGAATTTCCCCGGCGGGTTTCAGCCTGTCGGAGAGCTCTTTTCTCTCTGGTGTTTTCCACCCCGCAGAGGCGGCTGTGTCTCCTCGCGATTATCCCCAGTACCTTAGGTTTTCGGGTAGATGAAGTACGCGAAAGAGAGGCGGCTGAGGGGGGTTGTGGGCCCCCTCCCCACAAGGCGGCGCAGCCAGGGTGGAGCCCGCGCTGGCCTATGGGGGGCCCATGGCGGCCCTCCTCGGCCCCTCCTTTTGGCTGGCTCCTTCTTCTGGAGAAATAAGACCTTCGGTGTAATTTCCGTCAGTTGTTGATATTCAGAAATATCGCATTCTGACGGTGCTTTTTCCAGCAGAATCCTGACTCCGGTGAGTGATTCTCCAATAATCATGAAACATGCAAAATAGGTAAAATAACATAAGTATCATATCTAAATATGAAATATATCAATGAATAACAGTAAATTATGATATAAAATAGTGATGCAAAATGGACGTATCAACTCCCCCAAGCTTAGACTTCGCTTGTCCCCAAGCGAAACTGAACTCAGTAAACAAGACCACATGTTTATGGAGTGAAGAGTCGATAAATAAAATACGGACAAGAAGCATCACATCAATTCACACAAGACATTCTAGTGAACAACTTCCTCATATAATTCAACTTGAAACAAGTAGAAGGAAATCACAAATAAAGGTGCATAGGTAATCATAGTTGGTGATGGAAAACTTCGTTCTTGGTCAAAGAACAATTAACAGATTGTACTTATTTGTCGAGCAGAGCTCTTATATTAAAGCTTATACGGCAAAACTTGCATACTCAATCATAATAATCTCCTCATAATCATTGATAACTTTCAAAGCTATATTCATTCAGATAAAACTTGTACTAAACAAAGAAGAATAAAAGACATGATTAAATAGATCACAATATAGATGGTTGGATCACAACAACTCAATTGCTTGCTTAAGATGGAGGGAAATAGGTTTACTAACTCAACATGAAAGTAAAAGATAGGCCCTTCGCAGAGGGAAGCAGGGATTAAATCATGTGCTAGAGCTTTTTAAGTTTTGAAATCATATAGAGAGCATAAAAGTAAAGTTTGAGAGGTGTTTGTTGTTGTCAACGAATGGTAGTGGGTACTCTAACCCCCTTGGCAAACAGACTCTCAAAGAGCGGCTCCCATGAAGGACGTTATCTCTACTAGCAAGGTAGATCATCCCTCTTCTCTTTTGATTACACATGTACTTTAGTTTTATTTATGGATGACACTCCTCCCAACCTTTGCTTTCATGAGCCATGGCTAACCGAATCCTCGGGTGCCTTCCAACATTTCACATACCATGAAGGAGTGTCTATTTGCAAAATTAAGTTGCTTACTGATGAATCAGGGCAAAACATGTGAAGCGAATTATTAATGAAAGTTAATTAATTGGGGCTGGGAACCCCGTTGCCATCTCTTTTTGCAAAGTTATTGGATAAGCGGATGCGCCGCTAGTCCATTGGTGAAAGTTGCCCAACAAGATTGAAAGATAAACACCACATACTTCCTCATGAGCTATAAAACATTGACACAAATAAGGGATGATAACTTTTGAATTGTTTAAAGGTAGCACATGAAGTATTTACTTGGAGTGGCGCAAAATACCACATAATAGGTAGTTATGGTGGACACAAATGGCATAGGTTTGGTTTAAGGGTTTGGATGCATGAGAAGCATTCCCTCTCAGTACAGGTCTTTGGCTAGCAAGGTTGGTTAGAAAGCATAAGAGTTGAGGGAAACAAACAAATATACATGTGATAGAAACAATCATGCATCTTTCTTGTAAGCACAAATAATCTTAACTTCAGAATACTAAGCTCATAGCTAACAAGAAAGAAAGATAATGAAATAACATATCTATATGTATTTCCTCTTTTCTACTTAAACTCGAAGTGTTGTTGCTATTGACCAATGCTAAGTTTGCCAAAACCAAATAGATTGCCAAAACCAAATAGATTTACTTAATGCTCCCAAAGTGATACCAATACTAACAACAAGATCAATCATATAATAGAGATTGCAAACTAAAATAAGGTGTGCAATATGTAAATGATAAAACTTCTCATTAATATTCCATAACGATAACTCACACCAAGGTATACATAGATAACCAACTAAAGAGAGATACTTCCATACTGCAACCATCTTATATGATAACTTCCCTACTCATGATATGACACTACTTGATAGTAAAAAGGTAAAAGATAGTGATGATGTGATACCGCGGCACTCCCCCCAAGCTTGGGACAACCCAAGGGGGTGCCAATACCAATGATGAATTACTCCTTCGGCGGTGGTGGTGATGAATTCTTGTCATCATCAGACTTCCAAGGAAGAGGCTCTCCATCAACAAACGACATCTTGGTCTCAGGAATCCTGAAACTAGCAGCATAGCTTATGTGTTTAAACCTGTTTTCATACTCACAGTTTTGATTCTGAACATCATAGAGTTGAGCTTGGAGTTTGTTGGTAGTGTCATGAAGCGAGAGGATATCGTCCCACAGCTTTGCAGTCTCCTTCTTGTGTCCATCAATAAGTTCAGACACAATTTTGTGGAAGATGTCCACTTCACGCTCAGCCATCTTCTTGTAGTTGAAGACCTCTTGTTCTAATTTCTCCATCCTGTCCTCCAAACTTCCTTCTCCTTTAGGACCCCGGACATCTTCAATCTGCAACTCTCCATCTACGAGCAGCAACTCCTTGGGGTGCATCTTCAGCTCATTCATGTACGGGTTGACGATGTCCTCAAAGAAGTTGTCCTTCGGAGTTCCCGACAAAGACATGCTGGCTCTAGATCCGAAGAAGATCCTGGCAGAAAACAGCTCGAAACAAAACACGACGAGAAAACGATATACGGACCTCCAGGGGTTCGGGAGATTATATAGCAAAAAATTTCATGACAAAAGGAAAGTACCAGGTCGAAAACGAGTGGAAGAGGGACTCCGAGGGGCCGTCACCATAGGGCGGCGCGGCCAGGCTGGGGCTGATGGCGTGTAACTCACACGTTCGTTGGGAACCCCAAGAGGAAGGTATGATGCGCACAGCAGCAAGTTTTCCCTCAGAAAGAAACCAAGGTTTATTGAACCAGGAGGATCCAAGAAGCACGTTGAAGGTTGATGGCGGCGGGATGTAGTGCGGCGCAACACCAGAGATTCCGGCGCCAACGTGGAACCTGCACAACACAACCAAAGTACTTTGCCCCAACGAAACAGTGAGGTTGTCAATCTCACCGGCTTGCTGTAACAAAGGATTAGATGTATAGTGTGGATGATGATTGTTTGCAGAAAACAGTAGAACAGGTATTGCAGTAGATTGTATTTGAGTAAAGAGAATTGGACCGGGGTCCACAGTTCACTAGAGGTGTCTCTCCCATAAGATAAACAACATGTTGGGTGAACAAATTACAGTTGGGCAATTGACAAATAGAGAGGGCATGACCATGCACATACATATTATGATGAGTATTGTGAGATTTAATTGGGCATTACGACAAAGTACATAGACCGCTATCCAGCATGCATCTATGCCTAAAAAGTCCACCTTCAGGTTATCATCCGAACCCCCTCCAGTATTAAGTTGCTAACAACAGACAATTGCATTAAGTATTGCGCGTAATGTAATCAATAACTACATCCTTAGACATAGCATCAATGTTTTATCCCTAGTGGCAACAACACATCCGTAATCTTAGAACTTTCTCACACCTTGTCCCGATTCACGAGACATGAACCCACTATCGAGCATAAATACTCCCTCTTGGAGTTACTAGCATCAACTTGGCCAGAGCCTCTACTAATAACGGAGAGCATGCAAGATCATAAACAACACATAGACATAACTTTGATAATCAACATAACGAGTATTCTCTATTCATCGGATCCCAACAAACGCAACATATAGAATTACAGATAGATGATCTTGATCATGTTAGGCAGCTCACAAGATCCGACAATGAAGCACAATGGGGAGAAGACAACCATCTAGCTACTGCTATGGACCCATAGTCCAGGGGTGAACTACTCACACATCACTCCGGAGGCGACCATGGCGGTGTAGAGTCCTCCGGGAGATGAATCCCCTCTCCGACAGGGTGCCGGAGGAGATCTCCAGAATCCCCCGAGATGGGATTGGCGGCGGCGGCGTCTCAGTAAGGTTTTCCGTATCGTGGCTCTCGGTACTAGGGGTTTCGCGATGGAGGCTTTAAGTAGGCGGAAGGGCAGGTCAGGAAGGGGCACGAGGGCCCCACACCACAGGTCGGCGCGGCCAAGGCCTGGGCCGCGCCACCCTATGGTTTGGCTGCCCCGTGGCCCCACTTCGTTGACTCTTCGGTCTTCTGGAAGCTTCGTGGCAAAATAGGACCCTGGGCGTTGATTTCGTCCAATTCCGAGAATATTTCTTTACTAGGATTTCTGAAACCAAAAACAGCAGAAAACAAAGAATCGGCACTTCGGCATCTTGTTAATAGGTTAGTTCCAGAAAGTGCACGAATATGACATAAAGTGTGCATAAAACATGTAGATAACATCAATAATGTGGCATGGAACATAAGAAATTATCGATACGTTGGAGACGTATCAGCATCCCCAAGCTTAGTTCTGCTCGTCCCGAGCAGGTAAAACGATAACAAAGATAATTTCTGGAGTGACATGCCATCATAACCTTGATCATACTATTTGTAAAGCATATGTAGTGAATGCAGCGATCAAAACAATGTATATGACATGAGTAAACAAGTGAATCATATAGCAAAGACTTTTCATGAATAGTACTTCAAGACAAGCATCAATAAGTCTTGCATAAGAGTTAACTCATAAAGCAATAAATCAAAGTAAAGGTATTGAAGCAACACAAAGGAAGATTAAGTTTCAGCGGTTGCTTTCAACTTATAACATGTATATCTCATGGATAATCGTCAACATAGAGAAATATAACAAGTGCAATATGCAAATATGTAGGAATCAATGCACAGTTCACACAAGTGTTTGCTTCTTGAGGTGGAGAGAAATAGGTGAACTGACTCAACAATGAAAGTAAAAGAATGGTCCTCCATAGAGGAAAAGCATCGATTGCTATATTTGTGCTAGAGCTTTGATTTTGGAAACATGAAACAATTTTGTCAACGGTAGTAATAAAGCATATGTATCATGTAAATTATATCTTACAAGTTGCAAGCCTCAAGCATAGTATACTAATAGTGCCCGCACCTTGTCCTAATTAGCTTGGACTACCGGATCATCACAATGCACATGTTTTAACCAAGTGTCACAAAGGGGTACCTCTATGCCGCCTGTACAAAGGTCTAAGGAGAAAGCTCGCATTGGATTTCTCGCTATTGATTATTCTCAACTTAGACATCCATACCGGGACAACATAGACAACAGATAATGGACTCCTCTTTTATGCATGAGCATGTAACAACAATTAATAATTTTCTCATATGAGATTGAGGATATATGTCCAAAACTGAAACTTCCACCATGGATCATGGCTTTAGTTAGCGGCCCAATGTTCTTCTCTAACAGTATGCATGCTTAACCATAAGGTGGTAGATCTCTCTTACTTCAGACAAGACGAACATGCATAGCAACTCACATGATATTCAACAAAGAATAGTTGATGGCGTCCCCATAAACATGGTTATCGCACAACAAGCAACTTAATAAGAGATAAAGTGCATAAGTACATATTCAATACCACAATAGTTTTTAAGCTATTTGTCCCATGAGCTATATATTGCAAAGGTGAATGATAGAATTTTAAAGGTAGCACTCAAGCAATTTACTTTGGAATGGCGGAGAAATACCATGTAGTAGGTAGGTATGGTGGACACAAATGGCATAGTGGTTGGCTCAAGTATTTTGGATGCATGAGAAGTATTCCCTCTCGATACAAGGTTTAGGCTAGCAAGGTTATTTGAAACAAACACAAGGATGAAGTGGTGCAGCAAAACTCACATAAAAGACATATTGTAAACATTATAAGAACCTACATCGTCTTCCTTGTTGTTCAAAACTCAATACTAGAAATTATTTAGACCTTAGAGAGACCAAATATGCAAACCAAATTTTAGCATGCTCTATGTATTTATTCATTAATAGGTGCAAAGTATATGATGCAAGAGCTTAAACATGAGCACAACAATTGCCAAGTATCACATTACCCAAGACATTTATAGCAATTACTACATGTATCATTTTCCAATTCCAACCATATAACAATTTAACGAAGAAGAAACTTCGCCATGAATACTATGAGTAGAAACTAAGGACATACTTGTCCATATGCTACAGCGGAGCGTGTCTCTCTCCCACAAAGTGAATGCTAGGATCCATTTTATTCAAACAAAACAAAAACAAAAACAAACCGACGCTCCAAGCAAAGCACATAAGATGTGACGGAATAAAAATATAGTTTCAGGGGAGGAACCTGATAATGTTGTCGATGAAGAAGGGGATGCCTTGGGCATCCCCAAGCTTAGACGCTTGAGTCTTCTTAGAATATGCAGGGGTGAACCACCGGGGCATCCCCAAGCTTAGAGCTTTCACTCTCCTTGATCATGTTGCATCATACTCCTCTCTTGATCCTTGAAAACTTCCTCCACACCAAACTCGAAACAACTCATTAGAGGGTTAGTGCACAACAAAAATTAACATGTTCAGAGGTGACACAATCATTCTTAACACTTCTGGACATTGCATAAAGCTACTGGACATTAATGGATCAAAGAAATTCATCCAACATAGCAAAAGAGGCAATGCGAAATAAAAGGCAGAATCTATCAAAACAGAACAGTTCGTATTGACGAATTTTAAAATGGCACCAGACTTGCTCAAATGAAAATGCCCAAATTGAATGAAAGTTGCGTACATATCTGAGGATCACTCACGTAAATTGACATAATTTTCTGAGTTACCTACAGAGAATTTAGCCCAGATTCGTGACAGCAAAGAAACTGCGCAGTAATCCAAATCTAGTATGAACTTTACTATCAAAGACTTTACTTGGCACAACAAAACACTAAACTAAGATAAGGAGAGGTTGCTACAGTAGTAAACAACTTCCAAGACACAAAATAAAAACAAAGTACTGTAGGTAAAAACATGGGTTGTCTCCCATAAGCGCTTTTCTTTAACGCCTTTCAGCTAGGCGCAGAAAGTGTGTATCAAGTATTATCGGAGGGTGGTGCATCATCCTTACCTTGGGCTTTAGGAGTTGCCTCAACAATGCATGTTATCTTATCTATGTAAGTTTCAGAGGCTCCCTTTTCATTAGTCTTAGGCTTGCTACTCTCATCAAACAAATTTTCAGGAACAAGCCAAGCATAGTTATTTTCTAGTGCATCATTCATAGCTAGGAGTTTACATGGTATTGGTGCTTTGATCTCCCCACCATCATTAATATTATTAGTGTACTTTATTCTATCCATATCCATCTTTTCAAGGAGACTAACAAAATTGGTATATGAACCAAGCATATTATATTTAGCAAAGACCTTTCTAGCCTCTCTTGCTATACCACCAAATTCTCTAAGAAGGGTTTCTAAAACAAAATCTTTCTTTTCCCCTTCTTCCATATCACCAAGTGTGAGAAACATGTGTTGGATTATAGGATTAAGATTAACAAATTTAGTTTCCAACATGTGAACTAAAGAAGCAGCGGCAATTTCATAAGTAGGCGCAAGGTCTACCAAGTGTCTATCTTCAAAGTCTTCAATGGTACTAACATGATTGAAAAATTCTTCTATATTATTTCTCCCAACTATAGACCCACGTCCTACCGGTATGTCTTTTGAGGTAAAATTAAAAGGAAACATGATGAATCAAGTAAAGAAAATGCAAGTAACTAATTTTTTTGTGTTTTTGATATAGCAAACAAGATAGCAAATAAAGTAAAACTAGCAACTAATTTTTTTTTGTATTTTGATTTAGTGCAGCAAACAAAGTAGTAAATAAAACTAAGCAAGACAAAAACAAAGTAAAGAGATTGGGATGTGGAGACTCCCCTTGCAGCGTGTCTTGATCTCTCCGGCAACGGCGCCAGAAAAAGAGCTTGATGGCGTGTAACTCACACGTTCGTTGGGAACCCCAAGAGGAAGGTATGATGCGCACAGCAGCAAGTTTTCCCTCAGAAAGAAACCAAGGTTTATCGAACCAGGAGGAGCCAAGAAGCACGTTGAAGGTTGATGGCGGCGGGATGTAGTGCGGCGCAACACCAGAGATTCCGGCGCCAACGTGGAACCTGCACAACACAACCAAAGTACTTTGCCCCAACGAAACAGTGAGGTTGTCAATCTCACCGGCTTGCTGTAACAAAGGATTAGATGTATAGTGTGGATGATGATTGTTTGCAGAAAACAGTAGAACAGGTATTGCAGTAGATTGTATTTCAGTAAAGAGAATTGGACCGGGGTCCACAGTTCACTAGAGGTGTCTCTCCCATAAGATAAACAGCATGTTGGGTGAACAAATTACAGTTGGGCAATTGACAAATAGAGAGGGCATGACCATGCACATACATATTATGATGAGTATTGTGAGATTTAATTGGGCATTACGACAAAGTACATAGACCGCTATCCAGCATGCATCTATGCCTAAAAAGTCCACCTTCAGGTTATCATCCGAACCCCCTCCAGTATTAAGTTGCTAACAACAGACAATTGCATTAAGTATTGCGCGTAATGTAATCAATAACTACATCCTTAGACATAGCATCAATGTTTTATCCCTAGTGGCAACAGCACATCCATAATCTTAGAACTTTCTCACATCGTCCTGCATTCACGGAGACATGAACCCACTATCGAGCATAAATACTCCCTCTTGGAGTTACTAGCATCAACTTGGCCAGAGCCTCTACTAATAACGGAGAGCATGCAAGATCATAAACAACACATAGACATAACTTTGATAATCAACATAACGAGTATTCTCTATTCATCGGATCCCAACAAACGCAACATATAGAATTACAGATAGATGATCTTGATCATGTTAGGCAGCTCACAAGATCCGACAATGAAGCACAATGGGGAGAAGACAACCATCTAGCTACTGCTATGGACCCATAGTCCAGGGGTGAACTACTCACACATCACTCCGGAGGCGACCATGGCGGTGTAGAGTCCTCCGGGAGATGAATCCCCTCTCCGGCAGGGTGCCGGAGGAGATCTCCAGAATCCCCCGAGATGGGATTGGCGGCGGCGGCGTCTCAGTAAGGTTTTCCGTATCGTGGCTCTCGGTACTGGGGGTTTCGCGACGGAGGCTTTAAGTAGGCGGAAGGGCAGGTCAGGAAGGGGCACGAGGGCCCCACACCACAGGTCGGCGCGGCCAAGGCCTGGGCCGCGCCGCCCTATGGTTTGGCTGCCCCGTGGCCCCACTTCGTTGACTCTTCGGTCTTCTGGAAGCTTCGTGGCAAAATAGGACCCTGGGCGTTGATTTCGTCCAATTCCGAGAATATTTCTTTACTAGGATTTCTGAAACCAAAAACAGCAGAAAACAGCAACTGGCACTTCCGCATCTTGTTAATAGGTTAGTTCCAGAAAGTGCACGAATATGACATAAAGTGTGCATAAAACATGTAGATAACATCAATAATGTGGCATGGAACATAAGAAATTATCGATACGTTGGAGACGTATCAGGGGCCCGCGCCGGCCTATGGGGGCACGCCCTTGTGCGTCTCCTCCACTCCGTTTCGATCTCGTAATTTTTCATATTTTCCAAAAATAGCAAAAACATTGTTCAGAAAGTTAAACGCGGACTTTTATTACCAGAACTGTTACCTATTCAAAGTCGAACTCTACAGAACTATCAATTTGACCTTTGATGAAAGCTTCCGGAGTCACCACTCGAATAACATCAACATCTTCATTATAAGAATCTCCAGAAATATAGTTCTTGAGCCTTTGTCCATTCACTACTTGTGTGGCATCACCTTTCAGAGAACCAATCTTAATTGCCCCTGAACGATACACCTCCACAATGACATATGGTCCTTCCCATTTTGAGAGCAATTTCCCTGCAAAAAATCTGAGACGAGACCGATACAATAGGACTTTATCCCCAACATTAAATTCTCTTTTGATAATTCTTCTATCGTGCCATTTCTTAACTTTCTCCTTAAAAAGTTTAGCATTTTCATAAGCTTCACTTCTCCATTCATCTAGAGAACTCAATTGTAGCAATCTTTTCTTACCGGCAAGTTTAGGATCTTTATTTAGTTCTCTCACAACCCAATAAGCTTTGTGCTCTAGTTCTAAAGGTAAATGACAAGCTTTCCCATAAACCATTTTATAAGGTGACATCCCCATAGGATTCTTATAAGCAGTTCTATAAGCCCATAGTGCTTCCTTCAATTTACTAGCCCAGTTCTTTCTAGATTTATTAACAGTCTTTTGCAAGATAGATTTAATCTCTCTATTTGATAATTCTACTTGCCCACTAGTTTGAGGATGATAAGCGGAAGCAATCCTATGATTAATACCATATTTAGCAAGAGTTTTTCTAAAACCACCATGAATAAAATGAGAACCTCCATCAGTCATAAGATATCTAGGAACTCCAAATCTAGGAAAAATAATATCTAAAAGCATTCTTAAAGAGGTCTCACCATCAGCACTTTTTGTGGGTATAGCTTCCACCCATTTAGTAACGTAATCAACAGCGACAAGTATATGAGTGTTACCTTCTGAAGAAGGGAAAGGACCCATGAAGTCAAATCCCCAACAATCGAATGGTTCAATAACGAGAGTATAATTCATAGGCATTTCATTGCGTCTAGAGATATTACCAACTCTTTGACATTCATCACAAGATAAGATAAACTTCCTTGCATCTTTAAAGAGAGTCGGTCAATAAAAACCTGACTGTAGAACCTTTTGCGCGGTTCTATCTCCAGCATGGTGTCCTCCATAAACACTACCATGACACTTACTCAATATCTCTTGTTATTCATATTCGGGAACACATCTTCGCATAATACCATCCACTCCTTCTTTATATAAGTGTGGGTCATCCCAAAAATAATGCCTCAAGTCATAAAAGAATTTCCTCCTTTGCTGAGCTGAAAAGGTCGGAGGCAAGTACTTGGAAACAATAAAGTTAGCATAATCAGCATACCAAGGACTATCTCGCGAGCTCACCTTTATTACAGCCAATTGTTCATTTGGAAAACTATCATTAACAGGAACAGGATCATAAGCAATATTTTCCAATCTAGACAAATTATCAGCAACAGGATTATCAGCGCCTTTCCTATCTATAATATGTAAATCAAATTCTTGCAAAAGAAGCACCCATCTAATAAGCCTTGGCTTAGCATCTTTCTTTTCCATAAGGTATCTAATTGCAACATGATCAGTATGAATCGTAACTTTTGAATCAACAATATAAGATCTAAACTTGTCACAAGCAAAAACTACAGCTAATAATTCTTTTTCAGTTGTAGCATAATTTTTTTGAGCAGCATCAAGAGTTTTACTAGCATAATGAATAACATTCAATTTTTTATCTACTCGCTATCCTAGAATAGCACCAACAGCAAAATCACTAGCATCACACATAATTTCAAAAGGTAAATTCCAATCAGGAGGTTCAACTACTGGAGCAGTTGTTAAGGCTTTCTTTAGAGTTTCAAAAGCTTCCTTACAATCATCATCAAAAACAAAAGGTACATCTTTTTGAAGAAGATTAGTAAGAGGCTTTGAAATCTTAGAGAAATCTTTAATAAATCTCCTATAAAACCCAGCATGACCAAGAACACTACGAATACCTTTAACATCCCTCGGATAGGGCATCTTCTCAATTGCTTCAACTTTAGCTCTATCAACTTCAATACCTCTCTCAGAAATTTTATGTCCCAATACAATTCCTTCGTTAACCATAAAGTGGCATTTCTCCCAATTAAGAACAAGGTTAGTTTCTTCACATCTCTGCAAAACTTTATCAAGGTTTCGCAAGCAATTATCAAAAGAATTCCCATAGACAGAAAAATCATCCATGAATACCTCTACAATATTTTCACAAAAGCCATGAAAAATAGCAGACATGCATCTTTGAAAAGTAGCAGGAGCATTACATAAACCAAAAGGCATACGCCTATAAGCATAAGTTCCATAGGGACAAGTGAAAGTGGTTTTCTCTTGATCTTTAGTTTTAACAACAATTTGTGAAAACCCAGAATAACCATCAAGAAAGCAAAAATGAGTATTTTTAGATAACCTTTCTAACATTTGATCAATAAAAGGTAAAGGGTAATGATCTTTCTTAGTAACTTTATTAACTTTTCGATAATCAATGCACATTCTATACCCTACAACTACTCTTTGAGGGATGAGCTCATCATTATCATTAGGCATAACAGTCATTCCTCCTTTCTTAGGAACACAATGCACAAGACTAACCCATCTACTATCAGCAATAGGATATACTAGAAGGACCTTGCGCGTCTTGCCGCGCCGTTCTTTGATTTTATCATTTAATTTTTGCAATTTGTACACATAACCTGACTAATCGGTCTACAGATATGTAAATAATACTACTTTCATCTTCCATGCAATCTGTTTAGGCACAACCTAACAAATCAGTTTATAGATATGCAAATAAAACCACTTCCATCAGCGAAGTAATGCACCCCTAGAAAAACATAAAGCAAACAAAATGGTGAATCTGTGTAAACTAGAAGAACAAAAAAAATCAAACACAAACGTAAAAAAACAACAACAATGGAACATCTCGTGAAAAAAATTATATCCATAAAGTTCCTTACATTTTTTTTTGCTAAGCACCAATAAAAAGTATATCCCTTCCCAAACTTCTTTTATATCGAAAATGGTGTGACTGACCACAACATCAAACAAGACCTGAGCCCTCCAAGTGATATGTTGTATAAAGGAGGATATCCCATGTATAGGTGATGTACCGTAATTTGAGCTGAATTCTAGTACATCTACAAATTTTAAAGTGCCTCTCGGTAATCACATCATCTTTTCTATGTCTCTTACATGTATTAGATTAAGAGATAGCTAAATTTCTATGGTATAGGTAGAGAGAAGCAAACATACATTAACCAACAAATGGCCAGACTGAGCTTTTTAATAACAACCATAGCAAGAGTTCAGCCTCGTGGCTGGCTGGCTCTGCAGTGGCAAAACTACCATCCATAACTGAACACCTGGTTGTTGATGCTGCAAAATTAAATTATTGGCTTACGAAGGGCACCATCAGCTGTTATTGTCCGCGAAGAGAATATCTCCTCAAGTGCTTGGAGAGGAAAGGAAACATAACCTAATAAAGGTACAAATCTATTATTCAAATCAGCATGGATGAATCAAAATGACCTCATCCATAGTTAAGCATGCCTTCAGAAGAAAAGGTCTACAAAAGGATATGTGAAAAGTGAAGCTACAATGTTCAGTTTAAATAACAAACAAACATAACTTTCACAGTATCACTAATATGCACATTATGATTGTATTCCATGGAACAATATAAATGGCTAAAGGAATAGTGGCACATATCACTTTGCACATTGATCGTTGTTATAAGTAGAATACTGAATGATATGAACGGAGCCTTATTAGTATCTAGGAATTACAATTCTTTAGCATCCACTGCTTATCGGTGTGTATCTAGTAATTAGAGCATAGCATGTTACATAATTTCTAAGATACATGGTAGGGATACAAATATAAGAAAGGGTTAAGTGTGTCAGAAAAGAGGAAAATGATTTATTGATAGGTAGGTTGAACAAACCTTCAAAATATTGAGAAATTCTCTTAATTAAGAGACATCATCTCACAAATAGTATGGTATCAAGAACTTCTACATATTTTTTGGAAGCTATTACAGACGGATAATCAAAATATACGAATATGAGAAATGCCTGAATAATAGGGATGTTATATATGTTCTAAGACATGATAGAACGGGTAAGATGGGGTAAACGTTCATGCATGTAACTACATGAACTATTTCCAGAATATTGAACAACATAGATATCTTATAAAAGTAAAAGAAATGATAAAAGGTACACACAGTGCATGTTTTAAAGGAAACTTATAGGAGCCAACACCATGGATGTGAAAGAAAAACCCTGGTGAAGTCCTAAAAATACCAAATGATGAAATAAGACAAAGTAAAGTTTTAGAACGGTCCTAAAATGATACTTAGCAGCATTGTCCTCAAAGGACGTTCTCTAGCCACAAACACATCCCTATTTGAGTACCACTTGAACCCAATATCTAAATAAAAAATCCCAAAACAACAAAACACATTACAGATCAGATCACTGAGTAACTCCGAGTTCAATATATGCTTTCATCAGAACATTTAGTACCATGATTTTTTTTATAAATCGAACGAGACAGTTAGGAAAATAAAATGTAGAACATGAACTCTTTGGATAAGAGAATGAAGGCCACTCTCAACAATTATCAAACAACTGACCAATCCCAACTTTCTTGTAATATAACTACTATATTATAGGGGAACCAACATCATTTTTCTCATAATTTTGAGGCTTCTTTCGAATTACTGTGGTGGTAACACGTACACCTTTTATATGGTCTGGTTCCCGTGGTGGTTCTTCCGTGTGCAGCAGGGCGCTGCGTGTAGCTATTTAGACTAATGTGCTTTTCTTTCCAGTGCTTTGGTGGTCGGCTGTGCTGGTAAATCACTTGGGTGGAGGTAGCCAAAACATGGGTGGAGCGGTGCTGGGCCAACGTGGGCAGTAGCTGTTGGTTCCATGAGAATTGGTCAGAACGGTGGCTCCTCCCGTGGAATAATCGAGATGGCCCATCCTATTCTTCTCTCCCCAATCTCCACCATGTCTTGTATCGTCCAATGAATATCTCCACACAATTTCTACAACTTGAGTGGAGGTCGTCGGCGATGAGACGTCCAGCCATGTTCATCCCGGACCTGGCCGCCCCTACCGCTCCATGCTCGAGTTCCCTCCTCGACGCAGCAACTCATCCTTCCGACGAACAGCTGCCGCCATGCTCCCCGCCGCCTCTGGCCGGCGCGGCTCCCCAAGTACGAATATGCCTTGCTCCTGTCTCCGGCCACTTCTCGCAGGCGGGAGCCTCACCAGCACACCGCTCAGCCCCTTCTCCACTCGTTTGACGCCACCTGCGCGCGGATGCACCGCCGCCGTCTCCGGGCTCTACCTCCGCGTCCATGCAAAAAATTGTAAGTTGCCTACTACTAGCTGTTGTCTTGGGCATCCCCTGCTACTAGCTACTCTCTCTACTATTACTCCTCCCTACCAATGTCTTGGTCCTTTCTCTCTCTGTTAGTGGATGAGCCCGTACAGATTCTCAAATTTTTGTGCCTACTTCTTTGTGAGTTTATTGCATCTACATGTTTGATGTTATGCTCATAAGAACTAAGAACTAATTTCTTCAAGTTTCTTTGTGTGATTTTGAGAGCTACAACAATACAAAATTGACGGTACACTGCAATTACATCTGGTTCAAGATTTTATTTTGGTTTCGATTTGGTGACTTTTATCTCGCTGTAGGTGGTGCCATGTAGTTCCAGCTGCTGGATATGGTTCACCCTCGAGTGGTGCAGATACACAAGGTTATTAAGAGAGTTTTGATGTCTCACGTTGGGTTTAGAGTTCGGTGCCTTAGATCACCATGATGCCTATTTCTGGGGTGTTCTGTACGTGGTCTTGATGCAAAGACAGAGAACAATATGGTCCGTAACTACAAGGTTCTCTAGGATGTCTTCAACAAGCTGGAGACAAGAAAGGTACCTGCGTTAGGCCTTTCCATTTTTCCTATGGTCCATGAATTTTTCATGATTTAGTCTTGCAGTCGTTGTGTATGTATCTATTGTGTTGAGATTCAACCTAGAACATATTCCTGATGTTAGTACATGGTAATGGTCAGATAATCATCTGACAATGCAGATTGACTATGTACGACTATCCATGTTGTAGATTGGTTCATAATAATTTTGGAGAACAGAGATTTGTTCTAATGCTTTCAAGCTGTGCTCTCTATTCCTGATTCCGATGTTGGAAGCGTTGCAACCATCTTCACTATAAGAGGCTTTTCCCCATTTTTTGTCGGGTCTGTTATCTATGTCTGTATTGATTATCACAGATGGAGCTTCTGATGATAGATCATATGATAGGTTCTGCAATCTCCCAACAGCGAAAGATTATATCACTGAAGATATCTTTTCACAGACATCAAAAGTAGTATATGTGTATGTTTTTCTTCGCTTCTATAGCACACCTCTTCTAGCATAGGACGTAGTTGTTGAAGTGAATTGCTCCAAAAAAAAATTCCATATGAGGAGATTTCATTCCTGTAGGTCCGAGCACCAAAGCTGGAGATGCTAACGAATTGCTTCTGTGGCACCGCCATATTCTTATTCATATATTTGTGTACTAGAACTGCTAATTACCATAGATTTTACTGTGTGACAAAGTTACTTAATCATCTCTATAGAGGTCCCTCAGATTGAGAGATGAGACCACCAAAACCATAGCAGTATTTCCCTGTAAAAAGCCATTAATCATCCCTATAAAGACCATTTTGACTAAAATATGAGATCACCAAAAATTCCTATGCATTATCTGTTCTACACCCAATTTTCTGAATTGGCAGCAATATATTATCCAAGAGGACATTATTTGACTTTTTTTTACCTTATTTCCTCGTGGATATTGCTCATATAGGTATATTAACATCAATATTTTCCAATGCACATATTGCTCATATAGACTCATGTGCCTCCGGAATTGTGACCCCAGCAGGAGATTGTATAGTCGCTGAATAGTCGTTGTATAGTCGCCGAGTCGTTTTCCAAAAATCACGGCGTCTCGCGACTATACATCGACTTATGGCGACTATACAACTTTTCTGGTCGACTATACATGAGTCGCAGCCTCGGGCGACTCACTTTTGAGTCGCGACTCAAAAAACATGTGCCAAACTGATCTACATGTTATGTCAACCATTTTGTTGCAGAATTTTACTATTTCAATCCTAGTATGCAGTATGATCTGTGGGTAGAGCTTAGTAGGCAGTCTCTTAATATTTGTGATAGCATAGCCTTTTTAATATAGATTTTTTAATATCTGTGATAGCATACCCTTTTTAATATAGATTTTGGTAATAATGTATTTCAGAGAGCCCTTTTGTAGAAGGATAGAACTGATATCTAAGCAACTCAGATGTTTTTAGAGTCCAGTGAAGAGTGCTTCTCTTCCTAGATTTCCCTGCCGAGCAATGGTCATGATTTCACCACAAAGCTGAACTTCTAGGCGTGATAAGGTACTTCCCTAGGAAGGCTACAGGTATGGTTTGAATGCTCTTAAGTAACAACTGCAATAATTTGTAGCTTTTCAGTTTATCCACCCCCAAAATCAAATTTTGAGTCAAGATTTGGATGAAACTTTCCGACCAGTCAGGTTGACAGCGGTATTGGAGAAAAAAGTGTACTACAGTTTCTTATTTTCAAGATAGAATATTAAACTTACTTATAATGCAACTACCAAACCATAATATTTTAAACTGAAGTGAGGTGTTCATTCTTTAGAAAGTTTTGTAATACACTCTGGATTCTAATATTAGTTCCTCATTTCAGGGGTTACAAACAGGTCATTCAGCGAACTGCTCTCGAGACATCTTACTTCCTTAAAAATGATTGCTTGAAGATATATTGCACTCTAGGTATTGTTGTGTCAACTATTGATTACTCCAGGCCACACTCCATTCAGGTACCAAACTTCAACATTACCTACCGGTAAGGCATCATCATTTAGCGTTGGCAAGGAGCGCCATATATGTTTAAGTGCAGTTGCTCTCAAAAAATCCATATATGTTCAAATGCAGATCCTCTCAAAAAAATCAGTAGGTATATATAGTGCCGTATGCTATTCTTATGTTTTAGTCTGGCATGTATGTGGATCCAGAATTAGAGCAGACTGCATCTATGTGTGGTTTATTATATGCGTAGCATTGGATGTTTGTAGTTCATAGTCTTGATCAGATTTGACAATTAATTATTCTTACATGCTATGAAATTTGAAATCTAACTGTGTTATATCAAATCCAAGGACCAATGCAGTATGCGGAAGAAAAGAATCATGCATCAGTTGACCTTGGTACTAAGCAGCAAGAGGTAGAGAGAGGTAACCCAATCAGGAAGAAAAGAATCATGCCGATTTGCAAACGAATCATGCATCAGTTGAGCTTAGTACTAAACACATAAAGTAAATTTTGTACATGCCGGTTTGAAAAAGTATAAAGGAAACACGTGCAGTAAATTTTGTACATGCCAGTTTGCAAAAGTTTTAGTACTGATGGTAACCCAATCTGGCCTATTTTGTTCTCTTAAGCAATTAGAGAGTTTGGAAGCACATCTAGCTAGCTTAGGTTTCCACGAAAATGATCCAGTCACCGTGGGTATTAATTCCAGCGGAGGGTTCCCTTTGTGCATCATTATATCACATATAAGTTATGCATTGTGTCTAAGGTATGCCACTGAAATGTTTTCAAGCATTATCATTTTATAACATGATTTGGCATGGTACAAGACACTTCTTTCCCTAACGGTAAAACAATAGTGTGAATGTCATTGTTTCAGTTGTAGGTGAGGCATTGCACGACTTGATCCTTTATCACCTTGGTTATGTATATTTTCTCTTTTGTTTCTCCTTTCTTCATATTTTTCCTCTTCTCTATTTATTTATCAAATCAAGTTGTTTCAGTTCTTAACTTTCATTTAGATTAAGCAAAATACATCTTCTCACCGCATTGTCTAGCTTGTGATTTTGATTTATGAGTATCGATGCTAAAACTGTTGGAAGAATAATCATGCAAACGTCCATGCTGAAAGATTTCTCACCTCCATGATGCCAATAATGTGTTGTTTGCATGAATACATGGTTCAAACAACTCAACAACAGCCATACAATCTAGACATTATTGTCGATGACCAAGAGGTATCTTCTGAAAACTAGAACCTTGGCTTGCTTATTGTCAAAAACAATATGTAACCATCTACATCTTCACTTGGTTATTTATAATAATTCAGCTTTATGCATCCTACTTTCTGTGCCATGCTATCATAATAAAATAAGCTAACTTTATCCTCATTTTATTATAGGCATGCAACACTCTATCCATGTCCAAACAGAGGCCAAGTTAATAACGTCATATGCCTCCGCACTACACTTGCGAATTGTATTTCTACATTGTTTCTAGATACCCTATTTCCATGAAATGGTTGGGGCCTTGATTTGAATAGGCGAGCTCATGCTAGAGACCAAAGAAAAAATCACATATCAGGCATACCCTGAGGAGTCGGTCCAGTTGAAACTTAGATACCAAAGCCATGCAAGCCGTCTATGCTTCCTACCAGAAAGAAGTAGACACAGAAGGAAGGAGAGCGTCTTCTCGACTGGATAGATGTCAGCTGCCCAAATGATGCCGAAGCCGAGCCTTCCTCAAGGAGGTCACATGTGGTGATGTTCCTTAACATAATAGGCAAATGCATGGAAATCATCGTCCTATCCCTTGATTGCAAGGACAACTTGACAAGTACTCATGGTTTTGCAAGTAGAAAGAATCAAATAATCATCCCAGCATGGTGTTCTACTGTGTTTTTAGGCTCTGGTTATTATCAAATGTGTGTCATGTTTTATATTTAATTGTATTGTTCCATCTATGCTCGATGGTGTAATCAAAATTATGACGATATACAAACATATCAGCTAATCTGCACATTAATACATCCATCATGTATTGTGTGTACGGTGCATCTATATGTCTGCTCTATGGTTGATTTCTCTCATGACCCTTCTGAATATTAGTGAAAGTGACAAATTAGCAGTTTTACAAAACTATGCAATGCATTCTTAAAAAATACCATAGTTTATTCTTCAACTCAAAGCCACATTCCGGGCGCGACGTGCCGCCGCGCCGGTCATTGCTAGTATTTGATAATTCAAGAACCAGAGCTGAAGATATTGAGCTTTATTTAATAACAAAACTAAGAACCCAAACTTCTAGTGTTTTTTTTAATAAATTCACGTGGTGATAAAAAAGCCCCATGTGTTAGGCATGCCCTTAGTTGGCTACATTGAACACAACTATCTATGTCAATTTAACAGGTTTTGCAACTCTTTAAGTAGACTGGCCATCTAACACGTCTTCTCTAGCAGAATATATGAAGACGTCTTAATATTTGTTGATGACTCCTAATTAACAACAATTGCATGAGAAAACCTGACAGAAGTAGTTGCCACACTTGATTTTGCAACGCAACTGAATTAAACATCGAAACACACGAGTTCGTGTGGACTGCTTCACATTGGTTAGCTTCACACTATCGCAGGATTAATTGTAACGTATGCATGCCTACATCATACGTTATCATTCTTAATTAATTAGCTTTATTTTTCTGTACTCCTCTGAACATATCAGTCACAATGTCAAATGGATAGGCTCCCAACCTCCCTTTAGAACCTGCCGTTCCGTCAACATCTAGGAGAAGCACGAAACAAAGAATACATGTGGAACTTTCACCTTAGATAGATGCAGTTCTAGTTAGGGCAAAGATATCAATTGAAACATAAAAGGTCAATGCCAATATATCCATGAATTATCAGGCATGACCTTTTCTACAAAGGTGTCATCAACAAAGACCGCCTACCAAGAGCAGAACAGAGTGCGAGCATGTAAACTACTCTGCTACTATTGCCCGTATATGTTTCCCAAGAGTAAAACTGAATAATATTACCAGAACTACATATTGCACTATTATTGCAGATCATGGAATCATGTATGCCATAACATGCATCTTCTCACCATTCAGAATGCACCCATATATGTGACTAATTCCTGGCTATTTAGGCAAATGCAAACATCAAAAAAGGACCATAGCATCTAATTTCATCTCCGGAGAAATATACAAAATGTGCAAGATGATAATAAGGAGGGCACAAAGCCAATAATGACAGCAACCGAATTATAATCAATACAATTTCTAAGCCAAAACGAATGGGTGAGTAGCAAAAATTGTTTAACATTATTGTCCAATGAGCGTCACATGTAGTACTCCAATGGCCACCACTCAATGTCAGGTAATCCTGCATTTGCCCATCACCAGCCGCTAGACATCTACTCTACTTTGTTGCAATGCATAGTACTGTGCTACTGAGTGTAGGGCTATGCATTTCAGATTCAGAGATTTAACAGTGACATTTAAAGTTATTTGCGGGCCAAAAAAGAGAGGAAAGAGAAGAGTGGACCTGACATTTCAGGGGAATGTTGGCTTGAATTAATGGCAACTAATTGGCAACACCATGAACAATGATAGTACTAACATAAACTGAATCGAACTCTGCAGTTTCAGCCAAAAGAACACACAGGGATTGCATCATAATTGCAGCAACTAACTTGCTCAACTCAAAGTTTGCAAAGACTCAGCAGTAACTAATATGCAGCACAACAATTGCATTTGTTGTTGAAATATTGGGCCCACTTTTAGTGGCCCAAATTAGATTTCAGTTTTTCCTATAAATCTCAAAGCCCACATAGTGGCAGCCTTGTGAGTTTGAGCCCAAGTTGGTGGCAGCTCACTAGGGAGTGGCAAGAGTTGGGAAGTTTAGTCCCACATGGAAAGTTGGGAGGAAGTTAGACCACCTTATAAGGTGGGTTGTTCCACCACTAGTAAGTGAGTGAGAATAGGAGTGCTACACGCGCGCTCCTCCTCCTCGCTCGTCACGTCACGTCACGTCACGTCACGTCACGTCACGTCACCGCGCTCGTGGTGAGTGGATTGAGCCTCGAGCCGAGACTTTCCTTACTTTTTGCAGCTCAGGAAAACGAACAGAGTCTTAGACGGACGCGTCGCAGTTAGTCGGTTCGGGTCGCTCCCGGATCGTGGGCTATCTGTAACCGACTCGAAACGTTCGTGCGACGTGGGCGTGGCCCACGTTGCCCAGGGTTTCCCGAGCCTATATAATCTCCTGCCCGGCTACCGCAGAACTATCATCGATATACACGAATTAGGGTTTCCACCTCTCTCTGCTTGCGCCGCCATCGTAGCCTACTCCATCCCGCGAGCCAACGTGCATCGGCGAACGGGAGAGCAGGTCTCCGGAACCGCTCGTCCTTGCGATCCTGTACGGGAGAGGGCGAATTAGGTTTTTGGGAAGCGCTCTGCGCGACTGCTCAAGCTCTTCATCACGGGTCGCCTTCCGTCCAAGTCGGGCGGTGCTGCCTACCGTCGTCTTCAACGCCGTCTACTTCGACCCGTCGTCCCCGTCATCAACAACGTTGTCATCAACAACGTTACTGCTGCGACATCATCTGCTACACCTCCACCGTCACCTCCACCAGATCGGTACGTGCGACATATCTCGATCTGTTTAGCGATGGATGCTTTATCGTTTGCGCTGCTGCTACTCATGTTGATTAATGCATCTAGTATGTTTGAGTTTCACATGTTAGTAGTTGCTGCCATCATGTTTTATATTCTGGAATTAATCATGGAAATTGTGCCTAATTATCCAACAATCCAAAAACCTAATTGTAGGCAATTTCCTAAGTTAACAATGGCTGGTTTTGCTGATGCACTGAGGCTGGATAAGTTCACCGGTGTGCACTTTAAGAGGTGGCAAGTTAAGGCCATGCTCCGGCTTACTCATCTGAAAGTGTTCGAAGTTAGTGATGGTTTACCTGAAGGAACTATATCTGACCAAGATCAGAACAAGTTCAAGGAAAACAGTACTCTCTTCGTCGGATGCGTTCTTAGTATTCTTGCTGATCGTCTGTGTGATGTGTACATGCACATAACAGATGGTAAAGAGCTCTGGGATGCACTGAATGCTAAATTCGGTGCAACCGATGCAGGTAGTGAACTGTACATCATGGAGAGCTTCCATGACATCAGGATGGTAAACAACCATTCTGTAGTCGAACAAGCTCATGAGATACAGTGCATTGCGAAAGAGCTTGAACTCCTTAAGTGTGCCTTACCTGACAAGTTTGTGGCTGGATGCATCATCGCTAAGTTGCCCCCTTCATGGAGGAACTTTGCCACAACTCTCAAACACAAGAGACAGGAGATATCAGTTGAAAATCTGATAGCGTCTCTTGATGTTGAGGAGAAAGCTCGGGCTAAGGATAATACTGAGAAAGGAGAGGGTCAGTCTAGCGCCAACATGGTGCAGAAGAAACCCTACAGCAAGAACAAAGGGAATAATAAGCCCTCCTTCAATAAGCCTATGAAGACTACAACCTTCAAGAAGAAGAAGATGATAAACAAAGCAGATCTGAGCTGCTTTACCTGTGGAGAGGCTGGCCACTTTTCTAAGGACTGTCCAGAGAGGGCAGACCGCAAGAAAAAGGGGAGGCAAGTCAACATGGTGACCGCTAGCAATGCTGATGGGTACGGTAATCTCTTTACTGTTCTTTCGGTATTTCAATCTCCATGTTGGTGGATTGATACAGGTGCTAATGTTCATGTGTGTGCTGACATATCCATGTTCACTTCTTACCAGGTCGCCCGGGATTCTTCCGTCTTGATGGGGAATGGGTCACATGCTTCTGTTCGTGGTGTTGGCACGGTAGATCTGAAGTTCACTTCGGGGAAGATCGTGCAGCTGAGGAACGTGCAGCATGTCCCTACTATGGACAAGAATCTCGTTAGCGGCTCCCTTCTATGCAGAGATGGGTTTAAGGTTGTTTTAGAGTCGAATAAAGTAGTTGTTTCCAAGTTTGGACAATTTATTGGTAAAGGCTGTGAGTGCGGAGGCTTGTTCCGCTTTTCGCTTTCTGATTTCAGTAATAAGTCTGTGAACCATATTTGTGGCAATGTTAGTGATGATACCAGTGTTTGGCATTCTCGTTTATGTCACATTAATTTTGGTTTAATGTCTCGGCTATCCAGTTTAAGTTTAATTCCGAATTTCACCATTGCCAAAGGTTCTAAGTGCCATAGTTGTGTGCAATCAAAGCAACCTCGGAAGCCTCACAAGGCGGCCGAGGAGAGAAACTGGCACCTCTAGAACTCATACATTCTGATCTATGCGAGATGAATGGTGTGTTGACAAAAGGTGGAAAGAGATATTTCATGACATTGATTGATGATGCGACTAGATTCTGCTATGTTTATTTGTTGCGAACTAAAGATGAAGCTTTAGACTACTTTAAAATTTATAAGGCCGAAGTTGAAAATCAACTAGAGAGAAAGATCAAGCGTCTTAGGTCGGATCGTGGTGGCGAATATTTTCCTAAAATCTTTGATGAATTCTGTGAGGAACATGGCATTATTCATGAGAGGACGCCTCCCTATTCACCCCAATCAAACGGGGTTGCCGAGAGGAAAAACCGCACGCTGACTGACTTGGTGAATTCCATGTTAGCCACTGCTAGTTTATCAAAGGCATGGTGGGGGGAGGCTTTGTTGACTTCATGTCATGTCCTGAATAGAGTTCCTAACAAGAATAAAGATAAAACCCCTTACGAGGAGTGGGCTGGGAGAAAACCATCACTTTCATATTTGCGCACATGGGGATGTTTGGCGAAAGTCAATATTCCAATTAATAAGAAGCGCAAACTTGGACCAAAGACAGTGGATTGTATCTTTCTAGGTTATGCTCCGCGGAGTGTAGGATATAGATTTTTAGTAGTTCAATCCGAGGTGCACGATATGCATGTTGATACTATTATGGAATCTCGTGATGCAACTTTTTTTGAGAATATGTTTCCTATGAAAGATATGCATAGCATTGCTAGAATTTCTACCGAGATAGTTCTGAGTCCAAGACATCTAATGAGTATTTTGAACAATCACATGAGAATGTTAACGAGAAGGATGACAATGAAGCTCCTAAACGGAGCAAGAGACGAAGGATTGAAAAATCCTTTGGTGATGATTTCATTGTGTACCTTGTGGATGATACTCCCACGTCCATTGCGAGAGGCATATGCATCTCCAGATGCGAGATGATCGGAAAGAAGCTGTCCATAATGAGATGGACTCGATTCTTTCTAATGGAACTTGGGAGTTGTCAGAACGACCCCATGGATGCAAGCCTGTAGGCTGCAAATGGGTGTTCAAGAAGAAGCTAAGACCTGATGGTACTATTGAAAAGTACAAGGCGCGGCTTGTAGCGAAAGGCTACACACAGAGAGAAGGCGAAGATTACTTCGGCACCTATTCACCTGTCGCTAGACTTACCACCATTCGAGTACTACTATCCATGGCTGCCTCCTATGGTCTTATCGTTCATCAAATGGACGTAAAGACAGCTTTCCTTAATGGAGAGTTGGAAGAGGAAATCTATATGGATCAACTTTGATGGGTTTGTAGTAAAAGGTGAAGAAAGAAAGGTGTGCAAGTTGCTGAAATCTTTATATGGCCTGAAACAAGCACCTAAGCAATGGCATGAGAAGTTTGACAGAACTTTAATCACGTAGGCTTTGTTGTCAATGAGGCTGACAAGTGCGTTTACTATCGCCATGGTGGGGGCGAAGGTGTTATACTATGTTTGTATGTGGATGATATTCTGATCTTTGGTACAAACATGAAAGTAATACACGAGGTCAAGTCTTTCTTGTCAAAGAGCTTTGATATGAAAGATCTGGGAGAAGCTGATGTGATTCTGAACATCAAGCTGATTAAGAACGAGAGTGGGATTACTCTAACGCAATCCCATTATGTTGAGAAGATCTTGAGCCGGTTCGGCTATATTGATAGCAAGCCTTCTTCAACACCTTATGATCCCAGTGTGACACTACGCAAGAACCGGAGGATTGCCATAGATCAATTGAGATATTCTCAGATCGTTGGCTCACTCATGTACTTAGCGAGCGCGACTAGACCCGACATCTCTTTTGCTGTTAGCAAGTTGAGTAGGTTCATGTCAAACCCGGGTACTGATCATTGGCATGCACTTGATAGGGTCATGCGCTACCTATGTGGTACAATGAGTTATGGGATTCACTATTCAGGGCACCCACCGTGCTTGAAGGATATAGTGATTCGAATTGGATCTCAGATGTAGCTGATCTGTACGCCACAAGTGGGTATGTATTTACCTTTGGAGGTGGCGCAGTATCATGGAGATCTTGCAAGCAAACCATATTGACGAGGTCAACTATGGAAGCAGAACTTACTGCTTTAGACACAACCACTGTTGAATCAGAATGGTTGCGTGAGCTCTTGATGGACTTGCCTGTGGTTGAAAAACCCGTTCCGGCAATCCTTTTGAATTGTGACAATCAAACTGTAATTATCAAAGTGAACAATTCTAAGGATAACGCGAAGTCATCAAGACACGTCAAGAGACATTTGAAGTCTGTCAGGAAATTGCGAAACTCCGGAGTAATAACTGTTACATATATTCAAACAGACAAAAACCTGGCAGATCCCTTTACAAAGGGACTATCACGTAGTGTGATAGAAAGTGCATCGAGGGAGATGGGTTTGAGACCCGTTGATGTTATGCCATAGTGGTAACCCAACCTTTGTGATCGGATATCCCGTGAATTAGGACCTGGGAAGAACAAACTAGTGGTTTAATTGAGGAGAGTATTATGTAACCCTCTCTATGTGAAGATGCACAACTCTCAATTGCTGTAAGGCAGGTTGGCAACAAGCCTTAATGTGTTTATGTTGGCTATTTTAGCAAAGATGCTGTCCTACAGAGCATTCTTGTAATAACACACCTATATGAGTCCGATTGTTAAACGTCGCAATCTATGAGATTTGGGTGATCTCTAGTAAACTAAAGAAGAGACCATGAAGTATGACGCATATGCTTCACCCGCGGGGTAGGCTACTGGCAGCCATGTACTGGTCATGACTTTGAGTGAAACCCTATTCACGCAAAACTTGCAATTCAAGGCTTAGTCCATTGTTCAAGTGTGAATGGATGTAGCTTAAGGTTCTAGGCGGAAGTTCAACTTAACAGTCTCCGCTGAAACACTGGTATATAAACAAGCAGCGAGTATTGGTAAATCTCTAAATGGGGATTTGAGATCTGGTGGGGGATTGTTGAAATATTGGGCCCACTTTTAGTGGCCCAAATTAGATTTCAGTTTTTCCTATAAATCTCAAAGCCCACATAGTGGCAGCCTTGTGAGTTTGAGCCCAAGTTGGTGGCAGCTCACTAGGGAGTGGCAAGAGGTGGGAAGTTTAGTCCCACATGGAAAGTTGGGAGGAAGTTAGACCACCTTATAAGGTGGGTTGTTCCACCACTAGTAAGTGAGTGAGAATAGGAGTGCTACACGCGCTCCTCCTCCTCGCTCGCTCGTCTCGACTCGACTCGACACGACACGTCACGTCACGTCACGTCACGTCACGACGCGCACCGCGCTCGTGGTGAGTGGATTGAGCCTCGAGCCGAGACTTTCCTTACTTTTTGCAGCTCAGGAAAACAAACAGAGTCCTAGACGGACGCGTCGCAGTTAGTCGGTTCGGGTCGCTCCCGGATCGTGGGCTATCTGTAACCGACTCGAAACGTTCGTGCGACGTGGGCGTGGCCCACGTTGCCTAGGGTTTCCCGAGCCTATATAATCTCCTGCCCGGCTACCGCAGAACTATCATCGATATACACGAGTTAGGGTTTCCACCTCTCTCTGCTTGCGCCGCCATCGTAGCCTACTCCATCCCGCGAGCCGACGTGCATCGGCGAACGGGAGAGCAGGTCTCCGGAACCGCTTGTCCTTGCGATCCTGTACGGGAGAGGGCGAATTAGGTTTTTGGGAAGCGCTCTGCGCGACTGCTCAAGCTCTTCATCACGGGTCGCCTTCCGTCCAAGTCGGGCGGTGCTGCCTACCGTCGTCTTCAACGCCGTCTACTTCGACCCGTCGTCCCCGTCATCAACAACGTTACTGCTGCGACATCATCTGCTACACCTCCACCGCCACCTCCACCAGATCGGTACGTGCAACATATCTCGATCTGTTTAGCGATGGATGCTTTATCGTTTGCGCTGCTGCTACTCATATTGATTAATGCATCTAGTATGTTTGAGTTTCACATGTTAGTAGTTGCTGCCATCATGTTTTATATTCTGGAATTAATCATGGAAATTGTGCCTAATTATCCAACATTTGCCACATTAATCGAGTAGAAAAAACTATGAGCTAAACACCATACTAGAAGAACACATCAGAGGATTCAGAAGTGATACCAATCAATGCATCCGTACTGCAAGCCTGTAACTACGTAGCACGGACTCCGGAATGGGACTGAATGGTTCCTTACTTTGCATATGGATGGTCGTCAGATGTTCTTCACCGGGTGGATGGGCTAAAAAGATCGATGGGGACCTTAGTGCTGAGACATGCATCCCCAGTAACAAGGAGCAGCAGATGTATACGGCATCCACCATCACCGATGTTGCGGATGTCGCTGCTGCAATCCGGACCCGATCAGGTCACTGGGCACTTTCTGCGGCCCGTCCGCTCCTTCTTGCTTGCGCCCGCATCTGGCTGACACAAGATGAACCACGAATAACCCTCTCCAGCGCCAGGCGTTCGAGCTCTGCTATTGCGCTCAACCAGTTGCCCGCATCCGTCCTTTGGTCTTCACTCGATTTGAGAAACCAAGCAGGAGATGGTGACGGTCGCGGATGGAGGGGAACACGAAGAGAGGTCGGGCTAATAGGCTGAATCGTGGCTGCGGCACCAGGGCCGCTATGAACCCCACACGGCCACACAGATGAATCTGAAGCAGCTCACCTCGGATTGAAGCCCCCACCCTTGTGCGGCATGTACCTCGCCTTCTCGCGTGGCACGGAGGTGGCTGCACTCCTATCGCCGAGTATCGTGTAGGAGGAGGAAATCGGTAGGAGCCACGCATAGCAGGGGATCTCGGCAGTGGATTAGTATGCCGGTGGGCGGTGACCAGTGGGGAAAGGAGACGACAAAGCCGCGGAGGTCAAGGGTAATGAAGGAAGGGACCAGCATGAGGGTCAAGGGCACCATCGAAACTGACTCCAGAAAGCCCAGACCGACACGCTCCATACCGGGCCCACAACAAAGGAACAAAATGTTCCACCAACAGCCTAGAGCTGACTCACCTGCGCGCAGACCCCACGAAGGCGACCTCCAGATGAACCACAGAGGTGCGGAACCCTGGGAACTTAGTACTCTTAGAGGATAATACCAGCTTCAAGAAGTTTCAATACCTCATTCCTTACCACATCCTTCATCTTAGGAATTAAACGACGCTGATGTTCAACAACAGGCTTTGCATCATCTTCCATGTTGATGGCATGTTGGCAAATAGAGGGAGAAATCCCCTTCAAATCATCAAGAGTGTAGCCAATAGCTCCTCGGTGTTTCTTCAATATTTCCAATAACCTTTCTTCCTCAAAATCTGAAAGCTTAGAACTAATAATAACAGGATATATTTTCTTATCATCAATATGAGCATACTTAAGATTATTAGGCAATGGTTTTAAATCAAAAATAGGATCTTCCTTTGGTGGTGTTGTTGTACCTAGATCTTCAACCGGTAAGTCATGTTTAAGAAATAGGTTGACGAAGGAAAATTTCATCAAGCTCATTCCTTTCTTCCCTAAAGACTTCACTCTCATGATTCTCCAAATGTTGCTGCAAAGGATTATTAGGAGCAAGAGCAATAGATGCAAGCTGTTCAACTCTAAAATCATTATTAGGCAATTCAGCTTTATAAGGAGTTTTAACAAATTTAGAGAAATTAAACTCATAAGATTCACCAGCAAATTTAGTCACAATTTTCTCCTTCTTGCAATCTATAATAGCTCCACAAGTATTTAGAAAAGGTCTACCAAAAATGATAGGACAAGTCTTACTAGCAGCAGAACCAAGTACCAAAAAGTCAGCAAGATATTTAATCTTACCACATAGAACTTCCACATCTCGAACAATACCAATAGGAGAGATAGTTTCTCTATTAGCTAGCCGAATAACCACATCAATATCTTCAAGTTCACAAGAACCAATTTCATGCATGATTTTCGTGTAAAGCTCATAAGGAATGGCACTAATACTTGCACCAATGTCGCATAAACCATAGTAACAATGATCACCAATTCTAATAGAGAGCATAGGAACACTGGCTTTCCTAGACTTATTAGGATGCGAAACAGTATTAGAAGCATCTTCACAGAAAATGATATGACCATCTTCTACATTTTCAGTCACAAGATCTTTAACTATTGCAATAGCAGGTTCAACCTTTATTTGCTCTTCAGGTTCTATAGGTTTCTTTGCACTTTTATTAACCGCACTAGTTATAACAGAATACTCCTTCATTTTAGCAGGAAAAGGAGTTTTTTCAATATAAGCTTCAGGAAGAATATGATCAACAATTTTAATTTCAACACATTTATCTATTGGTGAATCAGTTTTATCTTTGTAAGGTTCATGATACTTATAAAAAAATCTTCCTAGGCAATTCAAAATGAGAGGCAAAAGCTTTATAAAAATTTGCAACAACTTGAGAGTCAAGACCATAAGTAGCACTCATATTACGAAATTTATCAGTATCCATAAAAGTTTCAATGCATTCATAATCATAATTTATACCTCACTCTCTACCTTTGTCGTTCTCCCATCCTTCAGTATTCTCCCGAATCTGATCAAGAAGGTCCCATTTAAACTCTTCTTTGTTGCGTGTAAATGATCCAGAACAAGTAGTATCCAGCAAGGTTTTATCTTGAAAAGAAAGTCTTGCATAGAGATTATCAATAATGATATTACCAGGAAGCTCATGAATGGGGCATTTGAGCATTAAAGAATTCAATCTCCCCCATGCTTGGGCAATACTCTCTCAATCATGAGGCCACAAATTATATATGCGGTTCCGGTCTTTGTGAATTTCACTTGGAGGATAGAATTTAGAATAAAATAGAGGCACAATATCCTTCCAATCAAGAGAATCCCCATTCTTCAGCAATTTATACCAATGCGCCGCTTTACCAGACAGCGATATAGAGAATAGTTTCTTCCTAACTTCATCCATAGCAATACCTGCACACTTGAATAACCCGCATAATTCATGTAGAAACAGTAAATGATCTCCAGGATGGACAGTTCCATCCCCCTCATAGCGGTTATCCACAACACGTTCAATAATTTTCATAGGTATTTTATATGGAACCTCTTTCTCACCTGGCGCCTCATCCACTACCTTTGCAGTAGTAGTAGATTTTCCGAATAGGAATTCAAGAGAAGACCTCTCCATAATGAATTATAGCAGCAGGCAGAAGTAAAATCAACACGTACAATAAAAGTTTCCCTTACCAATTCCACTTACCAATAGCGCTTCACTCCTCGGCAACAGCGCCAGAAAATAGTCTTGATGACCCACTAGTATAGGGGGTGTATCGTAGTACTTTCGATAAATAAGAGTGTCGAACCCAACGAGGAGCAGAAGGTGTTGACAAGCAGTTTCGATGAAGGATTCACTGTAAATGCTCACAGACAAGTATTCAGGGGGTTTTGATATAGCAGATAAATAAAGTACAAGTAAATAAAATGCGAGAGTAATAGTTGCAGCGAGTGGCCCAATCCTTTTTAGCACAAAGGACAAGCTGGTTTGTTTACTTATGATGACCAAACGTTCTTGAGGACACACGGGAATTTAGTCTAGTGCTTTCGCTTCATATAGTTGATTAATCTTCATTGTTTTGATAAGTGTTGTGTGGGTGAACCTATGCTAATGCATCGCCCTTCCTAGGACTAATACATACTTGTGATTATACCCCTTGCAAGCATCCGCAAATACAAGAAAGTAATTAAGATAAATCTAACCACAAATTTCTTAAACTACGAGATCTGCTATCCCTCCTGCATCGATATACCAACGGGGGTTCAGGTTGCTGTCACTCCGGCAACCCCACAATTAGCAAACGAATACAAGATGCATTCCCCTAGGCCCATAAAGGTGAAGTATCATGTAGTCGACGTTCACATGACACCACTAGAAGAATAACACCACAACTTAAATATCAAACCATTAAATATTGGGATTTCTATTTTCGTGCCCCTGCTTCGTTAGTTGTACTCAGTTTTCCCCAGCCCCTTAGTTTTTCCTCAGCTTCCCCTCCCTCTAGTTTGAAACCCCTCGAAGACACGGGTTGCCGTCAGGTCAGAGGCCTTACCATTACCGTCAGGTCAGTTCCTCTCAGACCGTCTCGTGCTAATGGGTAGCCATCCATCTACCGCTGACGCGTGGGCCGTTTTATTTCCTGATTGTATACGCGGTGCTGCCAATGACAAATGGGGCCGCTCTATGGGGCTGCCGCAGCCAATGACCAGTGGGTCGTCTATTTATTTATAGAAAATTATATATTGCCGCTCTGTGGGGCCTCCGCAGCCAATGACCGCTGTGGCAGGTGACTATTTTCGCAGCTTAATCTAAAGTGACTCTTATGCTAAACATTGTGCATCCCGACATTGACCTAGCAGTGGCGGCGAGTGTTGTGGGTATACTTCATGGGTGTACCATCGACAGTGCCTAGATCCGGCAAGCCCGGGTGGCCCATAGACGGTGATGTGGCATGTGGCCCATCGAGCGGCCCAGTTGCTGTTGATCATGAAGGATGAAGTCCAGCCCAGGATCAGTAAGCCGGATCCGAACCGACCTTCAGAGGAACCCGGATCCGTGGAGGGCCATGAGGAACCCGGATCCAGTACGACGTATATGGAAGGCGGATCCTTGACGTACACGACAAGACATTGTACCGTAGTTAGGCAATCTGTAATCCGGCTAGGACTCTCCATGTAAACCCTAGATCCGTGCGCCTTTATAAGCCGGATCCCGGGAGCCCTAGAGGCACAACCACAACTCATTGTAACAACGCGAAAGCGCACAGATAATTCCAGACAAGCAGCAGTAGGCCCTGTCCTCGTGCAGGTGTTCCAAAGCTGGGTAAATCGCGTACCACCGTCCCGAGTGCACTCCGCCCTATGGCCCCTACTTCTTCTCCCCCTCGTGAGGATCCCTCCTCCGGGGTACCGTCGAATAGGCAACGACAGTTGGCGCCCACCATGGGGCCAGCGGCGTCTGGAGGCCGGAACCGGGAGGGTTCCGCCATGGGAAGCTACGACGACACGATCGCGGTGGGGCGTGTTCTTTACTCCAGAAACTTTCCGATCGTCCCTCCGGACGAGTGCTGGATTCCGGCTAAGACCGACCCCGTCAAGCTCTCCATCGTCCCAATAGGCGGCATCCACATCTTCATTGGCGAAACCGTCGATTCCGACGGGAACGCCCTGGTAAGTAACGCTGACGCGACTGCCGCTGAGCAGGACGCAGTCGCGAAGATCCGATCTGAGTCGCAGGAACTTCTTAAGGAAGATTCCGCCTTAGATCTGGAAAAGTCAAAGCCCACCCAATCCGCCCCTGAGCAGGAAATAACGGTGGAAGACCAATGCAGATCCGCCTGGGTCTCCCAGGTGTTAGAGAAGCAAAGGTGTCACTTCGTGCACTTCATAGCCCATACCGCAGGAGCCGCCCCGCATGAAGTCGGAGCTGGCCCCGTGCAGGTTGAGGCACCGGAAAACGGCGTCGCTCCGGATCAGCAGGAGGCTGTCGGAGAAAGCGACGCTCCGGGTGAAGAATCGATCCTGGGCAACCTCAGCCCAACTTCCGATGATTCCTCCTCTATGGACACAGAAGAGTTCAACCGAAAACTGGAGGAACTCAGAGGCGGTGAGCAACCTGATGTCGATTCCGCCCAGCCTATGCAGGTTCTCGCAACCGTGGCACCACTGGATCAGCAGGAACAGGAAGATGAAAATACCACCTCCGACCCAGGACCGTCCAACGCAGGATCTCCGTTAGATCGGGAGCGTCCGTACAAAGATGTCCTGTCCCCAGAAGAGATAGTTGCGCAAGCGCGTATGGATTTAGTCGCAGTCTGACGTCCTCAACAAACCCATAACCCCTGGCGATGCCGCAGATCCGGAGGCTTTAGAGGCCACAAGAAAGGAGATGCTGGCCACAGCCAAGAAGTTCGCCAATACCGCAGCTGCAATATTGGATGAGAGGGCGGAAGCTGCACATCTGATGGATCGCTTTGAAAGACAGGATCGTGAAATCATGGAAACACTCGAGCAAGTCAAGAGTATGAGGAAAGAGTGGGAGGTGAAAATGACCTACGCACAGGCGGAGGCTGATAGAATCGTCAGAGAAGCAATCCCTCCCCGCAGGATCAACTTCGCAACTCCTGTCGAACAACAGCCGCTCGCGACACCAAAGGATAACATGCAAAAGGCGGCGGAAATCCTGAAAAAGAAGGACGGGGAGATTGACATCGACTACGTCCGCAAGCTCGTTGCTTCAGCAGTGCAGCAGCAGAGTAAGGCAGATACTTCGCGCAGGTTGGAATCCAATCCGGATCACTGTGTATCCACCGCGCAGAAGGACGCCCGTGTCAATCGACATCCTGATGATGAATCGCGCACCGGATCCACGAAGCGCAGAAGAAAAGCAAGGGAGCACCCAAATCCGATCCCCGTACCATCAAAGACACCTCCGTCAGATCCGAAGAAGGGAAAGGATGCAATGTACGCTGGTAGGAACAAGTACCGGAACCCGTCACCTCCGCCTAACGGGTACCCGCGTCCTCCGCCTCCTCGTCGCCGCAGTCCGGCCGGAAACACCAGGCCCCACGGGGCCGGTGGAATCAACATCCGCGACAACATGCCGCCGCCGAGGACCAGGGAGCGCACGCCGAAACCACGTCGGAACTAGAACAACGATCGTGAGCCTGAGCCTAGAAGGAGCCGGAACAACGATCGCGAACCTGAGCCCAGGAGGAGCCGGAACGCGGAACGTGATCCGGAGCCCCGCCGAAGCCGGAACGACGGAGGAGACTATCACCAAGGTGAAGGTAGCCACCAGAGCCGGAGCGAGCCATGGGAAGATCGCCGGAATCAGAAGGCGGAAGCAAAAAATCTTACAGGCCCCCTCGCAGGTCCCCTTCACCACCACCCAGTGGCGGATGCGGAGGCGGAGGCGGTGGCCGGAGATCTCGTTCCCGCTCAAAAACCCCGGGCGGCGGCCCACGCGATGCCCGAGAACGCCTCAATGAGTACAGATCTGATTACATCGGCCCAAAGTGCTTTGGCAGGATGATTCGAGAGGAACCAAAGCCAAGGATGAACCTCAAGCTACCCGGAAACCTGAAGAATTATGATGGCACGAAAAGGCCGGATACCTGGATTGAGGACTACTATAATGCAGTAACCTTCGCCGGAGGAACCCCTAATATTGCCTGCCGCATGCTTCAGTTGTACCTTGTAGGTCCAGCCCGGATCTGGCTCAGCGACCTCGAGAAGAACTCCATGTTTTGCTGGTTTGACCTGAAGAACGCCTTCGAGAAACACTTCAGAGGCACCTACAAAAGACCTGCCACAACAAGCGACCTGCAGGCATGTATCCAGAAAAAGGGTGAAACATCGAGGAGCTTCCTCACCCGATGGTTGCAAACCAGGAATGAGTGCGAGAACGTCGATAACCGCACAGCAATGCACGCCTTTATTGGTGGCTTGCAGAGAGGAGGACTGCTGCGGCACAAGCTGACCTGCTTGGTCAATGCAAATAAACTGACTTTGCATGACATGATCACCATCGCCAGTGATCATACTGCCGCCGATGACGACGCAGGCGGAGATCTAGCAGCTACAACAATTCCCCTGCATCAGCAAAAAAAGAACCGTGTCAACGGTAGCAGCAGCGGCACCAAGTGGAAAAATCCCCCTGATGACCAAAAAAGTGGTGGATCCGACTTGATCGCCATGGCCTTCCAGCGTGGAGGCCAAGGAGGCGGAAGAGGCCGCGGCCGAGGTGGCGGAGCCGGAAGGGGCCAGCAGCGTGGTGACGAGGTCACCGCTGCCGGAACCCGCGCCCCCCAAACTTATGAAGAGTACAGAGACATGCCTTGCCTGGCCCATCTGGATCCGGTTACAGGGAAGTCCACTCACACCAACCGCAACTGCAAGTGGGTCAATGATCTCAAATCTGACCCGGAAGCAGGATACAAGCGAGCCCGGAAGCACCGCCCACGCGGCAAAGGAGGCAAGGTCAAGAACAAGGACAAGGAGGAAGACAGTTCCGAGGCGATGGACGAGGATGACGCTTCGCCGGATCCCAAAGCCGGATCTGCAGCTAAACCCAACCCCTTCGATAAAAAGAGTGCGGGCGCATACCACACCTTCCTTGGAACTCCAACAGTCCGTGCAAGCAAATCAGCTCTCCGGATCCTGAACGCCACAGTTCCTGCTGTGCCGCAGTATGTCAGGTGGTCGGAAACTCCGTGTACGTTTGATAGGAAGGATCATCCTACTGTCATTCCGAAAGAGTGCTATGCCTTGGTCGTAAGTCCCCGCATCGACGGGTATGACTTCTCCAAGTGCCTCATGGATGGCGGAGCCAGCCTAAACATCATGTACCTGGAAACTCTGGAGCGGATGAACCTTACCAAGGAACAGCTAAAGCACAGCACCACTGAATTTCATGGTGTGGTTCCGGGTAAAAAGGCAAATTCCTTGGGCAGCATCAGACTTCCCGTGGCCTTCGGCGATGCCAATAACTTCCGCCAAGAGATGATCACGTTTGAGGTCGTGCCCTTCAAGAGCTCCTACCACGTCATTTTCGGCAGGCCCACCTACCACAAGTTTCACGCAAGAGCGTGCTACATCTACAACAAGCTCAAGATTCCGGGTCCAAAATGTATGATTACCGTATCCGGAGACTACAAGAAGGCTCATGAATGCGAGTTAGGCGAAGCCGCCTTCGCAGAGTCTGTGATATCCGGAGAGGAGCTGCAAGGCTACAGAGCCGCGGTGGATCCGACTGAGATGCAGACCACCAAGAAGCAGATCTCCGAAACAGAAGACCTCGTTCAAGGCCGCGATAGAAACCAAGAAGCACGACCTCATCGTAGGAGACGCCTCCAAACAGGTTTCAGTCGGAGCCAACATGGACCCCAAATAGGAAGACGCGCTCGTCGAGTTCCTCCGCGCTAACATGGATATCTTCGCATGGCAACCTTCTGACATGTCCGGAGTACCTAGGGAACTCGCCGGGCACTACCTCAACATAAATCCGGGGGCTAAACCGGTGAAGCAAGCTATGCGACGCTTTGGAGATAAGAAGCGCCGCACCATAGGAATGGAACTAGCTAAGTTACTAGAGGCAGGTTTTGTAGTAGAAGTTATCCATACTGATTGGGTCGCAAACCCCGTCCTTGTACCCAAAAAGAACACTGAAATACTAAGAATGTGCATCGATTACTCCGGCTTGAACAAGCATTGTCCGAAGGATCCGTTCCCCTTGCCGCGCATTGACCAAGTCATTGATTCGACGGCGGGGGCGGAACTTCTGTGTTTTCTTGACGCATATTCCGAGTATCATCAGATCCGGATGAAGGAGTCTGACCAAAAGGCGACTTCGTTCATCACCCCTTTCGGCACTTACTGCTATGTCACCATGCCCTTTGGTTTGAAAAATGCAGGTGCCACCTACCAACGTACGATGCAGCGGTGCCTGAAGGACCAAATTGGCCGAAACGTGCATGCCTACATCGACGACATCGCGGTCATGACCCGGAAAGGATCCGACTTGATCAGCGACCTCATAGAAACCTTCGAAAATCTCCGTCGGTACAAGATGATGTTGAATCCGCTGAAGTGCGTCTTTGGCATGCCAGCCGGAAAACTCCTTGGCTTCATAGTCTCTCACAGAGGCATTGAAGTTAACCCAGAAAAACTCAAGGCAATCCTGTGTATCAAACGGCCAACTTGTCTCAAAGATGTGCAACGACTAACTGGTTGCGTCGCAGCAATCAGTAGGTTTGTTAGCCGTCTTGGCGAGAAGGCGCTACCTTTGTACAAGCTGCTGAAGAAAACAGACAAATTCGTCTGGGACGACGCAGCAGATGCAACACTTCAGGGGTTGAAGGAAATACTCACTTCCCCACCTATCTTGGCGGCCCCAGTAGAGTCAGAGCCCATGCTCCTTTACCTGGCGGCTACCAACAGAGTCATCAGTCTCGTCATCGTGGTGGAACGAAAGGAAGAAGGTCATGAATATGACGTCCAAAGGCCAGTCTATTACATTAGCGAGGTACTCACGGAGTCAAAGCAAAGATACCCTCACTTTCAGAAGCTAGCCTACGGTGTATTCCTAGGCAGCCGGAAGCTGAGATACTACTTCCAAGAGCACCCAGTAACAGTTGTGAGCAAGGCTCCGCTGTCCACGATTCTCAACAACGCTGATGCAACAGGACGCACAGCAAAATGGGGCATCGAGTTATCCGCCTTCGACATCGCTTACAAGCCTAGGACGGCGGTTAAATCCCAAGTCTTGGCAGATTTCGTCGCAGATTGGACAGAGGCTCCGGATGCAAATCTGGAGCCGGAACCAGAAACATGGGTCATGCACTTCGATGGATCCAAGCAGCATCAAGGCTCAGGAGCTGGAGTCACCCTGAAGTCCCCTACCGGAGAAGAACTGCAGTACGTTTTGCAGATTCACTTTGAAGCTACAAACAACATGGCGGAATACGAGGCTCTACTACACGGTCTGCGCATTGCTAAGGAAATTGGGATCAAGCACATAATTTGCTGCGGAGATTCCGACCTGGTGGCACAACAAGTAGCGGGAACCTGGAACGCCAGAAACTCCGTCATGGCGGCCTACAGAGACGAAGTTGACGAGATCGCAAAATGTTTCCTTGGATACGAAGTCAAGTACGTCAGACGAGACGATAACACAGTGGCAGATATGCTATCCAAGCTCGGATCCGGCAGAAAACCAATTCCGCCTGGTATTTTCCTAGAGCACCTACGGATACCCTCAGTCAAGGGCGCTAACCCGGAAAACCCAGAGGTGGCAGTATCTCCGGCAAAGGAAGTGATGGTCATCATTCCGGCCTGGACGCAGCCTTTCCTGGACTACCTCATCGATCAGAAGTTGCCAGAGGACGAGGTCCTTGCGCGACAGATCATCAGACGAGCAAGATCCTATACAATTGTTGACGGACAGCTCTACAAACGAAGTGCAACTGGAGTTTTTCTCAAATGTGTCTCCAATCAAGATGGCATTGAAGAGAGATCCACGCAGGGGATTGCGGGCATCACACCGCTCCCAGGTCCCTTGTTGCCAAAGCTTTCCGGCTTGGATTTTACTGGCTCACAGCTAAAGAAGATGCTGATAAGCTGGTGAAAACCTGCCGAGGTTGTCAGTACTACGCTACTCAACCAAACGCTCCAGCCCAAGAGCTGAAGACCATCCCTATCACCTGGCCGTTCGTGGTCTGGGGGCTTGATATGGTTGGTAAGTTAAAGAAATCATCTCCTGGAGGTTTTGAGTACCTCCTAGTCGCTATTGACAAGTTCAGAAAAATGGATCGAGGCAAAACCAGTGAGAAAAGCCGATGGTGCTACGGCACTCAAATTTGTCTGCAGCCTTGTGACGAGATTCGGCATCCCGCACAGCATAATCACAGATAATGGCACAAACTTCGCCCAAGGAGAATTAAAGGATTATTGCCATGACGTTGGGATCCGACTAGACCTGGCATCAGTGGCTCATCCACAGTCCAATGGTCAGGTCGAAAGAGCCAACGGACTCCTCTTATCCGGAATAAAACCACGCCTTGAAGAACCGCTGCGCCGCGCAACCGGAGCTTGGGCTGAGGAGTTAGACTCCGTCCTGTGGAGTTTACGAACTACCCCCAACAGGTCAACAGGATTCACTCTGTTCTTCCTGGTATACGGATCCGAAGCTGTGCTCCCCTCCGACATCATCCACGATTCACCGCGAGTCTCCGCCTATGATGAAGAAACCGCTAACGAGGCCAGACAGCTATCTGTGGACCTGATCGAAGAAGCTCGGAACTTAGCAGACCAACGTTCCACTATTTACAAGCAGAAGCTCCGACGCTACCATAGTCGTCGAGTTCGGAATCGCTCGTTTATGGCCGGAGACTTGGTCCTCCGCCTTCGTCAGGTGAAAGATCACAAGTTGCAATCTCCATGGGAAGGACCCTTCGTCGTTAGCAAAGTGCTTCACAACGGATCGTACTACCTTGTTGATTTCCGAGAGCTAAAGGATAGACCTGCTAATTGGCACTGGAAACGCAAGAGGGAGGATCCGGATGATATCTACGATGAAACAGAACGCCCTTGGAACATTGCACAGCTACGTCCTTTCCACACTTAGCATAGAATTACATACATTGTAATAGTTATACATGATCAATGAAATAAAGCTTTTGGTTCACTCTTTGAGTCTTTTACCTCCTTTACTTGTTCATTTTAGATCGTGTATGTTTTCCGACTAAAACCGCAGAGCTGGATATTTCCGCCTAGGCTTGTATGAAAGTTGTGATTTTCAAAATCGTCCTTTAGGACGTAAGCTTAAGTTTTCTGGTGGAAATATCTTCTGTTGCAAACTCATGGATTCCTGGTAGCGACTTCCGGCACTTGGGCTGGGGGCTTGTTTCCGAGGTTATTGACGGATTGCCATTGGGCTTCGTCGCCGCAGGCGAGCATTTCTGGCTACAGGTTTTCCGGCTCGTGGAAGGTCAAATGGGCAAGCCGGAAAAATATAACATCAGCACTTGCTTTCAATAAACGAAACATGCAAATAACATTAAAGGATAGCAGGATAAGTTTTCCGCCCATGCATAACTGTTTCGTTCCTAGCTACTTAAAAATTTAAGTTATATTACAAACCCACTGGGGGGCCAAAATGATGCATCAGTTTTAACTGTTTCACAGGTTCTACTCGGAGGATTGATCCTCATCAGAAGCAACGTAGGTGGAGCCATCGCCAGAGTCGTCGCCGGAGTCTTCTTCCTCATGATCCGCGCTCGACCCGGAGCCTTCCTCCATGAAATCTTCGGGGCAGTCCTCTTCATCTTCATCCTCCGCGTCAGAGAATCCCGCGGGAAGATCATGCTTGTTGTACCAAAACGAGTGGTTAACTCGTCCAACAAAGAGCCATTCATACCCTTGGGTCTCCGCGAGAAGGACCCTCATATTGGTGCCCTTGGGGCTCCGCGTGCGACATCAGCAAAGTTCATGGTTGGGAAGTGCGCCTTGCACGTCGCCAACACAAGTGAAGCAACACCGCGGGCGGAAGATTCCTGCCAATCCTTGATGAGCTCCGGCACCTGCTTGAGCAGTTTGGTCATGGTATCGATCACCGCAGTTCCGGCTCTCTTCAGGGATAGCGATTTGGCGACTCCACGACACGCTTCGAAGAGGTTGTCAATGGAGCTCTGCGCTTCTTCATACGCTTCAGCCCTCTTGAGGGTGGCCTCCTTCATCCACTCAAAGCCAAGGCTCGCTGCGAAAAGTACAAATTAGTCTTTTCCGCGAGCAGAAGCACAAGTCTGAAGAAGTCGGAGCCACAAAGAAAGAAAAAAAGAGGTCCTTACGGAAGATCATCTTGTCAATAGCCTCCGCCTCCGCCTCGTAGTTCTTGTTCTTGGTTGCCAAGGTCTGGATCCTTTGCTGGCTCTTCTTGAGTTTTTCAGCAAGATCCGACAGCACTTGAGTGTGCTTCTCCAAGAGTTCTTTTTCTTCTTGGTCTCCTCCTCGGAGGATTCCTTCAGGAATTTCTTGAGGGATTCATTTTCCGCCTCAAGAACTTCGACCTTGGCGGCAAGGGCGTCGATGGTGGGGCGCTTGGCAAATTCTTGTGCGACTCGGAAAATACAACAACACAGTTAGTTCAGATAGTATAGTCACATTGATGATCCTGGGGGCTCACTCGGAGTTATTACCTTCATAACCCTTGAGGCGTTTCTCCAACTGCGCGATGGCTTTCTGACTATCCGCGTCCCTGGTTTGCAGTAGTTCTATCTCCTTTTTCTGCTCCAGCACATGGATGCGCAAGTCATCGTGCAGCTTCCGCGTGTTCTGTGAAAACAGTTTAAGGATTAGACGGAAATTCAAATTCTTGGGGGCTGGACGGAAGTTCAAATCTTTAGCATGTGAAAATTTTGATTTTCCGCTACAATCTACAAGTTTAAGACATTGGCTCATACATGTTACTCGGAAAAATGCATTAACCAATGCCTGGGGGCTGGTGTTACCTGACGCACATTCTTGTGCTTGGCGAAGAAAGCCTTGATGCCGCTCTCAAGTTCAGTCAGCTCTTGTTCCTCCGTGTTCGCAGGTCCCCACACTTGCTCCATCATGGCGGAGATCTCCGCGTGGCGCTGAGAAAGGGGGACCTTTTGCAGAATGGGGAAGAAGTGAGGATGAGTCTGGGGCGTTCCAGTGGCGCCGCTCAAGAGGAGTTTTCTCTCGACTTGGTTAGTCGGAGCGTCAGTGGAGGTAGCAGTGGGCTGCTCAGGTGGAGGTGCAGATGAGGAGGCGCCCTTGCCGGAATCGCCCTTGTCAGTCTCGATAGTTGGATCCTCCGGAATATCATCAATATTGATGACGTCCTTTGGATCCGGCTTGGCGGTTGAGGTGGCCTTGGGCGGAACCTCTACTTCTGGGGTAACTGGGATAGAAGCCGGAGATGGCTTGACCCTCTTCTAGGTGATCTTGGGGGTTTGGCTTCCGGAGCTTTTGCTGCAATAAAAGGAAAAGAAGCATAACAAGTTAGTGTATGTTGATTCACAGCAGCAGCAAGATCTTTTGACGGAAACCAGATGCTTACCCAGTTGGTATGAAGAATTGCTGAATGTTGGGCTGAGCACGGTTGCTGGTGTCGATGAGTTTGAGGCGTTTTTTCTCCGCCTCCGCCTTACGGGTAGCCGCGGTGCTAGGCACCTCGCGGGCACGTTTGGCTGCAGGGCTGGAGGGAGCAGCCCTTTTCCTCTTGGAGAGACGCGGAGCTTCGGGAGCTTCCGCTTCAGACGCGGCTTCCGGGTCGGTATTGCCCGCTTGGGGGACCCGGAGGAGAGTTCCGAGTTCGCCCTCCTCGAGGGCTTCGAGCTTTGTTACCAAGCCAAAACTTAGACAAAATTCACAAGTATAAAGGAATCGACAAGCATGACAAGGTACGTACCGCGGTCCCGGAACCGTTGGTGTGGATGTCCTTGTTGCACACGTGAATGTGAAGATCACGCTGAATCTTGATGAGGAGGCGGATCCGTTTGTCGATGGCGTCGGCGGAAAGGTTGTCCTTAGAGGCACGCATAGGATCGTCGCGCCCCGTATATTGGAACATCAAGCGGTCCCGATGTTGGAGTGGTTGGATCCGCTTGGTGAACCAGGACATGGTGAGGTCCTTCCCCATTAGACCTTCCTCCGTCAGCTTGCAAATCCGCCTAACTGTACGAGTCAGTTGAGGCGACTCGGAAAGATGAGGACATTGCATCCAGGCCGGGTTCTCGCTGGCGGGGCTGTTCTTGAAGGGCGGCAGCGTCCTTTCGCTCGCCGGGTCGGAGACGTCCTTCAGGTAGAAGAATCCTCCGAACCAGTACCGCGCGGATTCGTGGCGGTCGGTGGGAGGGTAGACGCGGCCAGGGCGGAGCATGAAAGTGATGGATCCGCAGGTAGCCAACTCGGAGGTCTGTCGGATCTTCTCCTTCTTGACGGAGAAATAATACTGAAATAGAGGAAGTTCGGGAGGTACCCGGAGATGGCCCTCGCAAAGGGTGACGTGATTACTGATCGCCAAGACGCTGTTTGGGGATATGTTGTGGGGCTGGAGCCCATTTGCCTTCAGGATTTCTGAGAAGAAATCGGATGGCGGAAATGAGAAGCCACGCTCCACCAGCGCCTTGGTCACCACCATCTCTCCGTCTTCGGGAGCTGGAGCCAAAGAACCCGGAACTGTCCGCCAGGATTCGGGCTTCAGGAAGCCTTCCGCCTCGAGGTTCTGGAGTTCAATCTCGGTGGTGGTGCAGGGCCACCATTTCCCCTTGGCTTCGCTGTCTCGTTGACGAGCCTTGGATTTTTTGGCGGCCGCTTCTTCCGGCTTCTGCTCCATTTGTTCCGCTCCGGAGGTTTTCTCCGGGTTAGCGGATGTCCCCTCGATGTTCTTCCCGGAATCCTTGGAAGGTTCCAGATGAACTGGGATGAAGGGGGTGAAGGATAACGTTGCATAGAAAACAAAAATTTTCCTATCGCGAACACGCAATCCAAGCCAAGATGCAATCTAGAAGACGGTAGCAACGAGGGGATTATCAAGACTAACCCTTGAAGAGATTCCAAAGCCTATAAGAGTAGGCTCTTATTGCTGCGGTAGACGATCACTTGCCGCTTGCAAAAGCGCGTAGAAGATCTTGATCACGATCGCTTCCGGCGCCACGAACGGGCAGCACCTCCGTACTCGGTCACACGTTCGGTTGTTGATGAAGACGACGTCCACCTCCCCGTTCCAGCGGGCAGCGGAAGTAGTAGCTCCTCTTGAATCCGACAGCACGACGGCGTGGTGTCGGTGGTGGTGGAGAAATCCGGCGGAGCTTCGCTTAAGCGTGCGGGATGTGGTGGAGGAGAGAGACCGCTAGGGTTTGGGGAGAGAGGGGGGTTGGGCGCCGGCCCTCTAAGGGGTGCGGCCAAGGCTGAGGCTTGAAGTGATCAGCCCCCTCTCTATGCCCCTCATTATATAGGTGGAAGCCCCAAGAGTTCTAGTCCAAGTCTTCGAATAAGACCCCAACACTAAAACCTCCCATATGTGGGAAACCTACTCAAGGAGGGAGTCCTACCCAAGGTGGGACTCCCACCTTTCCTTGAGGTGGGTTGGCTGGCCACCCTAGGGGAGTCCACCTTGGACTCCTCCCCTTTAGGGTTGGCTGGTCATGCAAGTGGAGTCTCTTCGGGACTCCACTTTCCAAAGTGCCATTCTTCCGGACTTTTCTAGAACCTTCTAGAACCTGCCATAAATGCACCGGATCATTTCCAAACTTGGAATATGACTTCCTATATATGAATCTTATTCTCCGGACCATTCCGGAACTCCTCGTGATGTCCGGGATCTCATCCGGGACTCCGAACAAATATTCGAACTCCATTCCATATTCAAGTTCTACCATTTCAACATCCAACTTTAAGTGTGTCACCCTACGGTTCGTGAACTATGCGGACATGGTTGAGTACTCACTCCGACCAATAACCAATAGCGGGATCTGGAGATCCATAATGGCTCCCACATATTCAACGATGACTTCAGTGATCGAATGAACCATTCACATACGATACCAATTCCCTTTGTCACGCGATATTTTACTTGTCCGAGGTTTGATCATCGGTATCACTCTATACCTTGTTCAACCTCGTCTCCTGACAAGTACTCTTTACTCGTACCGTGGTATGTGGTCTCTTATGAACTTATTCATATGCTTGCAAGACATTAGACGACATTCCACCGAGAGGGCCCAGAGTATATCTATCCGTCATCGGGATGGACAAATCCCACTGTTGATCCATATGCCTCAACTCATACTTTCCGGATACTTAATCCCACCTTTATAACCACCCATTTACGCAGTGGCGTTTGGTGTAATCAAAGTACCTTTCCGGTATAAGTGATTTACATGATCTCATGGTCATAAGGACTAGGTAACTATGTATCGAAAGCTTATAGCAAATAACTTAATGACGAGATCTTATGCTACGCTTAATTGGGTGTGTCCATTACATCATTCATATAATGATATAACCTTGTTATTAATAACATCCAATGTTCATGATTATGAAACTAATCATCCATTAATCAACAAGCTAGTTTAAGAGGCATACTAGAGACTTCTTTGTTGTCTACATATCACACATGTATCAATGTTTCGGTTAATACAATTATAGCATGGTATGTAAACATTATCATAAACACAAAGATATATTATAATAACCATTTTATTATTGCCTCTTGGGCATATCTCCAACAGTCTCCCACTTGCACTAGAGTCAATAATCTAGTTTACATTTGTAAAGATATAACACCTTGGCCTTCCGGTGCTTTATCATGTTTTGCTTACGGGAGAGGTTTTAGTCAACGGATCTGACACGCTCAGAAACGTATGTATTTTGCAATTCATTTGCGTCTTAACGCATCACTCATTTTCCAAATGAGTTGGCATTAAATATGTTTGGTCTTCTGGTGAAATCTTAATTCCGCGGTCTGAAATATGTCACTAATATTGTCACGCACAATATAGCTTCAAAGTTCTGATTCTGTCGGAACTACACCAAGTTCTCAAAGAACTTCTTGACTTAACATCCTCAGTCATTGTCAAAACAATGACATACTCTGCCTTCGTTTGTAGAATCCGTCACAATATTTAGAACTCTTCTAAATCTAGCATAGACAACTTCTAGCTCATCGTGCTACCTTTTAAACAACACTTAGTCTAATTTGAGATTGAAATTTTATTTTCATATGTGACAAAACAAATATCGATGCAACATCTTACAGCGATTTGTTTGTCATTTCCCATACACAACTATATATATATCCTTGGTTTCTTCTAAAGTACTCAAGGATACTCTTACTGTCGTCCAATGATCATCATATGAATCATTCTGGTATATGCTTATAACACTTTATAGCACATGACATCTGATTGTGTACATATTATTCGTGATCTATAATCACTCATGTGTTTTTACTCATTGAGTGTCAGATACACTCAAGTCTTGTTAAAACTTAACATGACAAGAATATTTTCTATATTGAACTATTTCAATATCTATTCTATGTACTTTGACTTAAACATATTATGTGTTTTAATCTATCTTTATAGATCTTGACACAAAATTTGTTTCTATCTATATCCTTTCATTGAAGTTAATTTCTTCAATGAAACCTTTTAATCAAGTATATAATTACATCATTTATAACCAACTATATGTTATCTACATAAGTATTATAAATATGTCTCAGTGCTCCCACTTAATTTCTTGCAAATGCAAGTCTCTTCATCGTCTCTGATGAAATCAAAAACTCTTTGACTATTTCATCTGGTGAAGATTCCAACTCCGTGATACTCACTTCATCCAATTGAAGTTCGTATACCTATCTAGTATTTTACGGACTAGCAAATCAATTGGTTGTATCGTGTATACACCTTTAATACACACTTCTGTTAAGTAGTGTATTATGCCATCCTACTTGCATATCTCATAAAAGAAATATGTAGTGATTACTAGAATAATCCACATAGACTATAAGCATTGCTACGGAAGATATAATCTTATCGTAGTCAACTCTTTGAACTTTGTTGTAAACAACTTTTCAACAAGTCGAGCTTCTTCAAGGATATTTCATCCAAGTCCATCAATTTTATAGATCTATTTACTTTCAAAAAGTATTCATCTATCTTGGATTTCATGGCGTATAGCCATTTTAACGGAGTCAGGGCCCATCATAACTTCTTTGTTTGTAGTTGGTTTATCATTGTTCAAAATCAATCCTTTGTCCACAAATCATTTATTTGATCACAAAGTAAACCATACCTACAAGGTTCAATATGTACTTCGATCTTCATGGCTAAAACACTTTGTAGTCATGGGAGCCATGATCGTTGCGATCGCTTCCGGAACCAATTTCCAATGCTGCGCTACTCTGATCATTATGCTCAGGTTCATAAACCTTATCAAGTTCTATTGTCCTCCCACTCAAATACTTCGCTAGAAACAATTTCTTGGAAATAAGAAACATTGACAAACACTTTTGTCTTTGTCTCGTGGGAAGAATTCCCAATCAAATCTCTGGGATAACCAACAAAGACATTCATCCGATTTTGGTTGTAAACTCTTAGACCAAAATTTAAAGAAAGGACTATTAGGGTTTATACCCATGCCATAACTTGTATGGTGTCATTTCATCGGATCATGATGATGCTCTATTTAGTGTAAAAGCGGTAGTCACTAATGCATAATCCACAAAAATATAATGGCGTCATAATATTTTATTTCATCATTAATCCAACAAGGTTTGGATACATCTCTCGGATACTATATCATCATTATGATACTCCAAGAAATGTGAGTTGTATAACAATTTCATAACTCTCTTAGATGTTTGCTAAAACTCGTAATTCAAATATTTCCACCATGATCCAATCATAGATATTTGACTTTTCTATTACGATGATTTCCACTTCATGCTGAAATTTATTTGAACCCATTCAAAAGTTTCAAACTTCTTCCTTATTATTGAAAGTTTTCATGAAGTAGAAGAATCTCCCGCACACAACTATGCTCAGTGAACCATATACATCATTATGTATTTTTACACTAAGTTTGTTGACCGTTCAACTCTTGGCCTATGAACGGTATTTTAATCATTCTCTTTAGAAAAGATTTGCAAGCGCCAAATGATTCAAAAATCAAATTACTCCAAAAATCCATTTGCATGGAGTTCCTTCATGCGTTCCTTTCTAACATGACCTAAATGGCGGTTCCACAAATAAGTGGAATTCAAATCATTTGCCTTATGGCATTTTAGCGTCAGTGTTATGTATGTGTGTTTCACCATTAAGATTTATAATAACTTATCCATCGTATATGGAGTAATGTCATAGTTTGAACAACTCATTGTTTTCATTTGACCAGAGCAAAATAACAATTATTAAGTTCTTTATTATAAATTCTAAGGGCTAGATAGAATGCTAACGACGAACATAATAACACTTTTTTTTGTTCCAGTCGTGCATTCCTATCATATTCCTTGTCAGTCACTTAGGCCATTGTATTCTTGTATTGCGTTGTTTTGTATGACACTTCATACCAACCAATATAGTACTAATACCCAAGAATTTCATATTGTGACCTAACTAGGAATACAACCATAACATGTATATCATTTATATACACCTGAGCTAGACTTTCTAGTCTTTTCTTTCTTTCTGCCAAAATATCTTTTGCAGTTTCTCTTTTAGCTTTCCTCATTATTCAGAAAAACACTTCAACATCAATAACTTCTAGGTTTGTTGGTCTAATACCAATAACCTTGAGGTTCTTATTTTGAAGTTGATCATCATATGAGAAGTGTTCTAGATTTCACTATTAGTAACTTTGTAATACGATGAACAATTTCACTCATAATTTTATCCATCAATTCATGACAACTTTCTGAGACCATGTCTGTACATGCTAGGCTCATAAAGTTTAACCTTAGTATTCGCATGTGCAAATCTGGCTTGCACCCGTTGTATGCACACGTAGAATCTATCACACCCGATCATCACGTGATGCTTCGATATGACGAGTCTTAGCAACGGTGCATAGTAAGGATGATAACTTCATGGATATGCGAATATCGTTAGTGCCCCAATAGTTGGAGGATTGTGACGCCTGGTGATGGCGTGTATTTCACACGTTCGTTGGGCAACTCCAAGAGGAAGGTATGATGCGCACAGCAGCAAGTTTTCCCTCAGAAAGAAACCAAGGTTTATCGAACCAGGAGGAGCCAAGAAGCACGTTGAAGGTTGATGGCGGCGGGATGTAGTGCGGCGCAACACCAGTGATTCCGGCGCCAACGTGGAACCTGCACAACTCAACTAAAGTACTTTGCCCCAACGAAACAGTGAGGTTGTCAATCTCACCGGCTTGCTGTAACAAAGGATTAACCGTATTGTGTGGAAGATGATTGTTTGCAGAAAACAGTAGAACAAGTATTGCAGTAGATTGTATTTCAGTAAAGAGAATTGGACCGGGGTCCACAGTTCACTAGAGGTGTCTCTCCCATAAGACGAACAGCATGTTGGGTGAACAAATTACAGTTGGGCAATTGACAAATAAAGAGAGCATGACCATGCACATACATATCATGATGAGTATAGTGAGATTTAATTGGGCATTACGACAAAGTACATAGACCGCCATCCAACTGCATCTATGCCTAAAAAGTCCACCTTCAGGTTATCATCCGAACCCCCTCCAGTATTAAGTTGCAAACAACAGACAATTGCATTAAGTATGGTGCGTAATGTAACTAGTGACTACATCCTTGAACATAGCACTAATGTTTTATCCCTAGTGGCAACAAAGACAACACAACCTTAGAACTTTCTGTCACTGTCCCAGGTGTCAATGCAGGCATGAACCCACTATCGAGCATAAGTACTCCCTCTTGGAGTTACAAGCATCTACTTGGCCAGAGCATCTACTAGTAACGGAGAGCATGCAAGATCATAAACAACACATAAGCATAACTTTGATAATCAACATAACAAGTATTCTCTATTCATCGGATCCCAACAAACGCAACATATAGAATTACAGATAGATGATCTTGATCATGTTAGGCAGCTCACAAGATCCGACAATGATAGCACAATGGGGAGAAGACAACCATCTAGCTCCTGCTATGGACCCATAGTCCAGGGGTAGACTACTCACACATCACACCGGAGGCGACCATGGCGGCGTAGAGTCCTCCAGGAGATGATTCCCCTCTCCGGCAGGTGCCGAAGGCGATCTCTGGATCCCCCGAGATGGGATCGGCGGCGGCGGCGTCTCTCGGAAGGTTTTCCGTATCGTGGTTCTCGGTGCGGGGGTTTCGTCACGGAGACCTTTTATAGGCGGAAGGGCAGGTCAAGAGGCGGCACGGGGCCCCACACTACAGGCCGGCGCGGCCAAGGGGGCCGCGCCGCCTATGGTGTGGCCCCTCCGTGGCCCCTCTTCGTCTCTCCTTCGGACTTACGGAAGCTTCGTGAGAAAATAGGCCCCTGGGCTTTGATTTCGTCCAATTCCGAGAATATTTCCTTACTAGGATTTCTGAAACCAAAAACAGCAGAAAACAGGAACTGGCACTTCGGCATCTTGTTAATAGGTTAGTTCCAGAAAATGCACGAATATGACATAAAGTGTGCATAAAACATGTAGATAACATCAATAATGTGGCATGGAACATAAGAAATTATCGATACGTCGGAGATGTATCAGCATCCCCAAGCTTAGTTCTGCTCGTCCCGAGCAGTAAAACGATAACACAGATAATTTCTGGAGTGACATGCCATCATAATCTTGATCATACTATTTGTAAAGCATATGTAGTGAATGCAGCGATCGAAACAATGTATATGACATGAGTAAACAAGTGAATCATATAGCAAAGACTTTTCATGAATAGCACTTCAAGACAAGCATCAATAAGTCTTGCATAAGAGTTAACTCATAAAGCAATAATTCAAAGTAAAGGCATTGAAGCAACACAAAAGAAGATTAAGTTTCAGCGGTTGCTTTCAACTTGTAACATGTATATCTCATGGATATTGTCAACATAGAGTAATATAATAAGTGCAATAAGCAAATATGTAGGAATCAATGCACAGTTCACACAAGTGTTTGCTTCTTGAGGTGGAGAGAGATAGGTGAACTGACTCAACATTGAAAGTAAAAGAATAGTCCTCCATAGAGGAAAAGCATCGATTGCTATATTTGTGCTAGAGCTTTGATTTTGAAAACATGAAACAATTTTGTCAACGGTAGTAATAAAGCATATGCATCATGTAAATTATATCTTATAAGTTGCAAGCCTCATGCATAGTGTACTAATAGTGCCCGCACCTTGTCCTAATTAGCTTGGACTACCGGATCATCACAATGCATTGTTTTTACCAAGTGTCACAAAGGGGTACCTCTATGCCGCCTGTACAAAGGTCTAAGGAGAAAGCTCGCATTGGATTTCTCGCTATTGATTATTCTTCAACTTAGACATCCATACCGGGACAACATAGACAACAGATAATGGACTCCTCTTTTATGCATAAGCATATACCAACAATTAATAATTTTCTCATTTGAGATTTGAGGATTGTTGTCCAAAACTGAAACTTCCACCATGGAGCATGGCTTTAGTTAGCGGCCCGATGTTCTTCTCTAACATATGCATGCTTAACCATATGGTGGTAGATCTCTCTTGCTTCAGACAAGACGAACATGCATAGCAACTCACATGAAATTCAACAATGAATAGTTGATGGCGTCCCCAGTGAACATGGTTATCGCACAACAAGCAACTTAATAAGAGATAAAGTGCATAATTACATATTCAATACCACAATAGTTTTTAAGCTATTTGTCCCATGAGCTATATATTGCAAAGGTGAATGATGCAATTTTAAAGGTAGCACTCAAGCAATTTACTTTGGAATGGCGGAAAATACCATGTAGTATAGGTAGGTATGGTGGACACAAATGGCATAGTGGTTGGCTCAAGTATTTTGGATGCATGAGAAGTATTCCCTCTCGATACAAGGTTTAGGCTAGCAAGGCTTATTTGAAACAAACACAAGGATGAACCGGTGCAGCAAAACTCACATAAAAGACATATTGAAAACATTATAAGACTCTACACCGTCTTCCTTGTTGTTCAAACTCAATACTAGAAATTATCTAGACCTTAGCGAAACCAAATATGCAAACCAAATTTTAGCATGCTCTATGTATTTCTTCATTAATGGGTGCAAAGCATATGATGCAAGAGCTTAATCATGAGCACAACAATTGCCAAGTATCACATTACCCAAGACATTTATAGCAATTACTACATGTATCATTTTCCAATTCCAACCATATAACAATTTAACGAAGGAGAAACTTCGCCATGAATACTATGAGTAGAAACCAAGGACATACTTGTCCATATGCTACAGCGGAGCGTGTCTCTCTCCCATAAAGTGAATGCTAGGATCCATTTTATTCAAACAAAACAAAAAACAAAAACAAACCGACGCTCCAAGAAAAAGCACATAAGATGTGATGGAATAAAAATATAGTTTCAGGGGAGGAACCTGATAATGTTGTCGATGAAGAAGGGGATGCCTTGGGCATCCCCAAGCTTAGACGCTTGAGTCTTCTTGATATATGCAGGGGTGAACCACCGGGTGCATCCCCAAGCTTAGAGCTTTCACTCTCCTTGATCATGTTGCATCATACTCCTCTCTTGATCCTTGAAAACTTCCTCCACACCAAACTCGAAACAACTCATTAGAGGGTTAGTGCACAATATAAATTGACATATTCAGAGGTGACACAATCATTCTTAACACTTCTGGACATTGCATAATGCTACTGGACATTAGTGGATCAAAGAAATTCATCCAACATAGCAAAAGAGGCAATGCGAAATAAAAGGCAGAATCTGTCAAAACAGAACAGTTCGTATTGACGAATTTTAAAATGGCACCAGACTTGCTCAAATGAAAATGCTCAAATTGAATGAAAGTTGCGTACATATCTGAGGATCATGCACGTAAATTGGCTTAATTTTCTGAGCTACCTACAGGGAGGTGGACCCAGATTCGTGACAGCAAAGAAATCTGGAACTGTGCAGTAATCCAAATCTAGTACTTACTTTTCTATCAACGGCTTAACTTGGCACAACAAAACACAAAACTAAGATAAGGAGAGGTTGCTACAGTAGTAAACAACTTCCAAGACACAAAATAAAAACAAAGTACTGTAGGTAAAAACATGGGTTGTCTCCCATAAGCGCTTTTCTTTAACGCCTTTCAGCTAGGCGCAGAAAGTGTATATCAAGTATTATCAAGAGACGGAGTGTCAACATTACCTTGGGCTTTACCCTTACCTTTCTTATTGTTTTTCTTTCCCTTTGGTTTAGGAAATGTATGAGTTTCCCCCGGTATAGAGGTGAATTTCAGAGTGCCTTCTCCAACATCAATGACTGCTCCCAATAGTTTCAGCAGGGATCTTCCGAGTGTGAGTTTTCCTGTTTCAACAACAAGATAATCAATGGATATTGTTCTTCCAAGAATGGTTGTATGCACACCTGCGGCTATTCCTTTAGGAATTATAGTAGAGTTATCAATGAGAGTTATTTCTTCTCCTCCTTCCTCGACTCCCCAAAGTTTCAAATATTTATAAATACTTTCAGGCATAAGGCAAAATTCATACATAATATCACAGTAGGCATGGAGAGTTCGATCACCGATAACAATTTTAACAGCAGGATCCCACAATGAGATTTTAGAGTTCACTAAAACTTGTTCAAGACGATTACAAACGTGGCAATAGTTATCATCCAAGCGAGATGTACTTATCTCGAGATTGTTTAATCTACTATATATGCTAGTGAGGGCTGAATCAAAGTTATTAGCTGAATCATGTGATGCAACCAACTTCTTTATGGCATTAAAAGCTTGATCCCCATTGCAATGAAGGAAATCTCCTCCCACTAAAGTATCCAAAGCATATCTATAGAGAATCATAATACCGAAATAAAAATTACTAAGGAGCAAACTTAGAGTCATTTGAGGTTCAGTTTTACGATAAGAAGTAAAAATTCTAGACCAAGCATCCTTAAAACTCTCCTCATCCCCTTGTTTAAAAGTGAAGACTAATTCTTCAGGCGAAGAAGTAACAGGTTCAGAGCTAGACATGGTAACAAAAGTAACTAATTTTTTTTGTATTTTAATATAGAGTGCAAGACAATAAAGCAAACTGGATAAAGTAAATGCAAGTAAACTAATTTTTTTGTGTTTTTGATATAGCAAACAAGATAGCAAATAAAGTAAAACTAGCAACTAATTTTTTTGTATTTTGATTTAGTGCAGCAAACAAAGTAGTAAATAAAACTAAGCAAGACAAAAACAAAGTAAAGAGATTGAGAAGTGGAGACTCCCCATGCAGCGTGTCTTGATCTCCCCGGCAACGGCGCCAGAAAAAGAGCTTGATGGCGTGTATTTCACACGTTCGTTGGGCAACCCCAAGAGGAAGGTATGATGCGCACAGCAGCAAGTTTTCCCTCAGAAAGAAACCAAGGTTTATCGAACCAGGAGGAGCCAAGAAGCACGTTGAAGGTTGATGGCGGCAGGATGTAGTGCGGCGCAACACCAGTGATTCCGGCGCCAACGTGGAACCTGCACAACTCAACCAAAGTACTTTGCCCCAACGAAACAGTGAGGTTGTCAATCTCACCGGCTTGCTGTAACAAAGGATTAACCGTATTGTGTGGAAGATGATTGTTTGCAGAAAACAGTAGAACAAGTATTGCAGTAGATTGTATTTCAGTAAAGAGAATTGGACCGGGGTCCACAGTTCACTAGAGGTGTCTCTCCCATAAGACGAACAGCATGTTGGGTGAACAAATTACAGTTGGGCAATTGACAAATAAAGAGAGCATGACCATGCACATACATATCATGATGAGTATAGTGAGATTTAATTGGGCATTACGACAAAGTACATAGACCGCCATCCAACTGCATCTATGCCTAAAAAGTCCACCTTCAGGTTATCATCCGAACCACCTCCAGTATTAAGTTGCAAACAACAGACAATTGCATTAAGTATGGTGCGTAATGTAACTAGTGACTACATCCTTGAACATAGCACTAATGTTTTATCCCTAGTGGCAACAGCACAACACAACCTTAGAACTTTCTCATCCTGTCCCGGTGTCAATGCGAGGCATGAACCCACTATCGAGCATAAGTACTCCCTCTTGGAGTTACAAGCATCTACTTGGCCAGAGCATCTACTAGTAACGGAGAGCATGCAAGATCATAAACAACACATAAGCATAACTTTGATAATCAACATAACAAGTATTCTCTATTCATCGGATCCCAACAAACGCAACATATAGAATTACAGATAGATGATCTTGATCATGTTAGGCAGCTCACAAGATCCGACAATGATAGCACAATGGGGAGAAGACAACCATCTAGCTACTGCTATGGACCCATAGTCCAGGGGTAGACTACTCACACATCACACCGGAGGCGACCATGGCGGCGTAGAGTCCTCCGGGAGATGATTCCCCTCTCCGGCAGGGTGCCGGAGGCGATCTCCTGGATCCCCCGAGATGGGATCGGCGGCGGCGGCGTCTCTGGAAGGTTTTCCGTATCGTGGTTCTCGGTACTGGGGGTTTCGTCATGGAGACTTTTTATAGGCGGAAGGGCAGGTCAAGAGGCGGCACGGGGGCCCCACACTACAGGCCGGCGCGGCCAAGGGGGGGGCCGCGCCGCCCTATGGTGTGGCCCCTCCGTGGCCCCTCTTCGTCTCTCCTTCGGACTTCTGGAAGCTTCGTGAGAAAATAGGCCCCTGGGCTTTGATTTCGTCCAATTCCGAGAATATTTCCTTACTAGGATTTCTGAAACCAAAAACAGCAGAAAACAAGAATCGGCACTTCGGCATCTTGTTAATAGGTTAGTTCCAGAAAATGCACGAATATGACATAAAGTGTGCATAAAACATGTAGATAACATCAATAATGTGGCATGGAACATAAGAAATTATCGATACGTCGGAGACGTATCACCTGGCGTCTTCAACCTTCATACATTCCCATAAAACTTATGAGTTTATGTAGTCTCACCAAATTATATTCTATCATCTTGCAATAAGGTCTTAGATATCACATATATCTCATACCTTGATTATTTCTGAAAACTAAATTTTCAGCTCCTTACTTTTCAAACAGATTTGAACTTCAAGTTTTACGGAGACAAGATAACTTTAGTTACTAATTGAAACCATAGCTCTTTGAATCAACAATGTGAGGTTTGCTAAAAGTTTGCAGTAGGACTTAATCAATTCTTGATTCTTTAACAATACGGTACCAGTCCGTAAAGTTTCTTGTCAGATTTTAACAGTATTTCTATCTCAATTACAAGACTAGCACATGGTAGAATACGGATGCCAATACTACAAAATTAATTCAAAATACTACTCAGACTATGTTTATGATAATTAGTTCATGTTTTAATCTAATTACTAATGAACTCCCACTTAATACAACATCCCTCATAGTTGTTAAGTGGTACACGATCCAAATCCACTACACCAAAACCGATCATCACGTGAGATGATGTAGCTTCAATGGTGAACATCAACATGTTGATCATATCATCCATATGACTCGTGTTCAACCTTTCGGTTTCCGTTGTCCCGAGGCCATGTCTGTACATGCTAGGCTCGTCAAGCAAACCCAAGTATTCCGCGTGTGCAACATGGCTTACACCCGTTGTATATGAACGTTGAATCTATCACATCCGATCATCACGAGATGCTTTGAAACGACGAACTTTGGCAACGGTGCATACGAGGGGAGAACACTTTATTATCTTGATATTAATGCGAGGGATCATCTTATAATGCTACCGTCGCGTTCTAAGCAAAATAAGATGCATAAAGGATTAACATCACATGCAATTCATATGTGATATGATATGGCCCTTTTGTCTTTGCGCCTTTGATCTTCATCTCCAAAGCACGGACATGGTCTCCATCATCAACGGGCATGATCTCCATCATCATCGGCGTAGCGTCAAGGTCCATGGCACCGTCTTCATGGTTGTTCACCTCATGTAGCAACTATTACAACTACTTTGAAATACTACTCAACATGAAAATTAAAGACAACCATAAGGCTCCTGCCGGTTGCCACAATACAATAATGATCATCTCATACATATTCATCATCACATTATGGCCATATCACATCACCAAACCCTGCAAAAACAAGTTAGACGTCTCTAATTTGGTTTGCATATTTTACGTGGTTTAGGGTTTTCGAGAGAGATCTAATCTACCTACGAACATGAACCACAACGGTGATACTAATATTGTCAATAGAAGAGTAAATTGAATCTTCACTATAGTAGGAGAGACAGACACCCGCAAAGCCTCTTATGCAATACAAGTTGCATGTCGAACGAGGAACAAGTCTCATGAACGCGGTCATGTAAAGTTAGTCCGAGCCGCTTCATCCCACTATGCCACAAAGATGCAAAGTACTCAAACTAAAGATAACAAGAGCATAAACGCCCACAAAACCATTGTGTTCTACTCGTGCAACCATCTATGCATAGACATGGCTCTGATACCACTGTAGGAAAACATTGCATAGAAAACAAAAATTTTCCTATCGCGAACACGCAATCCAAGCCAAGATGCAATCTAGAAGACGGTAGCAACGAGGGGATTATCAAGACTAACCCTTGAAGAGATTCCAAAGCCTATAAGAGTAGGCTCTTATTGCTGCGGTAGACGATCACTTGCCGCTTGCAAAAGCGCGTAGAAGATCTTGATCACGATCGCTTCCGGCGCCACGAACGGGCAGCACCTCCGTACTCGGTCACACGTTCGGTTGTTGATGAAGACGACGTCCACCTCCCCGTTCCAGCGGGCAGCGGAAGTAGTAGCTCCTCTTGAATCCGACATCACGACGGCGTGGTGTCGGTGGTGGTGGAGAAATCCGGCGGAGCTTCGCTTAAGCGTGCGGGATGTGGTGGAGGAGAGAGACCGCTAGGGTTTGGGGAGAGAGGGGGGTTGGGCGCCGGCCCTCTAAGGGGTGCGGCCAAGGCTGAGGCTTGAAGTGATCAGCCCCCTCTCTATGCCCCTCATTATATAGGTGGAAGCCCCAAGAGTTCTAGTCCAAGTCTTCGAATAAGACCCCAACACTAAAACCTCCCATATGTGGGAAACCTACTCAAGGAGGGAGTCCTACCCAAGGTGGGACTCCCACCTTTCCTTGAGGTGGGTTGGCCGGCCACCCTAGGGGAGTCCACCTTGGACTCCTCCCCTTTAGGGTTGGCTGGTCATGCAAGTGGAGTCTCTTCGGGACTCCACTTTCCAAAGTGCCATTCTTCTGGACTTTTCTAGAACCTTCTAGAACCTGCCATAAATGCACCGGATCATTTCCAAACTTGGAATATGACTTCCTATATATGAATCTTATTCTCCGAACCATTCCGGAACTCCTCGTGATGTCCGGGATCTCATCCGGGACTCCGAACAAATATTCGAACTCCATTCCATATTCAAGTTCTACCATTTCAACATCCAACTTTAAGTGTGTCACCCTACGGTTCGTGAACTATGCGGACATGGTTGAGTACTCACTCCGACCAATAACCAATAGCGGGATCTGGAGATCCATAATGGCTCCCACATATTCAACGATGACTTCAGTGATCGAATGAACCATTCACATACGATACCAATTCCCTTTGTCACGCGATATTTTACTTGTCCGAGGTTTGATCATCGGTATCACTCTATACCTTGTTCAACCTCGTCTCCTGACAAGTACTCTTTACTCGTACCGTGGTATGTGGTCTGATACGTCTCCAACGTATCGATAATTTCTTATGATCCATGCCACATTATTGATGTTATCTACATGTTTTATGCACACTTTATGTCATATTCGTGCATTTTCTGTAACTAACCTATTAACAAGATGCCGAAGTGCCAGTTGCTGTTTTCTGCTGTTTTTGGTTTCAGAAATCCTAGTAACGAAATATTCTCGGAATTGGACGAAATCAAAGCCCAGGGGCCTATTTTTCCACGAAGCTTCCAGAAGTCCGAAGGAGAGACGAAGAGGGGCCACGAGGGAGCCAAACCCTAGGGCGGCGCGGCCCCCCCCTTGGCCGCGCCGACCTATGGTGTGGGCCCCCCGTGCCGCCTCTTGACCTGCCCTTCCGCCTACAAATAGCCTCCGTGACGAAACCCCCAGTACCGAGAGCCACGATACGGAAAACATTACTGAGACGCCGCCACCGCCGATCCCATCTCGGGGGATCCAGGAGATCGCCTCCGGCACCCTGCCGGAGAGGGGATTCATCTCCCGGAGGACTCTACACCGCCATGGTCGCCTCCGGAGTGATGTGTGAGTAGTCTACCCCTGGACTATGGGTCCATAGCTGTAGCTAGATGGTTGTCTTCTCCCCATTGTGCTATCATTGTCGGATCTTGTGAGCTGCCTAACATGATCAAGATCATCTATCTGTAATTCTATATGTTGCGTTTGTTGGGATCCGATGAATAGAGAATACTTGTTATGTTGATTATCAAAGTTATATCTATGTGTTCTTTATGATCTTGCATGCTCTCCGTTATTAGTAGATGCTCTGGCCAAGTTGATGCTAGTAACTCCAAGAGGGAGTATTTATGCTCGATAGTGGGTTCATGCCTCCGTGAATCTGGAGGAGTGACAAGAACCACTAAGGTTATGGATGTGCTGTTGCCACTAGGGATAAAACATTGATGCTATGTCTAAGGATGTAGTTATTGATTACATTACGAGCAATACTTAATGCAATTGTCTGTTGTTAGCAACTTAATACTGGAGGGGGTTCGGATGATAACCTGAAGGTGGACTTTTTAGGCATAGATGCAGTTGGATGGCGGTCTATGTACTTTGTCGTAATGCCCAATTAAATCTCACTATACTCATCATGATATGTATGTGCATGGTCATGCCCTCTTTATTTGTCAATTGCCCAACTGTAATTTGTTCACCCAACATGCTGTTTATCTTATGGGAGAGACACCTCTAGTGAACTGTGGACCCCGGTGCAATTCTCTATACTGAAATACAATCTACTGCAATACTTGTTCTACTGTTTTCTGCAAACAATCATCTTCCACACAATACGGTTAATCCTTTGTTACAGCAAGCCGGTGAGATTGACAACCTCACTGTTTCGTTGGGGCAAAGTACTTTGGTTGTGTTGTGCAGGTTCCACGTTGGCGCCGGAATCTCTGGTGTTGCGCCGCACTACATCCCGCCGCCATCAACCTTCAACGTGCTTCTTGACTCCTACTGGTCCGATTAAACCTTGGTTTCTTACTGAGGGAAACTTGCCGCTGTGCGCATCACACCTTCCTCTTGGGGTTCCCAACGGACGTGCCAACCACACGCATCAAGCAAATTTCTGGCGCCGTTGCCGGGGAGATCAAGACACGCTGCAAGGGGAGTCTCCACTTCTCAATCTCTTTACTTTGTTTTTGTCTTGCTTAGTTTTATTTACTACTTTGTTTGCTGCACTAAACCAAAATACAAAAAAATTAGTTGCTAGTTTTACTTTATTTGCTATCTTGTTTGCTATATCAAAAACACAAAAAATTAGTTACTTGCATTTACTTTACTTAATATCATGCATGTTTTTATTTCACTAGTTAAGCATAATGGAAAACAACAAAAATATGAGAGACCTTTATGAACTTTATCTTGAATTAGGACATGATGTGTTTGAAGAGAGAATTAAAAAACCCATGGAACTTTATATGCATGCTAATGGGAATGTTATTACTATGAATGCTTTGAACACCATTGTTGCTAATGCTATGGAAAATTCTAAGCTTGGGGAAGTTGGCTCTGATGAGCATGATCTTTTTAGTCCCCCAAGAATTGAGGAGAAAATTTTCTTTTATGATTACAATATGCCTCCTATATATGATGATAGCCACTTTGTTGAATTTGCTCCCACTACAACTAATAAAATTGATTATGCTTATGTGGAGAGTAATAATTTTATGCATGAGACTCATGATAAGAATGCTTTATGTGATAGTTATATTGTTGAGTTTGCTCATGATGCTACTGAAAGTTATTATGAGAGAGGAAAATATGGTTGTAGAAATTTTTATGTTACTAAAACACCTCTCTATGTGCTGAAATTTTTGAAGCTACACTTGTTTTATCTTTCTACGCTTGTTGCATTATGCTTCTTGAACTTGTTTATTTACAAGATTCCTTTTCATAGGAAGCATGTTAGACTTAAATGTGTTTTGAATTTGCCTCTTGATGCTCTCTTTTGCTCCAAATACTATTTCTTGCGAGTGCATCATTAAAACTGCTGAGCCCATCTTAATGGCTATAAAGAAAGAACTTCTTGGGAGATAACCCATGTGTTATTTTGCTACAGTACTTTGTTTTTATTTTGTGTCTTGGAAGTTGTTTACTACTGTAGCAACCTCTCCTTATCTTAGTTTTGTGTTTTGTTGTGCCAAGTTAAGCCGTTGATAGAAAAGTAAGTACTAGATTTGGATTACTGCGCAGAAACAGATTTCTTTGCTGTCACGAATCTGGGCAAAATCCCTCTGTAGGTAACTCAGAAAATTATGCCAATTTACGTGAGTGATCCTCAGATATGTACGCAACTTTCATTAAATTTGAGCATTTTCATCTGAGCAAGTCTGGTGCCATTTTAAAATTCGTCAATACGAACTGTTCTGTTTTGACAGATTCTGCCTTTTATTTCGCATTGCCTCTTTTGCTATGTTGGATGAATTTCTTTGATCCACTAATGTCCAGTAGCATTATGCAATGTCCAGAAGTGTTAAGAATGATTGTGTCACCTCTGAATATGTCAATTTATATTGTGCACTAACCCTCTAATGAGTTGTTTCGAGTTTGGTGTGGAGGAAGTTTTCAAGGATCAAGAGAGGAGTATGATGCAACATGATCAAGGAGAGTGAAAGCTCTAAGCTTGGGGATGCCCCGGTGGTTCACCCCTGCATATATCAAGAAGACTCAAGCGTCTAAGCTTGGGGATGCCCAAGGCATCCCCTTCTTCATCGACAACATTATCAGGTTCCTCCCCTGAAACTATATTTTTATTCCATCACATCTTATGTGCTTTTTCTTGGAGCGTCGGTTTGTTTTTGTTTTTGTTTTGTTTGAATAAAATGGATCCTAGCATTCACTTTATGGGAGAGAGACACGCTCCGCTGTAGCATATGGACAAGTATGTCCTTGGTTTCTACTCATAGTATTCATGGCGAAGTTTCTCCTTCGTTAAATTGTTATATGGTTGGAATTTGAAAATGATACATGTAGTAATTGCTATAAATGTCTTGGGTAATGTGATACTTGGCAATTGTTGTGCTCATGATTAAGCTCTTGCATCATACGCTTTGCACCCATTAATGAAGAAATACATAGAGCATGCTTAAATTTGGTTTGCATATTTGGTTTCTCTAAGGTCTAGATAATTTCTAGTATTGAGTTTGAACAACAAGGAAGACGGTGTAGAGTCTTATAATGTTTTCAATATGTCTTTTATGTGAGTTTTGCTGCACCGGTTCATCCTTGTGTTTGTTTCAAATAAGCCTTGCTAGCCTAAACCTTGTATCGAGAGGGAATACTTCTCATGCATCCAAAATACTTGAGCCAACCACTATGCCATTTGTGTCCACCATACCTACCTACTACATGGTATTTTCCGCCATTCCAAAGTATATTGCTTGAGTGCTACCTTTAAAATTCCATCATTCACCTTTGCAATATATATCTCATGGGACAAATAGCTTAAAAACTATTGTGGTATTGAATATGTAATTATGCACTTTATCTCTTATTAAGTTGCTTGTTGCGCGATAACCATGTTCACTGGGGACGCCATCAACTATTCATTGTTGAATTTCATGTGAGTTGCTATGCATGTTCGTCTTGTCTGAAGTAAGAGCGATCTACCACCATATGGTTAAGCATGCATATGTTAGAGAAGAACATTGGGCCGCTAACTAAAGCCATGATCCATGGTGGAAGTTTCAGTTTTGGACATATATCCTCAATCTCAAATGAGAAAATTATTAATTGTTGTTACATGCTTATGCATAAAAGAGGAGTCCATTATCTGTTGTCTATGTTGTCCCGGTATGGATGTCTAAGTTGAAGAATAATCAATAGCGAGAAATCCAATGCGAGCTTTCTCCTTAGACCTTTGTACAAAGCGGCATAGAGGTACCCCTTTGTGACACTTGGTAAAAACAGTGCATTGTGATGATCCGGTAGTCCAAGCTAATTAGGACAAGGTGCGGGCACTATTAGTACACTATGCATGAGGCTTGCAACTTATAAGATATAATTTACATGATGCATATGCTTTATTACTACCGTTGACAAAATTGTTTCATGTTTTCAAAATCAAAGCTCTAGCACAAATATAGCAATCGATGCTTTTCCTCTATGAGGACAATTCTTTTACTTTCAATGTTGAGTCAGTTCACCTATTTCTCTCCATCTCAAGAAGCAAACACTTGTGTGAACTATGCATTGATTCCTACATACTTGCTTATTGCACTTATTATATTACTCTATGTTGACAATATCCATGAGATATACATGTTACAAGTTGAAAGCAACCGCTGAAACTTAATCTTCTTTTGTGTTGCTTCAATGCCTTTACTATGAATTATTGCTTTATGAGTTAACTCTTATGCAAGACTTATTGATGCTTGTCTTGAAGTGCTATTCATGAAAAGTCTTTGCTTTATGATTCACTTGTTTACTCATGTCATATACATTGTTTTGATCGCTGCATTCACTACATATGCTTTACAAATAGTATGATCAAGATTATGATGGCATGTCACTCCAGAAATTATCTGTGTTATCGTTTTACCTGCTCGGGACGAGCAGAACTAAGCTTGGGGATGCTGATACGTCTCCAACGTATCGATAATTTCTTATGATCCATGCCACATTATTGATGTTATCTACATGTTTTATGCACACTTTATGTCATATTCGTGCATTTTCTGGAACTAACCTATTAACAAGATGCCGAAGTGCCGATTCTTTGTTTTGCTGTTTTTGGTTTCAGAAATCCTAGTAACGAAATATTCTCGGAATTGGACGAAATCAAAGCCCAGGGGCCTATTTTTCCACGAAGCTTCCAGAAGTCCGAAGGAGAGACGAAGAGGGGCCACGAGGGAGCCAAACCCTAGGGCGGCGCGGCCCCCCCCTTGGCCGCGCCGACCTATGGTGTGGGCCCCCCGTGCCGCCTCTTGACCTGCCCTTCCGCCTACAAATAGCCTCTGTGACGAAACCCCCAGTACCGAGAGCCACGATACGGAAAACATTACTGAGACACCGCCACCGCCGATCCCATCTCGGGGGATCCAGGAGATCGCCTCCGGCACCCTGCCGGAGAGGGGATTCATCTCCCGGAGGACTCTACACTGCCATGGTCGCCTCCGGAGTGATGTGTGAGTAGTCTACCCCTGGACTATGGGTCCATAGCTGTAGCTAGATGGTTGTCTTCTCCCCATTGTGCTATCATTGTCGGATCTTGTGAGCTGCCTAACATGATCAAGATCATCTATCTGTAATTCTATATGTTGCGTTTGTTGGGATCCGATGAATAGAGAATACTTGTTATGTTGATTATCAAAGTTATATCTATGTGTTGTTTATGATCTTGCATGCTCTCCGTTATTAGTAGATGCTCTGGCCAAGTTGATGCTAGTAACTCCAAGAGGGAGTATTTATGCTCGATAGTGGGTTCATGCCTCCGTGAATCTGGAGGAGTGACAAGAACCACTAAGGTTATGGATGTGCTGTTGCCACTAGGGATAAAACATTGATGCTATGTCTAAGGATGTAGTTATTGATTACATTACGCGCAATACTTAATGCAATTGTCTGTTGTTAGCAACTTAATACTGGAGGGGGTTCGGATGATAACCTGAATGTGGACTTTTTAGGCATAGATGCAGTTGGATGGCGGTCTATGTACTTTGTCGTAATGCCCAATTAAATCTCACTATACTCATCATGATATGTATGTGCATGGTCATGCCCTCTTTATTTGTCAATTGCCCAACTGTAATTTGTTCACCCAACATGCTGTTTATCTTATGGGAGAGACACCTCTAGTGAACTGTGGACCCCGGTCCAATTCTCTATACTGAAATACAATCTACTGCAATACTTGTTGTAATGGTTTCTGAAAACAATCATCTTCCACACAATACGGTTAATCCGTTGTTACTGACAAGCCGGTGAGATTGACAACCACAGTGTTGCGGTGGCGCAAAGTACTTTGGGTGTGTAGTGCAGGTTACACGTAGGCCCCTGAATCTCTGGTGATGCACCGCACAAAAACCCGCCGCCATCAACCTTCAACGTGCTTCTTGACTCCTACTGGTCCGATTAAACCTTGGTTTCTTACTGAGGGAAACTTGCCGCTGTGCGCATCACACCTTCCTCTTGGGGTTCCCAACGGACGTGCCAACCACACGCATCATGGTCTCTTATGAACTTATTCATATGCTTGCAAGACATTAGACGACATTCCACCGAGAGGGCCCAGAGTATATCTATCCGTCATCGGGATGGACAAATCCCACTGTTGATCCATATGCCTCAACTCATACTTTCCGGATACTTAATCCCACCTTTATAACCACCCATTTACGCAGTGGCGTTTGGTGTAATCAAAGTACCTTTCCGGTATAAGTGATTTACATGATCTCATGGTCATAAGGACTAGGTAACTATGTATCGAAAGCTTATAGCAAATAACTTAATGACGAGATCTTATGCTACGCTTAATTGGGTGTGTCCATTACATCATTCATATAATGATATAACCTTGTTATTAATAACATCCAATGTTCATGATTATGAAACTAATCATCCATTAATCAACAAGCTAGTTTAAGAGGCATACTAGAGACTTCTTTGTTGTCTACATATCACACATGTATCAATGTTTCGGTTAATACAATTATAGCATGGTATGTAAACATTATCATAAACACAAAGATATATTATAATAACCATTTTATTATTGCCTCTTGGGCATATCTCCAACAGGGGGGGGGGCGCAGAGGAGATGGGTGTTGCCATGACTGGCTCGGAAGTGGGAGGCGGAGTCGAAGAAGACATCTGAAGAAAAAACAATGGCGGAAACATATCTTAGTCGGATCCAACATCGTCATCCTAAGGATCATCCCTACCAGCTACGGCGAAAGGGTGAAGCTCGAGAACTCACCGTGATGGACTCCGCGGTGGTCGGAGTCGCCGGCGACGAGGATTTCGCGTGGTGGCTCGCTGAGGTTAAGAACACGATGAACTGTGAGGTGGCGAAGTAGCTCCGGCGAGACACCCGCGAGTATTCCGGCAGACTCCGGCACGGCGGAGAAGGAGCACGAGGGCGGCGCTTCGCAGAGAGGTGAAAGAGGGGGTGAATGAGAGGTTTAGGGTTGACGGTGGATATTTATAGGCCGTGGGGAGGAGATTTGTGCTCCGCATCCTGTGGTCGGAACTCAAGCGTCGCCCCGTTGGATGCGTGACACATGTCAAAACCCTAAACGGTAAAAATGGCTAAGGATAAGTTACCGCTCAAATCGCGCGAAAATGGCGCCAGAATTGGCGGAACCGTTTGAGTCTTTTAAGATTCCGGGTTGCAGCGTAAAGATAAATGAACTCTCGTTCGCCGCAGGGAAGTAACCCGGAGACATGCTATATTCTGTCGATGGATGAAGTCCCGCGGGATGGGAGAATTTTCCGACTAAAAGTTGGAAAAAGGAAAGATATGAAGTCGGAGTTCTTCAAGTTTCCCCGTGTTACCGAAGTTAGCGGAAGCTTTAAAGTTTTAGCAAGGCGGAAACAAGAGGTGAATCTCGGAGAACTCTGGGGGCTACTGTTGTGGGTATACTTCATGGGTGTACCATCGACAGTGCCTAGATCCGGCAAGCCCGGGTGGCCTATAGACGGTGATGTGGCATGTGGCCCATCGGGCGGCCCAGTTGTTGTTGATCATGAAGGATGAAGTCCAGCCCAGGATCAGTAAGCCGAATCCGAACCGACCTTCGGAGGAACCCGGATCCGTGGAGGCCCATGAGGAACCCGGATCCAGTACGACATATATGGAAGGCGGATCCTTGACGTACACAACAAGACATTGTACCGTAGTTAGGCAATCTGTAATCCGGCTAGGACTCTCCATGTAAACCCTAGATCCGTGCGCCTTTATAAGCCGGATCCCGGGAGCCCTAGAGGCACAACCACAACTCATTGTAACAACGCGAAAGCGCCCAGATAATTCCAGACAAGCAGCAGTAGGCCCTGTCCTCGTGCAGGTGTTCTGAAGCTGGGTAAATCGCGTACCACCGTCCCGAGTGCACTCCGCCCTATGGCCCCTACTTCTTCTCCCCCTCGTGAGGATCCCTCCTCCGGGGTACCGTCGAATAGGCAACGACAGCGAGCATAGCCGTTCTGACCATGCCGATATCGGCATCGGCATCGACATCGTTTGGAGGATGTGGTGCTCGAATAATAGTGGAAATGCGATATTATTTTTTACATGCATAATATATAGAAAATAGCTAGATCTCTAAATCGATGCATATGAAGCTACATATATATTCTTGGTCATAATCCCCTTATCTAAAGGGGATGGATGCATGGCTTCACGTCGTCGTCGCTTTCATCGTCAGTATCTTCGTCGTCTGAGTAGTAGTACCTCCTGCACATTGTTCCGTCGAACACCTTCACTGTGAGCACATCATCGCCTTCATATTTGAAGTGTACGTAGCAGCCGAAATCCACACCGTGCGCGATGGCGAATTTCTCCCAGCCCTTGTCGAGGTACATCCGGCCTTGTCCGTCAAATAGGACCTCCACGGTCCAGAGATGAGGACCGCAGTCAGCTGCTCGCAGATACACCTTAGCTGGCTCCTGGCCGTCAAGATAGTCCGCAATTTTTTTTGAATTAATCACATGCATCATATATGTGGGAATGCATACGTACCTTTTTGACCAAAGGGTCTTCATAGATGACGATGAAGAACTACTCTATGATCAATGGCAGTGTTGACGGTGGTGGTGGCAATGATGATGATCCACTTCCACTTCCCCTTCCACTTCCCCTTCCCCTTCCCCTTCCCCTTCCCCTTCCGGTCCGCGTCCGAGACGTGGAAGCCATGGCAATGGATCAAGTGTATGTGAACGAAGAAGAGAGAGGCAGAACCTATTGACACAAGGGATGGCCGTGTGGGTGTTTATAAGGGAGAGATGACCGTTGTAGGGGTTTACACAATAAAATAAGGAGGAGGTGAACGTTGGTGGGGGTTTACACAATAAATTAAGGAGGAGATGACCGTTGTGGGGGTTTACACAATAAATTAAGGAGGAGACGACCGTTGTGGGGGTATATATCTCAACAAAAAAGTAATGCGGACTATCTTGACGGAAATAGAACTTCGTGATATAGTTTATCATTTTACCATGAAAAGTAATGCCTAAAAGAAATGGTAATTCGTGATAGTTTATCATTTACCGTAATGGCTACAACAAATCGTTGACGGTTTATCATTTTTTGCATGAAAAGTAATGGCTACAAGAAATGGGTGATGGTGTATCATTTTTTGCGTGAAAAGTAATGGCTACAACAAAATCGGTGATGGTTTATCGTTTTTTGCGTGAAAAGTAATGGCTACAAGAAATGGGTGATGGTGTATCATTTTTTGCGTGAAAAGTAATGGCTACAACAAAATCGGTGATGGTTTATCGTTTTTTGCGTGAAAAGTAATGGCTACAAGAAATGGGTGATGGTGTATCATTTTTTGCGTGAAAAGTAATGGCTACAACAAAATCGGTGATGGTTTATCGTTTTTTGCGTGAAAAGTAATGGCTACAAGAAATGGGTGATGGTGTATCATTTTTTGCGTGAAAAGTAATGGCTACAACAAAATCGGTGATGATTTATCGTTTTTTGCGTGAAAAGTAATGGGTACAAGAAATGGGTGATGGTGTATCATTTTTTGCGTGAAAAGTAATGGCTACAACAAATCGGTGATGGTTTATCATTTTTTGCGTGAAAAGTAATGCCTAAAAAGAGTTTATAATTTAGCTCGTGAAAAATAATGCAGAAAACCAAATTTTGCGTGAAGCTAACCGACGACAGAGAGAGAGAGGGTGGTGGCCCCGACCAGAGAGAGAGATAGGGGTTATCCTGCCCGTTAGATCATACGATCAACGGTCGGCGGGCACGATCCGCGTGACATGGGCTAGACCAATCAGGGCAATGTTGGGCGTCTGTGAGAGTTTGTGAAGGGAGAGGGCAAAACTGAGTAGTATCAAGAAACCAAGGGCAAGTGAGTAGTAAACAGACTAAGGGATTCAAATATGAGATTTTAAAAATGGAAAATACGTGTTTTGTACAATGAAACCCATCTTGGCCTACCTGAAACTATTTGCAATACAAATCTACATGAGTGTGAAAATTATGGCCTCATTCAGACAAAGTATGTTTTGGGGAAATCTGTTTTGGGTAGGGCTTATTATGGAAAACCATGCACCTTCATAGCTACTAGGTGATTTGAGAAGTGGCAATTTGTGGTGAAACTTGATTTATCTATGATTTATCTATGATTTGAGAAGTGGCAATTAGTGGTAAAGACTCCATGAGTAAGTGCCACTCTTTTTCGGAATTTTTTGCACATTAAATAACTCATTTAACTAGTTAATCCCATTTGTTGACTCTCTGTTGACCAGCCACTTGAGGGTAAAACTGAGTATATTGTACTAGCCAGTATTAGCACTCAAGGCGAAAACTGAGCACACAAAAAATGCTAGTATATGACTCGAGGGTATACCTGAGTATATGTCGAGGGTACTCCTCGGCAATGCCCTCCGATAGGGGCTTAGGGTTGATGGAATCCTGCAAGCTGACACGAGACATCGGTTCACAGACAAGCGGGGAGAGCGATTTACCCAGGTTCGGGGCCCTCGATGAGGTAAAACCCTTACGTCCTGCCTGTCTGTCCTTGATTATGATGATAATGGGTTACAATGGGGTGCCGAATAGTTCGGCTGAGATCTCGTCGAGATAGCTAAGTGCTAGGGTAACCTAGGTCTAAGCTTGTGTTGGCTAAGATTGCTAAGATTGATTGTGTCCCTCGTTAGCCCCTCTCCTGGCCTTTATATAGGAGGCCAGGTCCTGAGAGGTCTAATCGAGTACGACTAGGTTTACAACAGATCTACTTCTAAAGTTTCCTTGTTCGGCTCCTTCCGTGTCTTGTGCTTCAAGGAACCTTCCGTTGCACCGTCCTAGTGGCCCATCTTGCCATTGAGTGCCTTCATGGGCCTCCAGCTGGACCGTATAGGGTAGAGCAACATTGGTTACCCGAAGGGTAATGCCCACGTCAGTAGCCCCCGAGTGTCTAGCCGAACATAGTTCGGGTAGAGACTGAAGCATGTCTTCTTCCGACGTTCTTCTCCTTGATCATTCTTGTTTTCCTTCTATCTGCAACGTTTTCTTCTATCGGGTGCGCGTCAGCGCTCCCGATGGGAGTAGCCCCCGAGTCTAGGTGCGGATGCTTGCAATCCGTGCGTAGACTCAAGTTGCACTACTCGAACATTTTTCTCTGCCGAAGTTTTTCTGCAAGTCTTTGTAGGTCATCCGATATATTTTCCTTATGCAAGGGATAATGAGTAACGCGCCCAACTTTTGTTGGTTAACTGTCGATGACAAAACAACATTACCCTAAATAGAATCAAGTCCCCAGGCATGATCCTGGAGTGCGAAAAAAGTTCTGTCGGGTGCGCGCTCAGCGCTCCCGATGGGAGTAGCCCCCGAGTCTGGGCACGGGTGCTAGCAACCAGGTGCAGACTCGAGTCAAACAATTGCCCTTTCCTTCAAAACCTCCTTTTTCTTTTTCTTCAAGTCCTTAACTTATCGGGTGCGCGGTCAGCGCTCCCGATGGGAGTAGCCCCCGAGCCTAAGTGCAGATGCTTTGCAATCTGTGCATAGGCTCAGATTTGCCATCCGATACTTTTTTATTCCTTCGATTGCTGTTGACAGTGCTCATGATGTCATTGATGACGCGTCGATGCCGTGGCTCGATTGACAAGACTTGACCTAACGGGCCCACCCTAGTTCTGCGCGGGCAGGTTTTAGGATTTGACCAGTGCACGTGCAACGAGCGAGGCGTTTCCTCGATTTTCGCGCGACGTGGGAATAATGGGCCGCCGGTTCCTTTCCCGTTTCAAGCGCCACGTGTACAGCCAGATTCACTCCACCTTCCACGACGTTAGTGGAGTTATGGCCACGATCTCACGCAAATTGTTATGGCATAAATAGAGGGCTTCCTTGTTTTCACTTTTTTACGCCTCCCACTGCTCATCTTCTTCGCCCATCCTTTCCTGCTTCCTCTGTTCTTCCTTCAAAGCTTCAGACGCCATGGGCAAGAAGAAGGGTGCGAGCACTTCAGACGCAGCCAAAGTTAGCCGCGATTGGGTCGCTTCCGCCATTTCCAATCGTGACATCAACAGGCTGCGCACCCTCGGCTTCATCTCCGCATCTGAGGATGATATCCGTCTTCCAGGTGCGGTTTCTCGCCCAAAGCCCCCGAAGGGTTTCACTGTCATGTTTGTTGCCTATTTGTTCTGTGGTCTTTCCCTTCCGGCCCACGAGTTCCTTCGCTCCCTTCTCTTCTTTTACGGGATCCAGCTCTGGCAGCTGACTCCAAACTCCATCCTCCACCTTTCTATCTTCGTCACTGTTTGCGAGGCCTTCCTCGGCATCGACCCTCACTGGGGTCTTTGGAGGAAGATCTTCTACGTGAAGCGTCACAACGACAGCAATGGTCCTCCCATCGTAGGTGGCGTCGGTTTTGTTGTTAGGAAGGAAGTCGATTATCTCGATTACCCGATGAAAGAATCCGTCCAAGGCTGGCGCAACAAATGGTTTTATCTGCGAGACCCTTTGGTGCCTGGACGGCACTCAAACCTCCCTCCTTTTGAAGACAAACTGATAGCTAAGCCGAAGAAGTCCTGGCAAAACGCCCTCTCTCCCGAAGAGAGAGTGATAGCCGACAAGCTATTCGACCAGGTCGTCGCCTTGAAGAATACAGGAGGCTTGATGATGTCTACGCCCCCCTCCTTTTCCTGTAGACAGTGTTGGGCCTCCAAGAGCAGAGGTTTGTAGAACAGCAGCAAGTTTTCCCTTAAGTGGATCACCCAAGGTTTATCGAACTCAGGGAGGAAGAGGTCAAAGATATCCCTCTCATGCAACCCTGCAACCACAAAGCAAGAAGTCTCTTGTGTCCCCAACACACCTAATAGGTGCACTAGTTCGGCGAAGAGATAGTGAAATACAGGTGGTATGAATATATATATGAGCAGTAGCAACGGTGCCAGAAAATAACTTGCTGGCGTGTAGTTGATGGTGGTAGTATTGCAGCAGTAGTAACGCAGTAAAACAGTAAACAAGCAGCGATAGCAGTATTTAGGAACAAGGCCTAGGGATTACACTTTCACTAGTGGACACTCTCAACATTGATCGCATAATAAATAACTCTTTCTCATATGTGCTACATACACTCTTTTGTTGGATGATGAACACATTGTGTAGGATTACACGAACCCTCAATGCCGGAGTTAACAAGCTCCACAATTCAATGTTCATATTTAAATAACCTTAGAGCATAATAGATCATTGCAAAATAAACCAAGAACTAACATAGTGCACACACTGTCCACATTACACTATGAAGGAGGAATAGATCACATCAATACTATCATAATGACAATTAACTCCACAATCTACAAGAGATCATGATCATAGCCTACGACAAGAACCACATGGTGCACACACTAGTCACCTTTACACCATGCAGGAGGAATAGACTACTTTAATAACATCACATGAGTAGCACACAACTAGTAGCGATACAAAGCTCATCATATGGATCTCAATCATGTAAAGCAGCTCATGAGATCATTGTATTGAAGTACATAGGAGAGAGATTAACCACATAGCTACCGGTACAGCCCCGAGCCTCGATGGAGAACTACTCCCTCCTCATGGGAGACAGCAGCGTTGATGAAGATGGCGGTGGTGTCGATGGAGAAGCCTTCCGGGGGCACTTCCCCGTCCCGGCGGCGTGCCGGAACAGAGACTCCTGTCCCCCAGATCTTGGCTTCGCGATGGCGGCGGCTCTGGAAGGTTTCTGTGGGTTTCGTCGAACGTATAAGGGTTTTCGCGACGGAGGCTTTAAATAGGCGGAAGGGCAGCCTCGGAGGGGGCCTGGGGCCACCACACCATAGGGCGGCGCGGCCCCCCCTCTGGCCGCGCCAGGGTGTAGTGTGGGGCCCCCAGGGCTTCCCTCTGGCGGCTCTCGGGTGTTCTGGATGCTTCCGGGCAAAATAGGAACCTGGGCGTTGATTTCGTCCAATTCCGAGAATATTTCTTTACTAGGATTTCTGAAACCAAAAACAGCAGAAACAAAGAATCGGCACTTCGGCATCTTGTTAATAGGTTAGTTCCAGAAAATGCACGAATATGACATAAAGTGTGCATAAAACATGTAGATATCATCAATAATGTGGCATGGAACACAAGAAATTATCGATACGTCGGAGACGTATCACTTGACGATGTGCGGCACTGAGGTGGTCTCAGTGTTTTTACAACGTCGAGTGCAACCGTTAATGTCCTGACTCCACCAGCTATGGCTTTACACGGGCAAAGACGATAGATCTATAGTCTGCTCTGCCGACCTTTCGGCTGAAGACCTCCGAGATGAAGTCCGCCGCTTGACGTGCCTTAGCATGAGGGACAACATTGTCCTTACATCGGCTCGTCCTCCTTATGATTTCGACCATCTTCCGACCGAGGTAATCCTTCGTTGTTTGTCCACTTGCTGTTGTCACTCCTTCTTCCTTTTTGTCTCACAAATTTCTTTTCTTCGACAGGCCCCCACCGTTGCTCAATGCTATCCTCCTACACCCGAAAGCGGTGTGGTGCTAGAGGATGACGATGATAATTCTGAGGGGACCGAGGATGCTCAGCATGCCCTCGAGGACAGCGATGTCCAAGAGGAAGAAGCTGCTGAAGATGAAGCCTTCGTCAGGAGCAGGCGCCGTAAGCAGATACACGACGATCTCATTACAACGGCTGAATCAAGTCCTAGTGGAGGAGATAATGATGCCGATGAAACTGCTTCGCCTCCTCCTGCTAAGAAGAGTTCGACAAGTTTCTTCACAGGCGAGGATGATCTGGACCTGTGAGCTTCTATACTCTTTTCTCGATTTGTTTCCTATCATTTTGTATGCTAACCGTGCACTGTACTTAAGTAGCTCTGATGATGATGATGATGAAGTTCCTCTCGCGAAGAGGGCCAAGTTAGTCTCTGGGAAAGCGGCATCAGCTAAGGAATCGAACCCCTCTTCCGCCAAGTCGACGCCTCCGTCGCGAACGGGAGTAGAGAAGACTCCAGTGTCGAGAGTTATCCCTCCTGGCGATGCTCCCACTCCGTCGACCGGTCGTGATCATGTAGGTTTTTATTTTACCTTGTTTTTACCGAATTTTCCTCATGTCGACTGAATCTCCCTGATTTTCCTTGCGACAGCCGGTTTTTGCTACAGTCGATGCTGTGATTGATTTCGCCGAACAGTTTACCCGACTGGAGGCCGAAAATGTCCATCTTCGGAAGACTGTCAAATCTTCGGCTGATCAAGTGCTGGAAGCCAGCAGGCTCGCCATCGATGCCAAGAAGGAAAACGCCTTGCTGAAGGAGGAGCTGTCGAAGCTGAAGAAACAGATGAAGGATGAGCAAGATGCCAGGCGCGCGACAGCGGCTGCAGTCGATAAAAAGGAAGGTGTTCTCCGTGAATCCGTCAAGGATTTATTGGGTAAGGTTCATGACACATAATTTTCATTTCTGACACATCCTCTTTGGCTGCTGATCTTTCCTTTCTTTCAGATGCCACCGATATAACCGTCACTCGACGCCATCAGCTTCGGGAGGACTCCACATCTGATGCTTTGTCACTTGCCGCTGAGTCAAATGTCCAAGTCCTTGGACTACTGCAAAAGACCAAAGGGGCGTTGTCGAGGCTGCACTCGATGATCTCCCCGAAGATGAAGCAGGACAAGACTCTCGGCGAGCTGGCGGACGCTTTCCTCGTTGATCCTTCCGACCCTGTGGAGGTATTGAAATGCCGTAACCGCTTATTTGGGGCGGTTCTTACCTTCCAGTTGCTTATGGGTCATGGGATGGGATCAGAATTGGAGAAGTTATCTAAGGCATTGCCTGTCGATGATGACAACCATTTAGTCGACCTTGAGCCTTTTAAAAGATCAGCAGTAATTTGTGCCAATCAACTTCTGAAGCTGGTAGAGGAAGCACAAGCCAAGCCCATTCCTGGATCTGCCCCTGCCTCATCGTCGGCGAACCCTTGAACTTTTTATTTGACTTGTTGTAAATAAGATCTATCGTAACTTTGACGTAGTCCAGTTTTATTTCGGCTCTGTTGCCAATCGAAACATCCTTTTGAATGTATTATATATGCCAAGTACTCCCGATGGGAGTTTTTATGTTAACGATGGCCTGAACTGGGGACTGTGCTGCAGATTCCTTCAACTTCTTCCCGTGCCGAGCTTTTGCCGAACCCTTCGAGTAATGATGAATCGGGCCTTGTTCGTCGCTTGCGTGACCAAGTCTCTTGTCTAAATAAAGATATTGCTTCTCTTCGGGCGATGGCAGCCTTGGTGAAGAAAAAAGGGGAGATAGCGACTGCTATCGAACAATACGCTCTCTATGGTCTTCATGTTGCTACCGAAAGTTTGGGCTGTAAGTATTAGCCCATTTTTTGTTTCCTGATATAGCCTGAATATTCTTTTAACTCGTTTCTTTCCAGTCGTGGCTTCGGATGTAACTGAGGAGAACAAGAAGATCCATGAAGAGGTTGAGGCGATGACTGACGTTGTGCACCCGAATCACGGTTTGTGGCTGCATCGTCCGAAAGCTGTTGTCATGGCGAAGTTTAAGTATCAGGTGGGGAAGGCGCATTATTACTTTGATAAGTTCCACACTCATCTCACGATGGTTTGGAACACCTTGTTTCCTCTGGACCAAGCACCCGAAATCTTATCTGCCTTGTTCACCCGATTCAAGTCTCCCGAAAGGATTCGACAGTTGGTACGAAAGGAACTCCTGGCTGGTGCCGAGCTTGCCTTTGCTTCGATACTGGTGTGCCATCCGTCTTTAGACTTGGGAGCCGTGGCCAACACTGAGAGGAGCTTAGGCCAATACTATGATGTTGCTAGAGGTCCTGCCTACACCATTGTTTCTCGGATGGAGTCGTGCCTTGAAAAGGATCTGAAGACCCACTGGGACCGGGGAGCCCGATTATGAATGTAATAACCTTATACCTGCATAAGATTGTTTTGTATGAATTTACTGCGTATGTAGTACGCTATGTTAGTTTGATTGATGTTTTATTGTCGAGGGCGGCTGAGTGATCAGTTCAACCTGCTCTCCCGACGACTTCGTTGAATTATGCAATGTTATTGCGAAGCCGATATGTAAGTTTTGTAAGAGCGAGACCCATCGACTTAGTCGAGGGAATTAGACGCTTGGCTTCGTTACGCGGTGCAACGGTTTGAGCCTTATTTTGTGATAATGTAACCATCGACAGCAGCACTCGTGTATTTTCTCGAGGCTTGGATTGGTTGTTTTTGTGCATCATTAATCTTAGCTCCCACTGAGAGTATTTAATTAATGATGCTGTGTAAGCGTATGTTTTTAGGCCAGTGCTCCCGATGGGAGTAAGAGCCGATGGCAGGGCCTCATACGGTATGTTTGGGTGATAAAGCCTGGAGCAAGAAAAAAGGTGAAGAACCTGATTAGAACTTTTATTCATAATGCAATAGCAACCTTAAGGGCCGTCGAGTAAAAAACAATCGTATCCTATGTATAGAACCGTCGCAAGTGTGCGACGTTCCATGGATTCTCAACGTCTTTTCCGGAAGCTGGGTTTTTGAGCCGATAGGCTCCTCCTGGTATCACTTCAGTGACGATATATGGTCCTTCCCATGGGGACTCGAGCTTCAGGGGTCTCTCTTGCTTCAGCCGAAGTACCATATCTCCGACACTAAAGCTTCGGCTGCGTATTCGTCGGCTGTGATAATTTCTCAACGCTTGCTGGTATACCGTCGTTCTTGCCAAGGCGATGTCCCGCGCCTCGTCGAGGAGGTCGACAGCATCCTGTAGCGCGATATTGGAAGAGGATTCCGTGTATGCTGTCACCCGAGGTGCTTCAAACCGAACGTCGGCTGGCAGGACTGCCTCGGCTCCTTGCACCAAGAAGAATGGGGTGTACTGAGTCGACCTGTTGGGTGTAGTGCGCAAACTCCAGAGTACGGATGGCAATTCTTCGACCCAAGCTCCAGCTGCACCTGTAAGGCGTTTCTTGAGGCCATCCCCTATGAGACCGTTGATCCTTTCCACCTGGCCATTGGTCTGTGGGTGGGCCACTGATGCAAACTTTAGTTTGATTCCTCCGTCATCGCAGAATTTTCGAAATTCTTTGGAGTCGAAGTTGGTTCCATTGACTGTGACGATACTGTGAGGCATACCAAATCGACATGTTATTCCCCTGAAGAATTGTACTGCTGTTTTTGCTTTCTTGTTTCGCACCGGTACTGCCTCGATCCATTTTGTGAATTTGTCGACTGCGACCAATAAATACGTGTGTCCTCCAGGCGATGATCTTGGCAGCGGTCCAACTTGGTCGAGTCCCCATTGGGCGAACGGCCATGCCAGAGGTATCGTCATCAAGTCTGTGGTAGGGGCGTGCGGTTTTGGTGAAAATCGCTGACAGGGATCGCACTTCATGACCAGATCTCGAGCATCTGATGCCGCTGTTGGCCAGTAAAATCCCGCTCTGAAGGCCTTTGCTACGAGGGCCCTGCTTCCTGCGTGATGCCCGCAAGTTCCTTCGTGTATCTCGCGCAACAGTGCTTTTCCGTCGTCAATGGCAATGCACCTTTGGAAAATACCGGAAATGCTGCGCTTGTAAAGTTCGCCATTTACTATGGTGAAGGTTTTCGATCGTCTAACGATTCGTCTTGCTTCTATCGGGTCCTCAGTGTAATATCCCAGGTAATGGGGTTACAAAAATAGAGGAAACAGATGGTGCATTGCATTCATGCATAGAAAATCTGGGGAATTTCCGCGCTTTAAAATAAAACAGTCACAGTAACTGAAGTTTCACTTGACCTTGGTGGAATTGAAGTAGCTCATCAAGTCAGGCGCTATAAACCTCAAAGTGACTTTGTTAAAACTTTGTTTTGGGTAGAGATAATTTGATCTAAGGGGTTAGATCAAATGGAACTAATAATCAACACAACAACACTTTACTCAATGATCAACTACTTGATCTTATTAAATATCACAACATGATATTCCTAGCCATAACATGTGAACATCCATTTAATTGGAAATCAAGTAACAATAATTGAAGAAACTATTCTTGACTATCTTCTCCATATCTTAAAACTAATCCATGATCCTACCATGAAACCTCATGGTATTCATTATATTTCAATCTTGGAAACAAGACAAGGAGATCAATTCTAGAAATATATATCCTTCTCTATTTCATATTATTATACATCAAACCAAGAGAGATGAGAGTTCTACAATAATTATTAGAGAAGCAACAAACCTTGAGCTAAACCTTGGATATACATCCAAGTATTCAAATCATGCCAATCTTAGCTTTACCTATTTAAGAATAAAGGACAACCATTGCACTAAAATATTAGGAGTACACCATAAACCCTAGAATAACTATTCCTATATGAGAGAACTCAAGTTATGGTGTTACACTCAAATTAATGAGGCAACACTTGGACTTGGGAAAGAGAACTATCCATATACTCAGATGATATTATCATCATTCCCTGGAAAGAACCCTAAGAATTATCTCGGGCAATCTCTGGGATATCAATTATAGAGGCCACCATAATAGCTCATCCTAGAAAATAAAATAGAGTGCTATACCTTAGTTCATCAAGACAATGCTTGATCATGGAAGTGAGAAACCCATTTAATGAGAGATCCCTTAGGAAGCCAAACCTTGATCATTATAAATTGAGGGATGATCATAAACCCTAAGAACTTGAGGTAGAGATATTAAGAACAAGTTGATCATGCCTAATCCATGATCATGCTCTTGAGGTATGTGAGGATAAGTTAAACCTTAATATGATTACTAGATATTATTCCCCACATGAAATCATAGGAAGGTAACTAGTAAACAAACCTAGACTTATATCTTAAACCCTAATAGGATAAACAGATATCATTCACCACATGAAATTATAGGGAGATCACTAGTAATCAAATCTAGGCTTATATCCCAACCTTAACTTGTGAATCAATTGGTGATCATAAGTAGAATCCTACCACTTTTACATTCCACCTATTCTTCACTTAAGAACCACATGAAACCTCTAGAGTCAAACCCCATATTTTACATGGTGAGAAACCATTTATCATTATAACCAAAGTTAACTATAAAAAGAACTATAACCAATGTAGTTACTTAAATGATAAATTGAGGTTAACAATAGAAGCCAATTGGTAGAAGATAAAACTAATTCTCAATATCATAGTAACTAGAGGAGAACACAAAATGTTAAGTAAACAACCACCTTATCATGGTTAGGGGAGGTTAAACCCTAGCACATGCAATATGGTGTCATCCCATCTCTATAACCTAGAATTAAATCTCAACCCTAGATTATGTATCACTATGGTAATCATAATATAAACATAGGCCATAAATGAGATTCAATCAAATTGCCATTAGGTAAATATCATTAGAAACCTAGTATGGCACATTAATAAAATCTTAAGCTATAATTATTAAACCTGGGAAAACTTTTGTGATACATCTTATAATTAGAACCATAAGTGTGATTAACAACCACTTATCTTTATAACCAAAGTCCAACCATGAGGAGAGTAATGTCTACTCTAGGTAATTCAAAGTGTTATTAAAAATATAATACTAGTGCTAACCTTGACATAGAGTGATAATCAAAATTACAAGATCTTAATAAATAGAGGATCACATAAAATCATATGCAGGGAACTAAATTCTCAATTAAGAGCTCAAACCCTATTGATAAATTCTAAAACACTTAGAATAGAAATTATCAACCCTAATAATAATAATAGATGTGATTACACAAGAAAAAGGAAATTAAGATGAGTGCATAAAATCATGATTATTTCCAATTTGTAATAAAGCCCACATATGTGAAATGTTTAATCAAAACAATTGAGTATTTCAATAATACTTTTATTAGTCTTCATAAAAGACCAATTGTTTAACACCTGCAAAATAGAAAATAGTTAAAACATGAATTATAAACAGAATTCAACACAAAGAATAAAGCAGAAAATAGAAAAAATACAAAACAGAAAAGAATAAAAGAGATAAAGGAGATGGGGCTTACCTGGACCTTACCAGCCAAAGCAGCCCGGCAGCAGCCTGCCCACCAGCAGCCATCAACACCAGCCCAGCAGCAGCCCGTGGTCCAGCCCGACACCAGAAACAGCCCATGCCCCATACCCCTTCGTCAAAAAGATCTGGGAGAGGTCATCCTCATCCCCTTCTTCGTGCATGGAAGCCAGCTCGACGTCGTGGCCGTCTTCCCTCGCTGCTGTCGATCTCTCGTCGTCCAAACGCATGACGAGGCGCACTCCCGAACCCTATAAATACCCTGGACGACGACCTATCTTCATTTTTTCCTCCTCTCTGCTCCAAACTCGCCCCTACCGAAAACCGAGTCGCCCAACCTCTGATACTCCCCGACGGTAGAGGTCACCCCATGGACCAATTCATAGTTCACAAGAAGCGCTAGAGTCGGCTGATCGTTCTGGTAGAAGGAATCGAGAAGAGGCCTTACCAATCAGGCAAATTTCGGCATCCCCTTCCACGGTGGTTCGCCGGAATCCGCGACCGTGTGCTCGCCTCTGAGCTCCCGCGGTTTCACCGAGCATCTCCTCGTCATCAGGGTGAGTCTGTGAACCTTTAGAACCCCTTGTTTTAGTCTCTAGATCATTCTAGCCCGAGTTTGCCACCTCGCCGGAGTTTGCTGCCGCGGAAACTCTCGCCGGAGCTCTCTCCGGTGACCAATAGATGGCGGAGCCACCACCATCGTGTTCACCACGTCGAGGAGGTTCAGAAACACCGAACCCTGTATCCCGGGAGGCCTCAAATCGACGGCGCCGTCGCCGACTGCCCGCCGGCGTCAAGCCGCCGGGGAGAGGTGATGTGGCCGTGGGCCTCCTGTGCAGTTGACCTGGTCCACGCTTTCGTGGCTGTCGACGTGGATGCAGGACCCACCTGTCAGTCACACGTGTAGAACCCCAACCGGTACACATAGTCGTTTCCATTTAATTAAGAATCCAGAAAATAGTTTAAGCTTTACAAATTCATAGTAAATTCATTTTAACTCAGAAAATTACAAATGAGATATCAAAATGATCCTAAAAATAAAATCTATTAAATAAAAATATAATATGAAATTTTTATTTTTAATAAAAATTTAATTGTTTTAAACTTAATAATTAAGTCTTTTCTTTTAATCCTAAATGCAATTAAAATTCAATAATTAGGGAAATCTTCCAAATTAAGTAAAAAAACCAATAAATAAATAAAGAAAAACCTGAAAAACTAATTTTCTTTATTTATTATAGGTTAAATCATTATTAGAGAGATTTAAACCCTAATTAATAATTACTTAATTATTAATTGTTTAAAAATAATAAAATACCAAATTCAATATTATTCTTATTCCCAAGTTATTACTAACTTCAACTTTAAATTGAAGTTATTAATCATAGAACTATATGGTAAATAGCAAACCCTAATTCATTATGAAATGATGTTACAACCTTATCATTTCATGTGGAACCCTAAAACCCTAATTCAACTAGGAACCCTAATTCAACGATTACATGTGAACCCTAATTACTTCTAAGACCTAAACCCTAGATCCTCTTATGTAATCATGGTGTTCTAATTTTCATACATAGAACCATAATAGCAATTACATACTTGCCATGCCACATAAAATTGTAGGAGCCCTATTATCAATAATTTGGTAGTCCATGTAGGCATATCTATCCAACTTAGTTGATCAAGTATGATCAACCAAATCTAAACCCTAGCTTCCATTACCAAAACCCTCATCTTTAATTATCCATGCCTAGCATCACACCATTGTGATGAACCCAAATAGCAACCATGCTCATTATCTTGCATTAACTAACCACACTTCACTAAACCCTACTAGTGTGAAATACTTAGGAACCATTCCATCTAAGAACCAACCACTCTTTACTTAGGGAATTAAATAGCAAACCTAAACAATCTCAACCCAATTGATATACTTCTTATTATTTAAGAAGTATGTTCTTCAAAAGTTATTCTTTTGAAGTAAACCGAGAACCATCATCAACCCTGCTTATAAGGACCTATAAACCCTAGCCAGCTATCACTAGCAAGATAAACCAATCTTGATAGCACCCATATGGAATTAATTGTTTAGGATGCCTAGGCTTAACTCAGCCTTACCAGAAATAGGTATTGATGAATCCAACATTGTTGGGATCCATCTACTACTTACTCCAGAAACCAATTAGAACCATAAAAAACCATAGAACTCCACAAACCTAATTATCATACTTGTTCTTCATTAAAGAACCTGTTCTTCAAAAGTTATTCTTTTGAAGCATTTGATAATTAATCATTAACCCTGCCCAATAGTACTAAAACTGACAACTGTTCTTTACTTGTTAACATTATGCCAATGATCATTCTTTGTATGCTCAATTGATTACTATGCTTCATTACCTACCTATTTATAATACCAAGTAATCACACCTGAATAAGAACCTTGTATGTGAATCACTCTTAAAAGTGCAACACACCCTAAACCAATTATTACCACTCACTGATCCTAAATCATCAAGGTTAGGTCACGCTTAGAGCGACTGCATCTCATTCTTATGCATTATTGCATCCTTGCCAATCTTTTAAACATCGTCCTTACCGGACGATGATGCTATTTCAGAATTTGGAGTTATCACGTATCGAAGACCTTGCCTGCATAATCTTGCAGTCAAGAAAGGCAAGTTCATCACTTGCTCATGTCATTTGAGTATTTCTATCAAATTACTTGCAAAATATTATGGTTATCACTATTGCATAAAAACCAAAACCACTACTTTCATAACTATGAATATGACTATGTGGTGGGCAATGGAACCATGGATTGTGTTGATATGGTGGAGGTTCCATTGCAAGGGTTAATATCCATCTAGGATTAAACAACAAATGTCGCCAGTGATTCTTGTGTCGTAATACCCGTGTTAACCATAAGATCCGGAGTGGGACGGAGTAGTCAAAAGTGTTTCCACCTCTCGTACATCAACGGATGCGCTTACCGTAGACACTTGACCCAGGTTGGGCAAGCGGTGGGGTGGGGATCCCATTCTAATTCCCCACGGTAAGTGGTCTATGATGGGTTGCAGCTACCGGCGAAGGAGTTTGGTTAACGAGTCCCAAACTGTTGTCGTGGTCGGGGTCCATCCTTAATTGGTATAAGAGGACCGATGAGGACCCAGGGTCGGGGTATGCAACAAAGGGTGGGTGTGCGAGGTAGCGGAGGAACATGATTGGCTAGACCTTATACCGGGCCTCACACCATAGGAAGTGTGGACGGGAAGATCACCCGGTTGGCACCAAGGTTAAGATCTCTTATGGGTAAAGCAACACACCTCTGCAGAGTGTAAAGAACCGTGACCTGTCACTCCTCGTTCGGTATATGGAACTGCGAACGCGGCCGGAAAGGAGCTCCATGAAGTTCTAGTAAACCGGTGAAGGCTGACGGACATAGTTCTTCTGAATAAAAGCAACCTTTTGAAGAAATGATTATGAAAATCTGCATTGGTATTAGACTTTCTGGTCTAATGCCGTAGCTAGTGCATTAAACACCTCTTTCCTATAATGAACTTGTTGAGTACGCTCGTACTGATCCCACTCTTAAATCCCATGCTTAGATATGGAGGCCACGATGGAGGATCTACAGTGCAACTCGAAGACCGAGGAGTCAACAACTACTTCAAGAGACAGGACCATGTCAGAGGAGTCAGATACCACGTCCAACAAGGAGAAAACCTAGTTTAGCCATAGAAAGGAACTAGCTTCCTAAACCTAGCTCCTATTTAGCTAGAATCTATTCATAGCCCCTACAGCTAGTCAAATACTCTACAAATAGAGTTCGTGATAGGATTAGACTACGAGTCGTTCTTCTGGAGTTTATTTGCAGATTTACCTCATTGTAAAGTAGGAGGCTGTGATGATCTTATGTAACAAAGTAAATGTTGTAATTCTATAGACATGCCTTGGACCCGCATATGTTTCTGTTGTACCACTCTGAGCGATATAATACGAGTGGAACTGTGTTTCATTGGTGTTATATCAGACTTGCATACTACACCATGCAGTGGTATGCCGGGTCACCACAGTTGGTATCAGAGCAAATGCTTTGACTGAAGGAGATATGCCCTAGAGGCAATAATAAAGTGGTTATTATTTATATCTTTATGTTTATGATAAATGTTTATATATCATGCTAGAATTGTATTAACCGAAACATTAGTACATGTGTGATATGTAGACAAACAAGAAGTCCCTAGTATGCCTCTTAAACTAGCTTGTTGATTAATGGATGATTAGTTTCATAATCATGAACATTGGATGTTATTAATAACAAGGTTATGTCATTGTGTGAATGATATAATGGACACACCCAATTAAGCGTAGCATAAGATCTCGTCATTAAGTTATTTGCTATAAGCTTTCGATACATAGTTACCTAGTCCTTATGACCATGAGATTATGTAAATCACTTATACCGGAAAGGTACTTTGATCACACCAAACACCACTGCGTAAATGGGTGGCTATAAAGGTGGGATTAAGTATCCGGAAAGTATGAGTTGAGGCATATGGATCAACAGTGGGATTTGTCCATCCCGATGACGGATAGATATACTCTGGGCCCTCTCGGTGGAATGTCGTCTAATGTCTTGCAAGCATATGAATGAGTTCATAAGAGACCACATACCACGGTACGAGTAAAGAGTACTTGTCAGGAGACGAGGTTGAACAAGGTATAGAGTGATACCGAAGATCAAACCTCGGACAAGTAAAATATCGCGAGACAAAAGGAATTGGTAATATATGTGTATGGTTCATTCGATCACTAAAGTCATCGTTGAATATGTGGGAGCCATTATGGATCTCCAGATCCCGCTATTGGTTATTGGTCGGAGTGAGTACTCAACCATGTCCGCATAGTTCTCGAACCGTAGGGTGACACACTTAAAGTTGGATGTTGAAATGGTAGCACTTGAATTATGGAATGGAGTTCGAATATTTGTTCGGAGTCCCGGATGAGATCCGGACATCACGAGGAGTTAGGAATGGTCCGGAGAATAAGATTCATATATAGGATGTCATTTTATGTGAAATAAAATGTCGCGGAAGGTTCTATGGAAGGTTCTAGAAGGTTCTAGAAAAGTCCGGAAGAAACCACCAAGGAAGGTGGAGTCCACAAGGGACTCCACCTCCATGGCCGGCCAGCCCTAGATGGGGTGGAGTCCCAAGTGGACTCCACCATAGGGGGCCGGCCAACCCCCACATGGGAGGTGGGAATCCCACCTTTTGGGTGGGAGTCCTAGTTGGGCTAGGTTTCCCCCTCCTATGGAAGGTTTTGGTTTCGGGTCTTATTCGAAGACTTGGACACCAACACTTGGGATCCACCTATATAATGAGGGGCCAAGGGAGGGGGCCGGCCACCCCAAGACCATAAGCTGGCCGCCCCCATAGAGTGGCCGGCCACCCTCCCAAACCCTAGCTTTGCTCCTCCACTCCATATTGCCCGCATTGCTTAGCGAAGCTCCGCCGGACTTCTACACCGCCACCGACACCACGCCGTCGTGTCGTCGGATTCAAGAGGAGCTACTACTTCCGCTGCCCGCTGGAACGGGAGGTGGACGTCGTCTTCATCAACAACCGAACGTGTGACCGAGTACGGAGGTGCTGCCCGTTCGTGGCGCCGGAACCGATCGTGATCAAGATCTTCTACGCGCTTTTGCAAGCGGCAAGTGATCGTCTACCGCAGCAACAAGAGCCTCCTCTTGTAGGCTTTGGAATCTCTTCAAGGGTGAGACTCGATACCCCCTCGTTGCTACCGTCTTCTAGATTGCATCTTGGCTTGGATTGCGTGTTCGCGGTAGGAAAATTTTTGTTTTCTATGCAACGTTATCCTACAAAGTGGTATCGAGCCGTGTCTATGCATAGATGGTTGCACGAGTAGAACACAATGGTTTGTGGGCGTTGATGCTCTTGTTATCTTTAGTTTGAGTACTTTGCATCTTTATGGCATAGTGGGATGAAGCGGCTCGGACTAACTTTACATGACCGCGTTCATGAGACTTGTTCCTCGTTCGACATGCAACTTGTATTGCATAAGAGGCTTTGCGGGTGTCTGTCTCTCCTACTATAGTAAAGATTCAATTTACTCTTCTATTGAAAACATTAGTATCAACGTTGTGGTTCATGTTCGTAGGTAGATTAGATCTCTCTCGAAAACCCTAAACCACGTAAAATATGCAAACCAAATTAGAGACGTCTAACTTGTTTTTGCAGGGTTTGGTGATGTGATATGGCCATAATGTGATGATGAATATGTATGAGATGATCATTATTGTATTGTGGCAACTGGCAGGAGCCTTATGGTTGTCTTTAAATTTCATGTTGAGTAGTATTTCAAAGTAGTTGTAATAGTTGCTACATGGAGGACAATCATGAAGACGGCGCCATTGACCTTGACGCTACGCCGACGATGATGGAGATCATGCCCGAAGATGATGGAGATCATATCCGTGCTTTGGAGATGAAGATCAAAGGCGCAAGAACAAAAGGGCCATATCATATCACATATGAACTGCATGTGATGTTAATCCTTTTTATGCATCTTATTTTGCTTAGATCGCGACGGTAGCATTATAAGATGATCCCTCACTAAAATCTCAAGATAATAAAGTGTTCATCCTTAGTAGCACTGTTGCCAAGTCTTGTCATTTCGAAGCACCTCGTGATGATCGGGTGTGATAGATTCAATAAGTACATATAACGGGTGCAAGACAGTTTTGCACATGCGGATACTAAGGTGGCCTTGACGAGCCTAGCATGTACAGACATGGTCTCGGAACACGTGATACCGAAAGGTAGAGCATGAATCATATGGTTGATATGATGAACACTTTGAGTGTTCGCCATTGAAATCACACCTTTTCTCGTGATGATCGGGTTTAAGTGCGGTGGATTTGGTTCGTGTGATCACTAAGACAATGCGAGGGATATTGTTTTGAGTGGGAGTTCACTTAGGTTTTTAATTATGTTGAATTAAAATTTGAACTCAATTTGTCATAAACTTAGTCTAAACTATTGCAAATATATGTTGTAGAGATGGCGTCCCCAATCAATTTTAATCAGTTCCTAGAGAAAGAGAAACTTAAGAGCAACGGTAGCAACTTCACCGACTGGTTCCGTCATGTGAGGATCTTCCTCTCTGGCGGAAATCTGCAATTTGTGCTTGATGCACCGCTAGGTGACCCTCCTGCAGAAGATGAATCCGATGAAGTAAAAGCTGTTTACGCGACTCGGAAAACTCGGTACTCTCAAGTTCAGTGTGCCATCTGTGCAGTCTGGAATCCGATCTTCAAAAACGTTTTGAGCACCATGATCCTCATGAGTTGATGAATGAGCTGAAAGCTATATTCGAGACTCATGCGGCCGTGGAATGCTATGAAGCATCGAAACATTTCTTCAGCTGTATGATGGAAGAAGGCAGCTCCGTTAGTGAGCACATGCTCGCCATGACCGGGCATGCGAAGAAACTCAGTGACTTGGGAATAGTGATTCCTAACAGACTGGGGATTAATCGTGTCCTTCAATCACTGCCACCAAGTTATAAGAACTTTGTGATGAACTACAATATGCAGAACATGAACAAGGAGTTACCTGAACTTTTTGGCATGCTAAAAGCTGCTGAGATTGAGATCAAGAAAGAGCACCAAGTGTTGATGGTCAACAAGACCACCGTTTCAAGAAACAGGGCAAGTCTAAGGGAAAATTCAAGAAGGGTGGCAAGAAAGCTGCCACGCCTCCTATGAAACCTAAGAACGGCCCTAAGCACGATCTTGAGTGCTATTATCGCAAGGAGAAGGGACAACTGGAAGCGTAATTGCTCCAAGTATCCGTACGATCTCAAGAGCGGCCTTGTCAAGAAGAAGAAAGAAGGTATATTTGATATACATGTTATAGATGTTCATTTCAACGGTTCTCGTTCTAGTACCTGGGTATTTGATACCGGTTCGGTTGCTCATATTTGTAACTCGAAACAGGAACTAAAGAATAAACGACAAGCTGCTGAAAGATGAAGTGACGATGCGCGTTGGAAACGGATCCAAGGTCAATGTGATCGCAGTCGGCACACTTCCTCTACATCTACCTTCGGGATTAGTTTTAAGCCTAAATAATTGCTATTATGTACTGCGTTGAGCATGAACATTATATCTGGATCTTGTTTAATGCAAGACGGTTATTCATTCAAGTCTGAGAATAATGGTTGTTCTATTTTTATGAATAATATCTTTTATGGTCGAGCACCACAAAAGAATGGCTTATTTCTATTAGATCTCGATAGTAGTGATACGCATATACATAACATTGATGCTAAGCGAATTAAACTTAATGATAATTCTACTTATATGTGGCACTGTCGTCTTGGTCATATTGGAGTGAAACGCATGAAGAAACTCCATACTTATGGATTACTTGAATCACTTGACTTTGAGTCACTTGATAGATGCGAAGCATGTCTAATGGGTAAAATGACAAAGACTCCATTTTACGGTATGATGGAGCGAGCTGCGACTTATTGGAAATCATACATACAGATGTATGTGGACCAATGAGCGTAGCATCGCGCGGTGGTTATCGTTATGTTCTAACCTTCACAGATGATCTGAGTAGATATGGGTATATCTATTTCATGAAACATAAATCCGAAACTTTCGAGAAGTTTAAGGAATTTTAAAGTGAAGTAGAAAATCAACGTAACAAGAAGATCAAATTTCTACGATCTGATCGTGGAGGTGAATATCTGAGTTATGAGTTTGGCATGCATTTAAAGAAATGCGGAATACTTTCACAATTGACACCGCCGGAACACCTCAACGAAACGGTGTGTCCGAACGTCGTAATCGAACTCTCTTAGATATGGTTCGTAGTATGATGTCTCTTACTGATTTGCCGTTATCATTTTGGAGTTATGCATTAGAGACAGCCGCATTCACTTTAAATAGAGCACCATCAAAATCCGTGAGAAACGACACCGTATGAAATATGGTTTAATAAGAAACCTAAGTCATCGTTCTGAAAGTTTGGGGTTGCGAAGCCTATGTAAAGAAGTTACAACCGGACAAGCTAGAACCCAAAGCGGAGAAATGCGTCTTCATAGGATACCCTAAGGAAACTATAGGGTACACTTTCTATCACAGATCCGAAGGCAAAATCTTTGTTGCTAAGAACGGAACCTTTCTTGAGAAAGAATTTCTCACTAAAGAAGTGACTGGAAGAAAAGTAGAACTTCGATGAGATTGATGAATCTATACTCGTTGATCGAGTAGCGCAAGATCTGGAAGTTGTACTGCACCGCCTACACCGGCAACAGAGAGGAAGCTAATGATAATGATCATGAAACTTCGAACGAGGAAACTATCGAACCTCGCAGATCGACAAGGGAACGTGCCACTCCCGATTGGTATGATCCTTGTCTAAATGTCTTGTTTGTGCATAACAAAGATGAGGACCCTGCGACGTATGGAGCAGCGATGATGAGCCCAGATTCCAACAAATGGCAAGAAGCCATGAAATCCGAATGGGATCCATGTATGATAACAAAGTATGGACTTTGGTAGACTTACCTGATAGCCGAAAGGCTGTCGAGAATAAATGGATCTTCAAGAGAAAAACAGATGCGATGGTAATATTACTGTCTATAAAGCTCGACTTGTCGCAAAGGGTTTCCGACAAATTCAAGGAGTTGACTACGATGAGACTTTCTCACCTGTAGCGAAGCTAAAATCTGTGAGGATTTTGTTAGCAATAGCTGCATTTTTCGATTATGAGATTTGGCCGATGGATGTCAAAACGGCGTTCCTTAATGGAGACATTGAGGAAGAGTTGTATATGGTACAACCCAAAGGTTTTGTCGATCCTAAAAATGCTGACAAAGTATGCAAACTTCAGCGTTCAATCTATGGACTGAAGCAAGCATCAAGAAGTTGGAACCGACGCTTTGATAAGGTGATCAAAGACTTCGGGTTTATACAGTGTCATGGAGAGGCCTGTATTTACAAGAAAGTGAGTGGGAGCTCTGTAGCATTCCTGATATTATATGTAGATGACATATTATTGATCGGGAATGATATAGAACTATTAAGCAGTGTTAAGGGTTATTTGAATAATAGTTTTTCAATGAAAGACCTTGGTGAAGCATCGTATATATTAGGCATCAAGATTTATAGAGATAGATCAAGACGCCTAATAGGGCTATCACAGAGTACATATCTGGACAAGATTCTAAAGAAGTTTAGAATGGACGAAAGTAAGAAAGGGTTCTTACCTATGTTACCAGGCAAGGTATTGAGTAAAACTCAAGGACCGGCTACGGCAGAAGAAAGAGAAAGGATGAGTAACATCCCCTATGCCTCGGCGAGGATCTATCATGTATGCCATGCTATGTACTAGACCGGATATAGCACATCTTTGTTAGTTTGACTAGCGGATATCAAAGTGATCCAGGAATGGAACATCGGACAGCGGTCAAGAATATCCTGAAGTACTTGAAAAGAACTAAGGATATGTTTCTTTGTTATGGAGGTGACCAAGAGCTCGTTGTAAACGGTTACACCGATGCAAGTTGGAACACTGATCCTGATGACTCTAAGTCATAATCTGGGTACGTGTTTATATTGAATGGCGCTGCAGTAAGCTGGGCAAGCTTGAAGCAGTGCACGGTGGCGAAGTCTTCAACAGAATCAGAGTACATAGCGGCTTCAGAGGCTTCATCAGAAGCGGTATGGATGAAGAGGTTCATTGTAGAGCTCGGTGTGGTTCCTAGTGCATTGGACCCATTAATCATTCTTGTGATAACATGGGTGCCATCGCCAATGCACAAGAGCCAAGGTCACACAAAAGGCTGAAGCATATCAAGCTGCGTTACCACTCGATTCGCGAGTACATCGAAGATGGAGAAGTAAAGATTTGCAAAGTACACACTGATCTGAATGTAGCAGATCCGTTGACTAAAGCTCTCCCTAGGGCAAAGTATGACCAACACCAGAATGCCATGGGTGTTAGGTATATTACAATGTAATCTAGATTATTGACTCTAGTGCAAGTGGGAGACTGAAGGAGATATGCCCTAGAGGCAATAATAAAGTGGTTATTATTTATATCTTTATGTTTATGATAAATGTTTATATATCATGCTAGAATTGTATTAACCGAAACATTAGTACATGTGTGATATGTAGACAAACAAGAAGTCCCTAGTATGCCTCTTAAACTAGCTTGTTGATTAATGGATGATTAGTTTCATAATCATGAACATTGGATGTTATTAATAACAAGGTTATGTCATTGTGTGAATGATATAATGGACACACCCAATTAAGCGTAGCATAAGATCTCGTCATTAAGTTATTTGCTATAAGCTTTCGATACATAGTTACCTAGTCCTTATGACCATGAGATTATGTAAATCACTTATACCGGAAAGGTACTTTGATCACACCAAACACCACTGCGTAAATGGGTGGCTATAAAGGTGGGATTAAGTATCCGGAAAGTATGAGTTGAGGCATATGGATCAACAGTGGGATTTGTCCATCCCGATGACGGATAGATATACTCTGGGCCCTCTCGGTGGACTGTCGTCTAATGTCTTGCAAGCATATGAATGAGTTCATAAGAGACCACATACCACGGTACGAGTAAAGAGTACTTGTCAGGAGACGAGGTTGAACAAGGTATAGAGTGATACCGAAGATCAAACCTCGGACAAGTAAAATATCGCGAGACAAAAGGAATTGGTAATATATGTGTATGGTTCATTCGATCACTAAAGTCATCGTTGAATATGTGGGAGCCATTATGGATCTCCAGATCCCGCTATTGGTTATTGGTCGGAGTGAGTACTCAACCATGTCCGCATAGTTCTCGAACCGTAGGGTGACACACTTAAAGTTGGATGTTGAAATGGTAGCACTTGAATTATGGAATGGAGTTCGAATATTTGTTCGGAGTCCCGGATGAGATCCCGGACATCACGAGGAGTTCCGGAATGGTGGGAGAATAAGATTCATATATAGGATGTCATTTTATGTGAAATAAAATGTCGCGGAAGGTTCTATGGAAGGTTCTAGAAGGTTCTAGAAAAGTCCGGAAGAAACCACCAAGGAAGGTGGAGTCCACAAGGGACTCCACCTCCATGGCCGGCCAGCCCTAGATGGGGTGGAGTCCCAAGTGGACTCCACCATAGGGGGCCGGCCAACCCCCACATGGGAGGTGGGAATCCCACCTTTTGGGTGGGAGTCCTAGTTGGGCTAGGTTTCCCCCTCCTATGGAAGGTTTTGGTTTCGGGTCTTATTCGAAGACTTGGACACCAACACTTGGGATCCACCTATATAATGAGGGGCCAAGGGAGGGGGCCGGCCACCCCAAGACCATAAGCTGGCCGCCCCCATAGAGTGGCCGGCCACCCCCTCCCAAACCCTAGCTTTGCTCCTCCACTCCATATTGCCCGCATTGCTTAGCGAAGCTCCGCCGGACTTCTACACCGCCACCGACACCACGCCGTCGTGCTGTCGGATTCAAGAGGAGCTACTACTTCCGCTGCCCGCTGGAACGGGGAGGTGGACGTCGTCTTCATCAACAACCGAACGTGTGACCGAGTACGGAGGTGCTGCCCGTTCGTGGCGCCGGAACCGATCGTGATCAAGATCTTCTACGCGCTTTTGCAAGCGGCAAGTGATCGTCTACCGCAGCAACAAGAGCCTCCTCTTGTAGGCTTTGGAATCTCTTCAAGGGTGAGACTCGATACCCCCTCGTTGCTACTGTCTTCTAGATTGCATCTTGGCTTGGATTGCGTGTTCGCGGTAGGAAAATTTTTGTTTTCTATGCAACGTTATCCTACATTGACCCTAGGATTAAAACCCTTTAAAGGAGACCTATAGGATTGGTAGTGTCTATAGGAAGTTGTCTTAGTTAAACCAAATAATTCTTATGACTTGAGATGGATATTCACTTTAGAATAATCCTGACACACTTGAGTCAACCTTTCCTACCTATCTTTCTTAAGTAAAGATAGTTAGCTAATCCAAAACATGTAGCACATCAATAAGTCCTGAAAATAATATATGAGTAGATCACAGTTGGTATACAATACATGGTAGTCCAAAGAGAGGATACAACCATAAGGAAGCTATCCTATTGGAAGATGTGTACCAACACATGTTATAGTTAAGTAATGAGAAAGTAAATTTTATCTAAACTTGTGAAACAATTGATAGTAAGTGATGCAAACAAGTGATATGAGGTAGTTTAGACCATGATGAGTCAATCATGGGAGGTAAGGAAGAGTGATAGGAATAAAATATGTCTATAGGGTAGAGTTGTTAATCATATATGATTCACCTGAGAATCATTATGTGATGGAATAGAACATCATAGACATTTGGTAGGAATACAATAACATGCCAAGTGCTAAATAATAGTACAAGAGCTGTGTTCCAAAAATATGGGAAGTGTGCCAAGCACATCATGACCATAGTCTTATGAGAGAAACACTTGGAAGTATAGGAACTATATTTCCATAGTTATGTGTTTAGTGTAGCAATGTTAGAACCTAGACATATCAGGTGAAATAGTCCTCAACAAAATGGAAGTTAAGTAGTAATTCCAGAGAAAATTAGGTTAACCTTGACTATCCCAAACCACTTTGTTTCAAGTTTGTCTCATTGCAAATGTGCAATTAAGATAAATGTTGAGACAAATAGTAGAAATCCACATATCCGTGCTAAGTATCACGATATAAACCTATCTTATGTGGTGTTATATATTACACATCAGAGCCTGATGTTTAGAGATGTCTTACTCAACTATTATATTTAGGCTTATGATGGTGTGTACTATAAACACAAAGCTGAATCTTATTGGATTTTATTGGATTTTCATTGTTTGACTAGATCCATACATGAAGTTTGACTTTGATATGCAAATGCATGTTGCAATATCAAGTTCATACTTGATGCTATAGATCTAGAGGGTAATAGTATTCGTGTGAGGAAGCGACGAAATCTGGAAGATTTAGAAGTCAAGATGAAGGTTCATCAGATAAAGGAAACAAAGTTGTGGGAAGCAACCACAATCTTTGGAAGGAAGTACCAATCAAAATTCATGCTTTACCTCAATTGAGGAGTACTTTCGTACATAAAAAGCATGAAGGTGAGAAATATAATGATTATGGTGAAGCTGAAGCGGATCCATAATCCACATAGAAGAGGGAATGCATGGGAAATCACTTCGAATACTATAATCATAGTGTTAGCTAGTGGTTTTCTTGCAACAATAAACCCTCAAAAAAAGAAGATGACTTATGAAACCATAGCAGACATAAGAAGACCATAGTCGATATCAGAAGACCACAATTGGTATAAGATCAATACTGCGAGATAAAGTAGAAGATGTCTCGTCCAGTTGATCAGAACCTATAATAGAATCCATTTTTTTTAGTTATCAAATAGCCACAGTTGGCATAATAACCACAGTACTGGTATCAGTTGGTATTACAAATAGTCCATGGTTTAATTAGTTGTAACAAAAGTTTGTGAACAAATAAAAATCTTGTCAGCCAAATAGCTAGATCTATAAACATTTAGTCGAAGGATTTATGTCGGATGTTCACAAATTGAGTGGATACACCACAGATATTCTTCGCAGGACCTTAGAAGAGTACAAACCATAAACTAGACCTAGACCAATATTCCAACCATAAGTCCAATAGTTGGAAGAAAAGGAGTTGAAGACCATAAGAAAACTCTAAGGGGTAGAGTAAAATATTGAGTTGGATGTACAGTAACTCAATACTTTAAGCTATATAGAAGAAGAAGGTCTGAACTGAGAGGAAGTTCAATCTTATTTTCATAAGATTGATGAACAATACTTTCAGAAGGATGTCAGACCAGAAGCCGAGGATCATACCTCGAGGAAGCAAGAAATGGACTATAACTTGAAAAAGTGAGTAAAATTTACTCAGAAATACGGAAGCGCAAGTAAGCTAAGTTTAATGAAGTTGGATGAAGGAAATACCATTGACCAAATACAGTTCAAAAGGGCCAAAGATCGAAGAAGATTGAACATACCAATACCAAAGACTAATAGAATGATTCCTTTCATGGAACCTAAATAACCCAAAATAGTTATAGGTATCAATTATAAACCATGATTGGATGGACTAAATGAGTCTAATCCATTCTTAGGAAAATAAACAATCAAAACCATTTCCATGGTAAATACCTTACTAAGTACCATTATTGCAGTTTTGGTAGTAAGGGAAAACAAAGACCTATTTTATCAAATAGGAGAATGTTATCCAATTAGTCTTCAATTAAGACTGTTAGGATAAGAAGAAATCCCAATAATTGAATATTCAATGAGAAAGGAAATAAGATAATGATATTGGAAGAAATCAATGAATCAAAGTAAGAACCATGGTTCAGAGGCAGATACTAATGGATTCCAGGAAGAATCTGGACAAGAGATATATTCAATTATATCCAGTAAGATCACTATGGAGTTCGAGAAAAGTTTAAGTCTCAGATAAGTCGAACCACACTCCGGAAACGTGAGAGAGATTAAACTTCGAGGACGAAGTTTAGTTTAAGGGGTAGAGACTGTAATATCCCAGGTAATGGGGTTACAAAAATAGAGGAAACAGATGGTGCATTGCATTCATGCATAGAAAATCTGGGGAATTTTCGCGCTTTAAAATAAAACAGTCACAGTAACTGAAGTTTCACTTGACCTTGGTGGAATTGAAGTAGCTCATCAAGTCAGGCGCTATAAACCTCAAAGTGACTTTGTTAAAACTTTGTTTTGGGTAGAGATAATTTGATCTAAGGGGTTAGATCAAATGGAACTAATAATCAACACAACAACACTTTACTCAATGATCAACTACTTGATCTTATTAAATATCACAACATGATATTCCTAGCCATAACATGTGAACATCCATTTAATTGGAAATCAAGTAACAATAATTGAAGAAACTATTCTTGACTATCTTCTCCATATCTTAAAACTAATCCATGATCCTACCATGAAACCTCATGGTATTCATTATATTTCAATCTTGGAAACAAGACAAGGAGATCAATTCTAGAAATATATATCCTTCTCTATTTCATATTATTATACATCAAACCAAGAGAGATGAGAGTTCTACAATAATTATTAGAGAAGCAACAAACCTTGAGCTAAACCTTGGATATACATCCAAGTATTCAAATCATGCCAATCTTAGCTTTACCTATTTAAGAATAAAGGACAACCATTGCACTAAAATATTAGGAGTACACCATAAACCCTAGAATAACTATTCCTATATGAGAGAACTCAAGTTATGGTGTTACACTCAAATTAATGAGGCAACACTTGGACTTGGGAAAGAGAACTATCCATATACTCAGATGATATTATCATCATTCCCTGGAAAGAACCCTAAGAATTATCTCAGGCAATCTCCTGGGATATCAATTATAGAGGCCACCATAATAGCTCATCCTAGAAAATAAAATAGAGTGCTATACCTTAGTTCATCAAGACAATGCTTGATCATGGAAGTGAGAAACCCATTTAATGAGAGATCCCTTAGGAAGCCAAACCTTGATCATTATAAATTGAGGGATGATCATAAACCCTAAGAACTTGAGGTAGAGATATTAAGAACAAGTTGATCATGCCTAATCCATGATCATGCTCTTGAGGTATGTGAGGATAAGTTAAACCTTAATATGATTACTAGATATTATTCCCCACATGAAATCATAGGAAGGTAACTAGTAAACAAACCTAGACTTATATCTTAAACCCTAATAGGATAAACAGATATCATTCACCACATGAAATTATAGGGAGATCACTAGTAATCAAATCTAGGCTTATATCCCAACCTTAACTTGTGAATCAATTGGTGATCATAAGTAGAATCCTACCACTTTTACATTCCACCTATTCTTCACTTAAGAACCACATGAAACCTCTAGAGTCAAACCCCATATTTTACATGGTGAGAAACCATTTATCATTATAACCAAAGTTAACTATAAAAAGAACTATAACCAATGTAGTTACTTAAATGATAAATTGAGGTTAACAATAGAAGCCAATTGGTAGAAGATAAAACTAATTCTCAATATCATAGTAACTAGAGGAGAACACAAAATGTTAAGTAAACAACCACCTTATCATGGTTAGGGGAGGTTAAACCCTAGCACATGCAATATGGTGTCATCCCATCTCTATAACCTAGAATTAAATCTCAACCCTAGATTATGTATCACTATGGTAATCATAATATAAACATAGGCCATAAATGAGATTCAATCAAATTGCCATTAGGTAAATATCATTAGAAACCTAGTATGGCACATTAATAAAATCTTAAGCTATAATTATTAAACCTGGGAAAACTTTTGTGATACATCTTATAATTAGAACCATAAGTGTGATTAACAACCACTTATCTTTATAACCAAAGTCCAACCATGAGGAGAGTAATGTCTACTCTAGGTAATTCAAAGTGTTATTAAAAATATAATACTAGTGCTAACCTTGACATAGAGTGATAATCAAAATTACAAGATCTTAATAAATAGAGGATCACATAAAATCATATGCAGGGAACTAAATTCTCAATTAAGAGCTCAAACCCTATTGATAAATTCTAAAACACTTAGAATAGAAATTATCAACCCTAATAATAATAATAGATGTGATTACACAAGAAAAAGGAAATTAAGATGAGTGCATAAAATCATGATTATTTCCAATTTGTAATAAAGCCCACATATGTGAAATGTTTAATCAAAACAATTGAGTATTTCAATAATACTTTTATTAGTCTTCATAAAAGACCAATTGTTTAACACCTGCAAAATAGAAAATAGTTAAAACATGAATTATAAACAGAATTCAACACAAAGAATAAAGCAGAAAATAGAAAAAATACAAAACAGAAAAGAATAAAAGAGATAAAGGAGATGGGGCTTACCTGGACCTTACCAGCCAAAGCAGCCCGGCAGCAGCCTGCCCACCAGCAGCCATCAACACCAAATTTCAAAGAAGAGCCCGTGGTCCAGCCCGACACCGTAAAACAGCCCATGCCCCATACCCCTTCGTCAAAAAGATCTGGGAGAGGTCATCCTCATCCCCTTCTTCGTGCATGGAAGCCAGCTCGACGTCGTGGCCGTCTTACCTCGCTGCTGTCGATCTCTCGTCGTCCAAACGCATGACGAGGCGCACTCCCGAACCCTATAAATACCCTGGACGACGACCTATCTTCGTTTTTTCCTCCTCTCTGCTCCAAACTCGCCCCTGCCGAAAACCGAGTCGCCCAACCTCTGATACTCCCCGACGGTAGAGGTCACCCCATGGACCAATTCATAGTTCACAAGAAGCGCCAGAGTCGGCTGATCGTTCTGGTAGAAGGAATCGAGAAGAGGCCTTACCAATCGGGCAAATTTCGGCATCCCCTTCCACGGTGGTTCGCCGGAATCCGCGACCGTGTGCTCGCCTCTGAGCTCCCGCGGTTTCACCGAGCATCTCCTCGTCATCAGGGTGAGTCTGTGAACCTTTAGAACCCCTTGTTTTAGTCTCTAGATCATTCTAGCCCGAGTTTGCCACCTCGCCGGAGTTTGCTGCCGCGGAAACTCTCGCCGGAGCTCTCTCCGGTGACCAATAGGTGGCGGAGCCACCACCATCGTGTTCACCACGTCGAGGAGGTTCAGAAACACCGAACCCTGTATCCCGGGAGGCCTCAAATCGACGGCGCCGTCGCCGACTGCCCGCCGGCGTCAAGCCGCCGGGGAGAGGTGATGTGGCCGTGGGCCTCCTGTGCAGTTGACCTGGTCCACGCTTTCGTGGCTGTCGACGTGGATGCAGGACCCACCTGTCAGTCACACGTGTAGAACCCCAACCGGTACACATAGTCGTTTCCATTTAATTAAGAATCCAGAAAATAGTTTAAGCTTTACAAATTCATAGAAAATTCATTTTAACTCAGAAAATTACAAATGAGATATCAAAATGATCCTAAAAATAAAATCTATTAAATAAAAATATAATATGAAATTTTTATTTTTAATAAAAATTTAATTGTTTTAAACTTAATAATTAAGTCTTTTCTTTTAATCCTAAATGCAATTAAAATTCAATAATTAGGGAAATCTTCCAAATTAAGTAAAAAAACCAATAAATAAATAAAGAAAAACCTGAAAAACTAATTTTCTTTATTTATTATAGGTTAAATCATTATTAGAGAGATTTAAACCCTAATTAATAATTACTTAATTATTAATTGTTTAAAAATAATAAAATACCAAATTCAATATTATTCTTATTCCCAAGTTATTACTAACTTCAACTTTAAATTGAAGTTATTAATCATAGAACTATATGGTAAATAGCAAACCCTAATTCATTATGAAATGATGTTACAACCTTATCATTTCATGTGGAACCCTAAAACCCTAATTCAACTAGGAACCCTAATTACTTCTAAGACCTAAACCCTAGATCCTCTTATGTAATCATGGTGTTCTAATTTTCATACATAGAACCATAATAGCAATTACATACTTGCCATGCCACATAAAATTGTAGGAGCCCTATTATCAATAATTTGGTAGTCCATGTAGGCATATCTATCCAACTTAGTTGATCAAGTATGATCAACCAAATCTAAACCCTAGCTTCCATTACCAAAACCCTCAACTTTAATTATCCATGCCTAGCATCACACCATTGTGATGAACCCAAATAGCAACCATGCTCATTATCTTGCATTAACTAACCACACTTCACTAAACCCTACTAGTGTGAAATACTTAGGAACCATTCCATCTAAGAACCAACCACTCTTTACTTAGGGAATTAAATAGCAAACCTAAACAATCTCAACCCAATTGATATACTTCTTATTATTTAAGAAGTATGTTCTTCAAAAGTTATTCTTTTGAAGTAAACCGAGAACCATCATCAACCCTGCTTATAAGGACCTATAAACCCTAGCCAGCTATCACTAGCAAGATAAACCAATCTTGATAGCACCCATATGGAATTAATTGTTTAGGATGCCTAGGCTTAACTCAGCCTTACCAGAAATAGGTATTGATGAATCCAACATTGTTGGGATCCATCTACTACTTACTCCAGAAACCAATTAGAACCATAAAAAACCATAGAACTCCACAAACCTAATTATCATACTTGTTCTTCATTAAAGAACCTGTTCTTCAAAAGTTATTCTTTTGAAGCATTTGATAATTAATCATTAACCCTGCCCAATAGTACTAAAACTGACAACTGTTCTTTACTTGTTAACATTATGCCAATGATCATTCTTTGTATGCTCAATTGATTACTATGCTTCATTACCTACCTATTTATAATACCAAGTAATCACACCTGAATAAGAACCTTGTATGTGAATCACTCTTAAAAGTGCAACACGCCCTAAACCAATTATTACCACTCACTGATCCTAAATCATCAAGGTTAGGTCACGCTTAGAGCGACTGCATCTCATTCTTATGCATTATTGCATCCTTGCCAATCTTTTAAACATCGTCCTTACCGGACGATGATGCTATTTCAGAATTTGGAGTTATCACGTATCGAAGACCTTGCCTGCATAATCTTGCAGTCAAGAAAGGCAAGTTCATCACTTGCTCATGTCATTTGAGTATTTCTATCAAATTACTTGCAAAATATTATGGTTATCACTATTGCATAAAAACCAAAACCACTACTTTCATAACTATGAATATGACTATGTGGTGGGCAATGGAACCATGGATTGTGTTGATATGGTGGAGGTTCCATTGCAAGGGTTAATATCCATCTAGGATTAAACAACAAATGTCGCCAGTGATTCTTGTGCCGTAATACCCGTGTTAACCATAAGATCCGGAGTGGGACGGAGTAGTCAAAAGTGTTTCCACCTCTCGTACATCAACGGATGCGCTTACCGTAGACACTTGACCCAGGTTGGGCAAGCGGTGGGGTGGGGATCCCATTCTAATTCCCCACGGTAAGTGGTCTATGATGGGTTGCAGCTACCGGCGAAGGAGTTTGGTTAACGAGTCCCAAACTGTTGTCGTGGTCGGGGTCCATCCTTAATTGGTATAAGAGGACCGACGAGGACCCAGGGTCGGGGTATGCAACAAAGGGTGGGTGTGCGAGGTAGCGGAGGAACATGATTGGCTAGACCTTATACCGGGCCTCACACCATAGGAAGTGTGGACGGGAAGATCACCCGGTTGGCACCAAGGTTAAGATCTCTTATGGGTAAAGCAACACACCTCTGCAGAGTGTAAAGAACCGTGACCTGTCACTCCCTGTTCCAGGATATGGAACTGCGAACGCGGCCGGAAAGGAGCTCCATGAAGTTCTAGTAAACCGGTGAAGGCTGACGGACATAGTTCTTCTGAATAAAAGCAACCTTTTGAAGAAATGATTATGAAAACCTGCATTGGTATTAGACTTTCTGGTCTAATGCCGTAGCTAGTGCATTAAACACCTCTTTCCTATAATGAACTTGTTGAGTACGCTCGTACTCATCCCACTCTTAAATCCCCTGCTTAGATATGGAGGCCACGATGGAGGATCTACAGTGCAACTCGAAGACCGAGGAGTCAACAACTACTTCAAGAGACAGGACCATGTCAGAGGAGTCAGATACCACGTCCAACAAGGAGAAAACCTAGTTTAGCCATAGAAAGGAACTAGCTTCCTAAACCTAGCTCCTATTTAGCTAGAATCTATTCATAGCCCCTACAGCTAGTCAAATACTCTACAAATAGAGTTCGTGATAGGATTAGACTACGAGTCGTTCTTCTGGAGTTTATTTGCAGATTTACCTCATTGTAAAGTAGGAGGCTGTGATGATCTTATGTAACAAAGTAAATGTTGTAATTCTATAGACATGCCTTGGACCCGCATATGTTTCTGTTGTACCACTCTGAGCGATATAATACGAGTGGAACTGTGTTTCATTGGTGTTATATCAGACTTGCATACTACACCATGCAGTGGTATGCCGGGTCACCACACTCAGGTAACTCCTGCTTCGTTAGGTACGCTAGGAACGGCTTGGTCCACAACAGTTCGAGGAGGAGGACTTGTTCGGCAGGGGGAGTCGGAGATTCTTCCGCAGCTTGCTGCGAACTCGCCTTTAATTCATCAGACGACGGTTCGGGAGACACTGACGCCTTCTCTTTTATTGATCGTTGAGTGATCACTTCGTAAAACACTCCGTCTGGAATGGGGGAGCACATGGACCCGATGTTTGCCAAAGTGTCGGCTTCCTCGTTGCTGGCTCTGCCGATATGTTTGAGCTCACATCCTTCGAATTTAGCTTCCATATTTTGATATAGCTGCCGATAGGCGATCATGTTGTCGCTGACCGCGTCGCACAAGTTCATCGACTGCTGCACCACCAAGTTTGAGTCCCCATAGATTTCCAGACGAGTTGCCCCACATGCCTTTGCCATCTTCATCCCGTGCAGCAGTGCTTCGTATTCTGCTTCATTGTTCGTCGGCAGCGAGAAATTCATACGTAGTATGTACTTCATCTTATCTCCCTGCGGTGATATTAACACCACTCCTGCTCCTGCGCCTGTGCTTCGTTTCGACCCGTCGAAGTACATTATCCATGATCCCGACATGTCGGGTGCCGCTGGTGTCTGGGATTGGATCCAGTCTACCACAAAATCTGGGAGGATTTGGGATTTTATAGCTGTCCGGTTAACGTAAGTTATGTCGTGTGGCACTATCTCGATAGCCCATTGGGACACTCGACCTGTAGCCTCTGGATTGGTCATTATGTTCTTCAACGGTGCTTCGCTCACGACGACAATCGGATGCTCTGTGAAGTAGTGCCGTAACTTGCGGGCTGACCTCCACACTGCGTATGCCAGTTTCTGATGATGAGGATACCTCTGTCTTGCGGGTGTGAGCACTTCACTGAGATAGTAAACGGGCCTCTGCACGCCGTGAACTCTCCCTGCTTCTTCTCGTTCGACGACCAAGACGCTGCTGAAGACTTGGGCTATCGCAGCTATATACATGAGCAGCGTTTCCTTCTCACGGGGGGTTACAAGGACTGGAGATGTCGATAGGATTTTCTTCAGATTGTCGAAGGATTCCTGCGCCTCCTTTGTCCACTCGAACTTTTCAGACTTTTTCATCAAATTGTAGAAGGGCAAAGCTTTTTCTCCTAGCTTGGCGATGAACCTGCTGAGCGCTGCTAATCGTCCTGCCAGTTGCTGCACTTGGTGCAGATTCTTTGGCGGTTCCATGTCGAGAATAGCTTTGATTTTCAAAGGGTTGGCTTCAATCCCTCTGGCCGAGATGAAGTATCCTAACACTTGCCCCCCTGGTACTCCGAAGAAGCATTTTTTGGGATTCAACTTGATTTTATACTTGTCTAAGTTATCAAAAGTCTCCCGCAGATCATCGACGAGGGTGGTAGTGTGCTTCGTTTTCACCACGATATCGTCAATATAGACTTCGATGTTTCTCCCGATCTGCTCTCCAAAGGCAAGCTTGCATACAACGTTGGTAAGTTGCTCCTGCGTTTTTCAACCCGAAGGTCATGACGTTGTAAAAGAAAACGCCGTGTGGAGTGATGAATGCGGTTAGCTCCTGGTCTTCTTTCTTCAGTTTGATCTGATTATATCCGGAGTATGCATCAAGGAAGGAGAGGCAGTCGCATCCGGCTGTGGAATCGACTATCTGGTCAATTCGAGGCAGCGGAAAGTGATCTTTCAGACAGTGTTTGTTAAGGCTAGTGTAATCGATACACATACGCAGAGCGGTGGTGTCCTTTTTGGGCACCATGATAGGGTTCGCCACCCACTCTGATTCCTTGAGCTCTCGGATGAATCCTGCTTTACAGAGTCGATTGATTTCCTCACCAATTGCTCTCCTCTTCGGTTCAGAAAATCGGCGCATCGACTGCTGCACTGGTTTGGCTGTCGGGTCAACATTAAGGGCGTGCTCAGCGAGTTCCCTGGGGATACCTGGCATGTCGGATGGTTCCCATGCAAATATCTCCCAGCGCTCACGGAGGAACTCGATGAGCGCGCCTTCCTATGCGACCGTAAGATCAGCCGATATATTGACCGTTTTCTTCGGGTCAGTGGGATGCACCTGCAGCTTCTTGGCTTCCTTCGTAGCATCAAACTCGTCGTATCTTACGTTTCGGTTGTCGGCTGGTGGCTGCGTATGATCTATGGCAGCGTCGATCGCGTTGAGTTCTTCCTTGGCACCGAACTTCGAGGCGATCTTCTGGAACTCCCTGTCACAAGTGTCTGATCGAGCAAAACTCCCGTGAATGGTTATTGGGGTCCCGTTGTTGCCTGGCATCTTCAGTTTTAGGTACGCATAATGAGGTACGGCCATAAATTTGGCGAACGCGGGCCTGCCGAGGATGGCGTGATATTGAGACTCCCAGTCGACTACTTCGAACTCGATCTTTTCTTTCCTGAAATTGGTGGGCGTACCGAAGACTACGTCCAATGACGTTTTTCCAAGAGAATAAGCGGGTCGAGTCGGTATAATGCCATGGAATCCTGTGTCAGATTCTCTCTGCATATCGACTGTTAAACCCATTGCTCTCATTGTGTTGGCGAATAGTAGGTTTAAGCCTCTTCCTCCATCCATGAATACTTTGCTCATGTTGTACCCTCCGATCTGCGCCTCAAGGACAAGGGTTGCATGACTGTAACGGCCCCGGGTAGTACCCCATATTAGATTTGTTTGTGCCTTCCTTTTATGCATCATCATGCATCATGCATCCTATCATTCACAAGATTTTATTAAATAAAAATTATTTCTCCAATAAAAACTATTTGTGTTTCCCTCTCATATGGTTTTATAATAAACCTCCCCTCTCTATTTCTTTTAACAAAACCCTAACAATCAAAACTATATTAAATAATAAAACTATTTCAAATGTTTCACAGTTTTAAAAATAGGTTGGCTTTGTTTGGCTTTGTTATCAAATACCAAAGCAGTTTTGAAAATAAGAGAGAAAAGCAAAAGGATTTTCAAAATCAAACCCTAACCCCTCTAACAGGCCGCAGCCCCCCCTCTGGCCTTTTCCCTTCTCCCCCGGTGGCCTTTTTCACTTTCCCTCCAGCTAGCCCGGCAGCAGCCCACCTCTGGCGCATACCGTTTCACCCTTTTCTTTTCCGTCGATGGGGATGTGCCCTGTTCTTCTTCCTGGCAAACAGCGTGAGCTCCCCGTTCACGGCCACCTGCTCCCTCACTCACGTGGTCCTCCCCCCTCCTCCACTTTTCTCTCTCCATAAAGCCGTCTCCAACGCGCAGGCAAACCCTAGCCTTGCTCCCTCTCCTCGCGCCGCCATCACCCTCGTCCTTTTCTTCTCTATGAGAAAACCACCGCGAGTTCCTCGTCGACGGCCGGCCATCTCCGTCATCCCCTCGCTGCGCCGCCGCCACCAATCGACGCGCCTCGATCCCCTCTGCAACTTGGCGTAAGGAATCGAACCGAGGCGCCCTATTCCGACCGCTATTTCGCGGATTCCTCGCGCCGGACATCGTCGTCCACCTCCGATTCCGGTGGCTGTGATGCGTCTCTGGCCTCCCCGTCTGCACGTCGAGCTTCAGAGTAAGCTTGTGCATCTCCTGGACATGATTTCTCCCTGCTTTGCTTCCGTTTTTCGAATCCTCCATGGTGACCGTCTTCCCCGCCCGCAGATGCTCGCCGCCGGTGGCTCTCCGGCCACTCCCTGTGCCTGGCGCCACCACTTCCTGGTCCGCGTCGACGAGGCACACCCGACGCGACCGGTCGCGCTTCCTGGGGCGCTCTACAACGCCCGCGCTCGCCCCCGCCGTCCCGCGGTGGTCACCGCCGCTCACCGTCTGCTGCACATGTCTCCACGTCGCCGCCACGTCGTCCGCCACGCGCCGTCCACGTTGACCCGCCGGTCCCACGCGACAGCCTCACGGGGTAAAACCCCCTCGGTGAGAAAATCCTTGCCAGATCCAGATCCAGTTTTCCTTGCAAAAAGCCCCCTGTCTCTTCTTCATCATCAACCCGGCGTCCCTGGCTTTGTTGACTTACACGATAACCCCCTGGAAGTTTTGCAAAGTAACCCGGGGTCCTTCCCCTTTTCGAAAATGTTTTCTGGGTCCTTTTCTAATTTAATAAAACATGTTTATCTATTTCTAAATAACTAAAACTATTCTGTTAATAACTTTTAATCTATAACTCGAAATAAAACGTGTTCTATATGAAAATTGATCAGAAAAACATGAGGAACATGAATTTGCTATCCATACATCTGTTTGTATCTCGCATCATGTCGTCCGATGATAGTTAGGCATGTTCACCTCACATATATGCGGAGTATTTTGGATTTCCAACTATGGTTTTCCCCGCTCCGTTTAATATTGTAGTAGCGCACCCCTGCCATGTTATGCCATGCTAACCAACACTTAAATTTGCCGGTAGAAATGCAACTCCAACCTAATTTGCTTGTCCGGGGTTCCGACTCCGATTAATATGGATAAGTTGCACCGCCGCATCATCCTTGCCATGTCATGCATATCATCTTGAGCATGCTGGTTCTTTATCCGTAGTAGTAAGATTGCATACGTTGTGTGTGTTCCAGCATCTGCTTCTTCTCGGATAGGATCACGAAGTGTTGATGTGAGACACGACGAGTTCTTGGACAAGTTCTTCTGCAGCTTTTCACAGGCGAGCCCACCCCTTCACCTATTTTACTTTTACATGCTCTTTTGATCTATTGCTATCCTTATGTTGCGATTCTGTTGTGTCACGTGTCCTATCCACCTGTTACCCATATGTCCGAGATACACCTCCTCGCCCTACCTATTGTTTGTTGTTTGCCAGCTTTGCGAGTCGTAGGCGAGTCTAGGGTTTTGTTGATATCTCGAAATGTTCGGGATATCTTGTTGGGAGGTTATCACATGCTACATCAGTTATTGGAGATACACATGCTTTACTTTATTGTTAACAACTAAAATTGTAAGCAGAGGCATCTGTGAGCCCCTTTGCGAAAGCATCGGAACTTTGACTCGCTAATGTCCCCTAGGACCCGAGTTCTTGTTATCTGTTCCGAGATTGAGCGCTCTACCCATGCGTGGGGACGATTATCGGGACCCCCCCTCACCCTTTACCTTTTCTCAAGTCAGTTGAAAAGGGGGCCACAACCTTGGTTTTATTTGCCTATGCCATGTATGCCATGCTTTACTTACTGTTGCCTTCGGGTGTTTACTTCCTGTTGCCTTCGGGTGTTTATATTCTGTACTGTACCCCGCGGGACGTTTAGCGAAAGCGTGTGGTTCGCACGCCTAGCCGCCGACGCAAACCCTGAGTCCGTCTCGGAGTACGGCCAGACTTCGTCACGGGTAGCTTAGTCGGGTGGCCCCCCTAGACTTTCTTGTTGAACTGGGAACGGTCTTGTTGTGAGACATCCACCTGTCGTAAGTGGGTCGAGCATGCGTATGGTTACATTTGGGCAACCCCTGCAGGGTGTACATCTTATCGATAAGCCGTGTCCGCGGTTATGGACGACTTGGAATTGTATAGCTTGATCATAGAACAACTTACACCTTATTTCCTGTTGCTAATAATTTGCTAATAAAACTTTTTCAAAAAGTGTGTGTGCGCCTTTGCCAGTACCTCTTTGCGAAGGGGGATCGCATCGGCTGTGTTATGTTTGCAGAGTATAGAACTGTTACCTTGTGCGCTCTCTTATCTTCTCTGAGTAGACGGATGTTGTAGCGTGTCTCTATTGGATAGTAGCTTTGCTGCCGCTAAACTCCACATATAGCCGGGTGAAGTTTATACCGCCCACCAGCGAGCATAGCTGGTCTTGTCTCGCAAGTACGTGCCAATGGTACTTACCCTCGCCTTCCTTTATTTTTGTCTCCTCCCCCTTTTGTCGGCAACCGATGGCCCGACTTTGACAGGTACGAGATGACGACGTTAGCAAGGTTACCCTTCCGGCTTGGCCTGGGCAGGGTTATGGACGCCGCTGGTTATCTTCAGGACTCTTAGTCCAATTTGTATCTTGTCCGTACTCGGACGTATTCGATCTTTTGTATGATTTGGATCTTTGTATTGTATATTTGTATCTTAACTCGTTGGAGTCGTTGTTGTATTATATGTATCTTGTGGGCTCTATTGTAAACCTGTTGTAATGTTACTACTCGTGGTAATTCCTCTGGCATCACGTGTGTGAATTGTCGCGCACGTCGTGTCGGAGGGCATCTCTGGATCGATATCACGCGGATTTCGGCGGCATCGCTGGAATCCTCATGGTACCGGTTCCGGGGCGTCACAAGTTGGTGTCAGAGCTCAGGTTGACGGTACCCCACTAGTCCAGCCTGTAGGATAACCTTGCCAACGGACGTTGTGTCTAGTGTCAAAACCTATTTTCTGAAACATCGATGGATAGATCTGATTAGCTCTATTTTTCTCCTCACCTATATTCTTTCTCCTCTTACCTATGCGAGTTTTGAGTCTTGTCTCTTATCTGAGTTCTCTGAGTCTTAGGTTCCGACGCGGGTTGGACGATCCTTGCCTTTATCCTATTAGGTCTGATCTTCGGAGGATCCGACAGAAGCGCATCATCAACAGCGGAAGAATGACTTCTTGTTAGTGGTGTCGCCAATCTACGTGGAGCAAGAACTCTTGTTAGTGGTGTCGAGGAGATCGACACGTCGCCTGAAGACCCGATAGTTCACCTCTCTCCCCCGTACCTTGGCGTGGGATCTCGGGACGCGATCCCTTGTTAGTGGTGTCGATTGTAACGGCCCCGGGTAGTACCCCATATTAGATTTGTTTGTGCCTTCCTTTTATGCATCATCATGCATCATGCATCCTATCATTCACAAGATTTTATTAAATAAAAATTATTTCTCCAATAAAAACTATTTGTGTTTCCCTCTCATATGGTTTTATAATAAACCTCCCCTCTCTATTTATTTTAACAAAACCCTAACAATCAAAACTATATTAAATAATAAAACTATTTCAAATGTTTCACAGTTTTAAAAATAGGTTGGCTTAGTTTGGCTTTGTTATCAAATACCAAAGCAGTTTTGAAAATAAGAGAGAAAAGAAAAAGGATTTTCAAAATCAAACCCTAACCCCTCTAACAGGCCGCAGCCCCCCTCTGGCCTTTTCCCTTCTCCCCCGGTGGCCTTTTTCACTTTCCCTCCAGCTAGCCCGGCAGCAGCCCACCTCTGGCGCATACCGTTTCACCCTTTTCTTTTCCGTCGATGGGGATGTGCCCTGTTCTTCTTCCTGGCAAACGGCGTGAGCTCCCCGTTCACGGCCACCTGCTCCCTCACTCACGTGGTCCTCCCCCCTCCTCCACTTTTCTCTCTCCATAAAGCCGTCTCCAACGCGCAGGCAAACCCTAGCCTTGCTCCCTCTCCTCGCGCCGCCATCACCCTCCTCCTTTTCTTCTCTGTGAGAAAACCACCGCGAGTTCCTCGTCGACGTCCGGCCATCTCCGTCATCCCCTCGCTGCGCCGCCGCCACCAATCGACGCGCCTCGATCCCCTCTGCAACCTGGCGTAAGGAATCGAACCGAGGCGCCCGATTCCGACCGCTATTTCGCGGATTCCTCACGCCGGACGTCGTCGTCCACCTCCGATTCCGGTGGCTGTGATGCGTCTCCGGCCTCCCCGTCTGCACGTCGAGCTTCAGAGTAAGCTTGTGCATCTCCTGGACACGATTTCTCCCTTCTTTGCTTCCGTTTTTCGAATCCTCCATGGTGACCGTCTTCCCCGCCCGCAGATGCTCGCCGCCGGTGGCTCTCCGGCCACTCCCTGTGCCTGGCGCCGCCACTTCCTGGTCCGCGTCGACGAGGCGCACCCGACGCGATCGGTCGCGCTTCCTGGGGCGCTCTACAACGCCCGCGCTCGCCCCCGTCGTCCCGCGGTGGTCACCGCCGCTCACCGTCTGCTGCACATGGTCTCCACGTCGCCGCCACGTCGTCCGCCACGCGCCGTCCACGTCGACCCGCCGGTCCCACGCGACAGCCTCACGGGGTAAAACCCCCTCGGTGAGAAAATCCTTGCCAGATCCAGATCCAGTTTTCCTTGCAAAAAGCCCCCTGTCTCTTCTTCATCATCAACCCGGCGTCCGTGGCTTTGTTGACTTACACGATAACCCCCTGGAAGTTTTGCAAAGTAACCCGGGGTCCTTCCCCTTTTCGAAAATGTTTTCTGGGTCCTTTTCTAATTTAATAAAACATGTTTATCTATTTCTAAATAACTAAAACTATTCTGTTAATAACTTTTAATCTATAACTCGAAATAAAACGTGTTCTATATGAAAATTGATCAGAAAAACATGAGGAACATGAATTTGCCATCCATACATCTGTTTGCATCTCGCATCATGTCGTCCGATGATAGTTAGGCATGTTCACCTCACATATATGCGGAGTATTTTGGATTTCCAACTATGGTTTTCCCTGCTCCGTTTAATATTGTAGTAGCGCACCCCTGTCATGTTATGCCATGCTAACCAACACTTAAATTTGCCGGTAGAAATGCAACTCCAACCTAATTTGCTTGTCCGGGGTTCCGACTCCGATTAATATGGATAAGTTGCACCGCCGCATCATCCTTGCCATGTCATGCATATCATCTTGAGCATGCTGGTTCTTTATCCGTAGTAGTAAGATTGCATACGTTGTGTGTGTTCCAACATCTGCTTCTTCCCGGATAGGATCACGAAGTGTTGATGTGAGACACGACGAGTTCTTGGACAAGTTCTTCTGCAGCTTTTCACAGGCGAGCCCACCCCTTCACCTATTTTACTTTTACATGCTCTTTTGATATATTGCTATCCTTATGTTGCGATTCTATTGTGTCACGTGTCCTATCCACATGTTACCCATATGTCCGAGATACACCTCCTCGCCCTACCTATTGTTTGTTGTTTGCCAGCTTTGCGAGTCGTAGGCGAGTCTAGGGTTTTGTTGATATCTCGAAATGTTCGGGATATCTTGTTGGGAGGTTATCACATGCTACATCAGTTATTGGAGATACACATGCTTTACTTTATTGTTAACAACTAAAATTGTAAGCAGAGGCATCTGTGAGCCCCTTTGCGAAAGCATCGGAACTTTGACTCGCTAATGTCCCCTAGGACCCGAGTTCTTGTTATCTGTTCCGAGATTGAGCGCTCTACCCATGCGTGGGGACGATTATCGGGACCCCCCTCACCCTTTACCTTTTCTCAAGTCAGTTGAAAAGGGGGCCACAACCTTGGTTTTATTTGCCTATGCCATGTATGCCATGCTTTACTTACTGTTGCCTTCGGGTGTTTACTTCCAGTTGCCTTCGGGTGTTTATATTCTCAGATCGTACCCCGCGGGACGTTTAGCGAAAGCGTGTGGTTCGCACGCCTAGCCGCCGACGCAAACCCTGAGTCCGTCTCGGAGTACGGCCGGACTTCGTCACGGGTAGCTTAGTCGGGTGGCCCCCCTAGACTTTCTTGTTGAACTGGGAACGGTCTTGTTGTGAGACATCCACCTGTCGTAAGTGGGTCGAGCATGCGTATGGTTACATTTGGGCAACCCCTGCAGGGTGTACATCTTATCGATAAGCCGTGTCCGCGGTTATGGACGACTTGGAATTGTATAGCTTGATCATAGAACAACTTACACCTTATTTCCTGTTGCTAATAATTTGCTAATAAAACTTTTTCAAAAAGTGTGTGTGCGCCTTTGCCAGTACCTCTTTGCGAAGGGGGATCGCATCGGCTGTGTTATGTTTGCAGAGTATAGAACTGTTACCTTGTGCGCTCTCTTATCTTCTCTGAGTAGACGGATGTTGTAGCGTGTCTCTATTGGATAGTAGCTTTGCTGCCGCTAAACTCCACATATAGCCGGGTGAAGTTTATACCGCCCACCAGCGAGCATAGCTGGTCTTGTCTCGCAAGTACGTGCCAATGGTACTTACCCTCGCCTTCCTTTATTTTTGTCTCCTCCCCCTTTTGTCGGCAACCGATGGCCCGACTTTGACAGGTACGAGATGACGACGTTAGCAAGGTTACCCTTCCGGCTTGGCCTGGGCAGGGTTATGGACGCCGCTGGTTATCTTCAGGACTCTTAGTCCAATTTGTATCTTGTCCATACTCGGACGTATTCGATCTTTTGTATGATTTGGATCTTTGTATTGTATATTTGTATCTTGACTCGTTGGAGTCGTTGTTGTATTATATGTATCTTGTGGGCTCTATTGTAAACCTGTTGTAATGTTACTACTCGTGGTAATTCCTCTAGCATCACGTGTGTGAATTGTCGCGCACGTCGTGTCGGAGGGCGTCTCTGGATCGATATCACGCGGATTTCGGCGGCATCGCTGGAATCCTCATGGTACCGGTTCCGGGGCGTCACAATGACCTGGTCTAGGGACGGCTTTCGGGTGGTCTGTCCTGTCGAAGGAGATACTTTGTTCCGACCAGTCGATGAATTCGGGTGTGTCAACCATAGCGACTTCCGCGTACTTCACTTCTCGCGAAAATTTCTTGATTTCCCTTTTTGAAAAGCTGGTTTTATGGATCATGTTGACCTGCCCGCGCGGTTCTGGGAATATCTCGGCTGGTACATACTCGTCCTTCTCCATTGGTTCGTACGGCTCTGGCACATACGGTTCTGGTTGATAGCTGTAAGATCTTGCCCTCTTCTCCATTATGTAAACTCTTGATATAGCTTCACTCCTGAGATCATCACAGAACTGTCGAATCTCCAGGAAATGTCGGCAGTTCCTCAATAGGTGACTGGATTTCTCTCGACCGTCCTTCGGGTCGATGTTGGAGTGGAGGTAGCATGGCGCATCGAGTTGCTCCGTGGCCGATAAGTACGGTGAACGAGCGCGGCCATGGATCGGCTGCACGCCCTCCTGCCCCCATTCGGACTGGCGAGGGTGAGGCGCTGTACGTTCTTCTTCTCCATGGTGCAAGTCCCTTCGCCTTTTGTTTCGCCCCGTTGTGAGATCGAAACTTCCTCGGCTGCCTCTTTGCGCGTTTCTGGGCGGGATTTCCAAAGTTGCTGCCGGGGTGTCATCTGCCGAAACTAGGGGCCCCAATCCAGATGTATTTGTCCTAGGGAGGTGAAGAAAGCCTCCGGAGTCGATGATGAAGTGAACGCCTCCAAAAGTGGCGGTCATGTCGTCACACGATTCTGCAGGAATCGGGTGTGGCGGCTTGAGGTGTGGTACGAACTCGAAGGATCCGCAGCGAATCGGGTCCTTTGGATCTGGAGGTGTTGGTGACTCGAGCACGAACGCTGCAGATGTGACTGGTATCGCCGATGCCCTGCCTTGTGCCGACAGGGTTCCCACAGACGGCGCCAATTGTCGAGGGTACTCCTTGGCAATGCCCTCCGATAGGGGCTTAGGGTTGATGGAATCCTGCAAGCTGACACGAGACATCGTTTCACAGACAAGTGGGGAGAGCGATTTACCCAGGTTCGGGGCCCTCGATGAGGTAAAACCCTTACGTCCTGCCTGTCTGTCCTTGATTATGATGATAATGGGTTACAATGGGGTGCCGAATAGTTCGGCTGAGATCTCGTCGAGATAGCTAAGTGCTAGGGTAACCTAGGTCTAAGCTTGTGTTGGCTAAGATTGCTAAGATTGATTGTGTCCCTCGTTAGCCCCTCTCCTGGCCTTTATATAGGAGGCCAGGTCCTGAGAGGTCTAATCGAGTACGACTAGGTTTACAACAGATCTACTTCTAAACTTTCCTTGTTCGGCTCCTTCCGTGTCTTGTGCTTCAAGGAACCTTCCGTTGCACCGTCCTAGTGGCCCATCTTGCCATTGAGTGCCTTCATGGGCCTCCAGCTGGACCGTATAGGGTAGAGCAACATTGGTTACCCGAAGGGTAATGCCCACGTCAGTATATCTAAATTTCCAGGGTTAGACCCGAGGACGCGTGTTGCGGTGCAGAAGTGGAAGACGTGCCATTGTTGACGCGTGTCGCGGTGCAGACATGCAAATAGTGGACGCGTAGGACGCGGGTCGCATTTAGGACGCGTAAGCCCCTCCCTCCCTCCCTCTGCACACAGTCGTCTCATTCTCGCTCACGCACGAAACCACCCCTCTCACGTCCCATCAACTTCTCCAAATCGAAAAAACCCCAACCGCCGTACGCACGCTACCCTGCCGGCGATGGAGAAGAAGAATGCACCGGCGGCCGTCGCCTCCGCGCCCGTCGCCTCCGAGCCCGTCGCCGCCGAGCCCGTCGCCGCCGAGCGCTGTCGCCTCCGAGGGCGGCGCATCCAGCGCGGCGCCTCCGTGAACCGGGCCTCTCTCTCGGCTGATGGACCACTTCACAAGATCGGCGAATGCCATCGGCGAACGAGGAGTACGCCGACACCTACTCGCTATGAGGCAAGTCTCGTAGAAATTGGCGCTCGGGTTTGCTCCGAGCCCGACGTGCACCTGGATGAATGGATCATGCTAGACCACGCCCTTCCACGCGTCGCTGAGTTCACCTTCCTCCAACTCGGCACATCACGCTACGTCACCATAGATCTATCGGAAGTTCATACAAGGTTCAAATTCCTCCATATCTACCTTTTTATTTTCAATCTTAAACATCTTAGTGCTGAATGTTATCTTCATCAATATATTTTAGATACTACTTCGTCGGCTTTTGCCGTGGCGTCATCTTGCTTGCCCAGAAGAACCCGCCGCACAAGATATGACTTCTGAACCCACTCACAAAGAAATCGAACACTATGTTTGAGGCGCAGATGCCATCTGTTTTTCTGAAATCAGTCGCTGTTAACAAATCCCCGACTATGGTCTTCGTTGCCGCACATTACCCGCCGGAAATTGGTTGGGTCGATGAGAGCACTCCAACTAAGGATATAAATGAAGATTGGGGAGAAGGAAGATTTTCGATCAAGAACCATTGTCTGCGTTGCATTACCCCATTCAATGGTGAACTGTATGCAGTAGCTGCGGACAATTTTGAGAACGGAACAATAGTGTGCACCAATGTACTGATTGCGATGGCGCGCGAAACCTTTGTCAAGATGGAGACACTAATTTCATTTCCAGAACTTGGACATCAGAAGTTCTACCTTGTGAAGTCGGATGGTGATTTGCTGCTTGTGTTGTTGGTCAGCGTGGCTTTGGCGGGCAAACCATTGGTGTACCGTGTGGACACTCAGAGCCGCTCTCTCCATCCGGTCAGTAACATTGGCAGTAATGCCTTCTTCGTGAATTATATCCGGTGTATCTCCGTCGATACCAGAGTGTACCCGACACTTCGACCTGGCTGCATCTACTACACGGATTTGGGTTATATCAGAGAGTACTCTCATGATACAAAGGCCTGGGATGAGTGGCCACTACGTGTGGATAGAATAGGAAACTACGGTATGAGAAATGAACACATGCCATACCGTTTGGAGGATGTATTGGCCTCACACTGCAGACGGAAGGAGTTCAATGAATATTTCCTCGGGGTAATGCACGAATGGAGGGACGAAGAAATATATGAGGAGGAATGAAGAACAAATTCATTCATCCTGGGGTATCCTAATCTTCTTGTTGTCCATACATTGCGTGCGTCTTGTATATTTTTCAGCTTAGTTTGTCGTGAACACTAACAACGTTATTTGCTGCTTTTGGCTGCTGTATGCAGTTTATGTATTATACTTAGTTTTCTGATTATGCTGTTGTGAATTTATCATATACTAGCTTCTAGATTTGCTGCCATATTGGGCAAAAAACGAGGGCCAAAAGGCATAAATAACCCCAGAGATTTGCTACTAGATTTGCTGCCATATTGAAGAAAGACAGAAATAGAAGCTTCTCTAGATTTGATACTAATTTGGTGAAAAAGACAGAGAGAGAAAGAGGGGAAAAGGTGCTCTTAAAAATGCCAATTTGGGCCGAGAGAGACAAAACCCAGCTCCTGCTCACGTGCAACCAAACGCTTCTCGTCCTGTCCCACGCGGTCCCTTTCTACCAGCCCCATGCGACGCGGCCCCACACGACGCGACCCCACACGACGCGGCCCCACAGACGACGCGGTGCAACACGTCAACACAGAACGTCCAAATAAACGGATTCCTTCCGTCTGAGCTCCTTCTGCGGGTTTCAGACATAGGCTTGGGGAAAACTGAGGAAAAACTAAGGGGCTAGGAAAAACTGAGTACAACTAACGACCCGAGGGCACGAAAATAGAAATCCCTTAAATATTACTCAACATAGTTCACTACTAACATTTAGACTTCACCCATGTCCTCAAGAACTAAACGAACTACTCACGAGACATCATATGGAGCATGATCAGATGTGATATGATGATGAATAACAATCTGAACATAAACCTTGGTTCAATGGTTTCACTCAATAGCATCAATAACAAGGAGTAATCAATACCGGGAGAGTTTCCCCTATGAAATAATCAAGATTCAACCCTAGATGTTACAGCGGTGACGAGGTGTGCTACGTCTCAAACGTATCTATAATTTCTTATGTTCCATGCTTGTTTTATGACAATACCTACATGTTTTGTTCACACTTTATATCGTTTTTATGCATTTTCCGGAACTAACCTATTAACGAGATGCCGAAGTGCCAGTTCCTGTTTTCTTCTGTTTTTGGTTTCAGAAATCCTACAAAGGAAATATTCTCGGAATCGGACGAAATCAATGCCCAACATCTTATTTTTCCCGGGACCTTCCAGAAAGCAAAAGGGGGACCAGAGGGGAGCCAGGGGGGCCCCACCCCACAGGGCGGCGCGGCCCAAGGGGGGGGGGCGCGCCCCCCTATTGTGGGGAGGCCCCGTGGCCCCTCCGACTCCGCCTCTTCGCCTATAAGATGCCCCCTGACCTAAATCCTCGACACCGATTGACGAAACACCCGAAAACCTTCCAGAGCCGCCGCCATCGCGAAACTCCAATTCGGGGGACAGAAGTCTCTGTTCCGGCACCCTGCTGGGACGGGGAATTGCCCCCGGAAGCCATCTCCATCGCCATCTTCACCGCCATCGCTGTCTCCATGATGAGGAGGGAGTAGTTCTCCCCTGGGGCTGAGGGCTCTACCGTAGCTATGTGGTTCATCTCTCTCTCCCATGTGATCTTTATGTGATCATGAGCTTTGTGATCTAGTTGAATATCATCTATGTGCTACTCTAGTGATGTTATTAAAGTAGTCTATTCCTCCTTCATGATGTAATGTGGACAGTGTGTGCATCATGTAGTACTTGGCGTAGGTTATGATTGTGATCTCTTGTAGATTATGAAGTTAACTATTACTATGATGGTATTGATGTGATCTATTCCCCCTTTCATAGCTGATGTTGACAGGCGCATGCTATGTTAGTACTCGGTGTAATTGCGTTGGTCTATCATGCACTCTAAGGTTATTTAAATATGAACATCGAATGTTGTGGAGCTTGTTAACTCCGGCATTGAGGTGCTCTTGTAGCCCTACACAATGAATGGTGTTTGTCATCCAACAAGAGAGTGTAGAGAAAGTAGTATTTGTTTATTCAGTTATGTGATCAATGTTGAGAGTGTCCACTAGTGAAAGTATGATCCCTAGGCCTTGTTTCCAAACATCGAATCATCGCTTATTTACTGTTTAACTCCATCTTTACTTCCTGCAATATTACTACCATCAACTGCACGCCAGCAAGCACTTTTCTGGCGCCGTTACTACTGCTCATATTCATTCATACCACTTGTATTTCACTATCTCTTCGCCGAACTAGTGCACCTATACACCTGACAAGTGTATTAGGTGTGTTGGGGACACAAGAGACTTCTTGTATCGTGATTGCAGGGTTGCTTGAGAGGGATATCTTTGACCTCTTCCTCCCTGAGTTCGATAAACCTTGGGTGATCCACTTAAGGGAAACTTGCTGCTGTTCTACAAACCTCTGCTCTTGGAGGCCCAACACTGTCTACAAGAATAGAAGCACCCGTAGACATCAAGCACTTTTCTGGCGCCGTTGCCGGGGAGGTAAGGTAAAAGGTATTCACATCCTCCGACTACTAAGCTATTTCCTAGCACTGTTGCCGGTGTGTGAGTGCTCGAAGCTATTTCCTTTAGATCCTGCAATTGCATCTTTTTGTTTCTTGTTTTTATTTTCACTAGTTAGGCATAATGGAAAACAACAAAAAATTTGGTGAGCTTTTTAATCTTTTTCCTGATTTAGAATTGTTTGATGCGAAAATTAAAAAACCTATGGAACCTTATTTGCATGCTAGTAGCGATGTTATTAGTATGAATGCAATTACTGCTAATGCTATGGAGAAGTCTAAGCTTGGGGAAGCTAGTTTTTGTGATATTTTTAGCTTCCAATCTTTAGGGGAGAAAATTTGCTCTGATAATACTTTATCTCCCATATGCGATAACTCTAATGATGCTTGTGATATTCTAAATCCACCTACTGAAAGTATTCCATATAAAATACCTATGAGAATTATTGAACGTGTTATGGATAACCGCTATGAAGGGGATGGAACTGTCCATCCTGGAGATCATTTACTGTTTTTGCATGAATTATGCGGGTTATTCAAGTGTGCAGGTATCTCTATGGATGAAGTGAAGAAGAAATTATTCTCTATGTCGTTGTCTGGTAAAGCGGCGCATTGGTATAAACTGCTGAAGGATGAGCATTCTCTTGATTGGAAGGATATTGTGTCTCTATTTTATTCCAAATTCTATCCTCCAAGTGAAATTCACAAAGACCGAAACCGAATATATAATTTCTGGCCTCATGATGGAGAGAGTATTGCCCAAGCATGGGAGAGATTGAAGTCTTTAATGCTCAAATGCCCCAATCATGAGCTTCCTGGTAATATCATCATTGATAATTTCTATGCAAGACTTTCTTTTCAAGATAAAACCTTGCTGGATCTCGCTTGTTCCTGGATCATTCACGCGCAATAAAGAAGAGTTTAAATGGGACCTTCTTAATCGGATTCAGGAGAACGCTGAAGATTGGGAGAACGACAAAGGTAAAGAATCAGGTATAAACTATGATTATGAATGCATTGAAACTTTTATGGATACTGGTAAATTTCGAAATATGAGTGCTACCTATGGTCTTGACTCTCAAGTTGCTGCAAATCTTTATAAAGTTTTTGCCTCTCATTTTGAATTGCCTAGGAAGAATTTTTATAAGTATCATGAACCTTTTAAAGAGGCTTGTATGAAGGATGAAATTGTTGTTAATGATTGCAATAAACATGCTCAAACTCCTAAGAATGCTATTTCTGACAAGCATGTTAATTTTTGTGGAATGCATAGACCTTGTGGAATTAATCAAATCGAAGATGAATATTGTATCCATCATACTAATGAAAAAACTAGAAAGTGGTCTAGGGCGCTAGATGATCTTGGTAAAAAGGTTTGTGTCCTCTATCCTTTTATTTGTGAACTTTGCCATAGAGTGGGTCATTTTAATTTTCAATGCTCCTCCAATGATAATTTGAACCCCATGAGTGCTGCAAATTTGTATTGTGATGATGAAATTACTCCTAATCAGCATGATGAACTTACTTTATTCTTGTGGTGTGAAGAGTTATCAAGAAAAATTTCTTTGTTAGATATTAACGATCTTGATATTGATGATGTCCTGCATGGGTGTTTTTCTTATTGCATTGATAATTGCCATACAAATACTTACATACAAAATATTTTAGAAGATGACACCTTGCCAAAATATGATAGGACCGCTGTGTGTTTCAAACTTATTAATGAAAAGGAGGAATCCTCCCAAGTTTCTTCTATTGTCTCTGGAAATAAAGCAGGTTATGTGGAGAAGCCTCTCATCAAGCCTCTCCCTCCTAAAGAAGGGCACGAGGAGAAGGAGAAGAAGGAGAAGAAGAAGAAGGGAACGAAGAAGAAGAAGAAGAAGAAGGGGAATAAAAAGAAAGAGGTAACAGCATATCCCCGCGTGTATGAGATAACGATAGGTAACCGTAAGTATGTTGCTCCTGATGATTATTATGATAATGAATCTGAGTACAATGATCTTCCTATGCCCTTTACCTACATTAGTGATCATGATTTGAAAGAGCACACTACTTTTGATATTGCAAATCTCTGGGAAACTAATTCGGAAAATAATAATGTTAATAATTGCCATAGTATCAGTACTATCCATGCTTCCTCCCATAATGATATAGAAAGCTCTAAGCTTGGGGATGAGGTGTTTGAAAATCCTTTTGCTACTGATCATTATATGTTTGATACATCTCCTTCTAGTAACGATGATGGTATGGTCACATATGAACATATTGTGAAAGATAACTATTCTATTTCTTATGATGGCACTGTGCCCCCAATCTTTGATGATTATTATAAAGAATGCTATGATATAGGTTATAACTATCCTTATGAAACTTGTCATAGTTATGATTGGGTTGCCAAAAGTAATTCCCTTAGTATGCAACTTGTTTACCATGTTCAAATTCTTGATAATGATCTTGCTCCAGTTACTATTAATGAGAAGAATTCTTCTTATGCCAAAACTAATGATACTTTTATGCATATGAACCATGATAAGAATGTTTTAAGTGATGGTTATATTGTGGATTTCATCAATGATGCTACTGAAAGTTATTATGAGAGGGGGAAACATGGTTATATGCATCTTAATAATATTAAGTTTCCCCTCTTTATGTTGAGAATCTTGAAGTTACTTGTGTTTTATCTTCCTATGCTTGTCACTTTGTTCTTCATGAATTCATTTGTGTACAAGATTCCTTTTCATAGGAAGTGGGTTAGGCTTAAATGTGCTTTGAATTTGCTTCTTGATGCTCTCTTTTGCTTCAACTCTTATTTCTTGCGAGTGCATCATTAAAATTGCTGAGCCCATCTTAATGGCTATAAAGAAAGCACTTCTTGGGAGATAACCCATGTGTTTATTTTACTACAGCACTTTTGTTTTCTATTTGAGTCTTGGAAGTTGTTTACTACTGTAGCAACCTCTCCTTATCTTTATTTTATTGCATTGTTGTGCCAAGTAAAGTTTTTGATAGTAGGGTTGATACTAGATTTGGATTACTGCGCAGAAACAAATTTCTGCCTGTCACGAATTTGGGCAGGGTTCTCTGTAGGTAACTGATACGTCTCCGACGTATCGATAATTTCTTATGTTCCATGCCACATTATTGATGTTATCTACATGTTTTATGCACACTTTATGTCATATTCGTGCATTTTCTGGAACTAACCTATTAACAAGATGCCGAAGTGCCATTCTTTGTTTCTTTGTTTTTGGTTTCAGAAATCCTAGTAAGGAAATATTCTCGGAATTGGACGAAATCAAAGCCCAGGGGCCTATTTTTCCACGGAGCTTCCAGAAGACCGAAGAACACACGAAGTGGGGCCACGAGGTGGCGACACCACGTGGCGGCGCGGCCCAGGGGGGGCCCGCGCCGCCCTATGGTGTGGCCCCCTCGTCTGGCCCCCGACTCTGCCCTTCGGCCTACAAATAGCCTCCGTGACGAAACCCCCAGTACCGAGAACCACGATACGGAAAACCTTCCAGAGACGCCGCCGCCGATCCCATCTCAGGGGATCCAGGAGATCGCCTCCGGCACCCTGCCGGAGAGGGGAATCATCTCCCGGAGGACTCTACGCCGCCATGGTCGCCTCCGGTGTGATGTGTGAGTAGTCTACCCCTGGACTATGGGTCCATAGCAGTAGCTAGATGGTTGTCTTCTCCCCATTGTGCTATCATTGTCGGATCTTGTGAGCTGCCTAACATGATCAAGATCATCTATCTGTAATCCTATATGTTGCGTTTGTTGGGATCCGATGAATAGAGAATACTTGTTATGTTGATTATCAAAGTTATGCTTATGTGTTGTTTATGATCTTGCATGCTCTCCGTTACTAGTAGATGCTCTGGCCAAGTAGATGCTTGTAACTCCAAGAGGGAGTACTTATGCTCGATAGTGGGTTCATGCCTGCATTGACACCTGGGACAGTGACAGAAAGTTCTAAGGTTGTGTTGTGCTGTTGCCACTAGGGATAAAACATTGATGCTATGTCTAAGGATGTAGTTGTTGATTACATTACGCACCATACTTAATGCAATTGTCTCGTTGCTTGCAACTTAATACCGGAGGGGGTTCGGATGATAACTCGAAGGTGGACTTTTTAGGCATAGATGCAGTTGGATGGCGGTCTATGTACTTTGTCGTAATGCCCAATTAAATCTCACTATACTCATCATGATATGTATGTGCATTGTCATGCTCTCTTTATTTGTCAATTGCCCAACTGTAATTTGTTCACCCAACATGCTTTGTTCGTCTTATGGGAGAGACACCTCTAGTGAACTGTGGACCCCGGTCCAATTCTCTTTCTTGAAATACAATCTACCGCAATACTTGTTCTACTGTTTTCTCGCAAACAATCATCTTCCACACAATACGGTTAACTCTTTGTTACAGCAAGCCGGTGAGATTGACAACCTCAACTGTTTCGTTGGGGCAAAGTACTTTGGTTGTGTTGTGCAGGTTCCACGTTGGCGCCGGAATCCCCGGTGTTGCGCTCGCACTACATCTCGCCGCCATCAACCTTCAACGTGCTTCTTGGCTCCTCCTGGTTCGATAAACCTTGGTTTCTTTCTCGAGGGAAAACTTGCTGCTGTGCGCATCATACCTTCCTCTTGGGGTTGCCCAACGAACGTGTGAAATACACGCCATCAAGCTCTTTTTCCGGCGCCGTTGCTGTCGGGAGATCAAGACACGCTGCAAGGGGAGTCTCCACTTCTCAATCTCTTTACTTTGTTTTTGTCTTGCTTAGTTTTATTTACTACTTTGTTTGCTGCACTAAATCAAAATACAAAAAAATTAGTTGCTAGTTTTACTTTATTTGTTATCTTGTTTGCTATATCGAAAACACAAAAAATTAGTTTACTTGCATTTACTTTACCTAGTTTGCTTTATTTACTGTTGCTAAAATGGCCAACGCTGAAAATACTAAGTTGTGTGACTTCACAACCACAAATAATAATGATTTCTTATGCACACCTATTGCTCCACCTCGCTACTACAGCAGAATTCTTTGAAATTAAACCTGCTTTACTTAATCTTGTTATGAACAATCAATTTTCTCGGTGTTAGTTCTGATGATGCTGCTGCCCATCTTAATAATTTTGTTGAACTATGTGAAATGCAAAAATATAAAGATGTAGATGGTGATATTATTAAACTAAAATTGTTCCCTTTCTCATTAAGAGGAAGAGCTAAAGATTGGTTGCTATCTCTGCCTAAGAATAGTATTGATTCATGGACTAAATGCAAGGATGCTTTTATTGGTAGATATTATCCCCCTGCTAAAATTATATCTTTGAGGAGTAGCATAATGAATTTTAAACAATTAGATACTGAACATGTTGCTCAAGCTTGGGAAAGAATGAAATCTCTGGTTAAAAATTGCCCAACCCATGGACCGACTACTTGGATGATCATCCAAACCTTCTATGCAGGACTAAATTTTTCTTCACGGAATTTATTGGATTCAGCTGCTGGAGGTACCTTTATGTCCATCACTCTTGGTGAAGCAACAAAGCTTCTTGATAATATGATGATCAACTACTCGAATGGCACACGGAGAGAGCTCCACAAGGTAAGAAGGTAAATTCGTCAAGAAACCTCTTCCTTGAGTGATAAGATTGATGCTATTATGTCTATGCTTGTGAATGATAGGACTAATATTGATCCTAATAATGTTCCATTAGCTTCATTGGTTGCACAAGAAGAACATGTTGATGTAAACTTCATTAAAAATAATAATTTCAACAACAATGCTTACCGGAACAATTCTAGTAACAACTATAGGCCATATCCTTATAATAATGGCAACGGCTATGGTAATTCTTATGGAAATTCTTACAACAATAATAGGAGTTCACCCCCTGGACTTGAAGCCATGCTTAAAGAATTTATTAGTACACAAACTGCTTTTAACAAATCTGTTGAAGAAAAGCTTGGGAAAATTGATATACTTGCTTCTAAAGTCGATAGTCTTGTTGCTGATGTTGATCTTTTGAAATCAAAAGTTTTGCCTAATGAGAATCATCATAATAAAATTATTACTACAGCAAATGCCATTCAAGTTAGAATTAATGAGAATATAAGATTAATGGCTGAACTGCGTGCTAGGTGGGATAGAGAAGAAAATGAAAAACTAGCTAAAGAGAAGAATATAGCTAAAGTTTGGACTATTACCACCACTAGTAATGCTAATGCTACACATGTTGCTGCACCTTCTACTCATACTAATAAAAGAATTGGTGCTAGCAATGTTTCCACTTCGAATGCAAAGCGCGAAAAACTGCCTGAAACTGCTAAAACTGCTGAAACTGCCTGTGATAAAGCTGCTGAAATTTTTTCCAACATTGGGGATGATGATCCCATTGCTTTAGATTATAACGGTTTGAATTTTGATGATTGCCACATCTCTGAAGTTATAAAGTTCTTGCAAAAACTTGCTAAAAGTCCTAATGCTAGTGCTATAAATTTGGCTTTCACGCATCATATTACAAATGCTCTCATAAAAGCTAGAGAAGAGAAACTAGAGCGTGAAGCCTCTATTCCTAAAAATCTAGAGGATGGTTGGGAACCCATCATTAAGATGAAAGTTAAAGATTTTGATTGTAATGCTTTATGTGATCTTGGTGCAAGTATTTCTGTTATGCCTAAGAAAATTTATAATATGCTTGACTTGCCACCGCTGAAAAATTGTTATTTGGATGTTAATCTTGCTGATCATTCTACAAAGAAACCTTTGGGTAAAGTTGATAATGTTCGCATTACCGTTAACAATAACCTGGTTCCCGTTGATTTTGTTGTCTTGGATATTGAATGCAATGCATCTTGTCCCATTATATTGGAAAGACCTTTTCTTCGAACTGTTGGTGCTACCATTGATATGAAGGAAGGTAATATAAAATATCAATTTCCTCTCAAGAAAGGTATGGAACACTTCCCTAGAAAGAGAATGAAGGTACCTTTTGATTCTATTATGAGAACAAATTATGATGTTGACACTTCATCTCTTGATAATACTTGATACACACTTTCTGCGCCTAGCTGAAAGGCGTTAAAGAAAAGCGCTTATGGGAGACAACCCATGTTTTTACCTACAGTACTTTGTTTTTATTTTGTGTCTTGGAAGTTGTTTACTACTGTAGCAACCTCTCCTTATCTTAGTTTTGTGTTTTGTTGTGCCAAGTTAAGCCGTTGATAGAAAAGTAAGTACTAGATTTGGATTACTGCACAGTTCCAGATTTCTTTGCTGTCACGAATCTGGGTCCACCTCCCTGTAGGTAGCTCAGAAAATTAAGCCAATTTACGTGCATGATCCTCAGATATGTATGCAACTTTCATTCAATTTGAGCATTTTTATCTGAGCAAGTCTGGTGCCATTTTAAAATTCGTCAATACGAACTGTTCTGTTTTGACAGATTCTGCCTTTTATTTCGCATTGCCTCTTTCGCTATGTTGGATGAATTTCTTTGATCTACTAATGTCCAGTAGCATTATGCAATGTCCAGAAGTGTTAAGAATGATTGTGTCACCTCTGAATATGTCAATTTATAATGTGCACTAACCCTCTAATGAGTTGTTTCGAGTTTGGTGTGGAGGAAGTTTTCAAGGATCAAGAGAGGAGTATGATGCAACATGATCAAGGAGAGTGAAAGCTCTAAGCTTGGGGATGCACCCGGTGGTTCACCCCTGCATATATCAAGAAGACTCAAGCGTCTAAGCTTGGGGATGCCCAAGGCATCCCCTTCTTCATCGACAACATTATCAGGTTCCTCCCCTGAAACTATATTTTTATTCCATCACATCTTATGTGCTTTTTCTTGGAGCGTCGGTTTGTTTTTGTTTTTTGTTTTGTTTGAATAAAATGGATCCTAGCATTCACTTTATGGGAGAGAGACACGCTCCGCTGTAGCATATGGACAAGTATGTCCTTGGTTTCTACTCATAGTATTCATGGCGAAGTTTCTCCTTCGTTAAATTGTTATATGGTTGGAATTGGAAAATGATACATGTAGTAATTGCTATAAATGTTTTGGGTAATGTGATACTTGGCAATTGTTGTGCTCATGTTTAAGCTCTTGCATCATATACTTTGCACCCATTAATGAAGAAATACATAGAGCATGCTAAAATTTGGTTTGCATATTTGGTTTCTCTAAGGTCTAGATAATTTCTAGTATTGAGTTTGAACAACAAGGAAGACGGTGTAGAGTCTTATAATGTTTTCAATATGTCTTTTATGTGAGTTTTGCTGCACCGGTTCATCCTTGTGTTTGTTTCAAATAAGCCTTGCTAGCCTAAACCTTGTATCGAGAGGGAATACTTCTCATGCATCCAAAATACTTGAGCCAACCACTATGCCATTTGTGTCCACCATACCTACCTACTACATGGTATTTTCCAGCCATTCCAAAGTAAATTGCTTGAGTGCTACCTTTAAAATTCCATCATTCACCTTTGCAATATATAGCTCATGGGACAAATAGCTTAAAAACTATTGTGGTATTGAATATGTAATTATGCACTTTATCTCTTATTAAGTTGCTTGTTGTGTGATAACCATGTTTACTGGGGAACGCCATCAACTCATTGTTGAATTTCATGTGAGTTGCTATGCATGTTCGTCTTGTCTGAAGTAAGGGCGATCTACTCTGAGTTGAATGGTTTGAGCATGCATATTGTGAGAGAAGAACATTGGGCCGCTAACCGAAGCCATGTTCCATGGTGGAAGTTTCAGTTTTGGACAAACATCCTCAAATCTCTAATGAGAAAATAATTAATTGTTGTTGAATGCTTAAAGCATTAAAAGAGGAGTCCATTATCTGTTGTCTATGTTGTCCCGGTATGGATGTCTAAGTTGAGAATAATCAAAAGCGAGAAATCCAAATGCGAGCTTTCTCCTTAGACCTTTGTACAGGCGGCATAGAGGTACCCCTTTGTGATACTTGGTTAAAGCATATGTATTGCGGTGATAATCCAGGTAGTCCAAGCTAATTAGGACAAGGTGCGGGCACTATTAGTACACTATGCATGAGGCTTGCAACTTATAAGATATAATTTACATGATGCATATGCTTTATTACTACCGTTGACAAAATTGTTTCATGTTTTCAAAATCAAAGCTCTAGCACAAATATAGCAATCGATGCTTTTCCTCTATGAGGACCATTCTTTTACTTTCAATGTTGAGTCAGTTCACCTATTTCTCTCCACCTCAAGAAGCAAACACTTGTGTGAACTGTGCATTGATTCCTACATACTTGCTTATTGCACTTATTATATTACTCTATGTTGACAATATCCATGAGATATACATGTTACAAGTTGAAAGCAACCGCTGAAACTTAATCTTCTTTTGTGTTGCTTCAATGCCTTTACTTTGAATTATTGCTTTATGAGTTAACTCTTATGCAAGACTTATTGATGCTTGTCTTGAAGTGCTATTCATGAAAAGTCTTTGCTATATGATTCACTTGTTTACTCATGTCATACACATTGTTTTGATCGCTGCATTCACTACATAAGCTTTACAAATAGTATGATCAAGATTATGATGGCATGTCACTCCAGAAATTATCTCGTGTTATCGCTTTTACCTCGCTCGGGACGAGCAGAACTAAGCTTGGGGATGCTGAGAGGTCTCCGACGTATCGTTAGGTTCGTATGTTCCATGCCACATTGGTGATGTTATCTACATGTTTTATGCACACTTTATGTCATATTCGTGCATTTTCTCGGAACTAACCTATTAACAAGATGCCGAAGTGCCGCTTGCTGTTTTCGCTGTTTTTGGTTTCAGAAATCCTAGTAAGGAAATATTCTCGGAATTGGACGAAATCAAAGCCCAGGGGCCTATTTTTCCACGGAGCTTCCAGAAGACCGAAGAACACACGAAGTGGGGCCACGAGGTGGCGACACCACGTGGCGGCGCGGCCTAGGGGGGCCCGCGCCACCCTATGGTGTGGCCCCCTGCCCGGCCCCCGACTCTGCCCTTCCGCCTACAAATAGCCTCCGTGACGAAACCCCCAGCACCGAGAACCACGATACGGAAAACCTTCCAGAGACGCCGCCGCCGCCGATCCCATCTCGGGGATCCAGAGATCGCCTCCGGCACCCCGCCGGAGAGGGGAATCATCTCCCGGAGGACTCTACGCCGCCATGGTCGCCTCCGGTGTGATGTGTGAGTAGTCTACCCCTGGACTATGGGTCCATAGCAGTAGCTAGATGGTTGTCTTCTCCCCATTGTGCTATCATTGTCGGATCTTGTGAGCTGCCTAACATGATCAAGATCATCTATCTGTAATCCTATATGTTGCGTTTGTTGGGATCCGATGAATAGAGAATACGTGTTATGTTGATTATCAAAGTTATGCTGATGTGTGGTTTATGATCTTGCATGCTCTCCGTTCCTAGTAGATGCTCTGGCCAAGTAGATGCTTGTAACTCCAAGAGGGAGTACTTATGCTCGATAGTGGGTTCATGCCTGCATTGACACCTGGGACAAAGGATGAAAGTTCTAAGGTTGTGTTGTGCTGTTGCCACTAGGGATAAAACATTGATGCTATGTCTAAGGATGTAGTTGTTGATTACATTACGCACCATACTTAATGCAATTGTCTGTTGCTTGCAACTTAATACTGGAGGGGGTTCGGATGATAACCTGAAGGTGGACTTTTTAGGCATAGATGCAGTTGGATGGCGGTCTATGTACTTTGTCGTAATGCCCAATTAAATCTCACTATACTCATCATGATATGTATGTGCATTGTCATGCTCTCTTTATTTGTCAATTGCCCAACTGTAATTTGTTCACCCAACATGCTGTTCGTCTTATGGGAGAGACACCTCTAGTGAACTGTGGACCCCGGTCCAATTCTCTTTACTGAAATACAATCCCATCGCAATACTTGTTCTACTGTTTTCTGCAAACAATCATCTTCCACACAATACGGTTAACTCTTTGTTACAGCAAGCCGGTGAGATTGACAACCTCACTGTTTCGTTGGGGCAAAGTACTTTGGTTGTGTTGTGCAGGTTCCACGTTGGCGCCGGAATCCCTGGTGTTGCGCCGCACTACATCTCGCCGCCATCAACCTTCAACGTGCTTCTTGGCTCCTCCTGGTTCGATAAACCTTGGTTTCTTTCTGAGGGAAAACTTGCTGCTGTGCGCATCATACCTTCCTCTTGGGGTTGCCCAACGAACGTGTGAAATACACGCCATCAGTAACTCAGAAAAATCTGGCAATTTACGTGAGTGATCCTCAGATATGTACGCAACTTTCATTCAATTTGAGCATTTTCATCTGAGCAAGTCCAGTGCCTCTAAAAAATTTGTCTTTACGGACTGTTCTGTATTGACAGATTCTACCTTTTATTTCGCATTACCTCTTTTGCTGTGTTGGATGGATTTCTTTGTTCCATTAACTTCCAGTAGCTTTGGGCAATGTCCAGAAGTGTTAAGAATGATTGTGTCACCTCTGAACATGTGAAATTTTTGATTATGCACTAACCCTCTAATGAGTTTGTTTCGAGTTTGGTGTGGAGGAAGTTTTCAAGGGTCAAGAGAGGAGGATGATATACTATGATCAAGAAGAGTGAATAGTCTAAGCTTGGGGATGCCCCCGTGGTTCATCCCTGCATATTTCAAGAATACCCAAGCATCTAAGCTTGGGGATGCCCAAGGCATCCCCTTCTTCATCGACAACTTATCAGGTTTCTTCTCTTGAAACTATATTTTTATTCGGTCACATCTTATGTACTTTACTTGGAGCGTCTGTTTATTTTTGTTTATGTTTGAATAAGTGCATCCTTGTGTGGGAGAGAGACACGCTCCGCTGGTTCGTATGAACACATGTGTTCTTAGCTTTTAATGTTCATGGCGAAGGTTGAAACTGCTTCGTTCATTGCTATTTCGTTGGAAACAGAAAATGCTTCATGTGGTAATTGGTATAATGTCTTGAATAATTTGATACTTGGCAATTGTTGTGCTCATATAGATCATGTTTAAGCTCTTGCATCATGTACTTTGCACCCATTAATGAAGAACTACATAGAGCTTGTTAAAATTTGGTCTGCATGATTGGTCTCTCTAAGTCTATATATTTTCTGGTTAAGGTGTTTGAACAACAAGGAGACGATGTAAAGTCTTATAATGCTTACAATATGTTTATATGTGAGTCTTGCTGCACCATTTTATACTTGAGTTTGCTTCAAACAACCTTGCTAGCCTAGCCTTGTATTGAGAGGGATTCTTCTCGTGCATCCAAATCCTTGAGCCAAAAACTATGCCATTTGTGTCCACCATACCTACCTACCACATGGTATTTCCCCGCCATTCCAAAGTACATTACTTGAGTGCTACCTTTAAAATTCCATTCTTTGCCTTTACAATACATAGCTCATGGGACAAATAGCCTTAAAAACTATTGTGGTGAAGAATATGTACTTATGTATCTTATTTCTTAATAAGTTTCTTGTTGAGCGGTAACCATGTTTCTGGGGACGCCATCAACTTTTACCTTTGTTGAATATCATGTGAGTTGCTATGCATGTTCGTCTTGTCTGAAGTAAGAGCGATTTTCATGATCAAATGGTTTGAGTATGCATATTGTTAGAGAAGAACATTGGGCCGCTAACTAAAGCCATGATTCATGGTGGAGGTTTCAGTTTGGACAATTAATCCTCAATCTCTTATGAGAAAATTAACTTTTGTTGAATGCTTATGCATTAAAGAGGAGTCCATTATCTGTTGTCTATGTTGTCCCGGTATGGATGTCTAAGTTGAGAATAATCAAAAGCGAGAAATCCAATGCGAGCTTTCTCCTTAGACCTTTGTACAGGCGGCATAGAGGTACCCCTTTGTGACACTTGGTTGAAACATATGCTATGCGATGATAATCCGTGTTAATCCAAGCTAATTAGGACAAGGTGCGAGCACTATTAGTATACTATGCATGAGGCTTGCAACTTATAGGATGTCTTATACATAACACATATGATTTATTACTACCGTTGACAAAATTGTTTCTTGTTTTCAAAATGAAAAGCTCTAGCACAAATATAGTAATCCATGCTTCCTCTGCGAAGGGCCCTATATTTTACTTTATTGTTGAGTCAGTTTACCTATTCCTTCTATCTCAGAAGCAAACACTTGTATCAACTATGTGCATTGATTCTTACATGTTTACCTATTGCACTTGTTATATTACTTTGTGTTGACAATTATCCATGAGATATACATGTTGAAGTTGAAAGCAACCGCTGAAACTTATATCTTCCTTTGTGTTGTTTCAAAGCTTTCTACTAAGAATTTATTGCTTATGAGTTAACTCTTATGCAAGACTTATTGATGCTTGTCTTGAAAGTACTATTCATGAAAAGTCTTTGCTATATGATTCAGTTGTTTACTCATTGTCTTCATCATTGCTTTGAATCGCTGCATTCATCTCATATGCTTTACAATAATGTTGATCAAGATTATGTTGGTAGCATGTCACTTAAGAAATTATCATTGTTATCATTTACCTACTCGAGGGCGAGTAGGAACTAAGCTTGGGGATGCTTGATACGTCTCAAACGTATCTATAATTTCTTATGTTCCATGCTTGTTTTATGACAATACCTACATGTTTTGTTCACACTTTATATCGTTTTTATGCATTTTCCGGAACTAACCTATTAACGAGATGCCGAAGTGCCAGTTCCTGTTTTCTGCTGTTTTTGGTTTCAAAAATCCTACAAAGGAAATATTCTCGGAATCGGACGAAATCAATGCCCAACATCTTATTTTTCCCGGGACCTTCCAGAAAGCAAAAGGGGGACCAGAGGGGAGCCAGGGGCCCCACCCCACAGGGCGGCGCGGCCCAAGGGGGGGCGCGCCCCCCTATTATGGGGAGGCCCCGTGGCCCCTCCGACTCCGCCTCTTCGCCTATAAGATGCCCCCTGACCTAAATCCTCGACACCGATTAACGAAACACCCGAAAACCTTCCAGAGCCACCGCCATCGCGAAACTCCAATTCGGGGGACATAAGTCTCTGTTCCAGCACCCTGCCGGGACGGGGAATTGCCCCCGGAAGCCATCTCCACCGCCATCTTCACCGCCATCGCTGTCTCCATGATGAGGAGGGAGTAGTTCTCCCATGGGGCTGAGGGCTCTACCGTAGCTATGTGGTTCATCTCTCTCTCCCATGTGATCTTTATGTGATCATGAGCTTTGTGATCTAGTTGAATATCATCTATGTGCTACTCTAGTGATGTTATTAAAGTAGTCTATTCCTCCTTCATGATGTAATGTGGACAGTGTGTGCATCATGTAGTACTTGGCGTAGGTTATGTGTGATCCCTTGTAGATTATGAAGTTAACTATTACTATGATGGTATTGATGTGATCTATTCCCCTTTCATAGCTGATGTTGACAGGCGCATGCTATGTTAGTACTCGGTGTAATTGCGTTGGTCTATCATGCACTCTAAGGTTATTTAAATATGAACATCGAATGTTGTGGAGCTTGTTAACTCCGGCATTGAGGTGCTCTTGTAGCCCTACACAATGAATGGTGTTTGTCATCCAACAAGAGAGTGTAGAGAAAGTAGTATTTGTTTATTCAGTTATGTGATCAATGTTGAGAGTGTCCACTAGTGAAAGTATGATCCCTAGGCCTTGTTTCCAAACATCGAATCATCGCTTATTTACTGTTTAACTGCATCTTTACTTCCTGCAATATTACTACCATCAACTGCACGCCAGCAAGCACTTTTCTGGTGCCGTTACTACTGCTCATATTCATTCATACCACTTGTATTTCACTATCTCTTCGCCGAACTAGTGCACCTATACACCTGACAAGTGTATTAGGTGTGTTGGGGACACAAGAGACTTCTTGTATCGTGATTGCAGGGTTGCTTGAGAGGGATATCTTTGACCTCTTCCTCCCTGAGTTCGATAAACCTTGGGTGATCCACTTAAGGGAAACTTGCTACTGTTCTACAAACCTCTGCTCTTGGAGGCCCAACACTGTCTACAAGAATAGAAGCACCCGTAGACATCAAGGTGCAGCGATGGAGATGATGGTGTCGGCAGTGGAGATGATGGTGATGATGATCCCAATGAAGTCCAGCTCGATGACGGTGACGATGGCGTCGATTTCCCCTCCGGGAGGGAATTTCCCCGGCGGGTTTCAGCCTGCCGGAGAGCTCTTTTCTCTCTGGTGTTTTCCGCCCCGCAGAGGCGGCTGTGTCTCCTCGCGATTATCCCCAGTACCTTAGGTTTTCGGGTAGATGAAGTACGCGAAAGAGAGGCGGCTGAGGGGGGCTGGGCCCCCTCCCCACAAGGTGGCGCGGCCAGGGTGGAGCCCGCGCCGGCCTATGGGGGGGCCCATGGCAGCCCTCCTCGGCCCCTCCTTTTGGTTGGCTCCTTCTTCTAGAGAAATAAGACCTTCGGTGTAATTTCCGTCAGTTGTTGATCTTCAGAAATATCGCATTCTGACGGTGCTTTTTCCAGCAGAATCCTGACTCCGGTGAGTGATTCTCCAATAATCATGAAACATGCAAAATAGGTAAAATAACATAAGTATCATCTCTAAATATGAAATATATCAATGAATAACAGTAAATATATGATATAAAATAGTGATGCAAAATGGACGTATCAATGGGCACACGAAGTCTTCGTCGGAGTCAATGTTTCTCCGGTCCGACACTCTTGCCCTTCGAAGAAGCAACACTCTTTCCCTTCGAAGAAGCAACTCTCCTCCCCTTGATGCTATGTATGAAGTCATCGTCGGAGTTGATGTTCGCCGGTCCAACACTCTTGCCCTTCGAACAAGCAACGCTCTTGCCCTTGCTCCTCGGCATGAATATATCATCGTCGTCCTTGCTCTCATCCTCACACGAGAATGAATATTCCAAAAACAATTGCTTCTCTCTATCATTCTTCCATGTTAGTTTCTTCCACTTCTCATTCAACCTGATAAGCCCATGCCTTATTTCAAGAGGGCTACAAGCAGGCATCTTCTTCAGTGGAATTCCAACTGACCAACGCTCAAATTCCTTACCCACCTTAGTGAGTAAGGCGTCGCTACTGATGAACTCCTTGAATGTGTCTATGTTACTCTCCGTCATAACTAAGCGGGGATTTTCCAGAAGAGGTTTGGCATTCCGTTGTTGAAAAAGATGTGGGGATTCATCTTGGAGAGAACACACACTAGTATACAACGAAATGACGTGGGAGTTTTATAGGCCGAGAAGGATAGATTTTTGGCAAGAACTACTGGGCGGGAAGAATGTTGGGGGAGATAAATGGAGGGAACAGTTGGGTGGGAAATCCCCGACGGGAGAAATTGGCGAGAAGATTTAGGCGTGAAGAATTGGGCAGGGAAATATTGGCAGGAAAATGATACAACTTTACAATTCAACTGAAATTAACTAACAAAGATGAACTACAGCTTAAATAAAAAATACACCTCTACAATAGAAACTCAAATTAAGATACATCAGTATACTACAAATGAAATTAAAATACAAATCTATACCACAACTTAAATTAATATACACAACTACAATCGAAATGAAATTAAGATACATCACTATTAGCACATAAATCTAGTGGTACTGAGTCCAGCGTGGCCATTTTCCAGTCTTGTCACCATGTTCTTCCGCTGCCATCTCCTAAGCAACTCTTTCTCTCTTTCGCAGCCTCTCCGCCTCACGGAGCTCCTTGCGCACCCGTTCCTTGTCCTCCAACTTTGCCTTCTCCTCCGCTAGTATCTTTCCCTAGTCATCAAGCCACTCTTGTTACTTCTCGCGATGGTTCATCCTCCATCTCGCTCGCGCTGCTTTCGCCTTTATAGCAACCTCCTCCTCATCCTCCTCCTTGAACTTGGACCACACATGATGCTGCCAACCTCAATCTCTTTGGCCGCCCACTCAGGCTGCTCCATGTCAATCCAATGGTACCACATACAGAGTGGTGGAGGAGACTACAACAAAAAAAAGAACGGTATTTCAAAGAAGAAGAAAAAAATATGTATATTCCCATTGCTTACAACATACCGGAGGCCTAGGGTACGCTGAGCTGGTTAATTCGTGTATCGTGATCATAGTTGGCACACATGAAAAACTTTGTGCCAAACTTATCAGAGAAATCTTCTGCCTCCTTCACCTTCGTAAGAACGCCACACCAACAACGCTCCGCTTGAATCCCTAGGGGCAAGATTACATCCTTCTTCTTACTCAGCCTAAAGTCCTGGTCTGAAACAAGGCACACTCATGGAAGCAAAGTGTTGCTGATAGAAGAAAGTGAATAGAAGAAATGAGATAATCACTGGTACTTTGCAACAATCTGGCGACTCAATTTTTTATAGACAGACAATGAGAAAAATTTACGGGAAAGGGGTGGTGATGACCCACAAGTATAGGGGGTGTATCGTAGTACTTTCGATAAATAAGAGTGCCGAACCCAACGAGGAGCAGAAGGTGTTGACGAGCAGTTTTGATCGAGGATTCACTGTAAACACTAGCAAACAGGTTTGCAGGGGTATTTGATATTGCAGATAAATAAAGTACGAGTAAATAAAATACACTAATAATAATTGCAGTGAGTGGAACAATCCTTTTTAGAGCAAAGGACAAGCCGGTTGTTTTACTTATGATGACCAAACGTTCCTGAGGACACACGGGTATTTCGTCATGCGCTTTTGCTTCACATAGCTAAATAATCTTCAATGGTTTGGTAAGCGTTGTGTGGGTGAACCTATGCTAATGCACTACCCCATACTTGGACTAATACATACTTTTCGTTATACCTCTTGCAAGCATCCGCAACTACAATAAAGTAATTAAGATAAATCTAACCACAGCCTTAAACTCTGAGCCTACAGTCCCGCGTGCATCGGTTTCCTAACGGGGGTTTGGGTTTTTGTCGCTCCCGCAACCCCACAATTAGTAGCCAAATACACGATGCATTCCCCTAGGCCCATAAAGGTGAAGTATCATGTAGTCGACGTTCACATGATACCACTAGAAGAATAACACCACAAGTTAAATATCAAATCATTGCATATTACTCAACATAGTTCCACTACTAACAGCATGACTTCTCCCATGTCCTCAAGAACTAAACGAACTACTCACGAGACATCATATGGATCATAATCAGAGGTGATATAATGATGAATAACAATCTGGACATAAACCTTAATTCAATAGTTTCACTCAATAGCATCAACTACAAGGAGTAATCAACACCGGGAAAGTTCCCCCTATGAACTAGACAAGTATCAAACCCAAGATGTTACATCAGGACGACGTGGAGACGGCGGTAATGATGGTACTGGTGGTGGAGATGATGGTGATGATGATCCCGATGAAGTCTAGCTCGATGGCGATGACGATGGCGACGATTTCCCCTCCGGGAGGGAATTTCCCCGGCAGTTTTTTGCCTGTCGGAGAGCTTTTCTTTCTCTCTGGTTCTCCGCCCCGTAGCGGCGACGGAATATTTCTCTGGTCGCTCTCGCAATCTTAGGTTTCCCGAGGGGTTCAAATACGCTAGGTGGTGTTTTCAGAAGTGGGCCAGGGCGCCCAGACCATGCATAGGCGTGGCCAAGGCCTGGCTCGCACCTAGGGGTGGTTTGGCACCCCTATGGCCCATCTCGGCCTTCCCTTCTGGCTTCCTCCGTCATCTTGCAAAATAGGATTTTCTGAGAATTGTTGGTCTTCAGAAATATGGTGTCTTGACGGTCCTTTAATTTTCCAGCAGATTCCTGGCTCCGGTGGTTAATTCTCCAATAATCATCCAACATGCAAAAATAGATGGAATGACATAAGTATTACCTCTAAATATGAAATATATCGATGAATAACAGTAAATTACGATATATAATAGTGATGCAAATTGGACGTATCAACTCCCCCCAAGCTTAGACCTCGCTTGTCCCCAAGCGAAACTGAACTTAGTAAACCAGACCACGGGTTTATGGAGTGAAGTGTTGATAAACAAAATAAGGACAAGAAGCATCATACTTACCAATACACAAGTCATTATAGACATCAAATTCTTCTTATATAATTCAACTTGCAATGAGTAAGGAATCACTAAATAGAGGTGCTAGAGGAAATCATAATTGGTGATGGCAAACTTTTGTTCTTGGTCAGAAAATAATTAACAAATTGTGCTTATCTTTTGAGCAGAGTCTTTATATTAGTGCTTATTGCAGAAATCACATGCTCAATCATTACAATCTCTTTTCAATCATATATAGCTTTCAGAGTTATATTCATTCACATAAAAGAATTATTGTGCTACACAAGGAAGAATAAAAGAAAAGATTGAATGGATCAACATATATAAATGGTTGGATCACAACAACTCAAATGCTTGCTTGAGACAGAGTTAAATTGGTTTACTGACTCAACATAAAAGTAAAATAAAGGCCCTACGCAGAGGGAAGCAAGATTACTCATGTGCTAGAGCTTTTCGTTTTAAATGCAATAGGAGTGTTGAAAAAAATATTTTGAGAGGTGTGCATGTCTATGTCAACGAATGACATTAAACAATCTATCATCCTTTCATATAGTGACCTCAAGAGCAGCTCCCATGTAGTTCTCCGTTGCACACCATTATTTAGGATCTCTCCAGTACATAATGTGTGGAGCATTGTTTGTTTATTTATTTATTTATATTTTGTTTGGGATGGGCACCCAATGCCTTGCTCTTTTTGCAATATTAAGGACTTAGCACATTATTCATGCTAGTCATGGAATGAAGTCATGAAAACACAATAAACCATTCAATACTTCATCATGATCTAAGAACAAAACACAAAACATGTAGTAATGTTTGAAGGTTTAAAGGTAGCACACAAGCAATTCACTTTGGAGTGGTCGTGAAATACCACATATAGGTAGATATGGTGGACACAAATGGCACGAGTTTTTGGTTCATGGTTTAGATGCACGAGAAGCATTCCCTCTCAGTACATGTCTTTGGCTAGCAAAGTTGGGTAGCAAGCATAAGAGTTGAGCGAAACAAACAAATATACATGTGATAGAAAATAATCATGCAATCTTCCTTGGAAGTGCAAACGATTCAATCTTAAGAATATTAAGCTTATGAGCCAACAAGAAAGAAAGATAATGGAATAATATATCTACATGTATTTCTCTCTTTTCTACTTAAGCCTCAAAGTAATGTTGCTACTGACCAATGCTAAGTTTGCTAAGACCAACTAGAGTTACTTAATGCTCCCAAAGTGATACCAATACTAACCAACAAGATTAATCATATGATAGAAGTTACAAACTAAAATAAGATGTGCAGAAAGTAAATGATAAAAACTTCTCATTAATATTCCATAACGGCAACTCACACCAAGGGATACACAGATAATCAACTAAAGGAGAGATACTTCCACACTGCAAACTATCCTATATGATAACTTCGCTACTCATGATATGACTCTACTAAAAAATAAATAGGTAAAAGATAATAGTGTGATACCGCGACACTCCCCCAAGCTTGGAACAAGCCAAGGGGATACCAATACCAATGACGAATTACTCCTTCGGTGGCGGTGGTGCATCCTCCTCATCATCAAACTTCCAAGGTAAAGGCTCCCCATCAACAAAGGACGACTTGGTTTCCAATATCGTGAAACTGGCAGCAGAACTTACACGATTAAACCTAGTCTCATATTCACAGTTTTGATTTTGTACGTCGTAGAGTTGTGCTTGGAACTTGTTGGTGGTCTCGTGGAGCGAGAAAATATCATCCCAAAGATTTGCAACTTCCTTCCTGTGCTCGCCAATAAGTTCTGCATTTATCTTGTGGATGATGTCCACTTCACGTTCTGCCATCTTCTTGTACATAAAGACCTCTTGCTCCAGATTTTCCATCCTAGCCTCTAGACTGCCTTCTCCTTTAGGGCCCCGAACATATTCTAATTGCACCTTCCCGTCCTTCAGCGAGAACTTCTTAGGATGCATCTTCAGCTTGTTCATGTACGGGTTGTCGACGTTCACGGAGAAGTTGTCCTTAGGTGATCCAGAAGAAGACATGGTGGCTCTAAATCTGAAAACAAATCATGGCAAAAACAGATCGAAACGAAAACACGATGAGAACACGATACACGAACCTCGGGGGATCCGGGGGATTATATAGCAAAAAGTTTTGTAACAAAAGGAAGGGAACAAGGCAAAACCGGGTCGGAAAGGGGCTCCAGGGCGCCCAGACCATGCCTAGGAACGGCCTGGAGCTGGCCCGCACCTAGGGGTGGTCTGGTGCCCCTGGGCACCTTCTCCTACCCGTTTCTGTCTCGTAATTTTTCATATTTAGTAAAATCAACAAAAATATAACCTGGAGAGCTTAACGCGAACTTTTTCTTACTAAAACTGTTACCTATTCGAAAACGGACTCTACAGCTTCCTAGATTTGCTCCTTAAGTAATTCTTCCGGAGTTACCACTTGAATAATATCGATGTCTTCATCATAAGAATCTCCAGAAATATAATGTTTGAGTATTTGCCCATTCACCACTTGTGTAGTATTATCCTTCAATGACGTAATTTTTATGGCACCGGAACGATACACCTCTTCAATAATAAAAGGTCCTTTCCATTTTGAGAGTAATTTTCCTGCAAAAAATCTGAGACGAGAGCTATACAATAGAAATTTATCACCAACATGGAACTCTCTCTTAAGAATTATCTTGTCATGCTATTTTTTAACCTTCTCTTTAAAGATTTTAGCATTTTCATAAGCTTCATTCCTCCATTCATCTAGAGAAATCAAGTCAAGCAACCTTTTCTTACCGGCTAGTTGAAAGTCTCTATTAAGTTCTTTCACTGCCCAATAAGCTTTGTGTTCTAATTTCAAAGGCAAGTGACAAGATTTTCCATAAACTATTTTGTAAGGAGACATACCCATAGGATTTTTATAAGCAGTTCTATAAGCCCATAAAGCATCATTTATCTTACTAGCCCAATTCTTCCTAGATTTATTAACAATCTTTTGCAAGATAGATTTAATCTCTCTATTTGATAATTCTACTTGTCCACTTGTTTGAGGATGATAGGTTGAAGCAATTCTATGATTAACATCATATCTAACAAGTATCTTTCTAAAACCACCATGAATAAAATGAGAACCTCCATCAGTCATAAGATATCTAGGCACACCAAATGTAGGGAAAATAACATCTTTAATCATTTTTAATGAGGTCTCAGCACCATCACTCTTTGTAGGTATAGCTTCTAACCACTTAGTAACATAATCAACAACAACAAGTATATGAGTATAACCTTCTGAAGGAGGAAAAGGACCCATAAAGTCAAATCCCCAACAGTCAAATGGTTCAATAACAAGAGAATAACTCATAGACAATTTCATTGCATCTAGAAATATTACCAACTCTTTGGCATTCATCACAAGATAAAATAAACTTTCTTGCATCCTTAAAACGAGTAGACCAATAAAACCCTGATTGTAGAACCTTTTGTGCAGTTCTATCTCCAGCATGATGTCCTCCATCAGCACTACCATGACATTTTCTCAATAACTCTTGTTGTTCATACTCCGGAACACATCTTCGCATAATACCATCCACTCCTTCTTTATATAAGTGTGGGTCATCCAAAAAATAATGCCTCAAATCATAAAAGAATTTCCTTCTTTGCTGAGCTGTAAATGTTGGAGGCAATTACTTGGAAACAATAAAGTTAGCATAATCAGCATACCAAGGACTCTCACGCGAAGTTACTTTTATGGCAGAAATTGTTTATTTGGAAAACTATCATTAACATGAATAGGATCATAAGAAATGTTTTCCAATCTAGACAAATTATCGGCAATTGGATTTTCAGCGCCCTTCCTATCTACAATATGCAAATCAAATTCTTCTAAAAGCAACACCCATCTAATAAGCCTAGACTTAGCATCTTTCTTTTCCATAAGGTATCTAATAGCAGCATGATCAGTATGAATAGTAACTTTCGAATCAACAATATAAGGTCAAAATTTATCACAAGCAAAGACTACAGCTAGAAATTCTTTTTCATTAGTAGCATAAATCCTTTGAGAAGCATCAAGAGTCTTACTAGCATAATGAATAACATTCAACTTCTCATCTACTCGCTGTCCAAGAACAGCACCTACTGCAAAATCACTAGCATCACACATAATTTCAAAGGGTAAATTCCAATCAGGTCGTTGAACAATAGGAGCAGTAGTTAAATCCTTCTTTAGAGTTTCAAAAGCTTCCTTACACTCATCATCAAAAACAAAAGGTACATCATTTTGGAGAAGATTAGTAAGAGGCTTTGAAATTTTAGAGAAATCTTCAATAAATCTCCTATAGAAACCAGCATGACCAAGAATACTACGAATACCTTTAACATCCCTGGCACAGGGCATTTTATCAATTGCTTCCACTTTGGCTCTGTCGACTTCAATACCTCTTTCAGAAATTTTATGTCCAAGAAAAATTCCTTTATTTACCATAAGGTGGCATTTCTCCCAATTAAGAACACGATTAGTTTCTTCACATCTCTGCAAAACTTTATCAATGTTGTGCAAACAGTTATCAAAAGAAGTCCCATAGACGGAGAAATCGTCCATGAATACTTCCACAATTTCTTCAGAAAAAGCATGAAAGATAGAAACATGCATCTTTGAAATGCAGCAGGGGCATTATACAAACCAAAAGGCATACATCTATAAGCATAAGTTCCATAAGGACAAGTAAAAGTGGTTTTCTCTTGATCTTGCTTTTTAACAGCAATTTGAGAAAACCCAGAATAACCATCAAGGAAACAAAAATGAGTTTTCTTAGACAACCTTTCTAACATTTGATCAATAAAAGGTAAAGGATAATGATATTTCTTAGTAACTTTATTAACTTTTCTATAATCAATGCACATCCTATAACCAACTACTACTCTTTGAGGAATAAGCTCATTTTTCTCATTAGGCACAACAGTAATTCCTCCTTTCTTAGGGACACAATGCACATGACTAACCCATCTACTATCAACAATAGGATAAATAATACTAGCATCAAGAAGTTTCAATACCTCATTTCTTACCACATCCTTCATCTTCGGAATTAAACGGCGTTGATGTTCAACAACGGGCTTTGCATCCGGTTCCATATTAATAGCATGCTGACATATAGTAGGAGAAATCCCCTTCAAATCATCAAGAGTATATCTCATAGCTCCTCGGTGCTTCTTCAGTACTCCCAATAATCTTTCCTCTTCCTGTCCTGAAAGTTTAGAACTAATAATAACAGGATATATTTTCTTATCATCAATATAGGCATATTTAAGATCATCAGGTAAAGGTTTTAAATCAAAAACAGGATCCTCCTTTGGTGGTAGCGTGGTACCCAAGTCTTCCACAGGTAAATCGTGCTTAAGCATCTCCGGTTGACGAAGAAAAATATCATCAATTTCATTTATTTCCTCCATAAAGACCTCACTTTCATGATCCTCCATATATTGCTGCAAAGCATTGTTGGGAGAAACAACAATAGAAGCAAGTTGTTCAACTCTAAAATCTTCATTAGGCAATTCAGTTTTATAAGGAGCTTTAGCAAACTTAGGCAAATTAAACTCATAAGACTCTCCATCAAATTTAGTAAGAATTTTCTCCTTCTTTCAATCTATAATAGCACCACAAGTATTCAAGAAAGGTCTACCAAAAATTATAGGACAAGTCTTACTAGCAGCTGAACCAAGTACTAGAAAATCAGGAGGATATTTAATCTTACCACATAAAACTTCCACATCTCTAACAATACCAATCGGAGAGATGGTATCTCTATTAGCAAGCTGAATAACCACATCAATTTCTTCAAGTTCAAAAGAACCAATTTCATGCATAATTTCCCTGTAAAGCTCATAAGGAATAGCACTAGAACTTGCACCAATATCACATAAACCATAATAGCAATGATCACCTATTCTAACAGAAAGCACAGGAACACTAGTTTTATTGGATTTACTAGGATGTGAAACAATATTAGAAGCATCTTCACAAAATATAATATGTCCATCTTCTACATTTTCAGTAACCAAGTCCTTTACTATTGCTACCCCAGGTTCAGTAGTTATTTGTTCATCAGATTCTATAGCTTTCTTTTTTTTACTTTTATTAACCACACTAGTTATAATAGAATGTTCCTTTACCTTGGCAGGGACAGGTACTTTCTCAATATAAGGTTCAGGCAAAACACGATCAACAGTACAAACTTCAATATTTCTAGCAGGAACACAATTAACAATATATTTATAAGGTGCATGGTACTTGTTCCACTCCTTTTGGGGAACATCAAGATAAGAGGCAAACGCCTTAAAACAATTTGCAAGAATTTGAGAATCAAGACCATAAACAGCACTAGTATTACAAAAGTCATCAGTTTGCATAAAAGATTCAATGCATTCATAATCATAATTAATACCTGACTTTCTTTCTTTGTAATTCTCCCATCCTTCAGTATTTTCCTGAATGCGGTCAAGAAGATCCCATTTAGCTTCTTCTTTCATACGTGTAAATGATCCAGAACAAAAAACATCCAATAAATCCTTATCATGAAGAGAAAGCCTTGCATAGAATTTATTAATAACAATATTACTGGGGAGCTCATGAATGGGGCATTTGAGCATTAGTGACTTCAATCTCCCCCACGTTTGGGCAATACTCTCTCTCCATCTTGAGGCCAGAAATTATATATTTGATTCCGATCTTTATGAATCTCACTTGGAGGATAGAATTTGGAATAAAAGAGAGGTACAATTTCCTCCCATCCAATAGATCGGCCATTCTTCAGCATCTTATACCATTCCGCAGCTCTTCCCTTATAAGTGATAAAGAGAATAACTTCCTCTTAACTTGGTCCATTGAAATACCTGCACACTTAAACAACTCGTATAATTCATGTATAAAGAGTAAATGATCACCCCGGATGGACAGTTCCATCTCTAAACTAGCAGTTATTCATAACACGTTCAACAATTTTCATAGGTATTTTAAAGGGATCCAATTGAGCACGCGGTGGTTCATCTACTACCGTAACAGTGGTAGTAGTAATTCCAAATAGAGAGTCAAATGGAGATGCCTCCATAATTAAATAAAGTAGTAACAAATAGAAATAAAAAAAACAGCACTTACAACAAAAGTTATCTTTGCCAATTCCACTCTTCAATAGCCCTTCACTCCCCGGCAACGACGCCAGAAAATAGTCTTGATGACCCACAAGTATAGGGGTGTATCGTAGTAGTTTCGATAAATAAGAGTGTCGAACCCAACGAGGAGCAGAAGGTGTTGATGTGCATTTTTGATCGAGGATTCACTGTAAACACCAGCAAAGAGGTTTGCAGGGGTATTTGGTATTGAAGATAAATAAAGTACGAGTAAATAAAATGCAGTAATAATAATTGCAGCAAGTGGCCCAATCCTTTTTAGTGCAAAGGACAAGCCGGTTTTTTTACTTATGATGGACAAACGTTCCTGATGACACACGTGAATTTCGTCATGCGCTTTCGCTTCACATAGCTAAATAATCTTCAATGGTTTGGTAAGTGTTGTGTGGGTGAACCTATGCTAATGCACTACCCCATACTTTGACTAATACATACTTGTCGTTATACCTCTTGCAAGCATCCGCAACTACAATAAAGTAATTAAGATAAATCTAACCACATCCTTAAACTCTGAGATCCTACAGTCCCGCGTGCATCGGTTTCCTAACGGGGGTTTGGGTTTTTGTCGCTCTCGCAACCCCACAATTAGTAGCCAAATACACGATGCATTCCCCTAGGCCCATAAAGGTGAAGTATCATGTAGTCGACGTTCACATGATACCACTAGAAAAATAACACCACAAGTTAAATATCAAATCATTGCATATTACTCAACATAGTTCCACTACTAACATCATGACTTCTCCCATGTCCTCAAGAACTAAACGAACTACTCAATAGACATGATATGGATCATAATATGAGGTGATACAATGATGAATAACAATCTGTACATAAACCTTAATTTAATGGTTTCACTTAATAGCATCAACTACAAGGAGTAATCTACACACGAAAAGTTTCCGCTATGAACTAGACAAGTATCAAACCCAAGATGTTACAGCAGGACGGTGTGGAGACAGTGGTGATGATGGTACTGGTGGTGGAGATGATGGTGATGATGATCCCGATGAAGTCTAGCTCGATGGCGATGACGATGGCGACAATTTCCCCTCCGGGAGGGAATTTCCCCGGCAGATTTTTGCCTGCCGTAGAGCTTTTCTTTCTCTCTGGTTCTTCGCCCCGTAGCGGCGACGGAATATTTCTCGGGTCGCTCTCGCAATCTTAGGTTTCCCGAGGGGTTCAAATAAGCGAGGGGGCATCGTCAGAAGTGGGCCAGGGCGCCCAGACCATGCCTAGGCACGGCCAAGGCCTGGCCCGTGCCTAGGGGTGGTTTGGCGCCCCCTGGCCCATCTCGGCCTCCCCTTCTAGCTTCCTCCGTCATCTGGAAAATAGGATTTTCTGTATATTTTCTGGGAATTGTTGGTCTTCAGAAATACGGTGTCTTGATGGTCCTTTTTCCAGCAGATTCCTGGCTCCGGCGGTTAATTCTCCAATAATCATCAAACATGCAAAAATAGATGGAATATCATAAGTATTACCTCTAAATATGAAATATATCGATGAATACAATTCAATTATGATATAGAATAATGATGCAAATTAGATGTATCAGGTGGCGGGAAAGAGGTTGTCGCGAGAAGGAATGGTGGGAAATGGCTGGCCGAAGGGGAAAACACACTCAAAAACTTGGGTACGCATAGCCTTACCGCAGGAATTGGATGCGCGTAGCCCGATCATAGAAATCAGGTTAGCCTTGCCCGACATGTAGCAGTCGAGCTATCGTTTCCCGATTTCTGCCCAGGCTGCTCTGCATAGAGGCTAGCCCACGAGATCTAGATCTTTTGGGAAACGCTAACCCCATAGGTGCCTCTCGGGAAATGCTAGCCCGAGGCAGTATTATTTGTGGAAAATTTCAAAATAGAGTATTATTCATGAAATTAAGACATAAAGTATCTTTTTTGCTCGCTTAAAGGTGCTGCTGTGCTATTATCACAAGTCATGTACCTTAATTTCTCCAGAGCTTATCTCTATATAGGCTAGTTTTTTGTAAACCATAAAGTATTAGAGTATCTATTTTTTATCGAGAAGTTTATGTGTTTATGATGAAAACATGATTTCTTCTGTGATCAGCGTGTGTAATTTAGTCGGTCTATAATTCAGTAGGTTGGTAGGGTTAATCAAACAACCAAAGTTTAGACTGTGTCTTGAGCGACATTGTTGTCGATTAAGTTGTCGATTAAGTAGCCGTTAGTACTCTTATAGCAAAGTTCGCCGGTGTCGCCTACCGACGATATATGGGTTGGCCCATATCGCATTAACTCGCATGTGGGCTCTTGTCGACGATACTCCTTTATGGGGTTGACTGGTAAATTTGGTAAATTTACAGTCTATGGTCTACCCTTAGAACAAGATTTCACCCTGCTTTATTCTAAATATACCACAAACGGCCAAACTGATACAAAGTGGCGAGAAAACCCTCTTAAGACGCAAGTAAATAAAAGAGAGGGTAGCGAGGCCACTAACTCCAAGTCGAGCATGAGCACGGGAGGCACAACACCTAGTACCAAGCATCCTAGACTATCAAACAAGAATGAAACTGCGTCTCTTGAGAAATCATCGTGCATCGTTGCATCGAAAATGCCAAGCTATTGTTGGAGAGGATGCATGCCCTGTCACTCTGGGCCTCGAAGCACCGATCCTGCCAGCTAACGACGAGAACTTGGAAAATGACAACGACATCACATGTAAGAGATAAGAGACCAGCGAGCTCATACCATGTTAGAGTCGGAGAAGCTTCATGCTAGGAAAATGGCCCAATCGAAGTTGTGACGAGTAGAAACCAACACATCTAGAAAGTTCCCCACGAGGGTAACGAGTGCAACGCATTCACCTGGAACCCTGGCACGACAAGGAAACCCACGACAGAGCCCCTGGAGGGATACAACGCTCGTAAGCATCGATACTGCTAGAACCGTAGTGCCGAGCTTTCATACGGAACCTCACACATGCCATCCCAGGGTCACGAAACTACTAATGGGATGACCATCACCACCAGTTCAAGGTTGTAGATCAACACTCAGGGCCCGCCACCGTGAAGACGTTAACACCGGGATCAATCTCTACCCCTCCCCTTGCAATCAATGCCACTAAGGGGAGACACCCACACCGCTACCCACGGTGAAGCCAGACTCGCAGCCTCGCCATTCAGGGACTCAGTCTCGGTGTCCACGCCCCTGCACAACAATGGCAGCCCCCAAAGCCACAACCCGATAAGCTGAGTCATGAAGATGACACCAACCCAGATGTTCTTGCATGGCCGCGCATGCAGGCATAGCCAATGCGAGCACAGTGCAATAGGGCACATGGGCCCTGGTGGTTCTAAACATCGAGGCATGCGCCAAATCTCCACGCTTGCGCTGATGCACCAAATAAAAGGTGTCACGAAAAACTGTGTCAAGGATAATGCAGACGCGACGCCTTTTTTTTCTCGCAATACATGGCGATACGCCGAGCTAGTTTTGACGCGGCATATACTGCTAATGTCGTGCTAGGTTGTGTGGCGCATCACACAATACGTAGTTGTCGTGGCGTTGTTCAGTTTTTGTTGGAGTCAGCACAACAAGTTTAGTTTCTATTGGAGTTAACACATCATCAAGTGTGGAGTCGCCTGATGGGGAGTTGTTCTTATAGTTGGTGCATCAAAAAGTTAGGGGAGAAAGATTGCAGCCCTTGGAGTAGCGAGGGAAGGACGAGTTGGTGTAAACCATGATTTATGCCAACATAAACTATAGCACCTCGAAGAGGTATGACAAGACGAGGTGCCACCTCAACACTTTTGGGGTGAGCAGAAGTTGCAACACTTCGAGCAAGTTTCCCACGACGGGCACATCAAGTATTTTGATCAAAGGTGCATATAGGACAGGCCGTCGAGCATTAGCTATCCTTTGAAGAGGGGATTGCACACTATGATGAAACTTTGCCTGGTTCCAACACCATCCCATTATCATATAACATAAAAAATTTGTTGAAAAGATCTATATGTGGAGCAGTTCTGTTCACATAAATCCTCTTGCACATCCTATGTTCATTCAAGCTGTCCTAGACAAATACACTGATGTATTTTAAGAAGCTATTGTAATCTATATGAGGAGCTGAATATTGCAAATGCAGACCATGAATTAACCAGCCTGAAGAATGGAGAGATCTTCGAATAGTTTGAGTCCCATATGGATCACAAGGGTTGAAGACGCTTCATTCCTATGGTAATTGATGACTAATTGGATGTCGTATTCATGGAATGCTGCTGATTTTGAAAAGTTGCGCTATAGTGATCCTTGAGTTGGAAAGAAGGAGCAAATATTTTGTAAGGTTTATTCTCATAGCTTACACACTTGAAGTTTCTAATGTCTTTTCTGCCATTGTTGTCATTGGGATTACAAAATGTGTCCTCCACTGTCCTCATTGTAACCGATAAGTTTATAACACAGACATGTCTTGATACTTTAATGATAGAAACTTGGATAAGTTGATCCTTCGTGAGCAATTTTTTTTGTATGTTCAGCACTTCAGCTACATTTTTTAAACTCCAGTAGTTATCCTCTGTGTATCTTAGTGTCTGGTTCTGACTAACTTACAGGTTATTAACATTGAATATTTTTACTAAGTACTTGGTGCTCTCCTCAAAGTAGCACTATTGAAGAGATGATCATTTTAGGTTTCTAGATAGGCTTCTTTTACACTACCTTTTACCACTCTAAGAAAGAAGAGAGGTATGATTTGAGCAACGGTTAGGATTAACCGATTTAGATTAGGCCCAACAGCCTAGCAAGATATAGATAATAATAATAAATTAAAATTAGTAGTATTTGGCCCGGCCCAACAGTTGGAAGAGAGAGCTCCAAGGACGAGCACGCGAGTCAGAAACACAGTCTGGGCGACCGCCACCGCCGCCACCTGATCGGCCCGATCCTGCATCGCGGGCCAGCGACGCAGCCACCAGGTCCGCCCCGTCCTGCATCGTGGGCGATCGCCGCCGCCAGTAGATTAGGATGGTCCTGCATCGCCGGCACCAGGTCGACGCTGCCTCAACATCGTGAGACGCCGAGTCTAGGTAGTAGCGTATTGCTCTATTCCTTGGTGATCTGAAGTAAATAATCCACACTCTTTTCTCTAATCAGCCAGCCCATTGAATACGGTTCTGCTTTTTTAATCGATGTAGCACACTCAAGTCAGCCAAACTTTGATCTCCTTATTTTATTCGGTTGCTCTGGTACGAGTACTACTAAGTGTATTTTTGTTGTTTGATGCAAGTATTAGAAAACATAGGTCTGATAATTTCCTAACTGAAAATATTAGTGGAGATGGTCTAGCTGCACCCGAAGCATTCTAGGAGAAGGTATCTATAGCTGTGGGCTAATCCAGATAATCCAAAAAAAAAATGTACTGATTGTTTTATTTGTTGTTATTAATCATGCCTAATTAACTTAGATTTCACTAATTGTTTTTGCGGCTATCCTCAGGTACCAACATAGTTGGATCATATTTCTGCACTTTGTGAAGCTATCAGTAGAACTAAGAAATTTAGAATGTTGAGGTAGAGAACAATAACAAATGAACTTGATCAGTTAGTACTCATGTTTCAGGAATTGACAGCATCATCAAGATGATCAATATAAACATACACAGTAGACGCATATCATGAGAAAGGAAAAACGACAAAAGAGAAAACAGATCTGGTAGTTAACTAGGGGTGGACATAAAAAACCGAAACCGAACACCGAAACCGAAATAACCGGAACCAAAACCGAATACACCGAAACAAAATTAATCGAAGACAATTTCGGTGCGCAAGTGTGAAAACCGAAATTATATTAAAAAATTCGGTTTTGATCATGTGTTAACCGAAATGACCGAAATAACCGAGATACTGTCAAGAGATACCAGAACAATCTCGTACATAGCTCCGGTGTCAATTGTTCGTGTTTTTTTTTCCTAGGCCAAAGTAAACGCCTAGATTTTTTATTTGGATGCCATGCCATCTTAACGATAATTGTACATACCATAGTATATGTTCTATCTCATTCTACCGGACTGCTTCATAGAGCAAACACAAAAGGTTGTAACGGTATTCAATGTTGTCTAATAGTGTTTCTAGTTTTAAAAGCTTTCATATATGTTCTTGTTTTCTACAGGCATGTAAAAGGTACAAGAATATATGTTCTTATTTTCTACGGGCATGTTATAGGTGCCATGTTCTTCCTACCCGTTTCTATTGCAATTGAAAAGGTATGCGGATTTTTGGCTTGTTATTTGCCTGGATTATATGGTAGGTAAAAGTACAAGGCAGAGGTAAAAGTGATGACGTCTTGGTTGGCTGGCATTTTGTGATCCTAATGGTGCACTCAACCAATTCCATCAGAATGTTGTGAACTTGCTAGAGTCTGGTGTAGATACTCTTTAAAGAAGAATGAACAAGATTGAAGCTCTTATAAGGAGAAGAAAGGACCAAAGAAGATTGTTGGCGCTAGCTTGGAGATCTAGTCGTATTTTACAAATGTTTGATAAACTTCCATGGATTTTGGCTTTTGTAATAGGCAGTACAATTTAAGTTCCGTATGGATATTTGCTAGTGTGAAAGTGTACACAAGCAACAAGCTTCTGCATTCTTAAGCAACAATCTGCATTACTTAAGCAATGAGTAGAAGGGATGGAAGAGTTCCTGCCTGCTTTACAGACCAAGTTCATTTTATCTGGAAGTCTAAGTATTGTTCTGTAAATGAACATGTTCGTGCCTGCTTCACAGAACTCTTCCAGATAAAATGAACATGTTATATGAAGTAATTACAGTAATTTTTTGGCACACTCTTATAATTGATCATTCATTACAGGTTTACTACAGAATCCAAACAATCTTCTGAAGTTCTCCTTTCTACACTTGTTTTTAGCAATTACTCCCTCCGTTAGGGATTTTTTTGAGTACATCAGACAGTGTAATTACTCCCATGGGACGTCAACAACCAGCATCCAATCTCCATCCTTGTCTTCGTATTTCCGCACATATTCAACATCGTTTTTGTTCTCAGATACACCATCCTCATTCCCTGGCACAACATTTGACCCAGTACATCATTTAAGGACAAATAAACAAACTGTCTGAGAAAGCACTCCTTCAAACATTTAGTGATCACGTGCAACATGATAACAAGGCATATAAATTGAGCAGTCCAAGTGAATATTCAGATAATGTGGATTTTGCTCGGTCGGGGAGATCATCACAGAGCCTTCCTATAGTTTGATCATGTGTTACCTGAATAGGATCAGCGAAGTAGAAAATAGTCAGCAAAAAAAGAGCTAATTACATCAAAAAGGGCACGAGGAAAAAGAGTGTCAATGTACAAGGCTACAACATGTGATTATTTTCCTAGTAATGAAACAAAACTATGCCAAACTGACAAGGGAAGCCACTCATACATAATAAGGGTTTCACTATTGCTAAGAACCCAGCCCGCCTATACGTTTTAAGAACATTATGGCAATTATTGTGAGCAGCTAAACCTAAACAGAAACATTATGTGACAAAGGGGTTGTACTGACACCAAGTGGTACAAAGAAAGAGCACCACAAAGACCTAAATATCTTCCACATAGAACTAACTGGAGGGGTTTTTTAACTGAAAGGTTTTGTTGTCTATACATACAAGCAAAATTATATTGATATCTTGTCAACGTAGTATAAAGACCTGAATTAAGTTTGATACATTTTGTTCAGCTCTGACAATAGCTTGCTGACTGAACAAGTCGGTATGAGCATAGTTAGTATAGAAAGTTCATATCATAAATCTAAGATTCATGTCACTTTTTAGATGAGGTGAAACGTATGCAGTTTGCTAGATGACAATTGATTTTGGTAAGGAGTCAAGGTCTCAGGTGACAAAATAATATGCATATGCAACCTAAATCGCTTATTCAAACAGATAGCTCAATCACCTAACCTAAAAATCATGACAACATTTTCAAATTTCTGATAGGAATGTGTTTGATGTTATAATGCCTGCTGGGAAATGAGCACTTGTTTTTTTGGCTTGAGTGATGACTAAATTCCATTGTCAACAATTCAGCATGGAGGAAACTAACATTGCTAAGAACTTATATCATAAGAATGCACATCACATCATCAAACATCAACGAGATAGTGCATCGCTAGAAACAATGTACGTAGTACCTAGCATCATCTAGCACTGAACCTATAAACCAGTATTTCAATATTCTGCAACTTACATTCTTAATTAGTAGGTTTGATGAGCCATGGTCATCACAAAGGAACTTACATGGAGCATGTCGGTGTCTTCTTCATGGACCTGGTACTCGCTCAGTGATCATGTGCTGGCGAGCACCGGCCACCTGGCAACCCGGGTACCTCGCAGCTGATCGCCTGGGCGTGGACTCCCACCTCTCGCACGCTTATGCAGCTCGCAGTCGACCACGAGCAGCAGGCAGAGGAGACAGGGAAGGACCGACGACAGAGACGAGGAAAAGGCCACGCGCTGGCGACCACCGAAACACATGCCGACGACGCCTCCCATCGACTCCTTCCATTTGGCCTGGAATGGAAGGAGTTCGTCGACCTCTTGCCAGCGCGCCGCGATGACAGCCACCTACCGCTCCCGGAACCACGTGATGGGCTTGGCTGCCTTGGCGAGCGACGATGACGGCGTCGTCAATCTTGGATCCACGCGGAGGCCAAGGGCCAAGGCCCCCGCCACCGAGACGGTTTTTGGTAAGGGGGCGGCGGATGGGGATCAGGCCGTCATGCTGCCTGGAGCGGGCGAGGAGGCGGTTGCGCCGGAGTTGGTGAATCGAGAGAGATCGGCGGCGGCGGAACGTCTCGTAGCGGGAACTAGAACGATGAGGACTCTATGCGATCGGCAGATGTTGGGCCTAGTCCAATCTATTGGGCTTGGCCTGTCTATTGGGCTCAACCCATCTACTTATTTTGTTCTGAGGTGCGAAAATTCCTAGAGGTATGTAACATACCTGTCCAGTTTTAAGCTGTGGTATGAATTTATTTGGGCCATTAGATGGACGAAAATTAATGGCTGTCATTCATTTGAGGGTACCACAAAAGAACCCAGATCCCCTCAAAAAAAAAAAAACAAAAGAACCCAGATAGATATTGAGTTACCCTGTTACATGTAATATGATCCTGCATGTAAGTGGATAGTGTCATTTCCTAGTCAAATTATCGATCAACAGTTCAGCACAGAAATCTTCAGAATGTGAAGTCACTAAATTGCTGTATGCATAAGGTAATAAACGATAATTAGTAATGTTACTAAGGTCATCCATGTATTTCGTCATTCAGACACTGTCAGTTACCTGTTTCCCAACCAGCCACCTGTACGCTTTATCTCAATTACCGACCTTTGTTCCTGTCAGATGTTCCTTTTTTGTGAGCAAAAGATAAAGAAGTTCTTGATATTGTTCCCCATTCATTTTTAGCCACCTCACCTTAGTTTTTGAATTATATGTTTGTGAGTATGTATGATTATAGGTGTACTGGAATGATCTAGTGGAGAACTGATTTACTTGAGAGCAATTCATCAGGGGTTATCTTCAGATACATGCTTGGGAATTTTGCATCTAGGATTGTTTTAAGATAATTATATTCAAAGGTTCTTTGGTGAAATGGAACTGATATACCCCTCCCTCTGTTCAACATACACTGTTTTCAAGGGAAATCAGCTTTGTAAATTGTAACACTGCATAGATGTGTCAATTCAAAATATCCCAATGGAAGGAAATAAGTGGGGCCTAGGGGCACTTGTTAGTGATCATCTTAGAGTTTGCAAGCAATTTGGACATACAAGGATGAACTTCTTTTAAGTAGTTCTCAGAAAAATGACCATGATACTGTTAGTTGTTGACATACTACATGGTCTATCTTAAGAATCAACGTTTAAAATGATGTGAACAAAAACTAGGGCTGAAGTTTTTTCCCTGAGGAATTAATTAATCAGGTAATTAGTTCTCAACTCTGATTAAATTTTGAAGTTGCTGATTCCAGAATAGTCTTAATTCATTATGCTCTGTGTTCAAGAAAACCTGAATCAATCATGATGAGCACGGTTATACCCATTGTTGAACTTAGAGGTCACAACTCATTATTTAGAGGAGAGAGAGACTAAATGGTGACTAAATTTGTCAGATTTTTAAATAAGTTTAATTTATTTTCCAGTAAATTAACACTTGTGCTTCTGTTTGTGTTGGGGGGATGACCCCCGGTATGCCAAAGGCATACCAAACCGGATGGTTTGAGCCATCAAGATACCGGTTTAAGGTTTATTCCGGAATGTGAAGATAAGCTTTTGGCTAAGGAAATCTTTACCGGTATCCCCAAGATGGGTATACCAGAATAAGCTAAGAAGACACCGGGTTACCGGTAAGGTGTGCACTGTAGCACGTCGGCAAGACCGGTCAAACATTCTCTCAAGAGCTAGAGGACAAGGATGAGCTAAGCAAAGTAGCTTTAAACGAAGCCCTGACGCCAAAGAGGAAGGTGACGCTGAAAGCATCCGGAGGACGTCAGCCTCCTTGATTAAAGAGATACCGGCGTCACCAGTGATTAAAGTAACTTTGTAAAGTAGTTTGTCTGTTCAAAGATGCCATTAGGGTTTCCTAGGGTTTCTTCCCCTGTAAGCCACCCTCTCCCCTATATAAGGAGAGGGGGCACACCCCATCGCGGGCATGAGCTCTGGTGTCCAAACTCGTGTGCACAAACCTGTAAACCACTTGTAATCAATGAATAGAAAGATCTGAAGGGGTGAAAGCTCTTGTGTTCTTCTTCTTCTACCTCTGGCCAAGGCCAAGTTCTTAGTAGATCCATCCGGAATCCATCCCATCCTTACCAAAAACCCTCACCCGAATCCTCTAGCGTCCATTCGGCCCCAACTTAAGCCATCCTATGGCATCTATCTGTTCACCACGACGACAGTTGGCGCCCACCGTGGGGCAAGAAGCGGCGCTTGATGGAGTTCACATTCGGGCGGGCATCCTCAACGTCTCCGGCGGGCGGGTGGTGTCTACGCTCGTGCAGCACATCTACTCGCTGGACTTCATCAACGACAACGCGGGCTGCTTCGCCAACGGCGGCGTCTTCCCCAAGAACGGCCGCGTCATCGAGTTCGGTAGCCACCGCGTCTACTTCGGCACCGTCCCTGTGCGCCAGCGCCCTTCGCCGGTGCTGGTGGCGCCGGATCCCCCAAGGTGGCTATGTGCTGGCCGCGCCGCTGGTAGCGTGCAGGTGATGATGGCAGGCGTGACTGACGCCGGCAAGGAGGTAGCGGCGGAAGGCGCATGACAAGCAAGGTCCACGTGCACGGCCAAGCCGCCAACCGAGTGCGACCAGGTGGTTGCGGGTACATCTGCACCGCCACCGGAGACTCCTCTCCAAGCGGCGATGAACGTGCTGGCGACGCCCCTGGCGCAGAACATCGATCCGACAGCGGCTCAGGCGGAGCTGGAGGCGCAACAACAGAAGCTGCTCTCCGCAGGCGCGCATATCATCCGGGCGCAGCGCGAGCTGAACCTAACCCTACGTGAGTATAACGCTGCACATGGCTTTGCTTCTGTTAGCGCTCAGGCTGCTAGGATGCCGGAAAACCGGCTTAAGGCTCGCAATCTAGATCAGGATTTGCGTAAGGCAGTTCTTGCCGGCAAAAGTACCTCTGCATCGTTGAGCATCGTAGAGAAACCTAAGTACAGTAGTCCGGATAAAACCATAAAAGCTGCTAGGGCTGCAGTAGAGCTGTGCGAATCGCTTACCGGAGATGCTTTAGCTAAGCAACAGGATCGTGTTAGGGAGTTGCTTGACATGATAGAGACACAAAATGCTGAGTTGGCTAAGGCAAACAAAGCTGCGGCATCAAAATCTGTGCGTTCAACAAAGAATGCCGGGAGCAAGTCCCATGGGCAGGCGTCGTCCCCCCATCCGGACAGAAGAAAAGAAAAATAAATGAATGCGCAGCAATTGACTGTGTACGATCCGGTTCTTGCCGGAAAACAACAAGCCGGGCAACACGATGCCGGTAGAAAAAGCCAAGGGGCAGATCGAGGCTACGCCAAAAGAGGCTATGCCAGAAACAATCATGCCGGTAGACATGAAACCGGACAAAATTATCGAGCTGCAAGGGCAGCGTACGAAGAAGAGGAAATGCCTCCACCAAGGTACCAGCAGGCAAGGGCCGCGGTACCGGAACGTTACGATGAAGCTGATTCAACAACTGAAAGACTTACAGCATACCGGAACCCGTTGGGGGAACGCGTAGGAGAAAGACACCTGCCAGAACGGGATGCGAGGCACCGTCTGGATAGAGTGTATTTATCTGAAATGATCGAGGCAGAAGGTCCTCCGGGCCCAAAATGCTTTGGTCCAAGGATCATGAAAGAGGAACCACCGGTTCGCAACTTCCAGTTGCCCCGTGACACAAAAACATATGATGGCACCACTAAGCCGGAAGACTGGCTCGCGGATTACGTAACCGCGGTGTACGTCGCTGGTGGCGGAGGAACCGTAACTGGTGGAGGAAACCGGCGTTGGGCCGTGAGAATTGTACCATCATTCCTGGTAGGACCGGCACGAATCTGGCTAAACAACTTGCCGGCAGGCATAAATGGTTGGTTGGACTTTGAGGAAGCTTTTGTGAGTAACTTCAGCAGCACATACCGGAGGCCCAACAGGACGCAGCAGCTCGCTTTGTGCGTACAGCGCCCAAATGAAACAGACCGGGATTACCTGACCCGGTGGAACTCGACAAGAAACTCCTGTGAAGGGGTGATAGAGGCGCAAGCCATCGCTTGGTTTTGCAATGGATGCCGGAGAGGTTCGCCGTTGTGGCAAAAGCTGCAGCGGAACATGCCGGTAACTTTGGCGGAAATGATACGTGTGGCAGATAGCTACGCATTGGGAGATCCAATGCAACCGGCAATCCAAGCCGATCCGGCGCAAACGAGCCAGCCGCGCTAAGATCAATACCGGGATAACCGGCACAACAAAAGAAGAGAAGATTTTGCGGATCGAAGGTATGGTCCGCAGCAAGTAGCCGCGGTGCAGGATAATTCCGGCCCCAGCGGAAGCCAAAGGCAAAAAACCGGATCGCAGCCATGGGCGGGTCCTAAAAAACAATGGGTTGAAAAGAAGCCGTGGGGAGATAAAAAGAATTGGCAATACAATACAAGATACACCATAGAATCGGCAATGGAGCAACCGTGCCGGTTTCACACTCCAAATCCGGCAAGGCCGGCAAATCATTTGACAAAAGATTGTTCATGGGTCAAGTACCTGATGCTGGAGGGTGCGGCAAAAGATGCGCAAGCACAAGGTTGTTCTACGATACTGCCACCCTCGCAAGACATGTTGCGGCAACAACTGCCACCGCCACCACCGCTTACCGGAGCCAATGTCGTACCGGTACAGCAGCACCAGCAAGTTCATCAGGTGGAAGAGGGTAATGACCAACCGCCACCGCCGGCACCTTTAGGCCGAAATGTTTACAAGGATCCGCATTTGTGCTGTGTTGTGTTCGTCACTGAGCCAACCGACAGGCAAAGCATGCATCGCCGTTCCATGGAAGTGAACGCAGTGATGCCGGCGGTCCCAAAGTACATGCTGTGGTCAGATCGGGAAATTACCTGGTCATTCAAAGATCACCCCAAGATCATGCCAAATCCGGGTGGTTATGCTCTTGTCGTGGACCCAATCATGCATGGGCCAACGACTCGAGTCAAGTTCAGCAAAGTGCGGATAGACAATGGAAGCAGCATAAATATCATGTACCGACACACCATGCATACGCTGGGCATAACAGAGAACATGCTACAACCAACGCGCACAACTTTCCACGGAATCGTTCCGGGCCTGTCTTGCGCGCCAGTGGGAAAAGTCCGGGTGGATGTATCGTTTGGGGGACGTGACAATTGCCGGGTCGAAAACATTGAGTTCGAAGTGGTGGACCTAGACAGTCCTTACCATGCTTTGCTGGGGAGACCGGCATTGGCAGCGTTCATGGCCACAACTCATACGGCATACCTCAAGATGAAGATGTCGGCACCTGGAGGACCCTTAATTGTGGTAGGAAATTACAAAGTCTCACTGGAAACCGCTTCCGCCGGATCAAACCTGGCAGAATCGCTGGTGATTGCAGAGGAAAAAAGAAGGATGCAAACTGCAGTTGCGCTGGCTCAGTCCTCGCAGTTGAGCTTAGCGGCAATGAGTGGAAACTTGGGCACACCGGCATTCAAGCCAACCAAGGAGACAAAAGACATCGTGTTGGACCCATCTTATCCGGATCGTACTGTTCGTATCGGTGCTGGCCTGAATGAAGCATAGGAAAGCGCGCTCGTCAGCTTACTCCGTGAGAATCGGAATATCTTTGCCTGGTCTATTGAGGACTTGGTAGGTGTTCCGAGGGAGCTGACTGATCTCTCTTTAAATGTCCGGAAGGATGCTAAGCCGGTAAGGCAGCCCTTGCGCCGGTTTGCCGAAGATAGGAGAAAAATCATTGGAGAAGAAGTGACAAAGTTGTTGGTTGCCGGTTTCATCGTGGAAGTACTGCATACCGAGTGGCTAGCCAATCCGGTGCTGGTCGAGAAGAAGAAAGAAGAGAACCTTGAAGCAAAAGCTCCAAAAGTGTGGCGCATGTGCATCGACTACACCAACCTGAACAAAGCTTGCCCAAAAGATCCTTTCTCGTTACCCCGGATCGATCAAGTGATTGATTCCACTGCTGGGTGTGAGTTGTTGTCTTTCCTGGATGCTTATTCCGGTTTCCACCAGATTCCCCTGAAAAAGGAAGATCAAATAAAAACTGCGTTTATTACCCCGCACGGGGCTTATTGCTATGTCACTATGCCTTTCGGTTTGCGCAACGCTGGTGCAACGTACCAGCGTTGTATGCAAAAATGCTTGTTTGATCAAATTGGAAAAAATGTGCAAGTCTATGTGGACGATGTCGTGATAAAAACTAAGGTAAAACAAACCTTGATCGATGATCTCCGGCAAACATTTGATAACTTAAGAAGATTTCGGATGAAACTCAATCCAGCAAAGTGCACCTTCGGTGTCCCTGCCGGCAAACTGCTTGGCTTTCTTGTGTCAAGCCGGGGCATTGAGGTCAATCCGGTAAAAATCCGGGCCATCGAAAGAATGACAATACCACAAGACCTTAAGGACGTGCAAAAGTTTACCGGAAGCTTGGCATCGCTAAGCCGGTTTATAAGCAGGTTGGGAGAAAAGGCTTTGCCGCTCTACGCTTTGATGAAAAAATCCGATAATTTTGTCTGGACCCCTCAGGCAGACGCAGCATTTAAAGAGCTAAAAACAATGCTAGCCACCGCACCGGTGTTGGCTTCGCCTCTGGAAAGGGAACCCATGTTGTTGTACATAGCAGCAACCAACCGGGTTGTGAGTGTTGTGGTTGTGGTGGAAAGAGAAGAGGAAGGAAAAAACCGTGCAGAGGCCGGTATACTACCTGAGCGAGGTGCTCTCCCTCTCGAAACAAAACTACCCACATTTCCAAAAAATGACCTATGGCGTGTTCATGGCCGCCACGAAGCTTAAGCATTACTTTGAGGAACACCCCATGAAGGTGGTGAGTGAGGCACCCATTTCAGATATCATGTGCAACAAAGATGCTAGCGGCAGGATTGCGAAATGGGCAATTCAGATATCACCGTACGTACCGGTGTACGAAAGAAGAAATGCCATAAAATCGCAAGCCTTGGCGGATTTCCTGGTTGATTGGGCGGAAATGCAATACAAGCCACCGGAACAAAAAATAGAGTACTGGAAGATGCATTTTGACGGATCCAAGCTCAAGGAGGGTCTGGGTGCCGGTGTGGTGCTCACCTCGCCAAAGGGAGATCATCTCCGGTATGTTTTGCAAGTGCATTTCAGGGCATCAAACAATGTCGCTGAATACGAGGCTTTGATCCATGGACTTAAGGTCGCGAAAGAAATCGGTGCACACCGGATCGTTTGTTACGGAGATTCAGATCTTGTAGTGCAACAATGTTCCGGAGATTGGGACGCCAACATGGCTTCATACCGGTTTCACGTGCAAAAGATTGCCGGCTTCTTCGAGGGGTGTGAGTTTCACCATGTGCCACGAGCGGAAAATGAAGCCGCAGATGCTTTGTCCAAGCTGGGCTCATTGACAAGGTATTAACTTATCAATGCCTACGTATTGTAGACTAGGGTTTCGTTGGAAGTAGAGGGCAAGTAGATCTCAAAGGTTTCAGCCAAAAAGTACTCGACGATTAAGAAACTAGGGTTCTGTTGACAATTGATTCGATCCTCTCTTTGTCCCTCGACTCCCCCTTATATAGGAGGCGGAGCCGAGGGATTCGTAATACACAAGTTACAAAGTCCGGGAGGGTTTCTAACCCGTCCCATAAAATTACAAGTCTCTATATTTCCTAATACAACTCTAACTTTCCTTAATACTAACTGGGCTTCCGAACTTCATATTTTTCGACTTGTGGACCTTCAGTAAATCCCGGGTACCATCTTCGGCAGGCCCATTGGGGATGCCTATGTTAGTAGCCCCCGAAATTTTGCTTGAATCGAAGAATCAGGGAAAATCTCCAACTTTACAATCATCCAATAACTTTGTCGATTTTATTGCATATCTTTAGACACACAATTATATATTGTACAGGGATAATGGTAGTTGGGGCTAGTTCATCTGACAGATCAGGTACTAGTTAACTGCTCTAGTGGCAATCCGCAAAAACCTACTTCAAGATCACGTCCCTGGACATGATCTCGGGATACTGGTGTTAACTTCGACAGGTGCCGCTTAAGGTCTTACCATTTTGTCGAGTCCCAGTCATATTTTATCGGGTACCTAACGCGTCCGTTAGGATTTTTCTTCGTATCTGTTGATACGGAAAAAAGTAGGAAACCGACGCTAGAGACGGTGCCACGCCGCTCAGAATGGATCTGGGGTCTTACCTTCGCAAAGTTTTGCGGCATTCAGAGATTATTCGCGACTTTGGCGCTCTGAGAATATATTGTCGAGTGCTTTTCCGGCTGTTGGAATAGCACATTTTATTGAGTCAACGGATGACTTATTTTGCCTTCCCGATGGGAGTATATGTAGAGTTATTTGTATAACTCGAAATATGCTCACTTCTTCTTTTTTCTTCTCTCTCTTTTTTTTTATAATTTCATCGGGCACGCAAACAGCGTTCCCGATGGGAGTAGCCCCCGAGGCTACAGCCAAGGACTTGTACTTGGTTGTAGGCTCAACAAATTAGTACCTTCTGTCGCTATATTGTTACTCTTTCTCGAGCTTTTAATATCTATTGGGTGCGCGACCAGCGCTCCCGATGGGAGTAGCCCCCGAGGCTATGAACAAATGCTTGATGGCGTGTAACTCACACGTTCGTTGGGAACCCCAAGAGGAAGGTATGATGCGCACAGCAGCAAGTTTTCCCTCAGAAAGAAACCAAGGTTTATCGAACCAGGAGGAGCCAAGAAGCACGTTGAAGGTTGATGGCGGCGGGATGTAGTGCGTGTAGGATAACGTTGCATAGAAAACAAAAAATTTCCTACCGCGAACACGCAATCCAAGCCAAGATGCAATCTAGAAGATGGGAGCAACGAGGGGATGATCAAGACTAACCCTTGAAGAGATTCCAAAGCCTATAAGAGTAGGCTCTTATTGCTACGGTAGACGATCACTTGCCGCTTGCAAAAGCGCGTAGAAGATCTTGATCACGGTGCCACAATCGGGCAGCACCTCCGTACTCGGTCACACGTTCGGTGTTGATGAAGACGACGTCCTTCTCCCCGTTCCAGCGGGCAGCGGAAGTAGTAGCTCCTCCTTGAATCCGGCAGCACGACGGCGTGGTGGCGGTGGCGGTGGAGATCTCCGGCGGAGCTTCGCTAAGCATATGCGGGAGAAGTGGAGGAGGAGAAGAAGCTAGGGTTTGGGGAGAGAGGGGGGTTGGGCGCCGGCCCTCTAAGGGGTGCGGCCAAGGCTGAGCCAAAGAGTGGCTGCCCCCTCCCTCTCCTCCTCATTATATAGGTGGAAGCCCCAAGAGTTCTAGTCCAAGTCTTCGAATAAGACCCCAACACTAAAACCTCCCATATGTGGGAAACCTACTCAAGGAGGGAGTCCTACCCAAGGTGGGACTCCCACCTTTCCTTGAGGTGGGTTGGCCGGCCACCCTAGGGGAGTCCACCTTGGACTCCTCCCCTTTAGGGTTGGCTGGCCATGCAAGGTGGAGTCCCTCCGGGACTCTACTTTCCATGGTGATTTCTTCCGGACTTTTCTAGAACCTTCTAGAACCTGCCATAAATGCACCGGATCATTTCCAAACTTGGAATATGACTTCCTATATATGAATCTTATTCTCCGGACCATTCCGGAACTCCTCGTGATGTCCGGGATCTCATCCGGGACTCCGAACAAATATTCGAACTCCATTCCATATTCAAGTTCTACCATTTCAACATCAAACCTTAAGTGTGTCACCCTACGGTTCGCGAACTATGCGGACATGGTTGAGTACTCACTCCGACCAATAACCAATAGCGGGATCTGGAGATCCATAATGGCTCCCACATATTCAACGATGACTTCAGTGATCGAATGAACCATTCACATACGATACCAATTCCCTTTGTCACGCGATATTTTACTTGTCCGAGGTTTGATCTTCGGTATCACTCTATACCTTGTTCAACCTCGTCTCCTGACAAGTACTCTTTACTCGTACCATGGTATGTGGTCTCTTATGAACTTATTCATATGCTTGCAAGACATTAGACGACATTCCACCGAGAGGGCCCAGAGTATATCTATCCGTCATCGGGATGGACAAATCCCACTGTTGATCCATATGCCTCAACTCATACTTTCCGGATAGTTAATCCCACCTTTATAACCACCCATTTACGCAGTGGCGTTTGGTGTAATCAAAGTACCTTTCCGGTATAAGTGATTTATATGATCTCATGGTCATAAGGACTAGGTAACTATGTATCTAAAGCTTATAGCAAAAAACTTAATGACGAGATCTTATGCTACGCTTAATTGGGTGTGTCCATTACATCATTCATATAATGATATAACCTTGTTATTAATAACATCCAATGTTCATGATTATGAAACTAATCATCCATTAATCAACAAGCTAGTTTAAGAGGCATACTAGAGACTTCTTTGTTGTCTACATATCACACATGTATCAATGTTTCGGTTAATACAATTATAGCATGGTATGTAAACATTATCATAAACACAAAGATATATTATAATAACTATTTTATTATTGCCTCTTGGGCATATCTCCAACAGTCTCCCACTTGCACTAGAGTCAATAATCTAGTTTACATTTTTAAAGATATAACACCTTGGCCTTCCGGTGCTTTATCATGTTTTGCTTACGGGAGAGGTTTTAGTCAACGGATCTGACACGCTCAGAAACGTATGTATTTTGCAATTCATTTGCGTCTTAACGCATCACTCATTTTCCAAATGAGTTGGCATTAAATATGTTTGGTCGTCTGGTGAAACCTTAATTCCGCGGTCTGAAATATGTCACTAATATTGTCATACACAATATAGCTTCAAAGTTCTGATTCTGTCGGAACTACACCAAGTTCTCAAAGAACTTCTTGACTTAACATCCTCAGTCATTGTCAAAACAATGACATACTCTGCCTTCGTTTGTAGAATCCGTCACAATATTTAGAACTCTTCTAAATCTAGCATAGACAACTTCTAGCTCATCGTGCTACCTTTTAAACAACACTTAGTCTAATTTGAGATTGAAATTTTATTTTCATATGTGACAAAACAAATATCGGTGCAACATCTTACAGCGATTTGTTTGTCATTTCCCATACAAAACTATATATATATCCTTGGTTTCTTCTAAAGTACTCAAGGATACTCTTACTGTCGTCCAATGATCATCATATGAATCATTCTGGTATATGCCACTTTATAGCTCATGACATCTGATTGTGTACATATTATTCGTGATCTATAATCACTCATGTGTTTTTACTCATTGAGTGTCAGATACACTCAAGTCTTGTTAAAACTTAACATGACAAGAATATTTTCTATATTGAACTATTTCAATATCTATTTATGTACTTTGACTTAAACATATTATGTGTTTTAATCTATCTTTATAGATCTTGACACAAAATTTGTTTCTGTCTATATCCTTTCATTGAAGTTAATTTCTTCAATGAAACCTTTTAATCAAGTATATAATTACATCATTTATAATCAACTATATGTCATCTACATAAGTATTATAAATATGTCTCAGCGCTCCCACTTAATTTCTTGCAAATGCAAGTCTCTTCATCGTCTCTGATGAAATCAAAAACTCTTTGACTATTTCATCTGGTGAAGATTCCAACTCCGTGATACTCACTTCATCCAATTGAAGTTCGTATACCTATCTAGTATTCCACGGACTAACAAAACTCTTGGTTGTATCTTGTATACACCTTTACTACACTCTTCTGTTAAGTAATGTATTTTGCCATCCTACTATCATATCTCATGAAAGAAATATGTAGCGATTACTAGAATAATCCACATAGACTATAAGCATTGCTACGGAAGATCTAATCTTATCGTAGTCAACTCTTTGAACTTTGTCGTAAACAACTTTTCGATAAGTCAAGCTTATTCAAGGATATTCCTTCCAAGTCCATCAATTTTATAGATCCATTTACTTTCAAAAAATATTCATCTATCTTGGATTTCATGGCGTATAGCCATTATAACGGAGTCAGGGCCCATCATAACTTCTTTGTATGTAGTTGGTTTATCATCGTTCAAAAAACAATCCTTTGTTCACAAATCATTTATTTGATCACAAAGTAAACCATACCTACAAGGTTCAATAAGTACTTCGATCTCCATGACTATAACATTTTTTAGACATGGGAGCCATGATCGTCGTGGACGCTTCCGGAACCAATTCCGATGCTGCGCTACACTAATCATTATGCTCAGGTTCATAAACCTTATCAAGTTCTATTGTCCTCCCACTCAAATACTTCGCTAGAAAACAATTTCTTGGAAATAAGTAAGAAACATCGACAAACACTTTTGTCTTTGTTTCCATGGTGGAAGAATTCCCAATTAATTCTTTGGGATAACCAACAAAGACATTCATCCGATTTTGGTTGTAAACTTATTTACCTTATGCTATGCATACCAAAATTTAAGTAATGAGTATTAGGTTTTATACCCATGCCATAACTCGTATGGTGTCATTTCAACGGATCATGATGATGCTCTATTCAGTGTAAAAGCGGTAGTCTCTAAAGCATAATCCTCAAAAATATAATGGCATCAATATTTTATCTCATCATTGATCCAACAAGGTTTGGATTCATCTCTCGGATACTCCATCATCATTATGATACTCCAAGAAACATGAGTTATAGAACAACTTCATAACTCTCTTAGATGTTCGCTAAAACTCGTAATTCAAATATTTCCACTATGATCCAATCATAGATATTTGACTTTTCTATTACGATGATTTCCACTTCATGCTGAAATTTATTTGAATCTATTCAAATGTTTTCAAACTTCTTCCTTATCGAATATATCCACATATATATACTCAATTCATTGTTGGAAGTTTTTATGAAGTAGCAGAATCTCCCGCACACAACTATGCCCAGTGAACCACATATATCATCATGTATGTTTCCACTAAGTTAGTTGCCCGTTCAACTCTTGGCCTATGAACGGTATTTTAGTCATTCTCTTGTAGAAAAGATTTGCAAGCGCCAAACGATTCAAAAATCAAATGACTCCAAAAAAAATCCATTTGCATGGAGTTCCTTCATGCATTCCTTTCTAACATGACCTAAATGGCGGTTCCACAAATAAGTGGAATTCAAATCATTTGCCTTATGGCATTTTAGCGTCAGTGTTATGTATGTATGTTTCACCATTAAGATTTATAATAACTTATCCATCATACATGGAGTAATGTCATAATTTGAACAACTCATTGTTTTCATTTGACCAGAGCAAAATAACAATTATTAAGTTCTTTATTATAAATACTAAGGGCTAGATAGAATGCCAACGACGAACATAATAACACTTTATTTTTGTTCCAGACGTGCATTCTTATCATATTCCTTGTCAGTCACTTAGGCCATTGTATTCTTGTATTGCGTTGTTTTGTATGACACTTCATACCAACCAATATGGTACTAATACCCAAGAATTTCATAGTGTGACCTAACTAGGAATACAACCATAACATGTATATCATTTATATACACCTGAGCTAGACTTTCTAGTCTTTTCTTTCTTTTCTGCCAAAATATCTTTTGCAGTTTCTCTTTTAGTTTTCCTCATTATTCAGAAAAACACTTCAACATCATTAACTTCTAGGTTTGTTGGTCAAATACCAATAACCTTGAGGTTCTTACTTTGAAGTTGATCATCATATGACAAGTGTTTCCAGATTTCACTATTAGTAACTTTGTAATACGATGAACAATTTCACTCATAATTTTATCCATCAATTCATGACAACTTTCTGAGACCATGTCTGTACATGCTAGGCTCATAAAGTTTAACCTTAGTATTCGCATGTGCAAATCTGGCTTGCACCCGTTGTATGCACACGTAGAATCTATCACACCCGATCATCACGTGATGCTTCGATACGACGAGTCTTAGCAAAGGTGCATACTAAGGATGATAACTTCATGGATATGCGAATATCGTTAGTGCCCCAATAGTTGGAGGATTGTGACGCCTTGCATCTTCAACCTTCGTACATTCCCATAAAACTTATGAGTTCATGTAGTCTCACCAAAATATATTCTATCATCTTGTAATAAGGTCTTAGATATCACTTATATCTCATACCTTGATTATTTCTGAAAACTAAATTTTCAGCTCCTTACTTTTCAAACAAATTTGAACTTTAAGTTTCACGGAGACAAGATAACTTTAGGTACTAATTGAAACCATAGCTCTTTGAATCAACAATGTGAGGTTTACTAAAAGTTTGCAATAGGACTTAATCAATTCTTGATTCTTTAACAATACGGTACCAGTCCGTAAAGTTTCTTGTCAGATTTTAATAGTATTTCTATCTCAATTACAAGACTAGCGCTTGGTAGAAAACGGATGCCAATACTACAAATTAATTCAAAATACTACTCAGACTATGTTTATGATAATTAGTTCATGTTTTAATCTAATTACTAATGAACTCCCACTTAATACAACATCCCTCATAGTTGTTAAGTGGTACACGATCCACATCCACTACACCAAAACCGATCATCACGTGAGATGATGTAGCTTCAATGGTGAACATCAACATGTTGATCATATCATCCATATGACTCGTGTTCAACCTTTCGGTTTCCGTTGTCCCGAGGCCATGTCTGTACATGCTAGGCTCGTCAAGCAAACCCAAGTATTCCGCGTGTGCAACATGGCTTACACCCGTTGTATGTGAACGTTGAGTCTATCACATCCGATCATCACGAGATGCTTCGAAACGACGAACTGTGCAACGGTGCATACAAGGGGAGAACACTTTATTATCTTGATATTAATGTGAGGGATCATCTTATAATGCTACCATCGTGATCTAAGCAAAATAAGATGCATAAAGGATTAACATCACATGCAATTCATATGTGATATGATATGGCCCTTTAGTCTTAGCGCCTTCGATCTTCATCACCAAAGCACGGACATGATCTCCATCATCAACGGGCATGATCTCCATCATCGTCGGCGTAGCGTCAAGGTCCATGGCGCCGTCTTCATGTTTGTTCACCTCATGTAGCAACTATTACAACTACTTTGAAATACTACTCAACATGAAATTTAAAGACAACCATAAGGCTCCTGCCGGTTGCCACAATACAATAATGATCATATCATACATATTCATCATCACATCATGGCCATATCACATCACCAAACCCTGCAAAAACAAGTTAGACGCCTCTAATTTGGTTTGCATATTTTACGTGGTTTAGGGTTTTCGAGTAAGATCCAATCTACCTACGAACATGAACCACAACGGTGATACTAGTGTTGTCAATAGAAGATTAAATTGAATCTTCACTATAGTAGGAGAGACAGACACCCGCAAAGCCACTTATGCAATACAAGTTGCATGTCGAGCGTGGAGCAAATCTCATGAACGCGGTCATGTAAAGTTAGCCCGAGCCGCTTCATCCCACTATGCCACAAAGATGCAAAGTACTCAAACTAAAGACAACAAAAGCATCAACGCTCACAAAACCATTGTGTTCTACTCGTGCAACCATCTATGCATAGACACGGCTCTGATACCACTGTAGGATAACGTTGCATAGAAAACAAAAAATTTCCTACCGCGAACACGCAATCCAAGCCAAGATGCAATCTAGAAGATGGGAGCAACGAGGGGATGATCAAGACTAACCCTTGAAGAGATTCCAAAGCCTATAAGAGTAGGCTCTTATTGCTGCGGTAGACGATCTTGATCACTTGCCGCTTGCAAAAGCGCGTAGAAGATCTTGATCACGGTGCCACAATCGGGCAGCACCTCCGTACTCGGTCACACGTTCGGTGTTGATGAAGACGACGTCCTTCTCCCCGTTCCAGCGGGCAGCGGAAGTAGTAGCTCCTCCTTGAATCCGGCAGCACGACGGCGTGGTGGCGGTGGCGGTGGAGATCTCCGGCGGAGCTTCGCTAAGCATATGCGGGAGAAGTGGAGGAGGAGAAGAAGCTAGGGTTTGGGGAGAGAGGGGGGTTGGGCGCCGGCCCTCTAAGGGGTGCGGCCAAGGCTGAGCCAAAGAGTGGCTGCCCCCTCCCTCTCCTCCTCATTATATAGGTGGAAGCCCCAAGAGTTCTAGTCCAAGTCTTCGAATAAGACCCCAACACTAAAACCTCCCATATGTGGGAAACCTACTCAAGGAGGGAGTCCTACCCAAGGTGGGACTCCCACCTTTCCTTGAGGTGGGTTGGCCGGCCACCCTAGGGGAGTCCACCTTGGACTCCTCCCCTTTAGGGTTGGCTGGCCATGCAAGGTGGAGTCCCTCCGGGACTCTACTTTCCATGGTGATTTCTTCCGGACTTTTCTAGAACCTTCTAGAACCTGCCATAAATGCACCGGATCATTTCCAAACTTGGAATATGACTTCCTATATATGAATCTTATTCTCCGGACCATTCCGGAACTCCTCGTGATGTCCGGGATCTCATCCGGGACTCCGAACAAATATTCGAACTCCATTCCATATTCAAGTTCTACCATTTCAACATCAAACCTTAAGTGTGTCACCCTACGGTTCGCGAACTATGCGGACATGGTTGAGTACTCACTCCGACCAATAACCAATAGCGGGATCTGGAGATCCATAATGGCTCCCACATATTCAACGATGACTTCAGTGATCGAATGAACCATTCACATACGATACCAATTCCCTTTGTCACGCGATATTTTACTTGTCCGAGGTTTGATCTTCGGTATCACTCTATACCTTGTTCAACCTCGTCTCCTGACAAGTACTCTTTACTCGTACCATGGTATGTGGTCTCTTATGAACTTATTCATATGCTTGCAAGACATTAGACGACATTCCACCGAGAGGGCCCAGAGTATATCTATCCGTCATCGGGATGGACAAATCCCACTGTTGATCCATATGCCTCAACTCATACTTTCCGGATAGTTAATCCCACCTTTATAACCACCCATTTACGCAATGGCGTTTGGTGTAATCAAAGTACCTTTCCGGTATAAGTGATTTATATGATCTCATGGTCATAAGGACTAGGTAACTATGTATCTAAAGCTTATAGCAAAAAACTTAATGACGAGATCTTATGCTACGCTTAATTGGGTGTGTCCATTACATCATTCATATAATGATATAACCTTGTTATTAATAACATCCAATGTTCATGATTATGAAACTAATCATCCATTAATCAACAAGCTAGTTTAAGAGGCATACTAGAGACTTCTTTGTTGTCTACATATCACACATGTATCAATGTTTCGGTTAATACAATTATAGCATGGTATGTAAATATTATCATAAACAAAAGATATATTATAATAACCATTTTATTATTGCCTCTTGGGCATATCTCCAACAGTGCAGCGCAACACCAGAGATTCCGGCGCCAACGTGGAACCTGCACAACACAACCAAAGTACTTTGCCCCAACGAAACAGTGAGGTTGTCAATCTCACCGGCTTGCTGTAACAAAGGATTAACCGTATTGTGTGGAAGATGATTGTTTGCAGAAAACAGTAAAACAAGTATTGCAGTAGATTGTATTTCAGTAATTAGAATTGGACCGGGGTCCACAGTTCACTAGAGGTGTCTCTCCCATAAGATAAACAGCATGTTGGGTGAACAAATTACAGTTGGGCAATTGACAAATAAAGAGGGCATGACCATGCACATACATATTATGATGAGTATAGTGAGATTTAATTGGGCATTACGACAAAGTACATAGACCGCTATCCAGCATGCATCTATGCCTAAAAAGTCCACCTTCAGGTTATCATCCGAACCCTCCAAAAGATTAAGTTGCTAACAACAGACAATTGCATTAAGTATTGCGCGTAATGTAATCGTTGACTACATCCTCGAACATAGCACCAATGTTTTATCCCTAGTGGCAACAGCACATCCATAATCTTAGAGATTTCGTCACTTCCCTGCATTCACGGAGGCATGAACCCACTATCGAGCATAAATACTCCCTCTTGGAGTTACAAGCATCTACTTGGCCAGAGCATCTACTAGTAACGGAGAGCATGCAAGATCATAAACAACACATAGACATAACTTTGATAATCAACATAACAAGTATTCTCTATTCATCGGATCCCAACAAACGCAACATATAGAATTACAGATAGATGATCTTGATCATGTTAGGCAGCTCACAAGATCCAACAATGAAGCACAATGGGGAGAAGACAACCATCTAGCTACTGCTATGGACCCATAGTCCAGGGGTAGACTACTCACTCATCACTCCGGAGGCGACCATGGCGGCGTAGAGTCCTCCGGGAGATGAATCCCCTCTCCGGCAGGGTGCCGGAGGAGATCTCCAGAATCCCCCGAGATGGGATTGGCGGCGGCGGCGTCTCAGTAAGGTTTTCCATATCGTGGCTCTCGGTACTGGGGGTTTCGCGACGGAGGCTTTAAGTAGGCGGAAGGGCAGGTCAAGAGGCGGCACGAGGGGCCCAGATGACAGGGCCGCGCGGCCAAGACCTAGGCCGCGCCGCCCTGTAGTCTGGCCGCCTCGTGGCCCCACTTCGTTGACTCTTCGGTCTTCTGGAAGCTTCGTGGCAAAATAGGACCCTGGGCGTTGATTTCGTCCAATTCCGAGAATATTTCTTTACTAGGATTTCTGAAACCAAAAACAGCAGAAACAAAGAATCGGCACTTCGGCATCTTGTTAATAGGTTAGTTCCAGAAAATGCACGAATATGACATAAAGTGTGCATAAAACATGTAGATAACATCAATAATGTGGCATGGAACATAAGAAATTATCGATACGTTAGAGACGTATCAGCATCCCCAAGCTTAGTTCTGCTCGTCCCGAGCAGGTAAAACGATAACAAAGATAATTTCTGGAGTGACATGCCATCATAACCTTGATCATACTATTTGTAAAGCATATGTAGTGAATGCAGTGATCAAAACAATGTATATGACATGAGTAAACAAGTGAATCATATAGCAAAGACTTTTCATGAATAGTACTTCAAGACAAGCATCAATAAGTCTTGCATAAGAGTTAACTCATAAAGCAATAATTCAAAGTAAAGGTGTTGAAGCAACACAAAGGAAGATTAAGTTTCAGCGGTTGCTTTCAACTTGTAACATGTATATCTCATGGATATTGTCAACATAGAGTAATATAACAAGTGCAATATGCAAATATGTAGGAATCAATGCACAGTTCACACAAGTGTTTGCTTCTTGAGGTGGATAGAAATAGGTGAACTGACTCAACAATGAAAGTAAAAGAATGGTCCTCCATAGAGGAAAAGCATCGATTGCTATATTTGTGCTAGAGCTTTGATTTTGAAAACATGAAACAATTTTGTCAACGGTAGTAATAAAGCATATGTATCATGTAAATTATATCTTACAAGTTGCAAGCCTCATGCATAGTATACTAATAGTGCCCGCACCTTGTCCTAATTAGCTTGGACTGCCGGATCATCACAATGCACATGTTTTAACCAAGTGTCACAAAGGGGTACCTCTATGCCGCCTGTACAAAGGTCTAAGGAGAAAGCTCGCATTTTGGATTTCTCGCTTTTGATTATTCTCAACTTAGACATCCATACCGGGACAACATAGACAACAAATAATGGACTCCTCTTTTATGCATAAGCATGTAACAACAATTAGTAATTTTCTCATATGAGATTGAGGATATATGTCCAAAACTGAAACTTCCACCATGGATCATGGCTTTAGTTAGCGGCCCAATGTTCTTCTCTAACAATATGCATGCTTAACCATAAGGTGGTAGATCTCTCTTACTTCAGACAAGACGAACATGCATAGCAACTCACATGATATTCAACAAAGAATAGTTGATGGCGTCCCCAGAAACATGGTTATCGCACAACAAGCAACTTAATAAGAGATAAAGTGCATAAGTACATATTCAATACCACAATAGTTTTTAAGCTATTTGTCCCATGAGCTATATATTGTAAAGGCGAATGATGGAATTTTAAAGGTAGCACTCAAGCAATTTACTTTGGAATGGCGGAGAAATACCATGTAGTAGGTAGGTATGGTGGACACAAATGGCATAGTGGTTGGCTCAAGTATTTTGGATGCATGAGAAGTATTCCCTCTCGATACAAGGTTTAGGCTAGCAAGGTTTATTTGAAACAAACACAAGGATGAACCGGTGCAGCAAAACTCACATAAAAGACATATTGAAAACATTATAAGACTCTACACTGTCTTCCTTGTTGTTCAAAACTCAATACTAGAAATTATCTAGACCTTAGAGAGACCAAATATGCAAACCAAATTTTAGCATGCTCTATGTATTTCTTCATTAATAGGTGCAAAGCATATGATGCAAGAGCTTAAACATGAGCACAACAATTGCCAAGTTTCACATTACCCAAGACATTTATAGCAATTACTACATGTATCATTTTTCAATTCCAACCATATAACAATTTAACGAAGAAGAAACTTCGCCATGAATACTATGAGTAGAAACTAAGGACATACTTGTCCATATGCTACAGCGGAGCGTGTCTCTTTCCCACAAGGTGAATGCTAGGATCCATTTTATTCAAACAAAACAAAAACAAAAACAAACCGACGCTCCAAGCAAAGCACATAAGATGTGACGGAATAAAAATATAGTTTCAGGGGAGGAACCTGATAATGTTGTCGATGAAGAAGGGGATGCCTTGGGCATCCCCAAGCTTAGACGCTTGAGTCTTCTTAGAATATGCAGGGGTGAACCACCGGGGCATCCCCAAGCTTAGAGCTTTCACTCTCCTTGATCATGTTGCATCATACTTCTCTCTTGATCCTTGAAAACTTCCTCCACACCAAACTCGAAACAACTCATTAGAGGGTTAGTGCACAACAAAAATTAACATGTTCAGAGGTGACACAATCATTCTTAACACTTTTGGACATTGTATAAAGCTACTGGACATTAATGGATCAAAGAAATTCATCCAACATAGCAAAAGAGGCAATGCGAAATAAAAGGCAGAATCTGTCAAAACAGAACAGTTCGTATTGACGAATTTTAAAATGGCACCAGACTTGCTCAAATGAAAATGCCCAAATTGAATGAAAGTTGCGTACATATCTGAGGATCACTCACGTAAATTGGCATAATTTTCTGAGTTACCTACAGAGAATTTAGCCCAGATTCGTGACAGCAAAGAAATCTGAAACTGCGCAGTAATTCAAATCTAGTATGAACTTTACTATCAAAGACTTTACTTGGCACAACAAAACACTAAACTAAGATAAGGAGAGGTTGCTACAGTAGTAAACAACTTCCAAGACTCAAATATAAAACAAAAATACTGTAGTAAAAACATGGGTTGTCTCCCATAAGCGCTTTTCTTTAACGCCTTTCAGCTAGGCGCAGAAAGTGTGTATCAAGTAGTATCAAGAGACGAAGTGTCAACATCATAATTTGTTCTAATAATAGAATCAAAAGGTAACTTCATTCTCTTTCTAGGGAAGTGTTCCATACCTTTCTTGAGAGGAAATTGATATTTTATATTACCTTCCTTCATATCAATAGTAGTACCAACAGTTCGAAGAAAAGGTCTTCCCAATATGATGGGACAAGATGCATTGCATTCAATATCCAAGACAACAAAATCAACGGGGACAAGGTTATTGTTAACGGTAATGCGAATATTATCAACTTTCCCCAAAGGTTTCTTTGTAGAATGATCAGCAAGATTAACATCCAAATAACAATTTTTCAGCGGTGGCAAGTCAAGCATATTATAAATTTTCTTAGGCATAACGGAAATACTTGCACCAAGATCACATAAGGCATTACAATCAAAATCTTTAACCTTCATCTTAATGATGGGCTCCCAACCATCCTCTAGTTTTCTAGGAATAGAGGCTTCGCGCTCTAGTTTCTCTTCTCTAGCTTTTATGAGAGCATTTGTAATATGTTGCGTGAAAGCCAAATTTATAGCACTAGCATTAGGACTTTTAGCAAGTTTTTGCAAGAACTTTATAACTTCAGAGATGTGGCAATCATCAAAATTCAAACCATTATAATCTAAAGCAATGGGATCATCATCCCCAATGTTGGAAAAAATTTCAGCAGCTTTATCACAGGCAGTTTCAGCAGTTTTAGCAGTTTCAGGCAGTTTCTCGCGCTTTGAATTAGAAGTGGAAACATTGCTAACACCAATTCTTTTATTATTAATAGTAGGAGGTGCAGCAACATGTGTAGCATTAGCATTACTAGTGGTGGTAATAGTCCAAACTTTAGCTACATTCTTCTCTTTAGCTAGTTTTTCATTTTCTTCTCTATCCCACCTAGCACGCAGTTCAGCCATTAATCTTATATTCTCATTAGAGAGTGGATTTGGTGACCGCGTGTATACGTGAGCACGCATCCATTACCGTTGGATTTGCTTTAAGATACTGGTCTCACAAACGAAGCTAAACGGCGTGAAAGCTCCTTTTTTTCTAATCCCTCTCTGTCTTCTTCTTTCTCCCACAAGCGAAACAGTGGCCTGGTATTCTTCTTCCTTTTCCCACCGCACAAATTCCTCTCTCTTTTCCTTGCCGGATCCATTTCTAGCCAGCCATCAGTCTCTCGTCGTTCCATGTCCGCCGCCGGGATCCCCTTTCATGTCCGCCTCTTCCGCCGCCACAGATTCCCAGGGCCGCGAGAGCGGTTGTCGCCCACGAAGACCTTCCGAACCAGATGCAGCTCCAACCATGCCTACCACAAGCACCAGATGCAGCGTCGTCTTTACCCACCATACTACCGTCTCCTCGAGGTCCCGTTTGCCAAATTTGGAGATGCGCGGCGGCATGAGCCAGGACAAGCAACCAAACTTTGCGGCTGGTGCGTCGGCGGAGCCAGATCGACCAATCTCGGTGGAGCGAGGTCGACGAAGAGCCAGGAGATGCGTCGGCCAGCTCCTAGCGGCATGGCCTGACGAGTGTGGTGGTGTTGCACGGTTGAGCAGCAGGTCGCACGCGAGGCCAAGGACACGCGCGAAAGCCAGGAGGCGGCCGACGGCAGCGCGACGCGGCTGCGCACAACGAGGGTCCCGAGGCTGTGGCCACCCGGCCGGGCTCGTCGTGCTTGCCGTTCATGCTAGGAGTCCTCGACCTGCAGGGCGACGACGAAGCGCTCGGCGGGATGATGGCAGAGGACCTCCACGGCGGCGCAGGGATGGTGCCCGAATATTTTGTGAGGAGCAAACATCTGGTAGGAGGTCAGCTACGGAGCTTCTGGCTCTCCCTTACACGACAGTCATTGGTGGTCATGGCCTCGTGTCTTTGTGAGATGGGGGAAAAAGAAGACATGCAAGCTCGGAAAGTAGTAGTACATGTATGAACACGATGCTAATTAACACGCTGTCATCAATTTCCTCTCTTTTCCTCAGACCACCACGGAATGCTGTGCAGCGAGTGAATGATTGAGGAGCTTGGCCGCGCGAGCACGCCCCTGAGGCTTCCGCCTCGCGAGCATGGGTGGCCGTCGCCGACGAGCGTGCGACAGGGGTGACCGCCGCCGACGAGCGCGCAGCAGGGTTGGCTGCCGGCGACAATCCCGCGACGGGGAAGTCGCCGCATGCCAGCATGCGGAGGAGGAAGCGCTCGTTGGCTAGGTAGGAAGGTCACGGCCGAGCACGAAGTGAATTTGCTGCCGGCAAGTGCGTGGAGGAGCTCAATTATGTTGCGTTTCAGTGTTTTGATACGGAGGATAGAGAACGGGAGGAGCGGAGGGGAGCTCGATGGGGCTCTTTTTTTATGGTTCCAGTACTACATTATTTGAGACGAAGAGGAAAGTACAGGCAGAAGAAGACAGAAGCGGGGTCTAGTTTTCAGACGCAACTAGATGCGTTTGCCTGTGTTAACGGAATAACCGCGGATGGCGTTAGACACGTGTTGAGCAGGCAACGCGTGCTCACGTATACACCTGGTCACTGGGCTTCATTCGATTCTCATTAATTCTAACTTGGATGGCATTTGCTGTAGTAACAATTTTATTATGATGATTATCATTAGGCATAACTTTCGATTTCAAAAGATCAACATCAGCAGCAAGACTATCGACTTTAGAAGCAAGTATATCAATTTTCCCAAGCTTTTCTTCAACAGATTTGTTAAAAGCAGTTTGTGTACTAATAAATTCTTTAAGCATGGCTTCAAGTCCAGGGGTGTGTTCCTATTATTATTGTAAGAATTCCCATAAGAATTACCATAGCCGTTGCCATTATTATAAGGATATGGCCTATAGTTGTTACTAGAATTGTTCCGGTAAGCATTGTTGTTGAAATTATTATTTTTAATGAAGTTTACATCAACATGTTCTTCTTGTGCAACCAATGAAGCTAACGGAACATTATTAGGATCAATATTAGTCCTATCATTCACAAGCATAGACATAATAGCATCAATCTTATCACTCAAGGAAGAGGTTTCTTCGACAGAATTTACCTTCTTACCTTGTGGAGCTCTTTCCGTGTGCCATTCAGAGTAATTAATCATCATATTATCAAGGAGCTTTGTTGCTTCACCAAGAGTGATGGACATAAAGGTACCTCCAGCAGCTGAATCCAATAAATTCCGTGAAGAAAAATTTAGTCCTGCATAGAAGGTTTGGATGATCATCCAAGTAGTCAGTCCATGTGTTGGGCAATTTTTAACCAAAGATTTCATTCTTTCCCATGCTTGTGCAACATGTTCAGTATCTAATTGTTTAAAATTCATTATGCTACTCCTCAAAGATATAATTTTAGCAGGGGGATAATATCTACCAATAAAAGCATCCTTGCATTTAGTCCATGAATCAATACTATTCTTAGGCAGAGATAGCAACCAATCTTTAGCTCTTCCTCTTAATGAGAAAGGGAACAATTTTAATTTTATAATGTCACCATCTACATCCTTATACTTTTGCATTTCACATAGTTCAACAAAATTATTGAGATGGGCAGCAGCATCATCGAACTAACACTGTAAAAATTGCTCTCGCATAACAAGATTCAGTAAAGCAGGTTTAATTTCAAAGAATTCTGCTATAGTAGCAGGTGGAGCAATAGGTGTGCATAAGAAATCATTATTATTTGTGGTTGTGAAGTCACACAACTTAGTATTTTCAGCGGTAGCCATTTTAGCAACAGTAAATAAAGCAAACTAGATAAAGTAAATGCAAGTAACTAATTTTTTTGTGTTTTTGATATAGCAAACAAGATAGCAAATAAACTAAAACTAGCAACTAATTTTTTTTTGTATTTTGATTTAGTGCAGCAAACAAAGTAGTAAATAAAACTAAGCAAGACAAAAACAAAGTAAAGAGATTGGGAAGTGGAGACTCCCCTTGCAGCGTGTCTTGATCTCCCCGGCAACGGCGCCAGAAAAAGAGCTTGATGGCGTGTAACTCACACGTTCGTTGGGAACCCCAAGAGGAAGGTATGATGCGCACAGCAGCAAGTTTTCCCTCAGAAAGAAACCAAGGTTTATCGAACCAGGAGGAGCCAAGAAGCACGTTGAAGGTTGATGGCGGCGGGATGTAGTGCGGCGCAACACCAGAGATTCCGGCGCCAACGTGGAACCTGCACAACACAACCAAAGTACTTTGCCCCAACGAAACAGTGAGGTTGTCAATCTCACCGGCTTGCTGTAACAAAGGATTAACCGTATTGTGTGGAAGATGATTGTTTGCAGAAAACAGTAAAACAAGTATTGCAGTAGATTGTATTTCAGTAAAGAGAATTGGACCGGGGTCCACAGTTCACTAGAGGTGTCTCTCCATAAGATAAACAACATGTTGGGTGAACAAATTACAGTTGGGCAATTGACAAATAAAGAGGGCATGACCATGCACATACATATTATGATGAGTATAGTGAGATTTAATTGGGCATTACGACAAAGTACATAGACCGCTATCCAGCATGCATCTATGCCTAAAAAGTCCACCTTCAGGTTATCATCCGAACCCCCTCCAGTATTAAGTTGCTAACAACAGACAATTGCCTTAAGTATTGCGCGTAATGTAATCAGTGACTACATCCTCGAACATAGCACCAATGTTTTATCCCTAGTGGCAACAGCACATCCATAATCTTAGAGATTTATGTCACTTCCCCAGATTCACGGAGGCATGAACCCACTATCGAGCATAAATACTCCCTCTTGGAGTTACAAGCATCTACTTGGCCAGAGCATCTACTAGTAACGGAGAGCATGCAAGATCATAAACAACACATAGACATAACTTTGATAATCAACATAACAAGTATTCTCTATTCATCAGATTCCAACAAACGCAACATATAGAATTACAGATAGATGATCTTGAGCATGTTAGGCAGCTCACAAGATCCAACAATGAAGCACAATGGGGAGAAGACAACCATCTAGCTACTGCTATGGACCCATAGTCCAGGGGTAGACTACTCACTCATCACTCCGGAGGCGACCATGGCGGCGTAGAGTCCTCCGGGAGATGAATCCCCTCTCCGGCAGGGTGCCGGAGGAGATCTCCAGAATCCCCCGAGATGGGATTGGCGGCGGCGGCGTCTCAGTAAGGTTTTCCGTATCGTGGCTCTCGGTACTGGGGGTTTCGCGACGGAGGCTTTAAGTAGGCGGAAGGGCAGGTCAGGAGGCGGCACGAGGGGCCCAGATGACAGGGCCGCGCGGCCAAGACCTAGGCCGCGCCGCCCTGTAGTCTGGCCGCCTCGTGGCCCCACTTCGTTGACTCTTCGGTCTTCTGGAAGCTTCGTGGCAAAATAGGACCCTGGGCGTTGATTTCGTCCAATTCCGAGAATATTTCTTTACTAGGATTTCTGAAACCAAAAACAGCAGAAAACAGCAACTGGCACTTCGGCATCTTGTTAATAGGTTAGTTCCAGAAAATGCACGAATATGACATAAAGTGTGCATAAAACATGTAGATAACATCAATAATGTGGCATGGAACATAAGAAATTATCGATACGTTAGAGACATATCAATGCTTCTATTTGATCATAGGCTCTCGCCATTTCTATTTTGTCATACCTGAAATTTCCTTCTTCAAAAGTAGCCCCCGAGCATTTGATCAAAAACTTGTATTTGATCAAAGGCTCTCGAGATTATTCTTTGTCGCCAATGTTCGCATTATCAAAACCGATCTTTTTCATTGATAAAGTGATGTCAGTGCTGACGATAGCCACGATCAATGTATCGAGAAGACGCGAGCAATGCTCTCTCTCTGTTTTGCGGGCCCAGAACCCTCATCAGTTTGACACGTCATGCAAGTGGGGGACACACGTCCTCCGCTTTTTCTGGCGCACGCACTGTAGCGCCTGTTCCTTTCCTTCACAGTGAAAATACGTTTTTACCCCTTATCCACGTGTACATCATCCATCTCATAATTTCTCCATCCAACGGTGCATCGATTCGCTGCACCCCTACTTAAGGTCATCGTCTTCCTCCGTTCGCACTTTCACTCGCGCCGCACCTCTGCTTTCCTCTGCGAAAAATCCTCCCTTGCGCCCATCACTTCTTGAGCTCAACCACGCTCGCACCTTTCTCCTACACCATTGTTGATGCCACCTCGCAGACTCACCAGGCATAGCACTCCTGAATCGAATATGGCGACCGCGGATCTGGGGAACACTGAGTGGGAGAGATCCAAAATCTCTACTCAGGATATCAACTTGCTGAAGAAACTTGGGATCAGCAAGAAGAAGGAATCGTTGCGCTTCCCCGGCGAGGAGAGCTATCCATCTCCTCCAATCGAGTACCGGGTCAGTTTCGTTGACCACCTCATCCGTGGTCTTTCCTCCCCCATTCACGATTTTCTGCGTGGGTTGCTATTTGTATATGGATTGCAACTTCACCATCTCACCCCCAACTCCATCCTGCACATCTCTATTTTTATCACTCTTTGCGAGTCTTTCCTCGGGGTCCAACCGAACTGGGCTCTCTGGAAACGTATCTTTCTTCTCCGCCGCAATGGCTCCCCCAATGTCGCCTATAATATAGGTGGCGTTGTTGTGGTGGCCCCGGACTAGCTGTCCGAAACACCCGTTATGCATACACATTCACTATCCCATGATCAGTGTGTCGTGAAAGCATAACCGAACTGGTATCAAATACATCATCCATTACAGTATCGAATAAAAAGATTACAACAGGTCACATGACCAATACTTACATAAGAGCCGTGATGGCAGGAGATCAACAATCACACAACGGAAATACTTCAGATGAAAGCGTTCGCATGGCCCAAGTCATGCCATAACCCTACAGGCAACTGACTGGGAAGACGTTCCTAGCTCGCATACACGTCGTCAACTTCTTCTTCATATGTCGAACTCCACCAAGTCTGGCCAAGTAAATAGCCAGGGACAAAGCCATGAGTACATTATGAATTGTACTCGCAAACCACCTTAGAGAGAAGTAAAGGATATGCAATTTGGCAGTAGCAAGGAACAGGCACTAAACTAGGGCGACAAGGAGCGAGAGGTAATTCCTCTCGAGAGTATGACATCTCTAAATATCTGTTGAAAACCATTTTGTAAACCATTTTGTTTGCAGACTAATAGGTAAGGATAACCCATTCTTATTTCCGGCCATCTCAAATGGCCATTACCTTTCCAACTTTCCACCGTACCTCGCAGGTACTTTTCCACCAGTCCCACTGGCGTTACTTTCCCAAATCAATATTTTGAGAAAACACTTTTATAAAACAAAACTCCTTTTGATACTCAGCACTTCCTTTCCCACGTCCATTGCCGCGGACACGGCTATTCGAATAGATTTTACACTCTGCAGAGGTTGTACATTTTCCCCACAAGATCCGAATACTCATCGTGTGGGCATCATCCCTGCATAATAACATATGCCACGACCAGTACCCGGTCGTAGTTTTTCGCCTGCTCGCCTTAGCCTAAGACATGCCGAATGAGTTGTACCTCCCAACACCAGAGTCCGGGATGCCGTTTACCCAGGAGTTGCAAAGTCCCCGACACACCCGATCCTCCGGAATGCCATCCAACCTCTTAGGCATCTTTCAATGGAAGCTCATAAGTTGTACCCCGCGTACCTGAAATGGCAAATGGGTTGCGTCCCTTCTCATGGGAAGAACCCCGCTCGAAGCGTCCATGGTCAGACTTCCACTACACTTGCAGGACTCAAACTAAGGCGAGACAAACTACTACGCTACGCCCCGTCCCACTAAAGGGTAATGTGGTTGTACTGGCTAGGTCCGGTGATGTACTCAGTCAACAAAAGGTTTTCGAAAACAATTTTTATTCACTTCTCTTGCTCCAAACAAGCCTTTTCTGTTCAAAAACATTTAATCAAAACCACACTTGGGCTGGGCTACCCCATTCCAAGGTTTTCCAGAAAAACCTTTTTGCTTGAAAACAATTTTCACAAATATTTTTCCAGGGCTCCCAACCTATAGTCCAATTGCTCTTTGTAAAGAGGCGACAAGGGGGATAAGGTGATAAGCACCATATCACTAATAGATATGTGTTCAGTAGGTACCAACGAGGGCTGCACCCTAAGGGTGGATTAGTAAAACTCCGGGTGGCACTAACCACCGGCAAATAAATAGAAGACATGCACTTTGATAAAACCTGTAATAATGCAAGAATAAGTATATAGGATCAGATATGCATCAAGAGGTGGCTTGCCTTGATTAGCAAAGTTTCCCTGGCCTTCTTCCTCAAATCCTCCAAATTCACCTCCTCCTCTGATTTCCGGCGGCGTTTGAATCTAGCGTCGCAAAATAAAAAGAAACAAGCAACACACCAATCAACAAACCATTCCAGAATAATTCACACAAAAATTTGGTAAAATCACAGTATGTAAAGGTTCACAAACACAAGCTAATGAAAGTGGTGTCACTAATTTAGGGTTTTTAAAACAAAAGTTATGATTTTTACAAATCCAGAAATGACTTAGGAACCATTTAAATGGTATAAATCTTTCTGTGAGTCAGACAAATACATTCAGCATACCTACTGAAAGCTAACAACATTTTGAACACACTTGCACAAGAATCACTTGCAAATAATTTTTTAAATAATTTATAAAATTTAAATAAGACAGAAACTAGAGACAATCTATAACTAAGCCTACCAGTATCAGAGCACAACCAACCAAAACTAAGCATACCCCTGGATAGCTAAAGTTAAATGTGATCCAACCCCACTGGTTTGGCATTTTTCTGATTTGTAAAAGAATTTACAAAAATCAGATACTGAATAGGTGCCCCTTTTCACTAGTAAAATTCTCAGAAATAAAATACTAATCACAAAAATATTTCCTTTGACCCTGAGGTACCCTATAAAGATACCTACCAGGTGCCTTTGGGTTCTCTGCCAAAAACATTTTAATCTGCAAATTAAAAATCAGAGAACAGCTCCCTGGACAGAATTTGGTATGTCAACCAAACCATTTCCAGGAAGCTCCTGCATGTGGGACCTATGGCAAACAAAAGGTATTGACATCTACTACACCCCAGAATTTAATTCATACAGAAAGGTCTCACACAACTTTCACAAACAATAAAACACTAAAACAGACACATATTAGTAGAACAATTCTAAGAACTAAACTATACTGGTAAACCACATGCATGCACTTTTAGGTGGTTAGGATTTTGTAGAGGAGCATCCAGAAACTTGAAACACAATTTTATAAGGTTTGAGGAATTTTTAGTGGATTAAAAGCTGGGATAGATCTACAGGCACATTTTCTGGAAATTTAAGAGAAAAAAAGGGGGGACGGGCCGGGATCTGGCCATGCCACACTGGGCCGGCCCATCTTCGGCCGCGGATGCGCGGGAGCCAGCGGTTTACGAACCGCCCTGGGCAGGCCCCGCCGCGACGCAAGCTTAAATGGCCAGGCTGCATGCAGCCGTGGATCAACGATCCATCGGCCTATGCAGTATCCACCGGTGATGACCAACAACCGGTGGCGCGACAGCGTCTATGCGATGGAAGAGAGCAGCGACGGCCGGGGAGCTCACCGTGGTGTGTTCGCGGGCGACGGATGCTTGCTGACCACATATTCCTTCGTGTACGTCCTTCAGAATTATCCTTCCATCTTCGGGTGTGACGCACCTTTGTAACACACCTGAAATACTTTGCTTGTACAACTCCCCTTTGACCACAGTGAAGGCTTTGGAACGTCTAATAACTCGCCTTGCTTCAACTGGATCGTCGGGTATTGTTTTCCTGAGGATGTATGATATGTACGCCTACATCCATGGAATTTGCACCATCATTACTAGATCATGTTCCTCTTCTTCTTCTAGTGCTACTTTCGTAGCCCCCGAGGGTTTCTCGTCCTTCTCCTTCTTCTTTGGTTTCTCCGGCTTTGTAGATCTCTCTGTTATCTCCTCCCAGAACACGCCTGGTGGAATCGCGAGACACTGCGACCCAATGTTTGCAAGAACATCGGCTTCATCATTACTTAGCCTGCTGATGTCATTTACCTCGCATCCATCAAACAGTTTCTCCAGCTCGTTATACACTTCCTTGTATGCTATATATCATACTTTCGTTGACTGCATCGCACTGATTCATGACCTGCTGAGCCACCAATTGTGAGTCGTCAAAGATTTTTAGTCGGGTTGCACCACAAGCTTTTGCCATCTTCATCCCATGTATGAGAGCTTCGTACTCTGCCTCATTGTTGGACGCGTTTGGAAACGTCATCCGTAAGACATACTTTAATTTGTCGCCTTCAGGTGATATTAGTATCACGCCTGCTCCCGCTCCCTCTAATCTCTTGGACCCGTCGAAGTTCATAGTCCAGGTTCTTGATAGATCTGGGGGGGTCCCGTATTTTGTAGCTCCATCCACTCTGCCATGAAGTCTGGTAAAATTTGCGACTTTATTGCTTTTCTTTTTTCATACGTGATGTCCCGAGGGGAAAGCTCTATTCCCCAAAGGGAGACACGGCCCGTAGCTTCTGGATTGTTTAATATATTGGATAAAGGCGCTTCATTGACCACTATTATCGGATGCGCCGAAAAATAGTGTCGCAACTTTCTTGCTGTTGTAAACACTCCATATGCTAGCTTCTGGTACTGCGGGTACCGCTGTTTTGAAGGCGATAATAATATACTGGCCTCTGTACCCCATGGAGTTTTCCTTCTTCCTCCCTTTCGACTACGAGAGCTGTGCTGACCACCTGAGGTGTGGCTGCAATGTATAGCAAGAGGGGTTCCTTCTCCTTGGGCGCCACCAAGATTGGTGGTGTCGAGATTGTGCGCTTGAGATCCTCGAAAGCTTTGTCCGCCACTTCGTTCCACTGAAACTTCTCTCCTTGCTTAATCAAAGCGTAGAACGGCAATGCCTTCTCTCCTAGCCTGGCGACGAATCTGCTTAAAGCTGCGACTCGCCCAGTTAACTGTTGTATTTCTTTCAACTTTGTCGGCTTCCTCATCATTACGATGGCTTGGATTTTCTCTGGATTTGCCTCGATCCCTCTTGCTGATACTAGGAACCCGAGAAGTTCTCCTGCAGGGACGCCGAAAGAACACTTCGTCGGGTTCAGTTTGAGGCAAAACTTGTCAAGGTTGTCGAAAGTTTCCTTTAAATCCTTGATCAATGTTGTCCCCTTTTTTGATGTTATGACGACATCGTCAATGTACACTTGTACGTTTTTTCCAATCTGTGTTGCCAAGCATTTCTGCATCATCCGCTGATATGTTGCTCCCGTGTTTTTCAGACCAAAGGGCATTGTTCTGTAGCAAAACACGCCATAAGGTGTTATGAACGCTGTCTTGACTTCATCATCTTCTTTTAATCTGATCTGGTTATAACCAGAATACGCGTCCAGGAAGGAAAGACGTTCACATCCTGCCGTGGAGTCGATGATTTGATCGATCCTCGGGAGGGGAAACTGATCCTTTGGACAATGTTTATTGAGACACGTAAAGTCAACACACATGCGAAGGACTTTCGTGTTTTTCTTCGGGACCAGCACTGGGTTAGCTACCCACGTGGCCTCTGTATGTATCTCTTTGATAAAACCAGCTTCTCTGAGTCGGTCAATCTCTGACAGCATGGCTTTGCGGTTTGGTTCCGAAAAATGCCGCAAAGGTTGTTTGATTGGTCTCGCTATTGGATCCAAGTTTAGGTGGTGCTCGGCAAGTTCCCTGGGTACTCCTGGCATGTCAGCTGGACACCATGCGAAGATTTTCCAGTGCTCAAGGAGGAACTCGACGAGCGCGTTTTCCTATGCGAGGTCCATGTCTGTTGCAATGGACGTCGTTTTCTTTGGATCTGTCGGGTGAATCTGCACCTCCTTAGAATCCTTAGTAGTGTTGAAGGTTGGCTCCCTGAGTGGCTTTCCTGCATCTGGCAACACATCATAATCAGTTGTGAGCCTTGACGCCATATATTCTGCTTGCATCCCAAAAGTTTCTGACAGTCGATGAAAATCCTTGTCGCATTTATCAGCTAACGCGAAACTTCCTTTGACTGTGATTGGTCCCTTAGGTCCAGGTAACCTCCACAACAGGTACGTGTAGTGTGGTACCGCCATAAACCTGGCATATTCTGGTCGTCCCAACAAAGCGTGATATTGCGACGGGAAATCCACAACTTCGAACTCCAGCCTTTCTATCATGTAGTTTTCTCGGGTCCCAAACTGAACGTCGAGATTGATCCTCCCCAACGGATAACTCGGCTTCTCTGGTGTGATTCCATGGAAACGTGTGTCAGTTGGTTTTAGATTTGCCAGGGATATGTTCATCTTCCTTAGTGTATCCGCATACATAAGGTTTAGACTGCTGGCTCCATCTATGAATACTCGAGATACGTCGAATCCTGCGATCACCGCTGGTAAGATAAGTGCTGACTGCCCTGGTCGAGGAACTTGCTGCGGGTGATCCGCAATTGTGAAGCCAATGTCATGCCCCAACCAATTTAGGTACTCAATTGTTGGTGGAGGCATCTTCTCTGCCATGAACACTTGTCGCGAGATTACTTTCTGAGCCCCATTAGATGGCCTAGCTTTCTGAATCATCGAGACCGCGCTGTTGGAGTTAGGATCAACATATGGGGGTGGGTGTGGTGCTGCCGCTATTCTGAGTTGGTGCCGATTTTCGTCCGTAATTGCGGGAGGAGGTGGCAGGTGGATCTCACTCCTGGGCCCTTGGGGGTTTCTATTTATTGCCGGAGCATTGGCTAGCCCTGCGACCCTCAACATTGCTTGAAAATTGCGACAGTCCTTCTGCAGATGTCCTGACTGCCTCTTCCCATTATTATCGAGATAGAAATGCATCTGACATGGCCCGTTCATCATATCCTCGGGAGATACGAAAGGTCTCTGAAACCTTGACCCACTATTTTGCCTGCTATTCCGAGAGTCATTGATGGCGCGTGATGCACACGTCCGTTGGGAACCCCAAGAGGAAGGTGTGATGCGCACAGCAGTAATTTTTTCCTCAGAAAGAAACCAAGGTTATCGAACCAGTAGGAGATGAAGGCCACGTGAAGGTTGTTGGTGACGGAGTGTAGTGCAGCGCAACACCAGGGATTCCGGCGCCAACGTGGAACCTGCACAACACAATCAAAATACTTTGCCCCAACGTAACAGTGAGGTTGTCAATCTCACCGGCTTGCTGTAAACAAAGGATTAAATGTATAGTGTGGAAGATGATGTTTGTTTGCGAAGAACAATAGAGAACAATGATTGCAGTAGATTGTATTCAGATGTAAAAGAATGGACCGGGGTCCATAGTTCACTAGTGGTGTCTCTCCCATAAGATAAATAGCATGTTGGGTGAACAAATTACAGTTGGGCAATTGACAAATAGAGATGCATGCATATCATGATGATTACTATGAGATTTAATCAGGGTATTACGACAAAGTACATAGACCGTTATCCAGCATGCATCTATGCCTAAAAAGTCCACCTTCGGGTTAGCATCCGCACCCCTTCCAGTATTAAGTTGCAAACAACAGACAATTGCATTAAGTATGGTGCGTAATGTAATCAACACAAATATCCTTAGACAAAGCATTGATGTTTTATCCCTAGTGGCAACAGCACATCCACAACCTTAGAACTTTCTGTCACTGTCCCAGATTCAATGGAGGCATGAACCCACTATCTAGCATAAATACTCCCTCTTGGAGTCACAAGTATCAACTTGGCCAGAGCCTCTACTAGCAACGGAGAGCATGCAAGAACATAAACAACATATGTATGATAGATTGATAATCAACTTGACATAGTATTCAATATTCATCGGATCCCAACAAACACAACATGTAGCATTACAAATAGATGATCTTGATCATGATAGGCAGCTCACAAGATCTAACATGATAGCACAATAAGGAGAAGACAACCATCTAGCTACTGCTATGGACCCATAGTCCAAGGATGAACTACTCACGCATCAATCCGGAGGCGGGCATGATGATGTAGAGCCCTCCGGTGATGATTCCCCTCTCCGGCAGGGTGCCGGAGGCGATCTCCTGAATCCCCCGAGATGGGATTGGCGGCGGCGGCGTCTCTGGAAGTATTTCCGTATCGTGGCTCTCGGTAATAGAGTTTTCGCGACGGAGAGTTTAAGTAGGCGGAGGGGCAGAGTCGGAGGGCTGACGAGGGGCCCACACCATAGGTCGGTGCGGGCCCCTCCCAGGCCGCGCCGCCCTATGGTCTGGCCACCTCGTGGCCCCACTTCGTATGCTCTTCGGTCTTCTGGAAGCTCCGTGGAAAAGTAAGACCCTGGGCGTTGATTTCGGCCAATTCCGAGAATATTTCCTTTGTAGGATTTCTGAAACCAAAAACAGCAGAAAACAGCAACTGGCGCTTCGGCATCTCGTTAATAGGTTAGTGCCGCATGTGAGTATTGTCATAAAAGTAGCATGGAACATAAGAAATTATAGATACGTTTGAGACGTATCAGTCATCTCTATTGTCGCCTCGCTGCTCGTTACTCCTTTGATATTCATCTATATTGTTTCCTCCTGTGTTTCCCCGAAACCCAGCCGATATTTGGCCGGGAGCATCGTAACTCGAGAATTGTCGAGGAAATCGTCGTTTATTTTGAAAATTTCGACTACGGTCCTCCTCCGGTGACCTGTGTCGTTTATTATGAACAACATCTTCTCCATCTGCCCATCTGTTTGCTATCTCCATCAACGCTGACACTGTCCTTGGGTTGGTTCTCCCCAAGTCTTCGACAAAATCTCCTCGTCGAATTCCTGCCACAAACGCATCTATTGCTCTCTCGTCAGATATATTCTCTGCCGAATTTTTAATGATGTTCCACCTTTGGATGTATTTTCTCATTGATTCGTCATGCATACAATAGCATATCGACGCAGCTGTAGAGTGCCATTTTGATGTATATATAGGCATCCCGAGACCCTTCGGTTCATCAACTCCAGCATCACTACCAATTTAACTGATTATTCTCTGCACACACACACAGAGCCAGCAAGATGGGTGGCAAGGTGCTTCTGATCAGTGCTGTCTTGGTGGGTCTTGTTTCACTGAGCTCATGCAGGAGCCTGGGGGAGTTGAATGAACACAAGACCTACTCTTCTGCGCCCCACTGTATATTTTTAACCCCATACAGTCTGTGTTGCATTGTTATTACCACTAGAACTTCATAGCTAATGCATATATAAAAGAATTTCATGTTGGGTAAAGACAGCGTCCTTTCTAAACAACTAGCTTTCAGAACTATGCAAAGCAACTTGATTCATCTGTTGATTACTCGAAAGCATTTTCGGTGCTGCACTGTTTATTACTTCATAGTTCATATAGTAGTACTGCCCTGCATCTATTGATAACTCATAAGCATGCCGTTTAGTTGAGTCAAATTTCCATGACCATCCGAACACACCAGGCCATATCATGCCATCGCGATAGCTGCAATAATATTTCACGGTACTAATAGTTGCAATTCTGTATGTCATACCAGATGGGGGCTCCCCAACTCCCACACATGGGTCAGGAGGAGGCTATAAACCAACACCAATGCCGACGCCAACTTACGGCACTACACCGACGCCAACTTACAGCGCTACACCAACACCATCTTATGGAACTACACCGAGCACCCCAAGTACACCTTCCCATGATCCCCCTGAAATTCCCAAAAAGCATGAAATCATTGGATCCTGCGAGTATGAGCTAGAACGAGTGCATACCATAAGCATCAACATCACAAAGCAATGGTATTAAAATTCTTTCGTTTACCTGAAATGCAGCTACTGGAAGGGCCACCCAGATACCATAATTGCAGCTATTGGCTCGCTGGGCAACATCGGCCAGACATTTGGTGCTGCATGCATTGTGATCGTTGGCAAGAAGCTGGGAAATCTGCATGATGCACTCTCAAACACAAGAGCTGATGGCATTGGTGTCCTGATACGTGAGGGAGCGGCTGCATACCTCAACTCCATTGTGAACAAGAAATTTCCTTTTACCACCCAGCAGGTGAAGGACTGCATCCTCGTTGCCGTGACCTCTGATGGTGCTGCTTCTGCCCAGGCTGGGGTCTTCAAGAAGGCAAATGAATCCCACTACAAGTTTTAGTCCTGCTTATCTCTTGGCTAAATTTTTGCTGCTGTGTATTTTTCTCGATCGATGATATCTTGTGGCTTGATATATTTCCAATATTTTGTTGGTTTATCATGTAATATCACTATTTAAGACATTTTGAGTGCAATAGTTCTGTTGCTTGAATCAGACCATGTTGTTACACTGGAGCATTAGCACAGAGAAAAACTATAATTTACTCTGAGCAGCACAAAAGGGCAAGTAATTCCGAACACCACACCAGTGTTACTCGGATTCTCAGTATAAGAAGCTTATAAATCGAATGTGTTTTTGTACTTCAGACATGTTTGGCTTGCTCTTGTTGGCAAAGTGTGCCAAGCAGCACTTCATGTATCTACCAAAGTTTTGGCAGAACATTGGGTAGAGGACAGGTGGGCTGCGTGGCTAAGAAACAGTGGCACGCCCAAACTGTGGCAACCAAAATATGAAATTGTCAAACTTTCCTAGCTAAGGGTTGGCAAATTGACAAAATAGTCAGTCTAACTATTGCCACAAAAATTAATTGTTCCCAAGCTTCATTGTAAAATCCTTCGAATATTGCTCTTCAACCCATAACGAATACATCATCTCACCCTGCTCCCCTAAATTTCATAGTTAAATAACTAAGAATCTTGCTCTTGAACCCCAAAAGGCCTACCACAAAAGCATATGCAGCCTCTGTCCAAAGAACTGACTATAATTATTCTCCTGTAAGAAAACTAATTATGATTATTATGAAATCTGGGTAACTCATCCAAGTATCCAAAACCAGCCAATTAAACAACAAAAACATCATCAAAGCCTTTTTCTCAAGCAAGCTGGGTAGGCTAGATATGAAACCCAACATAAACATATGGAAACTAAGGATTTGATGTTTAATACCAGATAAACACAAGAATTTCGAAGATGAGTTAGGAGTATTTTAGGAGTGGATTTGGATGTCAAACTGTCGTCGTGGTGAACAGACAGATGCCATAGGATGGCTTAAGTTGGGGCCGAATGGACGCTAGAGGATTCGGGTGAGGGTTTTTGGTAAGGATGGGATGGATTCCGGATGGATCTACTAAGAACTTGGCCTTGGCCAGAGGTAGAAGAGGAAGAACACGAGAGCTTTCTCCCCTTCAGATCTTTCTATTCATTGATTACAAGTGGTTTACAGGTTTGTGCACACGAGTTTGGACACCAGAGCTCATGCCCGCGATGGGGTGTGCCCCCTCTCCTTATATAGGGGAGAGGGTGGCTTACATGGGAAGAAACCCTAGGAAACCCTAATGACATCTTTGAACAGACAAACTACTTTACAAAGCTACTTTAATCACTGGTGATGCCGGTATCTCTTTAATCAAGGAGGCTGACGTCCTCCGGATGCTTTCAGCGTCACCTTCCTCTTTGGCGTCAGGGCTTCGTTTAAAGCTACTTTGCTTAGCTCATCCTTGTTCTCTAGCTCTTGAGAGAATCTTTGACCGGTCTTACCGACGTGCTACAGTGCACACCTTACCGGTAACCCGGTGTCTTCTTAGCTTATTCCGGTATACCCCTCTTGGGGATACCGGTAAAGATTTCCTTAGCCAAAAGCTTATCTTCACATTCCGGAATAAACCTTAAACCGGTATCTTGATGGCTCAAACCATTCGGTTTGGCATGCCTTTGGCATACCGGGGGTCATCCCCCCAACATTAGTCCCCGAAGCTGGTATAGTCCGGTGGATTTTATCCGACGGACCATGCCAGGTTCCCGTATCACAAGGTTCCGGTTTAATCTTTCCGGTAGCCAGTTTAAATCCTCCGGCATCTTTGCCGGACTTTCTCTCTTTTTCTTTCCGGATCCTTCCGGTATCTATGACATTAAACTCTTCCTCGGTGAAGTCGAGAATTTCTCGGGTACAGTGCCTGTCAGAGACATGCGCACTGTTTCTGACGCGCCAGTGCCAGGGGTCACTTCCCTTCGGCTTCTGCGCTAGCATTTATGGCGCCGCACCGGATCCTCGCTGCCGTTTTGGATCCGTGCGGCCTCCCTGTGGCACTCTGTTTTCCGCGCGTGTGTCATCGTGCCACGTGGCGGCCCACGAACCGAACCGCCGCGGCCCAGTGGTTGCTAGCCCACTACGTCCTCTTTCTATTTAAGGGGGTGCGGTTCCTTCTTCTCCCTTTCTCCGCATTCACAACTCCCTCGCGTACTCAGAGCTTCTTGCTCCCTTGCGCCTTCGCCGCCGCCGTTCGTCGCCAGGGCTCCTTCCTCCGGCGATCTTCCTCAGCCACTTCGTCAAGCTTCGCCCTGCTGAGACCCTCAGCAGCGTCTCCTCCGTTGCTGCTTCGGGCGCTCCTCGGTGACTCTCGTTCCTCCTCCTCGCCAAACCTCGTCAGTGACCGTGAGTCCGCCGCATCTCCGGCGACCGTTGACCTCGACACCTCGCGCCACCTCAGGTTAGCCTTAATGCCTTTTTGCTCTCTCCTTTTTTGTCTTCCCGTTCTTGGCCGGTTGGGGATTTACTTTCTCTTTTTCCCCGTGGTTTTTCTCTTACTCGTAGATCTTCGCGCGAGGCTAGATCTTGGGAAATCGGTTTTTAGGTAGAGTGCGGTGTATTTTAGACTTGTATGTCTAGCGAAGACTATCTTTCCGAATCAGCGTCCAGCAGCCACCAAAGCGAAGCTTCCGACGGGCTTTCGGTTGAACTCGCCCGCATGGAAACTGACACCGGAAGAGGTCAGGAGGCCAGCAGCTCTGGCCAAGGTTCCGGAGTGGATTTATCCGGTATTACCCGCGGAGCCTGGAAGGGCTCAGATGTGACACAGGCCGAGATCGACTGGCTGTACCGCTCCCGGAGGATACCGGCAGAAGTTTCTTGTCGGCTTCCGCGCGACGAGATTGAACCGGTGCTTGAACCCGGTGAGTCCGTCGTTTTCCTTGCTCATTTCGAGCGCGGCTTCGGCCTTCCTGCTTCCGACTTCTTCCGTCAATTCTTGGATTTTTACCAACTCCAACCTCACCACCTTCCTGGCAATGCCATCTTCTACCTTTCCTGTTATGTTTCTTTCATGGAGGGCTACATTGGCCTCCTTCCCACTAAAGAAACTTTTGCTCGCTTCCTTAGCCTTCGGATCAATTCGGTCCAAGGCAAAGATATTCCTAAACCCAAACCCCCCGTCCAATGCGGGTCCTGCATCATCGGCTCCCGCCAAGGGAGCCCCTTTTTCAAATTCTCCGGTCTCGAGTCATGCCGGGCATGGCAAGAGACCTTTTTCTACGTGAAGAACACCGGCACCACAGATCTCATCAATCTGCCGGCTTTCAATCCGGGGACGCCCACGAAGGCGAACTGGGGCTTCAATCCGGGGACCAATCATATTGAAACCAACCGGATTGTTCGCTTCATGGAGCAGCTGATGAAGGAGACAGACATTTGCTCTGATGACATCATCCGCACCTTTATTTCACGCCGGGTGCTTCCCCTCCAGCGCCGAGCTCATAAGATAAGCGAGATGTACGGCCCTCGCGACCCCACCAAGATCACAGGCCTCCCTTTAAGCAAGGAGTACGTTGTCCTCAAGGCTAGGCAAATTTGCCAAACTGACATGCCGATGGACTGGGAGTGGGGCTTCCTTCCCCTCAGCTCCACCAATCCTCCAACTCCTGAAGTAAGAGATTATGCAATTCGGATTGTTTTTCCGGTAGCTTTTAATGTGTAGCTAACTGTCTTTCTGTTCTTTTTCAGGCAAAGGAGCGTTTTCCTCGCATTGCTGCGGTACAGCGAGGCCCTTGCCGGAAGCGGGATCTGGACACGGTGGACCCGGATCCATACGTGCATTGGACCGAGCTCAAGATGGGCGGCACTCACGCTTCGCGCCCCGGTAACTTCTCAACCAAAGACTCCGATTCTGATGATGAGGTCACTATTCTTGAGGTATTTCATTCTTTTCGCTTCCTCATATATTGTCTTTTTGTAGATGCTCCCTCAGCCAGCGCCAACCCACAGGTTGTGGAGTGCGCTGTTCCTATTCAAGCTGAGGTCGGCCAGGAGTTCCTGGAGAAGCTTGCCTCCCAGGGCAAGAAGAACAAGGCACCGGCGCCGGATGCCGGTTCGAGCCAGGCTCCTCCCGCCAAGCGTGCCCGGCAAGAAGTTGTCGGCGGGAAGACGGTTTCCAAGAAGCAATACCGGAGGCGAGAGATGCCGGTTGCTTCCGGGTAAGCTTCTGTTTTCCTTTTGTTATGTGAACTCGTTTTTTCACAGTTGCTTTTTCTGAAACTCTCTTTTTTCTATCTTTTTCAGAGCTGCGCTCAAGATCTCCAAGAGTGCCACCGGCATGAGGCCGGAAAGCTCTGAGGAACCCACGAGGACCTCAACTCCTCCTCAGTCAAGCCCGGTACCATCTGGTACCGGCAACCCTTCTGCCTCCCCTCTGGGAGGCACCACAAGTGCGGGGCGCGCGGCCCCTACACCTTCAGATCACCGCGCGGAGGAGGACCTCGTCTCCCCTCCAGAAACTCAAGACACCGGCGCCAGCAACACCGGCACCACCACTGAAGATGCCGGGAGGGTGGAGCCTTTGGCTCCTCCCACCCCGAAGAAGAAGAAAAAGAAGGACACTACCTCCTCTCCCTGCAAGACCATGCCGGAGCCTTCTGCTCCGGCAACCTCTATTCCGGCAAAGGACGCCACAGAAGATCCTGCGCCTCCCAAGACTGCACCGAAGCCTCCACCGGCTGCTTCTACCGGCGAGCCTGCCGCCGCCAAGCCAACAGCGCCGCCAAGCCAAGATCCCGCGGCGGCCAAGCCTACAGCTCCGGAGGGCATCAAGCTCTCCAAGCAAGAGGCTACCGCAGCCAGCTCCTTCTCCTCCGGCCCGCAGTCCCTCGTGCTGCACTCTGGCCGCGCCGCTATTGTGGCCGGGGAAACGGCTTCAGCTCAGCTGGGCCGGATCACCGAGCTTACTCGCGGAGGAGCTGACCTGGGGCACCTTCTTGATTACGCTGAGAAGTGGAATCAAGCAGATGTGTCCCCAGCGACGCGCGGCCTGGGGAAGGACAAGCTGCCGCTGGTCGATCCTGCCGGCCCCCGGAGCACCGGACAACATTTCAGCCGGCTGCGGCGCGCGGTCAAAGAGTTTGACAACGCGTGGCATGACGCCAACATTAATGTTGTGGTAAGTTGCACTAAACCTAAAAACTCTTTTAATCTTATGCCGGTTTTCACTCTTTCAAGATTATGTATATATTCTCCCAGTCCCCGAGTTTCGGGTTGAGAACGCAGTTCTTAGCGCGAAACTTCCTTAGAAATATCAAAAAACCGGCATAGCCAGTCCCCGAGTTTCGGGTTGAGAGTTTCTTAGCGCGAAACTTTTTTCAATATCGGCATCTTTCTTACCGGACTCTTCTTTAACAGAACACGGCGGACGCCCGGAAGCGCCTCTTTGAGGAGCTTCTGTGGGAGCACCGGGATCTCGCTGAGGCCCACAGCCACTGCCAAGGTTAGCCCCTTGCCTTCCGGCTTCTTTTACTTGTTGTCTTTTCCTTCCGTTACTTATAAATTCTTTGCATAACAGCTGTTCCGGAAGCCTCCATCGATGCCCTCAAAACTCAGCTCGCCACTCTCCAAGGTATTTTTTCCTTTTCCGGTTGAATTATTTCTCTTCATCTTACCGGTTATCGTTTGTTAACCCTTCTTTTCCGGATTTCAGCTGAAAAGGAGCAGCTTGCCGCAGAACACCACAAGTTCAAGAACCTTGTAGGTGAGCTAAAGGAAAAGCTGGTGCAGGGTGAGCTCCGGCACGACAAGGAGCGGAAGGAGGCCAAGGCCGCAGCCGAGGCCAAGCTGGACGAGACCCTGAAGGAGTGCGCTGATTCTACCGCGGTGCTGCGGGCTGAACTGGAGGAGGAGAGCGGGGCGCGGAAGGCGGCCCAAGACCGGATCGCCCTCCTAGAGGCGGAGCAAAAGGAGTACGACCGGTTGGTTTTGCAAACTGACGCGCTTGCCCTCTGTAAGTTTCTTTTTTCTTTTCTGTCTTTTGCTTATAAGCTTATACCCTCCGGTATCATGTCCTTATCTTTTTTCTTTTTCTTGCAGGGCTCTTTCCGGACTCCCAGGCGCATGCTGTCAACAAGGTGGCGGAACGCAGGGTGGAGCAAGAAATGGCCAACCCGAATGCGCCCTGGGATCCGTATGACCATCTGGTTGCGCTCTCCGCCCGGGTCCAGCACATGCGCTCCGTGGATCGGCATCTTGCTGATCTTCCGGATGTTGCCATTCAAATCTGCAAAGTGTTGTGGCCTGGGGAGCCGGTGCCTGCCAACATCACGCTCACAGCCAACCGGCTGAAGGACACCGGCCGGAGGATTCGCGAATGAAAGTGTTCGGCGGCTCGTTCCGGAGCGGATGCGGCGCTGCGCATCGCCTGCTCCTGGTATGATGACTTGGATCTGGATGCTTTTCATACCCTCCGCGCCGATGCTCCTACCGACACGGATCCGATCCACACCGCCAAGCACCAAGACCGCGCCTACCGGATAGCGGAGTTCGCCCACGTGCGCACCTTCATCCCTCCTCCTGCCGACGTCAAGGATGCCGTTTCCGACGACGAAGAAGAAGTCGAGGACGAGGAGGATGTAGAAGCTGGCGAAGACGACGCTCCCCCGGAAGCTCCTGAGGCCGGTGATGCTCCTCCCGAATCATCTGCTGCTTAAATGCTTTCACTCTGTCTTTGTTGTATCTGTTGCTTGATAAAACAATATCTGTTAAATTTTGCCCCGGTATGCCGGGGTCTTTGATGTAAGATAACACTTAGCATTTTGGTTGTGGTACAACTTCTATGCCGGTGTCTTTTTGACCGGTAGCTTATTAAGTTAAGTTTATATGCTATCTTTTGCATCTTACTTATTGTTTGCTTTTATCTTGTACTGTGTTGATTCCGGAATTGTTTCCGCATCCAATCCGATGCACACTTGGTTCTTTTGCTTTGCCTATGCCTGCCTCTTTGGGTGTCTTGGCGTATGAGTAACAAAGTTCTTTTGCCAAGCAAACACATTCTTGAACTTAGAAATAACTCGAAATTTTCACAAAAAACTGGTATAACCGGGGTTAGTTAAACTTTTCCGGATTGTTCGTTCCCACTTCCTATTTTCGTGGTTCACGTGCTTAATCCCTACCGGTTTATCTTGCTTGCCATGAAGCCGGGTTGCGGACAGCAGCAGAGTCGAAGACTCCGTTAGGTTTAGCACGTTACTAAACCGGAAAGAAAAAATGGTCAACAAGCAACCGGTAAACTGAAAAAATAAACATATTGCATGCAACTTCGGTAGGGGTAGTCCCCGAGATTCATTCGAGGTTCCGACATCTTTTATTCATAGCATATAGGGTACAAAAAGAACTCCTTACAGCACATCTTCAGGAATAGAAAGGACACAGCAAGGCTATGTTCCATGGACGCTTGGACTCTTCTCCTGACCTGTCCGCCTTTCCCTTCTTTGATTCTTGTGCATCGATTAGGTAGTATGCATCATTGTGGAGAGCCTTGCTCACAATGAACGGTCCTTCCCATGGAGGTGAGAGTTTGTGGCGTCCCTCGGTGCGCTGCACTAGGCGTAACACCAGGTCTCCTTCCCGGAACACCCTCGGGTTAACTTTCCGGCTATGATAGCGTCTGAGGTTTTGTTGATAAATGGCTGTTCTTGCCAAAGCCAGCTCTCTTGCTTCTTCTAGCAGGTCCACATCGTTTTCCCAGGCCTCTTTTACCTCCTCTTCGGTATAGAGCTATACCCTTGGTGAATCATGGATGATATCGGTTGGTATCACGGCCTCTGCCCCATAAACCATGAAAAATGGAGTGTATCCGGTAGACCGGTTTGGAGTCGTTCTTATACTCCATAACACTGATGGCAGTTCATCAAGCCAACAGCCCGGTGTCTTTTCGAGTGGTTCGATGAGCCTTGGTTTTATACCGGAAAGCACCAGCGCATTTGTTCTTTCCACTTGGCCATTGCCTTGTGGGTGTGCCACTGAGCACAAATCCAACCGGATGTTGTTATCCTCACAGAATCGCTTGAATTCACCCTGGGCAAAGTTTGAGCCATTGTCAGTTATGATACTGTGCGGGTATCCATACCGCAAGATGACATCCTTTAGGAATTTCACCGCTGTGTGCCCATCACACTTTGCAATAGGTTTTACTTCCAGCCACTTGGTGAACTTATCCACTATAACCAAGATGTGGGTCATGCTTCCCCTTGCAGTTTTGAACGGGCCAACCATGTCGAGGCACCAAACAGCAAACGGCCAAGTTAATGGTATAGTTTTCAAACCGGATGCTGGGGTATGATTTTGCTTGGCGTACCTCTGGCACCCGTTGCACTTTCTTACCAAATCCTCAGCATTTTCCAAAGCAGTGGGCCAGTAGAACCCATGCCGGAATACTTTTGCTACCAGCGCCCTTGATGAAGCGTGGTGCCCACACTCCCCTTGGTGAATCTCCACAAGCATTTCTTTTCCCTCTTCCGGTTCCACACATCTTTGAAGGACACCGGTAACACTTCTCTTGTACACCTCGCCATTGATGATGGTATATGCTTTGGACCTCCTCTGGATCCTTCTGGATTCACTTTCGTCAACCGGCAAGATGCCGTTGATCGGGAATTCCTTAATAGGTTTAACCCAAGATGGTGCTTCTCGAACCAGAAATACCGGTACGTCTATCTCCATGCTATCCACCAGCATTGCTTCCTCCGGTCTGGACGCAGCAGTCCCCGAGTTTACCGGAACAGTCCCCGAGTTTGCCGGAACAGTCCACGGGTTTCCTTCATCGACATCCATTGGTACTACATGTGATTCCGGTACGAAAATTGACTCTGATTCCGGACTCGGTTTGATCGATGGTACTCTTAAGTGTGCCAAGGCTATTCCGGGAGGAATTTCTTGCCTAGATGAGTGACATAGGCATCCCCAATGGGCCTGCCGAAGATGGTACCCGGGATTTACTGAAGGTCCACAAGTCGAAGAATATGAAGTTCGGAAGCCCAGTTAGTATTAAGGAAAGTTAGAGTTGTATTAGGAAATATAGAGACTTGTAATTTTACGGGACGGGTTAGAAACCCTCCCGGACTTTGTAACTTGTGTATTACGAATCCCTCGGCTCCGCCTCCTATATAAGGGGGAGTCGAGGGACAAAGAGAGGATCAAATCAATTGTCAACAGAACCCTAGTTTCTTAATCGTCGAGTACTTTTCGGCTGAAACCTTCGAGATCTACTTGCCCTCTACTTCCAACGAAACCCTAGTCTACAATACGTAGGCATTGATAAGTTAATACCTTGTCAATTGGCGCCGACCGTGGGGAGTAGAGGCGACAAGGAGCTGATCTCGATGGCACGTTCAAGATCGTCGACTTCATCAACTGCAAGCAACGCTTTGGACAGAGGTAAACAGATCGAAACTGGTCTAGTCGATTTTGTTCCTCACCCGCCCTCCCATTTGGATGCATATGCGTATCTGGAGGAGCCTATGGAGATGACCTTTGGCGAGTTCCAATTCCGCGTCGAGAAGGAAGGATCATATCGTCTCGAAATTCCGATCTCGTCAGGATTATCGGCGGTCGATCCCGATTCTTCGGATTCAACATCGTCAACTGAGTCAGGCGAAGAAGAGATTTCGTCGCCACGCTTCATCAGCACCAGGGCAAATGAAAAACTCGCCAAGATCTTCAGCGACATGTCTTTCGAGTCATCTGCGGACTCCGATATAAGCGATGACTCGAGCAACATCGACAGCTTCACCTTCGTCGACAGATCCACTACTGTTGGAAAGGTCTTCACCAATCTCAATGATGGTGTCACCAAACCCGACAAAGTTTAGAATCCAAAATATCATCAGATCTATGTAATTGGAGAACCAAGTCGCCCAGCGGAGGAGACGTCAGAAAACTTTGACGATGCGGGAAATCCATATGTTGATCCTGCAGATCTCACGCGAGGTTTGGGAACAAAATATATCGGACCAGGAACACGAGAGATGGTGCAATTTCCGCAGGCAGTATGGGATCGAGTCGCAAGAGCTATTGATGGTACATAACCAATGACCATTACATCGACACCTGCGAAGTTACAAGCGTATCAATATAGGCTTGCACGTACCAGGAGGGAGCTCGAGAAGCAGAAAATCGAGTTGGACAAGAGGCAGGAAGCCACTTCCGCATCAAGCAGGCGAAAAGCAGAGCTAAGCCAAAATTCAAGAACTTCGGGAGATAGTCACAGAGAAGCTCGAAGGAGAGCAAGATCTCGGCTGCAAAATATACCTGAAGCGGAGAGAGAGAGAATTTAATTCAAAACCTCGATATGTCTTTCATGTCAATCGACACGAGGGGGAATATTATTCCCAAAACACCGGAAGCGGGATACATGGCAACGCAAGCTTTCATCCTAGCGTCCAGGCCACCTCCCGGAGATCCAAGAGAAGCGTTGTATAACATGGTCATGGCAGGGTGTGGAGCCATGGGAGCGGCTTTCGCAGCCACACCTCCCGAAGGAACTGCAAGGCAAAATAGTCCGCGACCTACCGCAACAGTGCAAGATCCACCGAGAGCAAGTGGAGTTAGAGATACAACGACTCAGGCCAGGGTGGATAGAGCGCGACAAGATAGAAGGGAACATCGGCATTCACCAGAAGTTGCTGAAGAAGATATGTGTGGACTTCCGTGTTTCACGAGACGAGTTCGAAAAACCCGAGTCCCGTCAGGATTTAAGTTACCAAAAAGTTTCAAGAAATTCGATGGCCTGCAAGATCCCGAGGATTGGCTAGTCGATTTCCTTGAGACGGTGAAACTGATAGGCGGAACCAGAGCAACATGCAGAATACACCTGAGTGGAGCCGCAAGATCTTGGATAAAGAAGCTTCCCCCGGGTTCCATCGACAGCTGGGATAGTTTTGAAGATGTGTTTGTCAAGAATTTCCGATCAGCCTGCAAAAAACCTGCATCACTAGAAGAGTTGAGATCGTGTCGACAAAAGCATGGGTGTGTACGTATGTTAATCACACTGTTAGTAGTTGGCGATCAATTAATGATTTTGATTCGTCCAGCTAGCTCGGCATGGCGGTGATCTGCTTAGTCACTCTGAATTAAGCTTGATCAACGCTCCCACTGTGAGTGTTTTAACCGAATTCCTTGTCTGATTTTTTGGATGGCTGCCTCATACAGTCATACTGTGGAGTCATACTGGATTACTGGTGGATAGTAGGGAATACTGGACCTTGGAGCAAGGCCGTCACATTAACACTGGACCTTGGGGTACTAGATTTGTCTGTATCATCATCTAAGTTGTCACGTAAATTCGGAATTATATTGGTACCAAGGACACATGAGGAGGGGTTGTTGTGGCAAGGTGGAGGGAGCGGGATTTCTACTCCACCGGCGGGTTTTCATGTTCATCTTACCCTGAATTTCATCTCCACCCAAACGAAACAGAGCAACAAAACTGTACGACGGGCCAGTAGAACACGATCCCAAAAAATCAGTGACTTAATAAGAAAAAAAAGTGAGATAATATAGACCCAGCTCTGAGAGGGCCGGGTTTTTCTACACTTCCAGCACCTTTTAAGAGAAGTAACTGATCCATGCTTACGGTCATGGTAGCACTTCACCTTTTCCCCCCAAAGTGGAAATGAAACGCGAGTGATAAATATGTATGAACATGTGTGTACCAACTTACCTCAACAACCATCATACAATAGTAAACTGAAGACCACCGAAGTAACAGTATCCTTTGAGAATGGCAGCCATCGAGCGAGATTCCTGGCTACCTTTGTTGGGTCTCCCAACCTCTTTCCCGGCAAATGCACGAGAAGTCACATGGAGAAACATTAGAGCTACGAGCGCTCACTTTCCCCCTCCCTCGCTCTCCACGCGCTACAGTAGCTTGAGAGGTGTTTCTCCATCGCCGGGCCGTCCCGAGGCCGTTCTCGCCGGCGCCGCCGGTCGAGACGAGCTAAGGGAAGGTCGCGGCCTCCGTAGTGTAGTCAGGTCTAGATGTAGGGTAGTTTGGGGCTCTATGCCCGGTAGTAGGAGCAGATCTCGGGGTCATGGCGGCCAGATCCAGAGATGCATAGGGTTTCTCTTTCTTCTGCTTGTGCTCCTCAGGTCGGAGCTGGCGGCGGCGGAGGGGAACGCAGTCTCCTTGAATAAAAGTATGGTCGTCATCCACATCAAGATGCGTGAGATCCTCGACGCGGAGCTTCTCCTGGCCGGCCGTGGCGGTGAGGAGGAGGGGCGGCGGGTTGAGGGTTGCAGTCCGGTGGAGCTTCTCCTGGACGGCCGTGGAGGCGAGGGGGAGAAGCTATGCTGGGCTTCATCTTCAGCATCGACGACGTGGAGGTTCGGTGTCTGGGCGATAGCCTCTGCTCCCGTAGTATCTCTCTCCCTCTTTGACCATCATGGTGATGGTGCGGAGGAGAAGGATGCTGCGAGGCAAACAGCTGCTGCTCAGCTTCTTTCTCGGAAGGAAATCGGCATGCGGGAGGTGGGCGTGCTGGAAGCGGTTCTGGTTGGAGTTTATCAGCGACGGCGACGGGATGCCGGAGCTATCTTGGGCGAAAGAAGCCACTCCATGTCGGGAAGCTTTGTTCTTCTTCGACTCTTCATCCTCTGCGCGAGGATCCTCATCAACCCCACTCCGGGAGGCAACGCCATCGACGCCCCAAGTGGCATGTTCCCCGGCGGCGACGACGGTGCCTGGAGGTGGTGGTTCCAAATCGGCGGCGGCGACCAAGTACCTTGATCGCGTTTTCGCGAATAGATCTAGGGTGTTGGTTGTAAAATATCAGCCCTGTGTTGTATTTTCCTTTTCTTCCAAGGGGCTGCTTCTAACTTTGTACCGTCCGTTCGTTTAATCAAAACTTCCAGGCCTTTCGGGGCCATTCCCTTTCAAAAAAAAGAGAAGTCACATGGAGCTTCAGTGCTCAGGGCCAATCGCCCCTTGCGCAAGTAGAGGATCACGGTTCATTCGTCTATTATTGGTTCCTCAACTGTAACTCCAACTGGAGTTAAATATACAAATTGCATTGACAGAGATTACGATCTGGAGACCAAGAACTGTTTGTAGGTGACATGCATGCTATATGTTGCCCGGTCATTTTGCTTCGTGAATGATGTAGATAGAGTTCTGAACAAGAACACCACAGATGCATTTATCTTTTTCGTGTGCTGAGCAAAAGGATATCAATGCAGCTGAAAGTTCACAAAAATAAAAAATATCTCGACTGAGGTGTGTCGCTTGTAATATGCAATACTTCCTCCATACCGGGTTTTCCTCCATACCGGGTTGCAGGGCAATTACGTAGTTCGAGAAAGAAGTTTAAATACAAATTTTGTTAATAAAATATAAGATATATGCCACAAAATATATACCATTAGATTCATATTCAAAAGAAGTTTTCAATAGTATAACTTTTGTGATATATATCTTATATTTTGTTGACCAAATTAGTAGTCAAACTTCTTTCTCGAAATGCTTAATTGCCCTGTAAACCGGTATAGAGGGAGTAGTAGCGTATATGGGACTAAGAACACCATGATAACATAGCATGTGTAATGTTGATGAATGACTACTGCAGCATTATCATTCCAGCATGGGTTTCATTTAGTACTTTTTTGGCTGAGGTGTAGTACAGTCTTCTGCTATGGCTAATACTATGTGCAAAACGTACAGGATGTCAGGATATGCACCGACACTGGATAGATGCCATCAGAATAAGCAGAAGAACAGAGAATTTCCCAGCAGAAAATCTGTGCCAATAAACAAAACTTCTTATTTTGACAGTCATCTGAAGAGGAAATTGCCAATATTAAGATTTGCAGTGCAAATCAGTTCTGCATAAGTCATCTGAAATACTTGAGCACTGCAGGGACTAGACTTGTAGCAAGAGCAGATACCACTTGCTCCAAAAAGAAAGAAAAAAGGTTCAGTAATAGTACAAGCAACTGTCAGAGTAAAATGGATTTGGATCATCCAGGTCTCCACATTCTAACAAAACCAAAGAAGCATATCACACCATGTTTGGTAAATTCATTTCTGGAGGTTGGGCATGAAATCCAGCTCGAAGCATCATAGTTAAGTACACTGAGTAGGTGGCAAGCACCGATCCCAATTAAATCTTCAGGGACCAGAAAGACCTCTAATCCGTGTGGAAGGAAAGGAAGCCTGTCCAAAACACAGGGGTGATAATAATGTGACGGCCTTACTCCAAGGATCAATGTTCCCTACCATCCACCAATATGAGGCAGCTAGCCAAACTTCAGACAGGGAATTCGGTTAAAATACTCACAGTGGGAGCTTGATAACCCTAAATTCAGAGAGGCCAAGAAGATCACCGTCACGCCGTGCTAGCTGGACGAATCGAGATCATTAAGAGGGCGCCAACTACTAACAGTGTGATGAACATATACAGATAGATGCATACAATAGCATATCAACGCAGCTGTAGAGTGCCACTCTCATGTGTGTATATATAGGAATCCAGAGACCCTTCAGCTCATCAACTCAGGCAACACTTCACTACCAGTTCAGTTCTGTCATTCTCTGAACACACTGAGAGCAAGATGGGTGGCAAGGTTCTTCTGATCAGTGTTGTTTTGGTGGGGCTTGTTTCACTGAGCTCATGCAGGAGCCTGGGGGGATTGGATGAGCGCAAGACCTACTCCTCTGCGCCCCACTGTATATTTTTAACCCCATCCCTTCTGTGTTGCACTGTATTTGTTACTTCATGCAGCAGTACTGCACTGCATCTATCAAGCTGATTCTTGATAGCTGCAATACCAAGTCAGTCATAATAGTTGCAATTCTGTATATCTTACCAGATGGGGGCTCCCCAACTCCCACATATGGGTCAGGAGGAGGCTACAAACCAACACCAACACCGACGCCAACTTACGACGCTACACCGACGCCAACTTACGGCGCTACACCGACACCAACTTACGGCGCTACACCGAGCACCCCAAGTACACCTTCCCATGATGTCCCTACAATTCCAAAGAAGCATGGACACACTGGATCCTGCGAGTAAGAGCTAGAATGAATATGCATAGCATAAGCATCAACAAACACCACAAAGCAATGATACTAAGATGGTTTTGTTTTGCCTGATATGCAGCTACTGGAAGGGCCACCCAGATGCTATAGTTGCAGCTATCGGGTCGCTTGGCAACATTGGCCAGACATTTGGCGCTGCATGCAGCATGATTGTTGGCAAGAAGCTAGAAAATCTGCACGATGCACTGTCAAACACAAGAACTGATGGTATCGGTGCCCTGATACGTGAAGGAGCAGCAGCATACCTCAACTCCATTGTCAACAAGAAATTCCCTTTTACCACCCAGCAGGTGAAGGACTGCATCGTCGTTGCGGTGATCTCTGAAGGTGCTGCTTCTGCCCAGGCTGGGGTCTTCAAGAAGGCCAATGATTCCCACTACAAGTTTTAGTCCTGGATATCCCTTGGCTAAATTTATTGCTCCTATGTACTTTTTGATTGATGATATCCTGTGGCTTGATATATTTCTAATAGTTTGTTTGTTTATCATGTAATATCACTATTTTAAGAGATTTTAAATGTAATATATCATCATTTTTGTTCCTTCAATAAAAAAGAACTAATTATGATTATTATGAAATCTGGATAGCTCGGCCAAGTATTCAATACAGTCCATAAAGAAAACTTCACATAGACAAGGGATTGATGTTTACTACAAAATAAGCCCAAGAACTTGAAGAGGAGATAATCACTTCAGAAGTTTCTCAGAAGAATCAGTTTGGATGCCAAACTGAAGCCTAAGCGTAAAAAGTTTAATGGAAACAAAATTTATTCAAACATCACACAAATTCAGTGAACATTTCGTGTTTCACCCTTAAATAATGAGTTGTGAGCTCTAAGTTCAACCATGGGTATAACTGCACACATCATGATTGATTCAGGTTTGCTTGAACACAAGGTATAACAAAGTAAGAATATCCTGGAATCAGCTGCTTCAAAAGACAAAAGTTAACCACAGTTGAAAACTAATTACCTGATTAATCACTCGAAGAAGAACATCAGCCTACTTGTTGTTCACAGCATTAAACATGTTGACTCTTAAGATAGAACCTGTAGTATGTAAAAAACTCACAGGATCATGGCCATTTTCAGAGAACTTTCTTAAGAAAAATCCATCCATGTATGTCCAAATGGCTTGCAAATTCTAAGATGATCATCCTGTGTATATGTATGTTACCAAAAAGCATTGCTGCCTCACTAAGTGCCTGTAGGACCGCTAACAGTTTCTCTTGTTTCTCTAAAGAATCTTCGAGTACAAGCATCTTATAACAATCCTAGGCGCGAATTTCCCTAGCATGCATCTGAAGACTACACCAGAGAACTTGAGTAGATCAGTTTTCAGACTCCACTAGATCATTCCAGTACACACAGATTTTGCTCAGTTCTTGTGTTTGACAGTGCATCGACCCATCGTGCAGATTTTCTAGGAAAGACTTGTGGCGAAGCATCGTGCAAATTTTCTGGAAAGATGGGAGGAGCACACACAAGGGTCTTCAGTTTTCAGACTCCACCAGATCATTCCAGTACAAACATAAGACAAATTTGAAAATTTAAAAACCAAGACGGCGTGGCTAAAATTAAAGGGGACAATATCAAGGATTTCTGAGTTCTGACAGAAACAAAGGTCAGTAATTAATGTAAAGTACAGGTGTGTGACAGACTTACAGATGCCTACAGATGCAAACAGCAGCTGGTTAGCGACTTCACATGTTGCAGATGTCTGTGCTGAACTTCTTATTGATAATTTACCAATGAAATGACACTAAATGCAGGATAAATTGCAACTGCAATTAACAGAGTACCTCTGTATTGAAAAAGCTGATTTCAAGCGGGACCTCTTCATACACAAAAAACAACACATCCTACTCAGTACAAACATTGCTATGATACACTGTCAGTTAGTCAGAACCAGACACAACGATATGCAAAGGCAAGATATCAAACTGGAGTTACACTAAATGTGGCTGATTATATAAATATCCTTTCTCACAAAGGATCAACTTATCCAAGTCTCGGTCATTTTCTAGTGTCAAGACATTTCTGTGTTATAAGTTAGTACAATAATAACAACAATGAGGACAGTGAACAAGTTTGGCAGAAAAGAAATACATAAGTGGAAACTACAAGTTGGTATGGTAAACTACAAGCTATGGGAATGATTGATCTTACAAAATCATTGCTCTTCTTTCCAACTCCAACGGATCATTACAGCCTGCCATCTCAAATCAGCAACACTTCCATGTACAGCATCAAATTAGCCATCAATAATAACCATAGGAACGAAGCGTCCTCAAACCTTGCGATGCATATGGGACTCGAACCATTCGAAGATCTCTGCATTCTTCAGGCTGGTAAACTCATGGTACGCATACGCAACATTCAGCTCCTCCGTGACATGGCTCTCCAGCGAGAACCCCGCCGGCAAGACCTTGGCCTCCTCTGCTGCCTTCTTCCACGGCGTGCTCCTCCCATCTTTCTTCAGAAACCCCTTGTCATCCAGGAACGACTTGTGGCGAAGCACGTCCACGATCCCGTCGGCGACGGTGCGAGTCAACCCCGGAATCCTCGCGGCCAGGAACTCCCCACTCACGGCGAAGGCATCGCACTGGATCTCCCGCACGTCTACGCGCTTTGACCTCAGCTGGGCTACGCTCGCCGCCACCATCTGCGCCCTCTCGGCGTCCTTGGGCATGTGCACGAACAGCGCCGGCGGGTACCCGGCCGGGATCTCGCGCATGGCGGCGAACACGCCCTCGGCGATCATGATGGCCACGCTGCTGAACCTGACCCTGGCGGCCAGCGCGGACACGAAGTACCCGCCCGACGACGCGCCGATGGCGACGAGCGGGAGGCCGCGGAGGTCATCGGGGTGCTGGTCGTTGACCCACCATTTGATGATGGAGTCGACGGCGGCGAGCTCGCCGGATGCGTCGGCGTCTAGGGACCAGCACTGGGCGCGGCTGGACACGGCGAGGACGGCGTAGCCGCGGCGGAGCGCCTCGCGCGTGAAGCGGCGCTCCTCGGGGAGCCCCGCGCAGCGCGGGCAGCCCGGGGAGGCGTCGAAGAAGTCGGTGGCGCGGATGGTGCACCCGGGGGCGACGAACACGGCGGCGCGGGGACGGTCTGGGCCAGGCGGGAGCTGCCACAGCACCGCGTTGCCATTCTTGCGCTCGACGCGCGGGTCCAGGCGGATGGCGGCGGCCGTGGTGAGCGGCGGGGCGGGAGGGGCGCGCGGGAGGAGGAGGGCGGTGGCGAGGAGGATCAGCGCGCAGGAGGAGGCGACCAGGACGACGGGCCTGCGCGGTTGCGGGATCCTGGCGAGGAGGTTGTGCATCGTGCGCGCGCGATTAGCCTTGTGTTGCGCTAATGGGGGTTTCGGGACAGGTTCGGTTTCAGTGAGCCACTGAGTTGACCTGCCTCGACAAAGGGGAACGAATGGAAGAGGGTGGCCAACAATGTGCTTCTCATTTAGAGCATCGGGCTCTAGCGGCTATTTAGGATCAGATGGATGTAATTTTTAGTCTGAGGAAGCTTATTTTTCCAGCGGCGAGTCTAGGATGGATGGAAATTTTTGATAAATAACGACGAATTCAGACAAAATAAGATGAAATTCGTTCAAACATAGGCAAAATTTAAAGATATTTAGCATATATATGCGAGTTGGTGGAGAAGCCTCCCCTCCCATTGGTGGACAGAGCGGTGGCCGAAACGTTCGCCATTGATCGCTAGCTCTCGCTCAATGAGATTGGAGAAGAGAGGTGAATAGAGAGACGGCGTGGTGAATGCGGCCAGACGCGGTAGTTTCGCGATAGATAGAGGGCGACGCGCGTGAAAACGAGGCGATGGCATTAACTCGCCGTGTGGAAGCTACGCGTCCGGCGAAGACTGACTGGCGGCAGGCTTTTACAGCGCGTGGAAGACGATGCGACGAGGACGACGATCGGCCTTTCTCGCCGACAAGTCGGGGCCACCAGCCGCGCGGGAAGTTTTCTCGGTGTTTCCCGCGTTTTTTTTTTGTCTGGACTCCCCGAGCGCTCCCCGGGGAGGGCGGGGATGACCTGGGCTCCCCGGATAGATGAAAGCCCAAATTCGGACGAAAACGAGGATCCGGGGGCGCGACTAGGCCGTTTTCGTCCATTCGGATAAAAAAAGGCATCCTAGGGGCCTTCCCGGGGAGACGGCTGGAGATGCTCTTAGTGGGTCAAAATTCGTTCGTTTGGAAGCTTAACTCGCACCAAAATGTTGCACAACATCATGTTTAAAGCAGGTTAAAAGTTGGTCCGAGAGGAACTGCTGATTCGGCCGTTTTTCTGGAGACAGACCCAGGCGATTGCCGTGTCGTGACTGTTTTGCACGCGTTGGAAAGCGCGGGAGATGAGGTGAACCCCTTTACACTCTCCTCACCGCCCAAGCGACACTCCCACTTCCCTCCGTTTCTCCATGCCCGCCGCTCCTCCTCCCCTCCACCTGGTGGCCTCCCCACCAAGCGGAGTTGTCGGCGCAGGAAGTTTTGACGGCATGCCAAATAGACCACCTAGCAGCCGGCGGAGGCAACCTCGCAGCCGCACATAAAGCCCCTCCCCGGTATGTTCGAGGCCGAGGCCGCGGTCGACGAAGGAAGCGCCGACGGCGGTAGCCTCAGAGGTAACGGATCTGACCGGGGGATCGTCATCGCCGCCGGGAAGCGATCCAGATAGCATCGCGGCGGGCAAGGCTTCTGCGTTCGCGGATCACAGCCTCGCCAATTTGGCAGGTTTTTTCAACCTCTCCGGCGGCCGCCTCGAACAGGGCCTTCTCTTCTTACCGGGCTCCGGCGGGTCCGTCCAGGTCTAGGAGCGTTCCTCCGTCAATAGGGACACCCGATTTCTCCAAGGTAGTGTTGGAGATATGCCCAAGAGGCAATAATAAAGTGTTTATTATATATCTTTATGTTTATGATAAATGTTTGCATACCATGCTATAATTGTATTAACCGAAACATTGATACATGTGTGTTATGTAAACAACAAGGAGTCCCTAGTAAGCCTCTTGTATAACTAGCTTGTTGATTAATAGATGATCATGAACATTGGATGTTATTAATAACAAGGTTATGTCATTGCATGAATGATATAATGGACACACCCAAATAAGCGTAGCATAAGATCACGTCATTAAGTTCAATTTGCTATAAGCTTTCGATACATAGTTACCTAGTCCTTCGACCATGAGATCATGTAAATCACTTATACCGGAAGGGTACTGTAGCGATTCAACCCGGTAAGAATTGAATCTCTGTGCATAATAGTGCTAGTCCCTGGATCAATCGCTAGCACACATAGTTTAAGATGTAATACCAAGAAACAAAGGTCTTTATTACATCGCACGATCCAGTAATTACAAAGTAAACGTTACAACTTGCATAGCCCGAAGCTAGCATTATATCAGAGTTTACAACGAAACATATCAGCATGGAGTCCTTCGTCTTCATGTGCCACAGGCGAGCATGTCGAGTATAGACTCGTAACCCTAACCATCGAACCTCACTCGTTCATCGGAATATCTGCAACATAAAACATTGCAGCCACGCAGCGTCAATACATTTGGAATTGTATTGGCAAATGTCACTATTTGGTGGATATATAAATGGCGCCTAACAACTACGTGCTCATTTGGCAGGTGGAGTTTAGCATCTTTTGCGAAAAGCAATAGTTTCCCTATCTTTAATAAACAATTTTTATTTTTCAGAAACATCGTCTAGGAACATATTAGCATAACCCATGCCGTCGCAAGACGGTTAGCTTCATATGCTCCTAAACATCTACGGACATGCTAGCATAGTCCCATGTAAACACAAGACAACCTAGCTATGCATGCTCCTAAACCCATTGTTTGTCCCATCAAGTTTTATTATGAAATTGGAATGATGAGATCCTCCAAACAGTATGAGTTGAGGCATATGGATCAAGAGTGGGATTTGTCCATCCCGATGACGGATAGATATACTCTGGGCCCTCTCGGTAGAATGTCATCTGATTAGCTTGCAAGCATGTGAATGGTTCACAAGATATGATATACCACGGTACGAGTAAAGAGTACTTGTCGGAGACGAGGTTGAACGAGGTATGGAGATACCGATGATCAAACCTCGGACAAGTAAAATATCGCGTGACAAAGGGAATCGGTATCGTATGTAAATGGTTCAATCGATCACTAAGTTATCGTTGAATGTGTGGGAACCATTATGGATATCCAGATCCCGCTATTGGTTATTGATCGGAGAGGAGTCTCGACCATGTCTGCATAGTTCACGAACCGTAGGGTGACACACTTAAGGTTTGATGTCGTTTTAAGTAGATATGGAATATGGAATCGAGTTCGAATGTTTGTTCGGAGTCTCAGATGGGATCCAGGAAATCACGAGGAGGTCCGGAATGGTCCGGAGAATAAGATTCATATATAGGAAGTCACTTTCCAAGTTTGGAAATGATCCGGTGCATTTATGGAAGGCGCTAGAATGTTCTAGAACCTTCCGGATGAAATCACCATGGAAGGTGGAGTCTCGGTTGGACTCCACCAAACCCAACCAGCCAACCAAGTGGGAAGGTGGAGTCCATGGAGGACTCCACCTCCTTGGCCGGCCAAAGAAAGGGGGAAGGGGAGAGTCCATGTCCCTCTAGGTTTCGTCCATAAGGCAGTTTTTGAATTGGGGTCTTATTCGAAGACTTTGGGAAAACCCTTGGGGTTCCACCTATATAATGAGGAGGAGAGGGAGGGGGCAGCCCTAGACTTGGCCGCACCACCTAGGGCTCCCCTGGCCGGCGCCCTATCCCCCTCTCTCTCCCAAACCCTAGCACACCTCCCTCCTCATACACCTCCCACAACGCTTAGGCGAAGCCCTGCCGAAGTTCTCCACCACCACCGCCACCACGCCGTCGTGCTGGCGGGATTTCGAGGAGGATCTACTACATCCGCTGCCCGCTAGACGGGGAGAAGGACGTCGTCATCAACACCGAATGTGTGATCGAGTACGGAGGTGCTGCCCGACTGTGGCACCGTCAAGATCTTCTATGCGCTTTTGAAAGCGGCAAGTGATCGACTACAGCAACAACGAGATCTAATCTCGTAGGCTTTGGAAATCTTCGAGGGTTAGTCTCATGATCTTCTCGTTGCTACCATCTTCTAGATTGGACCTTGGCTTGTTATTCGTTCTTGCGGTAGGAAATTTTGTATTTTCTATGCTATGAATCCCATCAGTGGTATCAGAGCCGTGTATATGCATAGATTGGTTGCACGAGTAGAACACAATGGTTTTGTGGGTGTTGATGCTTTTGTTGTCTTTAGTTCGTGTACTTTGCATCTTGCGGGATGGTGGGATGATGCGTCCCGGGATAACTTTACATGACCGCGTTCATGAGACTTGCTCCACGCTCGACATGCAACTTGTATTGCATAAGTGGCTTTGCAGGTGTCTGTCTCTCTCACTATAGTGAAGATTCAATCTACTCTTTCTATTGATAACACTAGTATCACTGTTGTGGTTCGGGTTCGTAGGTAGATTGGATCTTACTCGAAAACCCTAAACCACGTAAAATATGCAAACCAAATTAGAGGCATCTAACTTGTTTTTGTAGGGTTTGGTGATGTGATATGGCCATGATATGATGATGAATATGTATGAGATGATCATTATTGTATTGTGGCAACCGGCAGGAGCCTTATGGTTGTCTTTATATTTCATGTTGTAGTATTATTTCAAAGTAGTTGTAATAGTTGCTACATATGGAGAACAACCATGAAGACGGCGCCATGGACCTTGACGCTACGCCGACGATGATGGAGATCATGCCCGTTGATGATGGAGATCATGTCCGTGCTTTGGAGATGATCAAAGGCGCCATATCATATCACATATGAATTGCATGTGATGCTAATCTTTTATGCATCTTATTTTGCTTAGATCGCGACGGTAGCATTATAAGATGATCCCTCACATTAATATCAAGATAATAAAGTGTTCTCCCCTCGTATGCACCGTTGCTACAGTTTGTCGTTTTGAAGCATCTCGTGATGATCGGATGTGATAGATTCTACGTTCACATACAACGGGTGTAAGCCATGTTGCACACACGGAGTACTTGGGTTTGCTTGACGAGCCTAGCATGTACAGACATGGCCTCAGAACACAGGAAACCGAAAGGTTGAACACGAGTCATATGGATGATATGATCAACATGTTGATGTTCACCGTTGAAGCTACATCATCTCACGTGATGATCGGTTTTGGTGTAGTGGATATGGATCGTGTACCACTTAACAACTATGAGGGATGTTGTATTAAGTGGAAGTTCATTAGTAATTAGATTAAAACATGAACTAATTATCATGAACATTGTCTGAATAGTATTTTGAATTAAATTTGTAGAATTGGCATCCGTTATCTACCATGCGCTAGTCTTATAATTGAGATAGAAATACCGTTAAGTCTGATAAACAACTTTACGAACTAGTACCGTATTGTTGAAGAATCAAGAAATGATTAAGTCCTATTGCAAACTTTTAGTAAACCTCACATTGTTGATTCAAAGAGCAATGGTTTCAATTAGTACCCAAAATCATCTTGTCTCCGTGAAACTTAAAGTTCAAATCCGTTTGAAAAGTAAGGAGCTGGAAATTTTGTTTTCAGAAATAAGCAAGGTATGAGATATATGTGATATCTAAGACCTTATTGCAAGATGATAGAATATAATCTAGTGAGACTACATAAACTCATAAGTTTTATGGGAATGTACGAAGGCTGAAGACGCCAGGCGTCCCAATCCTCCAACTAGTTGGGCACTAACGATATTCGCATATCCATGAAGTGATCGTCCTTAGTATACACCGTTGCTAAGACTCGTCGTTTCGAAGCATCTCGTGATGATCGGGCGTTATAGATTCTACGTGTGCATACAACGGGTGCAAGCCAGATTTGCACATGCGAATACTAAGGTTAAACTTTACGAGCCTAGCATGTACAGACATGGTCTTGGAAAGTCGTCATGATTTGATGGATAAAATTATGAGTGAAATTGTTCATCACATTAAAAGGTTACTAATAGTGAAATTCGGAACACTTGTCATGTGATGATTAACTTCAAGGTAAGAACCTCAAGGTTATTGGTGTTTGACCAACAAACCTAAAAGTTATTGATGTTGAAGTGTTTTCTGAGAATGAGGAAAGCTAAAAGAGAAACTACAAAATATTTTGGCAGAAAGAAAGAAAAGACTAGAAAGTCTAGCTCAGGTGTATATAGATGATATACATGTTATGAATGTATTCTTTGATTGGTCACACAATTGAATTCTTGGGTATAAGTACCATATTGGTTGGCATGAGATGTCGTACAACACAACGAAATACAAGAATACAATGGCCTAAGTGACTGATAAAGAATGTGGTAATAATGCACGTCTGGACAAAATAAAGTGTTATTATGTTTATCGTTGGCATTCTACCTAGCCCTTAGGATTTATAATAAAGAACTTAATAATTGTTATTTTGCTCTGGTCAAATGAAAACAATGAGTTGTTCAAATTATGACATTACTCCATGTACGATGGATAAGTTATTATAAATCTTAATGGTGAAACACACATACATAACACTGACGCTAATATGCCGTAAGGCAAATGATTTGAATTCCACTTATTAGTGGAACCGCCATTTAGGTCATGTTAGAAAGGAACGCATGAAGGGAGTCATTTGATTTTTGAATCGTTTGGCGCTTGCAAATCTCTTCTAAAGAGAATGACTGAAATACCGTTCATAGGCCAAGAGTTGAACGGGCAACTAACTTAGTAGAAACATACATGATGATGTATGTGGTTCACTTGGTATAGTTGTGTGCGGGAGATTCTTCTACTTCATGAAAACTTCGAACAATGAATTGAGTATATATATGTGGATATATTTATTCGATAAGGAAGAAGTTTGAAACATTTGAATGGATTCAAATAAAATTCAGCATGAAGTGGAAATCATCGTAATAGAAAAGTCAAATATCTATGATTGGATCATGGTGGAAATATTTGAATTACGATTTTTAGCGAACATCTAAGAGAGTTATAAAATTGTTCTACAACTCACGTTTCTTGGAGTATCATAGTGATGATGGAGTATCCGAGAGACGTATCCAAACCATGTTGGTTTAATGATGAGATAAAATTAATTGATGCCATTATATTTTTGTGGATTATGTTTTAGAGACTACCGCTTTTACACTAAATAGAGCATCATCATAATCCGCTGAAATGACACCATGCGAGTTATGGCATGGGTATAAACCCTTATAGTCCTTCCTTAAATTTTGGTGTGCATAGCATAAGTAAATAAGTTTACGACCAAAATCGGATGAATGTCTTTGTTGGTTATCCCAAAGAATTGATTGGGAATTCTTTCCACTATGGAGACAAAGACAAAAGTGTTTGTCGATGTTTCTTACTTATTTCCAAGAAATTGTTTCTAGCGAAGTATTTGAGTGGGAGGACAATAGAACTTGATAAGGTTGATGAACCTGAGCATGATGATCAGAGTAGCGCAGCATCAGAAATGGTTCTGGAATCGGCCACAATGATCATGGCTCCCATGTCTACAAAGTGTTATAGTCATGGAGATCAAAGTACCTATTGAACCTTGTAGATATGGTTTACTTTGTGATCAAATAAATGATTTATGGACAAAGGATTGATTTTGAACAATGAATAAACCAACTACATACAAAGAAGTTATGATGAGCCCTGACTCTGTTAAAATGGCTATGTGCCATGAAATCCAAGATAGGTGAATACGTTTTGAAAGTAAATGGATATATAAAATAGATGGACTTGGATGAAATATCCTTGAAGAAGCTCGACTTGTCAAAAAGTAGTTTACGACAAATTTCAAAGAGTTGACTACGATAAGATTAGATCTTCCGTAGCAATGCTTATAGTTTATGTGGATTATTCTAGTAATCGCTACATTTTTTTATGAGATATGCTAGTAGGATGGAAAAAAACATTACTTAACAGAAGTGTGTATTAAAGGTGTATACAAGATGCAACCAAGAGTTTTGCTGGTCCGTGGAATACTAGATAGGTATACAAACTTCAATTGGATGAAGTGAGTATCGCGGAGTTGGAATCTTCACCGGATGAAATAGTCAAAGAGTTTTTGATTTCATCAGAAACGATGAAGAAGCTTGCATTTGCAAGAAATTAAGTGGGAGCGCTGAGACATATTTGTAATACTTTATGTAGATGATACATCATTGATTATAAATAATATAATTATATAATTGATTAAAAAGGTTTCACTGAGAGTTAAATTCAATGAAAGGATATGAACTAAAACATATTTAGGTCAAGATCTATGAAGATAGATTAAAACACATAATAAGTTAAAGTTAAAGTACATAGAATGAATATTGAAGTAGTTCAATATAAAAATATTAAGAAGGTGTTCTTTTCCATGTGTAGATTTAACAAGACTTGAGTGTATTTGACACTCGATGAGTAAAAACACATGAGTGATTTTAGATCACGAATAATATGTACAAAATCAGATGTCCTGTGTTCTAAAAAGTTAGGAGCATATACCAGAATGATTCATGTGATGATCATTGGACGACAGTAAGAATATCCCTGAGTGCTTTAGAAGAACCAAAGATATATATAGTTTTATATGGGGTAATGACAAACAAATCGCTGTAAGGTGTTACACCGATATTATTTTGGTCACATATAAAATCTCAATTAGGCTAAGTGTTGATTAAAAGGTAGCACAATGAGCTAGAAGATGTCTATGCTGGATTTAGATGAGTTCTAAATATTGTGACGGATTCTACAGAAGAAGGCAGAGTATGTCATTGTTTTGACAATGATTGAGGATGTTAAGTCAAGAAGTTCTTTGAGAACTTGGTGTAGTTCCGATAGTGTCAGAACTTTGAAGCTATACTGTGTGTGATAATATTAGTGACATATTTCAGACCGCGGAATTAAGGTTCCACCAGAAGACCAAACATATTTAATGCCGACTCATTTGGAAAAAGAGTGATGCGTGAAGATGCAAATGAATTGCAAAATACATACGTTTCTGAGCATGTCAGATCCGTTGACTGAAACCTCTCCCGTGAGCAAAATATGATAAGCACCAGAAGGCCAAGGTGTTATATATTTACAAATGTAAACTAGATTATTGACTCTAGTGCAAGTGGGAGACTGTTGGAGATATGCTCAAGAGGCAATAATAAAGTGGTTATTATATATCTTTATGTTTATGATAAATGTTTTCATACCATGCTATAATTGTATTAACCGAAACATTGATACATGTGTGTTATGTAAACAACAAGGAGTCCCTAGTAAGCCTCTTGTATAACTAGCTTGTTGATTAATAGATGATCATGGTTTCGTGATCATGAACATTGGATGTTATTAATAACAAGGTTATGTCATTGCATGAATGATATAATGGACACACCCAAATAAGCGTAGCATAAGATCACGTCATTAAGTTCAATTTGCTATAAGCTTTCGATACATAGTTACCTAGTCCTTCGACCATGAGATCATGTAAATCACTTATACCGGAAGGGTACTGTAGCGATTCAACCCGGTAAGAATTGAATCTCTGTGTATAATAGTGCTAGTCCCTGGATCAATCGCTAGCACACACAGTTTAAGATGTAATACCAAGAAACAAAGGTCTTTATTACATCGCATGATCCAGTAATTACAAAGTAAACATTACAACTTGCATAGCCCGAAGCTAGCATTATATCAAAGTTTACAACGAAACATATCAGCATGGAGTCCTTCGTCTTCATGTGCCACAGGCGAGCATGTCGAGTATAGACTCGTAACCCTAACCATCGAACCTCACTCGTTCATCGGAATATCTGCAACATAAAACATTGCAGCCACGCATGGTCAATACATTTGGATTTGTATTGGCAAATGTCACTATTTGGTGGATATATAAATGGCGCCTAACAACTACGTGCTCATTTGGCAGGTGGAGTTTAGCATCTTTTGCGAAAAGCAATAGTTTCACTATCTTTTATAAACAATTTTTATTTTTCAGAAACATCGTCTAGGAACATATTAGCATAACCCATGCCGTCGCAAGACGGTTAGCTTCATATGCTCCTAAACATCTACGGACATGCTAGCATAGGCCCATGTAAACACAAGACAACCTAGCTATGCATGCTCCTAAACCCATTGTTTGTCCCATCAAGTTTTATTATGAAATTGGAATGATGAGATCCTCCAAACAGTTCCAGACTCTAGTTGCTCATAATGTCCATAACCGGGGACACGCCTAAGTACTTAGTTTGACACTCTCGAGAGGTTGTACACATTCCCCACATGACCTAGTCTTTTCTTCTTCCATGATGCGCAATTTGCTCAATGGACAGATGTCGACTAGGACAAGACCTTTCAGAAGCAATACCTCAACCACAATGGACGCGCTCCGTCCTACCAACACCTACCACCCTCTGTACATTGGGCCGAGTTCTCGCAACCTACTCAATCTAGCCAGAGCCCATATAGCATGTGGTTGTACTGGAAGCTACTAAACAGGAACACCGGGCTAATCTCTTTGTTCCTGGGTGGCCAACCTCAAGTGTGATGCACACGGTGCTGCCATCGAAATGACCCCGGTGCAACCACTCAACATAAACCAAGCATTACCACTTCCACCCAGATGATTCATTATTTTAGGTTGTTTTATTACATAAAACCATAATTTCATAATACCACATATCACATCATGAAATCCAACCACACATCTACAATAGCAACGCTAAGCATACTACAATACGGTGGCGACAAAGAATAAGGCATGGAATCATATGGCTATCCTAGATAGATTTATTGGAACAACAATATATAATTTGAAAAACTCCTACGCATACATAGCTACTGAAAATAACTACAATGTGCATACAAAAATAATAGGACGGTGTGTGACACTTGCCTCTTTGGTAACTGAAGAATTCTGCACTTCTCTCAATAAAAACTCGTATCTCTTCGTACAACTATAACATAAAATTAACACAACATAAACACACATTGAAACAACAACAACAAAATCAAGCAAGACAAACAAAGAGTTGTTATTCATTGTATTTTAGTTCCCATGAGAAATTGAAGGTATGGCTTGCAAGATATGGTTTGAGAATATGAATGATGAGCTCAATTACTTAAAAAGAGAAGTAACATCAATGACCAACAGGAAAAGACATATTGGTTATAAAGGAATAAACAAAATTGGAATGGTCCATGTGATAATAATCACATAGGTTCCACACGGTGAAAACTTAAATGCTATTAAGTTAAAGTGTGACAACACTTATCACGATAGCTCAAGTTACACAAAGGCTTGGGTATGAATCAATGGTATATTTAATTATTCAAATAACTCATTTGTAATTTGAATAGCCCAAACTTAATAAACATGATCAAATGACATGAGATTGGATAGACATGAATGGTATTCAAGATGTGGATCAAATATTCTAAAGGATGTCAAGGTTTCAACACATGTGTAGATTGTCTCCACGCCATCTGCACAAGGGAAACTCTATAAATAAGATTTGTCACAATTTACTCAAATAACTAAATTGTGGTTTCAATATTGTGAACTAGGCAATATAACTGGAATAGATATGATCTTGGACATGATGAAACATCTAAATGATTTTTGGTAAATGGGTATGCTCATATGATTCACTTTGGAAAAATGGAATTATGAGGTTAAGCTTCAACCTCAATGTTTACAAAAATGAATTATGATAATGGTTTCGATGGATATTGATGAGTAACACATATTCAAAAGAAAAAAGATATGATCAAGTAGGGTTTATGAATTGTGTCGTATGACACATGGAAGGATATTACTTCAAATCTAAAACCATATGAAGTGAATATGATCAACTAAACTAAATAGGCGTGCTACTGGATGGAGAGTTCCAATGTGATTCAGTTGCAAAAGGAATCATCTTTAAAATATTTATAGAGTTTAAGCTATGCCAGAATTACTCAAATCCTCGTGTTTGAATTTGAATAATTTCAAAAACGATTGAAGTAGCTTAGGAATTTGGTTTTACTGGTTTGGTAAAATTATTTTTAACCAATGGCAAAGGAATCATTTGATTTAAATTTGTAGAATTTGAACCATGCCGAAAATACTCAAACTTACATATTTAAATTTGAATATTCGAAAAAAATTCAAAAGTCAAATTTTATTGCACCACTGTGTTCTCCTTATTTTTGTGAGTTCAATGACATATTATTTGTTAGAATCCGAGTTTCCATACATTAGTTATGAATTTTGCAAGATTAAACATGTCGCGGTTAAATTTTGATGTTGTACGAAAAGTTGTCCGGAAAAATTTATCGGATGGAAAAACTTTCTGCACGAAAGTTGTAGATAATTTAATTATAAACTCAATTCAATGCAAGAAGAATCGTTGAGAACCGATCTCTAAATTGAGAGATATGAAATATACAGATTTTCTTACATGGATGAGGTAGCACCAAACGATCGGACTATGGTTGAACCAGTTCAGTTATCTGGAGTAATGTAGGTTTTCAGATTTAGATCTAACGTTAGGGGCAGATTTGACTTAATCTACCTCAAACTGTACATGAAAGATTTAACTAATAAGCTGCCGGCTACTTACAATGGCATGTGGCAGGTGCTGCTCGATGTGGGGAACTCGAGAGCGTGTTCATCGCGCTGGTGCTCTTCCTTCAACGGTGAGCAGAGGCGGCCGGAGTCACATGGCGCGATGGCGGCCAGGTTCATACGACGACGGTGATATCAGTGTCATTGACGAATTGTCGTTTTGCTGCGCAATAAAACAAACCAGGAGGCTCAGATGATGCGCGAGTTCACAAGAACAAGGTTGGATCAAGATTGGGCGGCGGGGCTTACAAATTTTCATCGGAATCCACGGTATACTGCGGCGGTAGGCGGGGCTCCGGCGGTGAAATTGGACGGCCTGGCGGCACCAAAATTAGGGTTTCTGAGGGCCACAAACAGAGGAGGTATGTGGGTATTTATAGGGATTTTATTTCGTGCGAAACGGATCAAAATTGAACAAGAACCGGAGATTTTCCTGGTCAGTTTTGGAGACGAACTCGTACAGTTGGTGGCCAGTGCTGGAGCTAGGGGACGACCTGGCACGTGGGGTGCAGCGAAAAAGAAAAAGAAACGAGGGGCATGCGATGCTGGCAGCTGCGCGGCTTGGGTCGCTCGCGCGCGTGCATGTGCGCGCATGCTAGTTGGCTGAAGCAAGGCTTGGCTTAATATTTTTTTCTTCTTCTTCTCTCCTAGTAATAGATTTGGATCTTTAAATTAGCATAAATAAATCAAGAAAAATTTGTAAATCTTTTTGTACTGCACCTGAACATCATGGAATACTATTTCCGTCTAAATAGAAATACAAAGATATATTTTTATGCGTTTGGCCTAATAGCATATTAGGAAAATTAAAGACATACTTTGGATTTTAAGAAATCAGGTAATTAAGATATTTTCCAAAAATTAAAACCTTTCGCTGGTTTTATTTCAACATGGATTTTGATATTGTAGTCGAAAACGACTCAAATGACTTTTCTAAAGATAATATTGGTCAAAACCAATTTTCAATGAAAATGTTATTATAAATATAAAGTTTTATATGGCTACTTAGGCATTGATATTTCAAAATAAGGTTTGGGCTTTTTTTCTCTAAATAAAATCTTATATGATTTCAAAACCATAAAATATAAATCGGTTTGGTTTAGAAATACATTGGAAACAAATCTTTGTGAAAACTTAATTAGGGAAAGGTTTTCAAACAAAATTAAAAAGTTTTAATTCCTTGTGAAATTTCAACAAAGACAAACAATTCAATCAACTAAATTTATTTATTTTTACATTCCAAAATTTGGAAAATTTTGGGATGTTACAGGTACTTTGATTACATCAAACGCCACTGCGTAAATGGGTGGTTATAAAGGTGGGATTAAGTATTCGGAAAGTATGAGTTGAGGCATATGGATCAAGAGTGGGATTTGTCCATCCCGATGACGGATAGATATACTCTGGGCCCTCTCGGTGGAATGTCTTCTGATTAGCTTGCAAGCATGTGAATGGTTCACAAGAGATGATATACCACGGTACGAGTAAAAAGTACTTGTCGGGGACGAGGTTGAAAGAGGTATGGAGATACCGATGATCAAACCTCGGGCAAGTAAAATATCGCGTGACAAAGGGAATCGGTATCGTATGTAAATGGTTCTCGATCACTAAGTTATTGTTGAATGTGTGGGAACTATTATGGATCTCTGATGTCTACGGGTGCTTCTATTCTTGTAGACAGTGTTGGGCCTCCAAGAGCAGAGGTTTGTAGAACAACAGCAAGTTTCCCTTAAGTGGATCACCCAAGGTTTATCGAACTAAGGGAGGAAGAGGTCAAAGATATCCCTCTCATGCAACCCTGCAACCACAAAGCAAGAAGTCTCTTGTGTCCCCAACACACCTAATAGGTGCACTAGTTCGGCGAAGAGATAGTGAAATACAGGTGGTATGAATAAGTATGAGCAGTAGCAACGGCACCAGAAAAGTGCTTTGTCAGTCAGATCGGCGTGTGGTTGATGGTGGTGATATTCCAGGAAATACAGATGCAGTAAAACAGTAAACAAGCAGCGATAGCAGTATTTAGGAACAAGGCCTAGGGATTATACTTTCACTAGTGGACACTCTCAACATTGATCACATAACAGAATAAATAGATAGATGCTAGACTCTACACTCTCTTGTTGGATGATGAACACCACTAACTGTGTAGGATTACACGAACCCTCAATGCCGGAGTTAACAAGCTCCACAATATTCGATATTCATGTTTAAGTAACCTTAGAGTGCATGACAGATCAACATAACCAAACCAAGTACTAACATAGCATGCACACTGTCACCTTCACGCTACGAAAGGAGGCATAGATCACATCAATACCATCATAGCAATAGTTAACTTCATAATCTACAAGAGATCACAATCATAGCCTACGCCAAGTACTACACGATGCACACACTGTCACCATTACACCGTGCAGGAGGAATAAACTACTTTAATAACATCACTAGAGTAGCACATAGATGAATTGTGATACAAAACACATTGCAATCATAAAGGGATATAAATAAGCACTTCACTATGCCATTCATAACAGTGAATAAGTATTCTGTGAAATATAGCCTAAGAGACCCACACGGTGCACACACTGTCACCTTTACACACGTGGGACAAGGAGTCTCCGGAGATCACATAAGTAAAACTCACTTGACTAGCACAATGACATCTAGATTACAAGCATCATCATATGAATCTCAATCATGTAAGGCAGCTCATGAGATTATTGTATTGAAGTACATAGGAGAGAGATGAACCACATAGCTACCGGTACAGCCCCGAGCCTCGATGGAGAACTACTCCCTCCTCATGGGAGACAGCAGCGGTGATGAAGATGGCGGTGGTGTCGATGGAGGAGCCTTCCGGGGGCACTTCCCCGTCCCGGTAGCGTGCCGGAACAGAGACTCCTGTCCCCCAGATCTTGGCTTCGCGATGGCGGCGGCTCTGGATGGTTTTCTCGTACCGTGGCTTTTCCGTATCGAAGATTTAGGTCAGGGATCTTTTTATAGGCGAAGAGGCGGAGTCGGAGGGTCGACGAGGCGGTGACACACTAGGGGGGCGCGGCCAAGTCCTGGGCCGCGCCACCCTGGCGTCTGGTGGCCCAGTGGCCCCCCTCTGGCCTCTCTCGGGTGTTCTGGAAGCTTCATGCAATCCTAAGATGCTGGGCGTTGATTTCGTCCGATTCCGAGAATATTTCCTTACTAGGATTTCTGAAACCAAAAACAGAAAACAAGAACAGCTGGCCCTTCGGCATCTCGTCAATAGGTTAGTTCCGGAAAACGCATAAATATGACATAAAGTATGCATAAAACATGTAGATATCATCAATAATGTGGCATGGAACATAAGAAATTATCAATACGTCGGAGACGTATCAGCATCCCCAAGCTTAGTTTCTGCTCGTCCCGAGCAGGTAAACGATAACAAAGATAATTTCTGGAGTGACATGCCATCATAACCTTGATCATACTATTGTAAACATATGAGATGAATGCAGCGATCCAAAACAATGGTAAATGACATGAGTAAACAAATGAATCATATAGCAAAGACTTTTCATGAATAGTACTTTCAAGACAAGCATCAATAAGCTTTGAATAAGAGTTAACTCATAAAGCAATAAATTCATAGTAAAGGCATTGAAGCAACACAAAGGAAGATTAAGTTTCAGCGGTTGCTTTCAACTTGTAACATGTATATCTCATGGATAGTTGTCAACATAAAGTAGTATGATGAATGCAAATATGCAAGTATGTAAGAATCAATGCACAGTTAACACAAGTGTTTGCTTCTTGAGGTGGGAGGAAATAGGTGAACTGACTCAACATAAAAGTAAAAGAATGGTCCTTCAAAGAGGAAAGCATCGATTGCTATATTTGTGCTAGAGCTTTTATTTTGAAAACATAAAGAGAGTATAAAAGTAAAATTTTGAGAGGTGTTTGTTGTTGTCAACGAATGGTAGTGGGCACTCTAACCCCCTTGCCAGACAAATCTTCAAAGAGCGGCTCCCATTTTATTTTATTTTTGGTTGGCACTCCTTCCAACCTTTCTTTCACAAACCATGGCTAACTGAATCCTCGGGTGCCTGCCAATAATCTCATACCATGAAGGAGTGCCTTTTTATTTTAGTTTTATTATGATGACACTCCTCCCCACCTTTGCTTTCTCAAGCCATGGCTAACCGAATCCTTCGGGTGCCGTCCAACAATCACATACCATGGAGGAGTGTCTATTTTTGTTAATTAATTTGGGACTGGGAATCCCATTGCCAGCTCTTTTTGCAAAATTATTGGATAAGCGGATGAAGCCACTAGTCCATTGGTGAAAGTTGCCCAACAAGATTGAAAGATAAACACCACATACTTCCTCATGAGCTACAAAACATTGACACAAATCAGAGGTAATAAATTTTGAATTGTTTAAAGGTAGCACTCAAGCAATTTACTTTGGAATGGCGGAGAAATACCATGTAGTAGGTAGGTATGGTGGACACAAATGGCATAGTTATTGGCTCAAGGATTTGGATGCACGAGAAGTGATCCTTCTCAATACAAGGCTTAGGCTAGAAAGGTTATTTGAAGCAAACACAAGCATGAACCGGTACAACCAAACTCACATAAAAACATATTGCAAGCTTTATAAGACTCTACACTGTCATCCTTATTGCTCAAACCTTACTAGAAAATATCTAGACTTTAGAGAGACCAATCGTGCAAACCAAATTGCAACAAGCTCTACAGTATTTCTTCACTAATAGGTGCAAAGTATATTATGCAAGAGCTTAATCATGAGCACAGCAATTGCCAAGTATCACATTGTTCAAGATATCATACCAATTACTACATGTAGCATTTCCCGTTTCCAACCATATAACAATTAACGAAGCAGTTTCAACCTTCGCCATGAAAATTAAAAGCTAAGAACACATGTGTTCATACGAACCAGCGGAGTGTGTCTCTCTCCCACACAAGCATTTATTCAAACAAAAAAAAAAACAAAAAACAAACAAACGCTCCAAGTAAAGTACATAAGATGTGATGGAATAAAAATATAGTTTCACTAGAGGAACCTGATAATGTTGTCGATGAAGAAGGGGATGCCTTGGGAATCCCCAAGCTTAGACGCTTGAGTCTTCTTGAAATATGCAGGGGTGAACCACCGGGGCATCCCCAAGCTTAGAGCTTTCACTCTCCTTGATCATATTGTATCATCTCCCTCTCTTGATCCTTGAAAACTTCCTCCACACCAAACTCAAAACAACTCATTAGAGGGTTAGTGCACAATTAAAATTTACATGTTCAGAGGTGACATAATCATTCTTAACACTTCTGGACATTGCACAAAGCTACTGGAAGTCAATGGAACAAAGAAATCCATCCAACACAGCAAAAGAGGCAATGCAAAATAAAAGGCAGTATCTGTCAAAACAGAACAGTCCGCAAAGACGAATTTTATTGAGGCACCAGACTTGCTCAAATGAAAATGCTCAAATTTAATGAAAGTTGCGTACACATCTGAGGATCACTCACGTAAATTGGCATAAATTTCTGAGTTACCTACAGAGAATTAGGCCCAGATTCGTGACAGCAAGAAATTTGTTTCTGCGCAGTAATCCAAATCTAGTATCAACCTTTCTATCAAAGACTTTACTTGGCACAACAATGCAATAAAAATAAGATAAGGAGAGGTTGCTACAGTAGTAACAACTTCCAAGACACAAATACAAAATAAAAGTACTGTAGCAAAATAAACACATGGGTTATCTCCCAAGAAGTTCTTTCTTTATAGCCATTAAGATGGGCTCAGCAATTTAATGATGCACTCGCAAGAAATAGTAGTTGAAGCAAAAGAGAGCATCAAGAGGCAACCTCAAAACACATTTAAGTCTAACATGCTTCCTATGCCTAGGAGTTTTGTAAATAAACAAGTTAATGAAGAGCAAAGTGACAAGCATAGGAAGATAAAACAAGTGTAGCTTCAAAAATTTCAGCACATAGAGAGGTGTTTTAGTAACATGAAAATTTCTACAACCATATTTTCCTCTCTCATAATAATATCCAGTAGCATCATGAGAAAACTCAACAATATAACTATCACATAAAGCATTCTTATCATGAGTCTCATGCATAAAATCATTACTCTCCACATAAGCATAGTCAATTTTATTAATTGTAGTGGGAGAAAATTCAAGAAAGTAGCTATCATTATTATTCTCATCATCAAATATAGGAGGCATATTGTAATCATAATCAAATTTATCCTCCATAACAGGCGGTACTAAAAGACTACTATCATTATAATCATCATAAATAGGAGGCAAAGTATCATCAAAGTAAATTTTCTCCTCAATGCTTGGGGGACTAAAAATATCATGCTCATCAAAGCCAGCTTCCCCAAGCTTAGAATTTTCCATATCATTAGCAACAATGGTGTTCAAAGCGTTCATACTAATATGTTCCATAGGTTTTTTAATTTTCGCATCAAACCATCCATGTCTTAAATCAGGAAATGGAATAAGAAGCTCATTGTTGTCCATTATGCCTAACTAGTGTAAACAAGAAACAAAAAGATGCAATTGCAGGATCTAAAGGAAATAGCTTCGAGCACACACACAACGGCGCCAGAAAAGTACTTTACCTGGGACCAGAGTATGAGAGCCTTTTACCTTTCCTCCCCGGCAACGGCGCCAGAAAAGTGCTTGATGTCTACGGGTGCTTCTATTCTTGTAGACAGTGTTGGGCCTCCAAGAGCAGAGGTTTGTAGAACAACAGCAAGTTTCCCTTAAGTGGATCACCCAAGGTTTATCGAACTCAGGGAGGAAGAGGTCAAAGATATCCCTCTCATGCAACCCTGCAACCACAAAGCAAGAAGTCTCTTGTGTCCCCAACACACCTAATAGGTGCACTAGTTCAGCGAAGAGATAGTGAAATACAGGTGGTATGAATAAGTATGAGCGAGTAACGGCACCGAAAAGTGCTTTGCTGTCCAGGACTGGCGTGTGGTTGATGGTGGTGATATTGCAGGAAGTACAGATGCAAAAAACAAAGAAACAAGCAGCGATAGCAGTATTTAGGAACAAGGCCTAGGGATTATACTTTCACTAGTGGACACTCTCAACATTGATCACATAACAGAATAAATAGATAGATGCTAGACTCTACACTCTCTTGTTGGATGATGAACACCACTAACTGTGTAGGATTACACGAACCCTCAATGCCGGAGTTAACAAGCTCCACAATATTCGATATTCATGTTTAAGTAACCTTAGAGTGCATGACAGATCAACATAACCAAACCAAGTACTAACATAGCATGCACACTGTCACCTTCACGCTACAAAAGGAGGCATAGATCACATCAATACCATCATAGCAATAGTTAACTTCATAATCTACAAGAGATCACAATCATAGCCTACGCCAAGTACTACACGATGCACACACTGTCACCATTACACCGTGCAGGAGGAATAAACTACTTTAATAACATCACTAGAGTAGCACGTAGATGAATTGTGATACAAAACACATTGCAATCATAAAGGGATATAAATAAACACTTCACTATGCCATTCATAACAGTGAATAAGTATTCTGTGAAATATAGCCTAAGAGACCCACACGGTGCACACACTGTCACCTTTACACACGTGGGACAAGGAGTCTCCGGAGATCACATAAGTAAAACTCACTTGACTAGCACAATGACATCTAGATTACAAGCATCATCATATGAATCTCAATCATGTAAGGCAGCTCATGAGATTATTGTATTGAAGTACATAGGAGAGAGATGAACCACATAGCTACCGGTACAGCCCCGAGCCTCGATGGAGAACTACTCCCTCCTCATGGGAGACAGCAGCGGTGATGAAGATGGCGGTGGTGTCGATGGAGGAGCCTTCCGGGGGCACTTCCCCGTCCCGGCGGCGTGCCGGAACAGAGACTCCTGTCCCCCAGATCTTGGCTTCGCGATGGCGGCGGCTCTGGAAGGTTTCTCGTACCGTGGCTTTTCCGTATCGAAGATTTAGGTCAGGGACCTTTTTATAGGCAAAGAGGTGGAGTCGGAGGGTCGACGAGGCGGTGACACACTAGGGGGGCGCGGCCAAGGCCTGGGCCGCGCCACCCTGGCGTCTGGTGGCCCAGTGGCCCCCCTCTGGCCTCTCTCGGGTGTTCTGGAAGCTTCATGCAATCCTAAGATGATGGGCGTTGATTTCGTCCGATTCCGAGAATATTTCCTTACTAGGATTTCTGAAACCAAAAACAGCAGAAAACAGCAACTGGCCCTTCGGCATCTCGTCAATAGGTTAGTTCCGGAAAACGCATAAATATGACATAAAGTATGCATAAAACATGTAGATATCATCAATAATGTGGCATGGAACATAAGAAATTATCGATACGTCAGAGACGTATCAATCTCCAGATCCCGCTATTGGCTATTGGTTGGAGAGGAGTCTCGACCATGTCTGCATAGTTCACGAACCGTAGGATGACACACTTAAGGTTTGATGTCGTTTTAAGTAGATATGGAATATGGAATGGAGTTCGAATGTTTGTTCAGAGTCTCGGATGGGATCCAGGACATCACGAGATGTCCAGAATGGTCCGGAGAATAAGATTCATATATAGGAAGTCACTTTCCAAGTTTGGAAATGATCTGGTGCATTTATGGAAGGCGCTAGAATGTTCTAGAACCTTCCGGATGAAATCACCATGGAAGGTGGAGTCCCGGTTGGACTCCACCAAACCCAACCAGCCAACCAAGTGGGAGGGTGGAGTCCATGTAGGACTCCACCTCCTTGGCCGGCCAAAGAAAGGGGGAAGGGGAGAGTCCCTGTCCCTCTAGGTTTCGTCCATAAGGTAGTTTTTGAATTGGGGTCTTATTCGAAGACTTTGGGCAAACCCTTGGGGTTCCACCTATATATTGAGGAGGAGAGGGAGGGGGCAGCCCTAGACTTGGCCGCACCACCTAGGGCTCCCCTGGCCGGCGCCCTATCCCCCCTCTCTCTCCCAAACCCTAGCACACCTCCCTCCTCATACACCTCCCACAACGCTTAGGCGAAGCCCTGCCGGAGTTCTCCACCACCACATCCACCACGCCGTCGTGCTGGCGTGATTTCGAGGAGGATCTACTACATCCGCTGCCCGCTGGAACAGGAGAAGGACGCCGTCATCAACACCGAACGTGTGACCGAGTACGAAGGTGCTGCCCGACTGTGGCACCGTCAAGATCTTCCACGCGCTTTTGAAAGCGGCAAGTGATCGACTACAGCAACAACGAGATCTAATCTCGTAGGCTTTGGAAATCTTCGAGGGTTAGTCTCATGATCTTCTCGTTGCTACCATCTTCTAGATTGGATCTTGACTTGTTATTCGTTCTTGCGATAGGATTTTTTTTGTTTTCTATGCTACGAATCCCATCAGGTAGGCGCACAACCTCGTAGATTTAGGCAACAATTAGGGTTTGGTCGAATTTGGTAACCACCGATGATTGTGCTATGTCTGGCGAATGGCAGTACGGCGATAGGGCTAAAATGCATGCGCTACTAGGGTATCTTGTCGAGGTGATGCATGCGCATTGTAGATTTTCCAATTTGGGCAGTGCATTTGTCGGGGTGTGAAACCATCGCACACCCTAAATTCGGAAATTGGGACAAAATTTGCATAGTTCTGGACAGTGGTATTGTACTTTTGGCTCATGATGTGGCAAGATTGAGCACGGCGCGCAGTGCCATAGATGTTGATCATGCTCTTAGGTATGGTCTGGATGCTGACCAACACATTGGCACTGCCATAGTTGTCGATCATTCTATTGCTCATGGTTTGGATGGTGATCAAGCATTGGCACTGCCATTGTTGTTGATCATGCTCTTACTCATGGTCTAGATGGTGATCACCACATTGGCACTGCCATAGTTGTTGATCATGCTCTTGCTCATGGTCTGGATGGTAATCACCACATTGGCACTGCCATAGCTGTTGATCATGCTCTTGCTCATGATCTGGATGGTGATCACCACATTGGCAGTGTCATACATGTTGATCATGTTCGTGGTCATGGTGTGGACGGTGATCACCACATTGGCAGTGCCATACCTGTCGATCATGCCACTTACACGAACTTGCTTTTCTTATTAGGTCGTTAAGTTAGAGTGCGACAAGATGGGAAAATGGTGGTTCCCTCCACCTAGCTACTAGGAGAACCTCATCCTGAACCGCTAGACGAGCGCTTTGAAGCCGGAGGTGCCAGGAAGTGTGGAGGTTGTGCTGATGCCTCCTCCCACCGTGGGCCGCCAGCCTAAGCTGGGGCACCTCGCTAGGGCGTTGATGCTGCGGAGGTTATACGTCCAGCTCAATACGGACGAACTCCACATGCTCATCGTGTCGCCATGGTTCCAAGATGCGCTCCGGGAGTGGATCAAGATCCCACTGCCACGCAGTGTGCTCTTGTCTGCCTGCTGATTCTGCGACAAATGGGTGTACGTCACCTACCTGGTGGCCTGGTGGTCTTGGGTAGGAACTGGGCGAAGACGTTCTACAAGTACGATCTCCATTACAGCGACGTCGTGGAGTTCAAGCTCTAGGCCTTCGTCTTGAAGATGAACATCTACAAGGCCGACTGCTCCACCACCAGGTTCTATACCTACCCTGATCACAGCTAGGCGGCGACCCTCCTTTTATATGTATATCTGTCAACTATGTCCATATGTAGTTGTAGTGCTACTTATGAACCTATTGATACAAGACAATGACATTGTGTTTGATCAAGGGATTCTACGGGACTTTCTTGCTTTTGATCAAGGGGTTCTACGGGCTTATATCGTCCTGAAACTTCCTTGCTTTTGCTCGGGACGTGTTTGTAAGCCTTGACAATGGTGATTAAGTGATGCAGTTAGCTAATTATATATGTTCTCTTGTGTGTTGGGTACTGTCTTGGTAACGGCTAGTTAGGGGGGAGAACACCTTATGAAGAGGGAGGTAACATCATGCCTGCTTAGCACATAACCAAATAGTTGATTCTTCCCTCGTCAGCCAATATAGCACATATTGTTATCAACCAATCAGTGAACCGAAACTGCATGATGAAACTTTGTTGGTATCCCAAACGTGAAATGTAGTGCATAAACAGGCCCAGACTCTGTTTCACCTCATAGCGCACCGGGATAAAAGCAGACACGGGAAAATTTCGGTGCAAGCAACCAAATAGGCCAGAAGGACTTGGAAGAAACGCCCGTTGGCTTCGGCTGTGGGCTTCGGGTGGAAGGCCCATGTGATAACCTGGACCCGCATATCGTAGAACGGCCCGGTGCGACGAGCTCTTCTGCGAGTATCTGTTTTCCTCTCCTTTCCTCGCCGACGGCGGGGTCGCGGCGGCCGGTGGCCTCCTGGGAGTCTTGCCCTCTCCCCGTGAACACACGTACTCTGAGGCGAGGAGAGCTCCTCCGTCCGTCTCGAATCCGTCGCTCTCCTTCCTTGCCGGCGACAGCTTGGGCAGCCTCGCCTCCGTCACCTCCGGCGGCATCCTCAGGTACTGCACGACGCCTCCCCGGTACACACTCCACCGGAACACTTCCGCTCTAATAGAGTATGCTTTTGTACTTCGGATTACTGTCACTGATGCTTGATGCGGCTGTAGCATGTTACTGAGGACTGATTTGTTATTGTATCCGTTAATCCGTTAATTAATTACACGAGGGTTTATTCCCTATGTTGCCCGGATACGGCGATACGGATACGGATACGGATACCGCGATACGGGGATACGGCAATTTTCCAAAAATAAGGATACGGGGATACGTATATATATATAATAAACATTAATAATTATATACATTAGTGATTTTTGCACAAAAATTATAATATATGAGCATAGAAGTACTGTAACAGTTGTTCGCCAAAATATGCTTATCAACTCCTGCAAGAAGAGAAACTAACACCACATTATTACGTACTCAAGGTGTTCTACAATCTACAACCTATATTTCTATATTCAATCTACAATCTACACTTCTACAGTCTATATTTCTATATTCAATCAAGGTGTTCTACAATCTGTAATCTGTAGAGTGCAAGTGTATGGGCTTCTTCGAGACCTGAATCCTGAAGTCCTCAAATTCCGATGACTCGTACTGGTTCCCGGCGGCCCGGCCAGCGGCCACGTCCGCCGCAGCAAGCCAGCAAAAGGGTATCCGAATTATTTTCTTTTTCTAAAAAGCCAAAAATTGCCTGATACGTACGGGATACGTATCCAAGCGTATCCGGCCGTATCCGCGTGTCCGACCCCCGATACGTGGAGTTTCAGCCGTATCCGTGCAACGTAGTTTATTCCTAAAAAAATGAGGGATCTATGCACTTTCTGTTAGATAATTTTTTGCTGATGTGTAATCCTCTCTGCTGCCTCATACGTTACATGTTTACATAGTCGATTACTGTTGCTAGTACAGCAAAAATGAGTTTATCGGCACACTGTATGCGTTTCAAACAGGAGTCTCTTGATTATTAAACATGAACAACTGCTATAACATTTGCTTACGTGTTTTAGATCATAAAATGCGAGAGTGAAATATGAGTTACCAGCCCTCTGTCTTATCAAGTTACTGATAAATCCTTTTATTCCTTAATTAATACTCCCTCCGTTTCATGATACTTGTCGTGGAAGTATTATGAAACAGAGGGAGTGTCAAGTAAGGTACTAGCAAATTTTCTGAGGGGAGCTTCTTGGTCAAGCTAATACTAATATTTATGCTAATTTCGTCACCATTTCATGATGATTATTATTGTCCAGCACCTTTTTATCCAATTTCTGTAGATATATGTTTTGCTTGCCAAGTTCTTCATTTTAAATTTTTATCTTTCTGAATATTAGACTTTGGAAAATATGGATCCTGAAGAGCTGAGTGACTCTGAGGAAGACGATGAGATGATGCTATTTGTTTTCCCAGCTTTATATCTAGCTTCCTTTGCTCACGAAACAGAAAGCACACCAATGCGTAATGATGCAGAATGGATATGCGAAGTTCTTGAAGATGACCGGGGTCAGGGCTATGAGAAACTTCAAATCGAGCCTCGTATTCTCCGTGACTTCTCAAGATATGTTAGGTCAAAACATCTTCTGCGTAATACAAGAGGTTTGTCTGTAGAAGAGCAAATTGGCATGTTTATCTACATGCTCTCACGAAATGCTAATTTTGAGAAACTGAGTGCTAGATTTGAGCGCAGTAGAGAGACTATTCATAGACATATCAAGGCATGCTTTGATGCAACCATCTCAGTGAAAGGTGACTTTGTGAAGCATCCTCCTTCAACTGAGACTCATTGGAAGATATCGTCTGATCCATGCTATGGGCCTTACTTTGAGGTAAGAGTAACTTATGGTTGTATGTTTCTGTAACTTGTATGCTTTTTTGCTACATGCCAATTACATAGGAGATGTTTTTCTCTCGCAGAACTGTATAGGGGCAATTGATGGGATCCATGTTCCTGTGACAATATCAGACAGGGAAGCGGCTCCATATCGAAACAGAGAAGGATCCCTCACTCAAAATATGATGCTTGCTTGTGATTTTGATCTGAATTTCGTCCATGTGTCCCATGGTCATGAAGGATCTGTGTCTGATGCAGCGGTCTTGTATTCTGCTATTGAATCTGGATTTCAAGTTCCTGGAGGCAAGTACTATTTGGTAGACAGGGGTTATCCAAACACGCCTTGTTTTCTTGCTCCTTATAGCGGGGTCCCTTACCATACTGAAGAGCACGAGCAGCGAAATTGCCAACCAGGAGACTACAAGGAGCTGTTCAATCTTCGCCATGCGCACCTGCATAACCATATGAGGCATGCTATATGTTTGCTGAAGATGAGATTTCCCATTCTGAATGTTGCAACGTTTTATCGGTTTGAGACTCAGCTGAAAATTCCAGCAGCAACAGTCGTGCTGCATAATATAATTCAGAGGCAAGGAGGTGACCACGAAGGATTTTCAAGTAACCTGACAATTCCAGTTTCAACCCGTAAGACTGTGGCTCTGCCAAGCGGGGATGATGCATATGGAAATGATGTTGCAGCACTGAACAGTCAATGCGACGCGGGAAATGCTCTCAGAGATGGTATTGCAGAGAAGATGTGGGCCGATTACATGAGAAACAGGTGGACAATAGAGGAAGAAACATAGGTGTGTAAGTACTAAAAAACCCTTGCCACTTCCCTAGACTTCACAATATAACAAGCTGACCTGGAAGAAGAATGAAGGCAACTGGAAGTATGGAAGAACTGAAGAAGCCTCAGTGTCGAGGGGCTTTGATATGTGTTAGCAATGATCTGTATCAGATGCGTTTTGTTTCATGAACGCGGCATATTTTATGTTGCTGTGAATCAAGATTGAGTGGTTGAGATGTGTGTACATCTGCAGGGTGGCACAGCAGTTCCATGCTCTGCATCTGCCAAGTAAATCGAATTTCTGAAGTTCTGTTTTGGTACAACTGTATAGGTATCTGGAGCATTTGTTTAGAACATACTAGCTTCTATTCTATTGTATCCCAGTGAGAAAAAGTAGTGTTGTTACGAGACTGTGTTGGCTTATTGTCTGCGACTGCATTCTATTGTGACATGCGCCATGTCCATAGTGTTGACTGCACGGTGAACTCTGTTCATGGATCTTTCTTTAGCTCCAACACCTATTAGCAAATTAGGTTGACATGTTCTTCATTTTGGCAATTTTTGGCAGTGTATGATGTGTAGTTGCAGCCACATGGATATCATGAACCCATGGGCGATGAGAAACCGCAGCCTGTCATGCCTCGACACCATGAAGCTCCCAGCAATGCCCACAAGCTACATATTAAGTAAGGACCACCTGGGGATGCTGATAGATGGAAGGCTGAGGAAGCAAAGACCATCTCGTGATCATGTAATTGTTGAGGCATGACGAACATTGCTGGAAGTAGATAACACTGTGTTATCCACTATCAAGCTTGACAGGGTGGACCAATTATAGGGGCGTGTTCATCCTACAAGCGAGCACGGAGGCATGGAGGACGCAAGGGGCGCGATGCCTCCAACTTGATGGATGAATGAAACACTCGGGGGAAGTCATGGCGGACAACATTTGCAGCCAACACCCAGAGTCATTGCAGCAAAACATGCAGGAGTTTGCAACATTCCAAAAAGCATTTGCAACAGCAGAAATCCGCATATCATTGAGAGTTTATTTTATCACTGTATTCACCGAATTCGGCTCGCCGACGACAATCCTGGCTCAATGGAAAGCCGTTTGCAGTTCTAGCGTCTCCCGGAGCTTGGTGGCGAAAATCAATTTCTGTCACATGTAATGGTGCAGCGCTAATCTAGGCAAGATGATGGACATCCTAAGGCGGGAAGGAGGGGGCACACAGGTGGAGCAAAGAGGAAGGTGTCAAGCGGAATCCTGCCAATATCCAGTTTCTAGTTCATTTGAACGTTGTTAATTAAAATTTTGAAGTAGAAATCCCTAAATGCATCCCTAAGCAATATCTATGGAGGGATAGAGAGGGGTGGGGGAGGCGAGAATCACGAGGAATGCGTGGTGTGGAGCGAGGCAGCTGATTTGTTTCCTCAATCTGATATGAATCATTTACCCACATATATTTAGGGCCCAGAATCAGAAATACCAAGGTTAAGAAAGCTTTATGCTCATACAGTTCCTTCTAAGCAACACAATTTTGAACCATCAATAGTTGCCAACTGCAAAATTACAAATTCCATGGAGGGAAAGTTTGAAAGGAATCCAAGTGCAATGTGCATCGATGGTGCATGAGTTTAAAGGGAAAATATTACAAATCAAAATATGATGTGCGAAGCAAGCATAGGATATGCACGATCGAACATGTTTATTTCCAGAAGTGTAGTAGTAACATATTTAGACCACAGATCACACATCATACTTCCTCATATTTACACCACAGATAACATCTCATAGTTGATGCTGTTTCGTAACACAGTAAGGGCTTACACAACGAGAAAATGATCTTCTAACAGTTAGGGGAGTAAAACACTTCAACTTCAACACTTATTTTCATTAACTTGAGCCAATTGAAGGATGTCTGAATGTTGTAGATGGGTTTCTTTGGTAGTCCTTTGGAGCAAACAACACCCTTACGAAAAACTGGCCATACGCGAAGATCGAGTCATCAGGAGCACAAACAGCTCCAACATGTTCATCCTGAAAGGTCCACTGAAAGAGTGATTGGCCTACTTTCAAAAGAACATCCAATTTTTCACTTGCCTTCACCGTGACGACATGCTGGAATAGTTTCTCGTTCCCAAATAATTTTCCATCAAAAATAAGAATCTCATAATCATCATAGCAAGTGCTGAAAGCAGTGAACCTCACATGACAAGGATGGTCAACCTTTGCATAGACTTGTATTACAGTCTCCACACTTCGTGTAAGGGCCATGCATTTTATGTCCAAGTTGCAATCATCGCTAGGAATCCGTACATGAAGCATGTAATTGTATTCTGCACGTATATCTATCTCAGCATATGCAGAAAGTAGCTGCTTGTCAACTGATCCTTTCCCTCCCTCTTTTATCCAAAGATCAGCTTCTAGTAATGCACGATCCCGTACATACATTCCTCGACAAGGGCTACAAAGAGGCAAGACAAAGGAATCCTACAATTTAACATCTTGTTAGAACTTAACAAGCTGTATCCACTTTCAAACAGAGTAGTATACATTTTAGGCACTTCCAACTTTATTGGAAAGTCATACTATGTGAACGTTTGACCGACTTTATACAAAAATATAAGAATACTTATGTAACTAGCTAGGTATATGATGAAATTATTTTTCATCGTAAATTTAGTGATACTAATTTCGTGGTACAAATGTTTGTGCTTTTCTGTATAAACAGGGTCAAACATAAAAAAAAAGTTTGACTACTCAAGAAAACTGAAAGTTCACTCTTTGTGGGACGGACGGAGCATTAAGTGCCACTCCCGTGTCACGAGCATTATTTTCCATTTGTTTCAATAAAGCATGCATGTCCTTCAAGGCTTGAATGTCATTTTGTCCCTTTTGCTCCATTTATCTTGTCAACCAGTTCAACACTCACGGATACACATCATATCTATTATTCCCAAAAGTAACAGAATTACGGACCTCACGCTGATCTAAGCCTAGCCCCATACTGCCTGGACCGTTGGAGTTATAATCGACATTAGTTTCCCATGTGTAGTGAATAACCAAGTGGTGGAAAATATAGACCAAGCGTAGTGAATTACCTGCTTCTCAATTGTGACAGCATCATCTCTGGAACAGTTGAATATACAATTCCTTCGCGGGTCCAATTCATCACGAACGGCAAATATTCCATACACACTAATGGGATAGGATGCCAGGGAGCTTGACAAGCACACCGAAAAGAACTGAAGCATCTCTTTCGGTGTGCAATATCCAAGAGCCGATGAAGCTGCATACACACATACATTGGTAACAAGAGTAATAAGTTGGTTAGAAATAAACAGATGGTGCACGATCAGATTAGTACTACGAATGAATCAATGGAACTTACTTACTGGCAGAAGTATCATGGGTCTTGTAAACTCTATGGTAGCAGTTGCTGTCACCGAGGATGCATTTAGCTGTTGCGTGAGGGAACACTTTCAAAGGATGGGGCGGAAAAGGGGTGTCATCATCGTCTTCCCGGGCCATGATCTCGTTGTAGATATCCGAATATTCTCCAAGCTGTTTGATGTACCTACGTACCCATTTACGCTCTATTTCATCCGCGTCACTTTTGGGGTAGTGCTTTCCTGTTGGATTATCAAGAACGCAAATTAAGGATCAATGTAGCATCATCTATGGGCAGATGATTCCCGCAAAAAAACAAAAATCTACCAGGCAGATGATTCTTTCAGGTTATACTATACAGTAATATGCTTGATCTGAAGAGAGAATTGGGTACCTGGGCAGTTTGTCTCGTCCTCCTCGTCTATCACTTGTCTGCCCTCGTGTGTGCTAGAGTCCTTGACAACTTCGTTCCCTGCTGGAGAATCATCGCGGGAGAAGGTTAGACATTTTGGTAGTAGAGGGGGATTTTAATCTAAAGGGAACATGAGGTCCACTAGGGCAAGAATCTGTGCAGTTACAGAAGTATGCTTGCTGGGAACCAAACAATTGTGGCAAACTGTGGCTGGCATATAAATAATCAACTCAAGCAGGGTTGAGTTACGCAAAATCATCTCATAATATAGATTCACAGAAAGAGTATAGATGCGTAGCATACGCACCGGTGCCCATGCTCGGCGGCTGGTCCACCTCCTCCAGCGGATGAGGGAGATCGCCTAGGTCTTCCGGGCATCCCAAGTACTCCTCCGTCGACGCCATCGACAAGCCTGGGTTATGGTCGGGAGTCCCAGTGATTTAGGGATTTCACGTTCCGTCCTTTTTAGGTTGAGGTAAGTGAACGGAGGATAAGGGCCTGGTCCAGCCCGCTGGGATTGGCGAGGCCCATCCCGAATCCTATTTGCCGGCACCCACCGCTTAGCCTAGCCCAACAATTGGGAGGTGCTATACACCGACCGGGGTCGGTGCGGATGGGGTGCCGCACACCCCCAGACCCGGCGGTTCTATAGTGGTCCGCGGCCCAGCGCATCAGGTAAGTTCGTTTTGGTTTTTCTTATTCTCCTTTTCTTTTCTGTTTACATATTTTCGTTATTTAAAGCAGAAATATTTTTAAATCCGAAAGTTTTAATTTTTATGACTTTTCAAAAAATTATTTTTTCCGAAAATATTTTTTTTTCAGAATTGAAACATTTTTCAAATTTGAACATTTTTTAAGTTCAACATTTTTTAAAATTTTGATTTTTCTTTAAAATTTGAACATTTTTCGAACGTAAACATATTTTAAATTTGAAATTTTTTTGATACGAACATTTTTCAAATAAGAACAATTTTTAACTTTGAACATTTTTTAGTATGAACATTTTTAAAGTTTGAAGGGTGCGCAGCGCTGAAGGGAGTATTGGGCGGCCCATTTGCCGAGCGCATGAGGAAAAAATGGGTTTAAAATCCTGCGGAGAAAGGAAACGATCCCGGGTGCTGGTTACGATGATAGAAAAGAGGAGCTTGCCGGTACGCTGGAGTTGATTTGTTGATTTTGTATGTGCACTGACTTTCTTGATGCATTATCACGGGTGATATCAGTGTGGTTCCCGACTTGCCGTAGCTAGCATATTTGGTTATTCCTTGGGGGATTCAGGCTAAGATTTGTCCCTATACATGTTTCATTGCTTCTGTTAATTTTTTTTGGTATGTTTTTTTCAGTTGTGGCTCCTGCGCTGACATGGGCTTTGCAACACGCTAGAAATCTTTTTTTGATCAATGGAATTTTTTTTGCCTTATTTGAGAAAAAAGCTCCGAGCTATTTTGTAGGCTCTAATACGAGCCATGACCTGTTCCATCAACGAGATGACAATGCTAGAATTATTCATCAACCATCGAGATGGTGGTGGCAAAATTTACAAAGGAGACAATGATCACTACTAGGAAAAGGCCTACCGCCGGCGAATCTAAAAGGCCCATTGCCGGCGCACCACGAGCCCGCCGGTGCGAACGCGCCGGTGATAAATGGCCACTGCCGGCGCACCAGGCAGTGCGCCGGCGATATGTCAGCTACTGCCGGCGCACCATCCAAGCTTCGCCGGCAAAGCCAAATTCCACCGGCGCACGTGCAGCTGCGTCGGCAGTAGGTCTTCCAGCACTTGCGCATGCCACGTGCGCCGGCAGTAGGGCATTTAGGTGCGCCGGTAATTATATTCGAAAATTCATTTTACAGCTTTTTTCTAGCATATTACAATACATATTTGACAGCATTATATATTTACAACGCAGTTCATATTTAGACAGCATTACATGCAATATGAGAAGCACATAGAGAGCCAAGTTTCATTTCGGTATCAATACACAATTACGCAAGTCTCGTTCCGGAATGTGTTGATTCATACAACACATGTGCATATGCAACACCGAACGACGAAGTTTCACAAAGTTAGAAGTCTCGGTACATAGTCGTCACAAGTATCGTCATACACCTCACAATGTAGGTCCTAACCTAAACTACAATCACATAGAACATGACCAACATGGTCATGATGACCATCATCACGAAGGCCATGGTCTTCATCCGGTTCCTCCTCATGTCCCTCATCTCTCCCGCTAGATAACGGGCGTATCTTCCTTCCGCCTCCACCCTAGCGGGGTATCCCTTGTAGCTGTTGCCGCTGAAACGGTGCACCTGTCTCCGACAGTCCTCCCAGTCGTCGTAGACTCCAGGAACCCTCCCTTGTACACGACATATGTCGTCGGCATCTCCATTCACAAGACAAGTAAAATGTTAGTACCAATGCAATGAACAAGTGCCAACTCAAATAAGAGACAAGTAGTATGAACTAAATAGCATGTGCCTCATACTTTGTTGGTCGAAATAAATAATAACATACAGGGATGGGGTCAGTGAGGCTAGGTAGGATGCACAATAGATTGATATTTGTGGCCATCACACCAAGCCTCACTGGCCTCACCCCGGAGTGTACAAGTGACCGAACATTTTAATCATCGGCCAATGCAATTAAGAAGTGCGAACTCAAATAGAAGACAAGTAGTACGAATTAAATAGCGTGCCTCATACTTTGTCGGTCGAAACAAATATTAACATCCAGGGATGGAGTCAGTGAGGCTAGGTAGGATGCACAATAGATTGATACTTGTGGCCGTCGCACCAAGGCTCACTGGCTCCACCCCCGAGTGTACGAGTGACCGAACATTCTAATCATCGGCGAACTCCAAATACGAGGCAAGTAGTGATCGAGTAAATGCAAATAATTATTAAGCTATGTACGCCATAATCTTGAAATATATAGCAAAGTAAATGAAACTATAGACACATGTTCACATGCACATTCATACAACTAAATAAAAGCAACTAGTCGATTCTATGGGAATATATAGCAATTATTACAGTACGGAAGTTCAAGGACATATCGTTCAAGCTTTAGCAAGTGTTCCCGTCGTAGGATCAGGTTGTACGCCTAGGGGGGAATGGACGGCAGCCCTCAAGCGAGTTGAACGGCCTCTCATCACGCGACATCTCCAAGCGGAGTTCTATCTCGTCATTAGGTGGTAGACCGTAGCCGTAGAAGAACTCGTCAGACCTATTGTTGACATCCTGCAGGATTATCGTGCAAATGAACTGCTGGATGCGACCCGGTTCTTTCTAATCTCTCTATCGGGGACATCCGCCATGTTTGCAAACATGTTTCTGAGATTCTCTGGCAGCAACATGTCATCTGCGTACTTTATGTACTCCTGCATCCGAAGGATGGCGTACCACGCGTCCATCCCATTGTCGGGCGTCGGCGCACGAGGCAGGGGAAGTTGATTGTGTGGGTTAAGACCAAGCCTCCTCAGGATTTCCTCTCTACTTTGAGGGGGCCTGCCTTGTTGGTGAAGCCGGTGAGAGCATCATTGAGAAGGGCCTTGATGTGGGTGTAGTCTTTCTTGTGGTCCCTACCCGAGTCGAGATAGACTGCATGCGAGTGTTGCGGGTGCACGACGATGAGGGTGCAGAACTTGTCTGCGGAAAACACACGGATTAACCTTTGGAAATGCAAATGGAGATATAGGATAGAATGGTAATGGGGGACTAGCGAGTGATTACTTACTCGGGGAAGTAAGGGATGAGAATGGCGCCCTTTTTAATGTTCGCGACATGAAATCCTCGATCTCTTTGGGTGGCAATCGCCCGATCCCCAGCGTTGCAGATGATGCTCTCCCGCATATAGAAGGGGTCCATTATCGCGATGGTCGGCGTCTCCTCCTTAACAATGCTGGCGGACAAGCTAAGAGCAACTAGGCGAACCACACTAAACTGGAGCGCTTGCATGCGATAGATGCTGAAGATGTCGTTGAACCGGATGAAGCACACGTCCGCGGGGTACTTCTCGACGAAGTTCATGCCAGTTGGCACCTTCGCCACCAAGAGAGGGTAACCAGGATCTTTTGATTTGAGAACAAGCTTCTCCACATGCAAGACAGTCTCATGCAAGCTCCTCATATCCGGGGTGAGTTTCTTCACGACATGCTCCGGCAGCATCGGTTGACCCAAGTGATGCGAGAGGTCGCCAATTGTTTGGCAACTTGTCAAGGAGTGGGACCTTGTCCTTGGATTTGGCCGCCGCCGCCTTGTCTTGGGCGTCCTTCTTATTTTGCCTCTTCCTCTTCTTGGGTTGTCTTGATGGACCCTCCATCGCCGTAGTGGCCGTAGCACGGAGTGTGTTTGGGCTCAACATATTTTTGACGGCGGCGGTGGCGACCTCCTCGGGATTTTCCTCCTCACCGTTTCTTGAGAATCGAACGACTTCTTGGAGCACACATATTTCAAGGCCGGCGCATCCTCATGGACAACTTGTGAAGACGTAGGAATATCCCATTGGAAGTTGTCACGTTCGTATTCCTCGGCCTACGGCGCAGCTGGCTGTTGTGGTGGGGCGCCGACCTCCGGCGCAGCCGGCCGTTCGGTGGGGCGATGACCACGGGCGCCGGCGCTGTCGTGGAGGGACGCTGACATGTGGCGCCGCAAGGTGCTTGTCTTTGCTTGCCATCGACCCCGAGTAGGTGTTGATCCGAATTAGGGTCTTCGGCCATAGCAGTACCCAACCCTTCAGTGAGGCCAGATTCAACGGGCTATCGTCATCGGCACCATGCGGTTGATTAGGAGGAAACAAATCCTCATAGCCCGGTAACGCCCGATCCACTTCAACCCGGTAAACGTCATCCGCCATATCTCGTGTGTGCCACTTCTTATCCAGGGGCCGAAGGATGGACCCCCTCGCGACGTCTTTGAGTTCGTCGTTTACTCTCATCAGGAAGGTGCATGGCGTTGAGAGCGCCTGCGAGAACATGTGTATGGCGTTAGAGAGAGGGCAAGGATGACGAAACTAATATATTAACTTGATGTACACATTAGTTAATTACCGTGAGGGCGTTGAGCTCGGCTAATGTCGACGGGCCAGCACATGCGGCGGCGGGCGTGCAAGTGACGGAGGGGCTGCTACCCGGCATGGACGGTGAATCCCTAGCACCAGCGACATTGCCGGCGGCCGGAGGAGTCTCCATTATAACATTGTCATTGCCGGCGGCCGGAGGAGTCTCCATTATAACATTGTCATTGCCGATGGACGGCGGCGCCATCGAGTTGCTGCCGTCGAAGCTAACCACTTGCATTTCCGGGGGGGGGGGGGGGGGCTTGTTTGCCACCCTCATACCACGCGCGTAGAGCATTGAAATCTGCTTGGACTGAAGCGGCGACTTCAGCTTTGACTTCAGGTACGAGTGTAGCTTTGAGTTGCGGTACCAAACCAGCTTGGACTTGGGCTAGGATTGAATCCCTCATTTCCTCCGCCTCCCGCTGCTTCCTCTCATTGCGCGCATTTTTATCGACCGCAGACGACAAGCCGTAGTGATCATGCTTGTGGCATGTACCGGCGCCAGCCACACGGCCTCTATGCGGCCTTCTCGTAGGTGAATGCTCATTGACGATGTTTAGCGCCCGTACGAGAGGCTTGTCCCATGCTACCCTGCCCGTCGACGCTTGGGACGAGGAGCCTTCGTCACCTTGTTGAGAAAGTCTTTGTCTTTCTTCTTCCTGCGGAAGAAACGTGAACCATTTAGAAATGTTGCTACTATTATATGAACGATACTTGATCTAATAAAACCGGTAAATTGCTTACCAGTTTTTTCTCCAACGACAGGACCTTCTGGTCGTTCGTGAACCAAATTATGTCGGTTACGACCTTGGGGTCCGTGACAAGTTCCCCGGTTAGTTTCTTCTTATGGTACCGCGACCTGATGAATCTTCTTTCAAGCGGGTCCTTGTACTTGAGCCAGGGGTTCTCAATGCCGGCATTTACATATGCCTCGTCCTCCTTCGCCCAATAGGGCTCCTTTCCCTCGTACCCACGGCTCCCAAGGTTGTGGTTGCCGATGTTAAGCTCCCGCATTTCCTTCCCCCACAACTTGCGATTCTTCGTCGCTTGTAGCTCTTCATTGGCCACAAAAGCATCAAAGTCCGCACAGGAGACATGCGGAAAGGCAGAGTGGACCTCTTCGAAACCTTTGCCGTCAGCAATCATCTTCTGCACCATGTACTTATAGCTGCTGAGGTGTTTGGTGAACTTCAAGAGGGCTTGTGAGTTCACAATGTTCTTGGATTCATCAGTGGAGGCATAGTCGCCTAGGAACTTGTATCGTGAGTGCAATCTCGCAATGAGCTGGGCTCGCAAATGCGCTTTGCTCTCAGCTCGGAGATCTGTCTCGTTGAGATTGATGACCTCTCGGAGGATACATGCCAGTTGGTTGCCGTACCCCTTGGCAACATCCTTAGGCTCCACCGGCAAACCACTGGCGGGGTCCACCTCTTTGACTGTGTCTCTGCCGGTGCTGACCGTGTTTTGGCGCCTTGCCTTCCGCGGCCTCTTGGCTCCACTTGTCCCGGTGGCAGTACTCCCGGCGGCGCCGCTAGGATCGTCGCCGCTTGTCTCGCCGCCACCCCCGGCGGCGCCGGTTGCCTCATCGCCGCTAGGCTCGTAGGTACTACCCCCGGCGGCGCCGCTTGCCTCGTTGCCGCTTGGCTCGTCGGCACTACCCCCAGCGGCATCCTCCATCTCATGGTCCTCGTCGCCGCCAACACCAGCGGCCTCGGCATCCTCCTCCGTCCTAAAGAAGTGCCTATTGTAGTGCTCCTCTAACTCTTCTTGAGACGACATGGTGGCTTGCACTAATAGAAGATGAAAGAGTTAGAATTCACGGAAAAATTCGGCATGACCTTTGCTAAAAATTGGTCATGCCGAGTGCTAGAATTGCCGGAACGGAAATGAATCGACATTCCGGCACTCAATAGCAACTCAATCCCTGTGTAACAGAAATGCAATTCACATATATGATACATAGCAAAATTTCAATTGATTTAGCATTTGTGAACACTTGACAGCATCAATTGATATAGCACATTTTTTCAAACCAGCGAATAGCACTTGTTCTTTTTTCAAACCAGAGAATAGCACATACTGCAACCTCTACTTCTATAGCATTTTAAATCCCTGGCACCTACTGAGAACCTGTGTAGTACAATAATTAGGCAACCTTGAATGCATCACTAACTCCGTCGATATCACTGGTTGAACTAAGCAACATTTTAATTTTAAACCAGTAGCTAAACCAGTAGTAGCATTTAGTCTCTGTCAATTTATCCACTATTAGTCTCTGCCAATTTATCCACTATTAACTAAACCAGCAGCAAGAGAGCAACATAAGCTTAATTTCATTTTCTTAACCAAAATTTGTACAGAATTTACAGAATTTGTACAGAATTTACAGAATTTAACTAAATCAGATGTTGCTATATCTTGGCATTTACAGAATTTGTACAGAATTTACAGAATTTGTACAGAATTTACAGAATTTAACTAAACCAGATGTTGCTATATCTTGGCATTTACAGAATTTGTACAGAATTTACAGAATTTCAGCCAGCCCACATGATGAACCATAGCATAAAAGCATCTGAACTAAATTTCGAATTCAGAGCCGAAAAATAATCTTTAGTAGCAGCAGCATTGCATTCCTATTTTTTATGTACCCCTGGATCAGTAGCATGCATTTGACCAAAAGGAAGCGAAGTAAAGTTAATATAGTAGCAACTATATATGAACCACATTAGTCTCTGCTATATAGCAGCAACTATATATGAACCAAGCTACTGCATTTTCCATTTCATCTAAATCAACATAAATCAACTAAATGAACCTAGCTAGCTACTGCATTTTGCATTTCATCTAAACCAACTAAACCAACTATATAAATTGCTTACCATTTCATTTTGCATTTCCTACTGCATTCATTTTCAACCAAAAAATTAGTTTCAAACCAGAGAGCAGCATGATGCAATTTCATTTTATTAACCAGAGAGCAACATGAGCTTAATTGTTTCATTTTCTTATATATATGGCAGTGGCATATATATGGATCATTTTAAAATTGGTTTAGTTTCAAAATACAGTAGCATACAAACCAGAGAACAAATTCATTTTCTAGCATACACTAACATACAATTTCATATAAACAAATCTACTGCATGCTTTTCATTTTCTTTTTTCAAACCAGAGAACAAATTCAAACCAGAGAAATAGCATGTAAACCAGAGAAATTAAAATAGCACATGTGAACCAGACATTAGGCATTTTCATTTGCATTTGCATTAGGCATTTGATAGATGGATCAATCATGTTGCTTTGTCCCTTGTTTCGTTCCATTTGACCACAATATTGCAGAATCTTTATTTCAAAATCTTTATTTGCAACCAGTAGCATTTCAAAATCTCTAGTGAGCATGAGCATGAGCATGAGAATTCGCCCTAACTAGCAGGAACCCTAAAGCATTTCAATTTGCAAACAGAGACTATGAACTCCAATGAACCCTAACTAGCAGGAACCCTAGCCGGGAGGGGGGAAGGTGGAGGGAAGGGGAGAGGGGAGGGAAGAGGGGAGGGGGAAGGTGGAGGGAAGGAGAGAGGGAAGCTCACCGATGGTGACGGTAGCGACGACGGTGGCCTCTCCTCTTCCTCCTCGAGGTGCAGCGGCCTCCTCCTCCTCGATGTGCGCGGCCTCCTTCTCGGGTCCTCCGCGGCGGCGTACAGGGAAGGTGGTGGGGGCTGGTGGAGGGGATGGTGGAGGACGGTGGCGGTGCAGAATGGCGGTGCTCGAGAGGGGGGAGTTGGGGTGGCGCGCACGGCTCCTTCTTCTCCAACGACGGCGGCGCTCGATCTAGGCAGAGGGGGATTTGGCTGGGGAGAGGAAGAGAGAAAACGGTTAAGTCCGGAGTATAGCCGGATCCACCTTATTGCCGGCGCACCACATGTTTGGTTCGCCGGGGATAATTAAACCCCCGGCGAACCAAACAGGTGGTGCGCCGGCAATAAGGTGAGTCCGGCTATAACCTGGGACTTGTCCCCCAGCCCTGGCTGGCCATTTCCTTTTCTATTTTAATTTATTTTTCTTCTTTTCTTTATTTCTTTTATGTTTCTTTTCTTTTCCCACAAATCCTATACTATTTTATTTCCTTCTCTTTTCAAGATAACCAAGCAATATGAGTTAATTAGGCATTACAAAAAAAAATTGAGTTATAGGAAAACAAAGCAAATATGCATGAGTGTTATTAATTATGCAAAAACAAAAAGATATATGTGAGTTACATACACACAAAATATTGACCAACACAATATTAATTGGTCATACATAAAATATTGGCCATGACCATATGAGTAGTTATGAATTACACAAAATATGAGTTATAGATTGCAAATAAAGTTTTACATCATCGATTGAGAAGAGTGTTTCGCTTTCTTCTTGCTTTTCTTGCTCGTCGTTGAATAATTTAGCCCCGTGTCGTGACTTCTTCTTTTGAAGGGTCGACCTGACCTCGGTAGCGTGGTCCTGCTTCTTCTTGTGGTGTATGTTGTGTCTTCGTCCTCGGATTCTTCCATCATTGGGTCTCCGACTTGTCCTTCGAAGTCTTCCTCGTTGGCGACTCCATCCATTCCGACGATGGTCCTCTTGCCTCTCCTCACGATAACACGGCTAGGCCTGGATGGGTCGGTTATGAAGAAGCATTGGTGCACGTGTTCTGCCAGTACCCATGGCTCATTCTGCGCGGTGGCGTTCGTGGACTTTGATTTGTTGGCTTCGGGTAGAAACATGGTGGTGAAATACCGGTCTTCTTTTGTGATGCTCTTAGCCCATCTGATACGGAACATCGGCACTTTCTCCCCAGCGTATCTAAGCTCCCAGATTTCCTCGATTCTTCCGTAGTATCTAGTCTTTACGTCACCCGTCCAGGAATCCATCGTTACCCCTGAGTTATGGTAAACACTGTTCTTGTCTTTTTCTTCCGTGTAGAATGTGTACCCGTTGATATCGTACGCTTGGTAAGTCATGATGTTGGGCGAGGGGCCATGTGACAAGGCCAATACTAGTTTATCCTTGTCAGAATCCATTGGTGGGGGATTAGCATCAATGTGGTCTTTGAACCAGCGCGCGAAAGAGGAGTTGTGCTCTCTGTATATTTCTGCTTCCGTCATCATCGGCTTGCCACTGTTCTCTATCATGGTTTTGTGATCTTTCAACCAAGGATCGATCAAGTCAATGTGTTGTAGCGCTACTAAGTTGGCCCTGTCAAAGTCGGAAGTCCGACCAGACATGTGCACGTGCAGTTCCTTCCTTCCATTTTTGTGGCCTACTCCCTCGAACCTGCGGAGGTGCTTGTTTTGAGGCAAACCAACAGGATCCTCGATGTCTAGATAATTCGTGCAGAAAGAGATGCACTCTTCGGTGAGCCAGCCCTGGACGATGCTTCCATCCGGATGTGACCTGTTACGAACGTATCCTTTAATGACCCCATTCATTCTTTCAAACGGCATCATGTTGTGTAAGAATACCGGCCCTAGACTGACGATATCATCCATGATATGGATCAACAGATGGACCATCACGTCAAAGAATGCAGGCGGGAAGTACATCTCCATCTCACATAGGATCACCACGATCTCTTCCTGGAGCCTTGCGAGTTTCTTCACGCTTATCGACTTCCGAGTTATGACGTCGAAGAAGTTACGAGCCCGATCAGCGTTGCACGGACATGGTCATCCATTATACCTCGGATTGCAACCGGAAGAATCTGCGTCATCATCACGTGATGTCATGAGACTTCATGCCGCTGAAGTTTCGTTTCTTGGGGTCCATGTATCTGCTTATTAGCCCGGAGTAACCGAAGGGCACTCGACTCCTAGAAGGCAATTGAAAAATTGATCGACCTCGGCCGGACTAAAAGTGAAGCAGAGGGGGACGAATAGTCCGGCTGCTTAATCCTTTTGCGCTTCGACCGCCGTCCGCCTCCTCCTCCGATCGTCCCTCTTGGGCCGGCGGGATCTCAAGCTCTTTCCGATGCCCAAAACTTTCAGGTCGTGTCTTGCTTTCGGCCCATCTTTGGTCCGGTCCGGCATGTTGAGAAGAGTGCCAAGCAAGCTCTCGCACACGTTCTTTGTAATATGCATGACATCAAGGCGGTGAGGTGTATCGAGAATTTTCCAAGACGGCAAGTCCCAAAACACGGACCTCCTTTTCCATACACCAATGAGCGGCGTCGTTTCCTTTTTCTTCTTCTTCTCTCCGGTGCTTTTGACGAATCTTTCCCGGCGCGAGGGCACTCCTTCCAACCTTTCGATAATGTATCGATCTCTTCGCCGCTTCTTCTTACGTGGAGGTCCTCGGGGTTCATTTGTACCATCGAACAGATCTCCACGCTTTCTCCACGGGTCAGTTTTCTGTAGCCACCTTCGATGCCCCATGTAAACTGTTTCGAAGAGCCGGGATCCTTACCAAGCTGCAAAAACATCGTCTCTTCCATGCACCTGACACATGCCTTGTGTCCATGGCACACCTGGCACGAAATGTAACCGTATCCGAGGTAGTCATGCACCGTCGTGATCAGCGCGGCTCTCAAAGGGAAATATTCTTCCGCGACGGCGTCCCATGTATCTACCCCTTCCTCCGCCCACAACGTTTCAAGCTCCTCCTTTAATAGTTCGAGATACATGTTGATATCGTTTCCTGGCTGTGTCGGCCCTTGAATTAGCATACTCATCTCGTATGTACTTCCTCTTCATGCACAGCCAGGGCGGGAGGTTGTAGATCCATACAAACACGGGCCATGTGCTATGTGTGCTGCTCGGTTTCCGAACGGATTGAATCCGTCCGTGCTCGCACCCAACCCGATGTTTCGGGATCTGCCCCAAAACTTCCGAATTCATTGTCTAATGCTTTCCACCGGCTTGCATCCGAAGGGTGCGTCAAGACTGGTGCGCAATCCGCTCTTCATCATTCAACACTGCCTCCTTTCTTTCGCGTGCCGCCGCATGAGCTTTGCTTCCTTGCGGTCCGCGTAGAACCGTTGAAGCCGGGGGGCGAGCGGGAAGTACCACACAACTTTCCGAGGAGCTTTCTTCTTCCCTTTCTTGTACCGTTCAGCTTCACACACAGGACATTTGGTCTTGTCCATGTGCTCCTTGCGATACATGATACGATCGTTGATGCGGGCGTGATACTTTTCGTGGGGTAAGTCGAGAGGGCACGTGATTCTCTTGGCCTCGGCTAGACTACCAGGACACGTGTTCCCGGGCAGAAGGAGATCTTTCACGTATTCCAGGATGTCGTCGACGCTTGTGTCCGTCCATCCGTGTTTCGCCTTCATCTGCAGCACATCGAGAGCTACTCTCAAGCGAGACTCCCCCAACCCACGACCTGAGTCGTACAACGGAGTATTCGAGTCTATCTCGAGTTGCTCAAGCTTTGATTTCCGCTTGCCGCCTTTCGTCTTTTCGAGAAGCAGATCTTGAAGATGAGGGTCCCGCACGATCGAAGCTAGCGGCACCTCTTCGTCGTCGTCAAGGTTATTGTCGTCGTCAAGGTTATCGTCTGTGCGACAAGCTCTTCATCGTCATCAATATCATGATGCCCTCCTTCTTGCCGGCCATTATTACCACCTGCTGCCGTCGCCCGATTGACCTCCGCGCCATCATCACTCATCCATTGAGTGTGTCCATGCATGAAACCATTAGTGAGCAGGTGCCCCTGCAATTTGCCTGAATACGGGTCAAACCATTTCCCTCGTTTGCATCTCCGGCACTGACACAATACCTCCGTGCGGTTATTTTCATACATGTCGATGATCGCGTGTTTCAGATATCTCATCACGATGCTTTCACTCATCTCGATAACCATTATCGCCTGCATGGTAAGATTACATAATTGATTAGAACCATGCATCCGTCGGTAGTTTTCACGGAAAATTTCGGCATGACCTTCCTACACGGTAGGACATAGGAGCGCCAGAAATGTGCCGAAACGGAAACTTAAAGAATCAACATTTCGGCGCAACGTTGGCAACTCATTTTCAACGCCAATACACACAAGCACAAGCACAACATATATATATGCCACACACGAGAGCTTTGCTTCAAATGTCCAACATACGTCGATTTCATTCCTCAATTTGTTCATTAATCACCTATTTGTTTGATATATTCGTCAACGAGATCGAGACGTCGCGCCGCTACCACGGCGTATGGAAGCCGACTTTCTAGATCTAGATCTAGATTGAGCGGTCAATGCGGGATAGTAGATCTAGATCTACATAGGGGGATGTGGGAGATGCATGTAGGAAGGGAAGATTTGGTAAAAAAATATGATTTTGTTTGGTCAAATTGGCTAAATTTGGGGTAGAAATGGGCAAAAAATAGGTGGGTTGGGAGAAGGGTCGGGTTGTGTGGAGGAGTGGAGTGGTAGTAGTGGGGAAGTGGTTGTTGAGCGAAATAATCGCTCAGTTATGCCGGCGCACCAGGGCATGGGTGCGCCGGCCAGAACATAGCCCTTTCGGCTATATCACCCGGGCCAGGCCCAAGAATCATTGCCGCGCACCAAAGACAGTGGGTGCGCCGGCAATAGCGCTTGTTCCGCCGGCGCATCCCCTGGGGCTGGTGCGCCGGCAATGATTCTTGGGCCTGGCCCGAATCGGCCGCGGCCATGCCAGATTTATCCCCGCACGTCTTTTCAGTGCTTGCGCCTGAAGAGTACTGCATCGCCGGCGCGGCTGCAAAGTGGTGCGCCGGCAACAATTTCCACCGGCGCACGTCCTAGGTGGTGCGCCGGCACCACTTGCCTCCACCTATAGGCTTTTTCCTAGTAGTGGATGTTGTCTCTTGCCGGGACCAAAGCATTGTGTAATGTAATGTCGCGAGAGTGAACTCTATATACTGTATAATTTTAGTTGTGGCTCTTGCCCTGACATGAACTTTGCAACATGCATGCTAGAAACCTTTTTCTTAATAAATGAAAAGGTGATTTTTTTTTTGCCTTATTTCAAGCTCAGAAGTATTTTGTTGGCTCTCGTACAAGCCTCTGTACTATCTGATCCGTCAACGAGACGACTGTGCTGGCATATGGCGATGAAAACTAAAATCTGAACCCAGGTCTGCGACTAACATCCTACACGTTGAAAGTGTTGGCTGCAATCTGTTTTTCTCTTTCTTGAGTTAGGTTATAATAAAGAAAAGGAGTTAGGTTGATCACCTCTTCATTTTGCAGTTTTTCGTCGGTGCCCCATGTTGTAGTCGCTGTTCGTGTGAATTACCAAACTTTGTAGGTGATGGTCCACGTGAAGCACTGAAGCAGCTGAAGGTGGGATGAGTGATTTTGCCTGAGATTTGTAGTGTGCTTTGGACCACGCACACGCAGGCAGGTCCGAGCGGAAACACGTGCCGCTGGATTCATAGCAAGAAGCGTTCAGCTGTCTCTACAGAAAGATCGCTGTATATCCGAGCACCGCAGCCTGCAGGGTTGATGGCTCATCAATCATCCATGTTTGTTTGTTTGTATCTACACAAGATATTGTTGGCTAACTTATCCATCTAGTAGCAGAGTTTCTCTTGATTCGATCTTTTTATTTTTTACTCTCTCTCTGTAACAATATAAGATGTTTTAGATATTTTGAAACCTACATATTAAAAGTAGACTAGATACAAACTAAAATAAATGAATCAAAGAAAGTGCTTAAACATATCTACATATTCAAACGGGGGAGTATTTAGCTGTCTTGATTCGTGCACAAGCCGCTCACGCCGCGTGGATCAAATGAGAGCAGGCACAACTGAGCTTACTTTTCTTCTCCCTTTGTGTTCCATTTTACATGTTTACCTCGTCGTGTATATTTGGAGAGAGACAAAAACGTTTAAAGCTATTTTTCCGGACCCAAGATGGTAATTCACATAATAACATAGCTAATAGCTTCAGAAAGAAAATGAAGATCACCCTTGTACAGGATAGGTAGACACGTATATATGTGAAATTTTGTGCACAAGTATTATCTTTTCCAAGCTGATGATAATCGCAACTAAGTACTATTGTGCAATATGAAGCCACTGTATAATTTATGTAAATCGTGTTAAAATATCTTTAAGCAATAATACACACGGACCTAATAGTTTTACATGCTTACTGAATTATACATGCATATGTTTCTGCTTGTGCTTCCCATGTAGTTCCTCCGTCCTAAAACGGATGTTGCATATATATCTAAATTTAGATGTATCTATACATAATTTAGTTTATAGATATATCCGTACTTAGATAAATTTGCTACATTTTTTTGAGATGAGGTGTAGAAAATATTCGCCATTTTTTCGTTAACAAACACAAAAGTCTTGCATCTCGATGAATCGATATAATAGGAAGTTACGTGCACGCAGAAATTACAACACCGCCCTTCTAGGAAGGGAGAATTGCCACGAGACCCCTTGCCTCTGCCTTTTGCCTATACCCAATTTCGGTCTAGATTCATCATGCACTTAAAGTTTTGTATGTGTACGATGGAGCAGACTTACAAAAGGATATTACCTCTGTTTCTAAATATAAACTATTTTGTCACAAAATATATAAAATGATTTCGCAGATTAATTTGGCTTGTCAAAATATTTTTTTATTTAGAAACGGAGAAAGTACAAAGTTAAAATGTCAATTAGGATTGCAAACTCCGTTCGAAAATGAACTTCCTCCATCCACAAAAGGATGTCTCAGCTTTGTTAAAACTTGTATACATACATATTTTAACCGAGTTAAGCTATCCTTGCCAACACCAACAACTCGAATGCTATTTGATTTGGTTCGGTGCCCATCGTTGCGGAATTCTGTCCTGTTCGAACTTTAAAATGGCCTCCTGCCTGAACTTTTCTCCTTTCTGATGATGCATATTGGCTAACACCTGGGCGCCCACTCAAATTCCTTCCGTGTATTGCAAATTTGAGAAGAATATCCATACAACACGCAAATAAAAAGGGCCCTTAGTTTACTCTTCTTTTTACAACGGCTGGGTGTTGTGTCGCTCCGGTTATTGAATCAGTGTCATCTGTTTGTCGGTGTGTACTGCATTAGACTACTCATAGTGAGGGTAACATAAGTGGTAATATCACACATTTCAAGATATTTTAATAACATGGTATGACAATAAAAGAAGAAAGAGAGTAAGATGGTAACTACTTTATGTTACTACCTTCATACTCCCTCTATCCCAAGTAATAGGGCGTAATATTTTTTTTCAAAATTTCATCAAGGCTTAAGGCGTGGGATGTGTTTTGGCCCGTTTCTTCCCGAACTGCCCTCACAACAGTTTTAATGGATCCTTAGAATTAGGAAAGGAAGCAGTAACCGATGGGGCTGCCATTCGATATGCATACGCATGCCAGGAAAGGATTAGAAAAATGAAAGATCAACAATTAATGCGGCGCTGCAATTGGACCATGCAGGGGCATGCATGGATCTTTTGAGATACCCCAGGAATCATGCGTATTAACTTAGGGGAGAGAAATTAAGGGGCAGCCGTATTATTAGGGGTAAGTTGGGAAATTTTTGGCGTTGTTGTTTCTCCTTAATCACCGTGCATAATAATTTACGCCCTATTCCTTGGTATAGAGAGAGTAATTCATACTCCCTCTATCCCAAGGAATAGGGCGTAATATTTTTTTCAAAATTTCATCAAGGCTTAAGGCGTGGGATGTGTTTTAGCCCGTTTCTTCCCGAACTGCCCTCACAACAGTTTTAATGGATCCTTAGAATTAGGAAAGGAAGCAGTAACCGATGGGGCTGCCATTCGATATGCATACGCATGCCAGGAAAGGATTAGAAAAATGAAAGATCAGCAATTAATGCGGCGCTGCAATTGGACCATGCAGGGGCATGCATGGATCTTTTGAGATACCCTAGGAATCATGCGTATTAACTTAGGGGAGAGAAATTAAGGGGCAGCCGTATTATTAGGGGTAAGTTGGGAAATTTTTGGCGTTGTTGTTTCTCCTTAATCACCGTGCATAATAATTTACGCCCTATTCCTTGGTATAGAGGGAGTAGTAACTTAGATGTAGTACCATGCATGGATGTATTAATTAGCTTGTAGACTCATTCTATTTTGAAAAGTGTGATGTTATGGTAACATAGATAGTTACCACAACCATCTCTTTCTTCATTTAATATCATGCCATGTCATCAATTTGCCTAGTTGGCAATGCATGTAGCTCTATGTTACTATCTTAGTTACTCTCACTATGAGTAGTCTTACCATAACATCACACATCCCAAAGCAATATGAGTCTACAATATAATTAATGACACATTGCATGAAACCACATCTAAGTTACTACCCACTATGGAGATAGTAACTTAGACTAGTAACATGACATATGTTACTAGACTAAGTTACTCTCCACTAATAGCAGGCTTAGCCAGTAGCAGAACAGAACCGAATCCCACCAGGCAAGGTAAGGCAGACAACACTAATCATAGTGGAAAGTTTACGGAAACCTTCAGAGGACGGAGGGAGTACATTATTGCATTAATCATAGTGGAAAGTAACTTCAAAAGTGTGATGTTATTTACCACGACCATATCTCTCTTCATTTAATGTCATGTCATGTCATCGAAATGCCTAGTTAGCAATGCATGTAGTTGCATTTAATACCTTAGTTACTTAGTCTTAAGGCTCCTTTGATTCATAGAAATTTCATAGGAACTGTGTAGGATTTGAATCGTATAGAAAAAATTCCTACACATGTTGTTTCATTCATAGGAACATATCTTATAGGAACAAATCCTATAGAAATCTTGTAGGCTAAATCTTATAGGAAAAAAAAACATGAAGTCATACCTCATGGAAAATTTCCATTGTTACAGTCAAACACACTTCATCTTTTCATAGGATTCAAATAGCCATGACATTTCAATCCTATACTTTTCATGTTACTATGATTTTCCTATCATATGATTCAAAGGAGCCCTTAGTGATGTGTACGTTTTTCTCTTTAAAAGAAAGGCAAAAGATTAGCCTTAATTCAAGGAGAAGAACTTAGACAACCAAGTTTCAGTCTTACAACCGCATTGAGGGAAAAGCCTACTCCCGCAATCGAAAGACCCAAGTGTTTCTTTACAGTTAGACCCAAGTGTTTTGTACCCGTCATCGAAGTCTTAGCTTCCGATTTAATTATATCGACTATGGTTGGCATGGTGTTCACGTTCTTTAAAGATCTTGCATTTCGTCCATTCCAAATCTCCTAAAAGCCAAGCATGAGTAGGGAGGCCACTGTTTTACGTCTTCCGCCATGAAAAAATGCCACCGAGATTAACCAATGCTCCACACTATCAAACCCACTCCAAGAAGATGGGTCGAAGTCATGAATGTGAAGCCAATCCTTAACCATCTTCCAAATGGGAATGGTGTAGGGTCATTTGAGGTAGGAGGTTGATTCATCTTGGCACCGACATAGAGGACAAACCCTACCGTTAGGCCACCCACGCTTTTCAAGGCAGTCCGCCATCCAACCCTAGTTTTTGACGATAAGCCAAGAGAAGAGCTTACATTTTGGAGGCGGCTAAGCCTTCCAAACCATGGCGTCCATGCAAGAGCGGATAGTGCCGACGAACTATGCCTTGTAGGCCGACAAGCAAGAGTAGGCACCATCGGTGGTAAGCTTCCAAACAATGGAGTACTGATTATTTCCATTATATTAGACTGCGCCTTGTAGGCCGATGAGTTTGAATTTGACTATACCTAAAACGAATCTAATTAGAATTAGATTGCGTTTTAGATATAGTTAGATTCAAACTCGGTAAAATTTGATTAAATATTTATAAAAATGTATTAATATCTACAATGTAAAATCTACAATATTGGAATCCTTATACACTCTATTTTCATAATATATGTAATTAGTATTATGATATTTTGATATATTTTCCTATACCTTTGTAAAATTTGGCTTTTTATGAATTTTATTAAACCCAACACGCAAAGTAAATAAAAACAGAGCGAGCACATGGTTATGTGTTATTTAAAAAATTACAAAAGTAGCATAACATGTCAGCCTACGAGTGTGAGACTGTAGATTCTAGTCCCAATGCGTCCTTTGTTTGCATTTTGTAATGGGTTTCAATAAAATAGAAGAACAATATTTTCATTATTAAAACATTGGAAAGAAAGGATACGTTCAGTTGTGTTTTGAAAGGCAACAAATAAAAGTACGAGATGTCTTCTAGAGACAGGGTGAATAGACGTTTAAAACTATTACATATTTGGCTTGTAAGAACGCGGAATTCAACTAACATTTATTTTACAAGCACAAAACTTAAATATGCTAGGCTCAACAAAAAAAACTCGAGCGAAGCAAGATAGATACAAGATATATGTAACACAAATGATAGCAAGATATATATACTTCAAACACGATGGCTATCACAAGGAAAGTAAACTCAGGTATAGAGATAACCGAGACACATGGAGACGAAGATGTATTCCCGTGTTCCCCCACACTAGGTGAGGTACTAGTCACGTTGGAGAGATGCAGGCTACCACGAAAGTCTCCCGAATGACACGAAGGCTCACCTTTTCTACAAGCCACTACCACAAAGGACAAAGGCTTTTCCTTTATGGTTAGATTTTCCTCCACTCTGAAGATGGCAAGCTCCACAACCACTTCACAACCTCCACGAAGGAGAAGCCCCCGGGCCTCTTGAAAATCTTCCACGAATAGATCACTGGAGCACAACCACCAATCTAACTAGGAGGCAACCCCTCCAAGAGTAACAAGCTCACAGTCTCTCACTCGAGCTAATCGTAATCGAGAGCTCAACTTGGGAAGATACTTGGTTAGGTGATTTGCCGCTTGCAAGCTAATACCCATCTCTATACAATATTGTGCGACGGAAAAATATTTTAGTCATTGATGTACTTTCGGAAGATCATCTAAATATCAAATTTAGAAAAACTCTAACCAAAAATAAATGGGAGACTTTGTTGGATCTAGTTGAAAGGATGAGATGTCGCCTAGAAGGAGGATGAATAGGCATTTTAAAAACTATTACGGATTTGGCTTGTAAGATTGCGGAACTAACGTTTATTTTACAAGCACAAAAACTAAATATGCTAAGCTCAACTAAACGCAACAACAACACCTTACATAAGCAAGATAGGCACACGATATAAGTAACACAAGGGATAGCAAGGTATATGTACTTCAAGCACGATGGCTATCACAAGGAAAGTAAACTTGGGTATAGAGATAACCGAGGCACGTGGAGACGAAGATGTATTCATGTGTTCCCCCACATAAGGTGAGGTACGTCACGTTGGAGAGATGCGGGCTACGACGAAGTTCCCCGAACGCCACACTTTCTTCTCCAAACTGATACCACGAAGGACAAAGGCTTTTCCCTTATGGTAGCTTTTTCTCCACTCCGGATATGGCAAGCTCCACAACCACTTCACAAGTTCCACGAAGGAGAAGTCCGTGCCTCTTCACAATCTTCCACGAAGAGGTCACCGGAGTACCAACCGTCAAGCCAACTAGGAGGTCACCCCTCCAACAGTAACAAGCTCACGGTCTCTCACTCGAAATAATCGTATTGGAGAGCTCAACACTATGCAAGGATGTAAAGCAAGAACACCAAGAAAAATGCTCAAATCCTTGTCTCTCAAATCCCACAAAAGCAACAAATGCTATGGAGGAACTAGAGAGGAAGAACAAGGGTGGAAATCAAAAAATGGCTCTAAGATCTAGATCCCAAGAATTCCCCTCACTTAGAGGAGGAATTGATTGGTGGAGGTTGTAGATTTAGGTGTCCTTGATACGTCTCTAACGTATCTAAAATTTCTGATGTTCCATGCTAGTTTTATGACAATATCTACATGTTTTGTTCACACTTTATATCATTTATATGCATTTTCCGACACTAACCTATTAACAAGATGCCGAAGCGCCAGTTCCTGTTTTCTGCTATTTTTGGTTCCAGAAAAGCTGTTCAGGAAATATTCTCGGAATTGGACGAAACAAAAGTCAAACCTTCTATTTTACCAAGACGGACCCAGAACACCGAATGAGAGACGGAGAGGAGGCCCAGGGCCTCCAGACCATACTGGGGCGCGGCCTAGGAGGGGGGCGTGCCGCCAGGTGGTGTGGGCCCCTCGGGACTCCACCGACATCACCCCTTCGCTTATAAATTCCTTCCATCGCGAAAACCCTACATCAATCAATCATATTCCAAAAAGACTCCAGGGGCGCCGCCGCCATCGCGAAACCTAGTTTCGGGGGACAGAAGTTTCTGTTCCGGCACGCCGCCGGGACAGGGAAGTGCCCCCGGAATCCATCTCCATCGACATCACCGCCATCTTCATCGCCGCTGCTGTCTCCCATGATGAGGAGGGAGTAGTTCTCCCCCGAGGCTGAGGGCTCTACCGGTAGCTATGTGGTTCATCTCTCTCTCCCATGTACTTCAATACAATGATCTCATGAGCTGCCTTACATGATTGAGATCCATATGATGAGCTTTGTAATCTAGATGTCGTTATGCTATTCAAGTGGATTTTACTTATGTGATCTCCGGAGACTCCTTGTCCCACGTGTGTAAAGGTGACAGTGTGTGCACCGTGTGGGTCTCTTAGGCTATATTTCACAGAATACTTGTTCACTGGGTTATGATTTGAGTTGGATGTCTCTATGAAATTGTGGTGTGTTAGTACCTCCTATGAATGCTCACACTGACAGCGTGGGGTGTTTATTAGTACTTGAGAATACATCTTTAAGGTTTGCTTTTGCAGCCCTAGACGGTGAATTAGTGTTCGTTATCCTGCCAGAGAGTAATTCAGAATAGCATAGTGAAGTGCTTATATTTATATTCCTTTATGATAACATTGTTGAGAGTGTCCACTAGTGAAAGTATGATCCCTAGACCTTGTTTCTAAGCATTGAAACACCGTTTCCAACAAGTTCTGCTACATGTTTGCTTGCTGCCATTTTTTTTCAGATTGCAATTACTACTTACAATCATCCATATTACTTGTATTTCACTATCTCTTCGTCGAACTAGTGCACCTATACATCTGACAAGTGTATTAGATGTGTTGGGGACACAAGAGACTTCTTGTATCTTAATTGCAGGGTTGCTTGAGAGGGATATCTTTGAACTCTACCTCCCTGAGTTCGATAAACCTTGGGTGATTCACTTAAGGGAAACTTGCTGCTGTTCTACAAACCTCTTCTCTTGGAGGCCCAACACTGTCTACAGGAATACAAGCGTGCGTATACATCAAGCTATTTTCTGGCACCGTTGCCGGGGAGGTAAGGTAAAAGGTATTCACATCCTCCGACTACTAAGCTATTTCCTAGCACTGTTGCCGGTGTGTGAGTGCTCGAAGTTATTTCCTTTAGATCCTGCAATTATATCTTTTTGTTTCTTTTTTTTTATTTTTACTAGTTAGGCTTAATGGAAAACAACAAAAAAATTAGAGATCTTTATGAACTTTATATTGAATTAGGATATGATGTGTTTGAAGAGCGAATTAAAAAACCAATGGAAATTTGTTTGCAAAATAGTTGTAGCAATGTTAATAGCATGAACTCTTTGAACACTATTATTGCTAATGCTATGGAAGAATTTAAGCTTGGGGAAGCTGGTTGTGATATTTTTAGTCCCCCAAGTTTTGAGGAGAAAATTTTATTTGATGATACTTTGCCTCCCATTTATGATGATTATAATGATAGTGGTATTTTGGTGCAGCCTACTATGGAGGATAAAGTTTATTATGAATATACCATGCCTGCAATTTATGATGATTACAATGATGGTTGTGATAGTTTTACTCCCACTACTACTAATAAAATTGATTATGCTTATGTGGAGAGTAATGATACTTTTATGCATGTGAATAAGAATGCTTTATGTGATAGTTATATTGTTGAGTTTGTTCATGATGCTACTGAAAGTTATTATGAGAGAGGGAAACATGGTTATATGCATCTTAATAATATTAAGTTTTCCCTCTTTATGTTGATAATCTTGAAGTTACTCGTGTTTTATCTTCCTATGCTTGTCACTTTGTTCTTCATGAATTTATTTATGTACAAGATTCCTATGCATAGGAAGCGGGTTAGGCTTAAATTTGTTTTGAATTTGCTTTTTGATGCTCTTTTTTGCTTCAACTCTTATTTCTTGCGAGAGCATCATTAAAATTACTGAGCCCATCTTAATGGCTATAAAGAAGGCACTTCTTGGGAGATAACCCATGTTTTTATTTTCCTACTGTTTTGTTGTGTCTTGGAAGTTGTTACTACTGTAGCAACCTCTCCTTATCTTTATTTTATTGTATTGTTGTGCCAAGTAAAGTCTTTGATAGAAGGTTGATACTAGATTTGGATTTCTGCGCAGAAACAGATTTCTAGCTGTCACGAATTTGAGTAGGTATCTCTGTAGGAAACTTAGAAAAATCTGAGAAAATACCTGAGTGATCCTCAGATATGTACGCAACTTTCATTCAATTTGAGATTTTTCATCTGAGCAAGTTAAGTGCCTCGAAAAAAATCGTCTTTACGGACTGTTCTGTTTTGACAGATTCTGCCTTTTATTTCGCATTGCCTCTTTTAGTGTGTTTGAGTGGATTTTTTTGCTCCATTAAATTTCAGTAACCTTGGGTAATGTCCAGAAATGATGGTAATGATTGTGTCCTTGCTGAACATGTGAATTTTTGATTATGCACTAACCCTCTAATGAGACTACTTCGAGTTTGGTGTGGCAGAAGTTTTCAAGGGTCAAGAGAGGAGAATGATATAATATGATCAAGAAGTGTGAAAAGTATAAGCTTGGGGATGACCCCGTGGTTCATCCCTGCATATTTCAAGAAGACTCAAGCATCTAAGCTTGGGGATGCCCAAGGCATCCCCTTCTTCATCAACAACTTATCAGGTCACCTCTAGTGAAACTATATTTTTATTCCGTCACATCTTATGTGCTTTACTTGGAGCGTCTGTGTGATTTTATTTTCGTCTTGTCGTTTTAATTCTCTGAATAAATTCATGCTTATGTGGGAGAGAGACACGCTCTGCTTTTTCATATTGAACACTAGTGTTCTTAGTTTTACTTTTAATGTTCATGGCAAAAGTTAAAAGCTACTGCATTTATTGCTATTTGGTTGGAAACAGAAAATTCTTCATGTGGTAATTGGTATATTATCTTGAATAATTTGATACTTGGCAATTGTTTTGAGCTCTCAAATAGATCATGTTTAAGCTCTTGCATCATGTAGTTTGAACCTATTAGTGGAGAATTACTGTAGAGCTTGTTGAAATTTGGTTTGCATGATTGGTCTCTCTAAAGTCTAGATATTTTCGTGTAAAAGTGTTTGAACAACAAGGAAGACACTGTAGAGTCTTATAATGCTTGAAATATGTTCTTATGTAAGTTTTGTTGTACCGGTTCATACTTGTGTTTGCTTCAAACAACCTTGCTAGCCAAAGCCTTGTACTGAGAGGGAATGCTTCTCGTGCATCCAAAACCTTGAGCCAAAACCTATGCCATTTATGTCCACCATAACTACCTACTATGTGGTATTTTTCTGCCATTCCAAGTAAATTGCTTGCATGCTACCTTTAAAATTTCATTCCTTGTCTTTGCAATATATAGCTCATGGGAAAGTAGCTTAAAAACTATTGTGTTAAAGAATATGTCGCTTATGTATCTTATTTCTTATAAGTTGCTTGTTGAGTGGTAACCATGTTTCTGGGGACGCCATCAACTGTTACACTTTTGTTGAATATCATGTGAGTTGCTATGCATGTTCGTCTTGTCTGAAGTGAGGGTGATTTGCCGTGAGTTGAATGGTTTGAGTATGCATATTGTTAGAGAAGAACATTGGGCCGCCAACCAAAGCCATGTATCATGGTGGATGTTTCAGCTTGGACATTAATCCTCAATCTCTTATGAGAATATTATCTGTTGTTGAATGCTTAAGCATTAAAGAGGAGTCCATTATATGTTTTCTATGTTGTCCCGGTATGGATGTCCTCAAGTTGAGATCTATCAAAATTGAGAAATCAAATGCGATTTATCTCCTTGGACCTTTGTACAGGTGGCATAGAGGTACCCCTTTGTGACACTTGGTTGAAACATATGTAATGCAATGATAATCCATGGAAATCCAACCTAATTAGGAAAAGGTGCGAGCACTATTGGTATTCGATGCATGAGGCTTGCAACTTATAGGATGTTTTATGCATAACACATATGAATTATTACTACCGTTGACAAAATTGTTTCTATGTTTTCAAAATAAAAAGCTCTAGCACAAATAGTGATCCCTGCTTCCCTCTGCGAAGGGCCTTTCTTTTACTTTATGTTGAGTCAGTCTACCTACTTCTTTCTATCTTAGAAGCAAACACTTGTGTCAACTGTGTGCATTGATTTCTACATACTTGCTTATTGCACTTATTATTTTACTTTGTATTGATAATTATCCATAAGATATGCATGTTGAAAGTTGAAAGAAATTGTTGAAACTTAAATCTTCCTTTGTGTCGCTTCAAAACCTCTTATTAAGAATTTATTGCTTTATGAGTTAACTCTTATGCAAGACTTTTTGATGCTTGTCTTGAAAGTACTATTCATGAAAAGTTTTGCTATATGTTATCTATTTGTTAGCAAACTATAGATCATTGCCTTGAGTCACTTCATTCATCTCATATGCTTTACAATAGTATGATCAAGATTATGTTAGTAGCATGTCACTTCAAAAATTATCCTTGTTATCGTTTACCTACTCGAGGGCGAGTAGGAACTAAGATTGGGGATGCTTGATACGTCTCCAACGTATCTATAATTTCTGATGTTCCATGCTAGTTTTATGACAATACCTACATGTTTTGTTCACACTTTATATCATTTATATGCATTTTCCGGCACTAACCTATTAACAAGATGCCGAAGCGCCAGTTCCTGTTTTCTGCTGTTTTTGGTTCCAGAAAGGTTGTTCAGGAAAAATTCTCGGAATTGGACGAAACAAAAGCCAAACCTTCTATTTTACCGAGACGGACCCAGAACACTGAAGGAGAGACGGAGAGGAGGCCCAGGTCCTCCAGACCATACTGGGGCGCGGCCTAGGAGGGGGGCGTGCCGCCAGGTGGTGTGGGCCCCTGATGACCCACAAGTATAGGGGATCGCAACAGTCTTCGCGGGAAGTAAAACCCAATTTATTGATTCGACACAAGGGGAGACAAAGAATACTTGAAAGCCTTAACAGCGGAGTTGTCAATTCAGCTGCACCTGGAAACAGACTTGCTCGCAAGAGTTTATCAGTAGTAACAGTTTATAGCGTAAAGATGGTGAAATAACAAAGAATAGTGTAACAAAGACAGCAGTAGTGATTATAGTAAACAGCTGGATTAAAATACTGTAGGCACAGGGATGGATGACGGGCGTTGCATGGATGAGAGAAACTCATGTAACAATCAAAGCAGGGCATTTGCAGATAATAATAAAATGGTATCCAAGTACTAAGCAATCAATAGGCATGTGTTCCATATTTAGTCGTACGTGCTCGCAATGAGAAACTTGCACAACATCTTTTGTCCTACCAGCCGGTGGCAGCCGGGCCTCTAGGAAATCTACTGGAAATTAAGGTACTCCTTTTAATAGAGCACCGGAGCAAAGCATTAACACTCCGTGAACACATGTGATCCTCACATCACTGCCTTCCCCTCCGGTTGTCCCAATTTCTGTCACTTTGGGGCCTCGGGTTCCGGACAGCGACATGTGTATACAACTTGCAGGTAAGATCATAAAACAATGCATATCATCATGAAACAATAACATGTTCAGATCTGAGATCATGGCACTCGGGCCCTAGTGACAAGCATTAAGCATAACAAGTTGCAACAATATCATCAAAGTACCAATTACGGACACTAGGCACTATGCCCTAACAATCTTATGCTATTACATGACCAATCTCATCCAATCCCTACCATCCCCTTCAGCCTACAGCGGGGGAATTACTCACACATGGATGGGGGAAACATGGTTGGTCGATGGAGAGGCATCGGTGGTGATGATGGCGATGATCTCCTCCAATTTCCTGTCCCGACGGAGTGCCAGAACGGAGTTTCTGGTCCCGAGACGGAGTTTCGCGACAGTGGCGGCGTTATGGATGGTTTCTGGCGACTTCGACTTCCCGTCTCGCGTTTTTTAGATCAAAAACCTTAAGTAGTCCAGAGGGGGGCGTCAGAGGCTGGCCGAGGCGGCCACACGCTAGGGCGGCGCGCCCCCCTACATGCCGCGCCGGCCTAGTGTCTAGGGGGCCTGGGCCTCCCCCAGGCCTGCCCTTCTGGCTCCGTGATTCTTCTGGAAAAATAGGCCCTTTGACATAAATTCCGGGCATTTTCCTGAAAGTTGAATTTCTGCACAAAAACGAGACACCAGGGCAATTCTGCTAAAAACAGCGTTAGTCCGTGTTAGTTGTATCCAAAATACACAAATTAGGGGCAAAACAATAGCAAAAGTGTTCGGGAAAGTAGATACGTTTTAGACGTATCAACTCCCCCCCAAGCTTAGCTTATTGCTTGTCCTCAAGCAATTCAGTTAACAACTGAGGTGCGATAAAAGAAATTTCACGAACACATTTGTTCATATGATGTAAATATTCTCATGATATGGACAAGTACTTAGGCAATTCATAACAAGATACATGCAAATAAGATCATCTAATAGCTATGTCAATCATGGAAAATGTACCAACAAATTAATAATAAGCATCATGAATCATGTCTATCAGCAGGATTGCAATGTTCATAAAAGGATTTGATAAAGTGGTATCTCGCTTGCCCGTATTTGTACAGCAAAACATAAATGCTCGGGCACCTATGAAGTTCATGCAAAGACTAGAAATAGAGATTGTCAAAGATAAAAGAATCAAAGTTATACCACAGTTAATCACATTTTGGGACAAGCATATTATACTAAGAATGACAGTTGTGCTCTCAAGAAAGTGCTCAAACAAAGGATGGTGACTCAATCATAAAAGTAAAAGATTGACCCTTCGCAGAGGGAAGCAGGGATTAACATGCGCTAGAGCTTTTCATTTTTAAAACAGGAGTAAAATTATTTTGAGAGGTGTTTGTTGTTATCAACGAATGGTAATGGGTACTCCAACTACCTCGTCAACCAGACTTTCAAGAGCGGCTCCCATGAAGGACGTTATTTCTACCAGCAAGGTAGATCATCCCTCTTCTCTTTTGTTTACACACGTACTTTAGTTTTATTATGGGTGACACTCCCCCAACCTTTGCTTACACAAGCCATGGCTAACCGAATCCTCGGGTGCCTTCCATCAATATCATACCATGGAGGAGTAACTATTTGTAAAATTAAGATGCTTACTGATGAATCAGGGCAAAACATGTGAAGAGAATTATTAATGAAGTTTGATAAATTGGGGTTGGGCACCCCGTTGCCAGCTCTTATTATGAAATTCTGTCAAAAGTAAATGACAAGGTTGAAAGATAAACACCACATACTTCCTCATGAGCTATAAAACATTGACACAAATTGAGAAGCATTTTGAAGGTTTAAAGGTAGCGCATGAGAATTTACTTGGAATGGTTTGAAATGCCATGCATAGGTATTTATGGTGGACACTTTGGAATAACTTGGTTTTCAGGGGTTTGGAAGCACGAGCAGTGTTCCCGCTCAGTACAAGTGAAGGCTAGCAATAGACTGGGGAGCGACAATCAAGAGAGCAGTAACTGTCATAATCATGCTTGCGGCAAAATAAATTAACGGAGGCATAAAAGTGATACAAGAACTCTGAGGCAAAGTAAATCATCGAGGCTTAATTGACTTTTGTTCAGTCATATGCATGCGTGAGCATGTGCCAAGTCGATTCGAATGAATTATTCAGAGGAGGATACCACAATGTCATACCTATTTATGAATAAAACAATGCAAGCAAACATCCATGACATGCTACTCATATTAATAAACTGGAGCTAATCATGAGAGATCATGAACTACTAGACTTTCTTAAATGACATATACCTCACATGAACCAACTAAGCATGCTCACATGGATGAGTATATGTACAAAAATGAAAACAAATAGAGTTCATACCAGCCTCTCACCACAGTCGAATTGTCGTAGATCGTCATTATTGCCTTTCACTTGTGCAGCTTGAATAATATGGAATGAAAACCATTCTCCAGCCATCGAAGATCATTAAACTCCAAAATGAACTTTACAAAACCAAAGAAGAACAGCAAATATTTTTGGTGTTTTCGAATTGGAAACAAGAACAAAAGGAAACAAGCAAACAAAGCAAAATCTTTTTGGATTTTCTTATAGCAAACCAACGATAGAAAATAAAGCAAAATAAAAGCAAGAAACCAAAATAAACAAATGGTGAAGAGAAACAAAAGAAATATTTTTGGTCTTTTTGTGTTTTAGGAAAGAAACAAAGCAAAAACAAGAAAATGAAAACTAGAAGAGTCACACAAACACAAAGCGGCAGGAATTCGTCAAACTTGATAGCAGTACAGTAATCGATTTTTAAGAAATTCTTCCGCTGCCCAGCTCGAAAAGTGTTCAACTAATGAAAGTTAGAAAACAACCTGGGGAACATGTACAAAAATTGGCTTCGCAAAATAACGTTCTGGCTGTTTTTGAGAATTTTTTTGGTATCAGTCCAGAATCTGTTTTCAGGCAGCACTTTCCCAAATATCATCTCCCTCTTATTAGAAAACCACTTCAAGAAGCTAAACAAGTATGTATGATGGGGATATGCCCATAGGGGGTGGGTCGCCAGTCCCACTCGCCATGAAGATGAAGGCCCAGGTGGACTGCCAGTCGCCCAAGCGACTGGGCCCGAAGGCGACTGGGCCACGATTCTAAGGAGAAGATCTGTGCAGCCGGATTAGAAGATTACTTGCAAGAGAGTTAACGAATCCCGGATTAGTAGCAACTGATATGATTCGGAGTTATCACCATGTAACCCTAGATCGGGGGTGTCTATATAAACCCCCGGGCTTAAACCCTAGAGGACACCTTACTCGAGATCCAATCTCCCCCTGTAAGCTCTCGGCGCAGCCGCCGACTGAGCCCCCCCATTGTAATTCTCCACTGAGCAATAAAGATCTAGCAGGACGTAGGCCTTTTACTCTCCGGAGGGGCTGAACCTGGGTAAAACCCTTGCGTCTCCTGCACCTCGACCCGTAGATGGCGATGTTCCCTTCCCCTCGCATCAACGAAGTGCTACCCCCCGTAGCATCTGCCGTGGTTACATCCACGACAGTGGCGCCCACCGTGGGGACTGACCTCCGAGGCCGACTCGCTACGCTCGGGGACTGACCCCCAAGGCCGACTCGCCACGCTCGGGGACTGACCTCCGAGGCTGACTCGCTACGCTCGGAGACTGACCCCCAAGGCCGACTCGCTACGCTCGGGGACTGACCCCCAAGGCCGACTCGCCACGCTCGGGGACTGACCTCCGAGGCCGACTCGCCACGCTCGGGGACTGACCCCCAAGGCCGACTCGCCACATTCGGGGACTGACCCCCGAGGCCGACTCGCCACGCTCGGGGACTGACCCCCGAGGCCGACTCGCCACACTCGGGGACTGACCCTCAAGGCCGACTCGCAGTGGTCAGATGCTCGAACGCCCGGCAAGTAAACAGAAAGTGCGAAGACAGCAACTTACCAAGAATCTGCCGCGACATCTCTCTGACGAAAGCCTCGAAGTTGGTCTTCTCGGCCTGCACCGCCAAGACGATGCCCTCGGACGCCTCCTTCTCCGCAGCAAGTTCTTTGGCGTGCTGCTGCTTCAAGGCCGCCAACTCCTCCCGCAGAGACGCGGCAGCCCCACGCGCAGAATCCCGCGCATCAGTCGCGGCCTCCAGCTTTACCTTGTATTCGGCGATGACATCCTCCAGCTCCCGGCCCTTCTGCTCCAGGACCTTCGTCAATTCCGCCACCTCCGCTTTTGCCCTTTTCCGGGCCTCTTCGGCCTGTTGCGCCCGGAACTCGGCTTCACGGTAGAAGGATTCCTTGACGAATCCTTCCCGAGCCTCGGCAAGAGCCTTTGCCTGCGCCTCTGCTACAAGAAAAGGAAACGGTGAGAACGAACGCCAGGGCCAGTAACACTGAGAGAGGACGGCGAGCGGGCATGACTTACTGCCCAGAGCAATCAGCTTCCGGTTCTTCTGTGCCGCCTCCTCCACGAGCGCGGTCAGTCGCTTAATCTCCGCCTGCGGAAACCAAAATGCTAAGGTCAACAAACGAAAAACAGAAGAGACTCGACTCGCCCTTTCAGACCAAGTCGACCCTCGGGGACTGGGGGAGACTAGGCTGCGAGTTCAGCGACACTTACCACGTGCGCTTCGCCAAGCGCCGTGTGGAGCTCGGTGAAGGTTAAGGAAGACGGCGGCGGATGACGCGACTCGGTCGCCCCGTCCGCTCGCATCACCGCCTCAGTCGACGGAACTTCGCCCGTCCGCGTGTCGGCGTCGCTATGCGGGGCTCGGTCCCTAGCGGCCTTGGACCGGCGCTCTTTCAGCGGCCCCGATAGGCCGCCCTCCTCGACGATGTCCTCTTCAACCTCGGGTGCCTTTTGTCCCTCAGTCGATCCGACGTCGGCCGACTCCCCCTCTACCACGGGTGGAGCAGCGTCCGGACCCGTCGCCGCGCTCGCCATGCCCCCGCGAGCCATGCTGGGTAGAGGAAAAACGTCGGCGGTGGACTCGGCGTGGCCGGCGCTCGCCTTCTCTGTTTGGCTCGCGGCGGCAGGCTCTTCCGGAGCCGACCCCGCGCCCCCAAGGTCGGATGGCGCCGCTTTCCTCTCCGCGGCCTTCTTCTTCGCCTCGGCTGCCCTCGTGGCCGCCACCCCAGCCGCGGGTGGCTTTGCCAAGGTCTTCTTCTTGGACCTACAGGAAGGCGAGGTGAATCGACACCCAATCCAGCCGCAAGGAAAACAAGCTCGACCAGGAGTACTTACTTCACCGTGGGAATCGCTTTTACGCCCGGACCGGCCCGAGCTCCCGCGTCGATTGCCCCCTTCAAGGGACACTGGAGCCTCATGGACCCTTCCAGGAGAGTGGGGCGCAGTCGCTTCGATAATGGCTCGGCCCCTGCCTTGGAGGGCTCCGCCTTGTCCTCCGGGCGAGAGGTCGCTTCTTCTTCGGCCGCGCCCTGGGACGAGGACTCGGCACCTCTCTTCGAACCGCGCGGGAGTCTAATGAAGTCCCGCGCCTCGGAGTCCGACTCGGTGCGCTCCTCCTCCTCGTCGACCTCCTCTTCCTCGCCCTCGGTCATCTCCGGTGGTTCCTTCCCGGCGAGAGGAGGGAGGTGGTCCGCGATCTTCTGCCAACGCTAATAATAGAATCAAAGGAACAAGTCAGAAAGGAAGAAACGCGGCCAAGCTGTGCGAAGTCGCCATACGAAGCATTACCTGAGGCGCCGGGGTGTCTTCGGTGTAAGGCTGCACGCCGTCCTCGAAGGAGGTGAAGGTGGCAGTGGTGATCCTGGCAAGCGCCTTCCGGTAATCGCCCTCGTCCCACTCGGCCGCAGTCGACCGGGTGCAGTCGTTTTGCCCCCGGTACTCCCACATGGGGTGAGCTCGGCATCGAAGGGGGATCAGCCGCCGGCCGAGCCAGCAGTTGTACATATCGACCGCCGTCAGGCCGCTATCCTTTAGCGCCTGGATCGCTTGGCGCATCTCCTTCACTACCTCCTCCTGCTCGCGCGGCAGCGACCGGACATTGAGACGCCGCGGGACGCTCGGCTCGGGGCTGTACTGGGGAATGCAGACCTCGCCGGGAGGGGTGTACTCCTTGGCATAAAACCAGAAGCGGCGCCACAGCGACTGCGCCTTCTTGGGGAGCGCCATGTCGATGAAGCTCTCCCCGGACTTCACCTGGAAGGTGATCCCTCCGTTCGGGATGAGCGCTTCGCTGTTTTTGCTGGCCCGAGTCGCCCGCCCATGGAAGATGGACACCCACAGCGGGAAGTAGGGTGGGCAGCCCAAGTAGCATTCACACAACGCCACGAACAGAGAAATCTGTTGGACGCTGTGCGGCCCAAGGTCGGAGACCTTGATGCTGTAGAAGGCCAGCAATTGGCGGAGGAAGTCGGAGGTGGGGAGAGCGAACCCGCGGTCGAGGAAGCTCAGGAAGATCACGAACTCCCCGGGCCGCGGGAGGGGCTCCACCTCGTTCGCCGGCGGAACTCGCCATCGCTCTTGCTTGAACTCCGGGATGACCCCAGAAGCGACGTACGGGAGGAGAGACTCCCGTGTGACCTTTGACTTGCCCCAACCTTTCGCCGCCATGGATGCGCGTGAGACTTGGAATGAAGATGAGATGGGAGAAGAATGCGGAGGAGTGGTGAACCCTAATCCCAGGGGCAGCCCTTTATACCGTCCGCACTCGCCCAGATTAAGGGTGAAATCCGCTCGTTGATCCGTCCCGGAATCGCCGCCCCGTAATCAACGGTCAAGATCTGCGCTCTCTCCGGCTGAGTGGCCGTTAAACTAGCCGTTAGCGGTCACGTCAGGCCCAACGGTCAACAACATGCAAACGGGCCACGCCTCGGTCAACGTGAAATTTAGCCGTTGGCTTCTCCACGTGTCTCTGTGGTGAATGTGCGCCGACTGGCAAAACGCCGACTGGCAAACGGCGATTGTCGTACGCCGACTGACTGATCAAGTTACGGCGATCGGAGCCCAGCGCCCGAACCCGTGACTTTATCTTCGGGAGCCCGGCGGCGATTCACCTCGATCCATCACCGCGCCTATCTAAGACTTGCTTCAGATCCGCGCTTCATCACCACCGCGCTCGGGGACTACTGATGGGGATATGCCCATAGGGGGTGGGTCGCCAGTCCCACTCGCCATGAAGATGAAGGCCCAGGTGGACTGCCAGTCGCCCAAGCGACTGGGCCCGAAGGCGACTGGGCCACGATTCTAAGGAGAAGATCTGTGCAGCCGGATTAGAAGATTACTTGCAAGAGAGTTAACGAATCCCGGATTAGTAGCAACTGATATGATTCGGAGTTATCACCATGTAACCCTAGATCGGGGGTGTCTATATAAACCCCCGGGCTTAAACCCTAGAGGACACCTTACTCGAGATCCAATCTCCCCCTGTAAGCTCTCGGCGCAGCCGCCGACTGAGCCCCCCCATTGTAATTCTCCACTGAGCAATAAAGATCTAGCAGGACGTAGGCCTTTTACTCTCCGGAGGGGCTGAACCTGGGTAAAACCCTTGCGTCTCCTGCACCTCGACCCGTAGATGGCGATGTTCCCTTCCCCTCGCATCAACGAAGTGCTACCCCCCGTAGCATCTGCCGTGGTTACATCCACGACAATGTACAAGTATCCAGCAACTATAATATGCAGAGAATGAGTGATGCCAGTATACCTCCCCCCAAGCTTAGGCTTTTGGCCTAAGTGGAGATCAACCCCAGTGAGGGTCAGGGTTCCACGCCGGTGGATCATACATGGCGTAGTCATAATAATGTCCCGGTGCAGAAGAAAAGGGTGAAGGCTCCACATGCCCAAAATGTTGATGCGAAGAACTTGCTGCATCGGATGACGAGTCGAGGTGTTCCTCGGCCTCCTCCGTGCCGTCCCTTGCATGATGGCCATCCCCCTCTATGTATGCATTCAGTTCATCTTCCGTGACTGACCAGTCCTTCCTGGAATCAATGTTAAACATAACAGGTGCAGGCAATCCTACTAGTATTTCAGTTTTCTTAGTTGTTCTCCAAGTTTTCTTGTAAAATGTTATCTTGTAAGACAGGTTACTCAAATTAGACGAGTCAAAAACAAATTCATGTTTAATCATGGAGCCTATGTCAAGTTTCTCTACGGAAAGCTGAATATCAAGATGGTGAGGTTCTACACCATGCATAGCTAATAAACGAGAGGCGATGAGACCTCCGCAAATTCCTCCCTTCTCACGGTTAGTAGCAAGTCTATAGGCTATCAAAGCACCCAAATTGTAAGTCCTATCACCTTGTAATGCAGCATCTAGAAAAGCCAAATCCTGGATAGATAACTTACTTGCATTCTTTCTAGCAAGAACGCACTTGGTGATGAAATAAGCAAAGTAACGAATAGCTGGGAGTTGAATACTACTGATTTTACCACCATCCTCTGAGAAGCTTCTTCCTTGACAAATCATCTTGTAGAGACTCAAGAGCTCCTGCGGTAGTCCCCTTATCTTCTCGCATGATCCCCATTGCGGCACTCTAATTGCTGCACAAAAATCATCGAAAGGCAAGTTGACAGTTTTGTTATAAATTTTGTACCGAACCATGGGGTTAGATTGAGACCAATTGAATTCAAAATCCTGCACTACAGACATAGTCAGTTTTGCATATTGGCATGGTTCACCAACAACAAAATCATCCAACCCTGCAATGGAAATTAGATTTTGAACATCTCGCAAGATTCCTGCACTTCTCATAAAATCTGTGCACGGGTAGTAAGAGGGGTATACTCCCTCTTCGCGGCGAACTCTCATGACTTGTTGCACCTCCAATTCTTGTTGGTTTAGTTGATGACTATTCCACTCCATTTTCTAAAATTTTCAACAAACATTATAAAATTTGATTTGGTGACATATAATTGAGGGAAACTACTATAGGAACTTGCTAGAGTACTAAACATGCATCAAAACTAGTTTTTTACAACTTAGAACAAGCATGCAAACTCACTAAACATGTTACCTACAGTAGCAAAATATTCAAGATATACTCAACCAAACAAAATTCTACTTGGATAATCTGAGGAGTCACATACCGGAGAGTAAATGTGCCAAATTTCAGACAGAAATCTGGGCTGAGCAAAGAGATCGAGAAATCTTGAGCTCTTGAGCAGAAACGCGAGTGAGAGAAAGCTGGTGCGAGTTTTTTCGGGAGAGAGAATGAGATGGGAGGAAGAGATGAAGTAGTGGGGCAAGGAGGGCCCCACACAACAGGGTGGCGCGCCCCCCTTGCTGGCCGCGCCGGCTGGTGGGGTGCCACCCTGGGGTGCCCCACTGGTCATCCCCAGGTGCTCCCAGGTGCCTCTTCGAAAAATAAGATCAACGGTATAATTTTTGTGAATTTTTGAAAACTTTGAAAAATGCACATTTCTGGGTATTAAATTTATTATTACTGGGCAGAAAAAGATTATGAAATCTCTAATTGACTAAAGAACTTTGCAAAACAAAAGTGTTACATCAAGTAGAACAAGTGGAGGAAGAAAGAGATGTTGTTTAGCTCCTCTATGCACATAAAATGTATTTGTTAACAAGATTGATCAAGTCTTGCCACCAAATAAATTTTACATAGCATAAGAAGAATTAAACCTCAAATCAATCATGTTACCTTGAATTGTATTGATATGGATCCAATCATAATATTTTGATATCCTTCTTTAGGCTCATATATAGGACAATCAATAGCTCCAACTTTGATAGTTCTCACATTAGAAATTGTGTTAACTCCACATACTTTATCAATCCTCCTGGGGAAATAAACGGTATGCTTCTTGTCATCAACATTGAAAGTAACTTTTCCTTTATTGCAATCAATAACAGCCCATGCGGTGTTAAGAAAAGGTCTCCCAAGAATAATAGACATATTATCATCTTCAGGCATTTCCAACACAACAAAATCAGTTAATATCAAGCAGTTATTAGTAACTTGAACAGGGACATCCTCACATATACCAACAGGAATAGCAGTAGATTTATCAGCCATTTGCAAAGATATATCAGTTGGTATCAACTTATCTAAATAAAGTCTCTTATAAAGAGAAAAAGGCATAACACTAACACCTGCTCCCAAATCACATAGAACAGTTCTAACATAATTATTCTTAATAGAACAAGGAATAGTCAGTATACCTGGGTCGCCCAACTTCTTTGGAACCTTGCCATTGAAAGAGTAATTAGCAAGCATAGTGGAAATCTCCTCATTAGGAATTTTCCTTTTATTAGAGACAATATCTTTCATATACTTTGAATAAGGAGGCAATTTAATAGCATCAGTCAAAGGGATTTGCAAGAATAAAGGTTTCATCCAATCGCAAAATTTATTATAGTGTTCTTCTTCCTTTGATTTTAGTTTCTTAGCAGGAAAAGGTATTTGCTTTTGAACCCAAGGTTCCCTTTCATTACCATGTTTCTTAGCAATAAAATCTTCTTTAGTATACTTTTTATTTTTAGCATGCTTTTCAGGTTCATCTTCAACTTCTTCTTTATCAGAAGCATCATTCTTATCATTATCTTTATCATGTTCATTACCACTCTCAGTTTCAGCATCAGAAATAGAAATACTATTAGGATCATTAATAGGTTCAGAGGATTCTACAATATTTTTATGTTTCTTCTTCTTTTTCTTAGAAGGAGCACTAGGTTCAATTCGTTGAGAATCTTGTTCAACTCTTTTGGGATGCCCCTCAGGATATAGAGGATCCTGGGTAGAAACACCGCCTCTAGTTGTTATTTCATAAGCATGTTTTTCTTTAGAACTATTTTTTAACAAGTCATTTTCACTTTAGTGAGTTGATCAATTTGAGTTTGAACCATATGAAAATGTTTAACAAGCATCTTAACATCATTGGAGGTTCTCTCCACAATATCATGCAAATTCCTAATAGCTTGAGAATTTTCCATTAAATGATTCTCTACTCTCATATTAAAATTTTCTTGCTTAACAATATAATTATCAAACTCATCTAAGCATTGAGCAGGAGGTTTTGAATACGGAATATCTTCTCTAGTAAAGCGTTGAAGAGAGTTTACCTCAATCATGGATGAAGGGGGAATTATCTTACATAAATCTTCTATGGGAGGTAAGTTCTTCACATCTTCAGATTTAATACCTTTCGCCTTAAGAGATTTCTTGGCTTCCCTCATATCTTCATCATTTAATTTAATCAAACCCCTCTTCTTCAATATCGGTGTCGGAGTTGGTTCAGGTGTAGTCCAATCATCATGATTCCGGCCTATTTTAGCCAATAATTCTTCAGCTTCGTCTGGAGTTGTTTTCCTGAAAACACAACCAGCACAACTATCCAAATATGCTCTAGACTCAATGGTTAGTCCACTATAAAATATATCAAGTAAATCATGTTTTTCCAGATCATGTCCAGGTCGAGCTCTGATAAGAGAACAAAATCTTGCCCATGCTTCAGGCAATTTCTCTCCATCTTCCTGGTCAAAGCTATAAATTTTCTGCAAAGCAATATGTTGAGCACTAGCAGGAAAGTATTTCCGAAAGAAAACATCAAGCAAACCACTTGGACTATCAATAGAACCAGGAGGCAAACTATTATACCAAGTTTTAGCATCATCCTTTAATGAGAAAGGAAAAAATTTAGCAACAAAATAAGTACGCATCTTGACATCATCAGAAAACAAGCTACTCAAACTAGACCTAGCAAAATAAGTTCATTCATGTGTTCTACAACACTTTATTTTTCAGTACCACAAAAGGGTGTTTTCTCAACAATAGCTATATGAGATAGATCAAGAGAAAAATCATAGTCTTTATCCTTAATGCTTATAGGAGATGTGGCAAATTTAGGATCAGGAGATAGCTTATATCTAACAGTATGTTGTGCAAGCAACTTTTTAATTTTTCTTGCATCAGTAGTAGCATTGCATTTATCAATAAAATCCTCATCAGGATCAGCACTAGAATATTCAACAGACTCAGGTGAATTAACAGGTGTAGCAGCATTTTCATTAGGAGTTTCAGTATTTTCAATTTGTCTAGACCTAGCAATTGTAGCATCTAGAAAAGATCCCAATGAACCACTATCATCAAGCACAGTAGAAACATCATCAATATTATAAGAGTTTTCAGATTCAGCAGAAGTACCAGCAAGTGAAGCTTGTGGTGGTGAAACAAGTTGACATATCACGGATGGTGAATCAAGAGCAGCAGAGGTACTCAGAGTTGTACCTTTTCTTGTAGTGGATGATAATATGGCGACTTTAGGATCGCGAGATTTACCTATGATGGAGAATTTGCAGCGAACAATATCAATCCAAGTGAACTTCCAAATAAAGCTATGCTCCCCGGCAACGGCGCCAGAAAATAGTCTTGATGACCCACAAGTATAGGGGATCGCAACAGTCTTCGCGGGAAGTAAAACCCAATTTATTGATTCGACACAAGGGGAGACAAAGAATACTTGAAAGCCTTAACAGCGGAGTTGTCAATTCAGCCGCACCTGGAAACAGACTTGCTCGCAAGAGTTTATCAGTAGTAACAGCTTATAGCAGTAGCAGTAGTGAAATAACAGCAGCAGTGTAACAAAGACAGCAGTAGTGATTCTAGTAAACACCAGGATTAAAATACTGTAGGCACAGGGATGGATGACGGGCGTTGCATGGATGAGAGAAACTCATGTAACAATCAAAGCAGGGCATTTGCAGATAATAATTAAACGGTATCCAAGTACTAAGAGCATCTCCAGCCGCGTCCCCCAAAGCGTCCCCCAAAGGGATTTGGGGCGCGCCGGACAGAAAATGCGTTCCAGTCGCGTCCCCCAAAGCCCATTTTTGTCCGGCGCGCCCCCATTCGGTGTCCGGCGCCCCGAGCCCGTCCCCGTCCCACAGGGGACGCACCGGGGACGCCGGACACAACGAAAAGCGAGACGGGGAGTGGCGGGGCCGACTCGTCAGTGGCACAATAAATTTTTAACCTAACCGTCGCCTACCTCGCGACGAAAGTTATTGGCGGTGCAGTTCCCGCAGCGACGCAGCGACGGTGCAGTTCCCGCAGCGACGCAGCGATGGTGCAGTTCCCGCAGCGACGCAGCGACGCATCCCATCGCGCCTAGCTCTGCGTGCCTGCGTTAATGCGTGCCACCGCTCCCCGCCTCCCTCCGGCCTATAAAAGGGCCGCCTCTCATCGTCCCTCTCACACACAAACCCTAGCGCCTCTCTCCCAAACCCTAGCCGCCACCATCTCAACAAGACTCGACGCTATGTTCGGTAGAGGCGGAGGCCGACCTCGCGGCCGTGGTCGTGGTCGTGGTCGTGGCCGCGGCAGAGCTGAACGCTCGCCGCCGGCTTCATCATCGTCGGAGATGGACGTGGAGCCGGACGTGCGGTTCGAGTTCGTCCTCGTCCTCAAGGGCGACCCGCGCGGCATCCAGAGGCTGCCGGACTCCTTCGCCGACTACGTCGCCGGCGACGATCGCCCGCGCACGATGCATCTGCGGGAGGCTGCGTGCGGCTACTACCGGTGGATCGTCGACGTGATCTACGACGCGCGCGGCAAGATGTACCTCAACATCGGCTGGGAGAAGTTCGCGCGGCACCACAGCCTCCAAGCCGGCTTCATCCTCCTATTCTCCTACTTCGGCGACAGGGACATGAGCGTCAAGGTCTTCGACGAGACGCGGTGCCGCCGGGACTACCAGGGCGACAGCACCGACGAGGAGGACGACTGAGTGTTCTTTCTTCGCAGCGAACACGTGCATGGAGGTTTCTGCCTGTTCGCCTCATCGGTAGAACCAACAAGGGCACCATCCTCCCGCTGGATTTTCCAGTTTAGGTGACTGGGTGTGCCCTCGAGTGTTCTTTCTTAGCAGCGAACACAGGAAACCTTCGATGCACTGCCTAGTTAGGTTTAGTTTCTTTGCAAAATTTTATATTTGTGTCCACGACGGTTCAAACTATGTATTAGTTTGTGGAAAACCACGTTCCCAATTATGTTTTCGTGTAAACCACGTTCCAAATTATGTATTAGTTTGTGGAAATTGAAATAAAAAAGCCAAAAAAAAGTATTTTAAATATTTGGGGGAGGCGTTTGGGGGACGCGGCTGGGGAGCGACGTCCCCCAAAGGCGGCACGAACGAAACACGTCCCCCAAACGCTCAATCCGGCGCGGTTTGGGGGTCGCTTTGGGGGACGCGGCTGGAGATGCTCTAAGCAATCAATAGGCATGTGTTCCATATTTAGTCGTACGTGCTCGCAATGAGAAACTTGCACAACATCTTTTGTCCTACTAGCCGGTGGCAGCCGGGCCTCTACGGAATCTACTGGAAATTAAGGTACTCCTTTTAATAGAGCACCGGAGCAAAGCATTAACACTCCGTGAACACATGTGATCCTCACATCACTGCCTTCCCCTCCGGTTGTCCCAATTTCTGTCACTTTGGGGCCTCGGGTTCCGGACAACGACATGTGTATACAACTTGCAGGTAAGATCATAAAACAATGCATATCATCATGAAACAATAACATGTTCAGATCTGAGATCATGGCACTCGGGCCCTAGTGACAAGCATTAAGCATAACAAGTTGCAACAATATCATCAAAGTACCAATTACGGACACTAGGCACTATGCCCTAACAATCTTATGCTATTACATGACCAAGCTCATCCAATCCCTACCATCCCCTTCAGCCTACAGCGGGGGAATTACTCACACATGGATGGGGGAAACATGGCTGGTCAATGGAGAGGCGTCGGTGGTGATGATGGCGATGATCTCCTCCAATTCCCCGTCCCGGCGGAGTGCCAGAACGGAGTTTCTGGTCCCGAGACGGAGTTTCGCGACGGTGGCCGCGTTCTGGATGGTTTCTGCCGACTTCGACTTCCCGTCTCGCGTTTTTAGATCGAAACCCTTAAGTAGTCCAGAGGGGGGCATCACAGGCTGGCCGAGGCGGCCACACGCTAGGGTGGCGTGCCCCCCCTACAGGCAGCGCCGGCCTAGTGTCTGGGGGGCCTGGGCCTCCCCCAGGCCTGCCCTTCTGGCTCCGTGATTCTTCTGGAAAAATAGGCCCTTTGACATAAATTCCGGGGATTTTCCTGAAAGTTGAATTCCGCACAAAAACGAGACACCAGGGCAATTCTGCTGAAAACAGTGTTAGTCCGTGTTAGTTGTATCCAAAATACACAAATTAGGGGCAAAACAATAGCAAAAGTGTTCGGGAAAGTAGATACGTTTTAGACGTATCAGCCCCTCGGGACTCCACCGACATCACCCCTTCGCCTATAAATTCCTTCCGTCGCAAAAACCCTACACCAATCAATCATATTCCAAAAAGACTCCAGGGGCGCCGCCGCCATCGCGGAACCTAGTTTCGGGGGACAGAAGTCTCTGGTTCGGTACGCCGCCGGGACGGGGAAGTGCCCCCGGAATCCATCTCCATCGACATCACCGCCATCTTCATCGCCGCTGCTGTCTCCCATGATGAGGAGGGAGTAGTTCTCCCCCGAGGCTGAGGGCTCTACCGGTAGCTATGTGGTTTATCTCTCTCTCCCATGTACTTCAATACAATGATCTCATGAGCTGCCTTACATGATTGAGATCCATATGATAAGCTTTGTTATCTAGATGTCGTTATGCTATTCAAGTGGATTTTACTTATGTGATCTCCGGAGACTCCTTGTCCCACGTGTGTAAAGGTGACAGTTTGTGCACCGTGTGGGTCTCTTAGGCTATATTTCACAGAATACTTGTTCACTGGGTTATGATTTGAGTTGGATGTCTCTATGAAATTGTGGTGTGTTAGTATCTCCTATGAATGCTCACAGTGACAGCGTGGGGTGTTTATTAGTACTTGGGAATACATCTTTAAGGTTCGCTTTTGCAGCCCTACACGGTGAATTAGTGTTCGTTATCCTGCCAGAGAGTAATTCAGAATAGCATAGTGAAGTGCTTATATTTATATTCCTTTATGATAACATTGTTGAGAGTGTCCACTAGTGAAAGTATGATCCCTAGGCCTTGTTTCTAAGCATTGAAACACCGTTTCCAACAAGTTCTGCTACATGTTTGCTTGCTGCCATTTTTATTTCAGATTGCAATTACTACTTACAAGCATCTATATTACTTGTATTTCACTATCTCTTCGCCGAACTAGTGCACCTATGCATCTGACAAGTGTATTAGGTGTGTTGGGGACACAAGAGACTTCTTTTATCTTAATTGCAGGGTTGCTTGAGAGGGATATCTTTGACCTCTACCTCCCTGAGTTCGATAAACCCTGGGTGATTCACTAAAGGGAAACTTGCTGCTGTTCTACAAACCTCTGCTCTTGGAGGCCCAACACTGTCTACAGGAATAGAAGCGTGCGTAGACATCAGCCCTCTTTCAAATCCCTCAAGAATATACAAGAATTATGGGAGGAATGGGATGGGAAGCAAGCTCAAAAAGGTGAAGAATGATGATAAAAAAAACGTGCATAAGAACACCGAGAACAATGGGGAAGAAGGCACTTTTATATCTCCTCAAAATATGACCGTTTGGGGCTAAAAATCGAGCCCCTGGCCCTGAACCCGGCAGGCCGGGCTGGGTGCCGGCTTACCCGGCAACATCACCCGGCTTGCTGATCCAGACGCTGAAAATGCGATAACTTTTGCATTCGGACTCCGATTTCGATGATCTTGGACTCGTTGGAATCATGACAACGAGCTCTACAACAGTGTGCATAGAAAAATCATAGTAGAACCATTTAGTAAGAACAAAAATATGAAAGGTTTGTCCTATCTATAAAAATCAAACCGGTAAAACCTCCAATCATGAAAACACAATAGAAGATGCATACGAAATCCGTTTTAGATGAACTTGAACTTTTTGTAAAGCTAGTAACAAGCTCAAGAAGCTCAAATAAAGAAACACCAAGAAGCAATAAGAATATATGGATGCAAAGAATGCAAATGATTGAGCTCCCTAAGACGATGCGATCAAGTTACTGAACCGAAAGTCCCTCTTGATAGTGTCGCTATCTATCCTATAATCCGATCTCTCAACAACCACCTTGAGACCGGTAAAAGGAAAACCTAGCAAGGCCATACATTTTACTAGCGCATCCCACTTGATCTTGATGATGACGCTTCATGTTTCATTCAAGCCGGAATGCCCACTTGATCATTGTTGTTTCGTGAAGACTCATGATTGCTTCGTCATACACCACTATGGGAAAGCTTCATTGATGAACATCTTCACAAGTCCATTATCGCCAAATGGACGAAAAGCTTCAAGCATGATCTTCTCTATATACTCATCTTGAGCTTGCCCTTCTCAACATTGATGACATCCATACTTTATGCCATCCTCACATGGGTTATATGAAATCATACTTTTGATGCATGTCCATGAAAATATGACTAATCCATATAGACATCACAAATGCATTATATATAGTGCGTTAGCTCATGAAGCATAATTGACAAGGCTTACCGCCCACAAGCTAGATCACATGATCCAAAGTGGTACTATCTTTATGCTTCATGTGTTGACCAAGTTGAATTCAATCTCCACTCATAGTCTTGGTCAACCTTGTATCTCTTCATGCTCTATCATAATATCCTGATCATTCATTAATTAATACATAAGCTAAAACATGGTTAACTTGAATTCCACACAAGAACTCCATCTTCATTTCTTCTTCTTGATCATATCATATTCGTCTCTTCAAATCGATGGTCTCGATGTCAATACCAAAGGTATAAAATTATATTCATGGCATCCACAGTTGAATCCAACTTATGGACTTCAAGAAATACCTATGAAATATTCCTTCATATAAACACAATGAAAACATTAGTCCATATATGATTGTCATTAATTACCAAAAACACACTTAGGGGCAATGCACCCTTACATTAGTCCGGCGAGTTATCATCCTCATCCATCGCCTCGGAACTGTCTTCCTCTTTGTCCTTGTTCTTGCCCTTGCCTCCCTTGCCGCGTGGGCGGTGCTTCCGGGCTCGCTTGTATCCTGCCTCTGGGTCGTTCTTTAGATCATTGACCCACTTGCAGTTGCGGTTGGTGTGAGTGGACTTCCCTGTAACCGGATCCAAGTGGGCTAGGCAGGGCATGTCTCTGTACTCCTCATAGGTTTGCGGGGCGCGGGATCCGCCAGCTGTGACCTCAGTGCCATGCTGCTGACCCCTGCCGGCTCCGCCTCCACGGCCGCGTCCTCTTCCGCCTCCTGAACCTCCGCGTTGAAACGCCATGGCGACCATCTCGGATCCGCCACTCTTCTGGTCATCAGGGTTCTTGCGTTTATGGCTGCTGCTGTTGCCGTTATCACGGTTCTTCTTTTGTTGATGTAGGGGGATTGCTGTAGCTGCGAGATCACCGCCTGCGTCATCATCGGCGGCAGTATGATCACTGGCAATGGAGATCATTTCATCCAAAGTCAGTTTATTTGAGTTAGCCAAACGAGTGAGCGTATGCCTCAGCAATCCTCCCCTCTACAGTCCACCAATGAAGGCGTACATGGCAGTGGTGTGGTCGACATTTTCGCACTCGTTCCTGCATGCCAACCATCGTGTGAGGAAGTGTCTTGAGGATTCTCCCTTCTTCTGGATACAGGCTTGCAAGTCGCTTGCCGTGGCAGGTCTTTTGTAGGTGCCTCTGAAGTGTTTCTCAAAAGCGGTCTTCAGGTCGAACCAGCAAAAGATGGAATTCTTCTCGAGGTCACTGAGCCAGATCCGGGCTGGACCTACAAGGTACAACTGGAGCATGCGGCAGGCGATATTAGGGGTTCCTCCGGCGAAGGTTACTGCATTATAGTAATCCTCAATCCAGGTATCCGGCCTTTCGGTGCCATCATAATGCTTCAGGTTTCCGGGTAGCTTGAGGTTCATCCTTGGCTTTGGTTCCTCTCGAATCATCCTGCCAAAGCACTTCGGACCGATGTAGTCGGTTCTGTATTCGTTAAGGCGTTCCCGCGCGTCGCGCGGGCCGAGGCGATGAGATTGTGAGCGAGAGCGAGATCTCCGGCCGCCGTCTCCGCCTCCACCTCCGCCGCCACCGCTAGGTGGTGGTGAGGGAGACCTGCGAGGGGGTTGATCTGACTTCTTGCTTCCGCCTTCAGATTCTCCTCGGCCTTCCCGGTGCTGGCTCCGGCTCCTGTTGCTGCCTTCGCCGTGGCGCTGGCTGCCCTGGTCGTTCCGGCTCCGGCGAGGCTCCGGGTCGCGCTCCTCATTCCGACTCCTCCTAGGCTCGGGCTCACGATCGTTGTTCTGGTTCCGGCGAGGTTCCGGCGTGCGCTCCCTGTTTCTTGATGGCAGCACGTTGTCGCGGATAACAATCCCACCATGCCCTGGGGGCCTGGTGTTTCCAGCTGGACTACGGCGGCGAGGGGGTCGCGGGTAACCATTGGGTGGAGGAGAGGGGTTGCGGTACTTGTCCCGTCCAGAGTACATTGCATCCTTTCCCTTTCGTGGATCTGATGGAGGCGTCCTTGATGGGACGGGGATTGGATTCAGGTGCTCTCTGGCTTTCCTTCTGCGTTCCGAAGATCCGGTTCGCGATTCGTCATCTCGATGGCGACCGTCGTGCGCAGTGGAGACGCAATGCTCCGGGTTAGATTCCAATCTGTGCGAAGTGTGTGCCTTGCTCTGCTACCTCATTGCTGAAGCGACGAGTGTGCGAACGTAGTCGATGTCGATCTCCTCGTTCTTTTTCTTCAAGATCTCTGCAGCCTTCGTCATATTGTCCTTTGGGGTTGCGAACGGCTGCTGCTCCGTTGGAGTTGCGAAGCTGATCCTGCGGGGAGCTATCAAGTCACGCCGAACCCTTTCGACCTCATGATGAGCTTCAATGATCTTGTCCTCCCAATGCTTTCAGAGTTCCTTGACCTTTGCCAGTCCTTCGTCCACCTCCTGCTCACGCTGGATGAAGTCTTCCATAAAAACTGCGGCGTGCTTCCTTTCCTCCAGCATGGCGGCTGCGGTGTCCTTAAACTTCTTGGCTGTGGCCAGCATCTCCAGTCTCTTAGCTTCTAATGCTTCTACGTCATCGGGAGTGATGGGTTTGTTAAGAATATCCGAGCGATAAACTGCATCCATGCCTGCTTGTGCAACCATCTCTTCAGGTGACAGGAGTTCCTCCGAGGAAGGGTCCTTGCGGGGTCGCTCCCGCGACATTGGAGATCCTTGACGGGATGGCTGAGGATCGGATTGGGTTTCTGCCCCGTCTGATCCAGGTTCTCCCAGTGCCGCTACAGTTGCAAGTACCTGCTTAGGCTGGGCGGAGTCAACTTCCGGCTGATCACCGAAACCGTACTCCCCTAGCTTGCGGTTGAAATCGTCGGTATCCATGGAGGGGGTATCCCCGGAAATTGGGCTCAGATTGCCCAAAATCGGCTCTTCAGCCGGAGTTTCGCTTTCTCCGACAGGCTCAGCCTGATCCGGAACAGCGTCGTTTTCCGGTGTCTCTACCTGCTCAGGACCATCTCCGTCTTCTTGAGGGGCGGTTCCGGCGGTATGGGCCAAGAAGTGTACGAAGTGGCACCTCTGCTTTTCTAACACCTGGGAGACCCAGGCGGATCTGCATTGGTCTTCCACCGTTGTTTCCTGCTCAGGGGCGGATTGGGTGGGCTTTGAAAATTCCAGATCCGAGGCGGAATCTTCTTTGGGAAGCTCCTGCAACTCAGATCGGATCTTCGCGACTGCGTCCAGCTCTGCGGCGGTCGCATCTGCGTTGCTTACCAGTGGGTTTCCGTCGGAGTCGACGGTTTCCCCGATGAAGATGTGTATGCCGCCAACTGGGATGATGGAGAGCTTGACGGGGTTTGTCCTAGCCGGAATCCAACACTCATCCGGAGGGACGATCGGCAGATTTCCGGCGTAGAGGACTGATACGTCTCCGACGTATCGATAATTTCTTATGTTCCATGCCACATTATTGATGTTATCTACATGTTTTATGCACACTTTATGTCATATTCGTGCATTTTCTGGAACTAACCTATTAACAAGATGCCGAAGTGCCAGTTCCTGTTTTCTGCTGTTTTTGGTTTCAGAAATCCTAGTAACGAAATATTCTCGGAATCGGACGAAATCAACGCCCAGGTTCCTATTTTACCCGGAAGCATCCAGAACACACGAGAACCGCCAGAGAAGGGTGGCAGGGCCACCACACCACACCCCGGCGCGGCCTAGGGGGGGGGCGCCGCCCTAGGGTGTGGGCCCCCCTTCGACCTTCCTGTGCCGCCTCTTCGCCTATAAGAAGCCCCTGGATCAGAAAACCCTACACCAATTGACGAAAACCACAGAAACCTTCCAGAGCCGCCGCCATCGCGAGGCCAAGATCTGGGGGACAGGAGTCTCTGTTCCGGCACCCTGCCGGAGCGGGGAAGTGTCCCCGGAAGGCTTCTCCATCGACACCGCTGCCATCTCCACCGCCATCTTCATCACCGCTGCTGCTCCCATGAGGAGGGAGTAGTTCTCCATCGAGGCTCGGGGCTGTACCGGTAGCTATGTGGTTAATCTCTCTCTATGTACTTCAATACAATGATCTCATGAGCTACTTTACATGATTGAGATTCATCTGAGTTTTGTATCACTACTATCTATGTGCTACTCTAGTGATGTGTTATTAAAGTAGTTCTATTCCTCCTGCACGTGTGTAAAGGTGACAGTGTGTGCACCATGTTAGTACTTGGTTTGTGCTATGATCATGATCTCTTGTAGATTATGGAGTTAACTACTGCTATGATATTATTGATGTGATCTATTCCTCCTACATATGCATGAAGGTGACAGTGTGCATGCTATGCTAGTACTCGGTTTAGTCTGTTGATCTATCTTACACTAAAGGTTACTAAAACATGAGCATTATTGTGGAGCTTGTTAACTCCGGCATTGAGGGTTCGTGTAATCCTACGCAATGTGTTCATCATCCAACAAAAGTGTAGAGTATGCATTTATCTGTTCTGTTATGTGATCAATGTTGAGAGTGTCCACTAGTGAAAGTGTAATCCCTAGGCCTTGCTCCTAAATACTGCTGAGTTACTACTGCTTGTTTACTGTTTTACTGCGTTACTATTGCTGCAATACCACCACCATCAACTACGCGCCAAGCTATTTTCTGGCACCGTTGCTACTGCTTATATATATTCATACCACCTGTATTTCACTATCTCTTCGCCGAACTAGTGCACCTATTTGGTGTGTTGGGGACACAAGAGACTTCTTGCTTTGTGGTTGCAGGGTTGCATGAGAGGGATATCTTTGACCTCTTCCTCCCTGAGTTCGATAAACCTTGGGTATCCACTTAAGGGAAAACTTGCTGCTGTTCTACAAACCTTTGCTCTTGGAGGCCCAACACCGTCTCTGAGAAAGGAGGGGGAACGTAGACATCAAGCACTTTTCTGGCGCCGTTGCCGGGGAGGAAAGGTAAAAGGCACTCATACTCCGGTTCCAGGTAAAGTACTTTTCTGGCGCCATTGTGTTTGTGCTCGAAGCTATTTCCTTTAGATCCTGCAATTGCATCTTTTTGTTTCTTGTTTACACTAGTTTGGCATAATGGACAACAATGAGCTTCTTGTTCTATTTCCTGATTTAAAACATGGATTGTTTGATGCGAAAATTAAAAAACCTATGAAATCTTCTTTGCATGCTGGTAGTAATATTAGTATGAACGCTTTGAACACCATTGTTGATAATGATATAGAAAGTTCTAAGCTTGGGGAAGCTGGTTTTCATGATCTTTTTAGTCCCCCAAGCATTGAGGAGAAAATTTTCTTTGATGATACTTTGCCTCCCATATATGTTGATTATAATGATAGTGGTCTTTTGGTGCCACCTACTATGGAGAGTAAATTTTGTTGTGATTATACTATGCCTCCTACACTTGATGAGAATAATAATGATAGCTACTTTGTTGAATTTGCTCCCACTATTACTAATAAAATTGATTATGCCTATGTGGAGAGTAATAATTTTATGCATGAGACTCATGATAAGAATGCTTTGTGTGATAGTTACATTGTTGAGTTTGCTCATGATGCTACCGAAAGTTATTATGAGAGAGGAAAATATGGTTGTAGAAATTTTCATGTTACTAAAATACCTCTCTATGTGCTTAAATTTTTCAAGCTACACTTGTTTTATCTTCCTATGCTTGTTACTTTGCTCTTCATGAACTTGTTTATTTACAAGATTCCTATGCATAGGAAGCATGTTAGGCTTAAATATGTTTTGTATTTGCCTCTTGATGCTCTCTTTTGCTTCAAATACTATTTCTTGCGAGTGCATCATTAAAACTGCTGAGCCCATCTTAATGGCTATAAAGAAAGAACTTCTTGGGAGATAACCCATGTGTTATTTTGCTACAGTACTTTGTTTTTATTTTGTGTCTTGGAAGTTGTTTACTACTGTAGCAACCTCTCCTTATCTTAGTTTTGTGTTTTGTTGTGCCAAGTTAAGCCGTTGATAGAAAAGTAAGTACTAGATTTGGATTACTGCGCAGTTCCAGATTTCTTTGCTGTCACGAATCTGGGTCCACCTCCCTGTAGGTAGCTCAGAAAATTAAGCCAATTTACGTGCATGATCCTCAGATATGTACGCAACTTTCATTCAATTTGAGCATTTTCATTTGAGCAAGTCTGGTGCCATTTTAAAATTCGTCAATACGAACTGTTCTGTTTTGACAGATTCTGCCTTTTATTTCGCATTGCCTCTTTTGCTATGTTGGATGAATTTCTTTGATCCATTAATGTCCAGTAGCATTATGCAATGTCCAGAAGTGTTAATAATGATTGTGTCACCTCTGAATATGTTAATTTTTATTGTGCACTAACCCTCTAATGAGTTGTTTCGAGTTTGGTGTGGAGGAAGTTTTCAAGGATCAAGAGAGGAGGATGATATACTATGATCAAGAAGAGTGAAAGCTCTAAGCTTGGGGATGCCCCGGTGGTTCACCCCTGCATATATCAAGAAGACTCAAGCGTCTAAGCTTGGGGATGCCCAAGGCATCCCCTTCTTCATCGATAAATTATCAGGTTCCTTCTCTTGAAACTATATTTTTATTCGGTCACATCTTATGTGCTTTACTTGGAGCGTCTGTGTGCTTTTGTTTTTGTTTTTTCTTTGAATAAATTGGATTACATCATGCTCGTGTGGGAGAGAGACACGCTCCGCTGTTGCATATGAACACATGTGTTCTTAGCTCATGATATTCATGGCGAAGTTTCCTCTTCGTTAAATTGTTATATGGTTGGAATTGGAAAATGCTACATGTAGTAATTGCTATAATGTCTTGGGTAATGTGATACTTGGCAATTGTTGTGCTCATGTTTAAGCTCTTGCATCATATACCTTACACTTATTAGTGAAGAAATACATAGAGCTTGTTAAAATTTGGTTTGCATATTTGGTTTCTCTAAGGTCTAGATAATTTCTAGTATTGAGTTTGAACAACAAGGAAGACGGTGTAGAGTCTTATAATGTTTTCAATATGTCTTTTATGTGAGTTTTGCTGCACCGGTTCATCCTTGTGTTTGTTTCAAATAACCTTGCTAGCCTAAAACTTGTATCGAGAGGGAATACTTCTCATGCATCCAAATCCTTGAGCCAAACAACACTATGCCATTTGTGTCCACCATACCTACCTACTACATGGTATTTTCCGCCATTCCAAAGTAAATTGCTTGAGTGCTACCTTTAAACAATTCAAAATTTATCACCTCTGATTTGTGTCAATGTTTTATAGCTCATGAGGAAGTATGTGGTGTTTATCTTTCAATCTTGTTGGGCAACTTTCACCAATGGACTAGTGGCTTCATCCGCTTATCCAATAATTTTGCAAAAAGAGCTGGCAATGGGATTCCCAGTCCCAAATTAATTAACTTAAATAGACACTCCTCCATGGTATGTGATTGTTGGACGGCACCCGAAGGATTCGGTTAGCCATGGCTTGTGTAAGCAAAGGTTGGGAGGAGTGTCATCATAATAAAACTAAAATAAAAAAGGCACTCCTTCATGGTATGAGATTGTTGGCAGGCACCCGAGGATTCGGTTAGCCATGGTTTGTGAAAGAAAGGTTGGAAGGAGTGCCATCCAAAAATAAAATAAAATGGGAGCCGCTCTTTGAAGGTTTGTCTGGCAAGGGGGTTAGAGTACCCGCTACCATTCGTTGACAACAACATACACCTCTCAAAACTTTATTTTTATGCTCTCTTTATGTTTTCAAAACCAAAGCTCTAGCACAAATATAGCAATCGATGCTTTTCCTCTATGAGGACCATTCTTTTACTTTCAATGTTGAGTCAATTCACCTATCTCTCTCCACCTCAAGAAGCAAACACTTGTGTGAACTGTGCATTGATTCTTACATACTTGCTTATTGCATTTGTTATATTGCTTTGCATTGACAACTATCCATGAGATATACATGTTACAAGTTGAAAGCAACCGCTGAAACTTAATCTTCCATTGTGTTGCTTCAATGTCTTTACTTTGAATTATTGCTTTATGAGTTAACTCTTATGCAAGACTTATTGATGCTTGTCTTGAAGTACTATTCATGAAAAGTCTTTGCTTTATGATTCACTTGTTTACTCATGTCATATACATTGTTTTGATCGCTGCATTCACTACATATGCTTTACAAATAGTATGATCAAGGTTATGATGGCATGTCACTCCAGAAATTATCTGTGTTATCGTTTTACCTGCTCGGGACGAGCAGAACTAAGCTTGGGGATGCTGATACGTCTCCGACGTATCGATAATTTCTTATGTTCCATGCCACATTATTGATGTTATCTACATGTTTTATGCACACTTTATGTCATATTCGTGCATTTTCTGGAACTAACCTATTAACAAGATGCCGAAGTGCCAGTTGCTGTTTTCTGCTGTTTTTGGTTTCAGAAATCCTAGTAACGAAATATTCTCGGAATCGGACGAAATCAACGCCCAGGTTCCTATTTTACCCGGAAGCATCCAGAACACACGAGAACCGCCAGAGAAGGGTGGCAGGGCCACCACACCACACCCCGGCGCGGCCTAGGGGGGGGCGCGCCGCCCTAGGGTGTGGGCCCCCCTTCGACCTTCCTGTGCCGCCTCTTCGCCTATAAGAAGCCCCTGGATCAGAAAACCCTACACCAATTGACGAAAACCACAGAAACCTTCCAGAGCCGCCGCCATCGCGAGGCCAAGATCTGGGGGACAGGAGTCTCTGTTCCGGCACCCTGCCGGAGCGGGGAAGTGCCCCCGGAAGGCTTCTCCATCGACACCGCTGCCATCTCCACCGCCATCTTCATCACCGCTGCTGCTCCCATGAGGAGGGAGTAGTTCTCCATCGAGGCTCGGGGCTGTACCGGTAGCTATGTGGTTAATCTCTCTCTATGTACTTCAATACAATGATCTCATGAGCTGCTTTACATGATTGAGATTCATCTGAGTTTTGTATCACTACTATCTATGTGCTACTCTAGTGATGTGTTATTAAAGTAGTTCTATTCCTCCTGCACGTGTGTAAAGGTGACAGTGTGTGCACCGTGTTAGTACTTGGTTTGTGCTATGATCATGATCTCTTGTAGATTATGGAGTTAACTACTGCTATGATATTATTGATGTGATCTATTCCTCCTACATATGCATGAAGGTGACAGTGTGCATGCTATGCTAGTACTCGGTTTAGTCTGTTGATCTATCTTACACTAAAGGTTACTAAAACATGAGCATTATTGTGGAGCTTGTTAACTCCGGCATTGAGGGTTCGTGTAATCCTACGCAATGTGTTCATCATCCAACAAAAGTGTAGAGTATGCATTTATCTGTTCTGTTATGTGATCAATGTTGAGAGTGTCCACTAGTGAAAGTGTAATCCCTAGGCCTTGCTCCTAAATACTGCTGAGTTACTACTGCTTGTTTACTGTTTTACTGCGTTACTATTGCTGCAATACCACCACCATCAACTACGCGCCAAGCTATTTTCTGGCACCGTTGCTACTGCTTATATATATTCATACCACCTGTATTTCACTATCTCTTCGCCGAACTAGTGCACCTATTTGGTGTGTTGGGGACACAAGAGACTTCTTGCTTTGTGGTTGCAGGGTTGCATGAGAGGGATATCTTTGACCTCTTCCTCCCTGAGTTCGATAAACCTTGGGTATCCACTTAAGGGAAAACTTGCTGCTGTTCTACAAACCTCTGCTCTTGGAGGCCCAACACTGTCTACAGGAAAGGAGGGGGAACGTAGACATCAAGCACGCGCCCCACAGCGATGGTGTCGTCGTACCTTCCCATGGCGGAACCCTCCCGGTTCCGGCCTCCAGACGCCGCAGGCCCCACGGTGGGCGCCAACTGTCGTTGCCTAATCGACGGTACCCCGGAGGAGGGATCCTCACGAGGGGGAGAAGAAGTAGGGGCCATAGGGCGGAGTGCACACGGGACGGTGGTACGCGATTTACCCAGCTTCGGAACACCTGCACGATGACAGGGCCTACTGCTGCTTGTCTGGAATTATCTGGGCGCTTTCGCGATATTACAATGAGTTGAGGTTCTGCCTCTAGGGCTCCCAGGATCCGGCTTATAAAGGCGCACGGATCTAGGGTTTACATGGAGAGTCCCACCCGGATACAGGTTACCTAACTACGGTACAATGTCTTGCCGTGTACGCCAAGGATCCGCCCTTCCATCTACGTCGTACCGGATCTGGGTCCCTTAATGGGCTTCCGTGGATCCGGGTTCCTCCTCAATGTCGGTTGGATCCGGCTCCCTGCTCCTGGGCCGGACATCTTCCGTCAGGATCAGCAGCAACTGGGCCGCCCGATGGGCCACATGCCTCATCACCATCTGTGGGCCACCCGGGCTTGCCGGATTTAGGCACTGTCGATGGTACACCCATGAAGTATACCCACAACAGTCAGCTTATCGAATGAAGATGAAAAGTTTGTGTGGAACCTCACAACCTCTAGGCTTTTCATGGTAAAGTCTATGTATGTTGATATGATGAACAGGCACACGGTATTCTTGATAAAATATATGTGGAAATTAAAAGTACCATTAAAGAAAAATATATTTATGTGGTTTCTTCATCATAAAGTAATACTCACAAAAGATAATCTTGCAAAGCGTAATTGGAATGATTGTAAAAAGTGTGCCTTTTGTTACTCAGAGGAATCTATTAACCATTTATTTTGGCTTGTCCCTTCGCTAGTCTAGTTTAGAGAGTAGTACATTTTACCTTTGATATTGCTCCACCTGCTAATGTTACGAATATGTTCGGAAATTGGCTAAATGGAGTTGAGAAGCACACTAAAGCTCGAATTCGTTTAGGTGTGTATGCTTTAGTTTGGGCCCTTTGGAATTGTAGAAATGATATGGTCTTTGATAAGATTGGAACTACTCAATTTTTACAGGTTATCCATATGACTACCCACTACACCCGAGAGTGGTCTTATCTTCTACTGGAGGAGCAGCGAGCGCTTATGGATTCTGGAAGCAGCTGTCTAGAGATGGTTGCTCAGGCTATCTAAAACCAGGGTGGCTGGTGGCATTCTATAAGATCACATGATACTTGAGTACACTTTCTTGTTTTGTTGTTGGTTGATGTACACCCTTATCTGAACCATGAGTTTTAAAACAGAACCTACAAACCTATGAATAATGAAATAAATGGATGTGTGCATTGTCTCGATGCAGAGGCTAGGGCTTCGCTCCCCGTTTCGAAAAAAAAGAATGCAAAATCAAGAACACCAAAGGTGATCAAATCCTTCACACTCAAATCCCACCAAAGCAATTGTAGGGATTCGTTGCATAGAAAACAGAAAATTTCCTACCGCGAGAACGCAATCCAAGCCAAGATGCAATCTAGAAGACGGGAGCAACGAGGGGATGATCAAGACTCACCCTTGAAGATTTCCAAATCCTATAAGAGTTGGCTCTTATTGCTGCGGTAGACGATCACTTGCCGCTTGCAAAAGCGCGTAGAAGATCTTGATCACGGTGCCACGATCGGGCAGCACCTCCGTACTCGGTCACACGTTCGGTGTTGATGAAGTCGACGTCCACCTCCCCGTTCCAGCGGGCAGCGGAAGTAGTAGCTCCTCTTGAATCCGGCAGCACGACGGCGTGGTGACGGTGGTGGTGGAATTCTCCGGTGGAGCTTCGCTAAGCGTGCAGGAGAGAAGGAGTTGTGGGGCGGCTAGGGTTTGGGGAGAGGGGGGCGCTGGCCACTTGAGGGGTGTGGCCACCTTGTGGTGTTGGGGTGGCCGGCCCCCTCCCCTTGGCCCTCATTATATAGGTGGAACACCCAAGAGTTGGTCTACAAGTCTTCGAATAAGACCCCAAACCAAAACCGTCCATATGACATGAAACCTACCCAAGCTAGGACTCCCACTAGAGGTGGGATTCCCACCTTCCCTTGGGAGGGGGTGGCCGTCCACCATAGGTGGAGTCCACCTGGGACTCCACCCCCTAGGGTTGGCCGGCCATGGTGGTGGAGTCCCTTCGGGACTCCGCCTTCCAAAGTGACTTTCTTCCGGAACATTCTAAAACCTTCTAGCACCTCCATAAATGCACCGGATCATTTTCAAACTCATAAAATGACTTCCTATATATGAATCTTATTCTCCGGACCATTCCGGAACTCCTCGTGATGTCCGGGATCTCATCCGGGACTTCGAACAAATCTTCGAACTCCATTCCATATTCAAGTTCTACCATTTCAACATCAAACCTTAAGTGTGTCACCTTACGGTTCGCGAACTATGCGGACATGGTTGAGTACTCTCTCCGACCAATAACCAATAGCGGGATCTGGAGATCCATAATGGCTCCCACATATTCAACGATGACTTTAGTGATCGAATGAACCATTCACATACGATACCAATTCCCTTTGTCACGCGATATTTTACTTGTCCGAGGTTTGATCATCGGTATCACTCTATACCTTGTTCAAGTACTCTTTACTCGTACCGTGGTATGTGGTCTCTTATGAACTTATTCATATGCTTGCAAGACATTAGACGACATTCCACCGAGAGGGCCCAGAGTATATCTATCCGTCATCGGGATGGACAAATCCCACTGTTGATCCATATGCCTCAACTCATACTTTCCGGATACTTAATCCCACCTTTATAACCACCCATTTACGCAGTGGCGTTTGATGTAATCAAAGTACCTTTCCGGTATAAGTGATTTACATGATCTCATGGTCATAAGGACTAGGTAACTATGTATCGAAAGCTTATAGAAAATAACTTAATGACGTGATATTATGCTACGCTTAATTGGGTGTGTCCATTACATCATTCATACAATGATATAACCTTGTTATTAATAACATCCAATGTTTATGATTATGAAACTAATCATCCATTAATCAACAAGCTAGTTCAGAGGCATACTAGGGACTCTTTGTTGTTTACATATCACACATGTATCAATGTTTCGGTTAATACAATTATAGCATGGTATGTAAACATTATCATAAACACAAAGATATATAATAACCATTTATTATTGCCTCTTGGGCATATCTCCAACAGTCTCCCACTTGCACTAGAGTCAATAATCTAGTTTACATTTGTAAAGATATAACACCTTGGCCTTCCGGTGCTTTATCATGTATTGCTCACGTTAGAGGTTTTAGTCAATGGATCTGACACGCTCAGAAACATATGTATTTTGTAATTCATTTGCGTCTCAATGCATCACTCATTTCCAAATGAGTCGGCATTAAATATGTTTGGTCTTCTGGTGGAACCTTAATTCCGCGGTCTGAAATATGTCACTAATATTGTCACACACAATATAGCTTCAAAGTTCTGACACTGTCGGAACTACACCAAGTTCTCAAAGAACCTCTTGACTTTAACATCCTTTGTCATTGTCAAAACAATGACATACTCTGCCTTCTTTTGTAGAATCCGTCACAATATTTAGAACTCTTCTAAATCTAGCATAGACAACTTCTAGCTCATTGTGCTACCTTTTAAACAACACTTAGTCTAATTTGAGATTGAAATTTTATTTTCATATGTGACAAAACAAACTTATTATGTGTTTCAATCTATCTTCATAGATCTTGACACTAAATTTATTTCAGTCCATATCCTTTCATTGAAGTTAATTTCTCAATGAAACCTTTTTAATCAAGTATATAATTACATCATTTATAACCAACTATATGTCATCTACATAAAGTATTATAAATATGTCTCAGCGCTCCCACTTAATTTCTTGCAAATGCAAGCCTCTTCATCGTTTCTGATGAAATCAAAAACTCTTTGACTATTTCATCTGGTGAAGATTCCAACTCCGCGATACTCACTTCATCCAATTGAAGTTTGTATACACATCTAGTATTCCACGGACCAGCAAAACTCTTGGTTGTATCTTGTATACACCTTTAATACATACTTCTGATAAGTAATGTATTTTGCCATCCTACTAGCATATCTCATAAAAGAAATATGTAGCGATTACTAGAATAATCCATATAGACTATAAGCATTGCTATGGAAAATCTAATCTTATCGTAGTCAACTCTTTGAACTTTGTCGTAAACAACTTTTCGACAAGTCAAGCTTCTTCAAGGATATTTCATCCAAGTCCATCAAATTTATAGATCCATTACTTTCAAAAAGTATTCATCTATCTTGGATTTCATGGCGTATAGCCATTTTAACGGAGTCAGGGCCCATCATAACTTCTTTGTTTGTAGTTGGTTTATCATTGTTCAAAATCAATCCTTTGTCCACAAATCATTTATTTGATCACAAAGTAAACCACACCTACAAGGTTCAATAAGTACTTCGATCTCCATGGCTAAAACACTTTTGTAGTCATGGAAGCCATGATCGTCGTGGCCGCTTCCGGAACCATTTCCGATGCTGCGCTACTCTGATCATTATGCTCAGGTTCATAAACCTTATTAAGTTCTATTGTCCTCCCACTCAAAAACTTTGCTAGAAAACAATTTCTTGGAAATAAGCAAGTAACATTAACAAACACTTTTGTCTTTTACTTCATAGTGGAAAGAATTCCCAATCAATTCTTTGGGATAACCAACAAAGACATTCATCCGTTTTTGGTTGTAAACTCTTAGACCAAAATTTAAAGAAAGGACTATTAGGGTTTATACCCATGCCATAACTTGTATGGTGTCATTTCAACGGATCATGATGATGTTCTATTTAGTGTAAAAGCGGTAGTCTCTAAAGCATAATCCACAAAAAATATAATGGCATTAATATTTTTTCTCATCATTAACCCAACAAGGTTTGGATACATATCTCGGATACTTCATCATCACTATGATACTCCAAGAAATGTGAATTGTAGAACAATTTCATAACTCTCTTAGATGTTCGCTAAAACTAGTAATTCAAATATTTCCACTATGATCCAATCATAGATATTTGACTTTTCTATTACGATGATTTCCACTTCATGCTGAAATTTATTTGAATCCATTCAAATGTTTCAAACTTCTTCCTTATCGAATATATCCACATATATATACTCAATTCATTGTTGGAAGTTTTCATGAAGTAGAAGAATCTCCCGCACACAACTATGTCCGGTGAACCATATACATCATCATGTATGTTTCCACTAATTTAGTTGCCCGTTCTAATCTTGGCCTGTGAACGGTATTTCAGTCATTCTTTTTAGAAGAGATTTGCAAGCGCCAAATGATTCAAAAATCAAATGACTCCAATAATCCATTTTCATGGAGTTCCTTCATGCGTTCCTTTCTAACATGACCTAAATGGCGGTTCCACAAATAAGTGGAATTCAAATCATTTTGCCTTATGGCATTTTAGCGTCAGTATTATGTGTGTGTGTTTCACCATTAAGATTTATAATAACTTATCCATCGTACATGGAGTAATGTCATAATTTTAACAACTCAATTTTTTTATTTGACAAGAGCAAAATAACAATTATTAAGTTCTTTATTATAAATTCTAAGGGCTAGATAGAATGCCAACGATGAACATAACACTTTATTTTTGTTCCAGACGTGCATTCCTATCATATTCCTTGTCAGTCACTTAGGCCATTGTATTCTTGTATTGCGTTGTTTTGTATGACACTTCATACCAACCAATATGGTACAAATACCCAAGAATTTCATTGTGTGACCAAACGAGGAATACATCCATAACATGTATATCGTTTATATACACCTGAGCTAGACTTTCTAGTCTTTTCTTTTCTTTCTGCCAAAATATCTTTTGTAATTTCTCTTTTAGCTTTCCTCATTATTCAGAAAACATTTCTCCTTCAATAACTTCTAGGTTTGTTGGTCAAATACCAATAACCTTGAGGTTCTTACTTTTAAGTTGATCATCATATGACAAGTGTTCTAGATTTCACTATTAGTAACTTTGTAATATGGTGAACGATTTCACTCATAATTTTATCCATCAATTCATGACGACTTTCCGAGACCATGTCTGTACATGCTAGGCTCGTAAAGTTTTAACCTTAGTATTCGCATGTGCAAATCTGGCTTGCACCCATTGTATGCACACGTAGAATCTATAACACCCGATCATCACGTGATGCTTCGAAACTATGAGTCTTAGCAACGGTGCATACTAAGGACGATCACTTCATGGATATGTGAATATCGTTAGTGCCCCAATAGTTGGAGGATTGGGACGCCTTGCGTCTTCAACCTTCGTACATTCCCATAAAACTTATGAGTTTATGTATTCTCACCAAATTATATTCTATCACCTTGCAACAAGGTCTTAGATATCACATATATCTTATACCTCGCTTATTTCTGAAAACAAAATTTTCAGTTCCTTACTTTTCAAACAGATTTGAACTTCAAGTTTCACGGAGACAAGATGACTTTAGGTACTAATTGAAACTATAGCTCTTTGAATCAACAATGTGAGGTTTACTAAAAGTTTTGCAAATAGGACTTAATCATTTCTTGATTCTTTAACAATACGGTACCAGTCCGTAAAGTTTCTTGTCAGACTTAACAGTATTTCTATCTCAATTTCAAGACTAGCGCATGGTAGAAAACGAATGCCAATACTACAAAATTAATTCAAAATACTACTTAGGCTATGTTTATGATAATTAGTTCATGTTTTAATCTAATTACTAATGAACTCCCACTTAATACAACATCCCTCATAGTTGTTAAGTGGTACACGATCCAAATCCACTACACCAAAACCGATCATCACGAGAGATGATGTAGCTTCAATGGTGAACATCAACATGTTGATCATATCATCCATATGACTCGTTTTCAACCTTTCGGTTTTTGTTGTCCCGAGGCCATGTCTATACATGCTAGGCTCGTCAAGCAAACCCAAGTATTCCGCGTGTGCAACATGGCTTACATCTGTTGTATGTGAACGTTGAGTCTATCACATCCGATCATCACGAGATGCTTCGAAACGACGAACTATGCAACGGTGCATACGAGGGGAGAACACTTTATTATCTTGATATTAATGTGAGGGATCATCTTATAATGCTACCGTCGCGATCTAAGCAAAATAAGATGCATAAAGGATTAACATCACATGCAATTCATATGTGATATGATATGGCCCTTTAGTCTTTGCGCCTTCGATCTTCATTTACAAAGCACGGATATTATCTCCATCATCAACGGGCATGATCTCCATCATCGTCGGCGTAGCGTCAAGGTCCATGGCGCCGTCTTCATGGTTGTTCACCTCATGTAGCAACTATTACAACTACTTTGAAATACTACTCAACATGAAATTTAAAGACAACCATAAGGCTCCTGCCGGTTGCCACAATACAATAATGATCATCTCATACATATTCATCATCACATTATGGCCATATTACATCACCAAACCCTGCAAAAACAAGTTAGACGTCTCTAATTTGGTTTGCATATTTTACGTGGTCTAGGGTTTTCGAGTAAGATCCAATCTACCTACGAACATGAACCACAACGGTGATACTAGTGTTGTCAATAGAAAGAGTAAATTGAATCTTCACTATGGTGGGAGAGACAGACACCCGCAAAGCCACTTATGCAATACAAGTTGCATGTCGAACGTGGAGCAAGTCTCATGAACGCGGTCATGTAAAGTTAGCCCGAGCCGCTTCATCCCACCATGCCACAAAGATGCAAAGTACTCGAACTAAAGACAACAAAGAATCAACGCCCACAAAACAATTGTGTTCTACTCGTGCAACCATCCATGCATAGACACGGCTCTGATACCACTGTAGGGATTCGTTGCATAGAAAACAAAAAATTTCCTACCGCGAGAACGCAATCCAAGCCAAGATGCAATCTAGAAGACGTGAGCAACGAGGGGATGATCAAGACTCACCCTTGAAGATTTCCAAAGCCTATAAGAGTAGGCTCTTATTGCTGCGGTAGACGATCACTTGCCGCTTGCAAAAGCGCGTAGAAGATCTTGATCACGGTGCCACGATCGGGCAGCACCTCCGTACTCGGTCACACGTTCGGTGTTGATGAAGTCGACGTCCACCTCCCTGTTCCAGCGGGCAGCGGAAGTAGTAGCTCCTCTTGAATCCAGCAGCACGACGGCGTGGTGATGGTGGTGGTGGAATTCTCCGGCGGAGCTTCGCTAAGCGTGCGGGAGAGAAGGAGGAGTGGGGCGGCTAGGGTTTGGGGAGAGGGGGGCACCGGCCACTTGAGGGGTGCGGCCACCTTGTGGTGTTGGGGTGGCCGGCCCCCTCCCCTTGGCCCTCATTATATAGGTGGAACACCCAAGAGTTGGTCTACAAGTCTTCGAATAAGACCCCAAACCAAAACCTTCCATATGACATGAAACCTACCCAAGCTAGGACTCCCACTAGAGGTGGGATTCCCACCTTCCCTTGGGAGGGGGTGGCCGGCCACCATAGGTGGAGTCCACCTGGGACTCCACCCCCTAGGGTTGGCCGGCCATGGTGGTGGAGTCCCTTCGGGACTCCGCCTTCCAAAGTGACTTTCTTCCGGAATATTCTAAAACCTTCTAGCACCTTCCATAAATGCACCGGATCATTTTCAAACTCATAAAATGACTTCCTATATATGAATCTTATTCTCCGGACCATTCTGGAACTCCTCGTGATGTCCGGGATCTCATCCGGGACTTTGAACAAATCTTCGAACTCCATTCCATATTCAAGTTCTACCATTTCAACATCAAACCTTAAGTGTGTCACCCTACGGTTCGCGAACTATGCGAACATGGTTGAGTACTCTCTCCGACCAATAACCAATAGCGGGATCTGGAGATCCATAATGGCTCCCACATATTCAACGATGACTTTAGTGATCGAATGAACCATTCACATACGATACCAATTCCCTTTGTCACGCGATATTTTACTTGTCCGAGGTTTGATCATCGGTATCACTCTATACCTTGTTCAACCTCGTCTCCTGACAAGTACTCTTTACTCGTACCGTGGTATGTGGTCTCTTATGAACTTATTCATATGCTTGCAAGACATTAGACGACATTCCACCGAGAGGGCCCAGAGTATATCTATCCGTCATCGGGATGGACAAATCCCACTGTTGATCCATATGCCTCAACTCATACTTTCCGGATACTTAATCCCACTTTTATAACCACCCATTTACGCAGTGGCGTTTGATGTAATCAAAGTACCTTTCCGGTATAAGTGATTTACATGATCTCATGGTCATAAGGACTAGGTAACTATGTATCGAAAGCTTATAGCAAATAACTTAATGACGTGATCTTATGCTATGCTTAATTGGGTGTGTCCATTACATCATTCATACAATGATATAACCTTGTTATTAATAACATCCAATGTTTATGATTATGAAACTAATCATCCATTAATCAACAAGCTAGTTAAGAGGCATACTAGGGACTCTTTGTTGTATACATATCACACATGTATCAATGTTTCGGTTAATACAATTATAGCATGGTATGTAAACATTATCATAAACACAAAGATATATAATAACCATTTATTATTGCCTCTTGGCATATCTCCAACAGCAACAAGTTGTATGGAGAAACTAGAGAGGAAGAACAATGGAGGAAATCAAGAAATGACTTCAAGATCTAGATCCGAAGGGTTCCCCTCACTTAGAGGAGGAATTGATTGGTGGAGTTGTAGATCTAGATCTCCTCTTTTAAATCCCTCGATAATATGCCCCTTCTTCTACCTTGGACTTGGTGCTGGTGTGGAGGAGGTACCCCCCTCCTTGACGGCTTCCAAGGAGAGGAATTTTCGTCACAATGGATGGGTGCCTGATACGTCTCTAACGTATCTATAATTTCTTATGTTCCATGCTAGTTTTATGACAATACCTACATGTTTTATTCATACTTTATATTATTTTTATGCATTTTCCGGGACTAACCTATTAACAAGATACCGAAGCGCCAGTTCATGTTTTCTGTTGTTTTTGGTTTCAGAAATTCTACACAGGAAATATTCTCGGAATTGGACGAAACAAAAGCCCACGGTCCTATTTTCCACGGAGTGTTCCAGAACATCGAAGAAGAGTCGGAGAAGGCCACTAGGGGGGCCACCCCATAGGGCGGTGCGGCCCCACCTCCTGCCGCGCCCAGGTGTGGGGAGGCCACCCCTGGCTCCCCCGAAGCTGCCTCTCCGCCTATATATTTCTTCGTATCGGAAAACCCTAGCACCATCAGTCATATTCCACGAAAAGTTACGTAGCCGTCGCCATCGCGAAGTCAAGTTTCGGGGGACAGAATCTCTGTTCCGGCACGCTGCCGGGACGGGGAATTGCCCCCGGAGTCATCTCCAGCGACACCACCGCCATCTTCATCGCTGTTGCTGTCTCCCATGATGAGGAGGGAGTAGTTCTCCCCCGAGGCTAAGGGCTCTACCGGTAGCTATGTGGTTCATCTCTCTCTCCCATGGTGTGATCTTTATGTGATCATGAGCTTTGTAATCTAGTTGAATATGTAGATGTTACTCTTGTCTATTATACACTCAAGAGGTTACTTTAATATGAACTCCGGAGTCACTCTCCACGGTGTGATGATGACAGTGTGCGCATCGTGTGTGATTCCTTTATGATGTTGTGGAGCTTGTTTACTCTGGCTTGAGGTGTGCTTTTGCAGCCCTACACAATGAATGGTGTTTGTTATCCAATAAGAGAGTGTTTGAGAGTAGCATTTATTTATTCAATTATGTGATCATTGTTGAGAGTGTCCACTAGTGAAAGTATGATCCCTAGGCCTTGTTTCTAAGCATTGAAACACCGTTTCCAACAAGTTCTACTACATGTCCGCTTGCTGCCATTTTTATTTCAGATTGCAATTACTACTTATAATCATCCATATTACTTGTATTTCACTATCTCTTCGCCGAACTAGTGCACCTATACATCTGAAAAGTGTATTAGGTGTGTTGGGGACACAAGAGACTTCTTGTATCTTAATTGCAGGGTTGCTTGAGAGGGATATCTTTGACCTCTACCTCCCTGAGTTCGATAAACCTTGGGTGATTCACTTAAGGGAAACTTGCTGCTGTTCTACGAACCTCTGCTCTTGGAGGCCCAACACTGTCTACAGGAATAGACGCATGCGTAGACATCAAGCTATTTTCTGGCGCCGTTGCCGGGGAGGTAAGGTAAAAGGTATTCACATCCTCCGACTACTAAGCTATTTCCTAGCACTATTGCCGATGTGTGGGTGCTCGAAGTTATTTCCTTTCGATTCTGCAATTGCATCTTTTTGTTTCTTGTTTTTATTTTTCACTAGTTAGGCATAATGGAAAAAAAAAATTAGTGAGCTTTTTAATCCTTTTCCTGAGTTAAGACATGAATTGTTTGATGCGAAAATTTAAAAACCTATGGAACCTTATTTGCATGCTAGTAGCAATGTTATTAGTATGAACGTAATTACTGCTAATGCTATGGAAAAGTCTAAGCTTGGGGAAGCTAGTTTTTATGATCTTTTTAGCTTCCTAGCTTTAGGGGAGAAAATTTGCTCTGATAATACTTTATCTCCCATATGCGATAACTCTAATGATGCTTGTGATATTTTAAATCCACCTACTTAATGTATTCCTTTCAAGACACCTATGAAAATTGTTGAACTTGCTATGAACAATTGCTATTTTGGAGATGGGACTATCCATCCTAGTGATCATTTACTCTTTATATATGAATTATGCGAGTTGTTCAAGAGTGCAGGTATTTCAAAGGACCTAGTTAAGAGGAAGCTATTCTCTATATATCTGAAGGGCAGAGCTGTGGAATGGTATAAGATGCTGAAGAATGGTCGATCTATTGGTTGGGAGGAAATTGTACCTCTCTTTTATTCTAAATTTTATCCTCCTCCTGAAGTGCATGTTGATAGGAATTACATTTATAACTTTTATGCTCGTGATGGAGAGAGTATTTCTCAAGCATGGGGGAGATTGAAGTCACTAATGCTCAATTGTCCCATTCATGAGCTCCCCCGTAATGTTATTATTAATAATTTTTATGCAAGGCTTTCAGGACACCACAAGGACTATCTAGATGCCTGTTTTGAGGGATCTTTCACAAGCAAGGAGGTTGAAGCTAGATGGGATCTTCTTGAAAGAATTCAAAGCAATACTGAAGATTGGGAGAACGACAAAGGTAAAGAATCAGGTATAAACTACGAGTATGATTGCATTAAGTCTTTCGCTCTGATACGTCTCAAACGTATCTATAATTTTTATGTTCCATGCTAGTTTTATGACAATACTCACATGTTTTATATAAACTTTATGTCATTATTATGCATTTTCCGGCACTAACCTATTAACGAGATGCCGAAGCGCCAGTTCCTATTTTCTGCTATTTTTGGTTTCAGAAATCCTACACAGGAAATATTCTCGGAATTGGACGAAACGAAAGCCCAGGGTCTTATTTTTCCACGGAGCTTCCAGAAGACCAAAGGAGATACAAATTGGGGCCACGAGGCGCCGACACCATAGGGCGGCGTGGCCAAGGAGGGGCCCGCGCCGGCCTATGGGGTGGGGCCCTCGTGCCTCCCCCGACTCTGCCCTTCCGCCTACTTATACTCTCCGTCGCGAAAACCCTATTACCGAGAGCCACGATACGAGAAAAGTTACTGTGATGCCACTGCCGCCAATCCCATCTCGGGGGATTCAGGAGATCGCCTCCGGCACCCTGCCGGAGAGGGGAATCATCACCCGGAGGACTCTACATCACCATGATCGCCTCCGGACTGATGTGTGAGTAGTTCATCCTTGGACTATGGGTCCATAGCAGTAGCTAGATGGTTGTCTTCTCCTCATGTGCTATCATGTTTAGATCTTTTGAGCTGCCTATCATGATCAAGATCATCTATTTATAATGCTACATGTTGTGTTTGTTGGGATCTGATGAATATGGAATACTATGTCAAGTTGATTATCAATCTATCATATATGTGTTGTTTATGATCTTGCATGCTCTCCGTTGCTAGTAGAGGCTCTGGCACTTGTGACTCCAAGAGGGAGTATTTATGCTCGATAGTGGGTTCATGCCTCCATTGAATTTGGGACAGTGACAGAAAGTTCTAAGGTTGTGGATGTGCTGTTGCAACTAGGGATAAAACATCAATGCTTTGTCTAAGGATATTTGTGTTGATTACATTACGCACCATACTTAATGAAATTTTCTGTTGTTTGCAACTTAATACTGGAAGGGGTGCGGATGCTAACCCGAAGGTGGACTTTTTAGGCATAGATGCATGCTGGATAGCGGTCTATGTAATTTGTCGTAATGCCCTAAGTAAATCTCATGTTAGTCATCATGATATGTATGTGCATTGTTATGCCCTCTCTATTTGTCAATTGCCCAACTGTAATTTGTTCACCCAACATGCTATTTCTTATTGGAGAGACACCACTAGTGAACTGTGGACCCCGGTCCATTCTTTTACATCTGAATACAATCTACTGCAATCATTGTTCTATGCTGCTCATTGCAAATAAACATCATTTTCCACACCATACGTTTAATCCTTTGTTTACAGCAAGCCGGTGAGATTGACAACCTCACTGTTAAGTTGGGGCAAAGTATTTTGATTGTGTTGTGCAGGTTCCACGTTGGCGCCGGAATCCCTGGTGTTGCGCCGCACTACACTCCTCCACCAACAACCTTCACGTGGCCTTCATCTCCTACTGGTTCGATAACCTCGGTTTCTTACTGAGGGAAAACTTGCTGCTGTACGCATCACACCTTCCTCTTGGGGTTCCCAACGGACGTGTGCTTCACGCGTTATCAAGCTCTTTTTCTGGCGACGTTGCCTGGGAGATCAAGACACGCTGCAAGGGGAGTCTCCCACATCCAATCTCTTTACTTTGTTATTGTCTTGCTTTACTTTACTTTATTTACTGCTTTGTTTGCTTTCTATATCAAAAACACAAAAAAAATTAGTTACTTGCTTTACTTTATTTACTGTCTTGTTTGCGTTCTCTATATTAAAAACACAAAAAAATTAGTTATTTGCATTTACTTTATTTACCTTTTGTTTATTTAATTATGCTTTCCTCTAAGTTCACTCTTAAAGATATGCCAGTAGGGCATGGGTCTATCATTGGAAGAGATAATATAGAAGCATTTTTCAATCATGTTAGTACAGCTAAAGATTTTGAAGATAGACACTTGGTAAAACTTGTTCCTATTTATGAAAGTGCTACTGCCTCTTTAGTACACATGTTGGAAGCTAGATTTGTTAATCTCAACCCTATAATGCAACATATGTTTCTTACACTCTCTGATATGGAAATGGGAGAAAAGAGAGATTTTGTTTTAGAGATCCTTCTTAGAGAATTTGGTGATATAGCTAAAGAAGCTAGGAAAGTTTTTATTAAGCATAAGAGGCTTGCTTTTATACCGATTTTGCAAAAACACTTCAAAAGATGGACAAAGATAGACTAAAGTACACTAATAAAGTCAATTGTGAGGGGGAGATTAAAGTACCGATACCTAGTAAGTTCCTAGGAATGCATGCAGCTCTAGAAAATAACTATGCTTGACTTGTTCCTGAAAATTTGTTTGATGGGGATAGTAAGCCTAAGAGCAATGAAAGAGGAGTTCCTTACATAGACAAGATACAATGCATAGTTGAGAAAACTCCAAACCCCTCTATTAATGCTTCATCTCTTGATAATACTTGATTCACACTTTCTGCGCCTAGCTGAAAGGCGTTAAAGAAAAGCGCTTATGGGAGACAACCCATTATTTTACTTCAGCAATTTTGTTTTATATTTGTGTCTTGGAAGTTTTTACTACTGTAGCAACCTCTCCTTATCTATATTTTATTGCATTGTTGTGCCAAGTAAAGTCTTTGATAGTAAGGTTGATACTAGATTTGGATTACTTCGCAGAAACAGATTTCTTGCTATCACGAATTTGAGTAGGTATCTCTGTAGGTAACTCAGAAAAATCAGCGAAAATTCATGAGTGATCCTCAGATATGTACGCAACTTATATTCAATTTGAGCTTCTTCATCTGAGCATGTTAAGTGCCTCTAAAAAATTCGTCTTTACGGACTGTTCTGTTTTGACAGATTCTGCCTTTTATTTCGCATTGCCTCTTTTGCTATGTTGAATGGATTTCTTTGTCCATTAACTTTCAGTAGCTTTGAGCAATGTCCAGAAGTGTTAAGAATGATTATGTCACCTCTGAATATGTGAATTTTTGATTATGTACTAACCCTCTAATGAGTTTGTTTTGAGTTTGGTGTGGAGGAAGTTGTCAAGGGTCAAGAGAGGAGGATGATACAATATGATCAAGAAGAGTGAAAAGTCTAAGCTTGGGGATGCCCCCGTGGTTCATCCCTGCATATTTCAAGAAGACTCAAGCATCTAAGCTTGGGGATGCCCAAGGCATCCCCTTCTTCATCGACAACTTATCAGGTCACCTCTAGTGAAACTATATTTTTATTCCGTCACATTTTATGTGCTTTACTTGGAGCGTCTGTATGTTTTTATTTTTTTGTTTTTGTTTGAATAAAATCGGATCCTAGCATTCTTTGTGTGGGAGAGAGACATGCTCCGCTCGTTCATATGAACACTGGTGTTCTTAGCTTTACTTTTAATGTTCATGGCGAAGGTTGAAACTGCTTCGTTCATTGTTATTTGGTTGGAAACAGAAAATGCTTCGTGTTGTAATTGGTATATGGTCTTGAATAATTTGATACTTGGCATTTTTTTTGCTCAAATAGATCATGTTTAAGCTCTTGCATCATGTACTTTGCACCTATTAATGAAGAACTACCATAGAGCTTGTTGAAATTTGGTTTGCATGATTGGTCTCTCTAAAAGTCTAGATATTTTCTGGTGAAGTGTTTGAACAACAAGACAGTGTAGAGTCTTATAATGCTTGCAATATGTTCTTATGTAAGTTTTTCTGTACCGGTTCATACTTGTGTTTGCTTCAAACAACCTTGCTAGCCAAAGCCTTGTACTGAGAGGGAATTCTTCTCGTGCATCCAAAACCTTGAGCCAAAACTTATGCCATTTGTGTCCACCATACCTACCTACTATGTGGTATTTCTCTGCCATTCCAAAGTAAATTTCTTGAGTGCTACCTTTAAAATTTCATTCCTTGTCTTTGCAATATATATCTCATGGGAAAATTGCCTTAAAAACTACTGTGGTAAAGAATATGTAGCTGATGTATCTTATTTCTTATAAGTTGCTTGTTGAGCGGTAACCATGTTTATGGGGACGCCATCAACTATTACACCTTTGTTGAATATCATGTGAGTTGCTATGCATGTTCGTCTTGTCTGAAGTAAGGGTGATTTGTCACGATTAAATGGTTTGAGTATGCATATTGTTAGAGAAGAACATTGGGCCGCTAACTAAAGCCATGTATCATGGTGGAAGTTTCAGTTTGGACATTAATCCTCAATCTCTTATGAGAATATCATCTGTTGTTGAATGCTTATGCATTAAAGAGGAGTCCATTATTTGTTTTCTATGTTGTCCCGGTATGGATGTCCTTAGTTGAGATCTATCAAAAACGAAAAATCAAATGCGATCTATCTCCTTGGACCTTTGTACAGGCGGCATAGAGGTACCCCTTTGTGACACTTGGTTGAAACATATGTAATGCAATGATAATCCATGGAAATCCAAGCTAATTAGGACAAGGTGCGAGCACTATTGGTATTCTATGCATGAGGCTTGCAACTTATAGGATGTCTTATGCATAACACATATGAATTATTACTACCGTTGACAAAATTGTTTCTATGTTTTCAAAATAAAAGCTCTAGCACAAAAATAGTAATCCATGCTTCCCTCTGCGAAGGGCCTTTCTTTTACTTTATGTTGAGTCAGTTTACCTACTTCTTTCTATCTTAGAAGCAACCACTTGTGTCAACTATGTGCATTGATTCCTACATACTTGCTTATTTGCATTCATCATATTACTTTGTGTTGACAATTATCCATGAGATATACATGTTGAAGTTGAAAGCAACCGCTGAAACTTATATCTTCCTTTGTGTTGCTTCAAAACTTTCTACTAAGAATTTATTGCTTTATGAGTTAACTCCTATGCAAGTCTTATTGATGCTTGTCTTGAAAGTACTATTCATGAAAAGTGTTTGCTATATGATTCAGTTGTTTAGTCATTGTCTTTACTATTGCTTCGAATCACTTCATTCATCTCATATGCTTTACAATAGTATTGATCAAGATTATGATAGCATGTCACTTCAGAAATTATCCCTGTTATTGTTTACCTACTCGAGGGCGAGTAGGAATTAAGCTTGGGGATGCTTGATACGTCTCAAACGTATCTATAATTTCTTATGTTCCATGCTAGTTTTATGACAATACTCACATGTTTTATATACACTTTATGTCATTATTATGCATTTTCCGGCACTAACCTATTAACGAGATGCCGAAGCGCCAGTTCCTGTTTTCTGCTGTTTTTGGTTTCAGAAATCCTACATAGGAAATATTCTCGGAATTGGACGAAACGAAAGCCCAGGGTCTTATTTTTCCACGGAGCTTCCAGAAGACCGAAGGAGATACGAAGTGGGGCCACGAGGCGCCGACACCATAGGGCGACGCGGCCAAGGAGGGGCCCGCACCGGCCTATGAGGTGGGGCCCTCGTGCCTCCCCCGACTCTGCCCTTCCGCCTACTTATACTCTTCGTCGCGAAAACCCTATTACCGATAGCCACGATACGAGAAAAGTTACTGTGACACCGCCGCCGCCAATCCCATCTCGGGGGGATTCAGGAGATCGCCTCCGGCACCCTGCCGGAGATGGGAATCATCACCCGGAGGACTCTACATCACCATGATCGCCTCCGGACTGATGTGTGAGTAGTTCATCCTTGGACTATGGGTCCATAGCAGTAGCTAGATGGTTGTCTTCTCCTCATGTGCTATCATGTTTAGATCTTGTGAGCTGCCTATCATGATCAAGATCGTCTATTTGTAATGCTACATGTTGTGTTTGTTGGGATCCGATGAATATGGAATACTATGTCAAGTTGATTATCAGTCTACCATATATGTGTTGTTTATGATCTTGCATGCTCTCCGTTGCTAGTAGAGGCTCTGGCCAAGTTGATACTTGTGACTCCAAGAGGGAGTATTTATTCTCGATAGTGGGTTCATGCCTCCATGAATCTGGGACAGTGACAGAAAGTTCTAAGGTTGTGGATGTGCTGTTGCCACTAGGGATAAAACATCAATGCTTTGTCTAAGGATATTTGTGTTGATTACATTACTCACCATACTTAATGAAATTGTCTGTTGTTTGCAACTTAATACTAGAAGGGGTGCGGATGCTAACCCGAAGGTGGAATTTTTAGGCATAGATGCATGCTGGATAGCGGTCTATGTAATTTGTCGTAATTCCCTAAGTAAATCTCATATTAGTCATCATGATATGTATGTGCATTGTTATGCCCTCTCTATTTGTCAATTGCCCAACTGTAATTTGTTCACCCAACATGTTATTTCTTATTGGAGAGACACCACTAGTGAACTGTGGACCCCGGTCCATTCTTTTACATCTGAATACAATCTACTGCAATCATTGTTCTCTGCTGCTCATTGCAAACAAACATCATTTTCCACACCATACAACAAGCCGGTGAGATTGACAACCTCACTGTTAAGTTGGGCAAAGTATTTTGATTGTGTTGTGCAGGTTCCACGTTGGCGCTGGAATCCCTGGTGTTGCGTCGCACTACACTCCTCCACGAACAACCTTCACGTGGCATTCATCTCCTACTGGTTCGATAACCTTGGTTTCTTACTGAGGGAAAACTTGCCGCTGTACGCATCACACCTTCCTCTTGGGGTTCCCAAGGGACGTGTGCTTCACGCGTTATCACGCTCAAACTGCTGATTTTAAAGAGCTTAGTGCTAAATATGGTCTTGATCCTCAAATTATGATCGATTGCTATAGAGCATTTGCTTCTCATATTAATGTTCCTAAAGAAAATTGGTACATGTATCATGAACCTTTTAAAGAAACTTGCATGGAAAATGAAATTGTTGTTAATAATTCCAATAAACATGCCCAAACTTCTGAAAATACTATTTCTTATAAGCATGTTAATTTTTGTGGAATGCATAGACCTTGTGGAATTAATCAAATCGAAGATGAATATTGTAGGGATTTCTATTTTCGTGCCCTCGGTTCCTTAGTTGTGCTCAGTTTTTCCCAGCTCCTTAGTTTTTCCTCAGTTTTCCCCAAGACCTTGTCTGAAACCATCACAGGTGCTGTAATGGCCGGTTGCCCGACGGTTGACCGTTATCTTCTGACTAGTGGGGCCACGTAGAGCCCGCAAAGACACGTCAGACCATCCATCTTTTTTTGACCGTAAGCATCGATGTATCCCTGACCAAAACACGCACGAGTGGGGCTTCGGTATATCGAATGACAAGTGGGCCATGGCGCTGATACAAGGGGCAATACACGGGTAGGAATAGATTTTTAAACGGAGATCTACAGCGATGGCACGAAGGAGGTGGCCTGCGGGGTGCCGAGATGAGATCGACGTCCACAAAGAACTGCATGAGGCGAGACCAGACGCATTAGATAGATATGAACTAGAAGCGTTTAACCATGCAAAGAAGAGAAGAAATGGTCGACGACATCGACGACTACCTCAAAACTTTGACTGACCGTGTCCGACACGAATGCGAGCAATGTAGAGAAAACTAGTGTCTCTCCTTTCTGGCGTGTATAGATGGGTGCTAGAAGAGTGTGGTGGCGAAGGGAAAGACCTCGCGGTGGTCTGTGGCGTCCAGCATAGCGGGGCGGCGTGGTCGTGCCCACAGCGGCGTGCATGCATGTTCGGCATTGGCATCAGCATATATGTTCGGCATTGGCCTCGGCGGTATCTCTGGTGTGTCAGTGATCGAATGAGGGGACGGGATTGAGGGTGCATCCCGACGGTGACCTAGCAGTGGCGGCGAGCATAGCCGTTCTGACCATGCCGATATCGACATCGGCAAAGTTTGGAGGCTGTGGTGCTCGAATCAAGGTGGGATTTGTTTCTTGTACGCCAAAAATGATTTGAAACAAGTTTCGTGTTGAAGGTTAGGTAACAAAAGTTTGTAACTAAGCCCAAAATTATACTAGCGCCATGGTGAGGTTCTTTTTGATAGAGCTATACGGTTGGGCAAATTTTTTTGACACTTTTTAGATATGGTTCCTTGTTGTTACACGTATGGCATCATGTATGGCAAATTTGGGGTCATTTAGAGATGTTCGAAAAAATCACTTTGCTTAAACGCATGCCGTTTCGTCTCACTGAAACCAGCTTTTCTAACAAGGTGATTTATTCTACCTTCTCTAAATGACCTCAAATTTCATACAGCTGATCTTCTATACATAGATAGATAGATTGTTTCGTTTTTATATTTTTCGAACTTTTTATTTCCCTATATAATACCCAATTGATTTTCAGGTCAAAACCTCGAAAAACAGTATCATGTATGGCATCATTTTCGCCCTAAATTTCAAATTTTGTGAAACTTTCCCTTTTAGATATTCCTTGTTGTTATAGATATGGCATAATGTATGCCAAATTTGGTTAGGTCTCACTGAAACCAGCTTTTGTAACAAGTTAGGTTTTTTCGACCTACTCAAAAGGGATTTTTTTCTACCTTCTCTAAATGACTTCAAAAATCATACAGACGATCTTCTATACAAAGATAGGTAGATTGTTTCGTTTTTACATTTTTTTGAACTTTTATTTCCCTTTATAATACCCATTTGTTTTCAGGTCAAAACCTCGAAAGTTAACATAACTAGATGGTGAACCCTTCCAAACTTCAAATACAGAGATAGATAGATTGGTTCCTTTATCATTTTTACCGTGAATAGTAATGGCTACAAGAAATCGGTGATGGTTTATCATTTTTTGCGTGAAAAGTAATGGATACAACAAATCGGTGATGGTTTATCATTTTTTCGTGAAAATTAATGGCTACAACAAATCGGTGATGGTTTATCATTTTTTGCGTGAAAATTAATGGCTACAACAAATCGGTGATGGTTTATCATTTTTTGCGTGAAAAGTAATGCCTAAAAGAGTTTATAATTTTTAGCGCGTGAAAATGAATACAGAAAACCGCCCTTTAGCATACTTAGAGAGTGGAAGGTAACCGCCGACAGAGAGAGAGGGGTTATCCTGCCCGTTAGATCATGCGATCAACGGTCGGCGGGCACGATCCGCGTGACATGGGCTAGACCAATCAGGGCAATGTTGCACGTGTGAGAGAATTTGTGGAGGGAGAGGGCAAAATTGAGTAGTATCAAGAAACCAAGGGCACCTATGTAATAAACAGACTAAGGGATTCAAATATGAGATTTAAAAAATGGAAAATGCGTGTTTTGTACAATGAAACCCATCTTGGCCTATCTCAAACTATTTGCAATACAAATATACACGAGTGTGAGAATTGTGACCTCATTTAGACAAAGTATGTTTTGGGGAAAGCTGTTTTGGGAAGGGCTTATTGTGGAAAACCATGCACCTTCATAGCTACTAGGTGATTTGAGAAGGCCTTTGAGAAGTGGAATTTGTGGTAAAACTTGATTTCTCTATGACTTATCTATGTTTTGAGAACTGGCAATTTGTGGTAAAGACTCCATGAGTATGTGCCACTATTTTTCGGAATTTTTTGTACATTAAATGACTCATTTAACTAGTTAATCCCATTTGTTGACTGTCTGTTGACCAGCTACTTGAGGGTAAAACTGAGCATATTGCACTAGCCAGTATTAGCACTCAAGGGGAAAATTGAGCACACAAAAAATGCTAGTATAATACTCGAGGTTATACCTGAGTATATCTAAATTTCCAGGGTTAGACTCGAGGACGCGTGTTGCGGTGCAGAAATGGAAGACGTGCAATTGTTGACGCGTAGACGCGGGTCGCGGTGCAGAAGTCGAAGACGTGCAATCGTGGACGCGTGTCGCATTGCAGAAGTCCAAGACGTGCAGACGTGCAGCGGTGGACGCGTAGGACGCGAGTCGCATTAACCACCCCTTGGCTTTATAGACGCCTCCTCCCACTATCTCTGTCACTCTCACTCGCCTACGCAACGCCGCCTCTCTCACGTCCCATCATCTTCTCCAAAGCAAAAAACCCTCTCCCTCTCCCTCTCCTCTGCCGGAGAGATGGACATGGAGAATGCCAATCCCATCGTCCACGGTGCCGTCAGCTCCAAGCGCGACGCCTCCCTCTTCGACGCCGTCCCCTCAACGGACGTCGCCGCCTCCTCCGCCGGTGCATCGGAGGCTGCTGCCCCCGGTGGTGCTCAGACCCCGCCGGGATGGGACCCCTACGAGGAGGTGCCGTACGTCCCTGATACGTCTCCGACGTATAGATAATTTCTTATGTTCCATGCCACATTATTGATGATATCTACATGTTTTATGCATACTTTATGTCATATTTATGCATTTTCCGGCACTAACCTATTAACGAGATGCCGAAGAGCCAGTTGCTGTTTTCTGCTGTTTTTGGTTTCAGAAATCCTAGTAAGGAAATATTCTCAGAATTGGACGAAATCAACGCCCAGGGGCCTATTTTGCCACGAAGCTTCCAGAAGACCGAAGAGAAGACGAAGTGGGGCCACGAGGCGGCGCTACACTAGGGCGGCGCGGCCCAAGCCCTGGCCGCGCCGGCCTAACGTGTGGGCCCCTCGTGACTCTCCCGACTCTGCCCTTCCGCCTACATATAGTCTTCATCGCGAAACTCCCAGTACCGAGAGCCACGATACGGAAAACCTTCCAGAGACGCCGCCGCCGCCAATCCCATCTCGGGGGATTCAGGAGATCGCCTCCGGCACCCTGCCGGAGAGGGGATTCATCTCCCGGAGGACTCTACACCGCCATGGTCGCCTCCGGAGTGATGAGTGATTAGTTCACCCCTGGACTATGGGTCCATAGCAGTAGCTAGATGGTTGTCTTCTCCTCATTATGCTTCATTGTCGGATCTTGTGAGCTGCCTAACATGATCAAGATCATCTATCTGTAATGCTATATGTTGTGTTTGTTGGGATCCGATGGATAGAGAATACTATGTTATGTTGATTATCAATCTATGTGTTGTTTATGATCTTGCATGCTCTCCGTTACTAGTAGATGCTTTGGCCAAGTTGATGCTTGTAACTCCAAGAGGGAGTACTTATGCTCGATAGTGGGTTCATGTCTCCGTGAATCTGGGGGAGTGACAGAAGCCCCTAAGGTTATGGATGTGTTGTTGCCACTAGGGATAAAACATTGATGCTATGTCCGAGGATGTAGTTATTGATTACATTACGCACCATACTTAATGCAATTGTCTGTTGTTTGCAACTTAATACTGGAAGGGGTTCGGATGATAACCTGAAGGTGGACTTTTTAGGCATAGATGCATGCTGGATAGCGGTCTATGTACTTTGTCGTAATGCCCAATTAAATCTCACAATACTCATCATATCATGTATGTGCATTGTCATGCCCTCTCTATTTGTCAATTGCCCAACTGTAATTTGTTCACCCAACATGCTATTTATCTTATGGGAGAGACACCACTAGTGAACTGTGGACCCCGGTCCTATTCTTTTACATCGATACAATCTACTGCAATACTTGTTCTACTGTTCTCTGCAAACAATCATCATCCACACTATACATCTAATCCTTTGTTACAGCAAGCCGGTGAGATTGACAACCTCACTGTTTCGTTGGGGCAAAGTACTTTGGTTGTGTTGTGCAGGTTCCACGTTGGCGCCGGAATCCGTGGTGTTGCGCCGCACTACATCTCGCCGCCATCAACCTTCAACGTGCTTCTTGGCTCCTACTGGTTCGATAAACCTTGGTTTCTTACTGAGGGAAAACTTGCCGCTGTACGCATCACACCTTCCTCTTGGGGTTCCCAACGGACGCGTGCTGTACACGTATCAAGCTCTTTTTCTGGCGCCGATGCCGGGGAGATCAAGACACGCTGCAAGGGGAGTCTCCGCATCCCAATCTCTTTACTTTGTTTTTGTCTTGCATTATTTTATTTACTACTTTGTTTGCTGCACTAAATCAAAACACAAAAAAATTAGTTGCTAGTTTTACTTTACTTGCTATCTTGTTTGCTATATTAAAAACACACAAAAAAATTAGTTACTTGCATTTACTTTATCTAGTTTGCTTTATTTACTATTGCTAAAATGAGTAATCCTGAAGTTGAAGTGCGTGCGTTTAAGCAAAAAGGAGGAGAATGTTTAAAAGATGCTTGGTATAGAATTATTGATGCCCATAATAGGTGCACTAAGAAACACTCCACCACTATCCTACTGAAGAATTTTTATGTTGGTATCTCTAGCTGGAATAGGTATGTTCTTGATTGTCTTGCGGGAGGTAACTTCCTAGGTACTCCTGCCTTAGAAGCTAGTTGCATTATTGAGAGTTTATTTGGAATACCACCTGTTAATGAAGTTAAAATTGAAACCTCTCTTGAAGATGTCATGAAAAAGTTGGAAACCATAGAGCAAAACCTTCCAAGTATTGATACTACTTTGGGAGCATTACTTGATAGCACTGATAAACTTGATAAATCTCTAGGTGGAATTAATGAGAAAATTTCCATTTTAGAATCTTGTGCTATTCATGATAATCAAACCCAAAGGATTAGTGAACTTGAAGAGGCTATGGGAACATTGGGTTCAACCTTTTCATCTATAAAGTTTAGAGAGAAAGCTTATGTGGGTAAGGAGCAAAAGTTCATGTATGTCTCTAAGGGGCCTAAACCAAAAAGCTATTATAGGCCTAAAATTGATAAAGCTCTTAAAACCACTATAGATAAGGGAGCATCTAAGATCCCCAATGGTACAAATTGTGAAGACTATGATGTTGATGCTTCATCCCTTGATAATACTTGATATACACTTTCTGCGCATAGCTGAAAGGCGTTAAAGAAAAGCGCTTATGGGAGACAATCCATGTTTTTACTACAGTACCTTTATTTTATATTTGAGTCTTGGAAGTTGTTACTACTGTAGCCACCTCTCCTTATCTTAGTTTTGTGCATTGTTGTGCCGTAAAGTCGTTGATAGTAAGGTTCATACTAGATTTGGATTACTGCGCAGAAACAGATTTCTTTGCTGTCACGAATATGGGCAAAATTCTCTGTAGGTAACTCAGAAAATTATGCCAATTTACGTGAGTGATCCTCAGATATGTACGCAACTTTCATTCAATTTGAGCATTTTCATTTGAGCAAGTCTGGTGCCTCAATAAAATTCGTCTTTACGAACTGTTCTGTTTTGACAGATTCTGCCTTTTATTTCGCATTGCCTGTTTTGCTATGCTTGATGGATTTTTCGATTCCATTGACTTTCAGTAGCTTTGTGCAATTTCCAGAAGTGCTAAGAATGATCATGTCACCTCTGAACATGTAAATTTTAATTGTGCACTAACCCTCTAATGAGTTGTTTTGAGTTTGGTGTGGAGGAAGTTTTCAAGGATCAAGAGAGGGAGATGATACAATATGATCAAGGAGAGTGAAAGCTCTAAGCTTGGGGATGCCCCGGTGGTTCCCCCCTGCAAATATCAAGAAGACTCAAGCGTCTAAGCTTGTGGATGCCCAAGGCATCCCCTTCTTCATCGACAACATTATCAGGTTCCTCTAGTGAAACTATATTTTTATTCCATCACATCTTATGCACTTTGCTTGGAGCGTCTGTTTGTTTTTTGTTTTTGTTTTGTTTGAATAAAATGGATCCTAGCATTCTTTGTGTGGGAGAGAGACACGCTCCGCTGTTGCATATGGACAAATATGTCCTTAGGCTTTACTCATAATATTCATGGCGAAAGTTTCTTCTTCGTTAAATTGTTATATGGTTGGAATTGGAAAATGATACATGTAGTAATTGCTATAATGTCTTGGATAATGTGATACTTGGCAATTGTTGTGCTCATGTTTAAGCTCTTGCATCATATACTTTGCACCCATTAATGAAGAAATATATAGAGCTTGCTAAAATTTGATTTGCATAATTGGTCTCTCTAAGGTCTAGATAATTCCTAGTATTGAGTTTGAACAACAAGGAAGACGGTGTAGAGTCTTATAATGTTTACAATATGTCTTTTATGTGAGTTCTGCTGCACCGGTTCATCCTTTTGTTTGTTTCAAATAACATTGCTAGCCTAAACCTTGTACCGAGAGGGAATACTTCTCATGCATCCAAAATCCTTGAGCCAACCACTATGCCATTTGTGTCCACCATGCCTACCTACTACATGGTATTTCTCCGCCATTCCAAAGTAAATTGCTTGAGTGCTACCTTTAAAATTTCTATCCTTTACCTTTACAATATATAGCTCATGGGACAAATAGCCTAAAAACTATTGTGGTATTGAATATGTACTTATGCACTTTATCTCTTACTAAGTTGCTTGTTGTGCGATAACCATGTTCCTGGGGACGCCATCAACTACTCTTTGTTGAATATCATGTGAGTTGCTATGCATGTTCGTCTTGTCTGAAGTAAGGGAGATTTACCACTAAAATGGTTAGAGCATTGCATACTGTTAGAGAAGAACATTGGGCCGCTAACTAAAGCCATGATCCATGGTGGAAGTTTCAGTTTTGGACAAAAATCCTCAATCTCATATGAGAAAATTAATTGTTGTTGCATGCTTATGCATAAAAGAGGAGTCCATTATCTGTTGTCTATGTTGTCCCGGTATGGATGTCTAAGTTGAGAATAATCAATAGCGAGAAATCCAATGCGAGCTTTCTCCTTAGACCTTTGTACAGGCGGCATAGAGGTACCCCTTTGTGACACTTGGTTAAAACATGTGCATTGCGATGATAATCCAGGTAATGCGAGCTAATTAGGACAAGGTGCGGGCACTATTAGTATACTATGCATGAGGCTTGCAACTTGTAAGATATAATTTACATAACACATATGCTTTATTACTACCGTTGACAAAATTGTTTCTTGTTTTCAAAACCAAAGCTCTAGCACAAATATAGCAATCGATGCTTTCCTCTTTGAAGGACCTTTCTTTTATCTTTATGTTGAGTCAGTTCACCTATTTCTCTCCACCTCAAGAAGCAAACACTTGTGTGAACTGTGCATTGATTCCTACATACTTGCATATTGCACTTGTTATATTACTTTACATTGACAACTATCCATGAGATATACATGTTACAAGTTGAAAGCAACCGCTGAAACTTAATCTTCCTTTGTGTTGCTTCAATACATTTACTTTGAATTATTGCTTTATGAGTAAACTCTTATGCAAGACTTATTGATGCTTGTCTTGAAGTACTATTCATGAAAAGTCTTTGCTATATGATTCATTTGTTTACTCATGTCATTTACATTGTTTTGATCGCTGCATTCATTACATATGCTTACAATAGTATGATCAAGGTTATGATGGCATGTCACTCCAGAAATTATCTTTGTTATCGTTTACCTGCTCGGGACGAGCAGAAACTAAGCTTGGGGATGCTGATACGTCTCCGACGTATCGATAATTTCTTATGTTCCATGCCACATTATTGATGATATCTACATGTTTTATGCATACTTTATGTCATATTTATGCATTTTCCGGCACTAACCTATTAACGAGATGCCGAAGAGCCAGTTACTGTTTTCTGCTGTTTTTGGTTTCAGAAATCCTAGTAAGGAAATATTCTCGGAATTGGACGAAATCAACGCCCAGGGGCCTATTTTGCCACGAAGCTTCCAGAAGACCGAAGAGAAGACGAAGTGGGGCCACGAGGCGGCGCCACACTAGGGCGGCGCGGCCCAAGCCCTGGCCGCGCTGGCCTAGCGTGTGGGCCCCTCGTGACTCTCCCGACTCTGCCCTTCCGCCTACATATAGTCTTTGTCGCGAAACCCCCAGTACCGAGAGCCACGATACGGAAAACCTTCCAGAGATGCCGCCGCCGCCAATCCCATCTCGGGGGATTCAAGAGATCGCCTCCGGCACCCTGCCGGAGAGGGGATTCATCTCCCGGAGGACTCTACACCGCCATGGTCGCCTCCGGAGTGATGAGTGAGTAGTTCACCCCTGGACTATGGGTCCATAGCAGTGGCTAGATGGTTGTCTTCTCCTCATTATGCTTCATTGTCGGATCTTGTGAGCTGCCTAACATGATCAAGATCATCTATCTGTAATGCTATATGTTGTGTTTGTTGGGATCCGATGGATAGAGAATACTATGTTATGTTGATTATCAATCTATGTGTTGTTTATGATCTTGCATGCTCTCCGTTACTAGTAGATGCTTTGGCCAAGTTGATGCTTGTAACTCCAAGAGGGAGTACTTATGCTCGATAGTGGGTTCATGTCTCCGTGAATCTGGGGGAGTGACAGAAGCCCCTAAGGTTATGGATGTGATGTTGCCACTAGGGATAAAACATTGATGCTATGTCCGAGGATGTAGTTATTGATTACATTACGCACCATACTTAATGCAATTGTCTGTTGTTTGCAACTTAATACTGGAAGGGGTTCGGATGATAACCTGAAGGTGGACTTTTTAGGCATAGATGCATGCTGGATAGCGGTCTATGTACTTTGTCGTAATGCCCAATTAAATCTCACAATACTCATCATATCATGTATGTGCATTGTCATGCCCTCTCTATTTGTCAATTGCCCAAGTGTAATTTGTTCACCCAACATGCTATTTATCTTATGGGAGAGACACCACTAGTGAACTGTGGACCCCGGTCCTATTCTTTTACATCGATACAATCTACTGCAATACTTGTTCTACTGTTCTCTGCAAACAATCATCATCCACACTATACATCTAATCCTTTGTTACAGCAAGCCGGTGAGATTGACAACCTCACTGTTTCGTTGGGGCAAAGTACTTTGGTTGTGTTGTGCAGGTTCCACGTTGGCGCCGGAATCCCTGGTGTTGCGCCGCACTACATCTCGCCACCATCAACCTTCAACGTGCTTCTTGGCTCCTACTGGTTCGATAAACCTTGGTTTCTTACTGAGGGAAAACTTGCCGCTGTACGCATCACACCTTCCTCTTGGGGTTCCCAACGGACGCATGCTGTACGCGTATCAGTCCCGCCCCCTAACCCCTACGACACCTCCATGGAAGACGCATGGAACGAGGTAACTACGGTTTGCTTCCTTTTTTGTTCCCCATTCCTTTTTGAACCCTAATTTTGCTGGTGTAGATGGATATGTGGATGGATGAGTATTAGGCTAATATTTGCGCCGATTTTATTCCATTTTGCTTTGATCCCTCCTTGATTTCGTTTAAGATTTGGGGTTCGGCTGTTCGGTTAATTTATGCAAGTAATAATGGGATCTCAATCAGTTAATTTATGCAAGTAATCATAGGATCTCAATCAGTTATTTTATGCACGAATCAAAAGATATCAACCGTTTAATTTTGCAAATAATCTGGAATGTGTTCAAATTCAGATCTGGAATCTGTTTCTTTTCCTATGATGAATCGGTGGGCGCATATTTTTACAGGGAGGGTTCAGCGAACCATTTCTGTGTACAAATTTGTTGTGCATGAGCTTTGGTTCGCTGACTACATCCCTGTAGACATATAATCGTGTCCACTCTAACTGAGGCTGCCTCTGTTTTTCCTAACTTTGTTATCATGCACGTTAGTCATCGTTGCAACTCATTCACTAATAGTTCCCGTTTGATATGGATCAGCTGTCTGGCAGCGACGTCGGAAGCGACGACGAGCACCATGACATCAAGACTCGCCAGGTGCTGCGGAGGCTGCAGGTCGGCCAGTACGTCTCCTACTTCGCCAAGGGTGTCTACAGGTGCCCCTTCTGCACTAGGAGGCTCGGCGGAACTAACTTCAACTGCCTCCTCACGCATGCCGAGAACATCGGCAACACCAACCCCAAGGTCGGCGCGTCGGTGAACCCCCACTCCTTCCGCGCCAAGCACATGGCGCTCGGCATGCACCTCCGCAGCATCCAGATGGTGGAGATCTCCGCCGGGCGCATGCCTCCGCTCAAGCCCAAGGCTCCCAAGGGGAGCAACAAGTGGATGCAGAGGCAGATGGGGTAGGCGGAGTCCTGGACGTGTGCTGTTGCTGCCTCCTCCATTTTGTTGTTGGAATCCCTTTGTTGTTAGCTAGGGATCCCTCGTTGTTATGTTGTTAGTATGATGGTGCTGTGAAGAACCTTGAACCCTACTATGTATGGCTGCTGAATGCAGCTTATTATCTAGGGAGGGATCCCTATTATCTATCCCTATTCTACTATATGACCTTGTGAATTTATCGTACATTCCCTGTAGATTTGCTTCTAGATTTAACTACATACATATGGACCCGATGGAGTACTAGATTGGGCTCCCTACTAGATTTGCTGCCATATTGGGCAAACAACGAGGGCCAAAAGGCACAAATAATAATTGAAGAAAGACAGAAATGCAAGATTCTCTAGATTTGATACTAATTAGGTGAAAAAAGGCAGAGAGAAGGAGGCAGAAAAGGTACTCTTAAAAGGGAAAATGCCAATTTGGGCCGAGAGAGACAAAACCCAGCTCCTGCTCACGTGCAACCAAACGCTATCTCGTCCTGTCCCACGCGGTCCCTTTCTACCAGCCCCACGCGACGCGGCCCCACACGTCAGCACGGAACGGTCAACTAAACGGGAATCCTGCCGTCTGAGCTGCTTCTGCGCGTTTCAAACAAGGACTTGGGGAAAACTGAGGAAAAACTAAGGATCTGGGGAAAACTGAGCACAACTAAGGAACCGAGGGCACAAAAATAGAAATCCCAATATTGTATCCATCATAGGAATGAAAAAACTAGAAAGTGGTCTAGGGCTCTAGATGATCTTGGTGAAAAAGTTTGTGCCATCTATCCTTTTATTTGTGAACTTTGCCATAGAGTGGGTCATTTTAATTTTCAATGTTCTGGTCATGATGATAGTATTTCGAATTTAATGAGTACTTCATGTCTATATCGTGATAACATGATCACTTCTAATCAGCATGATGAACTTACTTTATTTTTGGGGTGTGAAGAGTTATCAAGAAAAATTTCTTTGTTAGATATGAGTGATCTTGATATGAATAGTGTGTTGCATGGATGTTATCTCTATTGTGTTAATAATTGCCATGCCAACACCTACATACAAAGTGTTATAAAGGATGGGACTTTACCAAAATATGACAGGACTAATATGTGTTTTGTTCTTATTAATGAAAGAGAGGTATCCTCCCAAGTTTCTTCTATTGTTTCTAATAATAAACCAGGTTATGTGGAGAAGCTTTCTTTAAAGCCTCTCCCTCCTAAAGGGGAAAAGAAGAAGAAGAAGGGAACGAAGAAGAAGAAGAGGGGGAATAAAAAGAAAGAGGTAACGGCATATCCCCGCGTGTATGAGATAACGATAGGTAACCGTAAGTATGTTGCTCCTAATGATTACTATGATCATGAATCTGAGTACAATGATCTTCCTATGCCCTTTACCTATATTAGTGATCATGATTTGGAAGAGCACGCTACTTTTGATACTAAAAATCTCTTTGGTACCGATTATGAAAGTAATGATGTTAGCACTATCCATGTTCCCTCAAACGATGATATTGAAAGCTCTAAGCTTGGGGATGTTGTGCTTGAAGATCGTATATTTGAGACCTTTACTTTTAGTGAAAATGATGATATTATATCTTCGGGCTTAGATAGTCGTTATAGAGATGGCTATGACACAGGTTATAATTATCCTTATGAAACTTGTCATAGTTATGATGGGATTGCCAAAAACCATCCCCTTAGTATGCAACTTGTTTACCATGTTCAAATTCTTGATAATGATCCTGCTCCAATCTATTATATTATTAAAACAACAAACAACCAACGGTGCGGATTAGCCAGGAATAATCAAATCAACAACAACAGCCACGATTAATTTAACTAAACGTCCAGTGCTGCTGATATGGATATACACATCTACGGTGTCCTTCTTGGCTACGTCTGCCCCAAGTCCCCATGCGCAAACCTACTCTGAATTGACTCCACGTTCGATCTACCGCTTCTCTCCCGCGGCCGCCGTCGCCGGTTCAGCTGGATCTTCTGTCGCCTCTCCTTATCTATGTGCCTGGCCGATACGATGCCTCGAGTTCTCTTCCTCCTGGCGTCCTCTGTGTACTTTGGAGATTGTTTACCGGTGGCACCATCCCAAGGCTAAGCAAGCACGAAAATATGATGTAAGTTTGGCCGGGTCTCCTCTTCTGGGCTCTCTGATAGTGTCGATGCCCAGGTAACTATCATCTAGACATAGCTATGTGTTCTATTTTCACACTGTGTTGGATAGATCTAAAAGCAGGGTCTGTTGTGTTGTCAGTACGTTTTGACCACCAAGGATTGACAGGGATCTATGGATTTTCGTTGGAGATGGAGTTGAAAAAACAATCTGTTTCTGTCCATAATATTTCGCCGGCTGTTTGGGTTTCTGGCAGTTAAGTTGGTGAGACGAATTGGAAGGTCAGTTTTCAGTTAGATCACTTACATGTTTTCTGCCAGTATAAACACCAGGTGCTAATTAACTAAGCTATATTTTCATTTTATTTCAGGTGTGTGATCACTATGATTGGTTCATCTTTTCACAGGAAAGCAAGTTCAAATACTCGATTTATATGATCTAGAAAACTCAACTAGATCATACCCACGCTACCTGGAGCAGCGGTGCTTTATCGTTCAATAGTACAAACTGTTAAGTACATACTCATGTTTATATACTCAACTTTATTTTCAGATTTAGTGACAGTACGTTCTACAATGGTTTCTAACAGTTTAGTTGGTGAGACGAATATGAAGGTCACCAGATGTTAATTATTAACCTGTTTGTCCTTTTATTTCAGGTGTCTGATCAAAATGATTGGTTCATCTTTTCCCAGGAAAGTAAGTTCAGATACCCGATGTGAATTTATATGATCTAGAAAACTCAGCTTGACCATTCCCAGGCTACCTGGATTAGCAGCGCTTTATTGTTGAATAGTTCAAACTATTAGGTACATACTCAGGTTTATATACTCAACTTTATTTTCAGATTTAGTGAGAGTGTGTTCTACAATGGTGTGCATAAGTGCTATTGATGATAACCAGTAAATGTATGCACCTTTTTAGGATTATCTTTGAATTTTAGAAATAGTTAAACAACGCTAGAAAATATTACCTCAGAGGTAGTACTATATTTTAGATTCTATAGGTCAATCAGCAAAGATATTCATGCTTATAGCCTATTTTAGTGGCGACGTTGTATACATTAAATTATTGGCTCCCTTCTCATTTCTCTTGCGACAAATGTTTCTCACGTCTTTGGGTTTGATTAAATTGTAAGGAAATATGCTAGCATCTTAAAATTTAATACTGCATTTGATGGGTTCGCTTTGGCAAAAATAAAGAAAATATAGAATCTATCTATTATATTATTAAAATAACAAACAACCAACGATGTAGATTAGCTGGGCATAATTAAATCAAGGACAATCACCAAGATTAATTCCTAAAAAATATAGTGTCTGTTAGGATATGGAAATATACCGCGTACTTATCCCTCACGTCCAACAGAAAAAAATAGGGAAAGCCAAACGTAATCAAACCCTGAGAAATCTGCATCATGGTTCATCCCCCACGCCGCCGCCGGCTCATCACGAGCAACAGCGCATTCCCCACGCCGCCGCCGCCGCATCGAGAATAACAATGCCATGTTTTTCTTAACATCATAGCATGGAAGCCTAGAAAAACCTTTTAATCATCGGAGTGCAGCTCCCCGACCCATGCGAGGATGAGGTGGTTTCGTCGTACATGGATCTCAGGAAAGCCGGCGGCCTTGCACTGCCACAACTTTTCCATGTCGGGCTCTGAAACCTGGATGGCGCCTCCGTTCAGGAATCAGGACATGCACGGCCAGCCGAAGCACATGCAACCTGAATCAATGGCCTTTTGCCTGCCGGTTTCATTGGACTACAATCTGTATGACGGTGAGTTCGGCCACATCAAATAAGATAAGCTAACTTCTGCTCCTGATTTGTTTGCCTGCAGCCACAAACCATGTTAGTGTTAGCTTGCAGCCAATACGTTGAATTTTCACGTGACTGGTGCATGATGACGGATGGATGGATTCGAGATAAACTACTATACTGATATGATCTCTGCATCCATGCAAGGACTAGACGTAGACTTGGACAGCACAACTCTAGAATTAATAATCCCCTCTTAATCAACTATTAAGTTACGGTCTGAAATATTTCCTCTTAATTCAGTGGCGCAGCGCTGCACCTGTCCTCAAAAATTGTGTAATATATCTTAGTAAAGAAAATTTCTTAATCAAAGGTGTCATGGTGGCATGGTCACTCAGGCATGAAGCACGGTGGAAGAAGTATCGAAGGTTAAAAAAAACACCACCAGTAAGTGCGCCCAAAGTAGGTAAAACAATTTGGTAGCTGAAGCTAAAGACGCGCCTGGGTGAAACAAACGGGTCACTTAAACATGGAAGTTTGTATTGCTTTTGAGATTCGTTGTAGGTGCTAGAGTTTATCGGTTTTAGTTAAAATAAGGTACACGGCCATATTATGCCGCCCTATTTCCATGCAGAATTGGAAATAATAAGGTAGCTCTATTTTCGCAGGGATGAATATGTATTATGAGGAAACCAAATTTCTAATTATATCGGATTCCTACATTGGTACAAATTTGTGCGAGTATTCTGTTCCGAATTTGGTATGCTTAAATTCGATGTTCTTATTGTACATATATATTACATGTTCTTTCATGTTAAAATCCCTCCACGAATGATTCCATTAATATAATTTCATAACAATCCAATTTTGCTTGATATGCTGCACAGAAAATAATGGACTTGCACATGGCTGAGAGGCAACCCATCTTCTTGGCACGAGAGCATAAAATTGCTCCTACTCTGCTACCATCTACGCTCGAAACAACAAATAATGATTACAACATCTGTTTGTGTAAAATACCACAGTTATATACTTAATCTCTTTCTAATTTTTGCAGCCTTCAGATTATTTAGATCATGATTTTCGGACTACATATCAATACTATTATTGTCAAGTCTTTTGGGTGGATGCCAGGTAGTGTTTACTTCTTTCCTTTTTAGATTTTTAGTTCGACAATAATTAACATGCTTATTGGTACTGAGCTATCCCATATACACATGCATGAAATAATTAGAGGAGGAAAATACTGAGACATTTCGTAACGAAATAAGGAGGAGAATTGCCCCATTTCACACAAAAAAGCATTCTGTAATAATTATCTTTACAAAAAAAATACGGTGCATAATGGAGTGGGCACAATATTGCATTACACATTTATATTAATTTAAATGTTTTCAAAAATCTTCTGTTTTGACCTTTCTGGATGCACATATTTTACATGATTAAGTATTTTAAGTATGATTGCTAAATCTGTCGGTACATTACTAGCAGAAAAATTAACATTTTGAACAATACTTTCATGCTTATATAGGCGAGGCAGGATGGAAGGCGGATGGCGACGCTAATAACACGTGATGGTGGATACGTCGTGCTGCCTATAGCCTGAACTCACCCGGCGGGTTTTACCCTAACGTGGACTGTATTAGTCGGAACATAAAAAATGGAGCATGTGATAATCAATATGTAACCAAAATCTTATTAGATATATTCATGGATTCCAAATTAAGTCCGTGGACTACCATTTCAAAGATATATTAAGATTAAAGGTTAGTTTTTTTTGTACTGAGATTAAAGGTTAGTTTACCGTTGCATAACATGAACATATAGGACACAACATAACAAAAATATAAAAAACTAGGTAAACTTATTCATCAATTTCTTCAACTATATGCAATATTTTATTCATAAGCTAAATAATTTACTCTATTTATGACAGCGCATAAAATATTCTACAACAATAATAAATTGAATTTACAATTTTACCTGATATATGTTGTAATTTGTTGTGCTTGATCATGAAGGAGCATTGACAACAAGGCAGGTCGCTAATGATTCCATTTGGTACATCACTGATATTTATTTATGTTTTTAGACATGCAAAAATTACTCCATATGCGATGAGACATAATTTATTGCTAGAGTTTCACGAAAGATTACATGTTGTATTTAGTGTCCTCTATGGCATAACGGAACTCGAAAGACGAAAGAATAAAGTTAGCTAGGTTTAGCACCTATAAGGTTTGCAGAAGTTTTATCACATACAGCAAGTAAGTTGCATCTTATTTCTTTTTCTTCCAAAAATATGGTATTTAAAAAAATACAAGTAATACTACTGCTAGCCGCGCAAGTGCGCGGGCCACCCAGCTAGTTACTATTAATGAGAAGAGTTTTTTATGCCAAAAATAATGATACTTTTATGCATATGAACCATGATAAGAATGTTTTAAGTGATGTTTATATTATGGATTTCATCGATGATGCTACTGAAAGTTATTATGAGAGAGGGAAACATGGTTATATGCATCTTAATAATATTAAGTTTCCCCTCTTTATGTCGAGAATCTTGAAGTTGCGCTTGTGTTGCCCTTCTATGCTTGTTGCTTTGTGCTTTCAGTACTTGTTCCCTTACAAGATTATTTTTCATAGGAAGAGGTTTAGACTTAAAATTGTTTCATACTTGCTTTTGATGCTCTCTTTGCTTCAACTCTCATCTTTATGTGAGCATCATAAAAATCACTGCGCCTAGCTGAAAGGCGTTAAAGAAAAGCGCTTATGGGAGACAACCCATTGTTTTATTTCTACAATTTTTGTTTTATATTTGAGTCAAGGTGCTTGTTACTACTGTAGCAATACCTTTATATCTTTATTTTATTGCATTGTTGTGCCAAGTAAAGTCTTTGATAGAAAGTTGATACTCCATCCGATTCATATTAATTGACTTCAATATGGATGTATTTAGGTCTAGATACATCCATATTAGAGTCAGTTAATATGAACCGGAGGGAGTACTAGAATTGGATTTCTGCGCAGGAACAGATTTCTAGCTGTCACGGTTTTGCGTTTTTCTCTCTGTAGAAAAATCTAAAAATCTTGAAACAATTCATGAGTAATCCTCAGATATGTACGCAACTTCCATTCAGCTGGAGCTTTTCCATATGAGCATGTTAAGTGCCTCCAAAAAAAATTGTCTTTACGGACTATTCTGTTTTGATAGATTCTGCCTTTTATTTTGCATTGCCTCTTTTACTGTGTTTGAGCGGGTTTCTTTGCTCCATTAAATTTCAGTAACCTTGGGTAATGTCCAGAAGTGTTGGGAATGATTGTGTCCTTGCTGAACATGTGAATATTTGATTATGCACTAACCCTCTAATGAGATTGCTTTGAGTTTGGTGTGAAGGAAGTTTTCAAGGATCAAGAGAGGAGGATGATATAATATGATCAAGAAGAGTGAAAAGTCTAAGCTTGGGGATGCCCCCGTGGTTCATCCCTGGATATTTCGAGAAGACTCAAGCGTCTAAGCTTGGGGATGCCCAAGGCATCCCCTTCTTCATCAACAACTTATCAGGTCACCTCTAGTGAAACTATATTTTAATTATGTCACATCTTATGTGCTTTACTTGGAGCGTCTGTGTGCTTTTATTTTCGTTTTGTTATTTTCATTCTCTGAATAAAATCGGATCCTAACATGCTTGTGTGGGAGAGAGACACGCTCCGCTTTTTCATTTGAACACTGGTGTTCTTCGTTTTACTTTTAATGTTCATGGCAAAAGCTGAAAACCGGTACACTTATTACTATTTGGTTGGAAACAGAAAATGCTTCATGTGGTAATTGGTATATTGTCTTGAATAATTTGATACTTTGCAATTGTTTTGAGCTCTCAAGTAGATCATGTTTAAGCTCTTGCATCATGTAGTTTAAATCTATTAGTGGAGAACTACCGTAGAGCTCGTTGAAATTTGGTTTGCATGATTGGTCTCTCTAAGGTCTAGATATTTTCTGGTAAAAGTGTTTGAGCAACAAGGAAGACAGTGTAGAGTCTTATAATGCTTGCAATATGTTCTTATGTAAGTTTTGTTGTACCGGTTCATACTTGTGTTGCTTCAAACAACCTTGCTAGCCAAAGCCTTGTATTGAGAGGGAATGCTTCTCATGCATCCAAAACCTTGAGCCAAAACCTATGCCATTTGTGTCCACCATAACTACCTACTATGTGGTATTTTTCTGCAATTCCAAGTAAATACTTCATGTGCTACCTTTAAACAATTCAAAACTTTATTACTCCTTATTTGTGTCAATGTTTTATAGCTCATGAGGAAGTATGTGGTGTTTTATCTTTCAATCTTGTTGGGCAGACTTTCACCAATGGACTAGCGGCACATCCACTTATCCAATAATTTTGCAAAAAGAGCTGGCAACGGGGTTCCCAGCCCCAATTAATTAACTTCCATTAATAATTCTCTTCACATGTTTTGCCCTGATTCATCAGTAAGCAACTTAATTTTGCAAATAGACACTCCTCCATGGTATGTGAAATGTTGGAAGGCACCTGAGGATTCGGTTAGCCATGGCTTGTGAAAGAAAAAGGTTGGGAGGAGTGTCATCTCTAAATAAAACTAAAGTACATGTGTAAACAAAAGAGAAGAATGATGATCTACCTTGCTGGTAGAGATAACGTCCTTCATGGGAGCCGCTCTTTGAAAGTCTGTTTGACAAGGGGGTTAGAGTACCCACTACCATTCGTTGACAACAACAAACACCTCTCAAAACTTTACTTTTATGCTCTCTTTATGATTTCAAAACTTGAAAAGCTCTAGCACATGATTTAATCCCTGCTTCCCTCTGCGAAGGGCCTTTCTTTTACTTAATGTTGAGTCAGTTTACCTACTTCTTTCTATCTTAGAAGCAACCACTTGTGTCAACTGTGCGCATTGATTCTTACATGCTTGCTTATTGCACTTATTATATTACTTTGTGTTGACAATTATCCATGAGATATACATGTTGAAAGTTGAAAGCAATTGCTGAAACTTAAATCTTCCTTTGTGTTGCTTCAAAACCTTCTATTAAGAATCTATTGCTTTATGAGTTAACTCTTATGCAAGACTTTTTGATGCTTGTCTTGAAAGTACTATTCATGAAAAGTTTTTGCTATATGATTCAGTTGTTTAGTCATTATCTTTTTGTTAGCAAACTATAGACCATTGCTTTGAGTCACTTCATTCATCTCATATGCTTTACAATAGTATTGATCAAGATTATGTTGGTAGCATGTCACTTCAGAAATTATCCTTTTTATCGTTTACCTACTCGAGGGCGAGTAGGAACTAAGCTTGGGGATGCTTGATACGTCTCCAACGTATCTATAATTGCTTATGTTCCATGCTAGTTTTATAACAATACCTACATGTTTTATTCATACTTTATATCATTTTTATGCATTTTCCGGGACTAACCTATTAACAAGATGCTGATGCGCCAGTTCCTGTTTTCTGCTGTTTTTGGTTTCAGAAATTCTACACAGGAAATATTCTCGGAATTGGATGAAACAAAAGCCCACGGTCCTATTTTCCATGGAGTGTTCCAGAACATCGAAGAAGAGTGGGAGAAGGCCAGCAGGGGGGCCACCCCATAGGGCGGCGCGGCCCCACCTCCTTGCTCCCCCTGGCTCCCCCGACGCTGCCTCTTCGCCTATATATTCCTTCGTATCGGAAAACCCTAGCACCATCAGTCATATTCCACGAAAAGTTACGTGGCCGCCGCCATCGCAAAGTCAAGTTTCGGGGGACAGAATCTCTGTTCCGGCACGCCGCCGGGACGGGGAATTGCCCCCGGAGTCATCTCCATCGACTCCACCGCCATCTTCATTGTTGTTGCTGTCTCCCATGATGAGGAGGGAGTAGTTCTCCCCCGAGGCTGAGGGCTCTACCGGTAGCTATGTGGTTCATCTCTCTCTCCCATGGTGTGATCTTTATGTGATCATGAGCTTTGTAATCTAGTTGAATATGTAGATGTTACTCTTGTCTATTATGCACTCTAGAGGTTACTTTAATATGAACTCCGGAGTCACTCTCCACGGTGTGATGGTGATAGTGTGTGCATCATGTGTGATTCCTTTATGACGTTGTGGAGCTTGTTTACTCCGGCTTGAGGTGTGCTTTTGCAGCCCTACACAATGAATGGTGTTTGTTATCCAACAAGAGAGTGTTTGAGAGTAGCATTTATTTATTCAATTATGTGATCATTGTTGAGAGTGTCCACTAGTGAAAGTATGATCCCTAGGCCTTGTTTCTAAGCATTGAAACACCGTTTCCAACAAGTTCTACTACATGTTCGCTTGCTGCCATTTTTATTTCATATTGCAATTACTACTTATAATCATCCATATTACTTGTATTTCACTATCTCTTCGCCGAACTAGTGCACCTATACATCTGACAAGTGTATTAGGTGTGTTGGGGACACAAGAGACTTCTTGTATCTTAATTGCAGGGTTGCTTGAGAGGGATATCTTTGACCTCTACCTCCCTGAGTTCGATACCTTGGGTGATTCACTTAAGGGAAACTTGCTGATGTTCTACGAACCTCTGCTCTTGGAGGCCCAACACTATCTACAGGAATAGAAGCGTGCGTAGACATCAGTGCCTCCAAAAGTAGGGTTTCCCCTCAATATATAGAGGTGGACATGCAATATTGTCCATAGGATGGATGCCCCTTTGATCCAAGAGCTCTTGGGCACCTCTAGAACCTTCCTAGGACTACCCACTGTCCTTTATGAGTCCAGCAAGTCTTTCCTTGGACGAAATTCTCATATAAGGAAGGAGTTTGAGTCAATCACGTCACATATTTTTGGGTTCCCAAGACTGCCTTTCTACCCTTCAGTAATATGACCAAAAAGTGGGCATCTGGAGTCCGATTCTGGCGAATTTTTATGTCTAAAAGCAAGAGCATAAAATTCCCGACAATTTTTTCATTTGACGCTTTTCTTCAGGGCCTATCGGGGCCATCTTCGAAAAAAGTAGTGCAGGGAAACTCTAGATTTAGCCATAACGACCGGTTTACTTCCATATTTGCCTATTTCCTACGCAACAAAGTTCAAAACAAGAACTTGTGCACTTTTTTAACTATTAGTACGTTAGTCCCAATAAATATAATAAAGTTACAATATAATAAGAATTTTACTACGATAATCACTTTACATACATCATAGAGCCGGTTTTCTTTTAAGGCATGGCTCTGTACCGACAGCTTTTGAAGCCGGTGATTGTTTCCACCATCTCTAAATATATTAGAGACAAGTGAGAAACTGCCAGTGGTTGAGGGCTAATAGCCGAAACGGTTTTCCCTAAACCTTGTGGAAACCATCTTAGGGCGTTGTCTCTAACTTTCGTGTTTGAACTAGTGTTGTCGCCATGCTGGTGACCTCCGATGGACGACCTCTCCCATGTGCAACTTTGGCCTCTCCTTGCACAGATGCGCCTACAACGCATAAATCAAAGGTTCATTTTGTACCATGCATCGTGCACCCCCTTCGTTGGTTCTTTCGGATTTGGGCCATATTTTATATTTTTTCTAAGTGTTTCATGTTTCTTCGTGGTTTATTTTTGTGACGTCATGTTTTCTTATGCAACTAAACAATTTTTCATCATATTTTTGTATCAGAGCAAAATCGAGTGCCCTGAATCCCCAAACATGGTAACACGGCTGGACTTGTGTACGGTAGAAAATCATTTGTGACCATCTGGCCGTGGAGCCAAACAGGCTACGAAACGTGTTTTTGATCTTCCAAGCGATGCAGAAAATCAAAGTCGTCTGCTGAGTCGTGAGATTTGTCATGCAGGAGGCATGCTCTCTCCATCAACGCAACGCCCTCTCGCCAACCCCTCCCCGTACGTGCTTTCTGCCGACTGCATCTCCCTCATTGTCACACACACTGCCACCGCCAGCACTCCTCCATTTATTAACTGTAGAGATTCGTAGCATAGAAAACAAAAAAAAATTCTACCGCGAGAACGCAATCCAAGCCAAGATGCAATCTAGAACCCTTGAAGATTTCCAAAGCCTACAAGAGGAGGCTCTCGTTGCTGCGGCAGACGATCACTTGCCGCTTTCAAAAGCGCGTAGAAGATCTTGACGGTGCCACAATCGGGAAGCACCTCCGTACTCGGTCACACGTTCGATGTTGATGAAGACGACGTCCTTCTCCCTGTTCCAGCGGGCAGCGGAAGTAGTAGCTCCTCCTTGAATCCCGGCAGCACGACGGCGTGGTGGCGGTGTCGATGGAGATCTCCGGCGGAGCTTCGCTAAGCGTTTGCGGGAGAGGTGGAGGAGGTGGGGCGGCTAGGGTTTGGGAGAGGGGTGGCCGGCCACTTAGGGGGTGCGGACAAGCTATGGCTTGAGGTGGCCGGCCCCCTCTCCTTGTCCGTCATTATATAGGTGGAACACCCAAGAGTTGGTCTACAAGTCTTCGAATAAGACCCCAAACCAAAACCTTCCATATGACATGAAACCTACCCAAGGTGGGATTCCCACCTTTCCTTGGGAGGGGGTGGCCGGCCACCTTGGTGGAGTCCACCTGGGACTCCACCCCTCTAGGGTTGGCCGGCCAAGCTTGGTGGAGTCCCTCCGGGACTCCACCTTCCATAGTGATTTATTTCGGACTTTTCTAGAACCTTCTAGAACCTTCTAGAACCTTCCATAAATGCACCGGATCATTTTCAAACTTATAAAATGACTTCCTATATATGAATCTTATTCTCCGGACCATTCCGGAACTCCTCGTGATGTCCTGGATCTCATCCGAGACTCCGAACAAAACTTCGAACTCCATTCCATATTCAATATCTACTAATACGACATCAAACCTTAAGTGTGTCACCCTACGGTTCGCGAACTATGTGGACATGGTTGAGATCTCTCTCCGACCAATAACCAATAGCGGGATCTGGAGATCCATAATGGCTCCCACATATTCAACGATGACTTAGTGATCGAATGAACCATTCACATACGATACCGATTCCCTTTGTCACGTGATATTTTACTTGTCCGAGGTTTGATCATCGGTATCTCTATACCTTGTTCAACCTCGTCTCCTGACAAGTACTCTTTACTCGTACCGTGGTATGTGGTCTCTCATGAACCATTCATATGCTTGCAAGCTATTTAGACGACATTCCACCGAGAGGGCCCAGAGTATATCTATCTATCATCGGGATGGACAAATCCCACTGCTGATCCATATGCCTCAACTCATACTTTCCGGATACTTAATCCCACCTTTATAACCACCCATTTACGCAGTGGTGTTTGATGTAATCAAAGTACCTTTCCGGCATAAGTGATTTACATAATCTCATGGTCGAAAGGACTAGGTAACTATGTATCGAAAGCTTATAGCAAATAACTTAATGACATGATCTTATGCTACGCTTAATTGGGTGTGTCCATTACATCATTCATATAATGACATAACCATGTTATTAATAACATCCAATATGTTTCAGTTAATACAATCATAGCATGGTATATAAACATTTATCATAAACACAAACATATATAATAACAACTTTTATTATTGCCTCTTGGGCATATCTCCAACAGTCTCCCACTTGCACTAGAGTCAATAATCTAGATTACATTGTAAGGTACCTAACACCCATGGCATTCTGGTGTTGGTCATGCTTTGCCCTAGGGAGAGCTTTAGTCAACAGATCTGCTACATTCAGATCAGTGTGTACTTTGCAAATCTTTACTTCTCCATCTTCGATGTACTCGCGAACCGAATGATAACGCAGCTTGATATGCTTCAGCCTCTTGTGTGACCTTGGTTCTTGTGCATTGGCGATGGCACCCATGTTTTCACAGTAGATGACTAGTGGGTCCAATGCACTAGGAACCACACCGAGCTCTACAATGAACCTTTTCATCCATACCGCTTCTGATGAAGCCTCCGAAACCGCTATGTACTCCGATTCTGTTGAAGACTTCGCCACCGTGCCTTGCTTCGAGCTTGCCCAGCTTACTGCAGCACCATTCAATATAAACACGTACCCAGACTGAGACTTAGAGTCATCAGGATCAGTGTTCCAACTTGCATCGGTGTAAATGGTTACAACGAGCTCTTGATCACCTCCATAACAAAGAAACATATCCTTAGTTCTTTTCAAGTACTTCAGGATATTCTTGACCGCTGTCCAGTGTTCCATTCCTGGATCACTTTGATATCTGCTAGTCAAACTAACAACATGTGCTATATCCAGTCTAGTACATAGCATGGCATACATGATAGAGCCTACTGCCGAGGCATAGGGGATCTGATTCATCCTTTCTCTTTCTTGTGCTGTAGCCGGTCCTTGAGTCTTACTCAAGACTTTGCCTGGTAACATAGGTAAGAACCCTTTCTTACTTTCGTCCATTCTAAACTTCTTTAGAATCTTGTCCAGGTATGTACTCTGTGAAAGCCCTATTAGACGTCTTGATCTATCTCTATAAATATTGATGCCTAATATATACGATGCTTCACCAAGGTCTTTCATTGAAAAACTATTATTCAAATAACCTTTTACACTGCTTAATAGTTCTATATCATTCCCATTCAATAATATGTCATCTACATATAATATCAGGAACGCTACAGAGCTCCCACTCACTTTCTTGTAAATACAGGCCTCTCCATGACACTGTATAAACCCGAAGTCTTTGATCACCTTATCAAAGCGTCGGTTCCAACTTCTTGATGCTTGCTTCAGTCCATAAATTGAACGCTGAAGTTTGCATACCTTGTCAGCATTTTTAGGATCGACAAAACCTTTGGGTTGTACCATATACAACTCTTCCTCAATGTCTCCATTAAGGAACGCCGTTTTAACATCCATCTGCCAAATCTCATAATCGAAAAATGAAGCTATTGCTAACAAAATCCTCACAGACTTTAGCTTCGCTACAGGTGAGAAAGTCTCATCGTAGTCAACACCTTGAATTTTTCGGAAACCCTTTGCGACAAGTCGAGCTTTATAGATAGTAATATTACCATCAACATCTGTTTTTCTCTTGAAGATCCATTTATTCTCGACAGCCTTGCGGCTATCTGGTAAGTCTACCAAAGTCCATACTTTGTTATCATACATGGATCCCATTTCGGATTTCATGGCTTCTTGCCATTTGTTGGAATCTGGGCTCATCATCGCTTCTTCATACGTCGCAGGGTCTTCATCATTGTTGTCCACAATCATGACATTTAGACAAGGATCATACCAATCAGGAGTGGCACGTTCCCTTGTCGATCTGCGAGGTTCAGTAGCTATCTCATTTGAAGTTTCATGATCTTTATCATTAGCTTCCTCTGTTACCGGTGCAGGCGGCACAGGAACAACTTCCGGTACTGCGCTACTCTGATTAACGAGTGAAGATTCAGTAATCTCGTCGAGTTCTACTTTTCTTCCAATCACTTCTTTAGTGAGAAATTCTTTCTCAAGAAAGGTTCTGTTCTTAGCAACAAAGATTTTGCCTTCGGATCTGTGATAGAAAGTGTACCCTATAGTTTTCTTAGGGTATCCTATGAAGACGCATTTCTCCGCTTTGGGTTCTACCTTGTCCGGTTGTAACCTTTTTACATAGGCTTCACAACCCCAAACTTTAAGAACGACAGCTTAGGTTTCTTATTAAACCATAATTCATACGGTGTCGTTTCAACGGATTTAGATGGTGCCCTATTTAAAGTGAATGCAGCTGTCTCTAATGCATAACTCCAAAATGATAACGGCAAATCAGTAAGAGACATCATAGAACGAACCATATCTAAGAGAGTTCGATTACGACGTTCGGACACACCGTTTCGTTGTGGTGTTCCTGGCGGTGTCAATTGTGAAAGTATTTGATACGTCTCCGACGTATCGATAATTTCTTATGTTCCATGCTTGTTTTATGACAATACCTACATGTTTTGTTCACACTTTATGTCATATTTATGCATTTCCCGGAACTAACCTATTGATGAGATGCCGAAGTGCCAGTTCCTGTTTTCTACTGTTTTTGGTTTCAGAAATCCTAGTAAGGAAATATTCTCGGAATTGGACGAAATCAACGCCCAGCATCTTAGAATTGCATGAAGCTTCCAGAACACCCGAGAGCCGCCAGAGGGGGGCCACAGGCCCACCAGACAGTAGGCCGGCGCGGCCAGAGGGGGGGCCGCGCCCCCCTGTTGTTTCGTCGCCTCGTCGACCTTCCGACTCCGCCTCTTCGCCTATCTAAAGGTCCCTGACCTAAAACATCGGGACGGAAAAGCCACGGTACGAGAAACCTTCCAGAGCCGCCGCCATCGCGAAACTCCAATTCGGGGGACAGAAGTCTCTGTTCCGGCACCTTGCCGGGACGGGGAATTGCCCCCGGAGTCATCTCCACCGCCGTCTCCACCGCCATCTTCACCGTCATCGCTGTCTCCATGATGAGGAGGGAGTAATTCACCCCCGAGGCTGAGGGCTCCGCTGTAGCTATGTGGTTCATCTCTCTCTTTGTGATCTAGTTGAATATCATCTATGTGCTACTCTAGTGATGTTATTAAAGTAGTCTATTCCTCCTCCACGGTGTAATGGTGACAGTGTGTGCATTGTGTAGTACTTGGCGTAGGTTATGATTGTAATCTCTTGTAGATTATGAAGTTAATTATTGCTATGATAGTATTGATGTGACCTATGCCTCCTTCATAGTGTGATGGTGACAGTGTGCATGCTATGTTAGTACTTGGTGTAATTGCAAAGATCTATCATGCACTCTAAGGTTATTTAAACATGAATATCGAATATTGTGGAGCTTGTTAACTCCGGCATTGAGGGTTCGTGTAATCCTACACAATTAGTGGTGTTCATCATCCAACAAGAGAGTGTAGAGTGGTTTTATTATGTGATCATTGTTGAGAGTGTCCACTATTGAAAGCAGGATCCCTGGGCCTTGCTTCCAAGCATAGAATCTCCGTTTGTTTACTGTTTTGTTGCATGTTTACTCGCTGCCATATTTTATTCAGATTGCTATTACCACTCATATTCATTCATACCACTTGTATTTCACTATCTCTTCGCCGAACTAGTGCACCTATACATCTGACAAGTGTATTAGGTGTGTTGGGGACACAAGAGACTTCTTGCTTTGTGGTTGCAGGGTTGCTTGAGAGGGATATCTTTGACCTCTTCCTCCCTGAGTTCGATAAACCTTGGGTGATCCACTTAAGGGAAACTTGCTGCTGTTCTACAAACCTCTGCTCTTGGAGGCCCAACACTGTCTACAAGAATAGAAGCACCCGTAGACATCAAGCACTTTTCTGGCGCCGTTGCCGGGGAGGAAAGGTAAAAGGTACTCACACTCCGGATCTCGGCTACTAAGCTATTTTCCGGCGCCGTTGTAAGTACTCGAAGCTATTTCCTTTAGATCCTGCAATTGCATCTTTTTGTTTCTTGTTTATCACTAGTTTGGCATAATGGAAAACAACTATGAGCTTTTTAATTTATTTCCTAGTAGCAATGTTATTAGTATGAACGCAATCACTGCTAATGCTATGGATAAGTCTAAGCTTGGGGAAGCTAGTTTTTGTGATCTTTTTAGCTTCCCATCTTTAGGGGAGAAAATTTGTTCTGATAATGCTTTATCTCCCATATGCGATAACTCTAATGATGCTTGTGATATTTTAAATCCACCTACTGCAAGTACTGCTTTCAAGATACCCATGAAAGTTATTGAACGTGTTATGGATAACCGCTATGAAGGGGATGGAACTGTCCATCCTGGAGATCATTTACTGTTTTTGCATGAATTATGCGGGTTATTCAAGTGTGCAGGTATCTCTATGGATGAAGTGAGGAAGAAGCTATATTCTCTGTTTCGCTGTCAGGTAAAGCGGCGCATTGGTATAAATTGTTGGAGAATAGTCATTCTCTTGGTTGGGAGGAAATTGTATCATTCTTTTATTCTAAATTTTATCCTCCTCATGAAGTGCATATTGATAGGAATTATATTTATAACTTTTATCCTCGTGATGGAGAGAGTATTTCTCAAGCGTGGGGGAGATTGAAGTCACTAATGCTCAAATGTCCCATTCATGAGCTCCCCCGTAATGTTATTGTTAACAATTTTTATGCGAGGCTTTCAGGACAACACAAGGACTATCTGGATGCCTGTTCGGAGGGATCTTTCACAAGCAAGGAGGTTGAAGCTAGGTGGGATCTTCTTGATCGGATTGAGGAGAACGCTGAAGGATGGGAGAACAACAAAGGTGAAGAGTCAGGTATAAATTATGATTATGAATGCATTGAAGCTTTTATGGATACTGATAAATTTCGAGATATGAGTGCTACTTATGGTCTTGACTCTCAAGTTGCTGCAAATCTTTATAAAGCCTTTGCTTCTCATTTTGAATTGCCTAAGAAGAATTTTGATAAGTATCATGAACCTTTTAAAGAGGCTTGCATGAAGAATGAAATTGTTGTTAATGATTGCAATAAGCATGCTCAAACTCCTAAGAATGCTATTTCCTATAAGCATGTTAATTTTTGTGGAATGCATAGACCTTGTGGAATTAATCAAATCAAAGATGAATATTGTATCCATCATATTAATGAAAAAACTAGAAAGTGGTTTAGGGCTCTAGATGATCTTGGTAAAAAAGTGTGTGCCCTCTATCCTTTTATTTGTGAACTTTGCCATGGAGTGAGTCATTTTAATTTTCAATGCTCCTCCAACGATAATTTGAACCCCATGAGTGCTACAAATTGGTATTGTGATGATGAAATTACTCCTAATCAGCATGATGAACTTACTTTATTTTTGTGGTGTGAAGAGCTCTCAAGAAAAATCTCTTTGTTACATATGAGTGATCTTGATATTGATGACGTCCTGCATGGGTGTTTTTCTTATTGCATTGATAATAGCCATACAAATACTTACATACAAAATATTTTAGAAGATGACACCTTGCCAAAATATGATAGGACCGCTGTGTGTTTTGAACTAATTAATGAAAAGGAGGAATCCTCCCAAGTTTCTTCTATTGTTTCTGAAAGTACATCGGGTTATGCGGACAAGCCACCCTTCAAGCCTCTTCCTCCTAAAGAAGGGAACGAGGAGAAGGAAGAGAAGAAGAATAAGAAGAAGAAGGGAACGAAGAAGAAGAAGAAGGAGAATAAAGAGAAAGAGAAAGAGGTAACATCATATCCCCGCGTGAATGAGATAACGCTAGGTAACCGTAAGTATGTTGCTCCTAATGATTATTATGATAATGAATCTGAATACAATGATCTTCCTATGCCCTTTACATACATTAGTGATCATGATTTGAATGAGCACACTACTTTTGATATTGCAAATCTCTGGGAAACTAATTCTGAAAATGATGATGATAATAATTGCCATAGTATCAGTGCTATCCATGCTTCCTCCCATAATGATATAGAAAGCTCTAAGCTTGGGGAAGAGGTGTTTGAAAATCCTTTTGCTACTGATCATTACGTGTTTGATACATCTCCTTCTAATAACAATGATGGTATGGTCACCTCGAGATCTCCGGCGAGCGTACGGTGTCCGCGTTGGTGCAGCGCATCTACGCCATGGACTTCATCAACGACAACGCGGGCTGCTTCGCCAACGGCGGCATCTTCCCCAAGAACGGCCGCATCATCGAGTTCGGCAGCCACCGCGTCTACTTCGGCACCGTCCCCGTGCGCCAGCGCCTCTCGCCGGTGCTGGTGGCACCGGACCCGCCAAGATGGCTCTGTGCTGGTCGCGCCGCCGGCAGCGTTGAGGTAATGATGACCGGTGTGGCTGGTGCAGGAAAGGAGGTTGCGGCTGAAGGTGCCGGTCGCGCGGTTTCGACCCGTGCGGCTAAGCCACCGCTGGAGCGCGGCGCAGGCGCAGCGGGAGCATCATCCGCGCCACCGGAGACACCGCTCCAGGCAGCGATGAACGTCCTCGCCACCCCCATCGCGCAGAACATCGACCCGGCAGCGGCTCAGGCGGAGCTGGAGGCGCAGCGCCAGAAGATGCTGGAGAGCGGCAAGGACATCGTCAGGGCGCAGCGCGAGCTGAACCTAACCGTACGTGAGTATAACGCTGCCCATGGCTTTGCTTCTGTTAGCGCGCATGCTGCTAGGATGCCGGAAAACCGGCTAAAAGCTCGCAACCTAGATCAAGATTTGCGCAAAGAGATTCTTACCGGCAAGAGCGCCTCTGCGTCTGTTAGCATCGTGGAAAAGCCTAAGTATAGCAGCCCGGATAAAACTATAAAAGCTGCTAAGGCTGCAGTAGAGCTATGTGAGTCGCTTTCCGGAGAGGCTTTGGTAAAGCAGCAAGAGCGCGTCAGAGAGCTGCTGGAAACCATAGAGCAGCAAAATGCTGAGCAGCTGGCTAAGCTGAACAAGGCAGCGGCCTCAAAATCCGCGCGTTCAACAAAGAATGCCGGTAGCAAGTCCCATGGGCAGGCTTCATCCCCCCATCCGGATAGAAAAAGAGAAAAAGATGTGAATGCGCAGCAGATGACTGTGTACGATCCGGTTCTTGCCCGAAAGCAACAGGCCGGGCAACATGATGCCGGAAGAAAAAGCCAAGGGGCAGAGCGAGGCTACGCCAGAGGCTATGCCGGAAACAATCATGCCGGTAGATATGAGACCGGGCAAAACTATCGAGCTGCAAGGGCAGCGTACGATGAGGAGGAAATAGATCCCCCTAGGTACCGGCAGGCAAGGGCCGCGGTGCCGGAATGTTACGATGAAGCCGATTCCACCAGACCGGCAGCATACCGGAACCCATTGGGAGAACGCCTGGGAGAGAGATACTTACCGGAACGGGATGCGAGGCACCGTCTGGATAGAGTGTACTTGTCAGAAATGATCGAGGAGGAAGGTCCTCCAGGTCCAAAGTGCTTTGGCCCAAGGATCATGAAAGAAAAACCACCAGTTCGCAACTTTATGTTGCCCCGTGACACAAAAACATATGATGGCACCACAAAACCGGAAGACTGGCTCGCGGATTACGTGACCGCGGTATACGTTGCAGGCGGTGGAGGAACCGTAGCAGGAGGAGGAAACCGGCGTTGGGCCGTGAGGATCATACCATCGTTTTTGGTTGGACCGGCAAGAATCTGGCTAAACAACTTGCCGGCAGGAAGCATAAATGGCTGGCTGGATTTTGAGGAGGCCTTTGTGAGCAATTTCAGCAGCACCTATCAGAGGCCAAACAGGCCGCAGCAACTTGCTCTGTGTGTGCAGCGTCCGAACGAAACAGACCGGGATTATCTGGCCCGGTGGAACACCACAAGGAACTCCTGTGAAGGGGTAATCGAGGCACAAGCCATTGCTTGGTTTAGCAGTGGATGCAGAAGAGGTTCACCGTTGTGGCAAAAGTTGCAGCGCAACATGCCGACAACGTTGGCAGAGATGATACGTGTGGCGGATAGCTATGCGTTGGGAGACCCAACGCAGCCGGCAGTGCAACCGGAGCCGGAACAGCTGCGCCACGAACAACACCGGGACAACCGGAATAACAAAAGAAGAGAAGATTTTCCGGATCGAAGGTACGGTCCGCAGCAAGTTGCTGCTGTGCAGGAAAATTTCGAGGCCAGCGACAGCCAGAGGCAGAAAACCGGATCGCAGCCATGGGCATGTCCTAAGAAACAATGGGTGGAAAAGAAACCCTGGGCCCAGAAAAGAAACTGGCAAGAACCCGCAAAATACACCATGGAAGCTGCCATGGATCAACCTTGCCGGTGGCACACGCCGAATCCGGCACACCCGTCAAACCATCTGACAAAGGATTGCACCTGGACCAAGTACTTGATGCAAAAAGGAACAGTGAAAGATGCGCGGCCACCACAAGACATGCCGCAGCAGCAGCAACAGCTACCGCCACCACCACCACTTACCGGGGCAAACGCCTTATCGGTGCAGCCAAACCGGCAGCAGTACCAGCAAGTTAACCGGGTGGAGCAAAATGATAACCAGCCACCTCCACCGGCACCTTTAGGCCGGAATGTTTACGAAGATCCGCATTCTGTGCTGTGTTGTCTTTGTCATCGAGCCAACAGACCGGCAAAGTGTACACCGGCGCTCCATGGAGGTCAATGCTGTGATGCCGACAGTTCCCAAGTACATGATGTGGTCCAATCAGGAAATTACCTGGTCATCCAAGGATCACCCAAAGATCATGCCGAATCCGGGTGGATATGCTCTTGTTGTGGACCCAATCATGAAAGGGCCGCAAACTCGAGTGAAGTTCAGCAAGGTGCTGATAGACAATGGCAGTAGCATCAACATCATGTACAAGCACACCATGCATACGCTGGGCATAACAGAAAACATGCTTCAGCCAACGCGCACAACGTTCCACGGGATTGTTCCTGGTTTGTCCTGTGCCCCGATAGGAAAAGTTCGGGTGGACGTGGCATTTGGAGGACGTGACAATTGCCGGGTAGAAAATCTGGAGTTTGAGGTGGTGGATCTAGACAGTCCCTACCATGCATTCTTTGGGGAGACCGGCATTGGCAGCCTTCATGGCCACAACTCATACAGCTTACCTCAAGATGAAGATGCCGGCACCTCGTGGACCACTGACTGTGGTGGGAAACTATAAGATCTCACTGGAAACTGCATCTGCCGGATCGAACCTAGCGGAATCGCTGGTGATCGCGGAGGAAAAGAAAAGAATGCAAACAGCTGTTGCGCTGGCTCAATCCTCACAAATGAGCTTAGCGGCAATGAGTGAAAACATGGGCTCACCGGCATTCAAGCCAACGAATGAAACAAAGGACATCGTGCTGGATCCGGCTTACCCAGAGCGCACCGTTCGTATCGGTGCCGGTCTCGACCAAGCATAGGAAAGCGCGCTCGTCAGCTTCCTCCGTGAGAATCGGAATATCTTTGCCTGGTCAACTGATGATTTGGTAGGTGTTCCGAGGGAGCTGGCTGAGCACTCTCTAAACGTCCGGAAAGATGCCAAGCCGGTACGGCAACCACTGCGCCGGTTCGCTGAAGACAGAAGAAAGATCATAGGAGAAGAGGTAACCAAACTGCTTGTTGCTAGATTCATTGTGGAGGTCACGCACACAGAGTGGCTGGCCAATCCGGTAATGGTTGAAAAGAAGAAAGATGAGAACCTGGAGGCCAAAGCTCCGAAGGTGTGGCGCATGTGCATCGACTACACCAACCTGAACAAGGCTTGCCCAAGAGATCCTTTTCCTTTGCCACGAATCGATCAAGTGATTGATTCAACTGCTGGGTGTGAGTTGTTGTCCTTCCTGGATGCCTATTCCGGTTTCCACCAAATTCCCTTGAAAAAGGAAGATCAAATAAAAACTGCGTTCATTACCCCGCACGGGGCTTATTGCTATGTCACTATGCCTTTTGGTTTGCGCAACGCTGGTGCAACGTACCAGCGCTGTATGCAAAAATGCTTGTTTGATCAAATCGGAAAAAACGTGCAAGTCTATGTGGATGACATCGTGATAAAAACTAAGGTAAAGAACACCTTAATCGATGACATCCGGCAAACGTTCGATAACCTGAGACGGTTCCGGATGAAACTCAATCCGGCAAAATGCACCTTTGGTGTCCCTGCCGGCAAGCTGCTCGGTTTCCTGGTATCAAGCCGGGGCATAGAGGTTAATCCGGTAAAGATCCGAGCAATAGAAAGAATGGCTATCCCTCGAGAGTTAAAAGATGTGCAGAAGTTTACCGGAAGCTTGGCATCGCTGAGCCGGTTCGTGAGCAGGTTGGGAGAAAAAGCTCTGCCACTCTATGCTCTGATGAAAAAATCTGACACGTTCGTCTGGACCCCTCAGGCAGACGCAGCGTTTAAAGAGCTAAAAACAATGCTAGCCACAGCACCTATACTGGCTTCACCTCTAGAAAGAGAGCCTATGCTGTTATACATAGCAGCAACAAACCGGGTTGTGAGTGTAGTGGTTGTAGTTGAAAGAGAAGAGGAAGAAAAAACCGTCCAGAGGCCGGTATACTACTTGAGCGAGGTGCTCTCCCTATCAAAACAAAACTACCCTCACTTCCAAAAAATGACTTATGGCGTGTACATGGCCGCCACAAAACTCAAGCACTACTTTGAGGAGCACCCCATGAAGGTGGTAAGTGAAGCACCAATTTCCGACATCATGTGCAACAAAGACGCCAGCGGCCGGATTGCGAAATGGGCAATCCAGATATCACCATACGTGCCGGTGTATGAAAGAAGAGATGCCATAAAATCACAGGCTTTGGCTGATTTCCTTGTTGATTGGGCGGAGATGCAGTACAAACCGCCAGATCAGAGGATAGAATACTGGAAGATGCACTTTGATGGATCCAAGCTCAAGGAAGGTCTAGGTGCCGGTGTGGTGCTCACTTCCCCAAAAGGAGATCACCTCCGGTATGTTTTGCAAGTGCATTTCAGGGCATCAAACAATGTCGCTGAATATGAAGCTTTGACCCATGGACTTAAGGTCGCAAAAGAAATCGGTGCACACCGGATCATTTGCTATGGCGATTCAGATCTTGTGGTACAGCAGTGTTCAGGAGATTGGGATGCAAAAGATGCCAACATGGCCTTGTACCGGTTTCACGTACAAAAGATTGCCGGATTCTTCGAAGGGTGTGAGTTCCACCATGTGCCACGCGCAGAAAATGAAGCCGCAGATGCTTTGTCCAAGCTGGGCTCATCTAGGCAAGAAATTCCTCCCGGAATAGCTTTGGCTCACCTAAGAGTGCCATCGATCAAACCGAGCCCGGAGTCAGAATCAATTTTTGTACCGGAGTCACACGTAGTACCCATGGATATCGATGAAGGGAACCCGGGGACTGCTCCGGCAAGCTCGGGGACTGCTCCGATAAGCTCGGGGACTGCTGTACCCATACCGGAAGAAATGATGCTGGTGGATAGCATGGAGATAGATGCGCCGGTGTTTTTGGTTCGAGAGATACCGTCATGGGTTAAACCTATTAAGGAATTCCTGATCAACGGCACCTCGCCGGCTGACGAAAATGAATCAAGGAGGATACAAAGAAGGTCCAAAGCTTACACATTCATCAATGGTGAGGTGTACAAGAGAAGCGTTACCGGTGTCCTTCAAAGATGTGTGGAACCGGAGGAAGGGAAAGAAATGCTTGAGGAAATTCACCAAGGAGAATGTGGGCATCATGCTTCGTCAAGGGCGCTAGTAGCAAAAGTATTCCGGCATGGGTTCTATTGGCCCACTGCTTTGGAGGACGCTGAGGATTTGGTAAGAAAATGCAACGGCTGCCAGAGGTACGCCAAGCAAAATCATACCCCAGCATCCGGTTTAAAGACAATACCACTAACATGGCCATTCGCCGTTTGGTGCCTTGACATGGTTGGGCCATTCAAAACTGCAAGAAGCAGCATGACTCACATCTTGGTGATGGTGGATAAGTTCACCAAGTGGCTAGAAGTAAAACCTATCGCAAAGTGTGATGGGCATACAGCGGTGAAATTCCTAAAAGATGTCATTTTGCGGTATGGATACCCGCGGCATCATCAACGATAATGGAACCAACTTTGCTCAAGGTGAGTTCAAAAGGTTCTGTGAAGAAAAGAACATCCGGTTGGATTTGTGCTCAGTGGCACACCCACAAGGAAATGGCCAAGTGGAAAGAATGAATGCCTTGGTGCTTTCCGGTATCAAGCCTAGACTCATTGATGCGGTGGAAAAGTCACCGGGATGTTGGCTCGATGAACTGCCATCAGTACTGTGGAGTATAAGAACAACCCCAAACCGGTCTACCGGATACACTCCCTTCTTCATGGTTTATGGAGCAGAAGCGGTGATACCAACCGACATCATTCATGATTCACCAAGGGTACAGCTCTATACTGAGCAAGAGGTCAAAGAGGCCAGAGAAAATGATGTGGACTTGCTGGAAGAAGCAAGAGAGCTAGCTTTGGCAAGAACAGCCATTTACCAGCAAAACCTCAGACGCTATCATAACCGGAAGGTTAACCCAAGAGTTTTCCGGGAAGGAGATCTTGTACTTCGCCTGGTGCAGCGCACTGAAGGCCGGCATAAGCTCTTGCCACCATGGGAAGGTCCCTTCATTGTAAGCAAGGTGCTTCACAATGATGCATACTACTTGATCGATGCACAGGAGTGGAAGAAAGGAAAGGCGGACAGGTCCGGAGAGGAGAGCAAACGTCCATGGAACGTAGCTCTGTTGCGTCCCTTCTACTCTTGAAGTGATGGTGTAAGAAGTTCCTTTTTGTACCTTATAAGCTATGAATAAAAGTTGCCGGAATCTTGAATGAATCTCGGGGACTACCCCAACTAAAGTTGCATGTAACTTGTCTATTTTTTCAGTTTACCGGTTGCTTATTGAATGTTTTTTCGTTCTGGTTTAGTAGTGTGCTAAATCCTACCGGAGTCTTCGACTCTGCTGCTGTCCGCAAACCGGCTTCATGGCAAGCAAGATAAACCGGTAGGAGATAAGCACATGAACTGCGAAAAGGGAGAGCAGGAAAGAACAATCCGGAAAATTTAACTAACCCCGGTTAAACCGGTTTTTTGCAAAATTTCAAAGTTATTTCTAAGTTCAAGAAGATGCTTGTTTGGTGAAAGAACCTTGCGCTCATACGCCAAAGAACGCCCAGAGAAGGCAGGCAGAGCCAAGGCAAAAGAACCAAGTATGCATCAAATTGGATGCGGAAGCAATTGAGAAATCTTTGCGAAAGACAGGATAAAAGCAGAACCAAAGGCAATTATGCTAAGACAAACTCATAAATACTTAGCTACCGGTATAAATTACCGGCAGGAAATGTTGTATCACAACCACAGGCAAACTTAAAGTCTTACATCATAGACCCCGGCATTCCGGGGCAGAATTTAACGAACATCGTTTCAAAGATAAGCAGGACCAACAAACAGATAGCAGGCAAACACTTCAAAGAGAATAATCACGCAGCAGGGGCTTCCGGAGGAGCAGCACCGGCATCAGCATCGTCCAGGACCTCTTCTTCGGCTTCACCCTCCTCCTCGTCGAGATAGTCCGTGACGCCAGGAGGGGGAGGGATGAAGGTGCGCATGTCGGCATACTCCGCGATCCGGTACGCGCGATCCTGCCGCCTGGCGGAGAGGATCGGGTCCAGATCCGTTTCGGCGTCTTCACGCACGCCGGTAAGGGCGTCCAGATCGAGCTCCGGGTACCAGGAGCAGGCGACGCGGAGGGCGGAGTCCGCTCCAGCGCGGGCAGCAGAGCACTGCCACTCGCAGATCCTCTTGCCGGCACCCTTGAGGCGATCGCTGATGAGGGAGAAGGTGTCCGGCACCTCCTCGCCAGGCCATAAAGTCCTGTATAGCTGGGTAGCTACATCAGGGATGTCCGAAAGATTGCGGTCTATGCAGCGCATATGGGACACCCGCGCGTTAAGCGCGACCAGATGGTCCTTGGGCGTCCATGGCACGGTAAGATCCGCTTGGCCTTTGTCCTTGCGTTGCGCGTCGACCTTCTTGACGGCGTACCTCTGCGAGTCCGGAAAGAGGCCTATGCAAAGAAAGAAAAAGTTTAAGGAAAAGAGTCCGGAAGAAAAAGAGACCGGAGAGAAAAGAATCCGGAAGAAGAGAGACCGGACGGAAAGATAGCGGAAAGAAAATGGGGTCGAAGGAAGAAAGGCTTGTGTGCAGTAATCAAAGTGTAAAAGAAAAGAACTTACGGAGGGCGAGTGTGTCGGTCTGCAGGATCAGCTGATCGCACTCCTTATGCTCCTCCTCCAGCCGCGCGGCCTTCTCCTCGGCACCCTTCCGGGCCTTGGCCATCTCCTCCAGCTCTGCCCGCAACACCACAGTGGCATTGCAAGCATCCTCCAGAGCCTCGTCCAACTTGGCCGCTGCGGTCACTTCAGCGGCTTTGAGGGCCTTGGCGTGGTCAAGCCCCAGCTGAATCAGCTGAGACTTGAGCTCCTGGTAGCTGGTCTTGAGGGCGTTCAGCTCCTCCTGGTGCTGCCGGTTGAGCTGGTCCTTCTCCCCTGTAACCGGAAAAAAGAGTGTTAACAAGGTTACACTAGTAAAAAATGAAAAGAAACCAAGTTCAAAGGAGAAAGGAAAAAATAGTACGTTGGGCCTCGGCGAGCTGCTCTTTCAGAGCATCGATGGAAGCTTCCGGGATCACTGTTGAACAGAAATTGTAAATATCACAAGGAAAAAAGGTTTCCGGTAGCAAAGATGCCGGTGGAACAAAAACTTACCTTGGCACTTGTCATGTGCCTCAGCGAGCTCCCGGTGCTCCCACAAAAGCTCCTCGAAAAGGGCCTTCCGAGCGTCAGCGGTGACCTGTTCAAGAAAAAGAAGAAATGAGTTAAGTTTTGCGCTAAGAACAAAGTTCTTAACCCGAAACTCGGGGACTGGCAGTGCCGGTTTTGCGCGGTTTTAAGATAAGTTTTGCGCTAAGAACAAAGTTCTTAACCCGAAACTCGGGGACTGGCAGTGCCGGTTTTGCGCGTTTCTAAGGTAAATTATGTGTTAAGGAGAAGATGTTTAACCCAAAACTCGGGGACTGGCAGTGCCGGTTTCACGCTAAAATCTTAAGTTAAGTTTTGCGCTAAGAGCTGCGCTCTCACCACAAAACTCGGGGACTGGGAAGATAGACAAGAGAGAAACCGGCATGAAACTAAGGAAAAGGTAAAACAGAGCCGGAAACGAAGAAACCGGCAAAGATTGAAAGTTAGTAGAACATACCGTCAGATTGTTCGTGGAATCGTACCACGCGCTGTCAAGCTCTTTTACGGCAGCCCGGAGCCGCATGAAGTGCTCCTCAGAACACCGATCCCCGACAGGATCAGGTGCCGGCAGCCGATCCTTGCCCATTCCGCGGGTTGCCGGAGTGATGTCCGCGGCGTTCCACTTTTGAGCATAGGGCAGGAGGTGCCCCAGGTCCCGGCCTTGGCGCTGGAACTCCGTGATGCGGCCGAGGAGGCCGGTGGCCTTCATGCTGGCACCTTTGGCAGCCTTGGAGACGTGCAGCACCAAGGGCTGCTGGCCGCCCGAAGGAGCGCTGGAGGCCGTCGCCTTCCCCTTAATGAGCTTGGAAGGCTTGGGCGGCGGCGCGGTAGAGGAGGCCCCGGAGGTCTTGGCCGGCGGCGCGCTAGGAGCGGCTTTGGAGGGCTGGGCGCGAGGAGCCTCTGGCGGAGGCATGAGGATGGTGCGTGGAGAAGGGGGAGCGCTAGGAGCGTCACCCGTGTTGGAGCCTTCCGGCGCGGAAGGTTCCGGCGCGGAAGTTGTCTTTTCAAGGACGGGAGGAGCAGAAGGCTCCGCCCGCCCGGCAGCTTCTTCTTCTCCGGCGCCGATGTTGCTGGCACCGGTGTCTTGGTGTTCCGGGAGGAAGGAAAGATCCTCCTCCGTGCGGTGATCTGACAGTGAAGGGGCCGCACGCCCCGAATTTGTTGTGCCCCCCGAAAGGGAGGCAGAGGAGTTGCCGGCACCAGATGGTGCCGGGCTTGAGCGAGGAGGAGGGGTTGAGGTCCTTGCGGATCCCTCAGAGCCCGATGGCCTTGGGCCAAGCCTGAGAGCGGGGCTGAGAAAAAGAGAAAAGACCATTGGTTGAGAAAAAGCAACCGGAAAAAGAACTTGGCAAAAAGGAGGCAAGCCGGAAAAGAAAATTACCCGGAAGCGGTTGGCATCGCTTTGCGCCCGTAGCGGCGCACGCCCACTTCCTTCTCCCCCACGGGCTCCGTCCGGAAGCGCTTGGAGGGAGGAGCATGGCTGGAGCCGGCAGTAGATGCCGGCTGCTTGTTCTTCTGGCCCTGGGCCATGAGTTTGTCCACAAACTCAGAGCCGGCCTCGGCGCGCAGGGGCGGCACGCGCTCGTGGATCTGTGAGTTGGATATGGCTAAGAAGCAATTCGCAAGAAAGCAATAGTGGCAAAGTATAGGAAGCCGGAAAAGAAAGTACCTCGAGCACAACCAGGTCCTCGGGGTTTCCGGTGGGCTCCGGCGGGTCCCGGCCAAGGCGCGCAGCCGGAGTCTTCCCCATCTTCAGATCCTTCCAAGAAATGTAGGGATCCGGGTCGAAGGAGTCAAAGGCGCGCTTCCGGAGAGTTCTTCGCGGCTCTGCCCGGATGAGAGGGAAGCGGTCCCTGGCCTGAAACAAGATAAAAAGGAAGGTTAACAAAAGCAGAAGTTACCGGCAGAAGACAACCCTAAATTGCGCAATCTCTTACTTCTTGAGTCGGAGGGTTAGAGGAACTGAGGGGAAGGAGGCCCCATTCCCACGCAAAAGGCATAGCAGTTTGACAAATCTGCTTAGCCTTGCGAACAACGTCTTTCTTCTTGGCCGAGAGCACGGCCCGTGATCTTGGTAGGATCGCACAGGCCATACATCTCGCTCATCCTATGTGCGCGGCGCTTAAGAGGAAGCACCCGGCGCGATATGAAAGTCCGGATGATATCATCAGAGCAGATGTTGGTCTCCTTCTTCAAAGAGGCCAAGAAGCGCACTACCCGGTTGGTTTCGGCGTGTTCCGTCCTCGGGTTGTAGCTCCAGTTGGTTCTGCTGGGGGGCCCCTCTTGGTATGGAGGAAGATTGATGAGATCGGCGCGGCCGGTGTTCTTCACATAGAAGAAAGTTCCTTGCCAGGCGCGGCAAGACTCGAGGCCGGAAAACTTAAGAAAAGTGCTCCCCTGGCGGGAGCCGACGATGCAAGAGCCGCACTGCACGGGCGGCTTGGGCTTAGGGATTTCCTTGCCCTGGACGGAGTTGATCCGCAAGTTGAAGAAGCGGGCAAACGTCTCACGAGTGGGACGAATGCCGATGTAAGCCTCCATGAAGGTGGCATAGCAAGAAAGATAGAAAATGGCGTTGCCAGGAAGGTGGTGAGGTTGGAGTTCGTAGAAATCTAGGAACTCCCGGAAAAAAGTAGAGGCAGGGAGGCCGAAGCCACGCTCAAAGTGAGCGAGAAAAACAACATACTCGTCGTCTTTCGGATCCGGTTCGATCTCGTCATCCGGAATCCGGCAGGAAACTCCTTCCGGAATCCTCCGAGACCGGTACAACCAATCGATCTCAAACTCAGTAACGTTGGAGCCCATCCAGGCTCCGCGGGTGGTTGGGGAAGGCTCCTCGCCGGAAGATTGGCTGGAGCTGCTAGAGGCTTGGCCAGAGCTACTGGCCTCTTGGCTACCGGAAGCTTGGCTAAAGCTACCGGATTCTAGGTGGCCGCCGGACTCTTGGAGGCTACCGGATTCCTGCTGATTGCCGGAATCGGTCTCCATCGGATCTGAGGCCGTAGATTCACCGGGAGAGGGTCTACGGCGCTTGAGAGAAAGGGAAGAAGAAGATGCGGAGGAAGATTCCTCGTCAGACATTGCGAGGGTAGGCGGAGAAACAGAAATCCCAAACTTGAACCCCTCGTGAAGATCTACGAGTAAGAATAAAACCAAAGAAAAAGAGCAAATAAGAACACCAAAGGCTCAAGATCTGGAAAGCAAGCGAACGGCGAGTAAAGTGAAATTGGTACCAACCTTGAGCGGCGCGGTCGCTGAAGGAAGCGTTCGCTGACGGTGAAGCGGGTCTGCGGTCGCCGGCGAGCTCCGTCGACGGCGAGGCGGAGAAGCTCGCGAAGAAGCACAAATGCGGCGGACGCGAGGAAGTTGCTGCCGAAGAACTCCGCACAGCGAAGTCCGGCGGAGGCGCGGCGTGAGTTCGCCGGGCGCCGGAGCTTGAACGAGCGACGGCGGACGGAGAACGGCGGTGGCGCAAAGGCGTGGAGCTCTGTGCGCGAAGGAGGAGAATGCGAAGAAGATGAAGAGGAACGGGCAGTTGTGTTTATAAAGGAGAGAGAAGGTGGGGATGGAACCGCTGGGCCGCGGCGGTTCACCTCGCGGCCCGCGACGGTTCGCACCTTGGGCCACCACGTGGCGAACGGATACACGCAAGAGAGGGAGGCCACACGGAGGCGCACACAGGATCCCGAAGAAGTAGTGGGATCCGCAGAGATGCATTAACTGCGCGCGCGGGAGTCGAAGCGATGTGACAACGGACACTGGCGCGTCAGTTACAGTGCGCATGTCTCTGACAGGCGCGGGGCCCGAGATATTCTCGACTTCGCCGAGGAAGTAGTAAAGACACGTGGTGCCGGAAAAAAGAGACGCCGGAACGAGCCTTGCAAAGAGAAGAAAAGGAACAAGGGTAAAAGTGCCGGAACTAAGCTCAAGACATGAGTGATTAAACCGGTATCTTAAAAAGATGAAAACCTGGCATGGTCTGTAGGATAGAATCCTCCAGGCTATACCAGCTTCGGGGACTAATGTTGGGGGGATAACCCCCGGTATGCCAAAGGCATGCCAAACCGGATGGTTTGAGCCATCAGGATACCGGTTTAATGTTCTTACCGGAAGCCTAGTAGGAATCCGGGAGAGCAAGGCTAAGCCGGTATCCCCAAAGGGGTATGCCGGAACCCGGTACAGAAGATACCGGAAAGGAGAGCCTGTCGGCAGGACTGGTCAAAGATTCTCTTCAGAGCAAGAAGACAAGGATGAGCTAAGCAAAGTAACTTTATTCAGAGCCCTGGCGCCAAAGAGAGAGGTGACGGAGAAAGAAGCCGGAGGACGTCAGCTTCTATGATAAAAGAAGGCCCCGGTGTCACCTATGATTAAAGTAGCTTTGTACAGTAACTCTGTAAAGTAGTTTGTCCAGTCAAAGATGCTATTAGGGTTTCTTGCTCTGTAAGCCACCCTCTCCCCTATATAAGGAGAGGGGGCAGCCCTCCTTGCGGGCACGGCACGATACGAGAGGTTACGTTAGAAGAGACGCGTGTATGCATGTAGGCAGAGCCTGTAACTTGTGTGAATCTATGAACATGGTGATCTAGAGGGAGTTCTTCCTTGTGCCTTTCTTCTTCAACCTCTGGCCTTGGCCAAGTTCTTGAGGAAACCATCCGGAATCTCTTCCCACCTGATCGCAAACCCTCCCCCGAATCCTCTTGCGTCCATTCGGCCCCAATCTAAGCCATCCTATGGCATCTGCTCGTTCACCACGACGACAGATAAACCGACTGTGAAAGATAACTATTCTATTTCTTATGATGACACTGTGCCTCCGACCTTTGATGATTATTATAAAGAATGCTATGATATAGGTTATAACTATCCTTATGAAACTTGTCATAGTCATGATTGGATTACCAAAAACAATTCCCTTAATATGCAACTTGTTTACCATGTTCAAATTCTCGATAATAATCTTGCTCCAATTACTATTAATAAGAAGAACTCTTCTTATGCCAAAATTAATGATACTTCTATGCATATGAACCATGATAAGAATGTTTTAAGTGATGGGTATATTGTGGATTTCATCAATGATGCTACTGAAAGTTATTATGAGAGAGGGAAACATGGTTATATGCATCTTAATAATATTAAGTTTCCCTCTTTATGTTGAGAATCTTGAAGTTACTCGTGTTTTATCCTCTTATGCTTGTCACTCTGTTCTTCATGAATTCATTTGTGTACAAGATTCCTTTGAATAGGAAGTGGGTTAGACTTAAATGTGTTTTGAATTTGCCTCTTGATACTCTCTTTTTGCTTCAAATACTATTTCTTGCGAGTGCATCATTAAAACTGCTGAGCTCATCTTAATGGCTATAAAGAAAGAACTTCTTGGGAGATAACCCATGTGTTTATTTTACTACAGTAATTTTGTTTTATATTTGTGTTTTGGAAGTTGTTACTACTGTAGCAACCTCTCCTTATCTTATTTTATTGCATTGTTGTGCCAAGTAAAGTCTTTGATAGTAAGGTTCATACTAGATTTGGATTACTGCGCAGAAACAGATTTCTTGCTGTCACGAATCTGGGACTAATTCTCTGTCGGTAACTCTGAAAATTCTGCCAATTTACGTGAGTGATCCTCAGATATGTACGCAACTTTCATTCAATTTGAGCATTTTCATTTGAGCAAGTCTGGTGCCTCAATAAAATTCGTCTTTACGGACTGTTCTGTTTTGACAGATTCTGCCTTTTATTTCGCATTGCCTGTTTTGCTATGTTTGATGGATTTTTCTATTTCATTAACTTTCAGTAGCTTTGTGCAATGTCCAGAAGTGTTAAGAATGATTATGTCACCTCTGAACATGTGAATTTTGATTGTGCACTAACCCTCTAATGAGTTGTTTCGAGTTTGGTGTGAAGGAAGTTTTCAAGGGTCAAGAGAGGAGGATGATACAATATGATCAAGAAGAGTGAAAGCTCTAAGCTTGGGGATGCCCCGGTGGTTCATCCCTGCATATTTTAAGAAGACTCAAGCATCTAAGCTTGGGGATGCCCAAGGCATCCCCTTCTTCATCGACAAATTATCAGGTTCCTCCCTTGAAACTATATTTTTATTCGGTCACATCTTATGTACTTTACTTGGAGCGTCTGTTTGTTTTTATTTTTTGTTTTTGTTTGAATAAATGCTTGTGTGGGAGAGAGACACGCTCCGCTGGTTCATATGAACACATGTGTTCTTAGCTTTTAATTTTCATGGCGAAGGTTGAAACTGCTTCGTTAATTGTTATATGGTTGGAAACGGGAAATGCTATATGTAGTAAAAGTGGTATGATGTCTTGAATAACTTGATACTTGGCAATTGTTGTGCTCATATAGATCATGTTTAAGCTCTTGCATCATATACTTTGCACCTATTAGTGAATAAATACATAGAGCTTGCTAAAATTTGGTTTGCATGATTGGTCTCTCTAGAGTCTAGATATTTTCTGGTAAGGTGTTTGAACAACAAGGAAGACAGTGTAGAGTCTTATAATGCTTGCAATATGTTCTTATGTAAGTTTTGCTGTACTAGTTTATACTTGTGTTTGCTTCAAACAACCTTGCTAGCCTAAGCCTTGTATTGAGAGGGATTACTTCTCATGCATCCAAAATCCTTGAGCCAAAAACTATGCCATTTGTGTCCACCATACCTACCTACTACATGGTATTTCTCTGCCATTCCAAAGTAAATTGCTTGAGTGCTATCTTTAAACACTTCAAAGTTTATTATCTCTTATTTGTGTCAATGTTTTATAGCTCATGAGGAAGTATGTGGTGTTTATCTTTCAATCTTGTTGGGCAACTTTCACCAATGGACTAGTGGCTTCATCCGCTTATCCAATAACTTTGCAAAAAGAGCTGGCAATGGGATTCCCAGTCCCAAATTAATTAACCATCATAATGTTACAAAAATAGACACTCCTCCATGGTATGTGATTGTTGGACGGCACCCGAGGATTCGGTTAGCCATGGCTTGAGAAAGCAAAGGTGGGGAGGAGTGTCATCATAATAAAACTAAAATAAAAAGGCACTCCTTCATGGTATGAGATTGTTGGCAGGCACCCGAGGATTCGGTTAGCCATGGTTTGTGAAAGCAAAGGTTGGAAGGAGTGCCACCCAAAAATAAAAATGTCTAATGGGAGCCGCTCTTTGAAGGTTTGTCTGGCAAGGGGGTTAGAGTGCCCACTACCATTCGTTGACAACAACAAACACCTCTCAAAATTTTACTTTTATGCTGTCTTTATGTTTTCAAAATAAAAGCTCTAGCACAAATATAGCAATCAATGCTTCCCTCTGCGAAGGGCCTTTCTTCTACTTTTATGTTGAGTCGGTTTACCCATTTCTTTCTGTCTTAGAAGCAAACACTTGTGTGAACTGTGCATTGATTCCTACATACTTGCATATTGCACTTGTTATATTACTTTACACTGACAATATCCATGAGATATACATGTTATAAGTTGAAAGCAACCGCTAAAACTTAATCTTCCTTTGTGTTGCTTCAATGCCTTTACTTTGAAATTATTGCTTTATAAGTTAACTCTTATGCAAGACTTATTGATGCTTGTCTTGAAAGTACTATTCATGAAAAGTCTTTGCTATATGATTCAGTTGTTTACTCATGTCATTTACCATTGCTTTGAATCGCTGCATTCATTACATGTGCTTACAATAGTATGATCAAGATTATGATGGCATGTCACTCCAGAAATTATCTTTGTTATCGTTTACCTACTCGGGACGAGTAGGAACTAAGCTTGGGGATGCTGATACGTCTCCGACGTATCGATAATTTCTTATGTTCCATGCTTGTTTTATGACAATACCTACATGTTTTGTTCACACTTTATGTCATATTTATGCGTTTTCCGGAACTAACCTATTGACGAGATGCCGAAGTGCCAGTTCCTGTTTTCTGCTGTTTTTGGTTTCAGAAATCCTAGTAAGGAAATATTCTCGGAATTGGACGAAATCAACGCCCAGCATCTTACAATTGCATGAAGCTTCCAGAACACCCGAGAGCCGCCAGAGGGGGGCCACAGGCCCACCAGACAGTAGGCCGGCGCGGCCAGAGGGGGGCCGCGCCCCCCATGTTGTGTCGTCGCCTCGTCGACCTTCCGACTCCGCCTCTTCGCCTATTTAAAGGTCCCTGACCTAAAACATCGGGACGGAAAAGCCACGGTACGAGAAACCTTCCAGAGCCGCCGCCATCGCGAAACTCCAATTCGGGGGACAGAAGTCTCTGTTCCGGCACCCTGCCGGGACGGGGAATTGCCCCCGGAGTCATCTCCACCGCCGTCTCCACCGCCATATTCACCGTCATCGCTGTCTCCATGATGAGGAGGGAGTAATTCACCCCCGGGGCTGAGGGCTCCGCTGTAGCTATGTGGTTCATCTCTCTCTCTTTGTGATCTAGTTGAATATCATCTATGTGCTACTCTAGTGATGTTATTAAAGTAGTCTATTCCTCCTCCACGGTGTAATGGTGACAGTGTGTGCATCGTGTAGTACTTGGCGTAGGTTATGATTGTAATCTCTTGTAGATTATGAAGTTAATTATTGCTATGATAGTATTGATGTGACCTATGCCTCCTTCATAGTGTGATGGTGACAGTGTGCATGCTATGTTAGTACTTGGTGTAATTGCAAAGATCTATCATGCACTCTAAGGTTATTTAAACATGAATATCGAATATTGTGGAGCTTGTTAACTCCGGCATTGAGGGTTCGTGTAATCCTACACAATTAGTGGTGTTCATCATCCAACAAGAGAGTGTAGAGTGGTTTCATTATGTGATCATTGTTGAGAGTGTCCACTAGTGAAAGCAGGATCCCTGGGCCTTGCTTCCAAGCATCGAATCTCCGTTTGTTTACTGTTTTGTTGCATGTTTACTCGCTGCCATATTTTATTCAGATTGCTATTACCACTCATATTCATTCATACCACTTGTATTTCACTATCTCTTCGCCGAACTAGTGCACCTATACATCTGACAAGTGTATTAGGTGTGTTGGGGACACAAGAGACTTCTTGCTTTGTGGTTGCAGGGTTGCTTGAGAGGGATATCTTTGACCTCTTCCTCCCTGAGTTCGATAAACCTTGGGTGATCCACTTAAGGGAAACTTGCTGCTGTTCTACAAACCTCTGCTCTTGGAGGCCCAACACTGTCTACAAGAATAGAAGCACCCGTAGACATCAGTATTCCGCATTTGTTTAAATGCATGCTAAACTCATAACTCAGATATTCACCTCCGCGATCAGATCGTAGAAATTTAATCTTCTTGTTACGTTGATTTTCTACTTCACTTTGGAATTCCTTAAACTTCTCGAAAGTTTCGGATTTATGTTTCATGAAATAGATATACCCATATCTACTCAGATCATCTTGTGAAGGTTAGAACATAATGATAACCACCGAGCGAGGCTACACTCATTGGTCCGCACACATCGGTATGTATGATTTCCAATTAATAAGTCTGTAGCTCGCTCCATAATACCAGAGAATGGAGTCTTAGTCATTTTTCCCATTAGACATGCTTCGCATCTATCAAGTGACTCAAAGTCAAGTGATTCTAGTAATCCATCGGTATGGAGTTTCTTCATGCGTTTCACTCCAATATGACCAAGACGACAGTGCCACATATAAGTAGAATTATCACTCAATTTAATTCGCTTAGCATCAATGTTATTAATATGTGTATCATTACTATCGAGATCTAATAGAAATAAACCATTCTTTTCAGGTGCTCGACCATAAAAGATATTATTCATAAAAATAGAACAACCTTTATTCTCAGACTTGAATGAATAACCGTCTTGCATTAAACAAGATCCAGATATAATGTTCATGCTCAACGCAGGTACAAAATAACAATTATTGAGGTCGTTTAAAACTAATCCTGAAGGTAGATGTAGAGGGAGTGTGCCGACTGCGATCACATTGACCTTGGATCCATTTCCAACGCGCATCGTCACTTCATCCTTCAATAGTCTTTGTTTATTTTTTAGTTCCTGTTTCAAGTTACAAATATGAGCAACCGAACCAGTATCAAATACCCAGGTACTAGTACGAGAACCAGTAAGATAAACATCTATAACATGTATATCAGATATACCTTCTTTCTTCTTCTTGACAAGGCCGCTCTTCAGATCAGCCAAATACTTGGAGCAATTACGCTTCCAGTGTCCCTTCTCCTTGCAGTAATAGCACTCAGCATCAGGCTTAGGGCCATTCTTAGGTTTCACGGGAGGCGTGGCAGCTTTCTTGCCACCCTTCTTGAATTTACCTTTAGACTTGCCCTGTTTCTTGAAACTGGTGGTCTTGTTGACCATCAACACTTGGTGTTCTTTCTTGATCTCAATCTCAGCAGATTTCAGCATGGCGAAGAGTTCAGGTAACTCTTTGTTCATGTTCTGCATATTGTAGTTCATCACAAAGTTCTTGTAACTAGGTGGCAGTGATTGAAGGCCACGATTAATCCCCAGTCTGTTAGGAATCACTATTCCCAAGTCACTGAGTTTCTTCGCATACCCGGTCATGGCGAGCATGTGCTCACTAACGGAGCTGCCTTCTTCCATCATGCAGCTGAAGAAGTGTTTCGATGCTTCATAGCATTCAACGGCCGCATGAGTTTCAAAGATAGCTTTCAGCTCATTGACCAACTCATGAGGATCGTGGTGCTCAAAACGTTTTTGAAGATCGGCTTCCAGACTGCATAGGATGGCACATTGAACTTGAGAGTACCGAGTTTTCCGAGTCGCGTAAACATTCTTTACTTCATCGGTTTCAGTTTCTGCAGGAGGGTCACCTAGCGGTGCATCAAGCACATATTGCAGGTTTCCACCAGCGAGGAAAATCCTCACATGACGGAACCAGTCGGTGAAGTTGCTACCGTTGCTCTTAAGCTTTTCTTTCTCTAGGAACTGGTTAAAATTGATTGGGGACGCCATAATCTACAACATATATTTGCAATAGTTTAGACTAAGTTTATGACAAATTGAGTTCAAATTTTAATTCAACAAAATTAAAAACTAGGTGAACTCCCACTCAAAACAATATCCCTCGAATTGTCTTAGTGATCACACGAACCAAATCCACCACACCAAGTCCGATCATCACGAGACAAGATGTAACTTCAATGGCAAAACTCAAAGTGTTCATCATATCAATCATATGATTCATGCTCTACCTTTCGGTATCACGTGTTCCGAGACCATGTCTGTACATGCTAGGCTCATCAAGGCAACCTTAGTATCCGCGTGTGCAAAACTGGCTTGCACCCGTTGTATACACTTGTTGAATCTATCATACCCGATCATCACGAGATGTTTCGAAACGACAAGTATTGGTAACGGTGCTACTAAGGATGAACACTTTATTATCTTGATATTTTAGTGAGAGGGATCATCTTATAATGATACCGTCGCGATCTAAGCAAAATAAGATACATAAAAAGGATTAACATCACATGCAGTTCATATGTGATATGATATGGCCCCTTTGTCTTTGCGCCTTTGATCTTCATCTCCAAAGCACGGACATGATCTCCATCATCATCGGTGTAGCGTCAAGGTCAATGGCGCCGTCTTCATGATTGTTCTCCCATGTAGCAACTATTACAACTTCTTTGAAATACTACTCAACATGAAATTTAAAGACAACCATAAGGCTCCTGCCGGTTGCTACAATACAATAATGATCATCTCATACATATTCATCATCACATTATGGCCATATCACATCACCAAACCCTGCAAAAACAAGTTAGACGTCTCTAATTTGGTTTGCATATTTATCTGGTTTAGGGTTTTCGAGTGAGATCTAATCTACCTACGAACATGAACCACAACGGTGATACTAGTGTTGTCAATAGAAGAGTAAATTGAATCTTCACTATAGTAGGAGAGACAGACACCCGCAAAGCCACTTATGCAATACAAGTTGCATGTCGAGCGTGGAGCAAATCTCATGAACGCGGTCATGTAAAGTTAGCCCGAGCCGCCTCATCCCACTATGCCACAAAGATGCAAAGTACTCAAATTAAAGACAACATAAGCATCAACGCCCACAAAACAATTGTGTTCTACTCGTGCAACCATCTATGCATATACACGACTCTGATACCACTGTAGGGATTCGTAGCATAGAAAACAAAAAATTTCCTACCGCGAGAACGCAATCCAAGCCAAGATGCAATCTAGAAGACGGGAGGAACGAGGGGATGAACGAGACTAACCCTTGAAGATTTCCAAAGCCTACAAGAGGAGGCTCTCGTTGCTGCGGTAGACGATCACTTGCCGCTTTTCAAAAGCGCGTATAAGATCTTGACGGTGCCACAATCGGGCAGCACCTCTGTACTCGGTCACACGTTCGGCGTTGATGAAGACGACGTCCTTCTACCCGTTCCAGAGGGCAGCGGAAGTAGTAGCTCCTCCTTGAATCCCGGCAGCACGACGGCGTGGTGGCGATGTCGATGGAGATCTCCGGCGGAGCTTCGCTAAGCGTTTGCGGGAGAGGTGGAGGAGGTGGGGCGGCTAGGGTTTGGGAGAGGGGTGGCCGGCCACTTAGGGGGTGCGGCCAAGCTATGGCTTGAGGTGGCCGGCCCCCTCTCCTTGTCCCTCATTATATAGGTGGAACACCCAAGAGTTGGTCTACAAGTCTTCGAATAAGACCCCAAACCAAAACCTTCCATATGACATGAAACCTGCCCAAGGTGGGATTCCCACTTGAGGTGGGATTCCCACCTTTCCTTGGGAGGGGGTGGCCGGCCACCTTGGTGGAGTCCACCTGGGACTCCACCCCTCTAGGGTTGGCCGGCCAAGCTTGGTGGAGTCCCTCCGGGACTTCCATAGTGATTTATTCCGGACTTTTCTAGAACCTTCCATAAATGCAACGGATCATTTTCAAACTTATAAAATGACTTCCTATATATGAATCTTATTCTCCGGACCATTTCGGAACTCCTCGTGATGTCCTGGATCTCATCCGAGACTCCGAACAAAACTTCGAACTCCATTCCATATTCAATATCTACTAATACGACATCAAACCTTAAGTGTGTCACCCTACGGTTCGCGAACTATGTGGACATGGTTGAGATCTCTCTCCGACCAATAACCAATAGCGGGATCTGGAGATCCATAATGGCTCCCACATATTCAATGATGACTTAGTGATCGAATGAACCATTCACATATGATACTGATTCCCTTTGTCATGCGATATTTTACTTGTCCGAGGTTTGATCATCGGTATCTCTATACCTTGTTCAACCTCGTCTCCTGACAAGTACTCTTTACTCGTACCGTGGTATGTGGTCTCTCATGAACCATTCATATGCTTGCAAGCTATTTAGATGACATTCCACCGAGAGGGCCCAGAGTATATCTATCCGTCATCGGGATGTACAAATCCCACTGTTGATCCATATGCCTCAACTCATACTTTCCGGATACTTAATCCCACCTTTATAACCACCCATTTACGCAGTGGTGTTTGATGTAATCAAAGTACCTTTCCGGCATAAGTGATTTACATGATCTCATGGTCGAAAGGACTAGGTAACTATGTATCGAAAGCTTATAGCAAATAACTTAATGACATGATCTTATGCTACGCTTAATTGGGTGTGTCCATTACATCATTCATATAATGACATAACCTTGTTATTAATAACATCCAATGTTCATGATCATGAAACTATGATCATCTATTAATCAACAAGCTAGTTAAGAGGCTTACTAGGGACTCATTGTTGTTTACATAACACACATGTATCAATGTTTCGGTTAATACAATCATAGCATGGTATATAAACATTTATCATAAACACAAAGATATATAATAACCACTTTTATTATTGCCTCTTGGGCATATCTCCAACAGTCTCCCACTTGCACTAGAGTCAATAATCTAGATTACATTGTAAGGTACCTAACACCCATGGCATTCTGGTGTTGGTCATGCTTTGCCCTAGGGAGAGCTTTAGTCAACGGATCTGCTACATTCAGATCAGTGTGTACTTTGCAAATTTTTACTTCTCCATCTTCGATGTACTCGCGAATTGAATGATAACGCAGCTTGATATGCTTCAGCCTCTTGTGTGACCTTGGTTCTTGTGCATTGGCGATGGCACCCATGTTGTCACAGTAGATGACTAGTGGGTCCAATGCACTAGGAACCACACCGAGCTCTACAATGAACCTTTTCATCCATACTGCTTCTGATGAAGCCTCCGAAGCCGCTATGTACTCCGATTCTGTTGAAGACTTCGCCACCGTGCACTGCTTCGAGCTTGCCTAGCTTACTGCAGCACCATTCAATATAAACACGTACCCAGACTGAGACTTAGAGTCATCAGGATCAGTCTCCCCTCTTCTTCCAATTCCGTCGCAACGATTCGAACACTAGATGCCGTGCTCATATCTGTCGACAAGATGCGGTGCTCGCTAACCTCACCTGATCCTATCTTTCTGATCACAAATACGATTCTATCCATATTTGGATGTTGGGCAGTATTTTTGCTTCTTTTGTTCAATTCCGCACCCCCTCCTTTGTAGATCGGTCCGAGATCCAAATCTCTGCCTCTTCGTAAGACTCGCTAATAGCATGTTTGACCAAGCTTTAGTTTTCTTTGGCAAGGGACATGGCCGACGAACTCCTGTGTGATGTCGATCCCAGGGAAGAAGACGATGCTTTTCTTCTATTTGATATTGTTTCGTTGCGTGGGCTGGTATTGGGCTGCTCGGGCCGAGTTGGTGGGCTAGCGTGGAGGTGGTTATTGGGCTATTGCGCCCTACTAGGTAAACCTCTTCTCTCATCTCTATTTTCTTTTTTTCATTTTTCTGTTTTATATTTGTTCTTTGAATTGTTCTATGTTTTGTAGGTTGTTGGAACAGTTAAATTCTACTGAATTATATTAGAACCACCCTCTAGATATTATTCTTGTTTTCAAATATTTAATATTTGGTTATATTGTTATTAGTGTGAGCTTTATCCAAATCTTCAAATAGGCTTCACAATATGAATTGTTTTCTATTTATCCAATTTTAGTCTTTAAATAATTTGGTTCAGGTTGAAATAATTACCTAGTGATAGCTAGGATTTTATTTTGTAGCTCATTGTAATAATTAAAAATGCAAAGGTTTATTACTGGAATATAAGAATGCATGATTTCATGTGCCTAATTATTTCTAAGGTTTGGAATATAGTTTAGGTTTTATTCTAAAGTTATCAATATGGTTTTCTTAAACCTTGATTTAAAATGCTTAAGTATATCATATTATTCTCAAGATATATGCATTTTCTTAAAATAGATATTTGAGTTGTAGGGTACTTTGCAATTTGTCCACTAGGATGGAAAGGTAGGGTTTAAGATTAGTTTTAACACTAATTACCTAAATGGTATTTAAGCTTAAGGTATATATGGCTTGGGTTTATACTTGTGATCCATGATACACAAGTTAGGGAATAGTATTCAATGTGTGGTTGATCTCCTGTTGAATTTTCTAGGGTTTTGCTTATGTTTCACTTGTTGTAGCATAAGTTGAAATGAGGTGTGGTAGGGTTTGATAACCCACAAGTATAGGGGATCGCAACAGTCTTCGCGGGAAGTAAAACCCAATTTATTGATTCGACACAAGGGGAGACAAAGAATACTTGAAAGCCTTAACAGCGGAGTTGTCAATTCAGCTGCACCTGGAAACAGACTTGCTCGCAAGAGTTTATCAGTAGTAATAGTTTTATAGCAGTAGTAGTAGTGAAATAACAGCAGCAGAGTAACAGAGACAACAGTAGTAATTATAGTAAACAGCAGGATTAAAATACTGTAGGCACAGGGATGGATGACGGGCGTTGCATGGATGAGAGAAACTCATGTAACAATCAAAGCAGGGCATTTGCAGATAATAATAAAACAGTGTCCAAGTACAAAGTAATCCATAGGCATGTGTTCCGTATATAGTCGTACGTGCTCGCAATGAGAAACTTGCACAACATCTTTTGTCCTACCAGCCGGTGGCAGCCGGGCCTCTAGGGAATCTACTGGATATTAAGGTACTCCTTTTAATAGAGTACCGGAGCAAAGCATTAACACTCCGTGAACACATGTGATCCTCACATCACCGCCATCCCCTCCGGTTGTCCCAATTTCTGTCACTTCGGGGCCTTTGGTTCCGGACAGCAACATGTGTATACAACTTGCAGGTAAGATCATAAAACAATGCATATCATGATGAAATAATAACATGTTCAGATCTGAGATCATGGCACTCGGGCCCTAGTGACAAGCATTAAGCATAACAAGTTGCAACAATATTATCAAAGTACCAATTACAGACACTAGGCACTATGCCCTAACAATCTTATGCTATTACATGACCAATCTCATCCAATCCCTACCATCCCCTTCAGCCTACAGCGGGGGGATTACTCACACATGGATGGGGGAAACATGGCTGGTCGATGGAGAGGCGTCGGTGGTGATGATGGCGATGATCTCCTCCAATTCCCCGTCCCGGCAGAGTGCCAGAACGGAGACTTCTGGTCCCCGAGACGGAGTTTCGCGATGTGGTGGCGTACTGGAGGGTTTCTGGCGACTTCGACTTCTGCCTCGCGATTTTTAGATCGAACCCCTTAAGTAGTCCAGAGGGGGGCATCGGAGGCCAGCCGAGGGGGCCACACGCTAGGGCGGCGCGCCCCCCCTGGGCCGCGCCGGCCTGGCGTGTGGGGCCCTCGGGCCTCCACCTGGCTTGCCCTTCTGGCTCCCTGAGTCTTCTGGTAAAATAGGTCCATCGATATAAATTCCGAGGATTTTCCCGAAAGTTGAATTTCTGCACCAAAAACAAGACACCAGAGCAGTTCTGCTGAAAACAGCGTTAGTCCGCGTTAGTTGTATCCAAAATACACAAATTAGAGGCAAAACAATAGCAAAAGTGTTCGGGAAAGTAGATACGTTTTGGACGTATCAACTCCCCCCAAGCTTAGCTTATTGCTTGTCCTCAAGCAATTCAGTTAACAACTGAGTGCGATGCTCATATGATGTAAATATTCTCATGATATGGCTAACACTTAGCCAATTCATAATAAGGTACATGCAAATAAGATCATCCAACAGATATATCAATCATGGAAAGGTACCAACAATTAATAATAAGCATCATGAATCATGTCTATAAGCAAGATTGCAATGTTCATAAAAGAGTATGATAAAGTGGTATCTCGCTTGCCCGAATTTGAACAGCAAAACATAAATGCCCAGGCACCTCTGAGGTTCATAGAAAGACTAGAAATAGAGATTTTCAAAGATTAAAGCATCAAAGTTATACCACAGTCAATCATATTTTGGGACAAGCATATTATACTAAGAATGACAGTTGTGCTCTCAAGAAAGTGCTCAAAGAAAGGATGGAGACACAACATAAAAGTAAAAGATTGACCCTTCACAGAGGGAAGCAGGGATTAACATGCGCTAGAGCTTTTCATTGTTTAAACATGAGTAAAATTATTTTGAGAGGTGTTTTGTTGTTGTCAACGAATGGTAATGGGTACACCAACTACCTCGCCAACCAGACTTTCAAGAGCGGCTCCCATGAAGGACGTTATTTCTACCAGCAAGGTAGATCATCCCTCTTCTCTTTTGTTTACACATGTACTTTAGTTTTATTATAGGTGACACTCCCCCCAACCTTTGCTTACACAAGCCATGGCTAACCGAATCCTCGGGTGCCTTCCATCAATCTCATACTATGGAGGAGTGTCTATTTACAAAATTAAGTTGCTTACTGATGAAACAGAGCAAAACATGTGAAGAGAATTATTAATGAAGTTATTAGTTGAGGCTGGGCATCCCGTTCCCAGCTCTTATTATGAAAGTCCGTCAAAAGCAAATGACAAGGTCAAAAGATAAACACCACATACTTTCTCATGAGCTATAAAACATTAACACAAATTGAGAAGCATTTTGAAGGTTTTAAAGGTAGCGCATGAGAATTTACTTGGAATGGTTTGAAATGCCATGCATAGGTATTTATGGTGGACACTTTGGAACAACTTGGTTTTTAGGGGTTTGGAAGCACGAGCAGCGTTCCCGCTCAGTACAAGTGAAGGCTAGCAATAGACTGGGGAGCGACAAATCAAGAGAGCAGTCACTGTCATAATCATGCTTGCGGCAAAATAAATTAACGGAGGCATAAAAGTGATACAAGAACTCTGAAGCAATGTAGATCATAGAGGCTTAATTGACTTTTGTTCAGTCATATGCATGCGTGAGCATGTGCCAAGTTTATTCAAATGAACTATTCAGAGGAGGATACCACAATGTCATACCTACTTATGAATAAAACAATGCAAGCGAACATCCATGACATGCTACTCATATTAATAAATTAGAGCTAAACATGAAAGATCATGAACTACTAGACTTTCTTAAATGACATATACCTCACATGAACCAACTAAGCATGCTCACATGGATGAGTATATGTACAAAAATGAAAACAAATAGAGTTCATACCAGCCTCTCACCACAATCCAATTGTCGTAGATCGTCATTATTGCCTTTCACTTGTGTAGCTTGAATAATATGAAATGAAAACCACGCTCCAGCCACCGAAGACCATTGAACTCATAATGAACTTTACAAAACCAAAGAATAACAACAAATATTTTTGGTGTTTTCGAATTGGAAACAAGAACAAAAGGAAACAAGCAAACAAAGCAAAATCTTTTTGGATTTTCTTATAGCAAACCAACGATAGCAAATAAAGCAAAATAAATGCAAGAAACCAAAATAAACAAATGGTGAAGAGAAACAACAGAAATATTTTTGGTCTTTTTGTGTTTTAGGAAAGAAACAAAGCAAAAACAAGAAAATGGAAACTAGAAGAGTCACATAAACACAAAGCAGCAGAAATTCGTCAAACTTGACAGCAGTTCAGTACTCGATTTTTAAGAAATTCTTCCGCTGCTCAAATCGAAAAGTGTTAAACCAATTAAAGTTAGATAACAACCTGGGGAACGTGCACAAAAATTGGCTTCGCAAAATATCGTTCTGGATATTTTTGAGAATTTTTTTGGTAACAGTACAGAATCTGTTTTCAGGCAGTACTTCCCCAAATATCATCTCCCTCTCATTAGAAAACCACTCAAAGAAACTAAACAAGTATATACAAGTATCCAGCAACCATAATATGCAAAGAATGAGTGATGCCGGTATACCTCCCCCCAAGCTTAGGCTTTTGGCCTAAGTGGAGTTCAACCCCAGCGAGGGTCGCTGTTCCACGCCGGTGGATCATACATGGCGTAGTCATAGTGAGGTCCCTGTGCAGAAGAAAAGCGTGGAGGCTCCACATTTCCAAAATGTTGATGCGAAGAACTTGCTGCATCGGATGACGAGTCGAGGTGTTCCTCGGCCTCCTCCATGTTGTCTCTTGCATGATGGCCTCCTCCCTCTATGTGTGCATTCAGTGCACCTTCTGTGACTGACCAATCCTCCCTGGAATCAAGGTTCAATAGAACAGGCGCAGGCAATCTTACTACCTTTTCAGTTTTCTTAGTTATTCTCCAAGCTTTCTTATAAAATGTCATCTTGTAAAACAGGTTACCCAAATTAGATGAATCAGAAACAAATTCATGTTTAATCATGGAGACTATGTCAAGTTTTTCTATGGGAAGTTGAATATCAAGATGGTGAGGTTCTACACCATGCAAAGCTAGTAAACGAGAGGCGATGAGACCTCCACAAATTCCGCCCTTCTCATGGTTAGTAGCAAGTCTATAAGCTATCAACGCACCTAAATTATAAGCCTTATTACTTTGCAGTGCAGCAGCTAGAAAAGCTAAATCCTGGATAGATAATTTACTACCATTCTTTCTAGCAAGAACGCATTTAGTAATGAAATAAGCAAAGCAGCGGATAGCTGGGAGTTGAATGCTACTGATTTTACAACCATCCTCTGAGAAGCTCCTTCCATGACAAATCATCTCGAAGAGGTTTAAGAGCTCTCGCGGCGATTCCCTTATCTTCTCGCATGATCCCCATTGCGGTACTCTAATTGCTGTACAAAAATCATTGAATGGCAAGTTGACAGTTTTATTATAAATTTTATACTGAACCATGGGGTTAGATTGCGACCAATTGAACTTAAAATCCTGCACAACAGACATAGTCAATTTTGCATATTGGCATGGTTCTCCGTCAACAAAATCATTCAACCCTGCACGAGAAATTAGATTCTGAACATCTCCCAAGATTCCTGCACTTCTCATGAAATCTGTGCACGGGTAGTAAGAGGGGTATACTCCCTCTTCGCGGTTCACTCTTATGACTTGTTGCACCTCCAATTCTTGTTGGTTTAGTTGATGTCTATTCCACTCCATTTTCTGAAATTTTCAACAAACATTATAAAATTTGATTTGGTGACATATAATTGAGGGGAACTACCATAGGAACTTGCTAGAGTACTAATCATGCATCAAAACTAGTTTATACAACTTAGAACAAGCATGCAAGCTCACTAAACATGTTACCTACAGCAGCAAAATATTCAAGATATACTCAACCAAACAAAATTCTACTTGGATAATCGGAGGAGTCACATACCGGAGAGCAAATGTGCCAAATTTCAGACAGAAATCTGGGCTGAGCAAAGAGATCGAGAAATCTTGAGCTCTTGAGTAGAAACGCGAGTGAGAGAAAGCTGGTGTTGATTTTTTCGGGAGAGAGAAGAGTGTGGGAGGAAGAGATGCTAAAGTGGGGCAAGGGGGAGCCCACACACCAGGGTGGCGCGCCCCCCTTCCAGGCCGCGCCGGCCTGTGGGGTGCCACCCTGGGGTGCCCCACTGGTCATCCCCAGGTGCTCCCAGGTGCATTTTCGAAAAATAGGACCAACGGTATAATTTTTGTGAATTTTTGAAACCTTTGAAAAATGCACATTTCTGGGTATTAAGTTTATTATTACTCGACAGGAAATTTTTTGAAATCTCTAATTAGCTAAGGAACTTTGCAAAACAAAAGTGCTACAGCAAGTAGAACAAGTGGAGGAAGAAAGAGATGTTGTTTACCCCCTCTATGCATATAAAAAGTATTTGTTAACAAGGTTGATCAAGTCTTGCCACCAAATAAATTTTACATAGCATAAGAAGAAATAAACCTCAAATCAATCATGTTACCTTGAATTGTATTGATATGGATCCAATCATAAGATTTTGATAACCTTCTTTAGGCTCATATATAGGACAATCAATTGTTCCAACTTTGATAGTTCTCACATTAGAAATAGTATTAACTCCACATACTTTATCAATCCTCTTGGGGAAATAGACGGTATGCTCCTTATCATCAATATTGAAAGTAACCTTTCCTTTATTGCAATCAATAACAGCCCCTGCGGTGTTAAGAAAAGGTCTCCCAAGAATAATAGACATATTATCATCTTCAGGCATTTCCAACACAACAAAATCAGTTAATATCAAGCAGTTATTAGTAACTTGAACAGGAACATCCTCACATATACCAACAGGAATAGCAATAGATTTATCAGCCATTTGCAAAGATATATCAGTAGGTATCAACTTATCTAAATAAAGTCTCTTATAAAGAGAAAAAGGCATAACACTAACACCGGCTCCCAAGTCACATAGAGCAGTTCTAACATAATTATTCTTAATAGAGCAAGGAATAGTAGGTATACCTGGGTCGCCCAACTTCTTTAGAACTTTGCCATTGAAAGAGTAATTAGCAAGCATAGTGGAAATCTCCTCATTGGGGATTTTCCTTTTGTTAGTGACAATATCTTTCATATACTTTGAATAAGGAGGCAATTTAATAGCATCAGTCAAAGGGATTTGCAAGAATAAGGGTTTCATCCAATCACAAAATTTATTATAGTGTTCTTCTTCCTTTGATTTTAGTTTCTTAGCAGGAAAAGGCATTTGCTTTTGCACCCAAGGTTCCCTTTCATTACCATGTTTCTTAGCAATAAAATCTTCTTTAGTATACTTTTTATTTTTAGCATGCTTTTCAGGTTCATCTTCAACCTCTTCTTTATCAGAAGCATCATTCTTATTATTATCATTATCATTATCATTATCATGTTCGTTACCACTTTCAGTTTCAGAATCAGAAATAGAAATACTATTAGGATCATTAACAGGTTTAGAGGATTCTACAACATTTTTATGTTTCTTCTTCTTTTTCTTAGAAGGAGCGCTAGGTTCAATTCGTTGAGAATCTTGTTCAACTCTTTTGGGATGCCCTTCAGGATATAGAGGATCCTGGGTAGAGACACCGCCTCCAGTTGTTACTTCATAAGCATGTTTCTCTTTAGAATTATTTTTTAACAAGTCATTTTGCACTTTAGTGAGTTGATCAATTTGAGTTTGAATCATTTGAAAATGTTTAACAAGCATCTTAACATCATTGGAGGTTCTCTCCACAATATCATGCAAATTGCTAATAGCTTGAGAATTTTCCATTAGATGATTCTCTACTCTCATATTAAAATTTTCTTGCTTAACAATATAATTATCAAACTCATCTAAACATTGAGCAGGAGGTTTCGAATACGGAATATCTTCCCTAGTAAAGCGTTGAAGGGAGTTTACCTCAATCATGGAAGAAGGGGGAATTATCTCACATATATCTTCTATGGGAGGTAGATTCTTCACATCTTCGGATTTAATACCTTTCTCCTTGAGAGACTTCTTGGCTTCCCTCATATCTTCATCATTCAATTTAATTAAACCCCTCTTCTTCAATATTGGCGTTGGAGTTGGTTCAGGTGTAGTCCAATCATCATGATTCCGGCCTATTTTAGCCAATAATTCTTCAGCTTCATCTGGAGTTCTTTTCCTGAAAACACAACCAGCACAACTATCCAAATATGCCCTAGACTCAACGGTTAGTCCACTATAGAATATATCAAGTAAATCATGCTTTTCCAATTCATGTCTAGGTCGAGCCCAGATAAGAGAGCAAAATCTTGCCCATGCTTCAGGCAATTTCTCTCCATCTTCCTGGTCAAAGCTATAAATTTTCTGTAAAGCAGCATGTTGAGCACTAGCAGGAAAGTATTTCCGAAAGAAAACATCAAGCAAATCACCTGGACTTTTAATAGAACCAGGAGGCAAATTATTGTACCAAGTTTTAGCGTCATCCTTTAATGAGAAAGGAAAAATTTTAGCAACAAAATAAGTGCGCATCTTAACATCATCAGAAAACAGGCTACTCATAGAAGAAAGTTCATTCATGTGTTCTACAGCACTTTCTTTTTCAGTACCACAAAAGGGTGTTTTCTCAACAATAGCTATATGAGATAGATCAAGAGAAAAATCATAATCTTTATCCTTAATGCATATAGGAGATGTGGCAAATTTAGGATCAGGAGATAGCTTATGTCTAAGTATATTGTGCGAGAAACTTTTTAATTTTTCTTGCATCAGCAGTAGCATTGCATCTATTAATAAAATCATCATTAAGCTCCACATAATCCTCATCAGGATCATCACTAGAATAATCAAGTTCAGGTGAATTAACAGGTGTAGCAGCATTAGGAGTTTCAGCATTTCAATTTGTCTAGACCTAGCAATTGTAGCATCTAGAAAGGATCCCAATGAACCACTATCATCAAGAACAGCAGAAACATTATCAATATTATGAGAATTTTTAGATTCAGCAGAAGTACCAGCAAGTGAAGCTTGCGGCGGTGAAACAAGTTGACTTATCACAGATGGTGAATCAAGAGTAGCAGAGGTACTCAGAGTTGTACCTTTTCTTGTAGTGGATGGTAATATGGCGACTTTAGGATCGCGAGTTTTACCCATGATGGAGAATTTGCAGCGAACAATATCAATCCAAGTGAACTTCCAAATAAAGCTATGCTCCCCGGCAACGGCGCCAGAAAACAGTCTTGATAACCCACAAGTATAGGGGATCGCAGCAGTCTTCGCGGGAAGTAAAACCCAATTTATTGATTCGACACAAGGGAGACAAAGAATACTTGAAAGCCTTAACAGCGGAGTTGTCAATTCAGCTGCACCTGGAAACAGACTTGCTCGCAAGAGTTTATCAGTAGTAACCGTTTTATAGCAGTAGTAGTAGTGAAATAACAGCAGCAGAGTAACAGAGACAACAGTAGTAATTATAGTAAACAGCAGGATTAAAATACTGTAGGCACAGGGATGGATGACGGGCGTTGCATGGATGAGAGAAACTCATGTAACAATCAAAGCAGGGCATTTGTAGATAATAATAAAAGGGTGTCCAAGTACAAAGTAATCCATAGGTATGTGTTCCGTATATAGTCGTACGTGCTCGCAATGAGAAACTTGCACAACATCTTTTGTCCTACCAGCCGGTGGAAGCCGGGCCTCTAGGGAATCTACTGGATATTAAGGTACTCCTTTTAATAGAGTACCGGAGCAAAGCATTAACACTCCGTGAACACATGTGATCCTCACATCACCGCCATCCCCTCCGGTTGTCCCAATTTCTGTCACTTCGGGGCCTTTGGTTCCGGACAGCAACATGTGTATAGAACTTGCAGGTAAGATCATAAAACAATGCATATCATGATGAAATAATAACATGTTCAGATCTGAGATCATGGCACTCGGGCCCTAGTGACAAGCATTAAGCATAACAAGTTGCAACAATATTATCAAAGTACCAATTACGGACACTAGGCACTATGCCCTAACAATCTTATGCTATTACATGACCAATCTCATCCAATCCCTACCATCCCCTTCAGCCTACAGCGGGAGAATTACTCACACATGGATGGGGGAAACATGGCTGGTCGATGGAGAGGCGTCGGCGGTGATGATGGCGATGATCTCCTCCAATTCCCCGTCCCGGTGGAGTGCCAGAACAGAGACTTCTGGTCCCCGAGACGGAGTTTCACGATGTGGCGGCGTACTGGAGGGTTTCTGGCGACTTCGACTTCTGCCTCACGATTTTTAGATCGAACCCCTTAAGTAGTCCAGAGGGGGGCGTCGGAGGCCAGCCGAGGGGGCCACACGCTAGGGCGGCGCGCCCCCTGGGCCGCGCCGGCCTGGCGTGTGGGGCCCTCGGGCCTCCACCTGGCTTGCCCTTCTGTCTCCCTGAGTCTTCTGGTAAAATAGGCTCATCGATATAAATTCCGAGGATTTTCCCGAAAGTTGAATTTCTGCACCAAAAACAAGACACCAGAGCAATTCTGCTGAAAATAGCGTTAGTCCGCGTTAGTTGTATCCAAAATACACAAATTAGAGGCAAAACAATAGCAAAAGTGTTCTGGAAAGTAGATACGTTTTGGACGTATCAGGGTTCTACTTATGATCCCAAGTGATTCACAAATTAAGGTTGAGATATGGGCATAGGCTATAGGTATGAGTTGACACCATGTTTAATTGTTTAGGGTTGCTCTTCATGACCACTGATAGGATACTTGTATCAAAATATTACTAGGGTTGTCACAAGTGCTATAGCCAAAATCTTGTTGTCATTTATTGGTTTTTATCCTTAATATATTGATAATGGTCTAAGGTTGATTACTAGTGGTCTACCTATCATTTCATGTGATGGATGATATATGCTTATCACATAAGATTTAACTTAAATTCTATATCTACAAAGCATGATCATGCATTAGACATGATCAACTTACCTCACTAAACTCCCTTTATTATCTTCCTCCCATCACTCATTCTATACTCTTAGGGTTTATGATCATTACAAAGTTGTGATGATCATGACGTTGGTCTCCTAATGAATTACTAGTCAAATAGTTTCTCACTTACCACAAGTGTTGGCTTGATCAAGTAGGGTTAAGTACTTATCTTGTATTCCACACAACAATAGTTATTATCAATGACTTATCTCACTTGGAGAGGACTTGAATAATAACCAAGGGTTCTACTCAAGAGATATTTGTGTAATCATATAAACATATGGATAGTCCTCTCCCTTCTGTGAGATTTAGTAGGAATAGGTTTGGATAAACAAGATTGGAATAGTCAAGGTTTGATAAAGAGCTAGTGTGAATGTCCTTGACATGAGTTTAATATTATAGTTGAAAATATACCATGTGAATCATGGTAGGAATATTGATTAAGTAAAAAGGGACGTGAAAAAGACAAGTAAAGAATAGTTTCTCAATTCTTTCTTTTATTTATAGTTGAATAAACATTCATGTGTTGTTGTAAGGAATACCATGTTATGATCCTTTATAAGATCTGGTATTTGATCTTCACTTAGGGTGTTGTTATTGTAAAACTAATCCCTTTTTTATCTAACCCATACATCAAATCATCTCTACCCAAAACAGAGTTTTAGCAAAGATCACATTGAAGTTTATAGTGCTTGACTTGATGATCTACTTCAATTCCATCAAGTCAAGTGAAATTTCAGTTTCTTTGACAAGTTTTATTTGAAAGCGCGAAAATTTCCTGGATTTTCTATGCATGAATGCAATGCACACATCTGTATTCTCTCCTTTTCTAGCCTCTAAACCTGAGATGTTACAACTAGGCCCCGTCGCAGCCCAGCCAAGGCCAGGTGGGCCCATGAAGCTCCGGCTGCCATGCTGCAATGGGCTGGCCATAGAGCCATTGTCTCGGACCGCCGTCAATTCGCCGTATCTGTCGCCAAAAGACCTAGCCACAGTAACGCATAGCCCATTGGAGCCCATCCGAGCCCACCACGAACCCATCAGGGCCGAGGCACCCAGGCCAGCAGCCACCGCTAGCCACCGCAGCCGAACCACACCGTCGCTAGACATCACCGTTGCCAGCCACTCCTAGTTGCGCCGGCGTCGCGTTGGCTTCGCCTGGCGACCCCTTGCCGACGGCGGGGGAGGGTGAGAGGAGGAGGGGCGGGCGCCGGCGGGGGACGTAGCCTTGTCGCTCTCTTGGGGGAGGGGAGGGGCGAGAAGGTTTTTTTGTTGTTGTTGTTGTGTTGTCTCGAGCTCACTTTTCTTCTCCCTTTGAGTCCTATTTTACATGTTTATCTCATCGTGTATATTTGGAAAGAGTCAAAAACGTTGGTGGTTTTCAGTAAGACATAGCTCATAGCTTCAGAAAAATGTGAAAAGATCACCCTTGTACAGGATAGGTATACATGTGAAATTTTGTGCGCAAGTATGATCTTTTCCAAGCTGAGGATAATCACAAACTGAGTTACTGTTGTGCAATATGAAGCTACTGTAATTTTTTTTTGGAAATGGAGGTTCTGCCTCTGCATTAAAATGATGCACACACAACTTCTTTTAATAAATTATTGAATGAAATCTTACAAGAAAAATACAATGATTGAACCAAAGCCGCTTCACTAACGATAGATGTCGCAACACCAACAAGCTTGATGAAGCTAATGTATGTAAATCGTGTCAAAACAAATTAAGCAATAATACACACAGACCGTCATAGTCTCCACTACTTATAAAAGCACCAACATGGCAGGAACATTACATCTCAGCCTTCTATTCCACTTGATCTAACGATCCAGGACTCTCCAATGACATTGCACAACTTCCCTGTTTTGCATCTCCACGATTGATAGGCAGTTTTTCCCATTAATTGCGGTAATTATTCCTGCTACACGTATGATCGGCAGTTGTCCCACTGATCACGTCCACTAATTGCTCCAGGAATTACACTTACCATATGCAGTTTTCCAGATCCACCAACTTACGGATTTCTTCTCCAGTCACCATCACCACGCTGCCTGACTCCGGCTCACTGGCGCGTCGCTGTCGCCTCGACTCCATCACTCATGCGCGGCCGCCACGCCGGCGTACTACAGAGGTGACGACTCCTCGCCGATTGACCCTCCGCCACATTGCGCCGACGTACTCCAGACGGCAACTCCCAGCCGTGGTGACCCTCCGCCGCCTTGGGAGCTTGCAAACTCGCTTCTAAGCCCCGTCGTAAAATACAACTTCGAGTCAACGCTCTGGCCGGTAAGTCTCGGCTGCCTACACACAGATAAGAAATTAAGTATATGAGCTAAATCAGTACATGGCTTCGCATGGTTCTTGATCTGCTCTTACCAGATGGCACAACAATCAAATACTTCAGCCTTTCACCATTTCAAGACATAGTAAACACATCAGCCGCGGGTGAAATTATGGAGTTACTTACACCTACATGATCTTGATTTCAACTGAATTTTAATATGCTGAAACAGGCCAAGACACCAATTTAGTTCCAGCACCCACAAATGTTGAAGATACTTCACAGGTTGATCAACCTAGCCAAAAAAAAAACAGAGAGGTCAATGATGGTATGGCCGAATGACTGAACAGCAAAGAGCTGAGTACCTACACAAACAACGGAAAGCCCGACAATAAAAACGAGTTGCTGTTGACTCCATAAAGAATGCTCAGGCATACCCGGCACTTGAGCAACCTGGTATTACGAATGTCTTTACTATACCAATGTAAACGCCATTTCATATGTCATAATTTGTCTAATTTTTACAATATTGTCTATAGTTATTTCCCACCCCGGACTCTATAGTGGCACAAGTGAACGGGGTATTACAAATTCTACCTTGCAGCAATCTAATCTCACCCAAGGTACATACATCATATTTATAATCTGCTAATAGAAACATATTTATGGACTTACATTACCAACAGAAACCTGAGTTTGACTGGATGTTAAAATAAACAGGCCAGCCTAAAGATGAAGTTGCAACTCCTACATGTGACGGACATGCTTCGCACGTTCATCAGTCTGCCAAAACAAAGCAGAGTGGTCAAGGATGGTATGGCCGAATGAGTGAGCAACAAAGAGCAGAGTACCTACTCAAACAAAGTGAAGCCAGGCAATGAAAACGAGTTGCTACTGACTCAGAAGAAAAAAAAATGCTCAAGCATCCTCTACTGGTATTACAAAGGACCTTACTAGCAAAATAAATGTTATACTTCCTATGTGTTATTATTCTGCAACTTCTCCATTGATACATGCACAGGGTAAATGCATGATATGAAAAATGGTTTCGCTTTACCCTGTGGCACTGCAAGATCCAACTTCACGTTGTACAAGTCCCGTAGTTTTATATCTGCGTGAGCGCTAAACCTGCATGCATCTTGACAATTGTTAGAAGAATTTGACATCTCTTTTCAAGGCTGCGCAGTCTCAAGAAATAGACTTCATATGCATATCATATTAGATCAAAGTTAACTGGGCGCTTCCCGTATTTTTATAGACTATAGAGTTGTCCCATAAATAGGGATAAACAACTTACATATGCAACAATATTATATTGATATGCATTTTCACGATTCAGTGTAGTTGAAATATGTAACCTTTATTTACACAAGCACACAATCAGTGCATGACAAGCATACTGTCAGGTGTGTTCTATTAGGAGATGCGTTCAAATATGCTGCACCAGAATAGAGATGATCAAATGTATCAAGAAAAGTAAATCTGGAGGTAATACACAGTCCCAAGAAACACTAACATGATGGTTCTAATTGTGATCTGAACATGCTGAAATAATATAACCCATATTTGGAACTTACCTACAATCCTGAAACTAATATGTGTGCGTGTGTGTGAACATGTGTGCAAGATGCACAAATCCAGTTGGGTACCAATTCGTACCATTCATGCATCAAATTACAGTCTATGTAGTATGTACAAGATTACCATATAAGCAAGCTGGGTACCAATTCATACCATTCATGCATCAGATTAGTTCCTCACCTGGTTGGTTGCTTGCTCTTCCCTCCTTGAAAATTCATAGCAAGGCTTCATCACCGCACCAGCGTCCCTCGCCCGTCCGCCGCTTGCTCCGATTGACCGCCTTGTCCGGCAGAAGGAGGAGGAGGGCCTGTGATGTGGTGCTATCCAACGCGAGCGCGGTGGCCGCGGCCGCGGCCGCGAATCCGGTAGACAAGACGTCTGCCCCTCCGCCTCCGTTAGTGCGAGTAAATACCGGCAGCGGCAGGGAGGAAGGGGAGGAACCAGAACAAATGGCGGCAGCGGGTAGGCAGGGTGGCCATGGTCCTCGAGCCGGCTTCGGGGAGGCAGCCGTCCCTGCGACGGCGGCTCGAGGTAGGGAGGGACGGTCCCCGTACCGGCGGCTGGATGTAGTGGAAGGGTGACTCTTGATGCGGGTTCTAATGAGAGACGACCAGAGAGGAGTGAGGGAGTGGTAGGTAGTGTGACTGCGATTAGAGCTATGGGTCATGTTTTTTTCCTTTTAGCGTTGGGAGACAAATAGCCTACGGATGTACCTCTTTTTTTTTCTTTCTCCTCCCCTTGCTGTGCATTTTATTTTGAACGAGACCTTTCCAATTGCTTATTAAGAGCTACTGTTTAAAAAATCATCCGATTCAACGATTAATCAGCCGATTAATTGCTACTTGATGGTCATCGATTAGCCGATAAACTCATTTATCGTCCAATTAATCACTCGATTTGGCTATTAATCGCTAGCGATCGAGTTGACACCGATAATCGATTTCCTCAACATTGTTAAGAGCAAAGTACATAGTAGATTATGAACATGTAATCTAGCAACTACATGGCACCGACGATGTGCATGTGATATTTAGATACAACTGAAAGAAAGACAAGCCTAGGGGTTTCTAGGAGCCCTGGTGGGCACAATTGTGTACTACTCCGTTGATGTTCCTAGAAATATAATATATGTTTGGTTTTATCGTAGCAGAATTGTGACGAAATCAGACATGGAGTTTGATCGTTCATCGAAGAACGGCAATCCGCTACTACTTTGGCTAAAGTTGTCTCCAAAATCCGCTATTCCAAAATTTATATTATATACATTCTCGGTGCCTCTAAATTTCAACCTTTCATATGACAAAAAAAATTCTTTCAGATATGGCATTGTTCATTTAGTACGTTTCATGGATTTTAACTAATGTAGTTTGTGCGAATAGTATGTTGCACAAACACTTGCATAGAAAGCATGGATTATACTTCAAAGACTTTACAGACGTGCAACGCACGTGCATGTTTACTAGTTATATTATAGTACATGTATGTGTTTCTGCTGGTGCTGCGCATGTAGAGAAGAAGTCCTTTTTTTGTGGAAACACAAAAGCGCCGCGTCTCAGTGCATTGACAGAATAAGAGGTTACCTGCAGGCCTAAAAGTTGGCAACACGCAGAATTTACAACAAGATCATCTTACTTTCTCCTGCCCATTTTATGTTGCGTATAAGTTTTTGTTTAAGTCAAATCGTACAAACTTGGACTAAGAATATAAATAATAATACTAAGATCTACTATGAAAAATGCATATAATATGAAAATATGTTTCATGACAATTATAAAAATATTATTCTTTTATTGTATGTTTTTATACTTTTATTAATATAGATGATAAAACTTTACGAAATTTGACTTTGACCAAACCTTATATGCAACATATTTTGGGCAAGAGGGAGTAGGAACTAGCCGGTTGCGTTCTCAGAGGTCATTTGACACCCATTATTTTATTTTATTTAACAAAAATAAAATGAAATGCAGTTGATGATACTATTTTATTTGGAAAATTCATAAAAATGAGAAGGTACCGCGATGATTAAGGTTAGGCATGGGATAAAATCTATGAAATTCTCAATTAAATTCTGGTATGAATTTTGTGATAGCCGAACAAGTTGATTCTTGAAATCACAAATAGTTTTTGTAATTCTAGCGCTAAATGATGGAAGTTAAACGAGCTTTTAGGGTTTAGGTCCAGATTCACACCATGCCGTTAAAGTTTGGCATATGTACGCAGGGTCATACTAGCGCACCTGCAAAATATACTACGCAGGAGTAACTTATAAATCTTGGCAAATTAATTTAGTTGGTCGAAACATCGTATACTAGGAACAGAAGAAGTATAGAGACGGCCATGATAACAACAGCTATCTGAACGTTGTAATGGCCTGGTCGGATGTGGCTGTGACTACGCTAGTGCCTGCTACCAACTAACAACACAGGCTAAACGTGATCTGGGCGGGCGATCTCAATCTATGCCACCTACCTAGGGACGATCGGAGTACTTAATAATGCAGCGTAAACAAAAAGAGAACCACACACTCCAGCTACTCCACGATGTACTATTTGCCAACACCGACAACTCGAAGGCTATTTGATCTGGTTCGGTGCCCATCGTTGCGGCATTCTGTATTTCTGTTCCGGCTCGAACTTAAAAATGGCCTCCTGAACTTTTCTCCTTTCTGATGCGGCAACACCTGGGCGCTCACTCAAATTCTTTGCGTGTATTGCAAATTTGAGAAGAATATCCATCCAACACGCAAATAAAAAGGGCCCTTAATTTAGTTTTTTTTTACAACGGTTGGGCTTGTGTTATTATAAATCAGTTATCAGTTTGTTCGGTGCGTACTGCGTAGCAGAACATCACGGGGGTTGCTGTATGCCGAGACCCCCTAGCGGGGGTGCTGTATGTTTGGGTGGGGCCCATCATTCCCTTTCACTTTGGTTTTGTTTTTTTTCCTTTTCTTTTCTAGTTTTTCTTTTTATGTTTTTTTAAAAGCTGAAATATTTTAAAATCTGAATTTTCTAAAATTTGGAAGTTCTAAAATTTTGTTATTTAGAAAAATTTCTTATTTTTTCAAAAAATTGTTTTTTGTTCTAAATATATTTAAAATTTAAACATTTTTTAATCGTAAACATTTTTAGAATTTCTGATTGTAAATTCTTGTTTTGAAATTTGAATATTTTTAATATGACAGTATTTTATATTTGAACATTTTTTGAATATGCACAATTTTAAATTTGAACATTTTTTTGAATATGCACAATTTTTAATTTGATTTTTTTTGAATTTGAACATTTTTCAAAATTGAATATTTTCAAGTTTGAACATTTTTCGAATTTAAACTTTTTTAATTTGAACATAAAAGAAACATAAAAGAAAAGGAAACAAAAAAAGAAAAACAGAAAAAACAAACAGAGGATATGTGTTGTAGTTCAATCTGGAAATATTGAAGTAGTTCAATCTGGAAACGTCAAGAAAGAGTTCTTGTTGTATAGAGTTTAGCAAGACTTGAGTGTGTTTGACACTTGATGAGTAAAACACGTGATTAGATCATGAAACACCAGAATATGTACATAATAAGATGTCATATGCTCTAAGGTGTTACGAGTATATATCAGAATGAATCATGCGACCCTGGGCAGTGGTGAAAATCGAACTAAGGATATGTGTTGTATAGGATAGTGAAAAAATAAAATCGTTGTGATGTGTTACGCCAGTATTTGTTTCATTGAATCTAAAACTATTTTGAGTTTTATTGAACCCTTAAGTGTGTTACCTCACGGTTCGAAAATAACGCATATATGATCAGAGACATATTCTCGAGTCAATTGATCATTAGGGGGGAGTCTGGATAACCATGGTGCGCCCACTGAATTCTGACTTGCTCAAAATGAACTAAGTCGATTAGGCCAATTGCAATGGTAGTGCTTGCATGCACGACATGTACGTCGCTAACCTCCTACCTGGACGTGCTTGAGGAAGCGCCGGCAGTTTGATAGACTTATTTTGCATTGTTATTTCAAGCATTGGGCTCTTATGTATGCGTCGAATGTTTACAAAACGGCTGGGATTAGCAGAAAATGGCAGTATGTTATTCCTAGCACCTGAAAATAAGCACCCCGTTGTTTTTTTTTGAAACGGGGCAAAAGCTTTGCCTTTCATTGATATAGGAGAAAAAAGTTGGCCAGTTTATGAGAAAAACTGCCGAAAGACACCACACACCAGCCCCGAGGCTACGCTCCACACGGGTCGACGACCAGCCAGATCGACACCACACATCAACGCAACATGCGTAGGCGAAAGATCGGAGTCACCGCTCCAACTACCACGCATGCGTAGGCCGAAGACGAACCCGCCTCCGCCGAAACCACCAAAACACTCCACAAGTCCCTTTGTCCGGTGGACATCCAAAGCGAGGCCCCAAGAGGCAAAGCGACGCAAGAGCGCCGCCCACGCCCGATCCCGCGAGGGATCTAGGGTTTCCCCCGGAGAGCCCGAGCGGAGAACAAGAAACACCCGCTTCGACGACGCCTTCAAGAAGTATGCGGCGCCCACAAGCGTCACCGTCGTCGGTCCTGGCCGGCCGCCAAGACAGAGCTTTCGCCCAGCGAAGAGTTTCAAGACCTCGCGCCCGCCAAGACAGAGCTTTTGCCCAGCGAAGAGTTCCAAGACCTCGCGCCCGCCAACAAGGACCGACACAAACCACCACCTGCAACCGCTGAGTAACCTCCTAGCCAACCTGAAGCCGCCGACGCGCAGAGGGCAGCACAACCCGAAGCCAACGGAGTATCGCCGAAGATCACCGTGGGCGCCGCCGGAACGCCACATAGATGGGACACCGACCAACACCGACACGGGGCTCGATGATGAACGCCGAAGCCCGCAGACAAGAACTCCCCGCACCACCCGAAGCCGCCAACGCCAACAGCGGCTGCGGCCCGCAAAGCCCGACAGGCCCAGATCGGGGCCCACCCATCGCCGCAGCCACCCGAAGCAGCACCGCCGCCATGGCCACCAACAGGCACCTCTGCCGCGGCCCCCTCCGCCGTGGCCACCCCTAGGCACCTCCGCCGCAGCTTCGACCGCCGCGCAGCCGTCGCCGTGGCCAACCGTAGATCCGCCGCCGCGGGCTCGAGCGCGCGTCGCGACGCCTGCGCCGCTGCACCACCGCCAAGCCCCGCCACGCCGCTGCGCCTCAAGACCACCGCCGCTCCTCGACACCTCCGCTCGAGCCGCTGCCCGGCTCCCGCCGCCCCGCCCCGCACCCGACGAGCTCCCTCTCGCGAGGGGACGCGGGGTAAAGAAAAACCGCTATCCACCGTGTATTGGTGCTTACAGATTTTGTACTACTACTTTTCATCATGTTTGGTGGTAAGAAAATAATAATCAAGTTGTACGAATTCTCAAACATGGACACGGTGTGAGCTGTGGACGGTAAGAAGTCATTTGTGGCCATCTGGCTGTGGGTAGGAAACGCGTTTGGGCTGCAGAAAATCAAAGTCGTCTCAGTCGTGAGATTTGTCACGCAGGTAGAGTAGAGGGCTCCATCAACGCCCTCATCTCGCCACCACCTCACACGCCTCCCCGGCCGTGCTTTCCGCCGACTGCATCTTCCCTCATCGTCACGCACACCGCCACCGCCACCACTCCTCCATTTATTAAACCCCCCTCCGCCCTCCATCTCCCTTATCGCCATCGACCGACGCCACGCCACCACCACCACCTTCCTCCTCTCACTCCGCGCCGCGTGCTCACTACGGTACGTCTCCTCTCCCCTACACATCTCCCCTCACCGTCGCAAACCATCCTACTCTCCCTCCCTCTCTCCCGCGTTCTTGCGGACCGCAGTCCCCGATCGACCGCCGCCGCCGCAGCAGCTAACTGAGGTGAGGAGCGTGGCCATCTCGCGTCGTGTAGCAATGCATGGCAGGTGTTTGCTTCCGTGCCCGACCCGGATCGGGTTCCTTGCGTGCATAGGAGGGCATTCCCTTCCCCCATCTCCCCTCTTCTCCCAATTCCGTCCCACCGGTTCCAACACTAGATGCCGTGCTCAGATCTGTCGACAAGATGCGGCGCTCGCTAGCCTCGCCCGATCCTATCTTTGCGATCGCAAATCCGATTCCATCCATATTTGGCTGTTGTGCAGTATTTCCTTCTTCTTTTGTTCAATTCCGCACCCCCTCGTTTGTAGATCGGCCCGAGATCCAAATCTGCGCCTCGTCGTAAGGCTCACTAATACTAGCACCATGTTTGACCAAGCTTTAGCGCACTTTGGGGGGTAATTGACACGTGGAGCGCTAGATAAGCAAAAGACAAATATACCTACTCAAAACGGGTTCAGATCTCCTTCTAAACAAGTCAGTTAGGTACATAACTAGGATTTAGCGTACGTTTCTTTCTTTTGTCTATTCTGTTTATGATTTGTCGGTTCAGCTGTTGTTAGTACAGTATTTCCTCTAGAATTAATGGTGTTACAGTAAGTACTGCTGCTGTACTCTGGTTTGATAGGATACCGTGAAGATTTTGAGTTTACCTCAAGTCAGACAGTGTGTCAATGCTTGCTTTCTTCTCTTGGAAATGCGAGTTGTTCCATGTTGTGTAACACCCCGTTGCTACCGGAGGTTACCGGAGCGTGAGGAGGAGGATAACGCCGCTTGTGGAGAGCGGCCACCGGAGAGAAGCCTGCCGCTTGTGGAGAGCGGCCACCGGAGAGATAGGGGACGAGAGAGAGGACGGGAGCAACCCGAGTTCTGTTCAATTCTTCGATGGCTTCCTCCGATGCATCTTCCCCTTTTGTTGGCATCTACGGACAGGCAGCCCACGATCACCAGGCTCGTGGCCCATGACGTCCAGCCCACCTCTCCCAAGGTACCCGGGTGTGACAATACCGCCCCCAAAAAACATTGCTTGTCCCCAAGCAATGGATGAACGCCGCTTCCACGAACACCTCCAGGGTCCCATGGCATTCCATCAAGCTGTGTCCTGTTACATAGCTTATGGATACTGAACTTGGACAGGAACTGCAAGCAGAAGTAGCACACGCCTAGATCACACCGCTTGCACTGAAGGTAGCATCCAAACCCGCCGAAGGAACAGTAGTTACTGCAGTTGTATAACTCATACTCAAGATGAACCCATCCATGTCCACAGTATAGCTCAAGGATAATGTCAGCGCGGCACTGAACCATGAGCACAACCGATAGAACTGATAGGCCAGTGAATTTCTTGCAGCCACTAAGAAATAATGTTCCATCAAGATCAGCATCTGGTAACATACTGTTTCGAGTTACTTGTCTGTACAAATTGATGTGTGCCTTTGATACTGAACTCGCATCCATTCGTTGTTGGCAGTTTCTCAAGCAATAGCTACATTCTTGTAGATCGCTTCCCAAAAGTATGGGACATCCATGGTGTATAGTAGCAGCATCACAAGCAGTACCAGATCGCATGGATAGCTCAGCGGGCACTTGTAGAAGCCAGATGATGTCAAAAACTTCAATGGGCGTGCTCTCCAGATGCCAACAGTGACAGGCTGAAAAAAACAGCAGCTGATTCCCAGCTTGAGATTGGAAATATGTAGCCTCTTCTGCTAACTGTACATCTGCATTTGTTCCTTGACGAATGGGAACACTTGTGTGTATTTTCACCTCTTGGTCGTGTACACACTGAAGGATTCCCATTGGCAAAAGTACCGCATTCACAATTTTTTTGATGCATCTGCAATGTTCTGACTCCCACTGCTCCCATTTGGATATCATGAATACAGGGGCAACTTGAAAGATCAGAGTGCTAGTAGGACCAAAATCTTGTTTCACACCGTTGAGAAGACATAATTGAATTTGATATCCTTTAGTACATTGACGAGTTGGTAGGGTGTGTTTCCTTTTCCACATAACATGTTGCCGGTTCCTATGGACAACCTTCTGAAGCTTGGTATCTTTGTCATTCAGTAGGACAGGCAGAGTCACGAGAGCTCTAAGCAATAAGGATAGGAATCCCACTATATCTTGTGCCAGCCAGTGAATGACCTGAACCAGGCTATAACCAGCCTCCTCCACCTGAACTATTGCACTGAAATTTAGAGGTTTTGTACATTGGTCTACCCAAGTTTTTTGTCCTTCAGCTATGGACAAGCCCATCAAAGTATCATCTATATCTTTCGCTGACAAGCAAACGAAGTCCAGCGACATATTATCTATGGGTATGTTCTTCAGTAAATATAGAACAAACTCAGCAGTGCTTGGTATGAATACATCACACTCATAGATAGCAAAAACGCCTGGATCCCAAGGTCGTTGTCGAGAGATAACCAGTCTTGATTCAGTTGGGCTAGTTGAATGATAAATACCTTCTTGGTATCTTGGAATCACCTGTAGGGTATTGCCCAAACATGGGTTGAAAGCACTTCGTAGCCATGATGGTATCTGGTCCAGCAATAGAATATCACCTTTTGTAGTAAAATTTCCAGGTTGAAATGCATTATTCCCCCATGGTGGCACCTTGTCAAACACACTGTGAGTACCTCCTATTCCAAATTTCCCAGGCGCGAAGGCACTCTGTTCGCACGGTGAAGTAACAGTGAACACCATGTTCCTGTGAGATGGTGGTGGTACCCAGATCAGATTTGTAGCATCTTCAGCTTCATAAACACTTCCCTCAAGTTTCATGTGGCTATCCATATCCAGCTCTTGGAATAATGACAAGCCACCAACATAAGTGAGCACCTTGTGAGCAAGCTCATTGCCCCACACTATGTCCTCAGATGGCATTTCACGAAGCCTCACCTCTGCTGAACCCAAATCTAGCTCCCAGAAAAGTGACATTCCTCCAACACAAGTGAACACATCATCAACAAGCTCTATCGAAGTTGTTTCCGAGAATACTGCTTCTGCAAGTTCCGCTTCCACCTTAGGCTCGAGGAATAGAGACACACCACTAACATGAGTCAACAACTCTTCTGAGGAATCTGCAATTGGCTGTGCCATCTCAGTTACAGCCCCCAAGTGTTTCTTCTTCCTTTCCTCGTACTCACTGTTCAGCACCAGCTTCAATTGCGCAAACTGCAATTTGATGCTCTCTACAAGTTGAACAAGTGTTGGCTCTGTCGGCTCGGAAATTGTGGCCATCACCTCCTTGGGGCTCACAGGCAAACATCTAGTGGGTGTGTCGGGTGAGATGTGCCCACTAACATGAACAACAATAGGCGGGCGATCAGTACCAAGAATTGTTGTCGATGGTGGCAGATCCCCAACAACTGATATCTCAAATGGAATCATTTCGACCTGGAGCTCCTCACGGACTCTAGGACCAAAGTGTGCTTCTACTGCATCCATGAACTCAGACCAATCGCCAACAACTTGACGCAACTTGTATGTCTCAAACCACTCCTTGGCTTCACCATCCATGTGCATTCTGGCAGCAATAACCCACAAACATTTGCTTATATTGAAGCTGTGGAAGTACTGAAGACATTGAACTCGCCAGAGGCCTGGATTCGTGCCATCAAAATGAGGGAAGGATTTATTGCATGACTGGTCTATGTGGACAACAGGAGCACCAGCCTGACTGGTGAGGACAAAAGTCGAACACCTTGTGGGCGTGGCAGGAGCGAGGACGACACCCTCGTGAAGAACACCAACATCCATGACCCGATGCTTGGCGATGAGGGAGGACGACGATGGATTGGTCGCCGGCTTGTGCCCCACATGATCCTGCACGAAAATCGATGTGGTCGTGGTGGCCAATGAAGTAGTGGTGGCCACCTGCCCTCCATGCTCCTTGACCCCCAAGCGCTGCGCACAAGAGGCCAGCAGCGTCCGTGACTCGTTGAGGCTCACCATGGTTGCCGCCAACCGCTCCTCCATGGTTGCTACCGCCTCACCCATCAACTCCACCAACTGCGGCTGCGTAGATGGCTTGGAGGTCGCCGTTGTGACTCCTCGCTGAATCCGACCAAACCCACTCCGGATTTACAGAAATTAGGGGCAAATCGAAATCAACCCCCAAATCTTAGACCGCTTGCAGAAATTCGACTCGAGATCTCGCGGATTGGGAATCAGCGACGAACTCTAACCCAGTGGAACGAGACTGGAATCTGATACCAAGTGTAACACCCCGTTGCTACCGGAGGTTACCGGAGCGTGAGGAGGAGGATAACGCCGCTTGTGGAGAGCGGCCACCGGAGAGAAGCCTGCCGCTTGTGGAGAGCGGCCACCGGAGAGATAGGGGACGAGAGAGAGGACGGGAGCAACCCGAGTTCTGTTCAATTCTTCGATGGCTTCCTCCGATGCATCTTCCCCTTTTGTTGGCATCTACGGACAGGCAGCCCACGATCACCAGGCTCGTGGCCCATGACGTCCAGCCCACCTCTCCCAAGGTACCCGGGTGTGACATGTTGTGGCTCCAATACTTTGGTGTTTTGTAAATAGGGGATGGCATGATCTTGATCAAATCTCACTCACACTTTTAATGTTCTTGAAAATACGAATCAGTCACACTTTTGTTCTGTAAATAGGGGATGCCATGATCTTTGATCAAATCTCAGTCACACTTTTCATGTTCTCGAAAATAGAAACAGTCACGCTTTTGTTTTCTAATAAATTGGGGATGGCATGATCTTGATTGATATTCAGTCGCGCTTCCATGTTCTCCAAAATAGATAGCAGTCACACACTCACGCTTTTGTTTAACTGGATGGGAACAGTGTGATCCACCGTGAATTCTACTTTCAGCTCTGATATTTGTACAAATCCGCGCACCAACCGTTTCCATCTCATGTATTAAAAGGGCAAAGTATGACTATTTTGCGTGATCACATTTTCCTTGATTCTTTCTAAACCACACAGTTTTAAGCTTGTATTTACATCTTGGACTCTGGTCTGTGCGAAATGGATAAAGGTGTCTGTTTATGCCGTCACCTTAGACAGACTTTCCTGTCCCAACTAGTTTTTCTAGGAGCTTGGTTCAGTTTCTGATAGTATATGTTCCAACTGTTCAAAAGATTATATACTATATTACATTCTTGTTATCAATTATTTCATTTGATACAGGCTATATAGTAATTTACATTTCGCCTAATACTGTTAAATACTTTACTTTGCAACAGGATTTAAGAAACTACAGTCTGTAGGGTATGGCGACACCCTACACGCCTAAGAGCATCCTCATTACGGGAGCTGCTGGCTTCATCGCTTCCCATGTCACAAACCGCATTGTTCGCAACTACCCTGATTACAAGATTGTCGTCCTTGACAAGCTTGACTACTGCTCTAATCTGAAGAACCTGCTCCCTGCCAGCTCCTCGCCAAACTTCAAGTTTGTCAAGGGCGATATTGCAAGCGCTGATCTTGTCAACTACCTCCTGGTCACAGAGAACATTGATACTATTATGCACTTTGCAGCCCAGACACATGTTGACAATTCATTTGGGAACTCTTTTGAGTTCACCAAGAACAACATTTATGGTACTCATGTTCTTCTTGAAGCTTGCAAGGTCACTGGCGGACAGATCAGGAGGTTCATCCATGTTAGCACTGACGAGGTCTATGGGGAGACAGATGAGGATGCAGTGGTTGGCAACCATGAGGCCTCACAGCTGCTCCCCACAAACCCCTATTCAGCAACCAAAGCTGGAGCAGAGATGCTTGTTATGGCTTATGGGAGATCCTATGGTCTGCCTGTTATCACTACCCGGGGAAATAATGTGTATGGTCCTAACCAGTTTCCTGAGAAGCTTATCCCCAAGTTCATTCTTTTGGCTCTGAGAGGAAAGCCCCTCCCAATTCATGGTGATGGATCCAATGTCCGGAGCTACCTCTATTGTGAGGATGTTGCCGAGGCTTTTGAGGTCATTCTTCACCGTGGAGAAGTTGGACATGTTTACAACATTGGAACCAAGAGAGAGAGGACAGTCACTGATGTGGCAAAGGATGTCTGCAACCTTTTCAATCTTGAAGCTGATAAAGTTATCCAGTATGTTGATAATAGACCTTTCAATGATCAGAGGTACTTTTTGGATGATGAGAAGCTTAAGAGTCTTGGGTGGTCTGAACGCACTAGATGGGAGGAGGGCCTGAGGAAGACAATGGAATGGTATGTGGCTAATTCTGACTATTGGGGTGATGTTTCTGGTGCATTGTTGCCTCATCCGAGGACACTGATGATGCCTGGGTCCGAGGGCTCTGAGGAAGTTAAAGGAATGCTAAATCTGTTCACTAACAATCAGACCAAGATGGTGACTCCAGTATCAAAAGGTTCTCCCAAAACTCATTCTCTAAAGTTCTTGATATATGGCCGGACAGGATGGATTGGTGGGCTTCTTGGGAAAATATGTGAGAAGCAAGGAATTCCATACGAATATGGAAAAGGTCGCTTGGAAGAGCGCTCTTCAATCGTCCTTGATATCCAATCTGTGAAGCCAACACATGTCTTCAATGCTGCTGGTGTTACTGGCAGACCCAATGTGGATTGGTGTGAGTCCCACAAGCCGGAAACAATACGCACCAATGTTGTGGGCACCTTGACTCTAGCTGATGTGTGTAGGGAGCATGGGTTATTGGTGATGAACTATGCCACTGGGTGCATATTTGAATATGATGCAAATCATCCTGAAGGGTCAGGCATCGGCTTCAAAGAAGAGGATACACCAAACTTTACTGGTTCATTCTACTCAAAGACCAAAGCAATGGTAAGTTGGTAACTCCCTTTGCAATGGTTACTTTGTTATTTATCTTGCATTTTTGGGTGGTGGTGATATTATATTTGTAAATTTAAGATGCAATTACTGGAATAAACTTCTGATTATTTTTTCTCTGGACAATGCAGGTTGAGGAACTGTTGAAGGAGTACGAGAATGTCTGCACTCTGCGAGTCCGGATGCCAATATCGTCGGACCTCAGCAATCCCCGAAACTTTATCACAAAGATTAGCCGTTACGACAAGGTGGTAAACATCCCAAACAGCATGACAGTGTTGGACGAGCTTTTGCCAATTTCAGTTGAGATGGCTAAAAGGAACTTGCGGGGCATCTGGAACTTCACCAATCCTGGTGTAGTTAGCCACAATGAGATCTTGGAGATGTATAAGAAATACATTGACTCCAGCTACAAGTGGTCAAACTTCACGCTAGAAGAACAGGCCAAGGTCATTGTGGCACCTCGGAGCAACAATGAGATGGATGGGGCAAAGCTGAGTAAGGAGTTCCCTGAACTGCTATCTATCAAAGACTCATTGATCAAGTATGTTTTTGAGCCCAACAGGAAGGTCCCAGCAAATTGAAGCCAAAACAGGTGATATAGAAATACCAAGCACTGTAAGAGTTTAGGAGCAATTCCACCGTGATTCTTTAGATGTTTTATGATACTACACACCATATCTCTATTATAGATTCACAGCATCGTTTGAACCTATATTTGGCAATCTTCTTGTGATAGCAAGATATTTGCCTTGCTTGTTGTAGTGACCACTCGATGAGTTATAAATTCTTCAATGTGCGTGTACCATGTTTGTTCTGTCAAGAAAAGAATTTACAGTATCTTGTGTACTCTTTAATCTGCTGATGCGTCTGTGAATGACCTTACGTCCTGTGCTGACCAAAGCATTTGGACAAACACTCAACAGTTTAAACTTCTTTGCGTTGTTGCTCCATGCGGGTGTGTTGTGTTTGAGTCCAGGCCAACCCCACCAAAGGACTATTGTTTTGGCTATCCACGTTTTGACCAATATTGGCAAGAAAAATTAAATCAGCACGGGCATGCTATTTTTTTGGCAACCATCCAAACTGAACCAAGATTTTAGTCGCAAGCAAAAAAAAGTTGATAAGGTAGAATTTTTTCATGAACCAAACATATGTTTTGCCAGGAGTTTCCAGTACACCCAAAAGTATGCAACCATTATTTTCATCTCGTAGCTGGAAGGAATCATCTTTTCCTTCTTCTCCTTCTGTATCACCCTAAACTGCTTCTGGAAAAAAGATATCACTTTTTTTTCCCAACAACATCATCTTGATAGCATAAAGACCAAAGATGAGACTTGAAGGTCAGGCAACTTCCATGTTCTAGATTGACTTATGATGGCGGCAATGTCATGTGGGGGAAAATGATATAACGTGCACATGACGTGAGTGCTAGATTCCGTGTAGTACCAGTTTCACCATCTTTGATATTTTTTATTGATCACAACTGAGATTGCCGTCAGGCTGTGATATGGCCGATGCAATGGTGCCGTTATGATGAAGGGCTGCTGATGATAGCACGGGGGCTAGTCATGAAGTCCTTATACAGTGCATGAGCACTACCCACAAAGTACTTAAATGATTAATATGCGAGGTCCTAAAATTTATAAGGACACATTTAGGTCCATGGAACATCAAAGTTTCGATTAATTGCATTTGGTTATCACAAAAACACGCCGAGTCATAGCCTGGTGGTTGTGAGCTGCTGATAGCTCTCAGCCCATCCGAGTTCGAGTCTCTGTACTCGAATTCTCGGTGTTGCGCACACAAGTACCTCTATCAATAACACAAGATGTTGGGTTTCTCTCCAGTGCAGCCAATCAATTTTTTTTTATCTCACGGTGACAAAGTATCAGCTCTACCAGTACTTAGTGCTTCGGAAGTCCTCCAGTTTCCCAAAATCCCCACCCGGCTTAAAATAACGCCCATATAAATGTAACTGAGCTCCTAATGACTAGAAACTTGAGTAGTTACAAGAAAAATTGACGGCACTGATACAAAATAGACCTAGCATGCTACAAACTAAAAAGCGGAAGCACAACTTTTTTTGAGAAAACACAAAAAACTCTTTGCGTTTCATTTCATTAAAAAGATAGAATTTATTACACACATCATAGGAGGTACACTACAAGATTAAAACAGGTAAGGGGTTCAGTGAACATCCCAGGTTGTTGGGATGGCATCTTTTAGGCGGTTTGCTCCCTCCTTGACCCATGACTTTGCCTCATCTTTGATTTTGTTGTACATGTCCAGAACTGAAGGCTGCACTCTCGAGGACGTAATCATTGTGATGTTTCCAGATCATCCAGGGCACTAGGAGGGTCGTGGACGCCAGGCTCTTGTGCATTGGCTTCGTCGTATTTTGCAAATATCTCCCTAGGATATGAACCAAGGCATAGAACACATCATTTATTACTATGATCTGATTATCGGGCATGTTCGGATTGTTAGGTTCACAAGAAATTATTTGGATATTAAGTTTACTAGAAAACCTTCTTACATGAGCCCTTCTGATTATATGACCGGATTATAAAATCTACATGTAATTCATTCTACACCTCCACATTCATGCGAAACCAATATGAATTCAACTTTTTAATTTTACTTTATAGTGAGGCACCCACGGTGAATCTTGAAGCTCCCGCGATTTTGTTCTTCGTTAGGCGATGGTGGAGTGCGTGCATGTCCTCCTTTTGCTATTTTGTTCACTAGTTCAAACCTTATTTCTGTGTGTGGTTTACATATCAGCTTAGTACAACCCCAATGATCATTCAAACCTTATTACACCCAGCTTGTGCAAGAACATAAAGTTCAGAGCGAGTCTAGATAGATGTACACAGATGAAAAGGAAAAAAAAATTAAAAAAGGCCCTGCCTAAGCTGTCAGAGGCTCACAACAAGATGAACTAATGACCGCCAACAAAATCGGTCTCTTGTTAGAGAAAGAAAAAAGAAATTTTGGCACTAATTTTGTCTCTTTTGTTTCTACTTTTCTGTTTCGTATTTGAATTTGACATTTTGTTAGATGATTGATATATGTTGTTTCTATGGTACCATTTTTTTTTTTTTCAAAAAAAATCACTACATTCAGATGGGATTTTCGAACTTGAGAGTACCGGAGTACTACCAGACAATGGGAGAGCACATTAGATCATCAAAAGGAACAACACAAGTTGCCGTTAAGGTAGCAAATTCTGAGGGTATGTTTGGTTCATGCCATTGTGCCCATTGCCCAACCAAATTTTGCCGCCAACCGTTAGCAAGCCAGAAAATTGGCTAAGGATTTCTTGGCCCATTGCCAAAATCTTGGCAAGATTTGTGAAGGGAAGTTGAGGCAGGTTGGCACCTTTTCATTGGCGACCAAAATTTTGGCTACCAATAAAATAAGAGCCAAAATATCATTGGTTGCCAATTTTTATTTTGACGAAATGCAGCAGTGCTGCTTTCAATTATGTTAATAAGAGAAAGCAATTACAGAATGGGTAGAAAAAAGAAAAAGAAACTATACATCAGGAGCTAAGAAATAGTTAGTTCAAAGTGGTTTAAACTATTGAACTCCAGGGATCCCAGCACCACACTATACATTCAACCCATCGCTGATCTTATCAGAGACCTCTCAAAGATGCGAGAGTTTCTTTTTTTCCATATCATCCATGATGCCAAGATTTGAATTGTGTGCCAACCTTTGTGTCTTGAGGTGGCAAGAAGAGTGCCACCAGCCAACTCTTCATCGTCATCGTCCTCGCAGGAGTCCAAAGAAGAAAGCCCGGGGCTGGCAACGCATCACCGGCAAGAAGAGCACTTCGGTAGGGCCACCCGAGGCAACCGACATCAGCGACAAGGACCCAAGCCCCTCTACCAACACGGCAGGGTCGCAGAGCAGCCCGTCCGGAGAGCGAGAACCGGTTGAAGGAGTGACAGGATTCACCGGTGCTAGGTTGTTAAAAGGCCGTTATTTCCCCAATCAGTCTGTCCGATCAGCTCCTTGCCCAAGATCAACTTTTTTTTTTACGCAAACAGAGCTTGGCTCTGGTGGTTAGGTCCCTTGTGGTGGAACCAGCCCACCCAGGTTCAAGTCCTAGACTTGGCATGGGTGTTTGCATTTACGATTTAACCGGCGCTATGCTTTCAGTGGTAGGTGACGTGCCCGTCAACAAGGAGGCGCCAGTGGTGACTTCGTCAACCTCAAGATATGTCGGCGCAGTCCCTCGGAGGTGCTCATAGCCTGGCCCCGGCCCGGCCCGACACATGCCCAGGTATGCTCATAGGGGTAAGGTGTGCGTGCGTTCATAGGGGTTGTTTGTACGTGCGTGTTTGTGAGCGTCTGCATTGTACTGTGTTCTCAGAAAAAAAGATCAACTTTTTTACCTGGCGAGTGGGTACACTCACCTCAGTCACGCCTTTGCCAGAGTATAGCACTGTGCCACTGTCAGGTGTTTGATGAATGAAGAAGGTAATGCATGGGAGGAATCATCTTCGCGTTCCTTTTCCCATGAACCAACTGCTGATAAAATTCTGGAAATACCCATCAGTACCACCTATAGAGAAGATTTTGTGGCTTGGCCACATGAGAAGGGGGTGTGTACTCTGTGCGGTCGGCCTATAACCTAGCCAGGACTGCACGCTTTTGGGAGGGTAGGAGTCAAAATAGCTGTGGTACTGGCTCTGTACAGTACTTTGATGAAAAAGGATGGAAACGATTATGGTCTGTACAATGCCCAAATTAAATAAAAGTTGTGCTGTGGCACATAGCTCACAACTGCCTCCCCACAGGTGCTCCAATTATGCTTGTGGCTTCTATGCTCGAAATGAATCTGTTGAACATGCTTTTCTTCATTGTCAGTTTGCCCATGAAGTCTGGGATGGAATGAAAACTGCGTTTGGTGTCAGATTAAACCGCAAGTCCTTTGTGCATGCAAAACAGTGGCTGCTGGAATGGATACTCCATGCTAATGATGTGCATGCAATGGTCTTTGCGTTCCCCGTCTGGCATATCTTGGAGGCACGGAATGATGTTAGAAATGGAGGAAACATGTCACATCCGTGTCGCATTGTGGAGAAGATCAAGGGATATGTTGATATGACCCTACACCATTCTTCTAAAACCAAGTCTTTTACTAGGTGCGAGACTCCAGCTTCTGTTCCCAATTGGTCTCCCCTACCTGAAGGTTTGGTAATGGTGAATGTGGTATGGGCGCTGGTGCTGTGGTATGCTTCTGTACCCAAGTGGTCTCCCCTACCTGAAGGTTTGGTAACGGTGAATGTTGATGCAGCTCTGAATGTGGGACTCCGTCGTATGGGCGCTGGTGCTGTGGTACGTGATGACTGCAGCGGCTTTCTCATGGGTTTCTGCCACTCCTTCGACAATGTCACCGAACCAGAACTTGCTGAAGCTTGCACGGTAAGGTATGCAATGATGGCAGTGGCTGAATCAGTTTTCACAAAGTAATACTAGCATATGATATCTACTCGTCTTCTCCAGATAGAACAATCACTGGTGCAGTGATGCATGATTTTAAGTCCAAGACTAGTTTATTCAGTGTTATTCATGTCTTTATATCTTGTAATAGAGTTGATAATGATCTTGCTGAGTGTGTGATATATGATGCCAGCGCTGCGCGGGTTGGCGAGCTGCCGGATTTTCTCCCGTGCCCTTGTTTGTATTGAACAATCCATGGTGAATTAATAAAGTGCTGGTTTCTTTCCCAAAAAAACAGTATCCCTTGCGAATATTAAAAAGAATAAGTGTAAAAACTGCATATCTACTTCGATAAACATACCTTTTGTTATGTATCATAAACAAACTTGTGCAATTTTTAAAGAAAAGTTGCTTCATTAAGAAAGTTGGAAGAAGCCATGACAAGTATGGAGTGAACGATTCAGAAAGTCATATGCGATAAGGGTCAGGCAAATCTCATTACAATACATTTACACATAAACCTCAAGCAGAAAATTTGTCAAAATCTTCAAATTCAGTTCACAAAAACACACAAAAAGAATATCCTAATGTGCAATGACTCCTTAACCCACACTATTATATTGGAACTTCATGGTATTTTAACCAACCATGAACGCAAAAACAGCCATCGTTTACACTGTACTGTACATTGAACCATGAACCATTGTTATGTGCAAGGCTTCTCATTTTTGAACTGTTATGTGCGAGTGATGTGTGACTGATCGGTGAGTAAACTTTGGCAGCTAAGAGTATGAACTATGCAATCACCAATTGACCATTGACAGAGCAGAGGTTCAGCGGCATGGGCAGGATCAAACCTACATCTGAAGCCCATGCTGTGGCAGATAACCTTTTTCCTGTAGAGCTCTTTGCAAATCACCCAGAATATCCTTGTTCTCATTCAAAACAATGGCTAAAAATTCTTCTAGGTACGCCTTTGCTGGATGCTCCCAGGTGTTCCGGATCAAATGAATCAATCCAGGAGCACCATGCACCTCATAGTCAATAACCTTACGTGTTCTACTGTCCTTTTGGGTTCTGTTTATCTGCAGCTCGGGCCACTTGAGCTTTTTCTTGCCCCAGCTATCATGTTCTGATATGAGCTCCTTTATTTCATTGTATGCTTCCATATCATTCTTCTCCACAGCGATTAAGCAGTGGTTCATATTCATAAACTCGCCAAGTGCACTGCACGAATGGACCATGTTGATATGGTTCAGGTTGACTTCTTCAGGCCATCCCTCCTTGATGCTTTTGAGCCAACCTTTGACATCCAGCGGTATGTCCTCATCAAAGAGGCTCTCTGTCATGATAACAAACCTTTGCCTGTCTCTTTTATTGGTTGATGCTGTAGCAGTGACTCTGACAACATCCTGGATTGTCACCCTCTCAAACATACCAGATCTGACGAAGTTCATAGCTGTGTACCATTGAAAGTCCATCCGCTTGCTGAAGTATCATCTCTTTGTAGGACTTGAGAAGAAAGATCTTGAAGCTGTCCCTTGTCAATGTTTGATGTATTGTTGACTTCGGGAAATGAACAGATTTAACTCGATTTTTAGCAACTGATGCGAACTTCCGCAGAGTAATTGGCTCTGGAGATATGGCTTCATCGGGAACTTTTTGCAGGCTAAACTTCAAAGACTTCTTCACCCGCTGACTTGCCACGCTCATAGTTTCTGCTCTTGCCTTTTTGTTTCCTGTATAATCACAGTTTCTGCATAGTAGAAATCATAAATGAGAAAGGTCTGGAGTAGGGGTGTAAACGAGCCGAACTCGAGCAAATATAGGTAGGCTCGGCTCGAGCTCGATTGGCACAACGAGCCTAAAGTTCTGTTCGAGCTTGGCTCGCGAGCTTGGACAAGAGCTCGAGCTCGATTCGTCGAACGCTACACGAGCTAGCAAAGCTCGTAAACTTTTTTTTTCTGCCAGCGAATCTGCTTGCGTTCTAACCTGTCAATCATTGTCTGGCTTTTTTAATAGGAAAACGCTTATGGTCGGCCGACCGATCACGTGGGAAAAATCGGTTGTGCTCGCTCGCTTCGCTCCTTCCCGTGCATCTCTCTAGCGTGCGCGCGCGTGAGCCTTTTTCCGTCTAACTGTTTTTTCTCAGCGCCGAGTTAGTCTCGGCACAAGCTAGCATTTTCGCTGCTCTTGCCATGCAGCGCGCAGTGCCCGGACCATTGCATGAAAGGACAATGCATAGGATGACAGATCTGGGCCATCGATAGCTACTATTCATCACCTCTCATGCATGCACCACTTGCATGTTGACTATTTGCTATGTGCACACATAGCTAGTTGTTAAGTAGTTAATTTGTTTGGAGTTATTTTAAGATTGTTTTTCCATGGCTGCCATTTAGCCGCAAGCACGCCATGGACGATGTTATTTAGATGTTGCATACGCCAATTAAAATTGTGATATACATATACGAGTTTTGTTGTGAAAGCGTACGTGAGATGTTGTAATGTTTTCCGGATCTTTACTACAAGTTTTGTTTTCCTCAAAAATATTGATATTGTATAAGCGGTTCAAAATGTAACTAAGTCGCATGAGTCTTATTGTAAAGGCACACGGGAGATGTTGCCAAGGTTTTCTGGCGCTCTTTAAAAGTTTAATTTTCCTCGGATTTATTGATGTTGTATGCGTGCATTAAAATTGTAACATACACATTCTAGTTTTATTGTAAAAACAAACACAAGATGTTGTAATGTTTTCCACATAAAAGAATGATGGTGTATAAGTTATTACAATATGTAATTAAGTCGCACAAGTTTTGTTGTAAAGGCACACAAAAGATGTTGCAAGGTTTTCTAGCGTTTTTTAGAAGTGTGTGCTCATATGGTTTTTTTAAATGTTGTATAAGTGATTTAAAATTGTAACTTACTCATAAGAGTTTTATTGTAAAATCAGATACAAGATGTTGTAGTGTGAAAACTTTCAGCTATGCATACCTCCATGTGGAGCTAGCATTATGCATGCATGCATGATGCAACAACATATGTTTCCACCCATGTGAGCGATGTGTACTACATTTAGAGGCAGCTTGTTTAGACATAGGAGAGAGGGAGAGAGGCGTATCAGGCTATCAACACATGGCACCACACGCATTATTGCATGGTCAACAACAGCAGGCGCTTTCACCAGACCACACTACGCAACGCACTGCTACTGGGATCATCAAAGTGACGTGACCGTACTCGCCTGACAAAGCGCAAAAGCCGGGATAGAACAAACCACATGAGAAAGAAAGTAATGATTGATTACCGCACGATGGGTAATCAACGGCGGCGTGTACGACCGATTTTAGACCCACAAATCGGGCGACTGACGCTCAGCACGCCCCTTTTTTATAACAGGAGGCGAGCCTTCAACCTTGTTCCATGACCATGAGCGAGGTGGTACTAAAGTATCTGTACTATTGTTTGGTCTGGTAAGAACGTACAGTGTTAGCTTTAGATGTGGGCCATCCCATGTTGCAAATATTTAATGGGCCGTTGCAGAAAAACAGTAACGAGGCTCGTGCTGGCTTTTTTCTTTCGTTGGCGCCAAAGATAAATTGGGCTAGCATGTTGGCTAAGATACTCAGAAGTCAAAATAAAAGGTCTAAGAATAATTTAGGAGAAACAACCTGGGCGCGTGGTATGCCCCTGTCGAGCTGTATCGAACTGCTCGAATTCGAGATGAAAAGCTCGCGAGCTCAGAGTAAGGTTTGAGCTCTGACATAGGCATCCCCAATGGGCCTGCCGAAGATAGTACCCGGTGTTTACTGAAGGCCCACTACTCGAAGAATAAGAAGATTCGGAAGCCCAAGATATTGTTAAGAAAAGCTAGAGTTGTAATAGGAAGTATTATTTGTAATCTTGCGGGATGAGTTAGAAACCTTCCCGGATTCTGTAACTTGTACAATATGAATCCCTCGGCTCCGCCTCCTGTATAAGGGGGAGTCGAGGGACAAAGAAAGCACCGAATCATTGTCTCTCAAACCCTAGTTTTCATAATCGTCGAGTACTTTTCGGCTGAAACCTTCGAGATCTACTTGCCCTCTACTTCCAACTAAACCCTAGTCTACAATCCGTAGGCATTGACAAGTTAATACCTTGTCAAGCTCGGTTTGATTACACCTCGAGCCGAGCGCGAGCCGAGCATTTAACGAACCAAGCTTGCACAGTTTGACGAGCCCGAACTTTTTTGACAGCCCTAGTCTGGAGCTTATCATTATATGCACATAAAAAAATAAGATACACAAATGCTTGTGGTTAGTTGGTTACCTGTTGGTTGTTTCTCTCTTGCCATGTTTCGGTCCAGGGGTCCAAAAAAATTTCAAGTCAACCTTTTCACCCTCTTGTACCACAGAACTTGGATCCGGAAGAATTTTCCAGTGGTCAACACTGAAACAATCAAATAAATAGTTTCATGTATCATGCAAATAAAGCTGAGTTTTAAATTGTTAAACTAATGCTCACCAATCAACGAGCCACTTCTTTTTGATCCAGGTTGTTCCCCATCTGTTTTGGTTCACCAGGTCAGCACCTTGTGAGAACCAAACATTACCTATGCTGATTGGAGGGGACTTTAACATTATTCGTTCACCTCGGGAGAAGAATAATAATAATTATAATGCCCGATGGCCTTTTGTTTTTAATGCCATTATTGAAAGCTTAAATCTGCGAGAAATAGTGCTCTCAGGGCGTCAATACACGTGGGCAAGTAGAAGAGAAAATCCAACGTATGAAAAACTAGACCGTGTGCTAGCTAGTGTGGATTGGGAGCAGAAATATCCTCTTGTATCAGTACGTGCACTTACGCGTTCGGGATCTGATCATACTCCCCTCCTTATTGACTCTGGTGAACAAGCTCATCTTGGCAATAAGGCTCTTTTTTCCTTCGAACTATCTTGGCTGCGAGAGGATGGGTTTCATGATTTAATTAAAAGAGAATGGAATGCAGTCGTCCGAGGAAATAGCCCTATTGAAATATGGCAAAACAAAATGAGACACTTAAGACGATTCTTAAGGGGCTGGGCAAAAAATCGCAGTGGGGTGTATAAAAAAGAAAAGGAGAAATTAATGGCTCTTATTGATGCGCTGGACATTAAGGCAGAAACGATTCCCCTAATGGTAGCGGAGCGTGATGCCCTAAGAAAGGCCCATGATAGCCTAGCTAAACTCAGACGTGAGGAGGAAGCTAAATGGGCTCAACGGGCAAAAGTAAAACACATACAAGAAGGGGGAAATAACACGAAATATTTTCACCTGATTGCAAACGGCAAACATAGGAAGAAGAAGATTTACCAGTTAGAGCAAGACGAAGGGACAATCGTTGGTGAGGAAAATCTTAAAGTTTTCATCACTGAGTATTATAAGAAACTATTTGGGGAACCAACTAAAAACAACTTTCATATGAGAGAAGATATGGGAGCGGATATACCTCAAATCTCCCCCGAGGAAAACTCTATCCTCATATCTGAATTCACCGAGGACGAAGTTTTTGAAGCTATTTCTCAAATGGAACAAAATAAAGCTCCTGGACCAGACGGGTTTCCAGCCGAGTTTTACAAACAGTTCTGGGAGACTATCAAGCATGATCTCATGAGCCTTTTTGCTCAATTACAACAAGGTGATCTCGAGTTATTTAAGCTTAACTTCGGGGTAATTACCTTAATCCCTAAGAAAGAAGATGCTGTCCAGATTCAGCAGTATAGACCTATATGCTTACTAAATGTAAGTTTCAAGATTTTTACAAAGGTAGGTACAAATAGAATAACAGGGATCGCCCACAAGGTTATTAAACCTACACAATCTGCCTTTATGCCAGGACGACATATACTTGAAGGAGTAGTTGTCCTACACGAGACCATTCATGAACTTCATCGGAAGAAAATGGATGGGGTGCTTTTCAAAATTGACTTTGAAAAGGCTTATGATAAAGTCAATTGGCCATTCCTTCAACAAACTATGCGCATGAAAGGATTTTCACCTGATTGGTGTAAATTGATTGCTAATTTTGTTCAGGGAGGATCTGTGGGGGTAAAAGTCAATGACGATATTGGCCATTACTTCCAAACTAGGAAGGGGTTGAGGCAAGGAGATCCTCTATCACCTATCCTTTTCAATATAGTTGCTGATATGCTGGCAATTCTAATTGCAAGAGCAAAGGAGGATGGTCAAGTAGGTGGTCTTGTCCCACATTTAGTTGAGGGGGGAGTATCCATTCTACAGTATGCAGATGATACTATTCTCTTTATGGAACATGACCTTCAGAAGGCTGTTAACATGAAGTTAATCCTTTGTATCTTTGAACAATTATCTGGTCTTAAGATCAATTTTCATAAGAGTGAGATTTTCTGTTTTGGAAAGGCGAAGGATGAAGAGAACCAGTATAAGCAAATTTTTGGTTGTGAAGCTGGTTCTCTCCCCTTTCGATACCTGGGAATCCCAATCCATTATAGAAAACTTCTTAATAAGGAATGGAATCCAGTAGAGATCCGCTTTGAACGAAAGTTGGGCTGCTGGCAAGGCAAGTTACTCTCATACGGAGATAGACTTGTGCTTATTAATTCCGTCCTAACTAGTCTTCCAATGTTTATGCTATCTTTTCTTGAAATACCTAAAGGGGTAAAGAAAAGATTAGATTTCTACAGGTCAAAGTTTTTTTGGCAAAATGAAGAGCATAAGCGTAAATATCGGCTGACTAGATGGAACATTATTTGTCGACCTAAAGATCAAGGGGGTCTAGGGGTGGAGGTGTTAGATATAAAAAACAAATGCTTACTTAGTAAGTGGCTGTTTAAACTCTTAAACGAGGAAGGAGTATGGCAAGAGTTGCTGCATAATAAATATCTCCAGACTCAAACGTTGTCACAAGTGACGGCAAAACCCACCGATTCTCCCTTTTGGAAGGGGCTCATGGGAGTTAAGGATGAATTTTTCTCTCGGGGCTCTTTCAAAGTTGGCAATGGTCAATACACACGTTTCTGGGAGGACTTATGGTTAGGTGACCAACCGTTAGCTAAGCAGTACCCTTCGTTATATAACATTGTCCGCCGGAGAAACGTTCTGGTTTCGGATGTTCTAACGAGTAATCCTTTGAATATCGAATTTAGGAGAACTTTATCTACGGATAAATGGGAGGCTTGGCTATTACTACTTCAGCAGCTAATCAGGGTTAATTTGACGGAAGACCCGGATGTTTTTGTCTGGAATTTAACTACCACCGGTGCATTTTCGGTAAAATCCATGTACGCAGACATGATGAATGGCCATACGATTTTCTTGCGCAAATATCTTTGGAACATAAAGGTACCACTGAAGATTAATATTTTCATGTGGTTCCTTTATAAAAAAGTAATTCTCACAAAAGATAACCTCGCAAAAAGAAATTGGAATGTTTGTAGGAAATGTGTTTTCTGTGATAATAATGAAACAATAAATCACTTATTTTTCGATTGTCCCTTCGCAAAGCTGATTTGGAGAACCATCCAATATACTTTTAATTTGCCTTCACCGGCCAATGTTACAAATATGTTTGGAAATTGGCTAAATGGTGTTGATAAAATATCTAAAGGACAAATCCGAATGGGTATTTGTGCCTTGATGTGGGCTATATGGAATTGTCGCAATGATATTGTCTTTAACAGAAGATCACATGCTAATTTCTTACAGGTTATCCGTATGGTTACGCACTGGATCCACGAATGGTCATACCTACTTTTTTTTTCGAGAGCACGCAAATTGCGTGCCATATTTTTTATAGAAGATAGAGAGTCATATACAAGAGCTGAAATCGGTTGTGAGCAACCTATTCAGCCACCACCCACACACTCCACGGTACACACAAAAGCCTACTCTCTATCTAACACCTCCCTCTCCTCTCCTCCACCTCTCCTCCTCACCCTTTCCCATATCTTGAATTCATCGTGGATGCGGTCAATCAGCTGTGCCTCACTGCACCTGTCTCTGTTGTTGCCAAACACTCGAGCATTCCTCTGTTTCCATATCATCCAAGCTGTCAGAATGGTGAGTGTATCGAATCGTCTCCGGTCCTTCTTGGCGACTTGTACCCTGGTACTACTCCACCAGCGCTCCCATGTAGTCTCCCCCTGTGGTTCCAGCAAACGCAATCGCGCCCTCCTTAGACACCCAAACCAAACCTGTTTGGCGTAGCTGCACTGCACTAGAATATGATCTAACCGATCCTCCTCCTGCAGACAAACCGCGCAGGCATCTGTCGACGTCTGAAGTCCATGTCGCTGTCTCCTATCCGACGTCCAGAGCCGATAGTTCAGAGCTAGCCAGGCAAAAAATTTACACTTGAGGGGCGCATGAGATCGCCAGATAGGCTCTGCCATGCCAAAACTCACCTGTCCCAGGCAGAGCAGGTTATAAGTGTCTCTGGCAGAATATTTCCCCGACTTCGCTCCTTTCCAGAGAAAATTGTCCGGCCTTGTCTCATCCAAGTTGATCCCACTGATAGCAACCCATAATCGGACACATTGCACGCTTCCACCCTCTGGCCAAACACCTTGACAGTCTAGAATCCATGCATTATTCCTGCATGCTTCCTCCACCGTTCTTCTGTTACGAACCCTAGTGGGAACCAATGTGACCAAAAGTGGAGCAATTTCAGCAACCGTGCGACCCCAGATCCATCTGTCCGACCAGAACATCACCCTCGCGCCACTTCCAATCTCAATTGCAGCAAGGCTACAGAAAAGATCCCTGGCCTCCCTGTCTCCGGCCATTGGTAACCCATGCCAAGGTCGCAAAGGATCGGTACGCCTCAGCCATTCCCATCTAACTCTTAAGGCCAGGCCTTGTAACTCCAGGTTTTTCACCCCTAAACCCCCAAACTTGGTTGGCTTGCAGATCTTATCCCAAGCCACCAGACATTGTCCACCATTCACCTTTTTCTTCCCAACCCAAAAGAAGGCCCTCAACCCACTGGCGATCTCCTGAAGTAGCCAGGCCGGTGCCTCTGCAACCAGCATCTGATGGGTCGGTCTTGCGGTGATCACCGACTTTATCAGTATCAGTCTTCCAGCCCTCTGAATTAGGCCCCTCTGCCACGCCGGTGTCACGTTGAGAACAGAATCTAGAGTGCCGCATATGGATTCTGGATGCAGCCGTCTGGAGACGGTTGCTCGGGATATCTACAACCAGGGTGGCTGGCAGCCTACTAAGAGATTGCAACATGCATAAGAGTCTTTTCCTTTTTTTCCGCTGGTTAATATTTGTGTACACTTTGTGTGATCCTTGAGTTGTATAACCTTTGAATGTTAAACTATGCAATAAAACGGCTGTGTGCATCAATTGATGTAGAGGCCGGGGCGAAGCTCCCATTTCGAAAAAAAAAGGTCAGCACCTTGGAAATGTTTCACAGATATTACTTCCTGGACATGTATGAAATCATAGCGTATACCTATGGTATGAAAACAGCATACCATCAAGTTTTTCACAAACGATGTGGGTAACTCTCTCTGTCAGGTTAGCGCCAATGATTTTGGTAATATGCTACATTAAACAGAAACGTTGTTTTATTATACGAAACTTAACTGAATGAAACAATAGGTCTATGCTCAGGATGTACCTTAATTTCTTCATATTATTGCTTGGTATATCCCTTTGATGCAATCTTGAAGGAGCTACATCCAGGTATACCATCAATTTGCTTGCTTGGCCTGTAGATAACCTGACAAATAACAACAGTTCATGAGCTAATTTTGCTGAAATCACATCTTTCAGTTATATTAATTAGGTGCAGAATTATCGCTAACCTTTGTGTAATCTGGTAACTCTTTGAACTTCAGGGCCTTTTTTTCGAGAATACGTCATGGAAGACGTATCAATCACATAGAAGAAGAGGCCGACGGCCGATACAACTCCACACACACCCAAGACGATACATAGCCCAGCAGCTTACAACACCCCGCTACAAACGACCCGATGAGAACGACCTGCCCCCAACATCCTACCAAAAGAGGTGAGGAGATGAAGCACGGAGCCACCGAACCGCGTCACGAACCAGGCGAGACACCACCATTGCACGATCGCGACTCCAAGGCAGCCCGGACCAACGTACCTCCCCTCATGAGCCTAGAAGAGTCGGCGAGGAGAAGGGAGGATCCTTCGGAATTGGAGAAGCAGCTGACTAGGTTGCATCCACCATGTCGTACATAGCGCCTCGAAGTCCCATGCCCTGGCCAGCAGCCAACACCGGCAGCGCATCACAATGTCCAGCCTCCAGATACACATCGGCCTCTCCCCAAGAAGCCCCAACAACGTCTTCAAGAAGAGAACGACGCCGTGACGCCGCCGTCGCCTTGCCCGATGGACCATACATAGGGTTTCCCCTGGCACCAGAGGAGAGGGAAGGCACGGTTGGGACCAAAGATCACGTCTTCAGGAAGGAAGCGGCGCCCTCAGGCGTCGCCGTGATCCGCACCGGAAGCACCGGGCAGAGCTTTCACCCTGGTCCTTCACCGTACCCCCGATGCCGCCGCGGCGAACAGGAGGCGATGGACGGGGAAGCAGACGCCGGCATGGAGCACCACCAGAGAGGCAAGAAGCCACACCGGCCTCACCGTCGCCGAAGAGGAGAGCCAGCCACCACCGGCCTCACCGGCGGCCAGCAAGAACTCGAAGGAGGGAGCTACCTTGCCGGCCAACCACCACCACTGGCGCGCCCACGCAGCACGCCGGAGACGGGGCTCCACGCGCCGCCACCACGCCCCGAAACCGCGGCCCGCACAGGTCCAGATCGAGACCGACCGCCAGGCACAACCACGGCCACCACGCGAAGCAACACCGACCACTCCCTGAACTTCAGGGCCTGATCAACCCAAAACTTGGTGACGACTGGAATCCGATATCTCCTAGAAGCTTCACACAGTCCTTCACTCTAAATGAAATTTCGACTTAGATGTCACCCTAACTAATTCAGACAAATGCCAATACAACATAAAGGAATACATTTATATGATTAAACTTACGAAGGTTATGGTTTTGGTGTTGACAACTAAATGTGTTGCATTATCAAGTATCCTCACGCAAACACCTCCTTCATTTTCAATTGCCTTCTCTAGCTGTAAAAAAAAAAATGATAAACCACTGTCAATACCATGAGATGAACTGAGAAATTTCATGCACATTTTTATTTTCGAAAGAGGAGAAACATAGGCACCCAAACTTGCTATGTCCAATGATCCAGCAGCCGCTAACAGTAGCCATCCTAGTCCACAAGCATCAGCACCAAGCCACCAACACCAAACATCAGTCACATCAAGATCAAGAGGAAGAGGAAGACTGCCGGTCGGTCGCCTTGTCTTTCTATCCTTGTTCCGCTCCGACCGTATCCGTCTCAGATTCTGCCGAGGTATGTGACTCAAAGTCGATTCCTTCCGGAATTCGATTACAACTATCTAGAGCCCCCCTGCAGGCAGGGGCAGTCCCTATAAATAAATCTTATGTTATGAGGATCTTGATTGCATTGGCAGATTATTAGATCCCAGTCAGATCTATCTATCTATCGCATACCCAACTGATTTGAGATCTCATCAGGTCGCCTCGCACATCATTTAGGCGGGCGGGCGGGCGGACAGCGTCTCAACGATACCATGAACCACAAAATCAACTCAGTTTCGGGGCAGCACATCAGTACTGCAGGTAAGCGCTGGCCGAGGCATCCGGACTGCTCCGACCGCACTGCCAAAAGGTTGCGGCCTGTGCAGCAACAAAAGCACAAGCATCTCTACCTTGTACTGGATAACTGGAGCAAGGGCTACAGCATCCACAGGCTTGCAGATTTGGACTCCAGCACCGACCTGGACCTGGAGCCTACCGTCCTCCGGCTGGTGAATCCTGAACCCACATATCCCATGAAATTTGCCGCCCTGGGAAGCAACATCTTCATGGCAAGCAACCAGCACCGTGCAACCTTCGTGTACGACACGGACACGGCGGGGCTGGCCTCTGGCCCCCGCCTACCGGAGTCGCTGCTCAATGGCCTTCAGATATTTGTGGCTACCGCCAACTTGCAGCTCTACGCACTCAACTACCACCTCGACGAACTGTATCACTATCTGGAGTCCATGTCCACCGTCGGCATCCAGGATCCGTGGTCTTCAAGTCCAAGCAGGGACTGGCGCTGGAAAAGCGTGCCCTCGCAACAACTGCCCTTCCGCGAGGGTGAGATAATCGTCTCCTATGCGGTGCACCCGGATGGACACTCAATCTTCATGTCCGCACGCCGCAAGGGCAACCTATATCGTACCTTCTCCTTTGACACGACGCAATGTGAGTGGAAGTTCCATGGGGAATGGGCATTGCCTTTCCAAGGTCAAGGCTACTTCGACCGCGAGCTGGATGGATGGGTTGGCCTTCATGAAGATGGCTACATTTGCACCTGCCAAGTCACTTCCAGCACCACCATGGACATGGAGCCCAAGTGGAAGATGGTCAAGGAGAAGCTGTTCCGCAAGGTCCCGCAGAGGACCCGAGATGCCACTCTCACCTACATGGGTAACACCAGATTCTGCCTTGTGGAGTCTGTGCTACGCGAGGAAGTGGAGCCTCAAGATGCTCTTGGTGACTCCGATAGTTTCATGCTCAATATCACCATCTTTGGTCTCAAGTACAGTCATGAGGGAGAGCTGCAAACCACCCTCGACCGCACCACCAAGTCCTATGTAGTGTCCAAGTATATTCCTTCATTTTCTCCTGTAGCATTCTGGATGTAGTACCTTCCTGTTTGGCATTGATTGTACACAATACAAGCCGTGTCACTCTGAGTACTGTCTATGCTAAATTAAGATTTAAAAAGTTCTCTTGCAGTATTTTTGGAACCTGAGCTGGCTGGCTGTCTCGCTATTATTTCTGTATGTCATTTCTGAAAACAAATACACGCATGCGAATTTCAACAAGAAACAGCTGCATGCTTGTCGATGCCGGGATTCTAATATTCTCTAGATAGACAATGAAATTGAGAGATATTTGCAAATATAAGAAGCAGAGATTGCGTAGGTCTCTTTAGCTTATTAGTCAGTCTGTTTGGTTCTAGCACAAAATGATACTACCTCCGTTTCAAGGAATAAGGCGCACGCGTATTTCAAGACGAACTTTAACCATAAAAATTGAGGGCGCCTTTATTTATTTGAAGTTATTCTTGGTCAAACAAAAAACACGTAAAACGAGGGCGCCTTATTCCTTGAAACGGAGGTAGTACTACGCTAGAATATAGTGTCTGCTTATAGCTTTCTTAGAGAAACATGCGGATAACATCGATAATCGTGGTAGCAGATTCAGTCTGCCTCCATTAACTCAGTTTAGCAACTAAAAAGCCCCACGTCTTGTCTTATTTTTGGGATACACCATGGAACTATCTATAATAATCCGCCTCATCTATAGTACGATAGATCCAATTATCTCAGTAAGAATTGATTTAGCAACTAAAAAGCCCCACAGTCTTGTCTTTTTTTGTTATGTAATTATTAATCTGTCTCATCGAGACTGTACAAATAGGTAGGTGTAACAATACCTTTATTGAGCCTGCATTTTCTGTTCACACATAGAACTGATTTAATCCAAACTGTCTTAAGTGGTCTTGATTGTAAATGTATGTTGCTGAGTAGCAATCGTCTGGAATTCCCTCTCTTCGAAATGCCTTTAAGTTGTTCACATGCAATATCAGGTGTATTTATAAGCATTTAGACATTTACTGCTTTGCGCCGAGCTCCCGATGGGAATCTCCGGCACCACCGTCGCCTAGCCCCTCCGGCTGGCATGGACGGCTCATTTTTTCGATAAATGATGCTTTATTAATTTTGGAAAGCAATTACATCCAGCCTCTGCATAACCAGGATGCACACAGCCGTTCAAGTGTCTGGATTCAAAGTATATAAAAAACTAGGCGAAATACATATCGAAGCGATGAATCATATAACGCCTAAGATGAAGGTGGCGCTACAATCTATAGACTATGCTGCCACCCATGTAGGGAATAAGTATCCCTCGCCGTAGCCTCTACAGACCTCCGTAAATAGGTATCGGTTCTCCACCCGCTGAAGAGGTAACCACGAATGGAGAATACCTGTACATCTGTAGATGACCTGCAACAAAGAATAATTTTTATCGTTAAAAATCTTGTCATTTCTACTTAGCCAAAGCGCCCAGATAACTGCAAGCGTCCCCACCCTGTGACGCCCCAAAACCGGTACAATGAGGATCCCAGCGAATCCGCCGAAATCCGCACGATATCGATTTTAGGAGATGCACCACCAAGCGCCTCGTACACGCCGAAGCATGCACGCGATGCGGGTGGAATCAATCACGAGCGGTAACATTACAACAGGATTACAATAGAGCCCTGATGACCCACAAGTATAGGGGATCGCAACAGTCTTCGACGGAAGTAAAACCCAATTTATTGATTCGACACAAGGGGAGACAAAGAATACTTGAAAGCCTTAACAGCGGAGTTGTCAATTCAGCTGCACCTGGAAACAGACTAGCTCGCAAGAGTTTATCAGTAGTAACAGTTTTATAGCAGTAGCAGTAGTGAAATAACAGCAGCAGAGTAACAAAGACAGCAGTAGTGATTTTAGTAAACAGCAGGATTAAAATACTGTAGGCACGGGGACGGATGAACGGGCGTTGCATGGATGAGAGAAACTCATGTAACAATCATAGCAGGGCATTTGCAGATAATAATAAAATGGTGTCCAAGTACAAAGCAATCAATAGGCATGTGTTCCAATTATAGTCGTACGTGCTCGCAATGAGAAACTTGCACAACATCTTTTGTCCTACCAGCCGGTGGCAGCCGGGCCTCTAGGGAATCTACTGGATATTAAGGTACTCCTTTTAATAGAGTACCGGAGCAAAGCATTAACACTCCGTGAACACATGTGATCCTCACATCACTACCATCCCCTCCGGTTGTCCCGATTCTTGTCACTTCGGGGCCATTGGTTCCGGACAGCGACATGTGTATACAACTTGCAGGTAAGATCATAAAACAATGAATATCATGATGAAACAATAACATGTTCAGATCTGAGATCATGGCACTCGGGCCCTAGTGACAAGCATTAAGCATAGCAAGTTGCAACAATATCATCAAAGTACCAATTACGGATACTAGGCACTATGCCCTAACAATCTTATGCTATTACATGACCAATCTCATCCAATCCCTACCATCCCCTTTGGCCTACAGCGGGGGAATTACTCACACATGGATGGGGGAAACATGGCTGGTTGATGTAGAGGCGTTGGCGGTGATGATGGCGAAGATCTTCTCCAATTCCCCGTCCCGGCGGAGTGCCAGAACGGAGACTTCTGGCTCCCGCGACGGAGTTTCGCGATATGGCGGCGTTCTGGAGGCTTTCTGGCGACTTCGACTTCTCTTCGTGCGTTTTTAGGTCGAGGCCGATAAGTAGTCCGAAGGAGGGCGTCGGAGGCCGGCCGAGGGGGCCACACCATAGGGCCGCGCGGGCCCCCCCCTAGGCCGCGCCGCCTTATGGTGTGGGGCCCTCGGGCCTCCACCTTACTTGTCCTTCTGGCTCCGTCAGTATTCTGGGAAAATAGGGCCTTCTGCATAAATTCCGAGGATTTTCCCGAAAGTTGGATTTCTGCACAAAAACGAGACACCAGAACAGTTCTGCTGAAAACAGCGTTAGTCCGTGTTAGTTGCATCCAAAATACACAAATTAGAGGCAAAACAATATCAAAAGTGTTCGGGAAAGTAGATACGTTTTGGACGTATCAACTCCCCCCAAGCTTAGCTTATTGCTTGTCCTCAAGCAATTCAGTTAACAACTGAGCGATAAAAGAACTTTCATGAACACATTTGCTCATATGATGTATATATTCTCATGCTATGGCTAATACTTAAGCAGTTCATAATGAGATATATGCAAATAGGATCATCTAACAGCTATGTCAATCATGGAGAGGCACCAACAATTAATAATAAACATCATGAATCATGTATATAAGCAGGATTGCAATGTTCATAAGAGAGTATGATAAAGTGGTATCTCGCTTGCCCGTATTTGATCGGCAAAACATAAATGCCCAGGCACCTCTGGAATTCATAGAAAGACTAGAAGTAGTGATTGTCAAAGATAAAAGCATCAAAGTTATACCACAATCAATCATATTTTGAGACAAGCATATTATACTAAGAATGACAGTTGTGCTCTCAAGATAGTGCTCAAAGAAATAATGGAGACACAACATAGAAGTAAAAGATTGACCCTTCGCAGAGGGAAGCAGGGATTAACATGCGCTAGAGCTTTTCATTTTTGAAATCAGGAGTAAAATCATTTTGAGAGGTGTTTGTTGTTTTCAACGAATGGTAATGGGTACACCAACTACCTCGCCAACCGGACTTTCAAGAGCGGCTCCCATGAATTATTTGCATATTTATGTGGCACTCCTTCCAACCTTTCTTACACAAACCATGGCTAACCGAATCCTCGGGTGCCTGCCAACAATCTCATACCATGAAGGAGTGCCTTTTTATTTTAGTTTTATTATGATGATGACACTCCCCCCAACCTTTGCTTACACAAGCCATGGCTAACCGAATCCTTCGGGTGCCGTCCAACAATCACAAACCATGGAGGAGTGTCTATTTAGGTTAATTAATTTGGGACTGGGAATCCCGTTGCCAGCTCTTTTTGCAAAATTATTGGATAAGCGGATGTGCCACTAGTCCATATGAGAGTCCGTCAAAAGTAAATGACAAGGTTGAAAGCTAAACACCACATACTTCCTCATGAGCTATGAAACATAAACACAAATTGAGAAGCATTTTGAAGGTTTTAAAGGTAGCGCATGAGAATTTACATGGAATGGTTTGAAATGCCATGCATAGGTATTTATGGTGGACACTTTGGAACAACTTGGTTTTCAGGTGTTTGGAAGCACGAGCAGCGTTCCCGCTCAGTACAAGTGAAGGCTAGCAATAGACTAGGGAGCGACAAATCAAGAGAGCAGTAACTGTCATAATCATGCTTGCGGCAAAATAAATTAGGGATTTCTATTTTCGTGCCCCTGCTTCGTTAGTTGTACTCAGTTTTCCCCAGCTCGTTAGTTTTTCCTCAGTTTTCCCCTCCCTCTAGTTTGAAACCCCTCGAAGACGCGGGTTGCCGTCAGGTCAGAGGCCTTACCGTTACCGTGAGGTCAGTTCCTTGCTGACCGTCTCGTGCTGACGGGTGGATCCATCTACCGCTGACGCGTGGGCCGTTTTATTTCCTGATTGTATACGCGGTGCTGCCAATGACAAATGGGGCCGCTCTATGGGGCTGCCGCAGCCAATGACCAGTGGGTCGTCTATTTATTTATAGAAAATTATATATTGCCGCTCTGTGGGGCCTCCGCAGCCAATGACCGATGTGGTCGTCTATTTTATTTAGAGAATATAATATAGAGCCGCTCTGTAGGGGTCGCCTCAGCCCATTTTCGCAGCTTAATCTAAAGTGACTCTTATGCTAAACATTGTGTATCCCGACGTTGACCTAGCAGTGGCGGCGAGCATAGCCGTTCTGACCATGCCGATATCGGCATCGGCATCGGCATCGTTTGGAGGATGTGGTGCTCGAATAATAGTGGAAATGCGATATTATTTTTTACATGCATAATATATAGAAAATAGCTAGATCTCTAAATCGATGCATATGAAGCTACATATATATTCTTGGTCATAATCCCCTTAATTATCTAAAGGGGATGGATGCATGGCTTCACGTTGTCGTCGCTTTCATCGTCAGTATCTTCGTCGTCTGAGTAGTAGTACCTCCTGCACATTGTTCCGTCGAACACCTTCACTGTGAGCACATCATCGCCTTCATATTTGAAGTGTACGAACCAGCCGAAATCCACACCGTGCGCGATGGCGAATTTCTCCCAGCCCTTGTCGAGGTACATCCGGCCTTGTCCGTCAAATAGGACCTCCACGGTCCAGAGACGAGGACCGCAGTCAGCTGCTCGCAGATACACCTTAGCTGGCTCCTTGCCGTCAAGATAGTCCGCAAATTTTTTGGGAGTTCCTGCAAAGAGATCGAGCGCCGATCGTTTGAAATTAGGGAACCCTTGAAATTAAAGGTTTTTTAGAACATGCCCATAATTAATCACATGCATCATATATGTGGGAACGCGTACGTACCTTCTTGACCAAAGGGTCTTCATAGACGACGATGAAGAACTCCTCTATGATCAATGGCAGTGTTGACGGTGGTGGTGGCAATGATGATGATCCACTTCCCCTTCCCCTTCCCCTTCCCCTTCCGGTCCGCGTCCGAGACGTGGAAGCCATGGCAATGGATAAAGTGTATGTGAACGAAAAGAAGAGAGAGGCAGAACCTATTGACACAAGGGATGGCCGTGTGGGTGTTTATAAGGGAGAGATGACCGTTGTAGGGTTTACACAATAAAATAAGGAGGAGATGACCGTTGTGGGGGTTTATACACAATAAATTAAGGAGGAGTCGACCGTTGTGGGGGTATAGTTTATCATTTTACCGTGAAAAGTAATGCCTAAAAGGAAAGTAATGGCTACAAGAAATCGGTGATGGTTTATCGTTTTTTGCGTGAAAAGTAATGGGTACAAGAAATGGGTGATGGTGTATCATTTTTTGCGTGAAAAGTAATGGCTACACGAAATGGGTGATGGTGTATCATTTTTGTGCGTGAAAAGTAATGGCTACAACAAATCGGTGATGGTTTATCATTTTTGTGCGTGAAAAGTAATGGCTACAACAAAATCGGTGATGGTTTATCATTTTTTTGCGTGAAAAGTAATGGGTACACGAAATGGGTGATGGTGTATCATTTTTGTGCGTGAAAAGTAATGGCTACAAGAAATCGGTGATGGTTTATCGTTTTTTGCGTGAAAAGTAATGGGTACAAGAAATGGGTGATGGTGTATCATTTTTTGCGTGAAAAGTAATGGCTACACGAAATGGGTGATGGTGTATCATTTTTGTGCGTGAAAAGTAATGGCTACAACAAATCGGTGATGGTTTATCATTTTTGTGCGTGAAAAGTAATGGCTACAACAAAATCGGTGATGGTTTATCATTTTTTGCGTGAAAAGTAATGGGTACACGAAATGGGTGATGGTGTATCATTTTTGTGCGTGAAAAGTAATGGCTACAACAAATCGGTGATGGTTTATCATTTTTTGCGTGAAAAGTAATGCCTAAAAAGAGTTTATAATTTAGCTCGTGAAAAATAATGCAGAAAACCAAACTTTGCGTGAAGCTAACCGACGACGAGAGAGAGAGAGAGGGGTGGTGGCCCCGACCAGAGAGAGAGATAGGGGTTATCCTGCCCGTTAGATCATACGATCAACGGTCGTCGGGCACGATCCGCGTGACATGGGCTAGACCAATCAGGGCAATGTTGGGCGTACGCGAGAGTTTGTGAAGGGAGAGGGCAAAACTGAGTAGTATCAAGAAACCAAGGGCAAGTGAGTAGTAAACATGAGACTAAGGGATTCAAATATGAGATTTAAAAAATGGAAAATGCGTGTTTTGTACAATGAAACCCATCTTGGCCTACCTCAAACTATTTGCAATACAAATCTACATGAGTGTGAAAATTATGGTCTCATTCAGACAAAGTATGTTTTGGGGAAAGCTGTTTTGGGTAGGGCTTATTATGGAAAACCATGCACCTTCATAGCTACTAGGTGATTTGAGAAGTGGCAATTTGTGGTGAAACTTGATTTATCTACGATTTATCTATGATTTGAGAAGTGGAAATTTGTGGTAAAGACTCCATGAGTAAGTGCCACTCCTTTTCGGAATTTTTTGCACATTAAATAACTCATTTAACTAGTTAATCCCATTTGTTGACTCTCTGTTGACCAGCCACTTGAGGGTAAAACGAGTATATTGCACTAGCAGTATTAGCACTCAAGGTGAAAACTGAGCATACAAAAAATGCTAGTATATGACTCGAGGGTATACATGAGTATATCTAAATTTCCAGGGTTAGACTCGAGGACGCGTGTTGCGGTGCAGAAGTGGAAGACGTGCCATTGTTGACGCGTGTCGCGGTGCAGACGTGGAAGACGTGCCATTGTTGACGCGGGTCGCATTTAGGACGCGTAAGCCCCTCTCTCCCTCCCTCTCGCACACGGTACGTCTCATTATCGCTCACTCACGAAAACACCCCTTCACGTCCCATCAAGTTCTAGAAAAAACCCCATCCGCCGTTCTAGCCCTGCACTGCCGGCGATGGAGAAGAAGAATGCGACGGCGGCCATCGCCCCCGTGCGCGTCGCCTCCGAGCCCGTCGCCTCCGGAGCCCGTCGCCGCCGAGCCCGTCGCCGCCGAGCCCGTCGCCGCCGAGCCCGTCGCCTCCGAGGGCGGCGCATCCGAGGGCGGCGCATCCAGCGCGGCGCCTCCGTGAACCGGGCCGGTCTCACGGCTGACGGACCACTTCACAAGATCGGCGAATGCTTATTGGCGAAAGAGGAGTACGTGGACAGCTACTCTGCTATGAGGCAAGTCTGTAGAAATTGGCGCTCAGGTTTACGATCCCGACGTGCACCTGCACGAATGGATCATGCTACACCACGCCCTTCCACGCGCCGCTGAGTTCACCTTCCTCCATCTCGGCACATCCCGCTACGTCACCATAGATCTATCTGCAGTTCGTGCAAGGTTCAAATTCCTCGGCTTTTCCCGTGGCGTCACCATAGATCTTATTTTCAATCTTAGTGCTGAATGTTATCTTTTCAATATATTTTAGATTCTACTTCGTCGGCTTTTCCCGTGGCGTCATCGTGCTTGCCCGAGAAGAACCCGCCGCACAAGATACGGCTGCTGAACCCACTCACAAAGAAATCGAACACGATGTTTGAGGCGCGAGATGCCATCTGTTTTTACGAAATCGATCGCTGTTATCAAATCCCGACTATGGTCTTCGTTGCCACACATTACCCGCCGGAAATTGGTTGGGTCGATGAGAGCACTCCAACTAAGGATATAAATGAAGATGGGGATTGGGGAGAAGGAAGATTTTCGATCAAGAACCATGTTTTCCGTTGCATTACCCCGTTCAATGGTGAACTGTATGCAGTAGCTTCGGACAATTTTGAGATCGGAAGAATAGTGTGCACCAATATACATTTTCAGCAGCGCGCGAGCACTGTCAAGATGGAGACACTCATTTCATATCCAGAACTTGGACGTCGAAGTTCTACCTTGTGAAGTCGGATGGTGATCTGCTGCTTGTGTTGTTGGTCGGCGCGGCTTTGGCGGGCAAACCATTGGTGTACCGTGTGGACACTCAGAGCCGCTCTCTCCATCCGGTCACTAACATTGGCAGTAATGCCTTCTTCGTGAATTTTATCCGGTGTATCTCCGTCGACACCAGAGTGTACCCGACACTTCAACCTGGCAGCATCTACTACACGGATTTGGGTTATATCAGAGCGTACTCTCATGATACAAATGCAGGGATGAGTGGCCACTACGTGTGGATAGAATAGGACTCTACGGTTTGAGAAATGAACACAGGCCATACCGTTTGGAGGATGTATTGGCCTCACACTGCAGACGGAAGGAGTTCAATGAATATTTCCTTGGGGAATTGCACGAATGGAGCGACGGAGAAATATATGAGGAGGAATGAAGAACAAATTCATTCATCCTAATCTTCTTGTTGTCCATACATTGCGTGCGTGATCTTGTATATTTTTGCAGCTTAGTTTGTCGTGAACATTAACAATGTTATTGGCTGCTTTTGGCTGCTGTATGCAGTTTACCTATGTATTATACTTAGTTTTCTGATTATGCTGCTGTGAATTTATCATATAATAGCTTCTAGATTTGCTACTAGATTTGCTGCCATATTGGGCAAAAAACGAGGGCCAAAAGGCATAAATAACCCCAGAGATTTGCTACTAGATTTGCTGCCATATTGAAGAAAGACAGAAATAGAAGCTTCTCTAGATTTGATACTAATTTGGTGAAAAAGACAGAGAGAGAAAGAGGGGAAAAGGTGCTTTTAAAAATGCCAATTTGGGCCGAGAGAGACAAAACCCAGCTCCTGCTCACGTGCAACCAAACGCTTCTCGTCCTGTCCCACGCGGTCCCTTTCTACCAGCCCCACGCGACGCGGCCCCACACGACGCGGCCCCACAGACGACGCGGCGCAACACGTCAGCACAGAACGTCCAAATAAACGGATTCCTTCCGTCTGAGCTCCTTCTGCGGGTCTTCAGACAAAGGCTAGGGTAAAACTGAGGAAAAACTAAGGGGCTGGGGAAAACTGAGCACAACTAAGGAACCGAGGGCACGAAAATAGAAATCCCAATAAATTAACGGAGGCATAAAAGTGATACAAGAACTCTGAAGCAATATAGATCATCGAGGCTTAATTGACTTTTTGTTCAGTCATATGCATGCGTGAGCATGTGCCAAGTCGATATAAATGAATTATTCAGAGGAGGATACCACAATGCCATACCTACTTATGAATAAAACAATGCAAGCAAACATCCATGACATGCTACTCATATTAATAGATTGGAGCTAAACATGAGAGATCATAAACTACTAGACTTTCTCAAATAACATATACCTCACATGAACCAACTAAGCATGCTCACATGGATGAGTATATGTACAAAAATGAAAACAAATAGAGTTCATACCAGCCTCTCACCACAATCAGATTGTCGTAGATCGTCATTATTGCCTTTCACTTGTGTAGCTTGGATAATATGAAATGAAAACCACGCTCCAGCCACCGAAGACCATTGAACTCAAGATGAACTTTACAAACCAAAGAAGAACAGCAAATATTTTTGGTGTTTTCGAATTGCAAACAAGAACAAAAGGAAACAAACAAACAAAGCAAAATCTTTTTGGGTTTTCTTATAGCAAACTGGCAATAGCAAATAAAGCGAAACAAATGCAAGAAACCAAGATAAACAAATGGTGAAGAGAAACAACAGAAATATTTTTGGTCTTTTTATGTTTTGGGAAAGAAACAAAGCAAGAACAAGAAAATGAAAACTAAAAGAAACACAGAAAAGCGAGATGGCAGAAATCTGCCAAAACCTGACAGCAGTACAGAAATCGATTTTTACAAAAATCTTACGTTGCTCAGCTCAAAAAGTGTTCAACTAATGAAAGTTAGATAACAACTTGGGGAACCTGCAAAAAAATTGGCAGCTCAAAATAACGTTCTGGCTGTGCGCACGAATTTTTCTAGTAACAGTCCAGAATCTGTTTTCAGGCAGCACTTCCCCAAATATCATCTCCCTCTCATTAGAAAACCACTCAAAGAGACTAAACAAGTATGTGCAAGTATCCAGAAACCATAATATGCAAAGAATGAGTGATGCCGGTATACCTCCCCCCAAGCTTAGGCTTTTGGCCTAAGTGGAGTTCAATCCCATCGAGACCATGAGGTAGTATCTCCGTAGTACGACGAAGATGGATCATATTCCGGGCATGTGCTAGAAGAAGCACCCGGATACGTGACGGTGTAGTCGTGGGAGGCCTCGGCGTCCTCGGAGTCATGCTGCTGGTGGAAGTTTTGTATCTTCATATGTTCATCCACCTCCTCCTTAGTGCATGACCATGATTGCCTGTCAATACTGAACAAACCTGGTTGGGGAAGAGGGATTTCCTTCTCATCCCCGTCAGCAAACAACATTCTATAGACCATATTATCTAAAGTAGAATCAGCGGTAACAAAATGATGACTCTTCATAGCAGCAATATCGAGTCTCCTAGGGGTCAATGGCACATCATTAGGATCAAGAGGAAGTCTTAAATATGTTAAAACGCGCAATGCAATAGTTCCTCCAAAAATAGGCCCCCTATTAGACAGGCGGCGAGCAATAAGAGAACCAAGGTGATAAGATGTCCGACCAGTAAGTGCAATATTCAAGAAAGCAAGATGGTAACTAGAAATATTGCTAGTGTTCTCCCTACCAAGAATGCTAGTAGCAATGTAATATGCAAAATACTTAATGGCGGGGAGTTGAATGTTCCTTATCTTGCCACGCTGAATGGTGCGACAATCATCATCGGTGATCCCTCGATAGAGCTCCAACAAGTCCCGGGGGTTGTCATCAATCCTCCTTGCTGTACCTACAGGGGCAATATCCAATGCACGACAAAAATCTTCCAATTCCATAGTAACAGGATTACCATAGATCTTGAATGCAACTGTCGGCTCGTATTGCGTGTTGTTGAACCTGAAGCTCTCGACGAAAATTTTGGTGAGCATATAGTATTGCTCCCTTTCGTCTTCCACGTAGGTGGTTAAGCCCGCCCTATTGACAAGGGTGAAGAAATCATCCAATATCCCTGCATTTCTCAGAAAATCATAGCATGGAAAAGATGAAGCATTAGGAGTCCCGTTGTCCTCTTCGGGCGCGAAGCTAGGCGCGATGATATCCTCATTGTACGATCGCCTAAACCGGGTGGCGGCCCTAGAAGGCCTCCCGGTGCTGGTTGTTCCTTTCTTGAACAACTCTCCAAAGTTGAACTTCTTCATCTCTTCTCTGAAATTTTCAACAAGTGATATAAGATTTGATTTGGTGACATATAAATGAGGGAAACTACCATAGGAACTTGCTAGAGTACTAATCATGCATCAAAACTAGTTTCTACCACTTAGAACAAGCATGCAAACTCACTAAACATGTTACCTACAGCAGCAAAATATTCAAGATATACTCCACCAAACAAAATTCTACTTGGATAATCGGAGGAGTCACATACCGAAGAGCAAATGTGCCAAATCTCAGACAAAAATCTGGGCTGAGCAAAGAGATCGAGAAATCTGGAGTTCTTGAGCAAAAACGCGAGTGAGAGGAACCTGGTGCGAGTTTTTTCGGGAGAGAGAAGATGCTGGGAGAAAGAGATGAAATAGTGGGGCAAGGAGGGGCCCACACCACAGGGTGGCGCGCCCACCTCCTTGGCCGCGCCGGCTGGTGGTGTGGCACCCTGTAGTGCCCCACAGGTCATCCTCTGGTGCTCCCAGGTGCCTCGTCGAAAAATAGGACCAACGGTATAATTTTTGTGAATTTTTGAAAACTTTGAAAAATGCACATTTCTGGGTATTAAGTTTATTATTACTGGCCAGGAAAATTTTTGAAATCTCCAATTAACTAAGGAACTTTGCAAATTAAAAGTGCTACAGCAACTAGAGCAAGTGGAGGAAGAAAGAGATGTTGTTTACCTCCTCTATGCATATAAAAAGTATTTGTTAGCAAGGTTGATCAAGTCTTGCCACCAAAATTTTTTTACATAGCATAAGAAGAAATAAACCTCAAATCAATCATGTTACCTTGAATTGTATTGATATGGATCCAATCACGAGAGTTTGATATTCTTCTTTAGGCTCATATATAGGACAATCAATAGTTCCCACTTTGATAGTTCTCACATTAGAAATAGTATTAACTCCACACGCTTTCTCAATCCTCTTGGGAAAATAAACGGTATGCTCTCTATCATCAATATTGAAAGTAACCTTTCCTTTATTGCAATCAATAACAGCCCCTGCGGTGTTAAGAAAAGGTCTCCCAAGAATAATAGACATATTATCATCTTCAGGCATTTCCAACACAACAAAATCAGTTAATATCAAGCAGTTATTAGTAACTTGAACAGGAACATCCTCACATATACCAACAGGAATAGCAGTAGATTTATCAGCCATTTGCAAAGATATATCAGTAGGTATCAACTTATCTAAGTAAGTCTCTTATAAAGAGAAAAGGCATAACACTAACACCGGCTCCCAAGTCACATAGAGCAGTTTTAACATAATTATTCTTAATAGAACAAGGAATAGTAGGTATACCTGGATCGCCCAACTTCTTTGGAACTTTGCCATTGAAAGAGTAATTAGCAAGCATAGTGGAAATTTCCTCATTGGGGATTTTCCTTTTGTTAGTAACAATATCTTTCATATACTTTGAATAAGGTGGCAATTTAATAGCATCAGTCAAAGGGATTTGCAAGAATAAAGGTTTCATCCAATCACAAAATTTATTATAGTGTTCTTCTTCCTTTGATTTTAGTTTCTTAGCAGGAAAAGGCATTTGCTTTTGAACCCAAGGTTCTCTTTCATTACCATGTTTCTCAGCAATAAAATCTTCTTTAGTGTACTTTTTATTTTTAGCATGCTTTTCAGGTTCTTCTTCAACCTCTTCTTTATCAGGAGTATCATTCTTATCATTATCTTTATCATGTTCATTACCACTTTCAGTTTCAGCATCAGAAATAGAAATGCTATTAGGATCATTAACAGGTTCAGAGGATTCTACAACATTCTTATGTTTCTTTTTTCTTTTTCTTAGATGGAGCACTAGTTTTAGTTCGTTGAGAATCTTGTTCAACTCTTTTGGGATGTCCCTCAGGATATAAAGGATCCTGAGTAGAAACACCGCCTCTAGTTGTTACTTCATAAGCATGTTTTTCTTTAGAATTATTCCCCAACAAGTCATTTTGTACTTTAGTGAGTTGATCAATTTGAGTTTGAACCATATGAAAATGTTTAACAAGCATCTTAACATCATTGGAGGTTCTCTCTACAATATCATGCAATTCACTAATAGCTCGAGAATTTTCCATTAAATGATTCTCTACTCTCATATTAAAATTTTCTTGCTTAACAATATAATTATCAAACTCATCTAAGCATTGTGCAGGAGGTTTCGAATACGGAATATCTTCCCTAGTAAAGCGTTGAAGGGAGTTTACCTCAATCATGGATGAAGGGGGAATTATCTCACATATATCTTCTATGGGAGGAAGATTCTTCACATCTTCAGATTTAATACCTTTCTCCTTGAGAGACTTCTTGGCTTCCCTCATATCTTCATCATTCAATTTAATTAAACCCCTCTTCTTTAATATTGGCGTTGGAGTTGGTTCAGGCGTAGTCCAATCATCATGATTCCGGCCTATTTTAGCCAATAATTCTTCAGCGTCATCTGGAGTTCTTTTCCTGAAAACACAACCAGCACAACTATCCAGGTATGCCCTAGACTCAATGGTTAGTCCACTATAAGATATATCAAGTAAATCATGCTTTTCCAAATCATGGTCAGGCCGAGCTCTAATAAGAGAGCAAAATCTCGCCCAAGCCTCAGGCAATTTCTCTCCATCTCCCTGGTCAAAATTATAAATTCTCTGCAAAGCAATATGTTGAGCACTAGCAGGAAAGTATTTACGGAAGAAAACATCAAGCAATTCTTTTGGACTTTTAATAGAATCAGGTGGCAAACTATTATACCAAGTTTTAGCGTCATCCTTTAATGAGAATGGAAAATTTTTAGCAACAAAGTAAGTACGCTTCTTAACATCATCAGAAAACAAGCTACTTAGAGTAGATAACTCAATCATGTGTTCAACAACACTTTTTTTCAGTACCACAAAAGGGTGTTTTCTCAACAATAGCTATATGAGATAGATCAAGAGAAAAATCATAATCTTTATCCTTAATGTTTATAGGAGATGTGGCAAATTTAGGATCAGGAGACAGTTTATATCTAACAGCATGTTCTGCAAGCAACTTTTTAATTTTTCTTGCATCAGTAGTAGCATTGCATTTTTCAATAAAATCATCATTAAGCTCCACATAATCTTCATCAGGATCATCACTAGAATAATCAAGTTCAGGTGAGTTAACAGGTGTAGTAGCATTTTCATTAGGAGTTTCAGTATTTTCAATTTGTCTAGACCTAGCAATTGTAGCATCTAGAAAAGATCCCAATGAACCACTATCATCAAGCACAGAAGAAATATTATCAATATTATGAGAGTTTTCAGATTCAGCAGAAGTACCCGCATGTGAAGCATGTGGCGGTGAAACAAGTTTATCAATCACAGATGGTGAATCAAGAGCAGCAGAGGTACTCAGAGTTGTACCTTTTCTTGTAGTGGATGGTAATATGGCGACCTTAGTATCGCGAGGTTTACCCATGATGGAGAATTTGCAGCGAACAATATCAATCCAAGTGAACTTCCAAATAAAGCTATGCTCCCCGGCAACGGCGCCAGAAAATAGTCTTGATGACCCACAAGTATAGGGGATCGCAACAGTCTTCGAGGGAAGTAAAACCCAATTTATTGATTCGACACAAGGGGAGACAAAGAATACTTGAAAGCCTTAACAGCGGAGTTGTCAATTCAGCTGCACCTGGAAACAGACTAGCTCGCAAGAGTTTATCAGTAGTAACAGTTTTATAGCGATGGCAGATGAGTGAAATAACAGCAGCAGAGTAACAAAGACAGCAGTAGTGATTTTAGTAAACAGCAGGATTAAAATACTGTAGGCACGGGGACGGATGAACGGGCGTTGCATGGATGAGAGAAACTCATGTAACAATCATAGCAGGGCATTTGCAGATAATAATAAAACGGTGTCCAAGTACAAAGCAATCAATAGGCATGTGTTCCAATTATAGTCGTACGTGCTCGCAATGAGAAACTTGCACAACATCTTTTGTCCTACCAGCCGGTGGCAGCCGGGCCTCTAGGGAATCTACTGGATATTAAGGTACTCCTTTTAATAGAGTACCGGAGCAAAGCATTAACACTCCGTGAACACATGTGATCCTCACATCACTACCATCCCCTCCGGTTGTCCCGATTCTTGTCACTTCGGGGCCATTGGTTCCGGACAGCGACATGTGTATACAACTTGCAGGTAAGATCATAAAACAATGAATATCATGATGAAACAATAACATGTTCAGATCTGAGATCATGGCACTCGGGCCCTAGTGACAAGCATTAAGCATAGCAAGTTGCAACAATATCATCAAAGTACCAATTACGGACACTAGGCACTATGCCCTAACAATCTTATGCTATTACATGACCAATCTCATCCAATCCCTACCATCCTCTTCGGCCTACAGCGGGGGAATTACTCACACATGGATGGGGGAAACATGGCTAGTTGATGTAGAGGCGTTGGCGGTGATGATGCCGATGATCTTCTCCAATTCCCCGTCCCGGCGGAGTGCCAGAACGGAGACTTCTGGCTCCCGCGACGGAGTTTCGCGATATGGCGGCGTTCTGGAGGCTTTCTGGCGACTTCGACTTCTCTTCATGCGTTTTTAGGTCGAGGCCGATAAGTAGTCCGAAGGAGGGCGTCGGAGGCCGGCCGAGGGGGCCACACCATAGGGCCGCGCGGCCCCCCCTAGGCCGCGCCGCCTTATGGTGTGGGGCCCTCGGGCCTCCACCTTACTTGTCCTTCTGGCTCCGTCAGTATTCTGGGAAAATAGGGCCTTCTGCATAAATTCCGAGGATTTTCCCGAAAGTTGGATTTCTGCACAAAAACGAGACACCAGAACAGTTCTGCTGAAAACAGCGTTAGTCCGTGTTAGTTGCATCCAAAATACACAAATTAGAGGCAAAACAATAGCAAAAGTGTTCGGGAAAGTAGATACGTTTTGGACGTATCAAGCCCACAAGAAACAAATATATTACAACAACGACTCCAACGAGTCAAGATACAAATATACAATACAAAGATCCAAATCATACATAAGATCGAATGCATCCGTGTACGGACAAGATACAAATTGGACTAAGAGTCCTGAAGATAAACGATGGCGTCCATAACCCCGCCCAGGCCAAGCCAGAAGGGTAACCTTGCTAGCGTCGTCTTCATCGTACATATCTTCATACCTGCCCGGTTATATCCCGTAGAAGCAGCAATAAGTATGGGTTCGTACTTAACAAGACTTCAAGACGTATAAGCATTCGTCAACCAGTCGTCCTTTGTACTTGAGGCACGCAAGGGACTTAGAGGACGCAAGAGGAACGTCATAGGCAATATGGTGGGGTTAAGCGGCAGCGCGCAAGCACTAAAAACCTATAGAGACACTCTACAACATTCGTCTATCAGAGAAGGTGAGAGAGCGCATAACTAACAGTTCTATACTCTGCAAACATAACACAGCCGATGCGTTCCCCCCTCGCAAGGAAGTACTTACAAAGGCACTCACACGGTTGTCAAGTTTTAACCATTTATTATTGAAGTTATGCTAACTTACTACGCAAGTTATTATCAATGAACAACAGGTGCAAGTTGTCTATGATCGAGTCATACAGCTCCAAGTCGTCCATAACCGCGGACACGGCTTATCGATAAGATGTAACCCTGCAGGGGTGCCCAAATGTGCCCACACGCACGATCTATCCAACCTGGCGAGGGAAAGATATCACAACTCGCACTCTCCTTCACGACAACAATGTCCAGGAAGCCACCTAACTAAGTTGAACCCGAATCGAAGTCCGGCCAAATCTCCGAGACGGACCTAGCTGTTTGCGCCTACGGCTTCCGAGGGTCAGAACACACACTGGGGCGAATGACCCGCTTCAGCATCGATGAACGAACGTACCGCATCCTATACGTGCATACCAGAAACAAGAGATACAAGGCACCCAGGGGCTTCCCAAAGTAAATAAGTAACAAGCTGGCATGCACGCAATAACAAATGGTAAAACATTACGAACTAATTGTGGCCACTGGACAAAGCTGTAGATTCCGGGAGTGGTCGAGGGGAGACCCATAGGCATACCCACGTGTGGTTAGAGCGCTCAGTCTCGGAACAGATAACAAGAACTCGGGGTCCTAAGCTTTAAAGAAACACAAGTGAGCCGTCACAAAACGATCAGCTGACCCACCGATGCCTCCGCTTAACAACTATTAACAAGTAACCATGATACCCTCAACAAATATAACCATGTAGCATGTGTCATGACTCCCCAACAGATAAACTGATAAGATAGCGGTAACGGTAACACGATATAAACAGCACTAGCATGTACTACGACTCGCAAGGCAGACCCGATAACCAAACAATAGCTGTAGGTGGTTGGTGGAGGCAATATAGGCTGCTTGAGGTAACAAGTGGAAAGGACACGTGACAAGAATGCAACTTAAGGATAGCATGAGGGAGAAGCAAAATAAAATAGGTGAGCGACTTCTGCAGGGGCAGGAGTATAGGGGAAAATGCTTGCCTGTTAAAGCTTGCCGAGGGACATCCGGAGAACTTGTCGTAGCTCGCATCAACTCAACGCCTTATCCGTGAAGAAGCAAATGCTGGACAAACAACGCAAGCAAATCTTACTACTACTGATAAAGAAGATCAAGCATGATCAAGATGATATGCATGACATAGCAAGTTGATGCGATGCACTTATCCAATTTAAGCGGAGTCGGAACCCCGGACAACCAAATTAGGTTAGAGTTGCATTTTCTACCGACAAATTTAAGTGTTGATTAGCATTGCATAACATGGCAAGGGTGGGCTACTTCAATATTAAAAGGAGCGAGGAACCGTAACCGGTAGTTTCCAAATACTCCGCGTTTGGTTATTACGTGCGATGCAAACTACCACGTTCATGACATGATGCAAAGTGCAAACAGGTATATGGATATCATATTTAGATTCCTCATAATTTTCTGATCAAATTTCATATAAAACACTTTGCAAATAGAGCTATTGATTACAAGTTATAAACTAAACAGATTGCATGTATTTAGAAATTAGGAAGACTATAATAGACAGGCAGAGATGGAATAGCTGGATCTGATGAATATCATCAGCGAACAAAAAGCTAACACGGAGATGTTAGCCAGCCGATTTGATTTGATCCTAGGATATACTGTTTCGGGAAGCAAGGAACAAGCCACAAGACACGGTGCTGCTGTTGATGATTGAATAATGACTCGCTAAAAAGAAACATTAAGGCAACCAGTGCTGCGACTGATTTTGAAGCAGAACTGGAGGACGTCTCGTTTACTGACGAAACTGTCGACGGAACATGTGGCAATGGCTGGCTGCGTGGACCTGAGCCGGAGAGTCGATGGGATACAATTGGCAACAGGACTGACTGGTTGCAGCGCCTGGGAACATAACAACAAGCTAAGACTCAGCTGATGTACAAGGAGGAGGCGCAGGTTATTTTGAATAACAAACATAGGAGATTGCATCCATACAAGATAACAAAAAAGAGATGGGATTTGTTCAACCGGGACTGGGTAGAGAAGCAGGGAACGAGCCAACTCAATTGGCATCAGATCTTGTCTAGGATTGGTACGTGCATGATTTTGAATAGACGCTTTCTGAAACGATGATGCAGTGATGGGAAATGAGCGGGGACAGGGGTTTCGGAGGAGATGCTCACCTAGCGGATCGATGGTGATAAGGGGTGGCCCGATCTTCTCAGTAAGCAACGATGGTGATGATGATCACGGGGTGATGGCAGCGGAGATACACGACGATGAAGTGGAAGATAACTTGTATGACGCAACGAGATCTCTCGATTGGTCCCTGTCGCCAATGCAACAGCTCTCAACCCTGCAAGATATTCGCAACTCCATACACTTGCGCACGTAGCCGCCGACCACGAAGCGGTAAGTTGCGACCGTCTAATTCCCAATGGAATAGCAGATCACACAAGACTTTTTCAGGATCTACACAATATTCAAGCAATATGGTGTAGGGATTCAATAGTTTTGCTAGAGCAAACAACTAAGAACTAGGGTTTATCTTAAACGTAGTCTAAAGCAGCTAGGGGGCGTCCTGGGCACTTATATAGGCATCCGGAACGAGTTCTGGTCGAAAAGATACAAAATAACTGACCCAGAATAGATCTGGTCGAGACAGACTCGGACGAATCCGGTCTGGAATCCGGTCAACCGGGCCAGGGACCGGGTCGGCCGGTCTGGGGTCCGGTCAACAGGGCGGCAACCGGGTCGGTCGGTATGGGGTCCGGTCAACCGGGCGGCAACCGGATAGTTGCGAGGTTTTCCGGTTTTCATCTGGTACGATAAATCGCATCCGGTTGGCGCCTGGTCGACCGGGTCAGTGACCGGGTTGGCCGGTCTGGCGGCCGGTCGGACCGGGTGCTGGACCGGCCTGGACGTCTTCTTCTCCTCTCGCGCATGCCTCCCGCTCCTCCCTCGCGCGTCCATGAGATATCTTCATGTTCAGCTCCATGTCCAGCTTCACGTCCATCTTGACGTCCGTCCTCATGTCCAGCTGCTCCTCTCCTCCTCGTGCGAGGCTCGTCTCTTCTTGATACCTGATGATACATAAGTAATAGGATTTAGGCAGTATAAAGTTCTCATCAATCAAAGTACCGTTTAGAAACAAGTTCACCTGTTGTTTAAGTAGCTTCGCACGAGCCCTTGTAATTGGTCCAATCCGAACTTCATTGGACTTGAGCTTCACAGCAGGTTCATCTTCATTTATCAGTGACGGAGGTAATGGTGTATTAGGGATGTCCTCATCATCTCCCCCCCCCTTCAAAAGGCGTCGACCCCGACGCTCCAAGGTCTTCTCCGTCATATGGTGTCAAATCAGCAACATTGAAAGAGTTACTGACACCAAACTCATCAACTGGAAGATCTATCGAGTATGCATTATCATTGATCTTGGCAAGCACTTTGTAAGGACCAGCACCACGAGGCTTCAACTTAGACTTCCGCAGCTTCGGGAACGTATCCTTGCGAAAATGTACCCAGACCATATCACCAGGCTTGAACAACATCTCTTTGCGCTTCTTATTCATCCTTGCAGCATTGCTCTTGCCTTTCGTCTCTATCAACTCTTTAGTCTTTATATGGATCTTTCGCACAAAATCTGCCCTCTTGGATGCCTCCATATTAACTCTCTCATGTATGGGCAAAGGCAACAAGTCAAGTGGAGTAATGGGTTTAAAACCATACACCACCTCAAAAGGACACAGCTCCGTGGTAGAATGTACCGCCATGTTGTAAGCAAACTCTACATGCGGCAAACACTCTTCCCACTCCTTCAGGTTCTTCTTGATCATGGATCTCAACAGTTGTGACAAGGTTCGATTCACCACCTCAGTTTGACCATCAGTTTGGAGATGACAAGTAGTACTGAACAGCAGTTTTGTCCCAAGCTTTCCCCAAAGTGTCTTCCAGAAGTAACTCATGAACTTCAAATCACGATCAGAAACAATAGTCTTCGGGACTCCATGTAGTCGAACAATCTCCCTGAAAAACAGGTTAGCAATATGCGACGCATCGTCACTTTTGTGGCAGGCAATAAAGTGTGACATTTTAGAAAATCTATCCACTACCACAAATATAGAATCATGGCCTCTTTTAGTACGCGGTAAACCCAACACAAAATCCATACTAATATCTTCCCAAGGTGTAGTAGGTGCCGGTAATGGAGTATACAAACCGTGAGACTTCAGCTTGGACTTGGACATGTTGCAAGTAATGCATCTCTTCACATACCTGTCCACATCCCGCCTCATCTTTGGCCAATAAAAGTGATCAGCGAGCATGAGTAGCGTCTTCTCACGCCCAAAGTGACCCATCAAACCTCCAGCATGTGATTCCTGCAATAAGAGCAAACGCACAGACGATTCTGGAACACATAGTTTGTTAGCTCGAAACAAGAACCCATCATGTATGTGATATTTTTCCCATGCTTTACCAAGAGCACATAAGCGATATGGTTCAGAAAAATCATGATCAGTAGCATACAAATCACATAACACCTCTAAACCAGGAATTTTAACATCAAGTTGAGTTAATAGCATATTCTTCCTAGATAGAGCATCAGCAACAATGTTATCTTTTCCCTTCTTATGCTTAATAATGTATGGAAAAGACTCAATGAACTCAACCCACTTAGCAAGGCGCCTATGCAAAGTAGATTGTGCTTTCAGATATTTCAAAGCTTCATGATCAGAATGTATGATAAATTCTTTTGGCCACAAATAATATTGCCAAACCTCAAGAACACTAATTAAAGCATACAATTCTTTATCATATATTGGATAGTTCAACTTAGCACCAGAAAGTTTCTCAGAAAAATATGCAATTGGGCGACCCTCTTGCATCAACACACCACCAATTCCAATACCACTAGCATCACATTCAATCTCAAATTGCTTATTGAAATCAGGAAGTGCAAGCAACGGTGCAGAAGTTAACAATCGTTTCAGTTTATCAAAAGCATGATCTTGAGCAACGCCCCACTCAAATGCAACACCCTTTTTAGTCAATTCATTCAAAGGTGCAGCAATAGTAGAAAAATTGGGCACAAAACGGTGATAAAACCCAGCTAGACCATGAAAACTTCTAACTTGACTCACATTCATGGGAGTAGGCCAATTTTGAATAGCTTCAATTTTAGACACATCTACTTCTACTCCATGCTTAGAGACAACATAACCCAGAAATATGACCTTATCTTTGCAAAATGTGCACTTCTCAAGATTACCATAGAGTTTACTATCACGCAACACTTGCAAAACATGTCGAATATGTATAATATGATCAGATTCATTGCGGCTGTAAATTAATATGTCATCAAAATACACAACCATAAACTTGCCAATAAATTCACGCAAAACATGGTTCATCAGTCTCATGAAAGTGCTAGGTGCATTAGTCAAACCAAAAGGCATTACTAACCACTCATATAAACCAAATTTTGTTTTAAAGGCGGTTTTCCACTCATCCCCTTCTTTCATCCTAATTTGATGATAACCACTACGCAAATCAATTTTAGAGAACACAGCAGCACCACTCAGTTCATCTAGCATATCCTCTAAACGTGGAATAGGGTGACGATATCGAATAGTGATATTGTTTATAGCTCTACAATCTACGCACATACGCCATGTACCATCTTTCTTAGGAACAAGAATAACAGGAACGACACAAGGACTAAGGCTTATGCGGATATAACCTTTGTCGAGTAGCGCTTGTACTTGCTTCTGTATCTCTTTTGTCTCTTCGGGGTTCGTTCTATATGGTGCCCAATTGGGTAGCGAAGCTCCGGGAATCAAGTCAATTTGATGCTCAGTGCCTCGCAATGGTGGAAGTCCTGCGGGTACCTCATCCGGAAACACATCGCCAAATTCCTGCAAAACATTAGAAACACGAAGAGGAAGAGGGGTCATGCCGTTAGAAACCAAAACCGTACCCTGTACAAGAGCACAAGAGGCATGGCCATAGGATCCTCACTAAATTCTCTCATGTCTTCTTTGGTGGCTAATGAGACTAAGGAATTCACTCTCTCACTTTTCGTTATATCACTCACAACATTACAATTCTCTCGCCTATCTAAAGAAGCATCCTCCAAGTTGACTTCAACTTTCTGACGAGACTCATTGACAATTTGCTGTGGTGTCATAGGCTGTAAATTGATTTTCTTGCCCTTGAACTCCAAGTGATATGTATTGGCACGGCCATTGTGTTGCACAGAACGGTCATAGAGCCAAGGCCGACCCAATAGTAGGTGACACACCGTCATAGGAACGACATCAAAATCAATGCAATCCTTATACGGTCCAATAGCAAACTCAACACGCACCATGTGGTTTACCTTCATCTCACCATTGCCGCTCAACCACTGAATATAGTATGGATGTGGGTGCGGTAGATACTTCAACTTCAGCTTGGTACACAACTCCTTGCTTGCTAAATTGCGGCAACTCCCGCCATCAATAATGACCTTGCAAGCCTTGTCAGGACCAACTAAAGCTTTTGTTTGGAACAAATTGCAGCGCTGAGTAGATGCACTAGGCAACACATTAAGAGCACACTGCGACACAACAATGGTGCGGGCATCAGACGGATATGCATCTTCACCATCAGTGTCATAGTCATCATCTTCTGGAGCATTAGGATCAACATCATCTCCAGTCTCATACTCATTGTCTTCATTGATAACCATGACTTTGCGGTTAGGACAATCTCTCTTGAAGTGACCCTTGCCACCACATGTATGACAAACCATATCACGGTTACGCGCAGTAGACACATTAGAGCCACTCGTACTTGCAGCAGATTCGGACTTCTTTGTGTTAGACACATTGGAGACCGACTTACTAGGCGGAGGGGCGGAGCGCGTCGAAGGCGCCGGCGCCATAGATGGGGCCGCGCGGGGTGTGAAACGCCTAGCTCCTGTAGCTCGACCTTTGATCTTTGCTTCGTCAGCCAACTGTGATTCAGCTTCTCTTGCATGATGTAACAATTGATTCATATTGGTGTAGCTGTAGTGACGAACAATGCCTTTGATGTCATACTTCAAACCGTTGAGGAAACGCTGCATTGTCATCTCAAGAGACTCACGGACACGGACATGCTGCATAAGCATCTCCATCTCCATGTAGTATTCATCCACAGTCTTCACACCTTGTCTCAAAAGAGTCAGCTTATCATATATATTCCACAAGTAATTTGTAGGCACAAAGCGAGAAGTCATCGCCTCCTTCATGGCACGCCATGTGCGTATAGGCTGCTCACGATCCTCTTCGCAGTTACGAACAAAAGCATCCCACAAACGCAAAGCATAGCCATCAAATTCGGAAGAAGCAAGCATGATCTTCCGGTCTTCAGTATAATGCGGATGTAAGCTCCACAACTTCTCAATCTTGAGCTCCCAAGTGAGGTATTCTTCAACATCAGCTCCTCCTTCAAACTTGGGTATAGAAAACTTGGGCTTACCCAAACCATCTTCTTCATCTTGTCCACGACCATTGCGGCCAAGTGGAACCCAACCACGAGCACGATTACCACGGGGCGCATCACGAGCATTGTGTGCGTCATCTTGAAGCTCAGGATCCTCGTCATCTTCTTTTTGTTGTTGCGCGGTCAAATTCTCAACAGCTAAGCGCAAATCAGCAAGATTGCGTTGTACATCCGTCATTTGATCTTGCATTGTAGTGACGGTCACATGAGTAGCATCCAGCTTTTGGGAAATCTCATCAATCTTCCCATTAAGCACCTCGTCCTGAGCGCGGAATTCACGTCGCATCTCATTACGAAGAGCCTCATACTCCCTCCATGTGATAATATCTGCAGCACTCTTGTTTTCCTGGTTAACAATTCTATGATCACTAGCAGACATTGTTAGTAGATTAGTGCACTAAATCAAAAATATATGGTGGTACTCTCACAACTCACTCAAAACTGATAAGAAAAGGAGATCTTACCGTTCCAAAGTAAATTAGTGTTGCTTACCACTTGTAGTAACAACTAGTGCACGGATGTAGCGAAGCGAATATCAAGGGTATAAGAACAAATCACACGACAAAGCATGGTATATGTGGGGCTGTAGGTAGGCTACCTATTTGCACCAATAACAAGCTCTAGCGCTGACCGTAGACAACCAATGATACTCACACAAGGCGATATAAAGGGGCAATGCAAATATATGTGGGAAAGGTTGCAATGCACACGAGAGACGCTAGCAAAGCTCAACGAGACAGGCACAAGATTGCTCAACTACAGGTGCAGTAAAGTAAACTTAGGCCTTCACTTGATTCAACTAGCACTTCACTTTTCTTTTTGGAATTTTCTTTTATATAACACACGCAGCTATGTAGCTCTTTTTGCTTCTTTTCAATTTTCTATTTTTTTTTTGATTTTCTGACACAACTCCTTGATAATACGGCCAACAGAAATATGCAAAGCACCGATAACCTAACGAGCAGCCTGTCGAGCGGTAAAACTAGTGTCTTATGGGGAAGTTCCTAGTCACTTGATCGAAAGGCTGTGTCTATGGTTGGGAACAAGCACACTGTACGCTATGTGGACTCGGAGTAACAAAAACTGACACCACAAGATAGAGGAACACAAGATGATAGAGTAAACTCAAACCCTAAAAGACTAGACGGAAAGAAAAGATACGCAAAAACAACTACGAAAAGCAACTAAAACTTGAAATTAGTGCAATCTAAGGCTACGGAAAACCGTAACCCTAATTTTTTATGGCTTTTTCTGGATAGGAAAACACTCACAACTCAACTATGGGGTGGATTGTGGATGGCTTACCGAGGAAAACTGAAAATCTGATACCAAGATGATAAGGGGTGGCCCGATCTTCTCAGTAAGCAACGGTGGTGATGATGATCACAGGGTGATGGCAGCGGAGATACACGACGATGAAGTGGAAGATAACTTGTATGACGCAACGAGATCTCTCGATTGGTCCCTGTCGCCAATGCAACATCTCTCAACCCTGCAAGATATTCGCAACTCCACACACTTGCGCATGTAGCCGCCGACCACGAAGCGGTAAGTTGCAACCGTCTAATTCCCAATGGAACAGCAGATCACACAAGACTTTTTCAGGATCTACACAATATTCAAGCAATATGGTGTAGGGATTCAATAGTTTTGCTAGAGCAAACAACTAAGAACTAGGGTTTATCTTAAACGTGGTCTAAAGCAGCTAGGGGGCGTCCTGGGCACTTATATAGGCATCCGGGACGAGTTCTGGTCGAAAAGATACAAAAATAACCGACCCAGAATAGATCTGGTCGAGATAAACTCGGACGAATCCGGTCTGGAATCCGGTCAACCGGGCCAGGGACCGGGTCGACTGGTCTGGGGTCCGGTCAACCGGGCGGCAACCGGGTTGGCCGGTCTGGGGTCCGGTCAACCGGGCGGCAACCGGATAGTTGCGAGGTTTTCCGGTTTTCATCCGGTACGATAAATCGCATCAGGTTGGCGCCCGGTCGGCCAGGGTCGATGACCGGGTTGGCCGGTCGTCAGCGGCCGGTCGGACCGATCTTTGGACCGGACGTCTTCTTCTCCTCTCGCGCATGCCTCCCGCTCCTCCCTCGCGCGTCCATGAGATATCTTCATGTCCAGCTCCATGTCCAGCTTCACGTCCATCTTGACGTCCGTCCTCATGTCCAGTTGCTCCTCTCCTCCTCGTGCGAGGCTCGTCTCTTCTTGATACCTGATGATACATAAGTAATAGGACTTAGGCAGTATAAAGTTCTCATCAATCAAAGTACCGTTTAGAAACAAGTTCACCTGTTGTTTAAGTAGCTTCGCACGAGCCCTTGTAATTGGTCCAATCCGAACTTCATTGGACTTGAGCTTCACAGCAGGTTCATCTTCAATTATCAGTGACGGAGGTAATGGTGTATTAGGGATGTCCTCATCAGATGGTGAAGAGGAACCTGAGGCCATGGGGTTTCCGCACCCGTGGTCAGCACGGCAGGTGGCGGCGAGGAACGGCGACGGCACAGCAGCGAAGTAGCAAGAAAACGGCGAAAAGAGTTTTCCGTCAGAAATAGGCGAAGGCGTGCAGTGATGGAAAGAGACAAGGAAGTGGGGAATAGGTGCACTAGCTCACCAGGAATCTAATGAACACCTCGGCTGGGGCGGACGAGGTCGGAGGCGTCCGGAAACTTCGCCGATGCGTGGCGGCCGGAGCGGAGAATGACAATGTGGGTGTCGATTCCATGACCGATTGGATGCGCGCGTGTGTTGAGGAGCTTCAGCGTCTCACGGCGAAGCTATAGGTGGTATCGGCTTAGCGAGTGGTGGCCGGAACCGACGGCGCGACGGCGCACTGGACGCAGGTGCTTGACTGAATTTTGCTTTGCTCTGCTCTCTTTCATGGGAAGAAGGGACGGCGGCGGCTTAAGGGGAAAGTGAAAAGCAACTAGGGTTTGGAGGAGCCTCGGTGGAATTAAGAGGAGAGGAAAGGGAGCAGGTGGAGAGGGGTGCCTCGCCCACGAAAGTGAGGTGCTCACGCAGCCTTCGTGCTCCATGTGAGGAAGACAAACATGAGTCCCTCCTGTAGGCTGTAGTGCTTTGACAGACCAGAATAGACATGCACTAGAATGGATGGCCTACGGCCCTTTTTCTTCATTTCCTGGATTTGCAATAATGCAAGGAAGAACAAAAGGAGGTAGATAGGAAATTGTAGAGGGAAAACAAGGGAATGTTGCAGACCATTTCCAAAACCACATTTTTATTTAAAACTAGTTCATCCAAAATATTTCAAATATTTTCGTTTCAAATTTGTTAAATAAGAATAGAGCGAGGGAGAGTTTTATAAACCATACAAGAGAAAAATAAAACACGGTTTATTAAAAATAATTTTTATTTTACCAAACTATGTAAAAGATATGATGCATGATGTCATGATGTTGCACAAAAAGAAAAAGAACAAACAAAACTAATAGGGGATATTTTCTGGGTCGCTACACACCCTAAGAAGCAACTTAAACCTTGAATCGACACCTTGAAGCCAATTGCCAAAGACATTGACCACACTAGTCGGGGGATACAAGGTAGACGCTAATTGGATGACTGACCATATAGATCTTGCAAAATGGCACTGGAAAAACAGGTGTTTAATAGTTTCATCATGATGACAGAAAGCACACCTTAAACTTCCTTGCCAATTCCGCTTAACAAGATTATCTTTAGTAAGAATAACTCCTCGACGAAGGTACCATCCAAAAAATTTAATTTTTAATGGTATGTTCATCTTCCAGATTTTCTTATTATTGTCAACTGGTGTATCAGAATGAAGGATCGCATTGTATAACGATTTGACTGAGAAAGTACCATCTACATGAAGATTCCATCTAAATTCATCCGGTTCAGGCGATAGGTGAATATCTCCCAGCCGGTGAATCGATAGGTGAATATCTCCCAGCCGGTGAATTAGATCATTCCATGCCAATAGCCTTTGTCCAAGCAAAACCCGTCTGAACGTCACGTTCGAGGGTGAGGTAGCCATTACAGTGGCAATGGTGTCACCTTTGCGACGAACAATACTATACAGAGCAGGATACTGTTCACATAAGGGAGCATTGTCTAACCAAACATCTTCCCAGAAACGTATCTGTTCTCCATTCTTAATCGAGAAAGTACCATGGCGAAAGAAAACATTTTTTGTTTCCATGAGACCAGCCTAGAAATGAGAATCCCCAGGTTTTCAAACCAGTTGGGATAACGTCTTCGAGCCAATATACTTTCTCCGAAGGATAGTTTGCCATATCCCATCCTCGGTAAGAAGTTTAAAAAGCCATTTATCCGGTCCCTACGACAAGATCTCCACCTACCCCACTCCCACCATTCCCTCTCCCACAACTTTACCTGTCCAAGCTCCCAAGGCGCCACCTCCTCGCTGGCCAAGGTGGGGGAGCTCGTCACGTGGTTCTGGTAGCAGGTCCGGGAACTCATCACGGCGTGGTATTCGCAGTCCGCGCCAGCAGGCCGCCAAGTGAGCTTCGACATGAAATGGGGAACCGGTGGAGCTGGTGGCCGGTGGTACACTGCAGCTTGGGGCCTCAAAGAGGGAGTACCGGCTTCACTGGCTTTCCCTCAGCGAGGCATTTGAGATGGGATGTGCAGCCAACATTTATCGAGGAGGACAAGGAGGAGTTCCACACTCATCAGCTTGATGGGATCCCCAGGTCGATAATTCTCTTTTGTACTCGGTGGAAATAATTATTTTGGCGTTGTTGGTTGGGGTCGGTGTTTGATGAAATTAACAGGATGCACAAACTTAACACTCATCCGGATGATAATTCTCTTTTATACTCGGTGCAAAATCTGTAATTATTTTGGTTGTGTTTCGCTGTAAATTATCACATTTCTACTGATTGTAATGGTGTCATGGAGATTGTTATCAGACTTCGAAAGTTTGATTAACCTTAATATTGCGCTAATCAAGTTATACGGACTACACTGCTTATGAATTGAAAATTCTGTTATTACCACTTTTAGTTATTGGTATGCATCTTTGTTATTCACTGCAATTCCTCTAAAAAAATCCAGGTGGGATGAATGTCAAGACTGATTGTGATGAATCCTCTCCTTAAGCTGCTATGCTTGCATGTCAGGATGTTGTTATATGCCGCAAAGTATGCATCCTGAAATATCAAGGCTTCACTTTCAACTGTTCATGTTACCATCTGTCTATGGAATAATAATTAGACCGGCCGTGTATTGGCAATCTATGATGTTGTGTTGGTACTTGATTAGGATGCTTTTTGTGGCGTATTCATTAGAATTTTTTTTGGCAGCCATGATGTTAACATTGCTATTTGATTGGCATGTAGTCCTGTGGTGCTCTCCCAAGGCGTGTTGGCTGATAGTTGTTTCTTGTCCCTTCAGGATTTTGGCATCACCGCACTGCACATTAAGCTTCGCGCCACTGGAGGAAACAAAACCAAGAACGCTGGACCTGGAGCTCAGTCTGCTCTTAGGGCTCGTGCTCGTTCTGGGAAATTTTTTGGGGGCATTGGCATGAACCAGTTCTGCTTTAGTTGTGGAAGACTATTTGTTCATATGTGATGGTACACTGTTTCTGCATGACATGAATATTTTTTATTGTGTTGCAGAGGATGTGACTCCGGTTCCCACTGACAGCATTCGCTGGAAGGGTGGTAGGAGGCTGTAGATGTCTTCTTCAGGCTATCTTTCATCTCCCATGGTGGAAATCAAGAACTTACTCAGGCCCTGCTATTTCTATGCTTATCAGAAAGAGTTTTAGTTTTGCCCTGTCGAGGATCATTTGATGCTAGTTGAATCTGTGGTGTTGCTTGAATCCTATTTTTGGTTCAGAAACCTATCATATATATGCGATACCTAGCTTTTCGGTCTATGGAAACCTTGAAATTTGTATTCAGCTTTGTCAGTGTTATTTAAATTCAGTTTGTGTCATTGTAATTATAATTCAGTTAACATATGATTATTTCAAAGGAGCTATCACAAATTCACACACTAGTACATTGTTGAAATCTGGAGTTATGAACATCTCTGGGTTCCAGCGCCGTCGTCTGTATGGTGTACATGAGCCCCGGCGTTTGGGGCTTCGTCTGTATGGTGTACATGAGCCCCGACGTTTGGGGCTTCGGCATCCTTTCCTGGAGTTGTTCTCCACACGTCCCGTCCTGCCGGCCGTACGGAGTATACATCAACGAAAGAGCTTTTTCACTTCGAAAGCAAGCTAGGAATAGCTCGTACTATGACATTTCTGCAATGCCATCAGAAGCATCTGTAATAGATGTACAAAGTAAAGTAACGGAACTATGTATCATTTTCATGCCCGACTGAGATGACTGAATCTGTTCTCCTGTATGTGGACAGAGACACATATGCAGAACTTGTGATGGAAAATGCTCTCGGTAGTTTATCATATCAAGGTACATCATATATATTATATATGCCTTCCAATACAACTACATCTTGTTGCAGCTAATTTTGAATGTTTATACATTTTTTATGTAGTTCTCTGATCCAAACTTGTATAATACGGAGTACTTGTATTTTCTTTTTGACTAGTCCAGTAAAGAGTATAGATAGCTTTAGCTTGCACATAAAGATGCCAGGCCGTCGTCTACTAGCAAATAAGTTCAGCTAGACCAATTCAATCGTTGGTCAATTTGGTATCAGTTATTGTAATAGAAACTCAAGCTAACTTCATTGCTATATATAGAGCACTACAACAGTCGCGTGTCTCAAGGAACTGAAACGGTGAATGTTCATTCTGAAGATTACACATTCTTTGGAGCAACTGCTAATACAACAGCGAATCAGCACAAGGCATTAAAAATTTCTTAACCATTCCATGCAGATAATCTTCATACAGCAGCACCACATAGCACACATCGGAAGCTAACAGCAATAGCACCAAGAAGCAGCTGTCAGCTAGGTCGTGGTCTCGTGGAATACGTTCATCACCACTCACCATACCATTACCTTGTGTCTTACCACACACTAGACCATAGATGCGCGCTTTGCTGCGCCCGTCCATCTTCAAAAAAGTAATGATAATAATATTTAGGAAAATCTGTGTAGTACAAATATTTGAGAAAAAAGTTTGAGATAATAGAGTCTAATATAGGTGCCTCCAAGGCATGGCGTGTGCTTTTACAAGGTACCCATGGAAATGAAAGTTGTAGACCACGTCATCAGACCACATTTTTTTATAGAGAAATGTACCCAATTTAATTGTTCAAAGTAATATCGTAACCATAATGATTAAAGCATTGCAATGATTCAAGAGATACAATCCTGTGCCAAGAAGTACAAAACTATGTGAGGCAACGAGCGACTACCATGAAGTCTGAAAGCACCATCATTAAAATACAACCTTCCTTATTTCGAAACTCATTCAGCAATATCAGAAGCACACTGGCATATGCAGAAGTAGTGACACAGTGGCGTTTGCTTCAAAACTCGGAAGCATAAGAAAAAAAGCTAAGTTTAAGAAATCACACTTCTAACATCATTTTCTTTACGCATACTTTACTGTCTGAAAAACATAGATGAGCAAACCTGAAGGGTATTTCAGGTTAACCAGAAATTGTCAACTTTTATAGATGAGCATGCGCTTCAAGGCGAGGGCCATTACTTCAGGCTGCATATTTTTTGCATTCGATTACATAAACCATTAAGGATCTTAGTTGTGCAAGCAGTGAGTCCACAGTGAGATAATACAATACGAATAAGATCTAAGCATCTTGACTGTGATGTATTGAGTCCATGGCTTGTGGTAGTGGGTACACTTTAGTTCTTAGAAGCAGTAACATAGAAAGCATATAATTTTCCTACTGCATCCAACTAATAATTCTATTCCAAAATCCAAAAATGCGCAAGCTATATAAATAGTTTGCCTATTTCTAACGGTATTCCTACTATTGCATCACCAGTGCAGCTGTCTTTTACTGCTGCTGCACCATTCTTCCAAAATGAAACTAATAAAACTTCACCAATTCATATTTAGAGTAATCCTCACCATATGTACTCTCAGCCTCACGATGAAGTAGCATCAGATAACACAACTAATGAGTATAACTCTGTTCCATCAGCCAAAGCTACCTACAGATTCTCGGTCTTTGAATGCTAAAAAGGAAACGAAGTGCACATATTAGTCAACTACCTACCCCCACCTTTCTTGTTATATCAACCATTATTTGAGAAACCTACCAAAACAGTGGGGGCATGTCAGGCAAGAAACTTTGAATGGAAAAGTTGGCAAATATTTATGTGCATCATTATATAGTTAATGACTTGTACTATGGGTAATCAAGTCTTTTTTTTTGTTCTCCTTAACTAAACCATTTGTTCTCTCAAACAGAAGTATTACTAACCAAAAAGATAACACAAGAGAAAAAACATCTTAACTTTCAGCTTCTTCCATACACCATTTATTGTATATATTTGTGCGTCAATCATAACTGAAACCTCATGCCCCCCATCAACAATTTACCTTTTTCTACTATGAAGTAGCAATTATAACTGACACAAGATATTATGTTTCAGCCTTTCTACTATATAAAGCAGGGATAAAACAGAAAGAAAGAACTATACCTTCCAAGATGCTCAAACAAAAATAGCTTCTCTCCTGGACATCCTGAGCAGTTCCCTCGGAGCCCAGTAATTAACAATATAATCCTACTCTCTTGATTCTGGAACACTTTCTGTCGTGAAGGTTTACCCGGCCTGTTCCTTATACACAAAGATGCATACAGTATCACTGCATCATTGACTGCATGACTAACTGGCATTCAGTAAATACACAGCCTTGGAAGGAAGCAGTTATATTTAAACAATTGGATTCAACATCCTAGAACAATATAATCATATCTCAAATAAATTCTGAAAAGAAATGCACGTGACACTAATGCAGTTCAACTATTACTCAAACCACCATTTAGGGTATGTCATGTAGAGTAAGTTTTTGTACTATGTTTTGACAGTAGCAGCCAATCTATAAAAAAGTGGTACAATCCAATGTTTCAGCAAACGTACCTGTCCAGCAGCCATGTTAGAAAATGAATGTCAAAGAGTTGATCTCAGAAATCCGTGAATAAAAGTCCTGAACAAATGAATACGACAATCCTTGGATCAAACAAAGACGAAAATCGCTCGAACAATTAATAATATGTTATTTCGCTACCTAATTCTGGCCAGAATGCAGCAGGTAAGCAGATGTCATCTCCGCTCAACAATGAGACGTGGAATGTGAGATGGAACGAGTGCGGAAAGACAGAGTGCTTCCTCCACATATTTATATCAACGAGGGGAGAACTGACTGCAACGCTCGAATTAATCATCATAATCACAGGACGGAGTATAATTACAGGGATGATGAATGGGTCGAAATAACCACCATCAATCCATCATTATGTGGTGCTGGCAGATACACAGTAATCTAGGCTGGAAGCGTAAACGTTCTCCTGATGATGGGCCTGATCTTCAAACAGATGTACGAATCGTAGGCCCATGTTGGGGGAGCCCACTGCGAGGCATGCCCGGAGTCCCGGACTACGAACTTCGCCAGCGCCATTGCAAGAGAAGAATGAAAAGAACTGCCAGGCTCTCTGAATCCGGCTGAAATAGAACCAAAAACGGCAAGATGCGGAAGTTTGTAACCTACCATCGCTGTGAAGACGGGATTAGTAGCCGCGGCGCAGGAGAATGAGGTATGGCGGCGGAGGCGGAGGTAGAGAGGCAGCGGAGGCGCAGGTCTGGCAGCGGAGACGAATGAATCGAGGCTGAAGACGAAGGAGTTGAATTTTCACTTTCTCCTGCCTTTCTGCGGTACGAGAAGAGAAGGAGGCCGAAACAGCCGAAGAAATAAGGCCGTTTTACCGTTTAGGGGCCCAACAAATATGGAAAGGCCGAAGTCCATATGAGGAGTAGCAGCCCTCCAATGAAATATAGCCTGTTAAACGAAGGCTAATCGGTAGGGTACGACTAGAAAAAGACCGACCTTCTTAAAGGTCTAATCCATCCGCGAGCTTCGCTGTCCGTACGATGCGTGGCGTTACGAAAGCTCCCCACCGTGGCGCGAGCGATCACGACGCGTGGGCTTATACCGCCGCGGACGAGAGCACGCGTACTTCCTCGTACGTATCGCGGGCGCGGGCGAGCCTGGCCACGAGAGCGTGCGTACCTCCTCGCGTACGTATCGCGGGCGTCCGGCCAATTTCATCCGGGCCGCGCATGCATGCATGTCAAAACAAGCAAAGCCATCGATCGATGCATTGCATGCACAGCTTTAGAAACGTACCATCATGACTAGCTAGTATATGTAGGTTTTTTGTTATCCATTGCTGCGCGTACAAATACGCTACATGCATTGTGCGTCGCCAGTAAACGATGCACACGAGTACAGTTGTGTATGATACACGAGTACAATTAAATATACGGACGAGTACACGTACAATCACGTTCACGAGCAGGTACAGTCGCGCACAACACACGAGTACAGTTGAACACACGGGCGAGTACAAGTATAGTCACGCACACGAGCAGGTACAGTCGTGCACACGAGCAGGTACAGTCACGCACAACACACGAGTACAGTTGAACACACAAGAGAGTACAAGTACAGTCACGCAGACGAGCAGGTATAAACGCGCATACGAGCAGGTACAGTCGTGAACACAAGCAAGTACATGTACAGAAGTACAGTGGCGCACACGAGAAGGTACAGTCGCGCGTAAGTACAGGTACAATCCCGCACACGGGCGAGTACAGTTAGCGAGTAAAGGGAAAAATTGCACCAAATACACTAAAAACAGAAGTACTTATCAGTTGAAACACGAGTACAGTTAGGTACACACCACAGGTACAATCATAATATTATTGGAAGTACGAAAAAAAAGTATCTCCAAACCTATCAACATGGGATCTAGTTTTGAAGATTTCGATGTGAGGATCTCCAAAGTGAAAACGGTTCGCAATTTGGACTTACGGTTCTCAAGATATTTTATTTTGAAAAAACGAATCTAGAAGAAAAAGGGAAAAGCTGACACAACCCAGTCTTCTCTCTCCTCCCCCATCCCCACCTTGCTTCCCCTTGCGACACGTGGCGAGCAGGGAGACCACTTCCCAGGGATTTTCTGGCACCACAGCGCTCCACTTGTCGCGTGCAGAGCGAGTTGCCTTCCCTTCGCGAAGGTCGGCCTTTTTCTAGAGTTTTCGCTAATCGGTAACGCTCGTTCGGAAACTAAAACATCGTTAGAACCGCAGGATGTTCCGATCGGATGGTTTAGGACTCCAAATCAAATGGCTGTGGAGGCTCCTAGGTAGGCTAGTTATACTGTTAACTAGTTGGTGAAGTGGAAGGAGTGCAATCATTCTCAATGGTCTTGGACACACCATATGTATCTTGAAGCTTTGTCCAAAACTCATGAGCACTCCGGAAAGGCGCGATGGAGGAGATAACTACATGACTCACAACATGGCAAAGCACATTAGTAGTTTGAGTATCTAGATAAGAGTTTTATTCTCCTCATAAGATGGATTTTGTGGATCCTTAGGAGGAGAAAAACCCATATCAAGAATTTGCTCCATATGTGGGTGCATGCCCCGAAAATAATCAAGCATGTAGAATTTCCAAGCATCATAGTTAGTGCCATCAAATGTAAAAGTGTCATTGTGCACTAAACCTCTAGCCTACATCTTTACTCTCAAGGCGGTGAAGCCCAACAAGATAAGAGAGCCCTAGCTCTGATACCAATTGAATGTACAAGACGGTTTAAAACTTTTACGAAAATGGCTTAACAAATGCGGAATAAAACTAGTGTTTAATTTGTCAAGCACAAAACCTATAGCTAGGGTTCACCTATGTGCACCAATGACTTATGCTAAGCAATTCAAGCAAATATGTGATAGCAAGATATATAACTTCAAGCACGAAGGCTATCACAAAGTAAAGTGCATAAGTAAAGAGCTCGGGTATAGGAATAACCGAAGTGACGCGGAGACAATGATGTATCCCGAAGTTCACACTCTTGCGAGTGCTACTCTCCATTGGAGCGGTGAGAAGGACAAGTCACTCCAAATGCACGAGTGCCACCTTATTCTCCTCGAGAATTTCCACCAAAAGGGATGTCCTAGATCCACTATGGAACCTTAGGGTGGTCATCGAACCCGCACAAAGCTTGGGGCTATCTCCACAACTTAATTGGAGGCTCCCAATAAATTTCCACAATGACCTTGCCCTTGAAGAATCTCCACAACTTAATTGGAGTCCCTAAGAACATCACAAAGACCACAAAGATCAGTAAGCCGTCTAGGGTCCAAAGACCCAAGAGGAACAAGCTCCCAAAGAGAATATCTCACGAACTTTCACCTCCACGTATCACCGCGGAGAAGTCAAACCGATGCACCAAATGTAATGGAAAGAACACCACAAAGATGCCCAAATCCTCCACTCTCAAATTGCAACAAAGCTACTAAAGCTATTGGGGAATAAGAGAGGAAGAACAAGATAGGAAGAGGAACACAAAATTTCTCTTCCAGATCTAGATATAGAGATTCCCTCACAAAGAGGGGGATTTGATTGGTGCAAATATAGATCTAGACCTCCTCTCTCTTTTCCTCAAATTTGAGCAAGAATCATGGAGGGATTGGGGGAGAGGAAGAGCTCTCAAGATGCAACAATGGTGAAGAGCAAGAGGTTGAAGAAGAAGTGCTGCCAAAGAGAGAGAAAAAGTCTTTTTATAGGGGTACCAAAAATCTGCCCGTTGGAGATGGTGTGACCGGTAGTACCGGCCAGGTTGGGCCGGTACTATCGGCCGTGGTCGTTGCGAGGCGCAGGGAAGGAGGCGACGTGGCGAGATGGGAGAGGTTGAGCCACGGGCCGGGAGGGGGAGACCGGAGGCTCCGGCCAAGGTACCAGACACTTACTGAGAGCCAGACCGTACTAGCGGTACCGCGAGCGGTACCTCGCCTGGAGGCTCCAGCCAGGGCAGGGTGGAGGTTCCAGCCGTGGCCGGCGGAAGCTCCGGCTGCTGGCCCCTCCTCTCCATTTTTTCTTCTTTTAAATTCAAACTTGAAATGCAAATAACTTGAGCTTGGAAAATCCAAATGAGACGAAACCAATTTTGTTGGAAAGAGGACGACAAAAGTCCCCACAATACGAGACATCGAGAAAATCACCAAACTCGAAAACGCAACAAGTGATCTATGCGAAATTCATTTTCGATGAACTAGAGCTTGTCATGGAAATAACCACAAGCTCTAAACCACCACATGGATAAGATCCAAGTAACAACCAAGAAAGATGATGCAAGGATGCAAAGGTTTGACCGTACTCCGAGCGATACGACCAAGTAACAACCAAGAAAGTGCAGAACCTAGTAGTTTTGCACACATACGGTGCTTAACGATGCTCCCGTTTCCGCTCCAACGGAGGTGCGAAAGTAGATCTTCTGGATTTGGATCCCGGCAGCACTCCCGCATACCAGGTGGAATGGACTCCTTCTGTGTGCAGCTCTTCGAGGAATCGCATGCAAGAGAGAGACCTAGAGAGAGAGGGGAGGAGGCGCCCAAAGGGGCTCTCCTTTTCTCAAGGGAGGGAAATTGTGTGCCCTCCTCCCTGAAAGTGCATGGAGCCCCCATGTGTGGTTTTGGTAATTAATGACAATCCCTATGGACTAATGTTTGCATGGAGTTATATTTGTAGGAGTTGTCCATAGGCAATGCTTGAACCATAGGTTGGCTTCAAGATTGTAATAAGAAACTAATGACGAAGATCAAGTGTCAAGAGTTGTCCATAGGAAATGCTTGAACCATAGGTTGGCTTCAAGATTGCAATAATAAACTAATGAACAAGATCAAGTGTCAAGTATGTCTTGAAGATGAATATGAAGTGAGCCCTCAAGTTCTTCAAGACATCAACATGATGAAGAATGAAGAAATGGCGTGCAAGTTCAAGATGAGCCAACTCGAAGAGATCATATGCTTGAAGCTTTCCATCCATACGGTGTTCATGGATATGTGAAGACGCGCCGAAGAAGAAGCTCTCCCATAGTGGAGTATGGGGGAGCATTTCGCATGACTTCATCTAGCAAGCACAATCAAGAAAGGCGTTCTATCTTGTTGCGGTCAAGACCATCATCATCAAACTCAAGTGGAATGCGCGAGGTTAAGGTTTGCTCTTGATAGGGTTTCTTTCTCACCGGTCTCATGGTGTAGTTGGAGACCGGTTTATAGTTTAGTTGCCGTACTATCAAGAGGGCTCTCGAGTGAGTAACTTGATCGTATCCTTCGGAGGGCTCAAACCTTTGCATCCTTGCATCATCTTTCTTTGTTGTTTATTTGGATCTTATCCATGAGGTGATTTAGAGCTTGTGGTTATTTCCATAGCAAGCTCTAGTTCATCGAAAACGGATTCCGCATGAATCAGTTGTTGCGTTTTCGATATTGGAGTTTTTCTCGGTTTCTCGTATTTAGAGGTTTCACTCTAAAATAGATAGAAAAACCTACCCCACTTGTTGTTAAGCTTTTCACTCTTTGTGGGGTTTCTCTAGTCATCTTCTTTACAATAAAATTGGTTTCACCTAAATCCTAGTTTCCTAACTCAAGTTGTTGCATTTTCCATATTGGAGGTTTTACCGGTTTGCCTTTTATAGATAGGTAAAACCTTTATTCATTTGTTTCTATCCTAGTTTTCTGGACTATGATGTTTCTATGCATATTGTTGTAGAGCTCGTTGTTGTGATTTCAACGAGCCCAAGATCATCAAAATCGGAGTCCGGATGCAAAAGTTCTTAAGGTTTTTGTATGGGGTGTTTAGGTAAAAACGTTTGGTGAGGAGGGGCCCTGGCCGGAGCCTCCACCCAGCTCACGGCTGGAACCTCCAGGCAAGGTACCGCTCACGGTACCCAGCCCACAGTTGGAGCCTCCAGGCAAGGTACCGCCCATGGTACCGGATAATCGCCAAGTGAGGCAGTTTTGTTCCAGGGCTTTGGGGCGGCTCGGCCGGTACCGCGGACGGAGGCTCCGGCCTCCTCCTCCCGGACCGCAGCTGCTTGGCCGGCCTGGCCACGTGGCCGCCTCCCAGTCGCCGCGCCGGATCGACCTCCATCTCCAACGGGTAGAATTTTGGAGCCCCTTTTTAAGCCTTCTTTCCTCTCTCTCTCTTCGCACTTCTTCTTCTACCTCTAGCTCTCCTCCATTGTTGAATATATGAGAGCTTCCCCTCACTCAATCCCTCTATGATTCTTGCTCACTTTTGAGGAAAAGAGATAGGAGATCTAGATCTACATTTGCACCAAACAAATTCCCCTCTTTGTGAGGGAATCACTAGATCTAGATCTTGGAGAGAAATTTGGTGTTCCTCTTCTTTTGTTCTTCCTCTCTTATTCCCCCAATAGCTTTAGTAGCTTTGTTGGAATTTGAGAGTGAAGAATTGTATCATCTTTGTGGTGTTCTTGCCATTGCATTTGGTGCATAGGTTTGAGTTCTCCACGGTGATTCGTGGTGGTGAAAGCAAGTAGGTTGTTACTCTTGGGTTCTTGGAACCCTAGACGGATTCTAGGACTTTGTCGCAATTTGTTGGGAGCCTCCAATTAAGTTGTGGATGTGTGCCCCAATCTTTGTGTAAGGCCCGGTTTCCGCCTCGAAGGAAATCCCTTAGTGGAACCGTGACCTAGGCCTTTGTGGCGAGGGTCACCGGAGATTTAGGTGAGGCGCCTTCGTGGCGTTCGGTGTGTGGTGTGAGTACCGCATCTTGGGGTGAGGCCTTTGTGGCGTTGGTGTGCATCGAGCAACCACACCTCAAGGTGAGCCTCTTGTGGCGTTCTGGAGCACTAAGCCACCGCACCTCTCCAACGGAGATTAGCACTCGCAAGAGTGTGAACTTCAGGATAAATCTTCGTCTCCCGCGTGCCTCGGTTATCTCTATACCCGAGCTCTTTACTTATGCACTTTACCTTGTGATAGCCATCGTGCTTGATGTTATATATATCTTGCTATCACATAAGTTGCTTGTATTGCTTAGCATAAGTTGTTGGTGCACATAGGTGAACCATTGCTTAGAATAAGTTGTTGGTGCACATAGGTGAACCATAGTATATAGGCTTTGGGCTTGACAAAGTAAACGCTAGTTTTATTCCGCATTTGTTAAGCCCATCTCGTAAAAGTTTTAAACCGCCGATTCACCCCCCCTCTAGGCGACATCCTTGTCCTTTCAATTGGTATCAGAGCAAGGTCTCTCATTCTTAGGCTTCACCGCCTTGAGAGTAAAGATGTCGTTTAGGGGATTAGTGCATAATAACTTGTTTATATTTGATGGCACAAATTATGATCTTTGGAAAATTTATGTGCTTAATATTTTACGGGGTATGTCCCCGGACATGGAGCGATTTCTTGGCATTGGTTTTTCTTCTCCTAAGGATCCTCAAAATTTATCTCTTGAGGAGGAGAAAAACTCTTGCCTCGATGCTCTTGCTTCTCATGTGTTTTCCATTGTTGTGAGCAATGTAGTTACTTCATCAATCATGCCTTTTGGGAGCTCTCATTAATTATGGACAAAGCTTGATAAATATGATGTGTCCAATATTATTGAGGATGATTGTATTGCTTCCACTTCCGGCCGTGATGAGTTCTCATCTTCATCGACTTCACCAAAGTGTGTCAAGACACAAGGTAATGATATGGTGAGTGGTGATGAAAATTGCAATGTTGATATTGAGCTTACTATTGATGATTCTTCATCTATATCTCATTGCAATGCTTCATCTACGGACTCAAACACATCTAGCACTAGAAATGATTGACATGCTTGTGTTGATAGTTGTAAGCCCCAGGAGTAGGAAAACCCAGAGCGCGCAGGTACGAGGGGTTTATGTGCATGAGGTCACTACAAAGGACCGTGAGGTCGCCTCGCATTCCCAAGCTTATGGGTAGGCCAAGCAAAGCTCGACACGCCCATGCACACAACACCCACCTCATAGGCTCACGTTAGGCTTTCCAGGCCTGAGTGCTTCACCTTCCTGTGCACTTCACACATACACACACTGTGCACAGGATACGAGGGTAGAATACAGCTTGAATATCACAACATGACTATGTATGACACAAAAGATGGAAATAAGGTTCATATATATATCAACGCTCTAATGAGCAAGATCCAAATGACACTCAACGGGGAAACATATCCCATCAGTACATCATACATAAGATAGCCAAATAGTCTGGGTACAGACAAGAACCAAATGGGACTAAGAGTCCTGAAGATAATCAAGCGGTGTTTCCATAACCAACAAGCCACAGGCTGCTGCCTTAGGAACGATCCTGCTACGCAACGAAGTCGTCGTCCGTGAACTCGACAAAGTAGCCACCTGCGTACTGATCATCATCTGTCGTACCTGTTTGTCGAAAAGCGTGTTCCGGAAAAAGAGGAAGAAAAACGAGGGTAAGTACCAATGGCACGTACTTGCGAGACAAGACCAGCTATGCTCGCTGGTGGGCGGTGTAAACTTCGCCCGGCTTTATGTGGAGTTTAGCGGCAGCAAAGCACTAACCAATAGAGACACGCTACAACATCCGTCTAGTAGAGAAGGTGAGAGAACGCATAATCTAGCAGTTCTATACTCTGCAAACAACAACCCAGCCAGTGCGATCCCCCTTAGCCAAGAGGTACTAACAAGGCACTCACACAGTTGACAATTTTATATCCATTCCATTATATTAGGGCTAACTTACTACGCAAATAATTAGCAAGTTATTAGCGACAACATTAGGTGTAAGTTGTTCTATGATCGAGTTAAACAGCTCCAAGTCGTCCATAACCGCGGACACGGCTTTCCGAAAAGATTTAACCCTGCAGGGGTGCACCAATGTTACCATACACGCATGCTCGAACCCGCATAGCAAGTGCGGAGTCTCACAACAAGACCGTTCCCAAATCAACAAGAATGCCTAGGGGGGCCACCCGACTAAGCTACCCGAAACGAAGTTCGGCCGTACTCCGATGCGGACTCAGGGTTTGCGTTAACGGCTAGGCGTGCGAACCACACGCTTCGCTAAACGTTCCGCGGGTACGACAGAAGTAAACACCCGAAGGCAACAGTAATAAACACCCGAAGGCAACAGTAAGTAAAGCATGGCATACATGGCATACATGGCATAGGCAAATAAAACCAAGGTTGTGGCCCCCTTTTCAACAGACTTGAGAAATGGTAATGGGTGATGGGGGGTCCCGATAAAACCTCCCACGAGTGGTTAGCACGCTCAGTCTTAGAAACAGATAACAAGAACTCGGGTCCTAGGGGACATTAGCAAGTCAAAGTTCCGATGCTTTCGCAAAGGGGCTCCACGATGCCTCTTCATATTATAACCCTTAGCAATTTTAGTTGTAGCAAAAGTTATCCACTTCATTTTCGAAAAGGTAGTACATGTGTCAACATCCCAACAAGATATCCCGAACATTTCGAGATATCGGCAAAACCCTAAACTCGCCTACGACTCGCAAAGCTGGCAAACAACAAACAATAGGTAGGGCGAGGAGGTGTATCTCGGAGATATAGGTAACAGGTGGAATAGGACACGTGACACAACAGAATCGCAACATAAGGATAGCAATAGATCAAAAGAGCATGTAAAATGTAAAATAGGTGAAGGGGTGGGCTCGCTTTGTCAGATCAGAGGTAGAAGCACCGACACGATCCTCCAGAGGGAACTCGTACTCCTGCTCGTACTGCTCTGCGTCGGCGTCTACTCGAGAAGAACCAAATAGCACATACAAGAGAGTATAGCTCAAATCAATACAAGTAAATGCAATGCGCAATATGATGCATGACGACATGGCAAGATGATTTGTGCAAGACAAAATTAAGTGGGGTGCTCATAATTCACATGAAATGATAAACACCCTCACATATAGTTTTTGTTCATGTTGCATATTTAATTTAGACAATTCAGGGATGATGCCAATGATGCATGAGAATGCAAGATTTGAATTCCTCTTATTTTTCTGATGAGAGTGGACATATCAGCTGTTGAATTTGGAATTGTAGAATTAAAGATATGAATTATGCCATAATACTCATTTTAATTAAGATTTTAATTTGGTCCAAATTTTATTTGTCCAAAACCCAAAACAAATTCATAGTTAGATAGAGCATGAAAAACTGATCAATGTGGACATATGGTTTGTCCAAAACGGATTTGTAAAAGTGCAGTTTTAAATACTTTGAAAAGTATCCAGATTTCAACATTTTCAGAAACAAACAAAAGAAAACAAAAAGGGGTTTTGGTTAAACGCGCCCAAGGGAATTCGAACCCAGGCCGCGCGCGCAAGGAAGCAGGGTGGTAGCCAGTGTGCTGCTGTTCGAGTTTTGTACATATACAGGGTTCAGATGAGATAAGGCCGTCTTCAAAATAACTGAAGAAAACTGACACTACGAACTGAAATTATTGAACAGCTGCGTTTCCTGTAGATCGATTTCTGCACGGATTTTAAAGTCGTCGCCGCGATAGATCTGGGCAGAACTATGTGAGGCTCTGAAGTAGTTGAGCAAGGGGGTGGTACCAAGATTCTAATGGAGGTGGTTTGGGTGGTTTTGGTGCACCGTGGCGACGGCGGTGGTCGTCGGAAGATGAACCCGTGACTTCGGCGACGAACAGCGAAAAACTGAAAACGTTTCTGGACCAAACTTTGGAAGAAGGTGGCGAAGGCGTCTCTGCTCCGTTTTGGGCGATTCAAAGACGGAGACGTAGCCGGAGATGTTGTGCATCGAATGGTACCAGGATCGCGAGCTGAAACGGCCTGAAACGCCGGTGAGCTTCGTCGGAAAACGGATCAGCGACACGGCGAGGAACAGCTGAAAACTGAAAACTGATTTTTGGGTCTGACTTCGCTCGAAGATAGCGTCGTCTACAGGCGATGAAAAGGATTGCTTCCAACATGAAAGTTGTAGCTCTCCGTTTCAGCTTTACAGAGGTATGAGCTTCTCGTGCTGGAATGGCGTGTGCTGGTGTTGCGGTGCGTCGCAAGATGATGTCTGCGAGCAGAAAAACTGGGCGACCAGATTTCGGTTTTTGGGTTTTGCTCCTCAGAACTCGTTTCGATTTCGATCTCCACTGCGTTTCTTCCTCGGATCTGATAGCATGGCATGCAGGGGAGGTGTAGAGGATGAGTTGCTTACCCTGGGGTTTCCGTTGAAGAGGAGAGTGCGGCGGGGAAGGTGCTGGCGACGAGGAAGAAGAAGTGGATGTAGACGTTGCAGAACTTGACGAGCTAGCGCAGATCTTGGCGAGCTCCGGTTCCGTGAAGACGACGTCGAGGTAGAGGAAGCAGGGGCGAGCTCGTTCCCGCGGTCAGGTGACCTCGGTGACGTTCATGGCGGCGACAGAGAGAGGTAGACGGCGGCGGTGGTTCTCGGTGGGTTTTCTTGCAGAGGAGAAAAAAGGGTGGCGGCGGCTCGATGGGAAAGAGAGGAGGACTAGGGTTGAAGAGGGGCTGGTGGTGTTGCTTAAGAGGGGGGCATGGTGGCCGGTGGATGGAGAGAAAAGGAAGACGTGGAGCTCCAGGGAGTGCACATGGCCTGATATGGTCATGCCTCTCACATGTAAAAAGAGAGAGAGAAGGTACGTATGGCTATTTTTGGTGTAGAGAGAGTTGGGCCGGGTGGTGGTGATGTAAAGAGATGGAGCTGGGTTGGGTTTAGCTAGGATAGTTTGTTTAGATAGGCTGTAGCGTTAGGTTAGTTTGGTTTTTCCTTTTTCCTTTTTCCTGTTTTCTGTTTTTATCTTCTCCTCTAAAATAAAAACTGTTTTATTAAATGGGGGTAAGAAATGTTTGAATGAGAAGAGGAAAGAATATGAGAGAATTCACATACACATGTGATGAAGAAAGAAGGATAACATTAAAAGAGGAAAAATGCATGGAGCTAAAATAAATGTTAACTCCATGATTTTATGTGCAACAATATATTGGTTGTATTACATATCAAACCAATTACTTGGGATGGAGTATCTCCAACCCAATCATAAATTGGTTTGGGCAAAGAAGAGGTTAGGGTTGACACCAAATTTTAGAAAATTTGGCCATAACCTTTTTGTTTTAGGGTTTAAGAGATGGGGAAGATGGTGTGTGCTTTTCTTGGAACATCACAAGAGTAAGAAGATGAACCAAGAAGAATAAGGAGGAAAAAAAAAACAAGCAAACAAAAAGAAAACCAAAACCAAGATGCAATTTAATAAAATCCAAAGGTGATAATATGCATGAGTGCAACATGATGACATGATCAAAATGCAAGAAAGGTACAAAGGGTCTATGCATTACTCTTGGGATGTTACAAACGCCCCCCCTTGAAGGAATCGCGCCCCGAGATTCTCAGGAAGAAGAGAAAAAGGACGGGTACTCGGAACGGAGTTGATCTTCCCGCTCCCAAGTTGCTTCTTTATCAGAATGGTGCGACCACTGCACCTTGAGGAACTTGACAGAGTTGTTGCGAGTTCGGCGTTCAGCTTCATCAAGAATCCGAACGGGATGCTCTTTGTAGGAGAGGTCTTCTTGGAGGTCAATGGACTCGTGATCAACTGCACGGCCCGGATCTTTGAAGCACTTCTTGAGCTGTGACACGTGGAAGACATCGTGCACTTTTGAGAGCTTCTCAGGGAGTTCAAGGAGGTAAGCGACTTCACCACGCTTTGCTAGAACTTTGAAGGGACCAATGTATCTTGGCGCCAGCTTGCCTTTGATACCAAAGCGATGAGTGCCCCTCATAGGAGTAACACGAAGGTAGGCTTGATCACCAGGATGATATAACATATCACGGTGCTTGCTATCATAATAGCTTTTCTGCTGAGATTGTGCTATCTTCAGATTGTCACGAATGATTCGCACCTTTTCTTCAGCCTCATTGATGACATCGGGGCCAAAGATTTGCCTTTCACCGGTTTCAGACCCGATTCGAGAGGTGTTACGCATTTGCGACCATAGAGAGCTTCGAAGGGTGCCATGCCCAACTGGCTTGATAGCTGTTGTTGTAAGAGAACTCGGCGAATGGAAGGCACTCTTCCCATTTCATGCCGAAGGAGATAACACAGGCACGGAGCATGTCCTCGAGAATCTGATTGACTCTTTCGACTTGCCCACTTGTTTGCGGATGGTAAGCTGTGCTGAAGAGCAGATTAGTTCCCATAGCTTTCTGAAAGCTTGCCCAAAACTTGGAAGTGAAGATGCTTCCGCGATCAGAGCTTATTTCCAAGGGAACACCATGAAGAGAAACAATCTTTGCAGTGTACAGCTCAGCCAACTGACTAGCAGATATTGTTTCTTTGACAAGAAGGAAGTGAGCAACCTTAGAAAGACGGTCGATCACCACGAAGATAGCATCATTGCCTTTCCGAGACTTTGGAAAACCAGTCACAAAGTCCATCTCAATCTTATCCCATTTCCACTCAGGAATCTTCAGGGGTTGGAGGACACGGCGGGTCTACGATGTTACGCTTTGACACGGCGACAGACATCACATTACGAGACATAGCGAGCAACATCCCTTTTCATCCTAGTCCACCAATAGGTAGACTTGATATCGAGATACATCTTTGTCTTTGCCAGGATGGATAGAAAGAGGAGTGTCGTGAGCTTCTTTGAGAATGAGGTTTCTCAGGTCTGGATCATTCGGAACAACAAAATGACCTTGGAAGAAGAGAGTTCCTTGATCATCGAGAGAGAATGACTTGTACTTGGGCTTGTGCATATTCTCTTTGATATTCTTGCTGCAAATATCTCGCAACTGTCCTTTTCGGATCTTATCTTCAAGAGTTTGCGTGATCACCAAGTTTGCAAGGTAACCTTGGGGAACGAGCTCAAGATTCAATTTCCTGAATTCTTCATAAAGAGCAGGTTGACTTTCTTGAATCATGAGATTGTTGCAATAGGACTTGCGACTAAGGGCGTCAGCCATGACATTAGCTTTGCCTGGAGTGTAGTTGATAGACAGATCAAAGTCCTTGATGGTTTCCATCCATCTCGTTTGACGGAGGTTCAAGTTGGGTTGTGTGAAGATGTATTTGAGACTCTTGTGGTCGGTGAAGATCTCACATTTGTTGCCCAACAAGTATTGGCGCCATGTTATTAAAGCATGTAACACGGCTGCAAGCTCGAGATCATGTGTGGGATAGTTGAGTTCATGCTTTTTCAACTGACGAGAAGTATATGCCACAACTTGACGTTCTTGCATGAGGACAGCACCTAAACCATGAAGAGAGGCATCACAAAATATCTGGAAAGGTTTAGAAGTATCTGGAAGAACAAGGACAGGTGTGGAAGTGAGCTTCTGCTTGAGGAGATCAAAGCTTTCTTGGCATTGAGGAGACCAAAGGAACTTCTTGTCTTTCTTGAGGAGATCGGTAAGAGGCTTGGCGATCTTGGAGAAATTCTCAACAAAGCGGCGGCAGTAACTTGCCAAACCGAGGAAACTTCTCACTTGCTTGACATTCTTCGGAGGAAGCCATTCAACGATCGCCTTGACGGTTTCAGGATTGACAGCAATGCCTTTTCCCGAAATAACATGGCCAAGATAGACGACTTGAGGAAGCCAAAATTCACACTTGGAGAACTTGGCATAGAGACGGTGTTCACGAAGCTTCAGGAGGATGAGGCGAAGATGCCCTTCATGCTCCTCATTGGACTTGGAGTAGACAAGGATATCATCAAGATAGACTACCACAAACTTGTCGAGGTACTCCATGAAAATGTAGTTCATCAACCGGGAGAAAGTGGCAGGAGCATTAGTGAGGCCAAAGGACATGACGGTGTATTCGTAGAGACCATAACGAGTTTTGAAGGCTGTTTTGGGTACATCCTCCTTGCGGATTTTGATTTGGTGATAACCACTTCTCAAATCCATCTTAGAGAACACAGTTGCACCCGCAAGCTGATCAAAGAGCTCATTGATGCGAGGAAGAGGATATGTATTCTTGATCGTTTTCTCATTGAGAGGACGGTAGTCAACCACCAATCGATCAGTTTTATCCTTTTTCTTCACGAAGATGGTAGGACATCCCCATGGAGAAGTGCTTGGCTGAATGAAACCAAGTTTTTGCAACTCGTCAAGCTGCTTCTTGAGTTCAGCCAACTCATTTGGACCCATTTTGTATGGCCGCTTTGAGATAGGGGCTGTTCCAGGCTCTAGTTCAATGACGAACTCAACAGCCCTGTCAGGTGGCATACCTGGAAGTTCTTCAGGAAAGACATCAGGAAAGTCGCAAAACACCGGTATAGACTCAAGCTCCGGAAGAGAACTTGGATTCAAAGCAAAGAGCTGAACGGAAGGTGTTTGAGAAGGTGTATAGGTCAAGGTTCCTGATGAAGTAGGAAAAGAAACTGAATGGTTGGCGCAATCAATGACGACTTTGTTGGCCTTCAACCAATCCATGCCAAAGATGACATTAATGCCAGAGTTCCGAAGGAGTATCAAGGAGGCTAGAAAGATATGGTTTCGAATTTGAATTTGGTTACCATGGCTTATCTTCGAAGATATTATTTGTCCTCCGGGAGAGTGAACCACGAGATTAGACGGCAAGAAAAACACAATAAACTCGTGCATGTGCGAAACTTGAGAGATTAAAGAATGTGACGCTCCGGTATCAAACAGAAATGTAGCTGAGAAAGGGTTGATAAAAAGGGGGAGGAACCATTAGTCTTGTAAAGCTAAAACAGAACTTTTGCTGAACTTGAGATCTCCGTGGAACGGAAAGAGGGGTGGGAGGGCGGGAAACAAAACCTTCGAACGAGGCACGTAGATGGCTTGCGCCGGAACAACAGATGAACCAAGATAGCAACGGAACAACGAAAGAACATGTTAGCATGAAAATACTAACAATTGCAAAGGAAGAGATTATATGTGGAGATTGAGAAAGGATGATAATGAAGCAACCATAGTACAGAAAATTTTCAAAACACTTTTCCCTATGGCACTATGGTTTCCCACAAACACGTCCAATCCTAGATGAAACAAGATAAGAATAGAGTAAAACCGTTGCACGTCCTTACCAGAGGGAGGGTGGGTGGGGTAAGAAATAAAAGCAGAATTCCTACTCTCGCGCACAATTTTTCCTATGTAGCTACTAAAATATTAGTTTCTAGACTCAACTTCGTCCGCTGCAAGGGGCTCCTAAAGGCGATCTGCTCTGATACCAAGTCTGTAAGCCCCAGGAGTAGGAAAACCCAGAGCGCGCAGGTACGAGGGGTTTATGTGCATGAGGTCACTACAAAGGACCGTGAGGTCGCCTCGCATTCCCAAGCTTATGGGTAGGCCAAGCAAAGCTCGACACGCCCATGCACACAACACCCACCTCATAGGCTCACGTTAGGCTTTCCAGGCCTGAGTGCTTCACCTTCCTGTGCACTTCACACATACACACACTGTGCACAGGATACGAGGGTAGAATACAGCTTGAATATCACAACATGACTATGTATGACACAAAAGATGGAAATAAGGTTCATATATATATCAACGCTCTAATGAGCAAGATCCAAATGACACTCAACGGGGAAACATATCCCATCAAGCACATCATACATAAGATAGCCAAATAGTCCGGGTGCAGACAAGAACCAAATGGGACTAAGAGTCCCGAAGATAATCAAGCGGTGTTTCCATAACCAACAAGCCACGAGCTGCCGCCTTAGGAACGATCTGCTACGCAACGAAGTCGTCGTCCGTGAACTCGACAAAGTAGCCACTGCGCATGCGATCATCATCTGTCGTACCTGTTTGTCGAAAAGCGTGTTCCGGAAAAAGAGGAAGAAAAACGAGGGTAAGTACCAATGGCACGTACTTGCGAGACAAGACCAGCTATGCTCGCTGGTGGGCGGTGTAAACTTCGCCCGGCTTTATGTGGAGTTTAGCGGCAGCAAAGCACTAACCAATAGAGACACGCTACAACATCCGTCTAGTAGAGAAGGTGAGAGAACGCATAATCTAGCAGTTCTATACTCTGCAAACAACAACCCAGCCAGTGCGATCCCCCTTAGCCAAGAGGTACTAACAAGGCACTCACACAGTTGACAATTTTATATCCATTCCATTATATTAGGGCTAACTTACTACGCAAATAATTAGCAAGTTATTAGCGACAACATTAGGTGTAAGTTGTTCTATGATCGAGTTAAACAGCTCCAAGTCGTCCATAACCGCGGACACGGCTTTCCGAAAAGATTTAACCCTGCAGGGGTGCACCAATGTTACCATACACGCATGCTCGAACCCGCATAGCAAGTGCGGAGTCTCACAACAAGACCGTTCCCAAATCAACAAGAATGCCTAGGGGGGCCACCCGACTAAGCTACCCGAAACGAAGTTCGGCCGTACTCCGATGCGGACTCAGGGTTTGCGTTAACGGCTAGGCGTGCGAACCACACGCTTCGCTAAACGTTCCGCGGGGTACAGTACAGAAGTAAACACCCGAAGGCAACAGTAATAAACACCCGAAGGCAACAGTAAGTAAAGCATGGCATACATGGCATACATGGCATAGGCAAATAAAACCAAGGTTGTGGCCCCCTTTTCAACAGACTTGAGAAATGGTAATGGGTGATGGGGGGTCCCGATAAAACCTCCCACGAGTGGTTAGCACGCTCAGTCTTAGAAACAGATAACAAGAACTCGGGTCCTAGGGGACATTAGCAAGTCAAAGTTCCGATGCTTTCGCAAAGGGGCTCACAGATGCCTCTTCATATTATAACCCTTAGCAATTTTAGTTGTAGCAAAAGTTATCCACTTCATTTTCGAAAAGGTAGTACATGTGTCAACATCCCAACAAGATATCCCGAACATTTCGAGATATCGGCAAAACCCTAAACTCGCCTACGACTCGCAAAGCTGGCAAACAACAAACAATAGGTAGGGCGAGGAGGTGTATCTCGGAGATATAGGTAACAGGTGGAATAGGACACGTGACACAACAGAATCGCAACATAAGGATAGCAATAGATCAAAAGAGCATGTAAAATGTAAAATAGGTGAAGGGGTGGGCTCGCCTGTCAGATCAGAGGTAGAAGCACCGACACGATCCTCCAGAGGGAACTCGTACTCCTGCTCGTACTGCTCTGCGTCGGCGTCTACTCGAGAAGAACCAAATAGCACATACAAGAGAGTATAGCTCAAATCAATACAAGTAAATGCAATGCGCAATATGATGCATGACGACATGGCAAGATGATTTGTGCAAGACAAAATTAAGTGGGGTGCTCATAATTCACATGAAATGATAAACACCCTCACATATAGTTTTTGTTCATGTTGCATATTTAATTTAGACAATTCAGGGATGATGCCAATGATGCATGAGAATGCAAGATTTGAATTCCTCTTATTTTTCTGATGAGAGTGGACATATCAGCTGTTGAATTTGGAATTGTAGAATTAAAGATATGAATTATGCCATAATACTCATTTTAATTAAGATTTTAATTTGGTCCAAATTTTATTTGTCCAAAACCCAAAACAAATTCATAGTTAGATAGAGCATGAAAAACTGATCAATGTGGACATATGGTTTGTCCAAAACGGATTTGTAAAAGTGCAGTTTTAAATACTTTGAAAAGTATCCAGATTTCAACATTTTCAGAAACAAACAAAAGAAAACAAAAAGGGGTTTTGGTTAAACGCGCCCAAGGGAATTCGAACCCAGGCCGCGCGCGCAAGGAAGCAGGGTGGTAGCCAGTGTGCTGCTGTTCGAGTTTTGTACATATACAGGGTTCAGATGAGATAAGGCCGTCTTCAAAATAACTGAAGAAAACTGACACTACGAACTGAAATTATTGAACAGCTGCGTTTCCTGTAGATCGATTTCTGCACGGATTTTAAAGTCGTCGCCGCGATAGATCTGGGCAGAACTATGTGAGGCTCTGAAGTAGTTGAGCAAGGGGGTGGTACCAAGATTCTAATGGAGGTGGTTTGGGTGGTTTTGGTGCACCGTGGCGACGGCGGTGGTCGTCGGAAGATGAACCCGTGACTTCGGCGACGAACAGCGAAAAACTGAAAACGTTTCTGGACCAAACTTTGGAAGAAGGTGGCGAAGGCGTCTCTGCTCCGTTTTGGGCGATTCAAAGACGGAGACGTAGCCGGAGATGTTGTGCATCGAATGGTACCAGGATCGCGAGCTGAAACGGCCTGAAACGCCGGTGAGCTTCGTCGGAAAACGGATCAGCGACACGGCGAGGAACAGCTGAAAACTGAAAACTGATTTTTGGGTCTGACTTCGCTCGAAGATAGCGTCGTCTACAGGCGATGAAAAGGATTGCTTCCAACATGAAAGTTGTAGCTCTCCGTTTCAGCTTTACAGAGGTATGAGCTTCTCGTGCTGGAATGGCGTGTGCTGGTGTTGCGGTGCGTCGCAAGATGATGTCTGCGAGCAGAAAAACTGGGCGACCAGATTTCGGTTTTTGGGTTTTGCTCCTCAGAACTCGTTTCGATTTCGATCTCCACTGCGTTTCTTCCTCGGATCTGATAGCATGGCATGCAGGGGAGGTGTAGAGGATGAGTTGCTTACCCTGGGGTTTCCGTTGAAGAGGAGAGTGCGGCGGGGAAGGTGCTGGCGACGAGGAAGAAGAAGTGGATGTAGACGTTGCAGAACTTGACGAGCTAGCGCAGATCTTGGCGAGCTCCGGTTCCGTGAAGACGACGTCGAGGTAGAGGAAGCAGGGGCGAGCTCGTTCCCGCGGTCAGGTGACCTCGGTGACGTTCATGGCGGCGACAGAGAGAGGTAGACGGCGGCGGTGGTTCTCGGTGGGTTTTCTTGCAGAGGAGAAAAAAGGGTGGCGGCGGCTCGATGGGAAAGAGAGGAGGACTAGGGTTGAAGAGGGGCTGGTGGTGTTGCTTAAGAGGGGGGCATGGTGGCCGGTGGATGGAGAGAAAAGGAAGACGTGGAGCTCCAGGGAGTGCACATGGCCTGATATGGTCATGCCTCTCACATGTAAAAAGAGAGAGAGAAGGTACGTATGGCTATTTTTGGTGTAGAGAGAGTTGGGCCGGGTGGTGGTGATGTAAAGAGATGGAGCTGGGTTGGGTTTAGCTAGGATAGTTTGTTTAGATAGGCTGTAGCGTTAGGTTAGTTTGGTTTTTCCTTTTTCCTTTTTCCTGTTTTCTGTTTTTATCTTCTCCTCTAAAATAAAAACTGTTTTATTAAATGGGGGTAAGAAATGTTTGAATGAGAAGAGGAAAGAATATGAGAGAATTCACATACACATGTGATGAAGAAAGAAGGATAACATTAAAAGAGGAAAAATGCATGGAGCTAAAATAAATGTTAACTCCATGATTTTATGTGCAACAATATATTGGTTGTATTACATATCAAACCAATTACTTGGGATGGAGTATCTCCAACCCAATCATAAATTGGTTTGGGCAAAGAAGAGGTTAGGGTTGACACCAAATTTTAGAAAATTTGGCCATAACCTTTTTGTTTTAGGGTTTAAGAGATGGGGAAGATGGTGTGTGCTTTTCTTGGAACATCACAAGAGTAAGAAGATGAACCAAGAAGAATAAGGAGGAAAAAAAAAACAAGCAAACAAAAAGAAAACCAAAACCAAATGCAATTTTATAAAATCCAAAAGTGGTGATATGCATGAGTGCAACATGATGACATGAACAAAATGCAAGAAAGGTACAAAGGGGTCTATGTATTACTCTTGGGATGTTACAATAGTCCTTGCATATCATGTGTAAGTTGCTTGAATAAATCTAATGATGATATGCTTGCTTTGTCTTGTGGCCATGATAAAAATGCTTCTATTTCCTCTAGTTGTTGTGCGGCTAACAATGTAGAGGAAACCAAAGATTCTATTGGTCAAGACAAGATCTTGAAAGGAGCCTCAAGTAACTCCTCATCTTTATCTCACGGTTCTCATATATGCCTTATGGCCAAGGGTTCCACGGTACCTCCTACCATGGAACCTAATATTTCTCGTGGGGATAAGGATGAGGATGTATATGAAGAAGATGATTGGGTTGTCTCTCTACGCGATAAGGGTAAGAGTGTTTTCAAGGTTATTTGCAAAGATAAAATTGCTTGCTCTCACTTCTTTGAAATCTTGACTATCGCTATTGAGAGCCAAAAACTTATTTGGATGCATGAGAACACCATTGATAAAAAGGGTGCTCTTGAACGTGAGTATGCCAATGATGTGGCGTCCCTAAAGGATGAACTTGAAGAAGAACAAACCACCAAGGAAGCTCTTGAGGAGACCTTTGCTCTAAAATTGTCTAGAGAAAAGGAAAACCATGATAGAGCTCTTGAGATGGCAAATGAACTAAAGCTAAAAAATGATAAGCTTGTGTTTGTTAATGCTAAACTCCTTGAGGATTTTGAGCAACTCAAAAAGGGCTCAAGGTTCATTGAGAGTGCACTCACTAAACTCACCGAATCGCATGAGAAACTTAAAGATTCGTATCTAAAAGAGCATGCAAACTTGCCTTTTCCTATTGCTATTAGTAATGATGCTTGTGCTACTAACTCTACTTCTTGTGAAGCATCTATCTTGAAGGAGAATGTTGAGCTAAGGGCTCAACTTGATTTGCTAACTAGCAATTATGGGAAATTGGAAGAAAATCATGGAAAGCTTGCTAGCTCCCATGATGATCCTCTAGCCTCTCATGATAGGCTAAAGTTAGCTCATGAGGCTATCATATCTAAGGCAACACCTTGTGAGCCTCATGTGGGTACTAGCACTACTACTCAAAATGTTATATTGCCATGTGCTATCCTAGTAATTCATCCACTCATAGTATTGCTAAATCTTGTGATGAATTATCTTCCTTGCCTTGTTGCTAAAACAAGGAAGGTTCTACTTCCTCTAGTACTTGTGTTGTTACTAACCATGTAGAGGAAATCAAAGAGCTCAAGGCCCAAGTCTCTTCTTTGAAGAACGACTTGGTAAAGAGTCATGAATGGAAATGCAAACTTGACAAGATGTTGAGTGTGCAACAATCCCCCAATGACAAGAGTGGACTTGGATTCAACTCCAACAATAAGAACAAGTCCAAGAACAACAAGATTAAGAAGGGCCAATTACACTACAAGAAAAGTTCTGATAGACAACGTCCCAAAATCGTTCGCTAAGGGGTATTTTTCGTCGCCTATGGGCCTAACCCGACGATATGGGTTCTGTTGTCGAAACTGCGTCAGGCAAAGTCGTACCACGTTTTTTTCGGTCCGTCGCGCTTGGGCGCCCTTCCGCCACGGAAAATCGGACCGTTGAAGAAGTGTTTCCGGGAGCCCGTTGACTGTTGACGTCATGCAAACTGACACGTGGCAGACGCCGTTAACTGCTAGTTAACGGCGTTAACCGGTAAACCCCGTGGTAGATGGTAGGCCGACACGAGGCCTGCCACGTCTTAAGCGGGCCGGCCCATTAAGTTTGCGGGCCAGGCCAGCTGACTTAGTTTGACCGGTCAACTATATAGCTGGGCTGGTCCATTAGTTACGTGGGTCGGGCCTAACCTCTCAGGTTGACTGGTCAAAACTTTAATGGGCCGGCCCATCTAAAAAATGGGGTCCACCTTGAAGCAAGTGGGCTGGCCCAAGAAGTTATTGGGCCAGCCCAATTAGCATGTGGGTCCCACTTTCCTGCTATCGGGCCGACCCATTTAGTATGTGGGGTCCACAATAGATCAAATGGGCTGGCCCAACAAGCCAGTGGGCCGGGCCAAAAACACAGGTGGGTCCCACTTTCCTGCTATCGGGCCGACCCATTTAGTACGTGGGGTCCACAATAGATCAAATGGGCTGGCCCAACAAGCCAGTGGGCCGGGCCAAAAACACAGGTGGGTCCCACTTTCCTGTTAATGGGCCGGCCCATTTAGTATGTGGGGTCCACGATATAGCAAGTGGGCCAGCCCAAGAAGATAGTGGGCCGGGCCAAAAACACAGGTGGGTCCCACTTTCCTTTTTAAAGGGCCGGCCCATTTAGTATGTGGGGTCCACCATATAGCAAGTGGGCCGGCCCAACAAGAAAGTGGGCTGGGCCAAAAAGCGTAGGTGGGTCCCACTTTCCTGCTAAAGGGCTGGCCCATTTAGAACGTGGGGTCCACCGTATAGCAAGTGGGCCGGCCCAACAAGATAGTGGGCCGGGCCAAAAACACAGGTGGGTCCCACTTTCCTGTTTAAGGGCCGGCCCATTTAGTATGTGGGGTCCACTGTATAGCAAGTGGGCCGGCCCAACAAGATGGTGGGCCGGGCCAAAAACGCAGGTGGGTCCCACTAACCTGTTAAAGGGCCGGCCCATTTAGTGTGTGGGGTCCACCACCAAAGCTTTCGGGCTGGCCCAACAAGTTAGTGGGCCGGCCCAATTAGTATGTGGGGTCCACGGTAAATCAGGTGGGCTGGCCCGACGAGTTAGCGGGCCGGCCCAATAAGCTTGTGGGGCCCACTTTTCTGTTACTGGGCCGGCCCAGTAGTGGGTGGGGTCCACCTTAAAGCAAGTGGGCTGGCCCAATATGTACGTGGGCCAGCCCGTTTAGTTAGTGCTTATATGCCGGCATAATGGGCGCTTTAGGATTTTGCGGGCCGGCACATGTGTGATTTCGCTTAATTGGGCCGTTTAAGTGATGGGAATTTGTGATTTACTGAGAATATTTACGCAGCACATGATTTCTGTCGGATAGCCTCACTTACCACAAGCACCAAAGAAAAAATGCGCGAAAGAACTATAAAAACTAACTAAATATTACATCAGCTGCAAGGCTTTGAAAAAATATTACAGAACCCAGAGAAATTGAATGGTAATTAAACCTAGCAATACAATGAAGCGATCGGCAATCTTTTAAGTTGTCCATGCAGCACCTATATCTGAAACAAAGACATTACAAGTTAAGACAACAAAAATGGAAAGGCAAAGACACTACAATATTGTTTGCCAAAGAATTTGGAACTAATCATTTCGTCGTTATAACAAGATCATTGTAATGCGCACAATAAGCAAACAAAGAGTGCATGCCGCATACCAATAGCCAATATAACAGAGCATGTTAGAATGAAACAACAGACTTACTAATGTCGAGTCCCATGCAAACCAACATGTTCAGGGAGTACAAGATTGGCATGAACAACATAGTAGCAGGCTATAAATTTTGTAACAACGACTGAGCAAGATGAAGTTATGATGGCTACATCTACAGATCAGGGAATGTAAACCAAAAATAGAAGTTACGATGGCAAAAGCTAAAGAGGAGGGAATGTGAACCAACATGTGCCAAGTGAAACTACTTCATTTTGGCCATGAACTAAATAATACTCCTGAACTTATAGTGAAGGGGATGCAAATCAAGATGTTTCGGGATATAAACTTGTAATGAGCAACACATAAAGGATAGTTAATGCTGGAGCTTAGGATGGACCAGATACAGAATATAGTGGGATCACCTGTGAACTTGTATAAGAGGGAATGCAAACCAATATGTTCAGCATTCCATATGTGAGCGTCATGCCACGTCAGAGAAACAAGTCAATAATGCAGCTTTTGAAGAAAAAGATGGCACGCAAAATTATTATCTAGTAGTATGAAAAGTTTATTTATACTACAGGCTAGATAGTAGAGTGATAGCATGCCAAACTAAGTCCTTACTTTGTTAGCTTACAATGAACTAGATACAAAACAATGGCATCACCTGTAGTACAGGGAATGCAAACCAACATGTTCATGGAGTAAAAAACTTGGCACAAACAACATAGTAGCAGGCCATAATTTTTGTAACAACGACTGAGCAAGATAAAGTTATGATGGCTAGATCTACAGAGCAGGGAATGTAAACCAAATATAGAAGTTACGATTCCAAAAGCTATAGAGCAGGGAATGCGAACCAACATGTGCAATTACTTAAAATTGGCCATGAACTAAATAATAGCAGGATGTTACTATAATAGCTAGGAATAAAACAGATAGGAGTTATAATGGCATCACTCATAAACTTGTAGATGAGGGAAACAAATTAGTTTGTTTCGGGATATAAAGTTGTAATGAGCAACACATATAGGATAGCTAATGCTATGGCTTAGGATGGACCAGAAACGGAATATAGTGGGATCACCTGTGAACTTGTAGAAGAGGGAATGCACACCAATATGTTCACCATTCTATATGTGAGCGCCATGCCAATTAAGAGAAACAAGTTAATATTGCAGCTTTTGAAGAATCAGATGGCAGACAAAATTATGATGGAAGTAGCTTCTGTGACGAGTTCAAATAAATTTGTATGCGGGATGGCGAGCGATAGCATGCATGAACTAATAGCGGCGGTTACTTTGTTAGCTTATGACGAAGTAGATAGAAATAACAATGGCATCACCTATAGTACGGGAATGCAAACCGGCATGTTCGGGAGAACAAGATTGGCATGAACAAAATAGTAGCAGCCTATAATTTTTGTAACAACGACTGAGCAAGATAGAAGTTATGATGGCTACATCTACAGAGCAGGGAATGCAAACCAAAATGTTCAATCTCTTAAAGTTAGCAATGAACTAGAAAATAGCAAGGTGTTACGGTCATAGCTAGGAATGAACTAAAAGAGCTTCAGACAAACAAGCATCTGAACCCAGAACATGGCGCTAAAACAAGGGACTTACATTAGGAGAAGCACTCTGTGGGAGTCACAGCAGATCTTCCTGGGGTTGATAGATCCGGTGATGAAGTACGCTACATGTGCTACTTGGGGTTGGAGAGACGGCCATTACAATTCATGGTTACTCATCTCATCTGCAAAAAACGTAACGGCGCGTCGTTAGCACAAACAGGTTCCCCCAAGATTAAACAAGAACTTGCAGGCAAGCAATAGAAAAGCGACAGTAGAAGAGTTTAGATCATGCACGGCGCCGGTGAAGCAGATCCGATTCATGCACAGCCGTGTCGGTGAGCAAGATCCGATGCGGTGGACGACGGCTCCGGTGGGGTGGACGATACCAAAGCTGAAGCGACTGTGGTAGACTGCTGGATGAGCATATGGTTTCGAGGTTCGGCGGGGATGATCCGGTCCGGTTGATGACGGCGTCGATGAAGCGGCTCCGGCAGGCAACCAGATGACGAGGATCGCGAGGCCTCGGGTAGGCCAGGGACGTCCAGCGGGGATGTTTCGGTGCGGTGGTCGTGGAGGTGGGAGAGAGGGACTTGGAAGTTCCGGTGGGTGGTCTGAGGGAAATGATTTTTTTTTGGGAGGGTTTCCGGGCTAGGGAGGTGGTGATTGATACGCGTACAGCACGCGTCCGTTGGGAACCCCAAGAGGAAGGTGTGATGCGTACAGCAGCAAGTTTTCCCTCAGTAAGAAACCAAGGTTTATCGAACCAGTAGGAGCCAAGAAGCACGTTGAAGGTTGATGGCGGCGGAGTGTAGTGCGGCGCAACACCAGGGATTCCGGCGCCAACATGGAACCTGCACAACACAACCAAAGTACTTTGTCCCAACGTAACAGTGAGGTTGTCAATCTCACCGGCTTGCTGTAACAAAGGATTAGATGTATAGTGTGGATGATGATTGTTTGCAGAAAACAGTAGAACGAGTATTGCAGTTGATTGTATTCGATGTTAGGAATGGACCGGGGTCCACAGTTCACTAGAGGCATCTCTCCCATAAGAATAAGCATGTTGGGTGAACAAATTACAGTTGGGCAATTGACAAATAAAGAGGGCATGACCATGCACATACATGTTATGATGAGTATTGTGAGATTTAATTGGGCATTACGACAAAGTACATAGACCGCTATCCAGCATGCATCTATGCCTAAAAAGTCCACCTTCGGGTTATCATCCGAACCCCCTCCAGTATTAAGTTGCAAACAACAGACAATTGCATTAAGTATGGTGTGTAATGTAATCAACGAATACATCCTTAGACATAGGAAAAAATCTTTTATCCCTAGTGGCAACAACACATCCACAACCTTAGAGGTTTTTGTCACTCCCCCAGATTTAATGGAGACATGAACCCACTATCGAGCATAAATACTCCCTCTTGGAGTTACAAGCAAAAACTTGGCCAGAGCCTCTACTAGTAACGGAGAGCATGCAAGATCATAAACAACACATAGATAATAGATTGATAATCAACATAACATAGCATTCTCTATTCATCGGATCCCAACAAACACAACATGTAGCATTACGGATAGATGATCTTGATCATGTTAGGCAGCTCACAAGATCCAACAATGATAGCACAATTAGGAGAAGACGACCATCTAGCTACTGCTATGGACCCATAGTCCAGGGGTGAACTACTCACTCATCACTCCGGAGGCGACCATGGCGGTGAAGAGTCCTCCGGGAGATGATTCCCCTCTCCGGCAGGGTGACTGAGGCGATCTCCTGAATCCCCCGAGATGGGATTGGCGGCGGCGGTGTCTCTGGAAGGTTTTCCGTATCGTGGCTCTCGGTACTGGAGTTATTATCGATGAAGGCTTAAGTAGGCGGAGGAGGTAGGTTTAGGGGCGACGCGAGGGGCCCACACAACAGGGCCGCGCGGCCAGGGGGTGGGCCGCGCCGCCCTGGCGTGTCGCCGCCTCGTCGCCCCACTTCATTTCCTCTCCGGTGTTCTGGAAGCTTCGTGGAAAAATAAAATCCTGGGCGTTGATTTTGTCCAATTCCGAGAATATGTCCTTACTAGGATTTCTGAAACCAAAAATAGCAGAAAACAACAACTGGTTCTTCGGCATCTCGTTAATAGGTTAGTGCCGGAAAATGCATAAATATGACATAAAGTATGCATAAAACATGTAGGTATCATCAATAAAGTGGCATGGAACATAAGAAATTATCGATACGTTGGAGATGTATCAGTGATCGAAAAAATGACGGGCAAACCCCCCCCCCCCCCCCACCAACCGACTTTGCTGTCATCTCCACAGGGGTAGAATGGGAATTTGGAAGCGTGTGAAATTTTTGTATTTTGTGGGCGGGAAGTTTTGCCGCTATGAGATTTTGAATTTGGCTAAGGTCCAACTATAATGATAAAAAATTGTGAGACCGTACTAGTACCTCTGTTCAAGGCCGAGTGCAAAATCAAATCATCATCACATTAAATACCGGTCACTACCATGATCATGATCTATAGTCCCTATCTTCTTAATCCCATTCAAAAATGCGTTTGAAATATTTCAGGATTGGTGGGAGATTTTGCCGCCCGACTGAGATTAAATTAAACCACACGTTCGACAATTCAAACTTAAGACCTTGGCTATGATACCATTTAAGTTCAAACTGATTGAAAAAGGCTATGCAATTAATTTATATAACATCCACAGGAACAACTACCAAGTTGATCCCAACCGTAGATAAATGCATCCACCAACAAAAGTAGGAACGGTGCCATAATCTAAGGAAACATTTCACAAGACCAATGTACTCACTATGTAGTGTTCATCTCCAATTATCTATGGCATTTTCTTAGTCTTTGGGAGATTATAACGAACTTGATTGGCCTCGTGCAGTAGGGCATCACATGCTTCTAATCTCGATCTCAACATGTCAACTTTTGTTCTTAGCATAGCTGTTGCAACTCGTTCTACTTGGAGTTGTTCCAACAAAACTTGAGCAGAGAAAGACTTGGACTTGGGCTTCAAAACCCAGCATTTCGCAGGAAAGAGTTTTTGGTGATATCTTTATCTTTCCCAGGTTTTGCCATCTCGAATTTCATATTAGCATGACAAGTTTTGAGTTGTGTAAAAAGAAAAGTTATTACAGAGAAAAATGCAGATGGTAGATTTAATGTGTACGAACTACTTTTAATCATACAAGTTGGCATGCCTGACTATAATAAGGACCATCTATCTTGCTAGCAGGCATAATTATTAAGGTATTATTAATGGGCTACCATGTTCGTAGTCTTCGAAGAAACAACCTTTATTGCATTATGAGCAGAAAACAGTTCACACGTGCGCTCAGATTCAAATTTTCAGCATGCAGCCAATTTATGGTTTAATTGAAGTACACATCAGGATATTATTTCACACAAAATACAGCAGCCACATGGAACATATCTAATTTTAGTACAACAACAAAATTTGCAATTATTACAGACCACGAAATTTTGAACGAAATTTTGAGCAGTAATTAATTACAGCATTGGCATCAAGATCCACTTGGTGAACAACAGAATCAAAGTTTATTTAGACACCTTCAATTCCCAGACACATCACAACTGGCTTACCATGACAAGTGCATAGGAGATTCTTTAGAACATTTTCTGTCAAAATTTGCCTATTTTTCAATTCATGTATCTCTTGGCGTGTGTTGGAAATTATTTCATCAGCATCTTTGTTTTCCCGCCCAAATATATCAACTGCCTCTTGGAGTGCATCCCCCAAATCTCTTTGTGCCGGATTAAGTTGAGCAATAGATACCATGGGCCTATGCGAGCAATATGCACTCTCACTGCTGCTTTGTGAAACATCAATACTTGAGGCATTGGCCCTTGCTTCTGGCTTTGTAGCTTTATTTGAAGCCTGAAATTTAGATAAAACAAGTTACAACATCATATGATGCAATAAAAGACCTCCAATTTCAAGATCATCATTGAGCTGATATAACATAGCAAGCAATCAAAAATAGAGCCTCGTACATCTATTTCTTCTGGAACGGTTGGTGTACTGGACTCAGTGGACCAATGAGAGCACGTGCCACTGTCACTGTTGCTCTGTGAAATGACGGCAACACTTGATAAATGGGTTGTCCCTACTGACATTACAGCTTTGTTTGCAGGCTGAAACTAAGACAAAACAAGTTAAAAAGCAATACAATACACGGCAAACAAACATCACTGTTGACATAATTTTGAAAGAACCATGGGCAGATATAACAAAGAAACCAGTTAAGCCACATTCCTATTAGAACAAACCAAACTAGATCATGGCGATGATGTATACAATGAACCAAGCAACTAGACATCATGTGCCCAATAACGAAGCCAGGTCACTGCACAGAAGAAATCTAGCAAATAGCCAAATACAGTCAAAACATGTGCATGTTGGATTGGATACAATTAGGAAAATAATGTATGATTGATTTAAGCATGACTCAGATAGTGCCTTCGACAACGTAGAAGGTCAATGCAACAATTAATTGTATGGCTTGTATGAAGTGCCATAACATTTAAATTAAGCATAACGAGGCATTGCTTAATCTGAGAACTGAGTGCTAGCTCAGTGACAAGGCTTGCGAGTGCGCAGCCAGCCCACCCGGGTTCGAGTACCAACGGGACCGAATTAAACACGAATGAAGCGAGATGTCAGTACAAGTAGTGGCAATGAAATGCAAAATCCATAACAGGGCCAATGACAACATTCACTTGCCAACAAAATCTAAGGCTTTAGCTTTCATATACCCTCAAAATTTAAAATAGTGTAATCCCCCGAAAGGGTATCATGGTATCATTTAATCTCAGCCATCTCGCCCCTAATACCAAACATGTATCATTTAATCTCATCCGTTCTTTTGTTTTACTCAAGAAAACATTTTTGTTTTAGGAGTTTATAGAAGCACAAGCCATCGTCTACATTGGCACTGTGTTATGAAAAATATCATCTTCATCGTACATGGTTATGTGAAGATATTGATATATAATTCCGTGCTAGGAAAACAAATAGAAATTACTATGTTACAAGAACCATCTTCAAGCTCGAAAATACTAAGTTCATTGGTCCACCAACCAAGGCTGATAAAATATTATATATTAATTTAGTACTAATATTTCGTATTTACTCATATTAAGGTCTAACTTTTTCCCCATGACAACCAGTTTTGATATAAAATCTAACGGTGGCCATGTGTGGGTCACATAAAAAGTATTGAGGTAGTAAATTTATACATAGATATTGGATAATGTATTTTAAATTTCAAAAAATATGTTAGAAATATATAAATTAGATAGTCTTGCCGTGCAATATGCATGCCGCAAAAGGTAAGATAGATCCTTAAAAATTCTCGACTCTAATCACAAAAATATACATAATCCTAATGGGGTGTCCATGAAAAAGTTGTGTCACTTTCGTATTAGGGTATACTTCCATTTCATACTGACTAAAAAACTTAATTGTAGTGAACTCACATATTACTCCTTGCATTACTTCTTTTAGGGTGTATTAGTTTTTCAAAAGCCAAACTTTAGGCTTTGTGACTAATTTTAGCAAAAAGTAATAATTATCAACATCAAATAAAATATGGAAATATATTTTAAAATTATATATGTCGTGACGTGCAAAGCACGTGCTACTTACTAGTAGATTACTAGAAAATGAATGAAGTAATTGAACATGGAACGTATTATATAAACAGCCAGATCATTTGAATATGGATATACCACATCATGTTAATGGGACTCAGAAAAACAAAGCTAGACATTTAAACAAGTAATATAACTATTTTTTTCACAATGTTTCAAGTAGAATAGGAAGCTAGGTTAGGAATAAAGCAATCATGTTTCAAGTAGAATAGGAAGCTAGGTTAGGAATAAAGCAATCATGTTTCAAGTAGAATAGGAAGCTAGGTTAGGAATAAAGCAATCATGTTTCAAGTAGAATAGGAAGCTAGGTAAGGAATAAAGCAATAAAAAAACACGAAGTGCATCATTTCAGCTAGGATCATTTCTATCAAACTTCATGCACTAGCCATGGAACAACAGGCAAACTCAATGAAGCAACATGCAAAAAATTAACATAATAGAATTTCAGGACTTGTTTAAGATAGCCAAATCATGTAACTTATACCCAGGCATGCCGGATGCCGGATGGGTCAAAGGCAGTGTGCAATGTTCCATATGGTCATTGTTTATATTTTATTAGATTCCATTAGGCACCTTAGGTAGTGCAACATACAGAAAATGATGCAATTGAACTACGCACAGGAGGTAAATTAACATTCCAAAAAAACAGGGAACTTACGTGAGCTTTTTTTTGAGTCACACGGACCTCATCAGGTACTTGGACAGAAGAACCTGGTGCCTCACTGTTTCTCCTCTGCATGAAGGAGAGGCCAATTGTAAACAGAAACAGGATCCAAGATATAGAAGTTTGCATTAAGCAATATACAAAAAACAGCAGGTACTTACATGATTATAGGCGAGCTTTACTCTACGTTTCTGAGTGTAAGATGTGCCTGCTGCACGTGTAATAACAACAAACAGTTACGAGTCAAGGATTTGCTGTAATTAAATTGACACCAAACAATAGTAGAAGCATTATGACGTGCATAAACATGTAATACAGGATCACAGAAAGATGTCAAACATGATGTAACTAGAGCAGTAGCCTACGGCCAAATAGTGAGAAATTGTAATCGTGTCAATGGTGGACTTGTATAGCCTACCCCCAACTTGTTTGGGAATAAAGGCTTTGTTGTTGTTGTCAATCGTGGACATGTAGAGCATTCAACGGCTCATGATTGGTGGCTCATATTTTGTGGAGTTTCAGCGAATGGGTGGGTTAGGTCACTCAGACCACCACACTCTGTATTTATATCATCTGAGTTAGGGTCACAATACCACTGGACATGGGCCTCTATGGGCCTCACACTGGATACAATATTACTACAGCGCTACTACTAAACTCACTCATGGTCCAACACACCCCCTCAAGATGATCATGGGTAAACAACCATGGCCATCTTGCAACAACAACATGACACATATGACAACTACGAGTAATGAACTTTCAGCATAACTCCTAGGATACATGACATCATTGCACTTTCCATCATCTTGTCATCTCGATTCATCTCTTCATTAGCAGTGAAGACATCTAGCTTCAACCATCTGGGATACGCACAACTCCTAACCATACACGTCCTCAACAACCCCGGCTGCCTCACCACACAAGTTCCGCAGAACCATCCACACTCGCCTCAATGTCCTCAGCCTCTCTTCTCCACTCTGCCCGACCACTGACCTCTTCTGTCTCTCCCACAAACCCCCAGCCAACTCCTGCCTCAACCATCCACTCCTCAAGCACCCATTCCTATCCCCCGGTCAGGCCTCAACCAGTCTCACCTCAGGCATGCATGCCTTTCCCCTGGACAAATCCACAACCATCACCATCACCACTAAACCGTAGCCTCATCAACTCCATCACGACTCAACCGCAGCCTCATAAACTCCATCACGACTCAACCGCAGCCTCATCAACTCCATCACAACATATCCTCACAGCCTCACATCTCCATTTTCTCCTCACTTCCACTCGGATGGCGCCGCCCTGGCCAACCTGGCAGACCGCACCTGGCCACATCGACCGGCTCGCGCTGGTCAACGTCGAGCACCAACCTCCGGCTCCGCCCTACGCTCAAAGGCTCGGCCCACTCCGCACGCCTCCAACATCTCCAGCTCGCACGGATCCAGATCTCTCTGCCACAGATTAACTTCCTCTTCTCTCCTTTCTAAACCAAAACGATCTTCACCCTCTTCTTTGTCCCCGCGCGAGCAGCCGCCGATCTCACACAACTCTCATCGCTGTGTGTGATAGCCGCAACCCACGCAGAGCACCTGATGCGGCCTCCCGCCGCCTGGATTTCTACATCTCAACGGTGGTTTTTGTGGTCAAAGGAAGAACTTGTATGGTACTGTTTGGGGCGGCTAGCACTAGCAGAAGGAAACCTAGGCTCTGATACTATGTAGAGTTTCAGCAAATGGGTGGGTTAGCTCAGGGAAAAAAATACTTATGCGTCGTGTTTAAATCTAAAGGATGAGATGGTTACCAACGCAAGCACTTGTAAGTTAAAAATATAGCACGAATTCAGAAATACAGTCAGCTGCAATACTCCTAAACAGAACAAAACGCGCAGGGATGTCTGGTTACCTATTTCTAGGCGGCGTTTAGACGTGTTCCGCGTTCTTACGGGTGACGTGGAGGTCGGCGAGGGGGCTGCTGTTGCGGTGGGTGCCGGGGAAGCAGATCTTGGGGTGTCGGAGAAGGACATGCTGGGTGGTCGATGAAGTGTTCAGCGCGCCGGCCGAACTAGAAGGTCGGTGAAGCAGATGATGTGCAGTGCACGGGGGCGTCGGTTTCGGCGAAGCTGGTCAGGTGCGGTGGTCGATAGAGTCGGCGAACGAGATACGGTGCGGTGGACGCCGGAGTAGGTGCGGATCAAGCGGATAGGACATCCTCGGGGTTTGAAGCCGTGGCAGCTTGAACGGCGAAGTGCGGCGGTGATTTTCCGGTGCGGCGGCCGTGAAGGTCTGGAGGTAGGTAAGAGGGGCAGTTTCTCTGAGGGCTTGCGGGCGAAACTAGGGCGAAGCTGGGCGATAGAGGAGTCGAAGGGAATTTCGCAGTCCTTCTTTTGAGGGAAAAAAATATTCGCAGATCTGAAACTTTGCGGCGCGAGATATTTGGGCGTTGGCGGGGAATTTTACCGCTCGATGATATTAAATTTTGGCTGCAGTAGGTAATAATAATAAATAGTAGGCCCTACTAGTACTGTACGTCTGTTCAAGAATCCAAGGGGGGTAGAGGTAGAGGTATAGATATATAGACAATATAGAGATATAAGGATGCTTTATTACTTTTAGAAGCAATTACATCCAGCCTCTGCATAACCAGGATACACACAGCCGTTTTTTTGTCTCAAGTCCAAAAGGAGCATATGCTCCCATTATGTGAATCCATATTTCAAAGTGTCAAAAAATTCTAAACTAAAATTTTACATGTATATCTAGACATTTTATGTTGGTACACAAGTTTTCACAAAAAAAAGGTGGCTCCTGCAAAAAAGACAAATTTTGATGTTGTAACACGACTACGTACAGTACATTTTTTGCCTTTTTTGTACACACCACACAATATGTTGTTTTTCCACGAAAACTTATGAACGAACATAGAATGTCACAACGTATACCAAAAAAAAAAATTTATATAATTGTTTTTTATTATTTTATATAATGGGTGCATATGCACGCGTGTGCCAAAACGACACCTCCAGGGGCTAGGAGTTTCTAAACTTCTTATGGCACATCAAATAAAATGTTGTTCAATCAATAATAATAATGTGCTTATGATTGATATGTCTCCGACGTATCGATAATTTCTTATGTTCCATGCCACATTATTGATGTTATCTACATGTTTTATGCACACTTTATGTCATATTCATGCATTTTCTGGAACTAACCTATTAACAAGATGCCGAAGTGCCAGTTGCTGTTTTCTGCTGTTTTTGGTTTCAGAAATCCTAGTAACGAAATATTCTCGGAATTGGACGAAATCAACGCCCAGGGTCCTATTTTGCCATGAAGCTTCCAGAAGACCGAAGAGGAGACGAAGTGGGGCCACGAGGTGGCCACACCCTAGGGCGGCGCGGCCCACCCCTTGGCCGCGCGGCCCTGTGGTGTGGGCCCCTCGTGCCGCCTCCTGACCTGCCCTTCCGCCTACTTAAAGCCTCCGTCGCGAAACCCCCAGTACCGAGAGCCACGATACGGAAAACCTTCCAGATACGCCGCCGCCGCCGATCCCATCTCGGGGGATCCAGGAGATCGCCTCCGGCACCCTGCCAGAGAGGGGATTCATCTCCCGGAGGACTCTACGCCGCCATGGTCGCCTCCGGAGTGATGTGTGAGTAGTCTACCCCTGGACTATGGGTCCATAGCAGTAGCTAGATGGTTGTCTTCTCCCCATTGTGCTTCATTGTCGGATCTTGTGAGCTGCCTAACATGATCAAGATCATCTATCTGTAATTCTATATGTTGCGTTTGTTGGGATCCGATGAATAGAGAATACTTGTTATGTTGATTATCAAAGTTATGTCTATGTGTTGTTTATGATCTTGCATGCTCTCCGTTACTAGTAGATGCTCTGGCCAAGTAGATGCTTGTAACTCCAAGAGGGAGTATTTATGCTCGATAGTGGGTTCATGCCTCCATTGATATCTGGGACAGTGACAGAAAGTTCTAAGGTTGTGGATGTGCTATTGCCACTAGGGATAAAACATTGGTGCTATGTTCAAGGATGTAGTTACTGATTACATTACGCGTAATACTTAATGCAATTATCTGTTGTTAGCAACTTAATACTGGAGGGGGTTCGGATGATAACCTGAAGGTGGACTTTTTAGGCATAGATGCATGCTGGATGGCGGTCTATGTACTTTGTCGTAATGCCCAATTAAATCTCACTATACTCATCATGATATGTATGTGCATGGTCATGCCCTCTTTATTTGTCAATTGCCCAACTGTAATTTGTTCACCCAACATGCTGTTTATCTTATGGGAGAGACACCTCTAGTGAACTGTGGACCCCGGTCCAATTCTCTATACTGAAATACAATCTACTTGCAATCTTGTTCTACTATTTTCTGCAAACAATCATCTTCCACACAATACGGTTAATCCTTTGTTACAGCAAGCCGGTGAGATTGACAACCTCACTGTTTCGTTGGGGCAAAGTACTTTGGTTGTGTTGTGCAGGTTCCACGTTGGCGCCGGAATCCCTGGTGTTGCGCCGCACTACATCCCGCCGCCATCAACCTTCAACGTGCATCTTGGCTCCTCCTGGTTCGATAAACCTTGGTTTCTTTCTGAGGGAAAACTTGTTGCTGTGCGCATCATACCTTCCTCTTGGGGTTCCCAACGAACGTGTGAGTTACACGCCATCAAGCTCTTTTTCTGGCGCCGTTGCCGGGGAGCTCATGACACGCTGCAAGGGGAGTCTCCACTTCCCAATCTCTTTACTTTGTTTTTGTCTTGCTTAGTTTTATTTACTACTTTGTTTGCTGCACTAAATCAAAATACAAAAAAATTAGTTGCTAGTTTTACTTTATTTGCTATCTTGTTTGTTATATCAAAAACACAAAAAAAATTAGTTACTTGCATTTACTTTATCTAGTTTGCTTTATTTACTACTGCTAAAATGGCCAACTCTGAAAATACTAAGTTGTGTGATTTCACAACCACAAATAATAATGATTTCTTATGCACACCTATTGCTCCACCTGCTACTACAGCAGAATTCTTTGAAATTAAACCTGCTTTACTAAATCTTGTTATGCGAGAGCAATTTTCTGGTGTTAGTTCTGATGATGCTGCTGCCCATCTTAATAATTTTGTTGAATTATGTGAAATGCAAAAGTATAAGGATGTAGATGGTGACATTATAAAATTAAAATTGTTCCCTTTCTCATTAAGAGGAAGAGCTAAAGATTGGTTGCTATCTCTGCCTAAGAATAGTATTGATTCATGGACTAAATACAAGGATGCTTTTATTGGTAGATATTATCCCCCTGCTAAAATTATATCTTTGAGGAGTAGCATAATGAATTTTAAACAATTAGATACTGAACATGTTGCTCAAGCTTGGGAAAGAATGAAATCTCTGGTTAAAAATTGCCCAACCCATGGACTGACTACTTGGATGATCATCCAAACCTTCTATGCAGGACTAAATTTTTCTTCGCGGAATTTATTGGATTCAGCTGCGGGAGGTACCTTTATGTCCATCACTCTTGGTGAAGCAACAAAGCTTCTTGATAATATGATGATCAACTACTCTGAATGGCACACGGAAAGAGCTCCACAAGGTAAGAAGGTAAATTCTGTCGAAGAAACCTCTTCCTTGAGTGATAAGATTGATGCTATTATGTCTATGCTTATGAATGATAGGACTAATATTGATCCTAATAATGTTCCGTTAGCTTCATTGGTTGCACAAGAAGAACATGTTGATGTCAACTTCATTAAAAATAATAATTTCAACAACAATGCTTACTGGAACAATTCTAGTAACAACTATAGGCCATATCCTTACAATAATGGCAACGGCTATGGTAATTCTTATGGGAATTCTTACAACAATAATAGGAACACACCCCCTGGACTTGAAGCCATGCTTAAAGAATTTATTAGTACACAAACTGCTTTTAACAAATCTGTTGAAGAAAAGCTTGGGAAAATTGATATACTTGCTTCTAAAGTCGATAGTCTTGCTGCTGATGTTGATATTTTGAAATTGAAAGTTATGCCTAATGAGAATCATCATAATAAAATTGTTACTACAGCAAATGCCATCCAAGTTAGAATTAATGAGAATATAAGATTAATGGCTGAACTGCGTGCTAGGTGGGATAGAGAAGAAAATGAAAAACTAGCTAAAGAGAAGAATGTAGCTAAAGTTTGGACTATTACCACGACTAGTAATGCTAATGCTACACTTGTTGCTGCACCTCCTACTATTAATAATAAAAGAATTGGTGTTAGCAATGTTTCCACTTCTAATGCAAAGCGCGAGAAACTACCTGAAACTGCTAAAACTGCTGAAACTGCCTGTGATAAAGCTGCTGAAATTTTTTCCAACATTGGGGATGATGATCCCATTGCTTTAGATTATAATGGTTTGAATTTTGATGATTGCCACATCTCTGAAGTTATAAAGTTCTTGCAAAAACTTGCTAAAAGTCCTAATGCTAGTGCTATAAATTTGGCTTTCACGCAACATATTACAAATGCTCTCATAAAAGCTAGAGAAGAGAAACTAGAGCGCGAAGCCTCTATTCCTAAAAAGCTAGAGGATGGTTGGGAGCCCATCATTAAGATGAAGGTTAAAGATTTTGATTGTAATGCTTTATGTGATCTTGGTGCAAGTATTTCTGTTATGCCTAAGAAAATTTATAATATGCTTGACTTGCCACCGCTGAAAAATTGTTATTTGGATGTTAATCTTGCTGATCATTCTACAAAGAAACCTTTGGGGAAAGTTGATAATGTTCGTATTACCGTTAACAATAACCTTGTCCCCGTTGATTTTGTTGTCTTGGATATTGAATGCAATGCATCTTGTCCCATTATATTGGGAAGACCTTTTCTTCGAACTGTTGGTGCTATCATTGATATGAAGGAAGGTAATATAAAATATCAATTTCCTCTCAAGAAAGGTATGAAATACTTCCCTAGAAAGAGAATGAAGTTACCTTTTGATTCTATTATTAAAACAAATTATGATGTTGATACTTCGTCTCTTGATAATACTTGATACACACTTTCTGCGCCTAGCTGAAAGGCGTTAAAGAAAAGCGCTTATGGGAGACAACCCATGGTTTTTACCTACAGTACTTTGTTTTTATTTTGTGTCTTGGAAGTTGTTTACTACTGTAGCAACCTCTCCTTATCTTAGTTTAGTGTTTTGTTGTGCCAAGTAAAGTCGTTGATAGAAAAGTTCATACTAGATTTGGATTACTGCGCAGAAACAGATTTCTTTGCTGTCACGAATCTGGGTTGTTTTCTCTGTAGGTAACTCAGAAAATTATGCCAATTTACGTGAGTGATCCTCAGATATGTATGCAACTTTCATTCGATTTGAGCATTTTTATTTGAGCAAGTCTGGTGCCTCGATAAAATTCGTCAATACGAACTGTTCTGTTTTGACAGATTCTGCCTTTTATTTCGCATTGCCTCTTTTGCTATGTTGGATGAATTTCTTTGATCCATTAATGTCCAGTAGCTTTATGCAATGTCCAGAAGTGTTAAGAATGATTGTGTCACCTCTGAACATGTTAATTTTTATTGTCGCTAACCCTCTAATGAGTTGTTCTAAGTTTGGTGTGGAGGAAGTTTTCAAGGATCAAGAGAGGAGTATGATGCAACATGATCAAGGAGAGTGAAAGCTCTAAGCTTGGGGATGCCCCGGTGGTTCACCCCTGCATATTCTAAGAAGACTCAAGCGTCTAAGCTTGGGGATGCCCAAGGCATCCCCTTCTTCATCGACAACATTATCAGGTTCCTCCCCTGAAACTATATTTTTATTCCATCACATCTTATGTGCTTTGCTTGGAGCGTCGGTTTGTTTTTGTTTTTTGTTTTGTTTGAATAAAATGGATCCTAGCATTCACTTTATGGGAGAGAGACACGCTCCGCTGTAGCATATGGACAAGTATGTCCTTAGTTTCTACTCATAGTATTCATGGCGAAGTTTCTTCTTCGTTAAATTGTTATATGGTTGGAATTGGAAAATGATACATGTAGTAATTGCTATAATGTCTTGGGTAATGTGATACTTGGCAATTGTTGTGCTCATGTTTAAGCTCTTGCATCATATGCTTTGCACCCATTAATGAAGAAATACATAGAGCATGCTAAAATTTGGTTTGCATATTTGGTTTCTCTAAGGTCTAGATAATTTCTAGTATTGAGTTTGAACAACAAGGAAGACGGTGTAGAGTCTTATAATGTTTTCAATATGTCTTTTATGTGAGTTTTGCTGCACCGGTTCATCCTTGTGTTTGTTTCAAATAAGCCTTGCTAGCCTAAACCTTGTATCGAGAGGGAATACTTCTCATGCATCCAAAATACTTGAGCCAACCACTATGCCATTTGTGTCCACCATACCTACCTACTACATGGTATTTTCCGCCATTCCAAAGTAAATTGCTTGAGTGCTACCTTTAAAATTCCATCATTCACCTTTGCAATATATAGCTCATGGGACAAATAGCTTAAAAACTATTGTGGTATTGAATATGTAATTATGCACTTTATCTCTTATTAAGTTGCTTGTTGTGCGATAACCATGTTCACTGGGGACGCCATCAACTACTCTTTGTTGAATTTCATGTGAGTTGCTATGCATGTTCGTCTTGTCTGAAGTAAGAGCGATCTACCACCTTATGGTTAAGCATGCATATTGTTAGAGAAGAACATTGGGCCGCTAACTAAAGCCATGATCCATGGTGGAAGTTTCAGTTTTGGACATATATCCTCAATCTCATATGAGAAAATTATTAATTGTTGTTACATGCTTATGCATAAAAGAGGAGTCCATTATCTGTTGTCTATGTTGTCCCGGTATGGATGTCTAAGTTGAGAATAATCAATAGCGAGAAATCCAATGCGAGCTTTCTCCTTAGACCTTTGTACAGGCGGCATAGAGGTACCCCTTTGTGACACTTGGTTAAAACATGTGCATTGTGATGATCCGGTAGTCCAAGCTAATTAGGACAAGGTGAGGGCACTATTAGTATACTATGCATGAGGCTTGCAACTTATAAGATATAATTTACATGATACATATGCTTTATTACTACCGTTGACAAAATTGTTTCATGTTTTCAAAATCAAAGCTCTAGCACAAATATAGCAATCGATGCTTTTCCTCTATGGAGGACCATTCTTTTACTTTCAATGTTGAGTCAGTTCACCTATTTCTCTCCACCTCAAGAAGCAAACACTTGTGTGAACTGTGCATTGATTCCTACATACTTGCATATTGCACTTATTATACTACTCTATGTTGACAATTATCCATGAGATATACATGTTACAAGTTGAAAGCAACCGCTGAAACTTAATCTTCCGTTGTGTTGCTTCAATGCCTTTACTTTGAATTATTGCTTTATGAGTTAACTCTTATGCAAGACTTATTGATGCTTGTCTTGAAGTGCTATTCATGAAAAGTCTTTGCTTTATGATTCACTTGTTTACTCATGTCATATACATTGTTTTGATCGCTGCATTCACTACATATGCTTTACAAATAGTATGATCAAGGTTATGATGGCATGTCACTCCAGAAATTATCTGTGTTATCGTTTTACCTGCTCGGGACGAGCAGAACTAAGCTTGGGGATGCTGATACGTCTCCGACGTATCGATAATTTCTTATGTTCCATGCCACATTATTGATGTTATCTACATGTTTTATGCACACTTTATATCATATTCGTGCATTTTCTGGAACTAACCTATTAACAAGATGCCGAAGTGCCAGTTGCTGTTTTCTGCTGTTTTTGGTTTCAGAAATCCTAGTAACGAAATATTCTCGGAATTGGATGAAATCAACGCCCAGTGTCGTGGATGTAACCACGGCAGATGCTACAGGGGGTAGCACTTCGTTGATGCGAGGGGAAGGGAACATCGCCATCTACGGGTCGAGGTGCAAGAGACGCAAGGGTTTTACCCAGGTTCAGCCCCTCCGGAGAGTAAAAGGCCTACGTCCTGCTAGATCTTTATTGCTCAGTGGAGAATTACAATGGGGGGGCTCAGTCGGCGGCTACGCCGAGAGCTTACAGGGGGAGATTGGATCTCGAGTAAGGTGTCCTCTAGGGTTTAAGCCCGGGGGTTTATATAGACACCCCCGATCTAGGGTTACATGGTGATAACTCCGAATCATATCAGTTGCTACTAATCCGGGATTCGTTAACTCTCTTGCAAGTAATCTTCTAATCCGGCTGCACAGATCTTCTCCTTAGAATCGTGGCCCAGTCGCCTTCGGGCCCAGTCGCTTGGGCGACTGGCAGTCCACCTGGGCCTTCATCTTCATGGCGAGTGGGACTGGCGACCCACCCCCTATGGGCACATCCCCATCAGTAGTCCCCGAGCGCGGTGGTGATGAAGCGCGGATCTGAAGCAAGTCTTGGATAGGCGTGGTGATGGATCGAGGTGAATCGCCGCCGGGCTCCCGAAGATAAAGTCACGGGTTCGGCGCCAGTCTCCAGTCGCTGTAACTTGATCAGTCAGTCGGCGTATGACAATCGCCGTTTGCCAGTCGGCGTTTTGCCAGTCGGCGCACATTCACCACAGAGACACGTGGAGAAGCCAACGGCTAGATTTCACGTTGACCGAGGCGTGGCCCGTTTGCATGTTGTTGACCGTTGGGCCTGACGTGACCGCTAACGGCTAGTTTAACGGCCACTCAGCCGGAGAGAGCGCAGATCTTGACCGTTGATTACGGGGCGGCGATTCCGGGACGGATCAACGAGCGGATTTCACCCTTAATCTGGGCGAGTGCGGACGGTATAAAGGGCTGCCCCTGGGATTAGGGTTCACCACTCCTCCGCATTCTTCTCCCATCTCATCTTCATTCCAAGTCTCACGCGCATCCATGGCGGCGAAAGGTTGGGGCAAGTCAAAGGTCACACGGGAGTCTCTCCTCCCGTACGTCGCTTCTGGGGTCATCCCGGAGTTCAAGCAAGAGCGATGGCGAGTTCCGCCGGCGAACGAGGTGGAGCCCCTCCCGCGGCCCGGGGAGTTCGTGATCTTCCTGAGCTTCCTCGACCGCGGGTTCGCTCTCCCCACCTCCGACTTCCTCCGCCAATTGCTGGCCTTCTACAGCATCAAGGTCTCCGACCTTGGGCCGCACAGCGTCCAACAGATTTCTCTGTTCGTGGCGTTGTGTGAATGCTACTTGGGCTGCCCACCCTACTTCCCGCTGTGGGTGTCCATCTTCCATGGGCGGGCGACTCGGGCCAGCAAAAACAGCGAAGCGCTCATCCCGAACGGAGGGATCACCTTCCAGGTGAAGTCCGGGGAGAGCTTCATTGACATGGCGCTCCCCAAGAAGGCGCAGTCGCTGTGGCGCCGCTTCTGGTTTTATGCCAAGGAGTACACCCCTCCCGGCGAGGTCTGCATTCCCCAGTACAGCCCCGAGCCGAGCGTCCCGCGGCGTCTTAATGTCCGGTCGCTGCCGCGCGAGCAGGAGGAGGTAGTGAAGGAGATGCGCCAAGCGATCCAGGCGCTAAAGGATAGCGGCCTGACGGCGGTCGACATGTACAACTGCTGGCTCGGCCGGCGGCTGATCCCCCTTCGATGCCGAGCTCACCCCATGTGGGAGTACCGGGGGCAAAACGACTGCACCCGGTCGACTGCGGCCGAGTGGGACGAGGGCGATTACCGGAAGGCGCTTGCCAGGATCACCACTGCCACCTTCACCTCCTTCGAGGATGGCGTGCAGCCTTACACCGAAGACACCCCGGCGCCTCAGGTAATGCTTCGTATGGCGACTTCGCACAGCTTGGCCGCGTTTCTTCCTTTCTGACTTGTTCCTTTGATTCTATTATTAGCGTTGGCAGAAGATCGCGGACCACCTCCCTCCTCTCGCCGGGAAGGAACCACCGGAGATGACCGAGGGCGAGGAAGAGGAGGTCGACGAGGAGGAGGAGCGCACCGAGTCGGAATCCGAGGCGCGGGACTTCATTAGACTCCCGCGCGGTTCGAAGAGAGGTGCCGAGTCCTCGTCCCAGGGCGCGGCCGAAGAAGAAGCGACCTCTCGCCCGGAGGACAAGGCGGAGCCCTCCAAGGCAGGGGCCGAGCCACTATCGAAGCGACTGCACCCCACTCTCCTGGAAGGGTCCATGAGGCTCCAGTGTCCCTTGAAGGGGGCAATCGACGCGGGAGCTCGGGCCGGTCCGGGCGTAAAAGCGATTCCCACGGTGAAGTAAGTACTCCTGGTCGAGCTTGTTTTCCTTGCGGCTGGATTGGGTGTCGATTCACCTCGCCTTCCTGTAGGTCCAAGAAGAAGACCTTGGCAAAGCCACCCGCGGCTGGGGTGGCGGCCACGAGGGCAGCCGAGGCGAAGAAGAAGGCCGCGGAGAGGAAAGTGGCGCCATCCGACCTTGGGGGCGCGGGGTCGGCTCCGGAAGAGCCTGCCGCCGCGAGCCAAACAGAGAAGGCGAGCGCCGGCCACGCCGAGTCCACCGCCGACGTTTTTCCTCTACCCAGCATGGCTCGCGGGGGCATGGCGAGCGCGGCGACGGGTCCGGACGCTGCTCCACCCGTGGTAGAGGGGGAGTCGGCCGACGTCGGATCGACTGAGGGACAAAAGGCACCCGAGGTTGAAGAGGACATCGTCGAGGAGGGCGGCCTATCGGGGCCGCTGAAAGAGCGCCGGTCCAAGGCCGCTAGGGACCGAGCCCCGCCTAGCGACGCCGACACGCGGACGGGCGAAGTTCCGTCGACTGAGGCGGTGATGCGAGCGGACGGGGCGACCGAGTCGCGTCATCCGCCGCCGTCTTCCTTAACCTTCACCGAGCTTCACACGGCGCTTGGCGAAGCGCACGTGGTAAGTGTCGCTGAACTCGTAGCCTAGTCACCCCCAGTCCCCGAGGGTCGACTTGGTCTGAAAGGGCGAGTCGAGTCTCTTCTGTTTTTCGTTTGTTGACCTTAGCATTTTGGTTTCCGCAGGCGGAGATTAAGCGACTGACCGCGCTCGTGGAGGAGGCGGCACAGAAGAACCGGAAGCTGATTGCTCTGGGCAGTAAGTCATGCCCGCTCGCCGTCCTGTCTCAGTGTTACTGGCCCTGGCGTTCGTTCTCACCGTTTCCTTTTCTTGTAGCAGAGGCGCAGGCAAAGGCTCTTGCCGAGGCTCGGGAAGGATTCGTCAAGGAATCCTTCTACCGTGAAGCCGAGTTCCGGGCGCAACAGGCCGAGGAGGCCCGGAAAAGGGCAAAAGCGGAGGTGGCGGAATTGACGAAGGTCCTGGAGCAGAAGGGCCGGGAGCTGGAGGATGTCATCGGCGAATACAAGGTAAAGCTGGAGGCCGCGACTGATGCGCGGGATTCTGCGCGTGGGGCTGCCGCGTCTCTGCGGGAGGAGTTGGCGGCCTTGAAGCAGCAGCACGCCAAAGAACTTGCTGCGGAGAAGGAGGCGTCCGAGGGCATCGTCTTGGCGGTGCAGGCCGAGAAGACCAACTTCGAGGCTTTCGTCAGAGAGATGTCGCGGCAGATTCTTGGTAAGTTCCTGTCTTCGCACTTTCTGTTTACTTGTCGGGCGTTCGAGCATCTGACCGCTGCGAGTCGGCCTTGAGGGTCAGTCCCCGAGTATGGCGAGTCGGCCTCGGGGGTCAGTCCCCGAGCGTGGCGAGTCGGCCTCGGGGGTCAGTCCCCGAGCGTGGCGAGTCGGCCTCGGGGGTCAGTCCCCGAATGTGGCGAGTCGGCCTTGGGGGTCAGTCCCCGAGCGTAGCGAGTCGGCCTTGGGGGTTAGTCCCCGAGCGTGGCGAGTCGGCCTTGGGGGTCAGTCCCCGAGCGTGGCGAGTCGGCCTTGGGGGTCAGTCCCCGAGCGTAGCGAGTCGGCCTTGGGGGTCAGTCCCCGAGCGTGGCGAGTCGGCGTTGAAGGGGAAGTTCTCATTTTTTCCTTTTCCTTGTGTTGTTTACTGCAGGTACGTGTGACTTCGTGGAGACAGCGACTCCGCGGGAATGCCTGTCGACCGCGACCGCGCGTATCATCGCCTGTGCGGGGGAGATACTTGCCGCGCTCCAGTACCTAAGTCCGCGGGAGGTGATTCCGCGGGACACGCCATCCGTCTTCAAGGCCGTGTCCAACATTCCGGCTGTTGTTGACTGGCTTCGCCGTTCTTCCTGCCGCGTTGGCATTACCATGGCTCTGAGCATGGTGCTGGCGCATTACTCTGAAGGGTTCGACGTGGAGGAGGTTACTGCTGGCTTCCCCTCGGAGACTGGCGAGTTCGATGTTGCCGAAGTGCTGCGGCTGATGGATGCGGTGCGCCCCTTCGCCGACCGAGTACTGGCGACCGCGGACTTGGAGACTCATATCCCCAGCCAAGCGGCGCCTGGTGACGCGGAGAAGGAGCCAGGCCCGGTGGACTACCCCGCGGAGCGCCTCTTCCATGCCGCGGCCGCCGGCTCGTTGTCGACATATCCGGTCGTGGTGTACACGCCGAAGTTTCGTCACGGCGATGACGGCGTCGAGCCTGTCGTAGAGGGGGTTCCGGGGTCGTCCTCGTAGTTTGCTGAGTACCTGTGTAAGAGGTGGATGGAGTTCCCGCGAGCGGGTGTTAGTTGTAAATATAATGATGACTTTTGCTTAAATGTGATTCGGTGGTCGCTTTTGCGTTATTTGTGGCGGCGATGCGTTGGAGTTGGTTCCGACTATCCATGGCCTTCAGGCCAGTCGCCTTGCGACCCCGATGAAGGCTATCGACTTGACTGTTTTCCTTTTCGAGCTGGGCGTCACCCGCCGCAAAGACGTAGTCATTATAGTACGAATAGCAGCCTCATGGGTGGAGTAGTGGTGAGTTGTAGTTTGCGCTGTTCGGATGTAGCGCGCCACTCGTCGTGGCTCGGTGAGCCAGTCGCTAGGCGACTCCAAAGGGGATCATTGCGGGCGTATTTTCCTTGGCGAGCCGCGGGTCCGTTTTGCGGGGTCCCTAGTCGAAGTACTTAGCCACGCAATTCGCCAGCCTAAGGTAGAGGAGGGCATTGGTGTGCTTTATAGCGTAGCACAAGGCGGTCGCCATGGCCCGTGGGGCTGGCCGAGCGTGCGGCCCTGCTGTGGGTTCCAGTCGCCGTTTTCACCCGACGGCGTGAGGGATGGTGGGTGGCCGGACCTGGTGTTGTGCCCCGGTCACGCCGCCATCCCGTGTTAGCCCGGCTACTTGGCTGATCGTGGACTTCTCTCTTCCAGCAGCGGCGACCGGAGGTCTCTCAGTACCTAGTCGTTTGTCGCGGCGACTAAGCCGGTATGTACCGGGATGAGAGATGGGGATATCTGGCGGGTGAAGGAGGGGTAGTCGGAGCTTGAGATCAAAAATGGTCGGCGATTTTTATTAACCTCTGAATTTTCGGGTTACATTTTTTTCTTAGGTATAAAACCGCCGGAGGAGGTTGATGTTCCAGGGGCGCTCCACCTCTTTAGTGAGCGGCTCGCCTTTGTCGTCCTTGCGGACGTCGATGAGGTAGTAGGAGTCGTTGCCGAGTACGCGGCTGACGGCGAATGGTCCTTCCCAGGGCGGGGACAGCTTGTGCATCCCTTTCTTGTCCTGGATTAGCCGGAGTACCAGGTCGCCGACTTGGAAGGAGCGACTTCGAACGCGGCGACTGTGGTAGCGACGGAGGTCCTGCTGGTAGATGGCGGTTCTGGAGAGTGCGAGGTCTCTGGCCTCGTCGAGGAGGTCGACGTCATCTTGGCGAGCTCGCTCGTTGTCTTCTTCAGCGTAGTTGGCGACCCGAGGCGAATCGTAGGCGATGTCCGTGGGCATGACGGCTTCGGCGCCGTATACCAGGAAGAAAGGCGTGAAGCCGGTTGACCTGTTAGGCGTTGTGCGGATGCCCCATAGTACTGAAGGGAGCTCCTCTGCCCAGCAACCGGCTGCGCGCTCTAGGGGCACGACCAGGCGTGGTTTGAGTCCGTGAAGGATGCTCTGGTTTGCCCTTTCTGCTTGGCCGTTCGACTCGGGGTGGGCGACTGAGGCGAGGTCGAGTCGGATGCCCTTCTCTTCGCAGAAGTCGGCCATCTCCCCTTTGGCGAAGTTGGTGCCGTTGTCGGTTATGATGCTGTGAGGGTAGCCATACCGATAGATAAGCTCGCGTAGGAACTTTGTGGCTGTCTTCCCGTCGCACTTCTTTATGGGCTTTGCTTCTACCCATTTGGTGAACTTGTCCACCGCTACCAGGAGGTGAGTATATCCGCCGGGGGCCGTTTTGAATTTTCCCACCATGTCCATGCCCCACACGGCGAAGGGCCAGGTGAGGGGGATGGTCTTCAATGCCGATCCTGGCATGTGCGACTGGCTTGCATACTTTTGGCACCCGGCGCACGAACGGACAAGAGCGATTGCGTCTTCGTGGGCTGTTGGCCAGTAGAAGCCGTGACGAAAGGCCTTGGCGACGATTGAACGCGCGCCTGCGTGGTGGCCGCAGTCCCCTGCGTGGATGTCGCGCAGAATGTTGCGTCCTTCCGCCATGGCGACGCATCGTTGGAATACTCCCGAGACGCTGCGCTTGTATAGCTCATTGTTGATGATGGTGAAGGACTTGCATCTGCGCACGATGGCCCGTGCTTTTGTTTCATCCATCGGCAATGCCTGGCGCTCGAGGTAGCTTATGTATGGCTCGGTCCAATCGATGCTGTCGGCGGCGAGTGCGACTAAGGTGGAGTCGGGAGCAGGCGGCTCGGCAATGTCCAGCTCACGTGGTGCGCGCACCGAGGGGTGGCTGAGGATGTCCAGGACGACGCCCGGAGGAGGTTGAAGTCGCTTGGACCCGATTCTGGCTAGCGCATCGGCTTCTTCGTTCTTGCGCCTGTCGACCCACTCGACGACGTGGCCGGCGAAGCCAGCGCCGGCTTGGTCGACGGCGCGTTTGTATGCGATCATGTTGGCGTCTGTGGCGTCGCAGGTGCCGGAAGTTTGGCTGGCGACTAGGTCGGAATCGCCAAGGCAGCGCAGCCGTGTTGCGCCCATCTCTTTTGCGACTCGCATGCCGTGTAGGAGCACCTCGTACTCGGCCATGTTGTTGGTGCATGGCTCGAATCTGAGTTGCAGGACGTACTTCACTGTGTCGCCCTTTGGTGATATGAGGACGACTCCCGCGCCCGCCCCTTCGAGGTTTTTAGAACCGTCGAAGTGCAGTGTCCAGTGCTTGAGGTCCGCGGGGGAGCTTGGCTGCTGGGCCTCTTCCCAGTCGGCGAGGAAGTCGGCGAGTGCCTGAGATTTGATGGCGTGGCGTGACTCGTAGGTGATGTTGTGGACGCCGAGCTCGACTGCCCATTTGGCGATCCGGCCAGTTGCGTCGCGGTTTACGGATGATGTCGGCGAGTGGTGTTGAGGCGACTACCTTGATGGGGTGCTCGTGGAAGTAAGGGGCCAGTCGCCGCTGGGCCCTGAGGACGGCGTACACCAGCTTCTGGTAGTGAGGATACCGCTGCTTGGATTCGATTAAAGCTTCGCTGATGTAGTAGACCGGGCGTTGTACCAGTTGCTCCCTTCCTTCTTCCTTCCGTTCGACGACCATGACCGCGCTTATAGCGCGGTTCGACGCGGCGACATATAGGAGCATGGTTTCTTTTGGCAGCGGGGCCGCGAGGATAGGGGCATTCGAGAGAGCGTGCTGGAGTTCTTCCAAGGCACGCTGCGCCTCGTCTGTCCACCGGAATGATTCCGACTTCTTGAGCAAGCGGTAGAGTGGCAAGGCCTTGTCTCCGAGCCGGGGTATGAAGCGACTGAGGGCAGCGACCCGACCGGCGAGTTTCTGCGCGTCGACTAGGCAAGTTGGCTGCTTGGTGCGCATGACCGCCAGTGTCTTCTCCGGGTTGGGTTCGATGCCTCGCTTGGAGACGACGTAGCCTAGCAGTTGTCCTGATGGAACCCCGAAGGTGCACTTCAAAGGGTTGAGCTTGATCTTGTATCGCCGTAAGTTGGCGAATGTTTCGGCGAGGTCACTGACGAGGTCGGTCTGTCGAGTCGACTTGACCACCACGTCGTCGATGTAGACATGCACGTTGCGGCCGATCTGGCTTTCCAGGCAGCTGTTCATGCACCGCTGGTACGTTGCTCCGGCGTTCTTGAGGCCGAAGGTCATGGACGTGTAGCGATGGCGCCTAGGGGCGTGATGAATGCGGTCTTCTCTTGGTCTTCCTTGGCCATCTTTATTTGATTGTACCCGGAGTACGCATCGAGGAAGCACAGCGACTCGGACCCAGCGACCGCGTCGATAATCTGGTCGATTCGCGGTAGGACGAATGGGTCCTTGGGGCACGCGCTGTTGAGGCTTGTATAGTCGATACACATTCGCCACGTCTTGTTTTTCTTTAGCACTAAGACTGGGTTTGCCAGCCATTTTGGGTGCTTGATTTCTATGATGAAGCCGGCAGCGAGTAGCCGGTTTACTTCTTCGGCGATTGCGCGTCGCCGTTCTTCTCCCACAGGGCGCATTGCCTGCCTAACGGGTCGCGCGGTGGGATCGACATGTAATTTGTGCTCAGCAAGTTCTCTCGGGACACCTGGCATGTCAGATGGTTTCCATGCAAAGATATCTCGATTCTCACGGAGGAACTTGATGAGCGCGCTTTCCTATTGGGCGGACAGGCCCGTCCCAATGGTAACTTGTCTACTTGGATCGTTTTCTACAAGATCTACTTGGCGAGTGCCTGCTGCGGCCTTGAAAGTTGCTGCGGACGAGTCGAGCTCGGTTGGCTTCTCCAGGATGGCGGGGTCGTTGCGGTCGACTGGGTACTTAGCGAGCTCGGTGGAGTTGTCTTGTTCGTCGGCGATGACGGCGTCGGCGAGCTTGGCGCTGTCGTCTTCGCATTCCAACGCCATCTCCGGATCGCCATGGACGGTGATGACGCCTCGAGGCCCTGGCATCTTCATCATGTTGTACGCGTAGTGTGGGGTCGCCATGAAGCGGGCGAACGCCTGTCGGCCGAGTACGCAGTGGTAGGAGCTTCGGAAGTTCACCACCTCGAACGTTATCCGCTCGGTACGGTAGTTTACGGGCGTGCCGAAGGTGACTGGCAACGTCACCTTGCCGATTGGGAAGGCCTTCCGCCCGGGGACGATGCCGTGGAACGTAACCTTGGTGCTCTCAAGGCGTGAGTCACGGTAGACCAAGCCGCTGGAAGGTGTCGTAGTACATGATGTTGATGGAGCTTCCCCGTCCATCGGGGTTTTGGTAGCCAGTAGTCGGCGACCTTGGGCCTGACGACTAGCGCCACTCGCCCAGGATACTCGATGCGGGGGGCGTGATCTTCGCGGCTCCAGGTGATGCTTTGCTCGGACCAGTTAAGCCATCGGGGCACGTCGGAGAGTATGACTGCGTGTACCACCACTGCCCTTGCGAGGACCTTCCTGTCCCGCCGGTCGCCGACCCCAGTGAAGGTATGGAGCGAGCCGGCGCTGCGACCGAAGCCCTCTCCCTTGTGCTGGTCTTGGTCTTTGGCGCGGTCTTTGTGCTGGTTACCGCCGTCGTTTTCCTTGGCGCGGCGGGCTCTTTCTATCTGTTTTAGGGAGTAGCAATTTCCCGTCGTGTGATTGGCGGGCTTGCCCTCCTTGCTGTGATAGATGCATGGTGCGTCTAGGAGGCTGCGGGCGTCGAAGCGCTTGGGCTGAGGCCGATCCTCCCGAGGCGCACGAGTGTCGCGCCGAAATGATTTTGGCTCGCGCTGCTCGTAATCGGTGGTAGCGACGAGCTCGTTGTGTCCTCCCTCTCCGCGGCGCTTGCCGTTGTTAGACCGGCCGGCGAACCGGTAGTCGCCGCGTCGAGGCTCCGTGTGCGCAGGGCGGCGATTGCGTCGTTGACCATACTCGTCGTCCGAGTCGACCGTAGGGTCTTCATCGGCGTAACGGGTGGCGATGTCGAAGAGCTCGGAGATTGAGATATTGTCCTCGCCGACGCGACGGAGCTTGGCGCTTAGTGGTTCATACCGGCAGCAACGTCGGAAGCGATTGTCGTGTCCGTGCCGATGCCGCTCGGAGGTCGTCCCACATGTCCCGCGCCGCTGCACCCACCGACGGGTCGACTCGCGCGGGCCTTGGACGCAGCGATCCAGGTCTTCTATGGTTGTGGCACGGGTGTATGCGCCGGCGAAGTGCTGGATGAACGCGGCGCGGGCTTCCCAGGAGTCGATGCTGTTGACAGTGAGGGTGTTGAACCAGTGGCGATTGACGCCGTCCATCATGAGGGGCAGGTATCGCGCTGCGAGTAACTCGGAGTGGCCCTGGATCCCCATTGCCATGGCGTACGAGTCGATCCAGACGGTGGGATCGATGTGTGTGTCGTACTTCTCGATGTCGCGGGGTCCTTTGAACCCCACAGGGTACGGCTCGCCTCTGATCATCGGCCCGAAGCAAGCGGGGCCGATTCGGGTGAACGCGCTCTGGCGCGGGCTTCATCGGCGTGGCGGTCGTTCAATCGATTGCGCGCCCGCCATTCTTGGTCGTTGACGATGTGGGTTCGGGCGTCGACCGGCTGCCCGTTGGCGGCGACCATCACCCGCGCGCGGGCGCGCTCGACGCGGTTGTTAGACGAGTGGGCCGCGCGCGGTGGCCGGCGGCGGGCCGTTGTTGGCGTTGACGATTGCGCGGTTTGCCGCGTCGACGACGCCGCGCGACTGGCGGATGTGCGCGAATAGAGTCGCCCTTGCGAGTCGGCTGCGGCATGCTGCTGCTCCAGTGCCTTGGCTACCAAAGCCTTAGCGTGCTGGACGAGGATCGCACCGTCTCCCGTTTCGGGGATTCTTGCAAGGACAGCTTGCGCAGCTGCCACGTTGTCGGCTGGAGACGAGTGTAGTGGTAGGCCGTTGGCGTCGACCTCTGCCCGAGGAACTTCGGGTGGTGGTGGTGGGGGTGGCGGAGGTGCTCCGCGCGCCGCTCTATCTGCAGCAGCCCGACTACCTTCCGGGATGTCAGGGTTTTGGATTCGAGCGACCCGGATTTCTCCGTCTGGATCGTCGAAGTTGAGGCGTGCGCTGGGAAAGTCGTTCGCGCGGGCGCGCTCCATGCGCCGGCGGTTTCGCTGCTGACGATAGTGGGACACGGCCCTTACTTCATCTTGCTCGAGGCGGAATTTCTGCCTTTCGGCGAGCTCCTTTTTCCTCTGCTCCTCGAGGGCTGCCCGGTGCGCCTCGATCTCGGTTGCGGTGGCGGTTGCAGGGAGGGGGGTGGTGAAGGCGTCGACTGGGAGCTCTTCTTCCCCCCCTGCCATGAAGACTGCGGTCGGGTAGCGGTAGCGCGGGGCCTCGACGGAGTCCGAGTCGTAGTCACTGCCGAAGAGGGAGAGGATGGAGTCGTCCTCGAAGCCACCTTCGAAGTCGCTCGGGTGGGAGACCAGGGAGATAGAGTCCTTGGTTGATGCTGTGGCGACGGAGCGGGCAGTCGGGGATGCAACGGTGGATTCCGCAACCGACGTTATAGCGAGGATGTCGGTGAAGTCGGCGTCGATTGCGGCGATGACGGAGTCGATGGCCGGAATGGTGTCGGCGGAATCGGCGGCTGGAGCGGCGTCGGCGGAGTCGGCGGCTGCCGAGGCAGCGGTGGAGTTGGCGGTCGGCGCCACGATCGCCGACTCGGCATCGTCTTCCAGGGCCGTCTCGGCCTCCGCGTATACCTCGCCGGTGACCGGGCGAGTAGCAGTGAGGAGCTGCCCTGGCGCGAAGGGGTCGTGCGAGCGACTGGGGCGAGGCTCAGAGGGGTTGCTGACGCCAGCGAGCCCAACGAAGAGGTTGATGGAGCCGATCGGCACCATCCAGGCGTGCTTGAGGGGCGACGAGGCGGGCCGGTAGGTGCTTGGTTGGATGTGGAAGAACTTGCCGGTGGCGATCATCCTGCCGGAAGCAACCGGCCGCCGAACTGGCGAGTAGGGCCTCGCCGTAGCTCGAAGGCTTGATGTCCCATGCCCCACGGTGGGCGCCACTGTCGTGGATGTAACCACGGCAGATGCTACAGGGGGTAGCACTTCGTTGATGCGAGGGGAAGGGAACATCGCCATCTACGGGTCGAGGTGCAAGAGACGCAAGGGTTTTACCCAGGTTCAGCCCCTCCGAAGAGTAAAAGGCCTACGTCCTGCTAGATCTTTATTGCTCAGTGGAGAATTACAATGGGGGGGCTCAGTCGGCGGCTACGCCGAGAGCTTACAGGGGGAGATTGGATCTCGAGTAAGGTGTCCTCTAGGGTTTAAGCCCGGGGGTTTATATAGACACCCCCGATCTAGGGTTACATGGTGATAACTCCGAATCATATCAGTTGCTACTAATCCGGGATTCGTTAACTCTCTTGCAAGTAATCTTCTAATCCGGCTGCACAGATCTTCTCCTTAGAATCGTGGCCCAGTCGCCTTCGGGCCCAGTCGCTTGGGCGACTGGCAGTCCACCTGGGCCTTCATCTTCATGGCGAGTGGGACTGGCGACCCACCCCCTATGGGCACATCCCCATCACCCAGGGTCCTATTTTGCCACGAAGCTTCCAGAAGACCGAAGAGGAGACGAAGTGGGGCCACGAGGTGGCCACACCCTAGGGCGGCGCGGCCCACCCCTTGGCCGCGCGGCCCTGTGGTGTGGGCCCCTCGTGCCGCCTCCTGACCTGCCCTTCCGCCTACTTAAAGCCTCTGTCGCGAAACCCCCAGTACCGAGAGCCACGATACGGAAAACCTTCCAGAGACGCCGCCGCCGCCGATCCCATCTCGGGGGATCCAGGAGATCGCCTCCGGCACCCTGCCGGAGAGGGGATTCATCTCCCGGAGGACTCTACGCCGCCATGGTCGCCTCCGGAGTGATGTGTGAGTAGTCTACCCCTGGACTATGGGTCCATAGCAGTAGCTAGATGGTTGTCTTCTCCCCATTGTGCTTCATTGTCGGATCTTGTGAGCTGCCTAACATGATCAAGATCATCTATCTGTAATTCTATATGTTGCGTTTGTTGGGATCCGATGAATAGAGAATACTTGTTATGTTGATTATCAAAGTTATGTCTATGTGTTGTTTATGATCTTGCATGCTCTCCGTTACTAGTAGATGCTCTGGCCAAGTAGATGCTTGTAACTCCAAGAGGGAGTATTTATGCTCGATAGTGGGTTCATGCCTCCATTGATATCTGGGACAGTGACAGAAAGTTCTAAGGTTGTGGATGTGCTGTTGCCACTAGGGATAAAACATTGGTGCTATGTTCAAGGATGTAGTTACTGATTACATTACGCGTAATACTTAATGCAATTGTCTGTTGTTAGCAACTTAATACTGGAGGGGGTTCGGATGATAACCTGAAGGTGGACTTTTTAGGCATAGATGCATGCTGGATGGCGGTCTATGTACTTTGTCGTAATGCCCAATTAAATCTCACTATACTCATCATGATATGTATGTGCATGGTCATGCCCTCTTTATTTGTCAATTGCCCAACTGTAATTTGTTCACCCAACATGCTGTTTATCTTATGGGAGAGACACCTCTAGTGAACTGTGGACCCCGGTCCAATTCTCTATACTGAAATACAATCTACTGCAATACTGTTCTACTATTTTCAGCAAACAATCATCTTCCACACAATACGGTTAATCCTTTGTTACAGCAAGCCGGTGAGATTGACAACCTCACTGTTTCGTTGGGGCAAAGTACTTTGGTTGTGTTGTGCAGGTTCCACGTTGGCGCCGGAATCCCTGGTGTTGCGCCGCACTACATCCCGCCGCCATCAACCTTCAACGTGCATCTTGGCTCCTCCTGGTTCGATAAACCTTGGTTTCTTTCTGAGGGAAAACTTGCTGCTGTGCGCATCATACCTTCCTCTTGGGGTTCCCAACGAACGTGTGAGTTACACGCCATCAATGATTGTTACTCACTTCCACCATGAATAAAGTCCACATCGGTTTCGTGTCAGACTTTGACTCGAGATTTGGGTACCCACATGATAGTGCTAGTATCATACACATTGGTCCCAAAAAAATGTTGATGTGGCAGCTAAGACTAGTCACAATGGGTAGTATCATATAGTAGTATCATGCATATGATACTAGTGTGTGATACTATCTTCACAATGCATAGTATCATGTAGTAGTATCATAAATTAATTATATTTAGTGATTTGTAGAATCTCAATGAAAAAGTGTGTACAAGATTGATTTGACATTAATTTTTCTAGTTTTACGTGCTATGATACAGTATCTACCTATGATACTACTACCATCTCTTTCTTCATTTATTAATGTGACATGTCAGCTTTTTGCATGCATGTGATGCATGATACTAGCTATGATACTCCCATTGTGGGTAGTCTAATTAAGTAGGAGAGAGGAGATTAGTGTAACATAGGTAGATACTGTATCATAGCGCAAACAACGAGAAAAGTTAATGCTAAACAAATTTTGTACACAAATTTGCATTGAGATTCTAAAAAATAATAAATGTAGCACGACTATGATACTACTCCATGATACTACCCACTATAGAAATAGTATGACCAGCCTAATTTTATGACATCCGCAAAATATACCATTGGAAAGTTCATCGAAACAAGCACCCGATGATATAGTTCTGAATGACATGCAACTCATAATTGGCGGGCCCAAGTATTAGTCTAAGTTTGCCTCTGAAAACAAATTGGCATTGTACTCTAGGACAAAGGGAGACTACTCACAATGGCAATATCATAAGTAGTATCATGAACTACATGCATGCAAAATGTTGATGTGTCATATCAATTAATGATGAAAGAGACGATAGTGGTATCATAGGTAGATATCGTATCATAGCTAGCATGTAGAACTAGAAAAATTACTGCCAAACAAATCTTGTACACACTTTTGTATTGAGATTCTACAAATCACTAAATACATGTAACATATTATACTACTACATGATGATACTATGGATTGTTAAAATAATATCGTACACTAGTATCATATGCATGATACTATTATATGATACTCCCCATTGTGACTAGTCTAATAATAACAATAGTACTCAACTTTGTCTTGTTCCTCAGGTGTTTAGAAGTCTATGTTCGGTCCCTCAAGTATTTAAGAATTATGTTTGGCCCCTCAACTCTAATGTGGTCAAAATCGAACACTTGAACACTTAGTTAGGTCTAGCAATGATTAAAACTTGATTGGTCTGTTTATTACTTGTTCTGTGGCACGACGGCAAAGCATTTTGCCAAATCTCAAGCACACATAGTTGGGGTCCATTAGAGGGACTAATTAAATCAAAGTACAATGGATGTATAAAAGCAGGTTTTATCATTGATTAGCTTTTCAACGGCCTATCAACTGTAAGTGTTGCATGTTTTCTAAAGAACTATGTTCATCGTCAGAGATCAAGATGAGTACGCGGTGGAGGACGCACAAAACAATCGTAGGCCGGGTGGGCACACCTTACTATTTTTTTGCACTTTATATGTGATAATTTTTTACATAAATAACTAACTAAAACATTTTTAAATAGGGTGGGCCATCCAACCCAAACACCATGTTGCGTACGTCGCTGAGGGTAAGGGGTTTCATCTTCGTTCTATGGTATGAGTATGTAATGAGTGTGCTACTCATCGAAGACAATATATATAGCATACATCACATCAGATGAGCCTATGGATAAAAATGGGCCAAATCATATCTACTAGTGCACAAATGAAGTTAAAAATAGGTCAACCATCATTAAATTGATACTACTTAAAAGACCATTGTTTGACCTAAGGATGCTTTATTACTTCTCTTCGTGCTTGACGTCATAAGACAGAGTTTAAGGTTAGGGGGTAGATACATGATTTTTCTGGTTTGAATATGTCTAGACCTTGTTTATCAACTTGAATGCTTGCTACATGACATTAGAAGACTATGTGTTTGGTTTTTTTTTTTTTTTTTGAATTTGTTATGCCCATTTGAATCTTGGTCAAATCCTAGGTTTGACCAAGATTTAAACCAGTTTAAAACATGAAAATGAAAAGGTAAGCCTGGATCTTTCTTAGTCACTCCAAAATGGAGCTTTTGGGAGGTTTTTGAAATTTCCATGTTTGAAACCCAAAACCCTTGATGCTTGACTTCATAAGACAGAGTTTAGGGTTATGGGGTATATACATGATTTTTCTGGTTTGAATATGTCTAGACTTCGTTGATCAACTTGAATGCTTACTATACGACATAAGAAGCTTATGTGCTTTGGTTTTTGATTTCTTTTTTGAATTTTTATGCCCATTTGAATCCTGGTCAAATCCTTTGTTTGACCAAGATTTAAACAAGTTTAAAACATGAAAATGAAAAAGTAAGCCTAGATCCTCCTTAGTCATGAAAATGAGTTAACTTGGCTTTCCTACCCTTGAATCCACAGGAAACTTTGTACTAATGCAGTATAATAATCACCCGAGTTTTTACACCAACAGGTCTGTCACTTACGTGTGGTGCCCATGCGTGAGGTCCCACACTTCAGTGAGCATGGATTCATACCTTCAGTGAGCATGGATTCATACCTTCAGTGAGCATGGACTAATGCGTGAGGTCCCAATATGAAAAATTATGGATATATCCTTCTTAGTCACTCCAAAATGAAGCTCTTGGGAGGGTTTTTGAAATTTCCTTGTTTGAAACCAAAAACCACATATCTTCATGCTTGACTTCATGAGACAGCGTTTATGGTTAGGGGGTAGATACATGATTTCTCTGGTTTGAATATACCTAGACCATGTTTATCAACTTAATTGAATGCTTACTATGCGACATAAGATGACTATGTGCATTGGTTTTTCATTTTTTTTTGAATTTTTATGCCCATTTGAATCTTGGTCAAATCCTAGGTTTGACCATGATTTAAACAAGTTTAAAACATGAATATGAAAAATTAAGGATGTATCCTTCGTAGTCACTACAAAATGAAGCTCGATCTTGAGAGGGTTTTTGAAATTTCCATGTTTTAAACCAAAAAACCACGTACTTCTCTTCATGCTTGACTTCATAAGACAGAGTTTGGGGTTAGGAGTAGCTTGATACATAAATTTTTTGGTTTGAATATGTCTAGACATTGTTTATCAACTTAATTGAATGCTTACTAGATGACATAAGATGACTATGTGCATTGGTTTTTCATTTTTTTTTGAATTTTTATGCCCATTTGAATCTTGGTCAAATCCTAGGTTAATTTGACTATGATTTAATCAAGTTTAAAACATGAATATGAAAAATTAAGCATCTATCCTTCTTAGTCACTCCAATATGTAGCTCTTGGGAGGGTTTTTGAAATTTCCATTCTTGAAACCAAAACCACTTCTCTTCATGCATGCTTGACTTCATAAGACATAATTTAGGGTTAGGGTGTAGATACATGATTTTCCTCCTAGTTTGAATATGTCTAGACCTTGTTTATCAATTTAAATGAATGCTTACTATATGACATGAGCAGACCTTGGTTTTAATTTTTTATACCCATTTGAATCTTCATCAAATCCTAGGTTTGTTGACCAAGATTTGAACAAGCTTAAAACATGAATATGAAAAAGTAAGCATGTATGCTTCTTAAGTCACTACAAAATGAAGCTCTTGGGAGGGTTTTTGAAAATTCCATGTTTGAAACTAAAAAACCACTTCTCTTCATGCTCGACTTCATAATCTAGTCAGAGTTTAGGGATATATAGGGGTAGATACATGTTTTTTCTGGTTTGAATATATCTAGACCTTGTTTATCAACTTAATTGAATGCTTACTATATGACATAAGAAGACTATGTGCCTTGATTTTTCATTTTTTTAAAAATTATGCCCATTTGAATCTTGGTCAAATCCTAGGTTTGACCATGATTTAAACAAGTTGAAAACATGAATATGAAAAATTAAGCATATATCCTTCTTAGTCACTCCAAAATGAAGCTCTTGGGAGGGTTTTTGAAATTTCCATGTTTGAAACCAAAAACCACATATCTTCATGCTTGACTTCATGAGACAGAGTTTAGGGTTAGGGGTAGATACATGATTTCTCTGGTTTGAATATATCTAGACCTTGTTTATCAACTTAATTGAATGCTTACTATGTGACATAAGCAGACTATATGCCTTGATTTTCCATTTTTTGTTTCTTCTGAATTTTTATGCCCATTTGAATCTTGGTCAAATCGTAGGTTTGACCATGATTTAAACAAGTTAAAAACATGAATATCAAAAATTAAGCATATATCCTTCTTAGTCACTCCAAAATGTAGATCTTGGTAGGGTTTTTGAAATTTCCAAGTTTGAAACCAAAAACCACTTCTCTTCATGCATGCATGACTTCATAAGACAGAGTTTAGGGTTAGGGGTAGCTAGATACATGATTTTTCTGGTTTGAATATGTCTAGACCTTGTTTATCAACTTAATTGAATGCTTACTATATGACATAAGAAGACTATGTGCCTTGGTTTTTCATTTATTTTGATTTATTTTGATTTTTTATGCCCATTTGAATCTTGGTCAAGTCCTAGGTTTGACCATGATTTAAACAAGTTTAAAACATAAATATGAAAAATTAAGCATATATCCTTCTTAGTCACTCCAAAATGTAGCTCTTGGGAGGGTTTTTGAAATTTCCATGTTTGAAACCAAAAACCACATCTCTTCATGCTTGACTTCATAAGTCAGAGTTTAGGGATAGGGGTAGATACATGAATTTTCTGGTTGAATATGTCTAAACCTTGTTTATCAACTTGAATGCTTACTATATGACATACAAAGATTATTTGCTAATGGAGGGAGTAAGCACTCTAGCTATGAAAAGTACCAAACGACGCATACCAAAATGATTTTTTAGAGGAATACTAGTTCGGATTATATAATTTTATATTAGCAGGCCAAAATCGAACCCCGTAGTTGGATTTTCAGAAATTGATCCGTAGTACTGGGCAAAACCCTAGTTTAGCTTATTTAATAATAGATTCGTAGGTCGATTTTTTTACGTTATTATTATTATTACTAGGAGACGAAGGGAGAGCAGTCACGGGGCCCCACTTATTTATGGTGTCTATCCTTTTTCTGGTGATGTTGAATGTTGTGCAGGGTTGTCAGTGCGCAGGGGGTGCGAGCGAGCGAGAAAGGCCGAAATGAGAGAGATGTTTTTTTAGAGGGACAACCGAACTTTCCCGAAGGACCCAGATTTCCAATACGCATCAGAGCGCAGTTTACATCAGGACACAAAATAAACAGGAAATTACGTCTAAATCCCTAAGATTTACATGGTAGACCCCAGGCTGAAAGCAAGAAATGCGATCGGGTCCTTAACAGCCACCGTCCGGATTGATCCTCGTCGCAGCCGGGGACGAACCACTTGGCGCGACCAAATCGCCATGGCTACAGAGCCTGCACACCATGGCCTACGAGCTGAGCTAGAAACGACCTGCCAAAATCGGCAGCCAATGGAGGTGGATAATTGGAGAGATGGAGAGAGAGAGAGAGAGAGAGAGTGTTGATGCCTCTCTCTAGAGAAAGAAGATGGCTGGGAGTTTGCCTACCTAGCGTACGTGACTTGCGCTCACTGAAGTGTGGGACCTCACGCATGGGAACCACACGTAAGTGATAGACTTGTTGCTCTAATAACTCGGGTGATTATTATACTGTATTAGTACATAGTTTCCTATGGATCCTTCTTAGTCACTCCAAAATGAAGCTCTTTGGGAGGGTTTTTGAAATTTCCATGCTTGAAACCAAAAACCACTTCTCTTCATGCATGCTTGACTTCATAAGACAGAGTTTAGGGTTAGGGGGTAGATACATGATTTTCCTGCTAGTTTGAATATGTCTAGACCTTGTTTATCAATTTAAATGAATGCTTACTATATGACATGAGAAGACTATGTGCCTTGATTTTACATTTTTTTAAATTATGCCCATTTGAATCTTCGTCAAATCCTAGGTTTGACCATGATTTAAACAAGTTTAAAACATGAATATGAAAAATTAAGCATATATCCTTCGTAGTCACTCCAAAATGAAGCTCTTGAGAGGTTTTTTGAAATTTCCATGTTTGAAATCAAAAACCACGTACTTCACTTCATGCTTGTCTTCATAAGACAGAGTTTGGGGTTAGGGGTAGCTTGTTGATACATGATTTTTCTGGTTTGAATATGTCTAGACCTTGTTTATCAACTTAATTGAATGCTTACTAGATGACATAAGAAGATTATGTGCATTGGTTTTTCATTTTATTGTTTTTTTAATTTTTATGCCCATTTGAATCTTGGTCAAATTTTTATGCCCATGATTTAAACAAGTTTAAAACATGAATATGAAAAATTAAGCATCTATCCTTCTTAGTCACTCCAAAATGTAGCTCTTGGGAGGGTTTTTGAAATTTCCATGCTTGAAACCAAAAACCACTTCTCTTCATGCATGCTTGACTTCATAAGACAGAGTTTAGGGTTAGGGGGGTAGATACATGATTTTCCTGGTTTGAATATGTCTAGACCGTGTTTATCAACTTAATTGAATGCTTACTATATGACATAAGAAGACCTTGGTTTTTCAATTTTTCATTTTTTTAAATTTGTATGCCCATTTGAATCTTGGTCAAATCCTATGTTTGACCAAGATTTGAACATGTTTAAATCATGAATATGAAAAATTAAGCATTTATCCTTCTTAGTCACTCCAAAATGTAGCTCTTGGGAGGGTTTTTGAAATTTCCATGTTTGAAACCCAAAACAACTTCTCTTCATGCTTGACTTCATAAGACAGACTTTAGGGTTAGGGGTAGATACATGATTTGTCTGGTTTGAATATGTCTAGACCTTGTTTATCAAATTTAATGCTTACTATATGACATAAGAAGACTATGTGCTTTGGTTTTTCATTTTTCTGATTTTTTTATTTTTGATGCCCATTTGAATCTTGGTCAAATCCTAGGTTTGACCAAGATTTAAACAAGTTTAAAACATGAAAATGAAAAGGGAAGCATTTATCCTTCTTTGTCACTCTAAATGAAGTTTTTGGGAGGTTTTTTGAAATTTCCATGTTTGAAACCCAAAACCACTTCTCTTCATGCTTGACTTCATAAGACATAGTTTAGGGTTAGGGGTAGATACATGATTTGTATGGTTTGAATATGTCTAGACCTTGTTTATCAACTTGAATGCTTACTATATGACGTAAGAAAACTATGTATGTGCTTTGGTTTTTCATTTTTCTATTTTTTTTGTTTAATTTTCCGCCCATTTGAATCTCTGTCAAATCCTAGGTTTGAACAAGATTTAAACAAGTTTAACACGTGAAAACGAAAAGGTAAGCATGGATCCTTCTTAGTCACTCCAAAATGTACCAATTGATAGATGTGTTAACTTTGCTTCGTGGAAAAAATAATGTCATGTAAATGAGTTAACTTGGATTTCCTACCCTTGAATCCATAGGAAACTTTGTTCTAATGCACTATAATAATCAACCAAGTTTTTACACCAACAGGTCTACGTGTGGTGCCCATGCGTGAGGTCCCACACTTCAGTGAGCACAAGTCACGTGCAATAGGTACGCAAACTCCCAGCCATTTTCTTTGTCAAGAGAAGACGCATCAGGAATTCAGGATGCATATTGGAAGTCTCTGGGTCCTTCAGGATCCTTCGTTTGTCCCTCTCACAAAAAAAAATCTCTCTCATTCTCGGCCTCGCTCGACTTGCTCGCTCGCTCGCTCGCACCTCCTGCTCACTGACAAACCCTGCACAATAGTCAACATCATCACCCGAAAAAGGGGAGACACCATAATGCTCTCCCTCCTTCTTCTCTCCTTCGGAGTGATCACTCTTCCTCCGAGTTTCACTCGACGGGCAAACACATATGTGCTGCATAGTAGAGTAATAATAGAAAGGTACATAGAAAAATCGACCTACGAATCTATAATTAAATAGGTTAAACTAGGGTTTTGCCTAGTACTACAGATCAAGGTTCAAAAAAATCCAACTACGGGGTTCGAACAACCCCATTTCTAATCAAAGAATTTTTTCGACGTCATCCAAATGGCCTCAAACTATAGCATGGGCGGATCCAGACTATAGCCAAGGGGGGCAGCCGCCCCCACTCAATTTTCTGAAACCTTGTAATATGTTAAGCTAAAGGATGGTTTGCCCGCACTTAGAAATGATATTTGCATCACTTATCATATGTTTGCCCATTTGAATCTTGTCAAATCCTAGGTTTGACCATGATTTAAACAAGTTTAAAACATGAATATGAAAAATTAAGGATGTATCCTTCGTAGTCACTCCAAAATGAAGCTCGATCTTGAGAGGGTTTTTGAAATTTCCATGTTTGAAACCAAAAAACCATGTACTTCTCTTCATGCTTGACTTCATAAGACTGAGTTTGGGGTTAGGGGAGCTTGATACATAAATTTTCTGGTTTGAATATGTCTAGGCATTGTTTATCAACTTAATTGAATGCTTACTAGATGACATAAGATGACTATGTGCATTGGTTTTTCATTTATTTTTTGAATTTTTATGCCCATTTGAATCTTGGTCAAATCCTAGGTTTGACCATGATTTAATCAAGTTTAAAACATGAATATGAAAAATTAAGCATCTATCCTTCTTAGTCACTCCAATATGTAGCTCTTGGGGGGTTTTTGAAATTTCCATGCTTGAAACCAAAAAACACTTCTCTCCATGCATGCTTGACTTCATAAGACATCGTTTAGGGTTAGGGGGTAGATACATGATTTTCCTGCTAGTTTGAATATGTCTAGACCTTGTTTATCAATTTAAATGAATGCTTACTATATGACATGAGCAGACCTTGGTTTTAATTTTTATACCCATTTGAATCTTCGTCAAATCCTAGGTTTGTTGACCAAGATTTGAACAAGTTTAAAACATGAATATGAAAAAGTAAGCATGTATGCTTCTTAAGTCACTCCAAAATGAAGCTCTTGGGAGGGTTTTTTAAATTTCCATGTTTGAAACTAAAAACCACTTCTCTTCATGCTTGACTTCATAAGTCAGGGTTTAGGGATATATAGGGGGTAGATACATGATTTTTCTGGTTTGAATATGTCTAGACCTTGTTTATCAACTTAATTGAATGCTTACTATATAACGTAAGAAGACTATGTGCCTTGATTTTTAATTTTTTTAAATTATGCCTATTTGAATCTTGGTCAAATCCTAGGTTTGACCATGATTTAAACAAGTTTAAAACATGAATATGAAAATTAAGCATGTATCCTTCATAGTCACTCCAAAATGAAGCTCTTGGGAGGGTTTTTGAAATTTCCATGTTTGAAACCAAAAAACCACGTACTTCTCTTCATGCTTGACTTCATAAGACAGAGTTTGGGTTTAGGGGTAGCTTGATACATGTTTTTTTCTCGTTTGAATATGTCTAGACCTTGTTTATCAACTTAATTGAATGCTTACTATATATATGACATAAGAAGACTATGTGCATTGGTTTTTCATTTTATTATTTTTTTTAAATTTTATGCCCATTTGAATCTTGGTCAAATCATAGGTTTGACCATGATTTAAACAAGTTGAATAAATAATATGAAAAATTATGCATATACCCTTCGTAGTCACTCCAAAATGAAGCTCTTGGGAGGGTTTTTGAAATTTCCATGCTTGAAACCAAAAACCACATATCTTCATGCTTGACTTCATGAGACAGAGTTTACGGTTAGGGGGTAGATACATGATTTCTCTGGTTTGAATATATCTAGACCTTGTTTATCAACTTAATTGAATGCTTACTATGTGACATAAGATGACTATGTGCATTGGTTTTTCATTTTATTGTTTTTTTTGAATTTTTATGCCCATTTGAATCTTGGTCAAATCCTAGGTTTGACCATGATTTAAACAAGTTTAAAACATGAATATGAAAAATTAAGGATGTATCCTTCGTAGTAACTCCAAAATGAAGCTCGCTCTTCAGAGGGTTTTTGAAATTTCCATGTTTTAAACCAAAATACCACGTACTTCTCTTCATGTTTGCCTTCATAAGACAGAGTTTAGGGTTAGGAGTAGCTTGATACATAAATTTTCTGGTTTGAATATGTCTAGACATTGTTTATCAACTTAATTGAATGCTTACTAGATGACATAAGATGACTATGTGCATTGGTTTTTCATTTTTTTTGAATTTTTATGCCCATTTGAATCTTGGTCAAATCCTAGGTTAATGTGACTATGATTTAATCAAGTTTAAAACATGAATATGAAAAATTAAGCATCTATCCTTCTTAGTCACTCCAATATGTAGCTCTTGGGAGGGTTTTTGAAATTTCCATGCTTGAAACCAAAAACCACTTCTCTTCATGCATGCTTGACTTCATAAGACAGAGTTTAGGGTTAGGGGTAGATACATGATTTTCCTGCTAGTTTGAATATGTCTAGACCTTGTTCATCAATTTAAATGAATGCTTACTATATGACATGAGCAGACCTTGGTTTTAATTTTTTATACCCATTTGAATCTTCGTCAAATCCTAGGTTTGTTGAACAAGATTTGAACAAGTTTAAAACATGAATATGAAAAAGTAAGCATGTATGCTTCTTAAGTCACTCCAAAATGAAGCTCTTGGGAGGTTTTTTGAAAATTCCATGTTTGAAACTAAAAACCACTTCTCTTCATGCTTGACTTCATAATTAAGTCATGGTTTAGGGATATATAGGGGTAGATACATGTTTTTCTGGTTTGAATATGTCTAGACCTTGTTTATCAACTTAATTGAATGCTTACTATATGACATAAGAAGACTATGTGCCTTGATTTTTCATTTTTTTTAAATTATGCCCATTTGAATCTTTGTCAAATCCTAGGTTTGACCATGATTTAAACAAGTTGAAAACATGAATATGAAAAATTAAGCATATATCCTTCTTAGTCACTCCAAAATGAAGCTCTTGGGAGGGTTTTTGAAATTTCCATGTTTGAAACCAAAAACCACATATCTTCATGCTTGACTTCATAAGACAGAGTTTAGGGTTAGGGGGTAGATATATGATTTCTCTGGTTTGAATATATCTAGACCTTGTTTATCAACTTAATTGAATGCTTACTATGTGACATAAGAAGACTATGTGCCTTGATTTTCCATTTTTTATTTTTTCTGAATTTTTATGCCCATTTGAATCTTGGTCAAATCCTAGGTTTGACCATGATTTAAACAAGTTTAAAACATGAATATCAAAAATTAAGCATATATCCTTCCTAGTCACTCCAAAATGTAGATCTTGGTAGGGTTTTTGAAATTTCCAAGTTTGAAACCAAAAACCACTTCTCTTCATGCATGCTTGACTTCATAAGGCAGAGTTTAGGGTTAGGGGTAGCTAGATACATGATTTTTCTGGTTTGAATATGTCTAGACCTTGTTTATCAACTTAATTGAATGCTTACTATATGACATAAGAAAACTATGTGCCTTGGTTTTTCATTTATTTTGATTTATTTTGATTTTTTATGCCCATTTGAATCTTGGTCATGTCCTAGGTTTGACCATGAGTTAAACAAGTTTAAAACAAAAATATGAAAAATTAAGCATATATCCTTCTTAGTCTCTCCAAAATGTAGCTCTTGGGAGGGTTTTTGAAATTTCCATGTTTGAAACCAAAAACCACATCTCTTCATGCTTGACTTCATAAGTCAGAGTTTAGGGATAGGGGGTAGATACATGATTTTTCTGGTTGAATATGTCTAAACCTTGTTTATCAACTTGAATGCTTACTATATGACATACAAAGACTATTTGCTAACGGAGGGAGTAAGCACTCTAGCTATGAAAAGTACCAAACGATGCATACCAAAATGATTTTTTAGAGGAATACTAGTTCGGATTATATAATTTTATATTAGCAGGCCAAAATCGAACCCCGTAGTTGGATTTTCAGAAATTGATCCGTAGTACTGGGCAAAACCCTAGTTTAGCTTATTTAATAATAGATTCGTAGGTCGAGTTTTTACGTTATTATTATTATTACAAGGAGACGAAGGGAGAGCAGTCACGGGGCCCCACTTATTTATGGTGTCTATCATTTTTCTGGTGATGTTGACTGTTGTGCAGGGTTGTCAGTGCGCAGGGGGTGCGAGCGAGCGAGAAAGGCCGAAATGAGAGAGATGTTTTTTTTATAGGGACAACCGAACGATCCTGAAGGACCCAGATTTCCAATACGCATCAGAGCGCAGTTTACAGCAGGACACAAAATAAACAAGAAATTACGTCTAAATCCCTAAGATTTACATGGTAGACCCCAGGCTGAAAGCAAGAAATGCGATCGGGTCCTTAACAGCCACCGTCCGGATTGATCCTCGTCGCAGCCGGGGACGAACCACTTGGCGCGACCAAATCGCCATGGCTACAGAGCCTGCACACCATGGCCTACGAGCTGAGCTAGAAATGACCTGCCAAAACCGGCAGCCAACGGAGGTGGATAATTGGAGAGATGGAGAGAGAGAGAGAGAGAGAGAGTGTTGATGCCTCTCTCCTGAGAAAGAAGATGGCTGGGAGTTTGCCTACCTAGCGTACGTGACTTGTGCTCACTGAAGTATGGGACCTCACACATGGGAACCACACGTAAGTGACAGACTTGTTGCTCTAATAACTCGGGTGATTATTATACTGTATTAGTACATAGTTTCCTATGGATCCTTCTTAGTCACTCCAAAATGAAGCTCTTTGGGAGGGTTTTTGAAATTTCCATGCTTGAAACCAAAAACCACTTCTCTTCACGCATGCTTGACTTCATAAGACAGAGTTTAGGGTTAGGGGGTAGATACATGATTTTCCTGCTAGTTTGAATATGTCTAGACCTTGTTTATCAATTTAAATGAATGCTTACTATATGACATGAGAAGACTATGTGCCTTGATTTTACATTTTTTTAAATTATGCACATTCGAATCTTGGTCAAATCCTAGGTTTGACCATGATTTAAACAAGTGTAAAACATGAATATGAAAAATTAAGCATGTATCCTTCGTAGTCACTCCAAAATGAAGCTCTTGAGAGGTTTTTTGAAATTTCCATGTTTGAAACCAAAAACCACGTACTTCACTTCATGCTTGTCTTCATAAGACAGAGTTTGGGGTTAGGGGTAGCTTGTTGATACATGATTTTTCTGGTTTGAATATGTCTAGACCTTGTTTATCAACTTAATTGAATGCTTACTAGATGACATAAGATGATTATGTGCATTGGTTTTTCATTTTATTGTTTTTTTTTTTAATTTTTATGCCCATTTGAATCTTGGTCAAATTTTTATGCCCATGATTTAAACAAGTTTAAAACATGAATATGAAAAATTAAGCATCTATCCTTCTTAGTCACTCCAAAATGTAGCTCTTGGGAGGGGTTTTGAAATTTCCATGCTTGAAACCAAAAACCACTTCTCTTCATGCATGCTTGACTTCATAAGACAGAGTTTAGGGTTAGGGGGTAGATACATGATTTTCCTAGTTTGAATATGTCTAGACCTTGTTTATCAACTTAATTGAATGCTTATTATATGACATAAGAAGACCTTGGTTTTTCAATTTTTCATTTTTTTAAATTTGTATGCCCATTTGAATCTTGGTCAAATCCTATGTTTGACCAAGATTTGAACAAGTTTAAATCATGAATATGAAAAATTAAGCATCTATCCTTCTTAGTCACTCCAAAATGTAGCTCTTGGGAGGGTTTTTGAAATTTCCATGTTTGAAACCCAAAACAACTTCTCTTCATGCTTGACTTCATAAGACAGAGTTTAGGGTTAGGGGTAGATACATGATTTGTCTAGTTTGAATACGTCTAGACCTTGTTTATCAAATTTAATGCTTACTATATGACATAAGAAGACTACGTGCTTTGGTTTTTCATTTTTCAGGTTTTTTTTAATTTTTGATGCCCATTTGAATCTTGGTCAAATCCTAGGTTTGACCAAGATTTAAACAAGTTTAAAACATGAAAATGAAAAGGGAAGCATTTATCCTTCTTATTCACTCTAAATGAAGTTTTTGGGAGGTTTTTTGAAATTTTCATGTTTGAAACCCAAAACCACTTCTCTTCATGCTTGACTTCATAAGAAATAGTTTGGGGTTAGGGGTAGATACATGATTTGTATGGTTTGAATATGTCTAGACCTTGTTTATCAACTTGAATGCTTACTATATGACGTAAGAAAACTACGTATGTGCTTTGGTTTTTCATTTTTCTGTTTTTTGTTTAATTTTACGCCCATTTGAATCTCTGTCAAATCCTAGGTTTGACCAAGATTTAAACAAGTTTAACACGTGAAAACAAAAAGGTAAGCATGGATCCTTTTTAGTCACTCCAAAATGTACCAATTGATAGATGTGTTAACTTTGCTTCATGGAAAAAATAATGTCATGTAAATGAGTTAATTTGGATTTCCTACCCTTGAATCCATATGAAACTTTGTTCTAATGCACTATAATAATCAACCGAGTTTTTACACCAACAGGTCTAAGTGTGGTGCCCATGCGTGAGGTCCCACACTTCAGTGAGCACAAGTCACGTGCAATAGGTACGCAAACTCCCAGCCATTTTCTTTGTCAAGAGAAGACGCATCAGGAATTCAGGATGCGTATTGAAAGTCTCTGGGTCCTTCAGGATCCTTCGTTTGTCCCTCTCACAAAAAACAAATCTCTCTCATTCTCGGCCTCGCTCGACTCGCTCGCTCGCTCGCACCTCCTGCTCAATGACAAACCCTGCACAATAGTCAACATCATCACCCGAAAAAGGGGAGACACCATAATGCTCTCCCTCCTTCTTCTCTCCTTCCGAGTGATCCCTCTTCCTCCGAGTTTCACTCGACGGGCAAACACATATGTGCTGCATAGTAGAGTAATAATAAAAAGGTACATAGAAAAATCGACATACGAATCTATAATTAAATAGGTTAAACTAGGGTTTTGCCCAGTACTACAGATGAAGGTTCAAAAAAATCCAACTACGGGGTTCGAACAACCCCATTTCTAATCAAAGAATTTTTTTCGACGTCATCCAAATGGCCCCAAACTATAGCATGGGCGGATCCAGACTATAGCCAAGGGGGGCAGCCGCCCCCACTCAATTTTCTGAAACCTTGTAATATGTTAAGCTAAAGGCTGGTTTGACCGCGCTTAGAAATGATATTTGCATCACTTATCATATGTTTGCCCATTTGAATCTTGTCAAATCCTAGGTTTGACCATGATTTAAACAAGTTTAAAACATGAATATGAAAAATTAAGGATGTATCCTTCGTAGTCACTCCAAAATGAAGCTCGATCTTGAGAGGGTTTTTGAAATTTCCATGTTTGAAACCAAAAAACCACGTACTTCTCTTCATGCTTGACTTCATAAGACTGAGTTTGGGGTTGGGGGTAGCTTGATACATAAAATTTCTGGTTTGAATATGTCTAGACATTGTTTATCAACTTAATTGAATGCTTACTAGATGACATAAGATGACTATGTGCATTGGTTTTTCATTTATTTTTTGAATTTTTATGCCCATTTGAATCTTGGTCAAATCCTAGGTTTGACCATGATTTAATCAAGTTTAAAACATGAATATGAAAAATTAAGCATCTATCCTTCTTAGTCACTCCAATATGTAGCTCTTGGGAGGGTTTTTGAAATTTCCATGCTTGAAACCAAAAACCACTTCTCTCCATGCATGCTTGACTTCATAAGACAGCATTTAGGGTTAGGGGGTAGATACATGATTTTCCTGCTAGTTTGAATATGTCTAGACCTTGTTTATCAATTTAAATGAATGCTTACTATATCACATGAGCAGACCTTGGTTTTAATTTTTATACCCATTTGAATCTTCGTCAAATCCTAGGTTTGTTGACCAAGATTTGAACAAGTTTAAAACATGAATATGAAAAAGTAAGCATGTATGCTTCTTAAGTCACTCCAAAATGAAGCTCTTGGGAGGGTTTTTGAAATTTCCATGTTTGAAACTAAAAACCACTTCTCTTCATGCTTGACTTCATAAGTCAGGGTTTAGGGATATATAGGGGGTAGATACATGATTTTTCTGGTTTGAATATGTCTAGACCTTGTTTATCAACTTAATTGAATGCTTACCATATAACGTAAGAAGACTATGTGCCTTGATTTTTCATTTTTTAAAAAATTATGCCTATTTGAATCTTGGTCAAATCCTAGGTTTGACCATGATTTAAACAAGTTTAAAACATGAATATGAAAATTAAGCATGTATCCTTCATAGTCACTCCAAAATGAAGCTCTTGAGAGGGTTTTTGAAATTTCCATCTTTGAAACCAAAAAACCACGTACTTCTCTTCATGCTTGACTTCATAAGACAGAGTTTGGGGTTAGGGGTAGCTTGATACATGTTTTTTCTCGTTTGAATATGTCTAGACCTTGTTTATCAACTTAATTGAATGCTTACTATATATATGACATAAGAAGACTATGTGCATTGGTTTTTCATTTTCTTGTTTTTTTTAAATTTTATGCCCATTTGAATCTTGGTCAAATCATAGGTTTGACCATGATTTAAACAAGTTGAAATAAAAAATATGAAAAATTATGCATATATCCTTCTTAGTCACTCCAAAATGAAGCTCTTGGCCGGGAGGGTTTTTGAAATTTCCATGCTTGAAACCAAAAACCACATATCTTCATGCTTGACTTCATGAGACAGAGTTTATGGTTAGGGGGTAGATACATGATTTCTCTGGTTTGAATATATCTAGACCTTGTTTATCAACTTAATTGAATGCTTACTATGTGACATAAGATGACTATGTGCATTGGTTTTTCATTTTATTGTTTTTTTTGAATTTTTATGCCCATTTGAATCTTGGTCAAATCCTAGGTTTGACCATGATTTAAACAAGTTTAAAACATGAATATGAAAAATTAAGGATGTATCCTTCGTAGTCACTCCAAAATGAAGCTCGCTCTTGAGAGGGTTTTTTGAAATTTCCATGTTTTAAACCAAAATACCACGTACTTCTCTTCATGTTTGACTTCATAAGACAGAGTTTGGGGTTAGGAGTAGCTTGATACATAAATTTTCTGGTTTGAATATGTCTAGACATTGTTTATCAACTTAATTTAATGCTTACTAGATGACATAAGATGACTATGTGCATTGGTTTTTCATTTTTTTTTTGAATTTTTATGCCCATTTGAATCTTGGTCAAATCCTAGGTTAATTTGACTATGATTTAATCAAGTTTAAAACATGAATATGAAAAATTAAGCATCTATCCTTCTTAGTCAATCCAATATGTAGCTCTTGGGAGGGTTTTTGAAATTTCCATGCTTGAAACCAAAAACCACTTCTCTTCATGCATGCTTGACTTCATAAGACAGAGTATAGGGTTAGGGGTAGATACATGATTTTCGTGCTAGTTTGAATATGTCTAGACCTTGTTCATCAGTTTAAATGAATGCTTACTATATGACATGAGCAGACCTTGGTTTTAATTTTTTATACCCATTTGAATCTTCGTCAAATCCTAGGTTTGTTGACCAAGATTTGAACAAGTTTAAAACATGAATATGAAAAAGTAAGCATGTATGCTTCTTAAGTCACTCCAAAATGAAGCTCTTGGGAAGTTTTTTGAAAATTCCATGTTTGAAACTAAAAACCACTTATCTTCATTCTTGACTTCATAATTAAGTCATGGTTTAGGGATATATAGGGGTAGATACATGTTTTTCTGGTTTGAATATGTCTAGACCTTGTTTATCAACTTAATTGAATGCTTACTATATGACATAAGAAGACTATGTGCCTTGATTTTTCATTTTTTTTAAATTATGCCCATTTGAATCTTGGTCAAATCCTAGGTTTGACCATGATTTAAACAAGTTGAAAACATGAATATGAAAAATTAAGCATATATCCTTCTTAGTCACTCCAAAATAAAGCTCTTGGGAGGGTTTTTGAAATTTCCATGTTTGAAACCAAAAACCACATATCTTCATGCTTGACTTCATAAGAAAGAGTTTAGGGTTAGGGGGTAGATACATGATTTCTCTGGTTTGAATATATCTAGACCTTGTTTATCAACTTAATTGAATGCTTACTATGTGACATAAGAAGACTATGTGCCTTGATTTTCCATTTTTTGTTTTTTCTGAATTTTTATGCCCATTTGAATCTTGGTCAAATCCTAGGTTTGACCATGATTTAAACAAGTTTAAAACATGAATATCAAAAATTAAGCATATATCCTTCTTAGTTACTCCAAAATGTAGATCTTGGTAGGGTTTTTGAAATTTCCATGTTTGAAACCAAAAACCACTTCTCTTCATGCATGCTTGACTTCATAAGACAGAGTTTAGGGTTAGGGGTAGCTAGATACATGATTTTTCTGGTTTGAATATGTCTAGACCTTGTTTATCAACTTAATTGAATGCTTACTATATGACATAAGAAGACTATGTGCCTTCGTTTCTCATTTATTTTGATTTTTATGCCCATTTGAATCTTGGTCAAGTCCTAGGTTTGACCATGATTTAAACAAGTTTAAAACATAAATATGAAAAATTAAGCATATATCCTTCTTAGTCACTCCAAAATGTAGCTCTTGGGAGGGTTTTTGAAATTTCCATGTTTGAAACCAAAAACCACATCTCTTCATGCTTCAATTCATAGGTCAGTGTTTAGTGATAGGGGGTAGATACATGATTTTTCTGGTTGAATATGTCTAAACCTTGTTTATCAACTTGAATGCTTACTATATGACATACAAATACTATTTGCTAACGGAGGGAGTAAGTACTCTAGCTATGAAAAGTACCAAACGATGCATACCAAAATGACTTTTTAGAGGAATACTAGTTCGGATTATATAATTTTATATTAGCAGGCCAAAATCGAACCCCGTAGTTGGATTTTCAGAAATTGATCCGTAGTACTGGGCAAAACCCTAGTTTAGCTTATTTAATAATAGATTCGTAGGTCGATTTTTTACGTTATTATTATTATTACTAGGAGACGAAGGGAGAGCAGTCACGGGGCCCCGCTTATTTATGGTGTCTATCCTTTTTCTGGTGATGTTGACTGTTGTGTAGGGTTGTCAGTGCGCAGGGGGTGCGAGTGAGCGAGAAAGGCCGAAATGAGAGAGATGTTTTTTTTAGAGGGACAACCGAACGATCCTGAAGGACCCAGATTTCCAATACACATCAGAGCGCAGTTTACAGCAGGACACAAAATAAATAAGAAATTACGTCTAAATCCCTAAGATTTACATGGTAGACCCCAGGCTGAAAGCAAGAAATGCGATCGGGTCCTTAACAGCCACCGTCCGGATTGATCCTCGTCGCAGCCGGGGACGAACCACTTGGCGCGACCAAATCGCCATGGCTACAGAGCCTGCACACCATGGCCTACGAGCTGAGCTAGAAACGACCTGCCAAAACCGGCAGCCAATAGAGGTGGATAATTGGAGAGATGGAGAGAGAGAGAGAGAGAGTGTTGATGCCTCTCTCTTGAGAAAGAAGATGGTTGGGAGTTTGCCTACCTAGCGTACGTGACTTGTGCTCACTGAAGTGTGGGACCTCACGCATGGGAACCACACGTAAGTGACAGACTTGTTGCTCTAATAACTCGGGTGATTATTATACTGTATTAGTACATAGTTTCCTACGGATCCTTCTTAGTCACTCCAAAATGAAGCTCTTTGGGAGGGTTTTTGAAATTTCCATGCTTGAAACCGAAAACCACTTCTCTTCATGCATGCTTGACTTCATATGACAGAGTTTAGGGTTAGGGGGTAGATACATGATTTTCCTGCTAGTTTGAATATGTCTAGACCTTGTTTATCAATTTAAATGAATGCTTACTATATGACATGAGCAGACCTTGGTTTTAATTTTGGGATTTCTATTTTCGTGCCCCTGCTTCGTTAGTTGTACTCAGTTTTCCCCAGCTCGTTAGTTTTTCCTCAGTTTTCCCCTCCCTCTAGTTTGAAACCCCTCGAAGACGCGGGTTGCCGTCAGGTCAGAGGCCTTACCGTTACCGTGAGGTCAGTTCCTCGCTGACCGTCTCGTGCTGACGGGTGGATCCATCTACCGCTGACGCGTGGGCCGTTTTATTTCCTGATTGTATACGCGGTGCTGCCAATGACAAATGGGGCCGCTCTATGGGGCTGCCGCAGCCAATGACCAGTGGGTCGTCTATTTATTTATAGAAAATTATATATTGCCGCTCTGTGGGGCCTCCGCAGCCAATGACCGCTGTGGTCGTCTATTTTATTTAGAGAATATAATATAGAGCCGCTCTGTAGGGGTCGCCTCAGCCCATTTTCGCAGCTTAATCTAAAGTGACTCTTATGCTAAACATTGTGTATCCCGACGTTGACCTAGCAGTGGCGGCGAGCATAGCCGTTCTGACCATGCCGATATCGGCATCGGCATCGGCATCGTTTGGAGGATGTGGTGCTCGAATAATAGTGGAAATGCGATATTATTTTTTACATGCATAATATATAGAAAATAGCTAGATCTCTAAATCGATGCATATGAAGCTACATATATATTCTTGGTCATAATCCCCTTAATTATCTAAAGGGGATGGATGCATGGCTTCACGTCGTCGTCGCTTTCATCGTCGATATCTTCGTCGTCGAGTAGTAGTACCTCCTGCACATTGTTCCGTCGAACACCTTCACTGTGAGCACATCATCGCCTTCATATTTGAAGTGTACGAACCAGCCGAAATCCACACCGTGCGCGATGGCGAATTTCTCCCAGCCCTTGTCGAGGTACATCCGGCCTTGTCCGTCAAATAGGACCTCCACGGTCCGAGAGACGAGGACCGCGATCGGCTGCTCGCAGATACACCTTAGCTGGCTCCTTGCCGTCAAGATAGTCCGCAAATTTTTTTGGGAGTTCCTGCCAAGAGAGCGAGCGCCGAGCGTGTGAAATGAGGGAACCCTTGAAATTAAAGGGTTTTAGAACATGCCCATAATTAATCACATGCATCATATATGTGGGAACGCGTACGTACCTTCTTGACCAAAGGGTCTTCATAGACGACGATGAAGAACTCCTCTATGATCAATGGCAGTGTTGACGGTGGTGGTGGCAATGATGATGATCCACTTCCCCTTCCCCTTCCCCTTCCCCTTAGGTCCGCGTCCGAGACGTGGAAGCCATGGCAATGGATAAAGTGTATGTGAACGAAAAGAAGAGAGAGGCAGAACCTATTGACACAAGGGATGGCCGTGTGGGTGTTTATAAGGGAGAGATGACCGTTGTAGGGTTTACACAATAAAATAAGGAGGAGATGACCGTTGTGGGGGTTTATACACAATAAATTAAGGAGGAGTCGACCGTTGTGGGGGTATAGTTTATCATTTTACCGTGAAAAGTAATGCCTAAAAGGAAAGTAATGGCTACAAGAAATCGGTGATGGTTTATCGTTTTTTGCGTGAAAAGTAATGGGTACAAGAAATGGGTGATGGTGTATCATTTTTTGCGTGAAAAGTAATGGCTACGAAATGGGTGATGGTGTATCATTTTTGTGCGTGAAAAGTAATGGCTACAACAAATAGGTGATGGTTTATCATTTTTGTGCGTGAAAAGTAATGGCTACAACAAAATCGGTGATGGTTTATCATTTTTTGCGTGAAAAGTAATGGGTACACGAAATGGGTGATGGTGTATCATTTTTGTGCGTGAAAAGTAATGGCTACAACAAATCGGTGATGGTTTATCATTTTTTGCGTGAAAAGTAATGCCTAAAAAGAGTTTATAATTTAGCTCGTGAAAAATAATGCGAGAAAACCAAACTTTGCGTGAAGCTAACCGACGACGAGAGAGAGAGAGAGGGTGGTGGCCCGACTGCAGAGAGAGATAGGGGTTATCCTGCCCGTTAGATCATACGATCAACGGTCGTCGGGCACGATCCGCGTGACATGGGCTAGACCAATCAGGGCAATGTTGGGCGTACGTGAGAGTTTGTGAAGGGAGAGGGCAAAGCGAGTAGTATCAAGAAACCAAGGGCAAGTGAGTAGTAAGCAGGACTAAGGGATTCAAATATGAGATTTAAAAAAATGGAAAATGCGTGTTTTGTACAATGAAACCCATCTTGGCCTACCTCAAACTATTTGCAATACAAATCTACATGAGTGTGAAAATTATGGTCTCATTCGGACAAAGTATGTTTTGGGGAAAGCATTTGTTTTGGGTAGGGCTTATTATGGAAAACCATGCACCTTCATAGCTACTAGGTGATTTGAGAAGTGGCAATTTGTGGTGAAACTTGATTTATCTACGATTTATCTATGATTTGAGAAGTGGAAATTTGTGGTAAAGACTCCATGAGTAAGTGCCACTCCTTTTCGGAATTTTTGCACATTAAATAACTCATTTAACTAGTTAATCCCATTTGTTGACTCTCTGTTGACCAGCCACTTGAGGGTAAAACTGAGTATATTGCACTAGCCGGTATTAGCACTCAAGGTGAAAACTGAGCATACAAAAAATGCTAGTATATGACTCGAGGGTATACATGAGTATATCTAAATTTCCAGGGTTAGACTCGAGGACGCGTGTTGCGGTGCGAGAAGTGGAAGACGTGCCATTGTTGACGCGTGTCGCGGTGCGGACGTGGAAGACATGCCATTGTTGACGCGGGTCGCATTTAGGACGCGTAAGCCCCTCTCTCCCTCCCTCTCGCACACGTCGTCTCATTATCGCTCACGCACGAAACCACCCCTTCACGTCCCATCAACTTCTCCAAAAACCCCAACCGCCGTACGAGCCCTCCCCGCCGGCGATGGAGAAGAAGAATGCGCCGGCGGCCATCGCCCCGAGCCCGTCGCCTCCGAGCCCGTCGCCTCCGAGCCCGTCGCCTCCGAGCCCGTCGCCGCCGAGCCCGTCGCCGCCGAGCCCGTCGCCGCCGAGCGCGGCGCCTCCGTGAACTGGGCCGGTCTCACGGCTGACGGACCACTTCACAAGATCGGCGAATGCTTATTGGCGAAAGAGGAGTACGTGGACAGCTACTCTGCTATGAGGCAAGTCTGTAGAAATTGGCGCTCAGGTTTACCCGATCCCGACGATGCACACTGCACGAATGGATCATGCTACACCACGCCCTTCCACGCGCCGCTGAGTTCACCTTCCTCCATCTCGGCACATCCCGCTACGTCACCATAGATCTATCTGCAGTTCGTGCAAGGTTCAAATTCCTCGGCTTTTCCCGTGGCGTCACCATAGATCTTATTTTCAATCTTAGTGCTGAATGTTATCTTTTCAATATATTTTAGATTCTACTTCGTCGGCTTTTCCCGTGGCGTCATCGTGCTTGCCCAGAAGAACCCGCCGCACAAGATACGGCTGCTGAACCCACTCACAAAGAAATCGAACACGATGTTTGAGGCGCAGATGCCATCTGTTTTCTGCAATCGATCGCTGTTATCAAATCCCCGACTATGGTCTTCGTTGCCACACATTACCCGCCGGAAATTGGTTGGGTCGATGAGAGCACTCCAACTAAGGATATAAATGAAGATGGGGATTGGGGAGAAGGAAGATTTTCGATCAAGAACCATGTTTTCCGTTGCATTACCCCGTTCAATGGTGAGCGTATGCGGTAACTTCGGACAATTTTGAGATCGGAAGAATAGTGTGCACCAATATACGATTGCAGCAGCGCGAGCACCGTCAAGATGGAGACACTAATTTCATTTCCAGAACTTGGACGTCAGAAGTTCTACCTTGTGAAGTCGGATGGTGATCTGCTGCTTGTGTTGTTGGTCAGCGCGGCTTTGGCGGGCAAACCATTGGTGTACCGTGTGGACACTCAGAGCCGCTCTCTCCATCCGGTCACTAACATTGGCGATAATGCCTTCTTCGTGAATTTTATCCGGTGTATCTCCGTCGACACCGAGTGTACCCGACACTTCAACTTTGGCAGCATCTACTACACGGATTTGGGTTATATCGAGCGTACTCTCATGATACAAATGCAGGATGAGTGGCCACTACGTGTGGATAGAATAGGACTCTACGGTTTGAGAAATGAACACAGGCCATACCGTTTGGAGGATGTATTGGCCTCACACTGCAGACGGAAGGAGTTCAATGAATATTTCCTTGGGGAATTGCACGAATGGAGCGACGGAGAAATATATGAGGAGGAATGAAGAACAAATTCATTCATCCTAATCTTCTTGTTGTCCATACATTGCGTGCGTGATCTTGTATATTTTTGCAGCTTAGTTTGTCGTGAACATTAACAATGTTATTGGCTGCTTTTGGCTGCTGTATGCAGTTTACCTATGTATTATACTTAGTTTTACGATTATGCTTTGTGAATTTATCATATAATAGCTTCTAGATTTGCTACTAGATTTGCTGCCATATTGGGCAAAAAACGAGGGCCAAAAGGCATAAATAACCCCAGAGATTTGCTACTAGATTTGCTGCCATATTGAAGAAAGACAGAAATAGAAGCTTCTCTAGATTTGATACTAATTTGGTGAAAAAGACAGAGAGAGAAAGAGGGGAAAAGGTGCTTTTAAAAATGCCAATTTGGGCCGAGAGAGACAAAACCCAGCTCCTGCTCACGTGCAACCAAACGCTTCTCGTCCTGTCCCACGCGGTCCCTTTCTTCCAGCCCCACGCGACGCGGCCCCACACGACGCGGCCCCACAGACGACGCGGCGCAACACGTCAGCACAGAACGTCCAAATAAACGGATTCCTTCCGTCTGAGCTCCTTCTGCGGGTCTTCAGACAAAGGCTAGGGTAAAACTGAGGAAAAACTAAGGGGCTGGGGAAAACTGAGCACAACTAAGGAACCGAGGGCACGAAAATAGAAATCCCTTTAATTTTTTATACCCATTTGAATCTTCGTCAAATCCTAGGTTTGTTGACCAAGATTTGAACAAGTTTAAAACATGAATATGAAAAAGTAAGCATGTATGCTTCTTAAGTCACTCCAAAATGAAGCTCTTGGGAGGGTTTTTGAAATTTCCATGTTTAAAACTAAAAACCACTTCTCTTCATGCTTGACTTCATAATTAAGTCAGGGTTTAGGGATATATAAGGGGTAGATACATGATTTTTCCGGTTTGAATATGTCTAGACCTTGTTTATCAACTTAATTGAATGCTTACTATATGACATAAGAAGACTATGTGCCTTGATTTTTCATTTTTTGTTTTTTCTAAATTTTTATGCCCATTTGAATCTTGGTCAAATCCTAGGTTTGACCATGATTTAAACAAGTTTAAAACATGAATATGAAAACTTAAGCATATATCCTTCTTAGTCACTCCAAAATGTAGATCTTGGTTGGGTTTTTGAAATTTCCATGTTTGAAACCAAAAACCACTTCTCTTCATGCATGCTTGACTTCATAAGACAGAGTTTAGGGTTAGGGGGTAGATACATGATTTTCCTGGTTTGAATATGTCTAGACCTTGTTTATCAACTTAATTGAATGCTTACTATATAACATAAGAAGACCTTGTTTTTTTGAATTTTTATACCCATTTGAATCTTGGTCAAATCCTTGGTTCCACCAAGATTTGAAAAAAGTTAAAAATATGAATATGAAAAAGTAAGCATGTATGCTTCTTAGTCACTTCAAAATGAGGCTCTTGGGAGGGTTTTTGAAATTTCCATGTTTGAAACCAAAAATCACTTCTCTTCATGCTTGACTTCATTAGACAGAGTTTAGGGTTAGGGGGTAGATACATGATTTTTCTGGTTTGAATATGTCTAGACCTTGTTTATCAACTTAATTGAATGCTTACTATATGACATAAGAAGACTATGTGCCTTGGTTTTTCATTTATTTTGATTTATTTTGAATTTTTATGCCCATTTGAATCTTGGACAAATCCTAGGCTTGACCAAGATTTAAACAAGATTAAAACATGAAAATGAAAAATTAAGCCTTGATCCTTCTTATTTACTCCAAAATGAAGGTTTTGGGAGGGTTTTTGAAATATCCAGGTTTGAAACCCAAAACCACTTCTCTTCGTGCATAGTTTAGGGTTAGGGGTAGATACATGAATTTTTGGTTTATAGTAAGCATTCAAGTTGATAAACAAGGTCTAGACATATTCAAACCAGAAAAATCATGTATCTACCCCCTAACGCTAAACTCTGTCATATGAAGTCAAGCATATAAGAGGAATGGTTTTGGGTTTCAAACATGGAAAATTCAAAAACCCTACCAAAAGCTTCATTTTTGGAGTGAATAAGTAGGATCCAGGCTTACTTTTTCATTTTCATGTTACTAACTTGTTTAATTATTGGTCAAACCTAGGATTTGACCAAGATTCAAATGGGCATAAAAATTCAATAAAGAATTCAAAAAATGAAAAACCAAAGCACATAATTAGCTTCTTAAGTTATAGTAAGCATTCATGTTGATCAATGGAGTCTAGACATATTTAAACAATAAAAATCATGTATATACCCCAAACCCTAAACTCTGTCTAATGAAGTCAAGCACGAAGAGAAGTAGTTTTCGGTTTAATTTTTTATTTCTTTTTTTTGAATTTTTATGCCCATTTGAATCTTGGTCAAATCCTAGCAGGTTTAACCAATATTTAAACAAGTTTAAAACATGAAAATGAAAAGTAAGTATGGATCCTTCTTATTCACTCCAAAATGAAGCTTTTGGGAGGGTTTTTAAAATTTCCATGTTCGAAACCCAAAATGACATCTCTTCGTGTTTGACTTCATAAGACAAAGTTTAGGGGTAGGGGTAGATACATGATTTTTCTGGTTTGAATATGTCTAGACCTTGTTTATCAACTTGAATGCTTACTATATGACATCAGAAGACACTATGTGTTTGGTTTTTTTTTTAATTTGTTATGCCCATTTGAATCTTGGTCAAATCCTAGGTTTGACCAAGATTTAAAACAGTTTAAAACATGAAAATGAAAAGTAAGCCTGGATTCTTCTTAGTCACTCCAAAATGAAGCTTTTGGGAGTTTTTTTTTTAAATTTCTATGTTTGCAACCCAAAACCACTTCTCTAAATGCTTGACTTCATAAGACAGAGTTTAGGGTTAGGGGCCAAGTATATACATGACTTTTCTTGTTTTAATATGTCTAGACTTTGTTTATCAACTTGAATGCTTACTACATGACATCAAAATACTATGTGTTTGGTTTTGATTTTTTTGAATTTGTTATGTCCATTTGAATCTTGGTCAAATCCTAGGGTTGACCAAGATTTAAACTAGTTTAAAACATGAAAATGAAAAGGTAAGCCTGAATTCTTCTTAGTCACTCCAAAATGAGCTTTTGGGTTTTTTTTTAATTTCCATGTTTGAAACCCATAACCACTTTTCTTCATGCTTGACTTCATAAGACAGGGTTTAGGGTTAGGGGGTATATACATGATTTTTCTAGTTTGAATATGTCTATACTTCGTTGATCAACTTTAATGCTTACTATATGACATAAGAAGCTTATGTGCTTTGGTTTTTGATTTTTTGATTTCTTTTTTGAATTTTTATGCTCATTTGAATCCTGGTCAGTTCCTTTGTTTGACCAAGATTTAAACAAGTTTAAAACATGAAAATGAAAAGGTAAACATGGCTCCTTCTTAGTCATGAAAATGAGTTAACTTGGCTTTCCAACCCTTGAATCCTTAGGAAACTTTGTACTAATGCAGTATAATAATCACCCGAGTTTTTACACCAACAGGTCTATCACTTACGTGTGGTGCCCATGCGTGAGGTCCCACACTTCAGTGAGCACAAGTCACCTGCGGTAGGCAGGCAAAATCCCAGCCATCTTCTTTGCCAAGAGAAGACGCATCAGCATGCGTATCGGAAAGTCTGTGGGTCCTTCAGGATCCTTCGTGTAATGTCCCAGGTTTAGAGACGATCGAGGGGTAGATTTTAGAAAGGGATGTGCATTGCATGGTAAATTCTGGGGAAATTTCGCGCTTTTAAACAAAAACTGCATCGAAGGGGGACAAGTTTCTCTCTCGACACCTTACAGGGTTAGGGTTTCGAGAGTGCGACAAACTTGTATCTCACTCAACTAGTTTAGGGTTTGGAGAAGAGAGGGGAGAGTTTGCATGATTGAATTATTTATAAAGTGACATGGTTGAATTCAAACCAAAGTTGAATTTGAATTTCAAATTCAAACATTAAATAATTACCCTAAATAATGAATTGTGAGGAAATTCATTAAGTAAATTATAAATAATAAACAATATGAGCAATTAAAATAAAGTAAAGCTCATTAGGGAAAACTTTGAGCTTTATTGATCATCACACAATTTACATTGTCATTACAATATTCAAAGGAGTAAATAAATGAATTACAACACATTACAAGAATTGTATAAATAGAAAAAGAAAATAAAAAGAAAAGTACAAGGATGGATCCTAGTCTAAATACTACAAGATCATCTTCACTTGATCTTGGATATGATGAACTCCATATCCATTTTGATCAATTGTTGATCCCTGCACAAAATCAAAACAAAAAGAAGTTATGCCAAGTGGCATAGCCACTTGGCAGGTTAGAAATCAAATGAAAATATGAAATAAGCAGATAGGACCAAAGTGGCCGAGCTGATCCATGCCACAGTCAAGTTCCAGGACCAGGTGCACAGCACCTGTCTACACACACACACAGCCTGCTCACAGGGCTGTGTGCATGCAGCACACACACACAGTGAGTCACCCAAAGGGCAAGGTGGAGCTGTCGACCAGGGATGCAATGGCTGGCCACATATAAGCTTTTTCCAGCCAAAACCCTAGTCATATACTTCATCCATCGACAGGCAGCAGTGGTAAGCCACCATGAACAGCAAGAGTAGCTCAGGAACACCAAGAACAGATGAACAGCTAAAGCTGTTCTATCCACTCCACAATCACCAGAAATTAAACCAAGACCACAAGCTTGCTAGGAGGAGCAGGGCAAGCAAAAGATCATCACAGAAGCAAAACCTCTACAACAACACTTTAATCTAGGAGCTGGAGTGAGGTATACCACACAAGAGCCTGAGCAAGATCATATCTTGCTCATACTTAAGCATGCTTGCATCACATGAGCACTGAAGGGTAGGAAAACCCTGGATGTATCATCATTTGGTTACTAAACCAAATGGTGCCAGCAAGTATAATCAGGGCTAGAAGGAAACTAAACCAGGGAACACTGGTTGTGACAACACAGTGTCAAAACCAGAGAAATCCAGCATGGATTACCCCTTGTAGCCATCCAAATTTGCAAAGCACCTATTAGCCTAGCTAAACCATCAGATTGACAGGCAACATGTGCCTATCCTGTTTATCAACATCAAGGCTACTGGAAGTTCACTAAGTGACTAGCCAGTGAGCATCTATCCATTACAGAAAGCCACCAAATAGGGGAGCTACCCTAGGGCAGCATATGAATACTGCCAGGGTCACCTCAAACCCTAGAACAGCCAAACCAACTAGCCTGATACAAATATCATCACCCTGGTTGGGTTCAAAGAAGGGCCAGGGTTCCCAACCACTGTGGGCATCCATCTAGCCTAAGCCAATCAAGTGTGATGATCATCACTGTATCACAGTTCACATCAATTATCCACTCCATCAATTAAAGCAACACAGATAATTGATGATTAACAAGCAAACCTTGGAATAAACAATTGCTAATGATCCATAGGATCACTGCAAGCATCAGCTGATGCTTGAGTAAGCACCAGTACAGATCTGTGCCACACACATACACATAAATAGGTAACAGCAATACACAGGCACAGGTAAGCAAACCAATTATCAGCTGTTGATGATCACATGATCATCAGAGCTTGCCATAGCATGCTAGGGCATGCTAGAGCATCATTAAGCAACAGAGCATGGACCAGGTATTTAATTGGCCACAGATAATCAACAAGTGTTGCACAGACAACCAAATAGATAATTAAATGATTGTATCCAGAAGCACATCCAAGGCAGGATGAACCCTAGATCAAGATAAATAAGTAAAGCACTTGGTGCTCATCACTGAATCATGTAGTTAACCAGCAGTAATGCTCAATCAAGCTTACACAAGAAATTGAGCACAAGGGACAGCATATCAGTGCCCTGGAACTTGCAAATTGCAAGGATTACACATGGTAATCAAGCCAGGGCAGCCAAATTGAATACACATGAATGTCTAGCAAGAATAGTAAATAGAACAGAGGCACAGGGAAGGTTCCAAGCCAGATATGCAAGATTCAACAAGCATGTGGCTCTGGAACATGCACAGAACTGTGCACAATCAAAATAGCAAGAATTAAGCCCAGCTAATAGGCAGAATAGGGCAACACCATAGCTAGGATTCATGGCAGTAGCTCAAGCAGCAGCAGCACACGCCACACAGCAAGCTAGGCGCAACAGAGCAACAGCAACAGCACGGCAGGTCCTCCATTAGGAGTTAAGCCTTAGCTAGAGCTACTGAGAGAGGAAGAAGAACAGGCACATAAGGGAGAAGAAGAGGTGGAGGACGTACCAGGGTCGAGCAGGCCAACCACCATGGCGGCCACGGCGGCACACGCCAGGGCGCGGCGGTGCCAGGCCAAGCCAGGCCATGGCGGCCACAGCACCATCTCGCCCGAAGCTTGGGGAGCCACGGGATCAAGCGGATCCCGAACCCTAGGCATGGCGGCGAGAGTCGATGGCGAGCGAGGGACGGCGTCAGCTCCAAATCGACGCGGAGAGAAAGAATCGCCGTCGTCTGGCGGTTCGATTGCGCCCCATGGCGTAAGCCATGGCGGCCGGAGACCGCCGGAATCGGCCGGCGACGGTGCGGGCGACGCAGGTCGCCAGTGAGAGCGGAGGGGATTAGGGTTAGGTCGAGCGGCGCGAGGTGAGAGAGTGAGCGAGCGATCGCTCGGGTCGGTTGGACCCGAGCTGGTTTAGCCCAACCCACTGGGCCACCCTGACAGGTGGGCCCAGGGGCAAAAAGGACTTTTCACAATTCAATAAAAACATGAAACTTTGAAATTCAATAGAAAATTATTAAAAGCTCTTAAAAATAAATTAAAAATATGAAAGAAGATCAGCATAAAATTCTCTATTTAAATAAAATATCAAAGAGAATTTTTGAAGACAATTAAGAATAAGTCCTACTTTAAGGATTTAAATAATCATTGAAATCACACATATAATTTTCTATGATAAAAATAAGTCCATTAATGTATTTGGACTTTAAAAACACCTTGACAACATTTCAAGGTTGTATTTTACTTTAAATCAAGTATCCTCAAATTATTCTTAGTATTAACCTCTTACATGAAATAATAATGACATCGGAAGGGGGGAACAAACCCTAAAAATGGAATCATGCATAATTGCTTCTTTAACCATTGCCCTTATCGGACAATGATGCTATTTTTCAGAGACAGAGGACAAGGGTCAGTCCACACCTTCCAACTGCAAAACTTTGCAGTGTTCAGGCAAGTTCATCACTTGCTCATGTCATTTGAGTATTTTTATCAAATTACTTGCAAAGTATTATGGTTATCACTATTGCACAAAAATCAAAACCACTACTTTCATAACTATGAATATGACTAAGTGGTGGGCAATGGAACCATGGATTGTGTTGATATGGTGGAGGTTCCATTGCACGGGTTTATATCCATCTAGGATTAAACAACAAATGTCTTGATGATTCTTGTGCCGTAATATCCGTGTTAACCATAAGATCCGGAGTGGGACGGAGTAGTCAAAAGTGTTTCCACCTCTCGTTCATCAACGGATGCGCTTACCGTAGCGGTTGTATCTTGCGGAGCAACTTGTGGGTGGGGAACCCATTCTAAGTCCCCACGGTTATGCTGTGCATACCGTAGCGGTTGCGGCTTGCGGAACAACTTGTGGGTGGGGAACCCATTCTAAGTCCCCACGGTATTGCGGTCTATGATGGGTTGCAGCTACCGGCGAAGGAGTTTGGTTCGATCCCCGGTATCGTCGTGGTCGGGGTCCACCCTGAAATTACGGGAATAATGGGACCGGCGTGGACCCAGGGTCGGGGCATGCAACAAAGGGTGGGTGTTCGAGGTAGCGGAGGAACATGATTGGCTAGACCTTATACCGGGCCTCACACCAAAGGAAGTGTGGACGGGAAAGCTGCCCGGTTGGCACCAAGGTTAAGATCTCTTATGGGTAAAGCAACACACCTCTGCAGAGTGTAAAGAACTGTGACCTATCACTCCCTGTTCCGGGATTGAGGAACTGCGAACGCGGCCGGAAAGGAGCTCCATGAAGTTCTAGTAAACCGGTGAAGGCTGACGGACATAGCTCTTTGAAATAAAATCAATCTCTTGAAGAAATGTTTATCAAAACTTGCATTGGTATTAGACTTTCTGGTCTAATATCGTAGCTAGTGCATTAAACACCTCTTACCTATAATGAACTTGTTGAGTACGCTCGTACTCATACCACTCTTAAATCCCATGCTTAGATTATGCAGATAAATGCGGAGGAGGACTACGACAACACTGAAGGAGCCGAGATCATCGGCTATGAGGAACCAGACCTCTCAGGAGGTGTTGAAGGCGTAGACTACCTCATCGTCTATGGATCCGGGGAGGCTTCCGGAGGAGAACAAGCCTAGAGATATCCGATAGTAATAGTAACCGAGCAGCCCGAACTCTTAATATTTAGCTGCTCGAGGAAATAAATGTTTAGCTTAATGAGACACTTATATTGTAAGTTAAGTTGGGTTCGCCTCGAACCCAGGAGTACTCCTCTTAGGACCCAAGAGGAGCTCCGAGACGACATGTGTATGTTAATTGTAATAATATGTGAATGAGTTATGGACCTGCTATGTTCTGTTGTACTACTCTGAGGGATGTAACATTTGCGGAATGGTACTTCGTGGATGTTATATCAACGACTGGCATACTACAACATGCAGTGGTATGCAGGGTCACCACACTTCAGTTGTCCATCTCACACACAAAAAAAAATCTCTCTCATTCTCGGCCTGGCTCGACTCGCTCGCTCGCACCTCCTGCGCACTGACAAACCCTGCACAACTGTCAACATCACCAGAAAAAGAATATACACCATAAATAAGGGGGGCCCGTGACTGCTATCCCTTCTTCTCCTTCCGTGTGATTCCTCTTCCTCCAAGTTTCACTCGACGGGCAAACACACATGTGCTGCATAGTAATAATAAAAAAGTAAAAGAATCGACTACGAATCTATTATTAAATAGGTTAAACTAGGGTTTTGCCCAGTACTACAAATCTAGTTGAAAAAAATCCAACTACGGGGTTCGATTTTGGCCTACAAATAAAAAATTAAATAAGTTGAACTAGTATTCCTCTAAAAAATCGTCTTGGTTTGCATTGTTTGATACTTTTCATAGCCTGCTAGTTTGAATATGTCTAGACCTTGTTTATCAATTTAAATGAATGCTTACTATATGACATGAGCACACCTTGGTTTTAATTTTTTATACCCATTTGAATCTTCGTCAAATCCTAGGTTTGTTGACCAAGATTTGAACATGTTTAAAACATGAATATGAAAAAAAAACCACTTCTCTTCATGCTTGACTTCATAATTAAGTCAGGGTTTAGGGATATATAGGGGGTAGATACATGATTTTTCCGGTTTGAATATGTCTAGACCTTGTTTATCAACTTAATTGAATGCTTACTATATGACATAAGAAGACTACTATGTGCCTTGATTTTTCATTTTGTGTTTTTTCTGAATTTTTATGCCCATTTGAATCTTGGTCAAATCCTAGGTTTGACCATGATTTAAACAAGTTTAAAACATGAATATGAAAAATTAAGCATATATCCTTCTTAGTCACTCCAAAATGTAGATCTTGGTAGGGTTTTTGAAATTTCCATGTTTGAAACCAAAAACCACTTCTCTTCATGCATGCTTGACTTCATAAGACAGAGTTTAGCGTTAGGGGGTAGATACATGATTTTCCTGTTTTGAATATGTCTAGACCTTATTTATCAACTTAATTGAATGCTTACTATATAACATAAGAAGACCTTGTTTTTTTGAATTTTTATACCCATTTGAATCTTGGTCAAATCCTTGGTTCCACCAAGATTTGAAAAAGTTAAAAACATGAATATGAAAAAGTAAGCATGTATGCTTCTTAGTCACTTCAAAATGAAGCTCTAGGGAGGGTTTTTGAAATTTCCATGTTTGAAACCAAAAATCACTTCTCTTCATGCTTGACTTCATTAGACAGAGTTTAGGGTTAGGGGGTAGATACATGATTTTTCTGGTTTGAATATGTCTAGACCTTGTTTATCAACTTAACTGAATGCTTACTATATGACATAAGAAGACTACGTGCCTTGGTTTTTCATTTATTTTGATTTATTTTGAATTTTTATGCCCATTTGAATCTTGGTCAAATCCTAGGCTTGACCAAGATTTAAACAAGATTAAAACATGAAAATGAAAAATTAAGCCTTGATCCTTCTTATTCACTCCAAAATGAAGATTTTGGGAGGGTTTTTGAAATATCCAGGTTTGAACCCAAAACCACTTCTCTTCGTGCATAGTTTAGGGTTAGGGGTAGATACATGAATTTTTGGTTTATAGTAAGAATTCAAGTTGATAAACAAGGTCTAGACATATTCAAACCAGAAAAATCATGTATCTACCCCCTAACGCTAAACTCTGTCATATGAAGTCAAGCATATAAGAGGAATGGTTTTGGGTTTCAAACATGGAAAATTCAAAAACCCTACCAAAAGCTTCATTTTTGGAGTGAATAAGAAGGATCCAGGCTTACTTTTTCATTTTCATGTTACTAACTTGTTTAATTATTGGTCAAACCTAGGATTTGACCAAGATTCAAATGGGCATAAAAATTCAATAAATAATTCAAAAAATGAAAAACCAAAGCACATAAGCTTCTTAAGTTATAGTAAGCATTCATGTTGATCAACGGAGTCTAGACATATTTAAACAATAAAAATCATGTATATACCCCAAACCCTAAACTCTGTCTAATGAAGTCAAGCACGAAGAGAAGTGGTTTTCGGTTTAATTTTTTATTTCTTTTTTTTTGAATTTTTATGCCCATTTGAATCTTGGTCAAACCCTAGCAGGTTTAACCAATATTTAAACAAGTTTAAAACATGAAAATGAAAAGTAAGTATGGATCCTTCTTATTCACTCCAAAATGAAGCTTTTGGGAGGGTTTTTAAAATTTCCATGTTCGAAACCCAAAATGACATCTCTTCGTGCTTGACTTCATAAGACAAAGTTTAGGGGTAGGGGTAGATACATGATTTTTCTGGTTTGAATATGTCTAGACCTTGTTTATCAACTTGAATGCTTACTATATGACATCAGAAGACACTATGTGTTTGGTTTTTTCTTGAATTTGTTATGCCCATTTGAATCTTGGTCAAATCCTAGGTTTGACCAAGATTTAAACCAGTTTAAAACATGAAAATGAGAAGTAAGCCTGGATTCTTCTTAGTCACTCCAAAATGGAGCTTTTGGGAGGTTTTTTTAAATTTCCATGTTTGAAACCCAAAACCACTTCTCTTAATGCTTGACTTCATAAGACAGAGTTTAGGGTTAGGGGCCAAGTATATACATGATTTTTCTTGTTTTAATATGTCTAGACTTTGTTTATCAACTTGAATGCTTACTATATGACATCAAAAGACTATGTGTTTGGTTTTGATTTTTTTAAATTTGTTATGTCCATTTGAATCTTGGTCAAATCCTAGGTTTGACCAAGATTTAAACTAGTTTAAAACATGAAAATGAAAAAGTAAGCATGGATTCTTCTTAGTCACTCCAAAATGAGCTTTTGGGAGTTTTTTTAATTTCCATGTTTGAAACCCATAACCACTTTTCTTCATGCTTGACTTCATAAGACAGAGTTTAGGGTTAGGGGTATATACATGATTTTTCTGGTTTGAATATGTCTATACTTCGTTGATCAACTTTAATGCTTACTATATGACATAAGAAGCTTATGTGCTTTGTTTTTTTATTTCTTTTCTGAATTTTTATGCCCATTTGAATCCTGGTCAATTCCTTTGTTTGACCAAGATTTAAACAAGTTTAAAACATGAAAATGAAAAAGTAAGCCTCGCTCCTTCTTAGTCATGAAAATGAGTTAACTTGGCTTTCCAACCCTTGAATCCATAGGAAACTTTGTACTAATGCAGTATAATAATCACCCGAGTTTTTACACCAACAGGTCTGTCACTTACGTGTGGTGCCCATGCGTGAGGTCCCAAACTTCAGTGAGCACAAGTCACATGCGGTAGGCAGGAAAAATCCCCGATCAATCTGGGCGGTGGCTGTTAAGGACCCGATTGCATTTATTGCTTTCAGACTCGGGTCTACCATGTAAAAGTTTGTTCCTTTTGGATGCATCACTTATATTTGCAAGTTTTTTGGGGGTCCCGCAAATTCAGGGTAGCATCATGCCCCCCTTCCCACGCCAACACAAACAGAGTTGTAAGAGCAAAAATCATACCCCAAGTTTTGTGTGTTTGATGACAACACTTGAGCAATCTCACCGTGTGCCTTGAGTATCATTATTAGATTTGCAAGTACACGGTGACCTCGCTGGACGCGTCAAGATCGGAAGACTGAAGCGTAGTTGATAGGTTTTCCGGTTTTGTGTGTGTTTAGCGAGGTAACAAAGTTGGAGAGAAAAAGGGAAGAAAACCAGATTTAGCCAGGCCGGTACTACCGGTACCTATAGCGGTAGTACCGCTACCCCTATAGGTACCGCCCACGGTACCGCTCTGAGTCTGTGCTCATTTGCCCTCCAGAAACACGCTGCGGTACCCCTGTAGTACCTGGGGCGGTAGTACCGCTCACGAGCGGTAGTACCGCTCACGGTACCGCTTGAGGTACCGTAACGCGTTACGGTCGTACCGCTCCGGTACCGCCCTGGTACCGCTCTGGATCTAGTAAGGTCTGGACCCTATTGCGGTACCTCGAGCGGTACCGCGGGCGGTAGTACCGCTCTGTGTCCTTTGACCAGATCTGGATCGAATTTGAACTCAGAGCGGTAGTACCGCTTACCCCAAGGCGGTAGTACCGCTTAGGCCAAATCTGGACATAACGGTTGGATTTGGAGGAGCCTATTTAAGGGCCCCTTCTTCCCCACCCGATTTTATCTCTTCCCCTTCTCTCTCCTCCATTGTTGCTGAGCTTAATCCTTGAGGATCTCCTTCCCCTTCCAACCAATCTTGCCCTAATTTTGAGGATAGGTGGAGGAGACCCCGATATATAGTTCTACCAAGAGAGATTTCACAAATACTAGCTATTCCTTAGTGGATCTTGGTGGTAGGGTTCCTTTGGTGGATCTTGGAGAAGAGTTCCTTTGGTGGAGCATTGGGGAGTTCCTTTGGTGGAGCCTTGGAGAGTTTCTTGGTGGAGCATTGGAAGAGTTCCTATGGTGGAGCATTGGTGATGGGTTCCTATGGTGGAGCATTGGAGATGTGCAGCTATGGAGTCTAGCTTGGTGATGTACTAGCTCCATAGGGTGTTGGGAGCATCCTTGTGTGTGTGGAGCTCGCCCCAACCTTGTGAAGGAATCACCGCCTCGACCGGTGCCTTAGTGGAAGAGGGAGAGCACCTCCGTGGAGCTCTCTCGAGGAAGAGGGTGAGGCCTTCCTTCGTGGTGTGGCCGCCTAGTCTCTTGTGTGAGACTAGCACCTCCTCAACGCAGACGTACCTCCTTTAGTGTAGGGAACTGCGGGAAACAAACCTCGACTCGCCTCGCGCCCCCCGGTTGTCTCGCTCCTTACTTTTGTTATCTTGTTGATTCCTTTACTTGTTGCACATGCTCTAGCTTCATTGTAGGATCACCCCCATTGCTAAAAGTCACACCTTTACCTTCCATTGCATAAAACTTGAAAAAGACTAAAACTTGCCGTAGCGCCATTCACCCCCCCTCTTGTTCGCTACGATCCGTTCAAGTGGTATCAGAGCAAGGTTTTCTTGCTCGGGCTTTACCGCCTAAGAAATGGCCGAACAAGAGACGGTTGTGAATGGGCCACCTTCCCTTGAGCCACCCGCTCCATCATCTCCCATCGATAGCACTACGGCTACGTTGGATGACCTCAAGAAATTGGAGTCATCCATCGTTGCCCAAATGAAGGCGATGATGATGGAGTTGGTGGTTCAAAAACCAAACCCTCCTCCAATGGCAAGTGCCGAGGATCCGCCACCAAAAGCTAACACCCTTCCTCTTGTTGATTTTGTCGCGGAAGCGACAAAAGATTCACAAAAGGAAGGGGTTGGGGATACCGGCACTTCAACAAAAGGGAAGGATGATGACACACCGGTTGCGGAACGTCAAGGGGGTTATCATGCGGTGCCACCACCAAATGATTACACCATTAACGTTCCGATACCGATGCCGCATATCTTGTCGCATGGTTCACCACCGTTACTCGAGTCAAACAACTTTGAGAATTGGCAATTCTTAATGCGTTCACATGTGCGCAGCGCTTCTACCGAGCTTTGGCGTATCATTGAGGAGGGCTATTCACCACGAGATCCCAAGAAGATGACAAGAAGAGATGTGGTGGATGACCAACTCAACGCCACCGCCATCAACATGATTCATATGGCCATCTCCCCCAAGGACCGCGCTCATATCCGCTCGATCAAGACCGCCAAGGAAGCATGGGACAAACTTGAGAAGCTCTTCCTCGGCAACGCAAGCATCCAAAGCTCTCGCTTTGATGAAGTGAACAACATGGCCGACAATTTCGTCATGATTGAAGGAGAGACCCCCAAAGAGATGTATCGGCGCCTCATCGCTCTTGCCGTACAAATGCAAGATCTTGGAGCAACGTTCGTGGATGACCATTGGATCAAGCGCAAGTTCTACAACGCTCTCCTCCCTTATGAGGAAGTGAAGTTGACGGCCATCCGCCAAAACGCCTCCTTCCGTGCTATGACATCCGATGAAGTCCTCAGCGAAGTCATCGCTTTGGACATCTCCAAGAAGAATGCGGAGGATCTTGTTGCTCGCGCCCACAACTCCTGCAAGCCCAACCTTGCATTGAAGATGAGGGTGCATGAAGCTAGTGAAAGTGATGAGGATCCCGTTGAGTGGAGTTCGGATGATCTCAAGATCAACTACCATGAGCACATGGCTCTCACCGCCAAGAAGTTTTGGGATGGAAACATGTCCCAAAACACAAGACCAAGAAGATCACGTGATTCTCCAAGAAGACCCTCCAAGAGCCCAAGAGAAAGGACAAGGGGAAGAACATGCTACAATTGCGGTGACAAGAATCATTTTGTCGCGGATTGTACATTTGAGAGAAGAGAAGATCATGGTGGAAGGCTTATCCCAAAGGATAGGTACAAGCCACTCTCCAAAGGATTCTCCAAGTTCTCTCCAAGGTCCGATGACGACAAGGTCTCCTCCAACAAGAAGCCTAGAGCTTTCATCATCCGTGAAGAGTACACCTCCGATGAAGATGGGGAGCATGAGGACAAGTACTCCAACAAGGAAGGAGAGGGAGTGGCCGCCATCGCCATTTCCACTCCCTCTACCTCCCTCTCCGACTCTCCAAATGAGAACCTCGTCACCAACAATGCACGGTGTCTCATGGCAAAGGTATCCACGGAGGACTATGCTTCCGGTGGCGCTAAATGGGTGGTTGATAGTGGAGCCACAAGTCATATGACCGGAAGCAAGGATATTGTTGTCTACCTCGTGCCTTCTCTCTCTACCGTTTCATATGGCGACAACACGTGCTCTAAGGTATTGGGTCTTGGCAAGGTGGTGGTAACACCCGACATCTCACTTGTGAATGTCCTCCTTGTCGAGACCCTTGGTTACAACTTACTCTCCGTTCATCAAATTGCTCGTATGGGACTATGCACATTCTTTGATGAACATATGGTGGTCCTCTTGTGGAGCAAGACACTCAATGTAGCTTTTGTTGGATATGTAGAGAACGGTTTGTATGTTGTCGATTTCTCCGGAAAGACAACATCTTCCGCTCTTTGCTTATTCGCCAAAGGTGACAAGGGTTGGTTATGGCATCGCCGACTAGCCCATGTCAACATGAGGACTTTGCAAAGTCTCCATAAGGGTGGCCACATTCTCGGACTAAAAGAAGATGTCTCTTTTTGCAAGGATTGTGTTTGTAGGGCTTGCGTACAAGGAAAGATGCATGGAGCTCCTCACAAGGCCAAGACTATCATCTCTACCACAAGATGCTTGGAGCTCCTACATGTTGATCTCTTTGGTCCACCATCTCATGAAAGTCTTGGAGGAAAGAAGTATTGCCTCGTCATTGTTGATGACTATTCACGCTATTGTTGGGTATTCTTCTTCAAGTACAAGAGTGAGACTCAACGGACCATGATGGAGTTTGCCAACCAAGTTCAACGCAAGTATGACAACAAGATTCTCGCAATAAGGAGCGACAATGGAACGGAGTTCAAGAACTACACATTGGATGAATTCCTCGGCGAGGAAGGAATCGAACACCAATACTCCACGCCATATACTCCCCAACAAAATGGGGTCGCCGAAAGGAAGAATCGAACCTTGATCGAAGCCGCTCGAACCATGATGATGGAATACAAGTCCAACTACAATTTTTGGGCGGAAGCTATCTCTACCGCTTGCCATGCTACTAATCGCCTCTACTTTCGCAAAGGTCTTGAGAAGACACCATATGAGATCCTCACCGGCAACAAGCCTAATGTGTCATACTTCAAGGTCTTCGGATGCAAATGCTACATACTTGTCAAGGACACGCGCCTATCCAAGTTTGATTCAAGAGCTCAAGAAGGAATTTTCGTTGGCTATGCTACGGATTCTCACGCCTATAGAGTCTTCAACAAGTCAAGTGGACGTGTTGTAGAATCTTGTGATGTGACTTTCGATGAGGATGATAGATCTTTGGAGGAGCGAAGTGCTTCTTGTGAGAAAGGAGATGCAATTCCCCGGATTCCATAGGAAGGATGGGTGTGGGCATTCGCCTACCTCAAACGCTACGTTCTATGAGTACCGGGGAAGGACCAAGTTCCACCCAAGTGGAGCCATCTACACCACAATGCCAAGCTTCTTCCGTTGATCTAACAAATGCAAGTCAACCTCTACAACAACCTCAAGTTCAACATCAACCTCAAGATCAACCTCGACATCTACAACAACAATCAAGTTCAAGTTCACCTCAACAAGCTCAAGAACAACATACACCGCAAGCTCGTCTACCTCAACACCCAACATCAAGTGACCAAGGTCAAGCTTCAAGTTCTTCTCCGAGTGGTTCGGGGAGAGTCTTCATGGACAATAATACCCCCTATTCCCCCGAGCCATCCGGATCTCATGACAATGTTGCCTCCTTCAACGACAATGGAGGTCAAGGAGAGGACCTAAACCGTGATGAAGGCCAAGAGGACTCACAAGAACCATCTCCTCAAGCCGACACTCGCCGTGAAGATCCTACTACAAGACACTTGCGTCTCAAGTCTCATTCCTTGCAAAACATCATTGGTGATCTAAAGAGAAATGTCACCACTCGGAGGCAACTTGCAAACTTTTGTGCGCACCATGCCTTTGTCTCTAGAGTGGAACCACTCAAAGTTGATGATGCTCTCAAAGATCCCAATTGGTTGAATGCAATGCAAGAGGAACTCAACAACTTCAAGAGGAATGATGTATGGACTCTCATGAAGCGACCCGATCATTGCCGCAATGTTATCGGCACCAAGTGGATCTTCAAGAACAAGCAAGATGAAAGTGGCACGGTCATCAGCAACAAAGCAAGATTGGTGGCACAAGGCTATTCTCAAGTCGAAGGTGTGGACTTTGGTGAAACCTTTGCACCCGTTGCAAGGCTCGAGTCCATCCGTATCCTTTTGGCCTTTGCCTCACATCATGGCTTTAAGTTGCAACAAATGGATGTTAAGAGTGCTTTTCTTCATGGTCCTCTACATGAGGAAGTGTATGTGAAGCAACCCCTGGGGTTCGAGGACCCCCATTTCCCGGACCATGTCTTCAAGCTCAAAAAGGCCCTATATGGTCTCAAACAAGCTCCTAGAGCTTGGTATGAGCATCTCAAGGAGTTGCTTGAAGACCGTGGCTTCCAAGTGGGGAAAATCGATCCCACTCTTTTTACTAAGAAGGTCAATGGGGAGCTTTTTGTATGCCAACTCTATGTAGATGACATCATATTTGGCTCTACTAACACAAAATTCAACGATGAGTTTGCTATGTTGATGACGAATAGGTTTGAAATGTCAATGATGGGTGAACTCAAGTACTTTCTTGGGTTCGAGATCAAGCAAATGCGACAAGGCACCTTCATCAATCAAGCAAAGTACCTCCAAGACATGCTCAAGCGCTTTGATATGAAGGACGCCAAGGGGATCGGAACTCCGATGCAACTCAAGTGTCAACTCACTCTTGACGAGGGTGGCAAGGCGGTGGATACCAAGCTCTACCGTTCGATGATAGGTTCGCTTCTCTACCTTTGTGCCTCTCGCCCGGATATCATGTTGAGCGTTAGTATGTGTGCACGGTTTCAAGCAAGTCCTAAGGAAAGCCACCTTGTGGCGGTCAAGAGGATCTTTCGATATTTAGTTGATACCCCACACTTCGGACTATGGTACCCAAGGGACACGGACTTTGCATTGGTTGGTTTCACCGACTCCGATTGGGCGGGCGACAAGATTGATAGGAAGTCTACCTCCGGAGCATGTCACTTTCTTGGGAGATCTTTGGTGTGTTGGTCCTCGAAGAAGCAAAATTGTGTCTCCGTCTCCACCGCGGAAGCCGAGTACATTGCCGCGGCGAGTAGTTGTGCTCAAATCTTATGGATGAGGCAAACCTTGCGGGATTATGGTCTCGAGTATAGCAAGGTGCCTCTTTTGTGTGACAATGAGAGCGCAATCAAGATCGCCTACAATCCGGTTCTTCATGGCAAGACGAAGCACATCGAGATACGGAACCACTTCATCCGGGACCACATTGCTCACGGAGATATTGTACTATCCTATATTGGCACCAAGGAGCAATTGGCGGATATCTTCACGAAGCCCTTGGATGAGAAGCGCTTTATTGATTTGAGGCATGAGCTAAATATCATTGATCCGTCGAACTTTGCTTGACCGTCATGCGCACATACCAATCTTACCGTCATATCTAGATGAAAGGCACGCATGGACATAGGGGGAGTGCGGTTTAAATCCATTGGGCTATCGCTCCCCCCATAATGCATAAAGAAATCCAAAACATTTGCTATTTGTCAATTAAGTGACTTATGAGCTTCATGTTGAGTTGTAGTCCGTGAGTCCTAGATACATCTACGCGACCTCACAACTACTATACTCTTACACGGTGGCTTCGGCCACCAATACCCCCTCCTTGAGGTTTTTCGGTTCTTCATGACCTTGTTTTGTCTTTCTTCTTTGCTTTCTTATTTTTGTTTTAAGAACCTCCATCAAGCTTGTATTCTTGTGATTTTTGCAAGCTTGGTTGTATGTTCTTTTTCTCCATCTCTCTAGTTTTGGTACCCTCCTTTTTGGTGTTCCGATGCCAAAGGGGGAGAAGTTCCTAGGTGGATGGAGACCCTTGTTGTTTGTAGCCGTTTGGTTCTAGTTGCTTATCTTATCTTATGGCTACATCAACAACCCTATGGAGGCATCCTATTGTGAGTTTGGGTATTCTCAAGGCTATGGTATGATAACTTCACCCATTTCTCCGTACATGATCTTATGTTGCCTCCATATTGTGCATATGCCTCTTGAACATGTCATCTATCTATGTTGCATATTTGCTTGGTTTGTAAAAACTAGGGGGAGTGATGTCTCTATAACATGTGTATTTGTAATCAAATACATATTCATGATATGCACATGTGTAGGGGGAGCTCCGTCGAGTTTTTGCAAATCTAATGTTCTCATCATAATATCATTTGTTATTGTCAACTCTTGTGTTGTCATCAAACACCAAAAAGGGGGAGATTGTAAGAGCAAAATTCATACCCCAAGTTTTGTGTGTTTGATGACAACACTTGAGCAATCTCACCGTGTTCCTTGAGTATCATTGTTAGATTTGCAAGTACACGGTGACCTCGCCGGACGCGTCAAGATCGGAAGACTGAAACGTAGTTGATAGGTTTTCCGGTTTTGTGTGTGTTTAGCGAGGTAACAAAGTTGGAGAGAAAAAGGGAAGAAAACCAGATTTAGCCAGGCGGTACTACCGGTACCTGTAGCGGTAGTACCGCTACCCCTATAGGTACCGCCCACGGTACCGCTCTGAGTCTGTGCTCATTTGCCCTCCAGAAACACGCTGCGGTACCCCTACAGTACCTGGGGTGGTAGTACCGCTCACGAGCGGTAGTACCGCTCACGGTACCGCTTGAGGTACCGTAACGCGTTACGGTCGTACCGCTCCGGTACCGCCCTGGTACCGCTCTGGATCCAGTAAGGTCTGGACCCTATTGCGGTACCTCGAGCGGTACCGCGGGCGGTAGTACTGCTCTGTGTCCTTTGACCAGATCTGGATCGAATTTGAACTCAGAGCGGTAGTACCGCTTACCCCTAGGCGGTAGTACCGCTTAGGCCAAATCTGGACACAACGGTTGGATTTGGAGGAGCCTATTTAAGGGCCCCTTCTTCCCCACCCGATTTTATCTCTTCCCCTTCTCTCTCCTCCATTGTTGCTGAGCTTAATCCTTGAGGATCTCCTTCCCCCTCCAACCAATCTTGCCCTAATTTTGAGGATAGGTGGAGGAGACCCCGATCTATAGTTCTAGCAAGAGAGATTTCACAAATACTAGCTATTCCTTAGTGGATCTTGGTGGTAGGGTTCCTTTGGTGGATCTTGGAGAAGAGTTCCTTTGGTGGAGCATTGGGGAGTTCCTTTGGTGGAGCCTTGGAGAGTTTCTTGGTGGAGCATTGGAAGAGTTCCTATGGTGGAGCATTGGTGATGGGTTCCTATGGTGGAGCATTGGTGATGGGTTCCTATGGTGGAGCATTGGAGATGTGCATCTATGGAGTCTAGCTTGGTGATGTACTAGCTCCATAGGGTGTTGGGAGCATCCTTGTGTGTGTGGAGCTCGCCCCAACCTTGTGAAGGAATCACCGCCTTGACCGGTGCCTTAGTGGAAGAGGGAGAGCACCTCCGTGGAGCTCTCTCGAGGAAGAGGGTGAGGCCTTCCTTCGTGGTGTGGCCGCCTAGTCTCTTGTGTGAGACTAGCACCTCCTCAACGCAGACGTACCTCCTTTAGTGGAGGGAACTACGGGAAACAAACCTCGACTCGCCTCGCGCCCCCCGGTTGTCTCGCTCCTTACTTTTGTTATCTTGTTGATTCCTTTACTTGTTGCACATGCTCTAGCTTCATTGTAGGATCACCCCCATTGCTAAAAATCACACCTTTACCTTCCGTTGCATAAAACTTGAAAAAGACTAAAACTTGCCGTAGCGCCATTCACCCCCCCTCTTGTTCGCTACGATCCGTTCAAGAGTTCAACACAACCTAATTAAGCAAGGTTCAACACATACATAGTTCAACAACCCCTAATTAAGCTAATAGGTTCACCACAAACGCTGCTGAGCAGCAAACATAAACAGAGTTCAACAAAAGATGCTGCTTTTGAAGCAGTAGGAGAGACAAACATGCACAACAGTTACGGAGTATATTTACCATCTTCTTCCTGTCGCCTCCTCCCGGTCCCGCTTCTTCAGCTTCTTGCTGCCCATACCTTTAATCTTTGGTGGCTTGGGCTTGGGAGGAGGCACACGACCGGTCTCGATAGCTTGGTTCAATTTCTTCCTTAGGAATAGCCCATAGGCCATGTGGTTGGCTATGAAGCCGGATCGGTTAACAGTTTCCCCAACTTTGACACAGTCGGACCCACCGGCTTTGGCATGCTGCAGGACGCTTTGAAAGTCAACCTTTATGCTCTTTGTGCAGAAGGGGCAGCTGTTCCTGGCACCAGTCCAGGGTTCACTCCAATATTTGTCGAACTTCCCCGCCTTAAGCTTGTTGAGAGTGGCCCTAGCCTTCCTATGACGCGACTTGACATCGCTGTCAACCTCATCAGTAGCAACCTGATACATGCCAAATAAACAGGTGAAGCAAATATGTAGCAGTTGCAACTAATAATGAATATGAATCTAAAAAGATTCTGACGCTATTTCAAAACCCTATAGCGCAAAAAAAGAGGGAAAGACCATAGAGCAAATCGATACAGGGCTATGTTGAATAAGGGAGAGAGGTGAATCGGATGTGAAGCAAATATGTAGCAGTTGAAACTAATACTGAATATGAATCTAAAAAGATTCTGCCGCTAATTCAAAACGCTATAGCGCAAAAAAAAGAGGGAGAGACCGTAGCGCAAATCGATACATGGCTATGTTGAATAAGGGAGAGAGGTGAATCGGAACATACTTCCTCCCCCTCGTCGATGATATTCTCGTCGAAGGTCGGCGGTGGCGGTTCAAAGATGAGTTCAACCTCGTCCTCGTCATCTAGGGGATGCTTCCCAAGAGAGTGGACCCATCTACCAATAGCATCAGATGCCGATGAGCGACCGATGGCCCGACCTTCGGCAATGGCCTCCGCTTCGTCTTTGGCATCCGCTTCGGCGATTATCGCCACCGTTGCGGCCATGCGTGCTGCGGTCGCGGCTCTGGACGCCTCCTCTGCGGCTAAGGCCAGCCGTGCGGCTTTCGCTTTCGCTGCGTTGAAGGCGTCGGTTGGGCTCTCCATCGGTGGAATGGGAAGGGGAAGTTAAGAGAGGGTTTCTTCCTAGTCCGTGGAGAGAGGGAGAAGTATGGACATGAAATGGATAACTGACGATATTTCAAGATTTGGGAGACATAGCACGAACGGGCAGATGACAGCGCGTGGGTGCATTACCTCATACTGCCTCTGTCCTAGAAAGAGCGTACGTGTGGGTTTTCAAGGCATATTAAGGATTTTATTATTACATTGGGAAACTGTCATCGACCATCACTTTCCTCTTCAACTTTTCCACCTCCAATGAGCTAAATGCATGTAGTAAATAAGAAAACCATATTATGCTAAATACTACTACCTCCATCCCAAAGCGTAAGGCTTATATTATTTTTAGAAACTCAAAATATGTCAAGGTAAACTAAGATTTTACCAAAAATCATTATCATGAAAAATACAAAATGAATATCAATACATAGACAATGAATTTTTTCGGTATGGTATCTACAAAATATTATATTAGTTGATAGATTGTTCTAAATTTTTGTCAACCTTTACTTGGTTTGACTCTTAAAAAAATACTTAAGCATTGTGATGGTACTAGTAGTGAAGAAACTATATCCCTCGTGACGAGAAAGAAATATTTTTTACTACCACTCTTTTGTGGACAAATTTTGAAGTGCATTGCAAAACAAGAAGTACACTGTTTTATGGACAAATTTTAACTCTAAACACCCATTATTTCAGGATGGAGGGAGTATAGCCCAACTTGTTTTTTTCTTCTGGGCACTACACTGCTTTTTCCCTGTGTAATGCTTGGTTCTACCCTTTTTCTCATTGTAATGGTCACTTTAAGTCAAATTTTCCCACACACATTTATTTTGTACTTTTCTACAGTGTTGACCGTGCTACTACTATTTGTGTTAGTACGCCAAAAACAAAATGTTATTTTCTAAGTGCCAAATTAATCTAGGGCGTTGGTTGTGAACCGGTGAACAAAAATGATAGCCCAAAAGAGGAACACACCAAGGTACAAAAACTAGCATATATGCATGTTTCTATGTACATATATATGACCCTGGGTTTGTAGATAAAAAACATTCATATATGCCGCTTACTATTAATATACATAAGTTTATGCTGATTCTCTTGGTTTAGGTATATATATGGTTAGGCATCACTACTAATTCAGAAAAAACAAAAAATATATATAACCCTTCAAGTGAAGTCATTTTAAGTGACCTAACAACTAAAATTCATATATATGATTTGTATAGGAATTATGTAGGATTTAGATCACATGTGAATTTTCCCCACACTAGTTGTTTGATTCATAGGAACATATCCTATAGGAATCTTGCAGTGCAAATCCTATAAGAATAAAACATTAGGTCATACCTCATGGAAATTTTTCTTTGGCACAATCAAACACAACTCATCTTCCTATATGATTCAACTAGCCATTAAATCTCAATCCTATGTTTTTCATATTTCTATGGTTTTCCCATCCTATGAATCAAAGGAGCCTTAGGGCTTATATTTATTTTTAGAAAGGCAAACTATGTTAAGATTGGCCAAGTTTTACGAAAAACCTTTAACATGCAAATACAAAGTTGAGTCATTTCGTTTGAATCGGAGGGAGTACATTTGACGTTATGGTACTATTTGACAGCTGCTTGGCACTGTATTTTTTTCGAACCAAACTTGCCCCTTCATGAAGCTTTTTTTTTTGGGATAGAGCTTCAGTGACTTGATACATCCATATATCTAGACAAAGTTGAGTCAAATCATTTGAATCAGAGGGAGTACATTTGACTATATGGGTACTGTTTGACAACTTGCAGCCTTGTCTTCTTTTTTGAACCAAACTGCCCCCTTCACGAAGCTTTTATTTTGGGATAGAGCTTCACTGACTTGATACTTCCAAGTCTCACAGTGACTTGGTGCCACCATCCAGTATCCATCTCAGATCCAATGTATGCGATCAACTTAGAATTTAAAGTAAATAATTATTATAATTGCTCAGAAATATTTCAAGAACTTCCCGTTAATCGTGCATATTTCGATTTATATTGTGGTGAAGTTTCATTCGATTTGAATCAAAGGTTTGTGAGAAAATATATGGAGTATTTAGTTTAAACTAGTGCTCGTATACGTAAAAAGCTCTTTAATCACAAGCTAGTCGTCCGAGTGGGATGAAATATTCACAGATTTTAGAACAATGCATCTACATTTCTTGGATTTTTTTCATAATTTTCTGAATAATTTTTGTTTTTAGGTTCGAAATAAGAGATAGTTTGGAACGTTGGATCTCAAATGGATGGTAGATGGTGGCACCAAGTCACAATGAGATTTGGAGGCTTCAAGTCACTGCAGCTCTGTCCTTTTATTTTGACAAACTGCAGAGCCGCTGGTGCATCTATGGTTGCGTACGGCCGACGCCGATTCTTAGCAAGGAAGTTCTTCCTATAAGTAGTACTATCCATACTCCAATCCAAGGCATGTATATAAAAAAGAACCCATCCCGTTCTCGTGTTCCCGATCACTCTTCTCTGAATATGGAGGAGGCCCTCTTCTTGTGCCCCCTCTGCCTGCTGCCCTTCAAACCCCCCATATCCAAGGTCGCTCCCTTCCGATTTCATTCTTAGGTTCACCTGTGAGAAATGTCAATGACAACTGATGCCACGTACGTTGTTCCGTGCAGTGCAAGGGCGGTCATATGGGCTATCGGCGCTGCGTCGGCGAGCTTGCGTCGAACCCGTGCAAGAAGTGCGAGCAGACGGCGAGGTTGTCGCCGTAGAATCGATCTGGGGCAAGATTGCCACCGTCGAATCGATCTGGGGCAATGGTCAAGTGTGTCAGCTGCCAGAGCTTGGTCGCCTCCACGGAGTCCTACAAGCACTATATCGCGTGCCCGCATGGTCCGTGCGGCTGCACAGAGGCCATCAATACCGGCTGCAGCTTCACCGGCCCGCCGCGGGAGCTCCTGGTACACCTCCAAGCATCCCACTCCATCCCAGTGTTTACGTTCCAGTATGGCATACCCGCCTGGTGCATAGTTCGTGTTCCGGTACAATCGCAAGGACACCTATTCATCGGCAGTGGGGAAGAAGACGGTAGCGTGTTCGCCATCACCGTTGGCGCGCTCGGCCCGACCACCATTGTGTCCTGTGTGTGCATCAGGTCGGCCGCGTGCTTGTTTCCGATGTACACGGCGCAGCTGCTGGTGATTGGTCCGCCGGCGCCGGCGCCGGCTGGGACCAGTGACCTCTCGACGGACACCTTGATGGCGGTAATCGAGCCGACGAGCTCCCCGACGCCTAGCTCGATCATGTTGCAGCAGCTCACTTCTTTCCTGGCGGTGCTGCCCCGTTACGCGAAGCAGAATGGAGGGCAGCGTGTGTTGCCTATCTGCGTTTGCATCAACAAGAAGGTTATACAATAATCTTCGTTTAGTTACTCGAAGATCGGAGGGAGTAGTTTAGTTCGAAATAGGGTTCGTTCGGATGTATTTTGGACTTGTATAGTAGTACTACTACTCTAGAACTATTAGCTAGCTAGTTGGAGTGCTAGAATGCAGCTCGGGGTATTAGTATTTTGGTAGTACTATATAGGGATTTCTATTTTCGTGCCCTCGGGTCCTTAGTTGTACTCAGTTTTCCCCAGCTCCTTAGTTTTTCCTCAGTTTTCCCCAAGCCCTTGTCTGTAACCCGCAGAAAGAGCTCGGACGGAAGGAATCCCGTTTAGTTGACGTTGGTTGGTGCTGGCAAGTGGGGCCGCTGTTGGTGCCCCGCAGTGGACACGTCTCCACTTATCCAGATCATCGTGGGACCCACAACTTGTCCATGTTAGCGCGCCGGACCCACAGTTACCCAGGTGACCGTTGGAAAATGGGAGCCCGAGCCAGCCCCGCGCCCGTGCCTGTGCCATTGCTTCCCCTTTCTTTCTCCGCGCCCCATTGTTCTTCTTCTCCGCCAGCGGCAGCCCTTCTCCGGTAGGCGGGTGATGTCTAGTTTCTCTTCGACCTCCCGTTCTTCATGGCCGCAGTATGGACCCGTGCCTTTGACAAGATGCCCTGACTGCCCACGCCAGGAGCCTCTAAAGCGGTCGATTTGTAAGACGGACGAGAACGGCAACCGTGGACGTGAGTTCGTTGCATGCGAGAGCTTGCCATATAGAGAGGGGGATAAGGTTAGATCTCGCTCCAATTTCTCTGTTTTCTCTCGATTTTCTTGTTATTCCCTCGAATTTGGGATTTAGGGTTCACGTTGTTGTTTTCAGATCTTGAAGAAATGCAGGCATTTCGAGTGGATCGATGTGTACGTTCGTAGGCTTCAGTTGCAGGGAATCAATTGGCGCTATTGGGGGCGCAATTTGGGAGGGGACTTCTTTGTAGAGAATGCAGCGGAGAGAGGAGCCGTTCGATTATGCCTAATGCTCCCAATGCAAAACTGGTGGAAGTGAAGGGAGAAGCGAAGAAAATGAACAAGCGATTAAGGCAGCTGATCGAGTTGAAGAAGCAAGCTAACCCGATGGCTGTTTTTTTGTTGTATAATTATGATCGGATTCTTATCATTGCTCACCAGGCGCTAGAAGTTGTTACAAGGGATACCTTACAAATCCATTATTCAGTTACATGTACTTGTAGTTGTTTTCAAAGTTAGTGTGTGCATTCACCGAAATTACCAACTATATTCCCTAAAAGAAAAGGAAAGCTAAAGATAGTTGATAATTGTTAGAGGGGTGACAAATAATGCAATCACCGAAATCCGCAAATATGTATGCCTCGTGTTTATACCAAAATTATACCACTTTTAGGCCATTTCAAAATACCAATACCATATCCCAAACTATATTCCCTAAAAGAAAAGGACAGCTAAAGATAGTTGATAATTGTTAGAGGGGTGACAAATAATGCAATCACCGAAATCCGCAAATATGTATGCCTCATGTTTATAACAAAATTATACCACTTTTAGGCCGTTTCAAAATGGGATCCCTTTCAAAATAGGGTCCCTTCAAAATACCAATACAATATCCCAAACTATATTCCCTAAAAGAAAAGGACAGCTAAAGATAGTTGATAATTGTTAGAGGGGTGACAAATAATGCAATCACCGAAATCCGCAAATATGTATGCCTCATGTTTATAACAAAATTATACCACTTTTAGGCCGTTTCAAAATACCAATACTATATCCCAAACTATATTCCCTAAAAGAAAAGGACAGCTAAAGATAGTTGATAGCAATCACCGAAATCCGCAAATATGTATGCCTCATGTTTATAACAAAATTATACCACTTTTAGGCCGTTTCAAAATACCAATACTATATCCCAAACTATATTCCCTAAAAGAAAAGGACAGCTAAAGATAGTTGATAATTGTTAGAGGGGTGACAAATAATGCAATCACCGAAATCCGCAAATATGTATGCCTCATGTTTATACCAATACTATATCCCAAACTATATTAAGTGGCAAACTCGTTATTGCACATAAATAGAGGGGTGGGCATTCTCCACCGACAGAGAGAGAGAGGGGTGGCCACGAAGAGAGAGAGAGAGAGAGAGAGAGAGGTTGCCACGAAGAGACGGATAGGGGTATACTGCCCGTTAGATCAGTGGATCAACGGTTCGTGGAGTCGATCCGTGTGACAACGGCTCAACCAATCAGGATAAGTTTGGGCTTCTCAGAGCATTTGTGACAGTACTTGAGGGCAAAACTGAGTAGTACTAAGAATCCAAGGGCACATAAATAGTAAATAGACTAAGGGATTCAAACAAAAGAATTACAAAATGAAAAATGTGTGTTTTGTACAATATAATTCATATTGGGCTACATCAAATTATTTGCAATTCAAATATACATGAGTGTGACAATTATGTCATCATTTAGACAAACTATGTTTTGGGAAAGATGTTTTGCAAAGGGGTTTGGGTGGAAAACCAATCATCTTCATAGCTACACTAGTGATTCTGAGAAGTGGCAATTTGTGGTAAAACTTGATTTATATATGTTTGTTAAGGTTTTCTAGGTGGCAGGTTGCGTAGGAAGACTCCATGAGTAGTTGCCACTATGTTTTTATTTTTTTGGATTTTTTTGCGCATGAAATGACTCAATTAGCTATGTTAATCTCATTTGTTGACGCTCTGTTGACCAGCTACTTGAGGGTAAAACTGAGTATATTGCACTTGCCGGTCTAAGTCCTCGAGGGGAAAACTGAGTACAGATAAAATTTCTGTATAAGGCCTGAGGTTATAACTGAGTACACCAAATGTCCCAGGGTTAGACTCGTGTAGCGGTGCACGCTGCAGCCGTGCATAGCGGACGGGTGTTGCGGTACACGCCACCTTCGTCTTTATAGAGCCCCTCTTTCTCTCCCTCAACGCATGTTCTCACTGGCTCACTGCAACCGCCTCTCCTGTCCCATCATCTTCTCCACAACCGAAGAAAAAACCCCGAAGAAAACCGCCGGCGATGGAGAAGAATGAGATGCCCATTGTCGGCACATCAGCCGCCGCCCCCGTCCAGGCCCCTGTCGCTGCTTCCAACGTAGCAGCCGGCGCATCGGCCGCCGCCCCCGTCCAGGCCCCTGTCGCTGCTTCCAACATAGCAGCCGGCGGATCGGCCGCCGCCCCCGTCCAGGCCCCTGTCCCTGCTTCCAACGTAGCAGCCGGTGGATCGGCCGCCGCCCCCGTCCAGGCCCCTGTCGCTGCTTCCAACGTAGCAGCCGGCGCATCGGCCGCCGCCACCGTCCGATCCCCGTCGCTTGGGACCCGTACGAACCCGATTACTGCAATACGACGCGCCGGAGAACTCCCTACGACACCAAAGATCGTCAACAACGAGCCAGAGGTAACCCTTTGTTCCCTTGTTCTTATCTCATTTCAATCATTTTGTGTTAGATCTAGCGTTATTACGGTTCGTCTGTTCCTAGTTCAATCCTTTTGTGTTAGATCTTGCGTTATTACTGTTCGTCTGTTCCTAGTTCGATCCTTTTGTGTTAGATCTTGCGTTATTAGTGTTTGTGATTTGCTTTTGTTTAAGATTTGTGCCGATGATGATGAATATTTGGGCATAAATTGATTCAGGGTTTGGTCAGTAAACAATTGGTGTGTACAAATTTGTTGTGCATGATCTTTGGTTTGCTGACTCAAATCCTGGATATAAGTGTGTCCAATGTAACTGAGGCTACCTCTTTTTTTCGAGCCCATATTATCATGCATGATTTTTTGTTCACTCTCTGTTACATCATCGTTGCAATTGACTCCGTTTTTTTTGCACGATCTTTGTTGCTACGTGACAGGTGCGAGCAGCTGACGTCGGCAATGACGACGACGAGTCCTTCCACACCAAGACTCGTCACGTCCTCAGGAGGCTGCAGTCCGGCCATTACGATGGCCCCTTTGCTCGAGGCATTTACAAGTGCCCCTTCTGCAACAGGAAGCTCCGCGCCACCGACTTCAACTCCCTGGTGAACCATGCTGAATCTATTGGCAGATGTGGCGCTAGAGTTGGAAGGACCGTGAACGTGCATGCGTACATGGCCAAACACAAAGCACTTGGGATTCACCTGCGCAACCACCAAGCAAGTCACACGCGCTACCTGGAGGCGTTGAACGTGCCTACTGCACTCTCTGTATGTGACTGCTCTATCTGTAGAGCAGCTTAAATTCATGTAAAATGTAGCTTATGTTGGATCTATCGGTACTACTTTTGGATCTGTCCTGAATATATCTATGCTATGTTGGTTGTTGTATGCAGCTTATCCTATATTTTCTCTCTGGATTTGTGCCCTAGATTTCCTACCTGATTGGGTAAAAACGAAGGCATAAAGAAATGAATGGCGTTAAAAAACAGAAGGACAAGCTGCTCTAGATTTGCTACCAATTTGGGCTATCAAATATGAATGAGATCGAGCGAGAGAGAGGAAAAAGGTACATTGAAAACTGCTAATCTGGGCGAAAGAGACAGAAACCACTCGTGCTCCCATCCCGGACCCACACGGCTCCACACGCTACGGCCCCAAAAACATGGTCTCGTCCTGTCCCACGCGGTCCCTTCCTACCAGCCCCACACGACGCGGTCCCACACGACGCGACCCCACAAACGACACGACCCCACTCGTCAGCACGGAACGGTCAACTTAACGGATTCCTTCCGTCCGAGCTCCTTCTGCGGGTTCAGACAAGGGCTTGGGGAAAACTGAGGAAAAACTAAGGAGCTGGGGAAAACTGAGTACAACTAAGGACCCGAGGGCACGAAAATAGAAATCCCTACTATATATATGTGACTGCAAGTTTAAACTAAAATGGAGTATTTCTTGCTAATGTTGTTCTCTTGGAGTCATCATTTTTTTCTGAACGTGTTAACTATGCTATTGTCTAAGGATTCGTTTAGATTTCTTTGGTTGAATTCATATTTCGTCTCTTCCTAATTTGGCAAAACTGCACTGTCATGGGCATTCTTACAAGGTCGCTGAAGTTTCGAAGTTTCTTAATGTATATTGCGTAGGGTGTATCCCCTTAACATGGATCTGTTCCATTTTTTGGTTGTTTTTTTTTTGGCAATTTTCAGGACCATAAAATAGCACGCATTCAGTTGAAATTTGAATTACTTTTCGAAAAGTGGCCGACACTAGCATGGAGTAGTAAAGTTTTTTTGTACTCCCTCGGTCCCACCAAAAGTGTCTCACCTTTGTTAAAATTTAGATGGATAGATGTATTTTTTTTACAAAGTTGAGACAACTTTCGTGGGACGGAGCCACGGAGTCCTAGTTGATGGCGAGAAGGTTGATGCCTTGCTAGGTTGGTGTATGTTGCAAAAAGAACAAGGTTGGTGTGTATTTGTTTTATTTGTTCACCATAATACTGACATGGCCATCGATTTGATTAGACAACACAAGCCTGGGACGTTTCACTTATTTATTGTAGGGAGCACGATTAATGGACTGTAATGATGGGGCTACTCCTATAGTCCGTCTGCTCCTACTCGGGTGTCGGGTCATAGTCACACTCTCCTCTTTTTTTGAACACATTCACACTCTCCTCTTTTTTTGAACACATTCACACTCTCCTCTTTTTTTGAACACATTCACACTCTCCTCGAAACTGCAGTAGGCAGTATATGCATAAGAGGATGAGCGTCTCGGTTCACCTCCGTCGTCTATCCCCACTCCGCCCAGCTTCCATAGCACGCGCCTGCGTCTCCGCCATGGCGCTTTCACATCCTATCCAGCAGTGCCCAGTTTGAGAGCCTCTGTTCTCCAACTCAAACCCCCACCTGCCGCCATTGATCGCCATCTCTCTCCCAAAGTTCGAATCAGTAAATCTCCCAAGAAAATACCAACCCCATTGTACCACCTGCCTCATTGCGATGGCGAAATCGAGCAGGGTCTGTGGATCTGGGCTGTTTCACAAGGTGTTTACGGAAGGCCCCCTTGAAGTGCTCATCAGCCAGTGCGACGCCATCACCGCCGCGTCCCTAGTCGGTTCCTCCAAAAGTATTCTTCAGTCAGCCAAATACAGTACCACTCTGCCTGCTTCTCAGCCGTTTGGCCTTCCGTGTGTTCTCTGTTGTGACCCGGCGGATAAACCATGGGAGTTCAAGGAGGATTTGCCGGTGCACAGCAAGTGCAAACTAGTGCCGCTGGACAGGTTCTCCTATGATTGCCTAATGCCACACGGTAAGGATGAGGAGCGGGCAGGCGCCAATGGAGATTGGATCGCCATGGTTGGCCCCAAAGGAAAGTGGAACCTCCTCAATGTCTACACTCATCGCAAGATTAAGCTTCCATCTTTGAGGAAGAAGTTTGAAACCACACGCAATCCACTTATATTCGAGTATCAGGGTGATGCTATTCAACTGCAGAAGATAACTATTTGCCAAGTTCCTACAGCTGCTAGGGGGTATAAAGATTTCTCCCTTGTCGCAATCTTCGACTTTGCAATTGCCTACCTCCATGGCGAATATCCCCGTACATGGATATTTCTTGAAAACCAGTTTCAGGACGGCGCCATATACTGCGATGCAATTATACATAACGGACTTGTGTTCGCCGTTACTGAGCTTGGAATTGTTTATGCATGGGATCCTAATCAATTTGGTAACATTTCCTCCCTATCTTTTTTATATACGTAACTTATATAGTATTTCACCTCTTATTTGTTGAACTGTCTTGGCATCTTTTGGCTTAAAGGAATTCCATAGGCGCACACCATAACCCTCTTGTGGTATGGACATATATAGAATTTAACATCTATAGGAATTTTAGTATGGTCTAATGTGCATGTTGTTCCGTAGGAAAAAGGCCCCCTAGTAATTAAGTTTCTTTATTATTACTCCCTGGAAAATTTAAGGTAGAGTAGAAATAGAATCAATAAAGGTGACATGCAATATTGATAAAGACTTTCATTTGTTTATATTCCCCCAGTTCTAGAGAATAAGGAGTACTATATTCAAACCATCTAAAATTTGGACCAATATTTTGGGGAACATGTATTAAATCCATATGAAGTTTTACCAAGATGTTCGAAATATATTTCAAACCATCTTATGTTCGACCATGATTTTATAAAGTACTAGTATTGGCATCTACAATATCAAATCAATATCACTAGTAGATAAATCATGAAATATATTTTCACGTGACGTGTTCTTTCCTTTTTCAAGGTCCTATAGTGCTCCCTGCTCCATTCATTCCGTGGACGGCTGGATTTGATGGCGATGATGATTTTGACTTTAATAGTCGTACGTGGTGGCTGGCAAGATCTCAAGATCGTTCTAGACTTCCCCTGGTCTATGCACGTGGCGTAATGGATTTTGACGCTGACGGTGCTCCAACTTATTATGATAGTACCCCTTCTTTCCATTGCGGTCGCGCTGTTCACAGCTATTCGGGGTTTACCTGCATGGTATTCTCGAATGACACTAGTCGGTTACTTCCAGCCAACCCGTGGGAAAGCGTTACTAATCTTGGAGACTATTCTATGTTCCTTGGGTTGAACTATCCGATTTTCATGCCAGTGGGTGGTGCAACATTTCCCCCAGGATATTTGACAAGAAGAAAGCGCATCTACACCACGCCTCGGGCCATTGGCTCTCGGTTTGACATATCACATCAAGAAATTTTCCGCTTGGGTCTAAATGGCGAAGACAACCAAAGCATCTCTTTCTCAAGAAGCGGTCCAGTGACCAGCGGCATACGGGGTTTTGGTTCATCCCAAGCTACACCAACGCTACTGGGTGGAACAAAGACAATCAGAGTTAGGGATATTTATGTAATAGTAGGATCGTACTACTAGCTAGCTCAGTTGGTCTTGACTCCTATTTAACTATTTATAGCTAATGTACTTAGGTGATAAATTGATGCTATTTGCATGAACCCAGGTGCTTCTTGTAATTTGATCAAATACGGTCTATACACGTGCATGGTTGTTTGGCTGTTTCAGTGTCCCTAGAGGCATACATATATACTGTTATTTAGCAATCTTTATTACAGTACAAAGGTCTTAACCTCATGGTTCACAGAAAGTATAAACGTAGATCAGCCATCTAAACATAGAAGACATTCTAGTGTATGATTCTTACATATACACATCAACATCCTATCAGAAAATCTTAATGTGAATTGTACTGGATGTACAAACCCGTGCATCATTCTCTAGCCGGTTGCACCCAAAAACCAAATCGTGGTACTTCATAGTTGACTGTATGTAGGACAACATACGGATCGAATGCGAAGCCATGGGTATCACCTGCATGACAGAACCATATTTCACATGGTTGGAGGTACTCCATATGGCATTTAAAATCATTCCTTGTCCTTCATATGGCCCTAAAAATAGTACAGTTGGATTTGTGGGTTTTAATTTTTTATTAACACACTCAATTAATTGCCCAAACATTGATTAATAATATTATTAAGGGGTGTGATGTTGAAAGCCATAAGAACAATGTGCCAAACAATCTTTGCTAGCGGACGGTAAATGTATACCCATCAGAAATATTAGTACTACTAGTAGTACAATCAAAATAATCAGCAGACGTGCATGTTTCTTTGGTCAGAATAACTGCTGCACCATCTTAAAAGTAAATGGCATGACCATTTATTTGATTTGATAGCGTGCAGCTAGATGGCGTACATTACTATCTCTACTTCCTTGGGTCGCCCAAATCTGGAGTACTAAAAGCAAATCCTGGTGATTCATTTGACAAGACAACACAGATGCGTCCAAATTTCTCCGCCCATATTATATTATAGTAATATACGAAATCAGGAGTGCGTTGCCTCGTTGCCTTCCAAGAGAAGCTGCATTCCTTGCCAAAAAAGAGAGAGAGGCTGTATTTATAACTACCTCACCGGCCGCCACTAGTACAAACCATCACTCCCTCTCCACCTCCACCCCCACCTCTTCCCTAGTAGCTCCACCTCCATATCGGCGACGGACCACAATCGCGCGGCTTCGACTTCCTCTTCGACGGCGGCGGTGGCAGAGGCGTGAGGCACCTTCTCCGCGGCGCATCACTCATCCTCGTCCCGCGGCAACAATGGCTGTATGTGAAATCACCATACCCTTGTGTATGGTAGAGATGATGATGTGCGGATAAAATTTTATTGGCGGTTGCTCATCCTTGTTTGAATATTTGGTGTAGATTCACATCTAGGGCAGGGTGTCAAGCGGGGTGGGTAGCGGGCTAGCTAGTTTCAGTGCGAGTGCTTTAAATCTGCTCTAATCTCAACCACTATTTGCTCTAATTTTCTGCTGCCGGGACGATTCGCGGACGCCGCTTGCAACCCTAATCTAGGGTATTGATCCTAGTTTAGTAGACTACTAGGATTTACATGCCAATTTGTTTTTAGACTAGATCCGGATATTTGTCAATACTACTACGTACTTCTTCCGTTCGTATTTAATTGACTCTAGTTGAAAGCATGGACAGTTCATTTTCTTCTCTTCCTCGCGTCGACTAATTAAAACCGAACAGAGGGAGTATTAGGAATCCATGTGCATCCGTACTACCAGTAAGGTATTGCGTTGTTGCAGAGGCTCAATGTAATCAATATCTTTCGATATTATTATACTCACTTTATCAGAAAATAAATTAGTAATCCATGTTCAAACTTGCTAGTTTGATCGATGCTTGATGATGATTTGTGAGGCCATGTATGGGCCTAGTTTGTTTTGCCTGGTGGTCAGTAGGCTGATGATTTTTTTTGCTTGGTCGATCTGTGGTCGTTCCATGGCCACTGCTGATTAAGCATTACTAGAATCAACAATTTTTTGCTTGTCTGGTGATTGGAAGTGTATGCGCTCTTCTGAAGAGCACCATCGCATGATGATTAGTCTTAATGGAGATGCAGATGTTGATCAAGAGGGAGAAACATATCTTGATCATGCATTTCTCACGAGATTACTTGGTGATTGGAAGTATAATCCACAATTTGTTGTGCAAACTTCTCAACATATGCATATATTCAATGAATTGGCTTTATGTGATCAATAGTACTTCTTATTGCAGATGGATGGAGGGGAAAGAGCGAAAAAACCGATACTTAGTGAGATGACTTCTCATTCTGTGACTTCTGATATCCCAGATGACAAGGTAAATATATAGAACGACGATTCGTAGGTGATAAAAGCAGAATCCACAATTTGTCGTGCAAACTTCTCAACATATGCATATATTTGATTAATTAGTTTTATGTGATCAATAGTATTACTTATTCCAGATGGACGTAGGGGAAGGAACGAAAAAGCGGATGCTATGTGAAATGACTTCTAAATCTGTGTATTCTGATATCCCAGATGACAAGGTAAACATATGGACCGACGCTTGTTTTGCCGCTGCCCCTGTTAGATGGCTAGATGCTCTGGTCTAATTTCTGTTCATGTGCTTATTATTGCAGAAACATAGAGTTGAAGAAAACTCTATATTGTCTGATGACAAAGGTGAAATGGCATGCCAGTCTTTTAAACCTCCGACGCCACCTTGTTTCTTGTCTATGGAGACTAATGCAGCTGGACACAGTGCGATGAGCCTATACCTGGCATCATCGTGCCACATGAAGAAGGTTGTTGATTGGGTTTACCCCCTGCTGTAGAAATTGGTGGTGCAGCTGGAGCTGCTAGTGTAGAGCCTCTAGTGAACGGTGTCGTGCCACGGGAATTCTCTGAACTGGAGCAAAACGGTTTACCTATTGTCAAGACCGATTTGCGGGTGCGATGCTTTGGGTTGCTGCGATGATCCCGCACCCGAAGGAGGTTTTGTATTGATAGAACCCGTCATGACTATGCCCACGATGCGATCGGTGATGGACACGGAGCTGGTAGGGTAGAGCCTCTAGCGAAAGGTGTCGTGCCACGAGAATCCTCTGAAGTGGATATTGGTGGTTTACCCTCTGTAGAGACCGGTGGTCTACAGGAGCTGGTATTGTAGAGATTTCAGCAAACGGTGCTGTCCCACCCGACTCCTATGAAGCTGGAGCATGTACCTGATGTGCCTTCAGAGAACTGGCCTTTTGTAAGTAGTGGTGATGATTCCGCTGAATCTGATCAAGAAGGATCTGCATCTCTAGGACAAGATATCATTTGTCATTCACCTGAACTGAGCTGAAGTCAGCAACGGTAGCTTATATAGCACGGACTGTCCTTCAAGCTCTAAAGATCCGATTGGGTGGTTCACGGGACCAGCTACTCCAAGCCATTGTCACTACAAAATACCAGCCAGCATGCTTCGTCATCTCACACATCTTGTTTGACAAGCTGAAGCACTGCAACTGGCGCATTGTTCAATCCCATCAGCATGGAGCGAGGAGCTATGTTTATGTCAAGATGATTCATGCTGATTTGGTAAGGTTCCATGATAAGATGTATGGGTCGGGTGAGGCAAGAGCCACATTTTGCCGCATTCACACAGTCTTCGCTCTTGAGCCAGATGATGTCTACGCCCCCCTCCTTTTCCTGTAGACAGTGTTGGGCCTCCAAGAGCAGAGGTTTGTAGAACAGCAGCAAGTTTTCCCTTAAGTGGATCACCCAAGGTTTATCGAACTCAGGGAGGAAGAGGTCAAAGATATCCCTCTCATGCAACCCTGCAACCACAAAGCAAGAAGTCTCTTGTGTCCCCAACACACCTAATAGGTGCACTAGTTCGGCGAAGAGATAGTGAAATACAGGTGGTATAAATAAGTAGTAGCAACGGCACCAGAAAATAGCTTGCTGGCGTGTAGTTGATGGTGGTAGTATTGCAGCAGTAGTAACGCAGTAAAAACGATAAACAAGCAGCGATAGCAGTATTTAGGAACAAGGCCTAGGGATCATACTTTCACTAGTGGACACTCTCAACATTGATCGCATAATAAATAACTCTTTCTCATATGTGCTACATACACTCTTTTGTTGGATGATGAACACATTGCGTAGGATTACACGAACCCTCAATGCCGGAGTTAACAAGCTCCACAATTCAATGTTCATATTTAAATAACCTTAGAGCATAATAGATCATTGCAAAATAAACCAAGAACTAACATAGTGCACACACTGTCCACATTACACTATGAAGGAGGAATAGATCACATCAATACTATCATAATGATAATTAACTCCACAATCTACAAGAGATCATGATCATAGCCTACGACAAGAACCACATGGTGCACACACTAGTCACCTTTACACCATGCAGGAGGAATAGTCTACTTTAATAACATCACATGAGTAGCACACAACTAGTAGCGATACAAAGCTCATCATATGGATCTCAATCATGTAAAGCAGCTCATGAGATCATTGTATTGAAGTACATAGGAGAGAGATTAACCACATAGCTACCGGTACAGCCCCGAGCCTCGATGGAGAACTACTCCCTCCTCATGGGAGACAGCAGCGGTGATGAAGATGGCGGTGGAGTCGATTGAGAAGCCTTCCGGGGGCACTTCCCCGTCTCGGCGGCGTGCCGGAACAGAGACTCCTGTCCCCCAGATCTTGGCTCGCGATGGCGGCGGCTCTGGAAGGTTTCTGTGGTTTTCGTCGAACGTATCAGGGTTTTCGCGACGGAGGCTTTAAATAGGCGAAGAGGCGGCGCAGGAGGGCTGACAGGGTGGCCACACTATAGGGGGGCGCGGGCCCCCCCTTGGCCGCGCCGGCCTAGGGTTTGGTGGCCCTGTGCCCCCTCTCTGGCGGTTCTCGTGTGTTACGGATGCTTCCGGGCAAAATAGGAACACGGGCATTGATTTCGTCCAATTCCGAGAATATTTCGTTACTAGGATTTACTGAAACCAAAAACAATGAAAACAAAGAATCGGCACTTCGGCATCTTGTTAATAGGTTAGTTCCAGAAAACGCATAAATATGACATAAAATGTGCATATAACATGTAGATATCATCAATAATGTGGCATGGAACATAAGAAATTATCGATACGTCGGAGACGTATCACCAGACCCCATGGATGCTTACCCAGTGGTGCAGCTGTCCTGACTTGATATATGTTTTATGATCAGTATGTTGCTGTCGTGGAACTGTGATGTGGAGCTACCTTTCTTATGGTTTCTAGGCTTTTGGTTTCAACATGTATTATGGAGCTTACCTTAGGACTTTCGCATGCGTTTGGCTGTTGACCCGTAATGTTTGTGGTTGGTTGTCTAATCTACTTGGCACAATCACATTGCAAAGGCAAATGTTCCTTTTCTCTTTAATTGTTATTATGACTTATGTGTTATAACCAGGCAAGAATATGCAATCTTGGTTCTCTGACCGATATATATGTACACACAACTTTTGTTCACATAATAACACTTACACGGGAAAAGAGTAGCTTTCTCTGTTGGACAAACACCAAACCACAAAAGGGTAACAACACAATATCCAAACTACGTACGGCACCTGTTGAGCATACATGACTTTTGGCGTAAAATCACGTTAACCAACACTAGCAGCATCTTGTTCTTTGCAAGGTGCTATGCTTATCAGTCTAATCCCAATACACCACCTACTTCAGGTGGCACGATGATGTCAAGTGCAGGCTCACCAGTACCAACTCTCTTGCATCAGTCTCCATTGAAGGTACGTCACTGCTGAAGTAGACACCATTAGCAATGCAAGCTGAAGGTGTTCTTATCCTCATATCAGGATCACATAATACAGGTGTCAAGCTTCATGCACTAGCACAATAAAAAGTCCGAACTAGAATCGCTAGGAAAAAAACATGAAGATCTTTTTTTCGAATCCCACGCTGAACATCTTTTTTAACTAATTAGGTAAGCTCCTGCTGACAAACATATTACAGCAACTCCAGCAGTGGCTCTATATTTTGGCGTTGTGGGCTGATGCTGCGCATGGAGCCGGCAATAGCTTCACCGGAAGCTGCTGTGGCGGCCAAATGCAGGGCTGAAACAGCGTATTTTCAGAGGCGCTATAATGCAGCGCCAAAAACAGAATATAATGAAAAATAGAGTGCAGTAAAACAGAAGATCAAACAAAGACTAGAAATAGACATAAAATAGGATAAAATTAGCTTGATAGATACTCCGTAGTTCATATTTTTACAAAGTAGTGCGATAAAACTAAACTAAAACTTGACATCTGACGAGTCCGGTGTCGTGCCCGACACCGGATACGACGAGAAGAGGTCAATCCAACGGGGGTCGTCCTCTCCAATTGTGGTCGGCCCGGCGAGCTGCGCTTCGATGAAGGCCCGCTTCGTCGCCTTCTCCACCCTCCGTCGTGCGCGGTCCTCCTTCTTCGCAGCCCGCCTCGTCGCCTTCTCCGCCCTCCGTCTGCGGAAGTGCTCGTTCTCGGCGGCAACGTCCTCGGGGAAGCAGGCCGCCCACTCGCGCGCCGCGCGCTCGTCCCGCTCGGCGATGCGCAAACGGCGCTCCGTCTCGCGGCGGCGGCGCTGTTCCTCCTGTCTAACGATGTACGGCGGCGGCGCGAGATTCTCGGCCTGCTGGCGCGTCCACACGTCATGGAAATTCATCGACGATCGCGGGCGCCCGAGCCGCCACGCCACGGCGTCGTACGCGCGCGCGGCCTCGTGCGCGGTCTCGTAGGTGCCGAGGCCGATGCGCTCACCGCCGTCACGTATCTCCGCGTAATACGTACCTTTGGGGCGCGCGCGGACGCCGCAGTACCCCGTGCCCGAGATGCGGCAGTACCGCGAGCTCGACGCGAGACGAGGCATGGCGGCGGCGGCGGAAGCGGAGCCGCAGCGGCGATATTAGGCGCAGATGGGCAAATTTCAGCAACCCGTGTCCATCTTTTTTTTGGCAGGATTACGCCATGTACCACCTTCCAATTAGAAAATAGTACTGTTCAGCCTTCCCCTGTTGGGCCCAATATTTCACTTTGGGTTGCCAACGGCCATCTACATGGTAATTGCTATCGGCCTACTTGCTCGTGCTGTCGAAGCCCAATAACTGCAAATGGGCCGTTCTGCTCATGCAATTTCGGTCCTTTTTTAATGAAACACAGATCCTATGAATGGCAAAAAAAAAAGCGGAGATTCTACATAAAAGTTGTTTTTATTTATTTTGAATTATTGGGTTCCAATTTTTGAAACTGCTGATGCCCAATATGAAAATCCTTGATCGCTCAATACCCACATGGATAACGGTATTTTTAATAATTCATAAAGTGGATTTGAAATTTAAAACATATCCTAATAATTCCATGATTTAATCTATCAACTTGCAAGATCTTGGAGAGAAAGAGCTTGTATTAGTCTGCAGAATCCTCAACGTTTCAAAGGCGGCAGTGGATCAAAAGAAAAAAGGAAGTAGCCAGAAATTAGGGGTCAAAAATAACTCCAAGAAAGGAAACTTTTATTGTTCGTAGAGGATGACATGCGGGACCCATGAGCCAGCAGCTTACTCAACATTTCAAAGGCGGCATGAGATCGAAAGAAAAAGGCAAGTGACCAAATATCAGGAGCCAAAAATAATCCAAGAAATGAAACTTATTGTACATAGAGGATGACATGCGGGTCCCTTTTTGCAGCAGCGGTTTCAACGTTTCACATGCGGTTTGAGATCAAAAGAAAAAGAAAGAAGCCAGAAATTAGGAGGTAAAAAAATCCAAAAAAAAAGTTGATTGTACATAGAGGATGACATGCGGGTCCCATGAGTCAGCAGCTTACTCAACGTTTCCAAGGCGGCAGGGGATCAAAAGAAAAAGGAAATAGCCAAAAATCAGAGGGTGAAAAAAAATCCAAGAAAAGAATTTTTATTGTACTTAGAGGATGACATGCGGGTCCCATGAGCCAGCAGGTTCCTCAACGTTTTCAAAGGCCGCTGGGGATCAAAAGAAAAAGGCAAATAGCCAGAAATTAGGGGTAAAAAATAAATCCAACAAAGGAAAGGTTTATTGTTTATAGATGCTAACATGTGGGACCCATGAGCCAGCAGCGTCAAGGCAAGTGACCAAAAATCAGGGGTAAAAAAATCCAAGAAAAGAAACTTTATTGTACATAGAGGATCACATGCGGATCCCATGAGCCAGCACCTTACTCAACGTTTCAGAGGCGGCTTGAGATCGAAACAAAAAGGAAAGTGACCAAATATCAGGAGCTAAAAATAATCGAAGAGAGGAAAGTTTTATTGTACATAGAGGTTGACATATGGGTCCCACTAATACAAGCTCTTTCGCTCCAAGATCTTGCAAGTTGATTGTACATAGAGGATGATATGCGGGCCCCATGTGTTAGCAGCTTACTCAACGTTTCGAAGGCGGCAGTGGATCAAAAGAAAAAGGAAATAGCCAAAATCAGAGGGTGAAAAATAAATCCAACAAAGGAAAGGTTTATTGTTCATGGAGGCTGACATCTGGGACCCACGAGCCAGCAGCATCCTGTACATTTCGAAGGCGACTGGGGATCGAAAGAAAAAAGGCAAATAGCCAGAAATTAGGGGTACAAAATAACTCCAAGAAAGGAAATGTTTATTGTTCATAGAGGCTGATATGTGGGACCCATGAGCCAGCAAAGTCTTCAACGTTTAAAAGGCGGCAGGGGATCAAAAGAAAAAGGAAGTAGCCAGAAATTCGGGGTAAACAATAACTCCAAGAAAGGAAAATTTTATTGTTCATAGAGGATGACATGCGGGACCCATTTAGCAGCAGCGGTCTCTACGTTTCCAAGGTGGCACGTGATCAAAAGAAAAAGGAAGTAGCCAGAAATCAGGGGGTCAAAAAAATCCAAGAAAAGATATATTTCAATTGGGCTGCATCTTGCCATCTGGGCCTTTGAACTATCGTGCTAGACTCCTTTTGACTCGTGCAATTTCAGCCGAATCGAAAACATGAAAGTCCTATGTTTCGCAAAAACAAAAAACAAGGAGATTCAACATATAAGTTTGTTTATGTAAAAATAAAGATTTAATTTATCCGTTTGCAAAGCTCAGAGCGAAATACACTGTTTATTGTCTGCAAAATAATCAAGATATCACATGTTTCTTGTACGGGGAGGCTGACATCGGGGACCCATGAGCCAGCAGCGTCGTCAACGTTTTAAAGGCGGCAAGGGATGGAAAGAAAAAATGAACCAAAAATCATTTGGTCAAAAATCCAAGAAAATAAACATTTATCGTTCTGAGAGGATGGCATGCGGGACCCATGAGGAAGCAGCATCCTCAGCGTTTATTGTTCATAGAGGCTGACATGTGGGACCCGTGAGCCAGCAGCGTCCTCAATGTTTTAAAGGCGGCAGGAGATCGAAAGAAAAAATAAGACAAAAATCATTTGGTAAACAAAATCCAAGAAAAGAAACATTTACCGTTCTGAGAGTATGACATGCGGGACCCATGAGGCAGCAGCATCCTCAACGATTCCAAGGCGGCAGGGGATCAAAAGAAAAATAGGAAATATCCAGAAATTAATTAGGGGTTCAAAATAAATCCATCAAAGGAAACTTTTATTGTTCATAGAGGATGACATGTGGGACCGACCTGCCAACAGCGTCCTCATCGTTTCAAAGGGGGCAGGAGATCAAAAGAATATGGAAAATAGCCAGAAATTAGGGGTGAAAAATAACTCCAAGAAAGGAAACTTTTATTGTTCGTAGAGGATGACATGCGGGACCCATGAGCCAGCAGCTTACTCAATGTTTCAAAGGCGGCATGAGATCGAAAGAAAAAGGCAAGTGACCAAATATCAGGAGACAAAGATAATCCAAGAAAAGAAACTTTATTGTACATAGAGAATGACATGCGGGTCCCATTTTGCAGCAGCGGTCCCAACGTTTCAAATGCGGCTTGAGATCAAAAGAAAAAAGAAAGTAGCCAGAAATTAGGGGGTAAAAAAAACTCCAAGAAAGGAAAGTTTTATCGTTCATACAGGCTGACATGTGGGACCAATGAGCCAGCAGAGTCCTCAACGTTTCAAAGGCGGCAGGGGATCAAAAGAAAAAGGAAATAGCCAAAAATCAGAGGGTGAAAAAAAACCAAGAAAATGAACTTTTATAGTACATAGAGGATGACATGCGGGTCCCATGAGCCAGCAGGTTCCTCAACGTTTTCAAAGGCGGCATGAGATCGAAAGAAATAGGCAAGTGACCAAAAATCAGAGGGTGAAACACAATCCAAGAAAAAAAATTTTATTGTACATAGAGGATGACATGTGGGTCCTATTTTGCAGCAGCGGTCCCAACGTTTCAAATGCGGCTTGAGATCAAAAAAAAAAAAAAAGTAGCCAGAAATTAGGGGGTAAAAAAATCCAAGAAAATAAAGTTGATGGACATAGAGGATGACATGCGGGTCCCATGAGCCAACAGCTTACTCAACGTTTCCAAGGCGGCAGGGGATCAAAAGAAAAAAGGAAATAGCCAAAAATCAGAGGGTGAAAAAAAACCAAGAAAATGAATTTTTATAGTACATAGAGGATGACATGCGGGTCCCATGAGCCAGCAGGTTCCTCAAAACGTTTCAAACGTAGCATGAGATGGAAAGAAAAAGGCAAGTGCCAAATATCAGGAGCCAAAAATAATCCAAGAAAAGAAGTTTTATTGTACATAGAGGATGACATGCGGGTCCCATTTTGCAGCAGCGGTCTCAACGTTTCTAAGGCGGCACAGGACCAAAGGAATATTTCAATTGGGCTGCATCTGGACATCTGGGCCTGCGAACTATCCTGCTGGGCCTTTTGACTCGTACAATTTCAGCCCACTCCAAAACAGGAAAGTTCGGATTTTTCTAAAAAAAACAGGAAAGTCATATGCTTCGCAAAAACAAAAAAACAAGGAAATTCAACATATAAGTTTGTTTATGTAAAAATAAAGATTTAATTTATCCGTTTGAAATAGCTCAGAGCGCAATACACTGTTTATTGTCTGCAAAATAATCAAGATATCACATGTTTCTTGTACGGGGAGGCTGACATCGGGGACCCATGAGCCAGCAGCGTCGTCAACGTTTTAAAGACGGCAGGGGATGGAAAGAAAAAATAAACCAAAAATATGTCGGTAAACAATCCAAGAAAAGAAACATTTTCGTTCTAAGAGGATGACATGCGGGACCCATAAGGCAGCAGCATCCTCAGCGTTTATTGTTCATAGAGGCTAACATGTTGGACCCGTGAGCCAGCAGCGTCCTCAACGTTTTAAAGGCCGCAGGAGATCGAAAGAAAAAATTAGCCAAAAATCATTTGGTAAACAAAATCCAAGAAAAGAAACATTTACCGTTCTGAGAGGATGACATGCGGGACCCATGAGGCAGCAGCTAGGGATGTAAATGATACGGATAATTTCCGCTCTGAATCCGCATCCGTATCCATTTTTTAAGATATGGTATGCATTTTTAGAAATCCGCCGGATATGAATACGGATGTGGATAGTAATCAAGCGGATATCCGGCGGATATGGTAGAGGATATGGTATTGATATTATCCGACGAATACGGATTATCCGCCATTTTTTGCGGATTATCTGAGGTCCACAAAGAGGATAATCCGAGAAAATTGGCCCGATCCTAAATATTTAGACAATACAATTTGTTCATCGGCCAAAATATGTATTCTATTAGCACACAATTTGCTTTGTTGTACGAATAATTGTGTACATTTAGCTATAGTCTATAATTACAAACATATTTTACATAAAAAAGCATACTTCTATTTTTTATGTGTATACTTTCTTAATAATCCGCGTCCGATCCGAGTCCGGTCCGAATCCGGTCCATATCCGTAATCCGATATAATCCGCATCCGAATCCGCATCCGACCATTATCCGCTCCGGTCCGAATCCGTTACAAAAATATGGTAAAGGATATGGTAAGAGCAATATCCGATCCGATCCGATCCGTTTACATCCCTAGCAGCAGCATCCTCAACGATTCCAAGGCGGCAGGGGATCAAAGAAAAAGAAAAAGGAAATATCCCCAAATTAATTAGGGTTCAAAATAAATCCATCAAAAGAAACTTTTATTGTTCACAGAGGATGACATGTGGGACCGACCTGCCAACAGCGTCCTCATCGTTTCAAAGGGGGCAGGAGATCAAAAGAAAAAGGCAAATAGCCAGAAATTAGGGGTAAAAAATAACTCCAATAAAGGAAACTTTTATTGTTCGTAGAGGATGACATGCGGGACCCATGAGCCAGCAGCTTAGTCAACGTTTCAAAAGCGGCATGAGATCGAAAGAAAAAGGCAAGTGACAAAATATCAGGAGCCAAAGATAATCCAAGAAAAGAAACTTTATTGTACATAGAGAATAACATGCGGGTCCCATTTTGCAGCAGCGGTCCCAACGTTTCAAATGCGGCTTGAGATCAAAAGAAAAAGAAAGTAGCCAGAAATTAGGGGGTAAAAAAACTCCAAGAAAGGAAAGTTTTATCGTTCATACAGGCTGACATGTGGGACCTATGAGCTAGCAGAGTCCTCAACGTTTCAAAGGCGGTAGGGGATCAAAAGAAAAAGGAAATAGCCAAAAATCAGAGGGTGAAGAAAAACCAAGAAAATGAACTTTTATAGTACATAGAGGATGACATGCGGGTCCCATGAGCCTGCAGGTTCCTCAACGTTTCAAACGTGGCATGAGATCGAAAGAAAAAGGCAAGTGACCAAATATCAGGATCCAAAAATAATTCAAGAAAGGAAACTTGATTGTACATAGAGGCTGACATGTGGGACCTATGAGCCAGTAGAGTCCTCAACGTTTCAAAGGCGGCAGGGGATCAAAAGAAAAAGGAAATAGCCAAAAATCAGAGGGTGAAAAAAAACCAAGAAAATGAAATTTTATAGTACATAGAGGATGACATGCGGGTCCCATGAGCCAGCAGGTTCCTCAACGTTTCAAACGTGGCATGAGATCGAAAGAAAAAGGCAAGTGACCAAATATCAGGAGCCAAAAATAATTCAAGAAAAGAAAGTTTTATAGTACATAGAGGATGACATGCGGGTCCCATTTAGTAGCAGCGGTCTCACCGTTTGAGAGGCGGCAGAGGATCGAAAGAAAAAGGTAAGTGACCAAATATGAGGTGCCAAAAAAATCCAAGAAAAGAAATTTTTATAGTACATAGAGGATGACATGCGGGTCCCATTTAGGAGCAGCGGTATCACCGTTTGAGAGGCGGAAGGGGATCGAAAGAAAAAGGTAAGTGACCAAATATGAGGTGCCAAAAAATCCAAGAAAAGAAAGTTTTATAGTACATAGAGGATGACATGCGGGTCCCATTTAGCAGCAGCGGTATCACCGTTTGAGAGGCGGCAGGGGATCAAAAGAAAAAGGCAAGTGACCAAATTTGAGGTGCCAAAAAAACTCCAAGAAAAGAAAGTTTTATAGTACATAGAGGATGACATGCGGGTCCCATTTAGCAGCAGCGGTCTCAACGTTTCCAAGATGGCAAGGGATCAAAAGAAAAAGGAAGTAGCCAGAAATCAGGGGGTCAAAAAATCCAAGAATAGAAAGAATTTTGGTTCATAGAGGATGACATGCGGGACCCATGATCCTGCATCGTAAACGGCTCGATCGGAGAGCGTTGAATGAGATGGCGCGATCGAGAAAAAAAAACAATTCCAGAGAGGCTGCCATCTGGGCCCTACATCCCTCGGCGGTGCGGATTTGCGTTGACTCGGCCGGCGAACCCGAGAATTCGAGATGCACCATGTCCCGGGCCACCATACGCAACGTTTTGGCCGGTTTCGTTGGGCTAGGTGGCCTCAAAAACGAGAAAAAAATGTTTTGACATGCACAACGGACAGACCCAAAATCGTCGGCCATGGTACACCAGCAACCACGGCGCGACTTCAACTTCGTCGGCCATGGCAACTTTTCTTGTAGTGTTACAAGTCAAAGACCCGGCCAAGATTGTTTGCTTCAAGTGCAAAATTGAAGGGCATCATGTTAGATCTTGCCCTTTGAAGAAGAAGCAAAAAGGGAAGCGGCCTCAAGCTCAAACTCATATTCTACCTCAAGTTGAAGAAATGCCACTTCCCAAGAAGAATCAAGCCAATGCTCCCATTGTGGAGAAATCTAGTGAGAAGAAGGAGAAGAAAAGAACTTGCTACATATGCCGTGAGAAGGGCCACATCTCCTCCTTTTGCACTATTGGTACCCCATCCAACTCTATCACCATTGATGATGTTTATTCTCTTCGTAAGGATGAGGGTGGAAATGTGTTTGCCAAATATGTTGGTGCTCAAAGTGGTGTCAAGAAAAGAACCATTTGGGTTGCCAAGCCTATTGTGACTAACCTCTTAGGACCCAACATAGTTGGGGACCAACAATCCAAAACTTGATCAATAGGTGATTGTTGGAGGGCATTGGAGACTTGGCTACATCATGAAGAGTTAAAGGATCTTCATCATTTATATTATATCAAGCCAAGTCTTTTGATTATCTTGCTACTATCATGTATCCAATGTTCCTCCTTCCGGTAACATGTGCTCAACTCATTTATATTGAAAGTTACTCACCCCTTTGCATGTGTTAGTTTTTGTTCCTAACATGTGTTTGTATATGTTGTGCTTCCAACTTGCTTTTCTTGAGAAATCAAGTCTATGCATGTTGGGTTGCACAACATGTATTTGTGTTTGTGTTGGAGCCACTTTGCATCTTGTTGTATCTTATATGGCTCTTATGAGCGATTAATGGACTATCCCATTTTGGGGGAGTGATATTCCTTTGGGAAATTCATGATCCTAAACAATGTGTGTACATGAGGAATATCACTTAGAATTGATATTGCAATATTATCTAGTCTCTATGTGGTATGTCATCTTCATGAGAAATTCGATTCTAATGTCCATTAATATCTCTAGTTGGATCTTATTTTCCTCTTGTGAAAATAAATTCCTTATCACATTATGGGGGAGTAATAAGCTTTGTGCATATTACAAGTCTAGAAAATATGAACATTTGAGGTTGTGTCACATTGAATTGATACCGTAAATTATTTCTCTCCTATGTGGCAGGTTTGCTCAAACAAGTTCAAATTTGCTTAAATGGCTTCATTGCTAATATCTTTGTGGATCTTATTTGTTTAAGTTTTTCTTGGCATGGTTTTTCACAACATGTCCCTCAATAAACTTTTGGGAAACCATGTGCTTCAAGTCATTCTATTAATTGCTTTGCATGTTGGCATGAATGCTATTAATTGTTTTGCATGTTGGTATGACTAATTGAAGCTATCAAGAAACTCTCTTTGCATGATGGTTAACTCTTATCTTTTACCATATGTTTTATTTGTTGTAAATATGATCTTTCGTATACTTACAAACTACCACCGGGAAATATTTCCTAATACCTCTTGTCCTAGGACAAGTGGTAATCAATTATGAGGTAGATATTTATTGGTCATATCTACATTGGCTCTTGTGTTCAAATTGCCTTATTTATTGCCATGAATTTGTTTTGCTTTGACTCCCATGTGTCTTCCTTGCATCTTATGGATCTAATTTGTCTATTCAAACTTTCCTAGCATTTTAATAGATATAGGTAGCGTGATGATCCTAGTTTTGTGCATTTTGTATTCATATGAAAAATCCTAGATAATGCACCAATCTTGGGGGAGCTCTTCTATATTTGTTAGAATGCTTAACATCTCTTGATCATTATCAAAAATTTGGTTTTGGGAGACATAAAATTTTCTTTTTGGTACTTTGTGCCATCATAAAAAGTGTCGAGGGTTTGGTTTATTTGTTGGAACCTTGCTCTCTTCGGAGTTGGTTATCTCATTCCTTTGTGTTTAGGCTTAATTAGCTTCTTATAATGAGATAAGTTTTTGGAGTCAATCTTGTGTTGATTTGATTCTTTGATATAATTTGGGCAACCATTGTCTCTTGATTTATTTGGTGTTTTGTCCAAATTGTATCTCCATTTGGTTCTTGAAAGTATTGTGGATGCATATTTAATATATGTATATCTTATGGCATGTGTTACTTTATTTGATCCAATATATAGGCTAAACTCCATCAAATCCTAATTGGATTAAGATGTGCATGAAATTCAATTTCATATCTATATGCACATAGTATTGTGGAGTTTGTCCTATATGTTGTAGTGTGTCTAACTACTTCGGACCCAATTAGTTTGGGGACCATTTTGTACTTACCTTTGTGTTAGGTACAATGGATATGCATTGGTTGCTTGTCTCACTCTTGGAAAGAAGTGGTGACTCAATGGTAACTTGAGGCAAGCTAGGATGGTCAACGAACACATATCTACTACATCCACACCAATGCTATCTTGGTAACAAGTATCTTCTCATGCATACTTTTCTTGTATCCAACCTTATGATTGCATCTTGGCATGAATCTCTTGATTTGCAAATATTGTGCTTCTTGCAAAAGTTTTTATGAAACCTATTTATTGTGAATGTGAGTAATTTGAGATGAGTGCATTTGTTGGGAAGTATTTTAAATCATGCTCATGATTCATCCATCCCAACTATGCCTATCTAGCAATTTTATTGCATATCAATTCCTCAAGGTTCTCACATGTGCAATATAGATGAAAGTGCAAATTTAGTTACTTCTTTTGGCATCCTCGTTTGTGATACTTGTTGCCTTTCTCAAATGCATCCCAACTATCTTCTATCCCTTGTTGATATTTGTGATGTATTTTAGATGTTTGTGGTTGAAGTTCATGAATGTACAATAAGATAAAATTGAGCCTTTGGCCATGCTATTAAGGAAAAATTCTTATTGGTATATTGCATGACTTCGTCTTGGATATCATGCTATATGTCTTGTGTGTCTATTTTGTGTGTGCATGTTTCTTTAAGGATAAATATCTTAGTGATTTTGTCCACTTAGATAAACTTATACACATAAGAGATGATACATCTCCATTTGATATCTTATTTATTTTTTGCATGTTGATTGGTCATGCTAAGCAATATAATTCATTGAAGACTATGATGATGCTTTTTGCTCATCCATATAATAGTCTTATAATATGCTTTGTCATGCCTTTCACATATTCTCTTGGTTGAGCCTATGATTATGGTGCATGTTACTTGTTGCTCAACCATTTGTTTGTTGCAAGTGTTAAGCTTAATTTTCTATCTATGATCTATTGCAAATATTTGTGTTTTAAATGGTAATGAGGGAGTGAGGATTCCATGTTATGCATATTGTATTCAAATGCAACATTTTAATTTATACATGTACCTTGGGGAGCTTCCTCATTTTATTTCAGGCACTATTTTGTGGTGATTGATGACCCACAAGTATAGGGGATCGCAACAGTCTTCGAGGGAAGTAAAACCCAAATTTATTGATTCGACACAAGTTGAGGTAAAGAATACTTATAAGCCTTAACAACTGAGTTGTCAATTCAGCTGCACCTGGAAAAGCACTAGTAACAGGGGTGATGTGAAAGCAGCAGTAATATGAGAGCAATAGTAATAGTAACACAGCAGCAGTAGCAGTAACACAGAGGCAATGGCACTAGAAAATAGTTGATACTACTTCCAATGTCATATAGGAACGAGTATATGATGATGAGAGATGGACCGGGGTTCCCAGCTATCTACACTAGTGGTAACTCTCCAATAATAAGTGACAAGTGTTGGGTGAACAAATTACAGTTGGGCAATTGATAGGATTGAAATAGCATTAAGATAGAACATCAAGATTATTAATCATGTAGGCATGTTTTCCATATATAGTCATACGTGCTCGCAATGAGAAACTTGCATAACATCTTTTGTCCTACCAGCCGGTGGCAGCCGGGCCTCAAGGGAATCTACTGGAAATTAAGGTACTCCTTTTAATAGAGCACCAGAGCAAAGCATTAACACTTGGTGAAAACATGTGATCCTCATACCTACGCCTTCCCCTCCAGTTATCCCAGTTGCTGTCACTCTGGGGCCTCGGGTTCCGGACATAGACATGTGCAAACAACTTGTAGATACAATCTAAGCAATAAGTATAGAGCTTAAATCTAAGATCATGCCACTCGTGCACTAGTGACAAGCATTAAACACAACAAGATTGCAGCAACAATAACTTCACAAACTTTATAGATAGACTAATCATAATGTAACAATCCATCGGATCCCAACAAACACAACACCGATTACATCAGATGGATCTAAATCATGTAAGGCAGCTCATGAGATCATTGTATTGAAGTACATGGGGGAGAGAGTACCAACTAGCTACTGCTAGAACCTGTAGTCCATGGGGGAACTACTCATGGAGCATGATGGAGGCGGTGGCGTCGATGGAGATGACTTCCGGGGGCACTTCCCCGTCCCGGCGCGTGCCGGAACAGAGATTCTGTCCCCCGAATTGGAGTTTCGCGATGGCGGCGGCGCCCCTGGAGTCTTTCTGGAGTTTCATCAATTGGTCTCGAGGTTTTAGGTCTCGAGGGACTTTATAGGCGAAGAGGCGGAGTCGGAAGGGCCACGGGGCCCCCTCCCCATAGGCTGGCGCGGCCAGGGGGCCACCCGCGCCGCCATATGGTGTGGGCCCCCTGCTGCCCGCCTCCGACTCTCCTTCAGTGTTCTGGAACCTTCCGAGGAAAATAAGATATTTGGTCTTTGTTTCGTCGAATTCCGAGAATATTGCCCGAACAGCCTTTCTGGAACCAAAAACAACAGAAAACAGGAACTGGCACTTCGGCATCTTGTTAATAGGTTAGTTCCGGAAAACGCATAAAAACATTATAAAGTGCGAGCAAAACATGTAGGTATTGTCATAAAACTAGCATGGAACATCAGAAATTATAGATACGTTGGAGACGTATCAAGCATCCCCAAGCTTAGTTCCTACTCGCCCTCGAGTAGGTAAACGATAAAAAGAATAATTTCTGTAGTGGCATGCTACTTACATAATCTTGATCATACTATTGTAAATCATATGAGATGAATCAAGTGACTCAAGGCAATGATCTATAGTTTGCTAACAAATAGATAACATATAGCAAAACTTTTCATGAATAGTACTTTCAAGACAAGCATCAAAAAGTCTTGCATAAGAGTTAACTCATAAAGCAATAAATTCAAAGTAAAGGCATTGGAGCAACACAAAGGAAGATTAAGTTTCAGGAATTGCTTTCAACTTCCAACATGCATATCTCATGGATAATTGTCAGCACAAAGTAATATGATGAATGCAAATAAGCAAGTATGTAGGAATCAATGCACACGGTTGACACAAGTGTTTGCTTCTAAGATAGAAAGAAGTAGGTAAACTGACTCAACATAAATTAAAAGAATGGCCCTTCGCAGAGGGAAGCAGGGATAAAATCATGTGCTAGAGCTTTTCAAGTTTTGAAATCATATAGAGAGCATAAAAGTAAAGTTTTGAGAGGTGTTTGTTGTTGTCAACGAATGGTAGTGGGCACTCTAACCCCCTTATCAAACAGACTTTCAAAGAGCGGCTCCCATGAAGGACGTTATCTCTACCAGCAAGGTAGATCATCCCTCTTCTCTTTTGTTTACACATGTACTTTAGTTTTATTTATGGATGACACTCCTCCCAACCTTTTGCTTTCACAAGCCATGGCTAACCGAATCCTCGGGTGCCTTCCAATCATTCACATACCATGAAGGAGTGTCTATTTGTTTACACATGTATCTTTGTTTTATTTAGATATGACACTCCTCCCAACCTTTTGCTTACACAAGCCATGGCTAACCGAATCCTCGGGTGCCTTCCAACATTCACATACCATGGGGGAGTGTCTATTTGCGAGATTAAGTTGCTTACTGATGAATCAGAGGAAAACATGTGAAGAGAATTATTAATGAAAGTTAATTAATTGGGGCTGGGAACCCCGTTGCCAGCTCTTTTTGCAAAATTATTGGATAAGCGGATGAAGCCACTAGTCCATTGGTGAGAGTCTGCCCAACAAGATTGAAAGATAAAACACCACATACTTTCTCATGAGCTATAAAACATTGACACAAATAAGAGATAATAACTTTTGAATTGTTTAAAGGTAGCACATGAAGTATTTACTTGGAATGGCAGAGAAATATCACATAGTAGGCCCGTAGGTATGGTGGACACACATGGCATAGGTTTTGGCTCAAGGTTTTGGATGCACGAGAAGCATTCCCTCTCAGTACAAGGCTTTGGCTAGCAAGGTTGTTTGAAGCAAACACAAGTATGAACTGGTACAGCAAAACTCACATAAGAACATATTGCAAGCATTATAAGACTCTACACTGTCTTCCTTGTTGCTCAAACACTTTTACCAGAAAATATCTAGACCTTAGAGAGACCAATCATGCAAACCAATTTCAATAAGCTCTACGGTAGTTCTCCACTAATAGGTTTAAACTACATGGTGCATGAAATTAAACATGATCTACTTGAGAGCTCAAAACAATTGCCAAGTATCAAATTATCCAAGACAATATGAGGCATTTTCTGTTTCCAACCAAATAACAATAAGTGCAATAGCTTCCAACTTTCGTCATGAACATTAAAAATAAAACGAAGAACACCAGTATTCATATGAAAAAGCGGAGCGTGTCTCTCTCCCACACAAGGATTGCTAGGATCCGAATTTATTCAAACAGAAACAAAAATAAAAGCACACAGACGCTCCAAGTAAAGCACATAGGATGTGACCGAATAAAAATATAGTTTCACTAGAGGTGACCTGATAAATTGTTGATGAAGAAGGGGATGCCTTGGGCATCCCCAAGCTTAGATGCTTGAGTCTTCTTGAAATATGCAGGTATGAACCACGGGGGCATCCCCAAGCTTAGACTTTTTACTCTTCTTGATCATATATCATCCTCCTCTCTTCACCCTTGAAAACTTCCTTCACACCAAACTTCTCATAAACTTCATTAGAGGGGTTAGTACTCAAAAAAACTTTAATCCACTTTAGTCCTGTAGTGACACATTGCAAGAACTCAATAAAACATTATCTACAGCTCTCCACGTCTAGAAAGCCTCACTTAAAGTCCACAAGAGACAATGCAAAAAACAGAGACAGAATCTGTCAAAACAGAACAGCCAGTAAAGATGAATTTTTTAGAGGTACTTCCGTTGCTCAAATCGGAAAACTCAAAACTAATGAAAGTTGCGTACATATCGGAGGAACACTCACGTAAATTGGCAGATTTTTCTGATTTACCTACAGAGAGGCCTACTCAAATTCGTGACAGAAAGAAATCTGTTCCTGCGAAGAAATCCAAATCTAGTATCAACTTTCTATTAGAGACTTTACTTGGCACAACATTGCAATAAAATAAAGATAAGGAGAGGTTGCTACAGTAGTAACAACTTCCAAGATACAACAAAATAGTAGCAAAATAAAGACATGGGTTATCTACCAAGAAGTGCTTTCTTTATAGCCATTAAGACGGGCTCAGTAATTTTAATGATGCTCACGCAAGAAATAAGAGTTGAAGCAAAATGAGCATCAAGAAGCAAATTCAAAACATATTTAAGTCTAACCCACTTCCTATGCATAGGAATCTTGTACACAAATAAATTCATGAAGAACAAAGTGACAAGCATAGGAAGATAAAACAAGAGTAACTTCAAAAGTTTCAGCATATAGAGAGGTGTTTTAGTACCATGCTAATTTCTACAACCATATTTTCCTCTCTCATAATAATTTTCAGTAGCTTCATGAACAAACTCAACAATATAACTATCACATAAAGCATGCTTTCCATGATTTACAAACACATAATTTTTATCAAGCTCAAAAATGGTGGGATTAAAACTTTCAAACCCACTCTTATCAATAATATAACAAGATGATTGATCAATCTCAAAAGATATGGGACTCCTAGATAAAGTCAAGACTTCTCCAATCCCATTTTCATTAGTAGTACAATTAATATTATCAAGTAGCATAGGACCATCATCTAGAGCTTTATCATAAACATTTGCCAAGCAAAAATCTTTAGTACCATGCATTTCGATATCAGGCACAAAAAAAGCATTATCATAAGATTTATAAAAGTAGAATGGATTATCATAGATAACAATAGCATAATTATTCTCACAAGTTTTACTCATAGATAATATTTCAAGAGAATCCACAGGAACATAACATTCATCCTCCTTTGGTAAGCATGGAGGACAATCAAATAGTGTAAGAGATAAAGAGTTACTCTCATTAGAAGGTTGGCATGGGTAGCTAATCCATTCTTCCTCATTTTGTTCATCACTCTCCTCTTCTTTTTCATCCAATGAGCTTTCAGGTTCATCAATTTCCTCCTCTTTTTCATCCAATGAGCTTTCAGGTTCATCAATTTCTTCTTTCCCAGGTTCCTGCAAATTGTGAGTGCATTCTTGTGCATTAATGAGTCTCTCTTTATAATCAATGATATACGGATTATCACTGTAACTTTCTATGCAAAAATTAAGGATATAAGAGACATAATCTTTAAGGTCCTTACAAACAACACAAGTTTCATAATTTTTAACCATGAAGGATTCTATCTCAGAGGCTCCCATAAATAAAACAAATTGTTCTACTTCTTCGAACCCAAGATGAATATAGTTATTCCAATTGTAGTTCATAATTAAAACTTCTTGATACGTCTCCAACGTATCTATAATTTCTGATGTTCCATGCTTGTTTTATGACAATACATACATGTTTTGCTCACACTTTATAATGTTTTTATGCGTTTTCCGGAACTAACCTATTAACAAGATGCCGAAGTGCCAATTCCTGTTTCCTGCTGTTTTTGGTTCCAGAAAGGCTGTCCGGGCAATATTCTCGGAATTCGACGAAACGAAGACCAAACATCATAATTCACCGAGACGGACCAGGACACCGAAGGGGAGTCAGAGGGGAGGCCTGGGGCCCCCACACCATAGGGCCGCGTGGGCTCAGGCCTGGCCGCGCCGGCCTATGGGGTGGGCGCCCTGGTGCCCCTCCTGCGCCGCCTCTTCGCCTATATAAGCCCTTTCGACCTAAAAACGCGATACCAATTGACGAAACTCCAGAAAGACTCAAGGGGCGCCGCCGCCATCGCGAAACTCCAATTTGGGGGACAGAATCTCTGTTCGGGCACGCCGCCGGGACGGGGAAGTGCCCCCGGAAGCCATCTCCATCGATGCCACCGCCTCCATCATGCTCCGTGAGTAGTTCCCCCATGGACTACGGGTTCTAGCAGTAGCTAGTTGGTACTCTCTATCCCATGTACTTCAATACAATGATCTCATGAGCTGCCTTACATGATTGAGATCCATCTGATGTAATCGGTGTTGTGTTTGTTGGGATCCGATGGATGATACATTATGATTAGTCTATCTATAAATTTGTGAAGTTATTATTGCTGCAATCTTGTTATGCTTAATGCTTGTCACTAGGGCCCGAGTGGCATGATCTTAGATTTAAGCTCTATAATTATTGCTTAGATTGTATCTACAAGTTGTTTGCACATATTGCTGTCCGGAACCCGGGGCCCCAAAGTGATAGAAATTGGGACAACCGGAGGGGAAGGCTGTGATATGAGGATCACATGTTTTCACCAAGTGTTAATGCTTTGCTCTGGTGCTCTATTAAAAGGAGTACCTTAATAGCCAGTAGATTCCCTTGAGGCCCGGCTGCCACCGGCTGGTAGGACAAAAGTTGTCATGCAGGTTTCTCATTGCGAGCACGTATGACTATATATGGAAAACATGCCTACATGATTAATAATCTTGATGTTCTGTCTTAATGCTTTCAATCCTATCAATTGCCCAACTGTAATTTGTTCACCCAACACTTGTCACTTGTTATTGGAGAGTTACCACTAGTGTAGATCGCTGGGAACCCCGGTCCATCTCTCATCATCATATACTCGTTCTATATGTCATTGGAAGTAGTATCAACTATTTTCTGGTGCCATCGCCTCTGTGTTATTGCTACTGCTGCTGTGTTACTGTTACTATTGCTCTCATATTACTGCTGCTTTCACATCACCCATGTTACTAGTGCTTTTCTAGGTGCAGCTGAATTGAGAACTCAGTTGTTAAGGCTTATAAGTATTCTTTACCTCCCCTTGTGTCGAATCAATAAATTTGGGTTTTACTTCCCTCGAAGACTGTTGCGATCCTCTATACTTGTGGGTTATCAAGACTATTTTCTGGCGCCGTTGCCGGGGAGGCATAGCTCTACTCATAAGTTCACCTGGGGAGTACACCCTACCTCTCTCTCTGTTTTTATTTTATTTTATTTTGTTTTGCTTAGTTTACTTTTGTCTAGTTTATTTGTGCTTAGTTTATTTCTGTCTAGTATTATTTTGCTTAGTTACTTTTGCTTAGTTTCTTTTTGTCTTGTTTTATTTTTCTTATATACCCAAAAATCCATAAAAATTTGAAAAACCTAAAAATTAAAAACTGTTGTTATGGGAGAACCCACAACCTATTTGGAGCTCATAGAATTTTATAATAATTATAGAGAATCAAGAATGGGTAAACTCATGAGTGTTGTGATAGAAAAATTGAATACAATTGCTAAAATCTTGCTTAAACGCCATGATATAAACTGTTGCTCTAAAGAGGATACTAAACATCTGAAATTCCAATGTGGCTTTAGTGAAGAAGTTTTAATTAAGAACTACAATTGGAATAACTATATTCATCTTGGGTTCGAAGAAGTAGAACAATTTGTCTTATTTATGAGAGCCTCTGAGATAGAATCCTTCATGGTTAAAAATTATGAAACTTGTGTTGTTTGTAAGGACCTTAAAGATTATGTCTCTTCTATCCTTAATTTTTGCATATAAAGTTACAGTGATAATCCGTATATCATTGATTATAAAGATAGACTCATTAATGCACAAGAATGCACTCACAATTTGCAGGAACCTGTGGAAGAAGAAATCGATGAACCTGAAAGCTCATTCGATGAAAAAGAGGAGGAAATTGATGAACCTGAAAACTCATTGGATGAAAAAGAAGAGGAGAGTGATGAACAAAAGGAGGAAGAATGGATTATCTACCCATGCCAACCTTCTAATGAGAGTAACTCTTTATCTCTTACACTATTTGATTGTCCTCCATGCTTACCGAAAGAGGATGAATGTTATGTTCCTGTGGATTCTCTTGAAATAGTACCTATGAGTAAAACTTGTAAGAATAATTATGCTACTGTTATCTATGATAATCCATGCTATTTTGATAAATCTTATGATAATGCTTTGTTTGTACCTGATGACGAAATGCATGGTACTAAAGAGTTTTGCGTAGCAAATGTTTATGATAAAGCCCTAGATGATGGTCCTATGTTACTTGATAATATTAATTGTACTAGTAATGAAAATGGGATTGGAGAAGTCTTGACTTTATCTAGGAGTCCCATATCTCTTGAGATTGATCAATCATCTTGTTATATTATTGATAAAAGTGAGTTTGAAAGTTTTGATCCCACTATCTTTGAGCTTGATAAAAATTATGTGTTTGTGGATCATGAAAAGTATGTTGTATGTGATAGTTATATTGTTGAGTTTTCTCATGAAGCTACTGAAAATTATTATGAGAGAGGAAAATATGGTTGTAGAAACTTGCATGGTATTAAAACACCTCTCTATACGCTGAAAATTTTGAAGTTACTCTTGTTTTATCTTCTTATGCTTGTCACTTTGTTCTTCATGAATTTATTTGTGTACAAGATTCCTATGCATAGGAAGTGGGTTAGACTTAAATGTGTTTTGAATTTGCTTTTTGATGCTCTCTTTTGCTTCAACTCTTATTTCTTGCGAGTGCATCATTAAAATTACTGAGCCCATCTTAATGGCTATAAAGAAAGCACTTCTTGGGAGATAACCCATGTCTTTATTTTGCTACTGTTTTGTTGTGTCTTGGAAGTTGTTACTACTGTAGCAACCTCTCCTTATCTTCATTTTATTGCATTTTTGTACCAAGTAAAGTCTCTAATAGAAGGTTGACACTAGATTTGGATTTCTGCGCAGAAACAAATTTCTATCCGTCACGAATTTGGGCAGGGCTCTCTGTAGGTAATTCAGAAAAATCTGCCTATTTACGTGCGTGTTCCTCAGATATGTACGCAACTTTTATTAGTTTTGATTTTTCTGATTTGAGCAACGGAAGTACCTCTTAAAAATTCGTCTTTACTGGCTGTTCTGTTTTGACAGAGTCTGTCTCTGTTTTTTGCATTGTCTCTTGTGGACTTTAAGTGAGGCTTTCTAGACGTGGAGAGCTGTAGCTAATGTTTTATTGAGTTCTTGCAATGTGTCACTACAGGACCAAGGTGGATTAAAGTTTTTTGAGTACTAACCCCTCTAATGAAGTTTATGAGAAGTTTGGTGTGAAGGAAGTTTTCAAGGGTCAAGAGAGGAGGATGATATATGATCAAGAAGAGTGAAAAGTCTAAGCTTGGGAATGCCCCCGTGGTTCATCCCTGCATATTTCAAGAAGACTCAAGCGTCTAAGCTTGGGGATGCCCAAGGCATCCCCTTCTTCATCAACAATTTATCAGGTCACTTCTATTGAAACTATATTTTTATTCGGTCACATCTTATGTGCTTTACTTGGAGCGTCTGTGTGTTTTTATTTTTGTTTTTGTTTGATTAAAGATGGATCCTAGCAATCCTTGTTTGGGAGAGAGACACGCTCCGCTTTTTCATATGAACACTTGTGTTCTTCGTTTTACTTTTAATGTTCAATGATAAAAGTTGGAAGCTATTGCATTTATTGCTATTTGGTTGGAAACAGAAAATGCCTCATATTGTCTTGAATAATTTGACACTTGGCAATTGTTTTGAGCTCTCAAGTAGATCATGATTAAGCTCATGCATCATGTAGTTTAAACCTATTAGTGGAGAACTACCGTAGAGCTTGTTGAAATTGGTTTGCATGATTGGTCTCTCTAAGGTCTAGATATTTTCTGGTAAAAGTGTTTGAGCAACAAGGAAGACAATGTAGAGTATTATAATGCTTGCAATATGTTTTTATGTAAGTTTTGCTGTACCGGTTCATACTTGTGTTTGCTTCAAACAACCTTGCTAGCCCAAAGCCTTGTACTGAGAGGGAATGCTTCTCGTGCATCCAAAACCTTGAGCCAAAACCTATGCCATGTGTGTCCACCATACCTACCTACTATGTGGTATTTCCTGCCATTCCAAGTAAATACTTCATGTGCTACCTTTAAACCTTCAAAATTCTTCTCAATTTGTGTCGATGTTTTATAGCTCATGAGGAAGTATGTGGTGTTTATCTTTCAATCTTGTTGGGCAGCTTTCACCAATGGACTAGTGCTTCATCCGCTTATCCAATAATTTTGCAAAAAGAGCCGGCAATGGGGTTCTCAGCCCCAATTAATCACAAATAGACACTCCTCCGTGGTATGTGAAATGTTGGAAGGCACCCGAGGATTCGGTTAGCCATGGCTTGAGAAAGCAAAGGTGGGGAGGAGTGTCATCTAAATAAAACTAAAATAAATAGACACTCCTTCATGGTATGTGATTGTTTGAAGGCACCCGAGGATTCGGTTAGCCATGGCTTGTGAAAGCAAAGGTTGGAAGGAGTGTCACCCAAAAATAAAAATAAACTACATCATGGGAGCCGCTCTTCGAAATTCTGTTTGGCAAGGGGGTTAGAGTGCCCGCTACCATTCGTTGACAACAACAAACACCTCTCAAAACTTTACTTTTATGCTCTCTATATGATTTCAAAACTTGAAATGCTCTAGCACATGATTTAATCCATGCTTCCCTCTGCGAAGGGCCTTTCTTCTACTTTATGTTGAGTCAGTTTACCTACTTCCTTCCATCTTAGAAGCAAACACTTGTGTTAACTGTACATTGATTTTTACATATTTGCTTATTTGCATTCATCATATTACTTTGTGTTGACAATTATGCATGAGATATGCATGTTGAAAGTTGAAAGCAATCGCTGAAACTTATATCTTCCTTTGTGTTGCTTCGATGCCTTTACTTTGAATTTATTGCTTTATGAGTTAACTCTTATGCAAGACTTTTGATGCTTCTCTTGAAGGTACTATTCATGAAAAGTTTTGCTATATGTTATTTATTTGTTAGCAACTATAGATCATTGCCTTGAGTCACTGCATTCATCTCATATGCTTTACAATAGTATGTTCAAGATTATGTAAGTAGCATGTCACTACAGAAATTATTCTTTTTATCGTTTACCTACTCGAGGACGAGTAGGAACTAAGCTTGGGGATGCTGATACGTCTCCAACGTATCTATAATTTCTGATGTTCCATGCTTGTTTTATGACAATATCTACATGTTTTGCTCACACTTTATAATGTTTTTATGCGTTTTCCGGAACTAACCTATTAACAAGATGCCGAAGTGCCAGTTCCTGTTTTCTGCTGTTTTTGGTTCCAGAAAGGCTGTTCGGGCAATATTCTCGGAATTCGACGAAACGAAGACCAAACATCATAATTCACCGAGACGGACCAGGACACCGAAGGGGAGTCAGAGGGGAGGCCTGGGGCCCCCACACCATAGGGCCGCGCGGGCTCAGGCCTGGCCACGCCGACCTATGGGGAGGGCACCCTGGTGCCCCTCCTGCGCCGCCTCTTCGCCTATATAAGCCCTTTCGACCTAAAAACGCGATACCAATTGACGAAACTCCAGAAAGACTCCAGGGGCGCTGCCGCCATCGCGAAACTCCAATTCGGGGGACAAAATCTCTGTTCCGGCACGCCGCCGGGACGGGGAAGTGCCCCCGAAAGCCATCTCCATCGACGCCACCGCCTCCATCATGCTCCGTGAGTAGTTCCCCCATGGACTACGGGTTCTAGCAGTAGCTAGTTGATACTCTCTATCCCATGTACTTCAATACAATGATCTCATGAGCTGCCTTACATGATTGAGATCCATCTGATGTAATCGGTGTTGTGTTTGTTGGGATCCGATGGATGATACATTATGATTAGTCTATCTATAAAGTTTGTGAAGTTATTGTTGCTGCAATCTTGTTATGCTTAATGCTTGTCACTAGGTCCCGAGTGGCATGATCTTAGATTTAAGCTCTATAATTACTGCTTAGATTGTATCTACAAGTTGTTTGCACATATTGTTGTCCGGAACCCGAGGCCCCAAAGTGACAGAAATTGGGACAACCGGAGGGGAAGGCTGTGATATGAGGATCACATGTTTTCTCCAAGTGTTAATGCTTTGCTCCAGTGCTCTATTAAAAGGAGTACCTTAATAGCCAGTAGATTCCCTTGAGGCCCGGCTGCCACCGGCTGGTAGGACAAAAGATGTCATGCAAGTTTCTCATTGCGAGCACTTATGACTATATATGGAAAACATGCCTACATGATTAATAATCTTGATGTTCTGTCTTAATGCTTTCAATCCTATCAATTAACACAGCAGCAGTAGCAATAACACAGAGGCGATGGCACCAGAAAATAGTTGATACTACTTCCAATGACATATAGAACGAGTATATGATGATGAGAGATGGACCGGGGTTCCCAGCGATCTACACTAGTGGTAACTCTCCAATAACAAGTGACAAGTGTTGGGTGAACAAATTACAGTTGGGCAATTGATAGGATTGAAAGCATTAAGACAGAACATCAAGATTATTAATCATGTAGGCATGTTTTCCATATATAGTCATACGTGCTCGCAATGAGAAACTTGCATAACATCTTTTGTCCTACCAGCCGGTGGCAGCCGGGCCTCAAGGGAATCTACTGGAAATTAAGGTACTCCTTTTAATAGAGCACCAGAGCAAAGCATTAACACTTGGTGAAAACATGTGATCCTCATACCTACGCCTTCCCCTCCAGTTATCCCAGTTGCTGTCACTCTGGGGCCTCGGGTTCCGGACATAGACATGTGCAAACAACTTGTAGATACAATCTAAGCAATAAGTATAGAGCTTAAATCTAAGATCATGCCACTCGTGCACTAGTGACAAGCATTAAACACAACAAGATTGCAGCAACAATAACTTCACAAACTTTATAGATAGACTAATCATAATGTAACAATCCATCGGATCCCAACAAACACAACACCGATTACATCAGATGGATCTAAATCATGTAAGGCAGCTCATGAGATCATTGTATTGAAGTACATGGGGGAGAGAGTACCAACTAGCTACTGCTAGAACCTGTAGTCCATGGGGGAACTACTCATGGAGCATGATGGAGGCGGTGGCGTCGATGGAGATGACTTCCCGGGGCACTTCCCCGTCCCGGCGCGTGCCGGAACAGAGATTCTGTCCCCCGAATTGGAGTTTCGCGATGGTGGCGGCGCCCCTGGAGTCTTTCTGGAATTTCATCAATTGGTCTCGAGGTTTTAGGTCTCGAGGGACTTTATAGGCGAAGAGGCGGAGTCGGAAGGGCCACGGGGTCCCCTCCCCATAGGCTGGCGCGGCCAGGGGGCCACCCGCGCCACCATATGGTGTGGGCCCCCTGCTGCCCGCCTCCGACTCTCCTTCAGTGTTCTGGAACCTTCTGGGGAAAATAAGATATTTGGTCTTTGTTTCGTCGAATTCCGAGAATATTGCCCGAACAGCCTTTCTGGAACCAAAAACAACAGAAAACAGGAACTGGCACTTCGGCATCTTGTTAATAGGTTAGTTCCGGAAAACGCATAAAACATTATAAAGTGCGAGCAAAACATGTAGGTATTGTCATAAAACTAGCATGGAACATCAGAAATTATAGATACGTTGGAGACGTATCAGTGATCATTAGAGTTTGATTCACTTGGTATCTTTTGTTTTTGAATGATATTATGGGAGTGATGATTCCATGTTTGTGCACTCTATACTCCAATGCAAATTGTCTAGTTTTGTGCACAAACCTTGGGGAGCTTCCTCAAATTATTTAGAGCAATCTTCTTGATCTTATCATAATATCTATCTTTCTTTTGGTATCTTCTTTGTGGTTCATTTCGTTGCTTGCTTCATTTGTTGAAGCTTCTTGACTTCGTTATCTTTTTGCGATCTTTGATCCTATATATAGTGTGATTCCTTCCAAATATTCGTCATTGGATACGTGCATTTGATTCCACTCAAATTATGAGAAATGCACACGCTGTGGAGGAACTCTCACTATATTGGCCTTCTAAATTTTTCACCCATTTAGGCAATTGGTGCCAATGGGGGAGAAGTTTGGAGGGTTTAAGGGAATTTGGTTATGTCTTTGCTTTGTTCTTAAGCACGTGCCTTTATTGCATTGCATCTTGTTGCTTTGCATAGTTGAATATTTAGGGGAAACTCCACTAGGCTTTGTATGCCAATATATGCAATGAAAGTCAAGATCATTCACACATGCATATATTATGGGGGAGTTTGCTCTATATATTCAACTTATTTGTTACTTAAATTTCTTATATAAACCCTCTCAAAAAGATTGTCATCAATTACCAAAATGGGGGAGATTGAAAGTGCATGGAGCCCCCATGTGTGGTTTTGGTAATTAATGACAATCCCTATGGACTAATGTTTGCATTGAGTTATATTTGTAGGAGTTGTCCATAGGCAATGCTTGAACCATAGGTTGGCTTCAAGATTGAAATAAGAAACTAATGAAGAAGATCAAGTGTCAAGAGTTGTCCATAGGAAATTCTTGAACCATAGGTTGGCTTCAAGATTGCAATAAGAAACTAATGAAGAAGATCAAGTGTCAAGTATGTCTTGAAGATGAAGATGAAGTGAGCCCTCAAGTTCTTCAAGACATCAACATGATGAAGAATGAAGAAATGGCGTGCAAGTTCAAGATGAGTGATGTCTACGTTCCCCCTCCTTTCCTGTAGACAGTGTTGGGCCTCCAAGAGCAGAGGTTTGTAGAACAGCAGCAAGTTTTCCCTTAAGTGGATACCCAAGGTTTATCGAACTCAGGGAGGAAGAGGTCAAAGATATCCCTCTCATGCAACCCTGCAACCACAAAACAAGAAGTCTCTTGTGTCCCCAACACACCAAATAGGTGCACTAGTTCGGCGAAGAGATAGTGAAATACAGGTGGTATGAATAAGTATGAGCAGTAGCAATGGTGCCAGAAAATAGCTTGCTGGCGTGTAGTTGATGGTGGTAGTATTGCAGCAGTAGTAACACAGTAAAACAGTAAACAAGCAGTAGTAACGCAGCAGTATTTAGGAACAAGGCCTAGGGATTACACTTTCACTAGTGGACTCTCTCAACATTGATCACATAACAGAATAGATAAATGCATACTCTACACTTTTGTTGGATGATGAACACATTGCGTAGGATTACACGAACCCTCAATGCCGGAGTTAACAAGCTCCACAATAATGCTCATGTTTAAGTAACCTTAAGTGTAAGATAGATCAACAGACTAAACCAAGTACTAACATAGCATGCACACTGTCACCTTCATGCATATGTAGGAGGAATAGATCACATCAATATTATCATAGCAATAGTTAACTTCGCAATCTACAAGAGATCATGATCATAGCATAAACCAAGTACTAACACGGTGCACACACTGTCACCTTTACACACGTGCAGGAGGAATAGAACTACTTTAATAACTTTGCTAGAGTAGCACATAGATAGTAGTGATACAAACTCATATGAATCTCAATCATGTAAAGCAGCTCATGAGATCATTGTATTGAGGTACATGGGAGAGAGATTAACCACATAGCTACCGGTACAGCCCCGAGCCTCGATGGAGAACTACTCCCTCCTCATGGGAGCAGCAGCGGTGATGAAGATGGCGGTGGAGATGGCAGCGGTGTCGATGGAGAAGCCTTCCGGGGGCACTTCCCCGTTCCGGCAGCGTGCCGGAACAGAGACTCCTGTCCCCCAGATCTTGGCTTCGCGATGGCGGCGGCTCTGGAAGGTTTCTGTGGGTTTCGTCGAACGCATCAGGGTTTTCGATCCAGGGGCTTTATATAGGCGAAGAGGCGGCGCAGGAGGGCTGACAGGGGGGCCAGACTATAGGGCGGCGTGGCCCCCCCTCTGGCCGCGCCAGCCTGTAGTTTGGTGGGCCTGTGGCCCCCCTCTGACCTCTCTGGTGTGTTCTGGATGCTTCCGGGGATTCTAAGATCTTTGGCGTTGATTTCGTCCGATTCCGAGAATATTTCGTTACTAGGATTTCTGAAACCAAAAACAGCAGAAAACAGAGGCGCACTTCGGCATCTTGTTAATAGGTTAGTTCCAGAAAATGCACGAATATGACATAAAGTGTGCATAAAACATGTAGATAACATCAATAATGTGGCATGGAACATAAGAAATTATCGATACGTCGGAGACGTATCAGCATCCCCAAGCTTAGTTCTGCTCGTCCCGAGCAGGTAAAACGATAACACAGATAATTTCTGGAGTGACATGCCATCATAATCTTGATCATACTATTTGTAAAGCATATGTAGTGAATGCAGCAATCCAAGACAATGGTAATGACATGAGTAAACAAATGAATCATAAAGCAAAGACTTTTCATGAATAGCACTTCAAGACAAGCATCAATAAGTCTTGCATAAAAGTTAACTCATAAAGCAATAATTCAAAGTAGAGGTATTGAAGCAACACAAAGGAAGATGAAGTTCAGCGGTTGCTTTCAACTTATAACATGTATATCTCATGGATAATTGTCAATGCAAAGCAATATAACAAATGCAATATGCAAATATGTAAGAATCAATGCACAGTTCACAAAAATGTTTGCTTCTTGAGGTGGAGAAAGATAGGTGAACTGACTCAACAATAAAAGTAAAAGAATGGTCCTTCAAAGAGGAAAGCATCGATTGCTATATTTGTGCTAGAGCTTTTATTTTGAAAACATGAAACAATTTTGTCAACGGTAGTAATAAAGCATATGTATCATGTAAATTATATCTTACAAGTTGCAAGCCTCATGCATAGTATACTAATAGTGCCCGCACCTTGTCCTAATTAGCTTGGACTACCGGATCATCACAATGCACATGTTTTAACCAAGTGTCACAAAGGGGTACCTCTATGCCGCCTGTACAAAGGTCTAAGGAGAAAGCTCGCATTGGATTTCTCGCTATTGATTATTCTCAACTTAGACATCCATACCGGGACAACATAGACAACAGATAATGGACTCCTCTTTTATGCATAAGCATGTAACAACAATTAATAATTTTCTCATTTGAGATTGAGGATATATGTCCAAAACTGAAACTTCCACCATGGATCATGGCTTTAGTTAGCGGCCCAATGTTCTTCTCTAACAATATGCATGCTTAACCATAGGGTGGTAGATCTCTCTTACTTCAGACAAGACGGACATGCATAGCAACTCACATGAAATTCAACAATGAATAGTTGATGGCGTCCCCAGTGAACATGGTTATCGCACAACAAGCAACTTAATAAGAGATAAAGTGCATAATTACATATTCAATACCACAATAGTTTTTAAGCTATTTGTCCCATGAGCTATATATTGCAAAGGTGAATGATGGAATTTTAAAGGTAGCACTCAAGCAATTTACTTTGGAATGGCGGAAAATACCATGTAGTAGGTAGGTATGGTGGACACAAATGGCATAGTGTTGTTTGGCTCAAGGATTTGGATGCATGAGAAGTATTCCCTCTCGATACAAGGTTTAGGCTAGCAAGGTTGTTTGAAGCAAACACAAGGATGAACCGGTGCAGCAAAACTCACATAAAAGACATATTGAAAACATTATAAGACTCTACACCGTCTTCCTTGTTGTTCAAACTCAAAACTAGAAATTATCTAGACCTTAGAGAAACCAAATATGCAAACCAAATTTTAGCATGCTCTATGTATTTCTTCATTAATGGGTGCAAAGCATATGATGCAAGAGCTTAATCATGAGCACAACAATTGCCAAGTATCACATTACCCAAAACATTTATAGCAATTACTACATGTATCATTTTCCAATTCCAACCATATAACAATTTAACGAAGAAGAAACTTCGCCATGAATACTATGAGTAAAGTCTAAGGACATACTTGTCCATATGCTACAGCGGAGCGTGTCTCTCTCCCACACAAGCATGATGTAATCCAATTTTATTCAAACACAAACAAAAACAAAAACAAACCGACGCTCCAAGCAAAGCACATAAGATGTGATGGAATAAAAATATAGTTTCAGGGGAGGAACCTGATAATGTTGTCGATGAAGAAGGGGATGCCTTGGGCATCCCCAAGCTTAGACGCTTGAGTCTTCTTGATATATGCAGGGGTGATCCACCGGGGCATCCCCAAGCTTAGAGCTTTCACTCTCCTTGATCATGTTGCATCATACTCCTCTCTTGATCCTTGAAAACTTCCTCCACACCAAACTCGAAACAACTCATTAGAGGGTTAGTGCACAATAAAAATTAACATATTCAGAGGTGACACAATCATTATTAATACTTCTGGACATTGCATAATGCTACTGGACATTAATGGATCAAAGAAATTCATCCAACATAGCAAAAGAGGCAATGCGAAATAAAAGGCAGAATCTGTCAAAACAGAACAGTTCGTATTGACGAATTTTAAAATGGCACCAGACTTGCTCAAATGAAAATGCCCAAATTTAATGAAAGTTGCGTACATATCTGAGGATCATGCACGTAAATTGGCTTAATTTTCTGAGCTACCTACAGGGAGGTAGACCCAGATTCGTGACAGCAAAGAAATCTGGAACTGCGCAGTAATCCAAATCTAGTACTTACTTTTCTATCAACGGCTTAACTTGGCACAATAAAACACTAAACTAAGATAAGGAGAGGTTGCTACAGTAGTAAACAACTTCCAAGACACAAATATAAAACAAAGTACTGTAGCAAAATAACACATGGGTTATCTCCCAAGAAGTTCTTTTCTTTATAGCCATTAAGATGGGCTCAGCAGTTTTAATGATGCACTCGCAAGAAATAGTATTTGAAGTAAAAAGAGAGCATCAAAAGGCAAGTATGAAACAAATTTAAGCCTAACATGCTTCCTATGCATAGGAATCTTGTAAATAAACAAGTTCAAGAAGCATAATGCAACAAGCATAGAAAGATAAAACAAGTATAGCTTCAAAAATTTCAGCACATAGAGAGGTGTTTTAGTAACATGAAAATTTCTACAACCATATTTTCCTCTCTCATAATAACTTTCAGTAGCAACATGAGCAAACTCAACAATATAACTATCACATAAAGCATTCTTATCATGAGTCTCATGCATAAAATTATTACTCTCCACATAAGCATAATCAATTTTATTAGTAATAGTGGGAGCAAATTCAACAAAGTAGCTATCATTATTATTCTCATCATCAAATATAGGAGGCATATTGTATTCATAATCAAATTAATCCTCCATAACAGGTGGCAACAAAAGACTACTATCATTATAATCATCATAAATAGGAGGTAAAGAATCATCAAAGAAAATTTTCTCCTCAATGCTTGGTGGACTAAAAAGATCATGCTCATCAAAACCAGCTTCCCCAAGCTTAGAATTTTCCATATCATTAGCAACAATGGTGTTCAAAGTGTTCATATTAATATGTTCCATGGGTTTTTTAATTTTTGGATCAAACCATCCATGTCTTAAATCAGGAAATAGAGTAAAAAGCTCATTGTTGTCCATTATGCCAAACTAGTGTAAACAAGAAACAAAAAGTTGCAATTGCAGGATCTAAAGGAAATAGCTTCGAGCACAAACACAATGGCGCCAGAAAATTACTTTACCTGGAAACGAAGTATGAGTGCCTTTTACCTTTCCTCCCCGGCAACGGCGCCAGAAAAGTGCTTGATGTCTACGTTCCCCCTCCTTTCCTGTAGACAGTGTTGGGCCTCCAAGAGCAGAGGTTTGTAGAACAGCAGCAAGTTTTCCCTTAAGTGGATACCCAAGGTTTATCGAACTCAGGGAGGAAGAGGTCAAAGATATCCCTCTCATGCAACCCTGCAACCACAAAACAAGAAGTCTCTTGTGTCCCCAACACACCAAATAGGTGCACTAGTTCGGCGAAGAGATAGTGAAATACAGGTGGTATGAATAAGTATGAGCAGTAGCAACGGTGCCAAAAAATAGCTTGCTGGCGTGTAGTTGATGGTGGTAGTATTGCAGCAGTAGTAACACAGTAAAACAGTAAACAAGCAGTAGTAACGCAGCAGTATTTAGGAACAAGGCCTAGGGATTACACTTTCACTAGTGGACTCTCTCAACATTGATCACATAACAGAATAGATAAATGCATACTCTACACTTTTGTTGGATGATGAACACATTGCGTAGGATTACACGAACCCTCAATGCCGGAGTTAACAAGCTCCACAATAATGCTCATGTTTAAGTAACCTTAAGTGTAAGATAGATCAACAGACTAAACCAAGTACTAACATAGCATGCACACTGTCACCTTCATGCATATGTAGGAGGAATAGATCACATCAATATTATCATAGCAATAGTTAACTTCGCAATCTACAAGAGATCATGATCATAGCATAAACCAAGTACTAACACGGTGCACACACTGTCACCTTTACACACGTGCAGGAGGAATAGAACTACTTTAATAACTTTGCTAGAGTAGCACATAGATAGTAGTGATACAAACTCATATGAATCTCAATCATGTAAAGCAGCTCATGAGATCATTGTATTGAGGTACATGGGAGAGAGATTAACCACATAGCTACCGGTACAGCCCCGAGCCTCGATGGAGAACTACTCCCTCCTCATGGGAGCAGCAGCGGTGATGAAGATGGCGGTGGAGATGGCAGCGGTGTCGATGGAGAAGCCTTCCGGGGGCACTTCCCCGTTCCGGCAGCATGCCGGAACAGAGACTCCTGTCCCCCAGATCTTGGCTTCGCGATGGCGGCGGCTCTGGAAGGTTTCTGTGGGTTTCGTCGAACGCATCAGGGTTTTCGATCCAGGGGCTTTATATAGGCGAAGAGGCGGCGCAGGAGGGCTAACAGGGGGGCCAGACTATAGGGCGGCGCGGCCCCCCCTCTGGCCGCGCCAGCCTGTAGTTTGGTGGGCCTGTGGCCCCCCTCTGACCTCTCTGGTGTGTTCTGGATGCTTCCGGGGATTCTAAGATCGTTGGCGTTGATTTCGTCCGATTCCGAGAATATTTCGTTACTAGGATTTCTGAAACCAAAAACAGCAGAAAACAGGAACTGGCACTTCGGCATCTTGTTAATAGGTTAGGTCCAGAAAATGCACGAATATGACATAAAGTGTGCATAAAACATGTAGATAACATCAATAATGTGGCATGGAACATAAGAAATTATCGATACGTCGGAGACGTATCAATGAGCCAACTCGAAGAGATCATATGCTTGAAGCTTTCCATCCATAAGGTGTTCATGGATATGTGAAGACGCGCCGAAGAAGAAGCTCTCCCATAGTGGAGTATGGGGGAGCATTTCGCATGACTTCATCTAGCAAGCACAATCAAGAAAGGCGTTCCATCTTGTTGCGGTCAAGACCATCATCATCAAGCTCAAGTGGAATGCGCGAGGTTAAGGTTTGCTATTGATAGGGTTTCTTTCTCACCGGTCTCATGGTGTAGTTGGAGACCGGTTTATAGTTTAGTTGCTGTACATTCAAGAGGACTCTCGAGTGAGTAACTCGGTCGTATCCTTCGGAGAGCTCAAACCTTTGCATACTTGCATCATCTTTCTTGGTTGATTATTTGGATCTTATCCATGAGGTGATTTAGAGCTTGTGGTTATTTCCATAGCAAGCTCTAGTTCATCGAATATGGATTCCGCATGAATCACTTGTTGCGTTTTCGATATTGGAGTTTTTCTCGGTTTCTCGTATTGAGAAGTTTCACTCTAAAATACATAGAAAAACCTACCCCACTTGTTCTTAAGCTTTTCACTCTTTGTGGGGTAGCTCTAGTCATCTTCTTTACAACAAAATTGGTTTCACCTAAATCCGAGTTTCCTAACTCAAGTTGTTGCATTTTCCATATTGGAGGTTTTACCGGTTTGCCTTTTATAGATAGGTAAAACCTTTATTCATTTGTTTCTATCCTAGTTTGCTGGACTATGATGTTTCTATGCATACTGTTGTAGAGCTCGTTGTTGTGATTTCAACGAGCCCAAGATCATCGAAATCGGAGTCCGGATGCAAAAGTTCTTAAGGTTTTTGTATGGGGTGTTTAGGTAAAAACGTTTGGTGAGGAGGGGCCCTGGCCGGAGCCTCCACCCAGCCCATGGCTGGAGCCTCCAGGCAAGGTACCGCTCACGGTACTCAGCCCACGGCTGGAGCCTCCAGGAAAGGTACCGCCCATGGTACCGGATAATCGCCAAGTGAGGCTGTTTTGTTCCAGGGCTTTGGGACGGCTCGGCGGTACCTCGGCCGGTACCGCGGACGGATGCTCCGGCTTCCTCCTCCCGGCCCGCAGCTGCTTGGCCGGCCTGGCCACGTGGCCGCCTCCCAGTCGCCGCGTCGGATCGACCTCCATCTCCAACGGGCAGAATTTTGGAGCCCCTTTTTAAGCCTTCTTTCCTCTCTCTCTCTCTTCGCACTTCTTCTTCTACCTCTAGCTCTCCTCCATTGTTGAATATATGAGAGCTTCCCCTCACTCAATCCCTCTATGATACTTGCTCACTTTTTAGGAAAAGAGATAGGAGATCTAGATCTACATTTGCACCAAACAAATTCCCCTCTTTGTGAAGGAATCACTAGATCTAGATCTTGGAGAGAAATTTGGTGTTCCTCTTCTTTTGTTCTTCCTCTCTTAATCCCCAATAGCTTTAGTAGCTTTGTTGGAATTTGAGAGTGAAGAATTGTATCATCTTTGTGGTGTTCTTGCCATTGCATTTGGTGCATAGGTTTGAGTTCTCCATGGTGATTCGTGGTGGTGAAAGCAAGTAGGTTGTTACTATTGGGTTCTTGGAACCCTAGACGGATTCTAGGACTTTGTGGCGATTTGTTGGGAGCCTCCAATTAAGTTGTGGATGTGTGCCCCAATCTTTGTGTAAGGCCCGGTTTCCGCCTCGAAGTAAATCCCTTAGTGGAACCGTGACCTAGGCCTTTGTGGCGAGGGTCACCGGAGATTTAGGTGAGGCGCCTTCGTGGCGTTCGGTATGTGGTGTGAGTACCGCATCTTGGGGTGAGGCCTTTGTGGCGTTGGTTTGCATCGAGCAACCACACCTCAAGGTGAGCCTCTTGTGGCGTTCGGGAGCACTAAGCCACCGCACCTCTCCAACGAAGATTAGCACTCGCAAGAGTGTGAACTTCGGGATAAATCTTCGTCTCCCGCGTGCCTCGGTTATATCCATACCCGAGCTCTTTACTTATGCACTTTACCTTGTGATAGCCATCGTGCTTGAATTTATATATATCTTGCTATCACATAAGTTGCTTGTATTGCTTAGCATAAGTTGTTGGTGCACATAGGTGAACCATTGCTTATAATAAGTTGTTGGTGCACATAGGTGAACCATAGTATATAGGCTTTGGGCTTGACAAAGTAAACCCTAGTTTTATTCCGCATTTGTTAAGCCCATGTCGTAAAAGTTTTAAACCGCCTATTCACCCCCTCTAGGCGACATCCGTGTCCTTTCACTCCCTCCATGTCTCCACCTTATATAGGGGAGGAGGTGGTGGCCGACTGCAAACCCTAGGGAGGGGGCGGCTGGGCCAAGGGGAGGTGGTTGGTTGGGCCACTAAGGTCCCATGCGCCCCCTCCCAAACTCAAAACCCTAGCCGCCCCACCACAAAAGCCCATGTGGGGGTCAGCCGACCCCTTAATGGGCTCCCCTCTAGGAGTTGCCCTTTTAAGATGGGTAGCGCCTTTAATTAATAAATAATATATAATTAAATATTAATTCACTTAATTAATACATAATACATATTATTTAATTCCAGGTGATCCGAGATAACATCCTTCAGATTCTCCTAGAACCGCAGACGTGATCAAGATGCCTCTCCGATCAATGATCACTAGGGGGTTCTAGAGAACCATAATGATCCATGTGGGTTCTATGAATATAAACTCGTTGAACCGCAAACATTGAGTCATATTCTGATAGGGCAAAGGAGGCCGATCTTTTGATGAGAGTATGATAGCGTCGATTTTTTTGTGGAGTTCGTGCTTGATGATCCGACTACACATGCAAAGCTCGTGCGCCAATGCAATCCATAGAACAATCTCCGGGAGTTACTGATCTTGCGGATGCACGATCAGCCTGACCAGCGAGGGTCTTAATTCCTACCTAAAATTGAGAACAAGTAAGAACTAATATTGCAATCAGAATATTGCAGATGAAAGATGAAAACTTTATTGAATAAGGTGGGATTCCGAATAGTCGGTCTTGTTCTGGGCGTTGGCCTCAAAAGAAGTACACGAGAGTTGCAGCAATGGCTAAATTTTAGTCTAATTAAAATCCAAGTCTAAACGTGATGGCTATGGGGGTATTTAAAGGAGGAAAAGGTGCGGTTTCGGTCAGCCATACATATGGTGGCCGAACCAAACCCTAGAAGGCCTTTCCCCTTCAATACGGACTCTAAAAAGTGGCTGACTTAATTCCTGCGAAAATGACATGGGCCTGGCCCAAAATTAAAGGTGGCCCAGCACCATATTATGCTATGGACGAAATTATGAAGTGTGAAACTCTATATTTCGTCCATGTCTTCATCTCTTCTTATGGTGGCTTCAAAATTCTGAAATCTCCACTTGTGGCGTCATCTTCAATCCTCAAATATTTGCTGCCATCTCCTCCATGTGTGATCATGCTCCATTGCTTGTCCTCCTCATCCATGCTTGATCCATCATTCCTAAGAGTAACACACATATCTGATTTAGGCAGCATCATATTCTCATGTATGTGAGGAATAGTTCCAAGAAACAAAAGTACCTGATAGTTAAGTTGTTTGGCACGAGCTCGAGTGATTGGTCCTTGTATTTGTGTGGCTGCAGGTACATCGGTTGTATCAATAGATGGGATTTCCTCATCATGCCCCCCTTCTTGAATTGAAGTCGTCCTCGACGAAAGCTCCTCGTCTTCACCAAAGTAAGACATCAAATCTGCAATGTTAAATGTAGGACTAACCGGACCCAATTATGCAGGAAGCTCAAGTTAATATGCATTATCATTGATTTTCTCTAACACCTTTAAAGGACCAGCAACGCGTGGCATTAGTTTAGACTTGTGCAATTCAGGAAAACGATCGTTGTGCAAATGCAACCAAACAAGATCACCAACATCAAACACAACATGCTTTCTTCCTCTATCCCCAGCAATTTTATACTTAGCATTCATGTGTGCTATGTTGTCTTTAGTAGTCTCATGCAATTGTAATATCAATTCAGCACGTTGTGTAGCATCCAAATTATTTTGCACCGAAGATGGTAATATCAATTCAGCACGTTGTGTAGCATCCAAATTATTTTGCGTTCAATAGGTGCACGTGGAACAAAACCATAAATAATCTCAAATGGGCACATCTTAGTGGTAGAATGCAGCGAACGATTGTAAGAAAATTAACCATGAGGTAAACATTCTTCCCACAATTTTAAGTTCTTCTTCAGAACAGCCCGCAACATAGTAGACAATGTTCTATTTACTACTTCAGCTTGTCCATCAGTTTGGGGATGACATGTGTAAGAGCAAACTTTAAACACCAAGTTTTGTGTGTTTCATGACAACACTTGAGTAATCTCACTGTGTGCCTTGAGTATCATTGTTAGATTTGCAAGAGCACGGTGACCTCGCTGGACACGTTAAGATCGGAAGACTGAAGCGTAGTTGATAGGTTTTCTGGTTTTGTGTGTGTTTAGCGAGGTGACATGGTTGGAGAGAAAAAGGGAAGAAAACCAGTTTTAGCCAGGCCGGTACTACCGGTACCTGTAGCGGTAGTACCGCTACCCCTATAGGTACCGCCCCACGGTACCGCTCTGAGTTCTGCGCCGAAACTGACCCACAGTACGAGTTGCGGTACCTCTGCAGTACCTGGAGCGGTAGTACCGCTCACGAGCGGTAGTACCGCTCACGGTACCGCCCAGGTACCGTAAACGACTTACGGCTGTACCGCCCTGGTACTGCCCTGGTACCACTTCGAGTCCAGTAAGGTTTGGACCCTGTTGCGGTACCTCGAGCGGTACCTCGAGCGGTAGTACCGCTCTGCGTCCTTTGACCAGATCTGGGGGAATTTCGAACTCAGAGCGGTAGTACCGCTTCCCTGAAGCGGTAGTACCGCTTAGGCAAAAACTGGACATAACGGTTGGATTTGGAGGAGCCTATTTAAGGGCCCCTTCTTCCCCAACACGATTTTATCTCTTCCCCCTCTCTCTCCTCCATTGTTGCTGAGCTTAATCCTTGAGGATCTCCTTCACCATCCAACCAATCTTGCCCAAACTTTGAGGATTGGTGGAGGAGACCCCAATCTATAGTTCTACCAAGAGAGATTTCACCAATACTAGCTAGGGATTTCTATTTTCGTGCCCTCGGTTCCTTAGTTGTGCTCAGTTTTCCCCAGCTCCTTAGTTTTTCCTCAGTTTTCCCCAAGACCTTGTCTGAAACCATCACAGATGCTGTAACGGCCGGTTGCCCGACGGTTGACCGTTATCTTCTGACTAGTGGGGCCACGTAGAGCCCGCAAAGACACGTCAGACCATCCATCTTTGTTTGACCGTAAGCATCGCTGTATCCCTGACCAAAACACGCACGAGTGGGGCTTCGGTATATCGAATGACAAGTGGGCCATGGCGCTGATACAAGGGGCAATACACGGGTAGGAATAGATTTTTAAACGGAGCTCTACAGCGATGGCACGGAGGAGGTGGCCTGCGGGGTGCCGAGATGAGATCGACGTCCACAAAGAACTGCATGAGGCGAGACCAGACGCATTAGATAGATATGAACTAGACGCGTTTAACCATGCAAAGAAGAGAAGAAATGGTCGACGACATCGATGACTACCTCAAAACTTTGACTGACCGTGTCCGACACGAACGCGAGCAATGTAGAGAAAACTAGTGTCTCTCCTTTCTGGCGTGTATAGATGGGTGCTAGAAGAGTGTGGTGGCGAAGGGAAAGACCTCGCGGTGGTCTGTGGCGTCCAGCATAGCGGGGTGGCGTGGCCGTGCCCACATCGGCGTGGATGCATGTTCGGCATTGGCATCAGCATGTACGTTCGGCATTGGCCTCGGCGGTATCTCTGGTGTGTCAGTGATCGAATGAGGGGACGGGATTGAGGGTGCATCCCGACGGTGACCTAGCAGTGGCGTCGAGCATAGCCGTTCTGACCATGCCGATATCGGCATCGGCAAAGTTTGGAGGCTGTGGTGCTCGAATCAAGGAGGGATTTGTTTCTTGTACGCCAAAAGTGATTTGAAACAAGTTTCGTGTTGAAGGTTAGGTAACGAAAGTTTGTAACTAAGCCCAAAATTATACTAGCGCCATGGTGAGGTTCTTTTTGATAGAGCTATACGGTTGGGCAAACTTTTTTGACACTTTTTAGATAGGGTTCCTTGTTGTTACACGTATGGCATCATGTATGGCAAATTTGGGATCATTTGGAGATGTTCAAAAAAATCACTTTGCTTAAACGCATGCCATTTCGTCTCACTGAAACCAGCTTTTCTAACAAGGTGATTTATTCTACCTCCTCTAAATGACCTCAAATTTCATACAGCTGATCTTCTATACATAGATAGATAGATTGTTTCGTTTTTATATTTTTCGAACTTTTTATTTCCCTTTATAATATCCAATTGATTTTCAGGTCAAAACCTCGAAAAACAGCATCATGTATGGCATCATTTTCGCCATAAATTTCAAATTTTGTGAAACTTTCCCTTTTAGATATTCCTTGATGTTATAGATATGGCATAATGTATGCCAAATTATGTTAGGTCTCACTGAAACCAGCTTTTGTAACAAGTTAGGTTTTTTTGACCTTCTCAAAAGGGATTTTTTTCTACCTTCTCTAAATGACCTCAAAAATCATACAGACGATCTTCTATACAAAGATAGGTAAATTGTTTCATTTTTACATTTTTTTGAACTTTTATTTCCCTTTATAATACCCATTTGTTTTCAGGTCAAAACCTCGAAAGTTAACATAACTAGATGGTGAACCCTTCCAAACTTCAAATACAGAGATAGATAGATTGGTTCGTTTATCATTTTTACCGTGAATAGTAATGGCTACAAGAAATCGGTGATGGTCTATCATTTTTTGCGTGAAAAGTAATGGATACAACAAATCGGTGATGGTTTATCATTTTTTGCGTGAAAATTAATGGCTACAACAAATCGGTGATGGTTTATCATTTGGGATTTTCGTAAAAATTAATGGCTACAACAAATCGGTGACGGTTTATCATTTTTTGCGTGAAAATTTATGGCTACAACAAATCGGTGATGGTTTATCATTTTTTGCGTGAAAAGTAATGCCTAAAAGAGTTTATAATTTTTAGCGCGTGAAAACAAATACAGAAAACCGCCCTTTAGCATACTTAGAGAGTGGAAGGTAACCGCCGACAGAGAGAGAGAGGGGTTATCCTGCCCGTCAGATCATACGATCAACGGTCGGCGGGCACGATCCGCGTGACATGGGCTAGACCAATCAGGGCAATGTTGCACGTGTGAGAGAATTTATGGAGGGAGAGGGCAAAACTGAGTAGTATCAAGAAACCAAGGGCACCTATGTAATAAACAGACTAAGGGATTCAAATATGAGATTTAAAAAATGGAAAATGCGTGTTTTGTACAATAAAACCCATCTTGGCCTATCTCAAACTATTTGCAATACAAATATACATGAGTGTGAGAATTGTGGCCTCATTTAGACAAAGTATGTTTTGGGGAAAGCTGTTTTGGGAAGGGCTTATTGTGGAAAACCATGCACCTTCATAGCTACTAGGTGATTTGAGAAGGCCTTTGAGAAGTGGCAATTTGTGGTAAAACTTGATTTATCTATGACTTATCTATGTTTTGAGAACTGGCAATTTGTGGTAAAGACTCCATGAGTATGTGCCACTATTTTTCGGAATTTTTTGCACATTAAATGACTCATTTAACTAGTTAATCCCATTTGTTGACTGTCTGTTGACCAGCTACTTGAGGGTAAAACTGAGCATATTGCACTAGCCAGTATTAGCACTCAAGGGGAAAACTGAGCACACAAAAAATGCTAGTGTAATGCTCGAGGTTATACCTGAGTATATCTAAATTTCCAGGGTTAGACTCGAGGACGCGTCTTGTGGTGCAGAAATGAAAGACGTGTAATTGTTGACGCGTAGACGCCGGTCGTGGTGCAGAAGTCGAAGACGTGCAATCGTGGACGCATGGCGCATTGCAGAAGTCCAAGACGTGCAGACGTGCAGCGGTGGACGCGGGGTCGCATTAACCACCCCTTGCCTTTATAGACGCCTCCTCCCACTATCTCTGTCACTCTCACTCGCCTACGCAACGCCGCCTCTCTCAAGTCCCATCATCTTCTCCAAAGCAAAAAACCCTCTCCCTCTCCCTCTCCTCTGCCGGCGAGATGGACAAGGAGAATGCCAATCCCATCATCCACGGCGCCGTCGGCTCCAAGCGCGACGCCTCCCTCTTCGACGCCGTCCCCTCAACGGACGTCGCCGCCGCCTCCGCCGGTGCATCGGAGGCTGCTGCCGCCGATCGCGGTCAGATCCCGCCGGGATATGACCCCTACGAGCTGGTGCCGTACGTCCCGCCCCCGAACCCCTACGACACCTCCATAGAGGACCCATGGAACGAGGTAACTACGATTTGCTTCCTTTTTTGTTCCCCATTCCTTTTTGAACCCTATTTGTGCTGGTGTAGATGGATCTGTGGATGGATGAGTATTGGGCTAATATTTGCGCCGATTTTATTCCATTTTGCTTTGATCCCTCCTTGATTTTGTTTAAGATTTGGGGTTCGGCCGTTCGGTTAATTTATGCAAGTAATAATGGGATCTCAATCAGTTAATTTATGCAAGTAATCATAGGATCTCAATCAGTTATTTTATGCACGAATCAAAAGATATCAACCGTTTAATTTTGCAAATAATCTGGAATGTGTTCAAGTTCAGATCTGGAATCTGTTTCTTTGCCTATGATGAATCGGTGGGCATAGATTTTTACAGGGAGGGTTCAGCGAACCATTTCTGTGTACAAATCTGTTGTGCATGAGCTTTGGTTCGCTTACACCGTCCCTGTAGACATATAATCGTGTCCACTCTAGTTGAGGCTGCCTCTGTTTTTCCTAACTTTGTTATCATGCACGTTAGTCATCGTTGCAACTCATTCACTAATAAATTCCCGTTTGATATGGATCAGCTGTCTGGCAGCGATGTCGGCAGCGACGACGAGCACCATGACGTCAAGACTCGCCAGGTGCTGCGGAGGCTGCAGGTCGGCCAGTACGTCTCCTACCTCGCCGTCGCCAAGGGTGTCTACAGGTGCCCCTTCTGCACTAGGAGGCTCGGCGGCACTGACTTCAACTGCCTCCTCACGCATGCCGAGAACATCGGCCACACCAACCCCAAGGTCGGCGCGTCGGTGAACCCCAACTCCTTCTGCGCCAAGCACTTGGCGCTCGGCATGCACCTCCGCAGCATCCAGCGGGTGGAGATATCCGGCGGGCGCCTGCCTCCGCTCAAGCCCAAGGCTCCCAAGGGGAGCAACAAGTGGAGGCAGAGGCAGATGGGGTAGGCGGAGTCCTGGACGTGTGCTGCTGCTGCCTCCTCCATTTTGTTGTTGGGATCCCTTTGTTGTTAGCTAGGGATCCCTCGTTGTTATGTTGTTAGTATGATGGTGCTGTACTGCTGTGAAGAACCTCGAACCCTACTATGTTTGGCTGCTGAATGCAGCTTATTATCTATATTATCTATCCCTATTCTACTATATGACCTTGTGAATTTATCGTACATTCCCTGTAGATTTGCTTCTAGATTTAACTACATACATATGGACCAGATAGAGTACTAGATTGGGCTCCCTACTAGATTTGCTGCCATATTGGGCAAACAACGAGGGCCAAAAGGCACAAATAATAATTGAAGAAAGACAGAAATGCAAGCTTCTCTAGATTTGATACTAATTAGGTGAAAAAAGGCAGAGAGAAGGAGGCAGAAAAGGTACTCTTAAAAGGGAAATGCCAATGGCCGAGAGAGACAAAACCCAGCTCCTGCTCACGTGCAACCAAACGCTATCTCGTCCTGTCCCACGCGGTCCCTTTCTACCAGCCCCACGCGACGCGGGCCCACACGACGCGGCCCCACACGTCAGCACGGAGCGGTCAACTTAACGGGAATCCTGCCGTCTGAGCTGCCTTCTGCGGGTTTCAAACAAGCACTTGGGGAAAATTGAGGAAAAACTAAGGAGCTGGGGAAAACTGAGCACAACTAAGGAACTGAGGGCACGAAAATAGAAATCCCTACTAGCTATTCCTTAGTGGATCTTGGTGGTAGGGTTCCTTTAGTGGAGCATTGGAGAAGAGTTCCTTGGTGGAGCATTGGAAGGGTTCCTTTGGTGGAGCATTGGAAGAGTTCCTTGGTGGAGCATTGGAAGGGTTCATTGGTGGGGCATTGGAAGGGTTCCTTTGGTGGAGCGTTGGAAGGGTTCCTATGGTGGAGCATTGGAGATGTGCAGCTATGGAGTCTAGCTTGGTGATGTACTAGCTCCATAGGGTGTTGGGAGCATCCTTGTTGTGGAGCTCGCCCCAACCTTGTGAAGGAATCACCGCCTCGACCGGTGCCTTAGTGGAAGAGGGAGAGCACCTTCGTGGAGCTCTCTCGAGGAAGAAGGTGAGGCCTTCCTTTGTGGTGTGGCCGCCTAGTCTCTTGTGTGAGACTAGCACCTCCTCAACGCAGACGTACTTCCTATTGTGGAAGGAACTGCGGGAAACAAACCTCGACTCGCCTCGCGCCCCCGGTTGTCTCGCTCCTTACTCCCGTTATCTTGTTGATTCCTTTACTTGTTGCACTTGTCCGATAATCATTGTAGGATCACCCCTATTGCTAAAGTTCACAACTTTACCTTCCGTTGCATAAAAATTGAAAAAGACTAAAACTTGCCGTAGCGCCATTCACCCCCCCTCTTGTTCGCTATGATCCATTCAAGTGGTATCAGAGCAAGGTTTTCTTGCTCGGGCTTTACCGCCTAAGAAATGGCCGAACAAGAGGCGGATAAGAATGGGTCACCTTCCCTTGTGCCACCCGCTCCATCATCGCCCATCGATTCCACGACGGCTACGTTGGATGACCTCAAGAAATTGGAGTCATCCATCGTTGCCCAAATGAAGGAGATGATGATGGAGTTGGTTGTACAAAAACCAAACCCTCCACCAAAAGCAAGTGTCGAGGATCCGCCACCAAAAGCTAACCCCCTTCCTCTTGTTGATTTTGTCGCGCAAGCGACAAAAGATCCACAAAAGGAAGGGCTTGGGGATACCGGCACTTCAACAAAAGGGAAGGATGATGACACACCGATTGCGGAACGTCTAGGGGGTTATCATGCGGTGCCACCACCAAATGATTACACCATAAACGTTCCAATACCTATGCCGCATATCTTGTCGCATGGTTCACCACCGTTACTTGAGTCAAACAACTTTGAGAATTGGCAATTCTTAATGTGTTCTCATGTGCGCAGCGCTTCTACCGAGCTTTGGCGTATCATTGAGGAGGGCTATTCACCACGAGATCCAAAGAACTTGACAAGAAGAGATGTGGTGGATGACCAACTCAACGCCACCGCCATCAACATGATTCACATGGCCATCACGCCCAAGGACCGCGCTGATATCCGCTCGCTCAAGACCGCCAAGGAAGCATGGGACAAACGTGAGAAGCTCTTCCTTGGAAATGCAAGCATCCAAAGCTCTCGTTTTGATGAAGTGAATAATATGGCCGACAACTTCGTCATGATTGAAGGAGAGACCCCCGAAGAAATATATCGGCGCCTCATCGCTCTTACCGTGCAAATGCAAGATCTTGGAGCAACGTTCGTGGATGACCATTGGATCAAGCGCAAGTTCTACAACGCTCTCCTCCCTTATGAGGAAGTGAAGTTGACGGCCATCCGCCAAAACGCCTCCTTTCGTGCTGTGACATCCGATGAAGTCCTTAGCGAAGTCATCGCTTTGGAAATTTCCAAGAAGAATGCGGAGGATCTTGTTGCTCGCGTTCACAACTCCCACAAGCCCAACCTTGCATTGAAGATGAAGGTGCATGAAGCTAGTGAAAGCGATGAAGATCCCGTTGAGTGGGGACCGGATGATCTCAAGATCAACTATCAGGAGCACATGGCTCTCGCCGCCAAGAAATTTTGGGATGGAAACATGTCCCGAAGCACAAGACCAAGAAGATCACGTGATTCTCCAAGAAGTTTCTCCAAGAGCCCAAGGGAGGGGCCAAGGGGAAGAACATGCTACAATTGCGGCGACAAGAATCATTTTGTCGTAGATTGTATGTTTGAGAGAAGAGAAGATCATGGTGGAAGGATTATCCCCAAGGATAAGTTCAAGTCACTCTCAAAAGGATTCTCCAAGTTCTCCCCAAGGTCCGATGACGACAAGGTCTCCTCCAACAAGAAGCCTAGAGCCTTCATCATTCGAGAAGAGTACTCCTCCGATGAAGATGGAGAACATGAAGACAAGCGCTCCAACAAGGAAGGAGAGGGAGTGGCCGCCATCGCCATTTCCACTCCCTCTATCTCCCTCTTTGACTCTCCTAATGAGAACCTCGTCACCAACAATGCTCGTTGCCTTATGGCAAAGGTATCCACGGAGGTAAAATCCCCGTCCAAACCATCATCTTCAACTAATGCCTTATATATTGATGATGCCACTAGTCTCACCGTTAAACGTGAGATTATGGGTTTGGATTCTTTGGATTCTTTTCTCACTAACATGAAAGGGGATACCAAGATTCATGTTGGGGCTCTCTTAGCCCAACTTGGTGCGGCACAAGATCTTATTGAGGAGAGGGAGAGGTTGGAAAGGGAAGTGGCACATGAGTTTGCCAATCTCAAGGAGGAGCTTGATGATGAATGAAATCTTTGCATGTCTCTTGAAGCTAGTGTCATCGTCCTTGAAGACAAGAACGAAGCTATTGTTTCTCGGCTCACCAAGGATCGAGACCATGCTCTTGAGTTGATTGGTGACCTCAAAAAGAAGATGCTCTCTCTTGAGGAAGCCAACAAAGGGAAAGATGATGAAGACCCCAATCCTTGTCATGATGAGCTTGTGGATCAAGTTACTTCCTTGAGGAGGCACAATGCTCTTCTCTTGGAAGTCAATGCTCTTCAAGAAGAAGCCTTGGATGAATATTACCGCTTGCTCAAAGAGAAGATCTCATGTTGCAACCATGAAGAAGAAATTGCCTCTCTTGAGATCACCAAGGCCAAGATATTGAGTTTGAGTAGAAAGCAAGAAGAGTCTTTGGTAGAATGTCGCCGCATGAGCAAGGAGAAGGACACGTGTTGTGATCAAGAGGAGGAAATAGCCGCCTTGAAGAGAAGGGAAACCAAGCTCATGGAAGTCAATTCCATGCAAGAGGAAACATTGAAGGAGTACTTTCCTTTGAGCAAGGACCGTGCATGTTGCACTCATGAAAGCGACATTGCCAAGATGGAGAATGACAAGCGCATGCTCATGAAGATGAACGCTCTCCAAGAAGAAGCTTTGATGGAACACTTCCAGGTGAACAAGGCAAAGGAAGTTCAAGTGTTTGATATATGCCATCCTCACCCGGAGCATGAAGATGAAGTCAATCGCTTGAAGGCCAAAGTTGATAGACTCCAAGTTCAAGCCAAGTACTTTGAAGGAATCATTGAAGCTAAAGATGGAGCCAAAGAGGGCTCGTGCAATGAAGGAGGAGTGGCTACCAAGCCAAATAGGAAGAGGAAGAAGAGGACCAAGAAGAAGAAGAACAAGGAGAACATGGAGGCCAACCTTGAAGAGAGCTATGCTAGCTCAAGAAGGGATGGAGTACCCAACTCCGCCTCGACGGGTTTCGCCGGCTCTAACAACCCTTCTCATGTTCTTTTTGTTGATTACTATGGACATATTCGTGCTCACTTTATTGGTCCTCAAAAGGACAATGTTGATTGTACTATTTGGGTTCCCAAACCCCTTGTTACTAACATGCTAGGACCCATTGAAAAATGGGTACCTAAATCCAAGACTTGATTCCTTGTAGGACTATGCTTCCGGTGGCGCTAAATGGGTGGTTGATATTGGAGCCACAAGTCATATGACTGGAAGCAAGGATATTGTTGTCGACCTCGAGCCTTCTCTCTCTACCGTATCATATGACGACAACATGTGCTCTAAGGTATTGGGTCTTGGCAAGGTGGTGTGGTAACACCCGACATCTCACTTGTGAATGTCCTCCTTGTCGAGACCCTTGGTTACAATTTACTTTCCGTTCATCAAATTGCTCGTATGGGTCTGTGCACATTCTTTGATGAACATATGGTGGTCCTCTTGTGGAGCAAGACACTCAATGTAGCTTTTGTTGGATATGTAGAGAATGGTTTGTATGTTGTCGATTTCTGCGGAAAGACAACATCTTCCGCTCTTTGCCTATTTGCCAAAGGTGACAAGGGATGGTTATGGCATCGCCGACTAGCCCATGTCAACATGAGGACTTTGCAAAGTCTCCACAAGGGTGGCCACATTCTCGGACTAAAAGAAGATGTCTCTTTTTGCAAGGATCGTGTTTGTAGGGCTTGCGTACAAGGAAAAATGCATGGAGCTCCTCACAAGGCCAAGACTATCTCATCTCTACCACAAGATGCTTGGAGCTCCTACATGTTGATCTCTTTGGTCCACCATCTCATGAAAGTCTTGGAGGAAAGAAGTATTGCCTCGTCATATTGATGACTATTCACGCTATTGTTGGGTATTCTTCTTCAAGTACAAGAGTGAGACTCAACGGACCATGATGGAGTTTGCCAACCAAGTTCAACGCAAGTACGACAACAAGATCCTCGCAATAAGGAGCGACAATGGAACGGAGTTCAAGAACTACACCTTGGATGACTTCCTCGGCGAAGAAGGAATCCAACATCAATACTCCACGCCATATACTCCCCAACAAAATGGGGTCGCCGAAAGGAAGAATCGAACCTTGATCGAAGCCGCACGAACCATGATGATGGAATACAAGTCCAACTACAATTTTTGGGCGGAAGCTATCTCTACCGCATGCCATGCTACTAACCACCTCTACTTTCGCAAAGGTCTTGAGAAGACACCATATGAGATCCACACCGGCAACAAGCCAAATGTGTCATACTTCAAGGTCTTCGGATGCAAATGCTACATTCTTGTCAAAGACACGCGCCTTTCCAAGTTTGATTCAAGAGCTCAAGAAGGAATTTTCGTTGGCTATGCTACGGATTCTCACGCCTATAGAGTCTTCAACAAGTCAAGTGGGCGTGTTGTAGAATCTTGTGATGTGACATTCGATGAAGATGATAGATCTTTGGAGAAGCGAAGTGCTTCTTGTGAGAAAGGAGATGCAATTCCCCCGGATACCATAGGAAGGATGGGTGTTGGCATTCGCCGACCTCAAGAGCTACCTTCTATGAGTAGCGGGGAAGGACCAAGTTCCACCCAAGTGGAGCCATCTACACCACAAGGCCAAGCTTCTTCCGTTGATCTTACAAATGCAAGTCAACCTCTACAACAACCTCAACTTCAACCTCAACCGCAAGTTCAACCTCGACATCTACAACAACAATCAAGTACAAGTTCTCCTCAACAAGCTCAAGAACAACATTCACCGCAAGATCATCTACCACAACAACCAACATCAAGTGACCAAGGTCAAGCTTCAAGTTCTTCTCCGAGTGGTTCGGGGATGATCTTTATGGACAATACTATTCCTAATACCCCCGAACCATCTGGCTCTCATGACAATGGTGCCCCTTTCAACGACAATGGAGGTCAAGGCGAGGACCTAAACCGTGATGAAGGCCAAGAGGACTCACAAGAACCATCTCCTTTAGCCGACACTCGCCGTGAAGACCCTACTACAAGACACTTGCGTCTCAAGTCTCATTCCTTGCGTAATATCATTGGTGATCTAGAGAGAAAAGTCACCACTCGGAGGCAACTTGCAAACTTCTGTGCGCACCACGCCTTTGTCTCTAAGGAGGAACCACTTAAAGTTAATGATGCTCTCAAAGATCCCGATTGGTTGAATGCAATGCAAGAGGAACTCAACAACTTCAAGAGGAATGATGTATGGACTCTCATGAAGCGACCCGATCATTGCCGCAATGTTATCGGCACCAAGTGGATCTTCAAGAACAAGCAAGATGAAAGTGGCACGGTCATCCGCAACAAAGCAAGATTGGTGGCACAAGGCTATTCTCAAGTCGAAGGCGTGGACTTTGGTGAAACCTTTGCACCCGTTGCAAGGCTTGAGTCCATCCGTATCCTTTTGGCCTTTGCCTCACATCATGGCTTTAAGTTGCAACAAATGGATGTTAAGAGTGCTTTTCTTAATGGTCCTTTACATGAGGAGGTATATGTGAAGTAACCCCCGGGGTTTGAGGACCCCCATTTCCCGGACCATGTCTTCAAGCTCAAAAAGGCCCTATATGGTCTCAAACAAGCTCCTAGAGCTTGGTATGAGCATCTCAAGGAGTTGCTTGAAGACCGTGGTTTCGAAGTGGGGAAAATCGATCCCACTCTTTTTACTAAGAAGGTCAATGGGGAGCTTTTCGTATGCCAACTCTATGTAGATGACATCATATTTGGCTCTACTAACACAAAATTCAATGATGAGTTTGCTATGTTGATGACAAATAGGTTTGAGATGTCAATGATGGGTGAACTCAAGTACTTTCTTGGGTTCGAGATCAAGCAAATGGGACAAGGCACCTTCATCAATCAAGCAAAGTACCTCCAAGACATGCTCAAGCGCTTTGATATGAAGGACGCCAAGGAGATTGGAACTCCGATGCAACTCAAGTGTCAACTCTCTCTTGACGAGGCCGGCAAGGCGGTGGATACCAAGCTCTACCGTTCGATGATAGGTTCGCTTCTTTACCTTTGTGCCTCTCGTCCGGATATAATGTTAAGCGTTGGTATGTGTGCACGGTTTCAAGCAAATCCGAAGGAAAGCCACCTTGTGGCGGTCAAAAGGATCTTTCGATATTTAGTTGATACCCCACACTTCGGACTATGGTACCCAAGGGACACGGACTTTGCTTTGATTGGTTTCACCGACTCCGATTGGGCGGGCGACAAGATTGATAGGAAGTCTACATCCGGAGCGTGTCACTTTCTTGGAAGATCTTTGGTGTGTTGGTCCTCGAAGAAGCAAAATTGTGTCTCCGTCTCCAACGCGGAAGCCGAGTATATTGCCGCGGCGAGTAGTTGTGCTCAAATCTTGTGGATGAGGCAAACCTTGCGGGATTATGGACTCGAGTATAGCAAGGTGCCTCTTTTGTGTGACAATGAGAGCGCAATCAATATCGCATACAATCCGGTTCTCCATGGCAAGACGAAGCACATTGAGATACGGAACCACTTCATTCGAGATCACATTGCTCGCGGAGATATTGTACTATCCTATATTGGCACCAAGGAGCAATTGGCGGACATCTTCACGAAGCCCTTGGATGAGAAGCGTTTTATTGAGTTGAGGCATGAGCTAAATATCATTGATCCATCGAACTTTGCTTGACCTTCGTGCGCACATACCACTCCTAACCGTTATATCTAGATGAAAGGCACGCATGAACATAGGGGGAGTGCAGTTTAAATCCATTGAGCTATCCCTCCCCCCATAATGCATAAAGAAATCCAAAACATTTGCTATTTGTCAACTAAGTGACTTATGAGCTTCATGTTGAGTTGTAGTCCGTGAGTCCTAGATACATCTACGCGACCTCACACTACTATACTCTTACACGGTGGCTTCGGCCACCAACACCCCCTCTTTGAGGGGTTTTTCGGTTCTTTGTGACCTTGTTTTGTCTTTCTTCTTTGCTTTTTTTCTCTTGTTTTTGGAGAACCTCTTTCAAGCTTGTTTTCTCGTGATTTTTGCAAGCTTGGTTGTATGTTCTTTTTCTCCATCCTTCTAGTTTCGTTACCCTCCTTTTTGGTGTTCCGATGCCAAAGGGGGAGAAGTTCCTAGGTGGATGGGGACCTTTGTTGTTTGTAGCCGTTTGGTTCTAGTTGCTTATCATGTCTTATGGCTACATCAACAACCCTATGGAGGCATCTTTTTGTGAGTTTGGGTATTCTCAAGGCCTTGGTATGATAACTTCACCCAAATCTCCGTGCATGATCTTATGTTGCCTCCATATTGTGCATATGCTACTTGAACATGTCATTTATCTATGTTGCATATGTGCTTGGTTTGTAAAGACTAGGGGGAGTGATGTCTCTATAACATGTGTATTTGTATTCAAATACATATTCATGATATGCACATGTGTAGGGGGAGCTCCGTCGAGTTTTTGCAAATCTAAGTATCTCATCATAATATCATATGTGATTGTCTACTCTTGTGTTGTCATCAAACACCAAAAAGGGGGAGATTTTAAGAGCAAACTTTAAACCCCAAGTTTTGTGTGTTTGATGACAACACTTGAGTAATCTCACCGTGTGCCTTGAGTATCATTGTTAGATTTGCAAGAGCACGGTGACCTCGCCGGACACGCAAGATCGGAAGACTGAAGCGTAGTTGATAGGTTTTCTGGTTTTGTGTGTGTTTAGCGAGGTGACATGGTTGGAGAGAAAAAGGGAAGAAAACCAGTTTTAGCCAGGCCGGTACTACCGGTACCTGTAGCGGTAGTACCGCTACCCCTATAGGTACCGCCCCACGGTACCGCTCTAAGTTCTGTACCGAAACTGACCCACAGTACGAGTTGCGGTACCTCTGCAGTACCTGGAGCGGTAGTACCGCTCACGGTACCGCCCAGGTACCGTAAACGAGTTACAGGTATACCGCCCTGGTACCGCTTCGAGTCCAGTAAGGTTTGGACCCTGTTGCGGTACCTCGAGCGGTAGTACCTCTCTGCGTCCTTTGACCAGATCTGGGGGGATTTCGAACTCAGAGCGGTAGTACCGCTTCCCTGAAGCGGTAGTACCACTTAGGCAAAAACTGGACATAACGGTTGGATTTGGAGGAGCCTATTTAAGGGCCCCTTCTTCCCCAACACGATTTTATCTCTTCCCCCTCTCTCTCCTCCATTGTTGTTGAGCTTAATCCTTGAGGATCCCCTTCACCATCCAACCAATCTTGCCCAAACTTTCAGGATTGGTGGAGGAGACCCCGATCTATAGTTCTACCAAGAGAGATTTCACCAATACTAGCTATTCCTTAGTGGATCTTGGTGGTAGGGTTCCTTTAGTGGAGCATTGGAGAAGAGTTCCTTGGTGGAGCATTGGAAGGGTTCCTTTGGTGGAGCATTGGAAGAGTTCCTTGGTGGAGCATTGGAAGGGTTCCTTGGTGGGGCATTGGAAGGGTTCCTTTGGTGGAGCATTGGAAGGGTTCCTATGGTGGAGCATTGGAGATGTGCAGCTATGGAGTCTAGCTTGGTGATGTACTAGCTCCATAGGGTGTTGGGAGCATCCTTGTTGTGGAGCTCGCCCCAACCTTGTGAAGGAATCACCGCCTCGAACGGTGCCTTAGTGGAAGAGGGAGAGCACCTTCGTGGAGCTCTCTCGAGGAAGAAGGTGAGGCCTTCCTTTGTGGTGTGGCCGCCTAGTCTCTTGTGTGAGACTAGCACCTCCTCAATGCAGACGTACTTTCTATTGTGGAAGGAACTGCGGGAAACAAACCTCGATTTGCCTCGCGCCCCCGGTTGTCTCGCTCCTTACTCTCATTTTCTTGTAGATTCCTTTACTTGTTGCACTTGTCCGATAATCATTGTAGGATCACCCCTATTGCTAAAGTTCACACCTTTACCTTCCGTTGCATAAAAATTGAAAAAGACTAAAACTTGCCGTAGCGCCATTCACCCCCCTCTTGTTCGCTACGATCCATTCAACATGTAGTACTAAACATCAATTTTGTCCCCAACTTATCCCATAAACATCTCCAAAAGTGGCTAACAAACTTAGTATCACGATCAGAAACAATAGTATTTGGCACACCATGTACACGAACAATTTTGCGAAAGAACAAATCAGCAACATGTGTAGCATCATAATTCTTGTGACATGGAATAAAGTGTGCCATCTTAGAAAACCAATCCAGAACAACAAAGATACTATCCCTCCCCTTCTGTGTACGAGGCAAACCCAAAACGAAATCCATAGAAATATCCTCCCAAGGTACACTAGGAACAAGGAGAGGCATATATAAACCATGTGGATTAAGTCGAGACTTAGCTTTTTGACATGTAGTGCAGCGTGCCACAAACCTCTCAACATCTAGACGCATACATTGCCAAAAGAAGTGTGCAACAAGTACATCCCCCGTCTTCTTCACACCAAAGTGTCCCATCAAGCCGCCTCCATGCGCCTCCTGCAACAACAAAAGACGAACGGAACTATCTGGGATGCATAGCTTGTTAGCACGGAACACAAATCCATCATTGAGGACGAATGTGTTCCATGTTCTACCATCTCTACAATTTAGCAACACATCTTTAAAATCAACATCATGCAAGTATTGTTCTTTTATAGTTTCTAATCCAAAAATCTTGAAGTCAAGTTGAGATAGCATAGTATAACGGCGCGACAAAGCATCAGCAATAACACTATCTTTACCCTTTTTGTGTTTGATAACATAAGGAAAAGACTCAATAAATTCAACCCACTTTGCATGGCGGCGATTCAACTTAGCTTGACTACGAATATGCTTCAAAGATTCATGATCAGAATGTATAACAAATTCTTTAGGTCATAAATAATGTTGCCAAGTTTCTAATGTCTGAACCAGCGCATATAATTCTTTATCATAAGTAGAATAGTTCAGACTAGGCCTACTCAATTTCTCACTAAAATATGCAACAGATTTGCCCTCTTGTAATAACACACCTCCCAAACAAATACCACTAGCATCACATTCAAGCTCAAAAGTCTTATTGAAATCATGAAGTTGGAGTAATGGAGCATGTGTTAACTTATCTTTCAGAATCATGAAGGTTTCTTGTTGTGCATCGCCCCACACAAAGGGCACATCCACCTTTGTAAGCTCATTCAGCAGCGCAGCAATGGATCCACAATCTTTCACAAAGCGCGTATAGAAACCGGCCAGCGAGGCCAAGAAAACTCCTCACTTGTGTGACCGTCTTTGGCTGCGGCCAACTCTCAATTGCCTCAATCTTGGCTGGATCAACTTCAATTCCCTGCGTAGTAACAACATAGCCAAGAAACGCAACTCGATTGGTGCAAAAGGTGCACTTCTCAAGATTACCATACAAACGTGCATCACGTAAAGCATTGAAAACATCACGTAAATGCTCCAAATGATCCTCCAAAGATGTGCTATAAATCAGAATATCATCAAAGTATACCACCACAAAATGTCCAATAAAAGCACGTAAAACTTCGTTCATCAGTCTCATGAAAGTACTAGATGCATTAGTTAAACCAAAAGGCATTACTAACCACTCATATAAACCGAACTTAGTTTTAAACGCTGTTTTCCATTCATCTTCTAATTGCATACGAATCTGGTGGTAACCACTACGCAAATCAACTTTAGAGAACATAATAGAACCACTCAATTCATCAAGCATATCATCTAAACGAGGTATTGGATGACGGTATCAAATGGTAATATTATTAATAGCTCTACAATCAGTACACGTGCGTGAAAAACCATCTTTCTTAGGTACCAAGATAATAGGAACAGCACATGTACTAAGAGACTAACAGATGTAACCTTTATCTTGGAGAATCTGCATTTTTCGCTGAATCTCTTTAGTCTCTTCAGAATTGGTACGATATGGCGCACGGTTTGGATGCGAAGCTCCTGGAATCAAGTAAATTTGGTGTTCTATCCCACGAATAGGTGGTAATCCAGGTGGAACATCTTGTGGGAATGCATCAATGAATTCCTGCAAAAGGTTAGCAATTGCAGGTGGCAAAGAATGAGGAATATCCTCAAATGAAAACAAAACTTCTTAGCAAATGATAGGATATCATTGAGTAGTGTTCACATCAAGTTCAGCAATATCAGATTTGCTAGCAAGCAAACAAGGATTTTTCAAACGAATTTTAGCAGCATGGTTCGGATCAGATTTAGTATTAGTCTTATGTGGCACAAAATCTGCAGCAACAATCTGATTTTCACTCTTATGTTTCTCCTTGTTGTTTTACTGTACTAGCTCTAGCAAGATCATCTTTTACTATTTGTTTAGGTCTCATAGGTTTGAGACCAATTTTCTTTCTATCATGCATAAGAGAATAATGATTAGTTCTACCGTTATGGACATATTCTCTATCAAATTTCCAAGGTCTACCAAGTAACAAAGAACAAGCTTGCATAGGTACAACATCACAATTAACAAAATCAGAATATGTACCAATAGTAAAATGCACACGTGCAGTTCTTATTACCTTGATCTTGTGAGAGCTCTCAAACCATTGAATGTAATATGGATGTGTGAGTTGTCTTGTAGGGAGAGGAAGTTTCTCCACCATGTCAACGCTAGGCAGATTATTACAGCTCCCTCCATCAATGATGATCCTTATAGCTCGCTCTTTTACAACGCCTCTTGTTTGAAACAGATTGTGGCATTGATCATGCTCAGATTTGCTCAATTGCACGCTCAACACACGCTGTGCAACTAAGCTCATGTACTGATCAGCAGTGTCAGCTTCCATGACCTTCATCTCTCTCTCAGAATTAGAATTGGCGCTATCACGTGCAGCAATAAGGGCCAATGTATCTTCATCAAAGTCACTTGCAGAATCATATTCTCCATCTTCACGCACCAACATCACACGCTTGGTTCTGCATTCTCTCTCTATGTGTCCAAATCCCAAGCATTTGCGACATTGAATGTCGCGCGTCTTCCCCGTGGAGGCCATCAAAGATGAACTCCGAGGAGGACCAGCAGATGGTGATGGAGTAGCAGCCGGTGGTGCTCGTGATGCAGGCGCGGTGTACTTGGAGGTAGTAGGCGGTTGTGCAGCCCCACGAGATGGTGGTGCTGATTGTCGCGGCGACCATGATGATGTACGACCTGCAGAAACATTAGCTCTTCTCCATGGTGGTTGACGATCCTGCACTTCACGTTCAGCTTTGCAAGCAAGATGAAACAAGCGAGTAATAGTGTTGTACTCCTTATAATAAAAAATATACTGAATCTCTTTATTCAAACTACCAAAGAAACATGCAAGCATAGCCTCATTATCCTCTACAATATCACAGCGAATCATGCCAGTTTGCAATTCTTGATAATAGTCTTCCACAGAATTTTTTCCTTGTTCTAAGCGAGACAATTTTTTTTAGCAAATCACGTTGATAATGTGGAGGAACAAAACGAGTACGCATAGCTATTTTTAAACCAACCCAAGTAGTAGAAATATTAGCATGATGTGCTCTACAATGTTCAGACCACCAAATAGATGCAAAATCTATAAACTCACAAGTAGCAGCACTGACATGCAAGTGATCAGGGTATTTTAAACATGCAAAGCGTTGTTCTACTTCCAATTATCATGTAAGATATGCATCAGGATTATATCTACCCGCAAATGGCAGAATATTCAATTTAAGTTTTGCAACATGATCATCATCACGTACCAGCCGTGGAGGTGGGCGAGCGTTGCGGTTCAGTTGCCGTGGATGACCAACGGCAGGTTGTTCGACTTCCTCACCGTCCAGCATGTTCTCATCTACCATCTCATCCTCATTCCCTTCATAGTCTTCGTATCCTTCATCAGAAGGCGCGTTATGTGCGGCTGCTGCAGCAGGAGCGGTACCCGCAAGTACATCCGCACGAGGAACGCAGCGCGCGCGTCGTCGCACGTTGTCGCGAGGTGGTGGCAACCGAGTCAAGCGCTCCTGGAACTTGGCGTCGAGCTTGGAGTTGAAAGATGTCTCGAGACCATCCAGCTTGTCCAGCGCGTCGGTGATTTTGGCGTCCACATCACCAATACGCGCATCGACGTCGCGTGCATGCCCACCCAAAAGGTGGGTGAAGTGAGCATGCAACTCTTCACTCGTCATCTTGGCCGGGTCAACAGCAGCCGGATCATCATGTCCTGTCATGATTAATACTCAAAAAGCACAAATGTATATGCCTTCAAACTACGGAATATGGTGGTTCACGCGCAATTTGTCAAGAAAAATACAAAGCTCTTACAAGTTCTTACGAAACAGGAGGAAGTCGATATGGCAACCAACAAGTATGTGGTAGGTGTATATGGCAGTGGCGGAAGGATATGGCAGGTGTATATGGCGATGACGGCGGTGATCTGCGTATGGTGTGAGTGATGGTGGCGTGACTAATATGACTAGAACTCAAAACTCTAAAGGAACTACTCTAAGACCAGCAACTCGACACAAATATGCAGACACAAATTCAACTATGCAAAACTGAAAAGACAATGCAAGACGTGGTAGGGGGTTTATGGGACGATGATCTAAAACCCTAACAGTATTTTTGGCTTTTTCGTGGTTAATGGGTATGATGGCAGATGCAATCTATACGAGGAAAACAGTAAATCTCACCGAGCAACCTGAAATAAGATACCACTTGATAGGGCAAAGGAGGCCGATCTTTCGATGAGAGTATGATAGCGTCGATTTGTTGGTGGAGTTCGTGCTTGACGATCCGACTACACGTGCAAAGCTCGTGCGCCAATGCAATCGCTAGGACAATCTCCGGCAGTTACTGATCTTGCGGATGCATGATCAGCCTGACCAGCGAGGGTCTTAATTCCTACCTGAAATCGAGAACAAGTAAGAACTAATATTGCAATCAGAATATTGCAGATGAAAGATGAAAACTTTATTGAATAAGGTGGGATTCCGAATGGTCGGTCTTGTTCTGGGCGTTGGCCTCAAAAGAAGTACACGAGAGTTGCAGCAATGGCTAACTTTTAGTCTAATCAAAATCCGAGTCTAAACGTGACGGCTATGGGGGTATTTAGAGGAGGAAAAGGTGGGGTTTCGGCCAGCCATACATATGGTGGCCGAGCCAAACCCTAGAAAGCCTTTCCCCTTCAATACAGACTCTAAAAAGTGGCTGACGTGATTCCTGCGAAAATTACATGGGCCTGGCCCAAAACTAAAGGTGATGCATCACCATATTATGCTATGGACGAAATTATGAAGTGTGAAACTCTATATTTCATCCATGTCTTCATCTCTTCTTATGGTGGCTTCAAAATTCTGAAATCTCCACTTGTGGCGTCATCTTCAATCCTCAAATATTTGCTGCCATCTCCTCCATGTGTGATCATGCTCCAATGCTTATCCTCCTCATCCATGCTTGGTCCATCATTCCTAAGAGTAACAAACATATCTGATTTAGGCAGCATCATATCCTCATGTATGTGAGGAATAGTTCCAAGAAACGAAAGTACCTGATGGTTAAGTATTTTGGCACGAGCTCGAGTGATTGGTCCTTGTATTTGTGTGGCTGTAGGTACAGCGGTTGTATAAATAGATGGGATGTCCTCATCATATTCCCTTTGTTACTTCGATACTAGACTCGTCCAAGATTTGATCATTGGTATCATCATGCCTAGTTTGATCTCGTTACCGACAAGACTATTCAACTCGTTCCCGTGTGATTCCATCCTCATGATCTAGTCATGTGTTGCAACTTGGATGTAATCTCGCCGAGTGGGCCCAAAGTATCTTCCGTCACTCGGATGAACAAAATCCTGCTATTGACACATGCACCTCAGCGTATCCCTTTGGAAAACCTGAGCAGCACCTTTATGACCACCCTGTAACGGTGTGGAGGTTGATGATGTCTAAGCAGCCACCGGTGATAGTGATTAGATGATACGTCCAATTTTCATCACTATTTTATATCATAATTTATTGTTATTCATTGATATATTTCATATTTAGAGGTAATACTTATGTCATTCCATCTATTTTTTCATGTTTGATGATTATTGGAGAATTAACCGTCGGAGCCAGGATTCTGCTGGAAAAGGGACCGTCAAGACACCATATTTCTGAAGATCAACATTTCCCAAAAAAAATACAAAAAATCCTATTTTTCCAGATGACGGAGGAAGCCAGAAGGGGAGGCCGAGATGGGCCAGGGGGCGCCAGACCACTCCTGGGCACGGGCCCACCCCAGGATGCTCCTAGGCATGGTCTGGGCGCCCTGGCCCACTTCCGACGATGCCCCTCGCGTATTTCAACCCCTCGGGAAACCTAAGATCGGGGGAGCGACCAGAGAAATATTCCGCCGTCGCTACGGGGCGGAGAATCAGAGAGAGAGAAAAGCTCTTCGGCAGGCAGAATTCTGCTGGGGAAATTCCTTCCCGGAGGGGGAAATCGTCGCCATCGTTAACGCCATCGAGCTGAACTTCATCGGGATCGTCATCACCAACACCATCATCACCGCCGTCTCCACGCCGTCCTGCTGTAACATCTTGGTTTTGATACTTGTCTAGTTCATAGGGGAAACTTTCCCGGTGTGGATTACTTCTTGTAGTTGATGCTATTGAGCGAAATCATTGAATTAAGGTTTATGTCCAGATTGTTATTCATCATTATATCTCATCTGATTATGATCCATATGATGTCTCGTGAGTAGTTCGTTTAGTTCTTGAGGACATGGGAGAAGTCATGCTGTTAGTAGTGGAACTATGTTGAGTAATATGCAATGATTTGATATTTATGTTGTGGTGTTATTCTTCTAGTGGTATCATGCGAACGTCAACTACATGCTACTTCACCTTTATGGGCCTAGGGGAATTCATCGTGTATTTGGCTAGCTACTAATTGCGGGGTTGTGGGAGCGATAGAAACCCAAACCCCCATTAGGAAACTGGTGCACCAGGGAGTGTAGGATCTCAAAGTTTAAGGCTATGGTTAGATTTGTCTTAATTACTTTCTTGTAGTTGCGGATGATTGCAAGAGGTATAATCACAAGTATGTATTAGTCTAAGTATGGGGTAGTGCATTAGCATAGGTTCACCCACACAACACTTACCAAACCATTGAAGATTATTCAGCTATGTGAAGCGAAAGCACTTATCACGATTTTTTTTTACCAAATACAACTCTTCTACAATACAAGTATTGAAGGGAGATACAATTTCTGACAAATTATATCAATTCTCGGATTCAAGTAATTTCTATTAAAATCCAAATGACTCAAGCATCTCTACAAATTTTTAGTCAACATTTTGAATTTATAAAAACATCCTTTGTGAAAAATCGAGGTTTATGTCTTTCTTAAAGTTTCATTTCTTCATAGGAAGATCAAGTAACATATTTACTTAGTAAGACCAGGTATCAAAAAACCTTGCAATATTAAATGTAACTTAACATAGGACTTCATGACTTAGACAGAGTCAATGGGAGGAGGAGTATATCCGGCGGGAGTCGGCGGCTGAAAGACATTGGAGCCCCATGTGTGGTTTTCGTAACTGATGACAATCCCTATGGACTAACGGTTGTATTGAGAATCTATCTTAGCTCGTGTCCATAGCCATGTGTTGGTTTCAAGGTTGCAAGATGGAGAAAATCGAGTACAATGAAGAAGACGGATGAAGACGATATCGAAGAGAGATCAAGACGGTGTAGAAGGTGAAGAGGGACGAAGACGGCGTAAGACATGAAGACGGTGGCGTGCGTAGAAGATTGATGAAGACGGTGGCGTGTTTGTTGGAAGAAGATGGTGGCATGTACAAGGTTGAAGAGGATGAAGACGGAGCTTGCCGACTCGAGAGGAACGTGCAAGGATAAGGTTTGTGCTCGATAGGATTGTGGGTCGCATCATCGGAGAGAGCTCAAACCTTGCATGCATTGCATCGTGTTTCTTGGTTGTTCTTGGTTCTTATCCATGAGATGTTTTATAACTTGTGTTCATTCTCATGACAAGCTCAATCTCATCGGAAACGGATTCCGGATTCATCGCATGTTGCATGTTCGAGGGTGATCATTTTCCCGATTTACCATATCGAGAGGTTACACCTCTATGACCATAAGAAAATCATCATCCACTCTTTTGCATGATTTCACCTTGTGAGAAGATAGCTCTTGTTGCCCTCTTTCCAGCAAAATTGGTTTCACCTCAATCGGAGTTGTCTTGCTCAAGTTATTGGCTTTTCAGTATTTCTTCTATTTGGAAAACAAAAAAGAAAACATTTTTGGACCGGGCGGTACAGTGGTACCGGCCCAGTACCGCAACTGCCGTTCCTGCGGTCCTGCCCACTGGATCCTTGCGTTACCAGGCTGGTACCGGGTCGGTAGTGCCGTACCATGTACATGTACGGTACCAGGCCGGTACCACCGGCCCATCTTTTTTTTTTTTTTTTCCCCTTTCTTCCCCACAGCCTCCTCTCCCGCCCCTGGGCCACGTCCAGCCGACCGGCCCAGCGCCGCGTCACTGGCTCTCCCCGCGCCTGGCCCATGCAAGCCCACCGCGCGCGCTGCCTTGCTCCTCACTGGGCCATCGCCCCGTCAGCCCACCACCACCGCCGCTCGCTCCTGCTGCGCTCCCGCGCTCGCTCGATGACTCGATCCCGGGCGGGACCGCGGAGTTGACTTGGGTTGACTTGCCGCGTCGATGCTGCTCGCTCTCTAGCTGGGCCACCTCTTCGCTCCGCTGGCCCATGTTGCTCCGCCCCAGCCCAGCTTGTTCTCAGGCCAGTTTTTCTTCGCTATTTTGCTAGTGGTTTGACATGGGAGGTAGTACTGGCCCGTATGGCGGTACTACTGGCCCAAAAGCTGTTTCTCACATATTATCTGTGTATTTTCCGCGCGAGCGGTAGTACCGCTGGGCGCGTTTTCTGACCATTTTTCTGTCCCAACAGCTGTATTTATGGGGCCCCTATATATACCTCTCTCCCACCTCCGTCCACACCAGTTCTTCTCACCTACTCTCTATCCTCCATTGTTGACCTTGAAGAGTTTTACCATCCTCTTGACCCCCCCCCCCCCCCACTATTTCTTGCATCTTTTTGTGAAAAGGAGAGAGGAGATCTAGATCTAGTGCTTCACCAATTGAATCCCTCTCCAAGTGAGGCGATCTTCCTAGATCTAGATCTTGGAGTAATTTGGTGTTCCTCCTCATATTTGTTCCTGCTCCCTTATTCTCCCAATAGCTTTTGTAGCTTTGTTGGAATTTGGGAGAGAAGAACTTGGGCATCTTAGTGGTATTTTAGCCGTTGCATTAGGTGCATCGGTTTGGGTTCTTTCCGGGGTTTCGGTCTCGTAGGTTTGTTGACCTTAGTGGTGGTGTTGCCTTCGTGGCATTGTCGCCTTTGTGGCGTGGTAGCCTTTGTGGCCTTGTTGCCTTTGTGGTATTGTCGCCTTTGTGGCGTGGTAGCCTTTGTGGCGTTGTTGCCTTTGTGGAGTGTGGTAGCCTTTGTGGTTTTGGAGCCGGTTGTGGCGCGTTGGAGCCTTCGTTGCCCTGTTGTCGTGTGTGGCGTGTTGTAGCCTTTGTGGGCTTGTACTTGAGAGCCTCCGGCATTGTGAAGTTGCCTCAAGCTTGATACTTGGGTGTTTGCCCCAAGCTTGTACGGGTTCAGTGACCACCCTCAAGGGTCCCTTAGTGGATCAAAGGCTCGAGGAGAATACGGTGGCCCTAGCGGCTCATTGGAGTGCCCCGTGCCTCCACACCGCTCCAACGGAGACGTAGCACCCTTGGGTGTGAACTTCGGGATACATCGTCGTCTCCTCGTGTACCGGTTACTTCTCAACCCAACCTCCTTTACCTATGCGCTTTACATTATGATATCCGTCATGCTTGATGTTCTATACCTAGTACCCCTAGTTGATAGGCTTTGTGCTAAACAAGTAAACCTTGAGTAGTTTTATTCCGCCTTGTTTAGCACTCAAGTAGAAGTTTTTATAACCCGCCTATTCACCCCCCCTCTAGGCGACGTCCTTTTACATTCAGCGGCGCAAGAGGTCTGCGGGGAAGGCTGAGACAGCGGGGTAGGATTTAACGCGAGTAGCCCAGGCCGCGGGCGGCAAATGAGAACCCTAATCTTACGGATCTCGGGAGCCAGAGGAGAAAATCGAGGGATCGATACGATAGGCCGTTGGGCGGCTAGGTGACGGGCCAGTCTAGCCGGCAGCAGGGGAGGAATGCGAGCCATCTACGCCTAGGCAGGCCCACACGAATATGCAAGGATTGGCCAAGCGCCGAGAGGCCAGCGTTTGCAACAGGATTAACCTATTTAAGTAATTATGTTCACTTAGTTCAAACCTTATTCCTGTGTGGTTTATAATTTTTTTAAAGGTAAACACACTATATTAAGCAAAGCAAGCCCGCCTCTAAAAAATTCCCAGTCCCCTTCGATGCCGTGGAAGGAAAAGACGGTGTCTGAAAACTTGCCCTCAAACAGCACAGAGAATGGTTACAAAATACAGTCGTGTGCAACAGAAGCCGAAGCGCAGATCGGTGTTGCACCACATAAAATACCAACATCACCCGATTTACCTAATTAGGCTAGACTATGAACATATATATTGCTCTCCCTATCAACCTTTATAGCCGTGATTTAAGTGAAGATTTTCAAAAGCTCCCTGGCTTCCTCACAAAGGCTCCAAAATCCTGATCTATCTAACAATGAGGTAGTGATAGTCTGAACCACACGAGAGCGATCGGATTCTAGAGAAGCCGGCCACCTTCACAGATTAATAAGTTGTTTTAGACCAGCAAGGAATGCATGGACCTCAGCTTCCTCGGCACTAGTGCATCCCGTGATCGGCTTCCACTCTGAAAGAATAACTTGGCCTCTATGATCCCTTATGACGACGCCAACCCCTGCCTTTTTTGAAGGGCATCCCAACCTGCATCAACATTGGCTTTCACCTCACCGTTCCGTGGAGCTACCTAGGCGCTGTCTGCAACTGGGACAACAAGAGATAAATTTATGTCAAGAGGGATAGGACTCTTTCCCTTGACAACCACCTTTGGATCCGAAGTTGAGGAGAAAGACTCAAGGTAATTCACCAGACAAGGAACCAGCGCAGAGACGGACGCTTTGCCATCTCCATGGACAATGTTGTTGGGATGGTGCCACACATGACAGAGGAGGAATATCACCTTCGCACGCATATCAGTATTGAGGCACTGAAGAAGAATAAGCAGCCACTCCAAGTCCGAGTAAGCGAATGCAGACTCAGGGGGGAAGGAGCAGGAATTCCCCATTTGTTCTCTTAGATCTCTTGCAAGCGTGCATCGGATCAATGCATGATGCATGTGTGGTTTACATATTAGCTTAGTATAACCCCAATAATTATTCAAACCTTATTACACCTTGCCTGTGGAACAACATAAATTTAAGAGCGAGTCTAGACATTAATAATGTACACAGCTAAAAAGGAAAAAGGATAAATAAAAAAGACCCTGCTTAAGCTGTCAGAGGCTCATAACAACATGAACTAACCACCACCAACAAAATCAGTCTCTAGCTAGACAAAGAAAAAAAAAGAATTTTTTTGACACTAATATTGTTAATGGGCCAAAACCACAGCCCGTACTAAATTATCTATATTACTCACACTACATTTGTCTCTTTCAATTCTAGTTTTCTGTTTAGAATTTGAATTTTGCATTTTCTTAGATGATTGATATTTGTTATTTCTATGCTACTACTTTGTTTTTTGGAAAAAATCACAACATTGAGATGGGAATTTCAGACTTGGGAGTAGAGTACTACCAGACAATGGGAGAGCACATTAGTTCATCAAAAGAAACAAGGCAAGTTGCCGTTAAGGTACCAAATTATTAGGGCATCTCCAACTGCGGCGATCCATTTTGGACGTCTAAATTGGCCGAACGCATTCATTTACGTCGGTTCAAATGGTATAATTTGATCGCGCGTCCGTTTGCACCGGGGGTGTTCCTAGGGGTCTGACACATAAAAAAGCAGAAAACATTTTTTCATTCAATAAAAATCATAATTTACATATTTATGGAGAAAAAAATTTAAAAGGGCCACCGAGGCCTGCTAAAACCTAGCCATCAACTATTGCCCGTCATCGCTGACGAGGTCATTGATCTCAATCAGTCGCCATGGCAGTTGGTAGACCGCCGGTGGAGGAGGAAGGGGTCCGACGGTGGAGGAGGAACGGGAGCATGTTGTGTAAGGGTATTTTACCCTTATCCATTATTTTGGTGACAATGACACCGTGCTAGTGTATTTGGACTAATACATGGCTACAAGATGATTCTCAGGTATTAGCCAAAGAGGTATAAAGGTGTATCAATGGAAGAAGAAGGCAATGGAGACCCCCCCCAATTCGACGGAAGAATCAACAGGATTTTCCTGTGTCTGGCCGGTCACTGGCCCGGTCGGACCGGCCCTGGAACCGGCCAGCCCGGTCAGGACCGGTTCCGGCGCTTGTGCCATCCGGGCAGGATCCAGTAAAGGGGGCAAGCCCTCCGGTCACCGCCCGGTCACCAGCCCGGTTAGGACCGGCCCGTCCGGTCACCAGCCCGGTCGGACCGGGCTACCGACCGGCTGCCCCGGCGCCAACCGGATTTGGCGCTTGTGCCATCCGGGCGCATTCCAGTATGCCCAGAAGCTCCTCCGGTCAAGCTCCGGTCCCTGCTCCGGTTGAAACCGGCCGGCCCGGTCGAGAGCCCGGTCTGACCGGCCTGTGCGCCGGCCGGCCCGGCGCCAAACCCGGTCAACCGGATTCCTCGAAGAAAATCTGATGTGGCAAGTTGACCAACGGCCATTTTTCGAAGAACACTATAAATAGGCCTTCTCCTACCTCTGAACAGTTAGGCAACATACTACAAGCTGTTCTTGAGCTCTCTCTCTCTTACTCCATTGCTAGAAACACCAAAAGCCTCAGATCTCCCTCCTCCTCCACCCAAACTCAAATCCCTCCGGGGAATCATTAGAGGAGGACTCGATCTACCGTTCTACCAAGCCAAATCTCATTCCCCCTTGTATTCATTGAGAAGCTTGCTTCCTAGGGTTCCTTGGAAACCCTAGGTGGGCAAGAGGAGTCCGGAAGCATCCGGGCTGTGGATTTGCTCCGGGCAAGATTGTGAAGGTTTGGAGGCTACCTCAAAGTCTACCACAAGTGAGTGAGCTATTCCTTCGTGGGATAGGCTCCGGAGAATAGGGTGAGCCTTCGTGGCGCGGGGAATCCTTCGTGGGACCTCCACTCCTCCAAACGTGACGTACCTTGTTGCAAAGCAAGGGAACACGGGAATACATCCTCGTCTCCGCGTGCTATCGGTTATCTCTAACCGAACTCCTTACTTGTGATTTAATCGCTGTGAGAGCCTTCGTGCTCGAGTTAGTTGTATCCTCATATAGGTTGCTTCACCTAGTTTGCATTAGGCTCATCTTTATATTCCGCAAAGCCTAATATTGCAAAGAAAGAATTAAAATTTGTAGAAACCTATTCACCCCCCTCTAGGTTTACCATCTCTATACTTTCAATTGGTATCGTAGCCCGGACTCTTATTAAGGGCTTCACCGCCTTAAGAGTGAGATGGATAAACTCTTCGAGGGTCTAGATGACGACTCTAACCTTTCGGTTAAAGAGATGAAATCTAGATTCTTGGCATATGATGCCGAGAAGAAGAAAAAGGAGGATGAGCTACAAAACCAAATGACAAATGAGCCATGCTTAAGAACCTAACTGCGGGTGGAACTTCTAGTGGGGCTTCGGCCTCTAAGGAAACCTACCATGATGTTAACCATGACTATCCCAGAAACACTTCACCCATGCCTCATATAAACCATAGTGGGACCGTTCCCCATTACGATGGAACTCACTTTCCACATTGGAAATCTGCTATGGAATCTCATATTCGCAGCTGCAGTGTGGAGCTATGGGAGCTCATTGTGCATGGACATCGGGAGCCACAAGATCCTACTCGGTTGACCTCCACCGAGTTCTACAACCGTCAACTCAATGCATCCGCACGTGACAAGATTAGAAGTGGCATCAACCGCAAGCTTCTTGATCAAGTCGATGACATTGTCTCCGCTAAAGAGTTGTGGGATCGGATCGTAGTACTCCAAGAGGGAACCGATTTGATCCAATCAGCTCTTTATGAGACCGCAAAGCAAGAGGCCCACCAGTTCATGATTCGAGATGGAGAATCCGTATTCGATGCCTATGCTAGGCTTGGTGCTCTAAAAGTAAGGGTCAAGGGACTTGGTGCCGAGAAGTACAATGACGGCTTCGAGATGAACGAAGCCTTCATAAAATCCAAGGTCATTGCTATGATTGCCGTCAAACAAGAAGACACCAACCTTGCACTCAACTTGCAAATCATGACCAAGAGTGCCGATCTCAACTCCGATGATCTAGTCTCCTATGTGGCCGCCAATGAAAGCATGGCCAAAGCCGGAAAGAGGCTCAAGGCAATGAACCGTGTTGATGAAGCCTCACACAACCATGAAGCGTCACACAACCTTGCTCTCAAAGCTAGAGCCGACCATGAAAGCAAAGAAGACTATGAAATTGAAGAAGATGAAGAGATGACTTCAACTAGTGACATTGCTACCGACTTTGCTTTCTTTGCCAAGAAGTACAAGGCAAAGTTCCCAATGTTCCTCAATGACAAGAAGAAGAAGAGAACTTGCTACAATTGTGATGAAGATAACCACTTTGCAAATGAGTGCCCTTATGAGAAAAGGGTAGACAAGCCAAAGTTCATCAAAGGGGTCAAGCCAAGATTGAAGCCGAACCCAATCAACGATCGGTACAAGAAGAACAAGGGAAGAGCTTTTGTTGGGGCCGAGTACTTGTCCGATGAAGAAGAGGAAGATGAGGAGAAGGAGGCCGGAGTGGCCGGTTTAGCTTACTCTAAGCCCGGGTCACTCTTCACATATGACTACTCCAAAGATTACTCCACGGAGAATGATGTTGGCTCTTCCTTCATGGCAAGAACAACTCAAGATGATGACTCCGATGACTCTCCCTCCTCTCCAATCATTGGCTCTTGTCTTATGGCAAGGGAAACCAAGGTAATGGAACCTCCACCTTCCCTATCTAGTGTTCTTGATGATGAAAACGAAGATCAAGAAGAATTAATTATGCTTAAGGAACTCTATGATGTTAGATGCACCCTTCGTGGTGAAGCTCTTGTCAAGTTTGATTTCTTGATGGACTCACTCAAAGAAAAGGATGAGTCCATTGAGGAATTAGAATATCAATTGAATGAGAAGGAACGGAGATTCAATCTCCTAAGACAAGAGCTAAAAACCGAAAGGTGCATATCTCAAGGCCTTAAGCAACAAATTGAAACTTATGAACTCGATAAAGTTAAGGATCTAGAAACTATTGATAGGGCTCAATTATTGACCCAAGAGCTCAATGCCTCAAAGGAGGAACTTGAAGTTGCTCATGCTTCTCTCACTAGGGATCTTGACCACCTTGAAAGAGCTAACAAGCTTGTCAAGGATGAGCTCAAGAAACTTGGAGAGAACCATGATCTACTTCAAGAATCATACAAAAGGACTCTTGGATCAATGAAGGATCCCATTGATGTTGAAAAGCTTGCTTGTTCCTCCATTTCCTTTACTAGTGAGCATGCTAAACTTGTTGAGGAACATATTCGTTTACAAGAGGAACTTTCTTTGCATGTTGAGACCAATGCATATCTTGAGTCCTTGGTGACCAAATATGGTCTTGACTATCACCCTAATGAATCTTCTTGTGAGCAAGCATCTATTCTTGAGGAAAATGTTAGGCTAACAAAGGAACTTGCAAAGTTCACCACCGCCAAGAACAAGATGGGATTGGATGACCTCTTGAGTAAGAAAAGGTCAAACAATCAAAAGTATGGACTTGGATATACTCCCAAGTCCCACAAGAAGAACAACTACAAGAAGGAGAAACCCGCTCAAGATAAGAACAAGAAGGTCACTAACAATGGCAAAGCCTCAAAGGGCAAAGCCACTAGTGGTGACCGCACGGGGCCAAACGATCACTATGCATTATTTGTTGATTATTATGGTGATGTCTATGCTAACTATGTTGGCCCTCCTAATGGCTATGCTTATAGAGAGTACTCAATTTGGGTACCAAAAGATATTGTTGCCATTGCAAAGGAACCCATTAATCGATGGGTTCCTAAATCCTCTACTTGATTTTGTAGGGGTATTCCTCCGGTGGTCCAAAATGGGTGTTTGATAGTGGATGCACCAATCATATGACCAGAGGAAAAGGTGTGCTTGATCAATTCATTGAAGATATCAACAAGAAGTCAAGCATTACCTTTGGTGACAACTCAAAGGGAAAGGTACTTGGGTATGGCAAGGTAGCAATCTCTAAGGACTTGTGCCTTGAGACGGTTATGCTTGTTGAACACCTTGGTTATAACTTACTTTCTATATATCATCTTGCCGATGCCGGTTACAATTCATATTTCACTAAATATTATGTGCAAGTCTTTAGGAGTGACAATCTCAAATTGGTCCTTGTTGGATATGTGGAGAACAACCTTTACGTGGTTGACCTCTCAAAAGAGAGCCCCTCCTTCTCCACATGTCTAATGGTGGCCAAGCATGACGAAGGATGGTTGTGGCATCGCCGCCTTGGTCATGTTAACATGAGGAATCTTAAACAACTCCCAAAGGGTGAGCATATTGTGGGACTAACCGGCGTTTCTTTTGAGAAAGATCGTGTTTGTAGTGCATGTGTAGCCGGAAAGCAACTCAAGAAGAAGCATCCCATCAAGAGTATTGTTACCACATCTAGGCCTTTGGAGCTCCTTCATTTGGACCTCTTTGGGCCATCACATTATGATACTCTTGGTGGGAGCAAGTATGGACTTGTCATTGTTGATGATTACTCAAGATACTCTTGGGTCTTTCTCCTTAAGTCTAAGGACGAGACCCATAGAGAGTTCATCACCTTCGCCAAGAAAGCTCAACGTATGTATGAATCCGAGATCAAGGCAATTAGGACCGACAATGGCACCGAGTTCAAGAACTACACTATGCAAGAGTTTGTTGATGATGAGGGCATCAAGCATGAGTTTTCGGCGCCATACACTCCTCAACAAAACGGTGTTGTTGAAAGGAAGAACCGGACTATCATTGAGATGGCAAGAACCATGTTGAGTGAATTCAACTCACCCCACAACTTTTGGGGAGAAGCCATCTCTACGGCCGTCCACTACTCCAACCGGCTCTTCCTCCGTCCCCTCCACAACAAAACCCCATACGAGCTCCTTACCGGTAACAAGCCTAATGTCATGTATATTCGTGTCTTTGGATGCAAATGCCTTGTTAAGAACAACAAAGGAAAGCTCGGTAAATTTGAAACTAGAACCATAGAGGGTATATTTGTTGGATACGCGGAGAACTCTCACGCCTATAGATACTACAACCGGTCCTCCGGGACTATTGAAGTATCTTGTGACGTGGTGTTCTTGGAGGATAATGGCTCCCAAGTGGAGCAAGTTGTTCCATGTGTTGCAGGTAATGATGATGATCCATCTAGTGCCATCAAGCATATGGGAATTGGACACATCCGGCCCATGGAGGTTCATAATGATGATCAAGATGATGGAGTAGATGTTTCAAGCACGCCACAAGTGGAGCCTAGCTCAACTCAAGCCGAACCATCAAGTGCAACTCAAGAACCATCCTCTACTCAAGATGAGTCTCAATCCGAAGAACAAGAAGAAGACCCTCATTCCATGGAGCAAGATCATGATGACAATCAAGAAACATCCTCAACTCATGATCAAGCTCAAGTGGTCCCTCATGATCAAGTACTAGCAAGAGATGAATTCATTGATCATGAAGGAACCGTTCGGAAGATCAAGGCCGCTACAAGGGCAAGTGACATGAAAGTGGATCAAGTCCTTGGTAGCATCTCAAGAGGAGTGGTAACTCGTAGACACCATGCATTACTTATCACTTATTGTCAACATCATGCTTTTGTGTCTAGTTTTGAACCACTTAAGGTACATGAAGCCTTGGTCGATCCGGATTGGGTAATTGCCATGCAAGAAGAATTGGAATGTTTCACTCGTAATGAAGTATGGTCTCTAGTTGAGAGACCCAAGGATCATCGCATCAATGTCATTGGGACCAAATGGGTATTCAAGAACAAACAAGATGAGAATGGCATTGTTATACGAAACAAAGCAAGGTTAGTGGCGCAAGGGTTTGCCCAAATAGAAGGTATGGATTTTGAGGATACCTTTGCGCCGGTAGCCCGTCTTGAAGCTATTCGTCTTTTGCTTGCATTTGCATCTTTCCACAATTTCAAATTATATCAAATGGATGTGAAAAGTGCATTTTTGAATGGTCCCCTAAAAGAAACCGCATATGTGGCTCAACCCCCGGGTTTCGAAGACCCATGCCGACCCAACCACGTGTATTTACTCCATAAGGCACTCTACGGTCTCAAGCAAGCTCCACGTGCTTGGTATGAGTTCCTTAGGGATTTCTTACTACATGATGGGTTTTGCATGGGTACGGTCGATTCCACCCTTTTCACCAAGCGGGTTAAAGGGGGTGGCCTCTTTATATGTCAAATATATGTTGATGATATTATCTTTGGTGGAACTAACCCCAATCATAACAAAGCTTTTGAGCTATTGATGACTAGGAAATTTGAGATGTCCATGATGGGAGAGTTGAAGTTCTTTCTAGGCTTCCAAGTGAGGCAACTTGCAAAAGGCACCTTCATCTCTCAAGAAAAGTATGTGAAGGACATGCTCAAGAAATTCAACATGACCAATGCGAGTCCAATGAAGACACCCATGCCCGTAAAGGGGCAACTTGGTTCATGTGACGGTGAGAAGGATGTGGACATAAAGGTATACCGCTCCATGATAGGATCCTTGCTCTACCTTTGTGCCTCTAGGCCGGATATCATGCTAAGTGTAGGGATGTGTGCTCGTTTTCAATCCGCTCCCAAGGAGAGCCATTTAGTGGCGGTCAAACGGATACTAAGATACCTTGTTCTCACTCCTACTCTCGGGCTATGGTATCCAAAGGGGTCAACCTTTGAACTCATTGGCTATTCGGATTCCGATTGGGCCGGTGATAAGGTTGATCGGAAGTCTACCTCCGGGGCTTGCCAATTTATTGGCCGGTCATTGGTGAGTTGGTCATCCAAGAAACAAAACTCCACCGCCCTATCCACCGCCGAAGCCGAATACATATCCGCGGCATCTTGTTGCACTCAATTGTTATGGATGAAGCAAACCTTGAAAGACTATGGTGTGTCTCTTGGTACGGTGCCTCTTCTTTGTGACAATGAAAGTGCAATAAAGATCGCCAATAACCCGGTTCAACATTGTCGCACCAAACATATTGACATTCGCCATCACTTCCTACGTGATCATGCTACCAATAAGGATATTGATCTCACTCATGTGGGAACAACCTACCAATTGGCGGATATTTTCACTAAGCCTTTGGATGAAGCCCGCTTTGTTAACTTGAGAGGAGAACTTGGTATTCTTGATCCTAAAAACTTGGATTGATTAACTTCTTGCACTATATTCTTGCATTTATCTTGCTATCTAGCTTAGAGGTATAGCACATATGGGGATAGTCATCTTACCATGTCTTGGTATGATGCATACCTATGTGTGCAACATAAATAGACCCAATGTCATTATATGGACCCAAGCATGTCTCTTCGCGGTCACATGACATTTGCGCTTTCACATAGGGGGAGTAATCCCCTGCCCCTCATTGAGCCTTCATTACAACTTGATTTGACTATATAAGGCCAAATGATCTTATTGCAAAAACTATTTCAAAATGCTTTTATGATTCTTGATATACTTCGAATCATGCCCATTGTAGCTATTTGTATCTTGTTTGCATTTTCACTCCAATGGGTATGCCTAGAGAACTTTGTGTTTTCCAACCCCATGTCTATGCTCATCTCATCATCGTCTATCTATCTATATGTACATGTCATCATCTGAGCATTCATACACATTTACACAAAGAATAGGGGCAAAAAGAGGCAAAACTAGACAAAACTGGGCAACAAATGCCCTGGCCGGTCTCTGGCCCGGTTGGACCGGCCTTTGCGCCGGGCCAGCCGGCTCCAGGCCCGGTCAACCGGGCGCCCGACCGGCCGCGCGGCCTGATATGTGTTTGAGGGGGTTACCCCTTGGGGTCATCTTCCTCATTCTTCCCCAACTCCCACACCTCCATGGCCGGCGCCCTCAGCACCTCCACCATGATCTAGGCACTTCCCACCACAAGAACTTCCCCAAACTCCACCACACCATAGATCGGGCCCCTTGGAACATCTCCACCGAAGGATTTGGTCCCTCTCCAACTAGTTTGGGAATTTTTGGAGTTCTTGGTTTTCAAGCCCTACCTCGTGTTCTTCTTGCTCCTTTGATCAAGGAGGACAATGTCTTCGGGTAATGTACTCTCCTTTCCTCCCTAATCTCTAGTCCTCCTCACACATTGCAAGTTCTTGCCAAAATTTGAGGAAATCTTAGGGTTAGGGTTAGGGTTTGCAAGTCCTCATGCCTTTAGAGTGTCTCTCAACACAAAGCACATACTCCACTCTATTGCTATAGCATGTACTCAAGTTTTTCGAGTTTTTGCATGAATTTGTGGTAGAAAATCTGGGCAAACATCACAAATCATCACCACCCGGTTCACAGCCCGGTCAACCGGCCATTCAACCGGCCGGTCCGGCGCGCGGCCCGGTCAACCGGATTGTCGACCGGCTCACCCGGTCTGCAGTCCGGTCGGACCGGCCTGTGCGCCGGCCTGCCCAGTTTTTCGCACAATCTCATCAATACACTTGGATATATGCTATGCTTTCTGGTTTCTCCCTCATTGATGACATGTACACTTACCTCTTTGCTATCCTCGCTCTATTTTGCTGATTCACAGATGCTGATTGGACTGATGAGGACCGTGGCACTGTTGCCAAGCGAGGGAGGCACTCAGGGGTTCCACCACGGCGCTCTACTGGTCGTGCTCCTCAGACTACTGGTGGCAGCTCATCTGGAGGCCGCACCAAGAGCACTGCCCAGAAGAGGAAAGATAAGCACGCTGTACAAGGAGATGATGAGGAATTGCCAGACTTCAATGTTGGCGATGTCCATATTGGTGCATGGAAAAGGCTTCGAGAAACCAATCACTATCACTTTGAGGCTCCCACTTACACCGGGGGCGACAAGTTCTTCTGGACCCAGAGTCAGGAGAGGATGTGGCATGAGTACTATGACTCCCGAGAGCACATGAAGAATGGCTGCATTGTTATGCCCAAGGCTGTCAAGGATGTTATTGAGATGCATGCAGCCACCACACATCGGTTTGTGGTTGAGACTTTGAAGAACATGGGGTTGTATGAGCTTGTCTGTCTGACGCCTTCTGATGGATGCTATTGCCCACTCTTGGTAAGGCAATTCCACTGCACTGTGTACTTCCATGATGATCCAGCCCGTACCATGACATGGATGACAGGCAAAGAGAAGTACTCCTGCAACTATCTTGACTTGTGTGAAGCCCTTGGGTTTGGTGGAGGTCGTGCTCACGGTTTCAAGCTTTACTCTCAGCAGAAGTTCAACAAAGGAGACATTGCTTTCTGCTATCCTCGGGAGCCCACCGCTCGTCCTCCCACCATATCTGGCATGTTCTACTCCTATCTCCTGCTTGCCAAGTTATTCAGAGAGTCTCTCATCAGCAAGTCCGGCGATACAAGTGAATGCCGAGGATATCACTTGAACTTGATGTACTACTGCAACCCTGAGCACCGGCGACGCATTGATGGATGTGATCTCATCTACTCTGAGCTGAGGAGATGTGTTCGCGACAGGATGACCCCGAACTATGCTCAATACATCCAGCTCCTCATCAACAAGGTTGTGCCTGCTCCTCTCAATAAGCATGGTGAACGGGTCAAGATGGAAGCATTCAAGGTTCATGTCCAAGGTGATAGACCGGATGTCCCCGACATGACACCTCCTGAGCGCCGGTCCAAGGAACGCCATGACCCTACTAGCTCCAGCTTCACTCAGCGCCCGCAGCATGGTATCTCTAGGTTCTTCTCCTCCATGTGGCAGATGTGCAAGAATACTAATGATGTTGCACATCAAAGCCTTGCTATGACCCAAGAGACGAGAAGGCGCCAGAATGAGTACATGGCCACTCGGAATATCACTTTTCCTCCTCCTGGCCCTGAGTTGGAGCCTGTTCATGCACCTAACTGGGAGATGCCTCCTCTCACTGATCAGATGTTCCAGAACTTTGATCCTACATGGTACGGCTTTGGCGGTCCTCCTCCTCCTCAGCCTGCTCGTGTCCCTACTGATGATGATGATGAAGAAGATGAAGGTGCTACTGATACGCGTGATGATGGCGAGAGCTCATACTCCGCTGGGCATGAGATCTTCTGATGGGTGCGCTAGCATCTCTCCTCTTTTTCTTCGCCTTTTTGGTGTTCCGATGCCAAAGGGGGAGAAGAGAGTAGAGTCTAGGATTCACGGGGTGTTTCTTCGATTGCCACAAGCCATGGGAGTTGCTTTATTTGGATTTTATATGGCTTGTGCTTGTTTACTTTGAGTTTTTCAAGAACCATTTGCTATTTCCAATAATTCGTGTATGGATGTGTATGGACGACTATTATGTGTGCTACTCTATGTTAGGATGATTATGGGTGCTATGCTTATATATCTTGATATGCACATCTCCATACCATGCTTGTTTCCTAAAGATATTGGGGGAGCTTCTCATATTTCACAAATGGTGCACTTTGCATTCAAACGCAAATTCTCCAAGTGCACACATTATGGGGGAGCTTTCGTAATATCTTATATGGAATCAAGGTTTAGAGCTTATCATAATATCTATTTGTGACTCTAGCTCGGTTTGTCATCGTATACCAAAAAGGGGGAGATTGTAAGGGTATTTTACCCTTATCCATTATTTTGGTGACAATGACACCTGATACGTCTCCGACGTATCGATAATTTCTTATGTTCCATGCCACATTATTGATGTTATCTACATGTTTTATGCACACTTTATGTCATATTCGTGCATTTTCTGGAACTAACCTATTAACAAGATGCCGAAGTGCCAGTTCCTGTTTTCTGCTGTTTTTGGTTTCAGAAATCCTAGTAACGAAATATTCTCGGAATCGGACGAAATCAACGCCCAGGTTCCTATTTTACCCAGAAGCATCCAGAACACACGAGAACCGCCAGAGAAGGGTGGCAGGGCCACCACACCACACCCCGGCGCGGCCTAGGGGGGGGGGCGCGCCCCCCTAGGGTGTGGGCCCCCCTTCGACCTTCCTGCGCCGCCTCTCCGCCTATAAAAAGCCCCTGGATCAGAAAACCCTACACCGATTGACGAAACCCACGAAAACCTTCCAGAGCCGCCGCCATCGCGAAGCCAAGATCTGGGGGACAGGATCTCTGTTCCAGCACCCTGCCGGAGCGGGGAAGTGCCCCCGGAAGGCTTCTCCATCGACACCGCTGCCATCTCCACCGCCATCTTCATCACCGCTGCTGCTCCCATGAGGAGGGAGTAGTTCTCCATCGAGGCTCGGGGCTGTACCGGTAGCTATGTGGTTCATATCTCTCCATGTACTTCAATACAATGATCTCATGAGCTGCTTTACATGATTGAGATTCATCTGAGTTTTGTATCACTACTATCTATGTGCTACTCTAGTGATGTGTTATTAAAGTAGTTCTATTCCTCCTGCACGTGTGTAAAGGTGACAGTGTGTGCACCGTGTTAGTACTTGGTTTGTGCTATGATCATGATCTCTTGTAGATTATGGAGTTAACTATTGCTATGATAATATTGATGTGATCTATTCCTCCTACATATGCATGAAGGTGACAGTGTGCATGCTATGCTAGTACTTGGTTTAGTAGCGTTGATCTATCTTACACTAAAGGTTACTAAAACATGAGCATTATTGTGGAGCTTGTTAACTCCGGCATTGAGGGTTCGTGTAATCCTACGCAATGTGTTCATCATCCAACAAAAGTGTAGAGTATGCATTTATCTATTCTGTTATGTGATCAATGTTGAGAGTGTCCACTAGTGAAAGTGTAATCCCTAGGCCTTGTTCCCAAATACTGCTGCGTTACTACTGCTTGTTTACTGTTTTACTGTGTTACTACTGCTGCAATACCACCACCATCAATTACGCGCCAAGCACTTTTCTGGCACCGTTGCTACTGCTCATATATATTTATACCACCTGTATTTCACTATCTCTTCGCCGAACTAGTGCACCTATTAGGTGTGTTGGGGACACAAGAGACTTCTTGCTTTGTGGTTGCAGGGTTGCATGAGAGGGATATCTTTGACCTCTTCCTCCCTGAGTTCGATAAACCTTGGGTATCCACTTAAGGGAAAACTTGCTGCTGTTCTACAAACCTCTGCTCTTGGAGGCCCAACACTGTCTACAGGAAAGGAGGGGGAACGTAGACATCAAGCACTTTTCTGGCGCCGTTGCCGGGGAGGAAAGGTAAAAAGGCACTCATACTACGGTCCCAGGTAAAGTATTTTTCTGTTGCCGTTGTCTGTGTGCTCGAAGCTATTTCCTTTAGACTCTGCAATTGCATCTTTTTGTTTCTTGTTTACACTAGTTTGGCATAATGTACAAGAGTGAGCTTCTTATTCTATTTCCTGATTTAAAACATGGATTGTTTGATGCGGAAATTAAAAAACCTATGAAATCTTATTTGCATGCTGGTAGTAATATTAGTATGAACGCTTTGAACACCATTGTTGATAATAATATAGAAAGTTCTAAGCTTGGGGAAGCTGGTTTTCATGATATTTTTAGTCCCCCAAGCATTGAGGAGAAAATTTTCTTTGATGATACTTTGCCTCCTATTTATGATGATAATGATAGTGGTCTTTTGGTGCCACCTACTATGGAGAGTAAATTTTGTTATGATTACAATATGCCTCCTATATTTGATGATGAGAATAATAATGATAGCTACTTTGTTGAATTTGCTCCCACTACAACTAATAAAATTGATTATGCCTATGTGGAGAGTAATTATTTTATGCATGAGACTCATGATAAGAATGCTTTATGTGATAGTTATATTGTTGAGTTTGCTCATGTTGCTACTGAAAGTTATTATGAGAGAGGAAAATATGGTTGTAGAAATTTTCATGTTACTAAAATACCTCTCTATGTGCTGAAATTTTTGAAGCTATACTTGTTTTATCTTCCTATGCTTGTTACTTTGCTCTTCATGAACTTGTTTATTTACAAGATTCCTATGCATAGGAAGCATGTTAGACTTAAATATGTTTTGGATTTGCCTCTTGATGCTCTCTTTTGCTTCAAATACTATTTCTTACGAGTGCATCATTAAAACTGCTGAGCCCATCTTAATGGCTATAATGAAAAGAACTTCTTGGGAGATAACCCATATGTTATTTTGCTACAGTACTTTGTTTTTATTTTGTGTCTTGGAAGTTGTTTACCACTGTAGCAACCTCTCCTTATCTTAGTTTTGTGTTTTGTTGTGCCAAGTTAAGCCGTTGATAGAAAAGTAAGTACTAGACTTGGATTACTGCACAGTTCCAGATTTATTTGCTGTCACGAATCTGGGTCCACCTCCCTGTAGGTAGCTCAGAAAATTAAGCCAATTTACGTGCATGATCCTCAGATATGTATGCAACTTTCATTCAATTTGAGCATTTTCATTTGAGCAAGTCTGGTGCCATTTTAAAATTCGTCAATACGAACTGTTCTGTTTTGACAGATTCTGCCTTTTATTTCGCATTGCCTCTTTCGCTATGTTGGATGAATTTCTTTGATCCACTAATGTCCAGTAGCATTATGCAATGTCCAGAAGTGTTAAGAATGATTGTGTCACCTCTGAATATGTCAATTTATAATGTGCACTAACCCTCTAATGAGTTGTTTCGAGTTTGGTGTGGAGGAAGTTTTCAAGGATCAAGAGAGGAGTATGATGCAACATGATCAAGGAGAGTGAAAGCTCTAAGCTTGGGGATGCACCCGGTGGTTCACCCCTGCATATATCAAGAAGACTCAAGCGTCTAAGCTTGGGGATGCCCAAGGCATCCCCTTCTTCATCGACAACATTATCATGTTCCTCCCCTGAAACTATATTTTTATTCCATCACATCTTATGTGCTTTTTCTTGGAGCGTCGGTTTGTTTTTGTTTTTGTTTTGTTTGAATAAAATGGATCCTAGCATTCACTTTATGGGAGAGAGACACGCTCCGCTGTAGCATATGGACAAGTATGTCCTTGGTTTCTACTCATAGTATTCATGGCGAAGTTTCTCCTTCGTTAAATTGTTATATGGTTGGAATTGGAAAATGATACATGTAGTAATTGCTATAAATGTTTTGGGTAATGTGATACTTGGCAATTGTTGTGCTCATGATTAAGCTCTTGCATCATATGCTTTGCACCCATTAATGAAGAAATACATAGAGCATGCTAAAATTTGGTTTGCATATTTGGTTTCTCTAAGGTCTAGATAATTTCTAGTATTGAGTTTGAACAACAAGGAAGACGGTGTAGAGTCTTATAATGTTTTCAATATGTCTTTTATGTGAGTTTTGCTGCACCGGTTCATCCTTGTGTTTGTTTCAAATAAGCCTTGCTAGCCTAAACCTTGTATCGAGAGGGAATACTTCTCATGCATCCAAAATACTTGAGCCAACCACTATGCCATTTGTGTCCACCATACCTACCTACTACATGGTATTTTCCAGCCATTCCAAAGTAAATTGCTTGAGTGCTACCTTTAAAATTCCATCATTCACCTTTGCAATATATAGCTCATGGGACAAATAGCTTAAAAACTATTGTGGTATTGAATATGTAATTATGCACTTTATCTCTTATTAAGTTGCTTGTTGTGCGATAACCATGTTTACTAGGGAACGCCATCAACTCATTGTTGAATTTCATGTGAGTTGCTATGCATGTTCGTCTTGTCTCAAGTAAGGGCGATCTACTCGAGTTGAATGGTTTGAGCATGCATATTGTGAGAGAAGAACATTGGGCCGCTAACCGAAGCCATGTTCCATGGTGGAAGTTTCAGTTTTGGACAAACATCCTCAAATCTCTAATGAGAAAAGAATTAATTGTTGTTGAATGCTTTAAGCATTAAAAGAGGAGTCCATTATCTGTTGTCTATGTTGTCCCGGTATGGATGTCTAAGTTGAGAATAATCAAAAGCGAGAAATCCAAATGCGAGCTTTCTCCTTAGACCTTTGTACAGGCGGCATAGAGGTACCCCTTTGTGATACTTGGTTAAAGCATATGTATTGCGGTGATAATCCAGGTAGTCCAAGCTAATTAGGACAAGGTGCGGGCACTATTAGTACACTATGCATGAGGCTTGCAACTTATAAGATATAATTTACATGATGCATATGCTTTATTACTACCGTTGACAAAATTGTTTCATGTTTTCAAAATCAAAGCTCTAGCACAAATATAGCAATCGATGCTTTTCCTCTATGAGGACCATTCTTTTACTTTCAATGTTGAGTCAGTTCACCTATTTCTCTCCACCTCAAGAAGCAAACACTTGTGTGAACTGTGCATTGATTCCTACATACTTGCTTATTGCACTTATTATATTACTCTATGTTGACAATATCCATGAGATATACATGTTACAAGTTGAAAGCAACCGCTGAAACTTAATCTTCGTTTGTGTTGCTTCAATACCTTTACTTTGAATTATTGCTTTATGAGTTAACTTTTATGCAAGACTTATTGATGATTGTCTTGAAGTGCTATTCATGAAAAGTCTTTGCTATATGATTCACTTGTTTACTCATGTCATACACATTGTTTTGATCGCTGCATTCACTACATATGCTTTACAAATAGTATGATCAAGATTATGATGGCATGTCACTCCAGAAATTATCTGTGTTATCGTTTTACCTGCTCGGGACGAGCAGAACTAAGCTTGGGGGTGCTGATACGTCTCCGACGTATCGATAATTTCTTATGTTCCATGCCACATTATTGATGTTATCTACATGTTTTATGCACACTTTATGTCATATTCGTGCATTTTCTGGAACTAACCTATTAACAAGATGCCGAAGTGCCAGTTCCTGTTTTCTGCTGTTTTTGGTTTCAGAAATCCTAGTAACGAAATATTCTCGGAATCGGACGAAATCAACGCCCAGGTTCCTATTTTACCCGGAAGCATCCAGAACACACGAGAACCGCCAGAGAAGGGTGGCAGGGCCACCACACCACACCCCGGCGCGGCCTAGGGGGGGGGGCGCGCCCCCCTAGGGTGTGGGCCCCCCTTCGACCTTCCTGCGCCGCCTCTCCGCCTATAAAAAGCCCCTGGATCAGAAAACCCTACACCGATTGACGAAACCCACGAAAACCTTCCAGAGCCGCCGCCATCGCGAAGCCAAGATCTGGGGGACAGGATCTCTGTTCCGGCACCCTGCCGGAGCGGGGAAGTGCCCCTGGAAGGCTTCTCCATCGACACCGCTGCCATCTCCACCGCCATCTTCATCACCGCTGCTGCTCCCATGAGGAGGGAGTAGTTCTCCATCGAGGCTCGGGGCTGTACCGGTAGCTATGTGGTTCATATCTCTCCATGTACTTCAATACAATGATCTCATGAGCTGCTTTACATGATTGAGATTCATCTGAGTTTTGTATCACTACTATCTATGTGCTACTCTAGTGATGTGTTATTAAAGTAGTTCTATTCCTCCTGCACGTGTGTAAAGGTGACAGTGTGTGCACCGTGTTAGTACTTGGTTTGTGCTATGATCATGATCTCTTGTAGATTATGGAGTTAACTATTGCTATGATAATATTGATGTGATCTATTCCTCCTACATATGCATGAAGGTGACAGTGTGCATGCTATGCTAGTACTTGGTTTAGTAGCGTTGATCTATCTTACACTAAAGGTTACTAAAACATGAGCATTATTGTGGAGCTTGTTAACTCCGGCATTGAGGGTTCGTGTAATCCTACGCAATGTGTTCATCATCCAACAAAAGTGTAGAGTATGCATTTATCTATTCTGTTATGTGATCAATGTTGAGAGTGTCCACTAGTGAAAGTGTAATCCCTAGGCCTTGTTCCCAAATACTGCTGCGTTACTACTGCTTGTTTACTGTTTTACTGTGTTACTACTGCTGCAATACCACCACCATCAATTACGCGCCAAGCACTTTTCTGGCACCGTTGCTACTGCTCATATATATTTATACCACCTGTATTTCACTATCTCTTCGCCGAACTAGTGCACCTATTAGGTGTGTTGGGGACACAAGAGACTTCTTGCTTTGTGGTTGCAGGGTTGCATGAGAGGGATATCTTTGACCTCTTCCTCCCTGAGTTCGATAAACCTTGGGTATCCACTTAAGGGAAAACTTGCTGCTGTTCTACAAACCTCTGCTCTTGGAGGCCCAACACTGTCTACAGGAAAGGAGGGGGAACGTAGACATCAACACCGTGCTAGTGTATTTGGACTAATACATGGCTACAAGATGATTCTCAGGTATTAGCCAAAGAGGTATAAAGGTGTATCAATGGAAGAAGAAGGCAATGGAGACCCCCCCAATTCGACGAAAGAATCAACAGGATTTTCCTGTGTCTGGCCGGTCACTGGCCCGGTCGGACCGGCCCTGGAACCGGCCAGCCCGGTCAGGACCGGCTCCGGTGCTTGTGCCATCCGGGCAGGATCCAGTAAAGGGGGCAAGCCCTCCGGTCGCCGCCCGGTCACCAGCCCGGTTAGGACCGGCCTGTCCGGTCACCAGCCCGGTCGGACCGGGCTACCGACCGGCTGCCCCGGCGCCAACCGGATTTGGCGCTTGTGCCATCCGGGCGCATTCCAGTATGCCCAGAAGCTCCTCCGGTCAAGCTCCGGTCCCTGCTCCGGTTGAAACCGGCCGGCCCGGTCGAGAGCCCGGTCTGACCGGCCTGTGCGCCGGCCGGCCCGGCGCCAAACCCGGTCAACCGGATTCCTCGAAGAAAATCTGATGTGGCAAGTTGACCAACGGCCATTTTTCGAAGAACACTATAAATAGGCCTTCTCCTACCTCTGAACAGTTAGGCAACATACTACAAGCTGTTCTTGAGCTCTCTCTCTCTTACTCCATTGCTAGAAACACCAAAAGCCTCAGATCTCCCTCCTCCTCCACCCAAACTCAAATCCCTCCGGGGAATCATTAGAGGAGGACTCGATCTACCGTTCTACCAAGCCAAATCTCATTCCCCCTTGTATTCATTGAGAAGCTTGCTTCCTAGGGTTCCTTGGAAACCCTAGGTGGGCAAGAGGAGTCCGGAAGCATCCGGGCTGTGGATTTGCTCCGGGCAAGATTGTGAAGGTTTGGAGGCTACCTCAAAGTCTACCACAAGTGAGTGAGCTATTCCTTCGTGGGATAGGCTCCGGAGAATAGGGTGAGCCTTCGTGGCGCGGGGAATCCTTCGTGGGACCTCCACTCCTCCAAACGTGACGTACCTTGTTGCAAAGCAAGGGAACACGGGAATACATCCTCGTCTCCGCGTGCTATCGGTTATCTCTAACCGAACTCCTTACTTGTGATTTAATCGCTGTGAGAGCCTTCGTGCTCGAGTTAGTTGTATCCTCATATAGGTTGCTTCACCTAGTTTGCATTAGGCTCATCTTTATATTCCGCAAAGCCTAATATTGCAAAGAAAGAATTAAAATTTGTAGAAACCTATTCACCCCCCCTCTAGGTTTACCATCTCTATACTTTCATGTTGTGACGGCGGCCTCGGATCCCAGGCCGTGGATGGAGCAGGAGACGGCGCATGCGTGTGCGTGCGTGTCGGCGTGGCCGGAGGAGTTGCCGGCGTCCCCTGCGGCAGCTAAGATTCACAAATCTGGACACCGGGGTTGTACCACATAGCGAGCTGGTCGAGGTTTCTATTGGCCATTGTGATGGCGATAGCCTCCTCCTCACTGATGCCCGGCGGCTGGGTCTCCAGATCCCAGGCCGGGCCGCCACCATCGACGTCATTATCGTTTGCCCCGAGGACCTGAACGTCGTCGTTGTTGTCCTCGTCCTCGTCGTCCTCATCCTCGATGTCGAGTTCGTAGGTGAAGAAGTCGACATTGCCGAGGTATCCCGCTCGGGTCGCGCATCGAACTCCGCTGCTCCGAACAAGATCCAGTTGTACGAGGTCACTGCAAATGTCGGATCGTCGCGCAGGACCTCCTGGCGATGCTCTCGTCCCTCACGGGGGATAGGAGGGACCGATACGCGGCTGGAGCACAGGTACCAACCCCCTCCCGGCAAGCCCAGATCCGGCCATGGCACCGACCTTTTCTCCTTCTAGAGCCGGCGCGCGAGGTCGACGGGACGTACCGCTTCTGCCGCGTCTTCTTGCCGGAACCCGATCCACCGGCTTCATGGTCGTTCTTTCCTTGCGGTATGGCCAACCCTTACCCATGGCATCGGTTGTGTGGGTGCGTGGAAAGGTGGAGGGCTTTGGCAATGGCGCAGGCGAGGAAATGGGCGCCGCCAACGACCCTTAAAAAGAGTGGGATGGCCCCAACGATTTCAATGCTCTGCCACTGTAGCCGCTGCGATGCCGTCCACCAGCGCATGCGCTCTGAAGGCGAGGCGCGCCATTAACGCGGCGCAGAAAAAGTTGCGACGCGCTGCCCGTCAGTTCTACCTCGCTGAAGGTGAAGCATCAGGGTTGCTGCCAGACGGGCCCGTGCGAGGACCGTGCGGCGTCCGCGTAGACGCATTCGCGGAGCATATTTGATTCGTGTTTGTGTCTCGGCGGACAGGCCGGTTACTATACGTCGGGCCGCTGGGTTTGGGTATAGACGCATTTTTTACCCGCGCGGTCCGAAACGGATGCCCCGCCTCCATTTGGATCGCCTGGTTGAAGATGGTCTTAGGATATGTTTGGTCCTGCCACTGTATGCCCTACCAATTATTGCCGCAAACCATTGGCAAGCCAGAAAAATGGCTAAGGATTCCTTGCCCTATTAGCCAAAATCTTGGCAAGATTTGTGATGGGAAGGAGAGGTAGGTGGGCAGTATTTCATTGGCGACCAATCAAATATAAGAGCTAAGATATCATTGGGTGCCACTTTTTTTTTACGAAATGTAGCAGCGCTGATTTCAATTATATTAAGAGGAGAAAGCAATTAGAGAATTGGTAGAAAAACGAAAAACGAAAAACAAACTATACGTCAGGAGCCAAGAAATGTTTAGTTCAGGGTGGTTTAGATTTTAAACAATTGAACTTCAGGGATCCCAGCACCACACCATACATTTCATTCATCATTGATCTTATTCTTATCACAGACCTCCGCTGGCAAGCATGCCTTGTTGTCAAAGATGCGAGAGTTTCTTTCTTTCCAGGTCATCCATGATGCCAAGATTTGAATTGCACGCCAATCTTTGCGTCTTGAGGTGGCAAGAGCAGCAGATGAATTCCACCGGCCATTCAAATCGAGAGCTTGGGAGGGCGGTGCCATATGAGGATGGAAAGCGATCCTGGACAGGAGACGCCTCCAAACTTCAGCAGAGAAAGAGCATTGGACCAGCAAGTGGGTGGCAGTTTCAGGGTGAATAGAGGACACATAGGACTATGAGGTCACCCTTTCTTTGCAAGGTTATCTGCCGTCAGACATCTGTTGTGAGTTACCATCCAAGTGAAGAAAAGACACTTGGAGGGATCTTGATTTCCCAAACAGATGAAGCGTCCTCGTTGATAAAATGTCCCTCAAATTGGATCCTGTAGGCAGAGCTTGCGGAGTAGAGATCCCATTAGGGTTCAATTTCCACTCGATTGAGTCATTTTGATCAGGCGCGAGGTAGAACTGCTGAAGTTGGGTCCATAGAGAGGTGAATTCAGAGAGCACATCAGCCGAGGGGTTGGGTAGCACTAACTGATCCAAAGGTTGTCAGTTATGGCTTCAGAGACCGTGGCCTTTTTCTGCCGGCTGTGCTTGAATAGGTTTGGGAACTGAAGCATCAACGATTCTCCTCTCGCCATGACGACTTCCAGAAGAGAGCAGTGCGGCCGTCGTGAACATGGACACGCGAAAAGCCCCTGCACCGCCGGCCCAATCGGAAGAGGGAGACCCGACCAAGGCTTGTCGGGGTGAGTCTACTGCTGCCATAACCACCGCAGCTTCAAGGCCCTGCTTTGACACTGAAAACTCGGCATATCCAGACCGCCAAATTGACAAAGGGAGCAGACCGTGTTCCACTTCACTAAACATTTACCACCAGAGACCTTATCAGTGCCCGACCAGATGAATGCTCTTCTAAGCTTATCCAAGTGCTTTTGAAGCCTTTGGGCATATCAATTGCAATCAGTTGGAAGATAGGCATATCTGAGGGGACAAAGCGAACCAGCACATGCCTTCCAGTTATGGACAGGAGCAGTGCTTTCCAGCCAGCTAAAAGCTTGGCAAAGTTGTCGATGCATGATGGCTGATAAGCTGGCTTGGGTAGCCGAAGATCAGAAAGAGGTATTCCCACATAGGTGCAAGGGAATTGGCCAAAATCCCATCCAGAAATAGATTTTCCAACTGCTGAAGATCAATCCTAGAGCAATTATTGAAGTTTGTGTGCAAGGCACTGCTCGAACAGTTGCAGCCATTCAGAAACGTTCTTCATCTTAGATCGTTTGGGCATGAGAAACAGAATTGCGTCGTTGGCATAGAGCGAGGCACGATATCTGAGAGGTTGGGTTCCCAAAGGAGCAAGAAGGCCATGTAGCTGTGCCTGATCCTGCTGTCTGACCAATACATCCATCACAAGGACGAATAAGGGAGGTAAAAGAGGGTCTCCTTGGCGCAGGCCTCTTCTATGGATGATTCGTCTAGACAAGTACCCATTTACCAGAATTTTTGTGGAGCTGGTTCGAAGGAGAGATGCAATCCAGTTTCTCCACTTTAGATCAAACCCTCTGGCTTTCAAGAGTTGTAGCAGAAAATGGCCAGGAGATTGAGTCAAATGCTTTTGAGATGTCTATCTTGAACAAAATAGCTGTGATCTTCTTTTGTCAAAAGGACCTTTTTTCCGAAATGGGGGAAATATCGTCCAACTTCTGCATCCAAAGGATGCACACGGCTTTTTTTATTAGATTATTCACAACACCTTACAAGATCAATACAAAAGATCAAACTCGAAGCCATCTCGCTAAACCTACATAGGGATGAAGGGGTGACAATTCACCAACTCACATCATCCAAAAAACCAAATGCCTTCTCAGGCTGCCCAATAGCAGATGAGAAGCACATCCCAGACTCTCAACGCACGGCAACGCACACGCCATAGAAGTTGCTACCGCCGTCTTCCTCGACTCCATCTTCAAGAGAGACCATCGCATTGACCATGTCAGGCCTGCCATCGATGCCGCTACGGCGCCAGACGACTCCACCATCTTGCGCGCGTCCATCACACTACATCCGTCTCCGAGACACTACTGCACCATGCCGCGGTGACTCGATGACGCCGACACAGCAAAAGCACACCGCTCCACCTCAGCACCACCACCATCCGTTGTCTGCTCCAAAAACGATGCCCCCAACAGGTAGAACGGCGTTGTACGCCGCCATCGTCCGATCCAGGAGACCCGGGTCTAGGATTTCTCCTGGAGCAGACCAGGCGAAGAACGCAGACTGCAGAGACAATGCCTTCAACAAGGTAACGACGAACAGCGCCGCCATCATCTGCCATGACCGAAGTCCGGGCCGGCTTTCACCGGCAGCTGCGCCTCGCCATCGGGAGCTAGGCGACGGATCGCTAGATCCGCCAAGGCAAGCCACACAACTAGCCGATCTCCTCTGGCGAAAGAGAAGACCACCACCGCGGTGCCACAGTCAGCAGCACCGGACGCCTGTCACCTGCCACCAGGTCGATGCCGTCACCACCTGCCACCAGGTCGACGCCGTCACCACCATCCAGGGCCGCCGCCCTTGGTGTCGTGGTCCCAGACCTTGAGGAGGAGCAGCACGAGATTCGCCCCCATCGCCGCCCGCCCGGCGAGGCCGAGGCGAGGGAAGGAGGAAAGGACCGCGCCGCCCGGTTCCGGGGCCGCGCCGCCGCCCCCATCACCACCCGCCTGGCGAGACCGCGGCGAGGAAGAGAGGAGAGGGCTGCGCCGCCGCCCCCATCACCGCTCGGCGAGGCCGTGGCAAAGAAGGGATGAGAGGGCCGCGCCGCCATCGTCCGCCAGGTGCCGGGGCCATCCCCCGGCGCGAAGGCGAGCCTCCATACCGCCGCACCAGGGGACCGCGCGCAGGTCCCCGCCGCCCCCATCACCGGCTGCGCCAGGCTTCGCCGGCGGCAGCCTTAGGGGACGGCAAGGAGGGGGGAGGGGGGTGGGGAAGGCGGCGGCTAGGGGGGTTAGGGTTTCCGCCCCCGAGTCGCCCTAGAGGAGACGACCCGAGGCGGCCGCTTGTCCCTTGGCGTAGGGAATGAAGGTCGCACCTCACGGACATACTTTGGACGTAGACGAAATTATGGTGGATGTATATGCCCTTAGTGAACGCATTTTGGAAGGGGGCAAGTTCATGTGGGGCTGGAGTCTGACGGCCAACAATTTTGCAATAGGCTTCCCAAATCTATGCACGAGACTGATCTATCGAAGCATGGCAATACTCGAGTTCCACTCCACCTCTTCTTCAGCAACGAATTCAACCGAAATGAGGGGTAGAGGAATCTCCTTGTGGATCGGTACGTTGGAGGAAAAATGCGGGGAAATGATAGGGGCTCCTCTCGCACTTGGCAGTTAGACTGTTGGCTTTGAGTGGCTTAGCAGCAATAACCTGGCAGGGATTCAGAGATACCCCCGTCATACATATCTTGTACGCCAAACCATACGACGATGATTTGCTATACAATATTATACCCGTAGGCTATCTTTCAGATAATCCACAGAGGTAGCCCAACCCTTTCTGAACGGAACGGGAGATTGAGACGAAGATGAAATTAGCAGTACTCGTTTAGTCATTAGCTAAGCGTAACGCAGTCACCTAGCAGCTAGCAGGGACCATTATATATAACAGCTCTAGCAGTCCATAATGTACTTCATCGTTCCACACGATACACTCTACAATGGCGTTCACGACGATGGCACCAACGTCTCGCATCCTCTTCCTCGTTTCTCTGACCCTCGCCCTGGCAACCGCGCCGGCCGCCGCGCGGAGCAAGCAGATCCACCTGCACTTCTACATGCACGACATCACCGGCGGGCCGGGCCAGACGGCGGTGCAGCTCGTGAAGAGTCCCGGACCGGCGCACCCGTCCCCGTACATGCCGGGCGCGCACTTCGGGGACACCACGGTGATCGACGACGCGCTGACGGAGGGGCCCGACGCGGCGTCGCGGGCCGTCGGGCGCGCCCAGGGCTCGTACATGCTGGCGGGCCTCAAGGAGCCCGCGCTGATGGTGTCCATGAACGTCGCGCTCACGGGCGGCGCCTACAACGGCAGCACCATCGCCGTGGTGGGCCGGGACGACGTCTCCGCGGCGGTCAGGGAGCTCGCCGTCACCGGCGGCACGGGCGCGTTCCGGAAGGCCACGGGGCACGTCCTGTGGCGGACGGCCAAGGTGGAGTCGCGGGACCACATTGTGCTGGAGCTCGACGTCTACGCGACCGTGCCGGGCGCTGCTGCTGCGAGCGACGGGCAGCGTCAGGCCGGCGTCATGAACACTACTGAGTGAAGGTTAAGCTGGGTTCGAAGCAGTTCTTATCAGTGGAATGTTCCGCTACTTTCGTTCTTCGTGATTTCCACGCATATTAATTTGAATTATATTGCTTTCAGCTCTGATTTCCAAGTAAATATAAAGGCAGCGCAATTAAATTGAAATGAAGACATGTCTCTAGAATGTAAATGACGTGCCTCATTCGCTAGATGTGCTAGCAACTCCGTTACATGTTTACTCCAAAAGCATATACCCCCGTCCCACCAAAAATATCTCAACTTTGCTAAGATTTCGATGTATTACCTACTATATAGTGTCTAAATATATTTAAATTTTGATAAAGTTGAGACAATTTTGGTGGGAGGGAGGGAGTAAAATGGTGAAAAATGGTTCTATATATTGTGTCCATGTATTTCATGGAATTTTAGTCGAAGGAGATTTTTACTCCCTCTTTCCATGAAATGCATCCTAGTTACAGTCTTAAGAGCATCTCTAGTAGAGCCCGTATTTCTCCGAACCAAAAACACGGAGTTCGGTCTCTCGAACTGTTCAGTTTAGATGGTTTTAGTCACCGCGCAGATTAGAAACCGAACTCACGAACTGAAAATGGAAAATCAAACTGTCGCGGGAAAATGTGTTGCGATGATCTTGCGAAATGAAACCAATTCTTGCTCCGATCGAGCTACATTCGAAGATAATTTACAAAAACTAGCCAAAATACTTGACTAACCCTACTAAGCTCATTAATTTGACTAATTAAACTACTAGATTAGGCTCCGGATTGTCACCGGGGCAATTCTTGCGGCGGCGGAGGGTTTTTCCGTGCAGGCGACGCCTATGCGACGACGAGCGCGGCCACCTCGAACACCGCCGCCTCCGCCGAGCTCCCGCAGGTGAGAGGCGGCCCGTCTGCGTCGTTGTCGTTGCCGTGCGGAAGCGCCGGTAGCGGCGGGTTGGACGAGCCGGCGGGGGGCGTCTCGGCTTCTCCTTCGCGCGCCTCCTCGCGCGCTGCCGGCGCGCGAACGGACGCGGCCACTTCCGTGCCGCCCGCTTCCAAGTTCTATCGGAGCGCGCCCGCCTCGCGCGGTCCGCCTGCGACCGCACACCCGACGGACGCGGTGCCGATTCCCGCCGCCGATTTGGCCCCCTCCCCTACCACTCCATCTTAAGCGCCCCATTGCGGAGGGAGGGTGGTGGCGGCAGCGGCGGAGCGACGTCAGCGGCTACGGAATTGCTCGCCGGAGAGGAGACTAGCAACGGCGGAGCGAGTGCTAGCGGCGGAGGGGAGTAGGGTTTGGAAACCGAACTCCCCTCCGCGGCCCGTTTTAATACTGGGCGGCCGCCAAGTTTCTTAGGCTCCAGAACTGTTTTTCGGGTCAGGCCGCGAGTTCGCCTGAGCCTCTTTTTGTCTGAACCCACTGAAAAACGGGCTGAAACCAAAAAAAATCCTACGATAATACGGGTTCAGACCGAAAGAGGCCCAGAACAGAGCAACTCTAGCCGACACCTCAAACCTTAAACCCCATATACGCGTTTGTAGGCTGAGAAATTCGCGATATGGTGTCCGACATTAGCGTCTGCAGACCACATACGCTAAAACATAACTGCATATTTATTTTAATTTTTTTGACATGGGAGATAGAAACGTATTGCATTCGAAAGTTCATACATAATTTTGCCTACGATCATACAAAAGCTACTCGAATTTGGCTATGATTCGAGCTACATTCCCTCCCACGACAACCTCTACCAAAATGCGGTTCTCGGATGCTCACAAGAGCCTTGTGCCATGGCAGTGACGCATCGGCGGTCTTCTCACTCGTCGTCACTGCCGAGGTCGACGAAGATCTTGCCATGCTCCTCCGCGACCAGCAGCCACTCCTCCGCCTTGTCCGCTTCACGGCGGGTCGTCTGCGGGACGAGCCCAATGACGATGTCGAGGTAGTTATAGTCGACGAAGTCACCGGGCTTGAATCTGGCGCCCTCACTGAGCTTCAGGAGGATGCACTAGAGCTTCGCGTCGTCGATGAAATCGCCAGGCGCGAACGCGGGTGCGTCTTCGAGCTCCAGCTTCACCGGCACCGTAGGAGGGCGCGAGCTCGAGGACGATGAGGCGGCGGTAGGCGGCAGACTCCCGCTTAGAAAACACGGGCGGCGGCGCAACCCCGTACCTGCTATAGCGGTAGGAGCTGTTGGAATTCACCCACGGATCGATCACATCAAACTAGACGAACACACGCAGATACAAAATTTATCGCCAAGGGTGCGTGTCGCACCCTCTAAATTTCCTCTCTTTATTTCTTTTTCTGATTTTCTGACGTTACAACTCGATTACAGAAACCCACGTATGCTGTGTATATATATACACGAACAGCAGACCTGACCACGTCCTAAACCTACTCTAACACGTAGACACACACGGACCATGTACTAATCCTAACCGGAATACTAGAGTACTACTACCTTAGACTCTTTTCTTTGTACTAGCTAGCTAGACTACTACGACCAATTCCAAGTCGACTCGAACTGCAGCCACACATGGCAACTTGACACTAAACGAAACAACTCTAACTCTAATATGATTAAGGCAAGATTATTGCTAACAATCTCTCCCTAATCTTGACATGTCGTCTCCTCGTACTTCTTCCGATCTTGACTCCTTGCAGATTCGCGTCTTGTCTAGGCCTCGCTCCACGACAAGTTTAATTGGCTCTCCCCAATTTTAACTTGGCGAATTTACGGAACAACTCAAGCTTGATCCGGACTACCCAGCCACGCTAGCAACCGTGGAACACACGTCCACCCTAGCGCAATACATGCCGACTACCTCGTGGACTACACCATCCACTCCAGCCTCATGTAGAGACAGGTCCTCATTAAAGAGACTCCCCTTCACTGGTTTACCGCCCCCTTCACACTTGACATTGATCCTCTCGTCGAGACACGTAGACGACTTGGTTGAGGCACGCTGACAGCTATCCGCTATCCTCTTGTTGCGTCTTCGCCCATGGTGATATCCCTCACCGGACAGTCCCTCAACCTCCACACGCTTCAACTGCAACAGATCCTCACGGAGACAAGCACTTGGACACAACGACAACTCACAGACTCGACGACGACCGCACGTGTAGACGTGCACACACTTGACTCTTTGACTCATCGGACTCCTCCGAAGACGACCTTGACGAAACTCCCGGATGATGATCTTGATGAGACTCCCGTACCGCACCTCGGCACCACCTCTCCCATCAACGATCATCCACCTCCGCCTCGCCGACAACAACACCCTGTCGTCACCTCCTTGTCGCCCAACCAAGCGACGATCGCCCGCTGCCTCGCTGACGACAGCTTGCTCGCCGTCTCCACCCGGCCGCTTCGTAGAGCGACGGTCGCCCGCCCCGAGGCGCTAGTAGGGTCGCCTCCCCGGGGCAAGCGTAGCTTCAAATCTTCGACCTCGCTCTGATACCAATTGTTGGAATTCACCCACGGATCGATCACATCAAACTAGACGAACACACGCAGATACAAAATTTATTGCCAAGGGTGCGTGTCGCACCCTCTAAATTTCCTCTCTTTATTTCTTTTTCTGATTTTCTGACGTTACAACTCGATTACAGAAACCCACGTATGCTGTGTATATATATACACGAACAGCAGACCTGACCACGTCCTAAACCTACTCTAACACGTAGACACACACGGACCATGTACTAATCCTAACCGGAATACTAGAGTACTACTACCTTAGACTCTTTTCTTTGTACTAGCTAGCTAGACTACTACGACCAATTCCAAGTCGACTCGAACTGCAGCCACACATGGCAACTTGACACTAAACGAAACAACTCTAACTCTAATATGATTAAGGCAAGATTATTGCTAACAGGAGCCTCAGAGGCGCACCGTATCCGAGCACTTCTTCTCCGCCTCCGATTTCTCACCGGAGCGCCCGTCTTCGCCGCGCTCTCTCCTGCCGCTGTGACCAATCCGGCCGCCCCCACAACCGGTGGAGCCGCGTCCGGACACCATGGAGCTTCTGCGGCGGTGGATCTACGTCGGGGCGTGGATTTCTCGTTGGCGGGAGCATGGATTGCTCGTCGGCGGAGAGGCGGAGCAGTGGTGGTGCGGATGGTGTTTGGCCCGCATCGATCTCTCCGTGCGGGATAAATAAGGACGTTTGGCGTTTTCTGGCTGCGGCCCGGATCATATTTCCAGGCAGGCCACGTATGAGGTGTCTGCTAGAGATCCTCTAAATAAGAGGCCTACTTGACAATCGTCTTTCCCTCGCGTTTTCCTCTTTAGTTGTAGTTTTTCTGAGAATCTATTTACTATTAAATGAGAGTTGATTGTTTGACACTCAACGCATTTTGATGGTCGTCATTAAAACAATCCGGGCCATCCAATCTAATCTCACGGTCTAAGCTTAACGTCCAGTCGTCGGATCAAATTACAAGGCAGGTCGTGCCTCTTTCCTTTTTGTCATCGCACAATATCAAAATCATGATTCCCTGCAAAACAAAATCATGCAGTATCCCATGAATCATATTCAATCAATCACGTATTTCCCAACGTGTGATACATATCAGGAAAGATATAATTGCGTATATTTTCTTTCCTTACTTGCCCTGATGTCTTTCCTATTCGTAGGTGTAAGGAAATATCCATGAAATATATCACTGCTTTATCGCCGATTTTTCTTCTCGCCACAACAGGCTCCCAACTTTTGCCGCCTCTGTAGGTTTTTGGCTCCGCTGCGCGACCTGCCTGCATAACCTCTACGACGCCGCAGGTTCCCCCCACCACCCAGGCCGGCCTCTCCTGCCTGCCTCCATGACCGACACCGCCTCGCCTATTCCCTTCCGTCGACGACCTCCGCCGCCACAGTCCCAATCCTGGCAACCATCAACGTCGCATACGTCATCACCGAGATGCTGCACACTTCCGTCAACGTGCCCTAGATCCTGGGCAAGAGCTCGTCGGGCTGGTTCCCCCTCTGGCCGTCCGTCTTCTTCGGCCCCTTCCTCATTTGGGCCCGTACCTGCTCCAAGGTGAAGAGATTTCATTACCACACATGCCTGGACGCCACCGGCATGATCCTCGTCAAGTCCATGCCTGGCATTTTTTGGCCACACTTCATTGTCTTTGCATATTGCACTCCATGTGTTTGATTTATTACATTCCCGAGTGCTAAACCTTTCTAATATGATGCATGCTTATGTCCCCAGTTGACAGATTTCAATGTGCTACCCTCTGCTACTGTCTGGTTCTTCACAAACTTGCATTTCATATTCAGCTGCGTCGGAATGGTCATCTTGGTTCCATTGCAGGACATGCGAAGAGCGCTGCAAAGGAACATGCAAAGAACCCTGAGGGATGGGCAGATGGCTTTGCACGCGGTTGACAACTTTGATGACGGGATCAGAGCTGAGCACCGGAGGAAGAGAGGAAGATGTCTAGATAACGCTGGATGGAGTGGTGCAGGAAAGAGGCGGCGACCGCAGGCACAAACTTCGGGGAGGGAGGAGAGTCTGCTATGCCTATGAGATGAATCTGCTACATACTTTGCTGCTGATGCAGCAACCGCCTGCATGGCGCTCTCCAGCTTCCATTTTGGTAAATATGTAGTTATATGCAATGTGGCAACCGGTGAGAGTGCATTTAATCTTACTTATTGTTGTAGGAGGAACCAAGACCCCTTCGTCCCCCGCATGCTCCACGAGAGGTGAATACTAGCATGTAGGACTAGGGGTCATCAAGAAAACACCAATGCAGATCCAGATCAGGTGAGGACACATCTCATCGACGCGACCAGGCGACAATCTTAAGGCCTACAAGAGATTTTGCGGCCGATCCTGCATAGGACTGAGTCAAACCAAAGTTCACTTTTCAGCATTGGGAGTATATCAATCAGTGACGCAGCTTCGTTTTTTTTTTTTTGCATTTTACGAATATTTAGCATTGGAATTCATAAGATAGTTCTTCTCATTAGAGCTTGTATCCTGTTTGGCCCATAGAGGTCTCTTTTGCATGCATCGATAGAAAATGTGCTTCGTACACTGCTCTTTCACCAAAGAATTGTTCACCTGATTTTGTAGTAACACCAATTCAACTTCTGCTGGTAGCTTTTCATATAGATACGCTGCTTGAGAAAAATAAGCTAGAGATATGAGTGAATAACATAAAATTGGCCCAGCAAATAGTCTGCGCGGAGTAGACATAAATGAAATATGTATGGAAAATGATTCATATCCCCCGGAGGATCACACGCCTCCCAACCTCCTAGTGCGTGGCCGTTGGATGCGGACCATCGTGCGGACATGGACAGCCAAATCCATCATGCGGGACACGCACAGCCAGAGACAGCAAGTCAACAACCACATGTATGGGCCCCACACCTTGTCCCTTATTTGCTTTCTTCTTCCCAAACCTTATCCTCCCGATGGCAATCTCCTGCTTCCGGCCGGCTACCGTCCGCCCTGATCGGCGGCCGCCTTCCGCGCCCTCGCCCGCCCCACACTGAGCTCTGCCTCTTCTGCGCGTGGTCGCGCCTCCCCGAACCTCCTCCACCTCCTCCTGCTGCTGCCCCCTCGTCGCTGGTTGCCTCTCCCGTAGCTGCCTCGCCCTCATCGGCCCCACGCCGAGCTTCGCCATTCCTCCGTGCGGCCGCCGACTCTCCTGACCTCCTCCTCCTGCTGCGGCCCCGCCCTCGTCGGCTCCCACATCGAGCTTCGCCTCACCTGCGTCGTGGCTGCCGGCTCCCCCGATCCCCTCCACCTACAGCTAGCATGCGGGACGCCACAAGCGCCGCGCCGGGGGACGGGCGCGGCAGCCTGCACCCGACTGTCGCTGCTGGTCCCTCATGCCCCTCAAGGACGACACGGCGCAACAGCGCCCTCGTCCGCCCCGTGGAGTGGCGGCTTTTTTATTCCTAGCGGGGAGGTGCTGCTGGTGCTACAAGGACCTCCATGCGTAGGCGCCGCACGTCTCCCAGGACTTTGCTGTCTTAGGCATGCGGCCGATTTTGCTACCTTATGCCTCCGGCGAAGGGTGGCCTTTTTTACTACCGGTGGAGGCATGCTTTGCTACGTTAGGCGTCGTGTGTTGCTACTGGCGGTTCCAGATGTTGCTTCTTTGGGCAGATGGAGTTGCTGCAACTTTGGACGGCGATGTTGTCGGCTGAAGGCGAGGTCTCCAGCTGATGTCTTGGGATTTGCAACTTATGAATAATTTTTTGCTACAACTTTTTCGTGGGTTTGCTACAATTGCATAATATGTTTTCTACGGGGTATCCGGCTAGCTCTTCGGTGACTTCTTCGGCGAGTTTCCCGTCGATGTCTCCAGATGTCTTAGAGGATTTGCAGCATATGAATAAAAAAATTTGCTACAATTTATTTACGGTTTTGCTACATCTGCATAATATGTTTGCTACGTGGTCTCCGGCGAGGTCTCCGGCGAGCCCAGCCTTTTTATTTTCTTTTCTGAACGAACCGTTTTTTGCTTCAGTCATTTGCTGCCGGGGGTGATTTTTTGCTGCCGGAGATGTTTTTTTGCTACATGCAAATCTAACCGTCAAAATGGTTGATCCGACGGCTGGGGACCCGGGGGCTGGGGAATCAGATCCCCCGGGGGACGCCCAGCAGTTTCCAATATGTATTCTGTACCAAACTTGAAGCTGGTTCTCATTGGTTCTAGAGCGTAAATATACCTAATTGGTAGATCACCCCGGTAGTATCTCTTCATGCACTACATCTGTATTAAAAAATAATGAATTTTCTGCATGCTATAAAACCAATGAACTATTATTGTTGGTCAAACCTTTGTTTAGCTAGACCACTTTGGTTTAGCTTCTTTTATTCACGCGCCTTGTTTGCTGGAATAATACACCGAAATCTGGGTACATGAAAGTTAACCTACTAGGTAACATTATATGCACCACACCTCTGAAAATTTAGCAGTCTAGCATCCTCTTTGATTTGGGAATAGCTAGAGTTACTCTAATGCATTCCAAATTGAAGAGCGGATCTCCAAATTATGCAAGTAAATCACAGTTACTTTCATCGTAAGTATAACTTACTTATTTTGGGCGACCCTCTTTATCATTAAGATACGTGAGATGAGACTGTCATTAATAAATGGTGATTCTTTTCATTAGTGTTTGTCCTTGTCTTCTATCTTCCTGTTTAGTCTTCAGTTGATCGTTTTTTCTTCTTTACGTAGAAAGGATGACCCTCTCTTGCTAAAATTTTGTATAATTACGGGGCTGAAGGTAGAGTCCACAGGATTTTGAAGCATGTTTGTGATAGGAACATTGCTCAAGGATGCTGGTCACTTGTGGATTCGGGAAAGGGGAAGACACGTGGTGAGGTACTACATGGACGACGAAAATGAGGAACTATGCCACACTTCAATAGATGAGATGGTATATTAATTCCAAATAGGTTCTTGAAAGTTGATTGTCATGAGTTTGAGATATCATGTTATGGAATTAGATTTTATGAATTGCTTCTCATGGTAATTTCTCTAAATATTTCATTATAGTCTCACACTGAGTTTTTTGTGCGTATGAATTTTCATTCGTATTACTTGACTAATCCGTAGCAACGCACGGGCATTCAACTAGTTGGAGTAAACTATGAGTCAATAAGAAAGGTTTTATAGTGTAGTTGGTTATCACGATAGTCTAACACACTGAAGGTCTCCGGTTCAAATCTAGGTGAAGCCATATATTTTTGATTTCAGAATCAAACTTTTTCTTTGAGTACACATGTTCACGGATGGCGCTGACTCGCTGAGGCAGGAGCCAAATTTTATGGGTTCAGGTCAATTCGTCTATGCACTAGATCAATTGATCTATTGATTATCAACGACGGATGAACTTTTTTTTTGACGGAAGGCTCGAGCAGAGTCCGGCTTTAAATTAATAAAGCCCCAACGGCAGCGTACAACACGAACACGCAAAGCAAAGTCTTGACCCACATACATCGACGACATACAACAGACGGAAAGCTAAAACAACAAAGACATCTATGGCAAGCGAGTGCCCCAACACCGCCTAAGCCACCACCGGAGATACATGGCCATGGAAGGAGGGTTGCTACTCGCTGTCCCTGATGGTCGAGTGAAGGGTGCGAATCCAGCCAATCGCTCACTCCACAGCCTCGCGATCCTTCCTCCTAGCCACTGGCTTCCACACCTGCAAGGCTGCAAGTACATAGACATTTTGTATAAACCACCAACAGGTTGGCGAGAGAACACCCCGTCAATCGTAAACTTGTTCCTAAGGTTCCACAGCGTCCAAAGCAAAGCGGTACACGCCATCCATAGAACCCGTTTGGACTGCCCCTCTTGTACACGCATGATCTTAAAGATCTCCGCGAAATAAGTGGGGTTCCACATGCATCCAAGCAGTTCCCTAACCGCACTCCACGTGAACTTAGCGAGGGGGCAGGAGAAGAAGATGTGGTTATTATCTTCCACCTCCCCGCAAAAGGCACACAAGCCGAAAGTGGGCCCCTTACGCCGCCTTATGTTATCATTGGACGACAAGCTTTTTCTGGCCAACTGCCACACGAAAATACGCACCTTCCCTGGAACCGTGAGCCGCCACAAGTCACTAAGTGCTTGGAAGGGGTACCCTGGCAGAGCTTAAGGTACAAAGAGCAAACTGAGAATCTCCCCGAAGATTCTAGCGCCCAGGTAACCTTATCTTGCAAGTCCGAGGTGGGGGGCACCGTGACCTCCCGCATGAGATTAACCAAATCGACACGGTCCCCGAAGTCCAGCTCGCCCCGAAGGGGTAGATGTCAGGTCCCCCCACGACGGGCAGAGTCAACCGAGGCCTCCTGCTCAGTCACAATGGCAAAGAGCGAGGGGAACCTATTGCACAGGGGTCCCGACCCCTGCCACCAGTCCCACCAGATGCTCATCGTCTTACCATTATGCACTGTGTGTTTCGCCCCCAAGCGAAACAGGTGTTGGAGGTTTTGGATAGAGTTCCAGAACTGCGAGCCCGGTCGATGTGCGTCTAACATCAAGTCCTTATCCCTGAGGTACTTGTTCCGTAGGATCTCCGCCCAGAGGCCTTGCTCCCCCGCATAGAGCCTCCAGATCCACTTAACCATAAGACATGCGTTCATGAGCCTGGTGTCAACAATGCCAAGCCCCCCCCCCCAGGCTCTTTGGCTTACAGATCACCGACCACCTCACCCAGTGATATTTCCGCTTGGTACTGTTAGCTTCCCAATAGAAATGTGATCGGTGTCTATTCATAATGCTATGCGGCCCCTCCCCCATGAGGCAAACCGCCATGGCATGCAACGGCATGCTAGATAGGCAGGCGTTAATGAGGGTCAGCCTAGCCGCAGAGGACACGAGCTTCCCCATCCACGGACTTGGATTCATGGATGATCTCTTGGAGGGAGAGAACTCCCTCATGGACTACGTAGTGCGGCCTTTCACTTCTAGGGCCTCTTTGGATGGCTGGATTTTTAGAACCTACGAATAGGGAAGCACATGATTTAGATGCCATGTGCTACAAATTAATTACTACATGATTTTACACACATTCATTAAACAAATACAAAAATTAAAGGATTAGAGAGAGAGAGAGAGTAGAGGAAAATGTAGTGTGAAGGGCATTGGGCTTCTCAAAGGAAAAATAAATAGAATGTTTTTTTGAGCTCATGCTGAGATTCCTATGGGATTGGGGGCAAAGAAATGGATTCCATAACAGTTTCATGACCTCAATCCTATAAAGCTAGTGGGCTCCGATAGGGGATTTTTTTGGGTTAGAATCTTCCAATGTTCCTATGAAGTTAATCCAATCCAAAGATGCCCCTACTGAGGATTCAAGTTTGCTGGTGAGTGATTGGAGTGCACATGAATTGCGACTCTAAATATAATTGTTGGTCATATGAGGCCCCGAAATTGATTTGCTTTTTAATGAACAACCATAACCCTAACCCTAACCAAAACATTGTAACACGGGTGAACATTAAAGTTCACTAGTAAAACCACCGTTACATCAAAATCTTCTTAGGCGTCGTCTCTATCTGCCATCTTGATATTACACCAAAACACGTCTGGGAAAACAAAAAAGTAATATTCAAAACGGGGGTATACCTTGGCATATGCATCAATGATGCACATAACTGTTAAGCTTCATGCACTAGCCACTTGAACCAAAAGTCCGAAATGATGGAAAGGGCTACGCAATCTACTTGTACACGTCAACACCCCCTCTCACGTGTGACGGGAAGACGAAAAGACAAGTCAACATGTGTAGAGAGGTAAAGAGGCAGCTGGAGGCCGGGACCACACGACAGGAGGCTGCGGGGATTTTTAGAATAAATTGTGAAAGCCAGGATTTGAACTCGAGACCTGGGGCTCTGATACCATGTTAAGCTTCATGCACTAGCCACTTGAACCAAAAGTCCGAACTGATGGAAAGAGCTAGGCAATCTATTTGTACACGTCAACAATAACAACCATCTTTATTGCATAGTTTATCATTCAAATAAATCTATATCAAGGACAACAAGGTGCCGAAAAAAAATCATCTATCGATGGTAACGTTCGGGAATTCAGTAACTAGTAACGGCTCGCTCGGTGATAACCCACAAGTATAGGGGATCGCAACAGTCTTCGAGGGAAGTAAAACCCAATTTATTGATTCGACACAAGGGGAGGTAAAGAATACTTATAAGCCTTACCAACTGAGTTGTCAATTTAGCTGCACCTGGAAAAGCACTAGTAACAGTGGTGATGTGAAAGCAGCAGTAATATGGGAGCAATAGTAACAGTAACACAGCATCAGTAGCAGTAATATGAGAGCAATGGCACCAGAAAATAGTTGATACTACTTCCAATGTCATGTAGAACGAGTATATGATGATGAGAGATGGACCGGGGTTCCCAGCTATCTACACTAGTGGTAACTCTCCAATAACAAGTTTTGGGTGAACAAATTACAGTTGGGCAATTGATAGGATTGAAATAGCATTAAGACAGAACATCAAGATTATTAATCATGTAGGCATGTTTCCCATATATAGTCATACGTGCTCGCAATGAGAAACTTGTACAACATCTTTTGTCCTACCAGCCGGTGGCAGCCGGGCCTCTAGGGAATCTACTGGAAATTAAGGTACTCCTTTTAATAGAGCACCGGAGCAAAGCATTAACACTCCGTGAAAACATGTGATCCTCATATCTAAGCCTTCCCCTCCAGTTGTCCCAATTTCTGTCACTTTGGGGCCTTTGGTTCCGGACATAGACATGTGCATACAACTTGTAGATACAATCTAAGCAATAAGTATAGAGCTTAAATCTAAGATCATGCCACTCGGGCCCTAGTGACAAGCATTAAACACAACAAGATTGCAGCAACAATAACTTCACAAACTTTATAGATAAACTAATCATAATGTAACAATCCATCGGATCCCGACAAACACAACACCGATTACATAAGATGAATCTCAATCATGTAAGGCAGCTCATGAGATCATTGCATTGAAGTACATGGGGGAGAGAATACCAACTAGCTACAGCTAGAACCCGTAGTCCATGGGGGAACTACTCACGGAGCATGATGGAGGCGGTGGCGTTGATGGAGATGGCTTCCGGGGGCACTTCCCCGTCCCGGTAGGGTGCCGGAACAGAGACTTCTGTCCCCCGAATTGGAGTTTCACGATGGTGGCGGCGCCCCTGGAGTCTTTCTGGAGTTTCGTCAATCGGTATCGCGTTTTTAGGTCGAAAGGGCTTATATAGGCGAAGAGACGGAGTCGGAGGGTGCCTGGGCCCCCCTCACAGTAGGCCGGCGTGGCCAGGCCTGGGGCCGCGCCGCCATGTTGTGTGGTGGCCCCCTGGCCCCTCTCCGACTCTCCTTCGGTGTTCTGGATGCTTCCGGGAAAAATAGGGTTCTGGGCGTTGATTTCGTCGAATTCCGAGAATATTGCCCGAACAGCCTTTCTGGAACCAAAAACAACAGAAAACAACAACTGGCCCTTCGGCATCTTGTTAATAGGTTAGTTCCATAAAATGCATAAAAACATTATAAAGTGCAAGCAAAACATGTAAGTATTGTCATAAAACAAGCATGGAACATCAGAAATTATAGGTACGTTGGAGACGTATCAGCATCCCCAAGCTTAGTTCCTGCTCGCCCTCGAGTAGGTAAACGATAAAAAGAGTAATTTCTGTAGTGACATGCTACTTACATAATCTTGATCATCCTATTATAAAGTATATGAGATGAATGCAGTGACTCAAGGCAATGATCTATAGTTGCTAACAAATAGATAACATATAGCAAAACTTTTCATGAATAGTACTTTCAAGACAAGCATCAAAAGTCTTGCATAAGAGTTAACTCATAAAGCAATAAATTCAAAGTAAAGGCATTGAAGCAACACAGAGAAAGATTTAAGTTTCAGCAGTTGCTTTCAACTTTCAACATGCATATCTTATGGATAATTGTCAACATAAAGTAATATGATGAATGCAAATATGCAAGTATGTAAGAATCAATGCACAGTTGACACAAGTGTTTGCTTCTAAGATGGAAGGAAGTAGGTAAACTGACTCAACATAAAGTAAAAGAAAGGCCCTTCGCAGAGGGAAGCAGGGATTAAATCATGTGCTAGAGCTTTTTAAGTTTTGAAATCATATAGAGAGCATAAAAGTAAAGTTTTGAGAGGTGTTTGTTGTTTTCAACGAATGGTAGCGGGTACTCTAACTACCTTATCAACCAGACTTTCAAGAGCGGCTCCCATGAAGGACGTTATCTCTACCAGCAAGGTAGATCATCCCTCTTCTCTTTTGTTTACACATGTATTTTAGTTTCATTATTTATGGTTGACACTCCTCCAAACCTTTGCTTTCTCAAGCCATGGCTAACCGAATCCTCGGGTGCCTTCCAACATTCACGTACCATGAAGGAGTGTCTATTTGCAAAATTAAGTTGCTTACTGATGAATCAGAGCAAAACATGTGAAGAGAATTATTAATGAAAGTTGATTAATTGGGGGCTGGGAACCCCGCGCCAGCTCTTTTTGCAAAATTATTGGATAAGCGGATGAAGCCACTAGTTCATTGTGAAAGTCTGTCAAAAGTAAATGACAAGATCGAAAGATAAACACCACATACTTCCTCATGAGCTATAAAACATTGACACAAATAAGAGATAATAGCTTTTGAATTGTTTAAAGATAGCACATGAAGTATTTGCTTGGAATGGCAGGAAATACCACATAGTAGGTAGATATGGTGGACACAAATGGCATAGGTTTTGGCTCAAGGTTTTGGATGCACGAGAAGCATTTCCTCTCAGTACAAGGCTTTGGCTAGCAAGGTTGTTTGAAGCAAACACAAGTATGAACCGGTACAGCAAAACTTACATAAGAACATATTGCAAGCATTATAAGACTCTATACTGTCTTTCTTGTTGCTCAAACACTTTTACCAGAAAATATCTAGACCTTAGAGAGACCAATCATGCAAACCAATTTCAACAAGCTCTACGGTAGTTCTCCACTAATAGGTTTAAACTACATGATGCAAGAGCTTAATCATGATTTATGAGAGCTCAAAACAATTTCCAAGTATCAAATTATTCAAGATATTATGAAGCACTTTCTGTTTCCAACCAAATATCAATAAATGCAATAGCTTCCAACTTTTATCATTGAACATTAAAAGTAAAACGAAGAACACAAGTGTTCATATGAAAAAGCGGAGCGTGTCTCTCTCCCACACAAGGATTGCTAGGATCCGAATTTATTCAAACACAAACAAAAATAAAAACACACAGACGCTCCAAGTAAAGCACATATGATGTGACCGAATAAAAATATAGTTTCAATAGAAGAAACCTGATAAGTTGATGAAGAAGGGGATGCCTTGGGCATCCCCAAGCTTACACGCTTGAGTCTTCTTGAAATATGCAGGGATGAACCACGGGGGCATCCCCAAGCTTAGACTTTTCACTCTTCTTGATCATATATCATCCTCCTCTCTTGACCCTTGAAAACTTCCTTCACACCAAACTTCTCATAAACTTCATTAGAGGGGTTAGTACTCAAAAAACTTTAATCCACCTTGGCCCTGTAGTGACACATTGCAAGTACTCAATAAAACATTAGCTACAGCTCTCCACGTCTAGAAAGCCTCACTTAAAGTCCACAAGAGACAATGCAAAAAACAGAGACAGAATCTGTCAAAACAGAACAGCCAGTAAACACGAATTTTTAAACGGTACTTCCGTTGCTCAAATCAGAAAACTCAAAACTAACGAAAGTTGCGTACATATCTGAGGAACACGCACGTAAATTGGCAGATTTTTCTTAGTTACCTACAGAGAGCCCTGCCCAGATTCGTGACAGATAGAAATCTGTTTCTGCGCAGAAATCCAAATCTAGTATCAACCTTCTATTAGAGACTTCACTTGGCACAACAATGCAATAAAATAAAGATAAGGAGTGGTTGCTACAGTAGTAACAACTTCCAAGACACAACAAAACAGTAGCAAAATAAATACATGGGTTATCTCCCAAGAAGTGCTTTCTTTATAGGCATTAAGATGGGCTCAGCAGTTTTTAATGATGCACTCGCAAGAAATAAGAGTTGAAGCAAAAGAGAGCATCAAGAAGCAAATTCAAAACACATTTAAGTCTAACCCACTTCATATGCATAGGAATCTTGTACACAAATAAATTCATGAAGAACAAAGTGACAAGCATAAGAAGGTAAAACGAGAGTAACTTCAAAATTTTTAACATATAGAGAGGTGTTTTAGTACCATGCAAATTTCTACAACCATATTTTCCTCTCTCATAATAATTTTCAGTAGCTTCATGGATAAACTCAACAATATAACTATCACATGCAGCATACTTTTCATGATCCACAAACACATAATTTTTATCAAGTTCAAAAATAATAGGATCAAAACTTTCTAAACCACTTTTATCAATAATGTAACATGATGATTGATCAATCTCAAAGGATATGGGACTCATAGATAAATTCAAGAACTCTCCAATCCCATTTTCAATAGTAGTACAATTAATATTATCAAGTAACATAGGACCATCATCAAGAGCTTTATCATAAACATTTGCTACGCAAAATTCTTTAGTACCATGCATTTCGACATCAGGCACAAACAAAGCATTATCATAAGATTTATCAAAGTAGCATGGATTATCATAAATAACAGTAGCATAATTATTCTCACAAGTTTTACTCATAGGGAATATTTCAAGAGAATCCACAGGAACATAACATTCATCCTCTTTCGGTAAGCATGGAGGACAATCAAATAGTGTAAGAGATAAAGAGTTACTCTCATTAGAAGGTTGGCATGGGTAGCTAATCCATTCTTCCTCCTTTGGTTCATCACTCTCCTCTTCTTTTTCATCCAATGAGCTTTCAGGTTCATCAATTTCTTCTTCCACAGGTCCCTGCAAATTGTGAGTGCATTCTTGTGCATTAATGAGTCTCTCTTTATAATCAATGATATAAGGATATATTATCAGTGTAACTTTCATTGCAAAAATTAAGGATAGAAGAGACATAATCTTTAAGGTCCTTACAAACAACACAAGTTTCATAATTTTTAACCATGAAGGATTCTATCTCAGAGGCTCCCATAAATATGACAAATTGTTCTACCTCTTCAAACCCAAAATGAATATAGCTATTCCGATTATAGTTCTTAATTAAAAATTCCTCACTAAAGCCACATTGAAATTTAAGATGTTTAGTGTCCTGTTGAGAGCAACAGTTTATATCATGGCGTTTAAGCAAGATTTTAGCAATTGTATTCAATTTTTCTATCACAGCACTCATCACTTTTCCCGCTCTTGATTCTCTATAATTATTATAATATTCTATAAGCTCCAAGTAGGTTGTAGGTTCTCCCATAGCAACAGTTTTTAATTTTTAGGTTTTTCAAATTTTTATGGATTTTTTGGTATATGAGGAAAGTAAAACAAAACAAAAACAAAAGTAAACTAGGCAAAATAATACTAGACAGAAATAAACTAAGCACAAATAAACTAGACAAAAGTAAACTAAGCAAAACAAAATAAAATAAAACAGAGAGAAAGGTGGAGTGTACTCCCCAGGTGAACTTATGAGTATAGCTATGCCTCCCCGGCAACGGCGCCAGAAAATAGTCTTGATAACCCACAAGTATAGGGGATCGCAACAGTCTTCGAGGGAAGTAAAACCCAATTTATTGATTCGACACATGGGGAGGTAAAGAATACTTATAAGCCTTAACAACTGAGTTGTCAATTCAGCTGCACCTGGAAAAGCACTAGTAACAGGGGTGATGTGAAAGCAGCAGTAATATGGGAGCAATAGTAACAGTAACACAGCATCAGTAGCAGTAATATGAGAGCAATGGCACCAGAAAATAGTTGATACTACTTCCAATGTCATGTAGAACGAGTATATGATGATGAGAGATGGACCGGGGTTCCCAGCTATCTACACTAGTGGTAACTCTCCAATAACAAGTGTTGGGTGGACAAATTACAGTTGGACAATTGATAGGATTGAAATAGCATTAAGACAGAACATCAAGATTATTAATCATGTAGGCATGTTTCCCATATATAGTCATACGTGCTCGCAATGAGAAACTTGTACAACATCTTTTGTCCTACCAGCCGGTGGCAGCCGGGCCTCTAGGGAATCTACTGGAAATTAAGGTACTCCTTTTAATAGAGCACCGGAGCAAAGCATTAACACTCCGTGAAAACATGTGATCCTCATATCTAAGCCTTCCCCTCCAGTTGTCCCAATTTCTGTCACTTTGGGGCCTTTGGTTCCGGACATAGACATGTGCATACAACTTGTAGATACAATCTACGCAATAAGTATAGAGATTAAATCTAAGATCATGCCACTCGGGCCCTACTGACAAGCATTAAACACAACAAGATTGCAGCAACAATAACTTCACAAACTTTATAGATAAACTAATCATAATGTAACAATCCATCGGATCCCGACAAACACAACACCGATTACATAAGATGAATCTCAATCATGTAAGGCAGCTCATGAGATCATTGCATTGAAGTACATGGGGGAGAGAATACCAACTAGCTACAGCTAGAACCAGTAGTCCATGGGGGAACTACTCACGGAGCATGATGGAGGCGGTGGCGTTGATGGAGATGGCTTCCGGGGGCACTTCCCCGTCCCGGCAGGGTGCCGGAACAGAGACTTCTGTCCCCCGAATTGGAGTTTCGCGATGGTGGCGGCGCCCCTGGAGTCTTTCTGGAGTTTCGTCAATCGGTATCGCGTTTTTAGGTCGAAAAGGCTTATATAGGCGAAGAGACGGAGTCAGAGGGTGCCTGGGCCCCCCTCACAGTAGGCCGGGGCGGCCAGGCCTGGGGCCACGCCGCCATGTTGTGTGGTGGTCCCCTGGCCCCTCTCCGACTCTCCTTCGGTGTTCTGGATGCTTCCGGGAAAAATAGGGTTCTGGGCGTTGATTTCGTCGAATTCCGAGAATATTGCCCGAACAGCCTTTCTGGAACCAAAAACAACAGAAAACAGCAACTGGCCCTTCGGCATCTTGTTAATAGGTTAGTTCCATAAAATGCATAAAAACATTATAAAGTGCAAGCAAAACATGTAAGTATTGTCATAAAACAAGCATGGAACATCAGAAATTATAGGTACGTTGGAGACGTATCACTCGGCCACTGAGTAGCGATTAATCGGTGAATCGGACGATTAACTGGACGAACACGAGGCTTGGGAGCTATTGTTCCGTGGAGGATTGTGTTTTCCGGGGACGATGAAACTTATAGAAGCCGATCTAGATCAAAGAAGCGGGAGGTAGACCAGTTACAGAAGTTAGAAACAAGTAACTTGGTATTGCATGGCATGCTAAAATAGATACAACAAAAAGTGAGCCGGCAAGTGACAACTAAGCAGCTGCAGCAAGATCCTGGATTCGATAGTACCGCTGAGCCATCTCAATGGAAAAATAGCATGGCTTCCACATGGGTCAAGGGTGATGATGCACATGTTGATGAGGCACCGATGGGTCACTACCCCGTGGATGATATCAGGGAGAAGACAAATTGTGAGTTACACCAGTAATGAAGAACATATCCATGAAGGTGGCGGCTGGCTTTTCTTTAGCTTGTGAACCTGGAGTTTGCTGGCATGTTTGTGAGATTCAAGTTGGCTATTCTCGTGTCGGGATGGATGAAGTTTTACGGGGATACGGGTCACTAGAGCTTGACATCCCTGGAGGTGAAGGGGACTTGACACTACGAGAAGCCACGGGTGTTATCGTTCTATGGCCAAAGAAAAACATCGTATTTCCAAGCTCGGCGCCAAGGCCACCATTTCCTCCAGGGAGGCATCCAACACCTCCAAGGCCACCGTCTCCTCCAGCACCTTCAAGTCCACCTCTCCAGCAGCATGATCCAACACCTCCAAGGCCACCGTCTTCTCCGGACCTCCAAGTTCACCTCTCCAGCAGCAAGATCCAACACCTCCAAAGCTACCTTCTCCTCCAGCACGTCCAAAGCGGAAGAGTACCACCACCTCCAAGTCCAGCTCTCCTTGGGAGAAAATTGCCTTACCAAATGATTCTTCTAAGTTACCTTACCAAAGGACTAATGAGGAAAATGTAGGATAACGTTGCATAGAAAACAAAAATTTTCCTACGGCGAACACGCAATCCAAGCCAAGATGCAATCTAGAAGACGGTAGCAACGAGGGGGTATCGAGTCTCACCCTTGAAGAGATTCCAAAGCCTACAAGATGAGGCTCTTGTTGCTGCGGTAGACGATCACTTGCCGCTTGCAAAAGCGCGTAGAAGATCTTGATCACGATCGGTTCCGGCGCTACGAACGGGCAGCACCTCCGTACTCGGTCACACGTTCGGTTGTTGATGAAGACGACGTCCACCTCCCCGTTCCAGCGGGCAGCGGAAGTAGTAGCTCCTCTTGAATCCGACAGCACGACGGTGTGGTGTCGGTGGCGGTGTAGAAGTCCGGCGGAGCTTCGCTAAGCTACGCGGGCAATATGAAGTGGAGGAGCAAAGCTAGGGTTTGGGAGGGGGTGGCCGGCCACTCAAGGGGGGCGGCCAAGCTATGGTCTTGGGGTGGTCGGCCCCCTCCCTTGGCCCCTCATTATATAGGTGGATCCCAAGTGTTGGTGTCCAAGTCTTCGAATAAGACCCGAAACCAAAACCTTCCATAGGAGGGGGGAAACCTAGCCCAACTAGGACTCCCACCCAAAGGTGGGATTCCCACCTCCCATGTGGGGGGTGGCCGGCCCCCTATGGTGGAGTCCACTTGGGACTCCACCCCCACTAGGGCTGGCCGGCCATGGAGGTGGAGTCCCTTGTGGACTCCACCTTCCTTGGTGGTTTCTTCCGGACTTTTCTAGAACCTTCTAGAACCTTCCATAGAACCTTCCGCGACATTTTATTTCACATAAAATGACATCCTATATATGAATCTTATTCTCCGGACCATTCCGGAACTCCTCGTGATGTCCGGGATCTCATCCGGGACTCCGAACAAATATTCGAACTCCATTCCATAATTCAAGTACTACCATTTCAACATCCAACTTTAAGTGTGTCACCCTACGGTTCGAGAACTATGTGGACATGGTTGAGTACTCACTCCGACCAATAACCAATAGCGGGATCTGGAGATCCATAATGGCTCCCACATATTCAACGATGACTTTAGTGATCGAATGAACCATTCACATACATTACCAATTCCCTTTGTCTCGCGATATTTTACTTGTCCGAGGTTTGATCTTCGGTATCACTCTATACCTTGTTCAACCTCGTCTCTGACAAGTACTCTTTACTCGTACCGTGGTATGTGGTCTCTTATGAACTCATTCATATGCTTGCAAGACATTAGACGACATTCCACCGAGAGGGCCCAGTATATCTATCCGTCATCGGGATGGACAAATCCCACCGTTGATCCATATGCCTCAACTCATACTTTCCGGATACTTAATCCCACCTTTATAGCCACCCATTTACGCAGTGGTGTTTGGTGTAATCAAAGTACCTTTCCGGTATAAGTGATTTACATGATCTCATGGTCATAAGGACTAGGTAACTATGTATCGAAAGCTTATAGCAAATAACTTAATGACGAGATCTTATGCTACGCTTAATTGGGTGTGTCCATTACATCATTCACACAATGACATAACCTTGTTATTAATAACATCCAATGTTCATGATTATGAAACTAATCATCCATTAATCAACAAGCTAGTTTAAGAGGCATACTAGGGACTTCTTGTTTGTCTACATATCACACATGTACTAATGTTTCGGTTAATACAATTCTAGCATGATATATAAACATTTATCATAAACATAAAGATATAAATAATAACCACTTTATTATTGCCTCTAGGGCATATCTCCTTCAGTCTCCCACTTGCACTAGAGTCAATAATCTAGATTACATTGTAATATACCTAACACCCATGGCATTTTGGTGTTGGTCATGCTTTGCCCTAGGGAGAGCTTTAGTCAACGGATCTGCTACATTCGGATCGGTGTGTACTTTGCAAATCTTAACTTCTCCATCTTCGATGTACTCGCGAATCGAGTGGTAACGCAGCTTGATATGCTTGAGCCTCTTGTGTGACCTTGGCTCTTGTGCATTGGCGATGGCACCCATGTTATCACGATAAATGATTAATGGGTCCAATGCACTAGGAACCACACCGAGCTCTACAATGAACCTCTTCATCCATACCGCTTACGATGAAGCCTGCGAAGCCGCTATGTACTCTGATTCTGTTGAAGACTTCGCCACCGTGCCTTTGCTTCGAGCTTGCCCGACTTACTTTGCGGCACCATTCAATATAAACACGTACCCAGATTGTGACTTAGAGTCATCGGGATCGGTGTTCCAACTTGCATCGGTGTAACTTGTTACAACGAGCTCTTGGTCACCTCCATAACAAAGAAACATATCCTTAGTTCTTTTCAAGTACTTCGGGATATTCTTGACCGCTTGTCCCGTGTTCCATTCTGGATCACTTTGATATCTGCTAGTCAAACTAACAGCATGTGCTATATCCGGTCTTGTACATAGCATGGCATACATAATAGAGCCTACTGCCGAAGCATAGGGGATGTTACTCATCCTTTCTCTTTCTTCTGCCGTAGCCGGTCCTTGAGTTTTACTCAATACCTTGCACAGTAACATAGGTAAGAACCCTTTCTTACTTTCGTCCATTCTAAACTTCTTTAGAATCTTGTCCAGATATGTACTACGTGATAGCCCTATTAGGCGTCTTGATCTATCTCTATAAATCTTGATGCCTAATATATATGATGCTTCACCAAGGTCTTTCATTGAAAAACTATTATTCAAATATCCCTTAACAACTGCTTAATAGTTCTATATCATTCCCGATCAATAATATGTCATCTACATATAATATCGGGAATGCTACAGAGCTCCCACTCACTTTCTTGTAAATACAGGCCTCTCCATGACCTTTGTATAAACCCGAAGTCTTTGATCACCTTATCAAAGCGTCGGTTCCAACTTCTTGATGCTTGCTTCAGTCCATAGATTGAACGCTGAAGTTTGCATACTTTGTCCGCATTTTTAGGATCGACAAAACCTTTGGGTTGTACCATATACAACTCTTCCTCAATGTCTCCATTAAGGAACGCCGTTTTGACATCCATCTGCCAAATCTCATAATCGAAAAATGCAGCTATTGCTAACAAAATCCTCACAGATTTTAGCTTCGCTACGAGGTGAGAAAGTCTCATCGTAGTCAACTCCTTGAATTTGTCGGAAACCCTTTGCGACAAGTCGAGCTTTATAGACGATAATATTACCATCGGCATCTGTTTTTCTCTTGAAGATCCATTTATTCTCGACAGCCTTTCGGCTATCAGGTAAGTCTACCAAAGTCCATACTTTGTTATCATACATGGATCCCATTTCAGATTTCATGGCTTCTTGCCATTTGTTGGAATCTGGGCTCATCATCGCTTCTTCATACGTCGCTGGGTCCTCATCATTGTTATCTACAATCATGACATTTAGACAAGGATCATACCAATCAGGAGTGGCACGTTCCCTTGTCGATCTGCGAGGTTCAGTAGTTTCCTCGTTCGAAGTTTCATGATCATTATCATTAGCTTCCTCTGTTGCCGGTGTAGGCGGTACAGGTACAACTTCCGATGCTTTGCGCTACTGCGATCAACGAGTATAGATTCATCAATCTCATCGAGTTCTACTTTTCTTCCGGTCACTTCTTTAGTGAGAAATTCTTTCTCAAGAAAGGTTCCGTTCTTAGCAACAAAGATTTTGCCTTCGGATCTGTGATAGAAAGTGTACCCTATAGTTTCCTTAGGGTAACCTATGAAGACGCATTTCTCCGCTTTGGGTTCTAGCTTGTCCGGTTGTAACTTCTTTACATAGGCTTCGCAACCCCAAACTTTCAGGAACGACAGACTTAGGTTTCTTATTAAACCATAATTCATACGGTGTCGTTTTCACGGATTTTGATGGTGCTCTATTTAAAGTGAATGCGAGCTGTCTCTAATGCATAACTCCAAAATGATAACGGCAAATCGGTAAGAGACATCATACTACGAACCATATCTAAGAGAGTTCGATTACGACGTTCGGACACACCGTTTCGTTGAGGTGTTCCCGGCGGTGTCAATTGTGAAAGTATTCCGCATTTCTTTAAATGCATGCCAAACTCATAACTCAGATATTCACCTCCACGATCAGATCGTAGAAATTTGATCTTCTTGTTACGTTGATTTTCTACTTCACTTTGAAATTCCTTAAACTTCTCGAAAGTTTCGGATTTATGTTTCATGAAATAGATATACCCATATCTACTCGGATCATCTCGTGAAGGTTAGAACATAACGATAACCACCGCGCGATGCTACGCTCATTGGTCCACATACATCGGTATGTATGATTTCCAATAAGTCGGTGGCTCGCTCCATCATACCATAAAATGGAGTCTTTGTCATTTTTCCCATTAGACATGCTTCGCATCTATCAAGTGACTCAAAGTCAAGTGATTCAAGTAATCCATCGGTATGGAGTTTCTTCATGCGTTTCACTCCAATATGACCAAGGCACATTGCCACATATAAGTAGAATTATCATTAAGTTTAATTCGCTTAGCATCAATGTTATGTATGTGCGTATCACTACTATCGAGATCTAACAGAAATAAGCCATTCTTTTGTGGTGCTCGACCATAAAAGATATTATTCATAAAAATAGAACAACCATTATTCTCAGACTTGAATGAATAACCGTCTTGCATTAAACAAGATCCAGATATAATGTTCATGCTCAACGCAGGTACATAATAGCAATTATTTAGGCTTAAAACTAATCCCGAAGGTAGATGTAGAGGAAGTGTGCCGATTGCGATCACATTGACCTTGGATCCGTTTCCAACGCGCATCGTCACTTCATCTTTCAGCGGTTGTCGTTTATTCTTTAGTTCCTGTTTCGAGTTACAAATATGAGCAACCGAACCGGTATCAAATACCAGGTACTAGAACGAGAACCGGTGAAATGAACATCTATAACATGTATATCAAATATACCTTCTTTCTTCTTCTTGACAAGGCCGCTCTTCAGATCAGCCGGATACTTGGAGCAATTACGCTTCCAGGTGTCCCTTCTCCTTGCGATAATAGCACTCAGCATCGGGCTTAGGGCCGTTCTTAGGTTTCATAGGAGGCGTGGCAGCTTTCTTGCCACCCTTCTTGAATTTTCCCTTAGACTTGCCCTGTTTCTTGAAACTGGTGGTCTTGTTGACCATCAACACTTGGTGCTCTTTCTTGATCTCAATCTCGGCAGCTTTTAGCATGCCAAAAAGTTCAGGTAACTCCTTGTTCATGTTACGCATATTGTAGTTCATCACAAAGTTCTTGTAACTTGGTGGCGGTGATTGAAGGACACGATTAATCCCCGGTCTGTTAGGAATCACTATTCCCAAGTCACCGAGTTTCTTCGCATGCCCGGTCATGGCGAGCATGTGCTCACTAACGGAGCTGCCTTCTTCCATCATACGGTGAAGAAATGTTTCGATGCTTCATAGCATTCCACGGCCAAATGAGTCTAAAATATAGATTTCAGCACATTCATAAACTCATGAGGATCATGGTGCTCAAAACGTTTTTGAAGATCGGATTCCAGGACTGCACGGGATGGCACACTGAACTTGAGAATACCGAGTTTTCCGAGTCGCGTAAACAGCTTTTACTTCATCGGATTCATCTTACACGGGAGGGTCACCTAGCGGTGCATCAAGCACAAATTGCAGATTTCCGCCAGAGAGGAAGATCCTCACATGACGGAACCGATCGGTGAAGTTGCTGCCGTTGCTCTTAAGTTTCTCTTTCTCTAGGAACTGATTAAAATTGATTGGGGACGCCATCTCTACAACATATATTTGCAATAGTTTAGACTAAGTTTATGACAAATTGAGTTCAAATTTTAATTCAACATAATTAAAAACCTAAGTGAACTCCCACTCAAAACAATATCCCTCGCATTGTCTTAGTGATCACACGAACCAAATCCACCGCACCTAAACCCGATCATCACGAGAAAAGGTGTGATTTCAATGGCGAACACTCAAAGTGTTCATCATATCAACCATATGATTCATGCTCTACCTTTCGGTATCACGTGTTCCGAGACCATGTACGTACATGCTAGGCTCGTCAAGGCCACCTTAGTATCCGCATGTGCAAAAACTGTCTTGCACCCGTCATATGTACTTATTGAATCTATCACACCCGATCATCACGAGGTGCTTCGAAACGACAAGACTTGGCAACGGTGCTACTAAGGATGAACACTTTATTATCTTGAGATTTTAGTGAGGGATCATCTTATAATGCTACCGTCGCGATCTAAGCAAAATAAGATGCATAAAAAGGATTAACATCACATGCGGTTCATATGTGATATGATATGGCCCTTTTGTTCTTGCGCCTTTGATCTTCATCTCCAAAGCACGGATATGATCTCCATCATCTTCGGGCATGATCTCCATCATCGTCGGCGTAGCGTCAAGGTCAATGGCGCCGTCTTCATGATTGTCCTCCATGTAGCAACTATTACAACTACTTTGAAATACTACTCAACATGAAATTTAAAGACAACCATAAGGCTCCTGCCGGTTGCCACAATACAATAATGATCATCTCATACATATTCATCATCACATTATGGCCATATCACATCACCAAACCCTGCAAAAACAAGTTAGACGTCTCTAATTTGGTTTGCATATTTTACGTGGTTTAGGGTTTTCGAGAGAGATCTAATCTACCTACGAACATGAACCACAACGTTGATACTAATGTTTTCAATAGAAGAGTAAATTGAATCTTTACTATAGTAGGAGAGACAGACACCCGCAAAGCCTCTTATGCAATACAAGTTGCATGTCGAACGAGGAACAAGTCTCATGAACGCGGTCATGTAAAGTTAGTCCGAGCCGCTTCATCCCACTATGCCATAAAGATGCAAAGTACTCAAACTAAAGATAACAAGAGCATCAATGCCCACAAACCATTGTGTTCTACTCGTGCAACCATCTATGCATAGACACGGCTCACGATACCACTTTGTAGGATAACGTTGCATAGAAAACAAAAATTTTCCTACGGCGAACACGCAATCCAAGCCAAGATGCAATCTAGAAGACGGTAGCAACGAGGGGGTATCGAGTCTCACCCTTGAAGAGATTCCAAAGCCTACAAGATGAGGCTCTTGTTGCTGCGGTAGACGATCACTTGCCGCTTGCAAAAGCGCGTAGAAGATCTTGATCACGATCGGTTCCGGCGCTACGAACGGGCAGCACCTCCGTACTCGGTCACACGTTCGGTTGTTGATGAAGACGACGTCCACCTCCCCCGTTCCAGCGGGCAGCGGAAGTAGTAGCTCCTCTTGAATCCGACAGCACGACGGTGTGGTGTCGGTGGCGGTGTAGAAGTCCGGCGGAGCTTCGCTAAGCTACGCGGGCAATATGAAGTGGAGGAGCAAAGCTAGGGTTTGGGAGGGGGTGGCCGGCCACTCAAGGGGCGGCCAAGCTATGGTCTTGGGGTGGTCGGCCCCCTCCCTTGGCCCCTCATTATATAGGTGGATCCCAAGTGTTGGTGTCCAAGTCTTCGAATAAGACCCGAAACCAAAACCTTCCATAGGAGGGGGAAACCTAGCCCAACTAGGACTCCCACCCAAAGGTGGGATTCCCACCTCCCATGTGGGGGTGGCCGGCCCCCTATGGTGGAGTCCACTTGGGACTCCACCCCCACTAGGGCTGGCCGGCCATGGAGGTGGAGTCCCTTGTGGACTCCACCTTCCTTGGTGGTTTCTTCCGGACTTTTCTAGAACCTTCTAGAACCTTCCATAGAACCTTCCGCGACATTTTATTTCACATAAAATGACATCCTATATATGAATCTTATTCTCCGGACCATTCCGGAACTCCTCGTGATGTCCGGGATCTCATCCGGGACTCCGAACAAATATTCGAACTCCATTCCATAATTCAAGTACTACCATTTCAACATCCAACTTTAAGTGTGTCACCCTACGGTTCGAGAACTATGTGGACATGGTTGAGTACTCACTCCGACCAATAACCAATAGCGGGATCTGGAGATCCATAATGGCTCCCACATATTCAACGATGACTTTAGTGATCGAATGAACCATTCACATACATTACCAATTCCCTTTGTCTCGCGATATTTTACTTGTCCGAGGTTTGATCTTCGGTATCACTCTATACCTTGTTCAACCTCGTCTCCTGACAAGTACTCTTTACTCGTACCGTGGTATGTGGTCTCTTATGAACTCATTCATATGCTTGCAAGACATTAGACGACATTCCACCGAGAGGGCCCAGAGTATATCTATCCGTCATCGGGATGGACAAATCCCACTGTTGATCCATATGCCTCAACTCATACTTTCCGGATACTTAATCCCACCTTTATAGCCACCCATTTACGCAGTGGTGTTTGGTGTAATCAAAGTACCTTTCCGGTATAAGTGATTTACATGATCTCATGGTCATAAGGACTAGGTAACTATGTATCGAAAGCTTATAGCAAATAACTTAATGACGAGATCTTATGCTACGCTTAATTGGGTGTGTCCATTACATCATTCACACAATGACATAACCTTGTTATTAATAACATCCAATGTTCATGATTATGAAACTAATCATCCATTAATCAACAAGCTAGTTTAAGAGGCATACTAGGGACTTCTTGTTTGTCTACATATCACACATGTACTAATGTTTCGGTTAATACAATTCTAGCATGATATATAAACATTTATCATAAACATAAAGATATAAATAATAACCACTTTATTATTGCCTCTAGGGCATATCTCCTTCAGAAAACCCAAAGATCATGGCAGCCGAAAACGCAAAGAAGCAGACGAGAAGTAGTAGTGCAAGCGGGGGAAAAGTTACCAAGCTCGGAGAACAGGAAAACCAATCGACCCCCCCCCCCCCCCCGCGCTCAAGGTGTATTCCGATCAAAACTTACATCTGGATGATGTAGCGGGACTACATGGTCTTACTATTGCTCAATTGTTGGGCGTCGATGATATTCCCAAGCCTAAACTAGCATGCAAATATGTCTGCGTGAAGCCTTTGGTCCGACATGAGAAGATCCCACTCCTACCAACACAAATGCGAAAATTGCATGAGTTGTACGAGAAAATCACGAAGCAAGATCGCAATTATCTCATGGTGGAATTACGAAAGGATCATCACTACCGTGAAGACTCCATAGCTATTCAGACTGAAGAATTGCTTCAGTTATTCAATCTAAACGCCCTCAACAAATCTATCGTCTGTTCCTATTATGTGTAAGTGATTTATTTCTGTAATTAAGTCTCTAGCTCACCTCGTTCATTGTATGTAGTTATCCTCACTATATTTTTTTGTACGTCATTATGCAGATGGAAGATTCTCAAATATAGAAGAAAGATAGTCTATAACATTGAGTACATGAGAGTGAATTTAGTGATCAGAGGGATACGTGAGCATGGCCTAAGCATTGTTGGATCAGCGTTGAGATTGGTTTTCTGTCTCACGGCGACTACAAAGCGTGAATACCTTTTCTGCCTAAAAAGTTGGCTCGTCCTCGTTGTCCTCTAATCACGTCCACTGTTACCAGCGCGAGCTAGCTTTACGAAATGATTCTTTTAAGTTACCTTACCAAAGGACTAATGAGGAAAACCCAAAGATCATGGCAGCCGAAAACGCAAAGAAGCAGACGAGAAGTAGTAGTGCAAGCGGGGGAAAAGTTACCAAGCTCGGAGAACAGGAAAACCAATCGACCCCCACCCCCTCCCCCCGCTCAAGGTGTATTCCGATCAAAACTTACGTCTGGATGATGTAGCGGGACTACATGGTCTTACTATTGCTCAATTATTGGGCGTCGATGATATTCCCAAGCCTAAACTAGCATGCAAATATGTCTGCGTGAAGCCTTTGGTCCGACATGAGAAGATCCCACTCCTACCAACACAAATGCGAAAATTGCATAGTTGTACAAGAAAATCACGAAGCAAGATCGCAATTATCTCATGGTGGAAGTATGAAAGGATCATCACTACCGTGAAGACTCCACAGCTATTCAGATTGAAGAATTGCTTCAGTTATTCAATCTAAACGCTCTCAACAAATCTATCGTCTGTTCCTATTGTTTTTAAGTGATTTATTTCTGTAATTAAGTCTCTAGCTCACCTCGTTCATTGTATGTAGTTATCCTCACTATATTTTTTGTACGTTATTATGTAGATGGAAGATTCTCAAATATAAAAGAAAGACAGTCTATAACATTGGGTACATGAGAGTGAATTTAGTGATCAGAGGGATACGTGAGCATGGCCTAAGCATCGTTGGATCAGCGTTGAGATTGGTTTTCTGTCTCACGGCAACTACAAAGCCTGAATACCTTTTCTGCCTAAAAAGTTGGTCCGTCCTCGTTGTCCTCTAATCACGCCCACTGCTACCAGCGCGAGCTAGCTTTCCCAGCAGTGCCAACCACCAAGCCGCACTTGCCCCCGGCTTCCGCGCGTGCATGCGCTGCACTACCGCAGTGCCCTTGCCCGGACGCGGCGCCTCTGGCCTCGGCTCACCGCGCTGTGAGTGGCCTCCGCCGTCGCCCGTTCCTCTTGACCGCGCCGCGCGCCATCGGCGCTCTATTCCAAAAATGCTAACGAGGACCGGACACTAATCGATTTAGCGGAGCCGCTCTATTAGGGGAGTAGTGGAGGTGCGGGTTGTCGGGAGGTCGACCTCCGCCCCTCTTCTATGGACGCTCGCGCGGGCAAGCTACTCTATGGCGAGTTTGATTTGGGAATCAGCCAAGCCCCCTCCTCGCGTCTTCCAAGTTTGATTTGGGAGAGGAAGCGAGTTCGATGGAGGGAGACACCGCTGAAGCTCATCTACCTGCAGCGGATCTGGAGGCCCGACGGCTCGCGGGCCATGACGGCGGCGGTTTGATGCTTGCCGGCGGCGGGTGGCATCTCGTCTTTTGCTCGCTACTCTGCAGGAATCCGAGATGGGCGACCAGTCGTACTTGATTTGGGAAAAATCAGGCTCCTCCTCCTCCTAAAAAATCGAATCGAAATCAATCTGAAGTATTTTGAGGGGGTGGCACCATGTTAGTTGATTCGGTGGGGAGCGTGGTGGTCGATTCCGGTTTGGGGGCGGTCAGTCCAGGAGCGGGGAGACGGCAGGATGCATGGGGCGACGCAATGGAGCGGTTGGGCAGACTCTCGCGCTGAACCGCTGCAGCGCATCTCGTGGAAGAGGCAAGGGGATAAGAAGGGAGCAACTTATTTTAGGACCACCGACCACGCGCTCGTTCCCAGCTCGATTCACATGCTAACGGAGGAATAAATGGCGTTAGACATGTGCCGGATAGAAAACCCATGCTCACGTATACATGTGATCACCGAGTTTCATCCGTTGGGTATATTGACCCATATGTCGTTAAGTGGGCTATGATAAAAGGTTATCCCAGGGACACGGAGTACAACTTGCTAAATTTTTTGGTGAAATAAAATAGTTGTGGGTAAATACTATTTCCTTACAACTTCAAGTGAGTGTTATTGTCTTGTACATATATTTTATTTTGCTTACTCGATGTAAAGTGTAATTGATGAGTTATGTATGCATGCGTAGGTTCCACTATATTCTGCTTATCATTAGAGTTGACTCTAAAAAAATTATATCATGGACCTATTAGATAAAGACCCTAAGAAGCACAATATTGTGATTTACATGTTAAGATGTAATTTCAATCATTATCGCACTATATCGGCCCCTTTCGTTCATTTCCTGATACCAAGTAATTAATAACTTCTTTATTCATTTTTTTTGCTGGGCAGTTGTTGGAAAGTGTTGATGACAAAGGTGGCCGGTCAACGGGCACCGGCGTTGCGTTATGAAAGGCTCGAGGTAAGTAGCTAGTATTAGCTAGGTCCGCTCATCTCTTTAATTCTAGTTTCAATATATATACAATTATCATGCTTGACTATTTTTTGATTGAATTCTATTCTCGTAAAGTGTGAGAGGCAGCCAAGGGGACTAATTTATGTGCATACTACGTTAGCGAGTTCATCAACATGACGATTGAGCGGCGCGATTACAAAAAAAATTCGAGTACATACAAATATTCATAATTATTTTTATTTGATCTTATTCTTTATAGACTAAAGGCATGCGGGATAGGAAGCTCCTACCAAAGGAACGCGTACGAGCAATTCAAGAGAAATTGTCGATATTTTTGCTTACGGAGGTTATATCTGAAGGTGGAGAATACCATTATCCCTATGCCTCCTTGTAATTTAATGGTCTCCATGTAATTAAATGATGCATCAACATGTATGCTCGTCGAGCTCCCATGGCTACCAACTCTATACCAAATTGTATATATATGTATGTATGATCGTAACAAAAAATATTTTATATATATTCATCAACGTGTGTAGTATGTAGTAGTGTAGAATTGAATGGAAAACACAAATTGGAAAATGAATACACAAAATGAAATAGAATTTAAATACAGAAAATGGAAAGGAAGAGCCTGAGGTTGCCACGTGTGGAAATCTTTAGTCCCGGCTCGTAACACGAACCGGAACTAAATATCCTCCATCGGCCGCTCCAAACAGCGGCCACGTGGATGTCCTTTAGTCCCGGTTCGTAACGCAATCGGGACTAAAGGTGGGTCTTTTAGTCCTAATTTCGCAGTTTCGGTTGGAAAATCGGGACTAAAACTCCTCTAGAACCGAGACTAAAGGCTCGTTTTCTATTAGTGTAGTAGCGCAAATAGTCCGCATACATTGTACAGAGTGAAAAACATTATTGATGCATACATGCATAAACTTCAGTGCTACATGTCAACGCCTACGGAGTCAAAGATTCAGAAAGACACGTGGGAACTGATAAGGATCTGGTGCTTATCAGTATAGGCACCCATATAGAGATTAATATCATTACAATATATACCATTTACACAAAAATGTGAACCACAAACGCTTTACCCTACAATAGTATACATTCACATGTGGAAAAAAACAAGTTATTTGAAACAAGGAAAAATAATTTACATGAGTTATGATAAAATCAAAATAGCAAGATAATGAAGAACCATGGTTGCATTATTCTACTAACTAGGACCTACAGAGATTTTGACCATTTCCTGAACTGGGAAACTTTTGGATTCTTTTAATCGGGTGAAGTGAACAATTGTATATGACACAGCTAAAGAAACACATACAAGACTTCACAACAAGAATGAAGAATACACAAAATCAACAAGGCAACATGAGTTCTCAGCCGGATTTCCAGGAAAGAGAGACAAAAGAGCATCGGAAATTAAACAAAGTGCATGCCTATCATCTCCTTATATGACTTAAGCAGATTTTTTTGAAGTAGTCCACTGTCAGTATTTCACATAATGATTAGGGGTGGGCATTCGATCATGACCGAAAATTCGGTTTTTCTATTTCGGTCTATTTCGTCAGAAAAAAATGAAGATCGAAATATACTTGTTACTTTTACTACCCGACAAATTCGGGTACACAATAATTCGGGTTCGGGTTCGGTCATGACCGAACAGTGTGGCCTTGTCAACGCAAAATTTAGACATTATTTACTAAAAGGTTGGCAACATTTTAGATGTATTTTGGATGTTTTTTGATTGCATATATTATTATCAATTAGCACGAATAAATGTCCAACAATTTAAATAAAAATGTAATAATGCTAGAGAAGTTTATGAACATTCAACAATATCACATCTCACGCATATCACAAAATCTAAAGATTGGGACAGTCTTACGTAAAATTCAGTCAGTTCGGTCTATTCGGTTACTCAGAACAAAATGACCGAATTGACCAAACTTAATTCGGTCTATAAAATTTTCTACCCAATATTTTATCGATCATTTTGGTCTCGGTTTTTTCGGTTTCGGTCTTCGTTCATCGGTTTTTTTGCCCACCGTGAATAATGATGACCTTGGGCCGGTGCAAATTATTGGCCACAAGGCGTGTCAAAATAAATATAATTATTTATACTAAACGTGGATATGTGTTTATAACTCAATGTTTTATCGATTCATGTTCACTATATTTTATAATAAATATTACATTAGTTTTAAATGCACTTCGCCTTACAAATATATAAATAAAATTATGTCAAATGTGATAACATAAGAAAAGATGAAATGATATGTCTCATGGGATTATTTTGTATAACTTGTATGAATTGTAGCATATATGGACGTGTGTATCCTGAAATGTATTGATATAAGTTTCTAAATTGTATGCTATAAAAATATCTTAATAGAGGTTTGTAGTTTACGATTAGGTATACCCAAGTTGAGAAATCTAGAGTATTGTATGGTGTTTAAGAGGATATTATTGTGATCAAATCATTGGGATTTTACCATCATTTTAGGGTTAAATATTTTACATATAACAATGGGTTCCATAATCTGTTCATGAAGCGGATCTTCTTTGTCTTCGAACTGAACTAAAATCGTGCAAGCTAATGTAGTCATTAGTACTATTAGGACATTCACTAGAAGGAGACTCGCCTTCTAATTGAATGCATTGCTAGCAGTTGAGCTGATCATGTTAATTTATTTCTACGTGGGTCAGACTATCAGTTTGTGGTGTGGACTTACTCCTATACATTGGATCATTTGTTCTTCTACATAAACAAAAGACTCTTTGGCTTAATAAATATATAATACTCCCTCCATTTTATGAAAATTGTCATAAATTTATCAAAATCTGGATGTATCTAGACACTATCTAGTATGTAGATACATCTAAATTTAGTTAAATCTTAGACGAGTTTCGTAAGATGGGAGGAGTGAAAAATATTGATTGAGACCCCATTGTTAAAATGTGACAGGGGCCTCTACAACTCAGGGCCCAGGATAGTCGATGTGGCATGAAAAATGTGTAAATATCGAAGGGCATCATCGACGATTATGTCTAGACTTATTTTATACACATGTTTTATTCCATGCTGCCGTCTTAATATTTTTGGACCCGATAATGACCTAACACATTGCCAAAAAGTTTTAGAAGGTTAATCTAAAAGGGCTAATCTGCTAAAATTTTCACTCGACAGGTAGTGTTACAAAAATATAACTAGATGGTAAAAAGTGGAATTTACTCTCAACTATTTACCACAATATAGACATGACTAGACTATTTTTCATATTTTAGTTTGTTTCCTTACTAATTTTCACTTTTGATGATTTTATTTTAGCTACAAAAATCACTTTGAAATGACCAAATTACCCTTGGTTGAACCGAACCACTCCTTCCACCTCGTTGCACCGAACGAAATAAATGCATCGAGTTAAATAGTTCATCTTGTTTGTCTGGCAGAGGAGGGGCTGCCGAAGTGCTGCTGGAGACCAGGAAAATGTGAAAAAAGAATTTTCAGCTCTTCATTATTACTCCCTCCGTTAAATATTATAAGATGTTTTAGTTATTTTTATTATACACTAGGAAGGTATCGGTGCGGCGTGTAAGATGATAAAATTTTGAATAAGTAAGTAAATAAAAAGAACAAAGGTTGATTTGTGTCAGGCACAACAATCCAAAGCAACATTTCCCCGGGTGAAACAGCAAGAGGGGCCGTAGATCAACCATAAAGCTACCACCATTTCCTAGGAAATCAAGCACAAGTTACCGAGTTCACATCAGTCATTGTCATTACAAAAAAATAACTATGGTACAATCGTATAGAGTACATACATACCACCTGAACATTTCAAACCAAGTTTTTTCGAACCTGCCGATAGTAAGAAGAGCTACAGGCGTACAGGTCAGCACAAAGAATCATAAAAAAGAAAACTTCATTGTAAGGTGCGCAAAATCCATTCTGCCGGAGCCCATGGCCAGAAGATAGCGCTAACCACCTGATGTTCTTGCTGAGATGAATCTTGAAACAAATGAATAATTAATAATACGAATTTGTATAACTACACAACAGAAATATGATCAGAATTACGAAATTAGTTGGACTATATTTCCAATGTATACCATTATGAAACGTCCCCCTATATGGATGGCACTTGGGGTGTATCGTCCCGCTAATAATCTATCTCATACATCCCTTTTATCTTCTCAGGTTGTTGTGACTTACTCACAGTCAGTCTGAATCTCTTCAAAAAATCATTAGTTGGATTGGAAGGATCAGAGATAATGAATAGGTGTGGATTGATCGAACAACAAATGGTTGTGGCACCAAGTAGAGCAAAGTGTTGCATAGATGATACCTTGCGCTCTGAAAAGCTGAAGGTCAAGACCTATCACCCAATTAGTAACTGTTCACTAACTAAAACAGATTGCACAATTTGCGGAAGTATTCTTTTCTCAGATCTTCTTTAAGCACTAACAAAACCGAAGAACATGAACTAAAGCTTCTACAATATATACATATTCGCATATTAGAACAGCAAAAGCACCACTGATTTATCCTCCAAAACTGACCGATAATTATAGAACATGCACTCATACAGCAAGTGGACGTACCAGTGGACGTACCAAGCCTTTTTAGACATGATTTCGTGAAATGCAGGAAGTTGGTAAATTTAAAATGAGAATATATGAAGTTCAAACATCATACCTTTTTTTTAATCCTTGAAGACAGATTTAGTAAGTTGTACCATGCAGATGATCCGATATTTAGCATTTATTTGATGAAGAACATACAACATCCGTATCCTCATCGTAGTTGAAATATCGTTAAAGTTTCATATAGGCATTAAAGTGAATTAATTGGTTGTTTGTTGATTTGTAAATGCAGAAAACAAAAGTTGACTGCAGGGTGCCACCCTAAATCATGACAACCTGTATCTAAAAAATAGGAATTTCAAAATGAGATTTAGTAATCCTTATTTCGGTAATGCAATATTTACGAACATGATGTGCACAATATCTTGTATTGAATGACCGGTGCAAGGAAATCATTACTGCACTGATCGTACGAATTTGCTTTTACACTAACTCCCAATACACCAAAAGGATGAAGAGAAAATTACTCTATGCATGCATTAAGCTGACAGAGACCAAAAAATATGATATGTAAGCTAGTATTCCATATATCCTATGAAAATTGTGTCACTCTCTAGATCTTTGATTTGATGAAAAACTAACTCCTTTTTCCACCATATTAGTTCTTTTTGCATGAGGATAGAAAACGTAAAGTGTTTTTCTTGTAACCAAATGAAACCAACATTCCTTGATTTCTTTTTCAAACAACAAATGCCATGAGTGAGCTGACCATAAGAAGAATTTTACCCCATCTAGAGTATGCAATAGTCTGCATGGACAATATATTTTGTATTACTGTACTTAAGCTAACCTTTTCCCTGAACCTGGTTTATTTGGGTCCAAGATAGCGTGCTTATGCACATACATAAAGTTGTTGCATGTTTTCCTCATAGTAGTACTTCATAGGCTCCATTGAAGTGTACTAATTAACACCATATAATGTGGGGAAGAACATGCCATACATGTACGAATGTATGCTGGAAGGAACCATGACATACAGGGTACTGATGTTTTAGCATCCAAAACATTTTTTCACATGAAAAGGAAAAAAAAAAATTTATCACTTGCTGATTGTTGAACCTAGTCTCTATCTAGAGATCGAAAGAGACAATTGAGATATATTGGCATGTACCTACCAGCAGTGAGGCGCTCTGTCAAAAAAATTGGATGTACCATGTTGCTGTTCAGCACGCAAGGGTAGAGTTTCCGCCCGCAACAGTATTATGTTGTACATCTTGCAAATCTAGATAGCAACAGTAACAACAGAATTGAAGGAAAACTCCGATGCCATACACTCCACTCCAGATGAACCTACAAACTATATAACTATGGTTAAGTCCTGTTTATGCACAATTCTCTAAGAATTACCTACAGAGGTGAAAAAAACAGCAAGACATCATCCTCTTCAACTGAGATTCAGCAATAGCAGATCGTCTACAGAGGTTGCAACTTGACAAAGACCACAATTATTGAGTTTCAGCAATAGCAGATCACCAATGGGCATTGCAACATTAACAAAGATCAAAATTTTTATGCTTATATGTATATGTAACTGTTAAAGACTTTCTACGAATTCAGAAATTTGGGTGTAAAAAGGATATTGCATAGGCAATATGGTGATCTAACCTCTTAACCTAAGAGACCTTTGTAGGAATGATTAATGGCAATCGTTGCGGAGAGATGTACTGCTCACTGCTATGAATTTTGGTGAACCCATCTCTAGATCAAAAGGGCCTCTATAGGGATGACTAATTCATTTTATTGCAAGGATTTATACTACTATGAATTTTGCTGAACTCATCTCTAAATCAATTTCATTGCAGAGATTTGTACTGCAACTAAAATCCATCCTAAGAAGAATCTCTAGTGACCCATATATGAATAAGAATAGGGAGGTGCCACAGAAACCAATACAGTGGCTCGACAGATTCTTCTTATGATTCCAACACACGGAAACCCCAAGGCCATTTGTCATGCAGACACACGGAAACGTTAAGGTATGCATCTGCTTACCATCAGACATCCACAATGCACACACTGCTGCAGCACCTACGTACATTCGCTAATTACTCGCACATTTCCACGCTGCGAAACTGGAATAAGAGACTGACAACAATTACAGAAATCATGTAAAAGGTTCTGCATCACAGTCTATCATGAAGTTAACAAAAACATGCAATGTAGACCACCAACCAGAACCAACTCACTGTCGCCCTAGTCGTGGCCACATTCTAAAAAAGAGAGAGGGCTCACCAGTAGATGCAGCGGAGAGGGAGCAAGAGCTACTCCCTCTTGTTGCCATTTCTTTGTATAATCTGTTGCCAGTGACTAAGCTGATGTGTGTGCATATAAACTGAAACTGTCAAAGAAAACGAAAAGCAAAAGCTACAGAAAAATAGCTACTCCCTCCTATCCATGATAAGCAACAGTCATCCTAAACTGTATTTCCGGTGGGCTTAAACCGTTGAAACATTTCCTTAGTGGACCGTGGCATAAAGAAAAAATAAATTAGGCAAAGGAAAGATTAATTATATTGAAATTGCAAGCTGTTGTTGTTGAGCAAACCGGTTAGAGGGGCTGGGGATAATCCCATAAACATAAATCAGATAGAAAGTATACGTGAAATAGTCATGCCATAATCTAAACTAAACCATCTCCTCCTAGTAGCCTAAGCACCAAACGTCCGTAGGCAGTAGACGTAACAAGTCCAAGTTGACTGCCTGAATTTGGCTTTGTTCCTATATAATAGATTTCAGATATAAGTTTCTACTCTTTTCGTACCAGTGACAATTTTTTGGATCAAAATACATGTAGAAACTTATGACAGCAACGTCTAGATAGGAAACATGTCATCTAAGATAAGATCAGCATACATATATACATCAAGCATTATATAGTTCGCAAATCAAGATGGACACTCTGTCTGGTATATCTTTTAAGAGGAAAACTCTGCAATAACAAAACTGTATGGATTATCCGTGAGAAATGAAAAAGCAATGAAAAATATTTAGGACGTGAACATGAGACACTGTGTTCCTCGTTTCTATAGTTGGCTCTCCATTTTCATCAAGTGCAGGAAGCTTGTAGGTGCAAAGAAACCCAGAAAAGAATGGTTAAGCTCGTTTTTCGTTCAACCTGCATCCATGCATGATAACTGTAAGTAATTGGAGCTACTGGAGATTGGAGAACCAGCAACGTCATTCTATATGAGATGTACAGTAGAGGTGAATGGAATAGAGCAGTAAAATATAGAAAGAAGTCACAAATAATATTTATCAATTATATTCTCCGCATTAATCAATCTCCTTTCAGAGTTTACTGAGAAGAACACCTACTTACTGGCATAAAATATACATTCTGAACAAATTTCAGAGCTTTAATTAAACTTAAAACAATGCATCATGTACCCATGTTTGGATACCTTCCATAGAATCTACAGCCAAGCATAAAATTTAGCTTAGTTTTACAGGATAAAGGAGAAAAAGAGAGTTGCAAAACCAAAAGTCAAACAGTCCAAGCATACATGCCTGGTTTCAGATCTCTGCGTCTATTGGCATATATACACTCCATTTCAGAACTAACATTAATATTATTAGGAGATATTAAGTTGTTAGCCTTGGTGCACCAAATAACCTAGCAGCTCATCAATCTGGAAAAAGATCAGAACATGAAAACAAAATGCAACGACATATTAGACATAGTTCCAGTAAAAAGAAGTCAAAGAATCACAGCAGTTGCAGGTGCGAAACTTACTGTAAAGAACAAACATGTGGAATTGGGTCGGGGCACACAACCCAGGTGATGGCCGGACAGATCAAAGTAGCACATCAGTCAATACACTAGATGTGGACCAAAATGTGTTAACAGACATACTGAAACGCGTCTAGACACATGCATTTTCAGAGAAATCTAAAACATCTTATAATATTAAAATGATGGAGTATTAGAGAATTCTAAGGAGCTTTTAAAAGCTATGATTGGCACAAACAACTATAGTTCTAGTTTTTTAAAAGAAATTTCAGGCCACATTTTGTTGAACAAGTAGCTTCTTATTTTTCATGTATGCCACCAACGTACAGTGGTTCATTTGCTATTGACGGCAAAACAATGACTTTCAGTTTTATTCCGATCTAAATTACTTGAATATGTCTAGATTTATTTGCTAAGTAACCAACGTACAGTGGTTCATTTGATAAGTAACCCTTTGGATGCAGGGACAGTGCACAAAAGCAGAAGTCGTGCATCAACCTGACTCCCATCCTCATTTGCAGATTTTTACAATGCTAACCGACAAGTCCACTCGAGGACCAACTCTATTACCTGGTTTCCGAATTTTGTTTGCGGGTTTCAATAGATAAGCCGAGCAACTCACTTGTTATGTTCCTACTGGAATAATGGAGCTACAGGTTCGAAGTGTGCACTCATATAACAGTCGTTTGGATGGTTGGTTATGGCCTGTATACGGCACTCTCTTTTTTGGTTGATGCGATTAATTGCGAAGATTATTGTACTCAAACGACTTTGTTATGAGTTTAGTTGGTAAGAAAAATTGTCAAAAACCCTACAGAAAAACGAAGACATTTCAATAGTACAACTCCAAAAATATGCGAAGCTAGAAAATTAATACAAGTCCGATATGAAGGTCTCTCCAGAATCTGAACGCCCTGCCCATTTGCTGAATGTGTTGGAAACTCCGTTACATGTTCAGTTCCTAGCATATAATGACATGAAAATGATGTCAGCCTAAACCTATGCATGCCACAACGGTTTCTCGTTGGGGAGACCTCACATTTCATGGACTTTTTACACAAACGAGATATTTTCTCCCTCTTTACATGAAAAGTAAGAAATATGTCAGCTTTAAATAAGAAAACTCTACTTAGAAGTTAACAACATTACATCGTTCCCTCCTGTCCCAGACATTTATATGCCTTTGTTTCGTTTTTCTTGATGAGACGGTCCATGCTAATTAGGCTACTAGAAAGTACTTAGCACGACGGTTTCGTGGTGTAGTTGGTTATCACGTCAGTCTAACACACTGAAGGTCTCCGGTTCAAACCCGGGCGAAGCCATATTATTTTTGCTTTTTTGTATTTTGTTTCCAGCCTAAAAGTTGTGGGCCTTTGAGGCTTAGTTCGTGCCTCTGCCGTACCGATGGTTAAATTGGGCCTAAACCTCCATGTCCAGCAGATCTCCAAACACGCAAATTCCTTGCACGTAACTGGACATGTAGATCATGTCAAAAAAAAAAAAAAAAAAAAAAAAAAAAAAAAAAACTGGACAGAGGTAGATACATTGTGCTTTTTCATCTCTACCGCACACACTCTTAGCACAGCAATCCACGTTATGTTGACTGAAATAACACGTTTTTTAAAAACTACGTATGGAGTATTACGTCCTCCTTCCCACGAAAAATGTTAGAAGTATACTCTCTCCAATCTATAAAAAATATCAAGAACTTAGTACAAAGACTTTTATACTAAATTCCCGATACTTATTATGGATCGGACGTAGTAGATCTTTTACAAAGGAAATCTTTGATCATGTTAGAAGTCCACGTGTACCACAATGTTAGGAGGAGGGCGGTAGTAGACCAGGAACGGGTCTCCATAGTTTGATAGTACTCCCTCATTTCTAAAATAACTAGCTCATGTTTGTTTATACACCGTTGTATCTAGACATACTTTTGGTGTGTATTTGTATCTATTTTTAAGAGGAAATAGAGTCAAGATGATTGTTACAGATGAAATTACATTGCATTTCTAACTTAAAAAAAAATAGCGAAAGCTGCCCGTGACGAATCACGTCAATATCTTAGACATTACTTGTAAGTGGAGTGAGTATCACGGAGCAACGAGCCTAGCATCTTTCCCCCCGCCCGATGGTTTCACGAATCCAAGGCCAGAAAACTACGGCGAGATCTAGCATGAAACAACAATCCATATACTACAAACGATCGACGGCGTCGATGCTACGCTTGTCACTTGACAAAACCTGGACCACCGGGCGCAGTTGTTCGCCACGTACCCTCGGGAACGGCCGATGACTCGATGGTCGCATCGCACGTCGCTCTGCCCAAGGCCAAATCAGGAAAGAGAAAGGCCCAAATACAATTCGTCCGGACCAACCGGGGAGCGGCACCGAGCTACCTCACCGGCCCCTCATGCCATTTTAATCATTCCATCAGCACTGATGAGCAGAGCTGAACTGCTCCTGCTCTTAGTTTAGTTTAATCTTTACATTTTGTCCCCCAAGCTCTTAGTGCCTACCAAAAGAAGCAACTCTGAGGTGTTTCGCCGAATTTAGTAAGCCCTGGGCGTCCCTTGTCCACACGTTGGATCAGTTGTTTTGTTGCTAGTATAAAAGAGGTTAAATCATAATTCTAGATAGATGCCGTGACGTGACTAAAGAAATGGAACAAATTGATACTTCTAAATTGCACTCATCGCAGCTTTCCTCGACGGAAAGGAAGGAGCGTCATCTGACTATCCGAGGCATGTCGACATAGTATACAAAATGCGAGCACACCCTGTTTCAATTTTGACGGAAAAAGGGTGCACATCATATCGGTAAGTGGAAACAATACGTTCCTAAGTATATTCATCCACCGAGTTTTCGTTTGTCTTTTGGAAGGGACTACGCTACAAGAGCGTGTTTGGTAGCTCGTCCACTATCTAGGTAACCAGCCTTTAGGAGACCAAGTCTGTCAGACTTGTTGTTCGGTAGGTCTCTACGTTATGGCTCACACGATTTTTAAAGCACATTCCGTGAAGAAATGGCTGAATCGACATTTTCCAGCGAGCTACCCTAGTTATCCGCTCTAACAATACAGGAGGTTGCTTTGCCTGGCTAGCTGCAACTGAATAGGCAATCAACAAAATGTCTTATAAATCGAACGTCTTGGTTTTGAAAAGTGTCATTAAACCACGACTTTAGCTCACGGGTTCGGTTAGTCATGTCCTACTGAATTTTTTAGGTAAGTAACATGCTTTCCAGCAAGTGAGAGAGAAGCAACATAGTGGGCTTTCAAATGAGAGTTTTTTTCTCTCCCTTAATATCTTTTACCTAGTCTCTTCTAATCAACCAACCGATGCTTTAATTCTAAATAATCTTTAGATGAAAAAGATGCACATCGAAGATATAATTTCAGCCTAACACTCGATTTTCCGTTCTGTTAACTCTAAATCTATAATTTTAGGTTTATATTCAGAGCTTTTTTTTAGCGAATTTTGTCAAATCAACCAGAGAGCCTTTTGAATTTTCTTTTGAGAAATAGCCTCACCTCGCCATTTCGAACGACTTTCGTGTTGTAACTTTTTCGTTTCAGTGATCGTAGATGAATAGATCTGCATCCCACTAGTATACCGTAAGTTCTTATGTATGACAGTTCATGTCTTTAATCTATACCTAATAATAAAGGAGCTAACGTTTCCTTGGTTTGGTCCCGCTTTCGTCCAACCTAAATGTGTTTTCGTCCGGCTTTTCGTTCCCCTCGCTTTGGTAATGTACGTTCAAAGGCCTGATCCGGGCAGGACAAGGAACTCAACCGACTTAAAACAAGAAGACTCAGACCTGTAGCTACACGATTGTTGTGTCATTAAATACCTGCGCTCCCTGGGCTGAGGCCCATCGGTTAGGATATGTGCAAAGCGTCCTCCCCGACATCGTCGGCGATGATGAAGGTTCGTCATCGATGCGGCTGAAGGTCGGCTACGCCGACATCGTCTCCGAGATTTCCACGCTCAAGCGCGCCGGCTAATACATGCAATAAACCCAATCAAAGTTCAACTTGGCTTTTGGTGTCCTCTTTCATGGCCGCCGCTGCCAAATCTACGTGGAACAGGATGGCAGGACCAGGCCAGAGGACATCTACCTTGCCATGACCTGCCGAGATCTCGTCATCGACCATGTTTCTGGCGTTCTTTTCCGAGGTGGGATTCCCCTGAGGTCCACACCGGCCACGTCTCCGTTATGCTTGTCCGGGCGGCAGAATCGGTGAGGAATTCGAGAGCTACGATCGAGGTCACGCAGGCCAGGAGCTTTCTATCGGGGCGAGGGGTTCGCCGGTGAGTTGTGCAACTAGAAAACAGCACGCTGGTCGGTGGCCAGATGTGGTGTCGATCTAGCTCCCCACGCTTCGGAGGCCTGGCCTTGGGCCGCCCGTATTCCGCCGCTGCAGGTTTCGCTTGGCCGCTTGCGCGGCGCTGACCGTCCACTCCGCAAGATCTCTGGCGCGGCTTCACCAAGTGAACTGCAGCAATACCTTCCCGGGAAGATGAGGTCCGTCGCGAAGGAGAGCCTCCGACAGGAGCCAACCTAGCATCGTGGATTGCCGGCGGCGTCGAGGATGACGTCGCCCAATGTCGCGCAGCCCCTCCAGGCACCGTCTCCCTCGCAGACAGGCTGTGCGGCTCGACCTGGCTCCTGCTCCTCCCGGCCATGGACGGTCCAGTCCGGCAAGTCGCGTCCTTCCCGGCTCTTCTAGGTGCGCAGCGACAGGCAGGCCGACGTGCAGCAGCTGTTCTCCTCCAAAGGCAGTACCGATGCCAGGCTTGCTGCTGGTGACCGAGTGCCCACGCAGCAGGCCGGTGAGCACTGCGATGTCATCGACCCCTCGCTTCTTTACGTCAAGTTTCTTAATCTGCAGATGATGTGGAAATCGACACAAATCTCGGTGTCCTGTGGTGGTATCAACTTAGCCATGCATCTGTAATTGCCCTCTGTCCATCGACGGGATTTATTTGGTACAGCGTGAAGGTTAATGAATTAACAGTGCCAGGATCATTGGCCTCAATATCTTGGGACGGACATGCTGGTCTGGTCGAGCTCACTATTGTTGCTGATTTGCGATATGACCGTGGATGTGGAGACGAGGCTTCAAGTTAATCCTTGCAATACACCTACACAGAAACCTTCCTACGTCGAAGCCTCACCCCTTTAATAAGAGATTCAAAGCTAATGTATACTGATTGCATGTCATGCGGAAATAGGATCAAGCACTGGAAGATCTACGAGTATGAGGGCAATGTACGAGTTCCAGGTTAAGGAAAGGCACTCGAGTGAAACCCCGCAGCAGCCTGTGCTAGCTTATTTTTTTCTTGGAGCCTTCATATCTGTAGATGGACATGTGTTGCTACAGAATTTTTTTGTGAGTGGGCCTGCAAAATATATTACTACTTGTAAATTCAAATGGTTGTCCCGGCAATTCTGCTTGGTGTTAGCTGAGCACGTTGTACCTGCAAGAAGCATCGCCACCTCCTTGCTCCAGCACGAGGCGGGTCACCGGCCGGTCATTGTGCAGCCTGGCCTGCTGGTCATACACCGCGCCAAGGCGCGCGTGCTTCAGGGGGTGTTTGTTGTGGCTTTTTTTGGCTTTTGGCTTTGGCAAAAGCCACAACACCTAAATAGGTGCTTTTTTTGGGCTTTTGGATTTTGGAAGCCAAAGAATAGGATCTTCTTTTGGCTTCCAAAATCCAAAAGCCAAAAAAAGCACCTAAATAGGTGCTTTGTGGTGGCTTTTGCCAAAGCCAAAAGCCAAAAAAAGTCACAACAAACACCCCCTCCAAATACACAAACTCGGAGTTCCTTCGGCTCAACCAGCTAATACCTGCGGGTACTAGCTGAATAAATTAGAGGATTGTCATGGCTTTGTTTTATTCGGATGTGTAACCAAGGACGTAGTTTATTTACCCACTATTTGATACAACTACAAATAATTATGCACCGTATCTGTAAGTTTACTAAATACATAGTTCTTTATTTATTCATTACACTGTAGGCATCAATTATTGGCCGAGCAAGATCCCTTCACAAAATACAAGTGATCATGATGAAGCATTGCCCCACTTTGATCTATTTAATTTTATATGTGAAGTAAAACATTTTGACTTAGTCATAAAGAACTACTAATCCTTTACCTATGTATGTTCAAACCATCAAATACAAAATTGTAACACTATTTACATTTTAAATAAGACCATCTAGGTGGGCGGCTGCGGTGGTCATCTTCGGGTGCCCTAGCTGGTTTGAGGGGATCTTGGAGGATGGGTAGCCATTGCGGTGGACGTGGCCTGGTGCTTGCACGGTGGTTTGCGCGCCCGGTGATACAACTGGCGGAACGGGAAACACATACTCTCCAGGAGCGCGGGAAACACTCGCACTACATAAGACAAATTGCCACGTAGAAGCACTAGGTGGTTGGGTGTGTTGTCGTCGCTTCAGGGACCATCTCGACCATGGTTTGGCATCTTGTAGGTCTGTGGTCTAGGCTGCCGAATAGGCAATGGTATATTCGCCATCTCATCGTTATACATGATGCAAGGGAAGAATGGTGTCAACTAAGGCACTGTGAGGAGATGAAAACACACTTAATCATTTTATGATTTGTTCCTAGCATTTTTCTGCCACGAGAATTAAGTTTAACAATGTATCTCCCGTTGCAACGCACGGGCAATTTTCCTAGTATAACCTATGGTATTAGTAGATTTGATTGGACAATGGAGGTAATCCACGACAACGTTCTGTGTAGGTGTGGCCAGCATCGTCGCTGATCTTGTTGTGCCACGTCGGAAGCTTAGGGTTAGGGGTGTCGTATTCATCCTTGTCTTGCACGTAGGTACTGTAACCGCCGTAGCCACCATCAATGGCGGCAACATAGTGGCCTTTCTGTGTGATATCGTGGTAGGCCTTGTGTCTGGCTTCGCAAACAACGGCGTGGGGCTGGTTATGCTAGGTGAGAGGTAACATCACCATATAAAGAAGAAATGAGAAAAACTTGGTTTCATATGCAACCAAATAGTCAGAAGTTTGTGTCTCCGTTAGATAAAAAAGAAATTACATACTACCAATGAATTAGACAACACGGTGTAAGTTGCATCGGCATGCCAAATTCGTAGAGTATGCCAAACACGGCTTAAGATTTGCTGAAGGCATGGCCGTCATTTATAGACCAACGTCTTCAGAAATTGACAGGAATGATGGGATGGGTGATCGTGCGTCGATGGAGCTAGCACCCTCCAACAGGCAACCGCCAGGCAACAAGAAAGTAGTCTCGCTCCGCGCGATCGAGCTTGCCGCCTGAGCCGCGAAAGCAACGGAACTGGAACGACCAACGGAGGGATGGCGCGCGTGAGCCACCTGTCGGTCGCCACGTGACGCCATGAAGGGAGACCGGCAATGAGGATATGTTGGCATGTGTGGCTGATTTCACCAGACGAGTATATTCGTATCGGCGAAGATACGTCCACAGGTGTGTACGGTTATTTGTAAAAGTTTTGATCTGTCTTTTGGTGCCCAATATCGTGGAGCTCCCAACGAGGAGAACTAGAAAAGACTGACGATGCACAATGGAAAAACAGGATGGCCGCAAATCATGAATGCATGTGTAATTCTACACCAGATGATCATCGAAGATGAGAGAGACATGAAATTAAAAAAAATCTTCAACAATGTTGGCAGTTGTATCAATTCCTAGAGAAAACTTGACCGGATCCTCACTTTGCCTGAGACTTACCGACAGATTTAAAACAGGGGCACTCATTTGTAAATCCATAATGATCTCATTGAGGATAGTCTTCCTTTTTTTTCTCATATTTGAGCATGCGTAATTTTAACCATTCTCTCCATTCCAAACCATTCTTAATTTGATTAATTATTTAATTTAAACATTTATCATAGTTTGGATTACTGTTGTATTGGGTGATATTGAGACAATAATAATTTTGATGTGTGTTACTGTAATAGTGACATTCATTTGTTTGAAAACATAACTATATGCTAAACCCTAGGTCTAATATGCGTTACCAGCGTGGGGTGCGGCCGAACAGGTTCTAATACGGATTTAGAGATTTGTTCGGCCGCAGCTCCACCGGCACCGGAAAACACGTATCGGGCACCCGCCCGAGATACCCATGTATGATCATCTCTTGTATCGCCAAATTGTGGTTCATAAATTTGATTATGAAGTGTGTGGAGTCGGTCTCCTTCTCAGTGAAAATAAATGGAAGGTTTTCGGATATGTTTAAGCCTAGCAGAGGTATTAGGCAGGGAGATCCTTTGTCCCCCTACCTTTTTCTATTATGCGGCGAAGGCCTGAGCTCGATGCTGAAATTTTGTGGACAACAGTTCTTATCGAAGGGTATTCGTGTGGGGATTCATGCACCGTGGGTGTCCCACCTCCTCTTTGCTGACGACTGCTTGGTGTTCACACAAGCGTCGGCAATGGGCGCTACCCGTCTACATGCAATTTTGGAGACGTACCTTAAAGGTTCGGGGCAGCTAGTCAACAAAAACAAATCGGCTATTTTCTTTAGCGGAAATTGTTCAGATGATCAGAAGATAGTGGTACATGCAGCTTCTGGAATTTCGACAGAAGCGAAAATTGAGAAATATCTAGGGCTTCCTACAGCCCTAGGTAGGTCTACGGATGACGAGTTTGAACATATCATCACAAGGATCAGGAAACTAGTCAAAGGGTGGTCACCGAAAACTTTAAGCAGTGCTGCTAGAGAGACGCTAGTGAAAGCGATTTGCCAAGCTATCCCCGCGTACTCAATGAGCTGCTTTAAATTGTCCAAGAAGCTTTGCAAAAAGATCACTAGTATTGTTGCTAGATTTTTGTGGGGAGGATATGAGAAGAAGCGGAAGATACATTGGAGGAAATGGCAAGATATAGTCATACCAAAGTGTCATGGTGGACTGGGCGTTAGGGATTTCCAACTATTTAACCAAGCTATGCTGGCCAAACAAGGTTGGAGACTCCTAACTAAACCGGAATCATTATGTGCACGAGTGTTGAAGGGTAAATACTTCCCAAATTCTAATTTTATGGAGGCGAGGAAGAAGAGGAATGCATCTCACATTTGGAATGCGATCTTATTTGGTAGAGAGGCACCGGATGGCTTTGATCAAACGGCCAGGCGATGGTTCAACAATTCGGGTGTGGGACGACCCTTGGATCCCTAGCAACTATAACAAAAAGCCGTTAGCCCGGGCTCCAGGCGCTACGGTTACGATGGTCAGTGAGTTAATGGTCGATCAAGAGGCTAGCTGGAATACTGAAAAGCTTGAGGAGCTCTTTATCCCCTCAGACGTGTCTGCCATTCAAGCTATACCCATCGGACGTTTCAGTAAAGATTTCTGGTCCTGGACGTTGGAGAGCTCGGGCAATTTCAGTGTACGATTGTGTTACCGGTCTATTGCTATGAAGTCGAGAGTGATTGCCAACACATCTTCATCAGGTCAGGATGAGAATAGATATTGGAAAAAGTTGTGGAAACTCGAAGTTCCACTTCTGGTGGTGGGTCATTAATGGATATATCCCATGCCGACAACTTCTTAAGAGGAGGCATATGGAGGAAATTGCACATTGTATCACATGTGGAGCGGAGGAAGAATCGATATTTCATGCGTTTTTCCAATGCACCTGGACGAAACTGTTCTGGAAAGAGCTTAAGGAGGCAGCTCGGATCAAGATCCCAGACTTACACCCTGATTCGTGGGCTATTGATTTAATCAAAGGCTCGAGAATTTGCTAGGAGAGTGCCTCCGTCATTTTATGTGGGTGCTGGGCAATCTGGACGGAACGAAATTCAGTATGGCATGGAGAAAGTTCCCGTTCGGTGGCAGCGTCAGTGAAATGGGCCTTTGGATATTACATATGATCTAGCCCAACTGGGCAAGACCAAACCACCGACAGCACCTAAGGATAAACCGGTCTGGAAGAAACCGAGAGAAGGAACAGTAAAAAATCAATGTGGATGCAGGATTTATCGAGATGGATAGACAAGGTACTACAGGGCTGGTTGTTCGAGATCACAGGGGCCAATTGTTACTAGGCCAGGCGTTGTGGTACGAACATGCCGCTAATTCGTTGATTATGGAGGCTCTGGCGGTACGTGATGGGGTGCAGCTCGCAATTGATCGAAATCTTTCATCGGTAGAGATTGAAACCGATGCCAAAGTGGTGTTGAACCAGTTGGAAGATCCTGGGGGAAGTAGATCAGAAATTACTTCTATTTGCCAGGAGATAAAGGAGCTTAGTGGGTTTATTTCTAGCATTAATTTTAAGTTCATTGGTAGACTAGCAAATGAGGCAGCTCATCTCTGCGCCAAGAGTGCTAGTAGTAATAAGAGAAGGTGTTTGTGGATTAATTATAAGCCACTCTTCTTAGAGAATGTCCTGTTGAAGGATTGTAATCCCATTACATAATCAATGAAGCTCCGTTTGATCGCAAAGAAAAAAAAGTTGAGTTGCTCTTCAGAGGAAGGCGAAAATAGATCAGAAACGGGCCTCCTTAGAAACAAAACAGAGTTAAGAATGATTGTTGCAGATGAAAATGTGTTGCATTTTAGTTTCTAGTTAAACTGTCTGCCGCGAATCACGACAATGTACTTGTCAGTGGAGTGAGTATTACGGAACAACGAGCCTAGCATCTTTCCCCCGGCCTACCGGTTCCAAGAAATCCAAGGTCAGAAAAATACGGTGAGATCTAGCATGAAACAACAATCCACATAGAAACGATCGACGACGTTGAAGCCACGCTTGACAAGTTGACATAGCCTGGACCATCGGACGCAGCTGGTCGCCACGTACCCCCGGGAACGGCCGATGACACGATGTCCATGTCACGCGTCGCTCTCGCCAAGCTAAATCAGGAAAGAGAAAGGCCGAATATAATTTCGTCCGGACCAACCAGGGAACGGCAGCGAGCTTCCCACACCGGGCCCTTGCCATTTTAATCGCCATATCGTCGGATTCCATCAGCACTGACGAGCAGAGCTGAACTGCTCCTGTTGTTACGTTAGTTTAATCTTTGCATTTTGTCCCCCGAGCGTAGTGCCTACCAAAAGAAGCAACTCTGAGGTGTTTCGCCGAATTTAGTAGTGCATGTTCGTCTCCTGTCCGCACGTTATATCGTTTTTTTAGCTGCTAAAAGGATCTAGAGAATAAGTCCAGATGACGTGACATTATACTAAAGAAATGGAACAAGTTGATAGTTCAAAATTGCACTCGCCGCTTTCTTTGACAGGAGGAGCGTCATCTGTCATGTCGAGATGTAGACAAAAAAAAATGCACTGGATGGGGCTGCAAGAGTGAAATCCCACCGAAAACGCTTCATTTTATACCTCGGATATGCGGCTGATGAATCTAAGACGTCTTTAATGAGATGAATGGAGTACAAACGAACACTAAACTTGTAGAGGTAAGCTAAGGCAAGCGCTACACGTCGGGCGCCGGATTTCCTGGCAAAAATCGGTCGTTCTCCGGACCGTTTGATCGCGATCCGACGTTTAGAATCAAACACAGCAGAACTTTTACATTTCGCCCCTTCCTATTTTGATGAATCAACCCGCGGTCCTAGTCTTCTCCACATGACCGAAATTATGTATCGTTTTTGTCCCGAACCTTCGAGATATTTACAGCGAAAGACATACCTGAGGCTACAGAGTATTACAACAAAATCAGTCTCTCTATGTACAAAAAAAATATACTATTACAACAAAATATTCACAACAAAAATTCAAAATGTAAATGTTATAAAAAATGGATAATTAACAACTATTTTTCTACATGTTGGTTTACAACAAAAATTGACAACAATTACAATAAAAAAATCAAAAGCTATAACAACAAAAAACATGTGTTCGTGACTATGAAAAATTGGTTAAACAATAACACATTTTCTATATATTTAATTACAATAAAAATCACCAGGTATTTTACCAAAAATTATAGGCGACATTACAACATCTTTTACATGCTTTCTTTATAAATTTTATACGCAATAGTTACAAAACTAACAAACGTATACAACATCTCTACGAAAAAAAAGTGTCCATGACTAAAACGATTCCACCAAAAATCACAAATAATTATAACAAAAAAGTCATCCGTTTACAACATATCAAAGAAACACACATTTTCGTAACATATCACTTAGAAAAATCTTACAAATTATGTTCGTGTGAGTTTACAACAAATTTTATCTAATTGTTACAAATCTGGAAACAACATTGCACATTTTTTTAAAAAAATTGTAACACTCCAGTTTTGGGCCGAAAAACCAGGTCTATATGGGCCGCGCGGGAAGCGAGCGACCGACGACCGATCGCTGGCTAGCGATCGGTCGCCGGATCGGAAGCATTTTCCTAAATCAAACCCCAAAACTTAGGGTGTGTTCGATTTGGGGACACCGCGGAAAGGAATGGAACCGTTCCGCACCTAGAGCTCGTTCCTGCGTTCGGTTACAAATTGGAATGGAATGAAGTGGTTCCTCCGAATGGAATATTCCCCCTAGATCTGGAATGAAGTGGTTCCTCCGATTCGGCCGGACGAGGTGGAACGGGTGGCTGTCACACGCTGATTAATTAAGTTTAGCAATAATTAACCAAGCTTAGTAATAATTAACCAAGTTTAGCAATAATTAATCAAGTTTAGCAATAATTAATCAAGTTTAGCAAATAATTAATTGAGTTTAGAATAATTAATCGGGTGACTATCTCACCCATTCCATTCCATTCTCATCCCATTCCAAAACCGAACACATGGATGGAACCGTTCCGTGACAAAAAATTTATCCAAACCGAACACAGGGATGGAACGGTTCCGTGACAGTGGAATGGAATGGTTCCATTCTATTCCACCCCATCCAAAAAACGAACACACCCTTAGGGTGTGATTAAGGGCAGTGGCCGGAGCATGGTCTCGTTCGAAGGAGCTCGGAGACGTTAGGGCATCTCCAACCGAGCGACCCATCCCGTGCCCGCGCGTTCGGATGGGTCGAGCCGGACAAAAACCCGGCCCAGCGCGCGGACCCATCCCTAAAACGGATGGCCGCGGCGTCCGGGACGACCCAAATCTGGGACGAGTTTGCGTGGCAGCAGACGCCGAAGGCTGGTCGCTCGCGTCCTCCCCTTGTCCGCCCCTGGCCCACATGTCTGTCTCCCAAAACACAAACCCCTCGCACACATCTCCCGCCGCACGGCCGCTGATGCGTGTGGTTGACACGTCCGTTGGGAACCCCAAGAGGAAGGTGTGATGCGCACAGCGGCAAGTTTCCCTCAGTAAGAAACCAAGGTTTAATCGAACCAGTAGGAGTCAAGAAGCACGTTGAAGGTTGATGGCGGCGGGATGTAGTGCGGCGCAACACCAGGGATTCCGGCGCCAACGTGGAACCTGCACAACACAACCAAAGTACTTTGCCCCAACGAAACAGTGAGGTTGTCAATCTCACCGGCTTGCTGTAACAAAGGATTAACCGTATTGTGTGGAAGATGATTGTTTGCAGAAAACAGTAGAACAAGTATTGCAGTAGATTGTATTTCAGTATAGAGAATTGGACCGGGGTCCACAGTTCACTAGAGGTGTCTCTCCCATAAGATAAACAGCATGTTGGGTGAACAAATTACAGTTGGGCAATTGACAAACAAAGAGGGCATGACCATGCACATACATATCATGATGAGTATAGTGAGATTTAATTGGGCATTACGACAAAGTACATAGACCGCCATCCAACTGCATCTATGCCTAAAAAGTCCACCTTCAGGTTATCATCCGAACCCCCTCCAGTATTAAGTTGCAAAGCAACAGACAATTGCATTAAGTATGGTGCGTAATGTAATCAACAACTACATCCTTAGACATAGCATCAATGTTTTATCCCTAGTGGCAACAGCACAACACAACCTTAGAACTTTCATCACTTGTCCCGGTGTCAATGTAGGCATGAACCCACTATCGAGCATAAATACTCCCTCTTGGAGTTACAAGCATCTACTTGGCCGAGCATCTACTAGTAACGGAGAGCATGCAAGATCATAAACAACACATAGATATAACTTTGATAATCAACATAACAAGTATTCTCTATTCATCGGATCCCAACAAACGCAACATATAGAATTACAGATAGATGATCTTGATCATGTTAGGCAGCTCACAAGATCCGACAATGAAGCACAATAGGGAGAAGACAACCATCTAGCTACTGCTATGGACCCATAGTCCAGGGGTAGACTACTCACACATCACTTCGGAGGTGACCATGGCGGCGTAGAGTCCTCCGGGAGATGATTCCCCTCTCCGGCAGGGTGCCGGAGGCGATCTCTGGATCCCCGAGATGGGATCGGCGGCGGCGGCGTCTGCGGAAGGTTTTCCGTATCGTGGCTCTCGGTGCGGGGTTTCGCAACGGAGGCTTTAAGTAGGCGGAAGGGCAGGTCGGGAGGCGGCACGAGGGCCCCACACCACGGGGCCGCGCGGCCAGGGGGCCGCGCCGCCCTAGGGTGTGGCCCCCTCGTGGCCCCTCTTCGTCTCTTCTTCGGACTTACGGAAGCTTCGTGGCAAAATAGGACCACAGGCGTTGATTTCGTCCAATTCCGAGAATATTTCGTTACTAGGATTTCTGAAACCAAAAACAGCAAAAACAAGACAGCGGCACTTCGGCATCTTGTTAATAGGTTAGTTCCAGAAAATGCACGAATATGACATAAAGTGTGCATAAAACATGTAGATAACATCAATAATGTGGCATGGAACATAAGAAATTATCGATACGTCGGAGACGTATCAGCCGCCACCCAAGGACCGGCGATTTGGGAGCGGCGTCGACCCCGGCCACCGTCGTCGAGACGCCGACAAGCGGGGCTACACTCGGCGATGTGGATTTTGAGATCAATGGCTACCACTACACCATGGGGTACTACCTTGCTGATGGTATCTATCCACCTTGGGCTACACTCGTGAAGACAATCCGAAAACCCAACTCAGAGCAAGAGGCAAGGTTTGCCAAAGAGCAGGAGGCAACCCGGAAAGATGTCGAGCGGGCGTTTGGCATCCTCCAAGCTCGTTGGGCTATCGTCAGAAACCCTGCCAGAGCCTGGGATGTGCAAACTCTATGGGAGGTAATGACCGCTTGTGTAATCATGCATAACATGATTGTTGAGGTAGAGCGGGATGATTCACTCTTTGATAATGAGTGGGAAGGTAAGGGAGAGTTGGTTACTCCTCAAGGTGGTCTGGCATCATTCCAGGACATTCTTCATGCGCACCATGAAATTCGAGATCTAGCTGTACACAACCAGCTGCAGGCTGATTTGGTCGAGCACATGTGCTAGCATGTAGGCAACAATGCTGCAAACAATAATGATGAAGGAAATCCCGAAGCCTAAAGTATTTGAATCGTTTTTACATTTTATTTGAATAATACTTTATCATTGATTACGTGGACAATGTACTGTGTAATAAATTTTGAGCATTTGAACTATTATATATATTTTCTATAATTTATTTGGCATTTTATAGTGAATTTACAAGCAAAAAGCTATCATAGGGCGACGCGACCCAAATCTGCCGCGTTAGACGCACCGCGCGACACAAACGGACGAGCGGACGCGGACTCCACGCGTTCGCTCGGCCACTCAAACGGCCTAAACGAACGATCCAGCGCGTCCATTTGGGTCGCTCGGTTGGAGTTACCCTTAGGCTCCAACGGGAGGGCTCATGCATTACCATGTTGCTCCGGTGCCATACGCTAAAACAGGACACGATGTAGGGGCGCATCGATGGCGGTTTCCAACTAACGATGATAGGGAAAGCCAACCGTCATCGTCTCCATCGCCCAACTCCCTGGAGACCAGCGGCGGCCAGATCCAATCTCCACCGGCGTGAGATCTGGGCCCCTCTCCCTCCGCTTGCCGCTCCGGCGGCAGGAGGGGGAGGGGACCTCGTTCCTCCTCCGTTTTATAGTTAGGGCTTGGCTGCTGTGGTGCGTCGTTGGGGTGGTGGGAGCGGCGCCCGGGCAAATAAATCTGCCTCAACTCCACTCCCACACCGGCGGCGACCTTCACGGCGGCGTTGATGACCCACAATTATAGGGGATTGATAACCCACAAGTATAGGGGATCGCAACAGTCTTCGAGGGAAGTAAAACCCAAATTTATTGATTCGACACAAGGGGAGGTAAAGAATACTTATAAGCCTTAACAACTGAGTTGTCAATTCAGCTGCACCTGGAAAAGCACTAGTAACAGGGGTGATGTGAAAGCAGCAGTAATATGAGAGCAATAGTAACAGTAACACAGCAGTAATGGCACAGGAGCAATGGCACCAGAAAATAGTTGATACTACTCCCAATGACATATAGAACGAGTATATAATGATGAGAGATGGACCGGGGTTCCCAGCGATCTACACTAGTGGTAACTCTCCAATAACAAGTGACAAGTGTTGGGTGAACAAATTACAGTTGGGCAATTGATAGGATTGAAATAGCATTAAGACAGAACATCAAGATTATTAATCATGTAGGCATGTTTTCCATATATAGTCATACGTGCTCGCAATGAGAAACTTGTACAACATCTTTTGTCCTACCAGCCGGTGGCAGCCGGGCCTCTAGGGAATCTACTGGATATTAAGGTACTCCTTTTAATAGAGTATCGGAGCAAAGCATTAACACTCCGTGAAAACATGTGATCCTCATACCTACGCCTTCCCCTCCAGTTGTCCCAATTTCTGTCACTTTGGGGCCTTTGGTTCCGGACATAGACATGTGCATACAACTTGTAGATACAATCTAAGCAATAAGTATAGAGCTTAAATCTAAGATCATGCCACTCGGGCCCTAGTGACAAGCATTAAGCATAACAAGATTGCAGCAACAATAACTTCACAAACTTTATAGATAGACTAATCATAATGTATCATCCATAGGATCCCAACAAACACAACACCGATTACATCAGATGGATCTCAATCATGTAAGGCAGCTCATGAGATCATTGTATTGAAGTACATGGGATAGAGAGTACCAACTAGCTACTGCTAGAACCCGTAGTCCATGGGGGAACTACTCACGGAGCATGATGGAGGCGGTGGCGTTGATGGAGATGGCTTCCGGGGGCACTTCCCCGTCCCGGCAGGTGCCGAACAGAGACTTCGTCCCCGAATTGGAGTTTCGCGATGGCGGCGGCGCCCCTGGAGTCTTTCTGGAGTTTCGTCAAAAGGTATCGCGTTTTTAGGTCGAAAGGGCTTATATAGGCGAAGAGACGGAGTCGGAGGGTGCCTGGGCCCCCCTCACACTAGGCCGGCGCGGCCAGGCCTGGGGCCGCGCCGCCATGTTGTGTGGTGGCCCCCTGGCCCCTCTCCGACTCTCCTTCGGTGTTCTGGATGCTTCCGGAAAAAATAAGATGTTTGGCGTTGATTTCGTCCAATTCCGAGAATATTGCCCGAACAGCCTTTCTGGAACCAAAAAACAGCAGAAAACAGGAACTGACACTGTGGCATCTTGTTAATAGGTTAGTTCCAGAAAATGCATGAAATTATCATAAAGTGCAAGCAAAACATGTAAGTATTGTCATAAAACAAGCATGGAATATCAGAAATTATGGATACGTTGGAGACGTATCAGGGATCGCAACAGTCTTCGCGGGAAGTAAAACCCAATTTATTGATTGGACACAAGGGGAGACAAATAATACTTGAAAGCCTTAACAGCGGAGTTGTCAATTCAGCTACACCTGGAAACAGACTTGCTCGCAAGAGTTTATCAGTAGTAACAGTTTTATAGCAGTAGCAGTAGTGAAATAACAGCAGTAGTGGAACAAAGACAGCAGTAGTGATTTTAGTAAACAGCAGGATTAAAATACTGTAGGCACAGGGATGGATGACGGGCGTTGCATGGATGAGAGAAACTCATGTAACAATCAAAGCAGGGCATTTGCAGATAATAATAAAACGGTGTCCAAGTACAAAGCAATCCATAGGCATGTGTTCCGTATATAGTCGTACGTGCTCGCAATGAGAAACTTGCACAACATCTTTTGTCCTACCAGCCGGTGGCAGCCGGGCCTCTAGGGAATCTACTGGATATTAAGGTACTCCTTTTAATAGAGTACCGGAGCAAAGCATTAACACTCCGTGAACACATGTGATCCTCACATCACCGCCTTCCCCTCCGGTTGTCCCGATTTCTGTCACTTCGGGGCCTCGGGTTCCGGACAGCGACATGTGTATACAACTTGCAGGTAAGATCATAAAACAATGCATATCATGATGAAACAATAACACGTTCAGATCTGAGATCATGGCACTCGGGCCCTAGTGACAAGCATTAAGCATAACAAGTTGCAATAATATCATCAAAGTACCAATTACGGACACTAGGCACTATGCCCTAACAATCTTATGCTATTACATGACCAATCTCATCCAATTCCTACCATCCCCTTCAGCCTACAGCGGGGGAATTACTCACACATGGATGGGGGAAGCATTGCTGGTCGATGGAGAGGCGTCGGTGGTGATGATGGCGATGATCTCCTCCAATTCCCCGTCCCGGCGGAGTGCCAGAACGGAGTTTCTGGTCCCCGAGACGGAGTTTCGCGATGTGGCGGTGTTCTGGAGGGTTTCTGGCGACTTCGACTTCCTGGCTCGCGTTTTTAGATCGAACCCTTTAAGTAGTCCAGAGGAGGGCGTCGGAGGCCAGCCGAGGGGGCCACACGCTAGGGCGGCGCGCCCCCCTCCTGGGCCGCGCCGGCCTAGTGTGTGGGGCCCTCGGGCCTCCACCTGGCTTGCCCTTCTAGCTCCGTGAGTCTTCTGGTAAAATAGGCCTTTTGGTATAAATTCCGAGGATTTTCCCGAAAGTTGAATTTCTGCACAAAAACGAGACACCAAGGCAATTCTGCTGAAAACAGCGTTAGTCCGTGTTAGTTGTATCCAAAACACACAAATTAGAGGCAAAACAATAGCAAAAGTGTTCGGGAAAGTAGATACGTTTTGGACGTATCAACTCCCCCAAGCTTAGCTTATTGCTTGTCCTCAAGCAATTCAGTTAACAACTGAGTGCGATAAAAGAACTTTCACGAACACATTTGCTCATATGATGTAAATATTCTCATGATATGGCTAACACTTAGGCAGTTCATAATAAGATACATGCAAATAAGATCATCTAATAGCTATGTCAATCATGGAAAGGTACCAAAAATTAATAATAAGCATCATGAATCATGTCTATAAGCAGGATTGCAATGTTCATAAAAGGGTATGATAAAGTGGTATCTCGCTTGCCCGAATTTGAACAGCAAAACATAAATGCCCAGGCACCTCTGAGGTTCATAGAAAGACTAGAAATAGAGATTGTCAAAGATAAAAGCATCAAAGTTATACCACAGTCGATCATATTTTGGGACAAGCATATTATACTAAGAATGACAGTGGTGCTCTCAAGAAAGTGCTCAAAGAAAGAATGGTGACACAACATGAAAGTAAGAGATTGACCATTCGCAGAGGGAAGCAGGGATTAACATGCGCTAGAGCTTTTCATTTTTAAAACATGAGTAAAATTATTTTGAGAGGTGTTTGTTGTTGTCAACGAATGGTAATGGGTACACCAACTACCTCGCCAACCAGACTTTCAAGAGCGACTCCCATAAAGGACGTTATTTCTACCAGCAAGGTAGATCATCCCTCTTCTCTTTTGTTTACACATGTACTTTAGTTTTTATTATGAGTGACACTCCCCCCAACCTTTGCTTACACAAGCCATGGCTAACCGAATCCTCGGGTGCCTTCCATCAATCTCATACCATGGAGGAGTGTCTATTTGCAAAATTAAGTTGCTTACTGATGAATGATGACGCGTAAAGCACACGCTCGTTGGGAACCCCAAGTGGAAGGTGTGATGCGTACAGCAGCAAGTTTCCCTCAGTAAGAAACCAAGGTTTATCGAACCAGTAGGAGCCAAGAAGCACGTTGAAGGTTGATGGCGGCGGGATGTAGTGCGGCGCAACACCAGGGATTCCGGCGCCAACGTGGAACCTGCACAACACAACCAAAGTACTTTGCCCCAACGAAACAGTGAGGTTGTCAATCTCACCGGCTTGCTGTAACAAAGGATTAACCGTATTGTGTGGAAGATGATTGTTTGCGAAAACAAGAGAAACGATATTGAGATTGTATTTCAGTAAAGAGAATTGGACCGGGGTCCACAGTTCACTAGAGGTGTCTCTCCCATAAGACAAACAGCATGTTGGGTGAACAAATTACAGTTGGGCAATTGACAAATAAAGAGAGCATGACCATGCACATACATATCATGATAAGTATAGTGAGATTTAATTGGGCATTACGACAAAGTACATAGACCGCCATCCAACTGCATCTATGCCTAAAAAGTCCACCTTCAGGTTATCATCCGAACCCCCTCCAGTATTAAGTTGCAAAGCAACAGACAATTGCATTAAGTATGGTGCGTAATGTAATCAACAACTACATCCTTAGACATAGCATCAATGTTTTATCCCTAGTGGCAACAGCACAACACAACCTTAGAACTTTACATCACTTGTCCCAGGTGTCAATGCAGGCATGAACCCACTATCGAGCATAAGTACTCCCTCTTGGAGTTACAAGCATCTACTTGGCCAGAGCATCTACTAGTAACGGAAAGCATGCAAGATCATAAACAACACGTAGATATAACTTTGATAATCAACATAACAAGTATTCTCTATTCATCGGATCCCAACAAACGCAACATATAGAATTACAGATAGATGATCTTGATCATGTTAGGCAGCTCACAAGATCCGACAATGATAGCACAATGGGGAGAAGACAACCATCTAGCTACTGCTATGGACCCATAGTCCAGGGGTAGACTACTCACTCATCACTCCGGAGGCGACCATGGCGGCGTAGAGTCCTCCGGGAGATGATTCCCCTCTCCGGCAGGGTGCCGGAGGCGATCTCCTGGATCCCCCGAGATGGGATCGGCGTTGGCGGCGTCTCTGGAAGGTTTTCCGTATCGTGGCTCTCGGTACTGGGGGTTTCGTCATGGAGGCTTTAAGTAGGCGGAAGGGTAGGTCAAGAGGCGGCGCGAGGGGCCCAGACCATAGGCCGGCGCGGCCAGCGGTGGGGCCGCGCCGCCCTAGGGTTTGGCTGCCTCGTGGCCCCTCTTCGTTTCGTCTTCGGACTTCTGGAAGTTTCGTTGAAAAATAGGCCCCTGGGCGTTGATTTCGTCCAATTCCGAGAATATTTCCTTACTAGGATTTCTGAAACCAAAAACAGCAGAAAACAGCAACTGGCACTTCAGCATCTTGTTAATAGGTTAGTTCCAGAAAATGCACGAATATGACATAAAGTGTGCATAAAACATGTAGATAACATCAATAATGTGGCATGGAACATAAGAAATTATCGATACGTCGGAGACGTATCAGCATCCCCAAGCTTAGTTCTGCTCGTCCCGAGCAGGTAAAACGATAACACAGATAATTTTTGGAGTGACATGCCATCATAATCTTGATCATACTATTTGTAAAGCATATGTAGTGAATGCAGCGATCAAAACAATGTATATGACATGAGTAAACAAGTGAATCATATAGCAAAGACTTTTCATGAATAGCACTTCAAGACAAGCATCAATAAGTCTTGCATAAGAGTTAACTCATAAAGCAATAATTCAAAGTAAAGGCATTGAAGCAACACAAAAGAAGATTAAGTTTCAGCGGTTGCTTTCAACTTGTAACATGTATATCTCATGGATATTGTCAACATAGAGTAATATAATAAGTGCAATAAGCAAGTATGTAGGAATCAATGCACAGTTCACACAAGTGTTTGCTTCTTGAGGTGGAGAGAAATAGGTGAACTGACTCAACATTGAAAGTAAAAGAATGGTCCTCCATAGAGGAAAAGCATCGATTGCTATATTTGTGCTAGAGCTTTGATTTTGAAAACATGAAACAATTTTGTCAACGGTAGTAATAAAGCATATGCATCATGTAAATTATATCTTATAAGTTGCAAGCCTCATGCATAGTGTACTAATAGTGCCCGCACCTTGTCATAATTAGCTTGGACTACCGGATCATCACAATGCACTGTTTTAACCAAGTGTCACAAAGGGGTACCTCTATGCCGCCTGTACAAAGGTCTAAGGAGAAAGCTCGCATTGGATTTCTCGCTATTGATTATTCTTCAACTTAGACATCCATACCGGGACAACATAGACAACAGATAATGGACTCCTCTTTTATGCATAAGCATGTAACAACAATTAATAATTTTCTCATTTGAGATTGAGGATATATGTCCAAAACTGAAACTTCCACCATGGATCATGGCTTTAGTTAGCGGCCCAATGTTCTTCTCTAACAATATGCATGCTTAACCATAGGGTGGTAGATCTCTCTTACTTCAGACAAGACGGACATGCATAGCAACTCACATGAAATTCAACAATGAATAGTTGATGGCGTCCCCAGTGAACATGGTTATCGCACAACAAGCAACTTAATAAGAGATAAAGTGCATAATTACATATTCAATACCACAATAGTTTTTAAGCTATTTGTCCCATGAGCTATATATTGCAAAGGTGAATGATGGAGTTTAAAGGTAGCACTCAAGCAATTTACTTTGGAATGGCGGAAAATACCATGTAGTAGGTAGGTATGGTGGACACAAATGGCATAGTGGTTGGCTCAAGTATTTTGGATGCATGAGAAGTATTCCCTCTCGATACAAGGTTTAGGCTAGCAAGGCTTATTTGAAACAAACACAAGGATGAACCGGTGCAGCAAAACTCACATAAAAGACATATTGAAAACATTATAAGACTCTACACCGTCTTCCTTGTTGTTCAAACTCAATACTAGAAATTATCTAGACCTTAGAGAAACCAAATATGCAAACCAAATTTTAGCATGCTCTATGTATTTCTTCATTAATGGGTGCAAAGCATATGATGCAAGAGCTTAAACATGAGCACAACAATTGCCAAGTATCACATTACCCAAGACATTTATAGCAATTACTACATGTATCATTTTCAAATTCCAACCATATAACAATTTAACGAAGGAGAAACTTCGCCATGAATACTATGAGTAGAAACCAAGGACATACTTGTCCATATGCTACAGCGGAGCGTGTCTCTCTCCCATAAAGTGAATGCTAGGATCCATTTTATTCAAACAAAACAAAAAACAAAAACAAACCGACGCTCCAAGCAAAGCACATAAGATGTGATGGAATAAAAATATAGTTTCAGGGGAGGAACCTGATAATGTTGTCGATGAAGAAGGGGATGCCTTGGGCATCCCCAAGCTTAGACGCTTGAGTCTTCTTAGAATATGCAGGGGTGAACCACCGGGGCATCCCCAAGCTTAGAGCTTTCACTCTCCTTGATCATGTTGCATCATACTCCTCTCTTGATCCTTGAAAACTTCCTCCACACCAAACTCGAAACAACTCATTAGAGGGTTAGTGCACAATAAAAATTAACATATTCAGAGGTGACACAATCATTCTTAACACTTTTGGACATTGCATAATGCTACTGGACATTAGTGGATCAAAGAAATTCATCCAACATAGCAAAAGAGGCAATGCGAAATAAAAGGCAGAATTTATCAAAACAGAACAGTTCGTATTGACGAATTTTAAAATGGCACCAGACTTGCTCAAATGAAAATGCTCAAATTGAATGAAAGTTGCGTACATATCTGAGGATCATGCAAGTAAATTGGCTTAATTTTATGAGCTACCTACAGGGAGGTGGACCCAGATTCGTGACAGTAAAGAAATCTGGAACTGCGCAGTAATCCAAATCTAGTACTTACTTTACTATCAAAGACTTTACTTGGCACAACAAAAAACAAAACTAAGATAAGGAGAGGTTGCTACAGTAGTAAACAACTTCCAAGACACAAAATAAAAACAAAGTACTGTAGGTAAAAACATGGGTTGTCTCCCATAAGCGCTTTTCTTTAACGCCTTTCAGCTAGGCGCAGAAAGTGTGTATCAAGTATTATCAAGAGACGAAGTGTCAACATCATAATTTGTTCTCATAATAGAATCAAAAGGTAACTTCATTCTCTTTCTAGGGAAGTGTTCCATACCTTTCTTGAGAGGAAATTGATATTTTATATTACCTTCCTTCATATCAATAGTAGTACCAACAGTTCGAAGAAAAGGTCTTCCCAATATAATGGGACAAGATGCATTGCATTCAATATCCAAGACAACAAAGTCAACGGGGACAAGGTTATTGTTAACGGTAATGCGAACATTATCAACTTTACCCAAAGGTTTCTTTGTAGAATGATCAGCAAGATTAACATCCAAATAACAATTTTTCAGCGGTGGCAAGTCAAGCATATTATAAATTTTCTTAGGCATAACAGAAATACTTGCACCAAGATCACATAAAGCATTACAATCAAAATCTTTAACCTTCATCTTAATGATGGGCTCCCAACCATCCTCTAGCTTTTTAGGAATAGAGGCTCCACGCTCTAGTTTCTCTTCTCTAGCTTTTATGAGAGCATTTGTAATATGATGTGTGAAAGCCAAATTTATAGCACTAGCATTAGGACTTTTAGCAAGTTTTTGCAAGAACTTTATAACTTCAGAGATGTGGCAATCATGAAAATTCAAACCATTATAATCTAAAGCAATGGGATCATCATCCCCAATGTTGGAAAAAATTTCAGCAGCTTTATCACAGGCAATTTCAGCAGTTTTAGCAGCTTCAGGCAGTTTCTCGCGCTTTGCATTAGAAACATTGCTAACACCAATTATTTTATTATTGATAGTAGGAGGTGCAGCAACATGTGTAGCATTAGCATTACAAGTGGTGGTAATAGTCCAAACTTTAGCTACATTCTTCTCTTTAGCTAGTTTTTCATTTTCTTCTCTATCCCACCTAGCACGCAGTTCAGCCATTAATCTTATATTCTCATTAATTCTAACTTGGATGGCATTTGCTGTAGTAGTAATTTTGTCATCTAAATCCTCAGGTTTAGCAGCCATTTTATTAATTAAAGAAGATTGTGATGCAGACATGTATGAGATTCGGGTTTCAGCATTAGCAAGTTTAGTTTGCAACCCCGAGATCTCCCTATTCAGATTTTCAAGTTGATTCCCTATATTCTTCAACAAGGTAGATTGCTCATTCATAGTTTTAGTAAACAATTTATTTTGCTCATATTGTGATTGCATAAAGCTCTTGGTGGATCTTTCAATTTCTAGCATCTTTTCTTCATTAGGTGAAGCATATCTACCATAAGAGTTACCATTAGCAGGGTATGGCCTAGAATCATTGTGATTGTTATTTTTAATGAAATTCACATCAACATATTCTTTTTGAGCAACTAATGACGCTAACGGAACATTATTAGAATTAACATTAGGCCTACCATTCACAAGCATAGACATAATAGCATCAATCTTATCACTCAAGGAAGAGGTTTCTTCGACAGAATTTACCTTCTTACCTTGTGGAGCTCTTTCCGTGTGCCATTCAGAGTAGTTGATCATCATATTATCAAGAAGCTTTGTTGCTTCACCAAGAGTGATGGACATAAAGGTACCTCCAGCAGCTGAATCCAATAAATTCCGCGAAGAAAAATTTAGTCCTGCATAGAAGGTTTGGATGATCATCCAAGTAGTCAGTCCATGGGTTGGGCAATTTTTAACCAGAGATTTCATTCTTTCCCAAGCTTGAGCAACATGTTCAGTATCTAATTGTTTAAAATTCATTATGCTACTCCTCAAAGATATAATTTAGCAGGGGGATAATATCTACCAATAAAGGCATCCTTGCATTTAATCCATGAATCAATACTATTCTTAGGCAGAGATAGCAACCAATCTTTAGCTCTTCCTCTTAATGAGAAAGGGAACAATTTTAGCTTAATAATATCACCATCTACATCTTTATATTTTTGCATTTCACATAGTTCAACAAAATTATTAAGATGGGCAGCAGCATCATCAGAACTAACACCAGAAAATTGCTCTCGCATAACAAGATTCAGTAAAGCAGGTTTAATTTCAAAGAATTCTGCTGTAGTAGCAGGTGGAGCAATAGGTGTGCATAAGAAATCATTATTATTTGTGGTTGTGAAGTCACACAACTTAGTATTTTCAGGGTTGGCCATTTTAGCAACAGTAAATAAAGCAAACTAGATAAAGTAAATGCAAGTAAACTAATTTTTTTGTGTTTTTGATATAGCAAACAAGATAGCAAATAAAGTAAAACTAGCAACTAATTTTTTTGTATTTTGATTTAGTGCAGCAAACAAAGTAGTAAATAAAACTAAGCAAGACAAAAACAAAGTAAAGAGATTGAGAAGTGGAGACTCCCCTTGCAGTGTGTCTTGATCTCCCCGGCAACGGCGCCAGAAATTTAGCTTGATGACGCGTAAAGCACACGCTCGTTGGGAACCCCAAGTGGAAGGTGTGATGCGTACAGTAGCAAGTTTCCCTCAGTAAGAAACCAAGGTTTATCGAACCAGTAGGAGCCAAGAAGCACGTTGAAGGTTGATGGTGGCGGGATGTAGTGCGGCGCAACACCAGGGATTCCGACGCCAACGTGGAACCTGCACAACACAACCAAAGTACTTTGCCCCAACGAAACAGTGAGGTTGTCAATCTCACCGGCTTGCTGTAACAAAGGATTAACCGTATTGTGTGGAAGATGATTGTTTGCAGAAAACGGTAGAAACGATTGCAGTAGATTGTATTTCAGTAAAGAGAATTGGACCGGGGTCCACAGTTCACTAGAGGTGTCTCTCCCATAAGACAAACAGCATGTTGGGTGAACAAATTACAGTTGGGCAATTGACAAATAAAGAGAGCATGACCATGCACATACATATCATGATGAGTATAGTGAGATTTAATTGGGCATTACGACAAAGTACATAGACCGCCATCCATGCATCTATGCCTAAAAGTCCACCTTCGAGGTTATCATCCGAACCCCCTCCGGTATTAAGTTGCAAAGCAACAGACAATTGCATTAAGTATGGTGCGTAATGTAATCAACAACTACATCCTTAGACATAGCATCAATGTTTTATCCCTAGTGGCAACAGCACAACACAACCTTAGAACTTTACATCCTTGTCCCGGTGTCAATGCAGGCATGAACCCACTATCGAGCATAAGTACTCCCTCTTGGAGTTACAAGCATCTACTTGGCCAGAGCATCTACTAGTAACGGAAAGCATGCAAGATCATAAACAACACGTAGATATAACTTTGATAATCAACATAACAAGTATTCTCTATTCATCGGATCCCAACAAACGCAACATATAGAATTACAGATAGATGATCTTGATCATGTTAGGCAGCTCACAAGATCCGACAATGATAGCACAATGGGGAGAAGACAACCATCTAGCTACTGCTATGGACCCATAGTCCAGGGGTAGACTACTCACTCATCACTCCGGAGGCGACCATGGCGGCGTAGAGTCCTCCGGGAGATGATTCCCCTCTCCGGCAGGGTGCCGGAGGCGATCTCCTGGATCCCCCGAGATGGGATCGGCGTTGGCGGCGTCTCTGGAAGGTTTTCCGTATCGTGGCTCTCGATGCGGGGTTTCGTCACGGAGGCTTTAAGTAGGCGGAAGGGTAGGTCAAGAGGCGGCGCGAGGGCCGGACCATAGGCCAGCGGCCAGGGGTGGGGCCGCGCCGCCCTAGGGTTTGGCTGCCTCGTGGCCCCTCTTCGTTTCGTCTTCGGACTTCTGGAAGCTTCGTAGAAAAATAGGCCCCTGGGCGTTGATTTCGTCCAATTCCGAGAATATTTCCTTACTAGGATTTCTGAAACCAAAAACAGCAGAAAACAACAACTGGCACTTCGGCATCTTGTTAATAGGTTAGTTCCAGAAAATGCACGAATATGACATAAAGTGTGCATAAAACATGTAGATAACATCAATAATGTGGCATGGAACATAAGAAATTATCGATACGTCGGAGACGTATCAATGAATCAGAGCAAAACATGTGAAGAGAATTATTAATGAAGTTATTAGTTGGGGCTGAGCACCCCGTTGCCAGCTCTTATTATGAAAGTCCGTCAAAAGTAAATGACAAGGTTGAAAGATAAACACCACATACTTCCTCATGAGCTATAAAACATTAACACAAATTGAGAATCATTTTGAAGGTTTAAAGGTAGCGCATGAGAATTTACTTGGAATGGTTTGAAATGCCATGCATAGGTATTTATGGTGGACACTTTGGAACAACTTGGTTTTCAGGGGTTTGGAAGCACGAGCAGCGTTCCCGCTCAGTACAAGTGAAGGCTAGCAATAGACTGGGGAGCGACAATCAAGAGAGCAGTCACTGTCATAATCATGCTTGTGGCAAAATAAATTAACGGAGGCATAAAAATGATACAAGAACTCTGAGGCAAAGTAAATCATCAAGGCTTAATTGACTTTTGTTCAGTCATATGCATGCGTGAGCATGTGCCAAGTCGATTCAAATGAATTATTCAGAGGAGGATACCACAATGTCATACCTATTTATGAATAAAACAATGCAAGCAAACATCCATGACATGCTACTCATATTAATAAATTTGAGCTAAACATGAGAGATCATGAACTACTAGACTTTCTTAAATGACATACACCTCACATGAACCAACTAAGCATGCTCACATGGATGAGTATATGTACAAAAATGAAAACAAATAGAGTTCATACCAGCCTCTCACCACAGTCGAATTGTCGTAGATCGTCATTATTGCCTTTCACTTGTGTAGCTTGGATAATATGAAATGAAAACCACGCTCCAGCCACCGAAGACCATTGAACTCGTAATGAACTTTACAAACCAAAGAAGAACAGCAAGTATTTTTGATGTTTTCAAATTGGAAACAAGAACAAAAGGAAACAAGCAAACAAAGCAAAATCTTTTTGGATTTTCTTATAGCAAACTAACGATAGCAAATAAAGCAAAATAAATGCAAGAAACCAAAATAAATAAATGGTGAAGAGAAACAACAGAAATATTTTTGGTCTTTTTGTATTTAGGAAAGAAACAAAGCAAAAATAAGAAAATGAAAACTAGAAGAGTCACATAAACACAAAGCAGCAGGAATTCGTCAAACTTGACAGCAGTACAGTAATAGATTTTTAAGAAATTCTTCCGCTACTCAAATCGAAAAGTGTTCAACTAATGAAAGTTAGATAACAACCTGGGGAACATGCACAAAAATTGGCTTCGCAAAATAACCTTCTGGCTATTTTTGAGAATTTTTTTAGTAACAGTCTAGAATCTGTTTTCAGGCAGCACCTCCCCAAATATCATCTCCCTCTCATTAGAAAACCACTTAAAAAACTAAACAAGTATATACAAGTATCCAGCAACCATAATATGCAAACAATGAGTGATGCCGGTATACCTCCCCCCAAGCTTAGGCTTTTGGCCTAAGTGGAGCTCAACCCCATGGTGCCCATGAAGTAGCACCTCCGTAGTATGAAGATGGATCATATTCCGGGTATGTGCTGGAAGAAGCACCCGGATACGTGACGGTGTAGTCGTAGGAGGGCTCGACGTCCTCGGAGTCATGCTGCTGGTGGAAGCCTTGTATCTTCATTTTCTCATCCACCTCCTCCTTAGAGCGCGACCATGGTTTCCTGTCAATACTGAACAAATCTGGCTGTGGCAAAAGGATTTCCCTCTCATCCCCGTCAGCAAACAAAATTCTATAGACCATATTATCTGAACTAGAGTTAGCTGTAACAAAATGATGGCTCTTCATAGCAGCAATATCAAGCCTTATAGGAGTTAATGGCACATCAGTAGGATCAAGAGGAAGTTCTAGATGTGATAAAATGCGTGATGCAATAATTCCTCCAAACATAGGCCCCTTGCTAGACAAGCGGCGAGCGATAAGAGAACCAAGATGATAAGGTGTCTCTCCAGTGAGTGCAGCAATTAAGAAAGCAAGATGATAGCTAGAAATATTGCTAGTGTTCTCCCTACCAAGAATGCTAGTAGCAAGGTAATAAGCAAAATACTTTATGGCGGGGAGTTGGACGTTTCTTATCTTGCCACGCTGAATGGTGCGGCAATCATCATTGGTGATCTCTCGATAGAGCTCCAACAAGGCCCTGGGGTTGTCCTCAATCCTCCTTGCTGTACCTACAGGGGCAATATCCAATGCAACACAAAATTCTTCCAATTTCATAGTAATAGGATTACCATAAATCTTGAATGCAACTGTCGGGTGATAGTGCTTGTTGTTGAACTTGAAGCTCTCAACAAAGATTTTAGTGAGCATGAGGTATTGCTCCCTTTCATCTCCCATATAAGCGGTTAAGCCCGCCTTATCAACGAGGGTCAAGAAATCATCCAGCAACCCTGCATTACTCAAAAAGTCATAACATGGGAAAGATGAAGCGTTAGGGACTCCACTGTCTTCTTCGGGCTCGAAGCTTGGCGCAATGACATCCTCATTGTAGGATCGCCTGAATCGAGTGGCGGTCCTAGAGGGCCTTCCCGTGCTTGTTGTCTCTCTCTCAAACACTTCTCCAAAGTTAAAATTATCCATCTTCCTTTTCTGAAATTTTTCAACAAACATTATAAAATCTGATTTGGTGACATATAATTGAGGGAAACTACTATAGGAACTTGCTAGAGTTCTAATCATGCATCAAAACTAGTTTCTACAACTTAGAACAAGCATGCAAGCTCACTAAACATGTTACCTACAACAGCAAAATATTCAAGATATACTCAACCAAACAAAATTCTACTTGGATAATCAGAGGAGTCACATACCGGAGAGCAAATGTGCCAAATTTCAGACAGAAATCTGGGCTGAGCAAAGAGATCGAGAAATCTTGAGCTCTTGAGCAGAAACGCGAGTGAGAGAAAGCTGGTGCTGATTTTTTCGGGAGAGAGAAGAAAGTGGGAGGAAGAGATGAAAAAGTGGGGCAAAGGGGGACCCACACGCCAGGGTGGCGCGCCCCCCTTGCTGGCCGCGCCGGCCTGTGGGGTGCCACCCTGGGGTGCCCCACTGGTCACCCCTAGGTGCTCCCAGGTGCGTCTTCGAAAAATAGGACCAACGGTATAATTTTTGTGAATTTCTGAAAACTTTGAAAAATGCACATTTCTGGGTATTAAGTTTATTATTACTGGACAGGAAAAGATTTTGAAATCTCTAATTAACTAAGGAACTTTGCAAAACAAAAGTGCTACATCAAGTAGAACAAGTGGAGGAAGAAAGAGATGTTGTTTACCTCCTCTATGCATATAAAAGGTATTTGTTAACAAAGTTGATCAAGTCTTGCCACCAAATAAATTTTACATAGCATAAGAAGAAATAAACCTCAAATCAATCATGTTACCTTAAATTGTATTGATATGGATCCAATCATAAGATTTTGATATCCTTCTTTAGGCTCATATATAGGACAATCAATAGTTCCCACTTCGATAGTTCTCACATTAGAAATGGTATTAACTCCACATACTTTATCAATCCTCTTGGGAAAATAAATGGTATGCTCCTTGTCATCAACATTGAAAGTAACTTTTCCTTTATTGCAATCAATAACAGCTCCTGCGGTGTTAAGAAAAGGTCTCCCAAGAATAATAGACATATTATCATCTTCAGGCATTTCCAACACAACAAAATCAGTTAATATCAAGCAGTTATTAGTAACTTGAACATGAACATCCTCACATATACTAACAGGAATAGCAGTAGATTTATCAGCCATTTGCAAAGATATATCAGTAGGTATCAACTTATCTAAATAAAGTCTCTTATAAAGAAAAAAGGCATAACACTCACACCCGCTCCCAAATCACATAGAGCAGTTCTAACATAGTTATTCTTAATAGAACAAGGAATAGTAGGTATACCTGGGTCGCCCAACTTCTTTGGAACTTTGCCATTGAAAGAGTAATTAGCAAGCATAGTATGGAAATCTCCTCATTAGGGATTTTCCTTTTGTTAGTGACAATATCTTTCATATACTTTGAATAAGGTGGCAATTTAATAGCATCAGTCAAAGGGATTTGCAAGAATAAAGGTTTCATCCAATCACAAAATTTATTATAGTGTTCTTCTTCCTTTGATTTTAGTTTCTTAGCAGGAAAAGGCATTTGCTTTTGAACCCAAGGTTCTCTTTCATTACCATGTTTCTTAGCAATAAAATCTTCTTTAGTATACTTTTTATTTTTAGCATGCTTTTCAGGTTCATCTTCAACTTCTTCTTTATCAGAAGCGTCATTCTTATCATTATCATTATCATGTTCATTACCACTTTCAGTTTCAGCATCAGAAATAGAAATACTATTAGGATCATTAACAGGTTCAGAGGATTCTACAACATTTTTATGTTTCTTCTTCTTTTTCTTAGAATGAGCACTAGTTTCAATTCGTTGAGAATCTTGTTCAACTCTTTTGGGATGCCCTTCAGGATATAGAGGATCCTGGGTAGAGACACCGCCTCTAGTTATTACTTCATAAGCATGTTTCTCTTTACAATTATTTTTTAACAAGTCATTTTGCACTTTAGTGAGTTGATCAATTTGAGTTTGAACCATTTGAAAATGTTTAACAAGCATCTTAACATCATTGGAGGTTCCCTCCACAATATCATGCAAATTGCTAATAGCTTGAGAATTTTCCATTAGATGATTCTCTACTCTCATATTAAAATTTTCTTGCTTAACAATATAATTATCAAACTCATCTAAGCATTGAGCAGGAGGTTTTGAATACGGAATATCTTCCCTAGTAAAGCGTTGAAGAGAGTTTACCTCGATCATGGATGAAGGGGGAATTATCTCACATATATCTTCTATGGGGGGTAAATTCTTCACATCTTCGGATTTAATACCTTTCTCCTTGAGAGACTTCTTGGCTTCCCTCATATCTTCATCATTTAATTTAATTAAACCCCTCTTCTTCAATATTGGCGTCGGAGTTGGTTCAGGTGTAGTCCAATCATCATGATTCCGGCCTATTTTAGCCAATAATTCTTCAGCTTAAATGCAGAGTTCTTTTCCTGAAAACACAACCAGCACAACTATCCAAATATGCTCTAGACTCAACGGTTAGTCCACTATAAAATATATCAAGTAAATCATGCTTTTCCAAATCATGTTCCGGTCGAGCTCTGATAAGAGAGCAAAATCTTGCCCATGCTTCTGGCAATTTCTCTCCGTCTTCCTGGTCAAAGCTATAAATTTTCTGTAAAGCAGCATGTTGAGCACTAGCAGGAAAGTATTTCCGAAAGAAAACATCAAGCAAATCACCTGGACTTTTAATAGAGCCAGGAGGCAAATTATTATACCAAGTTTTAGCATCATCCTTTAATGAGAAAGGAAAAAAATTAGCAACGAAATAAGTACGCATCTTGACATCATCAGAAAACAAGCTACTCATAGAAGAGAGTTCATTCATGTGTTCTACATCACTTTCTTTTTCAGTACCACAAAAGGGTGTTTTCTCAACAATAGCTATATGAGATAGATCAAGAGAAAAATCATAATCTTTATCCTTAATGCATATAGGAGATGTGGCAAATTTAGGATCAGGAGACAGCTTATATCTAACAGTATATTGTGCGAGAAACTTTTAAATTTTTCTTGCATCAGCAGTAGCATTGCATCTATTAATAAAATCATCATTAAGCTCCACATAATCCTCAACAGGATCATCACTAGAATAATCAACAGACTCAGGTGAATTAACTGGTGTAGCAGCATTTTCATTAGGAGTTTCAGCATTTTCAATTTGTCTAGACCTAGCAATTGTAGCATCTAGAAAAGATCCCAATGAACCACTATCATCAAGCACAGCAGAAACATGATCAATATTATGAGAGTTTTCAGATTCAGCAGAAGTACCAATAAGTGAAGCTTGTGGTGGTGAAACAAGTTGACTTATCACAGATGGTGAATCAAGAGCAGCAGAGGTACTCGGAGTTGTACCTTTTCTTGTAGTGGATGGTAATATGGCGACTTTAGAATCGCGAGATTTACCCATGATGGAGAATTTGCAGCGAACAATATCAATCCAAGTGAACTTCCAAATAAAGCTATGCTCCCCGGTAACGGCGCCAGAAAATAGTCTTGATGACCCACAAGTATAGGGGATCGCAACAGTCTTCGCGGGAAGTAAAACCCAATTTATTGATTCGACACAAGGGGAGACAAAGAATACTTGAAAGCCTTAACAGCGGAGTTGTCAATTCAGCTGCACCTAGAAACAGACTTGCTCGCAAGAGTTTATCAGTAGTAACAGTTTTATAGCAGTAGCAGTAGTGAAATAATAGCAGCAGTGGAACAAAGACAGCAGTAGTGATTTTAGTAAACAACAGGATTAAAATACTGTAGGCACATGGATGGATGACGGGCGTTGCATGGATGAGAGAAACTCATGTAACAATCAAAGCAGGGCATTTGCATATAATAATAAAACGATGTCCAAGTACAAAGCAATCCATAGGCATGTGTTCCGTATATAGTCGTACGTTCTCGCAATGAGAAACTTGCACAACATCTTTTGTCCTACCAGCCGGTGGCAGCCGGGCCTCTAGGGAATCTACTGGATATTAAGGTACTCCTTTTAGTAGAGTACCGGAGCAAAGCGTTAACACTCCGTGAACACATGTGATCCTCACATCACCGCCTTCCCCTCCGGTTGTCCTGATTTCTGTCACTTCGGGGCCTCGGGTTCCGGACAGCGACATGTGTATACAACTTGCAGATAAGATCATAAAACAATGCATATCATGATGAAACAATAACATGTTCAGATCTGAGATCATGGCACTCGGGCTAGTGACAAGCATTAAGCATAACAAGTTGCAACAATATCATCAAAGTACCAATTACGGACACTAGGCACTATGCCCTAACAATCTTATGCTATTACATGACCAATCTCATCCAATCCCTACCATCCCCTTCAGCCTACAGCGGAGGAATTACTCACACATGGATGGGGGAAGCATTGCTGGTCGATGGAGAGGCGTCGGTGGTGATGATGGCGATGATCTCCTCCAATTTCCCGTCCCGGCGGAGTGCCAGAACGGAGTTTCTGGTCCCCGAGACGGAGTTTCGCGATGTAGCGGCGTTCTGGAGGGTTTCTGGCGACTTCGACTTCCTGGCTAGCGTTTTTAGATCGAACCCTTTAAGTAGTCCAGAGGAGGGCGTCGGAGGCCAGCCGAGGGGGCCACACGCTAGGGCGGCGCGCCCCCCTCCTGGGCCGCGCCGGCCTAGTGTGTGGGGCCCTCGGGCCTCCACCTGTCTTGCCCTTCTGGCTCCGTGAGTCTTCTGGTAAAATAGGCCCTTTGGTATAAATTCCGAGGATTTTTCCGAAAGTTGAATTTCTGCACAAAAACGAGACACCAAGGCAATTCTGCTGAAAACAGCGTTAGTCCGTGTTAGTTGTATCCAAAACACACAAATTAGAGGCAAAACAATAGCAAAAGTGTTCGGGAAAGTAGATACGTTTTGGATGTATCAGGCGTCTCGGAGTTGTTGGCAATGTGTGCTTGTCGATCTTTCAGGTTGGCAGCTTGGTTTTCTCGCCGGTCTTCAGATCTGGCGAGATCTGTTTCTCGACGTGTCACTGGCGCTTGTCGTTGTCCACGACGGCGCTGGGGGCCGGGGCGAGGTGGTTCTTCTGGAGCGAAAATGTTGGTCCGGAGGTGGTTGGTATGCGGTTCTTCTCCGATTTCGTCGATGGGAGGCGGCGTATCTTGGTCCAAGACAGCACGGGGACGTCCCCCGGTCGACGTGCCACAGCGACATGTGCCTCGCTGCTTGTAGCAGGCCTGTTCATCGACTCACAAAGCCTCGTTGGCGATGGTGATTTTTTGGATCTTGCAATGGTGGAGGCTCGGCGTCACTTCTTGCGTCCGTCTCGACGGCGTTGGAATTGGGCGGCGGCCGCTGGCTACGGTGGTTGCAGGAAACCCTAGGGATCGTTTTGTATTTCTCGATCTTTTAGGATTTTATCTGCAAATTCAGGATAATCATTTTATCCTGATTTGTCTTTTAGTTTCCACATGTGTTGCTTCATGTAACTTGGTTTTCGAGTAATGAAATATGTGGTTCTCAAAAACGATGATAGGGAAGTAGAGAACACAGGCGAGGAACTGGGTGGCCTTGGCTTCATTCCTTCTACGAGTATGTAGATGACGATACGCCGGAGCTATCTCCGTGCTCCGACTGACGTTGGGGTGGCCGACGCCATGTTGTTGCTGTTGCTCGGGGTCGGCTAGGGCGTGAACATGAAAGAATAAGGTTAGGGAAGACGATGAACATGATGCGTGGGACCAAATTTAGCGTGCTTATTTTGGGATTGTCAGTTTTGGATTTGATATAGCTAACCTATATACGAATTCAAGATTTCTTTTGGAGTTTCTTTTTTTTTGGAAGGGACTGTGGCTAGCCTAGGAAATGCATGTGCGTCGTTCAGAGGGAGAAAGTGGACCGAGAGCGGTTGCGCCTGAACTAGGCTCTGCAATTAATGCAGAAGTTTGAGAGCAAGTACAATAAAATCCAGTTAGCTGTCTATAAAAGATAAAATATTATTATTATTTTTGAAATGGAGGCAAAAGCTTTGCTCCATCCATTCCTTAAGAAGAAGGTGCCCGGTTTTTAGGAGAAACCCGAACAAAAACTAACAACAACCGTGCCACAGCACACCCACAACCACACACTCTGCCAGAAGGGCACACCTAGCCACCTTGGCTACCCACAAAAGCTAAGAAGCTCAAGTTGGCCTATGCCAAACATATGGCTCATCGAGGAGAGACCGGCAACTCCGCTTCTGACGACGAGCCTCGGAGAGGAGATGCGCAAGACAAGCGTCGAATAGGACCTTCACCGGACTGCCCCTTGAAGATCATCGTACACCGCCCAAGGGTGGCTTCGACTTCACAGCAAGGAGAGACCACCACAAAGACATCCGAACATGCCAGAACGGAGCCGACTAACATGACCTTGCCACAACCAAACCTTGGTCACCATCGTCGTCGTTGCCTCTCAAGCCTCCACCCGGAACACCCGCATCTCCGGTTGACGTCCTGCCAACCTAGATGCCCTGTGTGTCGAGGCCGCCGGAGGACGCGAAAGGGATCACCAACTCCGGTGGAGGTGCGGACCGGCGGCGCTGGGTTGTCCCCGAGACGCCCAGTCGAGCGCCGCGGGAGCCCGATCCGTTTTCTCTCTCCTCCCGCGGTGGTGTCCGCACATGTTTTGACTGGTTGATCCTGTAACCGACTATGAAGAGATAAAATATTATGAGTTTGCTTAGTTGGAGGAGAGAGATGAGAAATGTGCTCTTATGCAATAGCTAGCTCTAGCAGGTGCTCTTTAGTCGGAAAAAAATCCTATACGACCCAATGTGCTAAGACCCGGCGGTAGACCCAATCAGCCATCTTGCACGTAGCAACAAATATTTCGATCGGTACAGGAAGAACAAGTGGGCGCAAAATGTACGGCGTGAGATGTGGTCTACCACCCGGGTCTTAGCAGATTGGGTCGTATAGGATTTTTTTCCTCTTTAGTCACTATGTGAGATTAAAAAGTGGGCCATATATTTTAAAAGTACTACACTTTTATAGCCCACTATTATACATGGTAGGTACTTAGCATAGATGATGTGAGGGCCGGCTACCGACTACAGTGATGGATTGATGGGATGTAGCACCTTGCGAGGCAGCACCTTCCAACAGCCAGCCGCCAGATAACAAGAAAGTAGTCTCGCTCGGCGCGATGGAGCTTGCCGCCTGAACCGCGAAAGCAACGAACGGCCAACGGAGAGATGGCGCGCGCCAGCCACCGGTCGGTCGCCACGTGACGCCAGGAAGGGCGACCCGTTGGTCGCGACGTGTCATCATGCCCGCGCTCACGTGCCGCCAAGAGGACAGCGAGCGGTGCAAGGCTCGGTCGCCACGCCAATCCTACCGATTGGTGCACGTGCAAACTTCTACGTAGAGCACACACTGCCAACAGACATTAACTTGCTGTGTAAGAGATCGAATTATCTTACTCTAAACTTAAATACTTCCTCCGTACACTATTTGATTTTCAACTTTAACTAAATTTGCACGTATCTATGCACTAATTAAACTACATCAAGATAAATGCATATTTAAATGAAGTTACAATTTTTTGTGGACGGAGAAAATATTTAAAAAGGTTATGAGCATAGGAGAGACAAGATATGGGTTAGCTACAAAGTTGTTAGCTAAAACTAGATTTCACCTAGGACACTCATCTCACTCCCCTAGCGGCGGAGGCCTGGATTCGAACGCTAGAGCAGTGTCGGGAGGCAGCGGCAAGCTCAGGGATGAGCTAGAGGCGAACATGATTGGTTGGCGCAGCTCGGATAAGGCGGGGGTGGGGGTGATGGCGAGGTCACCAGCGTGCAGCGGGGGTGCTATCGAGACGAGGCAGAGGCGGGCATCAGGGTTGAGGCTTGATGCACGCATCCTGGTAGCAAATTTTAAGCAAGTACTGGAAATTTGTGAGAATCAATTTTGTGTAAGCTGTTATTTTTCTCTGAGATTTTTTGTGTGTAATCCGTTGTAGATGCTAGTGCAAGTCGCCCACAACTGACATTTGATGAACTTGTGGAACCATGAGCACAATCAGTACGAATATGGATACGCCAGCATTCTAAGCAAAATCATCTAGATTAGCGGATCATGGACTCAATGCACCGTGCGTTGACAGCTTGCTGCGCTGGGCGCTAGTTTATTTGGAGCGTGGATCGTGAGTTGGGATGAGTCAGCACGTGCATCCTGCCCCCACGGGGGACACCGGCCTAGTAAACAGGAGCCAGTACGACCAGGATAAGGTGCGCCGATAGGGACGCCCCCAGCCGGCCGGTCCCTGCCGCTACATAAACAAACGTGACGGGCCAGGACGCGCGTACACGGCGACAGGCAGCTTGTGCTTGCGCGGGCTGCATGCACGGCGCCACGGCGTCGATGCCCAGGCACGCGTGGCGATCGCCGGTAAGCCGCACCCAGGCGAGGCCACTTGTACGGATCATGGCGTACGACAGTACGACCTCTGCCTCGGCGTGGCCGCGTGCGCGCAGGCCCTGCGCCAATGGCCGCCGCCCGCGTCGCCGGCCGGGATGCACGCACGGCAGTGTGCCTCGGACCAGAGCGCGCATACACGGTGCTCGGGTTCTCAGACACGCAGTGACGTGTTGTTGCTCTGATCGGCAGTGTTACTTTGATGTAGCACTATCATTGATTCTCACGCATTTCAAAACGCAACAACAGCTCGGTTTGGAACTTTGGATGTAGCATGAGGGCATCTCCAACGGGAGACGCATATTTATGTCCGTTTAAGTTGGACACGGACAAAAAAAAAACGTTCGCATGTCCGCATGTGTCTGCCCCTTCTCCAGCGGCAGGGACGCATTTATTTGACCGCATGCGTTATTAGAGAGGAGAGAGAGGGAAATATTCTGTTTGTGTGGCTAGGAATAAGCGCATGCGTGATTAAAAGAGGAGAGAAGGCTGCATGCAGCCCAACCGGACACAAACGGACGCGCGGACGCGTCCGCAGAGACGCATTCCTAGCGCATATTTGATCCACGTTTGCGTCGGGACGGACACTGCGAACGTTTTGCGTCGCCCCGCTGGAGGGCGTTTTTTATCCGCGCAGACGCGTTTGCGTCGCCCCGCTGGAGATGCCCTGAGCATCCAGTAGGCATGACCATGTAAAAGCGAATTTGTACATTTACATGGGGCAAAAAGAAAATCTAAAACATGATGTACTCCTTCCAGCCTAAAATTTGTTGCATATAAGATTTGATCAAAGTTATACTTCGTAAAGTTTAATTATCTATATTGATAAAAATATAAATGTATACATAAAATAATAATATTTTTAGTGAAATATATTTTCATATTATTTGCATTTGACATGGTAGATCTTTGTATTATTATCTATATTCATGGTTAAAGTTTGCACAGTTTAACTTGCACGAAAAATTATGCACAATATAAAATGCGCAGGAGGGAGTATGCTTTAGGAAGGCGCATGTGCGGCCTAACCGTCGTGTTGAGCTACTCCCGCATCTTGCTCCTTGCCGCCCGCATCTATGCCATGGTACCACTTATTTCTGGCGACTTTGCCATCGCCCAACCAAATAGCCGCCCGATCCGCCACGGTCTAGCCCCATATTTCAAGGGTAGACCAATGTCGGCAAAGCTAGGTGGTCTACGGATGATGGACGGGCCTATGGTTCAACCGGGTGGCTTAGTTGTTGATTGACCAAGATGAAGAGTCCAGTATCCGGAGCTCTGGCCAGATCTGTCACCGATGTAGTTGGCCAGATCCGTACCGACATAGGTTAGCTGAAACTTTACGTGTATAGCAAGTTGTACCAATTTAGGTTAGTGTTAGCAGAGTTCGACCTGGAATAATCCTTATAACCCGGGATCCTGGCGCCTTTATAAGCCGGATCTCAGGAGCCCAATAGAGAGTCCCAAGTATGCGACAACGGAGCAGAAAGGTCGGCGCACCACGTGGGTGTGAAGAAATTGGCGGTTAGGAATGCAGCACGCCGCTCTGTTGAACGCATGCGGCGCCACCGCAGTGGCAAACCCATGGAGCCGGAACGACACCACATATGTATCCCGTGAAGCGGCTTTCCGTCCACGACGGAAATCTTTAGCTACAAAAGGCTCCACCCGCGGAGGTTCTCGACACGTTACACGAACACCTTGCCGCACAGCGGGTTCAACCCCAACACCACGTTCTCCTAGACGTATGACGAGAGGCGTCAACTAGCCCATGACGGTGATGGCAACCTTCCCTTCGCTGGGCGTAAAGGTTCGCTCGAGTTTTAGGTCGGCATCGGTAACCTGTTTGAAGGAATGCCGACACACGAAGAGGCGGTGGAGGAGGAGGAAGAGAACGACAGAGAGGAAGAATATGATGGTGAGGGTGAGGCAGATGCCGATGGTAATGATGAAGATAAGGAAGACGACGATGGTCATGATGAGGATGAGGAAGACGACGATGGTAATGATGAGGATGAGGAAGACGGCAAGAAGGATTCCGACGAGATAGAGGGTGGCGTTGACGGTCCGACAAGAAGAAGGCAGCGACGGGCACAAGAGGTCCCTGGTGAAAGCCGCTGGAAGATCAGTGCCTGTGCGACTCATGCAAGACGATGAGCATCGACGTGATCATTGGCGGCAATCAAAAATATAACGACTATTTGATGAGGATCAAGACCGAGTTCGATAAGCGCAATCACCTGAACAAAAACTAAGCTGTGGTGCAAATGAAGAGGAACCAAAAGGCTATGTCGACCCGGTGGAGCATCGTACATGCGACGGTGAATCTTTTCCTTGGCTACCATGCCGACGTAGATCAAAGGCGCCGTCGACGGCTAAAGACAACCCAAACTCGTTCTTCGAGTCTTCATTCGTACTGCGGTTTGTAATATAGATCGCGGTTGGAAATTCTGCTTGAGGGTGCATTTAGAGGACGCGACTGAGAACTCGTGTTCCTAAAAGATGGCACCAACAAGCTGGATACTCTAAGTATACCTGGACATTCCTCGGGCAGGCCTAGGCCCAAAAAAGCCCGAACCTAAATTTCTAGGTCCGAGCCCGGCCCGGCCCGACCTTCAGGCTTACAAATCAGACCTGAACCCGGCCCGAACAGATAAAAGTCTGGCCCGGCTTGACAAGCCCGGCCCGAACTAGGCTTAAATCATGTTTTCTGCAAGCCCAACCCTGACCCGGCCCGAACTTTGGGCTCCGAAATCAGGCCCGAACCTGGCCCGATATGCAATCCCGGCCCGGCCCGGCGGGCCGGGCCGGGCTGCCCATGCCCAGCTGTAACTCTAACACATGATCGATCCCGGGCCGGGCCGGGCTGCCCATGCCCAGCTGTAACTCTAACACATGATCGATCGTGTTACTACTGCAGGAGATCTGGGTCCATACAGTATTTTACTCGTCGTATATTTTCCTTACCCAAGAAGGAAGATCCACGTACAGCCAGGAGCGAGTGCAAGTGATTCAAAAAAAAAAAAAGGAGCGAGTGCAAGGTGTCATGGCATGGCAGACCCACAAATCGCACCCTACCCCAGCCATCGGCCCATCGCCCTTCCCCGAGGCAACCAAAGAAGAAACCACTGCAATAAACTGAGCAATCCGACAGCGAGATCCCCCTTCCCTGATTTCTCGCCCTGGCATCATCGCCAAAATCAACGATCCGATTTCGTCCCCCACCCATACGTCGAAGGGAAAGGGCAAAGGGGAAAGTGAAATTGATCCGAAAGCGTCCAGGGGGAGCCGCGCGCTTTTCATGTCGACTCGGCGGCTAGGGACGCTACAAAATCATGTGGCCGGAGGGCGCGCCACGGTAGGCTGCCGGGAGCGGACACGCGTCCGCACTTACTTGGCACCTGTCCCGTCCGCCCTCCGCCGCCCGGACTCGTATATAGCTCGCCTGCGCACGCATCCTCCAGTTCCTATCCACCCTCGCTTTCCCCTCCCAGCTGCTGCCACAGATAGCAATCCCCACCCACGCACCAGTACCTTTCTAGTAGATGATGAGCGGCGGCGGCGTGGATTCCGGGAGCGGCGGTCCGGCCGGCGTGGCGCCGTTCGTGGCCAAGACGTACCGGATGGTGGACGACCCGAGCACGGACGGCGTCATCGCCTGGGGCAGGGGCAGCAACAGCTTCGTCGTCGCCGACCCCTTCGTCTTCTCCCAGACCCTGCTCCCCGCCCACTTCAAGCACTCCAACTTCTCCAGCTTCGTCAGGCAGCTCAACACATACGTAAGTGCGCTCTATCGAATTTGCTCTAGCGAACTCGAGTCGAGTACTGAAGCTGATCTGTATTGCGCTTTGATTCTACAGGGATTCCGGAAGGTCGATCCGGACAGGTGGGAGTTCGCCCACGTGTCCTTCCTGCGCGGGCAGACGCACCTGCTGCGCCAGATCGTGCGGCGGAGCGGCAGCAGCGGCAAGCGCAAGGACGAGCTCGGCGCCGCCGGCACCGCGGAGGACGACGAGGACGGCAGCAGCGCCACGATGGTGGCCATGGAGGTGGTCCGGCTCAGACAGGAGCAGAAGGCCATCGAGGACCGCGTGGCGGTCATGTGGCGCCGCGTGCAGGAGACGGAGCGCAGGCCCAAGCAGATGCTCGCCTTCCTCCTCAAGGTCGTCGGCGACCCCGACGTGCTGCGCCGCCTCGTCGGCAACACCGCCACCGGCTCGGGCGGCAGCCCCCGAGGCCACGACGGCGGCCGGGACGAGGCCGGCGCGGAGGTCAAGAGGCCGCGGCTGCTCCTCGACCAGCAGCAGCAGATCGGCAGGAAGACGCCCGTCGACGGCGGCGCCGGGAACGGGCTGTTCTACGACGTCAGCCACGACGCGTACGTGCCGGAGCCCAGCGTCGACTTCACCGGCTTCTACACCGGCGGCGACGGCTTCAGCGACGTGCAGCTCGACGGCGGGGACCCGCCGCAGTACGCGTTCCCCGTGGATAGCAGCAGCGGCTACTGAATGACTCACTGTGCAAAACCGCGAACGCGAACCGCTTTGGTTGGTTCGGCCGGCTGGCGCGGCCGGGCTTCGCCCACCGATTTGTGTACGTATTTTGTGGCGAATTGCCCGACGGCTCGGCCGTCCCGAACCGCTCTCTGTAAACAAAGGAAATGCTAGGTTAGGCTAGTGTACCCAGGCAGGCAGGCTGCTGCTACCAGTACCAGCCAGGTTCTTCCTTTCCTTTCGGTGTGCGCAACTGGATTGTGGGGCATCCGGATATACAGGCGCGCGCTTAATAAGTTGTTGTAAAATGAGAAACATTGCTCGGCCACCGTTTCTTCTTCTATGTGTACACAGCAGATGCGTGCGTACACTGACCATCACTCGTTTCTCAGACACACCAAGAAGAGTAATGTCCCACACCAAGGCGTACTACTTCCCATGCTGAACGAAATTCAGTTTGGCCCAGTGGAGCCTGGTCCGTTGGAAACTGTGCAAAAACGTAGTTTCCACTTCGTTTGGTATTCTGGGTTGGGGAGAATTTTTGGGCTGGGTGTTTGGTCGTGGCGGCGTCTTGCACGTCACGACTGCCATGTGAGGACCCAACAATGTGGCACTGAAAACCAACAAAATCTTCACGCATTTTCGTTTGCAACGGGCCTGACCCCGAAGAAACTACCGATTCAGGCGTAGCTGTGGAGTCTGGCCCGAAGCCCTTTTTGACTGCTTTAAGGTCCGTGCTGTGCAGGCAATTTTGGGTCATGTGGTTTGGTTGCCCACGAAAAAAGAAATCTTTCTCAGCCCATACAATTTACCAACTTCCACGCGGGCTACCAAACACGCCCTTTCTGAATCAAATTTGTTTCTCTCCGGCTTCAAGCCAAACTGTCTTTAAGAGAATCTCACTCATCCCCACTGTCTATTTTTTGCCAGCGGAACAAATTTCTCCCACTCACCTCCCATGAGTCGAAAATTCGCTGGATAGGCTTAACTGCGATCCCAAGCTGAAACCAACGCGATGGGGTAACTTGGGGCTCCCGTAAAAAGGAAAAACACGGGACATCGTCGAACCACGCGGGAAGTCTGGTGGGCTTTGGTGGGCTTCGATATTTTTTTGTGTGAAAGGGCTTCGATTGTTGGGGAGCAAACCATTCACCGTGGCTGTCTTCTCGTTTCTACCGTGGGAAGGCTGCCACCGGTCAATGTATGGGGTAAGCGGCGGATGAATAGCGCCCCACCGCTGGCTTGGCTTCCCACCCTTCCTGCCCAATCTTCTCAATTTATAGGCCTGAATCTCGAATGCGAAACTCTCACTTCCCCTCCCATTCCTCTCCCTTCTCCTTCCTCCGACATTAACGCCTGCTCCAGCAGGACGTGCTCCGACGATGGCGGGAGGCCTCACGCCGGCGCGAGAGCCGGCGGGAGGAGACCGACCCGCCGCCAAGGCGGTGTCATTGTCCTCGATGACGATGACAACAGCGGGGAGGGCTACAACAGCCGCGCATCAGACGACGACAACAATTGTGACTTCACGGCCTTTTACAGGCAACTCGGCATGTAGAACGCCTATACATATGTGTATTTAGGTTTTTATGTACCCTAATCAACGTCGAATTTGAATATATGTATGAATTCGACGAAAATCTATTGAACTCACCTATAATTAATGAAATCCCCACGGTTAGCATATATTATAGCCGAATTTTGTTCAGTTTTGACTGAAATTTGTCTGAAATTGAAACCTCCATCCGACTTAGTTGGGGGATGACTAAAGAGTTCAACGCTCCTAGGCCAAAGTTGCCTCAAATCCGGCACTATTGTGCGTCGGATTTCAGCCTGGGGGCACCAACGAATGGAGTTGCTCTAAAAGCCAGGAAGTCCAAGCACGTTCATAACCTCCCACGTACTTCCTCCATTCTAAAAAAAACTTCATAACATTTTCTATATACGGATAAATCTATAGCTAAACATGTTTATATACTCTTCCTCCATTCTAAAAAAAAGCTTCATAACTTATTCTAGATACGGTTAAATCTATAGCTCAAACATGTTTATATACCTTCGTATTCAGATAAAGTTATTTTTAGGAACAAAGGGGAGTACTTGTTTTCTGAACTTGAAATCCGGTGTACAGGTAAAATATACAACTGAAGCACGTTCATAACCTGTTTAAAGATACAGGCTACAATCTAAAAAAGCAGCGTGTCATCGAGAGACAACACCTGTCAGTCAGTCAGCAAACGCAAACGCTGTGCAACTGCAAGTACTACTATAATACAAGGCCAACGACGAAGTTCCAGCGCGGTTGGACTGGCATAAAATTCACCCAAGGCCATTTGACAGTATAGCACGATCTGGCACTTAAATTTCGACAAGTAGGTATAAAGGCCATAAGACTGATGCCCTGAGAAGGTGGCTAATGCTAAAATAGGCATACGCGACACCAAGGACCACGCTGAGGTGGACCCAAACCAGGGTTACACCACACGATACAGACCAAATGTCTTGAACCACCTTTCTGAATTAAAAGAACACAACCCTGGAGTATGGACCAGTTTAAGTTGGCCAACTGCACAAGTTGAACAAGATAATACAATAACAAAATGCGGCTGATCCCCTGTCGCAGTAGTAAATTACACGGTGGTTATTTCAGAATCATAAACATGCGTCCGTAATTTGGTTACACGTGTAACTGCAACCAGGAGGAAATGCATCTATATATCTTGATTATGTCAGGATCATATACCCAGGACACGACTATGTAACCGACTGATCTCCTAGAACACTTGTACGCGAGACGACACGCCAAACAACAGGGTGGGAGTGAGACAGATTGGTCTTACAGAATTTACACTGAACAATTCCTCACTTCCATGACAAGGTTAAGACAGATTCAGAAGCAGAACGTCTCCTCAGCTCTTCCAGCTCTACAACCTGACATACCCAAGTTTCAGCAGTAAGTACACACAGTACAGTACAGGAACAGGCATATAGGTATCTATGTCACACTTGAAACTATTACAGCCAATTGCAGATTAAATTCCATTATACCCAACCATGAAGATATAACATGAGCAAAATGGAGATATCACAGGCCAAGGAGAATCTTACGTGAACATCTGTGGACGGTTACGGGAAAGCTGAGGACGCTTCACTGGTGAGATTATCATATTTCGCAGAGCTGCAGAAGAATTGTTCATGTTAGCTCCAAACACGGACCGTGGCGGCTGTCTGGGTCTCATATCCATTGGAGGTGCTGCATTATGACCAGGAGATCCTGTAGACAGCTCAAACGGACTAGACGTCTGGGGTCTTTGCCTTGGTTGTGCAGCCCACCCCTCGTCTCTGCGCCCTGGGGTTTCAGGAGGATCAATCGATCCTGCAACCAGTGAATGAGCTGTTTTTGTGGAGAGCTAAAAGCAGTGCAATAGCTTGTAGAAAACCAAAATATTGCATTTAACATATTCCTGGAATCCTGGCTGGATGTATAGCACAAAAGGAGCTACCTCAACAGATACTCAAAAGGCAAAGTATTGGATCAAATGCTTTGCTGCCTATAAGTGATAGACTGAACAACTAAATCAACTGGAGTACATGATTCCATAAATTACCTTGTCTCAGAGGGTCGCCGCCATCCAATATGTTGGGCATGCCCGAGAACATGTCTGGCTGAGCTCTTGGGAAGTAGTTGTTTGCAGGTTGAATGGCTGAACGTTTTACAGACTCATACTCATTCCTCAGCTGATCATACATCTCGTCAAGCTTCCTCTTCTGCCTGGAAAGGAAAGCGCAATCAGTTCATACATCTTACATGAAGCAGAACTTTGCCCAATAATGAAAACATTGGAAAACTAGACTAACCTAGATTTCTCTGCAAATTTTTCTTGTAGCTCCTGCTTATCCCTCGTCAAGTTTTCAATCTCTTGTTCCATCAACTGACATCTTTTGGCCATCTTCTGGTAGGCAGTATGCACTTCTTCCAGTTTCTCACTGAACTTTGCCTGCATAAGTTCACACTTTTGCCTACATTGACCAACAATTCTGTTCATCTTGTATTGCATCTCCAGTTCCTTTTGTCCAATATAAAACATGACACTCCTGTATGCACTTTTCATAACTGATTTGTATCATGTTTAAGGAAAAGCTAAATGATCACCATACTAGTAACAAAAGAAAAAACCTTGGAAAATAGTAGCACCAAATTGATATTATTAACTCACTTCAGCAACCTTCTTTTTCAACTTTACTTTGTTCAAATTACTGGAAAACTGAAGAAGGAGGTTAATCAGACACCACATTTCATACGGCAGACAGAGACATCGTTCAACGAAACAACAGAAGAATAATCCTACTGTAGGCCATGTGAAAAAAATTAAGGATACGTATCTGTGGAGAAACTCCAGTCATTGACATCTGAGGTAACAAATGAAGTTATCAGAACAGATGAACTACAGAAAAATATACTGCATATGTAATTCTGAATCAAATTCAAAAGGTACTTACATTCGTCCATTCATCGCTTGGATTTACGTCAATTTGCTTCATATGGCTGAGAAATAACAAAATATAAAGTTCAGATGATATCATCATAGTATAACATTGATGCTAAGTTTAACCTCAGGTATGAAAAGTGATAAACAACCTTCAGTAACATGTTAAAAAGTGATGTAAGTATTTAAGGTTCTAATTAGGAGAAAATATAGATGAGAAATACGCATGAGAGATTATCTTTCATAGGTACTCTTGCATCATTAGGTACTACAAACTAATGCAGGGCAAGAGAAATGTAGCTTGCACAAAAGATAAAAAATGTTATATCAAGGGTTAACAACTCACGATTTAGAGAGCACTTGATCACAAATAGGACAAGCACCATCGTTACTGAGTATTTTCTTTGCATCCTCCGTACCTGCACAAGAGGTATCGGTTAAAATCAAGCATGTTTTTTTTCAGTAGCAGCAGAACATATGAACTTCAACTTCTTTACAGTTAGAATTGGATCAAACAGAAAGAGAAAAGATTGCATTCATACATAACAGATGGCCACATGTTGTTGATATGGCCTGCCCTTCCAAGTCCCGCCAGCAAGCATTGCACTTCATTTTGTGTGCCAGAAAAAACCTGCAGGTAGAAACACAGATATATGACATGCAGTACACAAACTGAACATAACTACACAACAAAATCCAGTGAAAACAGATAAGACTTCAGTGGCTAAGAAGCACCAAAATGCATGACAACTGCAAATAATTACAACATAAATGCAGAAATAACTCTATTTACTGTTTTAACTTGATGACATGTACAAGTATAACCATGCAGGCATTTGTACAACACAATACCATATCTTTTAGTGTTAGTTTTGAATATATAAATTTTACAGTTAAAAAGAATCACATGTTTACTGTGCATCACAGTTACCAGTGATACCTTGGTACCATACTGTAAAGCAATACATGAATTGTCGTAAACATTAGAGATTTTCAACTGGAAATACAATAGCTGCAAACAAGATAATCTAAATGAAAATGAGAAAACAATCAGGTTTATATTGAAGTGAAGCATACAGTTTCTATTACCTCCATTACACATTACCTCACGTTTGACTACAATGTATTGGCCTATACATCCCAGATCAGAGACAAGAAAAGGTATATTTCTACTTTGAACAGGAATCCTAAGAATACTTATTTTTTCCGTTGAACTCCGTCAACAAAGAAGCATAAAATGGATTTTTAAAGGCCAGAGAAGGCGCAGTTATAACGTTCTCTGAATATGCTTCAAGTGATTTTGTATCACATTCCTTATCATACTTATGAGTTTCAGGTTTCAATCATTTGCTGCTTACAAGTTACAACCCTTCTGCTGTAAGTGTAATTAACTTAACACTCATATATCCAGTCTTAGAAAAGCAGCTTGTCATGATGAGTTCCTAACCAGAAACACAGATTTAAATGAGCATGTAATAAAACTGTGCCACCTAAAATCCCACCTGAAAATTTGGTAGATAAGAAAATTGGAAATCAACATGCACTTCAGGCATTTTGATAATTCAAATTTGCCAGTCAGTTATGAGCAACATATATCAAGATGTTACACTATCTACCTGTGCATTTATAGCCGCCTTCAAAATAGTAGACATCACACGACACAGGACAGGAGGAACATACACTGGAACATCAGATATAAGGAAGACATTGTGTACCATTTCATCTATATTGCAAACCAGCTACCTATATCACTGATTTTGTAGGCTTAATCAAGTAGACAAGCTTTCTTAGAGCTGCTAACTCCATAACACAGGCAAGAGTTCACTAATGCATAAAAGGGATATTCCACAACATTTAACTCCTAATTCACAATCGGGATCCATTAACTCTTGGAGGAGGCAGGAACTAAGAAATCACAGGCTAAGAATCAAATTTATATAGCAGCTCAAAAGGCATGATCCAACATTCCAACCTGCTTCAAAATTCAAATAGGCGATAGTTCGTTCACATGTCCAATTTTAGTCTCACATGATCTCAACAGTGAAGGTAGCAAGTACAGTAGTATAATTCAAAATAAGCTAGCATCATAATTTCGTTTCAAGTTTTGGGTCGGGGGCAGTATCACTTTAGCATCCAGAGCACCAAACGACGCAGAATTAAGCAGACACAATATATGATCGACTGATGGTCCTGTCTGAAGAAACTGCACCGCATCCTTAAGAATCTAACGATTATACAGCAGCAGCTCACAGATTAGGCACACCATAGAAGCTCAACAGCAGAGCAACTTTACCGATGGAACCATAGCAACAGCGCGACCAACTGCACCTGCAAAACTAGCTAATTACTCGCCCAGTAAACCGATGAGGGCCGCAATCGAAGCCTCGGCAAGCTAAAGCACATGGGATCGCGAAAACCTAACCATCGCGTGCGCCACCGGCTCCAGAAACCCCACAGCGAAATCGGAAACGAAATCTCCCGGAAATTCTCGCGACCAACCGCGTCCACAAAATCGTAGCAAGAGGAATAGAATCCCGCCAACTAAATCCGCGAATCCGGTCGGAAATTAGTCGTAGAAGCTGCCCCAAAGCAGACCTAAATATCTGGGAGCCAGCGGGCGGCGCAGCGGAAAGAGCAAAGCGAGACGGGGCGAGCGGTTACCTGACGCAGACGCGCGTGGAGGTGTGGACCTCGTGGGCGACGGTGGTGATGGTGCTGGTGCTGGTGTCGAGAGGCGGGTCTCCGGCGAGGACGAAACCCTCTCCGTCGAGGGCTCCGGGATCCAGGGTTCCGCTCCGCCGAGGAGGCGGGCGGGCGGGCGAGAGGGCTGGGCTGGGGGAATGGGGGTAGCCGTAGAGATGGTGCGACGAGGGAGGGTTTCAAACGCCTGGGGTTTGGGACTGGAAGCGGCCGGTGCGGTGCGGTCGCGGGACGAGAAGCGGCGGAGACGGCCGCTCTGTGTGGTGGGTTTACTTTACAGCTGGGCATGGGCAGCCCGGCCCGGACAGCCCGAAAATCCCGGGCCGGGCCGGGCTTGCATTTCGGGCCGGGTTCGGGTCTAAATTTGGAGCCTAAAGGTCGGGCCGAGCCCAGCCCGGCCTTGAAAAAAAGAAATTTAGCCTAGTTCGAGCCGAGCTTTTATCAGTTCGGGTCGGGTTTGGGCCCAATTTGCAAGCCTGAATGTCGGGCTCGGGCCTGGAAAATTAGGTTCGAGCTTTTTCAGGCTTGGCCCGAAACACGGTCCGGCCCGAATAATGCCCATCTGTGAACAGGGAAAGCAACCGACAAGCCACATCACATTTTTTCGATAAGACTTTATTATATTAAATGTATTCTATGATAATATACAAGAAATTTACATCCGGTCTCTGCATAACAAACATGAATATAACCTGAACCAACGAAACATGCATCAACTACTGAATTTCGATGGCAAAAGAGAGAAAGAATAGGCTAAGGTAGGGGAGGTATAGTCCAAAAACTACACGACAATTTATGCTAGGTAAAAGTTGAAGGGTTCCGTAGCAGAATCACAACACATCCGTAGTTCTAAACGTGGACGTTGTAGACATCATCCCTCGGACTCTGGTCCAGCGAAGCAGCGGAAGAAGTTGATCCGGACCGAGGATCTAGCTGCCCGACGGCGTGCATATGGTGGAGAAACCCCAACCCCATGTGCAGGCTCCAAACTCGAGAACCACAAGCGAGGGATAGAGAGAGGAAAATGAGCCCAGGGATGAATGAGGACAGGGGTCCTCCCCTCCTTTCTATAGGCGTGACCGCGTGGGGGGGGGGGGGGGGAGGTGGAGCCTCCATCTCATGTGCCGCTGATGACCCACAAGTATAGGGGATCGCAACAGTCTTCGAGGGAAGTAAAATCCGAATTTATTGATTCGACACAAGGGGATGTAAAGAATACTTATAAGCCTTAACAACGGAGTTGTCAATTCATCTGCACCTGGAAAAGCACTAGTAAGAGGGGTGATGTGAAAGCAGCAATAATATGAGAGCTGATGAGCGCAGATTGCACACCGTTGGGAAACCCCAAGAGGAAGGTATGATGAGCATAGTAGCAAGTTTACCCTTAGTAAGAAACCAAGGTTTAATCGACTAGTAGGAGAAAGACGTGACTTCTGAAGGTGTTGCTAGCTGACTATTGGCAGGGCGCACTACCGGCGTCAGCAACAACGTGGAACCTGCACACAACACAACCAAAATACTTTACCCCAACTTACAGTGAGGTTTTGAATCTCACCAGTTTCGCTGAACACAAATGATTAAATGTATCGAGTGGAAGGAGATGTTTGCAGTAATTAAGGAGAACAGAGCTTACAGTAAGTAAACAGAACATGATTGTAGTGGTTGAATTTATCAGTGTAAAGTAAAGGACCGGGGTCCAAAGTTCACTAGATGTGTCTCTCCATAAAGATAAATAACATGCTAGGTGAACAAATTACAGCTGGGCAATTAACAGACTACTGACCATACATGATAAGATGATTCCTATGAGATTCGTTTGGGAATTACAACATAATACATAGACCGTAATTCAACTGCGTCTATGACTAATAATCCACCTTCCAGTTATCGTCCGAACCCCTTCCAGTATTAAGTTGCAAGCAACAGATTACCGCATTAAGCAATGTGTGTAAAGTAAACAATAGAATTACCCTCGGATAAAACATAGTTGTTTTCTCCCAAGTAGCAACAACACATCTACTGTGGTGACCCTGCATACCACTGCATGTTGTAGTATGCCAGTCGTTGATATAACATTCACGAAGTACCATTCCGCAAATATTACATCCCTCAGAGTAGTACAACAGAACATAGCAGGTCCATAACTCATTCATTTATTATTACAAGCATAATGTACATATCATCTCGGAGCTCCTCTTGGGTCCTAAGAGGGATACTCCTGGGTTCGAGGCGAACCCAACTTAACTTATAATACATGAGTCTTACTAAGTTATAAATTTATTCCCTCGAGCAGTAAAGTACTAAGAGTTCGTACTGCTCGGATACTACTACTACTTATCGGTCTAAGCTTGCTCTCCTCCGGAACCCTCCCCGGTTCCGTAGACTATAAGGTAGTCTACACCTTCGACACCTCCAGAGAGGTCTGGTTCTTCATAGCCGATGATGTTGGCTCCGTCAAGGTTGTCGTTGTCCTCCTCCAGATGGTTCAGACAATCTAAGCAGGGGATTTAAGAGTGGTATGAGTACGAGCGTACTCAACAAGTTCATTATAGAAAAGAGGTGTTTAATGCACTAGCTACGATATTAGACCAGAAAGTCTAATACCAATGCAAGTTTTTATAAACATTTCTTCAAGAGGTTGCTTTTATTTCAAAGAACTATGTCCGTCAGCCTTCACCGGTGTCGTCGTGGCGAACGAGCAGATGCCATGGGATGGCTTAAGTTGGGGCCGAATGGGCGCTAGAGGATTCGGGGGAGGGTTTGCGACTAGATGGGATGAACTTCCGGATGCTTTCCTCAAGACACAACCAAAGGCCGGTATGCAAGAAGAGAGACAAGAGGAAGAACTCTTTACTAGATCGCTTGCTTCATTGATCTCAACATGATTACATGTGCTCGAATACAAGTTCTATCGTCTAATCTCCTCTGTGGACACGCGCCCGTATGAGGCAGTGCCCCCTCTCCTTATATAGGGGAGAGGGTGGCTTACAGAGCAAGAAACCCTAATGGCATCTTTGACTGGACAAACTACTTTACAAAGCTACTTTAATCATAGATGACGCCGGGGTCTTCTTTAATCAGGGACGCTGACGTCCTCCGGCTTCTTTCAGCGTCACCTCTCTCTTTGGCGCCAGGGCTCTGATTAAAGCCACTTTGCTTAGCTCATCCTTGTCTTCTAGCTCTGAAGAGAATCTTTGACCAGTCCTGCCGACAGGCCCTTCCTTCCGGTATCTTCTTTACCAGATTCCGGTATACCCCTCTTGGGGATACCGGCTTAGCTTCACTTAGCCAAACTCTTACTTTCGTGTTCCGGTAAGAATATTAAACCGGTATCTCGATGGCTCAAACCATCCGGTTTGGCATGCCTTTGGCATACCGGGGGTTATCCCCCCAACATTAGTCCCCGAAGCTGGTATAGTCTGGAGGATTCTATCCTTCAGACCATCCCAGGTTTTCATGTTTTTAGGATACCGGTTTAATCTCTCCGGCTTCGAACTTGGATCCGACATCTTTGCCCTTATTCGTCTTTTCTCTCCTTGCAAGGTATTCCCCGGCATCTCTTTTCTCCGGTATCATTCGCATTTACTCTTTCCTCGGCGAAGTCGAGAATATCTTGGGCCCCGCGCCTGTCAGTGACATGCGCACTGTTAACTGGCGCGCCAGTGTCAGTGGTCATTTCGCTTCGACTCCCGCGCGTGCATTAAATGCACCACTGCGGATCCCACTAGCCACTTCGGATCTGTGTGTGCCTCCGTGTGTCTTCTTGTTTTCTCGCGTGTACCTCCGTGCCACGTGGCGGCCCGCGGTGCGAACCGTTGCGGCCCGCGAAGCGAACCGCCGCGGCCCGACGGTTTTCGGCCCACGCTCCCTCTTCTTTATAAGGAGAACTGCCCCTTCTTCTTCCTCTTCTTGCATTCTCCATCCCTCGCGCGTAGTGTTCTTCGCTCGCTGTGCCTCCGCCGTTCTCCGTTCGCCGTCGTCCGCTCAAGCTTTGCTGCCCGGCGAACTCACGCCGCTTCTCCGCCGGACCTCGCCGTGCGGAAATCCTTCGCAGCGCCTCCGTTGCGACCGCCGCATTCTCTTTTCTTCGCGCCCTTCACCGCTTCGCCGTCGACGGTGCTCGTCGGCGACTGTTGACCCGCTCTTTCGCCGGTGAACATCTTCCCCAGCAACCGCGCCGCCTGAGGTTAGTACTAATCTCACTTTGCTTGCCATTTGCTCGTTTTCCAGATCTTGGGTCGACTTTGTTCTTATTTCCTCTTTTTCTTTGATTTTCTTCTTACTCGTAGATCTTCGCGTGGGGTTCAACTGTGGGATTTCTGTTTTTTCGCCTCCAAACCGATGTCTAGCGAGGAATCTTCCTCTGCTTCTTCTTCTTCCTCCTCCGGTAGCCGGCATAGACAATCTTCCGGTGGATCTTCGGCTTCAGATCCGATGGATACCGATTCCGGCAGCCAGCAGGAATCCGGTAGCCGCCAAGAATCCGGTAGCCACCTAGAATCCGGTAGCTCTAGCCAAGCTTCCGGCGTAGAGCCTTCCCCCATCACTCGTGGAGCCTGGATGGGCTCCAATGTTACCGAATACGAGATCGATTGGCTATACCGGTCCCGCAGGATTCCGGAAGGAGTAACCTGCCGGCTTCCTGGTGACGAAATCGAACCGGAGCTCCAGCCCGGTGAACACGTTGTTTTTCTTGCTCATTTTGAGCGTGGCTTCGGCCTTCCTGCCTCGCCTTTTTTCCGGGAGTTCTTAGATTTCTATGAACTCCAACCTCATCACCTTCCTGGCAATGCCATCTTTTACCTTTCCTGCTATGCCACCTTCATGGAGGCCTACATCGGCATTCGTCCCACTCGTGAGACGTTTGCCCGCTTCTTTTCTCTGCGGATTAATTCCGTTCAGGGCAAGGAAATTCCTAAGCCCAAGCCGCCTGTGGAGTGCGGGTCCTGCATCGTTGGCTCCCGCCAGGGGAGCTCTTTCTTTAAGTTCACCGGCCTCGAGTCCTGTCGCGCCTGGCAAGGAACTTTCTTCTACGTGAAGAACAACGGCCGCGCGAATCTCATTGATCTTCCGCCGTTCAAAGTGGGGCCTCCCAGTAGAGCCAACTGGAGCTATAACCCGAAGACGGATCACACCGAAACCAACCGGGTGGTACGCTTCATGGCCACTTTGAAGAAGGAGACCAGCATCTGCTCGGATGATATCATCCGCACTTTTATTTCGCGTCGGGTGCTTCCTCTCAAGCGCCGAGTGCATAGGATGAGCGAGATGTACGGTCCTGGCGATCCCACCAAGATCACAGGCCGTCCCCTTAGCAAGAAGGACGTCGTCCGCAAGGCTAGGCAGATCTGCCAAACTGCCATGCCGTTTGACTGGGAATGGGGCCTCCTTCCCCTCAGCACTACTAACCCTCCGACCCAAGAAGTAAGAGATTACGCAATTAGGGTCGGTTTTGCCGGTAACTTTTTTGCTCTTGTTAACCCTCTTTTTTCGTGTTTCAGGCCAAGGAACGCTTCCCCCTCATTCAAGCAGAGCGGCGTGGGATCTGCGTGAAGCGCGCCCTTGACTCCGTCGACCCGGATCCTTACATTTTTTGGAAGGATCTGAAGATGGGCAAGACCCCAGCCTCGCGCCTTGGCAGGTCTCCGCCGAAGCCAACCGGTTCTTCGGATGATCTGACCATGCTTGAGGTATTTTTCTTTTCCGGTTTCTTCTTCTTCTTTCATTGTTGCTTTTTCGCGAATCGCTTCTTAGCCATTTTTAACTCATAGGTCCATGATCACGCGCCGCCCTTGCGCGCCGAGGCCGGCTCCGAGTTTGTGGACAAACTCATGGCCCAGGGCCAAAAGAACAAGATGCCGGCATCTGATGCCGGTTCCAGTCAGGCCCCTCCCTCCAAGCGCTTCCGGACTGAGCCCTTGGGGGAGAAGGAAGTGGGCATGCGTCGCTACGGGCGCAAGCAGATGCCGACTGCCTCCGGGTAAGTTTCTTGTTTTCTTGCTTGCCTCTTTTTGCCAAGTTCTTTTTCCGGTTGCTTTTCTCCAACTATTTTTCTTTCTTTTTCTCAGCCCTGCACTCAAGCTTGGCTCAAGGCCAGCGGGCTCTGAAGGTTCCGCAAGGACCTCAACCCCTCCTCCTCGCTCAAGCCCGGCACCATCTGGTGCCGGCAACACCTCTGCCTCCCCTCTGGGGGGCACAACAAGTTTGGGGCATGCGGCCCCTACACCGCCAGAACACCGCACGGAGGAGGATCTTTCCTTCCCTCCAGAGAACCAGGATACCGGCGCCAGCAACATCGGCGCCTAGGAAGAAGCTGCCGGTTGGGCGGAGCCTTCGGCTCCTCCCGTCCTTGAAAAGAAGACAACTTCCGCGCCGGAAACTTCCGTGCCGGAAAGTTCCAACTTGGGTGGTGCCCCTAGCGCACCCCCTTCTCCAAGAACTACTCCAACGCCGCCACCGGATGCGCCTCGCCCCAAACCTGCCGGGGCTGCTCCAACTGCACCGCCGCCCAAGCTCTCCAAGCTAGTCAAGGGGAAGGCGACGGCCTCCAAGGCCCCTTCCGGTGGACAGCAGCCCTTGGTGCTGCATGTCTCCAAGGCCGCCAGCGATGCCAGCGGGAAGGCCACCGGCTTGCTCGGCCGCATCACTGAGTTTCGGCGCGGGGGCCGGGAGCTGGGGCATCTGCTGCCCTATGCCCAGCAATGGAACGCCGCGGATGTGACCCGGGCGACCCACGGCGTGGGCAAGGACAGGCAGCCGTTGCCAGACCCTGCTGGGGACCGATGCTCCGAGGAGCATTTCATGCGGCTCCGCCGAGCCGTGAAAGAGCTTGACAACGCGTGGTTTGATTCCACGAACAATCTGAGGGTAAGTTTCCAGCACTCTTTTCAACTTTTGCCAGTTCCCTTACTTCCAGATTTTTTTCTATCTTTTCTTCAGTTTCATGCCGGTTTCTCTCTTGTCTATCTTCCCAGTCCCCGAGTTTTGTGGTGAGAGCGCAGCTTTTAGTACAAAACTTTAACTTGAAAACTTAGCGTGAAACCGGCATTGCCAGTCCCCGAGTTTCGGGTTAAGAACCTTGTTCTTAGCACAAAACTTAGCTTAAAAACGCGCGAAACTAGCACTGCCAGTCCCCGAGTTTCGGGTTAAGAACCTTGTTCTTAGCGCAAAACTTAGCTTAAAAACGCGCGAAACTAGCACTGCCAGTCCCCGAGTTTCGGGTTAAGAACCTTGTTCTTAGCGCAAAACTTAGCTAATCTCTTTTTCTTGAACAGCTCACGGCTGACGATCGGAAGGTCCTCTTTGAGGAGCTTCTATGGGAGCATCGGGATCTCGCTGAGGCACACGATAAGTGCCAAGGTAAGTTTTTGTATTGTCGGCATCTTTTTACCGGAAACCCTTTTTTCCTCCTAACATTTATGATTTTTTCTTAACAGTGATCCCGGAAGCTTCCATTGAGGCTCTCAAGGAGCAGCTCGCCGCCGCCCAACGTACAACTTTCCCTCTTTCCTGTTGGCCTGGTTTTCTTCTCATCTTAGTAGTACAACTTTGTTAACACCTTCTTTTTCGGGTTTCAGGGGAGAAGGACCAGCTCATCCGGCAGCATCAGGAGGAGCTGAGCGCCCAAAAGACCAGCTACCAGGAGCTCAAGTCCCAGTTCATCCAGCTGGGGCTTGATCATGCTAAGGCTCTCAAAGCTGCTGAAGCTGATGCAGCGGCCAAGATGCATGAGGCTCTTGAAGATGCCGGCAACTCCAACATGGTGTTGCGGACTGAGCTGGAGCAGCTGGCCAAAGCCCGGAAGGCTGCCGAGGAAAAAGCTGCACGGCTGGAGGTGGAGCAGAAGGAGTACGACCGGCTGGTCGTGCAAACTGATGCACACGCCTACCGTAAGTCCTTTCCTTTTGCACTTTCCAATTACTGCCCACAAGCCTTTTTTCTTCCGATCGCATTTTCTTTTCGTTATCTTTCCTTCCGGTTGCATTTTCTTCTGGATTCCTTTCCTTAGCCTTTTTCTTTTTTTTGCACAGGCCTCTTCCCGGACTCTCAGAGGTTTGCTGTCAAGAAGGTTGACGAGCACCGCACTGCCCAGGCCCAAGAGAATCTTGGCGTGCCATGGACCCCCTATGACCATCTGGTCGCGCTGAACGCGCGGGTGTCTCATATGCACGCCATAGATCGCAACCTGTCTGACATTCCTGATGTAGCTACCCAGCTCTTCAGGACTCTGTGGCCTGGCGAGGAGGTGCCGGATACTTTCTCACTGATCAGCGACCGCCTTAAGGGCGCCGACAAGAGGATCCGCGAGTGGCAGTGCTCTGCTGCCCGCGCTGGAGCAGACTCTGCCCTCCGCGTCGCTTGCTCATGGTATCCGGAGCTGAACTTGGATGCCCTCACCGGAGTGCGCGAAGGCGCGGAAACCGATCTGGACCCGATTCTCACCGCTAAGCGGCAGGATCGCGCGTACCACATCGCGGAGTACGCTGACATGCGCACCTTCATCCCTCCCCCTCCTGACGTGCAAGATTATCTCGACGAGGAGGAGGATGAAGCCGAGGAGGAGCCTCTGGGCGATGCCGGTGCTGGCGATGCCCCTCCTGAAGCCCCCGCTGCCTGATCATCTACTTGCTTGAAAATTTACCTGTGTTATGCTCTTTGGTCCTGCTTATCTCAAAACAATGTCCCGTTAAATTCTACCCCGGTATGCCGGGGTTTATGATGTAAAACTCTAAGTTCGCTTTTGGTTGCCGTACAACAGTTTATGCCGGTAAGTTATACCGGTAGTCAATTATCTTAAGTTTGCCTTAGTATAATTGCTTTTGGTTTTGCTTTTATCCTGCACTGCAAAGATTTCCAAATTGTTTCCGCATCCAATTCGATGCACACTTGGTTCTTTTGCCTTGGCTCTGCCTACCTTCTCTGGGCGTTCTTTGGCGTATGAGCACAAGGTTCTTTCACCAAACAAGCATTTTCTTGAACTTAGAAATAACTTCGAAATTTTGCAAAAAACCGGTTTAACCGGGGTTAGTTAAATTTTTCCGGATTGTTTGTTCCCACTCTCTCTCTTCGCGGTTCGCGTGCTTAGTTGCTACCGGTTTATCTTGCTTGCCATGAAGCCGGTTTGCGGACAGCAGCAAAGTTGAAGACTCCGGTAGGTTTAGCACGCTACTAAACCGAAAAGAAAAAATGTTCACCAAGCAACCGGTGAACTGAAAAAATAAACATGTTGCATGCAACTTAGGTTGGGGTAGTCCCCGAGATTCATTTGAGGTTCTGACATCTTTTATTCATAGCATGTAAGGTACAAAAAGGAACTTCTTACTCCACAACTTCAAGAGTAGAAAGGACGCAACAGAGCTACGTTCCATGGACGCTTGCTCTCCTCTCCGGACCTGTCCGCCTTTCCTTTTTTCCACTCCTGTGCATCGATCAAGTAGTATGCATCATTGTGAAGCACTTTGCTTACAATGAAGGGACCTTCCCATGGTGGTGAGAGCTTATGCCGGCCTTCAGTGCGCTGCACTAGGCGTAGCACCAGATCTCCTTCCCGGAAAACTCTCGGGTTAACCTTCCGGCTATGATAGCGTACGAGGTTTTCTTTGGTAAATGGCTGTTCTGCCAAAGCCAGCTCTCTTGCTTCTTCTAGCAAGTCCACATCATTTTCTCTGGCCTCTTTGACCTCTTGCTCAGTATAGAGCTGTACCCTTGGTGAATCATGAATGATGTCAGTTGGTATGACTGCTTCTGCTCCGTATACCATGAAGAATGGAGTGTACCCAGTGGACCGGTTTGGAGTTGTTCTTATGCTCCACAACACTGATGGTAGCTCATCAAGCCAACACCTCGGTGACTGTTCTACCGCCTCAACGAGCCTTGGTTTGATACCCGAAAGTACCAAAGCATTCATTCTTTCCACTTGGCCATTGCCTTGTGGGTGTGCCACTGAGCACAAATCCAACCGGATGTTGTTGTCCTCACAAAACCTTTTGAACTCACCTTGAGCAAAGTTGGTTCCATTGTCAGTGATGATGCTGTGCGGGTATCCATACCACAAAATGACATCTTTTAAGAACTTCACCGCTGTATGCCCATCACATTTTGCGATAGGTTTCACTTCTAGCCATTTGGTGAATTTATCCACCATAACCAAGATGTGAGTCATGCTGCTCCTTGCAGTTTTGAATGGGCCGACCATATCGAGGCACCAAACGGCAAACGGCCATGTTAATGGTATTGTTTTTAAACCGGACGCTGGGGTATGATTTTGCTTGGCGTACCTCTCGCACCCGTTGCATTTTCTTACTAAATCCTCAGCGTTTTCCAAAGCAGTGGGCCAATAAAACCCATGCCGGAATACTTTTGCTACCAGCGCCCTTGATGAAGCATGATGCCCACATTCTCCTTGGTGAACCTCCTCAAGCATTTCTTTCCCTTCTTCCGGTTCCACACATCTTTGAAGGACACCGGTAACGCTTCTCTTGTACACCTCACCATTGATGAATGTATATGCTTTGGACCTTCTTTGGATTCTCCTTGATTCATTTTCGTCATCCGGCAAGGTGCCGTTGATCAGGAATTCCTTAATAGGTTTAACCCACGACGGTGTCTCTTGAACCAAAAACACCGGTGCATCTATCTCCATGCTATCTACCAGCATCGTTTCTTCCAGTACGGCTACAGCAGTCCCCGAGCTTGCCGGAGCAGTCCCCGAGTTTACCGGTGCAGTCCCCGGGTTTCCTTCATCGATATCCATGGGTACTACATGCGATTCCGGTACGAAAATTGATTCCGATTCCGGGCTTGGTTTGATTGATGGTACTCTTAAGTGTTCCAAGGCTATTCCAGGAGGAATTTCCTGCCTAGATGAGCCCAGCTTGGACAAAGCATCCGCGGCTTCGTTTTCTGCCCTTGGCACATGGTGAAACTCACAGCCCTCAAAGAAGCCGGCAATCTTTTGCACGTGAAATCTGTACAAGGCCATGTTTGCATCCTTCGCGTCCCAATCGCCGGAACATTGCTGCACCACAAGATCTGAATCTCCATAGCAAATGATCCGGTGCGCACCGATTTCTTTTGCGACCTTTAATCCATGGATCAAGGCCTCATATTCAGCGACATTATTCGATGCCCTGAAATGCACTTGCAAAACATACCGGAGATGATCTCCTTTTGGCGAGGTAAGCACCACACCAGCACCTAGACCCTCTTTGAGTTTGGATCCATCAAAGTGCATTTTCCAGTATTCTATCTTCTGATCTGGCGGTTTGTATTGCATCTCCGCCCAATCGACGAGGAAATCAGCCAAAGCCTGTGATTTTATGGCATCTCTTCTTTCGTACGCTGGTACATATGGTGATATCTGGATTGCCCACTTTGCAATCCTTCCGCTAGCGTCCTTGTTGCACATGATATCGGAGATTGGTGCTTCACTCACCACCTTCATAGGATGTTCTTCAAAGTAATGCTTGAGTTTTGTGGCGGCCATGTACACGCCATAAGTCATCTTTTGGAAGTGAGGGTAGTTTTGTTTTGAGAGGGAGAGCACCTCGCTCAGGTAGTATACCGGCCTCTGGACGGTTTTTCCTTCCTCTTCTCTTTCAACCACAACCACTACGCTCACAACCCGGTTTGTTGCTGCTATGTATAATAGCATAGGCTCTCTTTCTAGAGGTGAAGCCAGTATAGGTGCTGTGGCCAACATTGTTTTCAGTTCTTTAAACGCTGCGTCTCATGCTGAGGGGTCCAGACGAACGTGTCGATTTTTTCATGAGAGCATAGAGTGGCAGAGCTTTTTCTCCCAACCTGCTTATGAACCGGCTTAGCGATGCCAAGCTACCGGTAAACTTTTGCACGTCTTTTAGATCGCGCGGTATTGTCATTCTTTCGATTGCCCGGATTTTTACCGGATTTACCTCAATGCCCCGGCTTGATACGAGAAAGCCAAGCAACTTGCCGGCTGGGACACCGAAGGTACACTTTGCCGGATTGAGCTTCATCCGGAACCTTCTTAGGTTATCAAATGTTTGCCGGGGGTCATCGATTAAGGTTTCCTTTACCTTAGTTTTTACCACCACATCGTCCACATACACTTGCACATTTTTTCCGATTTGATCAAACAAGCATTTTTGCATACAGCGCTGGTACGTTGCACCAGCGTTGCGCAAACCGAAAGGCATAGTGACATAGCAATAAGCCCCGTGCGGGGTAATGAACGCAGTTTTTATTTGATCTTCCTTTTTCAAGGGGATTTGGTGGAAACCGGAATAAGCATCCAAGAAAGACAACAGCTCACATCCTGCAGTGGAATCAATCACTTGATCGATCCTGGGTAAGGGGAAAGGGTCTTTCGGGCAAGCTTTGTTCAAGTTGGTGTAGTCAATGCACATGCGCCACACCTTTGGAGCTTTTGCTTCCATGTTTTCTTCCTTCTTCTTCTCGACCAGCACCGGATTAGCTAGCCACTCGGTGTGTAGTACCTCCACAATGAAACCAGCAACCAGTAACTTTGTCACCTCTTCTCCAATGATCTTTCTCCTGTCTTCAGCAAACCGGCGCAGCGGCTGCCTTACTGGCTTTGCATCTTTCCGGACATTTAGTGAGTGCTCAGCCAGCTCCCTCGGAACACCTACCAAGTCATCAGTAGACCAGGCAAAGATATTCCGATTCTCACGGAGGAAGCTGACGAGCGCGCTTTCCTATGCCTCATTCATACCGGCACCGATACGAACAGTGCGCTCAGGGTAAGCTGGATCCAACACGATGTCTTTTGTCTCTTTGGTTGGCTTGAACGCCGGTGTGCCCAAGTTTGCACTCATTGCCGCTAAGCTCAGCTGCGAGGACTGAGCCAGCGCAACCGCGGTTTGCATCCTCCTCTTCTCTTCAGCAATCACCAGCGATTCTGCCAGGTTTGATCCGGCGGAAGCTGTTTCCAGCGAGACTTTGTAGTTTCCCACCACAGTCAAGGGTCCACGAGGTGCCGGCATCTTCATCTTGAGATACGCCGTGTGAATCGAGGCCATGAAAGCAGCCAACGCCGGTCTCCCCAGCAAAGCATGGTAAGGACTATCTAAGTCCACCACCTCAAACTCAAGGTTTTCAACCCGGCAATTGTCACGTCCTCCAAACGACACATCCACCCGGACTTTTCCAACCGGTGCGCAGGACAGTCCCGGAACGATTCCATGGAACGTTGTGCGCGTTGGCTGAAGCATGTTTTCTGTTATGCCCAGCATGTTCATGGTGTGCCTGTACATGATGTTTATGCTGCTCCCATTGTCTATCAGCACCTTGCTGAACTTGACTCGAGCATTTGGCCCTTGCATGATTGGGTCCAAGACGAGGGCATAGCCACCCGGGTTCGGCATGACCTTAGGGTGATCCTTGAATGACCACGAGATCTCTTGATCAGACCACAGCATGTATTTTAGTATTGCCGGCATCACTGCGTTCACTTCCATAGAACGGCGATACAGGCTTTGTTTATCAGTTGGCTCAGTTACGAACACAACGCAGCACATATCTGGATCTTTGTAAATATTCCGGCCCAAAGGTGCCGGTGGAGGTGGTTGGTCATTGCCCTCCATCACCTGGTTAACCTGCTGGTACTGCTGCCGGTTTGGCTGCACCGGTAAGGCGTTTGCCCCGGTAAGCGGTGGAGGTGGTGGTAGCTGTTGTTGCCGCGGCATGTCTTGTGGTGGTTGTGCATCTTTTGCCGTTCCTTTTTGCATCAAGTACTTGGTCCAAGTGCAATCCTTCATCAGATGGTTTGACGGGTGTGCCGGGTTCGGTGTGTGCCACCGGCAAGGTTGGTCCATGGCAGCTTCCATGGTGTACTTCGCGGGTTCTTGCCAGTTCTTTTTCTGAACCCAGGGCTTCTTTTCTACCCACTGTTTTTTAGGACCCGCCCATGGCTGCGATCCGGTTCTGCGCTCTCGATCGCCGCTGGCCTCGTAGTTTTCTTGCACTGCAGCAACTTACTGCGGACCGTACCTTCGATCCGGAAAATCTTCCCTTCTTTTGTTATTCCGGTTATCCCGGTGTTGCTCTTGGCGCTGCTGTTCCGGCTCAGGTTGCACTGCCGGCTGCGTTGGGTCTCCCAACGCATAGCTATCCGCCACACGTATCATCTCTGCCAACGTTGTCGGCATGTTCCGCTGCAGCTTTTGCCACAACGGTGAACCTCTCCTGCACCCACTGCTAAACCAAGCAATGGCCTGTGCCTCGATTACCCCTTCACAGGAGTTCCTTGTGGTGTTCCACCGGGCCAGATAGTCCCGGTCTGTTTCGTTCTGGCGCTGTATGCACAGAGCGAGCTGCTGCGGCCTGTTTGGCCTCTGATAGGTGCTGCTGAAATTGCTCACAAAGGCTTCCTCAAAATCCAGCCAGCCATTTATGCTTCCTGCCGGCAAGTTGTTTAGCCAGATTCTTGCCGGCCCAACCAGAAATGATGGTATGATTCTCACGGCCCATCGTCGATTTCCTCCTCCTGCTACGGTTCCTCCGCCGCCTGCGACGTACACTGCGGTCACGTAATCCGCGAGCCAATCTTCCGGCTTCGTGGTGCCATCATATGTTTTTGTGTCACGGGGCAACATAAAGTTGCGAACTGGTGGTTTTTCTTTCATGATCCTTGGGCCAAAGCATTTTGGGCCTGGGGGACCTTCCTCCTCGATCATTTCTGACAAGTACACTCTATCCAGACGGTGCCTCGCATCCCGTTCCGGTAGGTACCTTTCTCCCAAGCGTTCTCCCAACGAGTTCCGGTATGCTGCCGGTCTTGCAGAATCAGCTTCATCATAACATTACGGTACCGCGGCCCTTGCCTGCCGGTACCTCGGGGGATCTATTTCCTCCTCATCGTACGCTGCCCTTGCAGCCCGATAATTTTGCCCGGTTTCTTGTCTACCGGCATGATTGTTTCCGGCATAGCCCTCTTTGGCGTAGCCTCTGTTTGCCCCTTGGCCTTTTCTGCCAGCATCATATTGCCCGGCTTTTTGCTTTCCGGCAAGAACTGGATCGTACACAGTCATCTGCTGCGCATTCACTTCTTTTTCTCTTCTTCTGTCCGGATGGGGGGACGAAGCCTGCCCATGGGACTTGCTACCGGCATTCCTTGTCGAACGCGCGGATTTTGAAGCCACAGCCTTGTTTAGCCTATCAAGCTGCTCTGCATGCTGTTGCTCGATAGTTTCAAGAAGTTCCCGGACACGCTCTTGTTGTTTTGCCAGAGCGTCCCCGGAAAGCGAGTCACACAGCGCTACGGCAGCTTTAGCAGCTTTTATCATTTTATCCGGGCTACTGTACTTAGGTTTCTCTACAATGCTCACAGATGCAGAGATACTTTTACCAGCAGCAACTTCTTTGCGCAGGTCCTGATCTAGATTGCGAGCCTTAAGCCGGTTTTCTGGTATCCTAGCAGCATGCGCGCTAACAGAAGCAAAGCCATGGGCAGCGTTGTACTCACGTAGGGTTAGGTTCAGCTCGCGCTGCGCTCTGGCGATGTCCTTGCCGCTCTCGAGCATCTTCTGGCGCTGCGCCTCCAGCTCCGCCTGAGCCGCTGCCGGGTCGATGTTCTGCGCGATGGGGGTGGCGAGGACGTTCATCGCCGCTTGGAGCGGTGTTTCCGGTGGCGCGGATCATGCTCCCGCTGCGCCTCGCTCCAGCGGTGGCTTGGCCGCACGGGTCGAAACCGCACGCCCAGCGCCTTCTTCTGCAGCTTCTTTGCCGGCGTCGACCGCGCCTGCCATCATCACCTCCACGCTCCCTGGAGCATGGCCAGCATGTAGCCACCTTGGCGGATCCGGCGCCACCAGCACCGGCGAGAGGCACTGGCGCACAGGAACAGTGCCGAAGTAGATGCGGTGGCTGCCGAACTCGATGATGCGGCCGTTCTTGGGGAAGATGCCGCCGTTGGCGAAGCAGCCCGCGTTGTTGTTGATGAAGTCCATGGCGTAGATGCGCTGCACCAACGCGGAGACCGTACGCTGACCGGCGACGTCGAGGATGCCCGCCCGAATGTGAACTCCAGCAAGCGCCAGTTCATGCCCCACGGTGGGCGCCAACTGTCGTCGTGGCGAACGAGCAGATGCCATGGGATGGCTTAAGTTGGGGCCGAATGGGCGCTAGAGGATTCGGGGGAGGGTTTGCGACTAGATGGGATGAACTTCCGGATGCTTTCCTCAAGAACACAACCAAAGGCCGATATGCAAGAAGAGAGACAAGAGGAAGAACTCTTTACTAGATCGCTTGCTTCATTGATCTCAACATGATTACAGGTGCTCGGATACAAGTTCTATCGTCTAATCTCCTCTGTGGACACGCGCCCGTATGAGGCAGTGCCCCCTCTCCTTATATAGGGGAGAGGGTGGCTTACAGAGCAAGAAACCCTAATGGCATCTTTGACTGGACAAACTACTTTACAAAGCTACTTTAATCATAGATGACGCCGGGGTCTTCTTTAATCAGGGACGCTGACGTCCTCCGGCTTCTTTCAGCGTCACCTCTCTCTTTGGCGCCAGGGCTCTGATTAAAGCCACTTTGCTTAGCTCATCCTTGTCTTCTAGCTCTGAAGAGAATCTTTGACCAGTCCTGCCGACAGGCCCTTCCTTCCGGTATCTTCTTTACCAGATTCCGGTATACCCCTCTTGGGGATACCGGCTTAGCTTCACTTAGCCAAACTCTTACTTTCGTGTTCCGGTAAGAATATTAAACCGGTATCTCGATGGCTCAAACCATCCGGTTTGGCATGCCTTTGGCATACCAGGGGTTATCCCCCCAACAACCGGTTTACTAGAACTTGATGGAGTTCCTTTCCGGCCGCGTTCGCAGTTCCATATCCCGGAACAGGGAGTGACAGGTCACGGTTCTTTACACTCTGCAGAGGTGTGTTGCTTTACCCATAAGAGATCTTAACCTTGGTGCCAACCGGGCAGCTTTCCCGTTCACACTTCCTTTGGTGTGAGGCCCGGTATAAGGTCATAGCCAATCATATTCCTCCGCTCCCTCGCACACCCACCCTTTGTTGCAAACCTCGACCCTGGGTCCTCGTCGGTCCACTTACACCACTTAAGGACGGACCCCGACCACGACGACAGTCTGGGATCGAACCAAACTCCTTCGCCGGCAGCGGCAACCCATCATAGACCACATTACCGTGGGGAATTAGAAGGGGATCTCCACCCACCAATTGTTCCGCAAGTAGCAACCGCTACGGTAAGCAACAGCTATACCGTGGGGAATTAGAAGGGGATCCCCACCCACCAATTGCTCCGCAAGATACAACCGCTACGGTAAGCGCATCCATTGATGTACAAGAGGTGGAAATACGATTGACTATTCCGTCCCACTCCAGATCTTATGGTTAACACGGGTATTACGGCACAAGAATCACTGGACGACATTTGTTGTTAAATCCTAGATGGATATAAACCCTTGCAATGGAACCTCCACCATATCAACACAATCCAGGGTTCCATTGCCCACCACTTAGTCATATTCATAGTTATGAAAATAGTGGTTTTGCTTTTTTATGCAGTAGTGATAACCATAGTACTTTGCAAGTAATTTGATAAAAATACTCGAATGACATGAGCAAGTGATGAACTTGCCTGAACACTGCAAAGTGTTGCAGTTGGATGGTGTGGACTGACCCTTGTCCTCTGTTGCTGAAAAATAGCATCATTGTCCGATAAGGGCAATGGTTAAAGAAGCATTGATGCATGATTCCAGTTTTAGGGTTTGTTCCCCCCTTCCGATGTCGTTATTATTTCATGTGAGAGGTTAATACTAAGAATAACTTAGGGATAATCTATTTAGGGCAAAATAAAACCTTGAAATGTTGTCAAGGTGTTTTTAGAGTCCAAAAGAATTTCTGGACTTATTTTCATTATTGAAAATAAAATGTGTGATTTAAATGATTACTTAAATCACCAAATTTGAACTTATTCTTGTTTAACTTCAAAAATTCTATTTCATATTTTATTATGATAGAGTTTTTTATACTGAGTGATTTTCATATTTTTAAATATTTTTTAGAGCTATTAAACATTTATTGTGTATTTTCAAAGTTTCTGCATTTTTATAGAATTGTGAAATGGCAGTTTTGCCCCTGGGCCCACCTGTCGGTGTAACCCAGTGGGGTTAGGTCGAACCGACCCACCTGGTCCGGCTCGACCAGCCTCACTTCTCTCTCTCTCTCGCGCGCGCGTCCGAAACCCTAACCCTAATCCCCTCTCTGGCGATCCGCGTCGCCTCCGCCATCGCTGCTCGATTCCGGCGAGCTCCGCCGGACTTGGCCCTCGCCGTGGGGCGCAATCGACTCGCCTCATGACGGTGCATCGATCTATCCGCGTCGATTTGATGTGGGCGACCTGGTGCGCTCGTCCTCGACCCTCTCTGGTGCTAGGGTTACGGTCCTCGCCGGCGATGCGTGTCGGCGGACGCCCCAGACATGATGGCGCCGCCGTGGCTTCACCGCCGTGGTGCTGGTGGTGCTGTGGCGTCGCCATGGCTTGGCTTGGCCTGGCGCCGCTGCGCTCCGGCGTGTGCCGCCATGGCCGCCATGGCTGCGCCTGCCTGCTCGACCCCGGGTATGTGCGCCTCCCTTCTTTCCCTCTCCTGGGCCTGTTCTTCTTCCTCCTCTAGCTCTGGCTATGGTTTGTCTCTCTGTGTAGAGAAGCTTGCCATGCCGATGCTCTACTGCTGCGCTTTGCTTGCCTGCTCCTGAGCTGTTGTGCTATGCTGCTGCGCTATGTTGTTATGTTGCTGCTGTGTTCCTGTTGGCCTTGGCCAATGCTGCCATGACCATGCCAGGCTTGTGCTACTGCTGTGTGCAGTCACTGTCATGCCTCTGTGCAAGAATTCCTAGTCTAAGTGCTTGCTATGCTTGCATTTCTTGTGTAATTCTATCTCTGTGCCTCTGTTCTTGTTAATAAGCTTGCCAGATACTCAAGTGTATTCGTGTATATTGCCCTGGCTTAATTACAGTATGTAGTTCTTGCAATTTTGTAAGTGCCAGAGCAATAGTGTGCTGTTTCTTGTGCTCAAATTCATGAGTATGCTCAATTGAGCATTGCTGTTGGCTTATCAGTGTTATTCAGTGATGAGTGCATGTGCTTTGCTTGTGTATCTGGTTCCAATGGCTCATCCAGCCTTTGATGTGCTTCTGGATAAAATCATAAAGTAATTTATTTGATTATCTGTGAAGCAACTGTTAATGAATTGGTGCTGTGTAATTTATATGATTCATGGCTTGGGCTAGGTTGGCTCTAGCATGCACTTGCATGCTCTGTTAGGCCCTGATGATCATATGATCTTCGGTGCTTGGTGAATTTCTGCTGTCCTATGACTTGTGTTCCACTGATGCTCTTTCTTGGCCTGTGTGGCCTTCAAGTCTGTGCTGGTGCATGCTCTTGCTTACCCCAAAGAATCATCGTTGCTTGCGGTGATCATCTGGATCATTTGCAATAGTGCAGTGCACTGTTTAATTATGCATTTCATTTATCTGGTTAGTTTAACTTGATTGATTAGATAAATGAGGTGAACTGCTGAGCAGTAATGATCTCATGGATGGACTTGATGTAGCTAGAGGGATGCCAGTCACTGATTGGGTACCCTAGCTCATGCTGAACCCTATTGGGTTATGATGCAGTGGCTTAGTGAGTGTTCTGATGGGTTTGAGGTAGCCCTGACAGTCTTTGTGCTGTCCAAGGGTGGCTCCCCTTTACTGTGGCTGTTGTTGTGACTCTCTCATTCTATCTGGTTTATCCATGACTGGATTACCAGTAGCTTTTGATGTTGAAACAAAATAGACATTTAAATGTCTATATTCTGATGGTGTAACTAGTTGTGTGGTGCTAGGTGAGTTTGGATGGCTAGTTAGGGATTAATCCATGTTGGATTTCTCTGGTATTGTCACCATGCTGACATACCAATGTTCCCTTGGTGATTTCCTTCTGGCTGATCTCCAGTTTGCTTGCACCAAATGGCTTAGTAGCCAGATGATGATACAAACTGGGTATTCTACCCATTTTGGCTTCTGTGACATATGCAGATGCTTATTTATGAGCAAACCAGGGTTTTGCTCAGGTTGATCTTGTTTATACCTCACTCTAGCTCCTAGATGGTTTGTTGGTGTACAGGATTTGGCTTCAGGATTGTGGTGTGAGCTTGCCCTGCTCCTCCTGGTTAGCCTGTGCTTGATTTCCTACTTGTGCCTTGTTCTACAACAGTTCAAGTGGAGCTGTTTTGGATAGTTTGGCTGGTTGGGAAAGCTTGGTGTTCTTCCTGTTCTATCTGTTCTTGGTGTTCTTACCCTGGGGAGTCCTATCGATGGAATGGCTAGGGTTTGCTGGTGTAAAGTCTTTATACTGGCCCTCTCCATGCCTCTCTGGTCGATAGCCATGCTGTGCTGGTACTCCTCCCCTGGCTATGTGTGTGTGGAGTGCATGCAGCACTCTTGGTGTGCTGTTTAGCATGCACACATGCAGTGTGAGCTGCCTGTGTGTGTGTGTGCTTGGTACTTGGGCTCTGGAATGGATCAGCTCGGCTGATCTTTGATCATATCCTCTCCATTACATTGTTTTTGCTAACCTACCAAGTGGCAATGCCACTTGGCATAATGCTATGTTTAATTTTGTGTGTGTGCAGGGATCAAGAAAATGATCAAGAGAAACTCAAGATCATATTGAAACAGAAGTTCTTGAAGTTTAACTTGTGTAGTTTAGGATATTTCAATTCCTTGTAATTTTCCTTTTTCTTATTTCATTTATTCATTTCATGTAATGTGTTGTAAAGTCATAATTCAATTCGGAATATTGTAAAGACAATGTATCTTGTGTGATTATCAATAAAGCTCTAGTTTTCTCTAATGAGCTTTACTTAATATTTGTATTGTTCATATTCTTTATTATTTAATATTTATTTAAAGAATTACCTCAATATTGACTTATGAGATATTCATGTGGTGTTTGAATTTGAAATTCAAATGCAACTTGTGTTTGAATTCAATCATGCAACTTAAGTTGTAATGCACTACTCTCCTCTCATCTCAAAACCCTAATTTAGTTGAATGAGAAACAAGTTTGTCGCACTCTCGAAACCCTAACCCTGTAAGGTGTCGAGAGAGAAACTTGTCCCCCTTCGATGCAGTTTTGTTTTAAAAGCGCGAAATTTCCCCAGAATTTATGATGCAGTGCACATCCCTTTCTAAAATCTACCCCTCGATCATCTCTAAACCTGGGACATTACAGCCTTTCCCCCTTAAAGAAAACTTCGTCCCGAAGTTGTGGTTGTAATACCTGAAGAGTTCGGGGTATGTTTTCCTCAGGTCTTCCTCCTTTTCCCAGGTGGCTTCCCTCTCGGGGTGATGTTTCCATTGTATCTTGCAGTACTTAATAGCTCGATTCCTAAGTTGTTTCCAGTTCTCCTCGAGAATCTTCGCTGGCTTCTCGATGTATGTCAAATCTGGTTGTAACTCAAGCTCATCATGTGATACTGGCTCATCTGGGGTCTTTAAGCATTTCCTGAGTTGCGACACATGGAATACATTATGAACTTGTGCTAACCTTCCCGGTAGTTCCAATTCAAAGGCTAACCCTCGGTTCTGACTCAAAATCTTGAAAGGTCCGATGTATCTAGGGCTTAACTTCCCCTTTACTCCAAATCTCTGAAGACCTTTCATCGGGCTCACCTTGAGATATACCATGTCTCCAACTTGTGGCTCCCATGTCCTTCTCTTTTGATCGGCATAGCTCTTCTGTCGACTTTGAGCTATCTTAAGCCTATCTCTTATAATGTCAATGATTTGTTGCTTTTCCTTGACATAATCAGGCCGGATTGAACTCCTTGCTTGCTCCAGCCTCATACCAGCATATGGGTGATCTACACTTCCTTCCATACAGAGCTTCGAACGGTGCCATCTTGATGCTGCTTTGATAGCTATTATTGTATGAAAACTCTGCTAGTGGCAAGTGCTCCTCCCATGATCCTCCGAAGTCTAGGGCACAAGCCCTAAGCATGTCCTCTAATATCTGATTTGTTCTCTCTGTTTGTCCACCTGTCTGAGGATGATAGGCGGTGCTATAGTCCAACTTGGATCCTAAAGCTTCATGTAATTGCTTCCAAAATGCTGATGTGAACACGGATCCTCGATCTGACACGATCTTCTTGGGTACTCCATGTTTACTCACGATCTCTTTGATGTAAAGATCGATGAGTTTCTCTCCTTTATCCTGCTGATTTACTGCTAAGAAGTGTGCACTTTTCGTCAACCGGTCCACGATTACCCATATCATATCCTTCTTTTTATTTGTCATGGGTAGTCCGGTGATGAAATCCATTCCTATTTCTTCTCATTTCCATTCTGGGATTGGTAAAGGTTGTAACTTTCCTGCCGGACTTTGATGTTCAGCCTTCACTCTTTGGCAGGTATGGCATTCCTCCACGTATTGTGCTATCTCCCTCTTCATATTATTCCACCAGAATAACTCCTTGAGATCCATGTACATCTTTGTACTTCCCGGATGTATGGAATATGGTGTTTGATGGGCTTCCCGGAGTATTACTTCCTTGATCTCAGCAATATCCGAAACGCAAATCCTCTTCTGAAACCATAGTGATCCTGATTCTCCTCGATGGAATTCTGATGGTCTTCCTTCATCAATTCTTCTCATCTCCTCTACAATGAATGGATCGTCCAATTGACCCATCATTATCTCATTCTTTAAGTTAACATTTAGCTCATCGGCCACTTGTAAAGCCGATAGTCCTTCATGAGCTTCTTTCTCCCAAAGTTGTATTTGGGCTTGGCTTATTTCCTTCCTCAACTCCGGTGATAACTCTTGTTCCACTCCTCCAGTGCTCTTCCTACTCAAGGCGTCTGCTACAACATTAGCCTTTCCTGGAGTATAGTTGATGGTCAAATCATAATCCTTGATTAGTTCGAGCCATCTTTTCTGCCTCATATTGAGTTCCTTCTGAGTGAAGAAGTACTTGAGACTCTTGTGATCCGTATAGAGCTCACACTTGGCTCCATAGAGAAAATGTCTCCATGTTTTAAGTGCAAATACAACTTCTGCTAATTCTAAATCATGTGTTGGGTAGTTCACTTCATGAGGTCTGAGTTGCCTCGATCCATAAGATATTACTTTCCGATCTTGCATGAGTACGCAACCCAATCCATGTTTGGATGCGTCACAGTACACGGTGTAATCCTTGCCAACTTCTGGAACTGCTAACACCGGTGCTGTGGTGAGTTTCTCCTTCAGAGTTTGAAAACTCTTCTCACACTCCTCCGACCACATGAATGGTGTGTTCTTTCTTAACAGCTTAGTCATTGGTCCTGCTATTTTGGAGAATCCTTCAATGAATCTCCGATAGTATCCTGCCATTCCGAGGAATCCTCGGATTTCCTTGACAGTCTTGGGTGCTTCCCAATCTAAAACTGCTGCTACCCTGCTCGGGTTAACAGCTATTCCATCTTTGCTAATAACATGACCAAGAAATTCCACTTGATCTAGCCAAAATTCACACTTGCTGAACTTGGCATAGAGTTGATGTTCTCTTAGTGTTTGCAGCACTAACCTCAAATGTTCAGCATGTTCAGTTTTATCTTTGGAGTATATCAAGATATCATCGATGAATACTATGACAAACTTGTCTAGATATGGCATGAAGATATTATTCATAAGATTCATGAAGATTGCTGGGGCATTGGTTAATCCAAAAGGTACTACAAGGTATTCATGATGTCCATAAATTGAGACAAATGCTGTTTTCGGAACATCTTCCTTCTTGATCTTTATCTGATGATAACCTGACCTTAGATCAATTTTGGAAAAGACTCCCGCTCCTCTAACTTGATCAAATAGATCTTGAATTCTAGGAAGTGGGTACTTGTTCTTGATAGTAACATTATTCAGATTACTGTAGTCTCCGCACATCCTTCTGCCTCCATCTCTTTTATCCACGAAGATCACAGGTGATCCCCATGGTGAGATACTCTCCTGTATGAATCCTTTCTGTTCCAAGTCATCCAATTGCTCCTTGAGCTCTTTCAACTCCTTAGGCCCCATCTTATATGGTGCTTTAGCAATCGGAGCTGTTCCTGGAATTAGGTCGATAGTAAACTCTATCTCCCTATCTGGGGGCATTCCAGGTAATTCCTTAGGAAACACATCCTGGAATTCATTTACTACAGGTATATCCTCCAACTTCACTTCCTTCATGATGTTCAGCTGTAGATCGACTTCGATCTGTGTATGCTTATCTCCTTGGTAGATCATTCTACTTCCATCGGGGCTTTTCAAAGACACAGTCTTGTTCACACAGTCGATCAATGCTCCGTTAGCTTCTAACCAGTTCATACCAAGAATGACATCAATGTCCTTCATCGGTAAAATGAACAAGTCTGCGTTAAACGCGCATTTATTGATCATGATGACTTGTTTTTGTTTGGTATGAGTTACTACTATCGTTCCCCCCGCCGAAAGTATGGTTATGGGTGTATCTAACTTAGTGCAACTAATCCCATGTTTGATGATGAATTGTTCAGAAATGAATGATGTAGTTGCACCAGTATCAAAAAGTACTTTGCTAGGATGAGTAAGTATCTGGAGCGTACCTATCACTGCCTGATCGGAGTTAACCACCTCCTCCAAGCTGGTGCAGTTTAACTTGCCGAAGGGTTTCTTGTTCTTCCAGTTTCCTCCTCGGCTTCCTCCTCCTCCTGACTGACCTCCTCCATTCTTATTCTTAGGGCAATCCTTCATCATGTGCCCCTCCTGGCGGCACCCGAAGCATATTATCTTGGGTTTCCTGCAATCTTGTGAAAGATGCCCTCTGAATCCACAAATGCGGCAAACGATCTGGTTTGCGGCTTGGGATCCTTGGTTCCTCCTATTGTTGTTGTTGTTGTTGTTGTACCTCGGTTTGAAACTCAAGCCAGTATTAGGCTTGTTACTGACATACCTCTTAGGCTCAAACTTGGCCTTTTTCCTCTTCTCCTCTTGCAGCTGCTTGAAGTCATCTTCAAGAGTGATGGCTGCATCCACCAACTCTTGGAACTCGGCCGCTCTCATCATTCTGAGCTGAACCTTGAACTGGGGACTTAATCCCCGCAAGAACCTCTTCTTCTTGTCCTCGGTGTTGACCTCCTCAACAGCATACCGAGACAATTTCGAGAACTCCCTGACATAAGTCAGGATGGCCTTGTCCTTCTGCTCGAGACTTTCAAATTCTTGACGCTTCAACTCCACAATGCTTTCAGCGACATTGGATTCCCTGAATTTCCTCTTAAACTCCTCCCAGGTGAATACATTCTCAACCGGATAAACGGCTACTATATTATCCCACCATGATGCAGCGGCTCCACACAACAGGTGTGTTGCATATCTGACCTTCTCCAGGTCATTGCATCCAACGGTGTTGAGCTTTCGCTCCGTATCCATCAGCCAGTCCTCCGCGTCCATAGGTTCAGGCGCGTATGCGAAGGATATATGCTTAGTATTCTGGAAGTCTAACAGAGTGACTCCCTGATTGTCGGGCCTCTCCACCCTATTCTGTTGAAGCAGCTCCTGGAAGAACTTGTTCTGCTGCTCCAACGTTATACGTTGCCTTTCCTCCAACATTTGCATGTATTGGAGGAAATTCTGCTGCGTCATAGGTGGTGGTGGTGGAAACTGATTTCTGGCTGCTTCATCAGTCTCTTCCTTCTGCTTAGCCTCGCGCTCCATGCGCTGCACTTCACTCTCCTCACCTACTGGTCCCGACATGTCCCCCTAGTTCTGCAACACAAAGTGGTACTCATAGTTACTCCATGCGCAAGTTTTATGAGCTCAACTTTGTGCACAGAACTAGTCACGCAATGGAAATCAAGAAGCAAATCCAAATCATACAAAACATATACCGTGTATATACATACTTAAGTGGTCTTATTACAATACTCAGTGTCGATGTGAGTATGCAAACTCACTTATTGAAGTATAAGTACAAATTTCTACAAATATTACACACTACAATACATGTGGTACTATTGTATTGTAGTCTCGCCTCCCTTGGTAGTCTCTAGTCGTGCTTCACTCCCGGTACATCCCAGGCTTCCATCCGGTCGAACGTGTCATCCTCCTGACAGAATCTGGAACGTAGGGTCTTCCCGTTGGCTGGTAGTCGGAATCAGAGGATGATCCAAGGGAGAAATCTGTGTTCATGAATTGATTATTCAAAACATCATAATCCACCCATCGGGTATACTCCCCTGTGACTCCGCCATAGGTATTACCTCCATCAGTATCTGACTCAATCAGTATAGGGTACTCCTCATAGTCTCCCCTATTATACTGATAGTCCTGGAACTGGGTTGTGGCGTCCTCATTCATCTCCGCATTATTTCTGACTGAATTGCCAGAATTTCCCGTGTCTGACCCCCAACGCCAACCTGTTGAGTTCTCTATAGGAGTCTCGGAACACTGATGGTTCCCAGATTCCTCTCCACCCTCATATCCTCCATAGGAACTATTAGGATAATACCTAGGTGTAATAGGTGTGGTTTGTTGTTCGGGATGGTCAATACTAATGTAATCACCAGCTGAATAAACGGGTGTGTGAACCTCATTCTCCATTGGTTCTTTTCCCCTAGTCTCCTCCTTGGGCTCAGTGAACTCTTCTAGCATTGTATCAATTGCTCCCGACAGATGTCGGTTCAACTGAAAGAACAATGACAATAAGTTGCGGCTATTGTCCATGTACTTAGCGACTTCTATTGGTTTGCGTTTGGCAAATTTGAAGTGGTTAAGCATAGGATCATCTTCCTCTTCCATATGAGGAATGTGTAAGAATTCGGAACCCATAAGCTCTTTCGTCTTATGCTCCCGAATATTAGTGATGGCTCTCATAATGGCGATATGGTAGGCTGTTTGGATTGTTCTGGCCTCACCTGCTGGCATCACTATACTCATTCCTAGGGATTCTGGAAGTCTTAGTCCTACCCTACACTTCGCCAATACAGTACCATCGTAGTACATGTATTTCTTTACTTGGATCTGGGGATCGCACCCAAATTCAAGCAACATGGCACGAAGAATATCTGCGAGTCCTTCATATTCACTCAGTGTTGAATCCATCACTTTCACGTTTCGTCCCGGACGTGAACTTGCCATAGTTGGCTGTAGAATAGAAAGAATATAAGATTAATAATAATGCATCATAATAGAGATAATAAAGAATTATCGCACTAAAAGATATGATTGTTTTATTCTCAAGTGAATATACACCATATTTTTAGAGAATTCCTTACTAATCCTATTTGACTCCTAACGTTCTGTCCCATTTACTAGGTTCCAACCTAAGGTCAAAGCTTTTGCTCTGATACCAACTGTGGTGAGCCTGCATACCACTGCATGTTGTAGTATGCCAGTCGTTGATATAACATTCACGAAGTACCATTCCGCAAATATTACATCCCTCAGAGTAGTACAACAGAACATAGCAGGTCCATAACTCATTCATTTATTATTACAAGCATAATGTACATATCATCTCGGAGCTCCTCTTGGGTCCTAAGAGGGATACTCCTGGGTTTGAGGCAAACCCAACTTAACTTATAATACATGAGTCTTACTAAGTTATACATTTATTCCCTCAAGCAGTAAAGTACTAAGAGTTCGTACTGCTCGGATACTACTACTACTTATCGGTCTAAGCTTGCTCTCCTCCGGAACCCTCCCCGATTCCGTAGACTATAAGGTAGTCTACACCTTCGACACCTCCAGAGAGGTCTGGTTCTTCATAGCCGATGATGTCGGCTCCGTCAAGGTTGTCGTTGTCCTCCTCCAGATGGTTCGGACAATCTAAGCAGGGGATTTAAGAGTGGTATGAGTATGAGCGTACTCAACAAGTTCATTATAGAAAAGTGGTGTTTAATGCACTAGCTACGATATTAGACCAGAAAGTCTAATACCAATGCAAGTTTTTATAAACATTTCTTCAAGAGGTTGCTTTTATTTCAAAGAACTATGTCCGTCAGCCTTCACCGGTTTACGAGAACTTCATGGAGTTCCTTTTCGGCCGCGTTCGCAGTTCCATATCCCGGAACAGGGAGTGACAGGTCACGGTTCTTTACACTCTGCAGAGGTGTGTTGCTTTACCCATAAGAGATCTTAACCTTGGTGCCAACCGGGCAGCTTTCCCGTTCACACTTCCTTTGGTGTGAGGCCCGATATAAGGTCATAGCCAATCATATTCCTCCGCTACCTCGCACACCCACCCTTTGTTGCAAACCCCGACCCTGGGTCCTCGTCGGTCCACTTACACCACTTAAGGACGGACCCCGACCACGACGACAGTCTGGGATCGAACCAAACTCCTTCGCCGGTAGCTGCAACCCATCATAGACCACATTACCGTGGGGAATTAGAAGGGGATCCCCACCCACCAATTGTTCCGCAAGCAGCAACCGCTACGGTAAGCAACAGCTATACCGTGGGGAATTAGAAGGGGCTCCCCACCCACCAATTGCTCCGCAAGATACAACCGTTACGGTAAGCGCATCCGTTGATGTACAAGAGGTGGAAATACGATTGACTATTCCGTCCCACTCCAGATCTTATGGTTAACACGGGTATTACGGTACAAGAATCACTGGACGACATTTGTTGTTTAATCCTAGATGGATATAAACCCTTGCAATGGAACCTCCACCATATCAACACAATCCATGGTTCCATTGCCCACCACTTAGTCATATTCATAGTTATGAAAATAGTGGTTTTGCTTTTTATGCAGTAGTGATAACCATAGTACTTTGCATGTAATTTGATAAAAATACTCGAATGACATGAGCAAGTGATGAACTTGCCTGAACACTGCAAAGTGTTGCAGTTGGATGGTGTGGACTGACCCTTGTCCTCTGTTGCTGAAAAATAGCATCATTGTCCGATAAGGGCAATGGTTAAAGAAGCATTGATGCATGATTCCAGTTTTAGGGTTTGTTCCCCCTTCCGATGTCGTTATTATTTCATGTGAGAGGTTAATACTAAGAATAACTTAGGTATACTCTATTTAGGGCAAAATACAACCTTGAAATGTATTCAAGGTGTTTTTAGAGTCCAAAAGAATTTTTGGACTTATTTTCATTATTGAAAATAAAATGTGTGATTTAAATGATTATTTAAATCACCAAATTTGAACTTATTCTTGTTTAACTTCAAAAATTCTATTTCATAATTTATTATGATAGAGTTTTTTATACTGAGTGATTTTCATATTTTTAAATATTTTTTAGAGCTATTAAACATTTATTGTGTATTTTCAAAGTTTCTGCATTTATTGTGAAATGGCAGTTTTGCCCCTGGGCCCACCTGTCGGTGTAACCCAGTGGGGTTAGGTCGAACCGACCCACCTGGTCCGGCTCGACCAGCCTCACTTCTCTCTCTCTCTCTCTCGCGCGCGTCCGAAACCCTAACCCTAATCCCCTCTCTGGCGATCCGCGTCGCCTCCGCCGTCGCCGCTCGATTCCGGCGAGCTCCACCGGACTTGGCCCTCGCCGTGGGGCGCAATCGACTCGCCTCATGACGGCGCGTCGATCTATCCGCGTCGATTTGATGCGGGCGACCCGGTGCACTCGTCCTCGACCCTCTCTGGTGCTAGGGTTACGGTCCTCGCCGACGATGAGTGTCGGCGGACGCCCCAGACATGATGGCGCCGCCGTGGCTTCGCCGCCGTGGTTCTGGTGGTGTTGTGGCGTCGCCATGGCTTGGCTTGGCCTGGCGCCGCCGCGCTCCGGCGTGTGCCGCCGTGGCTGCCATGGCTGCGCCTGTCTGCTCGACCCCGGGTATGTGCGCCTCCCTTCTTTCCCTCTCCCGTGCCTGTTCTTCTTCCTCCTCTAGCTCTGGCTATGGTTTGTCTCTCTGTGTAGAGATGCTTGCCATGCCGATGCTCTACTTCTGCGCTTTGCTTGCCTGCTCCTGAGCTGTTGTGATGTGCTGCTGCGCTATGTTGTTATGTTGCTGCTGTGTTCCTGTTGGCCTTGGCCAATGCTGCCATGACCATGCTAGGCTTGTGCTACTGCTGTGTGCAGTCACTGTCATGCCTCTGTGCAAGAATTCCTAGTCTAAGTGCTTGCTATGCTTGCATTTCTTGTGTAATTCTATCTCTGTGCCTCTGTTCTTGTTAATAAGCTTGCCAGATACTCAAGTGTATTCGTGTATATTGCCCTGACTTAATTACAGTATATAGTTCTTGCAATTTTGTAAGTGCCAGAGCAATAGTGTGCTGTTTCTTGTGCTCAAATTCATGAGTATGCTCAATTGAGCATTGCTGTTGGCTTATCAGTGTTATTCAGTGATGAGTGCATGTGCTTTGCTTGTGTATCTGGTTCCAATGGCTCATCCAGCCTTTGATGTGCTTCTGGATACAATCATAAAGTAATTTATTTGATTATCTGTGAAGCAACTGTTGATGAATTGGTCCTGTGTAATTTATATGATTCATGGCTTGGGCTAGGTTGGCTCTAGCATGCACTTGCATGCTCTGTTAGGCCCTGATGATCATATGATCTTCAGTGCTTGGTGAATTTCTGCTGTCCTATGACTTGTGTTCCACTGATGCTCTTTCTTGGCTTGTGTGGCCTTCAAGTCTGTGCTGGTGCATGCTCTTGCTTACCCCAGCAACTACTGTTGCTTGCAGTGATCATCTGGATCATTTGCAATAGTCTGGTGCACTGTTTAATTATGCATTTCATTTATCTGGTTAGTTTAACTTGATTGATTAGATAAATGAGGTGAACTGCTGAGCAGTAATGATCTCATGGATGGACTTGATGTAGCTAGAGGGATGCCAATCACTGATTGGGTACCCTAGCTCATGCTGAACCCTATTGGGTTATGATGCATTGGCTTAGTGAGTGTTCTGATGGGTTTGAGGTAGCCCTAACAGTCTTTGTGCTGTCCAAGGGTGGCTCCCCTTTACTGTGGCTGTTGTTGTGACTCTCTCATGCTATCTGGTTGATCCATGACTGGATTACCAGTAGCTTTTGATGTTGAAACAAAATAGACATTTAAATGTCTATATTCTGATGGTGTAACTAGCTATGTGGTGCTAGGTGAGTTTGGATGGCTAGTTAGGGATTAATCCATGTTGGATTTCTCTGGTATTGTCACCATGCTGACATACCAATGTTCCCTTGGTGATTTCCTTCTGGCTGATCTCCAGTTTGCTTGCACCAAATGGCTTAGTAACCAGATGATGATACAAACTGGGTATTCTACCCATTTTGGCTTCTGTGACATATGCAGATGCTTATTTATGAGCAAACCAGGGTTTTGCTCAGGTTGATCTTGTTTATACCTCACTCCAGCTCCTAGATGGTTTGTTGGTGTAGAGGATTTGGCTTCAGGATTGTGGTGTGAGCTTGCCCTGCTCCTCCTGGTTAGCCTGTGCTTGATTTCCTGCTTGTGCCTTGTTCTACAACAGTTCAAGTGGAGCTATTTTGGATAGTTTGGCTGGTTGGGAAAGCTTGGTGTTCTTCCTGTTCTATCTGTTCTTGGTGTTCTTACCCTGGGGAGTCCTGTCGATGGAATGGCTAGGGTTTGCTGGTGTAAAGTCTTTATACTGGCCCTCTCCATGCCTCTCTGGTCGACAGCCATGCTGTGCTGGTACTCCTCCCCTGGCTATGTGTGTGTGGAGTGCATGCAGCACTCTTGGTGTGCTGTTTAGCATGCACACATGCAGTGTGAGCTGCCTGTGTGTGTGCTTGGTACTTGGGCTCTGGAATGGATCAACTCGGCTGATCTTTGATCATATCCTCTCCATTACATTGTTTTTGCTAACCTGCCAAGTGGCAATGCCACTTGGCATAATGCTATGTTTAATTTTGTGTGTGTGTGCAGGGATCAAGAAAATGATCAAGAGAAAATCAAGATCATATTGAAACAAAAGTTCTTGAAGTTTAACTTGTGTAGTTTAGGATATTTCAATTCCTTGTAATTTTCCTTTTTCTTATTTCATTTATTCATTTCATGTAATGTGTTGTAAAGTCATAATTCAATTTGGAATATTGTAAAGACAATGTATCTTGTGTGATTATCAATAAAGCTCTAATTTTCTCTAATGAGCTTTACTTAATATTTGTATTGTTCATATTCTTTATTATTTAATATTTATTTAAAGAATTACCTCAATATTGACTTATGAGATATTCATGTGGTGTTTGAATTTGAAATTCAAATGCAACTTGTGTTTGAATTCAATCATGCAACTTAAGTTGTAATGCACTACTCTCCTCTCATCTCAAAACCCTAATTTACTTGAATGAGAAACAAGTTTGTCGCACTCTCGAAACCCTAACCCTGTAAGGTGTCGAGAGAGAAACTTGTCCCCCTTCGATGCAGTTTTGTTTTAAAAGCGCGAAATTTCCCCAGAATTTACGATGCAGTGCACATCCCTTTCTAAAATCTACCCCTCGATCATCTCTAAACCTGGGACATTACATCTACAATCTTAGAAGTGATTCTCACTCTTCCAGAAAACTAGAGGCATGAACCTACTATCGAGCATAAATACCCCTTCTTGGAGTCACAAGCATCTACTTGGCCAGAGTATCTACTAGCAACGGAGAGCATGCAAGATCACAAATAACATATGACAAGAATATATAATCGACCTCAACATAGCATTCCATATTCATCGGATCCCAGCAAACACAACATGTAGCATTACATAAGGATGATCTTGATTATGTAGGGCAGCTCACAAGATCTAAACATGAGGCACAAATTGGATAAGACAACCATCTAGCTATTGATATGGAGCCATAGTGCAGGGATGAACTACTCACACATCACTTCGGAGGCGGGCATGGCGATATAGATGCCTCCAGCGATGATTTCCCCCTCTGGCAGGGTGCCGGGAAGAGCTTCGGAACCCTCCCGAGCTAGGGTCTGCAATGACGGCTGATACGTCTCCGACGTATCGATAATTTCTTATGTTCCATGCCACATTATTGATGATATCTACATGTTTTATGCACACTTTATGTCATATTTATGCGTTTTCCGGAACTAACCTATTGACGAGATGCCGAAGGGCCAGTTCTTGTTTTCTGTTGTTTTTGGTTTCAGAAATCCTAGTAAGCAAATATTCTCGGAATCGGATGAAATCAACGCCCAGCATCTTAGAATCCCCGGAAGCATCCAGAACACCCGAGAGCCGCCAGAGAGGGGACACAGGCCCCCCAGGAGGTAGGCCGGCGCGGCCCAGGGGTGGCCCGCGCCCCCCTGTGGTGACACCGCTTCGTTGACCCTCCGACTCCGCCTCTTCGCCTATATAAAGGTCCCTGACCTAAAACATCGACACGGAAAAGCCACGGTATGAGAAACCATCCAGAGCCGCCGCCATCGCGAAGCCAAGATCTGGGGGACAGGAGTCTCTGTTCCGGCACGCCGCCGGGACTGGGAAGTGCCCCCGGAAGGCTCCTCCATCGACACCACCGCCATCTTCATCAACGCTGCTGTCTCCCATGAGGAGGGAGTAGTTCTCCATCGAGGCTCGGGGCTGTACCGGTAGCTATGTGGTTAATCTCTCTCCTATGTACTTCAATACAATGATCTCATGAGCTGCCTTACATGATTGAGATTCATATGAGTTTTGTATCACTATTCATCTATGTGCTACTCTAGTGATGTTATTAAAGTACTCTATTCCTCCTGCATGGTGTAAAGGTGGCAGTGTGTGCATCATGTAATACTTGGCGTAGTTTATGATTGTGATCTCTTGTAGATTATGAAGTTAACTATTACTATGATGGTATTGATGTGATCTATTTGGTTATGTTGATCTATCTTGCTGATGACCCACAAGTATAGGGGGTGTATCGTAGTATTTTCGATAAGTAAGAATGTCGATCCCAACGAGGAGCAGAAGGTGTTGACAAGCAGTTTCGATGAAGGATTCACTGTAAATGCTCACAGACAAGTATTCAGGGGGTTTTGATGTAACAGTTGAATAAAGTACGAGTAAGTAAAGTGCGAGAGTAACAATTGTAGCGAGTGGCCCAATCCTTTTTAGCACAAAGGACAAGCCGGGTTGTTTACTTATAATGACCAAACGTTCTCGAGGACACACGGGATTTTAGTCTAGTGCTTTCGCTACATACGGCTAAATAATCTTCATTGTTATGATAAGTGTTGTGTGGGTGAACCTATGCTAATGTACCGCCCTTCCTAGGACTAATACATACTTGTGATTATACCCCTTGCAAGCATCCGCAACTACAAGAAAGTAATTAAGAATAAATCTAACCACAGCCTTAAATTCTGAGATCCTGCTATCCCTCCTGCATCGATATACCAACGGGGGTTTAGGTTTCTGTCACTCCGGCAACCCCGCAATTGGCAAACGAGTACAAGATGCATTCCCCTAGGCCCATAAATGGTGAAGTGTCATGTAGTCGACGTTCACATGACACCACCAGAAGAATAACACCACAACTTAAATATCATACCATTGAATATTACTCAACCATAGTTCACTACTAACATTTAGACTTCACCCATGTCCTCAAGAACTAAACGAACTACTCACGAGACATCATATGGAACATGATCGGAGGTGATATGATGATGAATAACAATCTGAACATAAACCTTGGTTCAATGGTTTCACTCAATAGCATCAACAACAAGTAGAAATCGATACCGGGAGAGTTTCCCCTATCAAACAATCAAGATCAAACCCAAATTGCAACGGCGGTGACGATGTCCAGCGGTGGAGACGGCGGTGATGATGGTGGAGATGATGATGATGGTGATGGAGATGATGTCCAGCTCGATGACGGTGACGATGGCGTCGATTTCCCCCTCCGGGAGGAATTTCCCCGGCGGATTCCTGCCCGCCGGAGAGCTCTTTCTCTCTGGTGTTCTCCGCCCCGCAGGCGGCTGTAACTCTTCGTGAGGTCGCCTCTGTGGGGTCGGTCTTCGGGACGAAGGGGTTCGCGACGAAAAGGAGGCGAAAGGGGCTGTGGGGCCCCCCCACCACACGGTGGCGCGGGCCGGCCATGGGCCGCGCCGGCCTGTGGTGCAGCTCCACCTTGGGCCTTCTCAGGTCCCCTTCAGCTTCCTTCGTCATCTGGAAAAATAGGATTTTTGGTATAATTTCCTTCCATGTTGATCTTCCGAAATATTGCGTTCTCGACGGTGCTTTTTCCAGAGAATCCTGCTCCGGTGCTTGATCCTCCAATAATGATGAAACATGCAAAATAGATGAAATAACATAAGTATTGTATCCAAATATGAAATATATCAATGAATAACAGCACATTATGATACAAAATAGTGATGCAAATTGGACGTATCAACTCCCCCCAAGCTTAGACTTCGCTTGTCCCCAAGCGAAACTGAACTCGGTAAACAGGACCACATGTTTATGGAGTGAAGAGTCGATAAATAAAATACGGACAAGAAGCATCATATTCATTCACACAAGACATTATAGTAAACAACTTCCTCATATAACTCAACTTGAAACAAGTATAAGGTAATCACAAATAAAGGTGCATACGAAATCATAGTTGGTGATGGCAAACTTCGTTCTTGGTCAGAGAACAATTAACAGATTATATTTATCTCATTGAGCAGCGCTCTCATGTTAAAGTTTATAAGGCACAACTTGCATACTCAATCATAATGGTCTCCTCATAATCATTGATAACTTGCAAAGCTATATTCATTCAGATAAAACTTGAACTAAACAAGGAAAAGTAAAAGACATGATGAAGCAAATCACAATATAATGGTTTGATCACAACTACTCAAATGCTTGCTTGAGATGGAGGGAAACAGGTTTACTGACTCAACATAAAGTAAAAGACAGGCCCTTCGCAGAGGGAAGCAGGGATTAAATCATGTGCTAGAGCTTTTTCATTTTTGAAATCATATAAAGAGAATAAAAGTAACATTTTTGAGAGGTGTCTGTTGTTGTCAACGACTGCTAGCGGGTACTCTAACCCCCTTGCCAGACAACCTTCAAAGAGCGGCTCCCATATTATTTTCATTTTATGTGGCACTCCTTCCAACCTTTCTTTCACAAACCATGGCTAACCGAATCCTCGGGTGCCTGCCAACAATCTCATACCATGAAGGAGTGCCTTTTTATTTTAGTTTTATTATGATGATGACACTCCCCCCAACCTTTGCTTACACAAGCCATGGCTAACCGAATCCTTCGGGTGCCGTCCATCAATCACATACCATGGAGGAGTGTCTATTTACATTGCCAGCTCTTTTTGCAAAATTATTGGATAAGCGGATGAAGCCACTAGTCCATTGGTGAAAGTTGCCCAACAAGATTGAAAGATAAAACACCACATACTTCCTCATGAGCTATGAAACATTGACACAAATAAGAGATAACAAGTTTTGAATTGTTTTAAAGATAGCACATGAAGTATTTACTTGGAATGGCAGAAAATACCATGTAGTAGGTAGGTATGGTGGACACAAATGACATAGGTTTGGGTTAAGATTTGGATGCACGAGAAGTATTCCCTCTCAGTACAGGTTTTTGGCTAGCAAGGTTAATTAGCAAGCATAAGAGTTGAGGGAAACAAACAAATATACATGTGATAGAAACAATCATGCATCTTCCTTGTAAGCACAAACAATTTTAACTTCAGAATAATAAGCTATGAGCTAACAAGAAAGAAAGACAATGAAACAACTACATGTATTTCTCTTTTCTACTCAAACCTCAAAGTGTTGTTGCTATTGACCAATGCTAAGTTTGCCAAAACCAAATAGATTTATTCAATGCTCCCAAAGTGATACCAATACTAATGACAAGATAAATCATATAATAGAGATTGCAAACTAAAATAAGATGTGCAATATGTAAATGATAAGACTTCTCATTAATATTCTATAACGATAACTCACACCAAGGGATACATATGATAACTTCCCTACTCATGATATGACACTACTTGACAATAAAAAGTAAAAGGTAGTGATGATGTGATACCGCGGCACTCCCCCAAGCTTGGAACAAACCAAGGGGATGCCAATACCGATGATGAATTACTCCTTCGGCAATGGTGGTGATGAATTCCTGACAAGCTTCTCAATAAGCTCCTGAAGCTCATCAATCTTGTATGTGAGATTGCGAATCATCTCCGAATTGTGCTCGACGCGGTTAAGAAGTCTGTCCGACGGCGAGTCCCAACTCTTGGAGTTATTTCCCCACTCTTCACCCTCAGGCTTCCTCCCTCCTGCAGTGTTAGAGCGATCTATATCCCAATTGCTAGGCAATGCTGCCTTGGGAGTCCCTTCAATTTGATTATTGAAAATTAGATTGTGGAAGGGATGGTGAATGCCTGATAAAGATGTTTTCGAAGCTAGGTAATGACGTGGAACCGCTCCTCCAGTGCGAATCCTTGCGCTCTTGTTTGCACTAAAAGGGTTGTCCACCACCTTGATGCTTGCAATGGTAGCACGCGGGTGTGCGCGCGAATCTTCCTCCACCTCTTCTTCATCCTCTTCCTTGACGTCCTTGTCCTCCTCTTTCCACCCAAGATCTCGATTATCTTCATCCGGAAACTCCTTGCCCTTGTTCTTGGAGACCATGGTGCTTCTAAACTGAAAACAGATCCTGGCAGAAACAGCTCGAAACAAAACACGTCGAGAAAATGATATACGGACCTCCAGGGGTCCGGGGGATTATATAGCAAAAATTTTCACGACAAAAGAAAAATACCAGATCGAACCAGAGTCGGAAAGGGGCGACGAGGCGGCCAGACCATAGGGCGGCGCGGGCCCATGCCAGGCCGCGCCGGCCTATGGTGGCACGCCCTCGTGCGTCTTTTCCACTCCGTTTCGATCTCGTAATTTTTCATATTTTCCAAAAACAGCAAAAATATTGTTCGGAAAGTAAATTGCGAACTTTTCATTACCAGTACTGTTACCTATTCAAAGTCGAGTTCTGGTGGACTGTCAATTTGTCCTTTGATGAAAGCCTCCGGTGTTTCCACTTGAATAATATCAACATCAACATTATAGGAATCACCTGAGATATAATGCTTGAGTCTTTGTCCATTCACCACTTGTGTGGCATTGCCTTGGAGAGAGCTAATTTTAATTGCTCCTGAACGATACACCTCCTCAACAACATATGGTCCTTCCCATTTCGAGAGTAATTTCCCTGCAAAGAATCTGAGACGAGACCGATACAATAGGACTTTATCCCTAATATTAAATTCTCTTTTGATAATCCTTCTATCATGCCATTTTTTAACTTTCTCTTTAAAGAGTTTAGCATTTTCATAAGCTTCACTTCTCCATTCATCTAGAGAACTCAATTGCAACAACCTCTTATTACCGGCAAGTTTAGGATCTTTATTTAATTCTCTAACAGCCCAATAAGCTTTGTGCTCTAGTTCTAAAGGTAAATGACAAGCTTTCCCATAAACCATTTTATAAGGTGACATTCCCATGGGATTTTTATAAGCAGTTCTATAAGCCCATAGTGCACCCTTCAATTTACTAGCCCAATTCTTTCTAGTTTTATTAACAGTCTTTTGCAAGATAGATTTAATCTCTCTATTTGATAATTCTACTTGCCCACTAGTTTGAGGATGATAAGCGGAAGCAATTCTATGATTAATACCATACCTAACAAGAGTTTTTCTAAAACCTCCATGAATAAAATGAGAACCTCCATCAGTCATAATATATCTAGGCACTCCAAATCTAGGAAAAATAATGTCTAAAAGCATTCTTAAAGAGGTCTGACCATCAGCACTTTTTGTAGGTATTGCTTCCACCCATTTAGTAACATAATCAACAGCAACAAGTATATGAGTGTTACCTTCTGAAGAGGGAAAAGGTCCCATGAAGTCAAATCCCCAACAATCAAACGGTTCAATAACAAGAGTATAATTCATAGGCATTTCATTACGTCTGGAGATATTACCAACCCTTTGGCATTCATCACAAGATAAAATAAACTTTCTCGCATCCTTGAAGAGAGTTGGCCAATAAAAACCTGATTGTAGAACCTTTTGCGCGGTTCTTTCTCCGGCGTGATGTCCTCCATAAGCACTACCATGGCATTTACTCAATATCTCCTGTTTGTTCATATTCGGGAACACATCTTCGCATAATACCATCCACTCCTTCTTTATATAAGTGTGGGTCATCCCAAAAATAATGCCTCAAGTCATAAAAGAATTTCCTCCTTTGCTGAGCTGAAAAGGTTGGAGGCAAGTACTTGGAAACAATAAAGTTAGCATAATCAGCATACCAAGGACTGTCTCGCGAGCTCACCTTTATTACAGCCAATTGTTCATTTGGAAAACTATCATTAACAGGAATATGATCATAAGCAATATTTTCCAATCTAGACAAATTATCAGCAACAGGATTATCAGCACCTTTCCTATCTACAATATGTAAATCAAATTCTTGCAACAGAAGCACCCATCTAATAAGCCTCGGCTTAGCATCTTTCTTTGTCATAAGGTATCTAATTGCAGCATGATCAGTATGAATCGTAACTTTTGAATCAACAATATAAGATCTAAATTTATCGCAAGCAAAGACTACAGCTAATAATTCTTTTTCAGTTGTAGCATAATTTCTTTGAGCAGCATCAAGAGTTTTACTAGCATAATGAATAACATTCAGTTTTTTATCTACTCGCTGTCCAAGAACAGTGCCTACAGCAAAATCACTAGCATCACACATAATTTCAAAAGGCAAATTCCAATCAGGAGGTTCAACTACAGGAGCAGTTGTTAAGGCTTTCTTTAGAGTTTCAAAAGCTTCCTTACAATCATCATCAAAAACAAAAGGTACATCTTTTTGAAGAAGATTAGTAAGAGGCTTTGAAATCTTGGAGAAATCTTTAATAAATCTCCTATAAAACCCAGCGTGACCAAGAACACTACGAATACCTTTAACATCCCTCGGATAGGGCATCTTCTCAATTGCTTCAACTTTAGCTCTATCAACTTCAATACCTCTCTCAGAAATTTTATGTCCCAATACAATTCCTTCATTAACCATAAAGTGGCATTTCTCCCAATTAAGAACAAGGTTAGTTTCTTCACATCTCTGCAAAACTTTATCAAGGTTTCGCAAGCAACTATCAAAAGAATTCCCATAGACGGAAAAATCATCCATGAATACCTCTACAATACTCTCGCAAAAACCATGAAAAATAGCAGACATGCATCTTTGAAAAGTAGCAGGAGCATTACATAAACCAAAAGGCATGCGCCTATAAGCATAAGTTCCATAGGGACAAGTAAAAGTGGTTTTCTCTTGATCTTTAGTTTTAACAGCAATTTGTGAAAACCCAGAATAACCATCAAGAAAGCAAAAATGAGTATTTTTAGACAATCTTTCTAGCATTTGATCAATAAATGGTAAAGGGTAATGATCTTTCTTAGTAACTTTATTAACTTTTCGAAAATCAATGCACATTCTATACCCTACAACTACTCTTTGAGGGATGAGCTCATCATTATCATTAGGCACAACAGTCATTCCTCCTTTCTTGGGAACGCAATGCACAGGACTAACCCATCTACTATCAGCAATAGGATATATAATACCAGCTTCAAGAAGTTCTAATACCTCATTCCTTACCACCTCCTTCATCTTCGGAATTAGACGACGCTGATGTTCAACAACAGGCTTTGCATCATCTTCCATATTAATAGCATGTTGGCAAATAGAAGGAGAAATCCCCTTCAAATCATCAAGAGTGTAGCCAATAGCTCCTCGGTGTTTCTTCAATATTTCCAATAACCTTTCTTCCTCAATCTCTGAAAGCTTAGAACTAATAATAACAGGATATATTTTCTTATCATCAATATGAGCATATTTAAGATTATCAGGTAAAGGCTTTAATTCAAAAACAGGATCTTCCTTTGGTGGCGGTGTTGTACCCAAATCTTCCACCGGTAAATTATGCTTGAGAATAGGTTGGCGGAGAAAAATTTCCTCAAGCTCATCTCTTTCTTTCCTAAAAACTTCACTCTCGCTATTCTCCAAATGTTGCTGCAAAGGATTATTAGGAACAAGAACAATAGATGCACACTGTTCCATTTTAAAATCATCACTAGGCAAATCAGCTTTATAAGGAGTTTTGGTAAATTTGGAGAAGTTAAACTCATAAGATTCACCAGCAAATTTAGTCAAAATTTTCTCTTTCTTGCAGTCTATAATAGCTCCACAAGTATTTAGAAAAGGTCTACCAAAAATGATAGGACAATAATCACTAGCAGCAGAACCAAGTACCAAAAAGTCAGCAGGATATTTAATCTTACCGCATAAAACTTTCACATCTCGAACAATACCAATTGGAGAAATAGTTTCTCTATTAGCCAGCTGAATAACCACATCAATATCTTCAAGTTCACAAGAATCAATTTCGTGCATAATCTCCGTGTAAAGCTCATAAGGAATAGCACTAACACTTGCACCAATATCACATAAACCATAATAGCAATGATCACCAATTCTAACAGATAGCATAGGAACACTAACTTGTTTGGGTTTATTAGGATGTGAAACAATATTAGAAGCATCTTCACAGAAAATAATATGGCCATCCTCCACATTTTCAGTCACAAGATCTTTAACTATTGCAACAGCGGGTTCAACTTTTATTTGTTCTTCAGGTTCTACAGGTTTCTTTTCACTTTTATGAACCGCACTATTTATAACAGAGTACTCCTTCATTTTAGCAGGGAAAGCAGTTTTTTCAATATAAGCTTCAGGAATAACATGATCAGCAGTTTCAACTACAACGCATTTATTAATAGATGAATCAATTTTATCTTTATACGGTTCATGATACTTATCAAAATTCTTCTTAGGCAATTCATAATGAGAGGCAAAAGCTTTATAAAGATTTGCAGCAACTAGAGAATCAAGACCATATGTAGCACTCATATTACGAAATTTATCAGTATCCATAAAAGCTTCAATGCATTTATAATCATAAATTATACCTGATTCTCTATCCTTGTCGTTCTCCCAACCTTCAGTATTTTCTTGGATCCGATCAAGAAGGTCCCTTTTAAACTCTTCTTTGTTGCGTGTAAATGATCCAGAACAAGAAGTATCCAGCAAGGTCTTGTCTTGAAAAGAAAGTCTTGCATAGAAATTATCAATAATAACATTACCAGGAAGCTCATGAATGGGGCATTTGAGCATTAAAGACTTCAATCTCCCCCAAGCTTGGGAAATACTCTCTCCATCATGAGGCCAAAAATTATATATGCGATTCCGATCCTTGTGAATTTCACTTGGAGGATAGAACTTAGAATAAAACCGGGGCACAATATCATTCCTTTCAAGAGAATCCCCATTATCCAGTAATTTATACCAATGCGCCGCCTTACCAGACAGCGATATAGAGAATAGTTTCTTCCTCACTTCATCCATAGCAATACCTGCACACTTGAATAAACCGCATAATTTATGTAAGAACAATAAATGATCTCCAGGGTGGACAGTTCCATCCCCTTCATAGCGGTTATCCATAACACGTTCAATAATTTTCATAGGTATTTTATATGGTATCACTTCCTCACCTGGCGCCTCATCCACTACCGTTGCAGTAGTAGTAGATTTCCCAAATAGAAATTGAAGAGAAGATCTCTCCATAATGACTTATAGCAGCAGGCAGAAATAAAATCAGCACAAACAGTAAAGGTTTTCCTTACCAATTCCACTTACCAATAGCGCTTCACTCCCCGGCAACGGCGCCAGAAAATAGTCTTGATGACCCACAAGTATAGGGGGTGTATCGTAGTATTTTTGATAAGTAAGAATGTCGATCCCAACGAGGAGCAGAAGGTGTTGACAAGCAGTTTCGATGAAGGATTCACTGTAAATGCTCACAGACAAGTATTCAGGGGGTTTTGATGTAACAGTTGAATAAAGTACGAGTAAGTAAAGTGCGAGAGTAACAATTGCAGCGAGTGGCCCAATCCTTTTTAGCACAAAGGACAAGCCGGGTTGTTTACTTATAATGACTAAACGTTCTCGAGGACACACGGGATTTTAGTCTAGTGCTTTCGCTACATACGGCTAAATAATCTTCATTGTTATTATAAGTGTTGTGTGGGTGGACCTATGCTAATGTACCGCCCTTCCTAGGACTAATACATACTTGTGATTATACCCCTTGCAAGCATCCGCAACTACAAGAAAGTAATTAAGAATAAATCTAACCACAGCCTTAAATTCTGAGATCCTGCTATCCCTCCTACATCGATATACCAACGGGGGTTTAGGTTTCTGTCACTCCGGCAACCCCGCAATTGGCAAACGAGTACAAGATGCATTCCCCTAGGCCCATAAATGGTGAAGTGTCATGTAGTCGACGTTCACATGACACCACTAGAAGAATAACACCACAACTTAAATATCATACCATTGAATATTACTCAACCATAGTTCACTACTAACATTTAGACTTCACCCATGTCCTCAAGAACTAAACGAACTACTCACGAGACATCATATGGAACATGATCAGAGGTGATATGATGATGAATAACAATCTGAACATAAACCTTGGTTCAATGGTTTCACTCAATAGCATCAACAACAAGTAGAAATCGATACCAGGAGAGTTTCCCCTATCAAACAATCAAGATCAAACCCAAATTGCAACGGCGGTGACGATGTCCAGCGGTGGAGACGGCGGTGATGATGGTGGAGATGATGATGATGGTGATGGAGATGATGTCCAGCTCGATGACGGTGATGATGGCGTCGATTTCCCCCTCCGGGAGGGAATTTCCCCGGCGGATTCCTGCCCGCCGGAGAGCTCTTTTCTCTCTGGTGTTCTCCGCCCCGTAGAGGCGGCTGTAACTCTTCGTGAGGTACCCTCTGTGGCTTAGGTCTTCGGGACGAAGGGTTTCGCGAAGAAAAGGAGGCGAAAGGGGCTGTGGGGCCCCCACACCACAAGGTGGCGCGGCCAGGCCATGGGCCGCGCCGGCCTGTGGTCTGGCCCCACCTTGGGCCCTCTCAGCTCCCCCTTCTGGCTTCCTTCGTCATCTGGAAAAATAGGATTTTTGGTATAATTTCCTTCCACAGTTGATCTTCCGAAATATTGCGTTCTGATGGTGCTTTTTCCAGCAGAATCCTGGCTCCGGTGCTTGATCCTCCAATAATGATGAAACATGCAAAATAGATGAAATAACATAAGTATTGTATCCAAATATGAAATATATCAATGAATAACAGCAAATTATGATACAAAATAGTGATGCAAATTGGACGTATCACTTGCACTCTAAGGTTATTTAAATATGCACATTGAATATTGTGGAGCTTGTTAACTCCGACATTGAGGGTTCGTGTAATCCTACACAATTAGTGGTGTTCATCATCCAACAAGAGAGTGTAGAGTCTAGCATCTATCTATTTATTCTGTTATGTGATCAATGTTGAGAGTGTCCACTAGTGAAAGTATAATCCCTAGGCCTTGTTCCCAAATACTGCTATCACTGCTTTTTTACTGTTCTACTGCATCTGTACTATCCGCAATATTACCACCATCAACTACACGCCAGCAAGCACTTTTCTGGTGCCGTTGCTACTGCTCATATTTATTCATACCACCTGTATTTCACTATCTCTTCGCCGAACTAGTGCACCTATTAGGTGTGTTGGGGACACAAGAGACTTCTTGCTTTGTGGTTGCAGGGTTGCATGAGAGGGATATCTTTGACCTCTTCCTCCCTGAGTTCGATAAACCTTGGGTGATCCACTTAAGGGAAACTTGCTGCTGTTCTACAAACCTCTGCTCTTGGAGGCCCAACACTGTCTACAAGAATAGAAGCTCTCGTAGACATCAAGCACTTTTCTGGCGCCGTTGCCGGGGAGGAAAGGTAAAAGGCACTCATACTTCGGTTCCAGGTAACAGTACTTTTCTGGCGCCATTGTGTGTGTGCTCGAAGCTATTTCCTTTAGATCCTGCAATTGCATCTTTTTGTTTCTTGTTTACACTAGTTAGGCATAATGGAAAACAACAAAAATATGAGAGATCTTTATGAACTTTATCTTGAATTAGGACATGATGTGTTCGAAGAGAGAATTAAAAAACCCATGGAACTTTATATGCATGCTAATGGGAATGTTATTAATATGAATGCTTTGAACACTATTGTTGCTAATGCTATGGAAAATTATAATCTTGGGGAAGCTGGTTTTGATGAGCATGATCTTTTTAGTCCCCCGGGCATGGAGGAGAAAATTTACTTTGATGATACTTTGCCTCCTATTTATGATGATTATAATGATAGTAGTCTTTTGGTACCGCCTGTTATGGAGGATAAATTTGATTATGATTACAATATGCCTCCTATATTTGATGATAATAATGATAGCTACTTTGTTGAATTTGCTCCCACTACAACTAATAAAATTGATTATGCTTATGTGGAGAGTAATGATACTTTTATGCACGTAGCTCATGATAAGAATGTTTTATGTGATAGTTATATTGTTGAGTTTGCTCATGTTGCTACTGAAAGTTATTATGAGAGAGGAAAATATGGTTGTAGAAATTTTCATGTTACTAAAATGCCTCTCTATGTGCTGAAATTGTTGAAGCTACACTTGTTTTATCTTCCTATGCTTGTCACTTTGCTCTTCATGAACTTGTTTATTTACAAGATTCCTATGCATAGGAAGCATGTTAGGCTTAAATGTGTTTTGAATTTACCTCTTGATGCTCTCTTTTGCCTCAACTCTTATTTCTTGCGAGTGTATCATTAAAACTGCTGAGCCCATCTTAATGGCTATAAAGAAAGAACTTCTTGGGAGATAACTGTAGGGATTCGTTGCATAGAAAACAAAAATTTTCCTACCGCAAGAACGCAATTCAAGCCAAGATGCAATCTAGAAGACGTGAGCAACGAGGGGATGATCAAGACTAACCCTTGAAGATTTCCAAAGCCTATAAGAGTAGGCTCTTATTGCTGCGGTAGACGATCACTTGCCGCTTGCAAAAGCGCGTAGAAGATCTTGATTACGGTGCCACGATCGGGCAGCACCTCCGTACTCGGTCACACGTTCGGTGTTGATGAAGACGACGTCCTTCTCCCCGTTCCAGCGGGCAGCGGAAGTAGTAGCTCCTCCTTGAATCCGGCAGCACGACGGCGTGGTGGCGGTTGCGGTGGAGATCTCCGACGGAGCTTCGCTAAGCATGCGGGAGAAGAGGAGGAGAGAGGGGGCGGCTAGGGTTTGGGAGAGGGGGTGGCCGGCCACCTAGGGGTGCGGCCAAGCTATGGGCTTGTGGTGGTCAGCCCCCTCTCCTATTCCCCTCATTATATAGGTGGAAGCCCCAAGTGTTGGACTACAAGTCTTCGAATAAGACCCGAACCAAAATCCTTCCATGTGTAGGGAAACCTACCCAGGTGGGAATCCCACTTGGGGTGGGATTCCCCCCTTCCATGAGGGGGGTTGTCCGGCCACCCTTGGGGAGTCCACCTTGGACTCCTCCCCTTTAGGATTGGCTGGCCATGCAAGGTGGAGTCCCTCCGGGACTCTACTTTCCATGGTGATTTCTTCCGGACTTTTCTAGAACCTTCTAGAACCTGCCATAAATGCACCGGATCATTTCCAAACTTGGAATATGACTTCCTATATATGAATCTTATTCTCCGGACCATTCCGGAACTCCTCGTGATGTCCAGGATCTCATCCGGGACTCCGAACAAATATTCGAACTCCATTCCATATTCAAGTTTCTACCATTTCAACATCAAACCTTAAGTGTGTCACCCTACGGTTCGCGAACTATGCGGACATGGTTGAGTACTCACTCCGACCAATAACCAATAGCGGGATCTGGAGATCCATAATGGCTCCCACATATTCAACGATGACTTCAGTGATCGAATGAACCATTCACATACGATACCAATTCCCTTTGTCACGCGATATTTTACTTGTCCGAGGTTTGATCATCGGTATCACTCTATACCTTGTTCAACCTCGTCTCCTGACAAGTACTCTTTACTCGTACCGTGGTATGTGGTCTCTTATGAACTTATTCATATGCTTGCAAGACATTAGACGACATTCCACCGAGAGGGCCCAGAGTATATCTATCCGTCATCGGGATGGACAAATCCCACTGTTGATCCATATGCCTCAACTCATACTTTCCGGATACTTAATCCCACCTTTATAACCACCCATTTACGCAGTGGCGTTTGGTGTAATCAAAGTACCTTTCCGGTATAAGTGATTTACATGATCTCATGGTCATAAGGACTAGGTAACTATGTATCGAAAGCTTATAGCAAATAACTCAATGACGTGATCTTATGCTATGCTTAATTGGTTGTGTCCATTACATCATTCATATAATGATATAACCTTGTTATTAATAACATCCAATGTTCATGATTATGAAACTAATCATCCATTAATCAACAAGCTAGTTAAGAGGCATACTAGGGACTCTTTGTTGTCTACATATCACACATGTACTAATGTTTCGGTTAATACAATTATAGCATGATATATAAACATTTATCATAAACATAAAGATATATAATAACCACTTTTATTATTGCCTCTTGGGCATATCTCCTTCAATAACCCATGTGTTTATTTTGCTACAGTAATTTTGTTTTATATTTGAGTCTTGGAAGTTGTTACTATTGTAGCAACCTCTCCTTATCTTAGTTTTGTTGCATTGTTGTGCCAAGTAATGTCTTTGATAGTAAGGTTCATACTAGATTTGGATTACTGCGCAGAAACAGATTTCTTGCTGTCACGAATTTGGGCCAAATTCTCTGTAGGTAACTCAGAAAATTATGCCAATTTACGTGAGTGATCCTCATATATGTACGCAACTTTTATTAAATTTGAGAATTTTCATCTGAGCAAGTCTGGTGCCTCTTTAAAATTCGTCAATACGGACTGTTCTGTTTTGACAGATTCTGCCTTTTATTTCGCATTGCCTCTTTTGCTGTGTTGGATGGATTTCTTTGTTCCATTAACTTCCAGTAGCTTTGAGCAATGTCCAGAAGTGTTAACAATGATTATGTCACCTCTGAACACATGAATTTTGATTATGCACTAACCCTCTAATGAGTTGCTTTGAGTTTGGTGTGGAGGAAGTTTTCAAGGGTCAAGAGAGGAGGATGATATACTATGATCAAGAAGAGTGAAAGCTCTAAGCTTGGGGATGCCCCGGTGGTTCACCCATGCATATATCAAGAAGACTCAAGCATCTAAGGTTGGGGATGCCCAAGGCATCCCCTTCTTCATCGACAAATTATCAGGTTCCTTCTCTTGAAACTATATTTTTATTCGGTCACATCTTATGTACTTTACTTGGAGCGTCTGTATGTTTTTGTTTGAATAAATGCTTGTGTGGGAGAGAGACACGCTCCGCTGGTTCATATGAACACATGTGTTCTTAGCTTTTAATTTTCATGGCGAAGGTTGAAACTGCTTCGTTAAATTGTTATATGGTTGGAAACGGGAAATGCTACATGTGGTAATTGGTATAATGTCTTGAACAATGTGATACTTGGCAATGGTTGTGCTCATGTTTAAGCTCTTGCATCATATACTTTGCACCTATTAATGAAGAAATACATAGAGCTTGCTAAAATTTGGTTTGCATAATTGGTCTCTCTAAGGTCTAGATAATTTCTAGTATTGAGTTTGAACAACAAGGAAGACGGTGTAGAGTCTTATAATGTTTACAATATGTCTTTTATGTGAGTTTTGCTGCACCGCTTCATCCTTGTGTTTGTTTCAAATAACCTTACTAGCCTAAGCCTTGTATCGAGAGGGAATACTTCTCATGCATCCAAATCCTTGAGCCAACCACTATGCCATTTGTGTCCACCATACCTACCTACTACATGGTATTTCTCCGCCATTCCAAAGTAAATTGCTTGAGTGCTACCTTTAAACAATTCAAAATTTATCACCTCGGATTTGTGTTAATGTTTTATAGCTCATGAGGAAGTATGTGGTGTTTATCTTTCAATCTTGTTGGGCAACTTTCACCAATGGACTAGTGGCTTCATCCGCTTATCCAATGATTTTGCAAAAAGAGCTGGCAATGGGATTCCCAGTCCCAAATTAATTAACCTAAATAGACACTCATCCATGGTATGTGATTGTTGGACGGCACCCGAAGGATTCGGTTAGCCATGGCTTGAGAAAGCAAAGGTGGGGAGGAGTGTCATCATAATAAAACTAAAATAAAAAGGCACTCCTTCATGGTATGAGATTGTTGGCAGGCACCCGAGGATTCGGTTGGCCATGGTTTGTGAAAGAAAGGTTGGAAGGAGTGCCACACAAAAAATAAAATAAAATGGGAGCCGCTCTTTGAAGGTTTGTCTGGCAAGGGGGTTAGAGTGCCCACTACCATTCGTTGACAACAACAAACACCTCTCAAAACTATACTTTTATACTCTCTTGATGTTTTCAAAATCAAAGCTCTAGCACAAATATAGCAATCAATGCTTCCCTCTGTGAAGGGCCCTTTCTTTTACTTTTATGTTGAGTCAGTTCACCTATCTCTCTCCACCTCAAGAAGCAAACACTTGTGTGAACTGTGCATTGATTCCTACATACTTGCATATTGCACTTGTTATATTACTTTACATTGACAAATATCCATGAGATACACATGTTATAAGTTGAGAGCAACCGCTGAAACTTCATCTTCCTTTGTGTTGCTTCAATGCCTCTACTATGAATTATTGCTTTATGAGTTAACTCTTATGCAAGACTTATTGATGCTTGTCTTGAAGTACTATTCATGAAAAGTCTTTGCTATATGATTCATTTGTTTACTCCTGTCATTTACATTGTTTTGATCGCTGCATTCATTACATATGCTTACAATAGTATGATCAAGTTTATGATGGCATGTCACTCCAGAAATTATCTTTGTTATCGTTTACCTGCTCGGGACGAGCAGAAACTAAGCTTGGGGATGCTGATACGTCTCCGACGTATCGATAATTTCTTATGTTCCATGCCACATTATTGATAATATCTACATGTTTTATGCACACTTTATGTCATATTTATGCGCTTTCCGGAACTAACCTATTGACGAGATGCCGAAGGGCCAGTTCCTGTTTTCTGCTGTTTTTGGTTTCAGAAATCCTAGTAAGGAAATATTCTCGGAATCGGACGAAATCAACGCCCAGCATCTTAGAATCCCCGGAAGCATCCAGAACACCCGAGAGCCACCAGAGAGGGGACACAGGCCCCCCAGGAGGTAGGCCGGCACGGCCCAGGGGTGGCCCGCGCCCCCCTGTGGTGACACCGCCTCGTTGACCCTCCGACTCCGCCTCTTCGCCTATATAAAGGTCCCTGACCTAAAACATCGACACGGAAAAGCCACGGTACGAGAAACCATCCAGAGCCGCCGCCATCGCGAAGCCAAGATCTGGGGGACAGGAGTCTCTGTTCCGGCACGCCGCCGGGACGGGGAAGTGCCCCCGGAAGGCTCCTCCATCGACACCACCGCCATCTTCATCAACGCTGCTGTCTCCCATGAGGAGGGAGTAGTTCTCCATCGAGGCTCGGGGCTGTACCGGTAGGCAGTGTGTGCATCATGTAGTACTTGGCGTAGTTTATGATTGTGATCTCTTGTAGATTATGAAGTTAACTATTACTATGATGGTATTGATGTGATCTATTTGGTTATGTTGATCTATCTTGCACTCTAAGGTTATTTAAATATGAACATTGAATATTGTGGAGCTTGTTAACTCCGGCATTGAGGGTTCGTGTAATCCTACACAATTAGTGGTGTTCATCATCCAACAAGAGAGTGTAGAGTCTAGCATCTATCTATTTATTCTGTTATGTGATCAATGTTGAGAGTGTCCACTAGTGAAAGTATAATCCCTAGGCCTTGTTCCCAAATACTGCTATCACTGCTTGTTTACTGTTCTACTGCATCTGTACTGTCCGCAATATTACCACCATCAACTACACGCCAGCAAGCACTTTTCTGGTGCCGTTGCTACTGCTCATATTTATTCATACCACCTGTATTTCACTATCTCTTCGCAAAACTAGTGCACCTATTAGTTGTGTTGGGGACACAAGAGACTTCTTGCTTTGTGGTTGCAGGGTTGCATGAGAGGGATATCTTTGACCTCTTCCTCCCTGAGTTCGATAAACCTTGGGTGATCCACTTAAGGGAAACTTGCTGCTGTTCTACAAACCTCTGCTCTTGGAGGCCCAACACTGTCTACAAGAATAGAAGCTCCCGTAGACATCAGCGGCCGCGACGGAACTTTTCGTGGATGGAGGCTCGGGTGTTCAGGGTTTTCCCGAGATCGTGATTAAATAGGTGGAGGGACGATATCGGTGGAGGCCAGGGGGCCACACCACCCCTAGGCACGGGCCAGGGCCAGGCCGCGCCTAGGGCTGGCGTGGCCGCCCTGCTGCCTCTCTTCGACCCCCCTTTGGACTCTATCTTCATTAAGGAAAAATATTGACTTATGCTTTTGTTTCGTCCAATTCCGAGAATATTTCCTGTACAACTTTTCTGAAATACAAAACAACAGAAAATAGGGAACTGACACTGTGGCATCTTGTTAATAGGTTAGTGCTGGAAAATTTATAAAAGTGCAACGAAGTATGAGCAAAACATATATAAATTGGTTTAAAACAAGCATGGAGCATCAAAAAATATAGATGACGTTTGAGACGTATCAAGCATCCCCAAGCTTAAGTCCTGCTCTTCCTCGAGTAGGTAAGTGATAACAAAAATAATTTTTGAGGTGACATGAAGCCAACACAATCTTGATCAAGCATTGTGATAGGGCAAAGGTGGCCGATCTTTCGATGAGACATGGATAAATCGATTTGTTGGTGGAGTTCGTGCTTGACGATCCGACTACACGTGCAAAGCTCATGCGCCAATGCAATCGCTAGGACAATCTCCGGGAGTTACTGATCTTGCGGTTGTACGATCAGCCTGACCAGCAAGGGTCTTAATTCCTACCTGAAATCGAGAACAAGTAAGAACTAATGATGCAATCAGAATATTGCGGATATAGATGAAAGCTTTATTGAAAAAGGTGGGACTCCGAATAGTCGGTCTTGTTCTGGGCGTTGGCCTCAAAAGAAGTACACGAGAGTTGCAGCAATGACTAACTTTTATTCTAATCAAAATCCGAGTCTAAACGTGACGGCTATGGGGGTATTTAAAGGAGGAAAAGGTGGGGTTTCGGCCAGCCATACGTATGGTAGCCGAACCAAACCCTAGAAGGCCTTTCCCCTTCAATACAGACTCTAAAAAGTGGATGTCTTAATTCCTGCGAAAATGACATGGGCCTGGCCCAAAACTGAAGGTGACGCAGCACCATATTATGCTATGGACGAAATTATGAAGTGTGAATCTCTATATTTCGTCCATGTCTTCATGTTTTCTTATGGTGGCTTCAAAGTTCTGAAATCTCCACTTGTGGCATCATCTTCAATCCTCAAGTACTTGCTGCCAGCTCCTCCATGCGTGATCATGCTCCAATGCTTGTCCTCCTCATCCATGCTAGGTCCATCATTCCTAAGAGTAACAAACATATCTGATTTAGGCAGCATCATATTCTCATGTATGTGAGGAATAGTTCCAAGAAACGAAAGTACCTGATAGTTAAGTTGTTTGGCACGAGCTCGAGTGATTGGTCCTTGTATTTGTGTGGCTATAGGTACAACGGTTGTATCAATAGATGGGATGTCCTCATCATGCCCCCTTCTTGAATTGAAGTCGTCCTCAACGAAAGCTCCTCTTCTTCACCAAATTAAGGCTTCAAATCTGCAATGTTAAATGTAGGACTAACCGGTCCAATTCTGCAGGAAGCTCAAGTTTATATGCATTATCATTTATTTTCTCTAACACCTTAAAAGGACCAGCAGCGTGTGGCATTAGCTTAGACTTGCGCAATTCAGGAAAATGATCTTTGCACAAATGCAACCAAACAAGATCACCAACATCAAACACAACATGCTTTCTTCCTCTATCCCCAGCAAGTTTATATTTAGCATTCATGCGTTCTATATTGTCTTTAGTAGTCTCATGCAATTTTAGAATCAATTCAGCACGGTCTGTAGCATCCAAATTATTTTGCACCGAAGATGGTAAAGGCAACAAATCAATAGGTGCACGTGGTACAAAACCATACACAATCTCAAAAGGGCACATCTTAGTGGTAGAATGCAGCGAACGATTGTAAGCAAATTCAATATGAGGTAAACATTCTTCCCACAATTTTAAGTTCTTCTTCAAAACAGCCTGCAGCATAGTTGACAATGTTCTATTTACTACTTCAGTTTGTCCATCAGTTTGGGGATGACATGTAGTACTAAACAGCAATTAAACATCTCCAAAAGTGGCTAAGAAACTTAGTATCACGATCAGAAACAATAGTATTTGGCACACCATGTAACGAACATCTTCGCGAAAGAACAAATCAGCAACATGTGTAGCATCATCAGTCTTGTGACATGGAATAAAGTGTGCCATTTTAGAAAACCGATCCACAACAACAAAGATACTATCCCTCCCCTTCTGTGTGCGAGGCAAACCCAAAATGAAATCCATAGAAATATCCTCCCAAGGTACACTAGGAACAGGCAGAGGCATATATAAACCATGTGGATTAAGTCGAGACTTAGCTTTTTGACATGTAGTGCAGCGTGCCACAAATCTCTCAACATCTCGACGCATACGTGGCCAAAAGAAGTGTGCAACAAGTACATCCTCCATATTCTTCACACCAAAGTGACCCATCAATCCTCCTCCATGCGCCTCTTGTAACAACAAAAGACGAACGTAACTATCTGGGATGCATAGCTTGTTAGCACGGAACACAAATCCATCATTGAGGATGAATTTGTTCCATGTTCTACCATCTTTTCAATTTAGCAACACATCTTTAAAATCAGCATCATGCAAGTATTGTTCCTTTATGGTTTCTAATCCAAAAATCTTGAAGTCAAGTTGAGATAGCATAGTATAACAGCGCGACAAAGCATCAGCAATAACATTATCTTTACCCTTTTTGTGTTTAATAACATAAGGAAAAGACTCTATAAACTCAACCCACTTTGCATGGCGGCGATTCAACTTAGCTTGACTACGAATATGCTTCAAAGATTCATGATCAGAATGTATAACAAATTCTTTAGGCCATAAATAATGTTGCCAAGTTTCTAAAGTCCAAACCAGCGCATATAATTCTTTATCATAAGTAGAATAGTTCAGACTAGGCCCACTCAATTGCTCACTAAAATATGCAACATGTTTGCTCTCTTGTAATAACACACCTCCCAAACCAATTCCACTAGCATCACATTTTAACTCAAAAGTCTTATTGAAATCAGGAAGTTGGAGTAATGGAGCATGTGTTAACTTATCTTTCAGAATCATGAAGGCTTCATGTTGTGCATCGCCCCACACAAAGGGAACATCCTTCTTTGTAAGCTCATCCAGCGGCGCAGCAATGGATCCAAAATCTTTCACAAAGCGCCTATAGAAACCAGCGAGGCCAAAAAAACTCCTCACTTGTGTGACCGTCTTTGGCTGCGGCCAACTCTCAATTGCCTCAATCTTGGCTGGATCAACTTCAATTCCCTGCGCAGTAACAACATAGCCAAGAAACACAACTCGATTGGTGCAAAAGGTGCACTTCTCAAGATTACCATACAAACGTGCATCACGTAAAGCATTGAAAACAACACGTAAATGATCCAAATGATCCTCCAAAGATTTGCTATAAATCAGAATATCATCAAATTATACCACCACAAAACGTCCAATAAAAGCACGTAAAACTTCGTTCATCAGTCTCATGAAAGTACTAGGTGCATTAGTTAAACCAAAAGGCATTACTAACCAGTCATATAAACCGAACTTAGTTTTAAATGTTGTTTTTTTCCATTCATCTCCTAATTGCATACGAATCTGGTGGTAACCACTACGCAAATCAACTTTAGAGAACATAATAGAACCACTCAATTCATCAAGCATATCATCTAAACGAGGTATTGGATGACGGTATCGAATCGTAATATTGTTAATAGCTCTACAATCAGTACACATGCGTGAAGAACCATCTTTCTTAGGTACCAAGATAATAGGAACAACACATGGGCTAAGAGACTCATGAATGTAACCTTTATCTTGGAGAACCTGAATTTGTCGCTGAATCTCTTTCGTCTCTTCAGGATTGGTACGGTATGGTACACGGTTGGGCAGCGAAGCTCCTGGAATCAAGTCAATCTGGTGTTCTAGCCCACGAATAGGTGGCAATCCAGGTGGAACATCTTGTGGGAACACATCAATGAATTCCTGCAAAAGGTTAGCAACCGCAGGTGGCAAAGAAGGAGGCATATCCTCAAATGAAAACAGAACTTCTTTGCAAATGATAGCATAGCATTGAGTAGTGTTCACATCAAGTTCAACAATATCAGATTTGCTAGCAAGCAAACAAGGATTTTTCAAACGAATTTCAGTAGCATGGTTTGAATCAGATTTAGTATTAGTCTTATGTGATCCAAAATCTGCAGCAATAATCTAATTTTCACTCTTATGTTTCTCCTCATTTTTACTCTACTAGCTCTAGCAAGATCATCTTTTAGTATTTGTTCAGGAGTCATAGGTTTGAGACCAATTTTCTTTCCATCATGCATAAGAGAATACTGATTAGTTCTACCATTATGAACAGATTCTCTATCAAATTGCCAAGGTCTACCAAGTAACAAAGAACAAGCTTGCATAGGTACAACATCACAATCAACAAAATCAGAATATGTACCAATAGTAAAATGCACACGTGTAGTTCTTGTTACCTTGAGCTTCCGAGAGCTCTCAAACCATTGAATGTAAGATGGATGTGTGCGTTGTCTCGTAGGTAGAGAAAGCTTCTCCACCATGTCAACGCTAGCCAGATTATTGCAGCTCCCTCCATCAATGATGATCCTTATAGCTCGCTCTTTTACAATGCCTCTTGTTTGAAACAGATTGTGGCGTTGATCATGCTCAGATTTGCTCAATTGCACGCTCAACACACGCTGTGCAACTAAGCTCCTGTACTGATCAGCAGTGTCAGCTTCCATTACCTCCATCTCTCTCTCAGAATCAGAATTGGCGCCATCACGTGCAACAATAAGGGCCAATGTATCTTCATCAAAGTCACTTGCAGAATCATATTCTCCATCTTCACGCACCAACATCACACGCTTTGTTCAACATTCTCCATCTATGTGACAAAATCCCAAGCATTTGCGACATTGAATGTTGCGCGTCTTCCCCATGGAGGCCATGGAAGATGAACTCCGAGGAGGACCAGCGGATGGAGGTGGAGTAGCAGCAGGTGGTGCTCGTGATGCAGGTGCGGTGTACTTGGAGGTAGTAGGTGCTTGTGCAGTCCCATGAGATGGTGGCGCTGATTGTTGCAGAGACCACGACGAGGTACGACCTGCAGAAACATTAGCTCTTCTCCATGGTGGTTGACGATCCTGCACTTCACATTCAGCTTTGCAAGCAAGATGAAATAAGCGAGTAATAGTGTTGTACTCTTTATAATCTAAAATATGCTGAATCTCTTTATTCAAACCACCAAAGAAACTTGCAAGCATATCCTCATTATCCTCTACAATACCACAGCGAATCATGCCAGTTTGCAATTCTTGATAATAGTCTTCTACAGAATTTTTTCCTTGTTCTAAGCGAGACAATTTTTTCAGCAAATCATGTTGATAATATGGAGGAACAAAACGAGTACGCATCGCAAGTTTTAAACCAACCCAAGTAGTAGGAATATTTGCATGATGTTCTCTAATATATTCATACCACCAAATAGAAGCAAAATCTTTGAACTCACAAGTAGCAGCACTAACACACAAGTGATCAGGGTATTTTAAACATGCAAAGTGTGTTCTACTTCCAATTCCCATGTAAGATATGCATCAGGATTATATCTACCCTCAAATGGTGGAATATTCAGTTTCAATTTAGCAACATGATCATCATCACGTACTGAGCGCGGAGGTGGGCGAGCGTTGCGGTTCAGTTGTCGTGGACGACCCGGTGCAGGTTGTTCAACTTCCTCGCCGTCTAGTATGTTCTCATCTACCCGCTCATCCGCTTCCCCTTCATAGTCTTTGTATCCTTCATCAGAAGGCGCGTCATGAGCGGTTGCTACATCAAGAGCGGTACCCGCTGGCACATCCGCACGAGGAACGTGGCGTGCGCGTCGTCGCGCGTTGTCGCGAGGTGGAGGCAACCGTGTCAAGAGCTCCTGGAACTTGGCGTCGAGCTTGGAGTTGAAAGTTGTCTCGAGGCCATCCAGCGCGTCGGTGAGTTTGGCGTCCAAATCACCAATGCACGCATCGACGTCACGTGCATGCCCGCCCAAAAGGTGGGTGAAGTGAGCATGCAACTCCTCACTCGTCATCTTGGTCGGGTCAACAGCGGCCGATGTAGGTCCTGACATGGTTAGTACACAAAAAAGCACAAATGTATATGCCTACAAACTAAGGAATATGGTGGTTCACGCGCAATTCGTCAAGCAAAATACAAAGCTCTTACAAGTTCTTACCAAACATTAGGAAGGTGGTACGACAACCAACAAGGATCAACATCTCCAAAGATTGCCAAAGAGATTACCAGGTGTCGACACAGTGCACGTGGAGACAATATGTAGAGTTGTAGGAAGGCTAATATGGTAACAAAACAGTAATTGTCAAAACAACAACGCAATATTGAAAGTATGCTCAACAACGGTACTGTGCGGGTCCTAGACTAGACCGTACTAGAGACGCGAGCCTAGAACACGAGCGAGGTCACAGCACGACACACAAGCAACCAACAGCGATGAGGTGGTGATGATGTGGCGACCCGAGGTGCGAAAAATCACTATGATGGCAAGTGTCTCAAACTGATCCCCGAGGTCTAAAAACAGTATAGCCTCAGAAAAAAATTGTCGAAATTTTGGAGGTGCTCCGAAAAGCGCGCAGGCGCCAAAAAAATGTCGCTATAACGGCCAGTGGCGAAAAGTGATTGATACGTCTCCGACGTATCGATAATTTCTTATGTTCCATGCCACATTATTGATGATATCTACATGTTTTATGCATACTTTATGTCATATTTATGCGTTTTCCGGAACTAACCTATTGATGAGATGCCGAAGGGCCAGTTGCTGTTTTCTGCTGTTTTTGGTTTCAGAAATCCTAGTAAGGAAATATTCTCGGAATCGGACGAAATCAACGCCCAGCATCCTATTTTTCCACGAAGCTTCCAGAACACCCGAGAGTCGCCAGAGGGGAGCCCTGGTGGGCCCAGGAGGTAGGCCGGCGCGGCCCAGGCCCTGGCCGCGCCGCCCTATCATCTCACCGCCTCTTCGACCCTCTGACGCCGCCTCTTCGCCTATTTAAGCCCCCTCGACCTAAAACCTCGATACGGAAAAGCCACGGTACGAGAAACCTTCCAGAGCCGCCGCCATCGCGAAGCCAAGATCTGGGGGACAGGAGTCTCTGTTCCGGCACGCCACCGGGACGGGGAAGTGCCCCCGGAAGGCTTCTCCATCGACACCACCGCCATCTTCATCAACGCTGCTGTCTCCCATGAGGAGGGAGTAGTTCTCCATCGAGGCTCGGGGCTGTACCGGTAGCTATGTGGTTAATCTCTCTCCCTATGTACTTCAATACAATAATCTCATGAGCTGCCTTACATGATTGAGATTCATATGATGATGCTTGTAATCTAGATGTCATTATGCTAGTCAAGTGGATTTTACTTATGTGATCTCCGGAGACTCCTTGTCCCACGTGTGTAAAGGTGACAGTGTGTGCACTGTGTGGGTCTCTTAGGCTATATTTCACAGAATACTTATTCACTGTTATGAAGAGCATAGTGAAGTGCTTATTTATATCTCTTTATGATTGCAATGTGTTTTGTATCACAATTCATCTATGTGCTACTCTAGTAATGTTATTAAAGTAGTTTATTCCTCCTGCACGGTGTAATGGTGATAGTGTGTGCATCGTGTTAGTACTTGGCGTAGGCTATGATTGTGATCTCTTGTAGATTATGAAGTTAACTATTGCTATGATAGTATTGATGTGATCTATGCCTCCTTTCGTAGCGTGAAGGTGACAGTGTGCATGCTATGTTAGTACTTGGTTTGGTTATGTTGATCTGTCGTGCACTCTAAGGTTATTTAAATATGAACATCGAATATTGTGGAGCTTGTTAACTCCGGCATTGAGGGTTCGTGTAATCCTACACAGTTAGTGGTGTTCATCATCCAACAAGAGGGTGTAGAGTCTAGCATCTATCTATTTATTCTGTTATGTGATCAATGTTGAGAGTGTCCACTAGTGAAAGTATGATCCCTAGGCCTTGTTCCTAAATACTGCTATTACTGCTTGTTTACTGTTTTACTGCATCTCTACTGCCCGCAATATTACCACCATCAACCACACGCCAGCAAGCACTTTTCTGGCACTGTTGCTACTACTCATACTTACTTATACCACCTGTATTTCACTATCTCTTCGCCGAACTAGTGCACCTATTAGGTGTGTTGGGGACACAAGAGACTTCTTGCTTTGTGGTTGCAGGGTTGCATGAGAGGGATATCTTTGACCTCTTCCTCCCTGAGATCGATAAACCTTGGGTGATCCACTTAAGGGAAACTTGCTGCTGTTCTACAAACCTCTGCTCTTGGAGGCCCAACACTGTCTACAAGAATAGAAGCACCCGTAGACATCAAGCACTTTTCTGGCGCCGTTGCTTCGGGAGGAAAGGTAAAAGGCACTCATACTCCGGTTCCTGTAACAAGATGCTTTTAGCGCCATTGTGTTTGTGCTCGAAGCTATTTCCTTTAGATCCTGCAATTGCATCTTTTTGTTTCTTGTTTACACTAGTTAGGCATAATGGAAAACAACAAAAATATGAGAGATCTTTATGAACTTTATCTTGAATTAGGACATGTTGTGTTTGAAGAGAGAATTAAAAAACCCATGGAACTTTATATGCATGCTAATGGGAATGTTATTAATATGAAAGCTTTGAACACTATTGTTGCTAATGCTATGGAAAATTCTAAGCTTGGGGAAGCTGGTTTTGATGAGCATGATCTTTTTAGTCCCCCAAGCATTGAGGAGAAAATTTACTTTGATGATACTTTGCCTCCTATTTATGATGATTATAATGATAGTAGTCTTTTGGTGCCACCTGTTATGGAGGATAAATTTGATTATGATTACAATATGCCTCCTACACTTGATGAGAATAATAATGATAGCTACTTTGTTGAATTTGCTCCCACTACAACTAATAAAATTGATTATGCTTATGTGGGTAGTAATAATTTTATGCATGAGACTCATGATAAGAATGTTTCATTTGATAGATATATTGTTGAGTTTGCTCATGATACTACTGAAAGTTATTATGAGAGAGGAAAATATGGTTGTATAAATTTTCATGTTACTAAAACACCTCTCTATGTGCTTAAAATCTTGAAGTTACACTTGTTTTATCTTTCTATGCTTGTTGCATTATGCTTCATGAACTTGTTTATTTACAAGATTCCTTTGCATAGGAAGCATGTTAGACTTAAATATGTTTTGGATTTGCTTCTTGATGCTCTCTTTTTGCTTCAAATACTATTTCTTGCGAGTGCATCATTTAAAACTGCTGAGCCCATCTTTATGGCTATAAAGAAAGAACTTCTTGGGAGATAACCCATGTGTTTATTTTGCTACAGTACCTTTATTTTATATTTGAGTCTTGGAAGTTGTTACTACTGTAGCAACCTCTCCTTATCTTTATTTTATTGCATTGTTGTGCCAAGTAAAGTCGTTGATAGTAAGGTTCATACTAGATTTGGATTACTGCACAGAAACAGATTTCTTGCTGTCACAAATCTGGGAAAAATTCTCTGTAGGTAACTCAGATAATTATGCCAATTTACTTGAGTGATCCTCAGATATGTACGCAACTTTCATTAAATTTGAGAATTTTCATTTGAGCAAGTCTGGTGCCTCAATAAAATTCGTCTTTACGGACTGTTCTGTTTTGACAGATTCTGCCTTTTATTTCGCATTGCCTCTTTTGCTATGTTGAATGGATTTCTTTTTTCCATTAACTTTCAGAAGCTTTGGGCAATGTCCAGAAGTGTTAAGAATGATTGTGTCACCTCTGAACATGTGAATTTTTATCATGCACTAACCCTCTAATGAGTTTGTTTCGAGTTTGGTGTGGAGGAAGTTTTCAAGGGTCAAGAGAGGAGGATGATATAATATGATCAAGAAGAGTGAAAAGTCTAAGCTTGGGGATGCCCCGGTGGTTCATCCCTGCATATTTCAAGAAGACTCAAGCATCTAAGCTTGGGGATGCCCAAGGCATCCCCTTCTTCATCGACAAATTATCATGTTCCTTCTCTTGAAACTATATTTTTATTCGGTCACATCTTATGTACTTTACTTGGAGCGTCTGTGTGCTTTTGTTTTCATTTTTGTTTTGTTTGAATAAATTCATGCTTGAGTGGGAGAGAGACACGCTCCGCTGGTTCATATGAACACATGTGTTCTTAGCTTTTGATTTTCATGGCGAAGGTTGAAACTGCTTCGTTAAATTGTTATATGGTTGGAATTGGAAAATGATACATGTAGTAGTTGCTATAATGTCTTGGATAATGTGATACTTGGAAATTGTTGTGCTCATGTTTAAGCTCTTGCATCATATACTTTGCACCCATTAATGAAGAAATACATAGAGCTTGCTAAAATTTGGTTTGCATAATTGGTCTCTCTAAAGTCTAGATAATTTCTAGTATTGAGTTTGAACAACAAGGAAGACGGTGTAGAGTCTTATAATGTTTACAATATGTCTTTTATGTGAGTTTTTCTGCACCGCTTCATCCTTGTGTTTGTTTCAAATAACCTTGCTAGCCTAAACCTTGTATCGAGAGGGAATACTTCTCATGCATCCAAAATACTTGAGCCAACCACTATGCCATTTGTGTCCACCAAACCTACCTACTACATGGTATTTCCCCGCCATTCCAAAGTAAATTGCTTGAGTGCTACCTTTAAATTTCCATTCTACACCTTTACAATATATAGATCATGGGACAAATAGCCTAAAAACTATTGTGGTATTGAATATGTACTTATGCACTTTATCTCTTATTAAGTTGCTTGTTGTGCGATAACCATGTTCCTGGGGACGCCATCAACTACTCTTTGTTGAATATCATGTGAGTTGCTATGCATGTTCGTCTTGTCTGAAGTAAGGGAGATTTACCACTAAAATGGTTAGAGCATTGCATAATGTTAGAGAAGAACATTGGGCCGCTAACTAAAGCCATGATCCATGGTGGAAGTTTCAGTTTTGGACAAATATCCTCAATCTCATATGAGAAAATTAATTGTTGTTACATGCTTATGCATTAAAGAGGAGTCCATTATCTGTTGTCTATGTTGTCCCGGTATGGATGTCTAAGTTGAGAAAAATCAATAGCGAGAAATCCGATGCGAGCTTTCTCCTTAGACCTTTGTACAGGCGGCATAGAGGTACCCCTTTGTGACACTTGGTTAAAACATATGCATTGCGATGATAATCCAGGTAATCCGAGCTAATTAGGACAAGGTGCGGGCACTATTAGTATACTATGCATGAGGCTTGCAACTTGTAGGATATAATTTACATGATGCATATGCTTTATTACTACCGTTGACAAAATTGTTTCTTGTTTTCAAAATCAAAGCTCTAGCACAAATATAGGAATCGATGCTTTCCTCTTTGAAGGACCTTTCTTTTACTTTTATGTTGAGTCAGTTCACCTATTTCTCTCCATCTCAAGAAGCAAACACTTGTGTGAACTGTGCATTGATTCCTACATACTTGCATATTGCACTTGTTATATTACTCTATGTTGACAATTATCCATGAGATATACATGTTACAAGTTGAAAGCAACCGCTGAAACTTAATCTTCCATTGTGTTGCTTCAATACCTTTACTATGAATTTATTGCTTTATGAGTTAACTCTTATGCAAGACTTATTGATGCTTATCTTGAAAGTACTATTCATGAAAAGTCTTTGTTATATGATTCATTTGTTTACTCATATCATTTACATTGTTTTGATCGCTGCATTCATTACATGTGTTTACAATAGTATGATCAAGGTTATGATGGCATGTCACTCCAGAAATTATCTTTGTTATCGTTTACCTGCTCGAGACGAGCAGAAACTAAGCTTGGGGATGCTGATACGTCTCCGACGTATCGATAATTTCTTATGTTCCATGCCACATTATTGATGATATCTACATGTTTTATGCATACTTTATGTCATATTTATGCGTTTTCCGGAACTAACCTATTGACGAGATGCCGAAGGGCCAGTTGCTGTTTTCTGCTATTTTTGGTTTCAGAAATCCTAGTAAGGAAATATTCTCGGAATCGGACGAAATCAACGCCCAGCATCCTATTTTTCCACGAAGCTTCCAGAACACCCGAGAGTCGCCAGAGGGGAGCCCTTGTGGGCCCAGGAGGTAGGCCGGCGCGGCCCAGGCCCTAGCCGCGCCGCCCTATCATCTCACCGCCTCTTCGACCCTCTGACGCCGCCTCTTCGCCTATTTAAGCCCCCTCGACCTAAAACCTCGATACGGAAAAGCCACGGTACGAGAAACCTTCCAGAGCCGCCGCCATCGCGAAGCCAAGATCTGGGGGACAGGAGTCTCTGTTCCGGCACGCCGCCGGGACGGGGAAGTGCCCCCGGAAGGCTTCTCCATCGACACCACCGCCATCTTCATCAACGCTGCTGTCTCCCATGAGGAGGGAGTAGTTCTCCATCGAGGCTCAGGGCTGTACCGGTAGCTATGTGGTTAATCTCTCTCCCTATGTACTTCAATACAATAATCTCTTGAGCTGCCTTACATGATTGAGATTCATATGATGATGCTTGTAATCTAGATGTCATTATGCTAGTCAAGTGGATTTTACTTATGTGATCTCCGGAGACTCCTTGTCCCACGTGTGTAAAGGTGACTGTGTGTGCACTGTGTGGGTCTCTTAGGCTATATTTCACAGAAGACTTATTCACTGTTATGAAGAGCATAGTGAAGTGCTTATTTATATCTCTTTATGATTGCAATGTGTTTTGTATCACAATTCATCTATGTGCTACTGTAGTAATGTTATTAAAGTAGTTTATTCCTCCTGCACGGTGTAATGGTGATAGTGTGTGCATCGTGTTAGTACTTGGCGTAGGCTATGATTGTGATCTCTTGTAGATTATGAAGTTAACTATTGCTATGATAGTATTGATGTGATCTATGCCTCCTTTCGTAGCGTGAAGGTGACAGTGTGCATGCTATGTTAGTACTTGGTTTGGTTATGTTGATCTGTCGTGCACTCTAAGGTTATTTAAATATGAACATCGAATATTGTGGAGCTTGTTAACTCCGTCATTGAGGGTTCGTGTAATCCTACACAGTTAGTGGTGTTCATCATCCAACAAGAGGGTGTAGAGTCTAGCATCTATCTATTTATTCTGTTATGTGATCAATGTTGAGAGTGTCCACTAGTGAAAGTATGATCCCTAGGCCTTGTTCCTAAATACTGCTATTACTGCTTGTTTACTGTTTTACTGCATCTCTACTGCCCGCAATATTACCACCATCAACCACACGCCAGCAAGCACTTTTCTGGCGCTGTTGCTACTACTCATACTTAAATATACCACCTGTATTTCACTATCTCTTCGCCGAACTAGTGCACCTATTAGGTGTGTTGGGGACACAAGAGACTTCTTGCTTTGTGGTTGCAGGGTTGCGTGAGAGGGATATCTTTGACCTCTTCCTCCCTGAGATCGATAAACCTTGGGTGATCCACTTAAGGGAAACTTGCTGCTGTTCTACAAACCTCTGCTCTTGGAGGCCCAACACTGTCTACAAGAATAGAAGTACCCGTTGACATCAGTGATCGCCAAGGTCAAAAACCAATGTAGCCAGAAAAATTTTCGGAGGCGTTTCCAGACTTTTTTGCTCTCCTTCCAATTACTTACTGGCGGCCGAAAATTATCTCAAGGAAATTTTTCTACAGCACATGATGAAATTAGAAGGCAACAACTATTAAGGGAAACAGGAAAACCTTAGTCTACACGGACTCTGTCGCGGCAGAGAAAATAGCACAAATCCGTGTCGCGGTAGGACACATGGTATATGGCAGATGTATATGACGGTGGCAGAAACAATCTGGTAGGCGTATATGGCGGTGGCGGAAGTGTATATGGTGGTGTATATGGCAGTGGCGGAAGTATATGGTGGTTGTATATGGCAGTGGCGGAAGTATATAGTGGGTGTATATGGCAGTGGTGGCGGTGATCTGCGTATGGTGCGAGCGGCGGCGACGACGTGACTAATATGACCAGAACTTGAAACTCTAAAGGAACTAGACACTAAGACCAGCAACTCGACACAAAGATGCAGACACAAGTCCAACTATGCAAAACTGAAAAGACAATGCAAGGCGTGGCAGGGGGTTTATGGGACGATATGATCTAAACCCTAACTATACTTTTTTTGGCTTTTTCGTGGTTTATGGGTATGATGGAAGATGCAATCTACACTAGGAAAACAGTAAAATCTCACCGAGCCACCTGAAATCTGATACCACTTGATAGGGCAAAGGTGGCCGATCTTTCGATGAGACGTGGATAAATCGATTTGTTGGTGGAGTTCGTGCTTGACAATCCGACTACATGTGCAAAGCTCGTGCACCAATGCAATCGCTAGGACAATCTCCGGGAGTTACTGATCTTGCGGTTGCATGATCAGCCTGGCCAGCAAGGGTCTTAATTCCTACCTGAAATCGAGAATAAGTAAGAACTAATGATGCAATCAGAATATTGTGGATATAGATGAAAGCTTTATTGAAAAAGGAGGGATTCCAAATAGTCGGTCTTGTTCTGGGCGTTGGCCTCAAAAGAAGTACACGAGAGTTGCAGCAATGCCTAACTTTTAGTCTAATGAAAATCCAAGTCTAAACGTGACGACTATGGGGGTTTTTAAAGGAGGAAAAGGTGGGGTTTCGGCCAGCCATACGTATGGTGGCTGAACCAAACCCTAGAAGGCCTTTCCCCCTTCAATACGGACTCTAAAAAGTGGTTGTCTTAGATCCTGCAAAAATGACATGGGCCTGGCCCAAAACTAAAGGTGACGCAGCACCATATTATGCTATGGACGAAATTATGAAGTTTGAATCTCTATATTTCGTCCATGTTTTCATCTCTTCTTCTGGTGGCTTCAAAGTTCTGAAATCTCCACTTGTGGCGTCATCTTCAATCCTCAAATACTTGCTACCAGCTCCTCCATGCGTGATCATTCTCCAATGCTTGTCCTCCTCATCCATGCTAGGTCCATCATTCCTAAGAGTAACAAACATATCTAATTTAGGCAGCATCATATTCTCATGTATGTTAGGAATAGTTCCAAGAAACGAAAGTACCTGATAGTTAAGTTGTTTGGCACGAGCTCGAGTGATTGGTCCTTGTATTTGTGTGGTTGTAGGTACAGCGGTTGTATCAATAGATGGAATGTCCTCATCACATTGTGAGCTGGGATCAAAGTACTCTAAACATAGGCATGATAGACATAACTCTAACAATAGAACTTAGCAACTATGTTACAACATGAAAAGTAACTCAAACAAAGGATCATGAATAATTGTGCGTTGAAAGCAACTGTTTATTTATGAGCATAGAGAAAACATAGCAAAGTGGTACTCAACACTTCCTTTATGAAGTAGAAAAACATAAATGTTAGGACACCTTTAAAGTTCAAAGGGTGACTAGATACATGTAATTTAAGAACAAGCAATATCATAATCATGAATCCATCAATACTAATTTGGGACTATGCACATTGCACTAATAATGATAACTATGCTCTCTTAATTGGTGCATAAAGAAGAAGGTGAAGACTCAACATAAAAGTAAAAGAAACACTCGTTGCAGAGTAAGCAAGATTAACAAGTTTTATAAACCCTCCAAAAGGTATGGTACTTGATGTCTACGCACGCTTCTATTCCTGTAGACAGTGTTGGGCCTCCAAGAGCAGAGGTTTGTAGAACAGCAGCAAGTTTCCCTTAAGTGAATCACCCAAGGTTTATCGAACTCAGGGAGGTAGAGGTCAAAGATATCCCTCTCAAGCAACCCTGCAATTAAGATACAAGAATTCTATTGTGTCCCCAACACACCTAATACACTTGTCAGATGTATAGGTGCACTAGTTCGGCGAAGAGATAGTGAAATACAAGTAATATGGATGATTGTAAGTAGTAATTGCAATCTGAAATAAAAATGGCAGCAATCAAACACGTAGCAGAACTTGTTGGAAACGGTGTTTCAATGCTTAGAAATAAGGCCTAGGGATCATACTTTCACTAGTGGACACTCTCAACAATGATCACATAACTGAATAAATAAATGCTACTCTCAAACACTCTCTTGTTGGATAACAAACACCATTCATTGTGTATGGATGCAAAAGCACACCTCAAGCCGGAGTAAACAAGCTGCTAAACTTCATAAAGGAATCACACACGATGCGCACACTGTCACCATCACACCGTGAAGAGTGAATCCGGAGTTCATATTAAAGTAACCTCTAGAGTGCATAATAGATCGTTGCAATTTAGACCGAGTACTAACATAGCATACACACTGTCACCAATAGCTATGAAAGGGGGAATAGATTACATCAATACTATCATAGTAATAGTTAACTTCATAATCTACAAGAGATTACAATCATAACCTACGCCAAGTACTACATGATGCACACACTATCAACTTTACATCATGGAGGAGGAATAGACTACTTTAATAACATCACTAGAGTAACACATAGATTAATAGTGATACAAAGCTCATGATCACATAAAGATCACACCATGGGAGAGAGATGAACCACATAGCTACCGGTAGAGCCCTCAGCCTCGGGGGAGAACTACTCCGTCCTCATCATGGGAGACAGCAATGGCGATGAAGATGGCGGTGGTGTCGATGGAGCTAACTCCGGGGGCAATTCTCCGTCCCGGCGGCGTGCCGGAACAGAGACTTCTGTCCCCCGAAACTTGTCTTCACGATGGCGGCGGCTACGGAACTCTTCGTGGAATATCGTCGATCGTGTTAGGGTTTTCGCGACGGACATAATATATAGGTGAAAGGGCGGAGTCGGAGGAGCCAGGGGGTGGCCTCCCCACCTGGTGGCGCGGCCAGGGAGGGGCCCGCGCCCAGGTATGGTGTGGGGCCCCCTTGGCCCCCCTCGGCACTTCTCTGGCTCTCTGGGTCCGTCTCGGTAAAATAGAAGGTTTGGCTTTTGTTTCGTCCCATTCCGAGAATATTTCCTGTTTAGGATTTCTGAAACCAAAAACAGCAGAAAACAGGAACTGGCGCTTCGGCATCTTGTTAATAGGTTAGTACCGGAAAATGCATCAAAATGATATAAAGTGTATATAAAAATGGTGAGTATTGTCATAAAACTAGCATGGAACATAAGAAATTATAGACACGTTTGAGACGTATCAGTACTCATTAGCTTTGAGCTCTCATTGCCCCTATCATAAGCATCTTCAATGGTTAAAGTTAATGTGAGTGCAAATATGAGCTATATGCTTGAAAAATCACAAGTTGAAAATCTCATGCCCCTTGAATACGAGTACCTAAACCTCATTCTACTCAACTTAAGTCCCAAATAAGTTCTTGTCATTGTAAGTATACATGTATCATCGAGAACCGCCAACGGGGTACCTCTTGCCCGATGATATGGAAGTACTCTTGTAGGAGCAATCCCATGCCAAATTGACAAGACAAATAGACAATGAGCATCTCAGCAATCTTTTTATTTACTATGGGTATAGGTTTTTATAAAAAATGCTTCATAGAATGCTCACTATGGTTCACTGTAAATTTCCACCATGAATGATGCATGACTTAGATTAGCGGACCAGACGTTTCTCTAACACATATACAAACTCCATGGACTTAGAAGTTCCCATTTTATTTCGCACCACTAGGCATCCATAAACAAAAGAACATGACATCAACTAAATATGAATAAGTCAAATGTTGAAAGTGTTCCCCATGAAAGCATGGTTATGCTAACTCCCAACTTGCAATTTCCAAACATATGAACTTCATGAAATAGTCACAATGATCAAGCTTATTAAGTGGAAGAAATTAAATGTGCCATCAAGTTCATGAGAGCTTTACTAACTAATTTTCTCATGCCAAAATTTAATTTGGAAGATAAATAAAAACATGATGAATATACTTGGAATAGCAATAATGCTAGTAGGTAGATATGGTGGACACAATTGGAAAACTTTGGTTTTATGGTGGTTGGATGCACGAGTAGTGCTCATACTCAGTACAGGTGAAGGCTAGCAAAAGACTGGGAGCGACCAACTAAGAGAGCAGTAATGGCCATTATCATACATAGCGACAAAACATTATCAATCAAAGCATAAAGTGATATTACAAGTCAAAAACTAAATGATCATAGAGGCTTTAGTTGACTGGTTATAGTCATAACATGGTATAAGCATGCGCCAAGTCAACCCAATAAAGCATCAAAGGAGAATACCACAATATTATGCTTTTATGATGGAAACAACACATGATTGTTTCAATAGAACATTATGCACTCTCAACTATTTGAGACAAATCATGCTAAAACAATAAATACTAAGCATATGACAAGAATAACATCCAACATGACATGCCAAATTCTATGCCACAGTCTAGACAAGCTTCCTTTTGCATCACTATAGGCATGAAACATTTTACTCGTCTCCAACACCAATCAACTTATTTGAAATAGCTCTCAGAGATGAAAAACAATATGGAACAGAGAGCTAATCATACACAAATAAATAATACTAACAATCTCTGAACAAAATTCGAATGAAAGAACAAGAGCTAAACGCAGTACAAGAAAACTAGAACACTCGCAGAACAATAACATCGAAAACTAGAGCGTTCTATGCAATTAAAACCGAGAGGGTCTTTCTCGAAAACAAATTTGCCAGGATTCAACATATGATATAGCAAACAAAACAAAACGAAAAACAAAATAAAGACGCTCCAAGACCAACACATAGCGTATGAGGCAACAAAAATATAGCGCATAGAAAGATGACCTGTTGCTTTGTTGATGAAGAGAGGATGCCTTGGACATCCCCAAGTTTTGACGCTTGTAACTCTTGGATATTATTTGGGTTGTAGGGGCATCCCAAAGCTTGAGATTTTGTCCAATCTTCATCTCATTACATCATTTTTATCTCCCTACACTTGAAAACCTCCTTCATACAAAACTTCACACAATTCTTTGTCAGCATCATTAGTTCAATAAAAATAAACAAATCCACTTGGATTCAGTTCTAAAATATATCAAACATATATTAAAGCATTATATATTGTAGCAACTCTTCAAAAAGCTCTTTGATCAAAAGAACTCAAAAAGAAAGAGATTAAGAGGCAAATACAAATAGTGGCAGAAATCTGTCAAAACAGAACAACAGGTAAAGACTGATTTTCTAGAAAATATTATATTGTTCATCTAGAAAAGTGGGCAACTAACGAAAGTTAGATAATAACCTGGGTCATATGCAAAAAAATGGCAGCTCAAAATTCCGCTCTGGCTATTTATACTATTTTTTATGGTGACAACACAGAATCTTTTTCAGGACATCAACTTTCTCAAATCTTACTTTCTACCATTAGAGGCTATTCTTGGAAAAAATGAAATAAAAATGATTAGGAGAGGTTATTATAGAGGTAATAACTTCCAAGACTCACCAAAAGAGAAATTACAGAAATAAAACATGGGTTATCTTCCAAGAGTGCTTTTCTTTAACGCCTTTCAGCTAGGCGCAAAAAAAGAGCTAGCATCAAGTATTATAAAATGAAGAAGCACCAAGATCAATGCGAGAAGTCTTTTCAACAAGGATTTGTATTTTATAAATATAAGTTTTAGAAGACCCTTTCTCAGCACTTTTAGGTTCACTACTTTCATAAAATGGATTTTCAGGAACAATCCAATCAAAATTCTTCTCCCAAGCTTCATGCGTTGCTACAAGTTTGAAAGGTATTGGTATTTTAATTTCTTTACTATTTTCAGGTTTGATTTTGTCTATTTTTTTGAGTGTACTAACAATATCTACGCATGATCCTAGCATCTCAAACTGATCAAAGACTTTCCTAACTTCTATCACAACATCTTTAAATTCTTTAAGCAAAGTTTCTAGGATAAAATCTTTGTTTTCATCATCCTCAACTTCATGGAGTTAAAGAAACATTTGCTGCATTATGGGGTTAAGGCTAACAAATCTAGCCTCCAACATTTGAACTAAATGAGCTGCAGTAGTTTCATAATTAGGAGCAACAAGTTCTACTAAGGATTTATCCTCAATATCTTTATGCTTACTAACATAATTAAAGAATTCTTCAATGTTATCTCTCCCAACTATAGAACCACTACCTACTAATAGTTCCTTCAGATCGTACTTAGGGATCAACATAATGAACTAAAAACAAAATAACAACTTTAAAAGCAACTATATTTTTGTGTTTTTGATATAAGGAAGAAAACAAGACAAAATAAAGTAAACTAAGCAATACTATAACAAAGTAAAGAGATTGAAGATGACAGACTCCCCTTGCAGAAATCCTCTTTCTCCCAGGCAACGACGCTAGAAAAAAAGCTTGATGAGCGCAGATTGCGCACCGTTGGGGAACCCCAAGAGGAAGGTATGATGAGTACATTAGCAAGTTTTTCCTCAGTAAGAAACCAAGGTTTAATCGACCAGTAGGAGAAATGCTTGACTTCTGAAGGTGTTGCTAGCTGACCATTGGCAGGACGCACTACCAGCGTCAGCAATGTGCAACCTGCACACAACACAACCAAAATACTTTTCCCCAACTTATAGTGAGGTTGTCAATCTCACCAGTTTCTCTGAACACAAAGGATTAAATGTATCGAGTGGAATGAGATGTTTGCAGTAATTAAAGAGAATAGAGCTTACAGTAAGTAAACAAAACATGATTGCAATGGTTGAATTTATCAGTGTGAAGGAAAGGACTGAGGTCCACAGTTCACTAGAGGTGTATCTCCATAAAGATAAATAACATGTCGGGTGAACAAATTACAGTTGGGCAATTGACAGAATACCGACCATACATGACAAGATGATTACTATGAGATTCGTTTGGACATAACAGCATGATACATAGACCGTAATCCAACTGCGTCTATGACTAATAATCCACCTTTGGGTTATCATTGTTGTTTTATCCCTTGGATAAAACATTGTTGTTTTCTCCCTAATAGCAACAGCACATCTACAATCTTAGAAGTTATTGTCACTCTTCCAGAAAACTAGAGGCATGAACCTACTATCGAGCATAAATACCGCCTCTTGGAGTCACAAGCATCTACTTGGCCAGAGTATCTACTAGCAACGGAGAGCATGCAACATTACAAATAACATATGACAAGAATATATAATCGACCTCAACATAGTATTCAATATTCATCGGATTCCAGGCAAAACAACTTGTAGCATTACATAAGGCTGATCTCGATCATTTAGGGAAGCTCACAAGATCTAAACACGAGGCACAAATTGGATAAGACAACCATCTAGCTACTGATATGGACCCATAGTCCAGGGATGAACTACTCACGCATCACTTCGGAGGCAGGCATGGCGATGTAGATGCCTCCGGCGATGATTTCCCCCTCCGGCAGGGTGTCGGGAAGAGATTCAGAACCCTCCCGAGCTAGGGTCTGCAATGGCGGTCACGACGGAACTTTTCGTGGATGGAGGCTCGGGTGTTCAGGGTTTTCCCGAGATGGTGATTAAATCGGCGGAGGGGCGATGTCGGTGGAGGCCAGGGGGGCCCACACCACCCCTAGGCGCGCGCCGGGGCCAGGCCACGCCTAGGGCTGGCATGGCCGCCCTGCTGCCTCTCTTCGACCTCCCTCTGGACTTTGTATTTGTTGCGGAAAATTATTGACTTCGGCTTTTGTTTCGTCCAATTCCAAAAATATTTCCTGTAGAACTTTTCTAAAATACAAAATAGCAGAATATAGGGAATTGTCACTATGGCATCTTGTTAATAGGTTAGTGCCGGAAAATGTATAAAAGTCCAACGAAGTATGAGAAAAACATATATAAATTGCTGTAAAACAAGCATGGAGCATTAAAAATTATACCATGACGAGTGATTGACTCGCAGGGCAAAAAGTGTGTCGAAGCCTTCGGTTTCCGCGAGAGCTGCCTTGACGTTGGTGCCCTTGGGGACTCCGCGCGAGATCGTCGCTAAATTCATGGCGGGAAAGTGTGCTTTTCACATCGCCAAGGCAATGGAGGCGGCTCCACGGGCTGAAGATTGTTGCCAGTCCTTGATCAGATCCAGCACCATCCTCATGAGCTTCGTCATGCTGTCGACGATTGAAGTGCGGGATCTTTTCAGGGACAACGCCTCGGCAATGCCACGGTAAGACTCGAAGAGATCATCGATGGAGTTCTGGGCTTCTTCATAAGCTTCAATTCTGGAAAGGCTGGAGTCATTTGTCCATTCGAATCCAAGACATGTTGATATAAACAAACAATTGCATGGTCAGTTTCCGAGATAGGAAAAAATGAATGCAGTGGACAAGCCGGAAATCTGAAGTGCTTACGGAAGATCAGCTCGTCGATGTCCGACGCCTCCGCCTCATAAGCCTTCGCTTTGGACACTAGAGTTTTAACTCTCTGGTTGCTTGTCTTCAGCTTCTCGGCCAGCTCCGACATAGCCTTTGCATGCTTCTCGCCCAGTTCCCTCTTGGCCTTGGTTTCTTTCTCGGAGGACTCCTTGAGGAAGTTCTCGAGGGATGCATGCTTGGTCTTTAGTACTTCGAGCTCGGCGGAGATGGCATCGACGGAGGGGCGCTTGGCAATTTTTTTTGTAAGGCGGAAAGCAAGATCAAAATAAATAAACAAAGACATGTTCAAATAACAAATAGTGCGTTGAAGAACTTTAAGTAACTCGGAGCCCTTACCCTCGTTGTTTTTCAAACGTGCTTCAAGGACCGTAACCGCTTTCTAGTCGTCCGCCTCCTTCTTGTACAACCTCTCGATCTCCGCCTTCTGCTCTAGCACCAACGTACACAGATCTTCATGCAGTTTACGGGTGTTCTATTAAGCAACTAGGATGGTTAGCTGGAAACTTAAAATCTGGGGGGCTGGACGTGAAGTTAAAAGTTCTTGTGTTGGGAAATTTCAAGTTTCCACTAAGATCTAATTGAGATGATACGGTTGAAGCATCGGTTCACAAATGTTACTCGGAAAATTCTAAACCAATGCTTGGGGGCTGGTATCACCTGGCGCACGGCTTTGTGCTTAGCGAAGAAGACTCGGAGACTGTCTTTGAGCATTGTTAGATCTTGTTGCTCCGTCTCCGGATTCCCCCCACTTCATTCATCAAATTGGTCATCCCCGCATGACGTTGTGATAGGGGAATCTTTTGAAGAACCGGAAAAAGATGCGGGTGCGTTTGGGGCGTACTGGTCGCAGCTCAGCAACAATTTCTTTTTGGCATCATTAGCCTTAGCTTCAGCCGAGGTAACGTCGGGCTCTTCGGGCGGAGGCTGGGATGAGGAGGCGCCTTTGCCGGATTCTGCAGTTGGTTCCTCCGGAATATCATCGATGTTGATGAAATCCTTCGGATTCGGAGCTACAGAGGAGGTGGCTTTAGGCGGAACCTCCACTTCTGGTGTAATAGGCATTGAGGCAGACGAACGCTTGGATTTCTTCTTGGGGTTCTTGGGGGACTTGCTTCCGGAACTTTTGTTGCACAACAAGAAAGAGCATAACACTTAACATATTTTGAGTTAAGTTGCAAAGATAAGGTAAGTCGGAAGCTAAGAACTTACCCAGATGAAAGGAAAAACTGCTCGATGTTGGGTTGTGAATTTTTGCTGGTATAAATTTGCTTGAGGCGCTGCTTCTCCTTCTCGGCCTTCCGAGTAGCCACATCGCTAGGAGCCTCGCGTGCATGTTTCGCGGCTGGGCCGGAGGCTGCGCCTCTCTTCCGCTTGGTGGGAGCAGGAGCCTCCGTGTCTGACGCAACCTCCGGGTCAATGTTGCCGAAGTGCGGAACTCGGGACAGGGTTCCGGGATCCTTCTCCTCGAGGGCTTCAAGCTGAACATACAAAGATGAAGTCCTTAGACAAAATTGCAGGAACAAGAAGGGAAATGATGATTAGTCGGAAGACTTACCGCGATGCCGACGCCACCCGTGTGTATGTCAAGATTGCACACGTGAGTGTGGACGTCATGCGGAATCTTGATCATTACCCGGATATGCTTTTCTAGGGCGTCGGCGGAGAGGTTGTCCTTGGAGGCGCGCATGGTGTCGTCGCGGCCGCTGTATTCATACATCAGGCGTTCCCGATGTTGAAGCGGCTATAACCGCTTGGTGAACCATGACAGCGTCAGGTCCTTCCCCGACAAGCCCAGCTCCATCAGTTTGCAGATCCACCTCACCGCCCGGGTCAGTTGAGGTGACTCGGAGAGGTGAGGACAGTTTTTCTAGGTGGGGGACTCGCTGGTAGGCCCATCCTTGAAATCTTGCAGAGTCTTTGGGCTGGCCGGATCTGAGACATTCTTCACATAGAAGAATCCTCCGGACTAGTACCTGACGGATTCATGGCGATCCGTGTGGGGGTAGATACGGCCGGGGCGGATCTTGAAGGTGATGCTCCCGCAGGTAGCAAGTGAAGAAGTCTGCGAGACCGTCTCCTTTTTGACAGAAAAGTAATACTGAAACAAGGGCAACTCAGGTGTTACCCGGAGATGACCCTCGCACAGGGTGACGTGGTTGGCGATGGCGAGGATGATGTTGGGCGATAAGTTGTGGGGTTGCAAGTTGTACGCCTTGAGGATTTCCATGAAGAAGTCGCTCGGCGGCAACGAGAACCCACGTTCAACTAGCGCCTTGGTCAGCACCCATTCTCCGGCTTCGGGCACCGGGATCAGGGCACCCAGAACCGTTTACCCGGATTCGGGTTGAAGGAATCCCTCCGCCTCGAGGTTGCGAAGCTCACCTTCTGTGGTGGTACAGGGCCACCATTGCCCCTTGACTTCGCCTTCGCGAGATCGGGCCTTCGATTTCTTGGCGCCGACCTCCTCAACCTTCTTTTCCATCTGCTTCGATCCGGCTAGTTCTTCTGGATTGGCGAAACCTTTAGTAGGATCCAGCTGGACATGGCTGAATGGAGGAGGGGTGGAGGAGATAGGAGTGGACGCGATGGGCTCCGTCTGCGAGGGAGGCGGAGTAGAGGAAGACATCTACAAAGCTGCGAAACAACTAACTTAGTCAGAACCACTGATGCATACTAGTTGTCCCTACCAACACCGATGAATAAGTTCGAGCTGAAGACTTACCGGAAATGGTTTCCGCGGTGGTCGAAGTCGTCGGCGACGAGGAATACGCTGCAGGTGCTCGCTGAAGTTAAGAACTGGATGAACATGTCGTGGCGGCACTGGCTCTGGCGAAACTCCAACAAACTCCGGCGCGGCAGAAGCTGAAGCTCGGTGGCGGCGCTAGAACGAGAGGTGAAATGGGGGAGAACGGGGTGATTAGGAGCGTGCGGTGGGATATTTATAGGCTCGGGATGAGATTCATGCTCCGCATCCTGTGGTCGGAATGCAAGCGTCGCACCGTTGGATGATGGACATGTGTCGAAAACCCTAGCGGTAAAAATGGCTAAGGATAAGTTACCGCTCAAACTACCCGAAAATGGCGCCAAGATTGCCGGAACCGTTTGAATCTTTCAAGTTTCCGGGTAAGGATTCAAAACGAGAAGTCTTTATCTCTACATGGGAGTAACCCGTAAACTCATTGTAAAAATGAGGTCGATGGATGAAGTCCCGCGGGATGAAGGATTTTTCCGGCATGCAAGCTGGAAAAGGAAGAATCGTGAAGTTTGAGTTCTTAAAGTTTCCCCATGTTACTGAGAGGATTGTTGGAAGCAAAATGATTTGAGCAAGGCGGAAACAAGAGGTGAATCTTGGAGAACTCTGGGGGCTACTGTTGTGGGTATACTTCATAGGTGTACCATCGATAGTTCCTAGATCCGGCAAGCCTGAGTGGCCCATAGACGGTGATGGTGGCATATGGCCCATTGGGCGGCCCAGTTGTTGTAGATCAAGATTGATGAAGTCCAGCCCAGGAACAAGGAGCCGGATCCACCAACCGACACTGGAAGTCAGATCTGGCCTAGCCCATTAGGGGTAGCCTGATCTGGTACGACGTATAAGGAAAGGCAGATCCTTGACGTGCACGGCAATGTAATATTCTGTAGTTAGGAACCTTGTATTCCGGCTAGGACTCTCCGTGTAAACCCTAGATCCGAGCGCCTTTATAAGCCGGATTCCGGGAGCCCAAGAGGCACAACCATAACTCATTGTAACAACACGAAAGCACCCAGATAATTCCAGACAAGCAGCAGTACGCCCTATCATCATGCGGGTGTTCTGAAGCTGGGTAAATCGCGTACCACCATCCCGAGGACTCTCCGCCCGATGACCCCTACTTCTTCTTCCCCTCGTGAGGATCCCTCCTCCGAGGTACCGTCAAATAGGCAACGACACTTGTGGAAATCCTTGTCGCACTTATCTGCCAAAGCAAAACTTCCTTTGACTGTTATTGGCCCCTTAGGTCCAGGGATTCTCCATAGCAGGTATGTGTAGTGTAGCACAGCCATAAATCTGGCATATGCGGGTCGTCCCAAGAGGGCGTGATATTGCGACGGCCAGTCGATGACTTCAAACTCCAGCTTCTCATTCCTGAATTTTTCTCGTGTTCCAAACTGCACGTCGAGTGCAATCTTGCCCAAAGGATAGTTCGATTTCTCGGGTGCGATGCCATGAAAATGCGTGTCCGTTGGTGTCAAGTTTGCCAGCGAGAAGTTCATCTTCCGCAATGTATCCACGTAAATGATATTTAGACTGCTTCCTCTATCTATGAATATTCGGGAGACATCATATCCTCAATGACCGCTGGTAGTATCATGGCTGAGTGTCTTGGCCGTGGAACTTGAGGTGGATGATCCTCTTGTGTGAGTCCTATTGGCTGTCCCGACCAGTTGAGGTACTCAGTAGTTGGTGGAGGTGATGTTACTGCCATGTACACTTGTCGAGAAATTAGCTTTTGTGACCTATTCGAAGGTTTACCCTTGTGTATCATTGCTACTACTCCTCTTGTAGGTGTGAAGTCTTTATTGGCATTTGGAGCACGCGAAATTTGCAATTGATGTTGGTTTTCACTAGAAATTGCGGGTGGTGGTGGAATAGGTACATGTACTTCACTCCGAGGTCCTTGCACATACCCTCTACTTACTGCATCCGCATGTGATCTCTCTGTTGCTCTTTGCAGAGCTTGGAAAGTTTGGCAATCCTTCTGGAGGTGACCTAACTGCCTCCTTCCATCATTGTCGACGTAAAAGTGCATCTGGCACGGCCCGTTCAGCAAATCTATGGGTGGATCATTGTATGGCCTTGAAAACCTCGGTCGATTATTTTGCCTGCTGGAACTCGATGCATCTGTATGATCATTGCATTGGTCATTGCTCCTTTGATAATCATCACGATGATTTCCTCCACTGTTTCCTCGGAAGCCAGCCGCTATTTGGCTGGGAGCGTCATAATCCATGAAGTTGCGAAAATGTCGCATGTTCTGACTGTTGTTTCTGTTGAGGTCTTCCTCGGGTGACCTTTGTCGTTTATTATGGATGACATCCTCTCCATCTGCCCATCGATTCGCTATTTCCATGAGATCTTCTATTGTCATGGGGTTGGACCTTCCCAACTCTTCGACTAGGTCTCTCCTTCGGATTCTGCAACAAACGCGCCGATTGCTCTTTCATCAGACACGTGCTCAGCCGAGTTTTTTATGATACTCCACCACTGAATGTACATCCTCATCGATTCATCTGGCTTCTGCTTGCAAGTACTTAGCTTCTCTATTGATGTTTTTTTTGCAAGTGGATCGGAAATTCCTCACGAATAAGTCCTCGAAAGTTTCCCAGCTATCTACGAATCCCTCCTGCAGTTTCTTCATCCAAGATCTTGTGGCTCCACTGAGATGTACCTGAATGCTCTGCATGGCTGTTGCTCTAGTTCCACCCATCAACTTCACTATCTCCAGATAATCGACTAACCAATCCTTTGGATCTTGCAGCCCGTCGAACATTTTATAGTAGTCGGGTAGCTTTAAGCTAGTGGGTACTCGAGTTTTGCAAACCCGACGGGTAAAGCAAGGGAGTTCGCACAAGTCCTCATCACTATCTTCTAGTGTGTGTCGACGTTCACATGTTCTGTTTTCACGACTCCTTTCCTCGCGCGCTCTGTCAACTCTAGCTTGAGCAACCGTGTTCCTTGCGTCGCCCTCTCTTGGAGTATCTCGCGCTGCTGCCACAGTACGTCGTGGACTATTTTGTCTTGAACTGTTTCTGTGTGGAGCACTTTCGGGTCGAGGTGCAATTTATCTTCCTGCTATCGATGCACCCATAACGCCGACTCCTGCCATAGCCATCTGATATAGTGATGACCTAGGATCTCTCTGAGGTGGCTTGGATGCCATCAGGATTGCATGTGTCGCCATATATCCTGCTTCTGGTATTTTCGGGATGATGTGTCCTCTCGTGTCTATTGACATGAATGACATGTCAAGATTTTGAATCAGGTTCTCCCGTTCTTGCTCGGGTATGCCTGCCAGTCGAGATCTTGCTCTTGCGCGGGCGTCCCTGTGACTATCTCCTGAGATCCTTGATTGTCGACTCAGGATGGCCCTGCGCTCGCTTGATGCATCAGCTGCATCTCTTCTTTCGTCGAGTGTTCGTCGTAATTTTTCGAACTCTCATCTGGAACAAGCGATTTTATATTGATATTCTTGCAGCGCTTGAGGCGTAGCTGTGGTGGTCATCGGCTCGGTGCCATCCATGGCTCTCGCAGCTCTATCCCACGCTTCCTGCGGCAGCTGTAATTTTTCTCGTGGCGTTATTCTAGTGTATTTATTTTCCGTTCCGCGCGTGAGATCTGCGGAATCGACGTAGGGGTTGCCCAAATCGTTGAAAGCCTTAGACTCTTCGTCCTCTTGACGACTTGCTCCCGCAATCACACAGATTTGATGATATGTTGCGGATCTGTTTTCATCATCCTCAGGGTCGGTGACACCGTCGTATAGATCGGCGAAGACCTCCCTACTAGCAGTAGAGTTGTTGGTGAAGTAAAAGTTGGTGAAGCCGGAGTTGTTGAAGCTTTCTGAGTCGTTGTCCATATCGGTTTCCATGAACGACCCAAAAGTCATGTCATCGAACAGATCGGCGAGTGCCCCGCCGTCGGCGGGCTTGGTGAAGCTTGGCAGCGAAATTTCCTCGTCGCCTGACTCGACAGATGATATTGACGATCCCAAGAAATTGGACTTGACCGCCAACGGTCCCAAAAAAATCGGTGCCACGAGACGATGCGATCCTTCTTTCCCGACGAGGAACTGGAAGCTCCCGAACGTCATCTCCGTTTACTCCTCCAGATCGGCATATGCATGCAAACAGGCGAGAGGGTGAGGAACAAAATCGGCGAAATCAGGTTGGACTCGTTTACCTCCGTCCATCGCGTTGCTTGCTATTGATGATGATGTTGACGATGCCATCGAGATCAAGACCTTGCGACCTCGCCTTCCCACAGACGGCGTCAATTGAGGAGGGATTAACTCGTCAATGCCTACAGATTGTAGACTTAGGGTTTCGTAATAAGTAGAGGGCAAGTAGATCTCGAAGGTTCAACCGACAAAGGTACTCAACTCAAGATTACGGTGGTTCTAGTGGCAAATATTTTGATCCCTCGTTTCTCCCTCGGCTCCCTGATGACCCACAAGTATAGGGGATCGCAACAGTCTTCGAGGGAAGTAAAACCCAATTTATTGATTCGACACAAGGGGAGCCAAAGAATATTTGTAAGCCTTAACAGTGGAGTTGTCAATTCAGCTGCACCTGGAAACAAACTTACTCGCAGGAGTTTATCAGTAGCAACAGTTTTATAGCAGTAGCAGTAGTGAAATATAAGCAGCAGTGTAACAAAGACAGTAGTAGTGATGATAGTAAACAGCAGGATTAAAATAATGTAGGCACAGGGATGGATGAACGGGCGCTGCATGGATAAGAGAACTCATGTAACAATTGATACGTCTCAAACGTATCTATAATTTCTTATATTCCATGCTACTTTTATGATGATACTCACATGTTTTATACACACTTTATGTCATTATTATGCATTTTCCGGCACTAACCTATTGACGGGATGCCGAAGAGCCAGTTGTTGTTTTCTGCTTTTTTTTGGTTTCAGAAATCCTACAAAGGAAATAATCTTGGAATTGGACGAAATCAACGCCCAGGGTCTTATTTTTCCACGAAGCTTCCAGAAGACCGAAGAGGATACGAAGTGGTGCCACGAGGTGGCGACACACTAAGGCGGCGCGACCAAGGAGGGGCCCGCGCCGCCCTAGTGTGTGGGCCCCTCGTGACGCCTCCAACCCTACCCTTCCGCCTACTTAAAGCCTTCATCGCGAAAACCCCAGTACCGAGAGCCACGATACGGAAAACCTTCCAGAGATGCCGCCGCCGCCAATCCCAACTCGGGGGATTCAGGAGAGCGCCTCCGGCACCCTGCCGGAGAGGGGAATCATCTCCCGGAGGACTCTTCATCACCATGATCGCCTCCGGATTGATGTGTGAGTAGTTCACCCCTGGACTATGGGTCCATAGCATTAGCTAGATGGTTGTCTTCTCCTCATTGTGCTATCATGTTAGATCTTGTGAGCTGCCTATCATGATCAAGATCATCTATTTGTAATGCTACATGTTGTGTTTGTTGGGATCCGATGAATATGAAATACTTGTAACTCCAAGAGGGAGTATTTATGCTCGATAGTGGGTTCATGCCTCCATTAAATCTGGGACAGTGACAGAAAGTTCTAAGGTTGTGGATGTGCTGTTGCCACTAGGGATAAAACATCAATGCTTTGTCTAAGGATATTTGTGTTGATTACATTACGCACCATACTTAATGCAATTGTCTGTTGTTTGCAACTTAATACTGGAAGGGGTGCGGATGCTAACCTGAAGGTGGACTTTTTAGGCATAGATGCATGCTGGATAGCGGTCTATGTACTTTGTCGTAATGCCCGATTGAATTTCACACTACTCATCATGATATGTATGTGCATTGTTATGCCCTCTTTATTTGTCAATTGCCCAACTGTAATTTGTTCACCCAACATGCTATTTCTTATTGGAGAGACACCACTAGTGAACTGTGGACCCCGGTCCATTCTTTTACATCTGAAATACAATCTACTGCAAACATTGTTCTTTATTGTTCTTCGCATACAAACATCATTTTCCACACCATACATTTAATCCTTTGTTACAGCAAGCCGGTGAGATTGACAACCTCACTGTTAAGTTGGGGTAAAGTATTTGGATTGTGTTGTGCAGGTTCCACGTTGGCGCCGGAATCCCTGGTGTTGCACCGCACTACACTCCGTCACCAACAATCTTCACGTGCTCCTTGACTCCTACTGGTTCGATAAGCTTGGTTTCTTACTGAGGGAAAACTTTCTGCTGTACGCATCACACCTTCCTCTTGGGGTTCCCAACGGGCGTGTGCTTTACGCGTCAACAAGCTCTTTTTCTGGCGCCGTTGCCGGGGAGATCAAGACACGCTGCAAGGGGAGTCTCTCACATCCAATCTCTTTACTTTGTTTTTGTCTTGCTTTACTTTACTTTATTTACTGCTTTGTTTGCTTTCTTATATCAAAATACAAAAAAAATAGTTACTTGCTTTACTTTATTTACTGTCTTGTTTGTTTTCCTCATATTAAAAACACAAAAAATTAGCTATTTGCATTTACTTTATTCACCTTTTGTTTATTTCATCATGTTTCCTCCTAAGTTTACTCTGAAAGACATACCGGTAGGACGAGGGTCTATCATTGGAAGAGATAATATAGAAGAATTATTTACTCATGTTAGTACCGTTGAAGATTTTGAAGATAGACACTTGGTAGAACTTGCTCCTACTTATGAAATTGCTGCTGCTTCTTTAGTACATATGTTGGAAGATAGATTTGTTAATCTCAACCCTATAATGCAACATATGTTTCTTACACTAGGTGATATGGAAGAAGGAGAAAAGAAAGATTTTGTTTTAGAAACCCTTCTTAAAGAATTTGGTGATGTAGCTAGAGAAGCTAGAAAAGTATTTATTAAACATAAGATGCTTGGCTTTTATACCAATTTTGCTAATACCCTTGAAAAGATGGAAAAAGATAGATTAAAGTACACTAATAAAGTTAATTGTGAGGGGGAGATTGAAACATCAATACCCTGCAAGCTCTTAGGAATGTGCGAGACACTAGAAAAGAATTTTGATTGGATTGTTCCTGAAAATTTGTTTGATGAGAATAGCAAGCCTAAGAGTAATGAAAAAGGAGCCTCTAAAACTTAAATAGATAAGATACAATGCATAGTTGAGAAAACTCCAAACCCCTCTGTTGATGCATCATCTCTTGATAATACTTGATTCACACTATCTGCGCCTAGCTGAAAGGCGTTAAAGAAAAGCGCTTATGGGAGACAACCCATTATTTTACTACAACAATTTTGTTTTATATTTGAGTCTTGGAAGTTGTTACTACTGTAGAAACCTCTCCTTATATTTATTTTATCGCATTGTTGTGTCAAGTAAAGTCTTTGATAGTAAAGATGATACTAGATTTGGATTACTGCGCAGAAACAGATTTCTTGCTGTCACGAATTTGAGTAGTTTTCTCTGTAGGTAACTCAGAAAAATCTTCCAATTTACGTGAATGATCCTCAGATATGTACGCAACTTTCATTCAATTTGAGCATTTTCATCTGAGCAAGTTAAGTGCCCCAAAAAAATTCGTCTTTACAGACTGTTCTGTTTTGACAGATTCTGCCTTTTATTTCGCATTGCCTGTTTTGCTATGTTTGATGGATTTCTTTGTTCCATTAACTTTCAGTAGCTTTGTGCAATGTCCAGAAATGTTAAGAATGATTATGTCACCTCTGAATATGTGAATTTTTGATTATGCACTAACCCTCTAATGAGTTTGTTTTGAGTTTGGTGTGGAGGAAGTTTTTAAGGATCAAGAGAGGAGGATGATACAATATGATCAAGGAGAGTGAAAACTCTAAGCTTGGGGATGCCCCCGTGGTTCATCCCTGCATATTTCAAGAAGACTCAAGCATCTAAGCTTGGGGATGCCCAAGGCATCCCCTTCTTCATCGATAACTTATCAGGTCACCTCTAGTGAAACTATATTTTTATTCCGTCACATCTTATGTGCTTTACTTGGAGCGTCTTTATGTTTTTATTTTTGTTTTTGTTTGAATAAAATCGGATCCTAGCATTCCTTGTGTGGGAGAGAGACACGCTCCGCTGTTGCATATGAACACATGTGTTCTTAGCTTTACTCTTAATGTTCATGGCGAAGGTTGAAACTGCTTCGTTCATTGTTATATGGTTGGAAACAGAAAATGCTACATGTGGTAATTGGTATAATGTCTTGAATAATTTGATACTTGGCAATTGTTGTGCTCAAATAGATCATGTTTAAGCTCTTGCATCATGTACTTTGCACCCATTAATGAAGAAATACCATAGAGCTTGTTGAAATTTGGTTTGCATGATTGGTCTCTCTAAAGTCTAGATATTTTCTGGTGAGGGTTTGAACAACAAGGAAGACAGTGTAGAGTCTTATAATGCTTGCAATATGTTCTTATATAAGTTTTGCTGTACCGGTTCATACTTGTGTTTGCTTCAAACAACCTTGCTAGTCTAAGACTTGTATTGAGAGGGATTACTTCTCGTGCATCCAAAATCCTTGAGCCAAAAACTATGCCATTTGTGTCCACCATACCTACCTACTACATGGTATTTTTCTGCCATTCCAAAGTAAATTGCTTGAGTGCTACCTTTAAAATTTCATTCCTTTGTCTTTGCAATATATAGCTCATGGGAAAAATAGCCTAAAAACTATTGTGGTATTGAATATGTACTTATGTATCTTATTTCTTATAAGTTGCTTGCTGAGCGGTAACCATGTTCCTGGGGACGCCATCAACTATTTCTTTGTTGAATATCATGTGAGTTGCTATGCATGTTTGTCTTGTCTGAAGTAAGGGTGATTTATCATGATCAAATGGTTTGAGTATGCATATTGTTAGAGAAGAACATTGGGCCGCTAACTAAAGCCATGATCCATGGTGGAAGTTTCAGTTTGGACATCAATCCTCAATCTCATATGAGAATATTATCTGTTGTTGAATGCTTATGCATTAAAGAGCAGTCCATTATCTGTTGTCTATGTTGTCCCGGTATGGATGTCTAAGTTGAGAATAATCAAAAGCGAGAAATCCAATGCGAGCTTTCTCCTTATACCTGTGTACAGGCGGTATAGAGGTACCCCTTTGTGACACTTGGTTAAAACATATGCTATGCAATGATAATCCATGTAAATCCAAGCTAATTAGGACAAGGTGCGGGCACTATTAGTATACTATGCATGAGGCTTGCAACTTATAGGATATCTTATGCATAACACATATGAATTATTACTACCATTGACAAAATTGTTTCTATGTTTTCAAAATGAAAGCTCTAGCACAAATATAGCAATCCATGCTTCCCTCTGCGAAGGGTCATTCTTTTACTTTATGTTGAGTCAGTTTACCTACTTCTTTCTACCTTAGAAGCAAACACTTGTGTCAACCGTGTGCATTGATTTTTACATACTTGCTTATTTGCATTCATCATATTACTTTGTGTTGACAATTATCCATGAGATAAACATGTTGAAGTTGAAAGCAACTGCTGAAACTTATATCTTCCTTTGTGTTGCTTCAAAACTTTCTACTAAGAATCTATTGCTTTATGAGTTAACTCCTATGCAAGTCCTATTGATGCTTGTCTTGAAAGTACTATTCATGAAAAGTCTTTGCTATATGATTCAGTTGTTTATTCATTGTCTTTACCATTGCTTCGAATCACTTCATTCATTACATATGCTTTACAATAGTATTGATCAAGATTATGATAGCATGTGTAACACCCCAAATTTCAAAACAAAGCAAAAATGAATTTCCTTTTTCCAAAAATGAGAACCAACAAAAACTTTTCTTAATTAGAGTGCTATGCTTAGTGCTCATCCATATTACTTGTGCTTCTGCCCTGATGAGAGTTAGTATGCTTATGTGATAAACCCTAAAACCCTAAAGTGATCAAGTGAAGATCACTAACCCAAACAAAATTAAAGAAGAAAGAAATCAAATAAGAAGGACCCTAAACCCTAACCTTTTCAAAAGACATTTGGATCTTTTTTGAGAAACCTAAAATAAAGGAAAAACCATATGTGGGCCTATAGCCTTAATATGTAAATCTTGAACCCTACCTTTTCTTATTTTGCTAAATGGTGGTGAACCATGACAAAACTTATTAAACCCTAAACCACATCCCTCTTGTCAGCAAACTTTGAAAAATAAAATAAAAAGGAAAAATCTTATTTAAGAAAGAGGCATATATGCCTATGGCTATTTTGTAAAACTTTACCCTAGGCATCTCTACTTTATTTAGAGAATTGGAAAACCTTCTTAAACCTTATCTAGTACTTTTCCAACACAATCCAAAGTGGAACAAAAGATTTCAAAAAGAAAGTAATAATGCCATAGAGGCATATGAGAGCAAAATATCAAATTGGTGAAATTGAGGATCTTGACCCTAGACTTGAAGTTGAATGGTTGGATCACTCCTATATACATTTTCAACTCTCAACAACATCAATTGGGTCAAGCCTAGTCAAAGTAAAAATCAAATGCCACATATGCATAGAGGCATATGTGACACCTAGCCATTTTTACCAATTCTTGTCCTATGCACTTCTACCCTAACCAAATGGTGTGAAACCATCTCTAACCCCAATCTAACCCTAAATTGACCCTCAACCTTGCTCAAGTAAAGCAAGGGGAGCACCTTACAAGAATAAGAAGAATTGACATGTCCCCTCTCATGTGTTTTGGCCAATTTTACAAATCTTTGAGCTAGACCTTTTGGAATGGTTTCAATGGTTTGAAAATGTTTCTAAACTAATAAGAATGACATTGGAGTCAAGACAAGTCCAATCAAATGGAGAGAAATCCAATAGTGGGATAATTCCATTTTTCCCTCACATACACATAGGGCCAATTTATCAAATCTTGACCTAGGCACCAACCTTGTCTCAAAATGGTTGGAACCTTTTATCCAACTTCATCTAACCCCAAATGAACCTCACTCTTGTCAAATTAAAGCAAAGAGGAATAAAAGAATAAAAACTAGAATTTCACAAAACCCTCCCATAGGGCTTATGCCATTTTTATAAATTTTGACCCTAGACCATTTTGGCCTTCACCATTAGTTGTATAATGTGACTAAACACTTATTACCACTTTTGGACTCAAAGAAACACATTTCAAATCAAATTCAAACTCAATTGGAGATCACATGCAATAATGGTCAAATCTGCCATTTATATTCTGGTCACTACTTTGAGCCTCTCTATTTCAAGTTTTTCAAACTAAACTTTCCCAACTCCTTGCATGTCATCCAAGAGCACATCAAGGTGAACAACTTTTGTAAGGAGTACCATGCCAAAATCCTCTTTGATCAATAGCTAGGTCCATCCAAAGTTGGGACTTTATATTATGGTTAACAATCTCACTTTGTCACTTTTTGCTATATTTTGATTTTCTAAATTCCACCACCCCTCTCCTTGCCTCTGGTCATTTAGAACCAAACCAAACCCACCTTTTTTAAATTTTGCAACCATAGGAATTTAACCAAAATTTGCAAGAAATAGAAATGGGCATTTATGGAACAAACCAAAAACACTAGTGTGACTAGTTTTGGCCTAACCCTAAGCCACCACTGACCTCTACCATGTTCCCTGGTCCCTTCTACCTCTAGCACTCCAAATAGCAAGTCTAGATAGAGGCTAGACATGGCCATGCCAATGGCATGCCGGCCATGGCCATGATCCCTCCCATCTCCTCTCTTCTCTCCACAGCAGCCTCGACCACCTTGCCAAACTTGCTCCCCTTGGTCCCCTGAGCCTGCCGGTAGTCGCCGTTCGTCGAGAGATGGACCACAACGCCCTGGCCAGGACGCGCCCGCGATGCCCACGTGCGACAGGAGCGGCATGGCCATGCCGTGCCTGTCGGGCGACGCGCACGCCACGGACACGCGCCGCCTCGCAGCATCCCTCCCTCTCTGGACCCCCTTGCTGCACGTTGAGCTTCGCCGCCGCGACCAGAACCAGCCAGACATGCGCCGTGCCCCGCGCAAGCGCCGTAGCCGTCGACACCGTCGCCATTCTCCCGCGAACACTGCCGCAGCCCTGGACGCAATGCGTCGCCACCAGCCCGTCCCCCACCTAGCTAGCAAGCGCCCTAGCTCCGCCTAGCCGTAGCCTACCTCGCACCCCATCACCCTGCCTCCTCGCGCCTCAGAACGCCGTCGCCATCGTCGACCTTCCCCGCACCCTCGGCCTCTCCTCGCTGCTATATAAGGAGCACCCCTCCCTTCAAATTGAGCACGCCTCTCGACTCCCCTCTCCTCCCTGAGTAGCCTAGCCACCTCGCCTCGCCGCATTGCCCACCAGAGCCGCCCAATTGCTACCTCACCGCCGCTCTCCGTCGCCGAAGCTCGCCGGAGAAGGACGCCGCCCCAGGAAACGCCGCTGCTACCCGGAGGTTCCTCGTCATCGACAACGTCGCTGCGCACCCCTTCGACGATCACCGAAGCTCCGACGACCGCTCCGACCCCCTACCTCCGCCGCGCCAGAGCTCCCCTCTCATCGTCGACGACGACGACGCCCCGCCGCACGATCTTCCTCTAATCCTACGGCCCGCATCATCCCGTACCGTTTCGGTAAGCCTGAGTCGCTGACACGTGGGTCCCCCTATCAGCTGGCCCGCTGCGCGCTAGACGCACTGCTGGGCCGGCCCAACTCTATCCCTGGCATTTTCAAATCCTTGGGCCAGTTCCATTTCCCGCCGGCCCTGTTACTCAAATCCAGTTTAATAAATTGCAAATGAATTTGAATACTGAACCCCACTTTGAAATTTAATAGTTTCAAATCTACTGAACCAAATTTGCTGAATTTGATGTTGTTGGAAAGCCTAGGAAAATATCTATCCAATGCCACTAGTCCCACCTCAAGATCTTGTGTAGAATTAATCTGACAAAAATAACAAGACAGGGACTTTTCTGCCTTAGAATAATTCTTAAAAATCAACCAAAATAGATATTGAGTCAATTCCAACTCCTTTAGCTCACATTTGACTTACACAAATTGTTTATGCAAGAAAATGGTGTGGTCACTTTGCATGATCATGCCCTAGTCTAAGTAGTGGATAATATGGCTAGTTTAACTAGTTGATATTGTCCAAAACTATTAAGTAAGTCTTATGAAGTTTTATACTTCATTTAAATCTTGTCTCAAATGAATTCATGTGATGTTTGGACCCCTGGCCAAACTCACTTATATGAATTACTTAGAGATTTAAATCATATGTAGTGTTATTAAATGGTGTGAGGTATTCTACCCCATTTAAATCTATTTCCCAAATAATGATGATGAATGGTTGACTTGGGTCAACATGATTTCATGCATGAGTGTTTGAGAAATTAAATCTTAAGAAGATTTCAATGAGAGAAAGGTATTTCTCAAAAACCATATGGAAATTATCTTTGACACATGTAAGGAGAGGAAATTACTTTTCCTCAAGCAACACAACCAATGCACCCTAATTGTAGTATTTGTGGGAATAGAATAATTGGTGTGAGCACAAGTAAGGTTAGAATCACCAATGAATAGTTGATAGTGTTAAATCACCTCAATGATAGTTGTTAACCTAGTTACAACTATGTGTTAAATCATATGAGAGGTTTCCCTCTCATTTAAATCTTGGTCTCAAGTATTTCAATATGAGGTGGTGACCATGGTCTATATAATCTCATGTTGAGTATTTGGTGACATTAAATCACTACCATGTTAGTATTAAGTTGTATGAGGTATGGAACCTCATTTAAATCATTTTCTTAAATGATGAGTATGAAGAGGTTGACTTTGGTCAACCTAGGTCATATTCTGTTCATGAGAGAAATTAAATCTTAAATAAAATAATGAGAGGAAATTATTTCTCTAAGTAATTAAAAGTAGCACCTAAGTTAGTATGAGAGGAAATTATTTTTTCTTGAATAAGAAGAACACATCCACCCCCTTAATAGTAGTGTGAGATGCTAGTTTAAATTGTGTAAAACTTGTGTGCGCTTAGTGTAGTATGTAAGTTTGGTATGATGATTGTGTACCCCGTATTCGTATTTTAGACGCTAGTACCGGAGACCATCAGGAAGAGGAGGACTTCTACAAGGAGAAAAGAGAAGAAAACTTAGACCCTCACTTCATACCAAGGCAAGCCAATATCGATGCAAGTTAATATGTTGCAAGCTAATATTCTTGCAAAGTGCAAAGCCCCTTGGGGCAAGGCACCATGTTTCTTATCTTTTCTTATGTGAACCCATCCCAAGTTTTTACTTGTTTTCTAAATGAGTTACTTTTATAGTTAACTTTGGTCAAAGTAAAGAAGTTCACTAGAATAGTCAAGTTAGCCAGCTATTTACCAATGCAAGCTGGACCTTTGCAAGTTGATCCCAATGCAAGATAATAATCTTGCAACTTGCAAGGCTCACTATATGCAAGGCATTACCGTCTTTACTTTATGCTTATGATCCTATCTTCCAGCTTTACTATATAAGCTTTATCTACGTTTGTTTTATCAAAGTACTTTTTGATTCATGATTCACTGGGTTAGTATTGGATTAGTACAAGAGTATCAAACTTAGCCTAGAAGCAAAGCAAAATACTTAGCACCCCTCATACATAGATGCTAGTGCTGATTTGAAAGTGACTACTCCATTTGGGAAACTGGGAACTGAAATGATTTCGAAAACCTTGGAATGACGAGTCATTCTATTGAGAGTTTTTGAAGGAGTTTTGAAACCTTGGAATAAAGATGCATTCCATTGAAGGATTTTTGAAGGTGAATATGACTGGTGAACGACTTGGTGAATTTTACAAAAACACTGATGGTTGGGTTCGGATGCGATACCATTCCAATTTTACTGTACCCCCACAATACCTGAATCTGGGTAGGGCTTAACTGGAAGTTTGTGTGTCTTAGTATGGGTTCCCTCTAAACAAGCGTCATCGGGGTTATGCTGACAGCTGCCTCTACCACAATAGAAACGATATAAGATGATGCGAAATGAGGTGAATGTCCGGCCCAAGCCCTGTGCAGTTCCCAGGCTGACTGTCTGTCTTCACTGGGAGGCCAAGCTCATGGGGAGAGGTGCCTATACTAGGGTATGTAAATGAAAGGTTATGATTGGTAGTTCGCGTACTGCGTACGATAAATCAGGGCCAGTTACCCCTGACGAGCTATTGCAATTGTTGTGGCACAAGTGTACAACCTCTGCAGAGTTAAACCTATTCGAATAGCCGCGTCCTCGGTTATGGACAGTTGGAAAGGCCATACTGTTCCGTCATCAGAACTTTTCGAAAACTATGAATGGTGAAGGGTGACTTATGATTTGGAACTTGAACGGAGACTTTGACCTGGAATCACAACAGAGTTGTGGGAATAACACTAATGTTCCCACTTGAGTTAGTTAGTACATAAAGAGTTGTTTACAAAAACGTTTGTGAACTAAAAGTGGCTTTATGCAAAATAAACTAGAGCTTAGCACCCCCTTACTAGAATTGTTAGCGCTTACATTAGTATTAGTTTGCGAGTACTTTAAAGTACTCACGGCTGTGTCCCTGGCTATTCAAATGGCCAGATTATGAAGCAGAACAGCAGTATGAAGAGGACGACCAGCAGGACGCCCACGACAACTAGGGAGCCTTCTGACGTCAGACGTTGGCCTGTGGACTAGAGAGTCCCTTCTACTTACGCTTCCACTATGAAAATATGAACTGTGTGTATGTTGATCAATAGATCAACTATTTGTGTAATACGGATCATGTGATCTCTCTTTGTAAGACGACTATGGTATGTAATGAATGATGACTTATGATATTCAACTGTTATGTCTCGCAACAACAATATTCCTGGGATTGCGAGGTATGGCATAACAGGCATCTGGACTTAAAAATCCGGGTGTCGACAAGTTGGTATCAGAGCCATTGTTTGACCTTAGGAGACCCTAGTTAGAATGGACGTCTGAAAAACTTAGTTTCAAAAACCAGTGAAGTGAATATTTGTGGAAACTTGTTCTTACTCTTACCTTTGAGATCTTTTGCAAAAATGAGAAAGATATACTCTACTTACTTGGCAAGCCTACATAAAATTTTGCGCACTTGATTACTTCTCTAATTTACTCCTCTTTGCTCACAGATGACGTACCAATGGGAGTCCTATCAGCTTGGTCCCGAAGGCGACCTCAAGTTCGAAAAAGAGTTGAAGCAACTAGTAGATTATCTAGGACACCCGTACCCCAAGTTCTTCGGAATACCACTCAAAGCTAAGTCAGGAGAACCACCTCAGTGGGACGTTTCTACAGACCTACGAAGGAAGCTTGATGCCCCGGTATGGGAAACCATCTGGATTTCTGTAACGGGAAACACTTGGAAGGAAGGACTAGTCAAAGCTATGCAAGAAGCAATCTCCCGTCTGTGTGGACAAAATGAGGACAAGATCAAGAACACTCGTTTCATCTACTACCCAAGACATGACTCCATGGGAAGACCGATGACCATGCCCCCACCACAACCAAAGATGAACCCCTATGAAGCACCTCAGGACTTCCGGCAGTACAAAACCCGCAGGGATTTGGACAACGCCCTCGCCTCTCGCCAAGCACCTCACCCGTGAAGAAGAAGATTCCACCCGGAAGATTAGTATCACCCCAGCACTTAAGTAGGTGTGAGTTGTATCAGGATCCCCTTGTATCGTAGAGCGAATGAATGGTTCTTCAAACCAACGGTGTGTTAGATTTGTAATGTGTGATGTTTGGTATGAATGAAAAAGTGTTGCTGGTTTTCACCCCCTCAACACTACTCAAGTTTTCAAATTTTAAATTTTTGAACTTTAACTCAAACAAACCATAGAAGTTCCCTCTTATCTTATCATCTACTTCCAATGTTCAGATGGCCCCTCCTACCCGCAACAACTCCCGTGCCCAGGCCCATCAGATACACACTGAGCACGCCAAGATGACTGACACCATCAACATCCTTGCAATGGAGCGCAAGGCACTTCGCCATCAACACGCCAAGAAGGACTACCTCATTGCCCGCCTCCGCGTGAAGATAGCATCACTGGAGCAGCTCATCCCAATACCCCACCATGCTCCCAGAGCCAAGTCCAATATGACTTGCTATGCATGTGGTGTTACTGGTCACTACTCTAACAAGTGCCCGGTGAAAGCCGCCAACAATGCCCCAAGGACTGGAAGCAACTCGGTACCCATTACACAAAAAGACAAGTCAACGGTAACCTACTATGAATGTGGAACGGTGGGTCATTACTCCAATGAATGCCCCCAGAAGCTTGCCAAGATTGCCGCCAACCCCGCTGCACCTGCACAGCAGCAGCGCCATATCGCCACTAGAAGAAAGTTTGCTCCAAACTACCCGAACAACCGCAACGGTCGCTACTACAACATGACGGCCACCGAAGCACAAGAAGCACCCCAGAAGATACCAAGTATGTGCCCTACTAAATCATATCACCCAATCTCTCTTAGGAACCTAACTCTTCTTAAAATCTCGGGACGAGATTTGTTTAAGGGGGAAGGGTTTGTAACACCCCAAATTTCAAAACAAAGCAAAAATGAATTTCCTTTTTCCAAAAATGAGAACCAACAAAAACTTTTCTTAATTAGAGTGCTATGCTTAGTGCTCATCCATATTACTTGTGCTTCTGCCCTGATGAGAGTTAGTATGCTTATGTGATAAACCCTAAAACCCTAAAGTGATCAAGTGAAGATCACTAACCCAAACAAAATTAAAGAAGAAAGAAATCAAATAAGAAGGACCCTAAACCCTAACCTTTTCAAAAGACATTTGGATCTTTTTTGAGAAACCTAAAATAAAGGAAAAACCATATGTGGGCCTATAGCCTTAATATGTAAATCTTGAACCCTACCTTTTCTTATTTTGCTAAATGGTGGTGAACCATGACAAAACTTATTAAACCCTAAACCACATCCCTCTTGTCAGCAAACTTTGAAAAATAAAATAAAAAGGAAAAATCTTATTTAAGAAAGAGGCATATATGCCTATGGCTATTTTGTAAAACTTTACCCTAGGCATCTCTACTTTATTTAGAGAATTGGAAAACCTTCTTAAACCTTATTTAGTACTTTTCCAGCACAATCCAAAGTGGAACAAAAGATTTCAAAAAGAAAGTAATAATGCCATAGAGGCATATGAGAGCAAAATATCAAATTGGTGAAATTGAGGATCTTGACCCTAGACTTGAAGTTGAATGGTTGGATCACTCCTATATACATTTTCAACTCTCAACAACATCAATTGGGTCAAGCCTAGTCAAAGTAAAAATCAAATGCCACATATGCATAGAGGCATATGTGACACCTAGCCATTTTTACCAATTCTTGTCCTATGCACTTCTACCCTAACCAAATGGTGTGAAACCATCTCTAACCCCAATCTAACCCTAAATTGACCCTCAACCTTGCTCAAGTAAAGCAAGGGGAGCACCTTACAAGAATAAGAAGAATTGACATGTCCCCTCTCATGTGTTTTGGCCAATTTTACAAATCTTTGAGCTAGACCTTTTGGAATGGTTTCAATGGTTTGAAAATGTTTCTAAACTAATAAGAATGACATTGGAGTCAAGACAAGTCCAATCAAATGGAGAGAAATCCAATAGTGGGATAATTCCATTTTTCCCTCACATACACATAGGGCCAATTTATCAAATCTTGACCTAGGCACCAACCTTGTCTCAAAATGGTTGGAACCTTTTATCCAACTTCATCTAACCCCAAATGAACCTCACTCTTGTCAAATTAAAGCAAAGAGGAATAAAAGAATAAAAACTAGAATTTCACAAAACCCTCCCATAGGGCTTATGCCATTTTTATAAATTTTGACCCTAGACCATTTTGGCCTTCACCATTAGTTGTATAATGTGACTAAACACTTATTACCACTTTTGGACTCAAAGAAACACATTTCAAATCAAATTAAAACTCAATTGGAGATCACATGCAATAATGGTCAAATCTGCCATTTATATTCTGGTCACTACTTTGAGCCTCTCTATTTCAAGTTTTTCAAACTAAACTTTCCCAACTCCTTGCATGTCATCCAAGAGCACATCAAGGTGAACAACTTTTGTAAGGAGTACCATGCCAAAATCCTCTTTGATCAATAGCTAGGTCCATCCAAAGTTGGGACTTTATATTATGGTTAACAATCTCACTTTGTCACTTTTTGCTATATTTTGATTTTCTAAATTCCACCACCCCTCTCCTTGCCTCTGGTCATTTAGAACCAAACCAAACCCACCTTTTTTAAATTTTGCAACCATAGGAATTTAACCAAAATTTGCAAGAAATAGAAATGGGCATTTATGGAACAAACCAAAAACACTAGTGTGACTAGTTTTGGCCTAACCCTAAGCCACCACTGACCTCTACCATGTTCCCTGGTCCCTTCTACCTCTAGCACTCCAAATAGCAAGTCTAGATAGAGGCTAGACATGGCCATGCCAATGGCATGCCGGCCATGGCCATGATCCCTCCCATCTCCTCTCTTCTCTCCACAGCAGCCTCGACCACCTTGCCAAACTTGCTCCCCTTGGTCCCCTGAGCCTGCCGGTAGTCGCCGTTCGTCGAGAGATGGACCACAACGCCCTGGCCAGGACGCGCCCGCGACGCCCACGTGCGACAGGAGCGGCATGGCCATGCCGTGCCTGTCGGGCGACGCGCACGCCACGGACACGCGCCGCCTCGCAGCATCCCTCCCTCTCTGGACCCCCTTGCTGCACGTTGAGCTTCGCCGCCGCGACCAGAACCCGCCAGACATGCATCGTGCCCCGCGCAAGCGCCGTAGCCGTCGACACCGTCGCCATTCTCCCGCGAACACCGCCGCAGCCCTGGACGCAATGCGTCGCCACCAGCCCGTCCCCCACCTAGCTAGCAAGCGCCCTAGCTCCGCCTAGCCGTAGCCTACCTCGCACCCCATCACCCTGCCTCCTCGCGCCTCAGAACGCCGTCGCCATCGTCGACCTTCCCCGCACCCTCGGCCTCTCCTCGCTGCTATATAAGGAGCACCCCTCCCTTCAAATTGAGCACGCCTCTCGACTCCCCTCTCCTCCCTGAGTAGCCTAGCCACCTCGCCTCGCCGCATTGCCCACCAGAGCCACCCAATTGCTACCTCACCGCCACTCTCCGTCGCCGAAGCTCGCCGGAGAAGGACGCCGCCCCAGGAAACGCCGCTGCTACCCGGAGGTTCCTCGTCATCGACAACGTCGCTGCGCACCCCTTCGACGATCACCGGAGCTCCGACGACCGCTCCGACCACCTACCTCCGCCGCGCCAGAGCTCCCCTCTCATCGTCGACGACGACGACGCCCCGCCGCACGATCTTCCTCTAATCCTACGGCCCGCATCATCCCGTACCGTTTCGGTAAGCCTGAGTCGCTGACACGTGGGTCCCCCTGTCAGCTGGCCCGCTGCGCGCTGGACGCACTGCTGGGCCGGCCCAACTCTATCCCTGGCATTTTCAAATCCTTGGGCCAGTTCCATTTCCCGCCGGCCCTGTTACTCAAATCCAGTTTAATAAATTGCAAATGAATTTGAATACTGAACCCCACTTTGAAATTTAATAGTTTCAAATCTACTGAACCAAATTTGCTGAATTTGATGTTGTTAGAAATCCTAGGAAAATATCTATCCAATGCCACTGGTCCCACCTCAAGATCTTGTGTAGAATTAATCTGACAAAAATAACAAGACAGGGACTTTTCTGCCTTAGAATAATTCTTAAAAATCAACCAAAATATATATTGAGTCAATTCCAACTCCTTTAGCTCACATTTGACTTACACAAATTGTTTATGCAAGAAAATGGTGTGGTCACTTTGCATGATCATGCCCTAGTCTAAGTAGTGGATAATATGGCTAGTTTAACTAGTTGATATTGTCCAAAACTATTAAGTAAGTCTTATGAAGTTTTATACTTCATTTAAATCTTGTCTCAAATGAATTCATGTGATGTTTGGACCCCTGGCCAAACTCACTTATATGAATTACTTAGAGATTTAAATCATATGTAGTGTTATTAAATGGTGTGAGGTATTCTACCCCATTTAAATCTATTTCCCAAATAATGATGATGAATGGTTGACTTGGGTCAACATGATTTCATGCATGAGTGTTTGAGAAATTAAATCTTAAGAAGATTTCAATGAGAGAAAGGTATTTCTCAAAAACCATATGGAAATTATCTTTGACACATGTAAGGAGAGGAAATTACTTTTCCTCAAGCAACACAACCAATGCACCCTAATTGTAGTATTTGTGGGAATAGAATAATTGGTGTGAGCACAAGTAAGGTTAGAATCACCAATGAATAGTTGATAGTGTTAAATCACCTCAATGATAGTTGTTAACCTAGTTACAACTATGTGTTAAATCATATGAGAGGTTTCCCTCTCATTTAAATCTTGGTCTCAAGTATTTCAATATGAGGTGGTGACCATGGTCTATATAATCTCATGTTGAGTATTTGGTGACATTAAATCACTACCATGTTAGTATTAAGTTGTATGAGGTATGGAACCTCATTTAAATCATTTTCTTAAATGATGAGTATGAAGAGGTTGACTTTGGTCAACCTAGGTCATATTCTGTTCATGAGAGAAATTAAATCTTAAATAAAATAATGAGAGGAAATTATTTCTCTAAGTAATTAAAAGTAGCACCTAAGTTAGTATGAGAGGAAATTATTTTTTCTTGAATAAGAAGAACACATCCACCCCCTTAATAGTAGTGTGAGATGCTAGTTTAAATTGTGTAAAACTTGTGTGCGCTTAGTGTAGTATGTAAGTTTGGTATGATGATTGTGTACCCCGTATTCGTATTTTAGACGCTAGTACCGGAGACCATCAGGAAGAGGAGGACTTCTACAAGGAGAAAAGAGAAGAAAACTTAGACCCTCACTTCATACCAAGGCAAGCCAATATCGATGCAAGTTAATATGTTGCAAGCTAATATTCTTGCAAAGTGCAAAGCCCCTTGGGGCAAGGCACCATGTTTCTTATCTTTTCTTATGTGAACCCATCCCAAGTTTTTACTTTACAAGTTTTTACTTGTTTTCTAAATGAGTTACTTTTATAGTTAACTTTGGTCAAAGTAAAGAAGTTCACTAGAATAGTCAAGTTAGCCAGCTATTTACCAATGCAAGCTGGACCTTTGCAAGTTGATCCCAATGCAAGATAATAATCTTGCAACTTGCAAGGCTCACTATATGCAAGGCATTACCGTCTTTACTTTATGCTTATGATCCTATCTTCCAGCTTTACTATATAAGCTTTATCTACGTTTGTTTTATCAAAGTACTTTTTGATTCATGATTCACTGGGTTAGTATTGGATTAGTACAAGAGTATCAAACTTAGCCTAGAAGCAAAGCAAAATACTTAGCACCCCTCATAGATGCTAGTGCTGATTTGAAAGTGACTACTCCATTTGGGAAACTGGGAACTGAAATGATTTCGAAAACCTTGGAATGACGAGTCATTCTATTGAGAGTTTTTGAAGGAGTTTTGAAACCTTGGAATAAAGATGCATTCCATTGAAGGATTTTTGAAGGTGAATATGACTGGTGAACGACTTGGTGAATTTTACAAAAACACTGATGGTTGGGTTCGGATGCGATACCATTCCAATTTTACTGTACCCCCACAATACCTGAATCTGGGTAGGGCTTAACTGGAAGTTTGTGTGTCTTAGTATGGGTTCCCTCTAAACAAGCGTCATCGGGGTTATGCTGACAGCTGCCTCTACCACAATAGAAACGATATAAGATGATGCGAAATGAGGTGAATGTCCGGCCCAAGCCTGTGCGATTCCCTGTGCCGACTGTCTGTCTTCACTGGGAGGCCAAGCTAATTGTGAGAGGTGCCTATACTAGGGTATGTAAATGAAAGGTTATGATTGGTAGTTCGCGTACTGCGTACGATAAATCAGGGCCAGTTACCCCTGACGAGCTATTGCAATTGTTGTGGCACAAGTGTACAACCTCTGTAGAGTTAAACCTATTCGAATAGCCGCGTCCTCGGTTATGGACAGTTGGAAAGGCCATACTGTTCCATCATCAGAACTTTTCGAAAACTATGAATGGTGAAGGGTGACTTATGATTTGGAACTTGAACGGAGACTTTGACCTGGAATCACAACAGAGTTGTGGGAATAGCACTAATGTTCCCACTTGAGTTAGTTAGTACATAAAGAGTTGTTTACAAAAACGTTTGTGAACTAAAAGTGGCTTTATGCAAAATAAACTAGAGCTTAGCACCCCCTTACTAGAATTGTTAGCGCTTACATTAGTATTAGTTTGCGAGTACTTTAAAGTACTCACGGCTGTGTCCCTGGCTATTCAAATAGCCAGATTATGAAGCAGAACAGCAGTATGAAGAGGACGACCAGCAGGACGCCCACGACAACTAGGGAGCCTTCTGACGTCAGACGTTGGCCTGTGGACTAGAGAGTCCCTTCTACTTACGCTTCCGCTATGAAAATATGAACTGTGTGTATGTTGATCAATAGATCAACTATTTGTGTAATACGGATCATGTGATCTCTCTTTGTAAGACGACTATGGTATGTAATGAATGATGACTTATGATATTCAACTGTTATGTCTCGCAACAACAATATTCCTGGGATTGCGAGGTACGGCATAACAGGCATCTGGACTTAAAAATCCGTGTGTCGACAGCATGTCACTTCAGAAACTATCTTTGTTATCGTTTACCTACTCGAGGGCGAGTAGGAACTAAGCTTGGGGATGCTTGATACGTCTCAAACGTATCTATAATTTCTTATGTTCCATGCTACTTTTATGATGATACTCACATGTTTTATACACACTTTATGTCATTATCATGCATTTTCCGGCACTAACCTATTGACGAGATGCTGAAGAGCCAGTTGATGTTTTCTGCTATTTTTGGTTTCAGAAATCCTACAAAGGAAATATTCTCGGAATTGGACGAAATCAACGCCCAGGGTCTTATTTTTCCACGAAGCTTCGAGAAGACCGAATAGGATATGAAGTGGGGCCACGAGGTGGTGACACACTAAGGCGGCGCGGCCAAGGAGGGGTCCGCGCCGCCCTAGTGTGTGGGCCCCTCGTGACGCGTCCAACCCTACCCTTCCGCCTACTTAAAGCCTTCGTCGCGAAAACCCCAGTACCGAGAGCCACGATACGGAAAACCTTCCAGAGACGCCGCCGCCAATCCCATCTCGGGGGATTCAGGAGATCACCTCTGGCACCCTGCCGGAGAGGGGAATCATCTCCCGGAGGACTCTTCATCACCATGATCGCCTCCGGATTGATGTGTGAGTAGTTCACCCCTGGACTATGGGTCCATAGCAGTAGCTAGATGGTTGTCTTCTCCTCATTTTGCTATCATGTTAGATCTTGTGAGCTGCCTATCATGATCAAGATCATCTATTTGTAATGCTACATGTTGTGTTTGTTGGGATCCGATGAATATGGAATACTATGTTATGTTGATTATCAATCTATCATATATGTGTTGTTTATGATCTTGCATGCTCTCCGTTGCTAGTAGAGGCTCTGGCCAAGTTGATACTTGTAACTCCAAGAGGGAGTATTTATGCTCGATAGTGGGTTCCTGCCTCCATTAAATCTGGGACAGTGACAGAAAGTTCAAAGGTTATGGATGTGCTGTTGCCACTAGGGATAAAACATCAATGCTTTGTCTAAGGATATTTGTGTTGATTACATTACGCACCATACTTAATGCAATTGTCTGTTGTTTGCAACTTAATACTGGAAGGGGTGCGGATGCTAACCTGAAGGTGGACTTTTTAGGCATAGATGCATGCTGGATAGCGGTCTATGTACTTTGTCGTAATGCCCGATTGTCGTAATGCCCGATTGAATTTCACACTACTCATCATGATATGTATGTGCATTGTTATGCCCTCTTTATTTGTCAATTGCCCAACTGTAATTTGTTCACCCAACATTCTATTTCTTATTGGAGAGACACCACTAGTGAACTGTGGACTCCGGTCCATTCTTTTACATCTGAAATACAATCTACTGCAAACATTGTTCTTTACTGTTCTTCGCATACAAACAAAATTTTCCACACCATACATTTAATCCTTTGTTATAGCAAGCCGGTGAGATTGACAACCTCACTGTTAAGTTGGGGCAAAGTATTTGGATTGTGTTGTGCAGGTTCCACGTTGGCGCCGGAATCCCTGGTGTTGCGCCGCACTACACTCCGTCACCAACAACCTTCACGTGCTCCTTGACTCCTACTGGTTCGATAACCTTGGTTTCTTACTGAGGGAAAACTTGCTGCTGTACGCATCACACCTTCCTCTTGGGGTTCCCAACGGGCGTGTGCTTTATGCGTCAACAATAATCAAGGTAGGGCATTTGCAGATAGTAATAAAACAGTATCCAGGTACTAAACAACCATAGGCATGTGTTCCGTATATAGTCGTACGTGCTCGCAATGAGAAACTTGCACAACATCTTTTGTCCTACCAGCCGGTGGCAGCCGGGCCTCTAGGGAATCTACTGGTAATTAAGGTACTCCTTTTAATAGAGCACCGGAGCAAAGCATTAACACTCCGTGAACACATGTGATCCTCATATCACCGCCTTCCCCTCCGGTTGTCCCAATTTCTGTCACTTTGGGGCCTCGGGTTCCGGACAGCAATATGTGTATACAACTTGCAGGTAAGATCATAAAGCAATGAATATCATCATGAATTGATAAGATGTTCAGATCTGAAATCACGACACTCGGGTCCTAGTGACAAGCATTAAGCATAACAAGTTGCAAGAATATCATAAAAGTACCAACAACGGATACTAGGCACTATGCCCTAACAATCTTATGCTATTACATGAACAATCTCATCCAATCCCTACCATCCCCTTCAGCCTACAGCGGGGGAATTACTCACACATGGATGGGGGAAGCATGGATGGTTGATGGAGAGGCATCGGTGGTGATGATGGCGATGATCTCCTCCAATTCCCCATCCCGGCAGGGTGCCAGAACGGAGTTTCTGGTCCCGAGACGGAGTTTCGCGATGGCGGCGGAGTTCTGGATGTCTTCTGGCAATTTCGTCGAACCCCCTCGCGTTTTCAGGTCAGAGGCCTTTAGTAGTCCAGAGGGGAGTGTCGGAGGCTGGCCGAGGCGCGGCCCAGGGGCCCACCGCGCCGCCTTGTGGCGTGGGCGCCTCGTGGCCCCCCTCCGTCTCGTCTTCTGGCTCCGTCAATCTTCTATGAAAATAGGCCCATTGCAATTATTTCCGGGGATTTTCCTGAAAGTTGAGTTTCTGCACAAAAATAGTACACCAGGGCAATTCTGCTGAAAACAGCGTTAGTCCGTGTTAGTTGTATCCAAAATACACAAATTAGAGGCAAAACAATAGCAAAAGTGTTCGGGAAAGTAGATACATTTTAGACGTATCACTCCCCTTTATATAGGAGGTGGAGCTGAGGCTTTTCGTGTCGTAAAAGTTACAAACTATTCGAGGCGCATTGTGCCTTTCCTATGTTGATACAAGATCTCTGGGCTCCACGACAACTCAACTTTCCTTATCCGAAGATCTCTGGGCTTCTGGGACTCCAAAGCTTTGGGTCCGTGGGCTTCATGTCCTCTTTATATAACTGATGTCTACGCACGCTTCTATTCCTGTAGACAATGTTGGGCCTCCAAGAGCAGAGGTTTGTAGAACAGCAGCAAGTTTCCCTTAAGTGAATCACCCAAGGTTTATCGAACTAAGGGAGGTAGAGGTCAAAGATATCCCTCTCAAGCAACCCTGCAATTACGATACAAGAAGTCTCTTGTGTCCCCAACACACCTAATACACTTGTCAGATGTATAGGTGCACTAGTTCGGCGAAGAGATAGTGAAATACAAGTAATATGGATGATTGTAAGTAGTAATTGCAATCTGAAATAAAGATGGCAGCAAGCAAACATGTAATAGAACTTGTTGGAAACGGTGTTTCAATGCTTAGAAACAAGGCCTAGGGATCCTACTTTCACTAGTGGACACTCTCAACAATGTTCACATAATAAAACTACTCTACACTCTCTTGTTGGATAACAAACACCATTCATTGTGTAGGGCTATAAAAGCACACCTCAAGCCGGAGTAAACAAGCTCCGCAACATCCGGAGTTCATATTTAAGTAACCTCTAGAGTGCATAATAGACCGTTGCAATTTAGACCGAGTACTAACATAGCGTACACACTGTCAACAATAGCTATGAAAGGGGGAATATATCGCATCAATACTATCATAGTAATAGTTAACTTCATAATCTACAAGAGATTACAATCATAACCTACGTGACAAGGTATTAACTTGTCAATGCCTACGGGTTGTAGACTAGGGTTTAGTTGGAAGTAGAGGGCAAGTAGATCTCGAAGGTTTCAGCCGAAAAGTACTCGACGATTATGAAACTAGGGTTTGAGAAACAATGATTCGATGCTTTCTTCGTCCCTCGATTCCCCCTTATATAGGAGGCGGAGCCGAGGGATTCGTGTTGTACAAGTTACAGAGTCCGGGAAGGTTTCTAACTCATCCCGCAAGATTACAAATAACACTTCCTATTACAACTCTAGCTTTCCTTAATAATATCTTGGGCTTCCGAATCTTCTTATTCTTCGGGTAGTAGGCCTTCAGTAAACCCCGGGTACTATCTTCGGCAGGCCCATTTGGGATGCCTATGTCAGTAGCCCCCGAGATTTTGCTTGAATCGTAGAGTCAGGGAAAATCTCCACTGTTTATTTTTATTTGACAACTTTAACTTTTCTATATTTCTTCGCATAAACTTCTATATTGTACAGGGATAATGGTAGTTGGGGCTAGTTCATCTGACGGATCAGGTACTAGTTAACTGCTCTAGTGGCAATCCGCAAAAACCTACTTCAAGATCACGTCCCTGGACATGATCTCGGGATACTGGTGTAAACTTCGATAGGTGCCGCTTAAGGTCTTACCATTATGTCGAGTCCCAGTAAAATTTATCGGGTACCTAACGCGTCCGTTAGGATTTTTCTTCGTATCTGTTGATACGGATAAAAAGTAGCAAACCGACGTCAGAGACGGCGCCACGCCACACAGAATGGATCTGGGGTCTTACCTTCGCAAATTTGCGGCATTCAGAAATTGATCGCAACTTTGTCGTTCTGAGAATATATTGTCGAGTGCTTATTCGGCTGTTGGAATGGCACATTTTATTGAGTCAAAGATGACTTATATTGCTCTCCCGATGGGAGTATATGCAGAGTTATTTTTAACTCGAAATATACTCTTTTGCTCTGCTATCTTTCTTTTTCTCTTTCTTTCTTTCTCTCTCCCCCCTTTTTTTTTATGATTTCATCGGGCACGCGAGCAGCGTTCCCGATGGGAGTAGCTCCCGAGGCTACAGCCAAGGACTTGTATTTGGTTGTAGGCTCCACGCCTTATGCCACTATATTTTCTTTTATCTCCCGAAGTTTTATAATTTCTCGGGTGCGCGAACAGCGCTCCCGATGGGAGTAGCCCCCGAGGCTATGAACAAATATTTGTATTTGATCATAGGCTCATGCCATTTCTATTTTGTCTTTCTTGATCTTTTCATTTTTTCAAAGTAGCCCCCGAGCATTTGATCAAAAACTTTGTATTTGATCAAAGGCTCGGCATTACTTTTCCATGTCGCCTTTTATGAAGCTGCCAAGGCGAATTTTTTCTTCTGTCAAGGTGACGTTATTGCTGACGATAGCCAAGATTGCGAGTTAAAAATCGCGAGAAGTCTCCTCCCGCTGCCTTGCGGGCCCAATTGATCCACTATCTTGACACGTCATGCAAGTGGGGGACACATGTCCTCCGCTTTTTCTGGCGCACGTACCGTAACTTCTCCAATATTAAAATACCTTTTTACCCCTACTTCCACGTGGTTATCATCTGCCACGCATTTTTTCCATCCAACGGTCCGCCGTTTCGCCGCATCTCTATATAAGAACTCCTTCTTCCTCCTCGAGCACTTCCGCTCGCGCCGCACTGTCAACACCCGGATTTTTAAGTCCGAATGCCTATTATGTCATACATCGCAATCCCTTGAATATTGTTGTTGCGAGGCATAATAGTTAAGTATCATAATCATCATTCATTACAAACCATAAGTCTTACAAATTGGAATCACATGATCCATATTACACGAATAGTTGATCTATTGATCAACGAACAAACACAAGTTCATAGTTCAACATAGCGGAAGCGTAAGATACAAGGACTCTCTAGTCCACAGGCCAACGCTTGACGTCGGAAGGCGCTTAGTTGTCGTAGGCGTCCTGCTGGTCATCTTCATACTCTGGCCATTTGAATAGCCAGGGACAAAGCCGTGAGTACGTTGAGTACTCGCAAACTAATACTAATGTAAGTGCTAGACATTCTAGTGGGGTTTGCTAAGCTCTAGTTTATTTGCATAAAGGTAGTTTTAGTTCACAAAGTTTGAGAAAAGCTTATTCAAGTGCTAACTAACTCAAGTGGGAACATTAGTGTCATTCCCACCATTCAAGTGGTGATTTCAATTCAATTCACCACAAGTCATTTCGCCATCATCCTTTTCAACATCATTTTCAAAGATATGACATCGGAAACTGTATGGCCTTTCCAACCGTCCGTAACCGTGGACGCGGCTATTCGAATAGGTTTACACTCTGCAGAGGTTGCACACTTGTGCCACAACATTTGATTTCATCCGTCGGGATTTCCCCGAATCATCATAACACAGTACGCGGATCATCAACCATAACCTTTCACTTACGAATCCTAGTATGAGCACCTCTCCCCATGAGCTTGGCCTCCCAGTGAAGACCAACTGTCAACCTGGGAACTGCACAGGGCTTGGGCCGGACATTCACCTCATTTCGCATCATATCATATCATTTCCTTTGTGGTAGAGGCAGCTTTCGGCATAACCCCGATGACGCTTGTTTAGAGGGAACCTATACTAAGACGCATAAACTTCCAGTTAAGCCCTACCCATAATCAGGTATTGTGGGGGTACTTAATAATTGGAAAGGTATCGCATTCAAACCAACATCATTGTTTATCAAAAATCACTATCTTCTCTTGTTCACATTCACCTTCAAAAATCATTCAGTGGAATGCATCTTCATTCCAAGGTTTAAAAATCATTTCAAATTCACATTGTTCCCATCTAGAGTAGTCAAGTTTTATTTCATTAGCACTAGCTCTAAATCATGAGGGGTGCTATCTGGCTTTGCTTGGAGAGACTAACTCACTACTCTAGTAATCAACTTGTACTTTGACCAAAGTTAACTATAAAAGTAACTCATTTAGAAAACAAGTAAAAACTTGTAAGGTAAAAACTTGGGATGGGTTCTTATAAGAAAAGATAAGAAACATGGTGCCTTGCCCCAAGGGGCTTTGCACTTTGCAAGAATAATAGCTTGCCTTGGTAGTTCTCAAACTGTTCCTCCTCCTCCTCTTGGTAGCAACCTTCTTCTTCGGCGTACTCTCCGGTGCTACCGTCTAAATTTGAATACGAGTATAATTACTCACTAATTCAATGGCTATTCCATACATCACATATAACACACAAACTACTCTATGCACACAAATAAATTAACTAGAGTACATGGGTTGTGGGGTTTTAAATAGAATTCGCTTCTTTGTATTTTATATGTAAATGATAGTTTCCATAGGGTTCTTGAGAAATAATTTCCTCTCATTGAAATCTTCTTAAGATTTAATTTCTCAAACAATCATGTATGAACTCATATTTACCTAAGTCAAATGTTCATCATCATCATTTGTGAAAATGATTTAAATGAGGTAGATCACCTCATACTATTTAAATAATACTACATTTGATTTAAATCTCAAGTAATTCATATAAGAGAGTTTGGACCAGAGGTACAAACATCCCATGAATTCATGTGAGACAAGTTTAAATGAAGTGTAAGACTCCACATAATTTACTTTAATAGTTTTGGACATTATCAACTAGTTAAACTAGTCAAAAGATCCATTAATTAAACCATGGCATGATCATACAAAGTGACCACACCATTTTATTACATACACAATTAGTGTAAGTCAAATGTGAGCTATTAGAGTTGGAATTAACTTAATATCTATTTTGGTTGATTTTTAAGAATTATTCGAATAGGGAAAAGTCCCTGTCTTGTTATTTTTATCACATTTATTCTACAAAGAATCTGGCCATGAGGCCAGTGGCATTGGCTAGATAATTTCAGTAGCTTTCCAACCATATAAAGTTCATCAAATTTGGTTTAGCCAATTTGAATCTATTGATTTTCAAAGTGGAGGCAGTATTGAAATTCATTTGCAATTTATTAAACTGGATTTGAATTAAAAGGCCGGCGGGAAAACTAAACGGGCCAGATTCAATTTAAACGGCCCAAGGCCAGCCCAGCCACGGTCCAGTGCCGCGCGGGCTGCCTGACAGCGGGGGCCACCCGTCAGTGGGCGTTTAAACCCGAAACGGTATGGGCGAAGCTGGGGCGTTGGATTAGATCGCGGATCTACGGCCGTGGTTCATCGTCGTCTCCGACGAGAACCCGACGGTGCGGCGGCGGCAGTAGGGGGTGGGAGAGCTTACGGCGGCTCCAGCAAGGTATGGCAGTATGCTTGGTGTAGATGTGGACGACGGCGAAGCTCCAGGTACAGGTGGCGTCGCCTGAGGTGGCTCCAATCGTCGGCGAGCTTCCGCGGCGGCGTGCGGCAGTGAGGTAGAAATTGGGCGGCGTCAGTGGCTAATGTCGACGGTGGAGTGGTTCTGGCGGTCGAGTGAGAAGAGGGGAAGGTGATGGTGTGCTCAGATCGACGAGGAGAGGTCTCCTTTTATAGGCGAGCAAGGGTGCTGCGGGGCAGTGGCAAGGTCGACCATGGCGCGGCTGCTCCGGTGGTCTATCGAGCTAGGCGAGGGCGTGGCGCTGTTCTGCGGTTCCTGGCGAGTCGTTTGGCGGCGACAGCTAGGGTAGGGGGTGGCTGGTTTGGTCGCCTCGCTTCCGCGTCTGTCGCGCCCGCGGCGGGGTTTGCTCTTCGTCTCCGGCGGCGGCGGGCACGGGTCGTGGTCGAGGGCGTGTCCAACGGCGTCGCGGTGTCACGGTGATACTCAACGTGCTCGCAGGGGGTCCAGGCAAGGCACAGGGTGGCAAGGCGGCGCGTGTCCAGCGGCGTCTGCGGGTGTCCACGCGCGACGTCGTCGGCATGGCGTGGCCACCACTGGGCGCGTGCGTTCTGGCGTCTGTCGAGCTCCTCCTCGACCGTGGCTTGCTCGAGGTGCTCCAGTAGGGTGAGGTGGCGAGCAACGGCATGGTGGCCAGGTTGGGGAAGGAAGGGAGAGAGGTGGAGGTGGTCGGGTTGGTGACATGGCCGGCATGGCCATGTCCTAGCCTTGCTCCTCCTCTCCCTAGGTTTGCTATGTTGCCTTGATGGTTTAAGGGGACCAGGGGACAATGTAGAATAGGTTTGGGTTAGATTAGGTGAGGTAGATCACTATTTGCAATAGTTGCAAATAGTGCCCGAATTTGGAATTTGCCAAATTGTCCAAATTTGAAATAATTCAAATGGTGAATGTGTTTGAAAAGTGAGTGTTGATATTAGTTGTCAATGACCAGAGGTGATTTGAGGTGGTGGTGGAATTTTTAGAATTCAAAAATTTGCAAAATTGGCTAAGTGGGGAATGTTCCATATGTAAAAAAATTGCGACTTTGGATGAGCATGGCTCTTGATCCAAAATGATTTTGGCATGGTGATCTTCATCAAAGTTGTTCACCTTGATGTTGACTTTGAAATGGTGCAAAGAGTTAGCAAAAGTTAGTTTGGGAAAATTGAATGGCAAGGGCTCAAAGTGGTGATCAGACTAGAATTGTCAAAATTGACCAATATCATAAGTGAGTGGGATTTGTGTTTGAAATCCATTTGAATTGTGAATCTTTGATTCCAAATGTTGTAGTAAGTGTTTAATAACATTACTCAACTAATGGTGAAGACCAAATAGGTCTAGGGTCAAAATTTATAAAAATGCCATTGGGCATATGTGAGGGTTTTTAGGGTTTTCCATTTAATGGAATTTCTTCCTCTTTGATTTATTTGATTGGTGATCTTCATATGATCACTCTAGGGTTTTAGAGCATATCAAATACAAGTAATAACAATCATCATGGCATATCACTCAAATGCACAAGTCCTATGCATGGTACTATATGCAAAAAGAAAAGTTTTTGTTGGTTTGAAATTTTGCTTTCTGGAATTCTCTAACTTTCTTTTTATTGAAATTTGGGGTGTTACAAACCCTTCCCCCTTACAAAAGATCTCGTCCCGAGATCGAAATAAAGTTAGGTACTAAAGAGATCTGGGTACTCCTTCTTCATGAAGTCTTCGCGTTCCCATGTGGCTTCATCCTCGGTATGATTGCTCCATTGGATCTTCAGAAACTTGATGCTTCGGGTGCGGGTGGTTCGGTAAGCTTCTTCCAGGATGCTAATCGGTACTTCGCGGTAAGTCAGATCCTTGTTGATATCCACCGATCGGTGATCTATGTTCTTGAACACTTCGGTCTTCTCCGGGACTTCAAGACATTTCCGGAGAAGTGAGATGTGAAACACGTCGTGCACAACCGACATTTCTTCAGGCAACTCCAGTTGATAAGATACTTCACCTCGGCGACTGAGGACTTGGAAAGGTCCGACATAGCGGGGTGCAAGCTTTCCTTTCAGCTGGAATCTCTGCATTCCTTTCAAGGGGGAGACCTTGAGATAGACGAAGTCTCCGATCTCAAAGGTCATCTCCCGACGTCTCTTGTCGGCGTAGCTCTTCTGTCTGGATTGCGCAGTCTTGAGGTACTCGCGGATCTTGTGGACTTTCTCTTCGGCTTCACGGAGAACGTCTGGGCCGAAAACTTGGCTCTCTCCGACTTCTGACCAGTTCAGGGGGGTACGGCACTTCCTTCCGTACAAGGCTTCAAAGGGGGCCATCTGTAGGCTGGCTTGATAGCTATTGTTGTAGGAGAATTCTGCGTAAGGTAGGCAGTCTTCCCACTTGGATCCGTATTCCAGTACGCATGCTCTAAGCATGTCTTCTAGTATCTGGTTTACTCTCTCAGTCTGTCCGTCGGTCTGAGGGTGATAGGCGGTGCTGAAATTTAGGCGAGTGCCTAGTCCTTCATGCACTTTCTGCCAGAACCTTGAGGTGAACTGGGATCCTCTATCTGATACTATCGATTTGGGGGTTCCGTGCAGAGCGACTATTCTGGAGATGTAAAGTTCAGCTAACTTGGGGCCTTGATAGGTGGTTTTGACGGCGATGAAATGGGCGACTTTGGTCAATCTATCGACAACTACCCATATTGAATCATTGCCTTTGCTGGATTTGGGCAGTCCAGTGATAAAGTCCATTCCTACGGAGTCCCATTTCCATTCCGGAATCTGGAGGGGTTGTAACAGTCCGGCGGGTTGTTGATGTTCTGCCTTGACTCTCTGACAGATGTCACACTTAGCGATATAGCTACCGATCTCTCTCTTCATTCCGTGCCACCAAAATTGTTCTTTTAGGTCCTGGTACATCTTGGTACCTCCGGGGTGGATTGAGTAAAGGGTGTCATGGGCTTCTTGCAGGATGACTTGTTTCAAGTCCGAGTCCGATGGTACGCAGAGACGTTCTTTGTACCAAAGAATTCCGGCTTCGTCTACGGTGAATCCGGGGGCTTTTCCTGCGGCTATCTGTTTCTTGATTCCGTCAATGCTAGCGTTGTCTTTCTGGGCTTCCTTGATCTGACCAACCAAGGTGGGTTGCAGTTCTATGCTGGCTAGGAATCCTTCGCTCACAAGTTCAAGTCTGAACTGTTCAAACTCTTGGTGCAAGCTGGGCTGTTCGGTTGCGAGCATGGAGTTCAACTGGCACGGCAGTCGACTCAAAGCATCCGCTACCACATTGGCCTTGCCGGGGTGGTAGTGAATCTCCATGTCGTAATCCTTGATCAATTCGATCCATCGGCATTGTCTCATGTTCAGCTCCTTCTGGGTGAATATGTATTTGAGGCTTTTGTGGTCGGAGTAGATCTTGCATTGATTACCCATGAGGTAATGACACCAAACTTTCAGGGCTAAGACCACGGCTGCAAGCTCGAGGTCATGGGTTGGGTAGTTCTGTTCATGTTGCTTGAGCTGTCTTGAAAGGTAGTATACAACCTTGCCTTCTTGCATAAGCACGCATCCAAGTCCAGTCTTGGAGGCGTCGCAATATACGTCAAAGGGCTTTGCGATATCTGGCATGATCAGGATTGGGGCTGTTGTCAATCTACTCTTGAGCTGTTGAAAGCTCTCTTCGCATTTGTCGGTCCACTCAAACTTTCTGTCCTTTTTCAGCAGTTGGGTCATTGGGGCTTGCCATTCCATAAAGCGCGGACCTCAGTTTGGGTGGTTGGGGCTTGCCATTCCATAATAGTTTTGATTTTGGCGGGATCTACGGCAATTCCTCCTGCAGACAAGATGTGTCCGAGGAATCCAACTTCTTCCAGCCAAAACTCACACTTGCTAAACTTGGCGTACAACTGGTGCTGTCTAAGGGTTTCTAGAACAATCTCCAAATGCTGTTCATGTTCCTCTTCGGACTTGGAGTAGACGAGGATGTCGTCGATGAAAACAACGACAAACTTGTCCAAAAAGTTCATGAAGATCTTATTCATGAGGTTCATGAAATAAGCGGGGGCATTGGTCAATCCAAACGACATGACGTTGTACTCATACAACCCATATCTGGTGGTAAAGGCAGTTTTTGGAATGTCGGTGGCTCGGATCTTCAGTTGATGGTATCCAGTTCTAAGATCAATCTTGGAGAAAACTCGGGATCCGGTGAGTTGGTCAAACAAGTCTTCGATCTTGGGTAAGGGGCATTTGTTTTTGATGGTGACATCGTTAAGCTTACGATAGTCCGTGCATAAACGATTTGCACCATCCTTCTCGTCGACAAACAAGACGGGGGATCTCCAGGGGGATGCACTTGGTCTAATCAAACCTTTGGCTAACATGTCATCTATTTGCTTCTTCAGCTCCACCAGCTCTGCTGCGTTCATGCTGTAGGCTCTCTGGGCTATGGGTCCAGTTCCGGGGATTAACTCGATGATAAACTCGATATCCCGATCCGGGGGCATACCGGGTAGATCATCCGGAAACACATCAGGGTAGCGACAAACGACCCTGATTTGATCCAGAGTTGGCTTGGATACACTTTGGTTGCAGGTAAATTTTCTGGGTAGTTTTTCAGAGACGTGCTCAACTACGATATCGGTGCTGCTAGTCATGGTTATGGCTTTCTTGGCGCAGTCTATCAATCCATTGTGCTTGGACATCCAGTCCATTCCTAGGACAACTTCCAAACCTTTGGTTCCAAGTATGATTAGATTTGCAAAGAAGTCTACATCATGGATTTTGATTGGCACATTTTTGCAAAATTTTCTGGCTTTGGTGGTTGATCCGGGGATTTGGACTATCATAACATGCTTCAAACTGAGGGGTTGAATTTTACTTGTTGATGCAAAGTCTTCGGTGACAAAGGAATGAGATGCTCCGGAATCAAACAACACTCTGGCAGGGATGTGGTTGACAGAAAACATACCCAGTACAACATCTGGTGCTTCCTGGGCTTCTTCAGCGTTCATGTGGTAGAGGCGGCCGTTGCGGTTGTTGGGGTTGTTGGGGGCGAACTTCTTGCCGGTGGAGACACGGCGTTGCTGCGGAGCAGGTGCAGCGGTGTTGCCGGCGAGCTTGGCAAGACGCTTGGGACACTCATTGGAGTAGTGCCCCACTACACCACACTCATAACAAGTGATAGTGGTCTTGTCTTGCTTGTTCGCAACGGGAACGGCATTGCTTCCGGTTCTGGGGGCGGTGTTGGTGTTGGTGTTGGTGTTGTTAGGGGCTCGGGGTGGAGCGCGGTTGTAGTAGTAGTTGTTGTTGTAGTTGTTGTAGCCTCCTGGCTTGGAGTTTCCTCCACTCCGGTTCTGATAACCGGGGCGAGAGTTCTGCATCTGGGGTTTGTTGTTTCTCGGAGTGAAACCTCCGCTTGAGCTAGGGTGAAACTTTTGGGGGTGGCTTGATCCACTTCGATTCGCCATGCGGCGCTTGCGGTTTTCATTGGCTTGGTTTAACTTGCCCTCCATCTGGATGACGGAGTCAACAAGGGCTTCGAGGTCGGCGAAGGGGATGTTGACGAGGACAGTCTGCATCTCATCATGCAGTCCGTTCAGGAATCTCTCCTTCCTCTTCTCAACGGTGTCGGTATCATCAGGGGCATACCTTGACAAAGTGAGAAACTTGTCGCGGTATTCAACCACCGTCATGCGACCTTGTTTCAGCTCACGGAATTCATCCCTCATCTTCTTGATAAGACCCGGGGGTACATGGTACTTGCTGAACTTCAGCTTGAAATCCTCCCAAGTCATGAATTGGCCTCCGTTCATGGCACGGGTGCTTGTCCACCAAGCGCGGGCTGGTCCAGCGAGATAATGGGTGGCGAACAACACCTTCTCGTTGGCTTCTACTCCGGCTACCTCCAGATTGTTCTCCATAGTCTGGAGCCAATCGTCGGCATTGAGGGGCTCCTCGGTCTTGCTAAACACCGGAGGGTTGGTGTTTTGGAAGTTCTTGAGCTTAGATCCGGGGTGGTCATGATTTCCATGGCCTTGGTTGGCGATGTTCTGCAAGGCGATGAGGTTGGCTTGGCGTTCGGCTCTTTCGGTTTCCCGGTCTGCAAGCATGGTTTGCAGCAGTTGCAGCATCGCGTCGTTGGTGCGATTTGGAGGGGCCATCTGAAGATATAGAAGATCATGAGATAAGAGGGAACATTCTATGGTTCATTTTGGTTAAGTTTGAAAAACATTTGAAAACTTGTAATCTTTTCATGACAAACATAACATTCATTCATTCATGCAACACATAGTACAAACTACACACATACTCCCATGGTTTTAAGAACCATACTCATGCTACGATACAAGGGACGGGATACAACTCACACCTACTATAAGTGGAACTAGTGCAACTACTCCTCATCATCGATATCGATCGGGACGTAGTCGTCGGGTCCTGCCTCCAGGAACTCGTAGTCCTCCTCCTCGGTGTTCTTGTCATCCTCAAAGTCGTTGTCGTCGCTCAGGAAGGCGTCTCCTCCCCGAATGTCGATGCCTCCATCGTCATCCTCCAGCTGACGAATCTGATTCTCCTGGGCCTTGACAGTGGCCTCAAGTGACGCGATCCGGGCGCGAAGGCGACGAATCGTAGCGTCCTTCTTGGCACGCTGCTGGTGAAGGCTCTTGCGGTCGTTGTTGAGTAGCTTGATCGCCTCACCCTGCTCGGTGATGTGAGCATGGGTCTGGTTCGCGTAAGCGCGAGAGGCGTCGAGGTCCTTCTGAGTCTGGTAGAGCATGAAGTCCAGGTGCTCAGCATGGTGCCTCAACTCCGGGTGCGGCTGCAGCTTCATGGGCACTCCCGCGGCATCACGCCTCACAAGGTGGGCGTAGCGAGAGGCGAGGATGCGCATGATACGTCCAAAACGTATCTACTTTCCCGAACACTTTTGCTATTGTTTTGCCTCTGATTTGTGTATTTTGGATGCAACTAACACGGACTAACGCTGTTTTCAGCAGAACTGTTCTGGTGTCTCGTTTTTGTGCAGAAATCCAACTTTCGGGAAAATCCTCGGAATTTATGCAGAAGGCCCTATTTTCCCAGAATAATGACGGAGCCAGAAGGACAATTGAGGTGGAGGCCCGAGGGCCCCACACCATAGGGCGGCGCGGCCCAGGGGGGGCCCGCGCGGCCCTGTGGTGTGGCCCCCTCGGCCGGCCTCCGACGCCCTCCTTCGGACTATTTATCGGCCTCGACCTAAAAACGCACGGGGGGAAGTCGAAGTCGCCAGAAACCCTGCAGAACGCCGCCACATCGCGAAACTCCGTCGCGGGAGCCAGAAGTCTCCATTCTGGCACTCCGCCGGGACGGGGAATTGGAGGGGATCATCACCGCCATCACCGCCAACGCCTCTACAACAACCAGCCATGTTTCCCCCATCCATGTGTGAGTAATTCCCCCGCTGTAGGCCGAAGGGGATGGTAGGGATTGGATGAGATTGGTCATGTAATAGCATAAGATTGTTAGGGCATAGTGCCTAGTGTCCGTAGTTGGTACTTTGATGATATTGTTGCAACTTGTTATGCTTAATGCTTGTCACTAGGGCCCGAGTGCCATGATCTCAGATCTGAACATGTTATTGTTTCATCAAGATAATCATTGTTTATGGTCTTACCTATAAGTTGTATACACATGTCGCTGTCCGGAACCAATGGCCCCGAAGTGACAAGAATTGGGACAACCGGAGGGGATGGTAGCGATGTGAGGATCACATGTGTTCACGGAGTGTTAATGCTTTGCTCCGGTACTCTATTAAAAGGAGTACCTTAATATCCAGTAGTTTCCCTTGAGGCCCGGCTGCCACCGGCTGGTAGGACAAAAGATGTTGTGCAAGTTTCTCATTGCGAGCACGCACGACTATATATGGAACACATGCCTATTGATTGCTTTGTACTTGGACACCGTTTTATTATTATCTGCAAATGCCCTGCTATGATTGTTACATGAGTTTCTCTCATCCATGCAACGCCCGTCATCCGTCCCCGTGCCTACAGTATTTTAATCCTGCTGTTTACTAAAATCACTCTTGCTGTCTACGTTACTCTGCTTCATTATTTCACTACTGCTACTGCTATAAAGCTGTTACTATCGATAAACTCTTGCGAGCAAGTCTGTTTCCAGTGCAGCTGAATTGACAACTCATTGTTAAGGCTTCCAAGTGTTCTTTGTCTCCCCTTGTGTCGAATCAATAAATTGGGTTTTACTTCCCTCGAAGACTGTTGCGATCCCCTATACTTGTGGGTCATCAAGACTATTTTCTGGCGCCGTTGCCGGGGATCATAGCTTTATTTGGAAGTTCACTTGGATTAATATTGTTCGCTGCAAATTCTCCATCATGGGTAAACCTCGCGATACTAAGATCGCCATATTACCATCCACTACAAGAAAAGGTACAATTCTGAATACCTCTGCTGCTCTTGATTCACCATCTGTGATTGATAAACTTGTTTCACCGCCACATGCTTCGCATGCGGGTACTTCTGCTGAATCTGAAAACTCTCATAATATTGATAATATTTCTGCTGTGCTTGATGATAGTGGTTCATTGGGATCTTTTCTAGATGCTACTATTGCTGGGTCTAGACAAATTGAAAATACTGAAACTCCTAATGTTACTACACCTGTTAGTTCACCTGAACTTGATTATTTTAGTGATGATCCTGATGAAGATTATGTGGAGCTTAATGATGATTTTATTGAAAAATGCAATGCTACTACTGATGCAAGAAAAATTAAAAAGTTGCTTGCAGAACATGCTGTTAGATATAAATTGTCTCCTGATCCTAAGTTTGCCACATCTCCTATAAACATTAGGGATAAAGATTATGATTTTTCTCTTGATCTATCTCATATAGCTATTGTTGAGAAAACACCCTTTTGTGGTACTGAAAAAGAGAGTGCTGTTGAACACATGACTGAGTTATCTACTCTTAGTAGCTTGTTTTCTGATGATGTCAAGATGCGTACTTACTTTGTTGCTAAAATCTTTCCATTCTCATTAAAGGATGACGCTAAAACTTGGTATAATAATTTGCCACCTAATTCTATTAAAAGTCCAAAAGAATTGCTTGATGTTTTCTTCCGCAAAAACTTTCCTGCTAGTGCTCAACATATTGCTTTGCAGAGAATTTATAATTTTGACCAGGGAGATGAAGAGAAATTGCCTGAGGCTTGGGCGAGATTTTGCTCCCTTATTAGAGCTCGGCCTGATCATGATCTGGAAAAGCATGATTTACTTGATATATTTTATAGTGGACTAACCATTGAGTCTAGGGCATACCTGGATAGTTGTGCTGGTTGTGTTTTCAGGAAAAGAACTCCAGACGACGCTGAAGAATTATTGGCTAAAATAAGCCGGAATCATGATGATTGGACTACGCCTGAACCAACTCCAACGCCAATATTGAAGAAGAGGAGTTTAATTAAATTGAATGATGAAGATATGAGGGAAGCCAAGAAGTCTCTCAAGGAGAAAGGTATTAAATCTGAAGATGTGAAGAATCTACCTCCTATAGAAGATATATTTGAGATAATTCACCCTTCATCCATGATTGAGGTAAACTCCCTTCAACGCTTTACTAGGGAAGATATTCCGTATTCGAAACCTCCTGCACAATGCTTAGATGAGTTTGATAATTATATTGTTAAGCAAGAAAATTTTAATATGAGAGTAGAGAATCATTTAATGGAAAATTCTCGAGCTATTAGTGAATTGCATGATATTGTGGAGAGAACCTCCAATGATGTTAAGATGCTTGTTAAACATTTTCATATGATTCAAACTCAAATTGATCAACTCACTAAAGTGCAAAATGACTTGTTGGGGAATAATTCTAAAGAGAAACATGCTTATGAAGTAACAACTAGAGGTGGTGTCTCTACCCAGGATCCTCTATATCCTGAAGGGCATCCCAAAAGAATTGAACAAAATTCTCAACGCATTGAACCTAGTGCTCATTCTAAGAAGAAAAAGAAAAAGAAACATAAAAATGTTGTAGAATCCTCTGAACCTATTAATGATCCTAATAGTATTTCTATTTCTGATGCTAAAACTGAAAGTGGTAATGAACATGATAATGATAATGATAAGAATGATGCTCCTGATAAGGAAGAAGTTGAAGAAGAACCTGAAAAGCATGCTAAAAATAAAAAGTACACTAAAGAAGATTTTATTGCTGAGAAACATGGTAATGAAAGAGAACCTTGGGTGCAAAAGCAAATGCCTTTTCCTGCTAAGAAACTAAAATCAAAGGAAGAAGAACACTATAATAAATTTTGTGATTGGATGAAACCTTTATTCTTGCAAATCCCTTTGACTGATGCTATTAAATTGCCTCCTTATTCAAAGTATATGAAAGATATTGTTACTAACAAAAGGAAAATCCCCAATGAGGAAATTTCCACTATGCTTGCTAATTACTCTTTCAATGGCAAAGTTCCAAAGAAGTTGGGCGACCCAGGTATACCTACTATTCCTTGTTCTATCAAGAATAATTATGTTAAAACTGCTCTATGTGATTTGGGAGCCGGTGTTAGTGTTATGCCTTTTTCGCTTTATAAGCGACTTTATCTAGATAAATTGATACCTACTGATATATCTTTGCAAATGGCTGATAAATCTACCGCTATTCCTGTTGGTATATGTGAGAATGTTCCTGTTCAAGTTACTACTAACTGCTTGATATTAACTGATTTTGTTGTGTTGGAAATGCCTGAAGATGATAATATGTCCATTATTCTTGGGAGACCTTTTCTTAACACCGCAGGGGCTGTTATTGATTGCAATAAAGGAAAGGTTACTTTCAATGTTGATGATAGGGAGCATACCGTTTATTTCCCCAAGAAGATTGAGAAAGCGTGTGGAGTCAATACTATTTTTAATGTGAGAACTATCAAAGTGGGAACTATTGATTGCCCCATATATGAGCCTAAGGAAGAATATCAAACTCTTGTGATTGGATCCATATCAATACAATTCAAGGTAACATGATTGATTTGAGGTTTATTTCTTCTTATGCTATGTAAAAGTTATTTGGTGGCAAGACTTGATCAACCTTGTTAACAAATACTTTTTATATGCATAGAGGAGGTAAACAACATCTCTTTCTTCCTCCACTTGCTCTAGTTGCTGTAGCACTTTTAATTTGCAAAGTTCCTTAGTTATTTGGAGATTTCAAAATTTTTCCTGGCCAGTAATAATAAACTAAATACCCAGAAATGTGCGTTTTTCAAGGTTTTCAAAAATTCACAAAAATTATACCGTTGGTCCTATTTTTCGACGAGGCACCTGGGAGCACCAGAGGATGACCTGTGGGGCACCAGAGGGCGCCAAACCACAGGCCGGCGCGGCCAAGGAGGTGGCCGCGCCACCATGTGGTGTGGGCCCCTCCTTGCCCCACTTTGTCATCTCTTTCTCCCAGCACCTTCTCTCTCCCGAAAAAACTCGTACCAAGTTCCTCTCACTCGCGTTTTTGCTCCAGAGCTCCAGATTTCTCGATCTCTTTGCTCAGCCCAGATTTCTGTCTGAAATTTGGCACATTTGCTCTTCAGTATGTGACTCCTCCACCCATCCAAGTAGAATTTTGTTTGGTTGAGTATATCTTGAATATTTTGCTGCTGTAGGTAACATGTTTAGTGAGCTTGCATGCTTGTTCTAAGTGGTAGAAATTAGTTTTGATGCATGATTAGTACTCTAGCAAGTTCCTATGGTAGTTTCCCTCAATTATATGTCACCAAATCAAATTTTATATCATTTGTTAAAAATTTCAGAGAAGCTATGAAGAAGTTCAACTTTGGAGAGTTGTTCAAGAAAGGGACAACCAGCACCGGGAGGCCTACTAGGGCCGCCACCCGGATTAGGCGATCATATAATGAAGATATCATCGCGCCTAGCTTCGCGCCCGAAGAGGACAACGGGGCTCCTAATGCTTCGTCTTTTCCATGCTATGATTTTTTGAGGAATGCAGGGATATTGGAGGATTTCTTCACCCTTGTCAACAGGGCAGGGTTAACCACCTATGTGGGAGATGAAAGGGAGCAATACTACATGCTCACCAAGATCTTCGTCGAGAGTTTCCAGTTCAACAACAAACAATATGAGCCGACGGTTGCATTCAGGATCTATGGTAATCTTGTTACTATGAAATTGGAGGATTTCTGTCGTGCATTGGATATTGTCCCTGTAGGTACAGCAAGTAGGATTGATGACAACCCCCGGGACTTGTTGGAGCTCTATCGAGGGATTACCGATGATGATTGTCGCACCATTCAGCGGGGCAAGATAAGGAACATTCAACTCCCCGCCATTAAGTATTTTGCATATTACATTGCTACTAGCATTCTTGGTAGGGAGAACACTAGTAATATTTCTAGCTACCATCTTGCTTTCTTGAATATTGCACTTACTGGTCAGACATCCTATCACCTTGGTGCTCTTATTGCTCGCCGCTTGACTACCAGGGGGCCTATTTTTGGAGGAACTATCGCACTGCGCGTTTTAACATATCTAAATCTTCCTATTGATCCTAATGATGTGCCATTGGCCCCTAGGAGACTCGATATTACTGCTATGAAGAGTCATCATTTTGTTACCACTGATTCTACTTTAGATAATATGGTTTATAGAATGTTGTTTTCTGACGGGGATGAGAAAGAAATTCCTCTTCCCCAACCAGGTTTGTTCAGTATTGACAGGCAATCATGGTCGTGCACTAAGGAGGAAGTGGATGAACATTTGAAGATAAAAGACTTCCACCAGCAACATGACTCCGAAGACGCCGGGGCCTCCTACGACCACACCGTCACGTATCCGGGTGCTTCTTCTAGCACATACCCGGAATACGATCTATCTTCGTCATACTACGGAGACACTACCTCATGGGATCGATGGGATTGAACTCCACTTAGGCCAAAAGCCTAAGCTTGGGGGGAGGTATACCGGCATCACTCATTCTTTGCATATTATGGTTGCTGGATACTTGTACATACTTGTTTTGTTCGTTTGAGTGGTTTTCTAATGAGAGGAAGATGATATTTGGGGAAGTGCTGCCTGAAAACAGATTCTGGAATGTTACCGTAAAAATTCTCAAAAATAGCCAGAGCGTCATTTTGAGCTGCCAATTTTTGTTCAGGTTCCCCAGGTTGTTATCTAACTTTCATTAGTTGAACACTTTTCGATCTGAGCAACGTAAGATTTTTGTAAAAATCGATTTCTGTACTGCTGTCAGGTTTTGGCAGATTTCTGTCATCTCGCTTTTCTGTGTTTCTTTTAGTTTGCTATTTCTTGTTTTTGCCTTGTTTCCTTTCCAAAACACAAAAAGACCAAAAATATTTCTGTTGTTTCTCTTCACCATTTGTTTGCTTTGGTTTCTTGCATTTGTTTTCGCTTTATTTGCTATTGCTAGTTTGCTATAAGAAAACCCAAAAAGATTTTGCTTTGTTTGTTTGTTTCCTTTTGTTCTTGTTCTCAAATTCGAAAACACCAAAAATATTTGCTGTTCTTCTTTGGTTTGTAAAGTTCATTATGAGTTCAATGGTCTTCGGTGGCTGGAGCGTGGTTTTCATTTCATATTATCCAAGCTACACAAGTGAAAAGGCAATAATGACGATCTACGACAATCTGATTGTGGTGAGAGGCTGGTATGAACTCTATTTGTTTTCATTTTTGTACATATACTCATCCATGTGAGCATGCTTAGTTGGTTCATGTGAGGTATATGTTATTTGAGAAAGTCTAGTAGTTCATGATCTCTCATGTTTAGCTCCAATCTATTAATATGAGTAGCATGTCATGGATGTTTGCTTGCATTGTTTTATTCATAAGTAAGTATGGCATTGTGGTATCCTCCTCTGAATAATTCATTTATATCGACTTGGCACATGCTCACGCATGCATATGACTGAACAAAAAGTCAATTAAGCCTCGATGATCTATATTGCTTCAGAGTTCTTGTATCATTTTTATGCCTCCGTTAATTTATTTTGCCGCAAGCATGATTATGACAGTTACTGCTCTCTTGATTTGTCGCTCCTTAGTCTTTTGCTAGCCTTCACTTGTACTGAGCGGGAACGCTGCTCGTGCTTCCAACCACATGAAAACCAAGTTATTCCAGCGTGTCCACCATAAATACCTATGCATGGCATTTCAAACCATTCCAAGTAAATTCTCATGCGCTACCTTTAAAACCTTCAAAATGCTTCTCAATTTGTGTTTATGTTTCATAGCTCATGAGGAAGTATGTGGTGTTTAGCTTTCAACCTTGTCATTTACTTTTGACGGACTCTCATATGGACTAGTGGCACATCCGCTTATCCAATAATTTTGCAAAAAGAGCTGGCAATGGGATTCCCAGTCCCAAATTAATTAACTTAAATAGACACTCCTCCATGGTTTGTGATTGTTGGACGGCACCCGAAGGATTCGGTTAGCCATGGCTTGTGTAAGCAAAGGTTGGGGGGAGTGTCATCATCATAATAAAAATAAAATAAAAAGGCACTCCTTCACGGTATGAGATTGTTGGCAGGCACCCGAGGATTCGGTTAGCCATGGTTTGTGTAAGAAAGGTTGGAAGGAGTGCCATATAAATATGCAATAATTCATGGGAGCCGCTCTTGAAAGTCCGGTTGGCGAGGTAGTTAGTGAACCCATTACCATTCGTTGACAACAACAAACACCTCTCAAAATAATTTTACTCCTGTCTTTATAAAAATGAAAAGCTCTAGCGCATGTTAATCCCTGCTTCCCTCTGCGAAGGGTCAATCTTTTACTTCTATGTTGTGTCTCCATTATTTCTTTGAGCACTATTGTAACACCCCAAATTTCAAAACAAAGCAAAAATGAATTTCCTTTTTCCAAAAATGAGAACCAACAAAAACTTTTCTTAATTAGAGTGCTATGCTTAGTGCTCATCCATATTACTTGTGCTTCTGCCCTGATGAGTGTTAGTATGCTAATGTGATAAACCCTAAAACCCTAAAGTGATCAAGTGAAGATCACTAACCCAAACAAAATTAAAGAAGAAAGAAATCAAATAAGAAGAACCCTAAACCCTAACCTTTTCAAAAGACATTTGGATCTATTTTGAGAAACCTAAAATAAAGGAAAAGCCATATGTGGGCCTATAGCCTTAATATGTAGATCTTGAACCCTACCTTTTCTTATTTTGCTAAATGGTGGTGAACCATTGCAAAACTTATTAAACCCTAAACCTCATCCCTCTTGTCATCAATCTTTGAGAAGTACAATAAAAAGGAAAAATCTTATTTAAGAAAGAGGCATATATGCCTATGGCTATTTTGGTAAAACCTTACCCTAGGCCTTTCTACTTTCTTTAGAGGTTTGGAAAACCTTCTTAAACCTTATCTAATACTTCTCCACCCCAATCCTAAATAAAACAAAGGAGTGTAAAAAGAAAGTAATAATGCCATAGAGGCATATGAGAGCAAAATATCCAATTTGTGAAATTAAGGATCTTGACCCTAAGACTTGTAATTGAATGGTTGGAGCACTCCTATATACCATTTCAACTCTCAACAACATCAATGGGGTCAAGCCTAGTCAAATTAAAAATCAAATGCCACATATGCATAGAGGCATATGTGACCCATAACCATTTTTACCAATTCTTGTCCTGTGCACTTCTACTTTTACCAAATGGTGTGAAACCATGTCTGAACCCAATCTAACCCTAATTTGACCCTCCACCTTGCTCAAAGCAAGGGGAGCACCTTACAAGAATAAGAAAAATTGACATGTCACCTCTCATGTGTTTTGGCCAATTTTGCAAACCTTTGAGCTAGACCTTTTGAAATGGGTTCAATGATTTGGAACTGTTTCTAAATTAATAAGAATCACCTTAGAGTCAAGAAAAGTCAAATCAAATAGAGGGAAATCAAATAGTGAGAAAATTCCATTTTCCCTCACATACACATAGGGCCAATTTATCCAACCTTGACCTAGGCACCCACCTTATCTCAAAATGGTTGGAACCTTTTTACCCAACTCAATCTAACCCCAAATCAGCCTCACTCTTGTTAAATTGAAGCAAAGAGAAATAAAAGAATAAAAGTTAGAATTTCACAAAACCCTCACATATGGCTTATGCCACTTTTATAAATTTTGACCCTAGACCATTTTGGTCTTCACCATTAGTTGAAGAATGTTACTAAACCCTTATTACAACTTTTGGAATCCAAGAAACCCAATTCAAACCAAATTCAAACTCAATTGGGGATCACATGTGATAATGGTCAAATCTGCCATTAATAGCCTGATCACTACTTTGAGCCCTTGCCATTCAAATTTCTCAAACTAACTCTTGCTAAATCATTGCACCTTTTCAAAGTCAACATCAAGGTGAACACTTTTTGTAAAGACCCCCTGGCCAAAATCATTTTTGATCATTTGCTATGCTCATGCAAAGTTGCAACTTTAATTAAGTGGAACAATCTCCCACTTAGTGAACTTTGCAATATTTCGATTTTCTAAATTCCACCACCACCTCTCTTTGCCTCTGGTCATTTAGAACCAAACCAAACACACCCTTTTCACAATTGTCCACCTTTTGAATCAAACCAAATTTGGTAAAATACAAATAGGGGACAAACAACACTATTTGAAATAGTGTTTTTCCCCCAACCCTAACCTGCTCCTAACTACTCTACCCTGTTCCCTTGCCCCCTCTCTGCCTCACCACCCACAGAAACCCTAAGGGAGAGTCTAGCCGGCCATGGACATGGCCATGTCAACCCCATGCCGGCCATGTTCCTCCTCTTCACTTCTCCTTCATCTCCAGCTCGGCCCCCCATGTCTACTGGCTCCACCTCACCTCCCTAGACCTCCCTAGCCATGCCTCTGTCGAGGTGAACGACGACAGTGGCCGAAACCCACGCGCCCAGATCAGCCCAGGACCATGCCGCGGACGTCGTGCGCGCGCCCGTGGACATGCCCTGGCCACGAGTCGCCTCGCCGCAGCACGCCTCCCCTGGACCCCCATGCTGCACGTTGAGCCTCACCGCCGCACCCTGAACCCGCCAGACACGCGCCATTGCTCGCGCAAGCACCGCTGCCGTCGACATCCTCGCCGGAATCCCGCGCCCGTGTCACCAGAGCTCGACGTCGCGCGCGCCAACCAGACCGTCCCCCACCTTGTCTCCTAGCTCGCTAGCCCCGCCTGGACGCTACCTACCTCGCCCTGCTCCCTCCTAACCCTCTTCATCGCCGGAGCCGCCGCGATGTTGTCGCCCTGCCGCACACCCCACGGCCACCTCGAGCCCTATAAATACACCGTCTCCCGCGCCTCCATCTCCACACCAACCTTGCTCCTCTCCCTCCTCTCGATCTCCTCGCATCCTCTCCACTTCGAATTAGCAACCACCGCCACCCAATTGCACGCCGGAGACCCGCAAGCCGACGCAGAAGCCGCCGTCGATTGACGCCTCCCCGAGCGACGCCGCTGGTACCAGCGCACTCCTCGTCGTCGACAACGCCGTCCTGCATCCTCGCCGACCGTCGCCGGAGCCCCAGCTCGCCGTCGACCCCCTACCGCCGCCGTGCCAGCGCCGCCCTCGCGTCAACGACGACGACGATCCACCGCCGCACGATCTTCCTCTAATCCTACGGCCCGCACCATCCCGTACCGATTCGGGTGAGTGAACCCACTGACGAGTGGGGCCTGTTGTCAGCTGGCCCGCTGCGCGCTGGACGCACTGCTGGGCCGTCCCAACTCTGCCCCCTGGCTTTTTCAAATCCTTGGGCCAGTTTCATTTCCCGCCGGCCCTGTTAGTCAAATCCAGTTAATAAATTGCAAATGAATTTGAATACTGAACCCCACTTTGAAATTCAATAGTTTCAAATCTACTGAACCAAATTCGCTGAATTTGATGTTGTTGGAAAGCTTAGGAAAAGATCTATCAAATGCCACTGGTCCCATCTCAAAATTTCGGGTAGAATTAATCTGACAAAAATAACAAGACAGGGACTTTTCTGCCTTAGAATAATTCTTAAAAATCAACCAAAATAGATATTGAGTCAATTCCAACTCCTTTAGCTCACATTTGACTTACACTAATTGTTTATGCAAGAAAATGGTGTGGTCATTTTGCATGATCATGCCCTAGTTTAAGTAGTGGATAATATGGCTAGTTTAACTAGTTGATATTGTCCCAAAACTATTAAGTAAGTCTTATGAAGTTTTATACTTCATTTAAATCTTGTCTCAAATGAATTCATGTGATGTTGGACCCCTGGCCAAACTCACTTATATGAATTACTTAGAGATTTAAATCATATGTAGTGTTATTAAATGGTATGAGGTATTTTACCTCATTTAAATCTATTTCTCAAATGATGATGATGAATGGTTGACTTGGGTCAACATGATTTCATGCATGATTGTTTGAGAAATTAAATCTTAAGAAGATTTCAATAAGAGAAAAGTATTTCTCAAGAACCATATGGAAATTATCTTTTACACATGTAAGGAGAGGAAATTACTTTTCCTCAAGCAACCCAAATCAATGCACCCCAATTGTAGTATTTGTGTGAATAGAATAATTGGTGTAAATACAATTAATGTTAGAATAGCCAATGAATTGTTGAGAATGTGAAATCACCTCAATGGTAGTTGTTAACCTAGTTACAACTATGTGTTAAATCATATGAGAGGCTTTCCTCTCATTTAAATCTTGGTCTCAAGTATTTCAACATGAGTTATGGACCATGGTCTATATAACCTCATAGTGAGTATTTGGTGGCATTAAATCACTACCATGTTAGGATTAAATTATATGAGGTATGGAACCTCATTTAAATCATTTTCTCAAATGAGGAGTATGAAGAGGTTGACTTTGGTCAACCTAGGTCATATATTGTTCATAAGAGAAATTAAATCTTAATAAGATAATGAGAGGAAATTATTTCTCTAAGTAATTAAAAGTAACACCTAAGTTAGTATGAGAGGAAATTATTTTTCTTGAATAAGAGGAACACATCCACCCACTTAATAGTAGTGTGAGATGCTAGTTTAAATTGTGTAAAACTTGTGTGTGCTTAGTTAGTATGTAAGTTTGGTATGATGATGGTATGCCCCGTATTGTATTTTAGACGCTAGTACCGGAGACCATCGGGAAGAGGAGGATTTCTACAAGGAGAAAGGAGAAGAGAACTTAGACCCTCACTTCAACCAAGGCAAGCTAGACTATTGCAAGTTATAATGTTGCAAGCTAATATTCTTGCAAGGTGCAAAGCCCCCTTGGGGCAAGGCACCATGTTCCTTATCTCTTCTTATATGAACTCATCCCAAGTTTTTACTTTACAAGTTTACCGGTTTGTTTTTAAATGAGTTACTTTTATAGTTAACTTTGGTCAAAGGAAAGAAGTTTACTAGAGTAGTCAAGTTAGCCAGCTATTACCAAGGCAAGCTAGACCTTTGCAAGTTGACCCCAATGCAAGATAATAATCTTGCAACTTGCAAAGCTCACTATACGCAAGGCATTACCGTCTTTACTTTATGCTTATGATCCTATCTTCCAGCTTTACTATATAAGCTTTATCTACGTTTGTTTTATCAAAGTACTTTTGATTCATGATTCACTTGGCTAGTATTGGATTAGTACAAGAGTATCAAACTTAGCCTAGAAGCAAAGCAAAATACTTAGCACCCCTCATACATAGATGCTCGTGCTGATTTGAAAGTGACTACTCCATTTGGGAAACTGGGAACTGAAATGATTTCGAAAACCTTGGAATGACGAGTCATTCTATTGAGAGATTTTGAAGGAGTTTTGAAACCTTGGAATGAAGATGCATTCCATTGAATGATTTTTGAAGGTGAATATGACTGGTGAATGACTTGGTGAATTTTACAAAAACACTGATGATTGGGTTCGGATGCGATACCATTCCAATTTTACGGTACCCCCACAATACCTGAATCTGGGTAGGGCTTAACTAGAAGTTTGTGTGTCTTAGTATGGGTTCCCTCTAAACAAGCATCATCGGGGTTATGCCGAAAGCTGCCTCTACCACAAAAGAAACGATACGATATGATGCGAAATGAGGTGAATGTCCGGCCCAAGCCCTGTGCAGTTCCCAGGCTGACTGTCTGTCTTCACTGGGAGGCCAAGCTCATGGGGAGAGGTGCCTATACTAGGGTATGTAAATGAAAGGTTATGATTGGTAGTTCGCGTACTGCGTACGATAAATCAGGGCCAGTTACCCCTGACGAGCTATTGCAATTGTTGTGGCACAAGTGTACAACCTCTGCAGAGTTAAACCTATTCGAATAGCCGCGTCCTCGGTTATGGACAGTTGGAAAGGCCATACTGTTCCGTCATCAGAACTTTTCGAAAACTATGAATGGTGAAGGGTGACTTATGATTTGGAACTTGAACGGAGACTTTGACCTGGAATCACAACAGAGTTGTGGGAATGACACTAATGTTCCCACTTGAGTTAGTTAGTACATAAAGAGTTGTTTACAAAAATGTTTGTGAACTAAAATTGGCTTTATGCAAAATAAACTAGAGCTTAGCACCCCCTTACTAGAATTGTTAGCACTTACATTAGTATTAGTTTGCGAGTACTTTAAAGTACTCACGGCTGTGTCCCTGGCTATTCAAATGGCCAGATTATGAAGCAGAACAGCAGTATGAAGAGGACGACCAGCAGGACGCCCACGACAACTAGGGAGCCTTCTGACGTCAGACGTTGGCCTGTGGACTAGAGAGTCCCTTCTATTTACGCTTCCGCTATGAAACTATGAACTTTGTGTATGTTGATCAATAGATCAACTATTTGTGTAATATGGATCATGTGATCTCTATTTGTAAGGCGACTATGGTATGTAAGGAATGATGACTTATGATATTCAACTGTTATGTCTCGCAACAACAATATTCCTGGGATTGCGATGTATGGCATAACAGGCATCTGGACTTAAAAATCCGGGTGTTGACAAAGTTGGTATCAGAGCCATTGTTTGACCTTAGGAGACCCTAGTTAGAATGGACGTCTGAAAAACTTAGTTTCAAAAACCAATGAAAGGAATATTTGTGAAAACTTGTCCTTACTCTTATCCTTGAGATCTTTTGCAAAAATGAGAAATCTATACTTTAATTTCTTTACAAGCCTACCTAAAATTTTGCACACTTGACTACTTATTTAACTTACTTATCCTAATTACTCACAGATGACGTACCAATGGGAATCCTATCAGCTTGGTTCCGGAGGCGACCAACGGTTCAAAAAGGAGTTGAAGCAACTCGTGGACTATCTCGGACACCCGTATCCCGAATTCTTTGGAATACCCCTCAAAGCTCAGTCAGGAGAACCACCTCGGTGGGACGTTTCTACTGATCTACGAAGGAAGCTTGATGCCCCGGTATGGGAAACCATCTGGATTTCTGTAACGGGAAACACTTGGAAGGAAGGACTAGTCAAAGCTATGCAAGAAGCAATTTCCTGTCTGTGTGGACAAAATGAGGACAAGATCAAGAACACTCGTTTCATCTACTACCCAAGACATGACTCCATGGGGAGACCGATGACCATGCCCCCACCACAACCAAAAATGAACCCCTATGAAGCACCTCAGGACTTCAGGCAGTACAAAACCCGCAGGGATTTGGACAACGCCCTTGCCTCTCGCCAAGCACCTCACCCGTGAAGAAGAAGAATCCACCCGGAGGAGTAGTATCACCCCAGCACTTAAGTAGGTGTGAGTTGTATCAGGATCCCCTTGTATCGTAGAACGAATGAATGGTTCTTCAAACCAACGGTGTGTTAGATTGGTAATGTGTGATGTTTGGTATGAATGAAAAAGTGTTGCTGGTTTTTACCCCCTCAACACTACTCAAGTTTTCAAGTTTTAAATTTTTGAACTTTAACTCAAACAAACCATAGAAGTTTCCCTCTTATCTTATCATCTACTTCCAATGTTCAGATGGCCCCTCCTACCCGCAACAACTCCCGTGCCCAGGCCAATCAGATACACACTGAGCACGCCAAGATGACTGACACCATCAACATCCTTGCAATGGAGCGCAAGGCACTTCGCCATCAACACGCCAAGAAGGACTACCTCATTGCCCGCCTCCGCGTGAAGATAGCATCACTGGAGCAGCTCATCCCAATACCCAACCATGCCCCCAAAGGCAAGTCCAATGTGACTTGCTATGCATGTGGTGTTACTGGTCACTACTCTAACAAGTGCCCGGTGAAAGCCGCCAACAATGCCCCAAGGACTGGAAGCAACGCTGTACCCATTACACAAAAAGACAAGTCAACGGTCACCTGCTATGAATGTGGAACTGTGGGTCATTACTCCAATGAATGCCCCAAAAAGCTTGCCAAGATCGCCGCCAACCCCGCTGCACCTGCACAGCAGCAGCACCGTATCGCAACTAGAAGAAAGTTTGCTCCAAACTACCCGAACAACCGCAACGGTCGCTACTACAACATGAAGGCCACCGAAGCGCAAGAAGCACCTCAGAATATGCCAAGTATGTTCCCTACTAAATCCTATCACCCAATCTCTCTTAGGAACCTAACTCTTCTTAAAATCTCGAGACGAGATTTGTTTAAGGGGGAAGGGTTTGTAACACCCCAAATTTCAAAACAAAGCAAAAATGAATTTCCTTTTTCCAAAAATGAGAACCAACAAAAACTTTTCTTAATTAGAGTGCTATGCTTAGTGCTCATCCATATTACTTGTGCTTCTGCCCTGATGAGTGTTAGTATGCTTATGTGATAAACCCTAAAACCCTAAAGTGATCAAGTGAAGATCACTAACCCAAACAAAATTAAAGAAGAAAGAAATCAAATAAGAAGAACCCTAAACCCTAACCTTTTCAAAAGACATTTGGATCTATTTTGAGAAACCTAAAATAAAGGAAAAGCCATATGTGGGCCTATAGCCTTAATATGTAGATCTTGAACCCTACCTTTTCTTATTTTGCTAAATGGTGGTGAACCATTGCAAAACTTATTAAACCCTAAACCTCATCCCTCTTGTCATCAATCTTTGAGAAGTACAATAAAAAGGAAAAATCTTATTTAAGAAAGAGGCATATATGCCTATGGCTATTTTGGTAAAACCTTACCCTAGGCCTTTCTACTTTCTTTAGAGGTTTGGAAAACCTTCTTAAACCTTATCTAATACTTCTCCACCCCAATCCTAAATAAAACAAAGGAGTGTAAAAAGAAAGTAATAATGCCATAGAGGCATATGAGAGCAAAATATCCAATTTGTGAAATTAAGGATCTTGACCCTAAGACTTGTAATTGAATGGTTGGAGCACTCCTATATACCATTTCAACTCTCAACAACATCAATGGGGTCAAGCCTAGTCAAATTAAAAATCAAATGCCACATATGCATAGAGGCATATGTGACCCATAACCATTTTTACCAATTCTTGTCCTGTGCACTTCTACTTTTACCAAATGGTGTGAAACCATGTCTGAACCCAATCTAACCCTAATTTGACCCTCCACCTTGCTCAAAGCAAGGGGAGCACCTTACAAGAATAAGAAAAATTGACATGTCACCTCTCATGTGTTTTGGCCAATTTTGCAAACCTTTGAGCTAGACCTTTTGAAATGGGTTCAATGATTTGGAACTGTTTCTAAATTAATAAGAATCACCTTAGAGTCAAGAAAAGTCAAATCAAATAGAGGGAAATCAAATAGTGAGAAAATTCCATTTTCCCTCACATACACATAGGGCCAATTTATCCAACCTTGACCTAGGCACCCACCTTATCTCAAAATGGTTGGAACCTTTTTACCCAACTCAATCTAACCCCAAATCAGCCTCACTCTTGTTAAATTGAAGCAAAGAGAAATAAAAGAATAAAAGTTAGAATTTCACAAAACCCTCACATATGGCTTATGCCACTTTTATAAATTTTGACCCTAGACCATTTTGGTCTTCACCATTAGTTGAAGAATGTTACTAAACCCTTATTACAACTTTTGGAATCCAAGAAACCCAATTCAAACCAAATTCAAACTCAATTGGGGATCACATGTGATAATGGTCAAATCTGCCATTAATAGCCTGATCACTACTTTGAGCCCTTGCCATTCAAATTTCTCAAACTAACTCTTGCTAAATCATTGCACCTTTTCAAAGTCAACATCAAGGTGAACACTTTTTGTAAAGACCCCCTGGCCAAAATCATTTTTGATCATTTGCTATGCTCATGCAAAGTTGCAACTTTAATTAAGTGGAACAATCTCCCACTTAGTGAACTTTGCAATATTTCGATTTTCTAAATTCCACCACCACCTCTCTTTGCCTCTGGTCATTTAGAACCAAACCAAACACACCCTTTTCACAATTGTCCACCTTTTGAATCAAACCAAATTTGGTAAAATTTGGGAAAATACAAATAGGGGACAAACAACACTATTTGAAATAGTGTTTTTCCCCCAACCCGAACCTGCTCCTAACTACTCTACCCTGTTCCCTTGCCCCCTCTCTGCCTCACCACCCACAGAAACCCTAAGGGAGAGTCTAGCCGGCCATGGACATGGCCATGTCAACCCCATGCCGGCCATGTTCCTCCTCTTCACTTCTCCTTCATCTCCAGCTCGGCCCCCCATGTCTACTGGCTCCACCTCACCTCCCTAGACCTCCCTAGCCATGCCTCTGTCGAGGTGAACGACGACAGTGGCCGAAACCCACGCGCCCAGATCAGCCCAGGACCATGCCGCGGACGTCGTGCGCGCGCCCGTGGACATGCCCTGGCCACGAGTCGCCTCGCCGCAGCACGCCTCCCCTGGACCCCCATGCTGCACGTTGAGCCTCACCGCCGCACCCTGAACCTGCCAGACACGCGCCATTGCTCGCGCAAGCACCGCCGCCGTCGACATCCTCGCCGGAATCCCGCGCCTGTGTCGCCAGAGCTCGACGTCGCGCGCGCCAACCAGACCGTCCCCCACCTCGTCTCCTAGCTCGCTAGCCCCGCCTGGACGCTACCTACCTCGCCCTGCTCCCTCCTAACCCTCTTCATCACCGGAGCCGCCGCGATGTTGTCACCCTGCCGCACACCCCACGGCCACCTCGAGCCCTATAAATACACCGTCTCCCGCGCCTCCATCTCCACACCAACCTTGCTCCTCTCCCTCCTCTCGATCTCCTCGCATCCTCTCCACTTCGAATTAGCAACCACCGCCGCCCAATTGCACGCCGGAGACCCGCAAGCCGACGCAGAAGCCGCCGTCGATTGATGCCTCCCCGAGCGACGCCGCTGGTACCAGCGCACTCCTCGTCGTCGACAACGCCGTCCTGCATCCTCGCCGACCGTCGCCGGAGCCCCAGCTCGCCGTCGACCCCCTACCGCCGCCGTGCCAGCGCCGCCCTCGCGTCGACAACGACGACGATCCACCGCCGCACGATCTTCCTCTAATCCTACGGCCCGCACCATCCCGTACCGATTCGGGTGAGTGAACCCACTGACGAGTGGGGCCTGTTGTCAGCTGGCCCGCTGCGCGCTGGACGCACTGCTGGGCCGGCCCAACTCTGCCCCCTGGCTTTTTCAAATCCTTGGGCCAGTTTCATTTCCCGCCGGCCCTGTTAGTCAAATCCAGTTAATAAATTGCAAATGAATTTGAATACTGAACCCCACTTTGAAATTCAATAGTTTCAAATCTACTGAACCAAATTCGCTGAATTTGATGTTGTTGGAAAGCTTAGGAAAAGATCTATCAAATGCCACTGGTCCCATCTCAAAATTTCGGGTAGAATTAATCTGACAAAAATAACAAGACAGGGACTTTTCTGCCTTAGAATAATTCTTAAAAATCAACCAAAATAGATATTGAGTCAATTCCAACTCCTTTAGCTCACATTTGACTTACACTAATTGTTTATGCAAGAAAATGGTGTGGTCATTTTGCATGATCATGCCCTAGTTTAAGTAGTGGATAATATGGCTAGTTTAACTAGTTGATATTGTCCCAAAACTATTAAGTAAGTCTTATGAAGTTTTATACTTCATTTAAATCTTGTCTCAAATGAATTCATGTGATGTTGGACCCCTGGCCAAACTCACTTATATGAATTACTTAGAGATTTAAATCATATGTAGTGTTATTAAATGGTATGAGGTATTTTACCTCATTTAAATCTATTTCTCAAATGATGATGATGAATGGTTGACTTGGGTCAACATGATTTCATGCATGATTGTTTGAGAAATTAAATCTTAAGAAGATTTCAATAAGAGAAAAGTATTTCTCAAGAACCATATGGAAATTATCTTTTAGACATGTAAGGAGAGGAAATTACTTTTCCTCAAGCAACCCAAATCAATGCACCCCAATTGTAGTATTTGTGTGAATAGAATAATTGGTGTAAATACAATTAATGTTAGAATAGCCAATGAATTGTTGAGAATGTGAAATCACCTCAATGGTAGTTGTTAACCTAGTTACAACTATGTGTTAAATCATATGAGAGGCTTTCCTCTCATTTAAATCTTGGTCTCAAGTATTTCAACATGAGTTATGGACCATGGTCTATATAACCTCATAGTGAGTATTTGGTGGCATTAAATCACTACCATGTTAGGATTAAATTATATGAGGCATGGAACCTCATTTAAATCATTTTCTCAAATGAGGAGTATGAAGAGGTTGACTTTGGTCAACCTAGGTCATATATTGTTCATAAGAGAAATTAAATCTTAATAAGATAATGAGAGGAAATTATTTCTCTAAGTAATTAAAAGTAACACCTAAGTTAGTATGAGAGGAAATTATTTTTCTTGAATAAGAGGAACACATCCACCCACTTAATAGTAGTGTGAGATGCTAGTTTAAATTGTGTAAAACTTGTGTGTGCTTAGTTAGTATGTAAGTTTGGTATGATGATGGTATGCCCCGTATTGTATTTTAGACGCTAGTACCGGAGACCATCGGGAAGAGGAGGATTTCTACAAGGAGAAAGGAGAAGAGAACTTAGACCCTCACTTCAACCAAGGCAAGCTAGACTATTGCAAGTTATAATGTTGCAAGCTAATATTCTTGCAAGGTGCAAAGCCCCCTTGGGGCAAGGCACCATGTTCCTTATCTCTTCTTATATGAACTCATCCCAAGTTTTTACTTTACAAGTTTACCGGTTTGTTTTTAAATGAGTTACTTTTATAGTTAACTTTGGTCAAAGGAAAGAAGTTTACTAGAGTAGTCAAGTTAGCCAGCTATTACCAAGGCAAGCTAGACCTTTGCAAGTTGACCCCAATGCAAGATAATAATCTTGCAACTTGCAAAGCTCACTATACGCAAGGCATTACCGTCTTTACTTTATGCTTATGATCCTATCTTCCAGCTTTACTATATAAGCTTTATCTACGTTTGTTTTATCAAAGTACTTTTGATTCATGATTCACTTGGCTAGTATTGGATTAGTACAAGAGTATCAAACTTAGCCTAGAAGCAAAGCAAAATACTTAGCACCCCTCATACATAGATGCTCGTGCTGATTTGAAAGTGACTACTCCATTTGGGAAACTGGGAACTGAAATGATTTCGAAAACCTTGGAATGACGAGTCATTCTATTGAGAGATTTTGAAGGAGTTTTGAAACCTTGGAATGAAGATGCATTCCATTGAATGATTTTTGAAGGTGAATATGACTGGTGAATGACTTGGTGAATTTTACAAAAACACTGATGGTTGGGTTCGGATGCGATACCATTCCAATTTTACGGTACCCCCACAATACAGATACTGGGTAGGGCTTAACTAGAAGTTTGTGTGTCTTAGTATGGGTTCCCTCTAAACAAGCATCATCGGGGTTATGCCGAAAGCTGCCTCTACCACAAAAGAAACGATACGATATGATGCGAAATGAGGTGAATGTCCGGCCCAAGCCTGTGCGGTTCCCTGTGCTGACTGTCTTCTTCACTGGGAGGCCAAGCTCATGGGGAGAGGTGCCTATACTAGGGTATGTAAATGAAAGGTTATGATTGGTAGTTCGCGTCTGCGTACGATAAATCAGGGCCGATTACCCCGACGAGCTATTGCAATTGTTGTGGCACAAGTGTACAACCTCTGCAGAGTTAAACCTATTCGAATAGCCGCGTCCTCGGTTATGGACAGTTGGAAAGGCCATACTGTTCCGTCATCAGAACTTTTCGAAAACTATGAATGGTGAAGGGTGACTTATGATTTGGAACTTGAACGGAGACTTTGACCTGGAATCACAACAGAGTTGTGGGAATGACACTAATGTTCCCACTTGAGTTAGTTAGTACATAAAGAGTTGTTTACAAAAATGTTTGTGAACTAAAATTGGCTTTATGCAAAATAAACTAGAGCTTAGCACCCCCTTACTAGAATTGTTAGCACTTACATTAGTATTAGTTTGCGAGTACTTTAAAGTACTCACGGCTGTGTCCCTGGCTATTCAAATGGCCAGATTATGAAGCAGAACAGCAGTATGAAGAGGACGACCAGCAGGACGCCCACGACAACTAGGGAGCCTTCTGACGTCAGACGTTGGCCTGTGGACTAGAGAGTCCCTTCTATTTACGCTTCCGCTATGAAACTATGAACTTTGTGTATGTTGATCAATAGATCAACTATTTGTGTAATATGGATCATGTGATCTCTATTTGTAAGGCGACTATGGTATGTAAGGAATGATGACTTATGATATTCAACTGTTATGTCTCGCAACAACAATATTCCTGGGATTGCGATGTATGGCATAACAGGCATCTGGACTTAAAAATCCGGGTGTTGAGAACTATCTTGAGAGCACAACTGTCATTCTTAGTATAATATGCTTGTCTCAAAATATGATTGATTGTGGTATAACTTTGATGCATTTATCTTTTGACAATCACTACTTCTAGTCTTTCTATGAACTCCAGAGGTGCCCGGGCATTTATGTTTTGCCAATCAAATACAGGCAAGCGAGATACCACTTTATCATACTCTCTTATGAACATTGCAATCCTGCTTATATACATGATTCATGATGCTTATTATTAATTGTTGGTACCTCTCCATGATTGACATAGCTGTTAGATGATCTTATTTGCATGTGTCTCATTATGAATTGCTTAAGTATTAGCCATAGCATGAGAATATATACATCATATGAGCAAATGTGTTCGTGAAAGTTCTTTTATCGCTCAGTTGTTAACTGAATTGCTTGAGGACAAGCAATAAGCTAAGCTTGGGGGGAGTTGATACGTCCAAAACGTATCTACTTTCCCGAACACTTTTGCTATTGTTTTGCCTCTGATTTGTGTATTTTGGATGCAACTAACACGGACTAACGCTGTTTTCAGCAGAACTGTTCTGGTGTCTCGTTTTTGTGCAGAAATCCAACTTTCGGGAAAATCCTCGGAATTTATGCAGAAGGCCCTATTTTCCCAGAATAATGACGGAGCCAGAAGGACAATTGAGGTGGAGGCCCGAGGGCCCCACACCATAGGGCGGCGCGGCCCAGGGGGGGCCCGCGTGGCCCTGTGGTGTGGCCCCCTCGGCCGGCCTCCGACGCCCTCCTTCGGACTATTTATCGGCCTCGACCTAAAAACGCACGGGGGGAAGTCGAAGTCGCCAGAAACCCTCCAGAACGCCGCCACATCGCGAAACTCCGTCGCGGGAGCTAGAAGTCTCCGTTCTGGCACTCCGCCGGGATGGGGAATTGGAGGGGATCATCACCGCCATCACCGCCAATGCCTCTACAACAACCAGCCATGTTTCCCCCATCCATGTGTGAGTAATTCCCCCGCTGTAGGCCGAAGGGGATGGTAGGGATTGGATGAGATTGGTCATGTAATAGCATAAGATTGTTAGGGCATAGTGCCTAGTGTCCGTAGTTGGTACTTTGATGATATTGTTGCAACTTGTTATGCTTAATGCTTGTCACTAGGGCCCGAGTGCCATGATCTCAGATCTGAACATGTTATTGTTTCATCAAGATAATCATTGTTTATGGTCTTACCTATAAGTTGTATACACATGTCGCTGTCCGGAACCAATGGCCCCGAAGTGACAAGAATTGGGACAACCGGAGGGGATGGTAGCGATGTGAGGATCACATGTGTTCACGGAGTGTTAATGCTTTGCTCCGGTACTCTATTAAAAGGAGTACCTTAATATCCAGTAGTTTCCCTTGAGGCCCGGCTGCCACCGGCTGGTAGGACAAAAGATGTTGTGCAAGTTTCTCATTGCGAGCACGCACGACTATATATGGAACACATGCCTATTGATTGCTTTGTACTTGGACACCGTTTTATTATTATCTGCAAATGCCCTGCTATGATTGTTACATGAGTTTCTCTCATCCATGCAACGCCCGTCATCCGTCCCCGTGCCTACAGTATTTTAATCCTGCTGTTTACTAAAATCACTACTGCTGTCTCTGTTACTCTGCTGCTGTTATTTCACTACTGCTACTGCTATAAAACTGTTACTACTGATAAACTCTTGCGAGCAAGTCTGTTTCCAGGTGCAGCTGAATTGACAACTCCGCTGTTAAGGCTTCCAAGTGTTCTTTGTCTCCCCTTGTGTCGAATCAATAAATTGGGTTTTACTTCCCTCGAAGACTGTTGCGATCCCCTATACTTGTGGGTCATCAGCGCACCACGTTCTGTCCACAGAGGCGCGCAAGTGCCTCCTGTAGGCCACGTGCGAGTCCGTCGAGCCAGTTGCTCTCGCGGAAGGAGAAGAGGATCCTCTCAGAAGTGGGAGGCTCCATCTTGCCCCTCAAGTCGGCGGTGATCACCTTTGCAACTCTCCTCCGGGCGTGTCATCCAGCTGAACCCCGTGAAACTCGGGGTGTGGGCGCCCAAGGAAGTCAGAGACGGCGTTGAGGTCGTGCTCGAAGATCAAGCTTCCTCCGTTCCCAAGCTGGTAAAACTTGGTGTTGATGGGTTCATTCGGCTCCATCTGAAAGAGAATTGGATGAGTAAGTTAGAGAGTGCAAAGTGTGGCAAAATTTTAAGTTGATTCAAATAAGATAGAACATGATTCATCAAATTTTGGCAAAGTCTCAAAGACAAGAGTATAGTAAATTTTCACAAATAGTTTCTTTCATTTGATTTCAAAGTTAAGATTTTCAGAACGCCCATTCTAACTAAGGTCTTCTAAGGTCAAACAATGGCTCTGATACCAACTTGTCAACACCCGGATTTTTAAGTCCGAATGCCTATTATGTCATACATCGCAATCCCAGGAATATTGTTGTTGCGAGGCATAATAGTTAAGTATCACAGTCATCATTCAATACAAACCATAAGTCTTACAAATTGGAATCACATGATCCATATTACATGAATAGTTGATCTATTGATCAACGAACAAACACAAGTTCATAGTTCAACATAGCGGAAGCGTAAGATACAAGGACTCTCTAGTCCACAGGCCAACGCTTGACGTCGGAAGGCGCTTAGTTGTCGTAGGCATCCTGCTGGTCATCTCCTTGGTCATCTTCATACTCTGGCCATTTGAATAGCCAGGGACAAAGCCGTGAGTACGTTGAGTACTCGCAAACTAATACTAATGTAAGTGCTAGACATTCTAGTGGGGTTTGCTAAGCTCTAGTTTATTTGCATAAAGCTAGTTTTAGTTCACAAAGTTTGAGAAAAGCTTATTCAAGTGCTAACTAACTCAAGTGGGAACATTAGTGTCATTCCCACCATTCAAGTGGTGATTTCAATTCAATTCACCACAAGTCATTTCCCCATCATCCTTTTCAACATCATTTTCAAAGATATGACATCGGAAACTGTATGGCCTTTCCAACCGCCCGTAACCGTGGACGCGGCTATTCGAATAGGTTTACACTCTGCAGAGGTTGCACACTTGTGCCACAACATTTGATTTCATCCGTCGGGATTTCCCCGAATCATCGTAACACAGTACGCGGATCATCAACCATAACCTTTCACTTACGAATCCTAGTATGAGCACCTCTCCCCATGAGCTTGGCCTCCCAGTGAAGACCAACTGTCAACCTGGGAACTGCACAGGACTTGGGCCGGACATTCACCTCATTTCGCATCATATCATATCACTTCCTTTGTGGTAGAGGCAGCTTTCGGCATAACCCCGATGACGCTTGTTTAGAGGGAACCCATACTAAGATGCATAAACTTCCAGTTAAGCCCTACCCATAATCAGGTATTGTGGGGGTACTTAATAATTGGAAAGGTATCGCATTCAAACCAACAACATTGTTTATCAAAAATCACTATCTTCTCTTGTTCACATTCACCTTCAAAAATCATTCAGTGGAATGCATCTTCATTCCAAGGTTTAAAAATCATTTCAAATTCACATTGTTCTCATCTAGAGTAGTCAAGTTTTATTTCATTAGCACTAGCTCTAAATCACGAGGGGTGCTATCTGGCTTTGCTTGGAGAGACTAACTCACTACTCTAGTAATCAACTTGTACTTTGACCAAAGTTAACTATAAAAGTAACTCATTTAGAAAACAAGTAAAAACTTGTAAGGTAAAAACTTGGGATGGGTTCATATAAGAAAAGATAAGAAACATGGTGCCTTGCCCCAAGGGGCTTTGCACTTTGCAAGAATAATAGCTTGCCTTGGTAGTTCTCAAACTGTTCCTCCTCCTCCTCTTGGTAGCAACCTTCTTCTTCGGCGTACTCTCCGGTGCTACCGTCTAAATTTGAATACGAGTATAATTACTCACTAATTCAATGGCTATTCCATACATCACATATAACACACAAACTACTCTATGCACACAAATAAATTAACTAGAGTACATGGGTTGTGGGGTTTTAAATAGAATTCACTTCTTTGTATTTTATATGTAAATGATAGTTTCCATAGGGTTCTTGAGAAATAATTTCCTCTCATTGAAATCTTCTTAAGATTTAATTTCTCAAACAATCATGTATGAACTCATATTGACCTAAGTCAAATGTTCATCATCATCATTTGTGAAAATGATTTAAATGAGGTAGATCACCTCATACTATTTAAATAATACTACATTTTATTTAAATCTCAAGTAATTCAGATAAGAGAGTTTGGACCAGAGGTACAAACATCCCATGAATTCATGTGAGACAAGTTTAAATGAAGTGTAAGACTCCACATAATTTACTTTAATAGTTTTGGACATTATCAACTAGTTAAACTAGTCAAAAGATCCATTAATTAAACCATGGCATGATCATACAAAGTGACCACACCATTTTATTGCATACACAATTAGTGTAAGTCAAATGTGAGCTATTAGAGTTGGAATTAACTTAATATCTATTTTGGTTGATTTTTAAGAATTATTCGAATAGGGAAAACTCCCTGTCTTGTTATTTTTATCACATTTATTCTACAAAGAATCTGGCCATGAGGCCAGTGGCATTGGCTAGATAATTTCAGTAGCTTTCCAACCATATAAAGTTCATCAAATTTGGTTTAGCCAATTTGAATCTATTGATTTTCAAAGTGGAGGCAGTATTGAAATTCATTTGCAATTTATTAAACTGGATTTGAATTAAAAGGCCGGCGGGAAAACTAAACGGGCCAGATTCAATTTAAACGGCCCAAGGCCAGCCCAGCCACGGTCCAGTGCCGCGCGGGCTGCCTGACAGCGGGGGCCACCCGTCAGTGGGCGTTTAAACCCGAAACGGTATGGGCGAAGCTGGGGCGTTGGATTAGATCGCGGATCTACGGTCGTGGTTCATCGTCGTCTCCGACGAGAACCCGACGGTGCGGTGGTGGCAGTAGGGGGTGGGAGAGCTTACGGCGGCTCCAGCAAGGTATGACAGTATGCTTGGTGTAGATGTGGACGACGGCGAAGCTCCAGGTACAGGTGGCATCGCCTGAGGTGGCTCCAATCGTCGGCGAGCTTCCGCGGCGGCGTGCGGCAGTGAGGTAGAAATTGGGCGGCATCAGTGGCTAATGTCGATGGTGGAGTGGTTCTGGCGGTCGAGTGAGAAGAGGGGAAGGTGATGGTGTGCTCAGATCGACGAGGAGAGGTCTCCTTTTATAGGCGAGCAAGGGTGCTGCGGGGCAGTGGCAAGGTCGACCATGGCACGGCTGCTCCGGTGGTCTATCGAGCTAGGCGAGGGCGTGGCGCTGTTTTGCGGTTCCTGGCGAGTCGTTTGGCGGCGACAGCTAGGGTAGGGGGTGGCTGGTTTGTTCGCCTCGCTTCCGCGTCTGTCGCGCCAGCGGCGGGGTTTCCTCTTCGTCTCCGGCGGCGGCGGGCACGGGTCGTGGTCGAGGGCGTGTCCAACGGCATCGCGGTGTCACGGTGATACTCAACGTGCTCGCAGGGGGTCCAGGCAAGGCACAGGGTGGCGAGGCGGCGCGTGTCCAGCGGCGTCTGCGGGTGTCCACGCGTGACGTCGTCGGCATGGCGTGGCCACCACTGGGCGCGCGCGTTCTGGCGGCTGTCGAGCTCCTCCTCGACCGTGGCTTGCTCGAGGTGCTCCAGTAGGGTGAGGTGGCGAGCAACGGCATGGTGGCCAGGTTGGGGAAGGAAGGGAGAGAGGTGGAGGTGGTCGGGTTGGTGACATGGCCGGCATGGCCATGTCCTAGCCTTGCTCCTCCTCTCCCTTGGTTTGCTATGTTTCCTTGATGGTTTAAGGGGACCAGGGGACAATGTAGAATAGCTTTGGGTTAGATTAGGTGAGGTAGATCACTATTTGCAATAGTTGCAAATAGTGCCCGAATTTGGAATTTGCCAAATTGTCCAAATTTGAAATAATTCAAATGGTGAATGTGTTTGAAAAGTGAGTGTTGATATTAGTTGTAAATGACCAGAGGTGATTTGAGGTGGTGGTGGAATTTTTAGAATTCAAAAATTTGCAAAATTGGCTAAGTGGGGAATGTTCCATATGTAAAAAAATTGGGACTTTGGATGAGCATGGCTCTTGATCCAAAATGATTTTGGCATGGTGATCTTCATCAAAGTTGTTCACCTTGATGTTGACTTTGAAATGGTGCAAAGAGTTAGCAAAAGTTAGTTTGGGAAAATTGAATGGCAAGGGCTCAAAGTGGTGATCAGACTAGAATTGTCAAAATTGACCAATATCATAAGTGAGTGGGATTTGTGTTTGAAATCCATTTGAATTGTGAATCTTTGATTCCAAATGTTGTAGTAAGTGTTTAATAACATTACTCAACTAATGGTGAAGACCAAATAGGTCTAGGGTCAAAATTTATAAAAATGCCATAGGGCATATGTGAGGGTTTTTAGGGTTTTCCATTTAATGGAATTTCTTCCTCTTTGATTTATTTGATTGGTGATCTTCATATGATCACTCTAGGGTTTTAGAGCATATCAAATACAAGTAATAACAATCATCATGGCATATCACTCAAATGCACAAGTCCTATGCATGGTACTATATGCAAAAAGAAAAGTTTTTGTTGGTTTGAAATTTTGCTTTCTGGAATTCTCTAACTTTCTTTTTATTGAAATTTGGGGTGTTACACGCACCTCTGCTCTCCTCTGCAAAACCTCCTCGTGTTCTCCTCAAACCCCTAAGCTCATCTTCTCGAAGCTGCATTCCGTCACCATTGTTGATGCCACCGCGCCGTTTGACCAGGCACAGCACGCCGGAATCATAAATGGCCGCCGTGTATCTAGGAACCGCGGAGTGGGAAAGGTCCAAGATTTCCACCCAGGACATCAATCTGCTGAAGAAGCTGGGGATCAGCAAGAAGCCCAACGCGCTGAGCTTCCCTAGCGAGGAAAGCTACCCAACCCCTCCAATGGGGTATCGGGTAAGTTTTGTCGACCACCTCATCCGCGGTCTTTCCGCCCCCATTCATCCTTTTCTCCGCGTACTTCTCTTTATTTACGGTCTGCAACTTCACCACCTCACGCCTAATTCCATCCTTCATATCTCCATTTTCATCACCCTCTGCGAGGCCTTCCTTGGCGTCCAGCCTAACTGGGTGCTATGGAAGCGCATTTTCTTTTGTCGCCGTAATGGCTCTCCCAACATCGCCTATAATATAGGCGGCGTTGTTATTTCCGTTCGCCCCACCGCCGATTACTTCAACGTCAAACTTCCTGACTCAGTCCAGGGGTGGCGCAAGAAGTGGTTGTACATTCAAGAAGAAAACCATGGATGTGCAGAAGACAACATCTCTCACTTCGATGGTGCCGAGAAAATCCTTCGCCGCCGCTCCTGGGACGCAGAGGCTACCGAAGAAGAGAAAATAGCGACAGAAGCCCTGATGACTCGCATCCATGAGTTGCAAAATACTCGCGGCAAAGAGTTGTCAGGTATCCAAATCACAGCATATTTTCTTAGGACTAGAGTGCAGCCGCTTCAGGCTCGCAAATACCCTCTCTGGAAATATGCTGGCGACAAGGACGCAGATCGGTTGTCAACGGATTTAGAGGTCAAGGACTTAGAAAAGCTTGTCCGAAAAATCTCGTCTCTCAGCAAAAAAGATCCTGTCCCTTCTTCTTGCCGTGTAAAACCATTCAGCGCCGCCAATCCACTTCCCAAGGTAACCTTTGTCGATAGATTTGTTATTGCTTTGTTGTCTTTTTTGTAACTCCTTTTTCTGATATCTTCCCCTGTTTTTTGTACAGAACCATCCAAATCTTGTCTCGCTTCCTCCTCTTCCTGAAGGTGGAGAAGTCGAGGAAAGGTCCGTTGTCACTGATGACAACCAAGAGGCCCCCTCTTTTGTGAATGAACCCGTAGATTCTCTAAAATCTGCGGGATCTTCCGAAAAGGAGGCTGCCTCCGAAGCCACTACATCGGCACAATCTTCTCCTCCTGCTGTTTCTCCAAGGAACAAGAGGAAAAGGAATGATGCCGAAGATTCCGGCACCTCCAAAGCCGAAGAAGTTGGTCCTTCGCGTCAGAAGGCAACTTACGATCCCTATCTTGAATCCCTCGTCAGCTCGTAAGTCACTTTTATTTCCCCTTATTTTTGTACCCGAATTTTTTTGTCTATCTTGTTTTTTATGCTGTCGACTTTTAACCGTAGTGATGATGAGGAAGAAATACCAACTCTTGATGTGGCTGCTCGAATGAGCACGTCACATACTTTAATTGTTTCGGAGACGCCAGTTGAAGGAGAAGAATCCTCGCCTCCTCAACAAAACGTTGGTGCCACCACTCCTCCTTCAAGCCCTCTTGTCCCTTCACCAAAAAGGACAAGGGTTGAAACAATCCCGGAGCCTACCCTCCAATTGGGTAGCTCCTCCACTTCTCTCTTTGATGATGTAAGTTCTTGGTTTTCTTGTCATTATCTATATTTCCTCTGTTTGCTTTTTCATGCCTTCATATTTTTCCCAAACTGACGTTTTCTTTCTTTGTTCTTCTTTGGTAGCCTATGATCAAAGAGCTTGTTCGCATCGGTGCCCAATTCATTGGGTACCGTGAGTATGCCAGCAATACTGAAGGTAATAACTTTTTTGCTGCCCCTTGTTTATAGCTTCTTGCTCCTATTTTGTTGCCATTTTGATGATTCTTGTCTATTTTGGCAGAGAAACTTGCAGAGGCCAACAAGCTTGTCGACACGCTTGCTCAAAAACTAGAGCAAAGTGAAATGGCTCGCAAGAAAGCTGAACTTGACGCTAGCCAAGCTAAAGCAGAGGCTGAGAAGGCCAAGGCAAAGGCTGCTGATGTCGACAATCTGCAAAAGAGGCTTGATGATGCAGAAACTGCTTTAAACGAGCACAAGGCCGCATAGGCTACTCATGAACAGGCGATCATTAAGCGCTTAAACACGCAAAATCGACGCTTCCTTGGTAACTTTGTCAATCCCTTCTATCTTTCTTAGGCTTGCTTTTCCTTGCTTGTTGTCGATCAACATATATTTTCTGCGGCAGGTAAAACGAACCAAGAATTTGATCTAGAAAATCCCGCCGATGATCCTCTCCTTGACGCACTCTCTTATCTGGAGTTTCATGGAACCGTAGTTCGCGAAGGCATGGCGCATGCTGACGCAGGATTATCGAGTCTGTTCCCCTACTTCTTCCCGAAGAAAGAGGAGCCCAAGACTTTTCTTGCCCTTGCCAAGAACTTCAATCCACCGGAGGATCTTGGACTGAAGATGCGCCAGGAGAAGATGAAGATTGCTGTCAAGAGCACCGTTGCCTTGGTCGCTGACAGCCAACAAACTGTTGACTGGATGAAAGTTGGCGACACCGAGCAGATAGAACAAACAAAATGGCGGTCGTTGATCAAGGCGGCGAAGCCCAACACGAAGAAAATCCTGGCCTATCTCGGGATCAAGCCATCTGCAACTCCTAGCTCATCAAGGCCGAAGGTCTAGTTGAATGCCTCTTCTTTTGCTTTCTCTGTTTCTTTTGTTATTGTCGCCATATTAGCTTTGGCGACAATTATGTGATCTCCGGAGACTCCTTGTCCCACGTGTGTAAAGGTGACAGTGTGTGCACCGTGTGGGTCTCTTAGGCTATATTTCACATAATACTTATTCACTGTTATGAAGAGCATAGTGAAGTGCTTATTTATATGTCTTTATGATTGCAATATGTTTTGTATCACAATTCATCTATGTGCTACTCTAGTAATGTTATTAAAGTAGTTTATTCCTCCTGCACGGTGTAATGGTGATAGTGTGTGCATCGTGTTAGTACTTGGCGTAGGCTATGATTGTGATCTCTTGTAGATTATGAAGTTAACTATTGCTATGATAGTATTGATGTGATCTATGCCTCCTTTCGTAGTGTGAAGGTGACAGTGTGCATGCTATGTTAGTACTTGGTTTGGTTATGTTGATCTATCGTGCACTCTAAGGTTATTTAAATATGAACATCGAATATTGTGGAGCTTGTTAACTCCGGCATTGAGGGTTCGTGTAATCCTACACAGTTAGTGGTGTTCATCATCCAACAAGAGGGTGTAGAGTCTAGCATCTATCTATTTATTCTGTTATGTGATCAATGTTGAGAGTGTCCACTAGTGAAAGTATGATCCCTAGGCCTTGTTCTTAAATACTGCTATTACTGCTTGTTTACTGTTTTACTGCATCTCTACTGCCCGCAATATTACCACCATCAACCACACGCCAGCAAGCACTTTTCTGGCGCTATTGCTACTACTCATACTTATTTATACCACCTGTATTTCACTATCTCTTCGCCGAACTAGTGCACCTATTAGGTGTGTTGGGGACACAAGAGACTTCTTGCTTTGTGGTTGCAGGGTTGCATGAGAGGTATATCTTTGACCTCTTCCTCCCTGAGATCGATAAACCTTGGGTGATCCACTTAAGGGAAACTTGCTGCTGTTCTACAAACCTCTGCTCTTGGAGGCCCAACACTGTCTACAAGAATAGAAGCACCCGTAGACATCAAGCACTTTTCTGGCGCCGTTGCCGGGGAGGAAAGGTAAAAGGCACTCATACTCCGGTTCCAGGTAACAGTACTTTTCTGGCGCCATTGTGTTTGTGCTCGAAGCTATTTCCTTTAGATCCTGCAATTGCATCTTTTTGTTTCTTGTTTACACTAGTTAGGCATAATGGAAAACAACAAAAATATGAGAGATCTTTATGAACTTTATCTTGAATTAGGACATGTTGTGTTTGAAGAGAGAATTAAAAAACCCATGGAACTTTATATGCATGCTAATGGGAATGTTATTAATATGAATGCTTTGAACACTATTGTTGCTAATGCTATGGAAAATTCTAAGCTTGGGGAAGCTGGTTTTGATGAGCATGATCTTTTTAGTCCCCCAAGCATTGAGGAGAAAATTTACTTTGATGATACTTTGCCTCCTATTTATGATGATTATAATGATAGTAGTCTTTTGGTGCCGCCTGTTATGGAGGATAAATTTGATTATGATTACAATATGCCTCCTACACTTGATGAGAATAATAATGATAGCTACTTTGTTGAATTTGCTCCCACTACAACTAATAAAATTGATTATGCTTATGTGGGTAGTAATAATTTTATGCATGAGACTCATGATAAGAATGTTTCATTTGATAGATATATTGTTGAGTTTGCTCATGATACTACTGAAAGTTATTATGAGAGAGGAAAATATGGTTGTAGAAATTTTCATGTTACTAAAACACCTCTCTATGTGCTTAAAATCTTGAAGTTACACTTGTTTTATCTTTCTATGCTTGTTGCATTATGCTTCATGAACTTGTTTATTTACAAGATTCCTTTGCATAGGAAGCATGTTAGACTTAAATATGTTTTGGATTTGCTTCTTGATGCTCTCTTTTTTACTTCAAATACTATTTCTTGCGAGTGCATCATTTAAAACTGCTGAGCCCATCTTTATGGCTATAAAGAAAGAACTTCTTGGGAGATAACCCATGTGTTTATTTTGCTACAGTACCTTTATTTTATATTTGAGTCTTGGAAGTTGTTACTACTGTAGCAACCTCTCCTTATCTTTATTTTATTGCATTGTTGTGCCAAGTAAAGTCGTTGATAGTAAGGTTCATACTAGATTTGGATTACTGCGCAGAAACAGATTTCTTGCTGTCACGAATCTGGGTAAAATTCTCTGTAGGTAACTCAGATAATTATGCCAATTTACTTGAGTGATCCTCAGATATGTACGCAACTTTCATTAAACTTGAGAATTTTCATTTGAGCAAGTCTGGTGCCTCAATAAAATTCGTCTTTACGGACTGTTCTGTTTTGACAGATTCTGCCTTTTATTTCGCATTGCCTCTTTTGCTATGTTGAATGGATTTCTTTTTTCCATTAACTTTCAGAAGCTTTGGGCAATGTCCAGAAGTGTTAAGAATGATTGTGTCACCTCTGAACATGTGAATTTTTATCATGCACTAACCCTCTAATGAGTTTGTTTCGAGTTTGGTGTGGAGGAAGTTTTCAAGGGTCAAGAGAGGAGGATGATATAATATGATCAAGAAGAGTGAAAAGTCTAAGCTTGGGGATGCCCCGGTGGTTCATCCCTGCATATTTCAAGAAGACTCAAGCATCTAAGCTTGGGGATGCCCAAGGCATCCCCTTCTTCATCGACAAATTATCATGTTCCTTCTCTTGAAACTATATTTTTATTCGGTCACATCTTATGTACTTTACTTGGAGCGTCTGTGTGCTTTTGTTTTCATTTTTGTTTTGTTTGAATAAATTCATGCTTGAGTGGGAGAGAGACACGCTCCGCTGGTTCATATGAACACATGTGTTCTTAGCTTTTGATTTGTGGTTGCAGGGTTGCGTGAGAGGGATATCTTTGACCTCTTCCTCCCTGAGATCGATAAACCTTGGGTGATCCACTTAAGGGAAACTTGCTGCTGTTCTACAAACCTCTGCTCTTGGAGGCCCAACACTGTCTACAAGAATAGAAGCACCCGTAGACATCAGTGATCGCCAAGGTCAAAAACCAATGTAGCCAGAAAAATTTTCGGAGGCGTTTCCAGACTTTTTTGCTCTCCTTCCAATTACTTACTGGCGGCCGAAAATTATCTCAAGGAAATTTTTCTACAGCACATGATGAAATTAGAAGGCAACAACTATTAAGGGAAACAGGAAAACCTTAGTCTACACGGACTCTGTCGCGGCAGAGAAAATAGCACAAATCCGTGTCGCGGTAGGACACAGGGTATATGGCAGATGTATATGACGGTGGCAGAAACAATCTGGTAGGCGTATATGGCGGTGGCGGAAGTGTATATGGTGGTGTATATGGCAGTGGCGGAAGTATATGGTGGTTGTATATGGCAGTGGCGGAAGTATATGGTGGGTGTATATGGCAGTGGTGGCGGTCATCTGCGTATGGTGCGAGCGGCGGCGACGACGTGACTAATATGACCAGAACTTGAAACTCTAAAGGAACTAGACACTAAGACCAGCAACTCGACACAAAGATGCAGACACAAGTCCAACTATGCAAAACTGAAAAGACAATGCAAGGCGTGGCAGGGGGTTTATGGGACGATATGATCTAAACCCTAACTATACTTTTTTTGGCTTTTTCGTGGTTTATGGGTATGATGGAAGATGCAATCTACACTAGGAAAACAGTAAAATCTCACCGAGCCACCTGAAATCTGATACCACTTGATAGGGCAAAGGTGGCCGATCTTTCGATGAGACGTGGATAAATCGATTTGTTGGTGGAGTTCGTGCTTGACAATCCGACTACACGTGCAAAGCTCGTGCACCAGTGCAATCGCTAGGACAATCTCCATGAGTTACTGATCTTGCGGTTGCACGATCAGCCTGGCCAGCAAGGGTCTTAATTCCTACCTGAAATCGAGAATAAGTAAGAACTAATGATGCAATCAGAATATTGCGGATATAGATGAAAGCTTTATTGAAAAAGGAGGGATTCCAAATAGTCGGTCTTGTTCTGGGCGTTGGCCTCAAAAGAAGTACACGAGAGTTGCAGCAATGCCTAACTTTTAGTCTAATGAAAATCCAAGTCTAAACGTGACGACTATGGGGGTTTTTAAAGGAGGAAAAGGTGGGGTTTCGGCCAGCCATACGTATGGTGGCTGAACCAAACCCTAGAAGGCCTTTCCCCCTTCAATACGGACTCTAAAAAGTGGTTGTCTTAAATCCTGCAAAAATGACATGGGCCTGGCCCAAAACTAAAGGTGACGCAGCACCATATTATGCTATGGACGAAATTATGAAGTTTGAATCTCTATATTTCGTCCATGTCTTCATCTCTTCTTCTGGTGGCTTCAAAGTTCTGAAATCTCCACTTGTGGCGTCATCTTCAATCCTCAAATACTTGCTACCAGCTCCTCCATGCGTGATCATTCTCCAATGCTTGTCCTCCTCATCCATGCTAGGTCCATCATTCCTAAGAGTAACAAACATATCTAATTTAGGCAGCATCATATTCTCATGTATGTTAGGAATAGTTCCAAGAAACGAAAGTACCTGATAGTTAAGTTGTTTGGCACGAGCTCGAGTGATTGGTCCTTGTATTTGTGTGGTTGTAGGTACAGCGGTTGTATCAATAGATGGAATATCCTCATCACATTGTGAGCTGGGATCAAAGTACTCTCAACATAGGCATGATAGACATAACTCTAACAATAGAACTTAGCAACTATGTTACAACATGAAAAGTAACTCAAACAAAGGATCATGAATAATTGTGCATTGAAAGCAACTGTTTATTTATGAGCATATAGAAAACATAGCAAAGTGGTACTCAACACTTCCTTTATGAAGTAGAAAAACATAAATGTTAGGACACCTTTAAAGTTCAAAGGGTGACTAGATACATGTAATTTAAGAACAAGCAATATCATAATCATGAATCCATCAATTCTAATTTGGGACTATGCACATTGCACTAATAATGACAACTATGCTCTCTTAATTGGTGCATAAAGAAGAAGGTGAAGACTCAACATAAAAGTAAAAGAAACACTCGTTGCAGAGTAAGCAAGATTAACAAGTTTTATAAACCCTCCAAAAGGTATGGTACTTGATGTCTACGCATGCTTCTATTCCTGTAGACAGTGTTGGGCCTCCAAGAGCAGAGGTTTGTAGAACAGCAGCAAGTTTCCCTTAAGTGAATCACCCAAGGTTTATCAAACTCAGGGAGGTAGAGGTCAAAGATATCCCTCTCAAGCAACCCTGCAATTAAGATACAAGAATTCTATTGTGTCCCCAACACACCTAATACACTTGTCAGATGTATAGGTGCACTAGTTCGGCGAAGAGATAGTGAAATACAAGTAATATGGATGATTGTAAGTAGTAATTGCAATCTGAAATAAAAATGGCAGCAATCAAACATGTAGCAGAACTTGTTGGAAACGGTGTTTCAATGCTTAGAAATAAGGCCTAGGGATCATTCTTTCACTAGTGGACACTCTCAACAATGATCACATAACTGAATAAATAAATGCTACTCTCAAACACTCTCTTGTTGGATAACAAACACCATTCATTGTGTATGGATGCAAAAGCACACCTCAAGCCGGAGTAAACAAGCTCCACAACTTCATAAAGGAATCACACACGATGCGCACACTGTCACCATCACACCGTGAAGAGTGAATCTGGAGTTCATATTAAAGTAACCTCTAGAGTGCATAATAGATCGTTGCAATTTAGACCGAGTACTAACATAGCATACACACTGTCACCAATAGCTATGAAAGGGGGAATAGATTACATCAATACTATCATAGTAATAGTTAACTTCATAATCTACAAGAGATTACAATCATAACCTACGCCAAGTACTACATGATGCACACACTATCAACTTTACATCATGGAGGAGGAATAGACTACTTTAATGTCAACACCCGGATTTTTAAGTCTGAATGCCTATTATGTCATACATCGCAATCCCAGGAATATTGTTGTTGCGAGGCATAATAGTTAAGTATCACCGTCATCATTCATTACAACCATAAGTCTTACAAATTGGAATCACATGATCCATATTACACGAATAGTTGATCTATTGATCAACGAACAAACACAAGTTCATAGTTCAACATAGCGGAAGCGTAAGATACAAGGACTCTCTAGTCCACAGGCCAACGCTTGACGTCGGAAGGCGCTTAGTTGTCGTAGGCGTCCTGCTGGTCATCTCCTTGGTCATCTTCATACTCTGGCCATTTGAATAGCCAGGGACAAAGCCGTGAGTACGTTGAGTACTCGCAAACTAATACTAAAGTAAGTGCTAGACAATCTAGTAGGGTTTGCTAAGCTCTAGTTTATTTGCATAAAGCTAGTTTTAGTTCACAAAGTTTTGAGAAAAGCTTACTCAAGTGCTAACTAACTCAAGCGGGAACATTAGTGTCATTCCCACCATTCATGTGGTGATTTCAATTCAATCCACCACAAGTCATTTCACCATCACCCTTTTCAACATCATTTTCAAAGATATGACATCGGAAACTGTATGGCCTTTCCAACCGTCCGTAACCGTGGACGCGGCTATTCGAATAGGTTTACACTCTGCAGAGGTTGCACACTTGTGCCACAACATTTGATTTCATCCGTCGGGATTTCCCCGAATCATCGTAACACAGTACGCGGATCATCAACCATAACCTTTCACTTACAAATCCTAGTATGAGCACCTCTCCCCATGAGCTTGGCCTCCCAGTGAAGACAGACAGTCAGCCTGGGAACTGCACAGGGCTTGGGCCGGACATTCACCTCATTTCACATCATATCGTATCGTTTCTTTTGTGGTAGAGGCAGCTTTCGGCGTAACCCCGATGACGCTTGTTTAGAGGGAACCCATACTAAGACGCATAAACTTCCAGTTAAGCCCTACCCATAATCAGGTATTGTGGGGGTACTTGATAATTGGAAAGGTATCGCATTCAAACCAACATCATGTTTTATCAAAAATCACTATCTTCTCTTGGTCATATTCACCTTCAAAAATCATTCAATGGAATGCATCTTCATTCCAAGGTTTCAAAATCCTTTCAAAATCATATGATTCCCATCTAGAGTAGTCAAGTTTAGTTCATTAGCACTAGCTCTAATTCATGAGGGGTGCTACCTTGCTTTGCTTGGATGCGACTAACTCACTACTCTAATAGCCAACTTGTATTTTGACCAAAGTTAACTATAAAAGTAACTCATTTAGAAAACAAGTAAAAACTTGTAAAGTAAAAACTTGGGATGGGTTCACATAAGGAAAGATAGGAAAAAAATGGTGCCTTGCCGCATGGGGCTTTGCACATTGCAAGAATATTAGCTTGCAGTAACTTGCAAGAGTATAGCTTGCCTTGGTAGTTCTCAAACTGTTCCTCCTCCTCCTCCTGGTAGCAACCTTCTTCTTCGGCGTACTCTCCGGTGCTACCGTCTAAATTTGAATACGGGTATAATTACTCACTAATTCAATGGCTATTCCACACATCACAAATAAACACACAAACTACTCTATGCACACACATAAATAAACTAGGGTGCATGGGTTGTGGGATTTAAATAGAATTCACTTCTTTGTATTCCAAATGTAAATGATAGTTTCCATAGGGTTCTTGAGAAATAATTTCCTCTCATTGAAATCTTCTTAAGATTTAATTTCTCCAACAATCATATATGAACTCATATTGGCCTAAGTCAAATGTTCATCATCATCATGTGGGAAAATGATTTAAATGAGATGGATCACCTCATACCATTTAAATAACACTACCTTTGATTTAAATCTCAAGTAATTCATATAAGAGAGTTTGGGACCAGGGGTCCAAACATCCCATGAATTCATGTGAGACAAGTTTAAATGAAGTATAAGACTTCACATAATTTAGCTTTAATAGTTTTGGATAATATCAACTAGTTAAACTAGTCAAAATATCCATTCCTTAAACCATGGCATGATCATGCAAAGTGACCACACCATTTTATTGCATAAACAATTAGTGTAAGTCAAAAGTGAGCTATTAGAGTTGGAATTAACTTAATATCTATTTTGGTTGATTTTTAAGAATTAATTGAATAGGGAAAAGTCCCTGCCTTGTTATTTTTGTCACATTAATTCTACAAAGAATTTGACCATGAGGCCAGTGGCATGTTGTAGAGAATTTCAGTGGCTTTCCAACAATATCAAATTCACTAAATTTGGTTTAGCCAATTTGAAATGGTTGAATTTCAAAGTTTGGGCAGTATTGAAATTCATTTGAAATAAATAGACCTAGTTTGAATTAAAAAGGGCCGGCGGGAAAAGCTACTGGGCCAAATCGTTTAAACAGGCCCAAGGCCAGCCCAGCCACAGTCCAGTGCCGCGCGGGCTGCCTGACAGCGGGGGCCACCCGTCAGCGACGTCTAAACGCCGAAACGGTATGGGCGAAGCTGGGGCGTAGGATTAGATCGAGATCTAACGGCTCCAGTTCATCGTCCCGCCGGCGAGAGGGGAGTTCACCGGCGGCTCAGGTAGGGGGTGGGAGAGCTTACGGCGGCTCCAGCTAGGGTTGGCAGTGTGCTCGGGGACGATGTCGACGACGGCGAAGCTCCTGGTACCGGCGGCTCGTCCTGGGGCGGCTCCAATCGACGGCGAGCTTCGGCGGCGACCACGGGCAGTGAGGCTTCAATTGGGCGGCGTCAGTGGGCAATGTCGAGGGTGGAGTGGCTCTGGTGATCGAGTGAGGAGAGGAGAAGGCGATGGTGTGCTTGGATTGACACAGGGAGGTCTCCTTTTATAGGGACGCGAGGGTGCTGCGGGGCCGTGAAGAAGTCGACCATGGCGCGGCTTCTCCGGCGAGCTATCGAGCTAGGCGAGGTGGTGGCAGTGTTCTACGGCTCCTGGCGATGCTATTGGCGGCGACAGCGGGGTCGGGCGGTGGCTAGGTTGGTCGCATTGCTTCCGCGTCGGACGCGTCTGCGGCGGATCAGGGTTCCCTTCTCCGGCGACGGCGGGCACGGGTCGTGGTCGAGAGCATGTCTGGTGGCTGCGTACGTGTGCGGCGGTGCTCAACTCTTGGCGAGGTGGTCCAGGGCGTGCTCGAGGTGGCCGGGCAGCGCGTGTCCAGGGCGCGTCTGCGGCGCTCGCTCGCGACGTCCTCGGCATGGCATGGCCACCACTGGGCGCGTGTGTCCCGGCGGCTGTCGAGCTCCTCCTCGACCAGGGCTTGCTCTAGCATGCCCAGTAGGGTGCGGTGGCGTTGTTTGGCAGGGTGGCCAGGGTTGGGGAGCAAGGGGAGAGGAGGTGGTGCGGCAAGGTGGTGACATGGCCGGCATGGCCATGTCCATGCCTTGTTAGCCCTCCCTTAGGGTTTCTATTTGGCATTGAATGGCTTAGAGGGAACCAGGGGACCAAATTGGGTTGGTTAGGGTAGGTTTGTTTGAGTAGAATCACTATTTGCAATAGTGTGCAAATAGTGCCATATTTTGGAATTTGCAAAATATCCAAATTTGGAAAAATTCAAATGGTGAATGTTTGTGATATGTGAGGGTTGAGATTAGTTGTAAAGGACCAGAGGTGAATTGAGGTGGTGGTGGAAAAATTAGAATTCAAAATTTGGCCAAAATGGCTAAGTGGAGATTGTTGCACTTGTTATAATGTTGCAACTTTGGATGAGCATAGCTAATGATCAAAGATGAATTTGGCAGGGTGATCTTCATCAAAGTTGTTCACCTTGATGTTGACTTTGAAATGGTTCAAAGAGTTAGCAAGGATTGGTTTGAGAAAATTGAATTGCAGGGGCTCAAAGTGGTGATCAGACTAAATTTGGCAGATTTGGCCATTATCTCATGTGAGTGGGAATTGTGTTTGAAATTCATTTGAATTGTGAACCTTTGATTCCAAAGGTTGTAATAAGTGTTTACTAACATTATCCAACTAATGGTGAAGACCAAATAGGTCTAGGGTCAAAATTTAAAAAAATGCCATAGGGCATAAGTGAGGGTTTTTAGGGTGTTTCAATTATTGGAATTTCTTCCTCTTTGATTTATTTGGTTGGTGATCTCCATATGATCACTCTAGGGTTTTAGAGCATATCAAATACAAGTAGTAACAATCATCATGGCATATCACTCAAATGCACAAGTCCTATGCATGGTACTATATGCAAAAAGAAAAGTTTTTGTTGGTTTGAAATTTTGCTTTTCTGGAATCCTCTAACTTTCTTTTTATTGAAATTTGGGGTGTTACAAACCCTTCCCCCTTACAAAAGATCTCGTCCCGAGATCGAAAAGAAAGTTAGGTACTAAAGAGATCTGGGTACTCCTTCTTCATGAAGTCTTCGCGTTCCCAGGTGGCTTCATCCTCGGTATGATTGCTCCATTGGATCTTCAAAAACTTGATGCTTCGGGTGCGAGTGGTTCGGTAAGCTTCTTCTAGGATGCGAATCGGCACTTCGCGGTAAGTCAGATCCTTGTTGATATCCACCGATCGGTGATCTATGTTCTTGAACACTTCGGTCTTCTCAGGGACTTCAAGACATTTTCGGAGAAGTGAGATGTGAAAAACGTCGTGCACAGCCGACATTTCTTCAGGCAACTCCAGTTGATAAGATACTTCACCTCGGCGGCTGAGGACTTGGAAAGGTCCCACATAGCGAGGTGCAAGCTTTCCTTTCAACTGAAACCTTTGCATCCCTTTCAAGGGGGATACTTTGAGATAGACGAAATCTCCGATCTCAAAGGTCATATCCCGACGTCTCTTGTCGGCGTAGCTCTTCTGTCTGGACTGCGCAGTCTTGAGGTACTCGCGGATCTTGTGGACTTTCTCTTCGGCTTCACGAAGAACGTCTGGGCCGAAAACTTGACTCTCTCCGACTTCCGACCAGTTCAAGGGGGTACGGCACTTCCTTCCGTACAAGGCTTCAAAGGGGGCCATCTGTAGGCTGGCTTGGTAATTATTGTTGTAGGAGAATTCTGCGTAAGGTAGGCAGTCTTCCCACTTGGATCCGTATTCCAGTACGCATGCTCTAAGCATGTCTTCCAGTATCTGGTTTACTCTCTCAGTCTGTCCGTCGGTCTGAGGGTGATAGGCGGTGCTGAAATTTAGGCGAGTGCCTAGTCCTTCATGCACCTTCTGCCAGAACCTTGAGGTGAACTGTGATCCTCTATCTGACACTATCGATTTGGGGGTTCCGTGCAAGGCGACTATTCTGGAGATGTAAAGTTCAGCCAACTTGGGGCCTTGATAGGTGGTTTTGACGGCGATGAAATGGGCGACTTTGGTCAATCTATCGACCACTACCCATATGGAATCATTGCCTTTGCTGGATTTGGGCAGTCCGGTGATAAAGTCCATTCCTACGGAGTCCCATTTCCATTACGGAATACGAAGGGGTTGCAACAGTCCGGCGGGTCTCTGGTGTTCTGCCTTGACTCTCTGACAGATGTCACACTTAGCGATATAGCTACCGATCTCTCTTTTCATTCCGTGCCACCAAAATTGTTCCTTTAGGTCCTGGTACATCTTGGTACCTCCGGGGTGGATGGAATAAAGGGTGTCATGGGCTTCTTGCAAGATGATTTGTTTCAAGTCAGAGTCCGATGGTACGCAGAGACGTTCTTTGTACCAAAGCACTCCGGCTTCGTCTACGGTGAATCCGGGGGCTTTTCCTGCGGCGATCTATTTCTTGATTCCGTCAATGCTAGCGTTGTCTTTCTGGGCTTCCTTGATCTGACCAACCAAGGTGGGTTGCAGTTCTATGCTGGCTAGGAATCCTTCACTAACGAGTTCAAGTCTGAACTGTTCAAACTCTTGATGCAAGCTGGGCTGTTCGGTTGCGAGCATGGAGTTCAACTGGCACGGCAGTCGACTCAAAGCATCCGCTACCACATTGGCCTTGCCGGGGTGGTAGTGAATCTCCATGTCGTAATCCTTGATCAGTTCGATCCATTGGCGTTGTCTCATGTTCAACTCTTTCTGGGTGAAAATATATTTGAGGCTTTTGTGGTCGGAGTAGATCTCGCACCGATTACCCATAAGGTAATGACGCCAAACTTTCAGGGCTAAGACCACGGCTGCAAGTTCGAGGTCGTGGGTTGGGTAGTTCTGTTCATGTTGCTTGAGTTGTCTAGAAAGGTAGGATACAACCTTGCCTTCTTGCATAAGCACGCATCCAAGTCCAGTCTTGGAGGCGTCGCAATATACGTCAAAGGGCTTTGCGATATCTGGCATGATCAGGATTGGGGCTGTTGTCAGTCTACTCTTGAGCTGTTGAAAGCTCTCTTCGCACTTGTCGGTCCACTCAAACTTTCTGTCCTTTTTCAGCAGTTGGGTCATTGGTCTAGCGATGCTCGAGAAACCTTCTACAAATCTGCGGTAGTATCCGGCTAATCCAAGAAAAGCGCGGACCTCGGTTTGTGTGGTTGGGGCTTTCCATTCCATAACAGTTTTGATCTTGGCGGGATCTACGACAATTCCTCCTGCAGACAAGATGTGTCCGAGGAATCCAACTTCTTCCAGCCAAAACTCACACTTGCTAAACTTGGCGTACAACTGGTGCTGTCTAAGGGTTTCTAGAACAATCTCCAAATGCTGTTCATGTTCCTCTTCGGACTTGGAGTAGACCAGAATGTCGTCGATGAAGACAACGACAAACTTGTCCAAAAAGTTCATGAAGATCTTATTCATGAGATTCATGAAATAAGCAGGGGCATTGGTCAATCCAAACGACATTACGTTGTACTCATACAACCCGTATCTGGTGGTAAATGCAGTTTTTGGAATGTCGGTGGCTCTGATCTTCAGTTGGTGGTATCCAGTTCTAAGATCAATCTTCGAGAAAACTCGGGATCCGGTGAGTTGGTCAAACAAGTCTTCGATCTTGGGTAGGGGGTATTTGTTTTTGATGGTGACATCGTTAAGCTTACGATAGTCGGTGCATAAACGATTTGCACCATCTTTCTTGTCGACAAACAAGACGGGGGATCTCCAGGGGGATGCACTTGGTCTAATCAAACCTTTGGCTAACATGTCATCTATTTGCTTCTTCAGCTCCACAAGTTCGGCTGCGTTCATGCTGTAGGCTCTCTGGGCGATGGGTCCAGTTCCGGGGATTAACTCGATGATAAACTCGATATCCCGGTCCGGGGGCATACCGGGTAGATCATCTGGAAACACATCAGGGTAGCGACAAACGACCCTGATTTGATCCAGAGTTGGCTTGGATACACTTTGGTTGCAGGTAATTTTTCTGGGTAGTTTTTCAGAGACGTGCTCAACTACGATACCAGTGCTGCTAGTCATGGTTATGGCTTTCTTGGCGCAGTCTATCAATCCATTGTGCTTGGACATCCAGTCCATTCCTAGGACCACTTCCAAACCTTTGGTTCCAAGTATGATTAGATTTGCAAAGAAATCTACATCATGGATTTTGATTGGCACATTTTTGCAAAATTTTCTGGCTTTGGTGGTTGATCCGGGGATTTGAACTATCATAACATGCTTCAAACTGAGGGGTTGAATTTTACTTGTTGATGCAAAATCTTCGGTGACAAAGGAATGCGATGCTCCGGAATCAAACAACACTCTAGCAGGGGTGTGGTTGACAGAAAACATACCCAGCACAACATCTGGTGCTTCCTGGGCTTCTTCGGCGTTCATGTGGTAGAGACGGCCGTTGCGGTTGTTGGGGTTGTTGGGGGCGAACTTCTTGCCGGTGGAGACACGGCGTTGCTGCTGAGCAGGAGCAGCGGTGTTGCCGGCGAGCTTGGCAAGACGCTTGGGACACTCGTTGGAGTAGTGCCCCACTACACCACACTCGTAACAAGTGATAGTGCTCTTGTCCTGCTTGTTCGCAACGGGAATGGCATTGCTTCCGGTTCTGGGGGTGGTGTTGGTGTTGGTGTTGTTGCTGTTGTTGTTAGGGGCTCGGGGTGGAGCGCGGTTGTAGTTGTTGTTGTTGTAGTTGTTGTTGTAGCCTCCTGGCTTGGAGTTTCCTCCACTCTGGTTCTGATAACCGGGGCGAGAGTTCTGCATTGGGGGTTTGTGGTGTCTCGGAGTGAAACCTCCGCTTGAGCTAGGGCGAAACTTTTGGGGGTGGCCTGATCCACTCTGATTTGCCATGCGGCGCTTGCGGTTCTCGTTGGCTTGGTTTAACTTGCCCTCCATCTGGATGGCGGAGTCAACAAGGGCTTCGAGGTCGGCGAAGGGGATGTTGACGAGGACAGTCTGCATCTCATCATGCAGCCCGTTCAGGAATCTCTCCTTCCTCTTCTCAACGGTGTCAGTCTCATCAGGGGCATACCTTGACAAAGTGAGAAACTTGTCGCGGTATTCAACCACCGTCATGCGACCTTGTTTCAGCTCACGGAATTCATCCCTCATCTTCTTGATAAGACCCGGGGGTACATGGTACTTGCTGAACTTGAGTTTGAAATCCTCCCAAGTCATGAATTGACCTCCGTTCATGGCACGGGTACTTGTCCACCAAGCGCGAGCTGGTCCAGCGAGATAGTGAGTGGCGAACAACACCTTCTCGTTGGCTTCCACTCCAGCTACTTCCAGATTGTTCTCCATAGTCTGGAGCCAATCTTCGGCGTCGAGGGGCTCCTCGGTCTTGCTAAACACCGGAGGGTTGGTGTTTTGGAAGTTCTTGAGCTTGGATCCGGGGTGGTCATGATTTCCATGGCCTTGGTTGGCGATGTTCTGCAAGGCGATGATGTTGGCTTGTCGCTCGGCTCTCTCGGTTTCCCGGTCTGCAAGCAGGGTTTGCAGAAGTTGCATCATCGCATCGTTGGTGCGATTCGGAGGGGCCATCTGAAGATATAGAAGATCATGAGATAAGAGGGAACATTCTATGGTTCATTTTGGTCAAGTTTGAAAAATATTTGAAAACTTGTAATCTTTTTATGACAAACATAACATTCATTCATTCATGCAACACATAGTACAAACTACACACCTACTCCCATGGTTTTAAGAACCATTCTCATGCTACGATACAAAGGACGGGATACAACTCACACCTACTATAAGTGAACTAGTGCAACTACTCCTCATCATCTATATCGATCGGGACGTAGTCATCGGGTCCTGCCTCCAGGAACTCGTAGTCCTCCTCCTCGGTGTTCTCGTCCTCCTCAAAGTCGTCGTCGTCGCTCAGGAAGGCGTCTCCTCCCTGAATGTCGATGCCTCCATAGTCATCCTCCATGTGACGAATCTGATCCTCCTGGGCCTTGACAGTGGCCTCAAGTGACGCGATCCGGTCGCGAAGGCGGCGAATCGTAGCGTCCTTCTTGGCACGCTGCTGGCGAAGGCTTCTGCGGTCGTTGTTGAGTAGCTTGATCGCCTCACCCTGCTCGATGATGTGAGCATGGGTCTGGTTCGCGTAAGCGCGAGAGGCGTCGAGGTCCCTCTGAGTCTGGTAGAGCATGAAGTCCAGGTGATCCACATGGTGCCTCAACTGGGGGTGCAGTGGCACATCCATGGGTCTTCCGTCAGAGTTGCGCCTCGCGAGATGCGCAAAGCGTTCCTCACGAAGTGCTTCCGCATTCTGTCCGCACAGACGAGCAAGTGCTTCCTGAAGAGCACGTGCAAGCCCGTCAAGCCAGTTGCTTTCCCTGAAAGAGAAAAGGATCCTCTCCGAGGTGGGAGGCTCCAGCTTGCCCCTCAAGTCGGCAGTGATAATCCACTGCAGTTCCCCTCCCGGCTGGTCGTCCACCTGAATCCCGTGAAACTCGGGGTGTGGGCGGCCAAGGTGATCCGACAGAGAGTCGAGGTCATGCTCGAAGATCAAGCTTCCTCCGTTTCCAAGCTGATAAAACTTGGTGTTGAGGGGTTCATTCGGCTCCATCTGAAAGAGAATTGGATGAGTAAGTTAGAGAGTGCAAAGTGTGGCAAAGTTTTAAGTTGATTCAAATAAGATAAAACATGCTTCCTCAAATTTTGGCAAAGTCTCAAAGACAAGAGTGTAGTAAATTTTCACAAATAATTTCTTTCATTTGATTTCAAAGTTAAATTTTTCAGAACGCCCATTCTAACTAAGGTCTTCTAAGGTCAAACAATGGCTCTGATACCAACTTGTCAACACCCGGATTTTTAAGTCCGAATGCCTATTATGTCATACATCGCAATCCCAGGAATATTGTTGTTGCGAGGCATAATAGTTAAGTATCACCGTCATCATTCATTACAACCATAAGTCTTACAAATTGGAATCACATGATCCATATTACACGAATAGTTGATCTATTGATCAACGAACAAACACAAGTTCATAGTTCAACATAGCGGAAGCGTAAGATACAAGGACTCTCTAGTCCACAGGCCAACGCTTGACGTCGGAAGGCGCTTAGTTGTCGTAGGCGTCCTGCTGGTCATCTCCTTGGTCATCTTCATACTCTGGCCATTTGAATAGCCAGGGACAAAGCCGTGAGTACGTTGAGTACTCGCAAACTAATACTAAAGTAAGTGCTAGACAATCTAGTAGGGTTTGCTAAGCTCTAGTTTATTTGCATAAAGCTAGTTTTAGTTCACAAAGTTTTGAGAAAAGCTTACTCAAGTGCTAACTAACTCAAGCGGGAACATTAGTGTCATTCCCACCATTCATGTGGTGATTTCAATTCAATCCACCACAAGTCATTTCACCATCACCCTTTTCAACATCATTTTCAAAGATATGACATCGGAAACTGTATGGCCTTTCCAACCGTCCGTAACCGTGGACGTGGCTATTCGAATAGGTTTACACTCTGCAGAGGTTGCACACTTGTGCCACAACATTTGATTTCATCCGTCGGGATTTCCCCGAATCATCGTAACACAGTACGCGGATCATCAACCATAACCTTTCACTTACAAATCCTAGTATGAGCACCTCTCCCCATGAGCTTGGCCTCCTAGTGAAGACAGGCAGTCAGCCTAGGAACTGCACAGGGCTTGGGCCGGACATTCACCTCATTTCGCATCATATCGTATCGTTTCTTTTGTGGTAGAGGCAGCTTTCGGCGTAACCCCGATGACGCTTGTTTAGAGGGAACCCATACTAAGACGCATAAACTTCCAGTTAAGCCCTACCCATAATCAGGTATTGTGGGGGTACTTGATAATTGGAAAGGTATCGCATTCAAACCAACATCATGTTTTATCAAAAATCACTATCTTCTCTTGGTCATATTCACCTTCAAAAATCATTCAATGGAATGCATCTTCATTCCAAGGTTTCAAAATCCTTTCAAAATCATATGATTCCCATCTAGAGTAGTCAAGTTTAGTTCATTAGCACTAGCTCTAATTCATGAGGGGTGCTACCTTGCTTTGCTTGGATGCGACTAACTAACTACTCTAATAGCCTACTTGTATTTTGACCAAAGTTAACTATAAAAGTAACTCATTTAGAAAACAAGTAAAAACTTGTAAAGTAAAAACTTGGGATGGGTTCACATAAGGAAAGATAGGAAAAAAATGGTGCCTTGCCCCACGGGGCTTTGCACATTGCAAGAATATTAGCTTGCAGTAACTTGCAAGAGTATAGCTTGCCTTGGTAGTTCTCAAACTGTTCCTCCTCCTCCTCCTGGTAGCAACCTTCTTCTTCGGCGTACTCTCCGGTGCTACCGTCTAAATTTGAATACGGGTATAATTACTCACTAATTCAATGGCTATTCCACACATCACAAATAAACACACAAACTACTCTATGCACACACATAAATAAACTAGGGTGCATGGGTTGTGGGATTTAAATAGAATTCACTTCTTTGTATTCCAAATGTAAATGATAGTTTCCATAGGGTTCTTGAGAAATAATTTCCTCTCATTGAAATCTTCTTAAGATTTAATTTCTCCAACAATCATATATGAACTCATATTGACCTAAGTCAAATGTTCATCATCATCATGTGGGAAAATGATTTAAATGAGATGGATCACCTCGTACCATTTAAATAACACTACCTTTGATTTAAATCTCAAGTAATTCATATAAGAGAGTTTGGGACCAGGGGTCCAAACATCCCATGAATTCATGTGAGACAAGTTTAAATGAAGTATAAGACTTCACATAATTTAGCTTTAATAGTTTTGGATAATATCAACTAGTTAAACTAGTCAAAATATCCATTCCTTAAACCATGGCATGATCATGCAAAGTGACCACACCATTTTATTGCATAAACAATTAGTGTAAGTCAAAAGTGAGCTATTAGAGTTGGAATTAACTTAATATCTATTTTGGTTGATTTTTAAGAATTAATTGAATAGGGAAAAGTCCCTGCCTTGTTATTTTTGTCACATTAATTCTACAAAGAATTTGACCATGAGGCCAGTGGCATGTTGTAGAGAATTTCAGTGGCTTTCCAACAATATCAAATTCACTAAATTTGGTTTAGCCAATTTGAAATGGTTGAATTTCAAAGTTTGGGCAGTATTGAAATTCATTTGAAATAAATAGACCTAGTTTGAATTAAAAAGGGCCGGCGGGAAAAGCTACTGGGCCAAATCGTTTAAACAGGCCCAAGGCCAGCCCAGCCACGGTCCAGTGCCGCGCAGGCTGCCTGACAGCGGGGGCCACCCGTCAGCGACGTCTAAACGCCGAAATGGTATGGGCGAAGCTGGGGCGTAGGATTAGATCGAGATCTAACGGCTCCAGTTCATCGTCCCGCCGGCGAGAGGGGAGTTCACCGGCGGCTCAGGTAGGGGGTGGGAGAGCTTACGGCGGCTCCAGCTAGGGTTGGCAGTGTGCTCGGGGATGATGTCGACGACGGCGAAGCTCCTGGTACCGGCGGCTCGTCCTGGGGTGGCTCCAATCGACGGCGAGCTTCGGCGGCGACCACGGGCAGTGAGGCTTCAATTGGGCGGCGTCAGTGGGCAATGTCGAGGGTGGAGTGGCTCTGGTGATCGAGTGAGGAGAGGAGAAGGCGATGGTGTGCTTGGATTGACACAGGGAGGTCTCCTTTTATAGGGACGCGAGGGTGCTGCGGGGCCGTGAAGAAGTCGACCATGGCGCGGCTTCTCCGGCGAGCTATCGAGCTAGGCGAGGTGGTGGCAGTGTTCTACGGCTCCTGGCGATGCTATTGGCGGCGACAGCGGGGTCGGGCGGTGGCTAGGTTGGTCGCATTGCTTCCGCGTCGGACGCGTCTGCGGCGGATCAGGGTTCCCTTCTCCGGCGACGGCGGGCACGGGTCGTGGTCGAGAGCATGTCTGGTGGCTGCGTACGTGTGCGGCGGTGCTCAACTCTTGGCGAGGTGGTCCAGGGCGTGCTCGAGGTGGCCGGGCAGCGCGTGTCCAGGGCGCGTCTGCGGCGCTCGCTCGCGACGTCCTCGGCATGGCGTGGCCACCACTGGGCGCGTGTGTCCCGGCGGCTGTCGAGCTCCTCCTCGACCAGGGCTTGCTCTAGCATGCCCAGTAGGGTGCGGTGGCGTTGTTTGGCAGGGTGGCCAGGGTTGGGGAGCAAGGGGAGAATAGGTGGTGCGGCAAGGTGGTGACATGGCTGGCATGGCCATGTCCATGCCTTGTTAGCCCTCCCTTAGGGTTTCTATTTGGCATTGAATGGCTTAGAGGGAACCAGGGGACCAAATTGGGTTGGTTAGGGTAGGTTTGTTTGAGTAGAATCACTATTTGCAATAGTGTGCAAATAGTGCCATATTTTGGAATTTGCAAAATATCCAAATTTGGAAAAATTCAAATGGTGAATGTTTGTGATATGTGAGGGTTGAGATTAGTTGTAAAGGACCAGAGGTGAATTGAGGTGGTGGTGGAAAAATTAGAATTCAAAATTTGGCCAAAATGGCTAAGTGGAGATTGTTGCACTTGTTATAATGTTGCAACTTTGGATGAGCATAGCTAATGATCAAAGATGAATTTGGCAGGGTGATCTTCATCAAAGTTGTTCACCTTGATGTTGACTTTGAAATGGTGCAAAGAGTTAGCAAGGATTGGTTTGAGAAAATTGAATTGCAGGGGCTCAAAGTGGTGATCATACTAAATTTGGCAGATTTGGCCATTATCTCATGTGAGTGGGAATTGTGTTTGAAATTCATTTGAATTGTGAACCTTTGATTCCAAAGGTTGTAATAAGTGTTTACTAACATTATCCAACTAATGGTGAAGACCAAATAGGTCTAGGGTCAAAATTTATAAAAATGCCATAGGGCATAAGTGAGGGTTTTTAGGGTGTTTCAATTATTGGAATTTCTTCCTCTTTGATTTATTTGGTTGGTGATCTCCATATGATCACTCTAGGGTTTTAGAGCATATCAAATACAAGTAATAACAATCATCATGGCATATCACTCAAATGCACAAGTCCTATGCATGGTACTATATGCAAAAAGAAAAGTTTTTGTTGGTTTGAAATTTTGCTTTTCTGGAATCCTCTAACTTTCTTTTTATTGAAACTTGGGGTGTTACATTTAATAACATCACTAGAGTAACACATAGATTAATAGTGATACAAAGCTCATGATCACATAAAGATCACACCATGGGAGAGAGAGATGAACCACATAGCTACCGGTAGAGCCCTCAGCCTCGGGGGAGAACTACTCCGTCCTCATCATGGGAGACAGCAATGGCGATGAAGATGGCGGTGGTGTCGATGGAGATAACTCCGGGGGCAATTCTCCGTCCCGGCGGCGTGCCGGAACAGAGACTTCTGTCCCCCGAAACTTGTCTTCACGATGGCGGCGGCTACGGAACTCTTCGTGGAATATCGTCGATCGTGTTAGGGTTTTCGCGACGGACATAATATATAGGCGAAAGGGCGGAGTCGGAGGAGCCAGGGGGTGGCCTCCCCACCTGGTGGCGCAGCCAGGGAGGGGCCCGCGCCCAGGTATGGTGTGGGGCCCCCTTGGCCCCCCTCCGGCACTTCTCTGGCTCTCTGGGTCCGTCTCGGTAAAATAGAAGGTTTGGCTTTTGTTTCGTCCCATTCCTAGAATATTTCCTGTTTAGGATTTCTGAAACCAAAAACAGCAGAAAACAGGAACTGGCGCTTCGGCATCTTGTTAATAGGTTAGTACCGGAAAATGCATCAAAATGATATAAAGTGTATATAAAAATGGTGAGTATTGTCATAAAACTAGCATGGAACATAAGAAAATATAGACACGTTTGAGACGTATCAGTACTCATTAGCTTTGAGCTCTCATTGCCCCTATCATAAGCATCTTCAATGGTTAAAGTTAATGTGAGTGCAAATATGAGCTATATGCTTGAAAAATCACAAGTTGAAAATCTCATGCCCCTTGAATACGAGTACCTAAACCTCATTCTACTCAACTTAAGTCCCAAATAAGTTCTTGTCATTGTAAGTATACATGTATCATCGAGAACCGCCAACGGGGTACCTATTGCCCGATGATATGGAAGTACTCTTGTAGGAGCAATCCCAAGCCAAATTGACAAGACAAATAGACAATGAGCATCTCAGCAATCTTTTTATTTACTATGGGTATAGGTTTTTATTAAAAATGCTTCATAGAATGCTCACTATGGTTCACTGTAAATTTCCACCATGAATGATGCATGACTTAGATTAGCGGACCAGACGTTTCTCTAACACATATACAAACTCCATGGACTTAGAAGTTCCCATTTTATTTCGCACCACTAGGCATCCATAAACAAAAGAACATGACATCAACTAAATATGAATAAGTCAAATGTTGAAAGTGTTCCCCATGAAAGCATGGTTATGCTAACTCCCAACTTGCAATTTGCAAACATATGAACTTCATGAAATAGTCACAATGATCAAGCTTATTAAGTGGAAGAAATTAAATGTGCCATCAAGTTCATGAGAGCTTTACTAACTAATTTTCTCATGCCAAAATTTAATTTGGAAGATAAATAAAAACATGATGAATATACTTGGAATAGCAATAATGCTAGTAGGTAGATATGGTGGACACAATTGGCAAACTTTGGTTTTATGGTGGTTGGATGCACGAGTAGTGCTCATACTCAGTACAGGTGAAGGCTAGCAAAAGACTGGGAGCGACCAACTAAGAGAGCAGTAATGGCCATTATCATACATAGCGACAAAACATTATCAATCAAAGCATAAAGTGATATTACAAGTCAAAAACTAAATGATCATAGAGGCTTTAGTTGACTGGTTATAGTCATAACATGGTATAAGCATGCGCCAAGTCAACCCAATAAAGCATCAAAGGAGAATACCACAATATTATGCTTTTATGATGGAAACAACACATGATTCTTTCAATAGCACATTATGCACTCTCAACTATTTGAGACAAATCATGCTAAAACAATAAATACTAAGCATATGACAAGAATAACATCCAACATGACATGCCAAATTCTATGCCACAGTCTAGACAAGCTTCCTTTTGCATCACTATAGGCATGAAACATTTTACTCGTCTCCAACACCAATCAACTTATTTGAAATAGCTCTCAGAGATGAAAAACAATATGGAACAGAGAGCTAATCATACACAAATAAATAATACTAACAATCTCTGAACAAAATTCGAATGAAAGAACAAGAGCTAAACGCAGTACCAGAAAACTAGAACACTCGCAGAACAATAACATCGAAAACTAGAGCGTTCTATGCAATTAAAACAGAGAGGGTCTTTCTTGAAAACAAATGTGCCAGGATTCAACATATGATATAGCAAACAAAACAAAACGAAAAACAAAATAAAGACGCTCCAAGACCAACACATAGCGTATGAGGCAACAAAAATATAGCGCATAGAAAGATGACCTGTTGCTTTGTTGATGAAGAGGGGATGCCTTGGACATCCCCAAGTTTTGACGCTTGTAACTCTTGGATATTATTTGGGTTGTAGGGGCATCCCAAAGCTTGAGATTTTGTCCAATCTTCATCTCATTACATCATTTTTATCTCCCTACACTTGAAAACCTCCTTCATACAAAACTTCACACAATTCTTTGTCAGCATCATTAGTTCAATAAAAATAAACAAATCCACTTGGATTTAGTTCTAAAATATATCAAACATATATTAAAGCATTATATATTGTAGCAACTCTTCAAAAAGCTCTTTGATCAAAAGAACTAAAAAAGAAAGAGATTAAGAGGCAAATGCAAATAGTGGCAGAAATCTGTCAAAACAGAACAACAGGTAAAGACTGATTTTCTAGAAAATATTATATTATTCATCTAGAAAAGTGGGCAACTAACGAAAGTTAGATAATAACCTGGGTCATATGCAAAAAAATGGCAGCTCAAAATTCCGCTCTGGCTATTTATACTATTTTTTATGGTGACAGCACAGAATCTTTTTTAGGACATCAACTTTCTCAAATCTTACTTTCTACCATTAGAGGCTATTCTTGGAAAAAATGAAATAAAAATTATTAGGAGAGGTTATTATAGAGGTAATAACTTCCAAGACTCACCAAAAGAGAAATTACAGAAATAAAACATGGGTTCTCTTCCAAGAGTGCTTTTCTTTAACGCCTTTCAGCTAGGCGCAAAAAAAGAGCTAGCATCAAGTATTTTAAAATGAAGAAGCACCAAGATCAATGCGAGAAGTCTTTTCAACAAGGATTTGTATTTTATAAATATAAGTTTTAGAAGACCCTTTCTCAGCACTTTTAGGTTCACTACTTTCATAAAATGGATTTTCAGGAACAATCCAATCAAAATTCTTCTCCCAAGCTTCATGCGTTGCTACAAGTTTGAAAGGTATTGGTATTTTAATTTCTTTACTATTTTCAGGTTTGATTTTGTCTATTTTTTTGAGTGTACTAACAATATCTACACATGATCCTGGCATCTCAAACTGATCAAAGACTTTCCTAACTTCTATCACAACATCTTTAAATTCTTTAAGCAAAGTTTCTAGGATAAAATCTTTGTTTTCATCATCCTCAACTTCATGGAGATAAAGAAACATTTGCTGCATTATGGGGTTAAGGCTAACAAATCTAGCCTCCAACATTTGAACTAAATGAGCTGCAGCAGTTTCATAATTAGGAGCAACAAGTTCTACTAAGGATTTATCCTCAATATCTTTATGCTTACTAACATAATTAAAGAATTCTTCAATGTTATCTCTCCCAACTATAGAACCACTACCTACTAATAGTTCCTTCAGATCGTACTTAGGGATCAACATAATGAACTAAAAACAAAATAACAACTTTAAAAGCAACTATATTTTTGTGTTTTTGATATAAGGAAGAAAAAAAGACAAAATAAAGTAAACTAAGCAATACTATAACAAAGTAAAGAGATTGAAGATGACAGACTCCCCTTGCAGAAATCCTCTTTCTCCCAGGCAACGACGCCAGAAAAAAAGCTTGATGAGCGCAGATTGCGCACCGTTGGGGAACCCCAAGAGGAAGGTATGATGAGTACATTAGCAAGTTTTTCCTCAGTAAGAAACCAAGGTTTAATCGACCAGTAGGAGAAATGCCTGACTTCTGAAGGTGTTGCTAGCTGACCATTGGCAGGACGCACTAACAGCGTCAGCAATGTGAAACCTGCACACAACACAACCAAAATACTTTTCCCCAACTTATAGTGAGGTTGTCAATCTCACCAGTTTCTCTGAACACAAAGGATTAAATGTATCGAGTGGAATGAGATGTTTGCAGTAATTAAAGAGAATAGAGCTTACAGTAAGTAAACAAAACATGATTGCAATGGTTGAATTTATCAGTGTGAAGGAAAGGACCGAGGTCCACAGTTCACTAGAGGTGTATCTCCATAAAGATAAATAACATGTCGGGTGAACAAATTACAGTTGGGCAATTGACAGAATACCGACCATACATGACAAGATGATTACTATGAGATTCGTTTGGACATAACAGCATGATACATAGACCGTAATCCAACTGCGTCTATGACTAATAATCCACCTTTGGGTTATCATTGTTGTTTTATCCCTTGGATAAAACATTGTTGTTTTCTCCCTAATAGCAACAGCACATCTACAATCTTAGAAGTTATTGTCACTCTTCCAGAAAACTAGAGGCATGAACCTACTATCGAGCATAAATACCGCCTCTTGGAGTCACAAGCATCTACTTGGCCAGAGTATCTACTAGCAACGGAGAGCATGCAACATTACAAATAACATATGACAAGAATATATAATCGACCTCAACATAGTATTCAATATTCATCGGATTCCAGGCAAAACAACTTGTAGCATTACATAAGGATGATCTCGATCATTTAGGGAAGCTCACAAGATCTAAACATGAGGCACAAATTGGATAAGACAACCATCTAGCTACTGATATGGACCCATAGTCTAGGGATGAACTACTCACGCATCACTTCGGAGGCAGGCATGGCGATGTAGATGCCTCCGGCGATGATTTCCCCCTCCGACAGGTTGTCGGGAAGAGATTCAGAACCCTCCCGAGCTAGGGTCTGCAATGGCGGTCACGACGGAACTTTTCGTGGATGGAGGCTCGGGTGTTCAGGGTTTTCCCGAGATGGTGATTAAATCGGCGGAGGGGCGATGTCGGTGGAGGCCAGGGGGGCCCACACCACCCCTAGGCGCGCGCCGAAGCCAGGCCACGCCTAGGGCTGGCATGGCCGCCCTGCTGCCTCTCTTCGACCTCCCTCTGGACTCTGTATTTGTTGCGGAAAATTATTGACTTCGGCTTTTGTTTCGTCCAATTCCAAAAATATTTCCTGTAGAACTTTTCTAAAATACAAAATAGCAGAATATAGGGAATTGTCACTATGGCATCTTGTTAATAGGTTAGTGCCGGAAAATGTATAAAAGTCCAACGAAGTATGAGCAAAACATACATAAATTGCTGTAAAACAAGCATGGAGCATTAAAAATTATACCATGACGAGTGATTGACTCGCAGGGCAAAAAGCATGTCGAAGCCTTCGGTTTCCGCGAGAGCTGCCTTGACGTTGGTGCCCTTGGGGACTCCGCGCGCGATCGTCGCTAAATTCATGGCGGGAAAGTGTGCTTTGCACATCGCCAAGGCAATGGAGGCGGCTCCACGGGCTGAAGATTGTTGCCAGTCCTTGATCAGATCCAGCACCATCCTCATGAGCTTCGTCATGCTGTCGACGATTGAAGTGCGGGATCTTTTCAGGGACAACGCCTCGGCAATGCCATGGTAAGACTCGAAGAGATCATCGATGGAGTTCTGGGCTTCTTCATAAGCTTCAATTCTGGAAAGGCTGGAGTCATTTGTCCATTCGAATCCGAGACATGTGGATATAAACAAACAATTGCATGGTCAGTTTCCGAGATAGGAAAAAATGAATGCAGTGGACAAGCCGGAAATCTGAAGTGCTTACGGAAGATCAGCTCGTCGATGTCTGATACGTCTCCGATGTATCGATAATTTCTTATGTTCCATGCCACATTATTGATGATATCTACATGTTTTATGCACACTTTATGTCATATTCGTGCATTTTCTGGAACTAACCTATTAACAAGATGCCGAAGTGCCAGTTGCTGTTTCTTCTGTTTTTGGTTTCAGAAATCCTAGTAAGGAAATATTCTCGGAATTGGACGAAATCAACGCCCAGGGTCCTATTTTGCCACGAAGCTTCCAGAAGACCGAAGAGGAGACGAAGTGGGGCCACGAGGTGGCCACACCCTAGGGCGGCGCGGCCCAAGCCTTGGCCGCGCCGACCTGTAGTGTGGGCCCCTCGTGACGCCCCTTGACCTGCCCTTCCGCCTACAAATAGCCTTCGTTGCGAAACCCCCAGTACCGAGAGCCACGATACGGAAAACCTTCCAGAGACGCCGCCGCCGCCAATCCCATCTCGGGGGATTCAGGAGATCGCCTCCGACACCCTGCCGGAGAGGGGAATCATCTCCCGGAGGACTCTACGCCGCCATGGTCGCCTCCAGAGTGATGTGTGAGTAATCTACCCCTGGACTATGGGTCCATAGCAGTAGCTAGATGGTTGTCTTCTCCTCATTGTGCTTAATTGTCGGGTCTTGTGAGCTGCCGAACATGATCAAGATCATCTATCTGTAATTCTATATGTTGTGTTTGTTGGGATCCGATGAATAGAGAATACTTGTTATGTTGATTATCAATTTATATCTATGTGTTGTTTATGATCTTGCATGCTCTCCGTTACTAGTAGATGCTCTGGCCAAGTAGATGCTTGTAACTCCAAGAGGGAGTATTTATGCTCGATAGTGGGTTCATGTCTCCGTGAATCTGGGGGAGTGACAGAAACCTCTAAGATTATGGATGTGCTGTTGCCACTAGGATAAAACATTGGTGCTATGTTCGAGGATGTAGTTACTGATTACATTACGCGCAATACTTAATGCAATTGTCTGTTGTTAGCAACTTAATACTGGAGGGGGTTCGGATGATAATATGAAGGTGGACTTTTTAGGCATAGATGCATGCTGGATAGCGGTCTATGTACTTTGTCGTAATGCCCAATTAAATCTCACTATACTCATCATAATATGTATGTGCATGGTCATGCCCTCTTTATTTGTCAATTGCCCAACTGTAATTTGTTCACCCAACATGCTGTTTATCTTATGGGAGAGACACCTCTAGTGAACTGTGGACCCCAGTCCAATTCTCTATAGTGAAATACAATCTACTGCAATACTTGTTCTACTGTTTTCTGCAAACAATCATCATCCACACTATACATCTAATCCTTTGTTACAGCAAGCCGGTGAGATTGACAACCTCGCTGTTTCATTGGGGCAAAGTACTTGGTTTGTGTTGTGCAGGTTCCACGTTGGCGCCGGAATCCCTGGTGTTGCGCCGCACTACATCTCGCCGCTATCAACCTTCAACGTGCTTCTTGGCTCCTACTGGTTCGATAAACCTTGGTTTCATACTGAGGGAAAACTTGCCGCTGTACGCATCACACCTTCCTCTTGGGGTTCCCAACGGACGCGTGCTGTACGCGTATCAAGCACTTTTTCTGGCGCCGTTGCCGGGGAGATCAAGACACGCTGCAAGGGGAGTCTCCACATCCCAATCTCTTTACTTTGTTTTTTTGTCTTGCTTAGTTTTATTTACTACTTTGTTTGCTGCACTAAATCAAAATACAAAAAAATTAGTTGCTAGTTTTTCTTTATTTGCTATCTTGTTTGCTATATCAAAAACACAAAAAAATTAGTTACTTGCATTTACTTTATCTAGTTTGCTTTATTTACTACTGCTAAAATGGGTACTCCTGAAAATACTAAGTTGTGTGACTTCACAACCACAAATAATAATGATTTCTTATGCACACCTATTGCTCCACCTGCTACTACAGCAGAATTCTTTGAAATTAAACCTGCTTTACTGAATCTTGTTATGCGAGAGCAATTTTCTGATATTTGTTCTGATGATGCTGCTGCCCATCTCAATAATTTTGTTGAACTATGTGAAATGAAAAAATATAAAGATGTAGATGGTGACATTATAAAATTAAAATTGTTCCCTTTCTCATTAAGAGGAAGAGCTAAAGATTGGTTGCTATCTCTGCCTAAGAATAGTATTGATTCATGGACTAAATGCAAGGATGCTTTTATTGGTAGATATTATCCCCCAGCTAAAATTATATCTTTGAGGAGTAGCATAATGAATTTTAAACAATTAGATACTGAACATGTTGCACAAGCATGGGAAAGAATGAAATCTCTGGTTAAAAATTGCCCAACCCATGGACTGACTACTTGGATGATCATCCAAACCTTTTATGCAGGACTGAATTTTTCTTCGCGGAACCTATTGGATTCAGCTGCTGGAGGTACCTTTATGTCCATAACTCTTGGTGAAGCAACAAAGCTTCTTGATAATATGATGATCAATTACTCTGAATGACACACGGAAAGAGCTCCACAAGGTAAGAAGGTAAATTCTGTCGAAGAAACCTCTTCCTTGAGTGATAAGATTGATGCTATTATGTCTATGCTTGTGAATGATAGGACTAATGTTGATCCTAATAATGTTCCGTTAGCTTCATTGGTTGCACAAGAAGAACATGTTGATGTGAACTTCATTAAAAATAATAATTTCAACAACAATGCTTACCGGAACAATTCTAGTAACAACTATAGGCCATATCCTTATAATAATGGCAACGGCTATGGTAATTCTTATGGGAATCCTTACAACAATAATAGGAATTCACCCCCTGGACTTGAAGCCATGCTTAAAGAATTTATTAGTACACAAACTGCTTTTAACAAATCTGTTGAAGAAAAGCTTGGGAAAATTGATATACTTGCTTCTAAGGTCGATAGTCTTGCTGCTGATGTTGATCTCTTGAAATCGAAAGTTATGCCTAATGAAAATCATCATAATAAAATTGTTACTACAGCAAATGCCATCCAAGTTAGAATTAATGAGAATATAAGATTAATGGCCGAATTGCGTGCTAGGTGGGAAAGAGAAGAAAATGAAAAAGAAGAGAATATAGCTAAAGTTTGGACTATTACCACCACTAGTAATGCTAATGCTACACAAGTTGCTGCACCTCCTACTATTACTAATAAAAGAATTGGTGTTAGCAATGTTTCCACTTCTAATGCAAAGCGCGAGAAACTGCCTGAAACTGCTAAAACTGCTGAAACTGCCTGTGATAAAACTGCTGAAATTTTTTCCAACATTGGGGATGATGATCCCATTGCTTTAGACTATAATGGTTTGAATTTTGATGATTGCCACATCTCTGAAGTTATAAAGTTCTTGCAAAAACTTTCTAAAAGTCCTAATGCTAGTGCTATAAATTTGGCTTTCACGCAACATATTACAAATGCTCTCATAAAAGCTAGAGAAGAGAAACTAGAGCGCGAAGCCTCTATTCCTAGAAAGCTAGAGGATGGTTGGGAGCCCATCATTAATATGAAGGTTAAAGATTTTGATTGTAATGCTTTATGTGATCTTGGTGCAAGTATTTCCGTTATGCCTAAGAAAATTTATAATATGCTTGACTTGCCACCGCTGAAAAATTGTTATTTGGATGTTAATCTTGCTGATCATTCTACAAAGAAACCTTTGGGGAAAGTTGATAATGTTCGCATTACCGTTAACAATAACCTTGTCCCCGTTGATTTTGTTGTCTTGGATATTGAATGCAATGCATCTTGTCCCATTATATTGGGAAGACCTTTTCTTCGAACTGTTGGTGCTATCGTTGATATGAAGGAAGGGAATATTAAATATAAATTTCCTCTCAAGAAAGGTATGGAACACTTCCCTAGAAAGAGAATGAAGTTACCTTTTGATTCTATTATTAGAACAAATTATGATATTGACACTTCGTCTCTTGATAATACTTGATACACACTTTCTGCGCCTAGCTGAAAGGCGTTAAAGAAAAGCGCTTATGGGAGACAACCCATGTTTTTTACTACAGTACTTTGTTTTTATTTTGTGTCTTGGAAGTTGTTTACTACTGTAGCAACCTCTCCTTATCTTAGTTTAGTGTTTTGTTGTGCCAAGTAAAGTCGTTGATAGTAAAGTTCATACTAGATTTGGATTACTGCGCAGAAACAGATTTCTTTGCTGTCACGAATCTGGGCTGTTTTTTCTGTAGGTAACTCAGAAAATTATTCCAATTTACGTGAGTGATCCTCAGATATGTACGCAACTTTCATTAAATTTGAGCATTTTCATTTGAGCAAGTCTGGTGCCTCGATAAAATTCGTCAATACGAACTGTTCTGTTTTGACAGATTCTGCCTTTTATTTCGCATTGCCTGTTTTGTTATGTTCAATGGATATTTAGATTCCATTGACTTTCAGTAGCTTTGTGCAATGTCCAGAAGTGTTAAGAATGATTATGTCACCTCTGAACATGTATATTTTGATTGTGCACTAACCCTCTAATGAGTTGTTCTAAGTTTGGTGTGGAGGAAGTTTTCAAGGATAAAGAGAGGGAGATGATACAACATGATCAAGGAGAGTGAAAGCTCTAAGCTTGGGGATGCCCCGGTGGTTCACCCCTGCATATATCAAGAAGACTCAAGCGTCTAAGCTTGGGGATGCCCAAGGCATCCCCTTCTTCATCGACAACATTATCAGGTTCCTCCCCTGAAACTATATTTTTATTCCATCACATCTTATGTGCTTTGCTTGGAGCGTCGGTTTGTTTTCATTTTTGTTTTGTTTGAGTAAAATGGATCCTAGCATTCACTGTGTGGGAGAGAGACACGCTCCGCTGTAGCATATGGACAAGTATGTCCTTAGGCTCTACTCATAATATTCATGGCGAAGTTTCTTCTTCGTTAAATTGTTATATGGTTGGAATTGGAAAATGATACATGTAGTAATTGCTAAAATGTCTTGGATAATGTGATACTTGGCAATTGTTGTGCTCATGTTTAAGCTCTTGCATCATATGCTTTGCACCCATTAATGAAGAAATACATAGAGCATGCTAAAATTTGGTTTGCATATTTGGTTTCACTAAGGTCTAGATAATTTCTAGTATTGAGTTTGAACAACAAGGAAGACGGTGTAGAGTCTTATAATGTTTTCAATATGTCTTTTATGTGAGTTTTGCTGCACCGGTTCATCTTGTGTTTGTTTCAAATAACCTTGCTAGCCTAAACCTTGTATCGAGAGGGAATACCTCTCATGCATCCAAAATACTTGAGCCAACCATTATGCCATTTGTGTCCACCATACCTACCTACTACATGGTATTTCTCCGCCATTCCAAAGTAAATTGCTTGAGTGCTACCTTTAAATTTCCATTCTCTACCTTTACAATATATAGCTCATGGGACAAATAGCTTAAAAACTATTGTGGTATTGAATATGTACTTATGCACTTTATCTCTTATTAAGTTGCTCGTTGTGCGATAACCATGTTCACTGGGGACGCCATCAACTACTCTTTGTTGAATTTCATGTGAGTTGCTATGCATGTTCGTCTTGTCTGAAGTAAGAGCGATCTACCACCTTATGGTTAGAGCATGCATATTGTTAGAGAAGAACATTGGGCCGCTAACTAAAGCCATGATCCATGGTGGAAGTTTCAGTTTTGGACAATATCCTCAATCTCATATGAGAAAATTAATTGTTGTTACATGCTTATGCATAAAAGAGGAGTCCATTATCTGTTGTCTATGTTGTCCCGGTATGGATGTCTAAGTTGAGAATAATCAATAGCGAGAAATCCGATGCGAGCTTTCTCCTTAGACCTTTGTACAGGCGGCATAGAGGTACCCCTTTGTGACACTTGGTTAAAACATGTGCATTGCGATGATCCCGGTAGTCCAAGCTAATTAGGACAAGGTGCGGGCACTATTAGTATACTATGCATGAGGCTTGCAACTTGTAAGATATAATTTACATGATACATATGCTTTATTACTACCGTTGACAAAATTGTTTCTTGTTTTCAAAATCAAAGCTCTAGCACAAATATAGCAATCGATGCTTTCCTCTTTGAAGGACCATTCTTTTACTTTTATTGTTGAGTCAGTTCACCTATCTCTCTCCACCTCAAGAAACAAACACTTGTGTGAACTGTGCATTGATTCCTACATACTTGCATATTGCACTTATTATATTACTCTATGTTGACAATATCCATGAGATATACATGTTACAAGTTGAAAGCAACCGCTGAAACTTCATCTTCCTTTGTGTTGCTTCAATGCTTCTCCTATGAATTATTGCTTTATGAGTTAACTCTTATGCAAGACTTATTGATGCTTGTCTTGAAGTACTATTCATGAAAAGTCTTTGCTATATGATTCACTTGTTTACCCATGTCATATACATTGTTTTGATCGCTGCATTCACTACATATGCTTTACAAATAGTATGATCAAGGTTATGATGGCATGTCACTCCAGAAATTATCTTTGTTTATTGTTTACCTACTCGGGACGAGCATGAACTAAGCTTGGGGATGCTGATACGTCTCCGACGTATCGATAATTTCTTATGTTCCATGCCACATTATTGATGATATCTACATGTTTTATGCACACTTTATGTCATATTCATGCATTTTCTGGAACTAACCTATTAACAAGATGCCGAAGTGCCGATTCTTTGTTTTCTGCTGTTTTTGGTTTCAGAAATCCTAGTAAGGAAATATTCTCGGAATTGGACGAAATCAACGCCCAGGGTCCTATTTTGCCACGAAGCTTCCAGAAGACCGAAGAGGAGACGAAGTGGGGCCACGAGGTGGCCACACCCTAGGGCGGCGCGGCCCAAGCCTTGGCCGCGCCGACCTGTAGTGTGGGCCCCTCGTGACGCCCCTTGACCTGCCCTTCCGCCTACAAATAGCCTTCGTTGCGAAACCCCCAGTACCGAGAGCCACGATACGAAAAACCTTCCAGAGACGCCGCCGCCGCCAATCCCATCTCGGGGGATTCAGGAGATCGGCTCCGGCAGCCTGCCGGAGAGGGGAATCATCTCCCGGAGGACTCTACGCCGCAATGGTCGCCTCCGGAGTGATGTGTGAGTAGTCTACCCCTGGACTATGGGTCCATAGCAGTAGCTAGATGGTTGTCTTCTCCTCATTGTGCTTAATTGTCGGGTCTTGTGAGCTGCCGAACATGATCAAGATCATCTATCTATAATTCTATATGTTGTGTTTGTTGGGATCTGATGAATAGAGAATACTTGTTATGTTGATTATCAATTTATATCTATGTGTTGTTTATGATCTTGCATGCTCTCCGTTACTAGTAGATGCTCTGGCCAAGTAGATGCTTGTAACTCCAAGAGGGAGTATTTATGCTCGATAGTGGGTTCATGTCTCCGTGAATCTGGGGGAGTGACAGAAACCTCTAAGATTATGGATGTGCTGTTGCCACTAGGGATAAAACATTGGTGCTATGTTCGAGGATGTAGTTACTGATTACATTACGCGCAATACTTAATGCAATTGTCTGTTGTTAGCAACTTAATACTGGAGGGGGTTCGGATGATAACCTGAAGGTGGACTTTTTAGGCATAGATGCATGCTGGATAGCGGTCTATGTACTTTGTCGTAATGCCCAATTAAATCTCACTATACTCATCATAATATGTATGTGCATGGTCATGCCCTCTTTATTTGTCAATTGCCCAACTATAATTTGTTCACCCAACATGTTGTTTATCTTATGGGAGAGACACCTCTAGTGAACTGTGGACCCCGGTCCAATTCTCTATACTGAAATACAATCTACTACAATACTTGTTCTACTATTTTCTGCAAACAATCATCATCCACACTATACATCTAATCCTTTGTTACAGCAAGCCGGTGAGATTGACAACCTCGCTGTTTCGTTGGGGCAAAGTACTTGGTTTGTGTTGTGCAGGTTCCACGTTGGCGCCGGAATCCCTGGTGTTGCGCCGCACTACATCTCGCCGCCATCAACCTTCAACGTGCTTCTTGGCTCCTACTGGTTCGATAAACCTTGGTTTCATACTGAGGGAAAACTTGCCGATGTACGCATCACACCTTCCTCTTGGGGTTCCCAACGGACGCGTGCTGTACGCGTATCAATGTCCGACGCCTCCGCCTCATAAGCCTTCGCTTTGGACACTAGAGTTTTAACTCTTTGGTTGCTTGTCTTCAGCTTCTCGGCCAGCTCCGACATAGCCTTTGCATGCTTCTCGCCCAGTTCCCTCTTGGCCTTGGTTTCTTTCTCGGAGGACTCCTTGAGGAAGTTCTCGAGGGATGCATGCTTGGTCTTTAGTACTTCGAGCTCGGCGGAGATGGCATCGACGGAGGGGCGCTTGGCAATTTGTTTTGTAAGGCGGAAAGGAAGATCAAAATAAATAAACAAAGACATGTTCAAATAACAAATAGTGCGTTGAAGAACTTTAAGTAACTCGGAGCCCTTACCCTCGTTGTTTTTCAAACGTGCTTCAAGGACCGTAACCGCTTTCTAGTCCTCCGCCTCCTTCTTGTACAACCTCTCGATCTCCGCCTTCTGCTCTAGCACCAATGTACACAGATCTTCATGTAGTTTACGGGTGTTCTGTTAAGCAACTAGGATGGTTAGCTGGAAACTTAAAATCTGGGGGGCTGGACGTGAAGTTAAAAGTTCTTGTGTTGGGAAATTTCAAGTTTCCACTAAGATCTAATTGAGATGATACGGTTGAAGCATCGGTTCACAAATGTTACTCGGAAAATTCTAAACCAATGCTTGGGGGCTGGTATTACCTGGCGCACGGCTTTGTGCTTAGCGAAGAAGACTCGGAGACTGTCTTCGAGCATTGTTAGATCTTGTTGCTCCGTCTCCGGATTCCCCCCACTTCATTCATCAAGTTGGTCATCTCCGCATGACGTTGTGATAGGGGAATCTTTTGAAGAACCGGAAAAAGATGCGGGTGCGTTTGGGGCGAACTGGTCGCAGCTCAGCAACAATTTCTTTTTGGCATCATTAGCCTTAGCTTCAGCCGAGGTAACGTCGGGCTCTTCGGGCGGAGGCTGGGATGAGGAGGCGCCTTTGCCGGATTCTGCAGTTGGTTCCTCCGGAATATCATCGATGTTGATGAAATCCTTCGGATTTGGAGCTACAGAGGAGGTGGCTTTAGGCAGAACCTCCACTTCTGGTGTAATAGGCATTGAGGCAGACGAACGCTTGGATTTCTTCTTGGGGTTCTTGGGGGACTTGCTTCCGGAACTTTTGTTGCACAACAAGAAAGAGCATAACACTTAACATATTTTGAGTTAAGTTGCAAAGATAAGGTAAGTCGGAAGCTAAGAACTTACCCAGATGAAAGGAAAAACTGCTCGATGTTGGGTTGTGAATTTTTGCTGGTATAAATTTGCTTGAGGCGCTGCTTCTCCTTCTCGGCCTTCCGAGTAGCCACATCGCTAGGAGCCTCGCGTGCATGTTTCGCGGCTGGGCCGGAGGCTGCGCCTCTCTTCTGCTTGGTGGGAGCAGGAGCCTCCGTGTCTGACGCAACCTCCGGGTCAATGTTGCCGAAGTGCGGACCTCGGGACAGGGTTCCAGGATCCTTCTCCTCGAGGGCTTCAAGCTGAACATACAAAGATGAAGTCCTTAGACAAAATTGCAGGAACAAGAATGGAAATGATGATTAGTCGGAAGACTTACCGCGATGCCGACGCCACCCGTGTGTATGTCAAGATTGCACACGTGTAACACCCCAAATTTCAATAAAAAGAAAGTTAGAGAATTCCAGAAAGCAAAATTTCAAACCAACAAAAACTTTTCTATTTGCATATAGTACCCTGCATAGGACTTGTGCATTTGAGTGATATGCCATGATGATTGTTATTACTTGTATTTGATATGCTCTAAAACCCTAATGTGATCATATTAAGATCACCAACCAAATAAACCAAAGAGGAAGAAATTCCATAAAATGCATAACCCTAAAAACCCTCACATATGCCCTATGGCATTTTTATAAATTTTGACCCTAGACCTATTTGGTCTTCACCATTAGTTGAGTAATGTTATTAAACACTTACTACAACTTTTGGAATCAAAGATTCACAATTCAAATGAAATTCAAACACAAATCCAACTCACATATGATAATGGTCAATTTTGACAATTCTAGTCTGATCACCACTTTGAGCCCTTGCCATTCAATTTTCCCAAACCAACTCTTGCTAACTCTTTGCACCATTTCAAATTCAACATCAAGGTGAACAAATTTGGTGAAGATCATCATACCAAATTCATCTTTGATCATGAGCAAGGCTCATCCAAAGTTCCAACTTTCTCACATATGCAACAATCTACACTTAGCCATTTTGGCCAATTCTTGATTTCTAATTTTTCCACCACCACCTCAAAACCTCTCTGGTCATTTACAACTTATATCAACACTCACTTTTCAAAAAGGTTCACCTTTGGAATTATTTCAAATTTGAACAATTTTGCAAATTCAAATTTTGGGCACTATTTGCAATAGTTGCAAATAGTGTTTCTACCCAACCTAATCTACCCTAACCTACCACATTATGTTCCCTGGTCCCCTTAAACCTTAAGTGGAGCATAGTGAGGCTAAGAGAGAGAGAGAGCAAGCTAGGGCATGGCCATGCCGGCCATGTCCCCGAGCTCGTCGACCTCCCCTCTCTCCCCTTGCTCCTCTGCCAGGACCACCTCGCCACCGTGCGCCAACGCATCTCCTAGCATGCCCTAGCACTGCCATGGTCGAAGGAACGGCGACCACACGCCGGACGACGCGCGCCAGCACACGCCCTGGACGCCGCTCGCGTTGCACATGCATGCGCGCGGACACGCCCAGTACACGCGCCGCGCCGCCAACCTGCACTCGCCCTGGACCAGCTCTCAACGCCTTGAGCACGCACTCGACACCTGGACGCCGCCAGACAACCGCCAGACTGCGACCCGTGCCCACCGCCGCCGGAGAAGGAGACCCTGCTCCGCCGCGGGCGCGACAGACACGGAAGCAATGCGAGCGATTCCGACGCTCCCCGACCACGCTGTCGCTGCCAGTAGCACCGCCTGGACCCGTAGAGCATCGCCATAGCCTCGCCTAGCTCGACCAGCCGCCGGAGACGCCGCGCCCATGTCGCCCACCTCACTGCCCCGCAACCCTCATGCGATTCTATAAATAGGGAGTTCCCTGGACCAAACCAACCACACCATCTCACTCCCCACCTCTCACTGCTTCGCCACCACCACTCCACTCACTCGATCGTCGCCGGAGCTGCTCCAATTTGGAGATCGGAGCCGCCAGTACCTGGTGGACGCCGTCGATTGGAGCCACCCCAGGACGAGCCACCGCTACCAGTCGACTCGCCGTCATCCACAACTTCACCGCGCACCTTGCCAACCCTAGCTGGAGCCACGGTGAGGTCTCCGACCCCCTACCTGAGCCGCCGGTGAACTCCCCTCTCGCCGGCGGGACGATGAACCACGGCCGTTTGATCGCGTTCTAATCCAACGCCTCAGACTCGCCCATACCGCTTCGGCGTTTAACACTCGCTGACAGGCGGGACCCTCTGTCAGGCAGCCCGCGCGGCACTGGACCGTGGCTGGGCTGGCCTTGGGCCGTTTTTAAACCCTTGAGCCCAACTAGCTTTTCCCGCCGGCCTTTTAATTCAAACTGGGTTTAATTAATTCAAATAATTTTGAATCCTGCTGCCACTTTGAAATTCAATAGATTTAAATTGGCTAAACCAAATTGGATGAACTTTATATGGTTGGAAAGACAGAGAAATTATCTAGCCAATGCCACTGGTCCCATGGCCAGATTCTTTGTAGAATTAATGTGATAAAAATAACAAGACAGGGACTTTTCCCTATTCAAATAATTCTTAAAAATCAACCAAAATAGATATTAAGTTAATTCCAACTCTAATAGCTCACATTTGACTTACACTAATTGTTTATGCAATAAAATGGTGTGGTCACTTTGTATGATCATGCCATAGTTTAATGAATGGATATTATGGCTAGTTTAACTAGTTGATATTGTCCAAAACTATTAAAGTAAATTTTGTGAAGTCTTATACTTCATTTAAACTTGTCTCACATGAATTCATGGGATGTTTGGACCCCTGGTCCCAAACTCTCTTATATGAATTACTTGAGATTTAAATCAAATGTAGTGTTATTTAAATAGTATGAGGTGATCTACCTCATTTAAATCATTTTCACAAATGATGATGATGAACATTTGACTTAGGTCAATATGAGTTCATACATGATTGTTTGAGAAATTAAATCTTAAGAAGATTTCAATGAGAGGAAATTATTTCTCAAGAACCCTATGGAAACTATCATTTACATATTAAATACAAAGAAGTGAATTCTATTTAAACCCCACAACCCATGCACCCTAGTTAATTTATTTGTGTGCATAGAATAGTTTGTGTGTTATATGTGATGTATGGAATAGCCATTGAATTAGTGAGTAATTATACTCGTATTCAAATTTAGACGGTAGCACCGGAGAGTACGCCGAAGAAGAAGGTTGCTACCAAGAGGAGGAGGAAGAACAGTTTGAGAACTACCAAGGCAAGCTAATATTCTTGCAAAGTGCAAAGCCCCCTTGGGGCAAGGCACCATGAGTCTTACCTTTTCTTACATAAGCCTATCCCAAGTTTTTACATTACAAGTTTTTACTTGTTTTCTCAATGAGTTACTTTTACAGTTACCTTTGGTCAAAGTACAAGTTGGTTACTAGAGTAGTGAAGTTAGTCTCTCCAAGCAAAGCAAGATAGCACCCCTCATGATTTAGAGCTAGTGCTAATGAAATAAAACTTGACTACTCTAGATGGGAACAATGTGAATTTGAAATGAATTTGAAACCTTGGAATGAAGATGCATTCCATTGAATGATTTTTGAAGGTGAATGTGAACAAGAGAAGATGGTGATTTTTGATAAACAATGATGTTGGTTTGAATGCGATACCTTTCCAATTATTAAGTACCCCCACAATACCTGATTATGGGTAGGGCTTAACTGGAAGTTTATGCGTCTTAGTATGGGTTCCCTCTGAACACACGTCATAGGGGTTACGCTTGAGGCTGCCTCCGTTGTTGAGAAATGATGTGAAATTGAGGTGAATTATACGGCCAAGCCCTGTGCAGTTCCCAGGTTGACAGTTGGTCTTCACTGGGAGGCCAAGCTCATGGGGAGAGGTGCTCATACTAGGATTTGTAAGTGAAAGGTTATGGTTGATGATCCGCGTACTGTGTTACGATGATTCGGGGAAATCCCGACGGATGAAATCAAATGTTGTGGCACAAGTGTGCAACCTCTGCAGAGTGTAAACCTATTCGAATAGCCGCGTCCACGGTTACGGACGGTTGGAAAGGCCATAAAGTTTCCGATGTCATATCTTTGAAAATGATGTTGAAAAGGTGATGGTGAAATGACTTGTGGTGAATTGAATTGAAATCACCACTTGAATGGTGGGAATGACACTAATGTTCCCACTTGAGTTAGTTAGCACTTGAATAAGCTTTTCTCAAACTTTGTGAACTAAAACTAGCTTTATGCAAATAAACTAGAGCTTAGCAAACCATACTAGGATGTCTAGCACTTACATTAGTATTAGTTTGCGAGTACTCAACGTACTCACGGCTTTGTCCCTGGCTATTCAAATGGCCAGAGTATGAAGATGACCAAGGAGATGACCAGCAGGACGCCTACGACAACTAAGCGCCTTCCGACGTCAAGCGTTGGCCTGTGGACTAGAGAGTCCTTGTATCTTACGCTTCCGCTATGTTGAACTATGAACTTGTGTTTGTTTGTTGATCAATAGATCAACTATTCGTGTAATATGGATCATGTGATTCCAAATTTGTAAGACTTATGGTTTGTAATGAATGATGACTGTGATACTTAACTATTATGCCTCGCAACAACAATATTCCTGGGATTGCGATGTATGACATAATAGGCATTCGGACTTAAAAATCCGGGTGTTGACAAGTTGGTATCAGAGCCATTGTTTGACCTTAGAAGACCTTAGTTAGAATGGGCGTTCTGAAAAACTTAACTTTGAAATCAAATGAAAGAAATTATTTGTGAAAATTTACTACACTCTTGTCTTTGAGACTTTGCCAAAAATTTGATGAATCATGTTCTATCTTATTTAATCAACTTAAAAGTTTGCCACACTTTGCACTCTCTAACTTACTCATCCAATTCGCTTTCAGATGGAGCCGAATGAACCCATCAACACCAAGTTTTACCAGCTTGGGAACGGAGGAAGCTTGATCTTCGAGCACGACCTCAACGTCGTCTCTGACTTCCTTGGGCGCCCACACCCCGAGTTCCACGGGGTTCAGTTGGACGACACGCTCGGAGGAGAGTTGCAGTGGGTGATCACTGCCGACTTGAGGGGCAAGATGGAGCCTCCCACCTCGGAGAGGATCCTCTTCTCCTTCCGCGAGAGCAACTGGCTCGACGGACTCGCACGTGGCCTACAGGAGGCACTTGCGCGCCTCTGTGGACAGAACGTGGTGCGCATCCTCGCCTCTCGCTACGCCCACCTTGTGAGGCGTGATGCCGCGGGAGTGCCCATGGAGCTGCAGCCGCACCCGGAGTTGAGGCACCATGCTGAGCACCTGGACTTCATGCTCTACCAGACTCAGAGGGACCTCGACGCCACTCGCGCTTACGCGAACCAGACCCATGCTCACATCACCGAGCAGGGTGAGGCGATCAAGCTACTCAAAAACGACCGCAAGAGCCTTCGCCAGCAGCGTGCCAAGAAGGACGCTACGATTCGTCGCCTTCGCGCCCGGATCGCGTCACTTGAGGCCACTGTCAAGGCCCAGGAGGATCAGATTCGTCAGCTGGAGGATGATGATGGAGGCATCGACATTCAGGGAGGAGACGCCTTCCTGAGTGACGACAACGACTTTGAGGAGGACGAGAACACTGAGGAGGAGGACTACGAGTTCCTGGAGGCAGGACCCGACGACTACGTCCCGATCGATGTCGATGATGAGGAGTAGTTGCACTAGTTCCACTTATAGTAGGTGTGAGTTGTATCCCGTCCTTTGTATCGTAGCATGAGAATGGTTCTTAAAACCATTGAAGTATGTGTGTAGTTTGTACTATGTGTTGCATGAATGAATGAATGTTATGTTTGTCATGAAAAGATTACAAGTTTTCAAATTGTTTTCAAACTTAACCAAAATGAACCATAGAATGTTCCCTCTTATCTCATAATCTCCTACATCTTCAGATGGCCCCTCCAAATCGCACCAACGACGCGATGCTGCAACTGCTGCAAACCATGCTTGCTGACCGGGAAACCGAGAGAGCCGAACGCCAAGCCAACCTCATCGCCTTGCAGAACATCGCCAACCAAGGCCATGGAAATCATGACCACCCCGGATCCAAGCTCAAGAACTTCCAAAACACCAACCCTCCGGTGTTTAGCAAGACCGAGGAGCCCCTCGATGCCGACGATTGGCTCCAGACCTTGGAGAACAATCTGGAGGTAGCCGGAGTGGAAGCCAACGAGAAAGTTTTGTTCGCCACTCACTATCTCGCTGGACCAGCCCGCGCTTGGTGGACAAGCACCCGTGCCATGAACGGAGGTCAATTCATGACTTGGGAGGATTTCAAACTCAAGTTCAGCAAGTACCATGTACCCCCGGGTCTTATCAAGAAGATGAGGGATGAGTTCCGTGAACTGAAACAAGGTCGCATGACGGTGGTTGAATACCGCGACAAGTTTCTCACATTGTCGAGGTATGCCCCTGATGAGACCGACACCGTTGAGAAGAGGAAGGAGAGATTCCTGAACGGACTGCATGATGAGATGCAGACTGTCCTCGTCAACATTCCCTTCGCCGACCTCGAAGCCCTTGTTGACTCCGCCATCCAGATGGAGGGCAAGTTAAACCAAGCCAATGAGAACCGCACGCGCCGCATGGCAAATCAGAGTGGATCAAGCCACCCCCAGAAGTTTCGCCCTAGCTCAAGCGGAGGTTTCACTCCGAGAAACAACAAGCCACAGATGCAGAACTCTCGCCCCGTTTATCAGAACCGGAGTGGAGGAAACTCCAAGCCAGGAGGTTACAACAACCACAACAACAACAACAACTACAACCGCGCTCCACCCCGAGCCCCTAACAACAACAACAACAACAACACCAACACCGCTCCCCGAACCGGAAGCAATGCCGTTCCCATTGCGAACAAGCAGGACAAGACCACTATCACTTGTTATGAGTGTGGTGTAGTGGGGCACTACTCCAACGAGTGTCCCAAGCGTCTTGCCAAGCTCGCCGGCAACACCGCTGCACCTGCTCAGCAGCAACACCGTGTCTCCACCGGCAAGAAGTTCGCCCCCAACAACCCCAACAACCGCAACGGCCGCCTCTACCACATGAACGCCGAGGAAGCCCAGGAAGCACCAGATGTTGTACTGGGTATGTTTTCTGTCAACCACATCCCTGCCAGAGTGTTTTTTGATTCCGGAGCATCTCATTCTTTTGTCACCGAAGACTTTGCATCAACAAGTAAAATTCAACCACTCAGTTTGAAGCATGTTATGATAGTTCAAATCCCCGGATCAACCACCAAAGCCAGAAAATTTTGCAAAAATGTGCCAATCAAAATCCATGATGTAGATTTCTTTGCAAATCTAATCATACTTGGAACCAAGGGTTTGGAAGTTGTCCTAGGAATGGACTGGATGTCCAAGCACAATGGATTGATAGACTGTGCCAAGAAAGCCATAACCATGACTAGCAGCACCGGTATCGTAGTTGAGCACGTCTCTGAAAAACTACCCAGAAAATTCACCTGCAACCAAAGTGTATCCAAGCCAACTCTGGATCAAATCAGGGTCGTTTGTCGCTACCTTGATGTGTTTCCGGATGATCTACCCGGTATGCCCCCGGATCGGGATATCGAGTTTATCATCGAGTTAATCCCCGGAACTGGACCCATAGCCCAGAGAGCCTACAGCATGAACGCAACCGAGCTCGTGGAACTGAAGAAGCAAATAGATGACATGCTCGCCAAAGGTTTGATTAGACCAAGTGCATCCCCCTGGAGATCCCCCGTCTTGTTTGTCGACAAGAAAGATGGGGCAAATCGTTTATGCACGGACTATCGTAAGCTTAACGATGTCACCATCAAAAACAAATACCCCCTACCCAAGATAGAAGACTTGTTCGATCAACTCACCGGATCCAGAGTTTTTTCCAAGATAGATCTTAGAACTGGATACCACCAACTGAAGATCCGAGCCACCGACATTCCAAAAACTGCCTTTACCACCAGATATGGGTTGTATGAGTACAACGTCATGTCGTTTGGACTGACCAATGCCCCCGCTTATTTCATGAATCTCATGAATAAGATCTTCATGAACTTTTTGGACAAGTTTGTCGTTGTTTTCATCGACGACATTCTCGTCTACTCCAAGTCCAAAGAGGAACATGAACAGCATTTGCAGATTGTCCTAGAAATCCTTAGACAGCACAAGTTGTATGCCAAGTTTAGCAAGTGTGAGTTTTGGCTGGAAGAAGTTGGATTCCTGGGACACATCTTGTCTGCAGGAGGAATTGCCGTAGATCCCGCCAAGATCAAAACTGTTATGGAATGGCAAGCCCCAACCACACAAACCGAGGTCCGCGCTTTTCTTGGATTAGCTGGACACTACCGCAGATTTGTAGAAGGTTTTTCGAGCATCGCTCGACCAATGACCCAACTGCTGAAAAAGGACAGAAAGTTTGAGTGGACCGACAAATGCGAAGAGAGCTTTCAACAGCTCAAGAGTAGACTGACAACAGCCCCAATCCTGATCATGCCAGATATCACAAAGCCCTTTGACGTATATTGCGACGCCTCCAAGACTGGACTTGGATGCGTGCTTATGCAAGAAGGCAAGGTTGTATCCTACCTTTCAAGACAACTCAAGCAACATGAACAGAACTACCCAACCCATGACTTCGAGCTTGCAGCCGTGGTCTTAGCCCTGAAAGTTTGGCGTCATTACCTCATGGGTAATCGATGCGAGATCTACTCCGACCACAAAAGCCTCAAATATATATTCACCCCGAAGGAGTTAAACATGAGACAACGCCGATGGATCGAATTGATCAAGGATTACGACATGGAGATTCACTACCACCCCGGCAAGGCCAATGTGGTAGCGGATGCTTTGAGTCGACTGCCGTGCCAGTTGAACTCCATGCTCGCAACTGAACAGCCCAGCTTGCATCAAGAGTTTGAACAGTTCAGACTTGAACTTGTTAGTGAAGGATTCCTAGCCAGCATAGAACTGCAACCCACCTTGGTTGGTCAGATCAAGGAAGCCCAGAAAGACAACGCTAGCATTGACGGGATCAAGAAACAGATAGCCGCAGGAAAAGCCCACGGATTCACCGTAGACGAAGCCGGAGTGCTTTGGTACAAAGAACGTCTCTGCGTACCATCGGACTCTAACTTGAAACAAGTCATCCTGCAAGAAGCCCATGACACCCTTTATTCAATCCACCCCGGAGGTACCAAGATGTACCAAGACCTAAAAGAACAATTTTGGTGGCACGGAATGAAGAGAGAGATCGGTAGCTATATCGCTAAGTGTGACATCTGTCAGAGAGTCAAGGCAGAACATCAACGACCCGCCGGACTGTTACAACCCCTCCAGATTGCGGAATGGAAATGGGACTCCGTAGGAATGGACTTTATCACCGGGCTGCCCAAATCCAGCAAAGGCAATGATTCAATATGGGTAGTTGTCGATAGATTGACCAAAGTCGCCCCTTTCATCGCCGTCAAAACCACCTATCAAGGCCCAAAGCTAGCTGAACTTTACATCTCCAGAATAGTCGCCCTGCACGGAACCCCCAAATCGATAGTGTCAGATAGAGGATCACAGTTCACCTCAAGGTTCTGGCAGAAAGTGCATGAAGGACTAGGCACTCGCCTAAATTTCAGCACCGCCTATCACCCTCAGACCGACGGACAGACTGAGAGAGTAAACCAGATACTGGAGGACATGCTTAGAGCATGCGTAATGGAATACGGATCCAAGTGGGAAGACTGCCTACCTTACGCAGAATTCTCCTACAACAATAGCTATCAAGCCAGCCTACAGATGGCCCCCTTTGAAGCCTTGTACGGAAGGAAGTGCCGTACCCCCCTAAACTGGTCAGAAGTCGGAGAGAGTCAAGTTTTTGGCCCAGATGTTCTTCGTGAAGCCGAAGAGAAAGTTCACAAGATCCGCGAGTACCTCAAGACGGCGCAATCCAGACAGAAGAGCTACGCCGACAAGAGACGTCGGGAGATGACCTTTGAGATCGGAGACTTCGTCTATCTCAAGGTATCCCCCTTGAAAGGAATGCAAAGGTTCCAACTGAAAGGAAAGCTTGAACCCCGCTATGTCGGACCTTTCAAAGTCCTCAGCCGCCGAGGTGAAGTATCTTATCAACTGGAGTTGCCTGAAGAGATGTCGGCTGTGCACGACGTGTTTCACATCTCACTTCTCCGGAAATGCCTTGAAGTCCCGGAGAAGACCGAAGTGTTCAAGAACATCGATCACCGATCGGTGGATATCAACAAGGATCTGACTTACCGCGAAGTGCCGATTCGCATCCTGGAAGAAGCTTACCGAACCACCCGCACCCGAAGCATCAAGTTTCTGAAGATCCAATGGAGCAATCATACCGAGGATGAAGCCACATGGGAACGCGAAGACTTCATGAAGAAGGAGTACCCAGATCTCTTTAGTACCTAACTTTCTTCTCGATCTCGGGACGAGATCTTTTGTAAGGGGGAAGGGTTTGTAACACCCCAAAGTTCAATAAAAAGAAAGTTAGAGAATTCCAGAAAGCAAAATTTCAAACCAACAAAAACTTTTCTATTTGCATATAGTACCCTGCATAGGACTTGTGCATTTGAGTGATATGCCATGATGATTGTTATTACTTGTATTTGATATGCTCTAAAACCCTAATGTGATCATATTAAGATCACCAACCAAATAAACCAAAGAGGAAGAAATTCCATAAAATGCAAAACCCTAAAAACCCTCACATATGCCCTATGGCATTTTTATAAATTTTGACCCTAGACCTATTTGGTCTTCACCATTAGTTGAGTAATGTTATTAAACACTTACTACAACTTTTGGAATCAAAGATTCACAATTCAAATGAAATTCAAACACAAATCCAACTCACATATGATAATGGTCAATTTTGACAATTCTAGTCTGATCACCACTTTGAGCCCTTGCCATTCAATTTTCCCAAACCAACTCTTGCTAACTATTTGCACCATTTCAAAGTCAACATCAAGGTGAACAAATTTGGTGAAGATCATCATACCAAATTCATCTTTGATCATGAGCAAGGCTCATCCAAAGTTCCAACTTTCTCACATATGCAACAATCTACACTTAGCCATTTTGGCCAATTCTTGATTTCTAATTTTTCCACCACCACCTCAAAACCTCTCTGGTCATTTACAACTTATATCAACACTCACTTTTCAAAAAGGTTCACCTTTGGAATTATTTCAAATTTGAACAAATTTGCAAATTCAAATTTCGGGCACTATTTGCAATAGTTGCAAATAGTGTTTCTACCCAACCTAATCTACCCTAACCTACCACATTATGTTCCCTGGTCCCCTTAAACCTTAAGTGGAGCATAGTGAGGCTAAGAGAGAGAGAGAGCAAGCTAGGGCATGGCCATGCCGGCCATGTCCCCGAGCTCGTCGACCTCCCCTCTCTCCCCTTGCTCCTCTGCCAGGACCACCTCGCCACCGTGCGCCAACGCATCTCCTAGCATGCCCTAGCACCGCCATGGTCGAAGGAACGGTGACCACACGCCAAAAGACGCGCGCCAGCACACGCCCTGGACGCCGCTCGCATCGCACATGCATGCGCGCGGACACGCCCAGTACACGCGCCGCGCCGCCAACCTGCACTCGCCCTGGACCAGCTCTCAACGCCTTGAGCATGCACTCGACACCTGGACGCCGCCAGACAACCGCCAGACCGCGACCCGTGCCCACCGCCGCCGGAGAAGGAGACCCTGCTCCGCCGCGGGCGCGACAGACACGGAAGCAATGCGAGCGATTCCGACGCTCCCCGACCACGCTGTCGCTGCCAGTAGCACCGCCTGGACCCGCAGAGCATCGCCATAGCCTCGCCTAGCTCGACCAGCCGCCGGAGACGCCGCGCCCATGTCGCCCACCTCACTGCCCCGCAACCCTCATGCGATTCTATAAATAGGGAGTTCCCTGGACCAAACCAACCACACCATCTCACTCCCCACCTCTCACTGCTTCGCCACCACCACTCCACTCACTCGATCGTCGCCGGAGCTGCTCCAATTTGGAGATCGGAGCCGCCAGTACCTGGTGGACGCCGTCGATTGGAGCCACCCCAGGACGAGCCACCGCTACCAGTCGACTCGCCGTCATCCACAACTTCACCGCGCACCTTGCCAACCCTAGCTGGAGCCACGGTGAGGTCTCCGACCCCCTACCTGAGCCGCCGGTGAACTCCCCTCTCGCCGGCGGGACGATGAACCACGGCCGTTTGATCGCGTTCTAATCCAACGCCTCAGACTCGCCCATACCGCTTCGGCGTTTAACACTCGCTGACAGGCGGGACCCTCTGTCAGGCAGCCCGCGCGGCACTGGACCGTGGCTGGGCTGGCCTTGGGCCGTTTTTAAACCCTTGAGCCCAACTAGCTTTTCCCGCCGGCCTTTTAATTCAAACTGGGTTTAATTAATTCAAATAATTTTGAATCCTGCTGCCACTTTGAAATTCAATAGATTTAAATTGGCTAAACCAAATTGGATGAACTTTATATGGTTGGAAAGACAGAGAAATTATCTAGCCAATGCCACTGGTCCCATGGCCAGATTCTTTGTAGAATTAATGTGATAAAAATAACAAGACAGGGACTTTTCCCTATTCAAATAATTCTTAAAAATCAACCAAAATAGATATTAAGTTAATTCCAACTCTAATAGCTCACATTTGACTTACACTAATTGTTTATGCAATAAAATGGTGTGGTCACTTTGTATGATCATGCCATAGTTTAATGAATGGATATTATGGCTAGTTTAACTAGTTGATATTGTCCAAAACTATTAAAGTAAATTTTGTGAAGTCTTATACTTCATTTAAACTTGTCTCACATGAATTCATGGGATGTTTGGACCCCTGGTCCCAAACTCTCTTATATGAATTACTTGAGATTTAAATCAAATGTAGTGTTATTTAAATAGTATGAGGTGATCTACCTCATTTAAATCATTTTCACAAATGATGATGATGAACATTTGACTTAGGTCAATATGAGTTCATACATGATTGTTTGAGAAATTAAATCTTAAGAAGATTTCAATGAGAGGAAATTATTTCTCAAGAACCCTATGGAAACTATCATTTACATATTAAATACAAAGAAGTGAATTCTATTTAAACCCCACAACCCATGCACCCTAGTTAATTTATTTGTGTGCATAGAATAGTTTGTGTGTTATATGTGATGTATGGAATAGCCATTGAATTAGTGAGTAATTATACTCGTATTCAAATTTAGACGGTAGCACCGGAGAGTACGCCGAAGAAGAAGGTTGCTACCAAGAGGAGGAGGAAGAACAGTTTGAGAACTACCAAGGCAAGCTAATATTCTTGCAAAGTGCAAAGCCCCCTTGGGGCAAGGCACCATGAGTCTTACCTTTTCTTACATAAGCCTATCCCAAGTTTTTACATTACAAGTTTTTACTTGTTTTCTCAATGAGTTACTTTTACAGTTACCTTTGGTCAAAGTACAAGTTGGTTACTAGAGTAGTGAAGTTAGTCCCTCCAAGCAAAGCAAGATAGCACCCCTCATGATTTAGAGCTAGTGCTAATGAAATAAAACATGACTACTCTAGATGGGAACAATGTGAATTTGAAATGAATTTGAAACCTTGGAATGAAGATGCATTCCATTGAATGATTTTTGAAGGTGAATGTGAACAAGAGAAGATGGTGATTTTTGATAAACAATGATGTTGGTTTGAATGCGATACCTTTCCAATTATTAAGTACCCCCACAATACCTGATTATGGGTAGGGCTTAACTGGAAGTTTATGCGTCTTAGTATGGGTTCCCTCTGAACACACGTCATAGGGGTTACGCTTGAGGCTGCCTCCGTTGTTGAGAAATGATGTGAAATTGAGGTGAATTATACGGCCAAGCCCTGTGCAGTTCCCAGGTTGACAGTTGGTCTTCACTGGGAGGCCAAGCTCATGGGGAGAGGTGCTCATACTAGGATTTGTAAGTGAAAGGTTATGGTTGATGATCCGCGTACTGTGTTACGATGATTCGGGGAAATCCCGACGGATGAAATCAAATGTTGTGGCACAAGTGTGCAACCTCTGCAGAGTGTAAACCTATTCGAATAGCCGCGTCCACGGTTACGGACGGTTGAAAAGGCCATAAAGTTTCCGATGTCATATCTTTGAAAATGATGTTGAAAAGGTGATGGTGAAATGACTTGTGGTGAATTGAATTGAAATCACCACTTGAATGGTGGGAATGACACTAATGTTCCCACTTGAGTTAGTTAGCACTTGAATAAGCTTTTCTCAAACTTTGTGAACTAAAACTAGCTTTATGCAAATAAACTAGAGCTTAGCAAACCATACTAGGATGTCTAGCACTTACATTAGTATTAGTTTGTGAGTACTCAACGTACTCACGGCTTTGTCCCTGGCTATTCAAATGGCCAGAGTATGAAGATGACCAAGGAGATGACCAGCAGGACGCCTACGACAACTAAGCGCCTTCCGACGTCAAGCGTTGGCCTGTGGACTAGAGAGTCCTTGTATCTTACGCTTCCGCTATGTTGAACTATGAACTTGTGTTTGTTTGTTGATCAATAGATCAACTATTCGTGTAATATGGATCATGTGATTCCAAATTTGTAAGACTTATGGTTTGTAATGAATGATGACTGTGATACTTAACTATTATGCCTCGCAACAACAATATTCCTGGGATTGCGATGTATGACATAATAGGCATTCGGACTTAAAAATCCGGGTGTTGACAACACGTGAGTGTGGACGTCACGCGTAATCTTGATCATTACCCGGATATGCTTTTCTAGGGCGTCGGCGGAGAGGTTGTCCTTGGAGGCGCGCATGGTGTCGTCGCGGCCGCTGTATTCATACATCAGGCGTTCCCGATGTTGAAGCGGCTATAACCGCTTGGTGAACCATGACAGCGTCAGGTCCTTCCCCGACAAGCCCAGCTCCATCAGTTTGCAGATCCACCTCACCGCCCGGGTCAGTTGAGGTGACTCGGAGAGGTGAGGACAGTTTTTCTAGGTGGGGGACTCGCTGGTAGGCCCATCCTTGAAATCTAGCAGAGTCTTTGGGCTGGCCGGATCTGAGACATTCTTCACATAGAAGAATCCTCCGGACCAGGACCTGACGGATTCATGGCGATCCGTGTGGGGGTAGATACGGCCGGGGCGGATCTTGAAGGTGATGCTCCCGCAGGTAGCAAGTGAAGAAGTCTGCGAGACCGTCTCCTTTTTGACAGAAAAGAAATACTGAAACAAGGGCAACTCAGGTGTTACCCGGAGATGACCCTCGCACAGGGTGACGTGGTTGGCGATGGCGAGGATGATGTTGGGCGGTAAGTTGTGGAGTTGCAAGTTGTACACCTTGAGGATTTCCATGAAGAAGTCGCTCGGCGGCAACGAGAACCCACGTTCAACTAGCGCCTTGGTCAGCACCCATTCTCCGGCTTCGGGCACCGGGATCAGGGCACCCAGAACCGTTTGCCCGGATTCGGGTTGAAGGAATCCCTCCGCCTCGAGGTTGCGAAGCTCACCTTCTGTGGTGGTACAGGGCCACCATTGCCCCTTGACTTCGCCTTCGCAAGATCGGGCCTTCGATTTCTTGGCGCCGACCTCCTCAACCTTCTTTTCCATCTGCTTCGATCCGGCTAGTTCTTCTGGATTGGCGGAACCTTTAGTAGGATCCAGCTGGACATGGCTGAATGGAGGAGGGGTGGAGGAGATAGGAGTGGACGCGATGGGCTCCGTCTACGAGGGAGGCGGAGTAGAGGAAGACATCTACAAAGCTGCGAAACAACTAACTTAGTCAGAACCACTGATGCATACTAGTCGTCCCTACCAACACCGATGAATAAGTTCGAGCTAAAGACTTACCGGAAATGGTTTCCGCGGTGGTCGAAGTCGTCGGCGACAAGGAATACGCTGCAGGTGCTCGCTGAAATTAAGAACTGGATCAACATGTCGTGGCGGCACTGGCTCTGGCGAAACTCCGACAAACTCCGGCGCGGCAGAAGCTGAAGCTTGGTGGCGGCGCTAGAACGAGAGGTGAAATGGGGGAGAACGGGGTGATTAGGAGCGTGCGGTGGGATATTTATAGGCTCGGGATGAGATTCATGCTCCGCATCCTGTGGTCGGAATGCAAGCGTCGCACCGTTGGATGATGGACATGTGTCGAAAACCCTAGCGGTAAAAATGGCTAAGGATAAGTTACCGCTCAAACTACCCGAAAATGGCGCCAAGATTGCCAGAACCGTTTGAATCTTTCAAGTTTCCGGGTAAGGATTCAAAACGAGAAGTCTTTATCTCTACATGGGAGTAACCCGTAAACTCATTGTAAAAATGAGGTCGATGGATGAAGTCCCGCGGGATGAAGGATTTTTCCGGCATGCAAGCTGGAAAAGGAAGAATCGTGAAGTTTGAGTTCTTAAAGTTTCCCCATGTTACTGAGAGGATTGTTGGAAGCAAAATGATTTGAGCAAGGCGGAAACAAGAGGTGAATCTTGGAGAACTCTGGGGGCTACTGTTGTGGGTATACTTCATAGGTGTACCATCGATAGTTCCTAGATCCGGCAAGCCTGAGTGACCCATAGATGGTGATGGTGGCATATGGCCCATTGGGCGGCCCAGTTGTTGTAGATCAAGATTGATGAAGTCCAGCCCAGGAACAAGGAGCCGGATCCACCAACCGACACTGGAAGTCAGATCTGGCCTAGCCCATTAGGGGTAGCCTGATCTGGTACGACGTATAAGGAAAGGCAGATCCTTGACGTGCACGGCAATGTAATATTCTGTAGTTAGGCAACTTGTATTCCGGCTAGGACTCTCCGTGTAAACCCTAGATCCGAGCGCCTTTATAAGCCGGATTCCGGGAGCCCAAGAGGCACAACCATAACTCATTGTAACAATACGAAAGCACCCAGATAATTCCAGACAAGCAGCAGTACGCCCTATCATCATGCGGGTGTTCTGAAGCTGGGTAAATCGCGTACCACCATCCCGAGGACTCTCCGCCCGATGACCCCTACTTCTTCTTCCCCTCGTGAGGATCCCGAGGTACCGTCAAATAGGCAACGACACTTGTGGAAATCCTTGTCGCACTTATCTGCCAAAGCAAAACTTCTTTTGACTGTTATTGGCCCCTTAGGTCCAGGGATTCTCCATAGCAGGTATGTGTAGTGTAGCACAGCCATAAATCTGGCATATGCGGGTCGTCCCAAGAGGGCGTGATATTGCGACGGCCAGTCGATGACTTCAAACTCCAGCTTCTCATTCCTGAATTTTTCTCGTGTTCCAAATTGCACATCGAGTGCAATCTTGCCCAAAGGATAGTTCGATTTCTCGGGTGCGATGCCATGAAAATGCGTGTCCGTTGGTGTCAAGTTTGCCAGCGAGAAGTTCATCTTCCGCAATGTATCCACGTAAATGATATTTAGACTGCTTCCTCTATCTATGAATATTCGGGAGACATCATATCCTCAATGACCGCTGGTAGTATCATGGCTGAGTGTCTTGGCCGTGGAACTTGAGGTGGATGATCCTCTTGTGTGAGTCCTATTGGCTGTCCCGACCAGTTGAGGTACTCAGTAGTTGGTGGAGGTGATGTTACTGCCATGTACACTTGTCGAGAAATTAGCTTTTGTGACCTATTCGAAGGTTTACCCTTGTGTATCATTGCTACTACTCCTCTTGTAGGTGTGAAGTCTTTATTGGCATTTGGAGCACGCGAAATTTGCAATTGATGTTGGTTTTCACTAGCAATTGCGGGTGGTGGTGGAATAGGTACATGTACTTCACTCTGAGGTCCTTGCACATACCCTCTACTTACTGCATCCGCATGTGATCTCTCTGTTGCTCTTTGCAGAGCTTGGAAAGTTTGGCAATCCTTCTGGAGGTGACCTGACTGCCTCCTTCCATCATTGTCGATGTAAAAGTGCATCTGGCACGGCCCGTTCAGCAAATCTATGGGTGGATCATTGTATGGCCTTGAAAACCTCGGTCGATTATTTTGCCTGCTGGAACTCGATGCATCTCTATGATCATTGCGTTGGTCATTGCTCCTTTGATAATCATCACGATGATTTCCTCCATTGTTTCCTCGGAAGCCAGCCGCTATTTGGCTGGGAGCGTCATAATCCATGAAGTTGCAAAAATGTCGCATGTTCTGACTGTTGTTTCTGTTGAGGTCTTCCTCGGGTGACCTTTGTTGTTTATTATGGATGACATCCTCTCCATCTGCCCATCGATTCGCTATTTCCATGAGATCTTCTATTGTCCTGGGGTTGGACCTTCCCAACTCTTCGACTAGGTCTCTCCTTCGGATTCTGCAACAAACGCGCCGATTGCTCTTTCATCAGACACGTGCTCAGCCGAGTTTTTTATGATACTCCACCACTGAATGTACATCCTCATCGATTCATCTGGCTTCTGCTTGCAAGTACTTAGCTTCTCTATTGATGTTTTTTTTTGCAAGTGGATCGGAAATTTCTCACGAATAAGTCCTCGAAAGTTTCCCAGCTATCTACGGATCCCTCCTGCAGTTTCTTCATCCAAGATCTTGCGGCTCCACTGAGATGTACCTGAATGCTCTGCATGGCTGTTGCTCTAGTTCCACCCATCAACTTCACTATCTCCAGATAATCGACTAACCAATCCTCTGGATCTTGCAGCCCGTCGAACATTTTATAGTTGTCGGGTAGCTTTAAGCTAGTGGGTACTCGAGTTTTGCAAACCCGACGGGTAAAGCAAGGGAGTTCGCACAAGTCCTCATCACTATCTTCTAGTATGTGTCGACGTTCACAAGTTCTGTTTTCACGACTCCTTTCCTCGCGCGCTCTGTCAACTCTAGCTTGAGCAACCGTGTTCCTTGCGTCGCCCTCTCTTGGAGTATCTCGCGCTGCTGCCACAGTACGTCGTGGACTATTTTGTCTTGAACTGTTTATGTGTGGAGCACTTTCGGGTCGAGGTGCAATTTATCTTCCTGCTATCGATGCACCCATAACGCCGACTCCTGCCATAGCCATCTGATATAGTGATGACCTAGGATCTCTCTGAGGTGGCTTGGATGCCATCAGGATTGCATGTGTCGCCATATATCCTGCTTCTGGTATTTTCGGGATGATGTGTCCTCTCGTGTCTATTGACATGAATGACATGTCAAGATTTTGAATCAGGTTCTCCCGTTCTTGCTCGGGTATGCCTGCCAGTCGAGATCTTGCTCTTGCGCGGGCGTCCCTGTGACTATTGATGACCCACAAGTATAGGGGGTGTATCGTAGTATCTTTGATAAGTAAGAATGTCGATCCCAACGAGGAGCAGAAGGTGTTGACAAGCAGTTTCGATGAAGGATTCACTTCTCAATCTCTTGTGAGCTTCATCACCGCTGGACACCGTTTCTGGCGCCGTTGCCGGGGAGATCAAGACACGCCGCAAGGGGAGTCTCCACTTCTCAATCTCTTTACTTTGTTTTTGTCTTGCTTAGTTTTATTTACTACTTTGTTTGCTGCACTAAATCAAAATACAAAAAAATTAGTTGCTAGTTTTACTTTATTTGCTATCTTGTTTGCTATATCAAAAACACAAAAAAATTAGTTTACTTGCATTTACTTTATCTAGTTTGTTTTATTTACTGTTGCAAAGATAATTTCTAGAGTGACATGCCATTATAACCTTGATCATACTATTTGTAAAGCATATGTAATGAATGCAGCGATCAAAACAATGTATATGACATGAGTAAACAAGTGAATCATATAGCAAAGACTTTTCATGAATAGCACTTCAAGACAAGCATCAATAAGTCTTGCATAAGAGTTAACTCATAAAGCAATAATTCAAAGTAAAGGCATTGAAGCAACACAATGGAAGATTAAGTTTCAGCGGTTGCTTTCAACTCATAACATGTATATCTCATGGATAGTTGTCAATGCAAAGTAATATAACAAGTGCAATATGCAAGTATGTAGGAATCAATGCACAGTTCACACAAGTGTTTGCTTCTTGAGATGGAGAGAAATAGGTGAACTGACTCAACATAAAAAGTAAAAGAATGGTCCTTCAAAGAGGAAAGCATCGATTGCTATATTTGTGCTAGAGCTTTTATTTTGAAAACATGAAACAATTTTGTCAACGGTAGTAATAAAGCATATGTATCATGTAAATTATATCTTACAAGTTGCAAGCCTCATGCATAGTATACTAATAGTGCCCGCACCTTGTCCTAATTAGCTTGGACTACCGGATCATCACAATGCACATGTTTTAACCAAGTGTCACAAAGGGGTACCTCTATGCACTTTGTACAAAGGTCTAAGGAGAAAGCTCGCATTGGATTTCTCGCTATTGATTATTCTCAACTTAGACATCCATACCGGGACAACATAGACAACAGATAATGGACTCCTCTTTTATGCATAAGCATGTAACAACAATTAAGTATTCCCGCCTTGAAATCAAGACACGCTGAATCCTCGTTGGGATCAAGACTTAATTGATGCTTGTCTTGAAGTGCTATTCATGAAAAGTCTTTGCTTTATGATTCACTTGTTTACTCATGTCATATACATTGTTTTGATCGCTGCATTCACTACATATGCTTTACAAATAGTATGATCAAGGTTATGATGGCATGTCACTCCAGAAATTATCTGTGTTATCGTTTTACCTGCTCGGGACGAGCAGAACTAAGCTTGGGGATGCTGATACGTCTCCGACGTATCGATAATTTCTTATGTTCCATGCCACATTATTGATGTTATCTACATGTTTTATGCACACTTTATGTCATATTCGTGCATTTTCTGGAACTAACCTAGTGATTTTAGTAAACAGCAGGATTAAAATACTGTAGGCACGGGGACGGATGACGGGCGTTGCATGGATGAGAGAAACTCATGTAACAATCATAGCAGGGCATTTGCAGATAATAATAAAACGGTGTCCAAGTACAAAGCAATCAATAGGCGCCAGAAATAGTCTTGATGAGTTACTGCTATGGACCCATAGTCCAGGGGTCTTGATTGGAAGGTAATATTGATCCACTTCTCAATTAAGACAAGCAACGGCGCCAGAAAATACATGTTGACCCGCAAGCTAAATTTCTGGCGCCGTTGCCGGGGAGATCAAGACACGCTGCAAGGGGAGTCTCCACTTCTCAATCTCTTTACTTTGTTTTTGTCTTGCTTAGTTTTATTTACTACTTTGTTTGCTGCACTAAATCAAAATACAAAAAAATTAGTTGCTAGTTTTACTTTACTTGCTATCTTGTTTGCTATATCAAAAACACAAAAAATTTAGTTTACTTGCATTTACTTTATCTAGTTTGTTTTATTTACTGTTGCTAAAATGGCCAACCCTGAAAATACTAAGTTGTGTGACTTCACAACCACAAATAATAATGATTTCTTATGCACACCTATTGCTCCACCTGCTACTACAGCAGAATTCTTTGAAATTAAACCTGCTTTACTGAATCTTGTTATGCGAGAGCAATTTTCTGGTGTTAGCTCTGATGATGCTGCTGCCCATCTTAATAATTTTGTTGAACTATGTGAAATGCAAAAATATAAAGATGTAGATGGTAATATTATTAAACTAAAATTGTTCCCTTTCTCGTTAAGAGGAAGAGCTAAAGATTGGTTGCTATCTCTGCCTAAGAATAGTATTGATTCATGGACTAAATGCAAGGATGCTTTTATTGGTAGATATTATCCCCCTGCTAAAATTATATCTTTGAGGAGTAGCATAATGAATTTTAAACAATTAGATACTGAACATGTTGCTCAAGCTTGGGAAAGAATGAAATCTTTGGTTAAAAATTGCCCAACCCATGGACTGACTACTTGGATGATCATCCAAACCTTCTATGCAGGACTAAATTTTTCTTCGCGGAATTTATTGGATTCAGCTGCTGGAGGTACCTTTATGTCCATCACTCTTGGTGAAGCAACAAAGCTTCTTGATAATATGATGATCAACTACTCTGAATGGCACACGGAAAGAGCTCCACAAGGTAAGAAGGTAAATTCTGTCGAAGAAACCTCTTCCTTGAGTGATAAGATTGATGCTATTATGTCTATGCTTGTGAATGATAGGACTAATATTGATCCTAATAATGTTCCATTAGCTTCATTGGTTGCACAAGAAGAACATGTTGATGTAAACTTCATTAAAAATAATAATTTCAACAACAATGCTTACCGGAACAATTCTAGTAACAACTATAGGCCATATCCTTATAATAATGGCAACGGCTATGGTAATTCTTATGGGAATTCTTACAACAATAATAGGAGTTCACCCCCTGGACTTGAAGCCATGCTTAAAGAATTTATTAGTACGCAAACTGCTTTTAACAAATCTGTTGAAGAAAAGCTTGGGAAAATTGATATACTTGCTTCTAAAGTCGATAGTATTGCTGCTGATGTTGATCTTTTGAAATCAAAAGTTTTGCCTAATGAGAATCATCATAATAAAATTGTTACTACAGCAAATGCCATCCAAGTTAGAATTAATGAGAATATAAGATTAATGGCTGAATTGCGTGCTAGGTGGGATAGAGAAGAAAATGAAAAACTAGCTAAAAAGAAGAATGTAGCTAAAGTTTGGACTATTACCACCACTAGTAATGCTAATGCTACACATGTTTCTGCACCTCCTACTAATAATAATAAAAGAATTGGTGTTAGCAATGTTTGCACTTCTAATGCAAAGCGCGAGAAACTGCCTGAAACTGCTAAAACTGCTGAAACTGCCTGTGATAAAGCTGCTAAAATTTTTTCCAACATTGGGGATGATGATCCCATTGCTTTAGATTATAATGGTTTGAATTTTGATGATTGCCACATCTCTGAAGTTATAAAGTTCTTGCAAAAACTTGCTAAAAGTCCTAATGCTAGTGCTATAAATTTGGCCTTTACACATCATATTACAAATGCTCTCATAAAAGCTAGAGAAGAGAAACTAGAGTGCGAAGCCTCTATTCCTAAAAAGCTAGAGGATGGTTGGGAGCCCATCATTAAGATGAAGGTTAAAGATTTTGATTGTAATGCTTTATGTGATCTTGGTGCAAGTATTTCTGTTATGCCTAAGAAAATTTACAATATGCTTGACTTGCCACCGCTGAAAAATTGTTATTTGGATGTTAATCTTGCTGATCATTCTACAAAGAAACCTTTGGGTAAAGTTGATAATGTTCGCATTACCGTTAACAATAACCTTGTTCCCGTTGATTTTGTTGTCTTGGATATTGAATGCAATGCATCTTGTCCCATTATATTGGGAAGACCTTTTCTTCGAACTGTTGGTGCTATTATTGATATGAAGGAAGGTAATATAAAATATCAATTTCCTCTTAAGAAAGGTATGGAACACTTCCCTAGAAAGAGAATGAAGGTACCTTTTGATTCTATTATGAGAACAAATTATGATGTTGACACTTCGTCTCTTGATAATACTTGATACACACTTTCTGCGCCTAGCTGAAAGGCGTTAAAGAAAAGCGCTTATGGGAGACAACCCATGTTTTTACCTACAGTACTTTGTTTTTATTTTGTGTCTTGGAAGTTGTTTACTACTGTAGCAACCTCTCCTTATCTTAGTTTTGTGTTTTGTTGTGCCAAGTTAAGCCGTTGATAGAAAAGTAAGTACTAGATTTGGATTACTGCACAGTTCCAGATTTATTTGCTGTCACGAATCTGGGTCCACCTCCCTGTAGGTAGCTCAGAAAATTAAGCCAATTTACGTGCATGATCCTCAGATATGTACGCAACTTTCATTCAATTTGAGCATTTTCATTTGAGCAAGTCTGGTGCCATTTTAAAATTCGTCAATACGAACTGTTCTGTTCTGACAGATTCTGCCTTTTATTTCGCATTGCCTCTTTTGCTATGTAGGATGAATTTCTTTGATCCACTAATGTCCAGTAGCATTATGCAATGTCCAGAAGTGTTAAGAATGATTGTGTCACCTCTGAATATGTCAATTTATATTGTGCACTAACCCTCTAATGAGTTGTTTCGAGTTTGGTGTGGAGGAAGTTTTCAAGGATCAAGAGAGGAGTATGATGCAACATGATCAAGGAGAGTGAAAGCTCTAAGCTTGGGGATGCCCGGTGGTTCGCCCCTGGATATATCAAGAAGACTCAAGCGTCTAAGCTTGGGGATGCCCAAGGCATCCCCTTCTTCATCGACAACATTATCAGGTTCCTCCCCTGAAACTATATTTTTATTCCATCACATCTTATGTGCTTTTTCTTGGAGCGTCGGTTTGTTTTTGTTTTTGTTTTGTTTGAATAAAATGGATCCTAGCATTCACTTTATGGGAGAGAGACACACTCCGCTGTAGCATATGGACACGTATGTCCTTGGTTTCTACTCATAGTATTCATGGCGAAGTTTCTCCTTCGTTAAATTGTTATATGGTTGGAATTGGAAAATGATACATGTAGTAATTGCTATAAATGTCTTGGGTAATGTGATACTTGGCAATTGTTGTGCTCATGATTAAGCTCTTGCATCATATGCTTTGCACCCATTAATGAAGAAATACATAGAGCATGCTAAAATTTGGTTTGCATATTTGGTTTCTCTAAGGTCTAGATAATTTCTAGTATTGAGTTTGAACAACAAGGAAGACGGTGTAGAGTCTTATAATGTTTTCAATATGTCTTTTATGTGAGTTTTGCTGCACCGGTTCATCCTTGTGTTTGTTTCAAATAAGCCTTGCTAGCCTAAACCTTGTATCGAGAGGGAATACTTCTCATGCATCCAAAATACTTGAGCCAACCACTATGCCATTTGTGTCCACCATACCTACCTACTACATGGTATTTTCCGCCATTCCAAAGTAAATTGCTTGAGTGCTACCTTTAAAATTCCATCATTCACCTTTGCAATATATAGCTCATGGGACAAATAGTTTAAAAACTATTGTGGTATTGAATATGTAATTATGCACTTTATCTCTTATTAAGTTGCTTGTTGTGCGATAACCATGTTCACTGGGGACGCCATCAATTATTCATTGTTGAATTTCATGTGAGTTGCTATGCATGTCCGTCTTGTCTGAAGTAAGAGAGATCTACCACCATATGGTTAAGCATGCATATGTTAGAGAAGAACATTGGGCCGCTAACTAAAGCCATGATCCATGGTGGAAGTTTCAGTTTTGGACAACAATCCTCAAATCTCAAATGAGAAAATTATTAATTGTTGTTATATGCTTATGCATAAAAGAGGAGTCCATTATCTGTTGTCTATGTTGTCCCGGTATGGATGTCTAAGTTGAAGAATAATCAATAGCGAGAAATCCAATGCGAGCTTTCTCCTTAGACCTTTGTACAGGCGGCATAGAGGTACCCCTTTGTGACACTTGGTAAAAACAATGCATTGTGATGATCCGGTAGTCCAAGCTAATTAGGACAAGGTGCGGGCACTATTAGTACACTATGCATGAGGCTTGCAACTTATAAGATATAATTTACATGATGCATATGCTTTATTACTACCGTTGACAAAATTGTTTCATGTTTTCAAAATCAAAGCTCTAGCACAAATATAGCAATCGATGCTTTTCCTCTATGGAGGACCATTCTTTTACTTTCAATGTTGAGTCAGTTCACCTATTTCTCTCCACCTCAAGAAGCAAACACTTGTGTGAATTGTGCATTGATTCCTACATACTTGCTTATTGCATTTATTATATTACTCTATGTTGACAATATCCATGAGATATACATGTCACAAGTTGAAAGCAACCGCTGAAACTTAATCTTCTTTTGTGTTGCTTCAATGCCTTTACTTCGAATTATTGCTTTATGAGTTAACTCTTATGCAAGACTTAATTGATGCTTGTCTTGAAGTGCTATTCATGAAAAGTCTTTGCTTTATGATTCACTTGTTTACTCATGTCATATACATTGTTTTGATCGCTGCATTCACTACATATGCTTTACAAATAGTATGATCAAGATTATGATGGCATGTCACTCCAGAAATTATCTGTGTTATCGTTTTACCTGCTCGGGACGAGCAGAACTAAGCTTGGGGATGCTGATACGTCTCCGACGTATCGATAATTTCTTATGTTCCATGCCACATTATTGATGTTATCTACATGTTTTATGCACACTTTATGTCATATTCGTGCATTTTCTGGAACTAACCTATTAACAAGATGCCGAAGTGCCGATTCTGTTTTTCTGCTGTTTTTGGTTTCAGAAATCCTAGTAAGGAAATATTCTCGGAATTGGACGAAATCAAAGCCCAGGGGCCTATTTTTCCACGAAGCTTCCAGAAGTCCGAAGGAGAGACGAAGAGGGGCGACGAGGGGGCCACACCCTAGGGCGGCGCGGCCCCCCCTTGGCCGCGCGGCCCTATGGTGTGGGGCCCCCGTGCCGCCTCTTGACCTGCCCTTCCGCCTACAAATAGCCTCCGTGACGAAACCCCCAGTACCGAGAGCCACGATACGGAAAACCTTCCAGAGACGCCGCCGCCGCCGATCCCATCTCGGGGGATCCAAGAGATCGCCTCCGGCACCCTGCCGGAGAGGGGAATCATCTCCCGGAGGACTCTACGCCGCCATGGTCGCCTCCGGTGTGATGTGTGAGTAGTCTACCCCTGGACTATGGGTCCATAGCAGTAGCTAGATGGTTGTCTTCTCCCCATTGTGCTATCATTGTCGGATCTTGTGAGCTGCCTAACATGATCAAGATCATCTATCTGTAATTCTATATGTTGCGTTTGTTGGGATCCGATGAATAGAGAATACTTGTTATGTTGATTATCAAAGTTATACTTATGTGTTGTTTATGATCTTGCATGCTCTCCATTACTAGTAGATGCTCTGGCCAAGTAGATGCTTGTAACTCCAAGAGGGAGTACTTATGCTCGATAGTGGGTTCATGCCTGCATTGACACCTGGGACAGTGACAGAAAGTTCTAAGGTTGTGTTGTGCTGTTGCCACTAGGGATAAAACATTGATGCTATGTCTAAGGATGTAGTTGTTGATTACATTACGCACCATACTTAATGCAATTGTCTGTTGCTTTGCAACTTAATACTGGAGGGGGTTCGGATGATAACCTGAAGGTGGACTTTTTAGGCATAGATGCAGTTGGATGGCGGTCTATGTACTTTGTCGTAATGCCCAATTAAATCTCACTATACTCATCATGATATGTATGTGCATGGTCATGCTCTCTTTATTTGTCAATTGCCCAACTGTAATTTGTTCACCCAACATGCTGTTTGTCTTATGGGAGAGACACCTCTAGTGAACTGTGGACCCCGGTCCAATTCTCTTTACTGAAATACAATCTACTGCAATACTTGTTCTACTGTTTTCTGCAAACAATCATCTTCCACACAATACGGTTAATCCTTTGTTACAGCAAGCCGGTGAGATTGACAACCTCACTGTTTCGTTGGGGCAAAGTACTTTGGTTGTGTTGTGCAGGTTCCACGTTGGCGCCGGAATCCCTGGTGTTGCGCCGCACTACATCCCGCCGCCATCAACCTTCAACGTGCTTCTTGGCTCCTCCTGGTTCGATAAACCTTGGTTTCTTTCTGAGGGAAAACTTGCTGCTGTGCGCATCATACCTTCCTCTTGGGGTTGCCCAACGAACGTGTGAAATACACGCCATCAAGCATATTTTCTGCTTTGATTTTGAAAACATATAGAGAGCATAAAAGTAAAATTTTGAGAGGTGCTTGTTGTTGTCAACGAATGGTAGCGGGTACTCTAACCCCCTTGCCAGACAAACCTTCAAAGAGCGGCTCCCATTTTATTTTATTTTTGGATGGCACTCCTTCCAACCTTTCTTTCACAAACCATGGCTAACCGAATCCTCGGGTGCCTACCAACAATCTCATACCATGAAGGAGTGCCTTTTTATTTTAGTTTTATTATGATGACACTCCTCCCAACCTTTGCTTACACAAGCCATGGCTAACCGAATCCTTCGGGCGCCGTCCAACAATCACATACCATGGAGGAGTGTCTATTTTTGTTAATTAATTTGGGACTGGGAATCCCATTGCCAGCTCTTTTTGCAAAATTATTGGATAAGCGGATGAAGCCACTAGTCCATTGGTGAAAGTTGCCCAACAAGATTGAAAGATAAACACCACATACTTCCTCATGAGCTATAAAACATTGGCACAAATCAGAGGTAATAAATTTTGAATTGTTTAAAGGTTGGAAGGAGTGCCATCCAAAAATAAAATAAAATGGAGGATTCAGGGGGTTTTGATGTAACAGTTGAATAAAGTACGAGTATGACCCACAAGTATAGGGGGTGTATCGTGGACACGCTGCTGTTCAGGTAGTACTTAATTCTGTTATCTTAATGATGGGTTCCCAACTAATATTGACTCCTGTCCCCCAGTAACCCAATGTTGGAAAAAATTTCAGCAGCTTTATCACAGGCAGTTTCAGCAGTTTTAGCAGTTTTAGGCAGTTTTTCGCGCTTTGCATTAGAAGTGGAAACATTGCTAACACCAATTCTTTTATTAGTATTAGTAGGGGGTGCAGCAACATGTGTAGCATTAGCATTACTAGTGGTGGTAATAGTCCAAACTTTAGCTATATTCTTCTCTTTAGCTAGTTTTTCATTTTCTTCTCTATCCCACCTAGCACGCAATTCAGCCATTAATCTTATATTCTCATTAATTCTAACTTGAATGGCATTTGCTGTAGTAACAATTTTATTATGATGATTCTCATTAGGCAAAACTTTTGATTTCAAAAGATCAACATCAGCAGCAAGACTATCGACTTTAGAAGCAAGTATATCAATTTTCCCAAGCTTTTCTTCAACAGATTTGTTAAAAGCAGTTTGTGTACTAATAAATTCTTTAAGCATGGCTTCAAGTCCAGGGGGTGAACTCCTATTATTGTTGTAAGAATTCCCATAAGAATTAGCATAGTCGTTGCTATTATTATAAGGATATGGCCTACAGTTGTTACTAGAATTGTTCCGGTAAGCATTGTTGTTGAAATTATTATTTTTAATGAAGTTTACATCAACATGTTCTTCTTGTGCAACCAATGAAGCTAACGGAACATTATTAGGATCAATATTAGTCCTATCATTCACAAGCATAGACATAATAGCATCAATCTTATCACTCAAGGAAGAGGTTTCTTCGACAGAATTTACCTTCTTACCTTGTGGAGCTCTTTCCGTGTGCCATTCAGAGTAATTGATCATCATATTATCAAGAAGCTTTGTTGCTTCACCAAGAGTGATGGACATAAAGGTACCTCCAGCAGCTGAATCCAATAAATTCCGTGAAGAAAAATTTAGTCCTGCATAGAAGGTTTGGATGATCATCCAAGTAGTCAGTCCATGGGTTGGGCAATTTTTAACCAGAGATTTCATTCTTTCCCAAGCTTGAGCAACATGTTCAGTATCTAATTGTTTAAAATTCATTATGCTACTCCTCAAAGATATAATTTTAGCAGGGGGATAATATCTACCAATAAAAGCATCCTTGCATTTAGTCCATGAATCAATACTATTCTTAGGCAGAGATAGCAACCAATCTTTAGCTCTTCCTCTTAATGAGAAAGGGAACAATTTTAGTTTAATAATATCACCATCTACATCTTTATATTTTTGCATTTCACATAGTTCAACAAAATTATTAAGATGGGCAGCAGCATCATCAGAACTAACACCAGAAAATTGCTCTCGCATAACAAGATTCAGTAAAGCAGGTTTAATTTCAAAGAATTCTGCTGTAGTAGCAGGTGGAGCAATAGGTGTGCATAAGAAATCATTATTATTTGTGGTTGTGAAGTCACACAACTTAGTATTTTCAGCGTTGGCCATTTTAGCAACAGTAAATAAAACAAACTAGATAAAGTAAATGCAAGTAAACTAATTTTTTTGTGTTTTTGATATAGCAAACAAGATAGCAAGTAAAGTAAAACTAGCAACTAATTTTTTTGTATTTTGATTTAGTGCAGCAAACAAAGTAGTAAATAAAACTAAGCAAGACAAAAACAAAGTAAAGAAATTGAGAAGTGGAGACTCCCCTTGCAGCGTGTCTTGATTTCCCCGGCAACGGCGCCAGAAAATATTGATTCAGCGTGTCTACGATACACCCAAATCAAGACACGCTGAATCTCCCCGGCAACGGCGCCAGAAAATAGTCTTGATGACCCACAAGTATAGGGGGTGTATCGTAGTATCTTCGATAAGTAAGAATGTCGATCCCAACGAGGAGCAGAAGGTGTTGACAAGCAGTTTCGATGAAGGATTCACTGTAAATGCTCACAGACAAGTATTCAGGGGGGTTTTGATGTAACAGTTGAATAAAGTACGAGTATGTAAAGTGCGAGAGTAACAATTGCAGCGAGTGGCCCAATTTTTTTTAGCACAAAGGACAAGCCGGTTTGTTTACTTATAATGACCAAACGTTCTCGAGGACACACGGGATTTTAGTCTAGTGCTTTCGCTACATACGGCTAAATAATCATCATTGTTATGATAAGTGTTGTGTGGGTGAACCTATGCTAATGTACCGCCCTTCCTAGGACTAATACATACTTGTGATTATACCCCTTGTAAGCATCCGCAACTACAAGAAAGTAATTAAGAATAAATCTAACCACAGCCTTAAACTCTGAGATCCTGCGATCCCTCCTGCATCGATATACCAACGGGGGTTTAGGTTTCTGTCACTCCGGCAACCCCGCAATTAGCAAACGAATACAAGATGCATTCCCCTAGGCCCATAAATGGTGAAGTGTCATGTAGTCGACGTTCACATGACACCACTAGAAGAATAACACCACAACTTAAATATCACACCATTGAATATTACTCAACCATAGTTCACTACTAACATTTAGACTTCACCCATGTCCTCAAGAACTAAACGAACTACTCACGAGACATCATAAGGAAGATGATCAGAGGTGATATGATGATGAATAACAATCTGAACATAAACTTGGTTCAATGGTTTCACTCAATAGCATCAACAACAAGTAGAGATCGATACCGGGAGAGTTTCCCCTATCAAACAATCAAGATCAAACCCAAATTGCTACGGCGGTGACGGTGTCCAGCGGTGATGACGGCGGTGATGATGGTGGAGATGATGATGATGGTGATGGCGATGATGTCCAGCTCGATGACGGTGACGATGGCGTCGATTTCCCCCTCCCGGAGAATTTCCCAGTTCCTGCCCGCCGGAGAGCTCTTTCTCTCTGGTGTTCTCCGCCCCGCGAGGCGGCTGTAACTCTTCGCGAGGTACCCTACGTGGCTTAGGTTTTCGGGACGAAGGATTTCGCGAAGAAAAGGAGGCGAAAGGGGTTGTGGGCCCCAGGACCACATGGCGGCGCGGCCGGGCCTGGGCCGCGCCGCCTAGGGTGTGGGCCCACCCTGGGTCCTCTCGCCTCCTTACAGCTTCCTTCGTCATCTTGAAAAATAGGATTTTTGGTATAATTTCCTCCCACAGTTGATCTTCCGAAATATTGCGTTCTGACGGTGCTTTTTCCAGCAGAATCCTGGCTCCGGTGCTTGATCCTCCAATAATGATGAAACATGCAAAATAGATGAAATAACATAAGTATTGTGTCCCAATATGAAATATATCAATGAATAACAGCAAATTATGATATAAAATAGTGATGCAAATTGGACGTATCAACTCCCCCAAGCTTAGACTTCGCTTGTCCCCAAAAGCGAGACTCGATAGACATGACCACATGTTTATGGAGTGAAGAGTCGATAAATAAAATACGGACAAGAAGCATCATATTCATTCACACAGGACATTATAGTAAACAACCTCTTATAACTCATATTGAAACAAGTATAAGGTAATCACAAGTAAAGGTGCATAAGAAATCATAATTGGTGATGGCAAACTTCGTTCTTGGTCAGAGAACAATTAACAGATTATATTTTTCTCATTGAGCAGCGCTCTCATGTTAAAGTTTATAAGGCACAACTTGCATACTCAATCATAATGGTCTTCTCATGATCATTGATAACTTGCAAAGCTATATTCATTCAGATAAAACTTGTACTAAACAAGGAAGAATAAAAGACATGATGAAGCAAATCACAATATAATGGTTTGATCACAACTACTCAAATGCTTGCTTGAGATGGAGGGAAATAGGTTTCTTGACTCAACATAAAGTAAAGACAGGCCCTTCGCAGAGGGAAGTAGGGATTAAATCATGTGCTAGAGCTTTTTCAGTTTTGCAATCATATAAAGAGAATAAAAGTAACATTTTGAGAGGTGTTTGTTGTTGTCAACGACTGGTAGCGGGTACTCTAACCCCCTTGCCAGACAACCTCCTAAGAGCGGCTCCCATATTATTTTCATTTTGTGTGGCACTCCTTCCAACCTTTCTTTCACAAACCATGGCTAACCGAATCCTCGGGTGCCTGCCAACAATCTCATACCATGAAGGAGTGCCTTTTTATTTTAGTTTTATTATGATGATGACACTCCCCCAACCTTTGCTTACACAAGCCATGGCTAACCGAATCCTTCGGGTGCCGTCCATCAATCACATACCATGGAGGAGTGCCTTTTTAGTTTAATTAATTTGGGACTGGGAATCCCATTGCCAGCTCTTTTTGCAAAATTATTGGATAAGCGGATGAAGCCACTAATCCATTGGTGGAAGTTGCCCAACAAGATTGAAAGATAAAACACCACATACTTCCTCATGAGCTATGAAACATTGACACAAATAAGAGATACTAAGTTTTGAATTGTTTAAAGGTAGCACATGAAGTATTTACTTGGAATGGCAGAAAATACCATGTAGTAGGTAGGTATGGTGGACACAAATGGCATAGGTTTGGGTTAAGGTTTGGATGCACGAGAAGTATTCCCTCTCAGTACAGGTCTTTGGCTAGCAAGGTTAATTAGCAAGCATAAGAGTCGAGGGAAACAAACAAATACACATATGATAGAAACAATCATGCATCTCCTTGTAAGCACAAACAATTTTAACTTCAGAATAATAAGCTATGAGCTAACAAGAAAGACAATGAAACAACTACATGTATTTCTCTTTTCTATTTAAGCCTCAAAATGTTGTTGCTATTGACCAATGCTAAGTTTGCCAAAACCAAATAGATTTATTCAATGCTCCCAAAGTGATACCAATACTAACAACAAGGTGAATCATATAGTAGAGATTGCAAACTAAAATAAGATGTGCAATATGTAAATGACAAGACTTCTCATTAATATTCCATAACGATAACTCACACCAAGGGATACATAGATAACCAACTAAAGGAGAGATACTTCCAAACGCAACCCATCTTATATGATAACTTCCCTACTCATGATATGACACTACTTGACAATAAAAGTAAAAGGTAGTGATAATGTGATACCGCGGCACTCCCCCAAGCTTGGAACAAACCAAGGGGATGCCAATACCGATGATGAATTACTCCTGCGGGGATGGTGGTGATGAACTCCTCCCGCGCTTCTTAATAAGCTCCTTCAACTTCAGTTTCTCAGCTTGACAATTCTGCACTAAGATTCGAAGAGATTCATTGTTATCTGAAGTTGGCGATGATGACCTTGTGATGCGAATCGAGTGGTATTCAATCATTCTTCGGAGACGGCAATTCTCCTCCTGGAGTATCTCCACTTCTCTTCTTAGAGCCTGATATTGATCACAAAACTCATCGGTAATCCGTAGAACTTCTTCCATCATGGGGAAGGAGTCGAGGCTAAGAGCGGGTGGTAAAGGTCCCTGCAGGTTATGAGAAAAAGAACGTCGAGTGTCAACAGATCCCACCAAGATTTGCTTGCTCCCTCCGGCTTGCTGCTCTTGTCTTGATGGCACCTCCTTCACTTCTTCCTCCGAAAGCCCTTTGCCCTTGTTGTTGGAGGCCATGGTGCTTCTAGACTGAAAACAGATCCTGGCAGAAACAGCTCGAAACAAAACACGTCGAAAACACGATATACGGACCTCCAGGGGTCCGGGGGATTATATAGCAAAAATTTTCACGACAAACGGAAAGTACCAGATCGAACCAGAGTCGGAAAGGGGCGACGAGGCGGCCAGACCATAGGTCGGCGCGGGCCCAGGCTTGGCCGCGCCGGCCTATGGTGGCGCGCCCTCGTGCGTCCTTTCCACTCCGTTTCGAACTCGTAATTTCTCAAATTTTCCAAAAACAGCGAAAATATTGTTCGGAAAGTAAATTGCGTACTTTTCATTACCAGTACTGTTACCTATTTAAAGTCGAGTTCTGGCGGACTGTCAATTTGCCCTTTGATCATACTATTTGTAACAGTACTGGTAATGGAAAGTACGCAATTTACTTTCCGAACAATGTTTTCGCTGTTTTTGGAAAATATGAGAAATTACGAGTTCGAAACGGAGTGGAAAGGACGCACGAGGGGGCGCCACCATAGGCCGGCGCGGCCAAGCCTGGGCCCGCGCTGACCTATGGTCTGGCCGCCTCGTCGCCCCTTTCCAACTCTGGTTCGATCTGGTACTTTCCGTTTGTCGTGAAAATTTTTGCTATATAATCCCCCGGACCCCTGGAGGCCCGTATATCGTGTTTTCGACGTGTTTTGTTTCGAGCTGTTTCTGCCAGGATCTGTTTTCAGTCTAGAAGCACCATGGCCTCCAACAACAAGGGCAAAGGGCTTTCGGAGGAAGAAGTGAAGGAGGTGCCATCAAGACAAGAGCAGCAAGCCGGAGGGAGCAAGCAAATCTTGGTGGGATCTGTTGACACTCGACGTTCTTTTTCTCATAACCTGCAGGGACCTTTACCACCCGCTCTTAGCCTCGACTCCTTCCCCATGATGGAAGAAGTTCTACGGATTACCGATGAGTTTTGTGATCAATATCGGGCTCTAAGAAGAGAAGTGGAGATACTCCAGGAGGAGAATTGCCGTCTCCGAAGAATGATTGAATACCACTCGATTCGCATCACAAGGTCGTCATCGCCAACTTCAGATAACAATGAATCTCTTCGAATCTTAGTGCAGAATTGTCAAGCTGAGAAACTGAAGTTGAAGGAGCTTATTAAGAAGCGCGGGAGGAGTTCATCACCACCATCCCCGCAGGAGTAATTCATCATCGGTATTGGCATCCCCTTGGTTTGTTCCAAGCTTGGGGGAGTGCCGCGGTATCACATTATCACTACCTTTTACTTTTATTGTCAAGTAGTGTCATATCATGAGTAGGGAAGTTATCATATAAGATGGGTTGCGTTTGGAAGTATCTCTCCTTTAGTTGGTTATCTATGTATCCCTTGGTGTGAGTTATCGTTATGGAATATTAATGAGAAGTCCTGTCATTTACATATTGCATATCTTATTTTAGTTTGCAATCTCTACTATATGATTCACCTTGTTGTTAGTATTGGTATCACTTTGGGAGCATTGAATAAATCTATTTGGTTTTGGCAAACTTAGCATTGGTCAATAGCAACAACATTTTGAGGCTTAAATAGAAAAGAGAAATACATGTAGTTGTTTCATTGTCTTTCTTGTTAGCTCATAGCTTATTATTCTGAAGTTAAAATTGTTTGTGCTTACAAGGAGATGCATGATTGTTTCTATCATATGTATATTTGTTTGTTTCCCTCAACTCTTATGCTTGCTAATTAACCTTGCTAGCCAAAGACCTGTACTGAGAGGGAATACTTCTCGTGCATCCAAACCTTAACCCAAACCTATGCCATTTGTGTCCACCATACCTACCTACTACATGGTATTTTCTGCCATTCCAAGTAAATACTTCATGTGCTACCTTTAAACAATTCAAAACTTAGTATCTCTTATTTGTGTCAATGTTTCATAGCTCATGAGGAAGTATGTGGTGTTTTATCTTTCAATCTTGTTGGGCAACTTCCACCAATGGACTAGTGGCTTCATCCGCTTATCCAATAATTTTGCAAAAAGAGCTGGCAATGGGATTCCCAGTCCCAAATTAATTAAACTAAATAGACACTCCTCCATGGTATGTGATTGATGGACGGCACCCGAAGGATTCGGTTAGCCATGGCTTGTGTAAGCAAAGGTTGGGGGGAGTGTCATCATCATAATAAAACTAAAATAAAAAGGCACTCCTTCATGGTATGAGATTGTTGGCAGGCACCCGAGGATTCGGTTAGCCATGGTTTGTGAAAGAAAGGTTGGAAGGAGTGCCACACAAAATGAAAATAATATGGGAGCCGCTCTTAGGAGGTTGTCTGGCAAGGGGGTTAGAATACCCGCCATCGTTGACAACAACAAACACCTCTCAAAATGTTACTTTTATTCTCTTTATATGATTGCAAAACTGAAAAGCTCTAGCACATGATTTAATCCTGCTTCCTCTGCGAAGGGCCTGTCTTTTACTTTATGTTGAGTCAGTAAACCTACTTCCCTCCATCTCAAGCAAGCATTTGAGTAGTTGTGATCAAACCATTATATTGTGATTTGCTACATCATGTCTTTTATTCTTCCTTGTTTAGTACAAGTTTTATCTGAATGAATATAGCGTTGCAAGTTATCAATGATCATGAGAAGACCATTATGATTGAGTATGCAAGTTGTGCCTTATAAACTTTAACATGAGAGCGCTACTCAATGAGATAAATATAATCTGTTAATTGTTCTCTGACCAAGAACGAAGTTTGCCATCACCAATCATGATTTCTCATGCACCTTTACTTGTGATTACCTTATACTTGTTTCAATATGAGTTATAAGAGGTTGTTTACTATAATGTCCTGTGTGAATGAATATGATGCTTCTTGTCCGTATTTTATTTATCGACTCTTCACTCCATAAACATGTGGTCATGTCTATCGAGTTCAGTTTCGCTTGGGGACAAGCGAAGTCTAAGCTTGGGGGGAGTTGATACGTCCAATTTGCATCACTATTTTATATCATAATTTGCTGTTATTCATTGATATATTTCATATTGGGACACAATACTTATGTTATTTCATCTATTTCGCATGTTTCATCATTATTGGAGGATCAAGCACCGGAGCCAGGATTCTGCTGGAAAAAGCACCGTCAGAACGCAATATTTCGGAAGATCAACTGTGGGAGAAAATTATACCAAAAATCCTATTTTTCAAGATGACGAAGGAAGCCAGAAGGAGGAGCCAGGAGGAGCTAGGGTGGGCCCACACCCTAGGGCGGCGCGGCCCATGCCCTGGCCGCGCCGCCATGTAGTGTGGGGGGCCCACGGCCCCTTTCGCCTCCTTTTCTTCGCGAAATCCTTCGTCCCGAAAACCTAAGCCACAGAGGGTACCTCGCGAAGAGTTACAGCCGCCTCTGCGGGGCGGAGAACACCAGAGAGAAAAGAGCTCTCCGGCGGGCAGGAATCTGGGAAATTCCCTCCGGGAGGGGGAAATCGACGCCATCGTCACCGTCATCGAGCTGGACATCATCGCCATCACCATCATCATCATCTCCACCATCATCGCCACCGTCATCACCGCTGGACACCGTCACTGCCGTAGCAATTTGGGTTTGATCTTGATTGTTTGATAGGGGAAACTCTCCCGGTATCGATCTCTACTTGTTGTTGATGCTATTGAGTGAAACCATTGAACCAAGTTTATGTTCAGATTGTTATTCATCATCATATCACCTCTGATCATGTTCCGTATGATGTCTCGTGAGTAGTTCGTTTAGTTCTTGAGGACATGGGTGAAGTCTAAATGTTAGTAGTGAACTATGGTTGAGTAGTATTCAATGGTGTGATATTTAAGTTGTGGTGTTATTCTTCTAGTGGTGTCATGTGAACGTCGACTACATGACACTTCACCATTTATGGGCCTAGGGGAATGCATCTTGTATTTGTTTGCTAATTGCGGGGTTGCCGGAGTGACAGAAACCTAAACCCCCGTTGGTATATCGATGCAGGAGGGATCGCAGGATCTCAGAGTTTAAGGCTGTGGTTAGATTTATTCTTAATTACTTTCTTGTAGTTGCGGATGCTTGCAAGGGGTATAATCACAAGTATGTATTAGTTCTAGGAAGGGCGGTACATTAGCATAGGTTCACCCACACAACACTTATCATAACAATGAAGATTATTTAGCCGTATGTAGCGAAAGCACTAGACTAAAATCCCGTGTGTCCTCGAGAACGTTTGGTCATTATAAGTAAACAAACCGGCTTGTCCTTTGTGCTAAAAAGGATTGGGCCACTCGCTGCAATTGTTACTCTCGCACTTTACATACTCGTACTTTATTCAACTGTTACATCAAAACCCCCTGAATACTTGTCTGTGAGCATTTACAGTGAATCCTTCATCGAAACTGCTTGTCAACACCTTCTGCTCCTCGTTGGGATCGACATTTTTACTTATCGAAGATACTACGATACACCCCCTATACTTGTGGGTCATCAAGACTATTTTCTGGCGCCGTTGCCGGGGATCGAACCCGGGTCACCCGCGTGACAGGCGGGAATACTTACCACTATACTACAGAGGAGTCCATTATCTGTTGTCTATGACGTATCGATAATTTCTTAATTACCAGTACTGTTACCTACATATGCTTTACAAATAGTATGATCAAGATTATGATGGCATGTCACTCCAGAAATTATCTGTGTTATCGTTTTACCTGCTCGGGACGAGCAGAACTAAGCTTGGGGATGCTGATACGTCTCCGACGTATCGATAATTTCTTATGTTCCATGCCACATTATTGATGTTATCTACATGTTTCATGCACACTTTATGTCATATTCGTGCATTTTCTGGAACTAACCTAAGAAAATATGCTTGATGGCGTGTATTTCACACGTTCGTTGGGCAACCCCAAGAGGAAGGTATGATGCGCACAGCAGCAAGTTTTCCCTCAGAAAGAAACCAATGTTTATCGAACCAGGAGGAGCCAAGAAGCACGTTGAAGGTTGATGGCGGCGGGATGTAGTGCGGCGCAACACCAGGGATTCCGGCGCCAACGTGGAACCTGCACAACACAACCAAAGTACTTTGCCCCAACGAAACAGTGAGGTTGTCAATCTCACCGGCTTCCTGTAACAAAGGATTAACCGTATTGTGTGGAAGATGATTGTTTGCAGAAAACAGTAGAACAAGTATTGCAGTAGATTGTATTTCAGTAAAGAGAATTGGACCGGGGTCCACAGTTCACTAGAGGTGTCTCTCCCATAAGACAAGCAGCATGTTGGGTGAACAAATTACAGTTGGGCAATTGACAAATAAAGAGAGCATGACCATGCACATACATATCATGATGAGTATAGTGAGATTTAATTGGGCATTACGACAAAGTACATAGACCGCCATCCAACTGCATCTATGCCTAAAAAGTCCACCTTCAGGTTATCATCCGAACCCCCTCCAGTATTAAGTTGCAAAGCAACAGACAATTGCATTAAGTATGGTGCGTAATGTAATCAACAACTACATCCTTAGACATAGCATCAATGTTTTATCCCTAGTGGCCACAACACAACACAACCTTAGAACTTTCTGTCACTGTCCCAGGTGTCAATGCAGGCATGAACCCACTATCGAGCATAAGTACTTCCTCTTGGAGTTACAAGCATCTACTTGGCCAGAGCATCTACTAGTAACGGAAAGCATGCAAGATCATAAACAACACATAAGCATAACTTTGATAATCAACATAACAAGTATTCTCTATTCATCGGATCCCAACAAACGCAACATATAGAATTACATATAGATGATCTTGATCATGTTAGGCAGCTCACAAGATCCGACAATGATAGCACAATGGGGAGAAGACAACCATCTAGCTACTACTATGGACCCATAGTCCAGGGGTAGACTACTCACACATCACACCGGAGGCGACCATGGCGGCGTAGAGTCCTCCGGGAGATGATTCCCCTCTCCGGCAGGGTGCCGGAGGCGATCTCCTGGATCCCCCGAGATGGGATCGGCGGCGGCGGCGTCTCTGGAAGGTTTTCCGTATCATGGCTCTCGGTCCTGGGGGTTTCGTCACGGTGGCTATTTGTAGGCGGAAGGGCAGGTCAAGAGGCGGCACGGGGCCCCACACCATAGGGCCGCGCGGCCAAGGGGGGGCCGCGCCGCCCTAGGGTGTGGCCCCCTCGTCGCCCCTCTTCGTCTCTCCTTCGGACTTCTGGAAGCTTCGTGGAAAAATAGGCCCCTGGGCTTTGATTTCGTCCAATTCCGAGAATATTTCCTTACTAGGATTTCTGAAACCAAAAACAGCAGAAAAACAGCAAGCGGCACTTCGGCATCTTGTTAATAGGTTAGTTCCAGAAAATGCACGAATATGACATAAAGTGTGCATAAAACATGTAGATAACATCAATAATGTGGCATGGAACATAAGAAATTATCGATACGTCAGAGACGTATCAGCATCCCCAAGCTTAGTTCTGCTCGTCCCGAGCAGGTAAAACGATAACACAGATAATTTCTGGAGTGACATGCCATCATAATCTTGATCATACTATTTGTAAAGCATATGTAGTGAATGCAGCGATCAAAACAATGTATATGACATGAGTAAACAAGTGAATCATGAAGCAAAGACTTTTCATGAATAGCACTTCAAGACAAGCATTAATAAGTCTTGCATAAGAGTTAACTCATAAAGCAATAATTCAAAGTAAAGACATTGAAGCAACACAAAAGAAGATTAAGTTTCAGCGGTTGCTTTCAACTTGTAACATGTATATCTCATGGATATTGTCAACATAGAGTAATATAATAAGTGCAATAAGCAAGTATGTAGGAATCAATGCACAGTTCACACAAGTGTTTGCTTCTTGAGGTGGAGAGAAATAGGTGAACTGACTCAACATTGAAAGTAAAAGAATGGTCCTCCATAGAGGAAAAGCATCGATTGCTATATTTGTGCTAGAGCTTTGATTTTGAAAACATGAAACAATTTTGTCAACGGTAGTAATAAAGCACATGCATCATGTAAATTATATCTTATAAGTTGCAAGCCTCATGCATAGTGTACTAATAGTGCCCGCACCTTGTCCTAATTAGCTTGGACTACCGGATCATCACAATGCATTGTTTTTACCAAGTGTCACAAAGGGGTACCTCTATGCCGCCTGTACAAAGGTCTAAGGAGAAAGCTCGCATTGGATTTCTCGCTATTGATTATTCTTCAACTTAGACATCCATACCGGGACAACATAGACAACAGATAATGGACTCCTCTTTTATGCATAAGCATATAACAACAATTAATAATTTTCTCATTTGAGATTTGAGGATTGTTGTCCAAAACTGAAACTTCCACCATGGATCATGGCTTTAGTTAGCGGCCCCATGTTCTTCTCTAACATATGCATGCTTAACCATAAGGTGGTAGATCTCTCTTACTTCAGACAAGACGGACATGCATAGCAACTCACATGAAATTCAACAATGAATAGTTGATGGCGTCCCCAGTGAACATGGTTATCGCACAACAAGCAACTTAATAAGAGATAAAGTGCATAATTACATATTCAATACCACAATAGTTTTTAAGCTATTTGTCCCATGAGCTATATATTGCAAAGGTGAATGATGGAATTTTAAAGGTAGCACTCAAGCAATTTACTTTGGAATGGCGGAAAATACCATGTAGTAGGTAGGTATGGTGGACACAAATGGCATAGTGGTTGGCTCAAGTATTTTGGATGCATGAGAAGTATTCCCTCTCGATACAAGGTTTAGGCTAGCATGGCTTATTTGAAACAAACACAAGGATGAACCGGTGCAGCAAAACTCACATAAAAGACATATTGAAAACATTATAAGACTCTACACCGTCTTCCTTGTTGTTCAAACTCAATACTAGAAATTATCTAGACCTTAGAGAAACCAAATATGCAAACCAAATTTTAGCATGCTCTATGTATTTCTTCATTAATGGGTGCAAAGCATATGATGCAAGAGCTTAATCATGAGCACAACAATTGCCAAGTATCACATTACCCAAAACATTTATAGCAATTACTACATGTATCATTTTCCAATTCCAACCATATAATAATTTAACGAAGGAGAAACTTCGCCATGAATACTATGAGTAGAAACCAAGGACATACTTGTCCATATGCTACAGCGGAGCGTGTCTCTCTCCCATAAAGTGAATGCTAGGATCCATTTTATTCAAACAAAACAAAAACAAAAACAAACCGACGCTCCAAGAAAAAGCACATAAGATGTGATGGAATAAAAATATAGTTTCAGGTGAGGAACCTGATAATGTTGTCGATGAAGAAGGGGATGCCTTGGGCATCCCCAAGCTTAGACGCTTGAGTCTTCTTGATATATGCAGGGATGAACCACCGGGGCATCCCCAAGCTTAGAGCTTTCACTCTCCTTGATCATGTTGCATCATACTCCTCTCTTGATCCTTGAAAACTTCCTCCACACCAAACTCGAAACAACTCATTAGAGGGTTAGTGCACAATATAAATTGACATATTCAGAGGTGACACAATCATTCTTAACACTTCTGGACATTGCATAATGCTACTGGACATTAGTGGATCAAAGAAATTCATCCAACATAGCAAAAGAGGCAATGCGAAATAAAAGGCAGAATCTGTCAAAACAGAACAGTTCGTATTGACTAATTTTAAAATGGCACCAGACTTGCTCAAATGAAAATGCTCAAATTGAATGAAAGTTGCGTACATATCTGAGGATCATGCACGTAAATTGGCTTAATTTTCTGAGCTACCTACAGGGAGGTGGACCCAGATTCGTGACAGCAAAGAAATCTGGAACTGTGCAGTAATCCAAATCTAGTACTTACTTTTCTATCAACGGCTTAACTTGGCACAACAAAACACAAAAGTAAGATAAGGAGAGGTTGCTACAGTAGTAAACAACTTCCAAGACACAAAATAAAAACAAAGTACTGTAGGTAAAAACATGGGTTGTCTCCCATAAGCGCTTTTCTTTAACGCCTTTCAGCTAGGCGCAGAAAGTGTGTATCAAGTATTATCAAGAGATGAAGTGTCAACATCATAATTTGTTCTCATAATAGAATCGATAGGTACCTTCATTCTATTTCTAGGGAAGTGTTCCATACCTTTCTTGAAAGGAAATTGATATTTTATATTACCTTCCTTCATATCAATAATAGCACCAACAGTTCGAAGAAAAGGTCTTCCCAATATAATGGGACAAGATGCATTGCATTCAATATCCAAGACAACAAAATCAACGGGGACAAGGTTATTGTTAACGGTAATGCGAACATTATCAACTTTCCCCAAAGGTTTCTTTGTAGAATGATCAGCAAGATTAACATCCAAATAACAATTTTTCAATGGTGGCAAGTCAAGCATATTATAAATTTTCTTAGGCATAACAGAAATACTTGCACCAAGATCACATAAAGCATTACAATCAAAATCTTTAACCTTCATCTTAATGATGGGCTCCCAACCATCCTCTAGCTTTTTAGGAATAGAGGCTTCACGCTCTAGTTTCTCCTCTCTAGCTTTTATGAGAGCATTTGTAATATGATGCGTGAAAGCCAAATTTATAGCACTAGCGTTAGGACTTTTAGCAAGTTTTTGCAAGAACTTTATAACTTCAGAGATGTGGCAATCATCAAAATTCAAACCATTATAATCTAAAGCAATGGGATCATCATCCCCAATGTTGGAAAAAATTTCAGCAGCTTTATCACAGGCAGTTTCAGCAGTTTTAGCAGTTTTAGGCAGTTTTTCGCGCTTTGCATTAGAAGTGGAAACATTGCTAACACCAATTCTTTTATTAGTATTAGTAGGGGGTGCAGCAACATGTGTAGCATTAGCATTACTAGTGGTGGTAATAGTCCAAACTTTAGCTATATTCTTCTCTTTAGCTAGTTTTTCATTTTCTTCTCTATCCCACCTAGCATGCAATTCAGCCATTAATCTTATATTCTCATTAATTCTAACTTGAATGGCATTTGCTGTAGTAACAATTTTATTATGATGATTCTCATTAGGTAAAACTTTTGATTTCAAAAGATCAACATCAGCAGCAAGACTATCGACTTTAGAAGCAAGTATATCAATTTTCCCAAGCTTTTCTTCAACAGATTTGTTAAAAGCAGTTTGTGTACTAATAAATTCTTTAAGCATGGCTTCAAGTCCAGGGGGTGAACTCCTATTATTGTTGTAAGAATTCCCATAAGAATTACCATAGCCGTTGCCATTATTATAAGGATATGGCCTATAGTTGTTACTAGAATTGTCCCGGTAAGCATTGTTGTTGAAATTATTATTTTTAATGAAGTTTACATCAACATGTTCTTCTTGTGCAACCAATGAAGCTAACGGAACATTATTAGGATCAATATTAGTCCTATCATTCACAAGCATAGACATAATAGCATCAATCTTATCACTCAAGGAAGAGGTTTCTTCGACAGAATTTACCTTCTTACCTTGTGGAGCTCTTTCCGTGTGCCATTCAGAGTAGTTGATCATCATATTATCAAGAAGCTTTGTTGCTTCACCAAGAGTGATGGACATAAAGGTACCTCCAGCAGCTGAATCCAATAAATTCCGCGAAGAAAAATTTAGTCCTTGCAGCGTGTCTTGATCTCCCCGGCAACGGCGCCAGAAAATATGCTTGATGGCGTGTATTTCACACGTTCGTTGGGCAACCCCAAGAGGAAGGTATGATGCGCACAGCAGCAAGTTTTCCCTTAGAAAGAAACCAAGGTTTATCGAACCAGGAGGAGCCAAGAAGCACGTTGAAGGTTGATGGCGGCGGGATGTAGTGCGGCGCAACACCAGGGATTCCGGCGCCAACGTGGAACCTGCACAACACAACCAAAGTACTTTGCCCCAACGAAACAGTGAGGTTGTCAATCTCACCGGCTTGCTGTAACAAAGGATTAACCGTATTGTGTGGAAGATGATTGTTTGCAGAAAACAGTAGAACAAGTATTGCAGTAGATTGTATTTCAGTAAAGAGAATTGGACCGGGGTCCACAGTTCACTAGAGGTGTCTCTCCCATAAGACAAGCAGCATGTTGGGTGAACAAATTACAGTTGGGCAATTGACAAATAAAGAGAGCATGACCATGCACATACATATCATGATGAGTATAGTGAGATTTAATTGGGCATTACGACAAAGTACATAGACCGCCATCCAACTGCATCTATGCCTAAAAAGTCCACCTTCAGGTTATCATCCGAACCCCCTCCAGTATTAAGTTGCAAAGCAACAGACAATTGCATTAAGTATGGTGCGTAATGTAATCAACAACTACATCCTTAGACATAGCATCAATGTTTTATCCCTAGTGGCAACAGCACAACACAACCTTAGAACTTTCTCACATCGTCCTGTGTGTCAATGCAGGCATGAACCCACTATCGAGCATAAGTACTTCCTCTTGGAGTTACAAGCATCTACTTGGCCAGAGCATCTACTAGTAACGGAAAGCATGCAAGATCATAAACAACACATAAGCATAACTTTGATAATCAACATAACAAGTATTCTCTATTCATCGGATCCCAACAAACGCAACATATAGAATTACATATAGATGATCTTGATGATGTTAGGCAGCTCACAAGATCCGACAATGATAGCACAATGGGGAGAAGACAACCATCTAGCTACTGCTATGGACCCATAGTCCAGGGGTAGACTACTCACACATCACACCGGAGGCGACCATGGTGGCGTAGAGTCCTCCGGGAGATGATTCCCCTCTCCGGCAGGGTGCCGGAGGCGATCTCCTGGATCCCCCGAGATGGGATCGGCGGCGGCGGCGTCTCTGGAAGGTTTTCCGTATCGTGGCTCTCGGTACTGGGGGTTTCGTCACGGAGGCTATTTGTAGGCGAAAGGGCAGGTCAAGAGGCGGCACGGGGGCCCCACACCACAGGGCCGCGCGGCCAAGGGGGGGGGGGGCGCTGCCCTAGGGTGTGGCCCCCTCGTCGCCCCTCTTCGTCTCTCCTTCGGACTTCTGGAAGCTTCGTGGAAAAATAGGCCCCTGGGCTTTGATTTCGTCCAATTCCGAGAATATTTCCTTACTAGGATTTCTGAAACCAAAAACAGCAGAAAACAGCAACTGGCACTTCGGCATCTTGTTAATAGGTTAGTTCCAGAAAATGCACGAATATGACATAAAGTGTGCATAAAACATGTAGATAACATCAATAATGTGGCATGGAACATAAGAAATTATCGATACGTCGGAGACGTATCAGCTGGCGCCGTTGCCGGGGAAATCAAGACACGCTGCAAGGGGAGTCTCAATTAAGACAAGCAACATACCTTCCTCTTGGGGTTGCCCAACGAACGTGTGAAATACACGCCATCAAGCATAGACATAATGAAGTTTACATCAACATGTTCTTCTTGTGCAGCCAATGAAGCTAACGGAACATTATTAGGATCAATATTAGTTGGGAACCCATCATTAAGATATCAATGCAAATTTCTGGCGCCGTTGCCGGGGAGATCAAGACACGCTGCAAGGGGAGTCTCCACTTCTCAATCTCTTTACTTTGTTTTTGTCTTGCTTAGTTTTATTTACTACTTTGTTTGCTGCACTAAATCAAAATACAAAAAAATTAGTTGCTAGTTTTACTTTACTTGCTATCTTGTTTGCTATATCAAAAACACAAAAAAATTAGTTTACTTGCATTTACTTTATCTAGTTTGTTTTATTTACTGTTGCTAAAATGGCCAACGCTGAAAATACTAAGTTGTGTGACTTCACAACCACAAATAATAATGATTTCTTATGCACACCTATTGCTCCACCTGCTACTACAGCAGAATTCTTTGAAATTAAACCTGCTTTACTGAATCTAGTTATGCGAGAGCAATTTTCTGGTGTTAGTTCTGATGATGCTACTGCCCATCTTAATAATTTTGTTGAACTATGTGAAATGCAAAAATATAAAGATGTAGATGGTGATATTATTAAACTAAAATTGTTCCCTTTCTCATTAAGAGGAAGAGCTAAAGATTGGTTGCTATCTCTTCCTAAGAATAGTATTGATTCATGGACTAAATGCAAGGATGCTTTTATTGGTAGATATTATCCCCCTGCTAAAATTATATCTTTGAGGAGTAGCATAATGAATTTTAAACAATTAGATACTGAACATGTTGCTCAAGCTTGGGAAAGAATGAAATCTCTGGTTAAAAATTGCCCAACCCATGGACTGACTACTTGGATGATCATCCAAACCTTCTATGCAGGACTAAATTTTTCTTCGCGGAATTTATTGGATTCAGCTGCTGGAGGTACCTTTATGTCCATCACTCTTGGTGAAGCAACAAAGCTTCTTGATAATATGATGATCAACTACTCTGAATGGCACACGAAAAGAGCTCCACAAGGTAAGAAGGTAAATTCTGTCGAAGAAACCTCTTCCTTGAGTGATAAGATTGATGCTATTATGTCTATGCTTGTGAATGATAGGACTAATATTGATCCTAATAATGTTCCGTTAGCTTCATTGGTTGCACAAGAAGAACATGTTGATGTAAACTTCATTAAAAATAATAATTTCAACAACAATGCTTACCGGAACAATTCTAGTAACAACTATAGGCCATATCCTTATAATAACGGCAACGGCGCCAGAAATTATGCTTGATGGCGTGTATTTCACACGTTCGTTGGGCAACCCCAAGAGGAAGGTATGATGCGCACAGCAGCAAGTTTTCCCTCAGAAAGAAACCAAGGTTTATCGAACCAGGAGGAGCCAAGAAGCACGTTGAAGGTTGATGGCGGCGGGATGTAGTGCGGCGCAACACCAGGGATTCCGGCGCCAACGTGGAACCTGCACAACACAACCAAAGTACTTTGCCCCAACGAAACAGTGAGGTTGTCAATCTCACCGGCTTGCTGTAACAAAGGATTAACCGTATTGTGTGGAAGATGATTGTTTGCAGAAAACAGTAGAACAAGTATTGCAGTAGATTGTATTTCAGTAAAGAGAATTGGACCGGGGTCCACAGTTCACTAGAGGTGTCTCTCCCATAAGACGAACAGCATGTTGGGTGAACAAATTACAGTTGGGCAATTGACAAATAAAGAGAGCATGACCATGCACATACATATCATGATGAGTATAGTGAGATTTAATTGGGCATTACGACAAAGTACATAGACCGCCATCCAACTGCATCTATGCCTAAAAAGTCCACCTTCAGGTTATCATCCGAACCCCCTCCAGTATTAAGTTGCAAAGCAACAGACAATTGCATTAAGTATGGTGCGTAATGTAATCAACAACTACATCCTTAGACATAGCATCAATGTTTTATCCCTAGTGGCAACAGCACAACACAACCTTAGAACTTTCTCACTTGTCCCGGTGTCAATGCAGGCATGAACCCACTATCGAGCATAAGTACTCCCTCTTGGAGTTACAAGCATCTACTTGGCCAGAGCATCTACTAGTAACGGAAAGCATGCAAGATCATAAATAACACATAAGTAGAACTTTGATAATCAACATAACAAGTATTCTCTATTCATCGGATCCCAACAAACGCAACATATAGAATTACAGATAGATGATCTTGATCATGTTAGGCAGCTCACAAGATCCGACAATGATAGCACAATGGGGAGAAGACAACCATCTAGCTACTGCTATGGACCCATAGTCCAGGGGTAGACTACTCACACATCACACCGGAGGCGACCATGGCGGCGTAGAGTCCTCCGGGAGATGATTCCCCTCTCCGGCAGGGTGCCGGAGGCGATCTCCTGGATCCCCCGAGATGGGATCGGCGTTGGCGGCGTCTCTGGAAGGTTTTCCGTATCGTGGCTCTCGGTACTGGGGGTTTCGTCACGGAGGCTATTTGTAGGCGGAAGGGCAGGTCAAGAGGCGGCACGGGGGCCCCACACCACAGGGCCGCGCGGCCAAGGGGGGGCCGCGCCGCCCTAGGGTGTGGCCCGCTCGTGGCCCCTCGTCGTCTCGCCTTCGGACTTACGGAAGCTTCGTGGAAAAATAGGCCCCTGGGCTTTGATTTCGTCCAATTCCGAGAATATTTCCTTACTAGGATTTCTGAAACCAAAAACAGCGAGAAAACAGAATCGGCACTTCGGCATCTTGTTAATAGGTTAGTTCCAGAAAATGCACGAATATGACATAAAGTGTGCATAAAACATGTAGATAACATCAATAATGTGGCATGGAACATAAGAAATTATCGATACGTCGGAGACGTATCAGCATCCCCAAGCTTAGTTATGCTCGTCCCGAGCAGGTAAAACGATAACACAGATAATTTCTGGAGTGACATGCCATCATAATCTTGATCATACTATTTGTAAAGCATATGTAGTGAATGCAGCGATCAAAACAATGTATATGACATGAGTAAACAAGTGAATCATAAAGCAAAGACTTTTCATGAATAGCACTTCAAGACAAGCATCAATTAAGTCTTGCATAAGAGTTAACTCATAAAGCAATAATTCGAAGTAAAGGCATTGAAACAACACAAAAGAAGATTAAGTTTCAGCGGTTGCTTTCAACTTGTAACATGTATATCTCATGGATATTGTCAACATAGAGTAATATAATAAGTGCAATAAGCAGTTTCGATATCTTAATGATGGGTTCCCAACTAATATTGATCCTAATAATGTTCCGTTAGCTTCATTGGTTGCACAAGAAGAACATGTTGATGTAAACTTCATTATGTCTATGCTTGATGGCGTGTATTTCACACGTTCGTTGGGCAACCCCAAGAGGAAGGTATGATGCGCACAGCAGCAAGTTTTCCCTCAGAAAGAAACCAAGGTTTATCGAACCAGGAGGAGCCAAGAAGCACGTTGAAGGTTGATGGCGGCGGGATGTAGTGCGGCGCAACACCAGGGATTCCGGCGCCAACGTGGAACCTGCACAACACAACCAAAGTACTTTGCCCCAACGAAACAGTGAGGTTGTCAATCTCACTGGCTTGCTGTAACAAAGGATTAACCGTATTGTGTGGAAGATGATTGTTTGCAGAAAACAGTAGAACAAGTATTGCAGTAGATTGTATTTCAGTAAAGAGAATTGGACCGGGGTCCACAGTTCACTAGAGGTGTCTCTCCCATAAGACAAACAGCATGTTGGGTGAACAAATTACAGTTGGGCAATTGACAAATAAAGAGAGCATGACCATGCACATACATATCATGATGAGTATAGTGAGATTTAATTGGGCATTACGACAAAGTACATAGACCGCCATCCAACTGCATCTATGCCTAAAAAGTCCACCTTCAGGTTATCATCCGAACCCCCTCCAGTATTAAGTTGCAAAGCAATAGACAATTGCATTAAGTATGGTGCGTAATGTAATCAACAAATACATCCTTAGACATAGCATCAATGTTTTATCCCTAGTGGCAACAGCACAACACAACCTTAGAACTTTCATCCTTTGTCCTGTGTCAATGCAGGCATGAACCCACTATCGGGCATAAGTACTCCCTCTTGGAGTTACAAGCATCTACTTGGCCAGAGCATCTACTAGTAACGGAAAGCATGCAAGATCATAAATAACACATAAGTAGAACTTTGATAATCAACATAACAAGTATTCTCTATTCATCGGATCCCAACAAACGCAACATATAGAATTACAGATAGATTATCTTGATCATGTTAGGCAGCTCACAAGATCCGACAATGATAGCACAATGGGGAGAAGACAACCATCTAGCTACTGCTATGGACCCATAGTCCGGGGGTAGACTACTCACACATCACACCGGAGGCGACCATGGCGGCGTAGAGTCCTCCGGGAGATGATTCCCCTCTCCGGCAGGGTGCCGGAGGCGATCTCCTGGATCCCCCGAGATGGGATCGGCGTTGGCGGCGTCTCTGGAAGGTTTTCCGTATCGTGGCTCTCGGTACTGCGGGTTTCGTCACGGAGGCTATTTGTAGGCGGAAGGGCAGGTCAAGAGGCGGCACGGGGGCCCCACACCACAGGGCCGCGCGGCCAAGGGGGGGGCCGCGCCGCCCTAGGGTGTGGCCCCCTCGTCGCCCCTCTTCGTCTCTCCTTCGGACTTCTGGAAGCTTCGTGGAAAAATAGGCCCCTGGGCTTTGATTTCGTCCAATTCCGAGAATATTTCCTTACTAGGATTTCTGAAACCAAAAACAGCAGAAAACAGCAACTGGCACTTCGGCATCTTGTTAATAGGTTAGTTCCAGAAAATGCATGAATATGACATAAAGTGTGCATAAAACATGTAGATAACATCAATAATGTGGCATGGAACATAAGAAATTATCGATACGTCGGAGACGTATCAGCATCCCCAAGCTTAGTTCTGCTCGTCCCGAGCAGGTAAAACGATAACACAGATAATTTCTGGAGTGACATGCCATCATAATCTTGATCATACTATTTGTAAAGCATATGTAGTGAATGCAGCGATCAAAACAATGTATATGACATGAGTAAACAAGTGAATCATAAAGCAAAGACTTTTCATGAATAGCACTTCAAGACAAGCATCAATTAAGTCTTGCATAAGAGTTAACTCATAAAGCAATAATTCGAAGTAAAGGCATTGAAACAACACAAAAGAAGATTAAGTTTCAGCGGTTGCTTTCAACTTGTAACATGTATATCTCATGGATATTGTCAACATAGAGTAATATAATAAGTGCAATAAGCAGTTTCGATATCTTAATGATGGGTTCCCAACTAATATTGATCCTAATAATGTTCCGTTAGCTTCATTGGTTGCACAAGAAGAACATGTTGATGTAAACTTCATTATGTCTATGCTTGATGGCGTGTATTTCACACGTTCGTTGGGCAACCCCAAGAGGAAGGTATGATGCGCACAGCAGCAAGTTTTCCCTCAGAAAGAAACCAAGGTTTATCGAACCAGGAGGAGCCAAGAAGCACGTTGAAGGTTGATGGCGGCGGGATGTAGTGCGGCGCAACACCAGGGATTCCGGCGCCAACGTGGAACCTGCACAACACAACCAAAGTACTTTGCCCCAACGAAACAGTGAGGTTGTCAATCTCACCGGCTTGCTGTAACAAAGGATTAACCGTATTGTGTGGAAGATGATTGTTTGCAGAAAACAGTAGAACAAGTATTGCAAGAGATTGTATTTCAAGAAAGAGAATTGGACCGGGGTCCACAGTTCACTAGAGGTGTCTCTCCCATAAGACAAACAGCATGTTGGGTGAACAAATTACAGTTGGGCAATTGACAAATAAAGAGAGCATGACCATGCACATACATATCATGATGAGTATAGTGAGATTTAATTGGGCATTACGACAAAGTACATAGACCGCCATCCAACTGCATCTATGCCTAAAAAGTCCACCTTCAGGTTATCATCCGAACCCCCTCCAGTATTAAGTTGCAAAGCAACAGACAATTGCATTAAGTATGGTGCGTAATGTAATCAACAACTACATCCTTAGACATAGCATCAATGTTTTATCCCTAGTGGCAACAGCACAACACAACCGTAGAACTTTCTGTCACTGTCCCAGGTGTCAATGCAGGCATGAACCCACTATCGAGCATAAGTACTCCCTCTTGGAGTTACAAGCATCTACTTGGCCAGAGCATCTACTAGTAACGGAGAGCATGCAAGATCATAAACAACACATAAGTATAACTTTGATAATCAACATAACAAGTATTCTCTATTCATCGGATCCCAACAAACGCAACATATAGAATTACAGATAGATGATCTTGATCATGTTAGGCAGCTCACAAGATCCGACAATGATAGCACAATGGGGAGAAGACAACCATCTAGCTACTGCTATGGACCCATAGTCCAGGGGTAGACTACTCACACATCACACCGGAGGCGACCATGGCGGCGTAGAGTCCTCCGGGAGATGATTCCCCTCTCCGGCAGGGTGCCGGAGGCAATCTCCTGGATCCCCCGAGATGGGATCGGCGGCGGCGTCTCTGGAAGGTTTTCCGTATCGTGGCTCTCGGTACTGGGGGTTTCGTCACGGAGGCTATTTGTAGGCGGAAGGGCAGGTCAAGAGGCGGCACGGGGGCCCCACACCACAGGGCCACGCGGCCAAGGGGGGGCCGCGCCGCCCTAGGGTGTGGCCCCCTCGTCGCCCCTCTTCGTCTCTCCTTCGGACTTCTGGAAGCTTCGTGGAAAAATAGGCCCCTGGGCTTTGATTTCGTCCAATTCCGAGAATATTTCCTTACTAGGATTTCTGAAACCAAAAACAGCAGAAAACAGCAACTGGCACTTCGGCATCTTGTTAATAGGTTAGTTCCAGAAAATGCACGAATATGACATAAAGTGTGCATAAAACATGTAGATAACATCAATAATGTGGCATGGAACATAAGAAATTATCGATACGTCGGAGACGTATCATGCTCTGGCCAAGTAGATGCTTGTAACTCCAAGAGGGAGTACTTATGCTCGATAGTGGGTTCATGCCTGCATTGACACCTGGGACAGTGACAGAAAGTTCTAAGGTTGTGTTGTGCTGCTGCCACTAGGGATAAAACATTGATGCTATGTCTAAGGATGTAGTTGTTGATTACATTACGCACCATACTTAATGCAATTGTCTGTTGCTTTGCAACTTAATACTGGAGGGGGTTCGGATGATAACCTGAAGGTGGACTTTTTAGGCATAGATGCAGTTGGATGGCGGTCTATGTACTTTGTCGTAATGCCCAATTAAATCTCACTATACTCATCATGATATGTATGTGCATGGTCATGCCCTCTTTATTTGTCAATTGCCCAACTGTAATTTGTTCACCCAACATGCTGTTTATCTTATGGGAGAGACACCTCTAGTGAACTGTGGACCCCGGTCCAATTCTCTTTACTGAAATACAATCTACTGCAATACTTGTTCTACTGTTTTCTGCAAACAATCATCTTCCACACAATACGGTTAATCCTTTGTTACAGCAAGCCGATGAGATTGACAACCTCACTGTTTCGTTGGGGCAAAGTACTTTGGTTGTGTTGTGCAGGTTCCACGTTGGCGCCGGAATCCCTGGTGTTGCGCCGCACTACATCCCGCCGCCATCGACCTTCAACGTGCTTCTTGACTCCTACTGGTTCGATAAACCTTGGTTTCTTTCTGAGGGAAAACTTGCTGCTGTGCGCATCATACCTTCCTCTTGGGGTTCCCAACGAACGTGTGAGTTACACGCCATCAAGCTCTTTTTCTGGCGCCGTTGCCGGGGAGATCAAGACACGCTGCAAGGGGAGTCTCCACTTCTCAATCTCTTTACTTTGTTTTTGTCTTGCTTAGTTTTATTTACTACTTTGTTTGCTGCACTAAATCAAAATACAAAAAAAATTAGTTGCTAGTTTTACTTTATTTGCTATCTTGTTCGCTATATCAAAAACACAAAAAAATTAGTTACTTGCATTTACTTTATCTAGTTTGCTTTATTTACTGTTGCTAAAATGGCCAACGCTGAAAATACTAAGTTGTGTGACTTCACAACCACAAATAATAATGATTTCTTATGCACACCTATTGCTCCACCTGCTACTACAGCAGAATTCTTTGAAATTAAACCTGCTTTACTGAATCTTGTTATGCGAGAGCAATTTTCTGGTGTTAGTTCTGATGATGCTGCTGCCCATCTTAATAATTTTGTTGAACTATGTGAAATGCAAAAATATAAAGATGTAGATGGTGATATTATTAAACTAAAATTGTTCCGTTTCTCATTAAGAGGAAGAGCTAAAGATTGGTTGCTATCTCTGCCTAAGAATAGTATTGATTCATGGACTAAATGCAAGGATGCTTTTATTGGTAGATATTATCCCCCTGCTAAAATTATATCTTTGAGGAGTAGCATAATGAATTTTAAACAATTAGATACTGAACATGTTGCTCAAGCTTGGGAAAGAATGAAATCTCTGGTTAAAAATTGCCCAACCCATGGACTGACTATTTGGATGATCATCCAAACCTTCTATGCAGGACTAAATTTTTCTTCGCGGAATTTATTGGATTCAGCTGCTGGAGGTACCTTTATGTCCATCACTCTTGGTGAAGCAACAAAGCTTCTTGATAATATGATGATCAATTACTCTGAATGGCACACGGAAAGAGCTCCACAAGGTAAGAAGGTAAATTCCGTCGAAGAAACCTCTTCCTTGAGTGATAAGATTGATGCTATTATGTCTATGCTTGTGAATGATAGGACTAATATTGATCCTAATAATGTTCCATTAGCTTCATTGGTTGCACAAGAAGAACATGTTGATGTAAACTTCATTAAAAATAATAATTTCAACAACAATGCTTACCGGAACAATTCTAGTAACAACTATAGGCCATATCCTTATAATAATGGCAACGGCTATGCTAATTCTTATGGGAATTCTTACAATAATAATAGGAACACACCCCTGGACTTGAAGCCATGCTTAAAGAATTTATTAGTACACAAACTGCTTTTAACAAATCTGTTGAAGAAAAGCTTGGGAAAATTGATATACTTGCTTCTAAAGTCGATAGTCTTGCTGCTGATGTTGATCTTTTGAAATCAAAAGTTTTGCCTAATGAGAATCATCATAATAAAATTGTTACTACAGAAAATGCCATCCAAGTTAGAATTAATGAGAATATAAGATTAATGGCTGAACTGCGTGCTAGGTGGGATAGAGAAGAAAATGAAAAACTAGCTAAAGAGAAGAATGTAGCTAAAGTTTGGACTATTACCACCACTAGTAATGCTAATGCTACACATGTTGCTGCACCTCCTACTAATAATAATAAAAGAATTGGTGTTAGCAATGTTTCCACTTCTAATGCAAAGCGCGAAAAAACTGCCTGAAACTGCTAAAACTGCTGAAATTGCCTGTGATAAAGCTGCTGAAATTTTTTCCAACATTGGGGATGATGATCCCATTGCTTTAGATTATAATGGTTTGAATTTTGATGATTGCCACATCTCTGAAGTTATAAATTTCTTGCAAAAACTTGCTAAAAGTCCTAATGCTAGTGCTATAAATTTGGCTTTCACGCATCATATTACAAATGCTCTCATAAAAGCTAGAGAGGAGAAACTAGAGCGTGAAGCCTCTATTCCTAAAAAGCTAGAGGATGGTTGGGAGCCCATCATTAAGATGAAGGTTAAAGATTTTGATTGTAATGCTTTATGTGATCTTGGTGCAAGTATTTCTGTTATGCCTAAGAAAATTTATAATATGCTTGACTTGCCACCGCTGAAAAATTGTTATTTGGATGTTAATCTTGCTGATCATTCTACAAAGAAACCTTTGGGGAAAGTTGATAATGTTCGCATTACCGTTAACAATAACCTTGTCCCCGTTGATTTTATTGTCTTGGATATTGAATGCAATGCATCTTGTCCCATTATATTGGGAAGACCTTTTCTTCGAACTGTTGGTGCTATTATTGATATGAAGGAAGGTAATATAAAATATCAATTTCCTCTCAAGAAAGGTATGGAACACTTCCCTAGAAAGAGAATGAAGGTACCTTTTGATTCTATTATGAGAACAAATTATGATGTTGACACACCATCTCTTGATAATACTTGATACACACTTTCTGCGCCTAGCTAAAAGGCGTTAAAGAAAAGCGCTTATGGGAGACAACCCATGTTTTTACCTACAGTACTTTGTTTTTATTTTGTGTCTTGGAAGTTGTTTACTACTGTAGCAACCTCTCCTTATCTTAGTTTTGTGTTTTGTTGTGCCAAGTTAAGCCGTTGATAGAAAAGTAAGTACTAGATTTGGATTACTGCACAGTTCCAGATTTCTTTGCTGTCACGAATCTGGGTCCACCTCCCTGTAGGTAGCTCAGAAAATTAAGCCAATTTACGTGCATGATTCTCAGATACGTACGCAACTTTCATTCAATTTGAGCATTTTCATTTGAGCAAGTCTGGTGCCATTTTAAAATTCGTCAATACGAACTGTTCTGTTTTGACAGATTCTGCCTTTTATTTCGCATTGCCTCTTTTGCTATGTTGGATGAATTTCTTTGATCCACTAATGTCCAGTAGCATTGTGCAATGTCCAGAAGTATTAAGAATGATTGTGTCACCTCTGAATATGTCAATTTATATTGTGCACTAACCCTCTAATGAGTTGTTTCGAGTTTGGTGTGGAGGAAGTTTTCAAGGATCAAGAGAGGAGTATGATGCAACATGATCAAGGAGAGTGAAAGCTCTAAGCTTGGGGATGCCCCGGTGGTTCACCCCTGCATATATCAAGAAGACTCAAGCATCTAAGCTTGGGGATGCCCAAGGCATCCCCATCTTCATCGACAACATTATCAGGTTCCTCCCCTGAAACTATATTTTTATTCCATCACATCTTATGTGCTTTTTCTTGGAGCGTCGGTTTGTTTTTGTTTTTGTTTTGTTTGAATAAAATGGATCCTAGCATTCACTTTATGGGAGAGAGACACGCTCCGCTGTAGCATATGGACAAGTATGTCCTTGGTTTCTACTCATAGTATTCATGGCGAAGTTTCTCCTTCGTTAAATTGTTATATGGTTGGAATTGGAAAATGATACATGTAGTAATTGCTATTAATGTCTTGGGTAATGTGATACTTGGCAATTGTTGTGCTCATGATTAAGCTCTTGCATCATATGCTTTGCACCCATTAATGAAGAAATACATAGAGCATGCTAAAATTTGGTTTGCATATTTGGTTTCTCTAAGGTCTAGATAATTTCTAGTATTGAGTTTGAACAACAAGGAAGACGGTGTAGAGTCTTATAATGTTTTCAATATGTCTTTTATGTGAGTTTTGCTGCACCGGTTCATCCTTGTGTTTGTTTCAAATAAGCCTTGCTAGCCTAAACCTTGTATCGAGAGGGAATACTTCTCATGCATCCAAAATACTTGAGCCAACCACTATGCCATTTGTGTCCACCATACCTACCTACTACATGGTATTTTCCGCCATTTCAAAGTAAATTGCTTGAGTGCTACCTTTAAAATTCCATCATTCACCTTTGCAATATATAGCTCATGGGACAAATAGCTTAAAAACTATTGTGGTATTGAATATGTAATTATGCACTTTATCTCTTATTAAGTTGCTTGTTGTGCGATAACCATGTTCACTGGGACGCCATCAATTATTCATTGTTGAATTTCATGTGAGTTGCTATGCATGTCCGTCTTGTCTGAAGTAAGAGAGATCTACCACCATATGGTTAAGCATGCATATGTTAGAGAAGAACATTGGGCCGCTAACTAAAGCCATGATCCATGGTGGAAGTTTCAGTTTTGGACAACAATCCTCAAATCTCAAATGAGAAAATTATTAATTGTTGTTATATGCTTATGCATAAAAGAGGAGTCCATTATCTGTTGTCTATGTTGTCCCGGTATGGATGTCTAAGTTGAAGAATAATCAATAGCGAGAAATCCAATGCGAGCTTTCTCCTTAGACCTTTGTACAAAGCGGCATAGAGGTACCCCTTTGTGACACTTGGTAAAAACAATGCATTGTGATGATCCGGTAGTCCAAGCTAATTAGGACAAGGTGCGGGCACTATTAGTACACTATGCATGAGGCTTGCAACTTATAAGATATAATTTACATGATGCATATGCTTTATTACTACCGTTGACAAAATTGTTTCATGTTTTCAAAATCAAAGCTCTAGCACAAATATAGCAATCGATGCTTTTCCTCTATGAGGACCATTCTTTTACTTTCAATGTTGAGTCAGTTCACCTATTTCTCTCCACCTCAAGAAGCAAACACTTGTGTGAACTGTGCATTGATTCCTACATACTTGCTTATTGCACTTATTATATTACTCTATGTTGACAATATCCATGAGATATACATGTTACAAGTTGAAAGCAACCGCTGAAACTTAATCTTCTTTTGTGTTGCTTCAATGCCTTTACTTCGAATTATTGCTTTATGAGTTAACTCTTATGCAAGACTTAATTGATGCTTGTCTTGAAGTGCTATTCATGAAAAGTCTTTGCTTTATGATTCACTTGTTTACTCATGTCATATACATTGTTTTGATCGCTGCATTCACTACATATGCTTTACAAATAGTATGATCAAGATTATGATGGCATGTCACTCCAGAAATTATCTGTGTTATCGTTTTACCTGCTCGGGACGAGCAGAACTAAGCTTGGGGATGCTGATACGTCTCCGACGTATCGATAATTTCTTATGTTACATGCCACATTATTGATGTTATCTACATGTTTTATGCACACTTTATGTCATATTCGTGCATTTTCTGGAACTAACCTATTAACAAGATGCCGAAGTGCCGATTGCTTGTTTTGCTGTTTTTGGTTTCAGAAATCCTAGTAAGGAAATATTCTCGGAATTGGACGAAATCAAAGCCCAGGGGCCTATTTTTCCACGAAGCTTCAGAAGTCCGAAGGAGAGACGAAGAGGGGCCACCACCCTAGGGCGGCGCGGCCCCCCCTTGGCCGCGCGGCCCTGTGGTGTGGGGCCCCCGTGCCGCCTCTTGACCTGCCCTTCCGCCTACAAATAGCCTCCGTGACGAAACCCCCAGTACCGAGAGCCACGATACGGAAAACCTTCCAGAGACGCCGCCAACGCCGATCCCATCTCGGGGGATCCAGGAGATCGCCACCGGCACCCTGCCGGAGAGGGGAATCATCTCCCGGAGGACTCTACGCCGCCATGGTCGCCTCCGGTGTGATGTGTGAGTAGTCTACCCCTGGACTATGGGTCCATAGCAGTAGCTAGATGGTTGTCTTCTCCCCATTGTGCTATCATTGTCGGATCTTGTGAGCTGCCTAACATGATCAAGATCATCTATCTGTAATTCTATATGTTGCGTTTGTTGGGATCCGATGAATAGAGAATACTTGTTATGTTGATTATCAAAGTTATATCTATGTGTTGTTTATGATCTTGCATGCTCTCCGTTACTAGTAGATGCTCTGGCCAAGTAGATGCTTGTAACTCCAAGAGGGAGTACTTATGCTCGATAGTGGGTTCATGCCTGCATTGACACAGGACAGTGTGAAAGTTCTAAGGTTGTGTTGTGCTGTTGCCACTAGGGATAAAACATTGATGCTATGTCTAAGGATGTAGTTGTTGATTACATTACGCACCATACTTAATGCAATTGTCTGTTGCTTTGCAACTTAATACTGGAGGGGGTTCGGATGATAACCTGAAGGTGGACTTTTTAGGCATAGATGCAGTTGGATGGCGGTCTATGTACTTTGTCGTAATGCCCAATTAAATCTCACTATACTCATCATGATATGTATGTGCATGGTCATGCCCTCTTTATTTGTCAATTGCCCAACTGTAATTTGTTCACCCAACATGCTGTTTATCTTATGGGAGAGACACCTCTAGTGAACTGTGGACCCCGGTCCAATTCTCTTTACTGAAATACAATCTACTGCAATACTTGTTCTACTGTTTTCTGCAAACAATCATCTTCCACACAATACGGTTAATCCTTTGTTACAGCAAGCCGGTGAGATTGACAACCTCACTGTTTCGTTGGGGCAAAGTACTTTGGTTGTGTTGTGCAGGTTCCACATTGGCGCCGGAATCCCTGGTGTTGCGCCGCACTACATCCCGCCGCCATCGACCTTCAACGTGCTTCTTGACTCCTACTGGTTCGATAAACCTTGGTTTCTTTCTGAGGGAAAACTTGCTGCTGTGCGCATCATACCTTCCTCTTGGGGTTCCCAACGAACGTGTGAGTTACACGCCATCAAGCTCTTTTTCTCATAAAACATGTAGATAACATCAATAATGTGGCATGGAACATAAGAAATTATCGATACGTCGGAGACGTATCAGCATCCCCAAGCTTAGTTCTGCTCGTCCCGAGCAGGTAAAACGATAACACAGATAATTTCTGGAGTGACATGCCATCATAATCTTGATCATACTATTTGTAAAGCATATGTAGTGAATGCAGCGATCAAAACAATGTATATGACATGAGTAAACAAGTGAATCATAAAGCAAAGACTTTTCATGAATAGCACTTCAAGACAAGCATCAATTAGTCTTGCATAAGAGTTAACTCATAAAGCAATAATTCGAAGTAAAGGCATTGAAGCAACACAAAAGAAGATTAAGTTTCAGCGGTTGCTTTCAACTTGTAACATGTATATCTCATGGATATTGTCAACATAGAGTAATATAATAAATGCAATAAGCAAGTATGTAGGAATCAATGCACAGTTCACACAAGTGTTTGCTTCTTGAGGTGGAGAGAAATAGGTGAACTGACTCAACATTGAAAGTAAAAGAATGGTCCTCCATAGAGGAAAAGCATCGATTGCTATATTTGTGCTAGAGCTTTGATTTTGAAAACATGAAACAATTTTGTCAACGGTAGTAATAAAGCATATGCATCATGTAAATTATGTCTTATAAGTTGCAAGCCTCATGCATAGTGTACTAATATTGCCCGCACCTTGTCCTAATTAGCTTGGACTACCGGATCATCACAATGCACTGTTTTTACCAAGTGTCACAAAGGGGTACCTCTATGCCGCCTGTACAAAGGTCTAAGGAGAAAGCTCGCATTGGATTTCTCGCTATTGATTATTCTTCAACTTAGACATCCATACCGGGACAACATAGACAACAGATAATGGACTCCTCTTTTATGCATAAGCATATAACAACAATTAATAATTTTCTCATTTGAGATTTGAGGATTGCTGTCCAAAACTGAAACTTCCACCATGGATCATGGCTTTAATTAGCGGCCCAATGTTCTTCTCTAACATATGCATGCTTAACCATAAGGTGGTAGATCTCTCTTACTTCAGACAAGACGGACATGCATAGCAACTCACATGAAATTCAACAATGAATAGTTGATGGCGTCCCCAGTGAACATGGTTATCGCACAACAAGCAACTTAATAAGAGATAAAGTGCATAATTACATATTCAATACCACAATAGTTTTTAAGCTATTTGTCCCATGAGCTATATATTGCAAAGGTGAATGATGGAATTTTAAAGGTAGCACTCAAGCAATTTACTTTGGAATGGCGAAAAATACCATGTAGTAGGTAGGTATGGTGGACACAAATGGCATAGTGGTTGGCTCAAGTATTTTGGATGCATGAGAAGTATTCCCTCTCGATACAAGGTTTAGGCTAGCATGGCTTATTTGAAACAAACACAAGGATGAACCGGTGCAGCAAAACTCACATAAAAGACATATTGAAAACATTATAAGACTCTACACCGTCTTCCTTGTTGTTCAAACTCAATACTAGAAATTATCTAGACCTTAGAGAAACCAAATATGCAAACCAAATTTTAGCATGCTCTATGTATTTCTTCATTAATGGGTGCAAAGCATATGATGCAAGAGCTTAATCATGAGCACAACAATTGCCAAGTATCACATTACCCAAGACATTTATAGCAATTACTACATGTATCATTTTCCAATTCCAACCATATAACAATTTAACGAAGGAGAAACTTCGCCATGAATACTATGAGTAGAAACCAAGGACATACTTGTCCATATGCTACAGCAGAGCGTGTCTCTCTCCCATAAAGTGAATGCTAGGATCCATTTTATTCAAACAAAACAAAAACAAAAACAAACCGACGCTCCAAGAAAAAGCACATAAGATGTGATGGAATAAAAATATAGTTTCAGGTGAGGAACCTGATAATGTTGTCGATGAAGAAGGGGATGCCTTGGGCATCCCCAAGCTTAGACGCTTGAGTCTTCTTGATATATGCAGGGATGAACCACCGGGGCATCCCCAAGCTTAGAGCTTTCACTCTCCTTGATCATGTTGCATCATACTCCTCTCTTGATCCTTGAAAACTTCCTCCACACCAAACTCGAAACAACTCATTAGAGGGTTAGTGCATAATATAAATTGACATATTCAGAGGTGACACAATCATTCTTAACACTTCTGGACATTGCATAATGCTACTGGACATTAGTGGATCAAAGAAATTCATCCAACATAGCAAAAGAGGCAATGCGAAATAAAAGGCAGAATCTGTCAAAACAGAACAGTTCGTATTGACGAATTTTAAAATGGCACCAGACTTGCTCAAATGAAAATGCTCAAATTGAATGAAAGTTGCGTACATATCTGAGGATCATGCACGTAAATTGGCTTAATTTTCTGAGCTACCTACAGGGAGGTGGACCCATATTCGTGACAGCAAAGAAATCTGGAACTGTGCAGTAATCCAAATCTAGTACTTACTTTTCTATCAACGGCTTAACTTGGCACAACAAAACACAAAACTAAGATAAGGAGAGGTTGCTACAGTAGTAAACAACTTACAAGACACAAAATAAAAACAAAGTACAGTAGGTAAAAACATGGGTTGTCTCCCATAAGCGCTTTTCTTTAACGCCTTTCAGCTAGGCGCAGAAAGTGTGTATCAAGTATTATCAAGAGATGAAGTGTCAACATCATAATTTTTTCTCATAATAGAATCAAAAGGTACCTTCATTCTATTTCTAGGGAAGTGTTCCATACCTTTCTTGAAAGGAAATTGATATTTTATATTACCTTCCTTCATATCAATAATAGCACCAACAGTTCGAAGAAAAGGTCTTCCCAATATAATGGGACAAGATGCATTGCATTCAATATCCAAGACAACAAAATCAACGGGGACAAGGTTATTGTTAACGGTAATGCGAACATTATCAACTTTCCCCAAAGGTTTCTTTGTAGAATGATCAGCAAGATTAACATCCAAATAACAATTTTTCAATGGTGGCAAGTCAAGCATATTATAAATTTTCTTAGGCATAACAGAAATACTTGCACCAAGATCACATAAAGCATTACAATCAAAATCTTTAACCTTCATCTTAATGATGGGCTCCCAACCATCCTCTAGCTTTTTAGGAATAGAGGCTTCACGCTCTAGTTTCTCCTCTCTAGCTTTATCAAAATTCTTCTTTGGCAATTCATAATGAGAGGCAAAAGCTTTATAAAGATTTACAGCAACTTGAGAATCAAGACCATATGTAGCACTCATATTACGAAATTTATCAGTATCCATAAAAGCTTCAATGCATTTATAATCATAAATTATACCTGATTCTCTATCCTTGTCGTTCTCCCAACCTTCAGTATTTTCTTGGATTCGATCAAGAAGGTCCCTTTTAAACTCTTCTTTGTTGCGTGTAAATGATCCAGAACAAGAAGTATCCAGCAAGGTCTTGTCTTGAAAAGAAAGTCTTGCATAGAAATTATCAATAATAACATTACCAGGAAGCTCATGAATGGGGCATTTGAGCATTAAAGACTTCAATCTCCCCCAAGCTTGGGCAATACTCTCTCCATCATGAGGCCAAAAATTATATATGCGATTCCGATCCTTATGAATTTCACTTGGAGGATAGAACTTAGAATAAAACCGGGGCACAATATCATTCCATTCAAGAGAATCCCATTATCCAGTAATTTATACCAATGCGCCGCCTTACCGGACAGCGATAAAGAGAATAGTTTCTTCCTCACTTCATCCATAGCAATACCTGCACATTTGAATAACCCGCATAATTCATGCAAAAACAGTAAATGATCACCGGGGTGGACAGTTCCATCCCCTTCATAGCGGTTATCCATAACACGTTCAATAATTTTCATAGGTATTTTATATGGTATCACTTCCTCACCTGGCGCCTCATCCACTACCGTTGCAGTAGTAGTAGATTTCCCAAATAAAAATTGAAGAGAAGATCTCTCCATAATGACTTATAGCAGCAGGCAGAAATAAAATCAGCACAACAGTAAAGGTTTTCCTTACCAAGTCCACTTACCAATAGCGCTTCACTCCCCGGCAACGGCGCCAGAAAATAGTCTTGATGACCCACAAGTATAGGGGGTGTATCGTAGTATCTTCGATAAGTAAGAATGTCGATCCCAACGAGGAGCAGAAGGTGTTGACAAGCAGTTTCGATGAAGGATTCACTGTAAATGCTCACAGACAAGTATTCAGGGGGTTTTGATGTAACAGTTGAATAAAGTACGAGTATGTAAAGTGCGAGAGTAACAATTGCAGCGAGTGGCCCAATCCTTTTTAGCACAAAGGACAAGCTGGTTTGTTTACTTATAATGACCAAACGTTCTCGAGGACACACGGGATTTTAGTCTAGTGCTTTCGCTACATACGGCTAAATAATCTTCATTGTTATGATAAGTGTTGTGTGGGTGAACCTATGCTAATGTACCGCCCTTCCTAGGACTAATACATACTTGTGATTATACCCCTTGCAAGCATCCGCAACTACAAGAAAGTAATTAAGAATAAATCTAACCACAGCCTTAAACTCTGAGATCCTGCGATCCCTCCTGCATCGATATACCAACGGGGTTTAGGTTTGTCACTCCGGCAACCCCGCAATTAGCAAACGAATACAAGATGCATTCCCCTAGGCCCATAAATGGTGAAGTGTCATGTAGTCGACGTTCACATGACACCACTAGAAGAATAACACCACAACTTAAATATCACACCATTGAATACTACTCAACCATAGTTCACTACTAACATTTAGACTTCACCCATGTCCTCAAGAACTAAACGAACTACTCACGAGACATCATACGGAACATGATCAGAGGTGATATGATGATGAATAACAATCTGAACATAAACTTGGTTCAATGGTTTCACTCAATAGCATCAACAACAAGTAGAGATCGATACCGGGAGAGTTTCCCCTATCAAACAATCAAGATCAAACCCAAATTGCTACGGCGGTGACGGTGTCCAGCGGTGATGACGGCGGTGATGATGGTGGAGATGATGATGATGGTGATGGCGATGATGTCCAGCTCGATGACGGTGACGATGGCGTCGATTTCCCCCTCCCGGAGGGAATTTCCCCGGCGGATTCCTGCCCGCCGGAGAGCTCTTTTCTCTCTGGTGTTCTCCGCCCCGCAGAGGCGGCTGTAACTCTTCGCGAGGTACCCTCTGTGGCTTAGGTTTTCGGGACGAAGGATTTCGCGAAGAAAAGGAGGCGAAAGGGGCCGTGGGCCCCCCACACTACATGGCGGCGCGGCCAGGGCATGGGCCGCGCTGCCCTAGGGTGTGGGCCCACCCTGGCTCCTCCTTCTGGCTTCCTTCGTCATCTTGAAAAATAGGATTTTTGGTATAATTTTCTCCCACAGTTGATCTTCCGAAATATTGCGTTCTGACGGTGCTTTTTCCAGCAGAATCCTGGCTCCGGTGCTTGATCCTCCAATAATGATGAAACATGCGAAATAGATGAAATAACATAAGTATTGTGTCCCAATATGAAATATATCAATGAATAACAGCAAATTATGATATAAAATAGTGATGCAAATTGGACGTATCAACTATCTCCTGAGATCCTTGATTGTCGACTCGGGCTGGCCCTGCGCTCGCTTGATGCATCAGCTGCATCTCTTCTTTCGTCGAGTGTTCGTCGTAATTTTTCTAACTCTCATCTGGAACAAGCGATTTTATATTGATATTCTTGCAGCGCTTGAGGCGTAGCTGTGGTGGTCATCGGCTCGATGCCATCCATGGTTCTCGCAGCTCTATCCCACGCTTCCTGCGGCAGCTGTAATTTTTCTCGCGGCGTTATTCTAGTGTATTTATTTTCCGTTCCGCGCGTGAGATCTGCGGGATCGACGTAGGGGTTGCCCAAATCGTTGAAAGCCTTAGACTCTTCGTCCGCTTGACGACTTGCTCCCGCAATCACACAGATTTGATGATATGTTGCGGATCTGTTTTCGTCATCCTCAGGGTCGGTGACACCGTCGTATAGATCGGTGAAGACCTCCCTACTAGCAGTAGAGTTGTTGGTGAAGTAAAAGTTGGTGAAGCCGGAGTTGTTGAAGCTTTCTGAGTCGTTGTCCATATCGGTTTCCATGAACGACCCAAAAGTCATGTCATCAAACAGATCGGTGAGTGCCCCGCCGTCGGCGGGCTTGGTGAAGCTTGGCAGCGAAATTTCCTCGTCGCCTGACTCGACAGATGATATTGACGATCCCAAGAAATTGGACTTGACCGCCAACGGTCCCAAAAAAATCGGTGCCACGAGACGATGCGATCCTTCTTTCCCGACGTAGAACTGGAAGCTCCCGAACGTCATCTCCGTTTACTCCTCCAGATCGGCATATGCATGCAAACAGGCGGGAGGGTGAGGAACAAAATCGGCGAAATCAGGTTGGACTCGTTTACCTCCGTCCATCGCGTTGCTTGCTATTGACGATGATGTTGACGATGCCATCGAGATCAAGACCTTGCGACCTCGCCTTCCCACAGACGGCGTCAATTGAGGAGGGATTAACTCGTCAATGCCTACAGATTGTAGACTTAGGGTTTTGTACTAAGTAGAGGGCAAGTAGATCTCGAAGGTTCAACCGACAAAGGTACTCAACTCAAGATTACGGTGGTTCTGGTGGCAAATATTTTGATCCCTCGTTTCTCCCTCGGCTCCCTGATGACCCACAAGTATAGGGGATCGCAACAGTCTTCGAGGGAAGTAAAACCCAATTTATTGATTCGACACAAGGGGAGCCAAAGAATATTTGTAAGCCTTAACAGCGGAGTTGTCAATTCAACTGCACCTGGAAACAAACTTACTCGCAAGAGTTTATCAGTAGCAACAGTTTTATAGCAGTAGCAGTAGTGAAATATAAGCAGCAGTGTAACAAAGACAGTAGTAGTGATGATAGTAAACAGCAGGATTAAAATAATGTAGGCACAGGGATGGATGAACGGGCGCTGCATGGATAAGAGAACTCATGTAACAATTGATACGTCTCAAACGTATCTATAATTTCTTATATTCCATGCTACTTTTATGATGATACTCACATGTTTTATACACACTTTATGTCATTATTATGCATTTTCCGGCACTAACCTATTGACGGGATGCCGAAGAGCCAGTTGTTGTTTTCTGCTTTTTTTTGGTTTCAGAAATCCTACAAAGGAAATAATCTTGGAATTGGACGAAATCAACGCCCAGGGTCTTATTTTTCCACGAAGCTTCCAGAAGACCGAAGAGGATACGAAGTGGTGCCACGAGGTGGCGACACACTAAGGCGGCGTGATACGTCTCCAACGTATCTATAATTTCTAATGTTCCATGCTTGTTTTATGACAATACCGACATGTTTTGTTCACACTTTATATCGTTTTTATGCGTTTTCCAGAACTAACCTATTGACGAGATGCCAAAAGGCCAGTTGCTGTTTTCTGCTGTTTTTGGTTTCAGAAATACTAGTAAGTAAATATTTTCGGAATCGGACGAAATCAACACCGAAAGTCTTAGAAATATGCGAAGCTTCCAGAGCACCGGAGAAAGGCCAGAGGGGTGCCAGGGGGGCCCCACACCACAGGGCGGCGCGGCCCAAGGGGGGGTGCGCCCCCTATCATCTGGGCACCCTGTGGCCCCTCCGACTCCGACTCTCCGCCTATATATTCGTCCCTGACCTAAAAACATCGACCAGTTCGACGAAAACAGAGAAAACCATCCAGAGCCGCCGCCATCGCGAAAGTCCAATTCGGGGGACAGAACTCTCTGTTTCGGCACCCTGCCGGGACGGGGAATTGCCCCCGGAGCCATCTCCACCGCCGTCTCCACCGCCATCTTCACCGCCATCGCTGCCTCCATGATGAGGAGGGAGTAATTCACCCCCGGGGCTGAGGGCTCCGCTGTAGCTATGTGGTTCATCTCTCTCTTTATGTGATCTAGTTGAATATCATCTATGTGCTACTCTAGTGATGTTATTAAAGTAGTCTATTCCTCCTCCATGATGTAATGTTGGCAGTGTGTGCATCATGAAGTACTTGGTTTATGCTATGATTTTGATCTCTTGTAGATTATGAAGTTAACTATTACTATGATGGTATTGATGCGATCTATTCCTCCTTTCATAGTGTGAAGGTGACAGTGTGCATGCTATGTTAGTACTTGGTTTAGTCGTGTTGATCTTTCATGCACTCTAAGGTTATTTAAATATGAACATTGAATTGTGGAGCTTGTTAACTCTGGCATTGAGGGTTCGTGTAATCCTACGCAATGGTGTTCATCATCCAACAAAAGAGTGTAGAGTATGCATTTATCTATTCTGTTATGTGATCAATGTTGAGAGTATCCACTAGTGAAAGTATGATCCCTAGGCCTTGTTCCTAAATACTGCTATCGCTGCTTGTTTACTGTTTTACTGCGTTACTACTGCTGCGTTACTACTACTTATTTATACCACCTGTATTTCACTATCTCTTCGCCGAACTAGTGCACCTATTAGGTGTGTTGGGGACACAAGAGACTTCTTGCTTTGTGGTTGCAGGGTTGCATGAGAGGGATATCTTTGACCTCTTCCTCCCTGAGATCGATAAACCTTGGGTGATCCACTTAAGGGAAATTTGCTGCAGTTCCACAAACCTCTGCTCTTGGAGGCCCAACACTGTCTACAAGAATAGAAGCTCCCGTAGACATCAAGCTATTTTCTGGCGCCGTTGCCGGGGAGGAAAGGTAAAAGGCACTCATACTCCGGTTCCAGGTAAAGTACTTTTCTGGCGCCATTGTGTTTGTGCTCGAAGCTATTTCCTTTAGATCCTGCAATTGCAACTTTTTGTTTCTTGTTTACACTAGTTAGGCATAATGGAAAACAACAAAAATATGAGAGATCTTTATGAACTTTATCTTGAATTAGGACATGATGTGTTTGAAGAGAGAATTAAAAAACCCATGGAACTTTATATGCATGCTAATGGGAATGTTATTAATATGAATGCTTTGAACACTATTGTTGCTAATGCTATGGAAAATTCTAAGCTTGGGGAAGCTGGTTTTGATGAGCATGATCTTTTTAGTCCCCCAAGCATTGAGGAGAAAATTCACTTTGATGATACTTTGCCTCCTATTTATGATGATTATAATGATAGTACTCTTTTGGTACCGCCTGTTATGGAGGATAAATTTGATTATGAATACAATATGCCTCCTATATTTGATGATGAGAATAATAATGATAGCTACTTTGTTGAATTTGCTCCCACTATTACTAATAAAATTGACTATGCTTATGTGGAGAGTAATAATTTTATGCATGAGACTCATGATAAGAATGCTTTATGTGATAGTTATATTGTTGATTTTGCTCATGATGCTACTGAAAATCTTTATGAGAGAGGAAAATATGGTCGTAGAAATTTTCATCTTACTAAAATGCCTCTCTATGTGCTGAAATTTTTGAAGCTACACCTGTTTTATCTTTCTATGCTTGTTGCATTATGCTTCTTGAACTTGTTTATTTACAAGATTCCTTTTCATAGGAAGCATGTTAGACTTAAATGTGTTTTGAATTTGCCTCTTGATGCTCTCTTTTGCTTCAAACACTATTTCTTGCGAGTGGATCATTAAAACTGCTGAGCCCATCTTAATGGCTATAAAGAAAGAACTTCTTGGGAGATAACCCATGTGTTATTTTGCTACAGTACTTTGTTTTATATTTGTGTCTTGGAAGTTGTTTACTACTGTAGCAACCTCTCCTTATCTTAGTTTAGTGTTTTGTTGTGCCAAGTAAAGTCGTTGATAGTAAAGTTCATACTAGATTTGGATTACTGCGCAGAAACAGATTTCTTTGCTGTCACGAATCTGGGCAAAATTCTCTATAGGTAACTCAGAAAATTATGCCAATTTACGTGAGTGATCCTCAGATATGTACGCAACTTTCATTCAATTTGAGCATTTTCATTTGAGCAAGTCTGGTGCCTCAATAAAATTCGTCAATACGAACTATTCTGTTTTGACAGATTCTGCCTTTTATTTCGCATTGCCTGTTTTGTTATGTTTGATGGATATTTTGATTCCATTGACTTTAAGTAGCTTTGTGCAATGTCCATAAGTGTTAAGAATGATTATGTCACCTCTGAACATGTATATTTTGATTGTGCACTAACCCTCTAATGAGTTGTTCTAAGTTTGGTGTGGAGGAATTTTTCAAGGATCAGGAGAGGAGGATGATACAATGCGATCAAGAAGAGTGAAAAGTCTAAGCTTGGGGATGCCCCGGTGGTTCATCCCTGCATATTTCAAGAAGACTCAAGCGTCTAAGCTTGGGGTTGCCCAAGGCATCCCCTTCTTCATCGACAAATTATCAGGTTCCTTCTCTTGAAACTATATTTTTATTCGGTCACATCTTATGTACTTTACTTGGAGCATCTGTATGTTTCTTGTTTTTGTTTTTGTTTCAATAAATACTTGTGTGGGAGAGAGACACGCTCCGCTGGTTCGTATGAACACATGTGTTCTTAGCTTTTAATGTTCATGGCGAAGGTTGAAACTGCTTCGTTAATTGTTATATGGTTGGAAACGGAAAATGCTACATGTAGTAATTGGTGTGATGTCTTGAATAACTTGATACTTGGCAATTGTTGTGCTCTTGTTTAAGCTCTTGCATCATATACTTTGCACCTATTAGTGAAGAAATACATAGAGCTTGTTAAAATTTGGATTGCATGAGTGGTTTCTCTAGAGTCTAGATATTTTCTAGTGAGGTGTTTGAACAACAAGGAAGACGATGTATAGTCTTATAATGCTTGTAATATGTCTTCTATGTAAGTTTTGATGTACTAGTTCATGCTTGTGTTTGCTTCAAACAACCTTGCTAGCCTAAGCCTTGTATCGAGAGGGAATACTTCTCATGCATCCAAAATACTTGAGCCAACCACTATGCCATTTCTGTCCACCATACCTACCTACTACATGGTATTTCTCCGCCATTCCAAAGTAAATTGCTTGAGTGCTACCTTTAAACAATTAAAAATTTATCACCTCTGATTTGTGTCAATGTTTTATAGCTCATGAGGAAGTATGTGGTGTTTATCTTTCAATCTTGTTGGGCAACTTTCACCAATGGACTAGTGGCTTCATCCGCTTATCCAATAATTTTGCAAAAAGAGCTAGCAATGGGATTCCCAGTCCCAAATTAATTAACAAAAATAGACACTCCTCCATGGTATGTGATTGTTGGACGGCACCCGAAGGATTCGGTTAGCCATGGCTCGTGTAAGCAAAGGTTGGGAGGAGTGTCATCATAATAAAACTAAAATAAAAAGGCACTCCTTCATGGTATGAGATTGTTGGCAGGCACCCGAGGATTCGGTTAGCCATGGTTTGTGAAAGAAAGGTTGGAAGGAGTGCCACCCAAAATTAAATAAAATGGGAGCCGCTCTTTGAAGGTTTGTCTGGCAAGGGGGTTAGAGTACCCGCTACCATTCGTTGACAACAACATACACCTCTCAAAACTTTATTTTTATGCTCTCTTTATGTTTTCAAAATAAAAGCTCTAGCACAAATATAGCTACCGATGCTTTCCTCTTTGAAGGACCATTCTTTTACTTTTATTGTTGAGTCAGTTCACCTATTTCTCTCCATCTCAAGAAGCAAACATTTGTGTGAACTATGCATTGATTCCTACATATTTGCATATTGCATTTGTTATATTGCTTTGCATTGACAATTATCCATGAGATATACATGTTACAAGTTGAAAGCAACCGCTGAAACTTAATCTTCCATTGTGTTGTTTCAATGTCTTTACTTTGAATTTATTGCTTTATGAGTTAACTCTTATGCAAGACCTATTGATGCTTGTCTTGAAAGTACTATTCATGAAAAGTCTTTGCTATATGATTCAATTGTTTACTCATTGCATTTACATTGCTTCGAATCGCTGCATTCATCTCATATGCTTTACAATAGTATGATTAAGATTATGTTGGTAGCATGTCACTTCAGAAATTATCTTTTATCGTTTACCTACTCGAGGACGAGTAGGAACTAAGCTTGGGGATGCTGATACGTCTCCAACGTATCTATAATTTCTGATGTTCCATGCTTGTTTTATGACAATACCGACATGTTTTGTTCACACTTTATATCGTTTTTATGCGTTTTCCGGAACTAACCTATTGACGAGATGCCGAAAGGCCAGTTGTTGTTTTCTGCTGTTTTTGGTTTCAGAAATCCTAGAAAGGAAATATTTTCGAAATCGGACGAAATCAACACCGAAAGTCTTAGAAATATGCGAAGCTTCCAGAGCACCGGAGAAAGGCCAGAGGGGTGCCAGGGGGGCCCCACACCACAGGGTGGCGCGGCCCAAGGGGGGGCACGCCCCCCTATCATCTGGGCACCCTGTGGCCCCTCCGACTCCGACTCTCCGCCTATATATTCGTCCCTGACCTAAAAACATCGACCAGTTCGACGAAAACAGAGAAAACCATCCAGAGCCGCCGCCATCGCGAAAGTCCAATTCGGGGGACAGAACTCTCTGTTCCGGCACCCTGCCGGGACGGGGAATTGCCCCCGGAGCCATCTCCACCGCCGTCTCCACCGCCATCTTCACCGCCATTGCTGCCTCCATGATGAGGAGGGAGTAATTCACCCCCGGGGCTGAGGGCTCCGCTGTAGCTATGTGGTTCATCTCTCTCTTTATGTGATCTAGCTAGTTGAATATCATCTATGTGCTACTCTAGTGATGTTATTAAAGTAGTCTATTCCTCCTCCATGATGTAATGTTGGCAGTGTGTGCATCATGAAGTACTTGGTTTATGCTATGATTGTGATCTCTTGTAGATTATGAAGTTAACTATTACTATGATGGTATTGATGCGATCTATTCCTCCTTTCATAGTGTGAAGGTGACAGTGTGCATGCTATGTTAGTACTTGGTTTAGTCGTGTTGATCTTTCATGCACTCTAAGGTTATTTAAATATGAACATTGAATTGTGGAGCTTGTTAACTCCGGCATTGAGGGTTCGTGTAATCCTACGCAATGGTGTTCATCATCCAACAAAAGAGTGTAGAGTATGCATTTATCTATTCTGTTATGTGATCAATGTTGAGAGTGTCCACTAGTGAAAGTATGATCCCTAGGCCTTGTTCCTAAATACTGCTATCGCTGCTTGTTTACTGTTTTACTGCGTTACTACTGCTGCGTTACTACTACTTATTTATACCACCTGTATTTCACTATCTCTTCGCCGAACTAGTGCACCTATTAGGTGTGTTGGGGACACAAGAGACTTCTTGCTTTGTGGTTGCAGGGTTGCATGAGAGGGATGTCTTTGACCTCTTCCTCCCTGAGATCGATAAACCTTGGGTGATCCACTTAAGGGAAATTTGCTGCTGTTCTACAAACCTCTGCTCTTGGAGGCCCAACACTGTCTACAAGAATAGAAGCTCCCGTAGACATCACGGCGCGACCAAGGAGGGGCCCGCGCCGCCCAAGTGTGTGGGCCCCTCGTGACGCCTCCAACCCTACCCTTCCGCCTACTTAAAGCCTTCGTCGCGAAAACCCCAGTACCGAGAGCCACGATACGGAAAACCTTCCAGAGACGCCGCCGCCGCCAATCCCAACTCGGGGGATTCAGGAGAGCGCCTCCGGCACCCTGCCGGAGAGGGGAATCATCTCCCGGAGGACTCTTCATCACCATGATCGCCTCCGGATTGATGTGTGAGTAGTTCACCCCTGGACTATGGGTCCATAGCATTAGCTAGATGGTTGTCTTCTCCTCATTATGCTATCATGTTAGATCTTGTGAGCTGCCTATCATGATCAAGATCATCTATTTGTAATGCTACATGTTGTGTTTGTTGGGATCCGATGAATATGGAATACTTGTAACTCCAAGAGGGAGTATTTATGCTCGATAGTGGGTTCATGCCTCCATTAAATCTGGGACAGTGATAGAAAGTTCTAAGGTTGTGGATGTGCTGTTGCCACTAGGGATAAAACATCAATGCTTTGTCTAAGGATATTTGTGTTGATTACATTACGCACCATACTTAATGCAATTGTCTGTTGTTTGCAACTTAATACTGGAAGGGGTGCGGATGCTAACCTGAAGGTGGACTTTCTAGGCATAGATGCATGCTGGATAGCGGTCTATGTACTTTGTCGTAATGCCCGATTGAATTTCACACTACTCATCATGATATGTATGTGCATTGTTATGCCCTCTTTATTTGTCAATTGCCCAACTGTAATTTGTTCACCCAACATGCTATTTCTTATTGGAGAGACACCACTAGTGAACTGTGGACCCCGGTCCATTCTTTTACATCTGAAATACAATCTACTGCAAACATTGTTCTTTACTGTTCTTCGCATACAAACATCATTTTCCACACCATACATTTAATCCTTTGTTACAGCAAGCCGGTGAGATTGACAACCTCACTGTTAAGTTGGGGCATAGTATTTGGATTGTGTTGTGCAGGTTCCACGTTGGCGCCGGAATCCCTGGTGTTGCGTCGCACTACACTCCGTCACCAACAACCTTCACGTGCTCCTTGACTCCTACTGGTTCGATAAGCTTGGTTTCTTACTGAGGGAAAACTTTCTGCTGTACGCATCACACCTTCCTCTTGGGGTTCCCAACGGGCGTGTGCTTTACGCGTCAACAAGCTCTTTTTCTGGCGCCGTTGCCGGGGAGATCAAGACACGCTGCAAGGGGAGTCTCTCACATCCAATCTCTTTACTTTGTTTTTGTCTTGCTTTACTTTACTTTATTTACTACTTTGTTTGCTTTCTTATATCAAAATAGAAAAAAATTAGTTACTTGCTTTACTTTATTTACTGTCTTGTTTGTTTTCCTCATATTAAAAACACAAAAAATTAGCTATTTGCATTTACTTTATTCACCTTTTGTTTATTTCATCATGTTTCCTCCTAAGTGTACTCTGAAAGACATACCGGTAGGACGAGGGTCTATCATTGGAAGAGATAATATAGAAGAATTATTTACTCATGTTAGTACCGTTGAAGATTTTGAAGATAGACACTTGGTAGAACTTGCTCCTACTTATGAAATTGCTGCTGCTTCTTTAGTACATATGTTGGAAGATAGATTTGTTAATCTCAACCCTATAATGCAACATATGTTTCTTACACTAGGTGATATGGAAGAAGGAGAAAAGAAAGATTTTATTTTAGAAACCCTTCTTAAAGAATTTGGTGATGTAGCTAGAGAAGCTAGAAAAGTATTTATTAAACATAAGATGCTTGGCTTTTATACCAATTTTGCTAATACCCTTGAAAAGATGGAAAAATATAGATTAAAGTACACTAATAAAGTTAATTGTGAGGGGGAGATTGAAACATCAATACCCTGCAAGCTCTTAGGAATGTGCAAGGCACTAGAAAAGAATTTTGATTGGATTGTTCCTGAAAATTTGTTTGATGAGAATAGCAAGCCTAAGAGTAATGAAAAAGGAGCCTCTAAAACTTAAATAGATAAGATACAATGCATAGTTGAGAAAACTCCAAACCCCTCTGTTGATGCATCATCTCTTGATAATACTTGATTCACACTATCTGCGCCTAGCTGAAAGGCGTTAAAGAAAAAGCGCTTATGGGAGACAACCCATTATTTTACTACAACAATTTTGTTTTATATTTGAGTCTTGGAAGTTGTTACTACTGTAGAAACCTCTCCTTATATTTATTTTATCGCATTGTTGTGTCAAGTAAAGTCTTTGATAGTAAAGATGATACTAGATTTGGATTACTGCGCAGAAACAGATTTCTTGCTGTCACGAATTTGAGTAGTATTCTCTATAGGTAACTCAGAAAAATCTGCCAATTTACATGCATGATCCTCAGATATGTACGCAACTTTCATTCAATTTGAGCATTTTCATCTGAGCAAGTTAAGTGCCCCAAAAAAATTCGTCTTTACAGACTGTTCTGTTTTGACAGATTCTGCCTTTTATTTCGCATTGCCTGTTTTGCTATGTTTGATGGATTTCTTTGTTCCATTAACTTTCAGTAGCTTTGTGCAATGTCCAGAAATGTTAATAATGATTATGTCACCTCTGAATATGTGAATGTTTGATTATGCACTAACCCTCTAATGAGTTTGTTTTGAGTTTGGTGTGGAGGAAGTTTTCAAGGATCAAGAGAGGAGGATGATACAATATGATCAAGGAGAGTGAAAACTCTAAGCTTGGGGATGCCCCCGTGGTTCATCCCTGCATATTTCAAGAAGACTCAAGCATCTAACCTTGGGGATGCCCAAGGCATCCCCTTCTTCATCGACAACTTATCAGGTCACCTCTAGTGAAACTATATTTTTATTCCATCACATCTTATGTGCTTTACTTGGAGCGTCTTTATGTTTTTATTTTTGTTTTTGTTTGAATAAAATCGGATCCTAGCATTTCTTGTGTGGGAGAGAGACACGCTCCGCTGTTGCATATGAACACATGTGTTCTTAGCTTTACTCTTAATGTTCATGGCGAAGGTTGAAACTGCTTCGTTCATTGTTATATGGTTGGAAACAGAAAATGCTACATGTGGTAATTGGTATAATGTCTTGAATAGTTTGATACTTGGCAATTGTTGTGCTCAAATAGATCATGTTTAAGCTCTTGCATCCTGTACTTTGCACCCATTAATGAAGAAATACCATAGAGCTTGTTGAAATTTGGTTTGCATGATTGGTCTCTCTAAAGTCTAGATATTTTCTGGTGAGGGTTTGAACAACAAGGAAGACAGTGTAGAGTCTTATAATGCTTGCAATATGTTCTTATGTAAGTTTTGCTGTACCGGTTCATACTTGTGTTTGCTTCAAACAACCTTGCTAGTCTAAGACTTGTATTGAGAGGGATTACTTCTCGTGCATCCAAAATCCTTGAGCCAAAAACTATGCCATTTGTGTCCACCATACCTACCTACTACATGGTATTTTTCTGCCATTCCAAAGTAAATTGCTTGAGTGCTACCTTTAAAATTTCATTCCTTTGTCTTTGCAATATATAGCTCATGGGAAAAATAGCCTAAAAACTATTGTGGTATTGAATATGTACTTATGTATCTTATTTCTTATAAGTTGCTTGCTGAGCGGTAACCATGTTCCTGGGGACGCCATCAACTATTTCTTTGTTGAATATCATGTGAGTTGCTATGCATGTTCGTCTTGTCTGAAGTAAGGGTGATTTATCATGATCAAATGGTTTGAGTATGCATATTGTTAGAGAAGAACTTTGGGCCGCTAACTAAAGCCATGATCCATGGTGGAAGTTTCAGTTTGGACATCAATCCTCAATCTCATATGAGAATATTATCTGTTGTTGAATGCTTATGCATTAAAGAGGAGTCCATTATCTGTTGTCTATGTTGTCCCGGTATGGATGTCTAAGTTGAGAATAATCAAAAGCGAGAAATCCAATGCGAGCTTTCTCCTTATACCTTTGTACAGGCGGTATAGAGGTACCCCTTTGTGACACTTGGTTAAAACATATGCTATGCAATGATAATCCATGTAAATCCAAGCTAATTAGGACAAGGTGCGGGCACTATTGGTATACTATGCATGAGGCTTGCAACTTATAGGATATCTTATGCATAACACATATGAATTATTACTACCGCTGACAAAATTGTTTCTATGTTTTCAAAATGAAAGCTCTAGCACAAATATAGCAATCCATGCTTCCCTCTACGAAGGGTCATTCTTTTACTTTATGTTGAGTCAGTTTACCTACTTCTTTCTACCTTAGAAGCAAACACTTGTGTCAACCGTGTGCATTGATTTTTACATACTTGCTTATTTGCATTCATCATATTACTTTGTGTTGACAATTATCCATGAGATAAACATGTTGAAGTTGAAAGCAACTGCTGAAACTTATATCTTCCTTTGTGTTGCTTCAAAACTTTCTACTAAGAATCTATTGCTTTATGAGTTAACTCCTATGCAAGTCCTATTGATGCTTGTCTTGAAAGTACTATTCATGAAAAGTCTTTGCTATATGATTCAGTTGTTTATTCATTGTCTTTACCATTGCTTCGAATCACTTCATTCATTACATATGCTTTACAATAGTATTGATCAAGATTATGATAGCATGTCACTTCAGAAACTATCTTTGTTATCGTTTACCTACTCGAGGGCGAGTAGGAACTAAGCTTGGGGATGCTTGATACGTCTCAAACGTATCTATAATTTCTTATGTTCCATGCTACTTTTATGATGATACTCACATGTTTTATACACACTTTATGTCATTATCATGCATTTTTCGGCACTAACCTATTGATGAGATGCTGAAGAGCCAGTTGATGTTTTATGTTGTTTTTGGTTTCAGAAATCCTACAAAGGAAATATTCTCGGAATTGGACGAAATCAACGCCCAGGGTCTTATTTTTCCACGAAGCTTCGAGAGGACCGAATAGGATATGAAGTGGGGCCACGAGGTGGCGACACACTAAGGCGGCGCGGCCAAGGAGGGGTCCGTGCCGCCCTAGTGTGTGGGCCCCTCGTGACGCGTCCAACCCTACCCTTCCGCCTACTTAAAGCCTTCGTCGCGAAAACCCCAGTACCGAGAGCCATGATACGGAAAACCTTCCAGAGACGCCGCCGCCAATCCCATCTCGGGGGATTCAGGAGATCACCTCTGGCACCCTGCCGGAGAGGGGAATCATCTCCTGGAGGACTCTTCATCACCATGATCGCCTCCGGATTGATGTGTGAGTAGTTCACCCCTGGACTATGGGTCCATAGCAGTAGCTAGATGGTTGTCTTCTCCTCATTTTGCTATCATGTTAGATCTTGTGAGCTGCCTATCATGATCAAGATCATCTATTTGTAATGCTACATGTTGTGTTTGTTGGGATCCGATGAATATGGAATACTATGTTATGTTGATTATCAATCTATCATATATGTGTTGTTTATGATCTTGCATGCTCTCCGTTGCTAGTAGAGGCTCTGGCCAAGTTGATACTTGTAACTCCAAGAGGGAGTATTTATGCTCGATAGTGGGTTCCTGCCTCCATTAAATCTGGGACAGTGACAGAAAGTTCAAAGGTTATGGATGTGCTGTTGCCACTAGGGATAAAACATCAATGCTTTGTCTAAGGATATTTGTGTTGATTACATTACGCACCATACTTAATGCAATTGTCTGTTGTTTGCAACTTAATACTGGAAGGGGTGCGGATGCTAACCTGAAGGTGGACTTTTTAGGCATAGATGCATGCTGGATAGCGGTCTATGTACTTTGTCGTAATGCCCGATTGAATTTCACACTACTCATCATGATATGTATGTGCATTGTTATGCCCTCTTTATTTGTCAATTGCCCAACTGTAATTTGTTCACCCAACATTCTATTTCTTATTGGAGAGACACCACTAGTGAACTGTGGACCCCGGTCCATTCTTTTACATCTGAAATACAATCTACTGCAAACATTGTTCTTTACTGTTCTTCGCATACAAACAAAATTTTCCACACCATACATTTAATCCTTTGTTATAGCAAGCCGGTGAGATTGACAACCTCACTGTTAAGTTGGGGCAAAGTATTTGGATTGTGTTGTGCAGGTTCCACGTTGGCGCCGGAATCCCTGGTGTTGCGCCGCACTACACTCCGTCACCAACAACCTTCACGTGCTCCTTGACTCCTACTGGTTCGATAACCTTGGTTTCTTACTGAGGGAAAACTTGCTGCTGTACGCATCACACCTTCCTCTTGGGGTTCCCAACGGGCGTGTGCTTTACGCGTCAACAATAATCAAGGCAGGGCATTTGCAGATAGTAATAAAACAGTATCTAGGTACTAAACAACCATAGGCATGTGTTCCGTATATAGTCGTACGTGCTCGCAATGAGAAACTTGCACAACATCTTTTGTCCTACCAGCCGGTGGCAGCCGGGCCTCTAGGGAGTCTACTGGTAATTAAGGTACTCCTTTTAATAGAGCACCGGAGCAAAGCATTAACACTCCGTGAACACATGTGATCCTCATATCACCGCCTTCCCCTCCGGTTGTCCCAATTTCTGTCACTTTGGGGCCTTGGGTTCCGGACAGCAATATGTGTATACAACTTGCAGGTAAGATCATAAAGCAATGAATATCATCATGAATTGATAAGATGTTCAGATCTGAAATCACGACACTCGGGTCCTAGTGACAAGCATTAAGCATAACAAGTTGCAAGAATATCATAAAAGTACCAACAACGGATACTAGGCACTATGCCCTAACAATCTTATGCTATTACATGAACAATCTCATCCAATCCCTACCATCCCCTTCAGCCTACAGCGGGGGAATTACTCACACATGGATGGGGGAAGCATGGATGGTTGATGGAGAGGCATCGGTGGTGATGATGGCGATGATCTCCTCCAATTCCCCGTCCCGGCAGGGTCCCAGAACGGAGTTTCTGGTCCCGAGACGGAGTTTCGCGATGGCGGCGGAGTTCTGGATGTCTTCTGGCAATTTCGTCGAACCCCCTCGCGTTTTTAGGTCAGAGGCCTTTAGTAGTCCAGAGGGGAGCGTCGGAGGCTGGCCGAGGCGCGGCCCAGGGGCCCACCGCGCCGCCTTGTGGCGTGGGCGCCTCGTGGCCCCCCTCCGTCTCGTCTTCTGGCTCCGTCAATCTTCTATGAAAATAGGCCCATTGCAATTATTTCCGGGGATTTTCCTGAAAGTTGAGTTTCTGCACAAAAATAGTACACCAGGGCAATTCTGCTGAAAACAGCGTTAGTCCGTGTTAGTTGTATCCAAAATACACAAATTAGAGGAAAAACAATAGCAAAAGTGTTCGGGAAAGTAGATACATTTTAGACGTATCACTCCCCTTTGTATAGGAGGTGGAGCTGAGGCTTTTCGTGTCGTAAAAGTTACAAACTATTCGAGGCGGATTGTGCCTTTCCTATGTTGATACAAGATCTCTGGGCTCCACTACAACTCAACTTTCCTTATCCGAAGATCTCTGGGCTTCTGGGACTCCAAAGCTTTGGGTCCGTGGGCTTCATGTCCTCTTTATATAACTGATGTCTACGCACGCTTCTATTCCTGTAGACAATGTTGGGCCTCCAAGAGCAGAGGTTTGTAGAACAGCAGCAAGTTTCCCTTAAGTGAATCACCCAAGGTTTATCGAACTCAGGGAGGTAGAGGTCAAAGATATCCCTCTCAAGCAACCCTGCAATTACGATACAAGAAGTCTCTTGTGTCCCCAACACACCTAATACACTTGTCAGATGTATAGGTGCACTAGTTCGGCGAAGAGATAGTGAAATACAAGTAATATGGATGATTGTAAGTAGTAATTGCAATCTGAAATAAAGATGGCAGCAAGCAAACATGTAACAGAACTTGTTGGAAACGGTGTTTCAATGCTTAGAAACAAGGCCTAGGGATCCTACTTTCACTAGTGGACACTCTCAACAATGATCACATAATAAAACTACTCTACACTCTCTTGTTGGATAACAAACACCATTCATTGTGTAGGGCTATAAAAGCACACCTCAAGCCGGAGTAAACAAGCTCCACAACATCCAGAGTTCATATTTAAGTAACCTCTAGAGTGCATAATAGACCGTTGCAATTTAGACCGAGTACTAACATAGCATACACACTGTCAACAATAGCTATGAAAGGGGGAATATATCGCATCAATACTATCATAGTAATAGTTAACTTCATAATCTACAAGAGATTACAATCATAACCTACGTGACAAGGTATTAACTTGTCAATTCCTACGGGTTGTAGACTAGGGTTTAGTTGGAAGTAGAGGGCAAGTAGATCTCGAAGGTTTCAGCCAAAAAGTACTCGACGATTATGAAACTAGGGTTTGAGAAACAATGATTCGATGCTTTCTTCGTCCCTCGATTCCCCCTTATATAGGAGGCGGAGCCGAGGGATTCGTGTTGTACAAGTTACAGAGTCCGGGAAGGTTTCTAACTCATCCCGCAAGATTACAAATAACACTTCCTATTACAACTCTAGCTTTCCTTAATAATATCTTGGGCTTCCGAATCTTCTTATTCTTCGGGTAGTAGGCCTTCAGTAAACCCCGGGTACTATCTTCGGCAGGCCCATTTGGGATGCCTATGTTAGTAGCCCCCGAGATTTTGCTTGAATCGTAGAGTCAGGGAAAATCTCCACTGTTTATTTTTATTTGACAACTTTAACTTTTCTATATTTCTTTGCATAAACTTCTATATTGTACAGGGATAATGGTAGTTGGGGCTAGTTCATCTGATGGATCAGGTACTAGTTAACTGCTCTAGTGGCAATCCGCAAAAACCTACTTCAAGATCACGTCCCTGGACATGATCTCGGGATACTGGTGTAAACTTCGACAGGTGCCGCTTAAGGTCTTACCATTATGTCGAGTCCCAGTAAAATTTATCGGGTACCTAACGCGTCCGTTAGGATTTTTCTTCGTATCTGTTGATACGGATAAAAAGTAGCAAACCGACGTCAGAGACGGCGCCACGCCACACAGAATGGATCTGGGGTCTTACCTTCGCAAATTTGCGGCATTCAGAAATTGATCGCAACTTTGGCGTTCTAAGAATATATTGTCGAGTGCTTATTCGGCTGTTGGAATGGCACATTTTATTGAGTCAAAGATGACTTATATTGCTCTCCCGATATGAGTATATGCATAGTTATTTTTAACTCGAAATATACTCTTTTGCTCTGCTATCTTTCTTTTTCTCTTTCTTTCTTTCTCTCTCCCCCTTTTTTTTATGATTTCATCGGGCACGCGAGCAGCGTTCCCGATGGGAGTAGCCCCCGAGGCTAGAGCCAAGGACTTGTATTTGGTTGTAGACTCCACGCCTTATGCCACTATATTTTCTTTTATCTCCCGAAGTTTTATAATTTCTCGGGTGCGCGAACAGCGCTCCCGATGGGAGTAGCCCCCGAGGCTATGAACAAATATTTGTATTTGATCATAGGCTCACGCCATTTCTATTTTGTCTTTCTTGATCTTTTCATTTTTTCAAAGTAGCCCCCGAGCATTTGATCAAAAACTTTGTATTTGATCAAAGGCTCAGCATTACTTTTCCATGTCGCCTTTTATGAAGCTGCCAAGGCGAATTTTTTCTTCTGTCAAGGTGACGTTATTGCTGACGATAGCCACGATTGCGAGTTAAAAATCGCGAGAAGTCTCCTCCCGCTGCCTTGCGGGCCCAATTGATCCACTATCTTGACACGTCGTGCAAGTGGGGGACACATGTCCTCCGCTTTTTCTGGCGCACGTACCGTAACTTCTCCAATATTAAAATACCTTTTTACCCCTACTTCCACGTGGTTATCATCTGCCACGCATTTTTTCCATCCAACGGTCCGCCGTTTCGCCGCACCTCTATATAAGAACTCCTTCTTCCTCCTCGAGCACTTCCGCTCGCGCCGCACCTCTGCTCTCCTCTGCAAAACCTCCTCCTGTTCTCCTCAAACCCCTAAGCTCATCTTCTCAAAGCTGCATTCCGTCACCATTGTTGATGCCACCGCGCCGTTTGACCAGGCACAGCATGCCGGAATCATCAATGGCCGCCGTGGATCTAGGAACCGCGGAGTGGGAAAGGTCCAAGATTTCCACCCAGGACATCAATCTGCTGAAGAAGCTGGGGATCAGCAAGAAGCCCAACGCGCTGAGCTTCCCTAGCGAGGAAAGCTACCCAACCCCTCCAATGGGGTATCGGGTAAGTTTTGTCGACCACCTCATCCGCGGTCTTTCCGCCCCCATTCATCCTTTTCTCCGCGGACTTCTCTTTATTTACGGTCTGCAACTTCACCACCTCACGCCTAATTCCATCCTTCATATCTCCATTTTCATCACCCTCTGCGAGGCCTTCCTTGGCGTCCAGCCTAACTGGGCGCTATGGAAGCGCATTTTCTTTTGTCGCCGTAATGGCTCTCCCAACATCGCCTATAATATAGGCGGCGTTGTTATTTCCGTTCGCCCCACCGTCGATTACTTCGACGTCAAACTTCCTGACTCAGTCTAGGGGTGGCGCAAGAAGTGGTTGTACATTCAAGAAGAAAACCATGGATGTGCAGAAGACAACATCCCTCACTTCGATGGTGCCGAGAAAATCCTTCGCCGCCGCTCCTGGGACGCAGAGGCTACCGAAGAAGAGAAAATAGCGACAGAAGCCCTGATGACTCGCATCCATGAGTTGCAAAATACTCGCGGCAAAGAGTTGTCAGGTATCCAAATCACGGCTTATTTTCTTAGGACTAGAGTGCAGCCGCTTCAGGCTCGCAAATACCCTCTCTAGAAATATGCTGGCGACAAGGACGCAGATCGGTTGTCAACGGATTTAGAGGTCAAGGACTTAGAAAAGCTTGTCCGAAAAATCTCGTCTCTCAGCAAAAAAGATCCTGTCCCTTCTTCTTGCCGTGTAAAACCATTCAGCGCCGCCAATCCACTTCCCAAGGTAACCTTTGTCGATAGATTTGTTATTGCTTTGCTGTCTTTTTTGTAACTCCTTTTTCTGATATCTTCCCCTGTTTTTTGTACAGAACCATCCAAATCTTGTCTCGCTTCCTCCTCTTCCTGAAGGTGGAGAAGTCGAGGAAAGGTCCGTTGTCACTGATGACAACCAAGAGGCCCCCTCTTTTGTGAATGAACCCGTAGATTCTCTAAAATCTGCGGGATCTTCCGAAAAGGAGGCTGCCTCCGAAGCCACTACGTCGGCACAATCTCCTCCTCCTGCTGTTTCTCCAAGGAACAAGAGGAAAAGGAATGATGCCGAAGATTCCGGCACCTCCAAAGCCGAAGAAGTTGGTCCTTCACGTCAGAAGGCAACTTACGATCCCTATCTTGAATCCCTCGTCAGCTCGTAAGTCACTTTTATTTCCCCTTATTTTTGTACCCGAAATTTTTTGTCTATCTTGTTTTTTATGCTGTCGACTTTTAACCGTAGTGATGATGAGGAAGAAATACCAACTCTTGATGTGGCTGCTCGAACGAGCACGTCACATACTTTAATTGTTTCGGAGACGCCAGTTGAAGGAGAAGAATCCTCGCCTCCTCAACAAAACGTTGGCGCCACCACTCCTCCTTCAAGCCCTCTTGTCCCTTCACCAAAAAGGACAAGGGTTGAAACAATCCCGGAGCCTACCCTCCAATTGGGTAGCTCCTCCACTTCTCTCTTTGATGATGTAAGTTCTTGGTTTTCTTGTCATTATCTATATTTCCTCTATTTGCTTTTTCATGCCTTCATATTTTTCCCAAACCGACGTTTTCTTTCTTTGTTCTTCTTTGGCAGCCTATGATCAAAGAGCTTGTTCGCATCGGTGCCCAATTCATTGGGTACCATGAGTATGCCAGCAATACTGAAGGTAATAACTTTTTTGCTGCCCCTTGTTTATAGCTTCGTGCTCCTATCTTGTCACCATTTTGATGATTCTTGTCTATTTTGGCAGAGAAACTTGCAGAGGCCAACAAGCTTGTCGACACGCTTGCTCAAAAACTAGAGCAAAGTGAAACGGCTCGCAAGAAAGCTGAACTTGACGCTAGCCAAGCTAAAGCAGAGGCTGAGAAGGCCAAGGCAAAGGCTGCTGATGTCGACAATCTGCAAAAGAGGCTTGATGATGCCGAAACTGCTTTAAACGAGCACAAGGCCGCACAGGCTACTCGTGAACAGGCGATCATTAAGCGCTTAAACACGCAAAATCGACGCTTCCTTGGTAACTTTGTCAATCCCTTCTATCTTTCTTAGGCTTGCTTTTCCTTGCTTGTTGTCGATCAACATATATTTTCTGCGGCAGGTAAAACGAACCAAGAATTTGATCTAGAAAATCCCGCCGATGATCCTCTCCTTGACGCACTCTCTTATCTGGAGTTTCATGGAACCGAAGTTCGCGAAGGCATGGCGCATGCTGACGCAGGATTATCGAGTCTGTTCCCCTACTTCTTCCCGAAGAAAGAGGAGCCCAAGACTTTTCTTGCCCTTGCCAAGAACTTCAATCCACCGGAGGATCTTGGACTGAAGATGCGCCAGGAGAACATGAAGATTGCTGTCGAGAGCACCGTTGCCTTGGTCGCTGACAGCCAACAAACTGTTGACTAGATGAAAGTTGGCGACACCGAGCAGATAGAACAAACAAAATGGCGGTCGTTGATCAAGGCGGCGAAGCCCAACACGAAGAAAATCCTGGCCTATCTCGGGATCAAGCCATCTGCAACTCCTAGCTCATCAAGGCCGGAGGTCTAGTTGAATGCCTCTTCTTTTGCTTTCTCTGTTTCTTTTGTTATTGTCGCCATATTAGCTTTGGCGACAATTATCTTAGTAGTCCTTTTGGAGAACTCCTTCTGTAATATCTATGTAATTTTCCTGGAAGTTAATGAAATTTTCCCTTGCACTATTATTGATCCTGAGACTTTCTTTTCCAGTTAATATTTGATAACTACTCGACCAATCCTTGCTCTGCTGATACTTCGCCTGCTTCTTCTTTCTCGAAGAAAACCCTTACCGGAGATTTTTCAAGTGAACACTTGTCGCAAGATTTGCAAGAGCTTCGCCAACAGCTCCAATCCATGAAGAAACAAACTCTTGCGATGATGGAACAATCTCGACAAGCGTCCGAGAGAGAGAAAATTGCTCTTCAACAGGCAAAAGAAGCCATTGCTGCAAAGGATGCTGTTGTTGCTGAGGCTACCGAAGCTTCTTCTCGCGAAAATTATATGCTTCAACTGATGACTGACGCTAGCTTGGACATGACAGGTATGTTTCCTGTTCATAACCATGCTGGATGTTGTTCTTGTTGTTTTTTCCTTTCCTTGATAATTTGTTTGCTGTGCCAGGCTCATTTTTGGATACTGCTGCCGAAGACCAACGTGTTGAAGCTCGAGCCAATGTTTTGCTTAGACTGGCTGCACAACATGGGTCTAACTTTTGGGTTACTCCTGAGCGCACGCGCCAAATTGTCAGATTCCAAGATCGCGCGGCTCAGGTCCGTGACTTCCTCGACTTCTGTACGAAGACTTTATTTTTAGTTTATGGAACCATGTTCCCTCGAAACAAGATGCCAGAGACCCTTCCAGGTTTAATGGAAAAATTTCGGGATGCTCCTCGAATCCATGGCTTTGTGCGGGCTCAACTCTCTGCTGGCGCAAGGTTTGCCATGATGATGATAAAAATTTGCTATCCAAAATTTCCCATGGATCAAATTGTTCCCACGTGCCTGGCTAAAATGTCGAAGAGGAAAAGAAATATGGGCAAGATTGATGAGGTGACTCCTGTCGCCGAAGATATGATGCATGAGCTTCTTCGGATGGATGCTGAGTTCTTCGTGAAGGGAAGCTATGCTGAGCATAGTACTCGTCCTTCTACTGAGCGTATAACCATAGACCATGTGCTAGGTTTTCATTGAGGATTTTTGTTTCTTTTCTTGTTGTAGCTCCACCATTGATATATCTTTGTGTATTTGTACACATGATCTATATTGTAAAGCTGCCAACACTGTATTATTTCTATTTTTGATCGCTGAGCCCCCGAGCCTTTGGCTGGACTTTATACTGTTTTGCTATCTCAAAGATTTTTTCCTCTTGTCATAAGAAAATATATTTATTTTTCCCTCGGTGGGTTACAAGCCCCCGGGTGTCTTGGTGTCGAAGTTCTATATTTTTGTTGCGAGGTTTTCAGACCAAAGCAATGAGATTTTCATGAGTATACTATATTTATAATTTGTTAGCTTCCGATGTTATATTTGGCGAGGTATTATTGTACCAAGGCGAAATATTTCGGTAAGTCTAGTTTATCTATATTGTATGTATTTTGTAACTTGAAGGCATTGAGCCCCCGAGCGTGTCGAAGAATAAGAAGTATATCTCCACTATGTTTATTATATTGCAGCACCGCGAGCCCGCCTCATTAAAAACCTTTCCGGCCCCACTCGGTGCCCCGAAAAGGAAAAGAGTGCGTCTGAAAACTCGCGGGCGTTTCAGTACATTGTATTCTTACAAAGGAGGACTATATTTTGACTCTAGGCGTAGAACCGCCTGAGCTGCGCCACGTTCCAGGGGTTTTTCTCGGGAGCCCCCGTCTTCTTGTCCTTGATCCTGTAAGCTCCTCCGTCGATGACTTCCGTGACGACGTAAGGGCCTAGCCATGGTGATTCGAGCTTTTCAGTACTTTTTTGATTTAACCGTAAGACCAAATCTCCGACCTGGAAAGATCTTGGCCTTAACCGTCGACTGTGGTAGTTTTTGAGGTCCTGTTGGTACTTGGTGACTCGTGAAAGTACTTCGTCTCGATCTTCATCGAGTGCGTCCATATCATCCTCCCGAGCTTTTCGTGATGTTTCTTCGTCATACTCTGTTACTCTTGGAGAATCATGCTGTATTTCAATTGGTAATACTGCTTCGGCTCTGTGGATGAGAAAAAACAGAGTTTCTTGTGTCGCCGTATTTGGTGTTGTTCAGATGCTCCACAAAACACTTGGCAATTCCTCTGGCCAGGTATGTCAAGCTTTTTCAAGCGGTCCAAGCAGGCGCTTTTTCAGGCCGTTGCAGATGATACCATTGGCTTTCTCGACTTGGCCATTGGTTTGTGGGTGCCCAACTGACGCAAAGTGCAATTTAATGCCTACTTCTGCGCAGTACTCCTTGAATTCCTTGGACGTAAAGTTTGTACCGTTATCTGTAACAATGCTATGAGGCACTCCAAACCGAAAGACAAGGCCTTTCACAAACTTTATTGCCGACGCTGCATCTGGTGAATTTATTGGCTTCGCTTCTACCCACTTGGTGAATTTGTCGACAGCGACCAACATGTACTCATATCCTCCTGGCAAAGCTTTGTGCAACTTGCCCACCATATCAAGTCCCCATTGGGCAAAGGGCCACGACAATGGTATTGGCATCAATTCTGCGGCCGGAGAGTGAGGTTTTGCGGCAAATCTTTGGCACGCGTCGCAGGTTCATACTATTTCCTTGGCATCCTCAATTGCTGTCAACCAATAGAATCCTGCTCGAAAAACCTTGGCTGCAATAGCTCAACTACTCGCGTGGTGACCACATATTCCTTCGTGTACATCCTTTAAGATTATTCTTCCTTCCTCGGGTGTGACGCACCTCTGCAAGACGCCTGAAATACTTCGCTTGTATAACTCCCCTTTGACCACTGTGAAAGCTTTGGATCGTCGAATAACTCGCCTTGCCTCAACTGGATCGTCGGGTATTTCTTTCCTGAGGATATATGATATGTATGCTTGCATCCAAGGAACTTCTACCATCATCACAAGCTCTTGGTCCTCTTCGTCCTCCATGGCTTCCTTGAGGGGCGCCGAAGTTTTTTCTTCCTTTGCTTTTTTCTGCACCTTTTTCGGCTTCGTGGATCTCTCCGCTATTTCTTCCCAAAATACACCTGGCGGGATTGGAAGGCACTGCGACCCGATGTTTGCGAGAACGTCGGCTTCATCATTGCTCAATCTACTGATGTGATTTACCTCGCATCCATCAAACAGCTTCTCGAGCTCATTGTACACCTCCTTGTATGCTATCATGCTATCATTGACTGCATCACATTGGTTCATAACTTGCTGAGCCACCAATTGTGAGTCGCCAAATATTTTTAGTCGAGTTGCACCGCAAGCTTTCGCCATCTTCATCCCGTGTATGAGGGCTTCATATTCTGCTTCATTGTTGGATGCGTTAGGGAGCGTCATCCGGAGGACGTATTTTAACTTGTCGCCTTCAGGTGATATAAGTATCACTCCTGCGCCAGCTCCTTCTACTCTCTTGGACCCATCAAAGTTCATGGTCCAAGTTCTCGACAAATCTGGGGGTCCCGTGTTTTGCAGCTCCATCCACTCTGCAATAAAATCTAGCAAAACTTGGGACTTTATTGCCTTTCTTTTTTCATACGTGATGTCCTGAGGGGAAAGTTCTATTCCCCAAAGGGAGACACGCCATGTAGCTTCTGGATTGTTCAGTATATTTGAAAGAGGTGCTTCGTTGACTACTATTATCGGGTGTGCCAAAAAATAGTGCCGCAACTTTCTTGCCGTTGCAATTACTCCATATGCTAGTTTCTGGTACTGCGGGTACCGCTGTTTGGAAGGCGATAAAACTTCACTGATGAAATATACCGGCCTTTGCACTCCATGGAGTTTTCCTTCTTCTTCTCTTTCGACAACTAGCACCGTGCTAACCACTTGGGGTGTGGCTGCAATGTACAGCAGGAGAGGTTCCTTTTCCTTCGGCGCCACCAAGATTGGTGGTGTCGAGATTGTGCGTTTCAGATCCTCAAAGGCTCTATCAACTTCTTCATTCCACTGGAATTTCTCCCCTTGCTTTATCAAAGCGTAGAATGGTAACGCTTTTTCTCCCAGCCTGGCGACGAATCTGCTCAAAGCTGCGACTCGCCCAGTTAGTTGCTGTATTTCTTTCAACTTTGTTGGCTTCCTCATTGTTACGATAGCTTGTATTTTGTCGGGATTTGCTTCAATCCCTCTTGCTGAAACTAGAAACCCCAGAAGTTCTCCTGCTGGGACGCCAAAGGAGCACTTCGTCGGGTTCAGCTTGAGGCAAAATTTGTCGAGGTTGTCAAAGGTTTCCTTGAGATCCTCGATCAGCGTCGCCCCCTTTTTTTGATGTTATGACGACATCGTCGATGTATACTTGCACGTTTTTCCCAATCTGTGTCGCCAAACACTTCTGCATCATCCTCTGATATGTTGCTCCCGCGTTTTTCAGACCAAAGGGCATTGTTCTGTAGCAAAACACGCCGTAAGGTGTGATGAACGCTGTTTTTTACTTCATCTTCTTCTTTTAATCTGATCTGGTTATAACCAGAATATGCGTCCAGGAAGGAAAGATGTTCACATCCAGCCGTGGAGTCAATAATTTGATCGGTCCTCGGGAGGGGAAAGTGATCCTTTGGACAATGTTTATTGAGACACGTAAAGTCGACGCACATGCGAAGGACCTTAGTGTTTTTCTTCGGCACCAGCACTGGATTAGCTACCCATGTGGCCTCTGTATGCAGTTCCTTGATAAAACCAACTTCTCTTAGTCGATCAATTTCTGACAGCATAGCCTTGCGGTTTGGTTCCGAAAAACGTCGCAAGGGTTGTTTGATTGGTCTCGCTAGTGGATCCAAGTTTAGGTGGTGCTCGGCAAGTTCCCTGGGTACTCCTGGCATGTCAGCTGGACACCATGCGAAGATTTTCCAGTTCTCACGGAGGAACTCGACGAGCGCGCTTTCCTATGCAAGGTCCATGTCGTTTGCGATGGACGTCGTCTTTTTCGGGTCTGTCGGGTGAATCTGCACCTCCTTAGAATTTTTCTCAGTACTGAAAGTTGATTCTTTATTTGGCCTTCCAACGTCTGGCAGCACGTCGTAGTCAGTCATACTCCTTGATGCCAAATACTCAGCTTGCATCCCGAAAGTATCTGATATCCGATGAAAATCCTTGTCACATTTATCGGCTAGAGCAAAGCTTCCTTTGACTGTGATTGGTCCCTTAGGTCCAGGTATCCTCCACAGCAGGTACGTGTAATGTGGTACCGCCATAAATCTAGCATATGTTGGTCGTCCCAACAGAGCGTGATACTGTGACAGAAAATCTACGACTTCAAACTCCAACTTCTCAATTCTGTAATTTTCTCGAGTGCCAAACTGAACGTCGAGATTGATCTTCCCCAGCGGATAACTTGGCTTCTCTGGTGTGATACCATGGAACCTCGTGTCCGTTGGTTTCAGGTTTGCTAGGGATATATTCATCTTCCTTAGTGTATCTGCATACATAAGGTTTAAGCTGCTGCCGCCATCTATGAATACGCGAGAGACGTCGAACCCTGCGATGACTGCTGGTAGGATAAGTGCTGACTGCCCTGGTCGAGGAACTTGCTGTGGATGATCTGCTATGGTGAAGCCAATTTCTTGCCCTGACCAATTAAGGTATTCAACTGTTGGTGGAGGCATTTTTTCTGCCATGAACACTTGCCGCGAAATTACTTTCTGAGTTCTATTGGATGGCCTTCCCTTCTGAATCATCGAGATCGCTCCGTTAGAGTTAGGATCGACGTAGGGTGGTGGTGGAGGTGCTGCCGCTATTCTGAGCTGATGTCGATTGTCGTCCGTAATCGCGGGAGGAGGTGGCAAGTGAATCTCACTTCTGGGTTCTCGAGGATTTCTCTGTGCTGCCTGAGCATTAGCATGCCCCGCCCACCTTAACATTGCCTGGAAATTGCGACAGTCTTTCTGCAGATGTCCTGACTATCTTTTTCCGTTGCTGTCGAGGAAAAAGTGCATCTGACACGGCCCGTTCATCATCTCTTCGGGAGACACGAAAGGCCTCTGGAACCTTGGCCCACTATTTTGCCTGTTGTTTCGAGAGTCATCTCTGTTGTCGCCTCTTTGCTCATTGCTTCTCTGGTAATCATCTCTATTGTTTCCTCCTGTGTTCGCTCGGAAGCCTGCCGAAATTTGACCTGGAGCGTCGTAATTCGGGTACTGACGGGGAAATCATCGCCTTGGTTGATAGTTTCGACCGCGATCTTCCTCTGGCGACCTATGCCGTTTGTTGTGAACAGCATCTTCTCCATCTGCCCACCTGTTTGCTATTTCCATTAAAGCAGATACTGTCTTTGGATTGGTTCTCCCCAAATCCTCGACAAAATCTCCATGCCTGATCCCTGCGACAAACGCATCTATCGATCTCTCGTCAGATATATTTTCTGCCGAGTTTTTGATGATGTTCCACCTTTGGATATATTTTCTCATTGGCTCGTCTGGCTTTTGTCGGCACGCTCTCAACTCCTCTAACGACGCAGGTTTCTTGCATGTGGACCGGAAGTTCTTGACGAACACGTCCTCGAAGCTTTCCCAGCTGTCGATAGATCCTGGAGGAAGTTTCTTTATCCAAGATCGTGCGACTCCACTCAAATGCACCTGGATGCTTTGCATAGCTGTTGCTCTGGTTCCTCCTGTGAGCTTCACCGTCTCGAGATAATCAACTAGCCAATCCTCTGGATCTTGAAGGCCGTCGAATTTTTTGAAATTATCAGGTAACTTGAATCCCGAAGGGACACGAGTTTTTCGCACTCTCCTCGTGAAGCACGGCAAGCCGCACATATCCTCGTCGTTTAATTCTGGGGACTCCCGATGTTCCCTCCTGCTTTGTCGCGCTCTGTCGACTCTTGCTTGTGCTGCCGTGTCCCTTGCTCCACTTGGTCCTTCGGGAGCTGCCGCTGCTGCTGCCGCAGGTCGTGGACTATTTTGCCTTGCTGTTCCTTCGGGAGGTGTTGTCACAAACGCCGTTCCCATGGCTCCAACTCCTGCCATTGCCATGTTGTATAGTGCCTCCCTTGGATCTCCTGGGGGTGGTTTGGATGCAAGGATAAAAGCTTGTGTCGCCATATACCCAGCTTCTGGTGTCTTGGGTATGATGTTTCCTCTCGTGTCTATCGACATAAAAGACATGTCGAGGTTTTGCACCAAGTGCTCTCTTTCTCCTTCAGGTACGTTTTGTAACCTTGATCTTGCTCTGTTCCGAGCCTCCCTGTGGCTATCACCCGAAGTTCTAGATTGTCGACTCAGATCTGCCCTTCGCCTGCTGGATGCAGAGGCTGCCTCCTTTCTTCTGTTTAACTCAGCTGTCTGTTTTTCCAATTCCCTTGCAGCTCGTGCGAGCCTATATTGATATGCTTGTAATTCTTCTGGTGTGGCTGTTGTAGCCATTGGTTCTGAGCCATCCATAGCTCTCGCGGCTCTATCCCATGCTGCTTGCGGGAGTTGTACTATGTCTCGTGGCTGTGGCCCGATATATTTATTGCCTAGGCCTCGTCGCAAATCAGAGGGATCGACGTATGGATTTCCCAAATCGTCGAAAGCCTCATATGTTTCTTCCTGATCATGACTTGGCTCTCCGATGACATAAATCTGATGATACTTTGTATTCAGATCTATGCTAGGTTTGGTGACAGCATCATGAAGATTGGTGAAGACCTTGCCCACTGTAGTAGATTTGTCGATGAAGTCGTAGCTGTCGACACTGCTTGAGCCATCGCTTATATAAGAGTCCGCAGATGACTCAAACGACATGTCGCTGAAGATCTTGGCAAGTTTTTCTCTCGCCCTGGTGCTGATGAAGCGTGACGACGAAGTTTCTTCCTCTCCTGATTCGGTTGACAATGTATAGCTTGAAAAATCGGAATCGACCGCCGACGATCCCGGCGAAATCGGAATTTCGACACGATACGATCCCTCTTTCTCGACGTGAAAGTGAAACCTTTCGAACGTCATCTCCATAGGTTCCTCCAGATACGCATATGCATCCAAACGGGAGGGCGGGTGAGGAACAAAATCAACAGGACCAGTAGCGATCTGTTTACCTCGATCCATTGCGTTGCTTGCGGTTGATGAAGTCGACGATCTTGAACGTGCCATCGAAATCGTATCCTTGACGCCTCTAGTTCCCACAGACGGCGACAATTGACAAGGTATTAACTTGTCAATGCCTACGGGTTGTACACTAGGGTTTAGTTGGAAGTAGAGGGCAAGTAGATCTCGAAGGTTTCAGCCGAAAAGTACTCGACGATTATGAAACTAGGGTTTGAGAAACAATGATTCGATGCTTTCTTCGTCCCTCGACTCCCCCTTATGTAGGAGGCGGAGCCGAGGGATTCGTGTTGTACAAGTTACAGAGTCCGGGAAGGTTTCTAACTCATCCCGCAAGATTACAAATAACACTTCCTATTACAACTCTAGCTTTCCTTAATAATATCTTGGGCTTCCGAATCTTCTTATTCTTCGGGTAGTAGGCCTTCAGTAAACCCCGGGTACTATCTTCGGCAGGCCCATTTGGGATGCCTATGTCACTACGCCAAGTACTACATGATGCACACACTGTCAACATTACATAATGGAGGAGGAATAGACTACTTTAATAACATCACTAGAGTAGCACATAGATTAATAGTGATACAAAGCTCATGATCACATAAAGATCACATGGGAGAGAGAGATGAACCACATAGCTACCGGTAGAGCCCTCAGCCTCGGGGAAGAACTACTCCCTCCTCATCATGGGAGACAGCGATGGCGATGAAGATGGCGGTGGTGATGGCTTCCGGGGGCAATTCCCCGTCCCGGCGGCGTGCCGGAACAGAGACTTCTGTCCCCCGAACTTGACTTCGCGATGGCGGCGGCTCTGGAAGGTTTTCCGTATCGTGGCTTATCTCTTTAGGTTTTCGCGATGGAGGCTTTAAGTAGGCGGAAGGGCAGCCTCGGAGGGGTCCTGGGGGACCCACAACATAGGGGGGGCCCCCCCCTTGGCTCCCCTCTGGTCCCTCTTCGGTGCTCTGGAAGCTTCCATGGAAAATAGGACCTTGGGCGTTGATTTCGTCCGATTCTGAGAATATTTCCTTTGTAGGATTTCTGAAACCAAAAACAGAAGAAAACAGCAACTGGCTCTTGATGACCCACAAGTATAGGGGATCGCAACAGTCTTCGCGGGAAGTAAAACCCAATTTATTGATTCGACACAAGGGGAGACAAAGAATACTTGAAAGGCTTAACAGCAGAGTTGTCAATTCAGCTGCACCTGGAAACAGACTTGCTCGCAAGAGTTTATCAGTAGTAACAGTTTATAGCAGTAACAGTAGTGAAATAACAGCAGCAGTGGAACAAAGACAGCAGTAGTGATTATAGTAAACAACAGGATTAAAATAATGTAGGCACAGGGATGGATGACGGGCGTTGCATGGATGAGAGAAACTCATGTAACAATCAAAGCAGGGCATTTGCAGATAATAATAAAATGGTGTCCAAGTACTAAACAATCCATAGGCATGTGTTCCGTATATAGTCGTACGTGCTCGCAATGAGAAACTTGCACAACATGTTTTGTCCTACCAGCCGGTGGCAGCCGAGCCTCTAGGGAATCTACTGGATATTAAGGTACTCCTTTTAATAAAGTACCGGAGCAAAGCATTAACACTCCGTGAACACATGTGATCCTCACATCACTGCCTTCCCCTCCGGTTGTCCCAATTTCTGTCACTTTGGGGCCTCGGGTTCCGGACAGCGACATGTGTATACAACTTGCAGGTAAGATCATAAAACAATGCATATCATCATGAAACAATAACATGTTCAGATCTGAGATCATGGCACTCGGGCCCTAGTGACAAGCATTAAGCATAACAAGCTGCAACAATATCATCAAAGTACCAATTACGGACACTAGGCACTGTGCCCTAACAATCTTATGCTATTACATGACCAATCTCATCCAATCCCTACAATCCCCTTCAGCCTACAGCGGGGGAATCACTCACACATGGATGGGGGAAACATTGCTGGTCGATGGAGAGGCGTCGGTGGTGATGATGGCGATGATCTCCTCCAATTCCCCATCCCGGCGGAGTGCCAGAATGGAGTTTCTAGTCCCGAGACGGAGTTTCGCGATGGTGGCGGCGTACTGGATGGTTTCTGGCGACTTCGACTTCTTGTCTCGTGTTTTTAGGTCGAAACCCCTTAAGTAGTCCAGAGGGAGGCATCAGAGGCCAGCCGAGGTGGCCACACAGTAGGGCGGCGCGCCCCCCTCCTGGGCCGCGCCGGCCTAGCGTGTGGGGGCCTCGGGCCTCCACCTGGCTTGCCCTTCTGGCTCCGTAATTCTTCTGGAAAAATAAGACCTTCGACATAAATTCCGGGGATTTTCCTGAAAGTTGGATTTCTGCACAAAAATGAGACACCAGAGCAATTCTGCTGAAAACAGCGTTAGTCCGTGTTAGTTGTATCCAAAATACACAAATTAGAGGCAAAACAATAGCAAAAGTGTTCGGGAAAGTAGATACGTTTTGGACGTATCAACTCCCCCAAGCTTAGCTTATTGCTTGTCCTCAAGCAATCCAGTTAACAACTGAGTGCGATAAAAGAACCTTCACGAACACATTTGTTCATATGATGTAAATATTCTCATGATATGGACAAGTACTTAGGCAATTCATAATAAGATACATGCAAATAAGATCATCTAATAGCTATGTCAATCATGGAAAGGTACCAACAAATTAATAATAAGCATCATGAATCATGTCTATCAGCAGGATTGCAATGTTCATAAAAGGGTATGATAAAGTGGTATCTTGCTTGCCCATATTTGAATAGCAAAACATAAATGCTCAGGCACCTCTAAAGTTCATGGAAAGACTAGAAATAGAGATTGTCAAAGATAAAAGCATCAAAGTTATACCACAGTCAATCACATTTTGGGACAAGCATATTATACTAAGAATGACAGTTGTGCTCTCAAGAAAGTGCTCAAAGAAAGGATGGTTACACAGCATGAAAGTAAAAGATTGACCCTTCGCAGAGGGAAGCAGGGATTAACATGCGCTAGAGCTTTTCATTTTTAAAACAGGAGTAGAGAGGTGTTTGTTGTTGTCAACGAATGGTAATGGGTACACCAACTACCTCGCCAACCAAACTTTCAAGAGCGGCTCCCATGAAGGACGTTATTTCTACCAGCAAGGTAGATCATCCCTCTTCTCTTTTATTTACACATGTACTATAGTTTTTATTATGAGTGACACTCCCCCAACCTTTGCTTACACAAGCCATGGCTAACCGAATCCTCGGGTGCCTTCCATCAATCTCATACCATGGAGGAGTGTCTATTTGCAAAATTAAATTGCTTACTGATGAATCAGAGCAAAACATGTGAAGAGAATTATTAATGAAGTTATTAATTGGGGCTGGGCACCCCGTTGCCAGCTCTTATTATGAAAGTCTGTCAAAAGTAAATGACAAGGTTGAAAGATAAACACAACATACTTCCTCATGAGCTATAAAACATTAACACAAATTTAGAAGCATTTTGAAGGTTTAAAGGTAGCAGATGAGAATTTACTTGGAATGGTTTGAAATGCCATGCATAGGTATTTATGGTGGACACTTTGGAACAACTTGGTTTTCAGGGGTTTGGAAGCACGAGCAGCGTTCCCGCTCAGTACAAGTGAAGGCTAGCAATAGACTGGGGAGCGACAAATCAAGAGAGCAAGCCATCGTCATAATCATGCTTGCGGCAAAATAAATTAACGGAGGCATAAAAGTGATACAAGAACTCTGAGGCAAAGTAAATCATCAAGGCTTAATTGACTTTTGTTCAGTCATATGCATGCGTGAGCATGTGCCAAGTCGATTCAAATGAATTATTCAGAGGAGGATACCACAATGTCATACCTATTTATGAATAAAACAATGCAAGCAAACATCCATGACATGCTACTCATATTAATAAATTGGAGCTAAACATGAGAGATCATGAACTACTAGACTTTCTTAAATGACATATACCTCACATGAACCAACTAAGCATGCTCACATGGATGAGTATATGTACAAAAATGAAAACAAATAGAGTTCATACCAGCCTCTCACCACAGTCGAATTGTCGTAGATCGTCATTATTGCCTTTCACTTGTGTAGCTTGAATAATATGAAATGAAAACTACGCTCCAGCCACCGAAGACCATTGAACTCATAATGAACTTTACAAAACCAAAGAAGAACAGCAAATATTTTTGGTGTTTTCGAATTGGAAACAAGAACAAAAGGAAACAAGCAAACAAAGCAAAATCTTTTTGGATTTTCTTATAGCAAACCAACGATAGCAAATAAAGCAAAATAAATGCACGAAACCAAAATAAACAAATGGTGAAGAGAAACAACAGAAATATTTTTGGTCTTTTTGTGTTTTAGGAAAGAAACAAAGCAAAAACAAGAAAATGAAAACTAGAAAAGTCACATAAACACAAAGCAGCAGGAATTCGTCAAACTTGACAGCAGTACAGTAATCGATTTTTAAGAAAATCTTCCGCTGCTCAGCTCAAAAAGTGTTCAACTAACGAAAGTTAGATAACAACCTGGGGAATATGCACAAAAATAGGCTTCGCAAAATAACGTTGTGCCTGTTTTTGAGAATTTTTTTGGTATCAGTCCAGAATCTGTTTTCAGGCAGCACCTCCCCAAATATCATTTCCCTCTTATTAGAAAACCACTTTAAGAAACTAAAAAAGTATATACAAGTATCCAGCAACCATAATATGCAAAGAATGAGTGATGCCGGTATACCTCCCCCCAAGCTTAGGCTTTTGGCCTAAGTGGAGATCAATCCCATGGTGTCCATGAACTAGCACCTCCGTAGTACGACGAAGATGTAGGATAACGTTGCATAGAAAACAAAAATTTTCCTACCGCGAACACGCAATCCAAGCCAAGATGCAATCTAGAAGACGGTAGCAACGAGGGGGTATCGAGTCTCACCCTTGAAGAGATTCCAAAGCCTACAAGATGAGGCTCTTGTTGCTGCGGTAGACGATCACTTGCCGCTTGCAAAAGCGCGTAGAAGATCTTGATCACGATCGGTTCTGGCGCCACGAACGGGCAGCACCTCCGTACTCGGTCACACGTTCGGTTGTTGATGAAGACGACGTCCACCTCCCCGTTCCAGCGGGCAGCGGAAGTAGTAGCTCCTCTTGAATCCGACAGCACGACGGCGTGGTGTCGGTGGCGGTGTAGAAGTCCGGCGGAGCTTCGCTAAGCAAACCGGACAATATGAAGTGGAGGAGCAAAGCTAGGGTTTGGGAGGGGGTGGCCGGCCACTCAAGGGGGGCGGCCAAGCTATGGTCTTGGGGTGGCCGGCCCCCTCCCTTGGCCCCTCATTATATAGGTGGATCCCAAGTGTTGGTGTCCAAGTCTTCGAATAAGACCCGAAACCAAAACCTTCCATAGGAGGGGGCAAACCTAGCCCAACTAGGACTCCCACCCAAAGGTGGGATTCCCACCTCCCATGTGGGGGGGTGGCCGGCCCCCTATGGTGGAGTCCACTTGGGACTCCACCCCCACTAGGGCTGGCCGGCCATGGAGGTGGAGTCCCTTGTGGACTCCACCTTCCTTGGTGGTTTCTTCCGGACTTTTCTAGAACCTTCTAGAACCTTCCATAGAACCTTCCGCGACATTTTATTTCACATAAAATGACATCCTATATATGAATCTTATTCTCCGGACCATTCCGGAACTCCTCGTGATGTCCGGGATCTCATCCGGGACTCCGAACAAATATTCGAACTTCATTCCATAATTCAAGAACTACCATTTCAACATCCAACTTTAAGTGTGTCACCCTACGGCTCGAGAACTATGCGGACATGGTTGAGTACTCACTCCGACCAATAACCAATAGCGGGATCTGGAGATCCATAATGGCTCCCACATATTCAACGATGACTTTAGTGATCGAATGAACCATACACATATATTACCAATTCCCTTTGTCTCGCGATATTTTACTTGTCCGAGGTTTGATCTTCGGTATCACTCTATACCTTGTTCAACCTCGTCTCGACAAGTACTCTTTACTCGCACCGTGGTATGTGGTCTCTTATGAACTCATTCATATGCATGCAACACATTAGACGAAATTCCACCGAGAGGGCCCAGAGTATATCTATCCGTCATCGGGATGGACAAATCCCATCGTTGATCCATATGCCTCAACTCATACTTTCCGGATACTTAACCCCACCTTTATAGCCACCCATTTACGCAGTGGTGTTTGGTGTAATCAAAGTACCTTTCCGGTATAAGTGATTTACATGATCTCATGGTCATAAGGACTAGGTAACTATGTATCGAAAGCTTATAGCAAATAACTTAATGACGAGATCTTATGCTACGCTTAATTGGGTGTGTCCATTACATCATTCACACAATGACATAACCTTGTTATTAATAACATCCAATGTTCATGATTATGAAACTAATCATCCATTAATCAACAAGCTAGTTTAAGAGGCATACTAGGGACTTCTTGTTTGTCTACATATCACACATGTACTAATGTTTCGGTTAATACAATTCTAGCATGATATATAAACATTTATCATAAACATAAAGATATAAATAATAACCACTTTATTATTGCCTCTAGGGCATATCTCCTTCAGTCTCCCACTTGCACTAGAGTCAATAATCTAGATTACATTGTAATATACCTAACACCCATGGCATTCTGGTGTTGGTCATGCTTTGCCCTAGGGAGAGCTTTTAGTCAACGGATCTGCTACATTCAGATCAGTGTGTACTTTGCAAATCTTTACTTCTCCATCTTCGATGTACTCGCGAATCGAGTGGTAACGCAGCTTGATATGCTTCAGCCTCTTGTGTGACCTTGGCTCTTGTGCATTGGCGATGGCACCCATGTTATCACAGTAAATGATTAATGGGTCCAATGCACTCGGAACCACACCGAGCTCTACAATGAACCTCTTCATCCATACCGCTTCTGATGAAGCCTCTGAAGCCGCTATGTACTCTGATTCTGTTGAAGACTTCGCCACCGTGCACTGCTTCGAGCTTGCCCAGCTTACTGCAGCACCATTCAATATAAACACGTACCCAGATTGTGACTTAGAGTCATCAGGATCAGTGTTCCAACTTGCATCGGTGTAACCGTTTACAACGAGCTCTTGGTCACCTCCATAACAAAGAAACATATCCTTAGTTCTTTTCAAGTACTTCAGGATATTCTTGACCGCTGTCCGGTGTTCCATTCCTGGATCACTTTGATATCTGCTAGTCAAACTAACAGCATGTGCTATATCCGGTCTAGTACATAGCATGGCATACATGATAGATCCTACTGCCGAGGCATAGGGGATGTTACACATCCTTTCTCTTTCTTCTTGCCGTAGCCGGTCCTTGAGTTTTACTCAATACCTTGCCTGGTAACATAGGTAAGAACCCTTTCTTACTTTCGTCCATTCTAAACTTCTTTAGAATCTTGTCCAGATATGTACTCTGTGATAGCCCTATTAGACGTCTTGATCTATCTCTATAAATCTTGATGCCTAATATATACGATGCTTCACCAAGGTCTTTCATTGAAAAACTATTATTCAAATAACCCTTAACACTGCTTAATAGTTCTATATCATTCCCGATCAATAATATGTCATCTACATATAATATCAGGAATGCTACATAGCTCCCACTCACTTTCTTGTAAATACAGGCCTCTCCATGACACTGTATAAACCCGAAGTCTTTGATCACCTTATCAAAGCGTCGGTTCCAACTTCTCGATGCTTGCTTCAGTCCATAGATTGAACGCTGAAGTTTGCATACTTTGTCAGCATTTTTAGGATCGACAAAACCTTTGGGTTGTACCATATACAACTCTTCCTCAATGTCTCCATTAAGGAACGCCGTTTTGACATCCATCTGCCAAATCTCATAATCGAAAAATGCAGCTATTGCTAACAAAATCCTCACAGATTTCAGCTTCGCTACAGGTGAGAAAGTCTCATCGTAGTCAACTCCTTGAATTTGTCGGAAACCCTTTGCGACAAGTCGAGCTTTATAGACAGTAATATTACCATCAGCATCTGTTTTTCTCTTGAAGATCCATTTATTTTCGACAGCCTTTCGGCTATCATGTAAGTCTACCAAAGTCCATACTTTGTTATCATACATGGATCCCATTTCGGATTTCATGGCTTCTTGCCATTTGTTGGAATCTGGGCTCATCATCGCTTCTTCATACGTCGCAGGGTCCTCATCATTGTTATCCACAATCATGACATTTAGACAAGGATCATACCAATCAGGAGTGGCACGTTCCCTTGTCGATCTGCGAGGTTCAGTAGTTTCCTCGTTCGAAGTTTCATGATCATTATCATTAGCTTCCTCTGTTGCCGGTGTAGGCGGTACAGGTACAACTTCCGGTACTGCGCTACTCTGATCAACGAGTATAGATTCATCAATCTCATCGAGTTCTACTTTTCTTCCAGTCACTTCTTTAGTGAGAAATTCTTTCTCAAGAAAGGTTCCGTTCTTAGCAACAAAGATTTTGCCTTCGGATCTGTGATAGAAAGTGTATCCTATAGTTTCCTTAGGATAACCTATGAAGACGCATTTCTCCGCTTTGGGTTCTAGCTTGTCCGGTTGTAACTTCTTTACATAGGCTTCGCAACCCCAAACTTTCAGGAACGACAGCTTAGGTTTCTTATTAAACCATAATTCATACGGTGTCGTTTCTACGGATTTTGATGGTGCTCTATTTAAAGTGAATGCGGCTGTCTCTAATGCATAACTCCAAAATGATAACGGCAAATCAGTAAGAGACATCATACTACGAACCATATCTAAGAGAGTTCGATTACGACGTTCGGACACACCGTTTCGTTGAGGTGTTCCCGGCGGTGTCAATTGTGAAAGTATTCCGCATTTCTTTAAATGCATGCCAAACTCATAACTCAGATATTCACCTCCACGATCAGATCGTAGAAATTTGATCTTCTTGTTACGTTGATTTTCTACTTCACTTTGAAATTCCTTAAACTTCTCGAAAGTTTCGGATTTATGTTTCATGAAATAGATATACCCATATCTACTCAGATCATCTGTGAAGGTTAGAACATAACGATAACCACCGCGCGATGCTACGCTCATTGGTCCACATACATCGGTATGTATGATTTCCAATAAGTCAGTAGCTCGCTCCATCATACCAGAGAATGGAGTCTTTGTCATTTTTCCCATTAGACATGCTTCGCATTTATCAAGTGACTCAAAGTCAAGTGATTCAAGTAATCCATCAGTATGGAGTTTCTTCATGCGTTTCACTCCAATATGACCAAGACGACAGTGCCACATATAAGTAGAATTATCATTTAGTTTAATTCGCTTAGCATCAATGTTATGTATATGTGTATCACTACTATCGAGATCTAACAGAAATAAGCCATTCTTTTGTGGTGCTCGACCATAAAAGATATTATTCATAAAAATAGAACAACCATTATTCTCAGACTTGAATGAATAACCGTCTTGCATTAAACAAGATCCAGATATAATGTTCATGCTCAACGCAGGTACATAATAACAATTATTTAGGCTTAAAACTAATCCCGAAGGTAGATGTAGAGGAAGTGTCCCGACTGCGATCACATTGACCTTGGATCCGTTTCAAACGCGCATCGTCACTTAATCTTTCATCAGTTGTCGTTTATTCTTTAGTTCCTGTTTCGAGTTACAAATATGAGCAACCGAACCAGTATCAAATACCTGTGTACTAGAACGAGAACTAGTGAGATAAACATCTATAACATGTATATCAGATATACCTTCTTTCTTCTTCTTGACAAGGCCGCTCTTTAGATCAGCCGATACTTGGAGCAATTACGCTTCCAAAGTTGTCCCTTCTCCTTGCAAAGAATAGCACTCAAGATCAGGCTTAGGGCCGTTCTTAGGTTTCATAGGAGGCGTGGCAGCTTTCTTGCCACCCTTCTTGAATTTTCCTTAGACTTGCCCTGTTTCTTGAAATCGGTGGTCTTGTTGACCATCAACACTTGGTGCTCTTTCTTGATCTCAATCTCAGCAGCTTTTAGCATGCCAAAGAGTTCAGTAACTCCTTGTTCATGTTCTGCATATTGTAGTTCATCACAAAGTTCTTGTAACTTGGTGGCGTTGATTGAAGGACACGATTAATCCCCAGTCTGTTAGGAATCACTATTCCCAAGTCATTGAGTTTCTTCGCATGCCCGGTCATGGCGAGCATGTGCTCACTAACGGAGCTGCCTTCTTCCATCATACAGCTGAAGAAATGTTTCGATGCTTCATAGCATTCCATCGCCGCATGAGTCTCGAATATAGCTTTCAGCTCATTCATCAACTCATGAGGATCATGGTGCTCAAAACGTTTTTGAAGATCGGATTCCAGATCGCACAGATGGCACACTGAACTTGAGAGTACCGAGTTTTCCGAGTTGCGTAAACAGCTTTTACTTCATCGGATTCATCTTCTGCAGGAGGGTCACCTAGCGGTGCATCAAGCACAAATTGCAGATTTCCGCCAGAGAGGAAGATCCTCACATGACGGAACCAGTCGGTGAAGTTGCTACCGTTGCTCTTAAGTTTCTCTTTCTCTAGGAACTGATTAAAATTGATTGAGGACGCCATCTCTACAACATATATTTGCAATAGTTTAGACTAAGTTTATGACAAATTGAGTTCAAATTTTAATTCAATATAATTAAAACCCTAGGTGAACTCCCACTCAAAACAATATCCCTCGCATTGTCTTAGTGATCACACGAACCAAATCCACCGCACCTAAACCCGATCATCACGAGAAAAGGTGTGATTTCAATGGCGAACACTCATAGTGTTCATCATATCAACCATATGATTCATGCTCTACCTTTCGGTATCACGTGTTCCGAGACCATGTCTCGTACATGCTAGGCTCGTCAAGGCCACCTTAGTATCCGCATGTGCAAAACTGTCTTGCACCCGTTGTATGTACTTATCGAATCTATCACACCCGATCATCACGAGATGCTTCGAAACGATAAGACTTAATAACGGTGCTACTAAGGATGAACACTTTATTATCTTGAGATTTTAGTGAGGAATCATCTTATAATGCTACCGTCGCGATCTAAGCAAAATAAGATGCATAAAAAGGATTAACATCACATGCAGTTCATATGTGATATGATATGGCCCTTTTGTTCTTGTGCCTTTGATCTTCATCTCCAAAGCACGGATATGATCTCCATCATCTTCGGGCATGATCTCCATCATCGTCGGCGTAGCACCAAGGTCAATGGCACCGTCTTCATGTTTGTCCTCCATGTAGCAACTATTACAACTACTTTGAAATACTACTCAACATGAAATTTAAAGACAACCATAAGGCTCCTGCCGGTTGCCACAATACAATAATGATCATCTCATACATATTCATCATCATATCATGGCCATATCACATCACCAAACCCTGCAAAAACAAGTTAGACGTCTCTAATTTGGTTTGCATATTTTACGTGGTTTAGGGTTTTCGAGAGAGATCTAATCTACCTACGAACATGAACCACAACGTTGATACTAATGTTTTCAATAGAAGAGTAAATTGAATCTTTACTATAGTAGGAGAGACAGACACCCGCAAAGCCTCTTATGCAATACAAGTTGCATGTCGAACGAGGAACAAGTCTCATGAACGCGGTCATGTAAAGTTAGTCCGAGCCGCTTCATCCCACTATGCCATAAAGATGCAAAGTACTCAAACTAAAGATAACAAGAGCATCAACGCCCACAAACCATTGTGTTCTACTCGTGCAACCATCTATGCATAGACACGGCTCTGATACCACTGTAGGATAACGTTGCATAGAAAACAAAAATTTTCCTACCGCGAACACGCAATCCAAGCCAAGATGCAATCTAGAAGACGGTAGCAACGAGGGGGTATCGAGTCTCACCCTTGAAGAGATTCCAAAGCCTACAAGATGAGGCTCTTGTTGCTGCGGTAGACGATCACTTGCCGCTTGCAAAAGCGCGTAGAAGATCTTGATCACGATCGGTTCCGGCGCCACGAACGGGCAGCACCTCCGTACTCGGTCACACGTTCGGTTGTTGATGAAGACGACGTCCACCTCCCCGTTCCAGCGGGCAGCGGAAGTAGTAGCTCCTCTTGAATCCGACTGCACGACGGCGTGGTGCTCGGTGGCGGTGTAGAAGTCCGGCGGAGCTTCGCTAAGCAAACCGGACAATATGAAGTGGAGGAGCAAAGCTAGGGTTTGGGAGGGGGTGGCCGGCCACTCAAGGGGGCGGCCAAGCTATGGTCTTGGGGTGGCCGGCCCCTCCCTTGGCCCCTCATTATATAGGTGGATCCCAAGTGTTGGTGTCCAAGTCTTCGAATAAGACCCGAAACCAAAACCTTCCATAGGAGGGGGCAAACCTAGCCCAACTAGGACTCCCACCCAAAGGTGGGATTCCCACCTCCCATGTGGGGGTGGCCGGCCCCCTATGGTGGAGTCCACTTGGGACTCCACCCCCACTAGGGCTGGCCGGCCATGGAGGTGGAGTCCCTTGTGGACTCCACCTTCCTTGGTGGTTTCTTCCGGACTTTTCTAGAACCTTCTAGAACCTTCCATAGAACCTTCCGCGACATTTTATTTCACATAAAATGACATCCTATATATGAATCTTATTCTCCGGACCATTCCGGAACTCCTCGTGATGTCCGGGATCTCATCCGGGACTCCGAACAAATATTCGAACTTCATTCCATAATTCAAGAACTACCATTTCAACATCCAACTTTAAGTGTGTCACCCTACGGTTCGAGAACTATGCGGACATGGTTGAGTACTCACTCCGACCAATAACCAATAGCGGGATCTGGAGATCCATAATGGCTCCCACATATTCAACGATGACTTTAGTGATCGAATGAACCATACACATATATTACCAATTCCCTTTGTCTCGCGATATTTTACTTGTCCGAGGTTTGATCTTCGGTATCACTCTATACCTTGTTCAACCTCGTCTCCTGACAAGTACTCTTTACTTGTACCGTGGTATGTGGTCTCTTATGAACTCATTCATATGCTTGCAAGACATTAGACGACATTCCACCGAGAGGGCCCAGAGTATATCTATCCGTCATCGGGATGGACAAATCCCACTGTTGATCCATATGCCTCAACTCATACTTTCCGGATACTTAACCCCACCTTTATAGCCACCCATTTACGCAGTGGTGTTTGGTGTAATCAAAGTACCTTTCCGGTATAAGTGATTTACATGATCTCATGGTCATAAGGACTAGGTAACTATGTATCGAAAGCTTATAGCAAATAACTTAATGACGAGATCTTATGCTACGCTTAATTGGGTGTGTCCATTACATCATTCACACAATGACATAACCTTGTTATTAATAACATCCAATGTTCATGATTATGAAACTAATCATCCATTAATCAACAAGCTAGTTTAAGAGGCATACTAGGGACTTCTTGTTTGTCTACATATCACACATGTACTAATGTTTCGGTTAATACAATTCTAGCATGATATATAAACATTTATCATAAACATAAAGATATAAATAATAACCACTTTATTATTGCCTCTAGGGCATATCTCCTTCAGAAGATGGATCATATTCCGGGTATGTGCTGGAAGAAGCACCCGGATACGTGACGGTGTAGTCGGAGGAGGGCTCGGCGTCCTCGGAGTCATGCTGCTGGTGGAAGCCATGTATCTTCAGTTGCTCATCCACCTCCTCCTTAGAGCGCGACCATGGTTTCATGTCAATACTGAACAAATCTTGCTGCGGCAAACGGATTTCCCTCTCATCCCCGTCAGCAAACAACATTCTATAGACCATATTATCTAAACTAGAGTCAGTTGTAACAAATTGATGACTCTTCATAGCAGCAATATCAAGCCTTATAGGAGTTAATTTCACATCAGTAGGGTCAAGAGGACGATCTAGATATGCTAAAATGCGCGATGCAATAATTCCTCCAAAAATAGGCCCCCTGTTAGACAAACGGCGAGCAACAAGAGCACCAAGATGATAAGGTGTCTCTCCAGTGAGTGCAGCAATTAAGAAAGCAAGATGATAACTAGAAATATTACTAGTGTTCTCCCTACCAAGATTGCTAGTAGCAATGTAATAAGCAAAATACTTAATGGCGGGGAGTTGGATGTTTCTTATCTTGCCACGCTGAATGGTGCGGCAATCATCATTGTTGATCTCCCGATAGAGCTCCAGCAAAGCCTTGGGGTTGTCCTCGATCTTCTTTGCTGTACCTACAGGGGCAATATCCAATGCAATAGAAAAATCCTCCAACTTCATAGTAACAGGATTACCATAGATCTTGAATGCAACTGTCGGGTGATAGTGCTTGTTGTTGAACTTAAAGCTCTCAACAAAGATTTTAGTGAGCATGTGGTATTGCTCCCTCTCATCTCCCATATAGGTGGTTAAGCCCGCCTTACCGACGAGGGTCAAGAAATCATTCAGCAACCCTGCATTACTCAAAAAGTTATAACATGGGAAAGATGAAGCGTTAGGGACTCCATTGTCCTCTTCGGGCTCGAAGCTTGGTGTGATGGTGTCCTCATTATAGGATCGCCTGAATCGGGTGGCGGTCCTAGAGGGCCTTCCCGTGCTTGTCGTCTCTCTCTCAAACACTTCTCCAAAGTTATAATTATCCATCTTCCTTTTCTGAAATTTTTCAACAAACATTATAAAATTTGATTTGGTGACATATAATTGAGGGAAACTACTATAGGAACTTGCTAGAATACTAATCATGCATCAAAACTAGTTTATACAACTTAGAACAAGCATGCAAGCTCACTAAACATGTTACCTACAGCAGAAAAATATTCAAGATATACTCAACCAAACAAAATTCTACTTGGATAATCGGAGGAGTCACATACCGGAGAGCAAATGTGCCAAATTTCAGACAGAAATCTGGGCTGAGCAAAGAGATCGAGAAATCTTGAGCTCTTGAGTAGAAACGCGAGTGAGAGAAAACTGCTGCTAGCTTTTTCGGGCGAGAGAAGAGAATGGGAGGAAGAAATGAAGTAGTGGGGCAAGGAGGGGCCCACACACCAGGGTGGCGCGCCCCCCTTGCTGGCCGCGCCGTCCTGTGGGGTGCCACCCTGGGGTGCCCCACTGGTCATCCCCAGGTGCTCCCAGGTGCGTCTTCGAAAAATAAGACCAACGGTATAATTTTTGTGAATTTTTGAAAACTTTGAAAAATGCACATTTCTGGGTATTAAATTTATTATTACTGGGCAGAAAAAGATTTTGAAAACTCTAATTGACTAAAGAACTTTGCAAAACAAAAATTCTGCAGCAAGTAGAACAAGTGGAGGAAGAAAGAAATGTTGTTTACCTCCTCTATGCATATAAAAAGTATTTGTTAACAAGGTTGATCAAGTCTAGCCACCAAATAAATTTTACATAGCATAAGAAGAATTAAACCTCAAATCAATCATGTTACCTTGAATTGTATTGATATGGATCCAATCATAATATTTTGATATCCTTTTTTTAGGTTCATATATAGGACAATCAATAGCTCCAACTTTGATAGTTCTCACATTAGAAATTGTATTAACTCCACATACTTTATCAATCCTCTTGGGAAAATAAACGGTATGCTCCTTGTCATCAACATTGAAAGTAACTTTTACTTTATTGCAATCAATAACAGCCCCTGCGGTGTTAAGAAAAGGTCTCCCAAGAATAATAGACATATTATCATCTTCAGGCATTTCCAACACAACAAAATCAGTTAATATCAAGCAGTTATTAGTAACTTGAACAGGAACATCCTCACATATACCAACAGGAATAGCAGTAGATTTATCAGCCATTTGCAAAGATATATCAGTAGGTATCAACTTATCTAAATAAAGTCTCTTGTAAAGAGAAAAAGGCATAACACTAACACCGCCTCCCAAATCACATAGAGCAGTTCTAACATAATTATTTTTAATAGAACAAGGAATAGTCAGTATACCTGGGTCGCCCAACTTCTTTGGAACTTTGCCATTGAAAGAGTAATTAGCAAGCATAGTGGAAATCTCCTCATTAGGAATTTTCCTTTTATTAGAAACAATATCTTTCATATACTTTGAATAAGGAGGCAACTTAATAGCATCAGTCAAAGGGATTTGCAAGAATAAAGGTTTCATCCAATCACAAAATTTATTATAGTGTTCTTCTTCCTTTGATTTTAATTTCTTAGCAGGAAAAGGCATTTGCTTTTGAACCCTAGGTTCCCTTTCATTACCATGTTTCTTAGCAGTAAAATCTTCTTTAGTATACTTTTTATTTTTAGCATGCTTTTCAGGTTCATCTTCAACATCTTCTTTATCAGAAGCATCATTCCTATCATTATCTTTATCATGTTCATTACCACTTTCAGTTCCAGCATCAGAAATAGAAATACTATTAGGATCATTAACAGGTTCAGAGGATTCTACAACATTTTTATGTTTCTTCTTCTTTTTCTTTGAAGGAGCACTAGGTACAATTCGTTGAGAATCTTGTTCAACTCTCTTGGGATGCCCCTCAGGATATAGAGGATCATCCTGGGTAGAAACACCGCCTCTAGTTGTTACTTCATAAGCATGTTTCTCTTTAGAATTATTTTTTAACAAGTCATTTTGCACTTTAGTGAGTTGATCAATTTGAGTTTGAACCATATGAAAATGTTTAACAAGCATCTTAACATCATTGGAGGTTCTCTCCACAATATCATGCAAATTGCTAATAGCTTGAGAATTTTCCATTAAATGATTTTCTACTCTCATATTAAAATTTTCTTGCTTAAAAATATAATTATCAAACTCATCTAAGCATTGAGCAGGAGGTTTTGAATACGGAATATCTTCCCTAGTAAAGCGTTGAAGAGAGTTTACCTCAATCATGGATGAAGGGGGAAATATCTTGCATAAATCTTCTATGGGGGCTAAATTCTTCACATCTTCGGATTTAATACCTCTCTCCTTAAGAGATTTCTTGGCTTCCCTCATATCTTCATCATTTAATTTAATTAAACCCCTCTTCTTCAATATCGGCGTCGGAGTTGGTTCAGGTGTAGTCCAATCATCATGATTCCGGCCTATTTTAGCCAATAATTCTTCAGCTTCGTCTGGAGTTCTTTTCCTGAAAACACAACCAGCACAACTATCCAAATATGCTCTAGACTCAACGGTTATTCCACTATAAAATATATCAAGTAAATCATGCTTTTCCAAATCATGTCCAGGTCGAGCTCTGATAAGAGAGCAAAATCTTGCCCATGCTTCAGGCAATTTCTCTCCATCTTCCTGGTCGAAGCTATAAATTTTCTGTAAAGCAGCATGTTGAGCACTAGCAGGAAAGTATTTCCGAAAGAAAACATCAAGAAAATCACCTGGACTATTAATAGAACCAGGAGGCAAACTATTATACCAAGTTTTAGCATCATCCTTTAATGAGAAAGGAAAAAATTTAGCAACAAAATAAGTGTGCATCTTGACATCATCAGAAAACAAGCTACTCATAGAAGAAAGTTCATTCATATGTTCTACAGCACTTTCTTTTTCAGTACCACAAAAGGGTGTTTTCTCAACAATAGCTATATGAGATAGATCAATAGAAAAATCATAATCTTTATCCTTAATGTTTATAGGAGATGTGGAAAATTTAGGATCAGGAGACAGCATATATCTAACAGTATGTTGTGCGAGAAACTTTTTAATTTTTCTTGCATCAGTAATAGCATTGCATTTATCAATAAAATCATCATCAAGCTCCACATAATCCTCATCAGGATCATCACTAGAATAATCAACAGACTCAGGTGAATTAACAGGTGTAGCAGCATTTTCATTAGGAGTTTCAGCATTTTCAATTTGTCTAGACCTAGCAATTGTAGCATCTAGAAAAGATCCCAATGAACCACTATCATCAAGCACAGCAGAAACATTATCAATATTATGAGAATTTTCAGATTCAGCAGAAGTACCAGCAAGTGAAGCTTGCGGTGGTGAAACAAGTTGACTTATCACAGATGGTGAATCAAGAGCAACAGAGGTACTCAGAGTTGTACCTTTTCTTGTAGTGGATGGTAATATGGAGACTTTCGGATCGCGAGATTTACCCATGATGGAGTATTTGCAGCGAACAATATCAATCCAAGTGAAGTTCCAAATAAAGCTATGCTCCCCGGCAACGGCGCCAGAAAATAGTCCTGATGACCCACAAGTATAGGGGATCGCAACAGTCTTTGCGGGAAGTAAAACCCAATTTATTGATTCGACACAAGGGGAGACAAAGAATACTTGAAAGCCTTAACAGCGGAGTTGTCAATTCAGCTGCACCTGGAAACAGACTTGCTCGCAAGAGTTTATCAGTAGTAACAGTTTATAGCAGTAACAGTAGTGAAATAACAGCAGCACTGGAACAAAGACAGCAGTAGTGATTATAGTAAACAGCAGGATTAAAATACTGTAGGCACATGGATGGATGACGGGCGTTGCATGGATGAGAGAAACTCATGTAACAATCAAAGCAGGGCAATTGCAGATAATAATAAAACGGTGTCCAAGTACTAAACAATCCATAGGCATGTGTTCCGTATATAGTCGTACGTGCTCGCAATGAGAAACTTGCACAACATCTTTTGTCCTACCAGCCGGTGGCAGCCGGGCCTCTAGGGAATCTACTGGATATTAAGGTACTCCTTTTAATAAAGTACCGGAGCAAAGCATTAACACTCCGTGAACACATGTGATCCTCACATCACTGCCTTCCCCTCCGGTTGTCCCAATTTCTGTCACTTTGGGGCCTCGGGTTCCGGACAGCGACATGTGTATACAACTTGCAGGTAAGATCATAAAACAATGCATATCATCATGAAACAATAACAAGTTCAGATCTGAGATCATGTCACTCGGGCCCTAGTGACAAGCATTAAGCATAACAAGCTGCAACAATATCATCAAAGTACCAATTACGGACACTAGGCACTGTGCCCTAACAATCTTATGCTATTACATGACCAATCTCATCCAATCCCTACCCCCTTCAGCCTACAGCGGGGGAATCACTCACACATGGATGGGGGAAACATTGCTGGTCGATGGAGAGGCGTCGGTGGTGATGATGGCGATGATCTCATCCAATTCCTCGTCCCAGCGGAGTGCCAGAATGGAGTTTCTGGTCCCGAGACGGAGTTTCGCGACGGTGGCGGCGTACTGGATGGTTTCTGGCGACTTCGACTTCTTGTCTCGTGTTTTTAGGTCGAAACCCCTTAAGTAGTCCAGAGGGAGGCGTCAGAGGCCAGCCGAGGTGGCCACACAGTAGGGCGGCACGCCCCCCTCCTGGGCCGCGCCGGCCTAGCGTGTGGGGGCCTCGGGCCTCCACCTGGCTTGCCCTTCTGGCTCCGTAATTCTTCTGGAAAAATAAGACCTTCGACATAAATTCCGGGGATTTTCCTGAAAGTTGGATTTCTGCACAAAAACGAGACACCAGAGCAATTCTGCTGAAAACAGCGTTAGTCCGTGTTAGTTGTATCCAAAATACACAAATTAGAGGCAAAACAATAGCAAAAGTGTTCGGGAAAGTAGATACGTT